>NW_023416313.1:152382734-155072734 GCF_014108235.1 Myotis myotis | reverse complement strand
TGGGTGATTGGAACTCATCTGAATTTACTTGAACTTTCTTCACTGTATCTTCACTCTCAGAAGTACTCTTTGAATTACAGTTGTCAACAGCAAGAAAAACTTACTTGCAGATTCCTCAAATATTTTCTTTTTTGTTTCAATTTTTTTTAAAAAAAAGTTGTCCCCAATGTCTTGTTTGTTATTCACCCAAGTCCTACTATCCCAATTAAAATAGGTTAACAGATTATGTCAAGCGTTCTATGACGTGGCTAGTGTAGGTATAAATATCTGTTCTGAAATTTCTTTGCCCAATTGTTAGAAAGTCAGGACTATTCTTTCTTGACCACACCCAGAATGTCAATTTGCAGTAGCTTGCATAATGGTTCCCAAATATTCTCTATCTTCCTTCTGAAAGCATTGTTCATCCCTGTCCGTTGCCATGTGCTTGTTGTGGGAATGAGGGCACTTCCTAACCCACCTGACTGACATCAGATGTGGCCATTGGCCTTACCTGGATAATGACATGTAAGCAGAAGTCCTAAGAGCCACTGCATGGTTTTTCTTGCCCTCTGACAACAAGAAGGCACACCCCGGAGAGAGGCTGCCCTTTTGGCACAGACTTAAGAAGAAGATAGCAGCTCTGAGTGGAGCTGTTAGCAGATGGTCAGCAGTCTCCAGCCAACATTTGACAGAAGCCATCACTAAACTTGTTGTGAGTGTCTGAGATTTGAGGAGTTTGTTACCTCAGTGTAACCTAGAAAAGCTGACTTGTATACCGTGTAACTTGCCAAGAAAATCTACATAATTTAATCAAGGAGAGTAGGTTCATTTTTTTCCCCCTGCTCTGTCATTTTTCATCTATATCTGGGCACACTGAACTGAAATTAAAGCTTATCTTTCTTTCCCCATAGAAGCTTATTCTAAAGGGGACTTTGGCATGCTTCGCCATCTTCTGATGAATATGATCCTGGGGAACCAGCATTAAACATGGCTTTTGTATTCGTTTTGCAGATTCTTTGCAAGTATGTTTTCCTACAAGTTTCCTAATTATGGTAAAAAATATAGATGGGATAGTTATGAAGGCCTGAAAACATAAGCTTCCTCATGAGGCCTTTGCTTTTCTCTCTGAGAGACCTTATTACACCACCCCGGGAAGATAGCGGTTCCTCCTTTTGTTTCTCATTTCCAGAAGAGTCCTTTGGTAATATATTGGTTCTAATTTCATGAGCATAGACTTCTTACTTCTACTGACTCTAGATCTAGTTACTGTATCTACTCCCTGAGATATTTGCCCCTGAAGACTATTTTCCTGTTTGGAAATTATAGCTATAAACTAATTAAAGACGCCACCCTCTCTTTTCTTAAAGATAGGCTTAGTTATTACTTCAGAAACAATGTGATTACACAAGATTAGTTAGATTAATCAATGCTTTACAAGGTTAGTGAGCTCTCCCTAAATTAGATAGTGCCTTAGCCACTTCCTCATCTTGACCACTGCCAGGATAATTCAACGGTTTGTGTGTGTGTTTTTTTTCCTAAGAAGATCCAGTTCTCATTATTAAATGTCGCCACCAACCTCCCCCACCCAACTTGTAAGTAGGAAGGTTGATATTTTTCCTGCTCTGTCCTAAGAGAATTGGTGTTGTAGTGATTCTGTGGAAAGAATGAACCCCATTTCTCGGGCCTGGAGGCTTTTCTGGGGTCATTAGAAGACCCCTCACCTATTTGTCAGCTGACAAACTCTTGGTCACAACCCAAGCTAAGAGGTCCCAAGCAGAGTCAGCAGTGTGGCTTGTTAATGATACTCCATCTATGGGTCTATGATGGGGCACCACGGAGTGAACTGTGAACCTGTGGGGCCAATTTTGATCACCTTTGAACTGAGAAAGGACCGGGAACTGCTACTATAATAACAAACAAGATGAGATCCAATTTCAGCTCCAGTCACCACCTCCTTTTCACCCTAAGTATCTGATTCAGGAGTCACTGTTTTTCCTGAAAGACTTCCTCATGTATTTCTCTTTGAATATAGGTTGCACTTTACCTACCATTGTGGTCTGCTTCAAGGAGCCACTTGTAAAAAATTGCTGCAACGTATTACATATATCAGGATATATTATTTTTGATAGAAGGATTGCTTAATTTTTAAGATGAGTTTTCTGTTGTTTTTTTAAAAAAAACAGAAAACATTTATCTTTGATTTTATTTATTCTTTAAACTTGGTAAGTTACTTTGGGATATATCAGCAAAGCTGGATTTTGGAATTTTATTCCTTCCCATATGGTACTAATATATCTCCGTCTTTGCGTTCATGCAACACAGCAACAGATGTCTAACATTTCTGGTTTTTAATAGGCCTCTGATCTCGGGAAGGTCCCTTTTTGGAATAGGCAATGGTATGTTTCTAAAGCTACAGCTCATTGACAAGTTTATTTTTTACCAGATTTGTTTTAACTAGTGATATAGATTTCACCCTTATTCAGAGATTTTCTTTGAACATTTGAGCTAGCAGCGAATTTGCTTGGTGTAAAGACAGACACATACATTGTTAATAACCTTAAAAGGAAAAGACCAACTTTAACTCTACCTGGGAGTAAAATATTGTGACCTGTGGTCATGAGCCTTTAATTGATACAGCCTATTTTAACTTTTCCCAGATGTCCAACTGGAATAGCTTTTTTTCACAAATATTCTGACAGCTTCAGTTAAGTACTTCTGGTTTGGAATTGGTGAAGGAGATAGTGGGTAGTTGAATTTGATTTTTCACTGTGGGGACTCACAACAAAGATTGTCACTGAAATAGTACTTATAGCATTTTAGACCTGGTTGAAAGGATATGAATTATGCAGGGAACCTTCGTCCACATGTGTGGTCTGAAGGGTTAGTATACAAGGCACAACATCATGTGTGTTATTAGTAAATGCTATAAAAAAGTTTTGATTAGCTTGATGATCATTTTATGGCGATCTCTTCTTAGACTAGCTTTTTATGAGGATGTCATAAAAAATTAAAGTTAGTGGATAAAACAGAAAAAAATAAAACATTAATAAAAATGCCAAATGCACCAAAAACTTTCTGATTAACAAATATAATATTCAAGCCTGAGATGGTTTTATAAATGTATTCAAAATGTTCAGCCTACGGAGACCAAATGAACAAACACTTGAACTTCATCATAAGGATGTATGAGATATGTTTTCCAGCATTGGTAATTTCCACCTGAGAATGGATTGGGAAAAATTTTAAGATGAAAAAGAAATCTAATAAAATGCTTAATACTAAAGATATTTTAGGTGAAAGACTACCTTTGGGAAAGGTGCTTTTTTAGACTGTTCATTCAATGTTCCTTAGTTTTCCAGTTTTTTTATTAGGCAACAGGAACATTTAAATTTGTGTTGTGCTTCATATTTCAATGCCCACTTTAAACATGAAATGGCTACTTCAATAGAATGATGATTTTGGATACTAAATAAAAGTGTGTGTGTACACATGTGATCGATCATACATGTGTGAATGAATGTATATGTGTGTATGTGTATTCTCTACCATTCACCTCAAAACAGGAATATTTTAGGAAAGTTAATATAGTAATTTTTTTATTATAGAAAATCATGGGAGTGAGCAGTGTACTTGGATTTACTTCAGGAGAAAAGCCTGTTTAAAAAAGGACCAAGCAGATTTGAACCAAAAGAATAGCCTGATTCAATCTGTTCTAATTTTTAGACCTCCCATCATCAACCAAGATTTTAAAATATGAATTAAATAAGAATATAGGGGAGGTAATTATATCACTCTACTTTACCTTGGTGCAGAAGGCAATAAAATAACCTCTCAAAGTTTATATGTTGGTTTGTAAAATTCTATTTGCCTTTATTAACAAGTGCTTAAGGCTAATTTCTCAGCCGAGATCATAATTTTACCCATTTCTCATGCTGTGCTTTCATCAGGGCTGCATTTAGAGAGTAAGAAACTCATGCTTGGGAAAGCTATATGGGAGCTGCTGTTTTGATTGTTTTTGATCAAGTGTCTTAATTTAGGTCACCCCCCAAAAAGTATATTTTAATCATCTTTATCATTACTGAACAAAAGGGATTTAAATTCTACCATAAAGAGCTTTCTTCAGTGTCAAACATCTGTTCCAAAACTTATCATGGCAATATACTCACTGAATGGCATGAGCAAATCTGATTAGCATCAACTTCTGGGAATGGTTTCTGGCTGATTGACCTGGGGACCTTATCTTTATATATTGGCATTGTATAGATTAAACAAAATCCAAAAGAATGTCAGATATTAAGACACATAATTGTAGGTTAATTGGAAGATAAAGATACTTTAATCTAATGTTGAACTTGGGAAATATTGAGGGCATTAACTTATTAGCGTGGCTGTG
The DNA here is from genome assembly GCF_014108235.1 of Myotis myotis. Classification (NCBI taxonomy): domain Eukaryota; kingdom Metazoa; phylum Chordata; class Mammalia; order Chiroptera; family Vespertilionidae; genus Myotis; species Myotis myotis. The sequence continues at coordinate 155,068,362 of NW_023416313.1, read as the reverse complement.
GGAAATAATCTTATTATCATAAGGAGGACTATGATAGGATTGTCTTTGTATAAATGGTTCTTTCCTGAAATTTGTGTAATAAACCATTTAGGGATCTGACGTAAGAGGCTGTTTTATTTGTTTTTGTGTCTTTTAACTGGTCCTCTCAGCCACATAGCAATCTGCTATATGAATAAAAGAGATCTCAGGTAAATTAGAATTTCTTAATTTTTAGAGAAACACGAGCAGTGGTGCTTGCATAATAGCTCTCTTTCTAATCCAAATGCAAGGAGCATAGTGTATATAATAGTTTCCAAGAGCAATATTTTGGCTTTGTTCACACATCTATGGGATCCCAAATGACAGAATGATTCAGATTTAGGGAAATGGGAAGAGACATGGAGACAAAACAGAAACTGGAAATGGAGGGGAACAGGTTCAGTGTTTCAAATCTCCTGCTGGGTTCTTGATGCTTTAGTTTTAGACTCCTTTCAAAGAGTCACTCTCCAAAACTAATATTCATGCAGGCTATTAGAAAGGCTTAAATGCTGGGTAATGAGAGAAAATTAACATTTTTTTCCCTCAGCACTTGATATATAGTAGTCACTTTATGACCTTGTGTGGGGGTGGAGGTAGGGGCTGGGTGTTATTTAACATCTTTTCAGACAGAGAAAGTGAGCTTGATGGAAGTCAAGTAACTCCCTCAAGGTCACATAATTATAAATGGGGGAGTGGCATTTGACCCAGGGATTTCCTGTTTTGAAAATTCATGATTCTACTTGTTATATTATAAGCTTATGTATAAGATATATTTATGTGTCTAATACACAATCACCTTCAAACTACTTTCTCTATCAGCTCTTCCTCATCCTTCACTCTTGCTGTCTTCCTCTATTGGCACATAGTTACTAAACAGAAGGGCAGTGTTGGAAAAAGTGGTGACCAAGTAAGCCTTGAGGTAATAGCCCCAAGTGAGGAGTCAATTCCTCCTGTTTTTATAGATTTTCCTTATGATTATGGCTCTGTCATGAGCTAGAGGCGTGAAGTTAGACAAATAAATATGATTTCCTATAAAATGATGGTGGTGGGATGGAGTGGGCAATGGGCTCCCTTGCAATCAGTGGAGAGAGCTGGGGATTGGGAGGATGGATATCTGTATTAATAGCCACCAACCAACAAACTCCCCAGGTGATTCTGAGGCACCAGTGATTTTGTATAACAAGTAAGACAGGTAATTTCCTAGATCATCTCCAGCTCTCAGTGCTAAAATCATAATTTTGGTTTTCATTTTTTGCAATAAAGCTATTTGTATCAGGATGTTTTATCTTTTAAAGCCCTATATCATTTAAGTTGTTTTTCCTCTACCCCTTTTTTTTCTTAAAATTGTTTATATTTTTATTTTTTGATCAAACTTCATAGATGCTCATATATATCCTTAGTCCATTTAAAAAACATAATTTTGGCTTTGCTGTCTCTATTATATATTCTTTTTCTTTACTTTGTGTTGTTTTTTTAAGCCTTTGTGTTGAGGTATAACATATATACTCTAAAGTGTACAAATTTTAGACATATAGCTAAGTTTATTTTTACGGATGAATACATCTGTGAGACCATCATCCAGGTCAAAATACCAGTATAGAGCATTCCAGACAGTTCAGTTCTCTTGTGCCACTTCCCAGTTAATATCCTCAAAGGTAACTTCCATGATTTTTATCACTAACAATTAGTTTTGTCTACTCTTGAACTTCATGGAATGGAATCATACAGTATATAATCTTTCATGCCTGATGTCTTTCAGAAAATTGGTCTATGAGATTCATCTATATTGTTGTGAGTAGTTATAGTTTGCTCTCTTTTTTATTGCTCTGTACTGTTCCTTGTTTTAATCTCTCTCTCCACAACCATCCCTACATGGTTCTTTTCCTAACTTTTTAATTTAGGTGTTAGCTCATTGAGTCTCTTTTTTTCTTTTATGATTAAGTACTAACTTAGTTTTCTTTTATTAATTACTAGAGGCCTGGTGCACAAATTTTTGTGCACTCGGGGGGGAGGGGGGGTCCCTCAGCCCGGCCTGTGCCCTCTAGCAGTCTGGGACCCCTCGGGAGATAATGACCTGCTGGCTTAGGCCTGCTCCTGGGTGGCAGAGGGCAGGCCCAATCCCTAGGTGCAGCCCCTGGGCGGGCTCAGAGCAGGGCCGATTGGGGGGTTGGGGCACCACCCCCTGTCACACTCAAGGCAGGGTCGATGGGGAGGTTGCGACGCGACCCCCTGTCATGCACAGAGCAGGGCCAATCTGGGGGTTGGGGCACTGCCCCCTGTCACACACAGAGCAGGGCCCATCAGGGGGTTGGGGAGCTCCCTCCTGTCACACACAGAGCAGGGCCCATCAGGGGGTTGAGGAGCTCCCCCCTGTCACTCACAGAGTAGGTCCAATAGGGGAGTTGGGGCAACGCCCCCTGTCACCCACAGAGCAGGGCGGATCAGTGGGTTGGGGTGCCGCCCTCTATCACCCACAGAGCAGGGCCAATCAGGGGATTGGGGCGCCACCACTGTCACACTCAGGGCAGGGCTGATGGGGAGGTTATGGCTCTATCCCATCACACACAGGGCAGGGCCCGTGGGGGGGCGGGGGAGGGTTGGGACACCGCCCTCTATCACCCACAGAGCAGGGCCGATCAGGGGGTTGGGGCGCCGCCACTGTCACACTCAGGGCAGGGCTGATGGGGAGGTTATGGCTCTACCCCGTCACACACAGATCAGGGCCCGTGGGGGGGTGGGGGGGTTGGGACGCCACCCTCTATCACCCACAGAGCAGGGCCAATCAGGGGGTTGGGGAGCCGCCACTCTCACACTCAGGGCAGGGACGATGGGGAGGTTATGGCTCTACCCCGTCACACACAGAGCAGGGCCGATCAGGGTGTTTGGGTGCTGCCCCCTGTCATGCTGATCCCGGTGCCGGGAGGCCTTTCGGCTCCGCTGATCCCGGTGCTGGGAGGCATATTACCCTTTTACTATATAGGGTAGAGGCCTGGTGCACGGGTGGGGGGCGGCTCGTTTGCCCTGAAGGGTGTCCTGGATCAGGGTGGGGGTCCCCACTGGGGTGCCTGGCCAGTCTGGGTGAGGGGCTGAGGGCTGTTTTCAGACTGCGGGTGACTGAACTCCCAAATGCTCCTTTTTTCCTTTTTTTTTTTTTTTTATTCTGGGCCAGCTTTACCTTGAGGCTTGGCTCCAGCTCTTAAGCCTCCACTCCTGAAAGTAGGTTTCTGGCCTTTGCATACAATGTTGCAAATCTGCTGGCTGAAGTCCGGAGGTATTTGTTACAATGTTTGAAACTGCAGGCTCAGAGGCCTGCAGCCGCAGGGGGGAATATTGGTTTCCTCCATCACTGAGGCAAGCAAGCCTCATGTTAGTTTCAAGCTGCCTGGCTGCCGGCTGCCATCTTGGCTGACAGTTAATTTGCATATCTCGCTGATTAGCCAATGGGAAGGGTAGCGGTCGTATGCCAATTACCATGTTTCTCTTTTATTAGTGTAGATAACATAGTATTTTGGAATCATTCAGTTAAAATTTTTTTTTAACTTCCCCTACAACATGACTTCTTTAGAAATGTGCTTCTTAATTTCCAAATGTATGGTGTGGGTTTTATTTAGTTTTGTTTTATTAGTATGACTTTTTTTTTATTAGTTCCAACTTCCTTGCATTATGGTCAAACAAATTTAAGACTTTCTTTATGGCTGTGTTTGTGATCAGTTTTCATAAATGTTTTATATGTGCTTGAAGGAATATTTATTTGCTACTGGTATAGTAAAACATTTTCTGTATGTGTATTAAATCAAGTTTGTTTATTTGTTTTGTTCAAGTCTTCTTTATTTATATCTGAATTTTTGGCTCTACACTATCCATCAGTTACTGAGAAATGTGTGTTATAATGTTTCACTCTGATGGTGGATTTATCAGATTCTCGCTGTAGTTCTGTCAATTTTTTGCATTGTATGTTTTGCTTTTTGTTATTCAATTCGTAATGTTTAAAAATGTTTGTTTGTTTTTGCTAAAATGAACTTCCATCATTTTATATTGGTTTTGCCTTGTAGGCTTTTTTTTTCTGATACAGCAAAGCTAGGAAGGGTTTCTTTGGGTCATTATGCATATTCTGTATTCTTCAACACTTTACTGTTCAAGCATCTTGAACTCATATTATTGATTTATCCCTGGTAAATGCCATAGAGCTTTTTATTTATTTATTTACTTATATTTTTAGTGCTAGTTTAAAATACTTGTATTTAAATATTTTAAGTGTAAATATATCACATGTATTTTATATGACTGAAAATATTTTCATTTATTTTGTGCTTTGTATATGGTTCACTGTTGCACCTTTCCTTTTATCCTCCCTCTTGCCTTCTTTTGAATTGATTATGTTTTTAATCAATCCATTTCTTTATTGTATAATTTTAGTTGATTTACAATCAAATTTATATATTTTAGAATGCATAAATTAATGTTTACTAATTTTCTGGAAAATAAAAGGACCTTAGAGCATTTTACCTCTATTTAACATCTCCTAATATGTTATTAATACTACTTTAATTTTTCTATGTGTATTTTTAATATATAATTAACATATCACATTATTTCAAGTGAGCAACATAATGATATGTATTGTGAAATGATCACAATGTCTAGTTAACACCCATTATCATATATTGTTACACATTGTTGTGTATGTTTGTGATAATTTTTAAGATCTACTCTCTTAGAACCATTTGAATATGCAATGTAGCATTATTAATTATAGTCATAATACAGTACATTACATCTCCAGAGCTTATTTATTTTATAACTGGAAGTTTGTACTTTTGACCACCTTCATACATTTCTCCTACCAGCTACTCCTCGTCTGGCAACTTCCAATTTGTTCTCTATATCTATGAGCTTGTACTTTGTTTCATTTTTTTTTGTTTTAATATTCCACATATAAGTGAGTTTATGTAGAGTATCTGTCTTTCTCAATCTGACTTACTTCACTTATCATAATGCCCTCAAGTCCATTTGTTTTTCCACAAAAGGCAAGATTTCTTTTTATATGACTGAATACTATTTGATTGTGTGTATGTATATACATTACATATACATATACATATACATATACATATACATATACATATACATATCCCAACATCTTTATCCATTCTTCTATCAAAGGACACATAGGTTGATTCCATATCTCAGCTATTTCTTTTTTTTTAATATAATTTATTGATTTTTTACAGAGAGGAAGAGAGAGGGATAGAGAGTTAGAAACATCGATGAGAGAGAAACATTGACCAGCTGCCTCCTGCATACCTCTCACCAGGGATGTGCCTGCAACCAAGGTACATGCCCTTGACCAGAATCAAACCCGGGACCCTTCAGTCCACAGGCTGACGCTCTATCCACTGAGCCAAACCGGTTTGGCCATATCTCAGCTATTTCAAAACATGCAGCAGTAAACATGGAAATGCATATATAGTTTCTAGTTGCTGTTTTTGTTTTCTTTGGATAAATACCCAAAGTGAAATTGCTGCATCATATGATAAATCTATTTTTAATTTTTTGAGGAACATCTATACTGTTTTCCACAGTGGCTGTACCAATTTGTTCCCAAAGCAGTACACAAGGTTCCCTTTTCTACACTTCCTTACCAACACTTGTTATTTCTTGTCTTTTTTATAATAGCTACTAGAGGCCCAGTACACGAAATTCATGCACTGGGGGCAGGGTGTGTCCCTCAGCCCAGCCTGTACCCTCTCCAACCTGGGATCCCTCTCACAATCTAGGACTGCTGGCTCCCAACTGCTCGCCTGCCTGCCTGCCTGATTGCCCCCTAACCGCTCCCTTGCTCGCCCAATTGTCCCCAACTGCCCTCCCCTGCTGGCTCGGTTGCCCCCAACTGCCCTCCGCTGCTGACCCAGTTGCCCCTAACTGTGCTCCCCTGCTGGCCATCTTGTGGCTGTGGGCGCCACCATCTTTGAGGGTGGGGTAGTCAATTAGCATATTCCCTCCTTATTGCTGTGGGCACCTCCATCTTTGCGATGGTGTGAGGGTCAATTAGCATATTCCCTCTTTATTAGATAGGATTCTCATAGGTATGAGGTGATGTGTCATTGTGGTTTTGATTTGCATTTACCTGATGATTAATGATGTTGAACAACTTTCATGTACCTGTTGGTCATCCGTATGTCTGAAAAAAATGTCTATTCAGGTTCTCTGCCCATTTTAAAATTGGAATGTTTACTTTTCCTTTTTTTGCAATTGAGTTGTATGAGTCTTATATATATCTTTTACATATTTGGATATTAACCGTTGTCAGATATATGATTTGCAAATAATATCACCCATTCCGTATATTGCCTTTTCATGTTGTTGATGGTTTCTTTTGCTGTGTTGAAGCTTTATAAGTTGATGACTCATTTGTTTATTTTTGCTTTTGTTGCCTTTACTTTCAGTGTCAAATCCAAAAAAAAAAAAAAAAATCATCACTAAGATCTATGTCAAGGAGTTTACTGCTGATCATTTCTTCTAAAAGTTTTATGGTTCCAGGTTTAATTTTAAGCCTTTAATCCATTTTGAGTTAAAACTGTGTGTGGTATAAGATGGTCGATTCATTTCATTCTTTTGCCAGTTTTCACAGCCCCATGTATTAATAAGGCTGTCATTTTCTACTTGTATATCCTTAGCTCCTTTCTTATAAATTAATGACCATATATACATGTGATTGTTTCTGGATTCCCATTTCTGTTCCTTTGAACTGTGTCTGTTTTTAGTGCCAATTCTACACTATCCTGCTCACTATAGCTTTTAATATAGTTTAAATTCAGAGAGCATGTTACTTCCAGCTTGGTTCTTCTTTCACAAGATTGTTTTGACTATCCAGGGTTTTGTTTTGTTTTGTTTTGTTTTGTTTTGTTTTGAAGTTTCATACAAATTTTAAGATTATTTGTTCTAATTCTATGAAAAATACCATTAGACTTTTGAGAGGAATGGCATTAAAAATGCATACTGCTTTGGGTAGTATGGACACTTTAATAATATTAATTATTTAAATCCATAAACACAGAATATCTTTCCATTTATTTTTTCTTTTTCATTTTTAATCATTTTATAGTTTTCACTCTACATATATTTTGCCTCCTTAAGTTTACCCTAGGCATGTTAATCTTTTTTGTTGTTGTTAATCCTCATTTGAGGATATTGTTTTCCATTGATTTTTTTTTCCATTTGAAGGGAGAAAGGGAATGAGGGAGGGAGAGAGACGGGGGAGGAGGGAGGAAGAGAGGGAGAAAGGGAAGGAAAGAGGAAGGGAGGGAGAGAGGGAGGAATGGAAAGAGGGAGGGAGGGAGGTTGCTTTGGTTATTTAAGGTGTTTTCTGGTTCCATATAAATTTTGGATTATTTTTTCTAACTCTATGAAAAATGTCACCAGAATTTTGATAGGGGTTACACTGATTTTAGATTCCTTCTGGTAGTGTGGACATTTTAATGATATTAATCTGTCCTATTTATGAGCATAGTATATACTTTTATTTATTTGCACCTTTTTCAATTTGTTTCTTCAGTGTCTTATAATTCTCTGAGAACATAACAGGTCTTTTACCACTTTGGTTATATTTATTCCTAGGTATTTTATTCTTTTTGATACAATTTTAAATAGGATTGTTTTCTTAATTTCTCTTTCTGACAGTTCATGATTGGTGTATAAAAATGCAGCCAATTTCTGAATATTAAGTTTGTTTCTGCTAATTAACTGAATTCCTTTATTAGTTCTAACAGTTTTCTCTAGGGTTCTCTCTATATAGTATCATGCCACCTGCAAATAATGAGTTTTACTTTTTTCCTTTTCGACTTAGATGTCTTTTATTTCTTTTTCTTGCCTAATTGTCTGGCTATAACTGCCAATACTGTGTTGAATAAAATTTGAAAGAGGGGGCTCCTTGTCTTGTTCCTGATTTTAGAAACAAAGCTTCAAGTTTTTCATTTTTTAGTACGATGTTAGCTGTAGGTGTGTCATATATGTCCTTTATTATAGTGATGTACGTTCCTTCTGTGCTCACTTTGCTAAGAATTTTTATCATAAATGGAAGTTGAATTTTTTCAAAGACTTTTTCGGTATCTATGAGTATGAGCATATTATTTAATCCTTTATTTTGTTAATGTGATGTATCACATTGATTCATCAATTTCTGAACTATTTTTGTATCCCTGGAATAACCCCTGCTCGTTCATAGTTTATGGTCCTCTCAATATATTGCTAAATATGGTTTGCCAATATTTCACTGAAGATTTTTACATATGTGTTAATCAGGGATATTAGCCCGTAATTTTCTTTTCTTGTGCTCTTCTTGTCTGGTTTTCTATCAAGGTAATGCTTGCCTAGTAAAATGAGTTTGGTGTCAGGGTAATCTGGCCTTGGGAAATGAATACTTCCATTTTGGGGGGGATAATTTAAGACAAATTGGTATTAATTATTCTTTAAATGCTTAGTAGAATTTGTTCCTTAAGTCATCTGGTCCTGGACTTTGGTTCATTGGATATTTTTCATTACAGATTCAGCATCCTTACTAATAATCAGTCTGTTCAGATTTTCTATTTCTTCATGATTCTTGTTGTATGTTTCAAGGAATTTATGCATTTTTCTAGGTTGTCCAAATGTTGATGTATCATTTTTCATAATAGTCCAACCAGCCTATTTTATTTCTAATGGTTCCCAGTAGTTGAGGTTGTGCTGAGACCTGTCAGTGTCCCAAAGGGGAGGATCTCGGTCAGCACCTGGATTCTGGCTGATTGGAAGTCAGACCTCAGGCAGCAGGTTTTAAATTATGCAAATATATACAGTCCTGTGGGATTGTATGCATAAGTCCTGCTAGCCCTCAGAGCCAGTCAATCAATCTTAAGGTGTCCCGTGTGGCAGTTACAAAAAATCAGGGCCCGGAAGTGTTTCCGTTGCTTTCCAGCAGATACCAGTCAGCTGAAGTGAGGCAGGAGGAGAACACAGAGATGGCCTGCAACAACCTCTTTCCCTGACAAAGACCTAAGTAGGAGCCTAGATATGTGCCCAACCAGCGCCTTAAGTTCCAGGAGAGCAAATAGGCCTCATTCACGGAGAGACTGAAGGTGTATTTCAGTCTGCTGTCTGTGCAATGCCCTGGGTGAAGCCTGTCAAGAACTGTCTATCTGTATGTCATTGTCCTCTGGGGCCCAGGTCCTATCGGTCACCAAAATCCAGTGAGCAAGGGCATTCCTTCGCTGTCATAAAAAATGGGTACCAACTGCAAAACAAACAAAAAAGCAGGGCATCAGACACATGCAGAAGCTCCCCTCGTGGAGACACTGGCACGCTGGAGTACAGCCGAGGGAGGGTGCCAAGATAACCCCGCCCTCTGGGGGCCCTTCGATGTGTGTTTCATTAGAAGCCTGCCTCTCAGGCCACAGCTGTGAGGTTAAGCTCCTAGGTCCCTTTCACAGAAAGATGGGGTTCTCTGAACATTTTCAGGATGCCCTGGGTTTGTTGCCTCTTGCTGTGCTCTGGGAATGGTAGCTGGTTAAGAACTCTTTCTTCATTGGTTTCAGTCCATGGGACCAAAGAGTGTAAGCCCATTGGTTCCCAGAACCAGGTCATTGAGATGTGCCCCTGGTGGCAGCCACAGACATAGCAGTGCCAGGGAATGTTAGGGGCTGTCTCCCCTGATGTACTGGTGAGCTGGAGCCGGGTAGGGAGAGTCCAAAGATGGTATCCACTCGTCTCTGTCTCCGGAGTGCACCTCAATGGGTTCTAGATGGGGGCAGGCTCAGGGTGTAGCTCAGGATAAAAATAAGCCTTTGTCACGGAAAAACTGGAGTGTTTCAGTCTGCCGTCTGTGCAGTGCCCTGGAGGTGTAAGCAGACTAGATCTGTAGTTCAGATTGTCCTGTGGGATCCAGGTTCACAAGCCACCGTGGCCACCAGAGCAAGGCGATCCAGGGTCCTCCCCTGGGTGAGAGCTATACATATCCGGGTGCAGAGCAGGGTACAAACTCCTTTCCACGAGGTACCAGCAAGCAGAGGGAATGCGCAAAGATGGTGCCTGCTAGCTCTATCCTGGAGGGCACCCCGGCATGCTCCCAGACACCTGTCAGATCAGGCCAGTCAGTGCTTTAAGATAAGCAAATAAGCCTCTTTCACATAAAGTCTGGGTGCTTTACAAATGGCCGCCTCTGTGCTGGGCCCTGGGGTGGGTGAGTCAGAATGCAAGCCCTTTGAGAATGCCTTCTCAGTTTGCTACAGCCTTGTGGGTCTCATGGACATGAGCCCTGTTGGCTTTCAAAGCTAGATGTTTGGGGGGCTTGTCTTTCAGACGCAGGTCTTACCAGTAAAAGTAGGGGTGCCCATGTGTGAGGTTCAACCCCTATGTTCCTCAGGGAGAAGTTCTGGGTTTTGAGTTCTTTCCTGACACTGGGTCACTGCTCCAGGGGTGGGGTTTTTGGGGAAATTTTGTCTCACTTTTTGCAACCCACTTTGATGCAGGTTCCTTCTCATTTGTTTGATATGCAGGAGTCACTCAGCTAGTTTTTATGCGTGTGTGTGTGTGTGTGTGTGTGTGTATGTGTGTGTGTGTGTGTGTGTGGTTTCCAGAGGAAATTGTCCCATATGTGTATCTGTGGGAGAGGTGTATTCAGGGTCTTCCTATGTCACCATCTTGCACCAGAACCCAGTTAAATGTTAAAATTCATCCCCCCCCCTGTCCCCACCACCCCCACTCCCTATTTTTGCTCACACACACCAAGGTAACTAAATAGACATTCTAACACATAGTAAGCCTATAACTTCCTATGCATACCAAGTAAGATAAAATAAATACCAACTCAATCTAGCAGAGAACTGCTTCTTTCACATTATGTACATTTTTACATTGAATATGGCAAAACTCTCTATTATAAAATTAATTAAACTAATAGAAGTCACACCAGTGGCAAAATTACAAAATCCCCATCCTTAGAGAGTTTTTCAAAAATAATATAGAGTTTCATATAATCTTACTGAAGACTAAGATAGGAACTTACATTGAAAATTACCCTTGTGGAACTCCCATTATGTTAGCGAGATTTTTTTTCTCTCATTTATTTAATTATCACTTAGAGCTTGCCAGCTAAATATTAGTTTATAGATTCAGAAACTGAGATTCAGAGAGCCAGAAAGTTTCTGATCCAGGATTCAATCCATTTGTGTCTCTCTTCAAAACATGCACTTCTTACCGCAGCTTGGTGTTCTTTCCAGGATTGGTGTGCGGGTTGGAAATAACACATGTATATCTGGCACACAGCATCATGAAATAAATGCTAGCAATTATTATTGCTGCTATTCCACACTTTCTTCAAATGCTTTAGCACAGGTCTTAGGCTACTTTTATAGAAGTCATTTTATAGAATGGATGCTTTCCAATTTCAAATCACGCAGTGGCAACTTACTGCTTGCAGACAAAGTAAAAAGAGTCTACCAAATTTGCTGTAATGTTCATAAAAACTTAACTCTCCAGAGAATCAAAACTCTGACTCATTTTTTCTTTTTTGGCAGATGTATATGAGGCTTATCAGCTGTGCATGGGTCTACTGGTCAGAGTCGATATTGTACTTGACCCTTTCAGCAATTCACATTTATTCAATACTAGAAGCCCGGTGCACAACATTCATACACTGGGAGTGGGGGGTTCCTCAGCCCAGCCTGCGCCCCCTTGGGGCAAGCCTAAACCAGAAGGTAGATATTCCTCAAGAGTCCTTAGCGCTGCCTTGGAGGCAGGAGAGGCTCCTGCCATCGCCATTGCACTAGCCAGCCACAAGCCCAGCTTCCGGCTAAGCAGCACTACCCCTGTGGGAGCGCACTGACTACCAGGGGGCAGCTCCTCATTAAGCGTCTGCCCCCAGGTGGTCAGTGTGCTTCATAGCAACCAGTCATTCCGCAGTTCTGTCAATTTGCATATTAGCCTTTTATTATATAGGATTAGGGAAGTGCCAGGGAGAAGTAAGGGTGGAAAGGCTCATTTAGCCCTTTGGGAGAATGAAGCGCCAATGAATCACCATAGTGTAAACTAGTATCTGCTTACAACCCCCTGGTGCTTTCTGAAGAAACAGCCAAGAGAGAATTGATCGCACACTTGGGATTTTGAGGCACTCCGCAGGGGCTGGTGAAGTTGGAATGAGTGACAATTTCATAGGGGACCTTCTCCTCTGTTTGTTAGCTTTCTCCATCCTGTGCCGTGCTGTTCTGGCAGCCTATCCCTCACCACCGAGTATTTTGTTCCTTTTACTTTTAACTGTGTGTGTGGTTTTATACGAGATCATTCTTCTTTTTTACAGAAGACCAGAGACCCTACTTGCATAGTGGACCCAATGAAATAGCTTCATTTTAATTAAATTTACACAGCTTTTATGATACCAGTGGGTAGCCTTCACTACTACCTAGAGAAATTCCAGAGCCATCAGATGTACTTCACATGTAATTAATCTCTGATGCTCGATTTTGTAAGATATGTAATAATGCTGCCTGGGTAGAAAGGACAGCTTCAGAGAAGAGTCATATTAAAGATGAAGAGAGAAGCTTTAGGAAGAATTGGTTTTCAAGAGAGCAACTAAGTGGGAACTTTATTAAAAGGAAAAGAAATAATGGGATTATCTTGCATTAAGTAAAAATGCTTGACATCTTCAATTTTTCAGTTTCTTTTATTTTGCCCCAGACAAATGTTTCAGGGTTTGTTTTTTTAATGTATGCCATCTACAATGTTATGTTTGTAGTCTCATAGATTTAATATTTGGGCAAGGGGAAGATTTGTTGTATTCAGGAATTGAAAATAAAAGAGAGTGAGAAAGAAAGAAAAAACCTGCTGTAAGTATACTCTTCAATAGAACTATATCTCTTTCCCTGAAAAATGTTTGAGAAATTATTTTCAATTAAGAGTTTTTATTTTTAATTATCAAATTAACAAACAACACATTAAAATGCTGTCTAAATTTCTTATGCTGCACTTTGTAGTTTTCACTATGCATCTCACTTGTGGCTCACACACGGGGGGGGGGGGGGGAGAGAAAAGCAGCAAGCATTTCACAAGTTATGTAATGAAGAACTGTAGAGATTAAGTTATTTGTCCAAGGTCAACCACGTGACTAATGAAGACTCTGATGACCTCTGATTTAAAATCGAATGGCTTTTTCATCCTACCATTCTGGTCCCATTGTCATTTCTAGAACTTTAAAAAACTATTGTCTTTGTGTCCATGGGTTATGCATATACAATATGCATATAAGTTATTTTGTTGATCACTTCCCATCTACCTTCCCCCACCTTTGCTTTGAAATTTTGCAGTGTGTTCTATGCTTCTATGTCTCTGAATCAAATTTGTCCATAAATTTATTTTGTTCATTAGATTCCACATCTGAGTGAGATTATGTGATACTTGACTTTCTCTGACTGGCTTACTTCACTTAGCATAATAATCCCCAAGTCCCTCCATGCTGTCTCAAAGGGTAAGAGATCCTTCTTTTTTACTGCTGCATAGTATTCCATGGTATAAATGTACACAGCTTTTGTATCCACTCATCTACTGATGGGTACTTGGGCTGTTTCTAGATCTTAGCTATTGTAAATTGTGCTGCTATGAATATATGGATGCATATATTTTTTCTGATTGGTGCTTTGGTTTTCTTAGGATTTATTTCTAGAAGTGGGATCACTGGGCCAAATGGCAGTTCCATATTTAATTTTTTGAGTAAACTCCATACTATTATCCATAATGGCTGTACCAGTCTGCATTCCCACCAGCAGTGTACTAGGGTTCTCTTTTCTCCACATCCTTGCCAGCACTGTCATTTGTTGATTTGTTGACAGTAGCCATTCTGACAGGTGTGGGGTGATACCTCATTGTTGTTTTAATTTGCATCTCTCTGATGATTAGTGACTTTGAGTATTTTTGCATATGTCTCTTGGCTTTCTGTATGTCCACTTTCGAGGAGTGTCTATTTAGGTCTTTTGCCCATTTTTAAGTTAGATTGTTTGCCTTCTTTTTGTTAAGTTGCATGAGTTCTTTATATATTTTGGAAATTAACCCCTTGTCAGATGTACCATTGCCAAATATGTTCTCCCATACAGTGGGCTCCCTTTTTATTTTGTGGATGGTTTCTTTTGCTGTGCAGAAGCTTTCTATTTTTATGTAGTCCCATTTGTTTATTTTCTCCTTTGTTTCCCTTCCCCTATAGTGGTCGGCAAACTGCGGCTCGCGAGCCACATGCAGCTCTTTGGGCCCTTGAGTGTGGCTCTTCCTAAGCCTTAGCAGTACCCTAATTAAGTTAATAATAATGTACCTACCTATATAGTTTAAGTTTAAAAAATTTGGCTCTCAAAAGAAATATTAATCGTTGTACTGTTGATATTTGGCTCTGTTGACTGATGAGTTTGCTGACCACTGCTTAGGAGATGTATCTGTAAACATATTGCTAAGCGAGATGCCTGAGATTTTGCTGTCTATTGTTTCTTCTAAGATTTTTATGGTTTCATGTCATATATTTAAGTCTCTTATCCATTTGAAGTTTATTTTTGTCTATGGTGTAAGTTGGTGGCCTGTTTTCATTTTCTTTGCATGTATATGTCCAATTTTCCCAACACCATTTATTGAAGAGACTGTCTTGACTCCATTGTATGTTGTTGCCTCCTTTGTCAAATATAAATTAAGCATAATGGATTGGGTCAATTTCTTGGGTCTCTGTTCTGTTGCATTGATCTATATAACTGTTCTTATTCCAGTACCAGGCTGTTTTGTTTATGGTGGCTTTGTAGTATAACTTGATATCTGGTATTGTGATTCCTCCAACTTTGTTCTTCTTTCTCAAAATTGCTGCAGCTATTCAGGGTCTTTTGTGGTTCCATATAAATTTTTGTAGTATTTCTTATAGATCTGTGAAATATCCCATTGGTATTTTAATAGGGATTGCACTGAATCTATAGATTACTTTGGTAGTATGGACATTTTAATGATGTTAATTATACCAGTCCATGAACACGGTATAGTCTTCCACTTGATTATATCGTCCTCTATTTTTTTCCAACATCTTGTAGCTTTCTGAGTACAGGTATTTTACTTCTTTGGTTGAGTTTATTCCTCAGTATCTTAATTTTTTTGTTGTCTTCTCAATTCTTTTCTCTCATTCACTCTACCAGTAGACAACTTACCAGTCACTCTTCCTTGAATGTGTTATGTATTTCCAAACTCCTGTGCCCTTGTTCATGGACAACCTCTTACCCTTTCCATGGTCAAATCCACATCTCAAAGCCCTAATCATTTTTTAGAACTCAATTAAAATGAAATTTTCCTGATTTCCCCTCTTCCCGCAAAACATTTCTCTTCACCTTCTGTTTTCCATCATGTTGAACATTCCTTTATTACAGTCTTTTCATATTGTGTCCTCATTATTCATTTTGTAGCTGGCATTTGGGGGGCAGAGTTAACTGGGCTCTGTGGAAAAGGTCAGGTCCCATAAATTAACCCTCAGTCATTTGATTAGATGTAACTAAAATGAAGACTCATACAGCCTGTACTCTGCCCTAGTAACATTTAGAATTCCTTCCCTATGTTTCAAAAAATATCTCTAAGCCTCCAAGGGAGAGAGGGGCAAACCTAATTTAATAAAATGTTAATAAAGGGATTGGCACTAGTTTGATTATATCCAGCGTAGCTTAGCTGAGTGATAGAATAAATGTGATTTTGTGGGCCATTCCAAACTTAGTTAGCTCTATCACCATTTAAAAAATATGTATTTTTATTGATTTTAGACATGAAGGGAGAGGGAGAGAAAGAGATAGAAACATCAATGATGAGAGAGAACCATTGATCAGCTGCCTTCTGCATGCCCTGACCATATGCCCTGAATAGGAATTAGACCATAACTTCCTGGTTCATAGGTTGACTCTCAACCACTGAGCCACAATGGTTGGGCTCTATCACCATTTCAAGAGCAGGGAGGCATGTGAGTGTGTATGTTCTCCTTGAGAGTAGACCAGCTACTTTAACCTTCTCCTTTAACGCAGTCTAAAAATATAAATATGTATACCAACATCTAGATATACTTGCACACAGTAAAGGACATGTCTATTGGACACTTTATGCACAAATTCAGATTCTCTCTTATTTACCTATTTTTAGTTTCAGCGGCTGCTGTGTAGATTCCAATCAAGTAAATTTTAATTTGATTAGCTTCCCATTAAATTCTCTCAGAAGCAAACCAATAGATTGTTCTATAATCAGGGAACTGCTCTATGTGATTTAAATTATTTTAAATTTTTGAAGAACTGTTTTATGGTCTGGCATATGGCCAATTTTGATAAAAATTTCACATGCACTTGAAAAGAATGTTTATTCTGCCTTCAATCAGGAGTATGTCCTTTGTATGTCAGTAAAGTCAAATTTGTTATTTCTCTTGTTCTATTTTCTATATTCATATGAATTATTTGCTTGTTACTGCATGTATCAGTTATTGATAGTCTTCTAACTATCAATAGTTTAAAGATTAAAGATTTTTTCATTACTTTTAACTTTTGTCTACATATTTTGTAGTTAAGTTATTAGGTGCATAAATTTTAGAATTATCTTTTTCTTAGAGATTAAACTTTTAATCATAACAAAACACTCCTTTTTAACTTCAGTGATGAATCTTGCCTAAGATTTACCTTGTCTTCACTAGCTTTCTTTTGAAAGCATTTCTTTCTTAGTATTTTCATGGTATTTGTGGTTTCAGTTTTGTACTTTTGTTCTTGTATTTATGTATTTGAAATGTATGTACAATATATTTTTATTTTTAAAAATCAACTTTAGCAATTATTGTCCATTTGCATTAAATGTAGTTACTGATCTTTATTATCTTACTAGAGGACCGGTGCACAAAAATTTGTGCAGTCAGGGGGGAGGGGAGGAAGGTTCCTCAGCCTGGCCAGTGCCCTCTCAAAGTCTGGGACCCCTTGGGGGATGGCCATCTGCTGGCTGAGGCCTGCCCCCCAGGAGATTGGGCCTAAGCTGGCAACCAGACATCCCTCTGGCAGCCCGGCAGCCATTGGGGGATGTCCACTTGCCAGCGGGGAGCAGGCCTAAACTGCAGTCGGACATCCTTAGCGCTGCTGAGGAGGCAGGAGAGGCTCCCACCACCACCGCTGTACTGGCAGCCATCAGCCTGTCTTGTGGCTGAGCAGAGCTCCTCCATGTGGGAGCTCACTGACCACCAGAGAGCAGCTCCTGCATTGAACGTCTACCCTCTGGTGGTCAATGTGTGTCATAGTGACCAGTCATTCCCAGTCTTTCTGCTGTTAGGGTCAGTTTGCATATTACCCTTTTACTATATAGGATAGAGGCCTGGTGCACGGGTGGGGGCCAGCTGGTTTGCCCTGAATGGTGTCCCGGAACAGGGTGGGGGTTCCGCTTGGGTGCCTGGCCTGCCTAGGTGAGGGGTTGATGGCTGTTTTCAGGCTGCCCGCACCTCCTTCAGGATGGGGGTCCTCACTGGGGTGCCTGGCCAGCCTGGATGAGGGGCTGATGGCTGTTTTCAGGCTTCCCACACCCCCTTCAGGGTGGGGGTCCCCACTGGGGTGCCTGGCCAGCCTGGATGAGGGGCTGGTGGATGTTTTCAGGCTTCCCGCACCCCCTTCAGGGTGGGGGTCCCCACTGGGGTGCCTGGCCAGCTGGATGAGGGGCTGAGGGCTTATTTCAGGTGGGCCAAGCCTGCAACTGAAGCTCCCAGTCTCTCCTTTTTTTGTTTTTATTTTTTTTATTCTGGGATTTATTTACCTTCTGTAATTGAAACTTTGTTGCAGCTCCAGCACTGAGGCCGGCTGGCTGAAAGCAGGTATCTGGGGTTTGTTTAGGTTCTATAATTGCAACATTGTTGCATCCGGAGCTCAGAGCTGGGCTGCAGCAGGCGGGGAACCTTGGTTTCCTCCATCACTGGAGCAAGCAAACCTCATATTCGCTTCAGCTGCCTGGCTGCCGGCCACCATCTTTGTTGGCAGTTAATTTGCATATCGCCCTGATTAGCCAATGGGGAGCGTAGTGGAGGTATGGTTAATTACCATGTTTGTCTATTTTTAGATAGGATTATTAGTTTTCTGTTCATCTCACCTAATTTATATGAGTCATTTTTAACCCCTTTTAAGATAATGCTAAAGCCTTAGACTACTCCTCTCACCCCTTTAGTGTCATGTACTTTAGTTCTAAATATATCTTAAAATCTGGAAGACATCATTATCATTGTTTTATACCATCAATATACTACATTTTTATCAATTCTGTTGATCTTCAATTTCTTCCTGCATCTTGGAGTTTTAACCTAGGATACTTTTCCTTCTACCTAAAGAATTTTCTTTAGTATATACATCAATGTGGATATATTGGAGACAAATTCTCTCTGTATATGTTTGCCTAGAAACATTTTTTGCTTTCATGTTGAAGGTTATTGTCATAAGGTATAAAATCCTAAATTTAAAGTTTTGATTTTCCCCCGGACTTTGCAGATAGCACTCTATATTATATTCTGGATTCCATCATTTCTGTTGGGAAACCATCTGTGAGTCTTAATGCTGCTCCTTTGGAAGGCAATATGCATTTTTTCCTCCATCTGCTTTGTCTTTTTCTTTGCCTTTGATTTTAGCCACTCCTACTATACTATGCATAAGTGTGCTTTTCTATATGTTTTATCTTTCTTAGGTTTGTGGGACTTCTTGAATCTTTGGCTCAATGCCTTTTGTTTGTTTTGAAAAATTATAGGCCTTTATCTCTTAAAAAATTGCTTCTGTCCATTCTATCTCCTACCATTCTGAGACTATAACTGCATGTAGGTTGGATATTTTTCTAAAATGTCCCATTTCTCTCTATTGCTATTTTCTGTACCTCCTCCCCACTTTTTAACTCTCCATGTTTGTTTGAATAGTTTATACTCATCTCTTTTCATTTGTACATTCTGACATTAAACCACATGTTAAGTTTTTACTTTTAGTAATTATATTTTTTAGTTTCAGAATTTTTCACTGAATTCTTTTTACAGATTACATATATCGAGTGAACTTTGTCATCATTTTACCCATGTTCTTGAACATAATCACAGTTATGTTAGAGTGGGGTTTTATTCAACTGTAAGTCTGTTTGCATTGTGTATTTTTCCTCTGGGTTCTCTTCCCTGGTATATTAGGTAATCATTGTTGGATGATGACCTTGTATGTGAGAAATTATAGACAACACTGTTATTTCTCACTATAGAGGATCCACCTTTTTTCCCCTGGTATATAACTGGAGCAGAGTTATCTAACTCCAATGAGGAAACAATTTTATTTCAGACTGTGTTTCAAATTCATATGATCAATCCTAACTCTATTTCATCTCAACTCCTGGGCACAGGTCCCCAGAGGTGCTAAATGAGAGCGTAGGCTGTGTATCAGACCCTCTTCTATTTTCTGAATTCTGAACTCACATTTTTGTCTTCAAATCACTGGGAACTACCAAGATTTTGTTAATTTGTTTACTTTCTTTTTATACCACACAGCTTAAGAACTGGCAAATTACCAAAAGGAAAACCACTGTGGAGTGTCAGGCTGAATTCTCCACACCTCTATGTTCTCCAGGATCTTGGTCTTTCAAATTCTTGTCATCTTAGAAGCCTGACTCTCATTTTTGTCTCCATTGCTCCATGAGAACACCAACAGTTTGCTCAGACTTTTCTTTCCCGAGTTCTCAGTGTTCTACCTTGTACTGCTTAGTAACTGGCATGTGTCCCCAGGGAAAAAAGTATCACACAGACAAGCAGGAACTTCCCTTCTATTCAGGATTTTGGTACCTCAAGTTATGAACTCCCCAGAAACTCTGCTGATTACTGTTTTTCATATTTTATCCAGATTTTCTAGTTATTAGTCACAGTAGAAATACACTGATTTTACCCATCACAACTTTTTGTATTGTTCCTCTTTTAAGAGGCTGTCTCTTATCAGAAAGCTTATGGTTGGTTTTGAATAAAAAAATGTAAGTATGTAGACTCATTTTGTCAAACAAATTTACTGAGTATCCTATTACTGTCCTGGTGCTATACTATACACTAACTATGTAGAGTAATGACATTATCTCTGTCCTGAAGTGTTTCCTGCCTATCTGGGTGACAAGCAAGTACACATATGACATATACAGAGTGTTAAGTGTATTGGATTCTCCAATAAACAGAGGAGAAGGAGATTCATGGAGTCAGGCAATTGGGGAGGAAAGCAAAACAAGTCCCGTTGCTATGGCACATTCTGACTTTCTCCACTTGAATGGCCCATACAGCTGTACAGGATCAAAGGGCACACCTCCCCAGGTATCACAGAGATAGGTCAAAGTACTTTCAGTTCTTTATTGTCCACTACATATTAGTTACAAAAACACTGTGGGGAAGAATGAATGTAACCTATAGATCGGCTAGGGCCCTCTTGCCCTTTGGATTTCAGGGTATAATTAGCCCAGACTCCAGACAATTCCACAGCCTATGATATCTGTTCATTTATAAAATTTACTATCTCAGAGGTGCTGCCTTTTTTAGCCTTGCACTGTGGTTAGTTTTACTCCAAATTTTATCAGTTTGGACTCTTTATTTTGCGAGGAATAAAAATCCCAACTCAAGCAATAAGGGGCAATACCAAAATCCTGAATAGAAGGGAAGTTTCCGCTTGTCTGTGTAATACTTTTTTTCCTGGGGACACATGCCAGTTACTAAATATTAAAGGGGCTTTACTGACTTATAAACTGGAAAATTAAATTGGAGGGTGAAGGTTAATTAGTGTTCCAACGTTGTCATCTCTGTGCTTTGTGTTCACATTATAATCCTGTGGTCATAGGACTAAACTAAAGCTGCGTGTGTGTGTGTGTATGTGTGTGTATGTGTGTATGTGTATATGCGTGTGTGTATGTGTGTATGTGTGTGTATATGTGTGTATGTGTGTGTGCGTGTGTGTGTGTGTTTCCATTTATACTCATGTGAGAGAGTTTTCCTCTCAGAATTTCAGCAAAATTCCTAAACTGCATCCTGATTATATCAGTGAAGGTCACATGACCACCACTGAAGCTATGGCCATGGCCAGGAAAACAGATGTACCATGTGGATGGAATTGTCTTTCCTCAAGCATAATAACTGTCCAACTGAGGGTTGGACAAATGAATGAAATCTGATGTAAAGGAAGGAGAACAATAGATTAATACTTTGGGTACATAACTGAAAATGTCCACTACATCCACCCACAAGGAAAAGTCAGTTTCCAATGGAGTTTCTTCCAAAGAATCTACCTTTAAACAAAGTTTAATGAAAAACGTAGCTGTTAGACTTTCTAAGCAACAGAGAGGCAGGTGTGTAAAATGCCTATCACAGCACAACAGCAAAATTCTATCGTAGCTAGAGTTGTCCCCCCTCCCAGTTTTCTTTCAACTGTCCCTTATATCACTTTCAAGTGGAAACATTAATAGCCGGGTCATGAGTCATTTTATATCTTTTCCGTGACTCAGTGGTCATAGAAATAAGCGTTATGCTGCAGCTTCTCTAATGCCCCACCATAAACATGAACAAGAAACACAGTGTGGCCTGACTGACATGGCTCAGTGGTTGAGTCAACCTATGCACCAGGGGTGATGGTTCGATTCCCAGTCAGGGCACATGCCCGGGTTGCAG
Organism: Myotis myotis; assembly: GCF_014108235.1. NCBI lineage: Eukaryota > Metazoa > Chordata > Mammalia > Chiroptera > Vespertilionidae > Myotis > Myotis myotis. The sequence goes on along the minus strand of NW_023416313.1, from coordinate 155,046,665 downwards.
GCTCCGTCCATAGTAGGGGCATGCAGGAGGCAGCCAATCCATGATGGCTCTCTCACCATTGATGTTTCCAGCTCTCTCTCCTCTCCCTGCCTCTCTGAAATCAATAAACATATATTTTAAAAAGACAAAGAAACACATCGTGGTGGGATAAAGCCTCCAGGGAGAAAAATCAATATATGTTTTAAAATGCACATGACATAAATTAGAGGTGTTAATAACATGACAGTACTTTCCATTATAAACCCAGGTATTTTGTAACATATAAACAGCCTGTTGTTGGACTTGGAATAGCTTTAGATTTCTCCTCCTATGCCATCAGATAATTAAGGCTTTGAGGAGTCTAAGAATAGAAGGGAAAAACCTTTTTTTGTCTCATACATTCCACAAAGCCATAATGTGAGACAGTATAAGTTTCACCGGCTTCCTTGATTTTTCCACCCTCATTGTCCTGTGATGATGAGAGACAAAGCCATGCAGTACTTTGCGCTTCTAAAAATAATTAAAAACTGCAAGGTGTGTGTGTGTGTGTGTGTGTGTGTGTGTGTGTGTGTGTGTGTGTGTGTCTTATTCTTAAGTCAGAATGATTTATGCTACTTATTATTTAATGACTGATGCTTTGACATCCTCATTGCACAGCTGCAATTGGAAATATGATCACGTTGTGATATATGTGGGAGGCGAGCATTTTTGTTTTTATACTCTGTATTTAATTCATTCAACATCCTTTTCACTCCATTGCTCCCTCTCTCCCCTGGCAAGAATAAACTCATGCACCCAGCTCAGATCAGCTGTCAGTGTCTGTGAGGTCTGAAAGGTCCTCGCTTCGGCAGCATACCCTCCCCTTCACAAGAGACACTCCAAGTGAACACGCTTGAATGCTGGGCTTCCCTCCCCTTACAATCCAAAATTTTCAAAAGTCTTTAAACTCCTTCCTTCTGCTTTCAACCCTCAAGGGAAACTGCACTGATAAGGTTTCTGTTCATCAAAAGAATGGAGTGGCAGTGGCTCTATTCCCAGGACAGCTCCCCGGAAAAAGGGCGTCTTCTCCCCTGAGAAGCTATTAGGGAGAACAGGAGTTCCCCAGCTCCCATCATGAATGTATCCTCCACCTCAGTTATTGTGTCTGTGGATTCCTTTTCCTCTTGTCTCTCTCCCCCACCCTCAAGCAGTTTTTAAAATCCATTACCTAGGGAGTTTCAAATTGTATCTGACCTATTGATTCCGGGAGATGGCCATGTCCAATGGGCATGCAATACAATATACAACCTAGAGCCCAGAGAAAGGCAACTTCCCAATAAAAAGAGGAATACATAACTATTTGGAATTTCTAGGGGAATGGAAAAAATTACGTTTTCTGACTCGGGTTGGAAAATGAAATGGTGTATGAAAAAAGGCTATGTAAAGCCTAAAGTATCGTGCAGATATAAGATATTGCCTTTATTAACAGTAATTGAAAAATCTAATCTTAATTTGTTAGGGGCTGGCTGTATCTCGTGCATGTGTTTCAGCCACATAGCTATACTGGATTTTAGGATGTTTGGGTGCTGGCGTACACCTATAAGCAGAGGATGTTTAAAAGAGGGGAGGGCATTGTGTTAAAACCTGTCAGTTCTCACTCTTTGGGAACTCCAGCAAAAGGTTTTGTGGGAGTAGCAGGACCAGCTCAGAAGCACTCACTGCCAAAACCACCCTGTCAGGCAGTGCTTCTATCCAAGAAGAGTGTGCTGGAAAGCTGCATGTGAGTCTGAGATCATGGCTATTCCATGGACAACGATATTGAATAATTTAATTCTGTTTAATTAAACCAAATCTTTATTTTGTGCTAACCTGTGACCCAATCGCTATGTTAGCTCTCTGGGGATATTAAAAATATGTAAGACATGGCCCATAACCTCAAGGAGTTAAGAAAATAATTGAAGGAGCTTACAATTGAATTGGTTTATAGAGTGGAGAGGTGTTATAAATTGTTATAAGAATCATTCTTCATTTTATTACCTTTAGCTTGAACAAATAGTCATACTTTGGAAGAAAAAATGAATATGTACAAATAGAGACACAAGCTTTTATTTTGCTCCCCAAGCAACAAAGCTCCCCTTTTTTCTGTTGTTCTGCAGAATCAGTAGAGAGGCATACAGGCTTAGATATATAATGTGTGGCCACTCTTCAGTAACCACTATTGAACTTCAAAATGAGTTTAGTCATTAGCTTTGATAAATGAGGAGCCTGTTATTGATTTTTACACATGTCTATCATGGGATCTATTTAAAAAGAACAGTCAATTCCAGGAAAGATTATGTTAATCTTATTGGTTTGATTTCCTAATGGGAGGAGGCAGAGCAGGGAGTAAAAGGAGAGGTTTGGAAACTGGCAATATCTGTATCATTATCTTAAACCCATTCAGAAAACAATTTGGGAAAAATAAAGTATATCTGTCTTTTTTTAAAAAAAAAATGTATCTTTATTGTCAAAAGTATTATAGATGCCCCATTTTTTCCCATTGACCCCCTTGACACCCCTTCCTGGCCTTCACCACACTATTGTCTGTGTCCATAGGCAATGCATGTGTGCATATAAGTTCTTTGGTTGATCTCTGCCCCCTGTCCCCACCCCCACCTTCCCTCTGAGACTTGTCAGTGTGTTCCATGGTTCTATGTCTCTGAAGTGTATCTGTTCTTTAGAAGCAAGCTAAGATTATATTGATAAATTATTCCAGACAGTGTTAACCAACAGCCTGAGAAGTTCCTGAAAAAGGACATTGACAGAAGGCATACAATTACTAATTTATTTGTCTTTTTATGGTTCAGTTAAGAGTATCTCAGGTAGCCCGGCCCATGGCAGCTCTTCAAACTTCGTAGGGTAGAGCTGTCAGAGTTTTGACTGATGTACAAGAGCGACTTGCTCGCGTTTGCCCTTCCTTTCAGTGGCGCGCACACAGGTAAGACAGCTTGTTGGTAATTTTTATTTAATGCTCCCAGGATATGTGGCTGCACTTTTATTGAAAGTTCTGACAATAAAATCCCACTCCCTGAGATTTCCAAGGTTTCTGCTGCAAGCTCTTCTCCACTTAAACAAGATCTTCCTCTGGGAACAGACAACTCTTTAGGGTCTTTTCTGATGCTTTCTGATCTCGGAGACAGCTGTTTAGTATGTTGGAGACCATCTTATTTTGTTTAGTTTTGTTTTCTGGTTGGCTCCACTGAGAAGGCATCTAAAAGAAAAATAAAACACAAGGAATTAGCAGTGCAAAGGCACAGCAGGGCCCCAGGGGAGCCTGCATGGCTCTGAATTGGCAAATGCCAAGTCTACCCAGTTTGACAGCTTCCAACCTTCTCTCTTTCCTTTCTCCATCCCTCACCCTGTCCAGTCCACTCATTAAATGAAGCGTCTCATTCTATAATTGCCTTTGATGTCAGTTCTAGACTTTTACTTTATTTTTCTAAAAACTGAGTATTTTAGTCTTAAAACCTCTCCCAAACAGGTTGAGTCCTGCACTGTAGTGTTTGTCCAGAAGCTTTTTGATTATATAGGAATTACAAACCAGTTTTCACACCCTTAAAATACTTGGGCAGATGTTTGAAGACAATAAATTTTAATATGGCCTTGAAACACTTTACCATGGTAAAGGCAACTATCTAATATACAGTAAAACTTCCATAAAACAAACTAATTTGGGCTAGGGGGTGTCTGTTAAAGCTGAAAGTCTGTTATATAATACAACAGATTTTTACAAATGCATTTGTTAAAAAATTGACAAATTACGGTAGGTACTTGGGTTACGTTGGAGATCTGTTCCTAGGGCGGGTGCAACTTTCGCCGTAAGTTGGAGCCCACCTACATCAGCACCTACGTCACTCACATGGAGCACATACACAGCAGTAATGAAGTGAAACAGTAAAAACAATTTAAAAGAAAGATAATTCCTGACCTTTACTTGTGGTAAATAAATAATAAAAAACATAAAGCACATATGTACATATGTCGAAATGACAGAACTTTTTTTTTATAAATGAATGGGAGATGGCGACGTAACCACAAAACGACATACGTCGAGTCCAACGTAACCCGAGGAATGTCTGTAGTTAACCTGTTTTTACTAATGTAGATGGGTTTGTGTGATTAAAATTATGTATGAAAAGTTTCCTTTCACGGAAAAATTTTATACATGTATTACTGTAATGTTAAATTTATGCTGAATAGGGCTAGTAAATGCATGCATTCACCAGTCACCATAAGTAGACAAATGACCGGCCACGTGTGGCTTAGTGCGTCTGAACATTGGCCATGCATTAAAAATGCTGAAGAAAGTCATGCCCCATGACAACAGAACCAATGACCACAATCAATGTGGTGTGATCATGTCCTAATCATTTCCTGAATATTGTTTAAGAGTGGTGACTCTTGAAATTAAATAAGTAGACTATGTAATATTTATTTATGTCCGCAAAATTACTACCGTGTTTTTTCCAACATATGGCCTACTTGCTAAAATTTGTTAAAAATCACAGTGGATTAATAACAAAAATCACCTGTTAATTATATGCAAATCTTGATTTAAAACATTTTAAAATTAACAGGGTGTTAATTTTCACAGATGACATACAGACCAGGAATTTAGTCAATTAAATTTGAAGTCTGTTAAATCCAGGTCCTCAAAATTGAGGTTTTACCGTACCTCACCTTTGCTCCATCCGTATGAGATTATATCAGCCAGGTATTCCGAGACCTGTCATCATGTTTCAGGGTCATGAACGCAGCTATTGCTACTGGTTCCCAATGTGAAACCCAAACCTTGATTTGTATTCTCACATAGAAAGTCTAAAGTGCTATGACAAAAGACTTGATTGGTAAACCCTATGAAGGTATACTCTATTATTAGAAATAATATTTCCCCTTCATGTGGTATATTCCTATTATATTCATATAACTTCTTGTATTTGTGTAATTCCAACATTTTGGAATTCTACTCCTAACAACATGCTAATCATTTCCTAAAAGAAAGGATATTTTATTACGTGTAAGAAGAATATAAACTCAGAAAAAGTCCAGTTCTTTAAATTGAACAAGTTTAGCTTTATTAAAAAAAAAAAAAAGAACACTTGCCCAGCCAGCATGGCTCAGTGGTTGAGCGTTGACCTATGAACCAGGAGATCATGGTTCTATTCCCGGTCAGGGTATATGCCTGGGATGTGGGCTCAAACCCCAGTGTGGGGCAGGCAGGAGGCAGCCTATCAATGATTCTCTCTCATCATTGATGTTTCTATCTTTCTCTCCCTCTCCCTTTCTCTCTGAAATCAATAATAACAATAAAAAAAACACTCATTGCTTTATCCATAAAGATAAGCTCGATTATTCTGTAGGAGAACAAGAATATTAAAACCTCAGGATCCATAAAACAACAAAATGCATTTCTTTTTTTTAAAAAAAATATTTTATTGATTTTTTACAGAGAAAAGGGAGAGGGATAGAGAGTTAGAAACATCGAGGAGAAAGAAACATTGATCAGCTGCCTCCTGCACACCTCCTACTGGGGATGTGCCCGCAACCAAGGCACATGCCCTTGACGGGAGTTGAACCTGGGACCTTTAATTCCTTAGGCTGGCACTCTATCCACTGAGCCAAACCGATTAGAGTCAAAATGCATTTCTTTTCTTTTTTTTTTTTAATTAAATCTTTATTGTTCAGATTATTACATTTGTTCCTCTTTTTTCCCCCCATAACTCCCCTCCTCCCAGTTCCCGCCCCACCCTCCGCCCTCACTCCCCACCCACTGTCCTCATCCATAGGTGCATGATTTTTGTCCAGTCTCTTCCCGCATTTCCCAAACCCCTTTACCCCCCCCCCCAAAATAGTCAGTCCATTCCCTTTCTATGTCTCTGATTCTATTATGATCACCAGATTATTTATTCACTTGATTCTTAGATTCACTTGTTGATAGATGCATGTTTGTTGTTCATAATTTGTATCTTTACCTTTTTCTTCTTCTTCCTCTTCTTAAAGGATACCTTTCAGCATTTCATATAATACTGGTTTGGTGGTGATGAACTCCTTTAGCTTTTCCTTATCTGTGAAGCTCTTTATCTGACCTTCAGTTCTGAATGATAGCTTTGCTGGATAAAGTAATCTTGCTTGTAGGTTCTTGGTATTCATCACTTTGAATATTTCTTGCCATTCCCTTCTGGCCTGCAAAGTTTCTGTTGAGAAATCAGCTGACAATCATATGGGTATTCCCTTGTAGGTAACTGAGTTTCTTTCTCTTGCTGCTTTTAAGATGCTCTCTTTGTCTTTTGCTCTTGGCATTTTAATTATGATGTGTCTTGGTGTGGTCCTCTTTGGATTCCTTTTGTTTGGGGTTCTCTGCGCTTCCTGGACCTGTAAGTCTATTTCTTTCACCAGGTGGGGGAAGTTTTCTGTCATTATTTCTTCAAATAGGTTTTCAATATCTTGCTCTCTCTCATCTTCTGGCACCCCTATAATTCTGATGTTGGTACACTTGAAGCTGTCCCAGAGTCTCCTTACACTGTCTTTGTATTTTAGGATTCTTTTTTCATTTTGCTTTTCTGGTTGGGTGTTTTTTGCTTCTTCACATTTCAATTCTTTGCCTTGATTCTTGCGCTCCTCTGGTCTGCTTTTGGGAGTCTGTATAGTATTCGTTATTTCAGTCCGTGTATGGTTAATTTCTTGTTGGTTCTTTATCATAACATCGAGTGTCTCATTAGATTTCTTGAGGATCTCACTACATTTATCGGCGGCTTCTAGACAGTTCTTAAGAGACCTGAAAAGTGTGGTTCTGAACTCAATATCCTCCATTGACAGTTTTGTCCTGTTTCTTTGTCTCTGCATTTTTTATGCTTTCTTGGTGCACCCCCTAGTGGTCTTTGTGCGCAGTCTTGTTGTAGTTAAGCCTTGATTGTTGTCAGCAATACCGGGGGTGATTTGACCTCCAGGCTAACTGGCTATGAGAGTCAGCTGTGTCTGCAGTGGGAGAGCTTCTGTGCTGGATCTCTAGGGTGGTGCTAATCTAGCATTTGCCTGAGGCTATCCGGCAAATGGCTCTGCGCAGGGCTTGGGCGGGGTGGGTCCCCGGGGATCTACAGGGCAGGCCGGAGCGAGTAGTTATGGCTGCTCTCAGTTCCCTCCCTAGGGGCTCTGCCTCACAGAGTCCCAGCAACCGCTGCAAACCTCGGAGAGAAAGCTGCCTTCGAGTTCCAACTGAAGCCAGACAGTCCTGCTTCTCCCGTTTGAGTCTGGGTCCCTAGAGATTCGCCTGGATCTGGAGCTCAGAGTCTGAAACTCCCTCCTGATTGAAAACAACAACCGCGCCCTCTGCCTCCAGCCCGCTCCGCGTGCACTCTGCACCTTAGTATTTCACTTCAGCACTGCGCCTCCTCTGAGTCTGGGTATGATATTCTCTTTCCTCCTAGTTGTAGAATTTCCACTCAGCCAGCCTTCCTGTGGTTCTGGATGATGTCCGTTCTGTCTTTTAGTTGTTTTTTGAAGTGGTTGTTCGAGGCATCAATCTCCGGCGTTAACCTATGCCGCCATCTTGGTTTCTCCCGCCTCTGCCCTCCAAAATGCATTTCTTGCTCAAGCCATATGCACATTGGAGCATTTTTGAGGGATTAACACATCCTTTGACAATATAAGAAGCATGGAAAAAGTGAGAGAGCAAGGCAACCTACAAGCTGCAACTTAACCTTTCTTGTGGAAGGAACACATATAATCACATTTTATTGTCCAAAGCAAACCAGATTGCTCTCCCTGGCTCAGCAGGCTGGCAGTGTATAACAGTCATGCATGGAGTGGCTTTGGACATTAGTAGATAATATATAGGGGGGGGGGCAAAACTAGGTTTGCAGTTGTGAATACACAAAACAGTTTATTCTTGTATTATTTAATAATTATTGTATTATTTTTCATATGAACAACTGTAGATCTACTTTTTCCTCACCATGTACAGTCCCCATGCTTCATCTTAAGGAAGAGAAGCCCCAGTGATTTTCATCTCTATATTCTAAGTGACTGTCACTCCATCTGACACAGAACTAGTTAGTCATTTAATGAGGACTTAGACCCACATTTTCTTGCTTATGTTTGTCCTCACCCAAGACCCATTCCAGCAGTGCCCTGATACTATTAAATGTGCATAAAGATAGAGAACAGATTTACTAGTATAAAGAAGCCAGAGCCCATCTTTAGTTTTGTTTTAGAACAGTCACCCAACCTAAGAAAGGTGTTTATCCTGATTTTGGACTTAAGGAAATTGTGATTTAGAGGGAAAGTGGCTTACTTAAGATTCTATAATAAGGGGTAGACAAGAGCTCACATTGAGACCCCAGCCTGAATCCCTGAAGCCCACTGAATTTGCGGAAGTTGTGTAGGTCAGCAGCCCGGGTGACAGCAGGCCTAGGGATGAGAAGTGTCTCTTTGACATCTGTTGTCCAGCATCTATTTCAGGTTCAATTATCTTCAAACTTTTGCCTTGTGAACTTCTTTTCATCAAGTTCTAATTCAATTTAAATGGGAAACCCAAGTCTTGCTTTCTACAAATCTGAAGAATCAGTCCTTTAACATTATTTGCATGCATCTTTTCAAATTTTTGTCTTGGGTTTCTTTGGATAAATACTCAGAAATGAATGAAATTCCTGGGTCACATGATAGTTGCATTTTTATTTTTTTGAGGAACTTCCATAATGTTTTCCTTAGTGGCTACACCGATCTGCATTCCCACCAACAGTGCAGGAGGATTCCCTTGTCTCCACATCCTCACTTGCTTATTGATTTACTGATGATAGCCATTCTGACAGGTGTGAGGTGATATCTCATTATGTTTTTTTAATATTTTTATTGATTTCAGAGAGGAAGGGGTAGGGAAAGAGAGATGGAAACATCAGTGATGAGAGAAAATTGCTGATCGACTACCACCTGCACTCCTCCTACTGGGGGTCAAATGCACAACCGGGCATGTGCCTTGACCTCCTGGTTCATAGGTCAACCTAATGCTCAATCATTGAGCCATACCTACCAGGCTACCTCAAGGTTTTAATTCACATTTTACTGAGGATTAGTCAAGTTGAGTATCCGTTTGCTCTGATATCTCTCCCATGACTCCTGGCAGCAGAGAACACCTACTGTACTGGTGAAATATTACAGCTCATATCAAATTTGGAGATGTAATATAGCACTCATTTCCCTTATAATATGAGCTTGTGACTTCAACACAGGCTAAGGCAACACAAAATCAGGGACTCCATACACAATAAATGCCCCCAAAATATGATTTTGTGATTTACTTATTAGACTTGGGCTTTTAAATATATCTTAATTATATTGATTTTCATATTTTTGTAATTTTTAATCATACAATCTTTCTGTTTCTGTTGCTGTCTCGTTTTAATACTAGAGGCCTGGTGCACAGATTTGTGCACCAGTGGGGTCTCTTGACCTGGCCTGTGGGGATCAGGCTGAAACTGGCTCTCCCACATCCCCTGAGGGGTCCTGGATTGTGAGAGGGTGGTTCTCAGGTAACGCACCCCACAATTGAGATCCCTCCTCTCTAGTTCCAGTGTGTCACCGGAGAACTGCACCTGCCAAGTCACTGCAGCTTGGCAGCTCCTGCATTGAGCATCTGCCCCCTGGTGGTAAGTGTGCGTTATAGCTACCGGTTGAAGTGTCTGCCTCCTGGTGGTCATTGTGCATCATAGTTATTGGTCGAATGGTCGACTGATTGGATGGTCACTTAGGCTTTTATATATCTAGACTAGAGGTCCGGTGCACAAAAATTTGTGCACTCGGGGAAGAGGGGGGTCCCTCAGCCCGGCCTGTGCCCTCTCGCAGTCTGGGACCCCTCGGGAGATAACGACCTGCTGGCTTAGGCCTGCTCCCGGGTGGCAGAGGGCAGGCCCAATCCCTAGGTGCAGCCCCTGGCTGGGCTCAGCGCAGGGCCGATTGGGGAGTTGGGGCGCCGCCCCCTGTCATGCACAGAGCAGGGCGGATTGGGAGGTTGCGATGCCACCCTCAGTCACGCTCAGGGTAGGGCCAATTGGGGGGTTGGGGCACTGCCCCCTGTCACACTCAAGGCAGGGTCGATGGGGAGGTTGAGGCGCCACCCCTGTCATGCACAGAGCAGGGCCCATCAGGGGTTGGGGAGCTCCCCACTGTAAGGCACAGAGCAGGGCGGATCAAGGGGTTGGGGCGCCGCCTTCTATCACCCACAGAGCAGGGCCGATCAGGGGCTTGGGGCACCGCCACTGTCACACTGAGGTCAGGGCCCATGGTGAGGTTATGGCTCTACCTCATCACACACAGAGCAGGGCCCGTGGGGGTTGGGGGGGTTGGAGCGCTGCACACTGTCACACACAGAGCAGGGCCCATCAGGGGGTTGGGGAGCTCCCCGCTATCAGGCACAGAGCAGGGCTGATCAGGGGGTTGGGGCACCTTCCCCTGTCACGAACAGAGCAGGGCGGATAGGGAGGTTGTGGCCCCGCCCCCTGTCACACACAGAGCCGCAGGGCAATCAGGGGGTTTGGGCGCTGCCCCCTGTCACACTGATCCCAGTGCCAGGAGGCCTCTCAGCTCCGCTGATGCCGATGCCAGGAGGCCTCGCGGCTCCGCTGATCCTGGTGCTGGGAGGCATATTACCCTTTTACTATATAGGATAGAGGTCTGGTGCATGGGTGGGGGCTGGCTGGTTTGCCCTGAAGGGTGTCCTGGATTAGGGTAGGGGTCCCCACTGGGGTCCCCACTGGGGTCCCTGGCCAGCCTGGATGAGGGGATGATGGCTGTTTGCAGCTGGTTACACACCCTTCAGGGTGGGGGTCCCCACTGGGGTGCCTGGCCTTTCTGGGTGAGGGGCTGAGGGCTGTTTTCAGGCTGGCAGGTGACTGAAGCTCCCAAGTGCTCCTTTTTTTCTTTTTTTTTTATTCTGTGCCAGATTTAGCTCTGACTCCAACTCTGAGGCCTCTGCTGCTGAAAGCAGGTATCTGGTTTGTTTGTGTTCTATAATCGAAACACTGTATCAACTCCAGCTCTGAGATCCCGGCTCACTGAAAGCAGGTTTCTGGGGTTTTGTTTAGCTTCTATATTTGTAACTATGTTTCAAACTGCAAGCTCAGAGGCCGGCAAGGTAGGTGGGGAACTTTGCAAGCCTCCGTCACTGAAGCAAGCAAGCCTCATGTTAGTTTCAAGCTGCCTGGCTGCTGGCCGCCATCTTGGCTGGCATTTAATTTGCATATCGCCCTGATTAGCCAATGGGAAGGGTAGCGGATGTACGCTAATTACCATGTTTATCTTTTATTAGATAGGATATACTTACTATGTTGTATTGGCTGATGAATATTCAAATTTATATCAGTTTTACAGTGAGGCACCAGGAATTGATGCTATTTGTAGACAATAGTGTTTTGAAGAATATCCTTCCTCCTTTCTAAATTTCCATTGATATTCAGCTACAGCTACATGCTGCCAAGAGGTGTCTCTTTTGTCAGCCTATCAAATTCTCCCTGAAGTTCTGTCTCTGTGTAAAAAGAGGATTTTGAGTCTTCAGAGAGAATGTTTGACCTCTCTCCCACAAAATATACAAAGAACAGAAAGCTACATTAGGAACAAGACTATATATATATTTCATTTTATGTGTAGTTAAAGAAAAGTCAAACATTGTCTTAGAAAATTATTTTACCCTGATAGGAATGTAATTGTTTTAGATCTTGAAGGATTATTCTTTACCCCATGTTTCTGCAAAGTCCAGATGTCTTCAAGATGATGTTATGTGTGAAAACTGTAAATTTAGTGATATGCAACCTCTCAGACATTCTCTGAAAGTAAACAAGCTTAATACTTTTAATTTCAAATGTGAAGGTAAACATTTATATAATAAGATTTTCACAATAGCCTAGAAATTAAAACAGATATTTTAATTATATAAATGATCTCTTTATATTTAATTTTAATATGCCAACTACATTAACATATAATTAAGTAATGGAACAAACTGTCAATTTACATTATAGAAAACATATCAAAGTTGATTTCAATTTGATAAGATTGTATAGTTTTGTCAAGATTTAGGAAAATAAATAATTCACCTTAAGATGAGTTAAAGATCAGTTAAAAATCATATTTTTCTTATTTGTAAAGTGGTGTGACAATATCTCTCAAACTGATATGAAAATTAGGTACATTCATAGTTAAAACAATGGTAATTTTGCTGACATAGGTTTAAGAACTTGTTTTTTTTCAGCAGTAACTTTATCATAAGTCAGGTCCTTACATATTTGGGGGCCTATTTATGGATTCACTATTCTGTTTTATTGGTTTATTTATACTTATATTGCTAATATAATTAGTATAAATTTAGAAGAAGTCTTGTATCTGATGGTATAAATCCTTTAGATGTGTTCTTCTTTTAGGTAGTTTTGGTTATTCTTGGTGCTCTAATCTCAGAGGGAAGGTAGAGGCTGGTGGGTGAGAAGAGAACAACTGAAGAACTTGTACGCACATATGCATAATCCATGGGCACAGACTATTGGGTGGTGGAGGCCTGGGGTAAGGTTGGGAGCAGGCTATTAGGGGTCAATGGGAGAAAAAAGGAGACATATAGTAATACTTTAGACAATAAAGATTTTAAAATGAAAATAAATATTTTTTAAAATCATGAAATCATTTTACAATCTTCTTGTCAACAACCACAAAATGGAATTTTCTGGAATTTTGATTGAGACTGTATTTAGGGAAAACTGATATCCAATCTAAAAATGCATTATATTTCCCTCTCATTTTAGCCTTCTTTAATTTCTCTTAGTAATGTTTTATAGTTTTGCTAGATTTATTGTTAGTATTTTATTTTATTTCATGCTTTTGTTTTAAGTTTCATTTTCCAAATGTTTATTGCTAGTATATAAGAAACTATTCACTTATAGATATTGATTAATCTTCTATCCAGGGATCTTAATAACTTCACTATTAATTCTATTGGATTTTGTGGGTTCTTCTGGAGATTTTAGGAACACATCATGTTTTCTGTGAATAATTGCAGTTTTACTTATAGCTTTTATTTTTTTAGATTTATTGAAATACAGTTGACATACAACACTGTAAGTTTACAGTTTACAATGTGATGATTTGATACCTTTATATTTTCAAAAATGATTACCACAATAGGGTTAATTAACACTTCACTGAGCCCCACATAATTACCATTTTTTGGAGTGAAAATATTTAAGATCTATACTCTTAGCAATGTTCAAGTACATAGTACAATATTGTTGCAGTACATTCACAGAACTGGTTTATCTTATAACAAGAATTTGGTGCATTCATATAACTTTATTTTTTTCATTTTAATCTTAAATGTGTTTATTTTTAAGCTTAATTTTTTTCAGTTACATTTGACATAATATTATATCAATTTCAGGTGTACAACACAGTGATTAGACATTTACAGAGTGATCACCCTAATAAGTAGAGTACCCATCTGACATCATAGTTATTACAATAGTATTGACTATATTCCCTATGCTGTATTTTCCATCCCCATCACTGTTTCCCTAACTGACAATTTGTACATCTTAATCCCTTCACCTTTTTCACCCCTCTCCTCATGGTCCCTCCTCCCATGTGGTAAGCATCAATTTGTTCTCTGTCTCTATGATTTTGTTTCTGATTTCTTTGTTAATTATTTTATTTCTTACATTACACATACAGTGGAATCATATGGTGTTTGTCTTTTTCAATCTGATTCACGTAGCATAACCTCTGGGTCTAACTTTGTTGTCACGAATGGCAAGATTTCCTTTTATATGGCGAATATTTCACCGTATATATATATGCAATTTTTCTTTATACATTCCTCTATTGACACTTGGGTTGCTTCCATATCTTGGGTATTATAAATAATGCTGCAATGAAAAAATATCTACCCTATATCTATTTGAATTAGTGTTGTGGATTTCTTTGGATATATACCCAGATGTGGTATTGCTGGGTCATACGGTAGTGCTATTTTTAATGTTTTGAGGCAACTCCATAATAGCTGTACAATGATAGACATTCTGAGAAGTTTGAGGTGATATCTTATTGTGGTTTTAATTTGCATTTCCCTGTGAATAGTGATATTGGGGATGTTTTCCTATGTCTGTTGGCCATCCATATGTTCTCTTCAGAGAAATGTCCATTTAGGTCCTCTGCTCAGTTTTTAATTGGATTGTTTGTTTTTTGGTGATAAGTTGAATGAGTTCCTTACACATTTTGGATATAAACCCCTTACTAAATGTACCATTGGTGAATATCTTTTCCAAGTCAATAAATTGTCTTTTTGTTTTGTTGGTTTCCTTTACTGTGCAAAGTTTTTTAGTTTGATATGGTCCCACTTGTTTATTTTTTCTTTTGTTTCCCTAGAAGACATACCCCCCCCCCCCAAAAAAAAAATGCTAAAAGCTATGTCAAAGAGTTTTCTGTGTCCTAACCAGTTTGGCTCAGTGGATAGAGCATTGGCCTGCAGACTCAAGGGTCCCAGGTTCGATTCTGGTCAAGGGCATGTACATTGGTTGCGGGCACTTCCCCATTGGGGAGTGTGCAGGAGGCAGCTGATCGATGTTTCTCTCTCATCGAGGTTTCTAACTCTCTATCCCTCTCCCTTCCTCTCTGTAAAAAATCAATAAAATATATTTTTAAAAAAGAGTTTTCTGCCTACACTTTCTTCTAGGAATTTTATGGTTTCAGGTTTTACATTTAAGTATTTAATCCATTATAAGTGCATTCTTATATATGGTATAAAGTGGTCTAGTTTCTTTTCTTCTTTTTGTCTTTTGTAGGTATCTGTCCAGTTTTCCCAACACTATTTATTAAATAGACTATCTTTACCACATGATATAGTCTTCCCCCCTTTTTCTTAGATTAATTGATCATAAAGGCATGGGTTCATTTTTGGGCTATTCTATCCCATTGATTTAAGTGTCTGTTTTTATGTCAGTACCATGCTCTTTTGATAACTATAGCTTTGTAACACAGTTTGATATTATGTAATATAATACCTTCAATTTTCTCAATAGTGCTTTGGCTAGTCAAGGTCTTTCATGGTTCAATTTTAGGATTATTTGATTTAGTTTTATGAAAAATGCCATTAGAATTTTGATAGAGATTGCATTGAATCTGTAGATTGCTTGAGGTAATATGGTCATTTTAATGATGCTAATTCCTCCTATTCATGGTCACAGTATACCCTTCCATTTATTTGTACCTCCTCCAATTTCTTTCTTCAGTGTCATAGTTTTTTTGAGTATAGGTCCTTTGCCTCCTTGGTTAAATTTATTTCTAGGTATTTTTGATGCAATTATAAATGATATTGCATTTTATTTTTTCTTTCTGATAGTTCATTATTGCAACCAATTTTTGAATACTAATTTTGTATCCTGATAATTTACTAACTTTATTTATTAGTTCTAATAGGGTATTTTTTTTTAATATTTCTCTCCATAGTATCATGTCCTCTACTATAAGTAATGCCAGTTTTACCTTGTCCTTTCCAATTTGGATGGCTTTAAATTCTTTTTTTTTTTTTTTTTGTCTAGTTTCTATGGAAGGACTTCTAATACTAATTTGAACACAAGTGATGACCATCCTTGTCTTGTAACTGATCTTTAAAAAAAGCTTTCAACTTTTCTCCACTGAATATGATGTTACCTGCGGGTTTGCAATATATGGCCTTTATTATGTTGAGGTCTGTTCACTCTATTCAGAGTTTGTTTAGAGTTTTCAATATAAATGGATGTTGAATTTTGTCAATGTTTTTCCTGCATTTATTGATATGATCATATAATGTTTATCCTTTATTTTGTTGATGGTGTGTGCCATGTTAATTGATTTATGAATTGAACCAACCTGCATCTCTGGAATAAATACAGCTTGATCATGGTGTCTGATCTTTTTAATGTATTGCTGAATTTGGTTTGCAAATATTTGGGGGCAGATTTTTACATCTGTGTTCATCAGAGATATTGCCTTAGATTTTCCATTTTTGGAGTGTCTTTTTCTAGTTTTGAACTCAGGGTAATAATACTGGTCTCATAAAGTGAGTTTGGGAGCTTTCCCTCCTCTTAAATTTTTTGAAGTAGTTTGAGAAGAATAGATACAAATTCCTCTTTGAAACTTTGATAAAATTCATCTGGCCCAGGCCATTGGTTTTCAGGAGTCTTGATTACTGATTTGATTTTATTAGCAATTATTGGTCTGTTTGGATTTTCTGTTTCTTTTTGATTCAGTCTTGGAAGATTGTTATGTTTCTAGAAATTTATCCATTTTTGCCATGTTGTGCAATTTGTAGGCATATAATTGTTCATAGTATTTTCTTAGAAATATTTTTCTGTGGTGTCATTTTGTTAGTTCTCTTTCATTCTGATTTTATTTATTTGAGGCAACCAATCGATGTCTCTTCCCTCCTTTCCACTCACTCTAAAATCAATGGAAGAAATATCCTCGGGTGAGAATTAACAACAACAACAACAAAAACACACAACACACACACACACACACACACACACACACACACACACACACACACACACACAACAACAACAACAACAAAACAAAAGGCCAAAGGGTAAAGACAAAGAGAATCTTACAAGTAGAAAGGGAAAAGCAGTTAAGTCAAGAGAGCTCCCATAGACTGTCAGCTGATTTCTCATCAGAAACATTTCAGTCCAGAAAAGACTGGCACAAAACATTCACCAAGAGATATAAAGCAAGGACCTACAACGAAGATTGCTCTACCCAGTCAGACTATTATTTAGAATCAAAGGAAAAATAGTTTTCTTACAAGAAAAAGCTAAAGGAGTTCATCACTACTAAATCAGTATTACAAGAAATGTTAACGTGACTTCTTTAAATAGAAAAGAAAATATCAAAATATATGCATAAGAAAATATAATAAATAAAAAATTCTCACTGATAAAGGCAGTCAGTAAAAGCAGTGGATCAACCAATTATAAAGGTAAAAATGCAAAATTAGGAAGGTTTTGTGTGATTACAACAATAAATTAGGGATACCCACAAATACATGCACACATGAAGTAAAAAACAAAGACAAATTAAATATGGTGGGTAGAGTAAAAATTGTAGTGATTTTAGAATGTTTTCAAATTTAAGTCTACTGGTAGGTTATTTTAAATGTGATTGCTTTCTTAATTTATCTTTCTGATAGTTTATTGACTCTGTATCATACAACTTTACTGAATTCATTGATTAGTCCTAAAAAAAAATTGGTGAAATCTTTAGGGTTTTTTTCTAGGGACATGTCATTTGCAGATAGTGAGAGTTTTACTTCTTTCCATATTGAGTGCTTCTGAGCCCATCCATGTTCTTGCAAATGGTAAGATTTTGTTCTTTTTTTACAGCTGAGTAATATTCTATTGTATACATGTAGCACTTTATCTAATCAACTATTGGTTTGACACTTAGGTTGCTTATATTATAAACAATGCTGCAATGAACTTCAGGATGTGCATATCTTTTCAAATTAGTATTTTGAATTTCTCCAGATAAGAACCCACAAATGATATTGCTGGGTCATATAGTATTGCTATTTTTAATACTGTGAGGAACCTCCATACTATCTGTACCAGTTTACAATCCCATCAATAGTGTATGAGGGTTCCCTTTTCTGCACATCCTTGCCATAGTTTTTTCCTCTTCATGATAGTTATTCTGAGAGGTGTGAATGGATATCTTACTGTGGTTTTTATTTGCATTTCTTTGATCATTAGTGATGTTCAGCATCCTTTCATATGTCTATTGATCATCGGAATGTCCTCTTTGGAGAAATGTTTATTTATGAAGTCTGTTCATTTTTAAGTTGCAATGCTTTTCTTTGTGGTATTGTATGAGGTCCTTATACTAGTATATTAACCCCTTATTAGCTGTATCATTGGCAAATATCTCCTTCCATTCAGTAGGTTGATGGTTTCTTCAGCTGTGTGGAAAAGTGTTAGTGTGATATGGTCCCATTTGTTTATTTCTTCTGTTTCCCTTGCCAGAGGAGACATATCCAAATGAATAAAGTCAGAGAGTTACTGCCTATGTTTCCTTTTAGGAGTTTTATGGTTTCAGGTCTTCCATTTGAGTCTTTAACCCATTTTGAGTTTATTCTTGTGTAAGGTGTAAGAAAGAGGTTTAGTTTCAGTTTTTGCAAATATCTATCTGGTTTTCCCAACACCATTTATTAACAGAGCTTTTTTACCCCATTGTATATTATTGCCTCCTTTGTCATAGATTAATTGGCCATATAGGAATGAGTTTATTTCTGGGCTGTCTATTCTGTTCTATTGATCTATGTGACTGTTTTTATGCCTGTACCATGCTATTTTGTTTATTATAGCCTTACTAGAGGCCTAGTGCATGAATTCAAGCACTGGTGGGGTCCCTTGGCCTTTCCTGCACCCTCTCACAATCTGGACCCCTTGGGTGATGTCGGATAGCCTGTTTTGGCCTGATCCCCGCCGGCCCAATCCAGACAGGAGGGAGCCTGATCTTGTGCATTGAGCATCTGTCAGTGCACATCATAGCAACTGGTCATTCAGTCATTTGGTTATTTGGTCACTTAGGCTTTTATATATATAGATAGTTTGATATCAGGTATCATGATACCTCCAATATTTTTCTTCTTTCTCAAAATTTGTTTTAGCTATTTGGAGGCTTTTGTGGTTCCATATACATTTTAGAATTATTTCTTCTTTGTATGAAAAATGCTATTGGTATTTTAATAAACATTTCATTGAATCAGTAGATTACTTTGAGTACTATGAACATTTTAACATTATTCTTCTAATCCATGAGCACAAAATATCTTCCCATTTTATTGTGTATTCTTTAATTTCTTTCTTCAATGTCTGTTTTCTGAGTACAGGTCTTTTACCTCCTTGGTTAAATTTATTTCTAGGTTGTTCTTTTTTGATGCAATTATAAATGAGATTGTTTTCTTAATTTCTCTGTCTTATAGTTTGTTGTGAATAAAAATAAAACCAATTTCTGAATATTAATTTGTATTCTCCCACTTTACTGAATTCATTTATCAGTTCTAATAGTTTTTTGGTAAACTATTTAGGGTTCTCTATAGACAGTATCATGTCATTTGCTGGTGTTTGATCTTTTTAATTCATTGTTAAAATTAGTTGGCTAATACTTTGTTAAAGATTTTTGCATCTATGTTTAAGATATTGGACCGGTGATTTTCTATTCTTGTGTCATCTTTGTCTGATTTTGGTATCTGAATTTGGGAATGTTGCCTTATAAATTGTGTGGTAGTGTTTCCTCCCTTTCTATTTTTTGGAAGAATTTGAAGAGGATTAGTAATTCTTCTTCATTAAATGTTTGGTGGAATTCATTAGTTAATCCATGTGGTCCTGGGCTTTTGTTTGTTGGTGTTTTTTTAATACTTTATCAGAATTATTTTATTTTCAATAACAATTTACAGTTTATATTCAATATTATTCTGGATTTTTTTTAAATATATAGCACAGTGGTTGGTCAATCACGTACCTTACAAAGTGATCTCCCTATGTTTCAAGTAACCACCTGGCCCCATACAGATTTATTATAATATTATTTACTATATTCCAAATGCTTTAACTTGTATTTTTATGACTATTCTGTAACTATCACTTTATACTTCTTAACCCCTTCACCTTTTTCACCCAACCCCTCTCTCCTCTCAACTCTGTCTATTCTTTGTCTCTATGAGTATGTTTGTCTTTTGTTTATTTTGTTCTTTATATTCCATGTATAAGAGAAAGCATATGGTATATGTTTTTCTCTGACTTATTTCACTTAGTGTAATACTTTCCAGGTTTATTCATGCTATTGCAAATGTAAGATTTCATTCTTTGTTTATAGTTCAGTAGTTTTCCATTGTGTAAATATCCTACAGCTTTTCTTAATCCACTCATCTACTGATGGGCATTTAAGTTGCTACAATGAACATGGGGGTCAATATATTCTTTTGAATTAGTGTTTTAGGTTTTATTGGATATATTCCAAGAAGTGGAATTGCTGGGTCATAAGAAAATTCCATTTTTAATATTCTGTGGTACCTCCATACTGTTTTCCCTAGTGGTCGCATCATTCTGCATTCCTACTCACTGTGCACAAGGGTTCCCTTTTCTCCAACACTTGTTGGATGATAGCCCTTCTGACAGGTGGTGTGAGATGACTTTGATTTGCATTTATCTAATTAGTGATGTTAAGCAACTTTTTATTTGTCTATGTCTTCTTTGTAGAAGTGTCTACTCCTGTTTTCTGCCCATTTTTAATTGGGTTGTTTGTTTTTATGATGTCGAGTTGTCTGAGTTCTTTGTAAATTTTGGATATTTACCCCCTTATCAGATGTCATTGTCAATTATCTTTCCCATTCAGTACACTGTCTTTTTGTTTTGTTGGTTTCCCTTACTGTGCAAAACCTTTTAAGTTTGATGTAGTCTCATTTGTTTATTTTTTCTTTTGTTTCCCTTGTCCAAAGAGCTATGTCAGAAAAAAAATGTTGCTAAGAGAAATGTTTGAGATTTCTGTTCAAATTTATGATTCAAAATTGGTAGAGTGTATATTTCCAGAATTTTTTTTTCTATTTCTTCTACGTTGTTCAATTTGTTGGCATATGATTTTCTTATAATCTTTTGTATTTCTGTGGTATATTTTGTAATGCTTCATCTTTCATTTCTGATTTTATGTAGTTGAGTCCTTGCTCTTTTTTTCTCAGTGAGTCTAGCTAAAGGTTTTTTGATGTTATCATTTCAAAGAATCAGTTTTTACTTTCATCTATCTTTTCAGCCTCTTGTTTTTTGTTTTTTGTTTCCCCACCTGATCTTTATTTCCTTTCTTCCTGGGCTCATATGCTTTTTTTTTTTTTTCCCTACTTCCTTGAGGTATAGAGTTAGGTTTGAGACTTTTTTCTCTCTTTTGATTTTTTGTTAATCCTCACCTGAGGATATTTTTCCATTGATTTTGAGAGAGAGTTGAAGGGAAAGAAACTGCAATTTGTTGCCTGCTGCATGCGCCCCGGGGGCCTTGAATGGAACCCACAATTTAGGTATGTAACCTTGACTGGAAGCGAACCCAGGACGGTTCTGTAGGAAGGCTAATCCCATCTATCCACTGAGCTAAACCAGCTAGGGCTCTCTTCTTTTTGATGTAGGCATTTATTGCTGAGAATTTCTCTCTTAGAACAGCATTTGCTGTGTCACATAAGTTTCAGTATCTTGTATTCTGTTTGTCTCCAGGTATTTGATTTTTTTTTCTTTGACCCATTGATTTATTCAGCAGCTTGTGGCTTAATCTCCATATATTTGTTTTATAATGACTTGTCTTTTGGCCTAATATATAACCTATCCTGAAGAATGTTTCATGTGCACTGGAGAAGAATGTGTTTTGTATGTATCTATTAAGTTAGAACTTATATTCACATGTTAATTTTTTACTATCTGGCTAAAAAATTCAGTGATCTTTTCTCAATTATTGAACCTGCTTTTCCAGAGCATTTGTTGTCTGTACTCTGAAAGTGTTAACACTTCAATTTAAACTATTTTAATTAAAACTCTATCACTTGAATTCATTTTCTTTTTACCTTAACTTGAACTACTAAATAGGCTCTTCAATGATCTCCCAATATTTTTCTTCACCATTCCATCCTATTGCTTGGAAAAACAAAAGAAGAAGAAAAATGCGTCCTACAGCCTAGAGAGGAAAACCTGAATTCCTAACTTGGCTTTATTAACCCACTTTTCTCTAGTCCTCACCTCCTCTTTATTATCTTAAACCAGGAATTATTAATCCTTTTTTTTCCCTGAATGCAACTGCAATTCCCTACCTGATACTTTTGCTAATTTTTTTCCCCCCAGAAATAGCAGAGGGTAGGATGAGATTTACCTACTTCCTTTTTTGTGTCTGCTGGCCAGTTAGCCACCTCTGATATATATAAAACCCAAGTGAAAACAGGGAAACTATATTAAAAATGTAAGTTCAAGACAAGTCTCTATCTTTGAAGCTTCTGAATCATATGTTGCTGCTTAGTCTGTCTCACATGGAAATATTGGAAAACCACTCTTGAAACCTGCCCATCCTATTAAGTCTGAATGCAAATTCTAAATCATTTATTCTGCTTTCTTTTATTCTTAAATTGAAAGAATTCTTCATGGCACTTCTGTAGCATTTTTAAAACTTCTGTAGTTATTTTTTTGTGCAGTATTATATGGTTTATGTACCTACCTTACCCCTCTTTATTCATAAACAAGATGAGAGGATTTATAATATTTACTTCTGTATACTCCAGCACAAACACTCAAATTATATGAACAATTTGTGTCTGCTTAGTTATAATAGTCTAAATAGAGCCCAATTATCCCCCTTTAAATCGGGTCCATTTTATGTTGTTTTTACTCTGACATAAGTCACTAATCATTTGTGTCTTTATTGGACAACAGGCATTGTGCCTGTGATTTGGCCTATTCTCTACTGACCAAGGTTTATTTTGCTCTAAAAGTATTCTCTACTTTCTCCCATATACATGATGTCTATGTGGAGAAATATAAGCCCATACATACATATTCATATGCACACACTTGAATAAACATACATATCCCCCTATACACCTAAGTTATAATGGCTAGCACTTCAGATGATAAATTTCTTGTATGCTTAACTTTTTACATCCTGTCAGTACCTTGCTTGATGCTAGACACATAGTCAGTGCTTAGTAAATATTCAATGCCTGAATTATTGTGTTTTTTGAAAACTCCAAATATGGAATCTTTTTTTATAGTCTTGTATATTCACATATGAATTATAGCCAATTTTAATATCCTTATGTGGAAACTGAATATGGGACTGCTTTTCACTTCTCAATTAAATGTGATCTCCGAGTCACATATAAAGCAAGAAACAATATTTAATCAGTTTGGGTGGGGCACAATTTTTCCCCTTGAAATCAAACTGAGGAATCTGTAGAATGCCACGTACAGTTTTGAATTGGGAGTTATCCCTGCGCTGGCAAACATCTACATCTTCCACACCTGGAGCAGCATCCGTTCCATGTTGTTAGCAGGAGAAAACAAGGATATTGGGGTAAATATCATAGCACAATATCAAATTCTACAAATCTAACAAAGGTATTTATTGTCGATCAAGTGGCCAAGAAGCAGGGTGGAGCTCATACTAAGGTGCTTGATAACTGCATTTCTCAACTCCCTTTAGAAAATGTCATACTCCAGGCCTGGGATAACAAGCTTCTGCCTGACAGCAAAGGGGCCCATAAATAAGAAACTCATTACGCTACCTGTAGCTGGGCCTTACCCCAGCCTTGCACTGGCTTGGGGAGCTTAATGAGGTGATAATGAGGAGAAAATGGTTTAGCTCCTTTCTGGCCTGGTTTGTGATGGGTAGGGAAATCCCAGTCTTCAGTGAAACAGCCACCATAGAGCCTAATTCATCATTCAGGGTGGGTCTATACTAGAAGAATAATTTGCTTCTAGGCCCTGAAGTTATTTGGCTCTCCTGTCTATGGAAACAAAGCACGCTATTCATTCACATTTGAAGGGACTGTCCCACTGACACCAATAAAGGGTGTTAAACTAGCTAGTCATTAGCATTTGAAGGGAATGGCCAAATAACACCAACAAAGGGTGTTAAACCAACCCACATTGTAGGTAGAGGGGGTGGGAACACTATGCAATTCTAAGTGGATTAATGCCAGCATTATTTTCTCACTATAAACCCAGCCTCCTCTCTCCCTAAGATTTCATATTCATTCAAGGCTGGACCAAACCTTCTTGGCCAAGTACTCCCCTTCTTTTTCCCTATAAAGAAAAGAAAGCACTGAGCCGGGATTAAGAATATAACCTCCAGCATAGTATTGGCAAGACAGAGATCAGATCACCAAACTATTGAGTGTCCAGGCCACAATGCCCGATTCAGTAGGATATCCTGTGGCAGTCCTCAAGAGGGGTCCAAGAAGAATAGACAGTGATCAGTTTCATCTGACTTAAGGTTTTCTCAGTTAGGCTAAATGCTACTGCTGATAACCCGCAAAGTAAAGAAAAATAAAAGAAGGCAGAAATCCTTTTTCTTAAAACAGGAATCCTTGCCGTAACGGGTTTGGCTCAGTGGATAGAGCGTAGGCCTGCAGACTGGAAGGTCCCAGGTTCAATTCCGGTCAAGGGCATGTACCTTGGTTGCGGGCACATCTCCAGTAGGGGGTGTGCAGGAGGCAGCTGATCCATGTTTCTCTCTCTCATCGATGTTTCTAACTCTCTATCCCTCTCCCTTCCTCTCTGTAAAAAATCAATAAAATATATTAAAAAAATAAAACAGAAATCTTTTGGAAAGGATTTCATCCTTTCATTGGAAACAGGCAGGAAAGTCAGGAAGAACATAGAGCTGAGGGTGTTGCCACTAACTATTCTACCAGGCGGAAAATGACAAATTGACACAAATATTACATTAACTCGGGAATTTTACTTATATTATTTTATTTTTAAAACATACTTGTGGGGTGCACAAAGGCTCATTTTGTTGATATGAAAATGTCAGGTAAGAGAGTCTAACTTATCCTGCCTATCATAACTAGTAAGTGCCATAGCCAAAGTTCACACCTAGATAATATGGTTTTCTATAATTACACACAATTGGGACCTAGACAATCATAGATCTCAGCTGACAGGGGATGGTGATAATTTAGAGCTAAGTTTCAAGTAGAGGATTTCAAGTAAATCATGGCCTATTTGATATACAAATTTATCTTTATTCCTCACTGAATCAATAAGAACAAAGCTCATAAGGACAAAGATAATGGGAGCGATAAAGACAGCACTTGAGAAAAATATACATTTTGTAACAAAGCAAAAATGAAAGTCAAACTCATTATCTTCAAGAGATTGGGGAAGGCAGGGCCAATAAGAAGCAAATTAATTAATGCTACAGAATGGTGTTAGGAGGGTGGGAGTTGAGTGGGGCAACAGCAAGCTATGAGCCAGGATGCTGGATGGGGCTGAAACAAGAGGACTGCTATTTCAATGTGTGTTCAGCTCTCTGAACCTCTCCCCTAGGACACCAGGCTAATGAGATGTTTCCTTCCACACCCTTTACCCTGGACCAGTTTGTGATCTATGGTCAGATTGATTCACAACTTCTGCCATAACCTTAAACTCAAATGGCCCCAAAACATCATTTCTCCCCTAAAACTGATCTCCCCTGTGAACTTCCTCATTTTGGTGAATTTTACCACAATTTTTCTGTTAGGCTAATTTATTAATTTATAGTATTGATATTCTGATATTAATACTTATTTTTCTTTTCATTTTTATATTTTAAGAAATATACATTTAAAATTAAGAAGTATTTATCAAAATGTATTCTTCTTGGTTAGCATTTGTGTATATATTCCTAAAATAATTGCTTTCCAATTATTTCTAATTTTGAGTTTCTAATGATAGTAATAGTCTAGAGGCAGGTCTAAGATGGCAGTGTAGATGGACACTGAGCTCTCTCCTTCACAAGAATACATTTAATAGACACTTATATTTAGAGAAAATCTTCTTGAGAGACAACTCTGAGCCCATTGAGTAGCTTCTGTACAATAAGCAAGAAAGAGGGACTGCATAGAGAAGGTCAGTGGACCACGAAAAAATGGCAGAACTTGTGGGGCATTGAGATTTAGGCATGCAGAGTGGCTCTACCCAGCCTCTGCTCTGACTATGTACAATTAAAGCAACAGCACATGAACACATGATGGGCCGCCCATACAGAGTGAGACAGGCATGGCTAAGTGTGCAAGTATCTGTACTGCCCAGAGAGGGAGCAGGACTAGCAAAGTGTGGTAGTACATATAAGCAGGCCTGCCCCACCCAGATTAGAAAGGCAAGGAAGCATATACTCACCATGCTGCTCCCCCCAGACCCATTCATTCAGACCAGGAGACATACCAGGTACCACACATGTCCACTTTGACCATAACCCACCTGCCAAAAATACTCAACACCCAGTCTACACAAAGACCACTTTTTTAAGACTTGCATTTGCCCACATGACCCAGGCAGACCCCCCCTCCCCCCCACACACACACACATACGCAATGGACTAATGGACTATAACTAGCCTGATACCTAATTAAACCTGGTTCCAACATGGAAAGGAAACCATGGACACTGGCTTTGCTGAAACCCCAGATACACTTCTTCTATGACTGGACTAAGAATAATATGATTTTGGAAACCCAGGGATGTAATAAAAATCCATGCAAGTAAAAATCACTCATTCTCCCGGGTGAGTCTCAGAAAATTTTTTCTCAAGATATCATAAGAACAAACTAGAGAGTACAATAAAGAACACTTCAACAAAGAATTAGAAAATGTGATGAAACAGCAGATTTGTTAATACAGAAGAATGGATTAGTGTACAGAAGAATAGATTAGTGACATGGAAGACAATAATGAAAATCACTCAATCAGAGCAGCAAAATGAAGATCTCTGGGATAACATCGAGCATTGTAGGAATTCCAGAAGGAGAAGCAAGATAAAAGGGCAGAAAGAATACTTGAAGAAATAACCCCAAAACTTTCCCAATCTGGGGAAGGAAGCAGACATCCAGGTCCCGGAAGCACAGAGAGTTTCAGATAAGATGAACCCAAAGAGACCCATATGAAGAAGACATACCATAATTAAAATGACAAAAGTTAAGAGTAAAGAGATAATCTTTAAAGGCAGCAAGAATGAAAAATAAAAAATCAAGCGATATGCAAGGGGAACCTCGTAAGTCTACCAGCTGATTTCTCAGAAGCAAATTTATAGGCTAGAAGGGAGTGGCAGGAGATACGTGAAGTGCTGAGAGAGAAAAGAATCTGTAACCTAGAACGCTTTATCTGGCCAGGTTCTCAGACAAGCAAAAAATAAAGGAGTTCACCACCACTAAACTTGCCTTACAAGAAATGTTAAAGGGTCTTCTTCATACAGAAAAGCAAAGGCCACACCCAGAAATAAGAAAATACAGGAAAGAAAAGAAAAATCTCACTGGTAGAAATAAATATACAATAAACACAGTGAATCAACCACTTAAAAAGCTAATTTGAAAGTTAAAAAACAACAGGAACACTAACTATAACTACAATAAAATATCAGAGGATACACAAAACAAAAAGATATAATACATGACATCAAAAAAAAAAGAGTGGAGGAGGCAGTAAAAATATAGTACTTTTAGATTGCAATTGAACTTTAATGTCTATCAGCTTAAAAATAGACTGTATACACACACACACACACACACACACACACACACACACACAAACTCACACTAGAGGCCCGATGCACAAAATTCGTGCAAGGGGCTCAGCCCTCGCAGCTCTGGCTTCATCTAAAAGGTCATCTGGAAGGTCGTTTAGACAGTTGTTCCGCTGTTTGGCTGTCCAATCTAATTAGCATATTACACTTTTATTATTATATATGTAATCCTCTTGGTAACCATAAAGCAAAAACATAGAAAATTACGCAAATAATGAAGAGAAAGAAATCTAATTAAAACACTGAAGAAAATCAACAAATCAAAAGGAAAAAGATCAAGAGAAGAAAAAGGGGACAGAATAACAAGAAAAACAACCAAAAAGCAACAAAATGGCAATAATCACATACCTATTCATAATTACTCTAAATGTAAAATGGCCTAAATGTTCAATCAAAAGGTAGAATGGCAGAAAGGATAAAAAATAATAATAACAATACCCATTTATATACTGCTTACAAGAGACTCACTTTAGATTGAAAGACACTCACAGACCAAAAATAAAGGGATGGAAAAAGATATTCCATGCAAATAGAAATGAAAAGAAAGCTGGAGTAGCAATACTCATATCAGACAACATAGACTTTAAGACAAAGAAGGACATTATATAATTTAAAGAATTCAATCCAAGAAGAGGATATAACAATTATAAATATTCACTCAACATAGGAGCATCCACGTATATAAAGCAAATGTTAATGGACATAAAAGTAGAAATTAGCAGTCATACTATAATATTTGGGACCTTTAATACTCAACTTACCTGAATGGATAGATCACCCAGGCAGAAGCATGGCATTTAAGGAAATATTGTCCTTAAATGCCATGTTACAGCAGTTTGTCTTGATAGACATTTATAGAGCATTTCATCCCAAAACTGCAGATTACACATTTTTCTCAAGTGCATATGGAACATTTTCCAAGGTAGATCACATACTAGGCCACAAAACAAGCCTCAATAAATTCTAGAAGATTGAAATCATATCGACTATATTTTCTAACCACAATGGCAAGATATTAGAAATAAACAACAGAAAGAAAACTGGGAAAAACACAAATATGTAGAGATTAAACAGTATGCCACTCAACAACCAATGGATCAAAGAGAAAATCAAAAGCTACCTTGAGCCCTAACTGGTTTGGCTCAGTGGATAGAGAGTCCACCTGCGGACTCAAGGGTCCCAGGTTCGATTCCGGTCAAGGGCATGTACCTTGGTTGCGGGCATATACCCAGTAGGGGGTGTGCAGGAGGCAGCTGACCCATGTTTTTCTCTCATCGATGTTTCTAACTCTCTATGCCTCTCCCTTCCTCTCTGTAAAAAATCAATAAAATATATATTTTTAAAAAAAGCTACCTTGAGACAAATGAAAATGCAAACACAACCTTACAAAATGTATGAGAGGAAGCAAAAGCATTTATGAGAGGAAAGTTTATAGCTATACAGGCCTACCTCAAAAACCAGGGGAAAAATTCCAAATGAATAATCTAAATTTATACCTAAAGAAACTAGAAAAAGTGGGAGGAAAATGAAACCTAACAAAAGAGTAAAAATAAACAAAATAGAAAACAATAGAAAAGAGTAATGAAACTAAGACCTGTTTCTTTGAAAGTGTAAATAAAATTAACTAGTCTCCAAAAAGACTCATTGAGCAACAAGAGAACACACATAAAGTGAGAAATGAAGGAGGAAAGGTCACAACTGACACCAGAGAAATGCAGATGATCATTAAAGACTATGATGAACAGTTACATGCCAACAAATTTGACAATCTGAAGAAATGAATACATTTCTAGAAACATGCAACCCTCCAATACTAAACAGAAAGAAACAGAGAATATGAACTGACCAATAACTAGCAAGGGAATTTAAGCAGTAATAATAATAATAATAAAACTCCCAACAAAAGCCCAAGACCCGATGGCTTCACAGGGGAATTCTACCAAACATTTAAAGAATTGGCACCTATATTTTCAAACTACTCCAAATTATTGAAGAGGAAGAAATGCTTTCAAACTCATTTTATGAAGTCAGCATTACTCTGATACCAAAACCAGATAAAGACACTACAAAAAAAGATAATTACAGGCCAATATCCCTGGTGAATGTTGATGCCAAAATTCTCAACAAAATACTAGCAAACCAAATTCAACAGTACATTAAAATAATTATATACCATGATCGAGTGGGATTTATACCAGGGATGCAAGGGTGGTTCAACATCCGCAAAATAATTAATGGATTTATCACATTAAAAAAATCAAAGATAAAAATAACATGATTATCTTAATAGAAGCAGAAAAAAAAATTGACAAAGTTCAAAATCCATTTATGATAAAAACTCTCAACAAAGTGGATATAAAAGGAACTTAACTTGATTAAGGCTATATATGACAAGCTCACAGCTAGCATCACACTCAATGGTGAAAAGCTAAAAGCATTTTTTCTAAAATCAGGAGTAATATATTCTATATTAGAGGCCTGGTGCATGGATTCGTGCATATTGAAAGGTAATTAATTAATTAGAAGGTGGCTGGCAGGGTGGGACTGGGCAAGATGGGCTGGACATGCCTTCGAGCCAACCTCCCTGGGGCAGCACCAGGGCTTAAAAGGCATCTGAGGAGTGAGCGGGTTCCCTCTGGCAGGTGGGGTCCCTCAGCCTGGCCTGTACCCTCTCCAATCAGGGACCCCTTTGGGGATGTCCGACTGCCAGTTTAGGCCCAATCCCTCACCAGCAGTTGGACATTCCTCTCACAGTCCAGGACTGCTGGCTCCTAACTGCTCACCTGCCTGCCTGCCTGATAATCCCTAACCACTCTGCCTGCCTGCCTGATCTCCCCTAACCACTCTGCCTGCCTGCCTGATGTCCCTAACTGCTCCCTGCCTGCTTGATAGCCCCTAACCTCTCTGCCTGCTGGCCTGATCGTCCCTAACTGTCTCTGCCTCACCCCCTGCCACCGTGGCTTTGTCTGGAAGGCATCCAGTCTAATTAGCATATTACCCTTTTATTAGTATAGATAATATTGTGATAAATTTGTATGGTGACAAATCATTACTAGAACTAGTAGGTGATCACATAAGGTAAAAAAAAAATGTCAAATCACTATATTGTATACCTGAAACAAATATAACTAATATAATATTGTCTACTAAATATACTTAAATAATATATATGTACTTAAATAATATACAAAGAGACATAGCAGAAGTTGTGGGCATGTTGTGCAAATATTGTGCTAGGCAATGCAGTATTCCTTTTACAGTATCAAAACAATGAATGAGAAAGCATCTGCCTGGGTGATTCTACTGTGAATCCTGGGATCCCTATAGATAAGAAGGGAAAGAAAATCAAATCATGAGAAATTTCTTTCTGTTTTAACAACTCTCATAGGAGCATTATATGCTGGCAAGAAGGCAATTCTATTTTCTTGGTATTCAGTGGCCCATTTTCTTAAAACACATTTTCATGCTGTTTTACTAATATTAAAAGAACTACCAAGAATTAAGAAAAAAATAATGTTTATAATGTAGTATCTAAAATTTTTAAAGTTTTTATTTACACATTTTATTCTTACCTATTTGGAGGTGTTTTTTTTTTTTTTTCTTGTATTTCATTGTATAAGACTCTACAATATAATTCTATGTGAATTAATAATTATCACAGTACCACTGAACCAAAAGTTCCTAATTTTCCTGTAATCTGTAACACACACATCACTGTCATCATCTAGTTAATAATTCATATACACTGAGTGGCCAGATTATTATGACCACCTGACGTTTGTAGGCAACTGCGGCTTTTTCTTGGAAGAGGGGTTAAGGACACAGCCATCAGTCCTGCTCTGTCCTTTCAGTTAATAATTCATATACACTGAGTGGCCAGATTATTATGACCACCTGACGTTTGTAGGCAAATTAGCTATAATTTCGCGCTGAAGTTGCTAGAGGGCCAGACCATTATAAATAGGGAAGCAGGTTGTTTACCACGATAGTAGAAGTGATTTTTTTTCTGAAGATATGGGTAAACAATGCGATTTAACAGCCTTTGAATGTGGGATATATATTATTATGAGTGGCCATATTATTATGACCACCTGATGTTTGTAGGCAAATTAGCCATACACTGCATCATATGGGATATGGAAGCCAAAGGCCTGTTCAAACACCTTTGCTGTCTGCAGTTACCAAGATAAAACGTCTCCAATTCGCATAGGAACACAAGGATTGGACAGTCGAGCATTGGAAAAAAGTCATGTGGTCTGATGAATCACCTTTCCAGTTGCATCATGCAGATGGCAGAGTGAGAATTTGGCAGAAACAGCATGAAAGCATGCACCCCACATGCATGAGTACAACCCTTCAAGCTGGTGGAGGCAGTGTTATGGTTTGGGGCATGTTTTCCTGGCATGATTTGGGCCCTTTAATTCATGTGGAACAACGTCTGAATAGCACAACATACCTAAGTATCGTTGCTAATCAAGTTCATCCTATCATGTTGATGGCATATCCCAATGGAGATGGCTTCTTCCAACAAGACAGTGCGCCATGCCACGGTGCTCGTATTGTGCAGGAGTGGTTTCAAGAACATGAGGGAGACTTTACCTTGCTTAGGTGGCCCTCACAATCACCAGATCTCAATCCAATTGAACATTTAAAAATATTTTTTTGTTTGTTTTTATTGATTTCAGTGAGGAAGGAAGAAAGAGAGAGAAAGAGAGAGAGAGAGAGAGAGAGAGAGAGAGAGAGAGAGAGAGAGAGAGAGATCCATGATGAGAGAGAATCATGGATTGGCTGCCTCCTGCAAGTTCCCCACTGGGGATCAAGCCCAGAACCTGGGCATGTGCCCTTGACTGGAATCGAACCTGGGATCTTTCAGTTCGCAGGCCAATGCTCTATCCACTGAGCAAAACAGGCCAGGGCTTAGGTGGCCCGCACAATCACCGAATCTCAATCCAATTGAACATTTGTGGGGTGAAATTAAAAGAGCCATCAGGCATCTGGTTCCGCAACCATCAAATCTCACAGAACTGGACAGTGCTATTCATCAGGCATGGTGTCAGATTCCTTGCATCACCTTTCAACATCTCATAGAGTCAATGCCGAGAAGAATCGCTGCAGTATTGAAAGCAAAAGGTGGCCCAATGAAGTACTGATGGGATGGTGATAATAATCTGGCCGGTCATAATAATCTGGCCACTCAGTGTATATCCCATGTTCAAAGGCTGTTAAATCGCATTGTTTACCCATATCTTCAGAAAAAAATAACTTCTACTATTGTGGTAAACAACCTGCTTCCCTGTTTATAATGGTCTGGCCCTCTAGCAACTTCAGCGCGAAATTATAGCTATTTTGCCTACAAACGTCAGGTGGTCATAATAATCTGGCCACTCAGTGTATCTATTTATGGTTCGATTTATCTGCCTGTTGCTATGCTAGTACCATACTGTCCTAATCACCACAGCTTTATAATGCAGTTTGATATCTGGGTAGAGTAAACTATCACCAGTTTATTCTCATTCAGGAGTAGCTTGATTTTCTTAGTTTTATTTTTTTGACCTATATACTTTTAGGAACAATCTGTCAATTTCTTTTAAATATTTTGGCTGTAGTTTTGATAAAAAAAGAAAGAAGTTACATTGAAACTTTTTGTTGACTCTTAGGTTTTAAAATCCATGAATATGCATATTTTGTTGAGATTTTCTTTGATCTCTGTGTATATTTTTAATAAAGGTCTTGCATATTTTTGTTTGATTTATCTTTAGGTGTCATATTTATATTATTATATATTATAACATTTTCTTCTATTTTTCTGCTGTCCTGTACAAATATAATGGGTTTTTGTATAATGATATCATATCTAGCCTAATATCCTTTTCTAATTTATCTAATCTTCCATTTATTTTTCTGTATATTCTTTGTAGTTGTCTGTATTGAGAAACCTTTTATTAACTGTTTATCAACAGTTTTGTTTCTTCCTTTCAAAATCTTAATATTTTTTCTTTTATTTTGTGGGTGAGGAATCTAGGGCAATGCTATCAACAATTGGTGTTAGTGACAATCATCCTGATGTTAAAAGTTAAGATTCTAATGTTTCACCATTTAGCATGATGTTTGTCTAGTTTACTAAAATATTTTGCTTGTCTCTTTTATAATAATATGTTAATTCACATTGATTTTATGAAATTCTTTTTCTTCATCCACTTAGAAAATTATGTGAGATTTTTCTTTAAATCTGCCTTATCTGGTAAATTATAATTATATATTTATTAGTATAAAATCACCCTTGAATTCCTATGATAAATGTAATTAGGCATTTCTTTCTGGCATTGTTGTTTTTGAGGAATTTTTTTATATAAATTCATGAATAAATTGGGCTTTGATTTTCCTACCCTCTACACCCTTTTCTGATTTTGATTTCAGAAGTATACTTATACCATTCTCTTAGTATGACTTGTGGTGCTCCCTATTTCCCTGATTCTCAAGGTTTAAATAAGATTGACATGGTGTTTTCCTTGACTGGTTAACAGAATTTTTTGGTAAAACAATCAGATCCTGCTTCTCAAATACTTTAATGAATATAGAATATAGAGTTGTTCAGTGTCTTCAAGTTATTCATCCTAAGTTATATTTCTCTAGAAATGTGACTGCTTTTCTAATTTTCAAATGTATAATCATTAAGGGATTCACAATTCTTAGCTGCATTTAATTCTAGCCTGTATACAAATATTTGCCAGTTTTTTGCTAATACTGTTTATATATCATCTCCTTTTTTCTTTCTTTTATTAAAAGTCAATTTTACTTGGGATTCTCTTTAAAGAACCACTTCTTTGTATTTTGGTTTTATTTTTCACTACTTTTGAAATTCCATTATTGTTTCTGGTCTTCCATTGTTTTTGGTCTTGCCACTATATTTAAGGTTATTTTTCTTTCCCTAATTTCTTGAATTAGATGTTAGGTTGTTGTTTTCAGCAATTATTTTTTAATATAATAATTTAGGACTATAAATGTCCTTCACATTGTCACTTGTGCTGCATTCTATAAACTTTGTTTAGTACTTAATTGCATTATTTTGTTTCTTTTCCAAATACTATTCTTTTCTTTATACCATGCGTTAGTTTGAACTTTTTTTTTTAGTTTAACTAGTGTATGATTTGGAAATGTATGTTTTTGTTATTTATATTTTACTAAATTGAAGCATGGGGCTAAAGCAGAGTTTTCTTTCTTTTTTTAAATACATATTTTTATTGATTTCAGAGAGGAAGGGAGAGGGAGAGAGATAGAAACATCAATGATGAGAGAGAATCATTGATTGGCTGCCTCCTGCACACCTCCCGCTGGGGGTCGAACCCGCAACCCAGGCATGTGCCCTTGGCTGGAATCAAACCCAGGACCCGTCGGTCTGCAGGCCGATGCTCTATCCACTGAGCCAAACCAGGTTGGGCAAGCAGAGTTTTCTTATGCCAAGACTAGTATTAGCCTTTAGCCGAAGGGCAGCATTTACTTTCTTATTTGCTTATATCCTGAAACTGCTATTCCAGAGTCAGCCCACTATTTCTTTTTATTCATGTATCTATTTGTTGTTCTAGGAAAAATTCCCTTTCTCTCATGTGACTTCAGGAATACATAAAAGCATATGTGTGCTAGTTTTTCCAGGATTTAGGTGTTTTCCTGTAGTGAGGCCCTTCTTAATAGCTGCTTAATCTCTAGTAAATTCTAAGACACGTCTCCAAATACATCTTGGAAATTTATCACAAAGTCAAATGAAAATGCAGGGTATTCAAAAGTTTGAAATATTGTCCAATATTTTCACCTATTCAGGCTACTTAACTCTTTTTGGTTCCCCAACTGTATGCTAAGGGAGGAGGGACTAATACGCAGTGCTAACCTGAGCAAGAGCTTTAGCTATATCTCCTTAATTTCAGGTGCACGCCATCTCTGGTGTAGGTGATTATGTGTATTGATTTAAAAGATCTTCCTTTCTAGCTCTTAGTGAAAGACATATACTAGGAAATAGAATAGATGGTGTTGTCAAATGTTTTTTGGCTGTATAAAGAGGTGACTGGAATAGAAGAGCTCTAAGGTGTTTTTCACTCCTAAGAAAATATTTCTGTGCCTATAAAGTAAAATACTATTTCCCATGAATTACCTGCCAGTGAATAATTAACAGTTAAGTATCAACCGCATTTTTCCTCTGTTAATGGAGTAACAATTTCTAAAGTATCTTTTATTGTTTCACCCTTTAGTCCTTCCAACAATCGAATGCTGCCCTCAAGCCGCTAGTAATTGTTGCTGTATCTCCCTGTCACTTATGGATTGAGAGTTAGTGCAGTCTTTGTTAGTAAATGCAGATGGATAATCCAGCCCTAAAATCAAAGTTCAAACATGTACCCGTGGAACCGGACTCCAGGGACAGAGCAATAGCTCGTCTTGCAGCCTATAACCAGACAGTTCAGGAATAACAGGTTTATTGAATTGAAGCAATTTTGACCCTGTGATATTTATGAAGTCAGAAACCAGGAAGAGGAAATCAAGTTTGTAAGGTTAAGAAAATAGAAGGAGTGGCCTTGTGAGTAATGCTCATGGTCTGTGGAAACAAGTTCTAAAGGAGTATTTATGAAAAATACAGGTGGTATGCATATATGCACACAAATATATATATACATTTAACTTTTAAGAATAGACCATTACTTTTTTTGTAGAAATCCTAAAAAACTAGATTGTCTTTATATTCAGAAAAATTTAACTGAAGTAATGAAATACAAGAGAGTTCTTAAGGGTCTTTCCAGGGCCTTAAATATAGTCAAAGATTTACAAATAAGACTTTAGATAAGACAACTTGAAAGTGTTCATTTCTGAGATCAGATTCATAGAAAATCTGTAGGTGTAACCACTACTGGCTTTAA
The DNA here is from genome assembly GCF_014108235.1 of Myotis myotis. Taxonomy (NCBI): domain Eukaryota; kingdom Metazoa; phylum Chordata; class Mammalia; order Chiroptera; family Vespertilionidae; genus Myotis; species Myotis myotis. The sequence continues at coordinate 155,010,459 of NW_023416313.1, read as the reverse complement.
CAGTTTCATAGTAATGTAATGTAAAAATAATAAATATTACTATGTAGAATAGGGATAATTGTGTAGACAATAATTTCATTTTATACAAGTTAGTAAAATGATTCAAGATGGATGGACTTGTATGAATTGCACTACTGTAAAGTACAAAACTTAATCTATATTTTCAACTTGAAAGGTTGACAGGTGAAATATATGTAGAGGTGTGACTAAGTAGCATACAGATATTCTTATTAGATTAGATAACTCAATATATCAAAAGCAATCGGTGCCATTAACATTTTGGATGTACATGAAATGTCTCTTTTTTTTCAGGTTTGAAATTTCTGTTCATTCTCTAGCTTCCAATTATAATTGAGAAATATTATGTCTAAAAGAAAAAAAAAATGTCTGGGTCATTTATCTTATAGCATTAATGGGTAAAACAGGCCTCTAAGAAGCAGCTCATTAAAAATTGGACTAGAATGTTCACCTATCACTCAGAAGTTCCATCTTGTGGATCGGTCTTCTTATGGGAAGTAAATGTAGAGTAACAGTGGTATTGTTTGTCAGTGTCCTCCTGTGATTGCGATGCATCCGTGCCCATATTGTTTCAGACAAAAAATTAGTATTTTGCATTAGCAGAGGATAATTAGGCAATAAGATACAAAAGCGAGTGTGGTTATCATGAGATAAACACACACATGGGGTGTTATGAGGCACAGCCAAGTGTCTGTAATCCCTCTAGGGTATGATTATCTCGTGATAACCACACACCCTGGAGTTGCCTTATTGCTATTATAAAATATCTTTATTATAGGAAGAAATGTGCATTTTTGTGCAGAAAGGAGACGGAGCTGGCAATTTAGAATGCCGAACAGCAGTTTCAGCTGAGGTATGTGGTTTACATAGATTAATCTATCCCATTGGAATGTTTCCCCAGCCAAAAAAATGTTCCCTAAATCCAAGCAGTCATAATCTGTAGTGATGTGCAGCTATTTGGAGCATTTGAAAAATTCCCTGCCTGGTTCTTAGGCTGTTGGTTTGATGGCTGCACCGGGTGAATGCTGAGATACACAATGATGAGAGGATCTATGTATACAGTGTTCTGGGAAGCCAAATTGTGATTTCGGCAAAGGTCAAAATTCTGTGCCATAATTTTATCTTGTTTCTTGAACAGATAAATATTTTAAATTCTTTATAGGAACATAATCTAACAATAGAGACATTTGTAAGGAAGAGAAGTTAGTAAAGGGAAATGTGGAGATTGAAATAAAGCTCAAAATGTTCAGGAAAGAGTTAATCAATCTCCCACATACAAGATCACAAACTTGAGGTCAACTGAGGGTTTTTAAACTAAATAAATGAAGGCCAAGGGGAAGTATGATGTACATTTATAAATATCTGATTTATAGTCATAAGGAGTGGATTTATTCTCCATGGCTGCAGAGATGGAATCAATTTAAGTGAAAATCATGGGGAAAGGATTTTATTTTACCATAAGAATCACTTTTAAAATATGAGTGGTTACAAAAATATGATGGTCTTTTCTGGAAAAAAATGAAGCAAAGACTAAGTGATATGTGAAAGATTGAGTGATATATTAAGGGGGATTCCTCAATTAGAGAAGGTTCCCCATATCTCAAAAATTGATTTTACAATAAAAATAAAAATTATGGACACATATAAAATATCACATCAAATATGTAAGATCTGTAAAGAGATTGTGAATCCAAAATATTTCTCTTGTATCCTTTAATAGGAATAGAAATAAGTATCTCTTGTATGTATCATGAGTTTTTAGGTATACAAAGTACACTAAAATAAGACTCAATTGTATTGAGACATCCATGATGGCTTAGTGTACGGATTGACTATCAGAATCATTTTGATTTAAAAATTATAATTCTCTTTTTCTGTGAATCTGATTAATTGTTAACCTAATATTCTAAAATTAATGAAATCAGAGGATAGGTGATAAACATTTTTAGGAAATAAAATCAGCAATGGACCAACCTATAGACTATGTGTAAAGTAAAAATCAATATTTATATTCATGTTTAGGCAGCCAGATCTTTGGCAGGGGTTGAGGGGAATCCAGAGATTTTAGTCCACCTTTGGTACTTACATGGTAGTCACTTCGTGTTGCTTAATATGAGATACGAAATAGATGTAGTTGATTTGATTGAATTAAAAAAATATAAAAATATATGCCATCACTTTTTCAGTGCAACAAAACCAACAATTGGCTTAGATGTAAAAATGAACTGTGTCCAAAGATTTCTTAGCCAGCCATGGTGATGTTTTATTGGTTCTGCATATCACTAACTGATGTGCTTTCATGTAAAAGCAATAACACAGTGTAATATATTTTGCATTGTTTTGGTATGGGTTCCATAAGCTCAAATACATTTCTGACGTATAATTCCAAACCTTTACAATAAAACTTGCCATGGGGAAAATTTAAAGGGGTACCATTTGTTTTCTAAATATGCAACAGCATCTTTCACATTAATTGACAATTGTTTCAACGGAATGCTATCATTTCTAGTCTAAATCCCCATCTTTTAATTTAGCCCTAGGCCATACCTTTTAAAGAAATTGCCATCTATGAAATATCAGATGCTCCAACAGGGCCAGACTTGTGTACCTCCCTAGTAAAGCTGTGTGAAAAATTTCACACCTACACTCAAACTGCCAAAATATGCTTCTTCACTCTTTTCAGTACCAAGGGGAAAACATATACTTTTTCCCTTTGGGCAGTTTTGACAGTTTTAATACAAGTGAAAAGCAGGTTTTGCCAGCAAAAAAAAAAAAAAAAAAAAAAAAACACAACAAGGGAAAAAGGAAGAAATCTTGAAATTATAATGTGAGAACCGCAGTCTTAGCATGCTGTAGATGGGAGAGGAAACAAAATACCATAAACTAATACTTAGTGTTATCCAAGGCTGACCACATGATCAGCAGTGTTCAATTGTTTGCTGGGGAAGATCATGGCAAGTGAAAGAGGCTAAACACTTTAAGGGGAAAGCCAATACTTAATAAAAATAATAAAAAATGGCAATAAAACTCGAGCCTCCCGCAGCATTTTCCCTCAGAGTTAAATCATAAGTAAAGCCAATTACTTCTAAGAATCTATCCCACATTGCCAAGCTTCCTTATACCTCTTTGCCCCGCACGCTGTGTATTGTCAAGATTTAGAAGTTTTCTTTGGCTTTAAGGGAGAGAGATAAAAATATAATAGTCAACTAATATATCCCTGAGACATCTCATGGCACTATAGAAAATCACTCTTGAAATTTTTGAGCATTCCTGCACCTTTATGTGAGAGAAAGAAGTTTCTTTGCTGAAAGGTTTTTAAATAGAAAAATTGTCATTTATGACGACCACTTTCCTCAATCATTGCTATACTGAAAACACTCAAAAGGTTTGGAATAAAATAATGGGTCTAGAAAATAAATATAGATGTAGCTCAGGGAATTCAGCCTAGCAGAGAATTCTTCTGGACCCATGAATTCCTATAGCACTTTTACACTCTTTAGTCATGCTTTAAAACAATTGAACACCCAACATAAACATCAAGTCAATGGAAAATCAGATGTGCTGACCCATTCTGCATCCACCCAAACTCATCTGGTAGAATACTGTATTTTCAGAACACATGGAATGAATTTTAAACTTGACTCTTATGTGGAAGTCTGTACAACATGCAGTTCAAAGCATTTACATAAAGATGCATCTTTTGTCACTTTGAAGATAGAGTTACTGTGCACTGAGAGACAGAAATTGCTGGGCCTTTTATATAAAAAGGGAAGTAGCTTTTGTAATAATCTTAGAAGAGGGACAATTCTAAGTGCCATATTTGTAATTTAGAGAAAAACTGCTGATTACTGTATTGGAGGATTTGCCCTTTGGATTATTTGGTATGCTATTCAATAAATAATAAAAATAGTCACTGGAGTAAATGCTATTTAACTTTTCTGTACCCAATCACTGTAGACTTGTGAATTTGTCGAACTAACACCTCAGCATGAGATAAGCTGAAGCAATACCACATGTCGACATTTCAGGGTATGCGGGGAGAAGGGTGGCAGAGGGAGAAATGTGTACTATTTTTATAGGGGACGTGGCAGTAAACTTTTCCAGTGGCATCACACTCAATTTCAGAGCTGAGGATCCATGTTCTCTCCTGAGAACTCCTTCTAATCAGCCACCTTTCAACACAGTGGTTCTGGAAATTGGGCCTGGGCTTACAGTGACTTGTCACTGCCAATGGTGCCTTCCATTGAGTTATCTCCTGCTACTGTCTTCTACTGGCCTCCCGTCCCCATGCCCGCTAATGCCAATTCTGACCCAACACCACTATCCCGATGCCACCTACACTGCCCCAGCGCCATTCAGGTAGGTGTTACCCTTAGAACTGCCTCCCAATACTGTCTCTTCCAGAAACCCTGGATGATTGCACCCAGCTAATTTGGCACTGCTTTTCCTCCCCCATCAGGTCTTACAGACTTTGGGAGAAAAATGTTTCTTGTTGGAAAATGTTATCTTTCTCTTTCCTGAAGATTCAGATATATGTACATAGGGCCCGAGAGGGAACAGATGTGCCAGTCGCCAATCCCATGTTTTCCCCAGCATTCTTCTTTTCCTTTAAGGAGAGAGGAAATGCTATGAGATAAAGTTTTGCCCTTGGCTTCCTCTCAGGACAATTTCTCTTTAAGGTCTTCTATACTCATCCCAGCTCCCATATAAGGACACATATGCCAGTATAAACAAATATAGTTTGGCCACATTGTGGCAGACAATGCTAATGTTCTTGCAGTGTCTGTTTGTTCCGACTTCATTTTAGTAATAGAACCTCCCCACCAATATTCATCCCTGAGTCTCAACAGGGAGGGCAAGTCAGCTAGACACGCTATTCTCCCACCTCTCTGCCCCTGAGGTATGACTCAGTGACTAAGTTCTTGCAATGGGTGTGACAGGAAGTGGCCACTGAAGGTTTTGTCTTTAAAAACTATCCCGCATACATTTCCCTCTCTGCCCTTGCCCTTCCTTCCGGCTGGGGGATGCCAACAGCCACAGCAGCTGCCTGGGGCCGAGAGGGGGCCACCTTGAGTACAGCAGAGAAGCTCCAGCGGCATGGACACTACAGTCCCATGGAGAGCTAAGGGCAGCCTCTCGCTCTGACTCATCTCGCACCTGAGAGGGAACTAGGCTTCTACCTTGTCTGCTCCACGTTCTTGTGGAGCATCTTTATTACAGTGCTTTGACCTGTATTCTAACCAATAAAATAGGCCTGACACAAGAGGAATCATTTGATACGTATTTTGTCACATACCAAAAGTGTAGTAAATTAATAAACCCAATCAACTATCTCCTCTCTCTCTCTCTCTCTCTCTCTCTCTCTCTCTCTCTCTCTATATATATATATATATATATATATATATATAATCTCAGTGGTTCTCAACCTTCCTAATGCCGTGACCCTTTAATACAGTTCCTCATGTTGTGATGACCCCAATCATAAAATTATTTTTGTTTCTACTTCATAACTGTAATTTTGCTACTGTTATGAATCATAATGTAAATATCTGATATGCAGGATGTATTTTCATTGTTACAAATTGAACATAATTAAAGCATAGTGATTAATCACAAAAACAATATGTAATTATATATGTGTTTTCCAATGGTCTTAGGTGACCCCTGTGTCATGACCCACAGGTTGAGAACTGCTGATATATATATATATATATATATATATATATATATATATATATATATATATATTAATATACTAGAGGCCCGGTGCACAAAATTTGTGCACTCGGGGGCAGGGTCCCTCAGCCCAGCCTGCGCCCCTCGCAGTCCAGGAGCCCTCGGGGGATGTCTGACTGATGGCTTAGGCCCGCTCCCCCCATGGAGCGAGCCTAAGCCATCAGTTGGACATTCTTAGTGCTGCCGTGGAGGTGGGAGAGGCTCCCACCACTGCAATTCGCTCGCCAGCCCTGAGCCTGGCTTTTGGCTGAGCAGTGCTCCCCCTGTGAGATTGGCTGTAGCAGGCTCTCTGACATCCCCCGAGGGGTCCTGGATTGAGACAGGGTAAAGGCCAGGCTGAGGGACCCCACTGATGCACGATTGGAGCCAGAGAGAGACACGGGAGATTGGCCAGCCAAGAAGGGACCGCAGGAGGGCTCCAGGATGTGTCCGGCCTATCTTGCACAGTCCCAATCGGCTGGACCCCAGCAGCAAGTTAATCTACCAGTTAGAGCATCTGCCCCCTGGTGGTCAGTGCATGTCATAGTGACTGGTTGACTGTCTGCCCCCTGGTGGTCAGTAAATGTCATAGCGAGTGGTTGAGAGGCCTTAGCATATCATTAGCATATTACACTTTGATTGGTTGAACACCGATCAACCAGACACTTAGCATATTAGGCTTTTATTATATAGGATTACTAGTAGCCCTGTGCACAAATCCGTGTGCCAGTAGGTCACTGCCACCCTCCCGTAGCTCCCCCTAACCCCCCTCATAGCTTGCTGCCCTGCCCCCTCCTGTAGCTCTCCACAGCCCACTTGTGCCTCACTGGCCCACCCTCCTGCTGATCTGTGAAGTGGTCGTGAAGGGCTTGGTCATTATGCCTCAGGGTGTAATGGCTAATTAGCATATTCCTCTCTTATTATATAGGATATTTTATTGATTTTTTACAGAGAGGAAGGGAGAAGGATAGAGAGTTAGAAATATCAATGAGAGAGAAACATGGATCAGCTGCCTCCTGCACAGCCCCTACTGGGGATGTGCCTGCAACCAAGGTACATGCCCTTGACTGGAATCAAACCTGGGACCCTTCAGTCCACAGGCCGATGCTCTCTATCCATTGAGCCAAACTGGTTAGGGCTATCTTCTCTGTTTTGTCATCGAGATTTGGGAGAAAATAATTCCACAATTACATGTAGAAATGGTAATAAAAGATGACTGCATATCTTTAACTTGGGACTAATATAGCTTGCAAAGAAATTGAACCAGTATCTCAAGATGAAAAACGAGGTCGTCTGTGAAAATATATTGTATATGTAAGAACTCTGTGGATCATTAAGTATTAGTTACATTATAATTTGAATAATTATCATAATAACAACTATTATTTTACTGATATAATCATTATTATTTTCGTTTTAGCCAGTTCAGAGACCTGAGTTGAATATATTTCTGTTGCTATTTGAAATATACTTTAGTCATCAGACACTGGTATGTTTTAATTGCTGTATCAATTCATTCAATATATATTGTGGACCACATGACAGAGTATGTATCATAGAGGCCAATGTAACAGTGATGGTACCTAAACTGACTCAAGTTGCATATGTGTTTGAATTTAGATATTCACACAAGACACTAAAGTACATATGTCACTAATGAGCAAATTTCCAAACTGTACATTTATTGATCTGGATTGATGAAAAACCCTGTGTATATAGGAAAAAATACATGACAAATCAGGAAACAGCTTAAGAGAGGGGTAGTGGAATGGTGTTTGTCTTGTTTTTTTTTAAGGAAACAAAATGAATGCCTGGTTTAGAGAGCAACTGAATGGGAGGAGAAGCAGTAGCAACATTACAGTTATGAAGTAGCAACGAAAATAATTTTATGGTTGGGTCACAACATGAGGAACTGTATTTAAAGGGCCAGGAGGTTGAGAACCACTGTGCTATGGGGTTGCATAAGGTAGGAAACTCACATTTCTTTCCTAGTTAAAATGTGTGGGAAGCATTTTTAATGTTGCATACCTCTTTGTTTGTGTGGATACGTAACAGTCTTGTTTTTCGTGAAGATAACTGGTTAAGCCTGTGAAATGCTCATTGATCTAAGTGGATGGGTCTGAGGGGAGGGCTTGTCAGCTGGGACAGCTTATCAGAAGAGGGTTGTTTTTCCCACCCCCCTCCTTTCTATTTATTCCTAAACCAGGGAAAATTCCCCTGGGAGCAGGGAGGCCTCAGAGGGAACATTGCAGAGACTCAAGAGATGAGAAACGGTTTGTAAATGAGCATTTAAAACATGAAAACACTCTTGTTTTTAAAGCCAATGAGTATAAAGTACCAGTGGGAGATGGGAGTTGACAGCTGGGACTCTTCATCCGTCTGGCCGAGGGATTCTGAGTCAATCTCTGATGGATGAAAAGTAGGCCTGGGAGAGCTCGGGCCTGTCAGAATCCGCTCAGAATTCCTGGGCTTGCCATTTCAAACCAAATGCAAACCTTCCAGAGTGAGATTAGAGTGTTTACAGGAAAATAAAAGAGGCTTGAAAATACTTATTAAGAGGCATCTTAGAAATCTTTATAAAGCATCATCTGTGATGATTTACATGCAAATGAATCTGAATGTGCCTGGCATACATTATTTAGGGTTTTCAAATTTGATCAAATCCATGCTGATCAGGAAAAAGAAATACACCCTCATAGAGCCAGTAGAGCAGTGGTTCTCAACCTTCTGAATGCCGCGACCCTTTAATACAGTTCCTCATGTTGTGGTGACCCCCAACCATAAAATTATTTTCGCTGCTACTTCATAACTGTAATTTTGCTACTGTTATGAATCATAATGTAAATATCTGATATGCAGGATGTATTTTCATTGTTACAAATTGAACATAATTAAAGCCTAGTGATTAATCACAAAAACAATATGTAATTATATATGTGTTTTCCGATGGTCTTAGGCGACCCCTGCGAAAGGGTCGTTCGACCCCCAAAGGGGTCGTGACCCACAGGCTGAGAACCGCTGCACTAGAGAGTTTGAAGCAAGGACAGCTAGTCCATCCCTGGTTTAAAGCAGAATGGGGATAAGAGATGACCCCTCAGTGCTGTTCATTCAGTCATTTAAGGACAACGTTTGTTCCCAGAGCTACATTCTGAGTCCTGGGATAGTTCCAAAGGCTTCTGGGAGCATGCGGTGACCTGGAGCTCCAGGGGTTTACCCCACGCCCAGGAGAATGGAGAGGCTACAGTCTCATTCCAGTGTTTCTTGGGGGTCTGCACTTTTTCCACCAGGAGTTTCTAATTTCTAGGTTTCCCAGATGGTCTCTGGTCTGAAGTGACCTTTCTCGGTGACAGGAACGGAACTGGGACCCTGGGCCTTTGCTAATCATAGTCTGAATTACTAAAAGGTTTCCCAAGTTCAGGAAGTTGCCACAGAGTGTAGGATGTAGATAAATGTAAATAGAGACACACACAAAAAAATCTGCCACCAGGTCCTCAAGCTGCCACGGGCAGGAAAAGTCATGACAAGGTTATATAACAAGCTAAAATAGGTGCCTGTGGAACTTATGGCACTGCACGTTCTTACCTAATTGCTAAATGATCACTGGTCAGCACAAAACTATGGGTCCTGTAAATTGCAGGGAAGAAAGTATAAGGGAGGGTGTATGGCTCCATCAAATAGAATCTTCAGCTTTGCACATGACCTAGTGTAGCACCCAGAGTATCTTTCTGGCCAGGTATTTCTGATTTCCTCCCTCAGTTTCCTCTAAAATCAGCAAGTCAAGCCCAGGGCCAAATTGGCACTGAATTAAAATATGAAGTACGCAAAGGTTTGCTTTGGATGTCTATTCCCTCCTCTTATCACCTGCCCCTTCCACGCCCTCAACTATGTCTGCTCTTTTCAGCATGGCTCCTCCAGGCCAAGGCATAGACCTTAAAAATAAGAGTTGTCCAAGATAACTGCTAAGGGTTTTGTCCCCAAAAACTATTGCTATGTTTGAAAATAAATAAGGGCCTATTACATAATTTGGTTATTTTCCATAAACCAAAAGATGTATAGCCCTTTCCTTTATCAATCACTTTTTCATTGTGTAAGCCTGATTCTCAATAAAAGCAGAATATTCCCCAGATTGTTTAAATGGAGAATTTTATGAAAGATCCCTGACAGAGATGTGGGCAGGGTCCAGGAAATAAAGAATGGCAGGCACTCAGAGACCAGCAACAGAAGAAACCACTGACACCCTAAGTCTGACGAAGCAAGTGGGAGAGCAGTATGATGGGTGCTCAGAGAGAGCTGGCGTCACAGAGGAAGGCAGCTACTCCTAGAGATAGGGTACCCAGGCAGGGACGCAGCAGGGAAGAAATACCCCAAACATGTGCTCCTGCTGCTGTTTCCCATTGGTTGAACCCGGACAGAAGCCAGAGGGCAAGAGATTCCATTTGCTGCTGCAGTCTGTAGGGTCAGACAACTGGGACACCAGCAGGGCAAAGGATACAGAACAGGTTGGTGAGTGGGGTAGAGGGTGGAAGAAAAATCAGTACATTAATGTAATCCTTATCTTTTCCTGTAGCACGATGAGGCCGTTGCTCTCTAACATCCTACCTTCTATGTTGTATTTAAGTCACTCCAAGCTCTGGTTGTAGGACTTCAGACAAGGTCAGTTTCAAAATATCTTACCCATCACTATCACAATAACAAGCTAATTGTTCTTTTCTCTCCTATTCATCTTGTTCTCGATAATCTAATTAATCTTCTTAAAATAGCTACACAATTCAGTCATTTCAATTCCAACACTCAGCTCAAAGGCCAGTTTTTATCATGCTTTCATTAACTACCCCAGACAGAGATGAGACCTGTTTTTTAGTTTTCAAGTACTTGTCTGAGCCACTCGTGTGGTATTTATCCCATGCCTCCCAGCACCCCACAAAATTACATACATGCTTTTTCCTTTATTACCATCAAATTTAAAAGTTGAAATGGTTTCTTGCACATGTCTACAGTATATCCCTCAGTAGGTCACTGGGTTCACTCGCTTTCTATGTAGTAATCACATCTTTTTAAAAAAAAATTTTAATTGATTTCAGCTAGGAAAGGAGAGGGAGAGAGAGACAGAAACATCAATGATGAGAGAGAATAATTGATTAGCTGCCTCCTGCATGCCTCCCACTGGCGATCCAGTCCACAACACAGGCATGTGCCCTTGACTGGAATCAAACCCAGGACCCTTCTATGTCCCCCCAAGGTTATGTTGGGTACCTCTCCTTGGTGCCTTGTGCTTTGGCTGTCATGGCACTTAACACAGTCATACAATTTGTCAGTGGTTCAAGTTAAATTTTTTAAAATATACTTTTATTGATTTCAGAGAGGAAGGAAGGGAGAAGGAGAGAGAAAGATAGAAACATAAATGAGGAGAGGGAATCATTGATCGGCTGCCTCCTGCATGCCCCCTATTGAGGATCAAGCCCACAACCCAGGCATATGCCCTGACTGGGAATCGAACCGTGACCTTCTGGTTCATAGGTTGACATTCAACCACTGAGCCACACTGGCCAGGCTCAAGTTAAATTCTATGTGCTTCCAGAGATCATATTTCTGACCATACTTCTTCTCAAAAATAATGTAGAAGAGGAAATTTCCATTTAGACATAAGAAAGCACTTCATGAAAAAGGTGTTAATTGAGATAATTTCTTGAAATATAATGGGTTTTGGCAGGTAGATATGTCTAGGGTGGACATTGTACACAGAGAGAATAAAATGTATAAAACCACGGGCCTAGACTACATGTGAAGCATTGTGGGAAATGAGCATTGTTGCTTATGGTTGGCACCATAGTGTGGAAATTTCTGTGTAGGAGCCTGTTGCTGCAACCAGAGGACACCCTAGAACACGGAACAAAGCGGAGAAGGTGGAGAATGAGTCTAGACTCATAAAAGAATGTGCCCGGAAAATGAGTTAAGATGTATTTTGGATGCAAAAAAGACTACAGTGGGGCCTTGACTTACAAGTTTAATTCGTTCCGTGACAGAGCTCGTAACTCAGATTACTCGTATGCCAAATCAAAAAGTGAACGAGTGAGACACGTGATGCTGGGCTGATGTTGTGGCATTCACCGTGACGTTCGCTGCACCAACTAGCGGTGGGGTATCTGAAGCTGGCTCGTAACCCGAATTTTAGCTCGCAACTCAAAGCAAAAAATCGGCCGAGAGACGGCTCGTATCTTGAAAAACTCGTTAGTCGGGACACTCGTAAGCCAAGGCCCCACTGTACTTTATTATTGTTGTTGCTTTCTAAACAGAGCCTTTAGACAAGTGCTTTACCTCACATACATGAGTTTGATAGTGCAAGTTTTAAGCAGCCTGAGAGGAAAGAGAGATTGTTTCTACTCTAAAATTGGACCACTGGATACCTCCTTTATGTGTGTAGGTCCAGATTTAGGTGGTAATAAATGTGGATCACCATAGTTTGTCAATCAGCCAGAGGTAGGCCAATGAAAAAGTTCTCACATGAAAAACAAGGGACTTCAGGGAGGAGGTTTTGGCCTTACGAAGTTATAATATTGTTTAGCATTCCAGAATGGTTAGCTTAATCTACTTGGTGCTCTATTGCCATTTCTCACATACATATAAATTAACTAGAGGCCCGGTGCACAAAAATTTGTGCACTCGTGAGGGTCCCTCAGCCCGGCCTGTGCCCTCTCGTGGTCTGGGACCCCTCGGGGGATGTCCACCTGCTGGCTTAGGCCTGCTCCCTGGGGGATTGGGCCTAAGCTGGCAGTCAGACATCCTTCTGGCAGCCCGGAGCCCTGGGGGGATGTCCACTTGCCAGCGGGGAGCAGGCCTAAGCTGCAGTCAGACATCCTTAGAGCTGCTGAGGAGGCAGGAGAAGCTCCCACCACCACTGCTGTGCTGGGAGCCATCAGCCTGGCTTGTGGCTGAGCAGAGCTGCCCCTGTGGGAGCGCACTGACCACCAAGGGGCAGCTCCTGCATTGAGCATCTGCCCCCTGGTGGTCAGTGTGGGTCATAGTGACCAGTCATTCCCAGTCGTTCTGCGGTTAGGGTCAATTTGCATATTACCCTTTTATTATATAGAATAGAGGCCTGGTGAATGGGTGGGGACCAGTTGGTTTGCCCTGAAGGGTGTCCTGGATCAGGGTTGGGGTCCCACTGGGGTGCCTGGCCAGACTGGCTGAGAGGCTGATGGCTGTTTGCAAGCTGGCCAAGCCCCCCAGTGGGGACCCTCACCCCATGGGGGTGTGGCCAGCCTACTTGAGGGGTTGATGTCTATTTGCAGGCTGGCCACAGCCCCTTCAGGGTGGGGATATCCACTGGGGTGCCTGGCCAGCCTGAGTGAGGGGCTGATGGCCGTTTTTAGGCTGGCCACAGCCCCTTCAGGGTGGAGGGCCCTACTGGGGAGCCTGGCCAGCCTGGGTGAGGAGCTGATGGCTGTTTTCAGGCTGGCCATGGCCGCGGGCTGGAAGCAGGTATCTGAGTTTTATTTAATTTCTATAATTGAAACTTTGTAGGCTTGAGCAGAGCCCAGGTCCTGGAAGCCTGAGTTGCCCCTGGCAACTGAGGCTCTCAGCACCTCCTTGAATAGAGGCCACGGCGGCTGGAAGTAGGTATCTGGGATTTATTTATCTTCTATAATTGAAATTTTGTAGCCTTGAGCGGAGCTCAGGGCCGGCAGGGCAGACAAGAAGCTTGGCTTCCTCCATTGCCAGGGGCAATGCTCCAGCTTCATGGCTGCTGCCATTTTAGTTGGGTTAATTTGCATATTTTCTCCTGATTGGCTGGAGGGTGTGGCTTATGGGTGTGGTGGAGGTACGGTCAATTTGCATGTTACTCTTTTATTAGATTAGATGTTAACTGTGATTAACAAATTATTTTAAAATAATTGAAAATGTCTCAGCCACACCCTCCCCCCAATATATGCCTTATTCTCTCACCCTATTGGGGCTCCAATTTATAATATATATTTTTTAATGTATCCCATGTCTCTCTTATGGTATTTTATTTCCCCCACTCTTGTTTCTCTTTGTGCTTTGGATTAGATATTTTCTATTTCTCTTTGTACCAAGTCACTAATCACAATTTCCACTGTGTTTTATCAGCTATTAGACCAATCTATTAAGTATTTACTTTCAGCTATAGTTTCAATTCCAGAACTTCCATTTGATTCTATTTCATAGAACTAATTTGCATGTAAAATTCTTCATTTCCCTTTATTTTATCCATCTTATACTGTACTAGAGGCCCGGTGCACAACATTCGTGCACTGTGCGCGGGGAGGGTTCCCTCAGCCTGGCCTGGCCCTCTTGCAGTCCAGGACCCCTTGGGGGATGTTCGTCTGCTGTGCTCACCAGCCATGAGCCCAGCTTCTGGCTGAGCGGTGCTCCCACTGTGGGAGCACACTGACCACCGGGGGGCAGCTCCTGCATTGAGTATCTGCCCCCTGGTGGTCAGTGAACATCATTGTGACCAATCATTCTGCTGTTTGGTCAATTTGCATATTAAGGTTTTATTATATAGGATTTTAAACGTATTGTTTTATTTTGATTTTTGCTAATAAAAATATTTGTATCACCTGCTTATCTTGACTTTTTTTTTAAACTTGTTTATTGGGATGGGAGGAGTTGTATGGCCTTCTCTTTTGGCATCACTGAATGGTAGGTACTGTCTATATGTAAAAACATCATAGGCACGCCAGCTGACATTATTTTCCTTTAGAGAAGGTCACTCTTTCCTCTACTCTGCAGACAGAGCAGAGGATTATCACCTAAATCCAATCATGTACTGGGCTGAGCAAACACAGAGCAGTGCAATAAGCTCAGACTCTGTCAAGTTCACCCTTGTTCTTAGGGTACAGATCTCCAAGGTTTTCATTTTAGGAACTGGTATGTTCACCAGGATCTCATTCCTCCCTTTTTCCCCCTGGAAGGGGGCCTGTCCTGTACTCAACACTCTTTTTGTGGTAGGGTGACGCTGTAAAAAATTCCTCTTTTTTTATAGGTGTTCTGTTTAGTTTCATATGCTTCTGTTTCTTGTTGCTTCAGCACTCAACTCAGCAAATATCTTAAGGGAAAAATTAGCTGTGTATCATGCCCACTTCTTTACCCGTCTTTCTCATTGTGATTTTAAGCCCTCAAGTTTCTAATTTTGTCTCTCCAGTCTCATAAAGACCACTAGTTTCTGTGACACATCAGTGATTCACTATCCATGGAAAACCTGGATCCTCAAGTTTTCATTCTATGCCTAGAACAAAGCAAAATGACTACAGAAGGTAAGTGCGTTGTTTCAGTTTCCCCTTCTGTCCTAGCTGTTTTCCCCTCTCTTGTCTATGTTGCTCCAGAAGCTCTCTGATGCCTTTATCAGATTTGTGTGTGTGTGTGCTCTGTGTGACTTTTCTAGTGGTTCTCAATGGGATGTTGGTATGCTACAAGCACCTCGATTCTACGCTGTAGTTGTCTTAAATATAATTTTAAAAAATCTTACCAGAGTATATGTTTTTTTCATTGACTCTAGAAAAAGGAGGGGATATGGGTGGGGGAAGAGGAGGAGAGAGACATAGAGACAGAGACATTGATGTGAGAGAGAAATAAAGATCAGTGCCTCCCATACATGCCCTGATTTGGGATTCATCCTGCAATCTGAATATGTGCCCTGACTGGGAATCAAACCCAAGACCCTTCAGTGCACAGATGACACTTTAACCACTGTGCGACACTGATATAGCTTAAATATAATTTTTAAAGGAATTAAGCATATATAAAGGAATTGAAGTAGTGTGCTAAAAATTTTGGTGTGTTATTGAGAACTAGGACACCTGGGGTATATCTCTGGCTCTGCAATTAATCAACAGCATAGCATTGGGCATTTATTTGGCCTTCCTACATCCTAATTTTTGTATCTTATAAATAAAAATGTTATGCTAAATAAGATCTAAGATATTTTCTATTGTGAAAGTTTGAATAATTTTACTAGCTTATAAGTAGAATTTGATAAACTGTCATAGAACATCCCACAGAATCCATCATCATCATCATCATCATCATCATCAAAAATAATTAAATCAGGTTGTGAAGAAGGGACTATTCTATGACATGACCACTGCTAGACCTCCATGCTAGATCCAGCTGGATCTGGATCAGAACAGAGATTGCTTCTCCTAAATCACCTTCGAGTCTCTCCAAACCTTCCCCTATGCCCTAGATGTGCTGGTCCCTAGAACAGGTCCTTGCTCTGCCCTGCACAAGTATATAAGCCATTTTACCTTTATCTTGGGCGGGTCACACCCCAGTACCTCTATCCATCCTGCCCCGTCCTATATAACTCCTTAGGGCCTGCCACATGACACAGAGAACAGCCATGTCATCTTGCTCCTGCCCAAGATGTGCCTCATATGTAAGTTCCCTTAATAAATTCTTGATGTAATGATGGAGTTGTCAGTCTCCATCTCCATTTTCTGCCCCAGGAAAATTTCCTAACAAATATATGCTTAGAAAATGATTGGTCTTTAGGGTACTATTTTCATTATAGATTAATCAACATAAATCACAAAGCTAACATGTTTCTATAAGGCTATTCATATTGACCATTATAACCAAGATTACTGTATGTTTACCTGGGGCATTCCCAGTTTATATTTTTTGTCCCCAAACAATTATTAAGTCTCCTCAATCACTCTAAAGTGTATTCTGTTTGGGCTGAAAAATTACATATGTTCACTCTAGTTATAATGCAAAAGAAAGAAAAAAATCTAGGTAGGCCAGATACATAATTTTTTTTGTGAGATTGTTTTTAAGATTAGAATTTTTAATATGCAAAAACCCAAAATGACTATTGATAAAAGTACATTAATTTCTATTCAGATATAATATTGAAAGGATCTAGAATATTCAGGCATTATTTGAATCACTAGAATAACTACATGACAGTTTTCCAATGTGTTCATGTTTCTCACAGAAGAGTGAGAATTAGTTAGACAAGGTGTTATTCACAACAGGCCAATACAAGGATCATCTAGCGAGTATCAGGGCTTTTAACAGACAGACAACTGAAGACAAAATGTCAATGAGAGTGTAATCAGTGATGGAGACTGTTTGTAAAGGGACACTTACCTGTTATACTAATGATCTCTATGGACCTAACATCCCTAGTGTTTAGAGACCTCATAGTTTAGTTGTGAGGTTTTAATGGCTTTAATGGAAATATTTTATTTTATCACTAGGTTTTATATATAAAGACAATTATTTTACTAATTGCCTATATAACAGATAATATGTGTATAAGAGACGTATTTTTAAAATACTTTGGAAATTAAAAACATATCTTTATTAATAGGGTTCTGGTTCAAGATGGTGACATAGGAAGACCCTGAACTCACTTCCTCCCATGAACACCAACCTACAGCTACATATGACATACTTTCCTCAGAAGAATTTCTAATAACTAGTTGAATGACTCCTACACATCAGGAAAGTGAAAAAAAAACCCACATGGAAGTAGCAGGGGAGGCTGAGGCAACGTCTCAGCATAACCCACACCCTTGGCACAGTCTCTCTCAACCAGCAGAGAGGGAACTAAAACCTGGAGCTTCTCCTTGAGGAACAAAGGCACCACAACTGTTAAGACCTGCACTTCAGCGATGAGCTCCCAAACATCTAGCCCTGAAAACCAATGGGGCTTGTGTCCACGAGACCCACAAGGTTATAGCAAACTGAGAACAGATTTTAAGGGCTTGAACATGTGGACTCACCCTACCCAATGACCTGCACAGGAGCAACCAAATGAGTAGTGCCCAGTATTTGTGTAAAAGAGGCTTATTTGTTTATCTTAAAGCACTGTCCTGGGGAGTATGCACAACTAGGGCCTTCTGGGGTACTCTTTGGGGGCAGAGGCTGAAAGTCACCACCTTTGTGCTCTCCTGCTCAGCTCCAAATTGCTGGTACCTCCCAGAAAGAAGCACACATCCTCCTCTGGCACCTGAGTTTTTGTGAATGCCACCCAGCTCATCTGGCTCTGGTGGCCAACAGGGCTTATGCTTGCTGTCACACAGAACTGTATATATTTTCATACCTTAAAAGCTACTGCCTGTAGGTCTGGCTTTCAATCAGCTTGATTCTGACTGAGATCCTCCTCTTTAGGACACTGATAGTCTCGGCACACCCTCAACTACTAGAGCCATTAAAAATAAAATACACTGGCTGGACAATCACAAAGGTTTAAGAGTTACCCATAAAGTAGGGGATAAATCTTATCATTCAACCCTGCCCTCCTTCATGACTGGAAAAGGTAGATGTCATATCTAACTCATAAAACCAACATAGAGAGTCAAAGGAAATAAAGAAACAAATGAATATGTTCCAAACAAAAGAATAAGATAAAACCTCATTTAAAAATCCTTAATGAAATGGAGATAAGTGATTTCCCAAGTAAAGATGATTTCCCAAGTAAAGAGTTCAAAATAATAGTCATAATGATGCTTATCAAACTCAGGAGAATGAACACAGTAATAACTTAAACAAAGAAATAAAAAATATATGAAAGTACCAAATAGAAGTCAAAGACCTGAATAATACAATAACTGAATTAAATATGCATTAGAGGGGTTCAAGAGCAGACTAGATGAGGCAGAAATAATTAGTGAATGTGAAGACAGGATAGTGGAAATCACTCAGAGCAGTGAAAAGAAAAGAAAAAGAACTAAAAAAAAAATGAAAATAGCATAAGGGATTTATGGGACAAAATCAAGAAGACCAAGATTTATATTACAGAGGTCCTAGAAGGAGGAGAGAGAGGAAGAGGCATAAAAGTTATATGAAGAAATAATGGTTGAAAACTTTCTTAAGCTAGGGGAGAAAATAGACATCCAGATCTAGGAAGACTAGATAGTTCTAAAAAATCTCCCCAAAGAGACCCACACCAAGAACCATTATATTTGAAAAAGTCAAAGGTTAAAGACAAGAAGAGAATCTTAAAAAGCAGCAAGAGAAAACAACTTTTTATGTAAAAGGGAACCACCGTAAGATGATAAGCAGGTATTTCAGCAGAAACTTGCAACCCAGAAGAGATCATCACAATATATTTTATGTGCTTAAAAAGAAAAAGTCCAACCAAGACTTTTCTAACCATCAAAGTTGTCATTCAGAATTGAAGAAGATATAAGTTTTCCTGACAAGAACTAAGGAGTTCATCAGCTCTAAGCTGGGCTTCCAAGAAATATTAAAGGGACTTCTTTAACATGAAAAGTAAGGCCACTGATGAGCAACAAAAATACCGATGAAAGTATAAACATAACTGGTGAAGGTAAACATATAGTTAAGGTATTGGATTACTTAGGGGATAAATTTAACAGACAGACAACTGAAGACAAAAATGTCAATGAGAGTGTAATCAGTGATGGAGACTTTGATAGTTATAATATTATAGTGGAGTCAAAATCCTAAAGACTCCACTCCACTCCAAAAAATATTCTCCAAAAATCAATGATAAAGTTAATATAAAGTTTAAAAGACAAAAGTAGTACAAATAATTATAGAATAATTAGTTAAGGTATACACAAGATATAATATGTAAAATATAACATTAAAAACATAAAACATTGAGGAAGGGGGAGTGAAAAGGTAGAGCTTTAGAATACATTCAAACTTGTTATCAACTTATAAATAAACTGTTATAAGTTGATATAACTAATGTTTATGGTATCCAAAGCAAAAATCTATAATAAATATTCTATATAATAATAGACAAACATGGTAATTAACCGTAGCTCTGGCATGCTTCCCATTGGCTAATCAGGGCGATATGCAAATTAACTGCCAACCAAGATGGCAGCGGGCAGCCAGGCAGCTGAAGCGAACAGGAGGCTTGCTTGCTCCAGTAATGGAGGAAGCCAAGGTTCCCCGCTTGCCGCTGTTGGCCTCTGAGCTTGCACTCTAAGCAACTATGTTGCAATTATAGAAGTTAAACAAAACCCAGAAACCTGCTTTCGGCCAGCCGGGCTTCAGCCAGCAGGATTGCAACAATGTTTCAATTATAGAACCCAAACAAACCCAGATCCCTGCTTTCAGCAGCTGAGGTCTCAGAGCTGCAGCCGGGCCTCAGAGCTAAAGTAGGCTCTCAGCTCCAGTGACAGCCATAGAAGGTAAATAAATCCCAGAATAAAAAAAAGAAAAGAAAAAAAGGAGAAGTAGGGAGCTTCAGTCACCCACCAGCCTGAAAATGGCCCTCAGCCCCTCACCCAGACTGGCCAGGCACCCCAGTGGGGAACCCCACCCTG
This sequence comes from Myotis myotis, assembly GCF_014108235.1. Taxonomy (NCBI): domain Eukaryota; kingdom Metazoa; phylum Chordata; class Mammalia; order Chiroptera; family Vespertilionidae; genus Myotis; species Myotis myotis. The sequence continues at coordinate 154,990,450 of NW_023416313.1, read as the reverse complement.
AAGGGGGTGTGGGCAGCTTAAAAATGGCCCTCAGCCCCTCACCCAGACTGGCCAGGCACCCTAGTGGGGACCCCCCACCCTGAAGCAACAAGATGGTGGCTAATTTGCATACTGAAGGCGGGCAGCAGCGGGCAAGGCTGTCCATGGTCCGGGACCGGATCTGTGACCCTGCCGGGCAGGGGGCAGCGCTTGAGGTTGTCCGCGGTCTGGGACCCAGATCCATGACCTGGCAGGCGGGGGCAGCACTTGAGGCTGTATGTGGTCTGAGACCCGGATCCATGACCTGGTGGGCCGGGGGCAGCTCTTGAGGCTGTCCACGGGACCAAGACACGGATCTGTGACCCTGCTGGGCGGGGGGCAGTGCTTGAGGCTGTCTGTGGTGCCGGTACCCGGATCCATGACCCTTCCCGGCAGGGCGGCAGCTCGCACAGGGGCGGATCGGCTGGGGTTGGGCAGGGCAGGACGCCTGGCTTCAACCCAGCCCCAGTCAGTCTGGGCAGGTGAGCAGCTCAGAGAGCCTCTGGACAGGGGAGGCAGGCCAGTGGAGGGCGGCCTGTACTCCCCACATGGCGGTGGTGACAGCTATGAGCGCACCAAGCAGAGCCTGCAGGCTGAGCTGAAGTAGCTCCTGCAGGCCATCAGTGCCCAGGAGTGGTTGCACACGATCCACCTCCTGTCCCAGAAGGTGCAGTTTCGCAGGGACAGCCACCGTGGTGGGCCAGACTGAAGTCCTCCTGGCCGCACCACGGGAGTTTGCGGATCTGCAAAGCCAGAGGCCTTTGGTGTGCACATCCCCCCCTGGCGTGCAAACATCCCCCAGCACACTGTCACCCTCCTGTGCCTTCAACAGTTTCAAACCAAGGCGTGCACAAATTCCCCCTGCCTCTCCACTGCACTTCCATCAATCCAGCATGCCTAACACCTCCACAGGATGTGCACACATCCCCTCTGATGCGCTTACGTCCTTTGGAGAGTGTCTGGGTGTTCTGGGTGCTGAGGGTGGGCGCCTTTGAGATGACAGTGAGAGGGCAGAGTGGTGATGCCCTGTTCCCACGGAGGCCAGTGCAGCTACGAGATCACCTCTAGGGGGTTAATGCAGGTGCTGAGGAGGGAGCAGATGCAGACAGACACACCTTGTGGGCGCGGGCGGCCTTTGCTGAGGTACCTTCGGTCAGCGTTCAAGATCAAGAACCCAGAGGTGGAGAGGAATTCCGTCCTCTCAGTGAAACAGTGGGATAGTTGGGACGACTGTAGAGGAGGAATGTGCACTTTGGGTGCCAGCACCCATGAGCAAAAGCTGCCCTGACTGAGCCTCGCTTGCTTGGGGCCTAGCATGCTCCTATCAGGCAGTGGGTGACAGGATGTGCTTTTCCAAATTGATGAGAGAAAACGTTGATTCTCCTGCTGCCCACGAAAGTGAAAAGTGAAGTGGGGAGACATGTGGGGAGTGAGCGAGGTTCCCTGTCTGGGGGTTCCAAATCTGCTGTTGGTTTCTTTAACCACTGACTAGAGATATACAGGATGTCCCCCCAAAATGTATACACACTTTGAATACCTACTAATTCCAATGGTTTTAAGTATAAGAAAGAAACAACAATGGAGCTGTTATCTGTTAAAAGTGTGGGCACAAACAGGTAGTTGGACATTCCCTGAGGGGTCTCAGATTGGAGAGGGCGAAGGCCAGACTGAGGGCCCTTCCCCCCCCCCCCCCACCGCCTACCCCAGTGCATGAATTTTGTGCACCGGGCTACTAGTATAAAAAATAAATGGAAAATAATACTATTAAAGAAAGCCATTAAACTAAAAGAGAGAAAGAAAAAAAGAAACAGAGTAACATGCAAACAAACAGAAACAACAACCAGAAAACAATGAACAAAATGGCAGTAAGTACAAGATAATAATTACTTTAAATGTAAATGAAGTAAATTCTTTAATCAAAAGACATACTGTGGCATGACTGGAAAAGAAAAGCTGCCTAAAAATGCTCATTTTAGAGGTAAGGATGCACAGAGGATGAAGGGAAAGTATGGGAAAAAATATTACATACACAATAAAACCAAAGAAAACTGGAGTAGCTACACTTACATCAGACAAAATAGAATTTTAAAACATAGACTGTAATAAGAGTCAAAGAAGATAATTACATAATCATAAAGGGGTCAATCCAATAAGAGGATTTAACATTGTAAATATTTATGTATATAATATGGGAGCATCTAATTATATAAAGCAAATATTGATGAGCCTAAAGAGAGAAATAGCATACAAGTATAAATAAGAGACTATAATACTCCACTTTTATCAATGGATAGATCATGTGGACAGAAAATCAATATGGGAACATTTGCCTTAATATTACGTTATATTCAAATGAATCTAACAGATATATGCAGAACATTCCACTCAAAAGCAACAGATTACATATTCTTCTTGAGTGCACATGAACATTTTTCAGAAGAGATTATATATTAGGCCACAAAACAAGTATTAGTAAATTTAAGAAAATTGAAATTATATCAAACATTGTTATAAACACAATTGTATGAAATTTGTAATTAATTTTAATAAGAAAAGTGGAAAATTCAGAAATATGTGGAGATTAAACAACATGTTACTGAGTAACTAATGGTTCAAAAAAATAACTAAATAACTCAAAAAGGAAATATAAATGTCTTAAAACAAATGAAAAAATGGAAGTAGAACATACCAAAGTTTGTGGGATGTGGCAAAAGCAGTTCTAAAAAGGAAGTTCACAGAAATAAATGCCTACATCAAGAAATAAATTAGGTTATTAGATATTTTTTTCAACACCTAAGGGACTAGAAAAAGAAGACACAAAGAATCCCAAAGTTAGTACACAGAAGGAAATAAAAATCAGAGTTGTAATAAATAAGAGACTAAATGACAATAAAAGGAAGAGCTGGCTTTTTTAAAAGATACAAAAAAAAGGAAAAATTTAGTTAGACTCACCAAGACAGAGAAAAAGAAAACTCCAATAAATAAGATCTATAATAATAAAAGCGTAATATGCTAATTAGACCGGTTGTCCTTCTGGATGAAGCTGGGGCTGTGAGGGAAGCCCAGGTCCTAGTTGCCTGCTGGCGGCCAGAGGGAGGGAAGCCCGAGTCCCGGGTGCCAGAGGGAAGCCGGTGCTGGCAGCCAGGGGAAAGAAGGCCTACTCTTGCACGAATTTTGTGCACCAGGCCTTTAATCAGAAAATAACACAAAAATAGAAACAATTATGCCAAAAATTGAACAATTAGAAAAAAATAGAAAAATTCCTAGAAACATATAATCTACCAAGATTAAATCATGAAGGAATAAAAATTATGAACAGAACAATTACTAGTATGGAGACTGAATCAACAATCAAAACCTCCCAAAAAACAGACGTCCAGGACCATATGGCTTCCTGATGAATTGATATAAATTCTTTTCAAATGTTTCAAAAAATTAAAGATGTGGTAACAATTCCAAAGTCATTTTATAAGGCAAGAATTACCTGGGTACCAAAATAAAACCAGAATACCACAAGAAAATAAAATTATAGGCCAATATCCCTGATGGACATAAATGCAAAAATTCTCAATGCAATATTAGCTAACTAAATTAAATAATACATTATAAAGGTCATATACCATGAACAACTGGGATTTACTCCAGGGATGCAAGGATGGTTCAGCATCAACATATCAATCACTGTGGCATACCACATTAATAAATAAAGGATACAAATCATGATTATCTCAGTAGATGCAGAAAAAGCATTGGACAGAATTTTACATCCATTTATGATAAATACTTTCAATAAAGAGAGTACAGAGGAAACTTACCCCAACACAATAAAAGCCATATATAACACTTAGCTAACATCATACTCAATGGTTAAAAGCTAAAACATTTTCATCTAAGTTTAGAAACAAAAAAGTATACCCACTCTTGCCACTTTTATTCAATACTAGAGGCCCGGTGCATGAAATTCATGCATGGGGTGAGGGGTGTCTCAGCTCGGTTTGTGCCCTCTTGCAATCTGGGACCCCTCGGGTAGGGTCCCTAGGCCTGGCCAGCGATCAGGGCCTATCAGGGCTTTCCTTCCCCTTGCTGCTGGCTGCTGGCCCAGCCCTCACCGCTATCACTGCTTGCCATCTTTGTGGTGCTGCTTCCCCTTCCCCCACCACTGGTCTCCTCTTTCTGCGAGCAACAGGCTTGGGGTGTGGTTGGTTGGTTGGCCTGTGTCTCCCTCTTTGGGGCAATCACAGAGTCCCCCATTGATCGCTCTGCTGGCTGATGGCCTAGGCCTCCCTCTGTGGGGTGATTGTGGGGAAATGGCAGGGCCCCCCAACTAATCGCATCACACCTGCCTTGGCTGGCCTGGCGCCAGTGTGTGTCATAGCGTGGTCGTCCAACGACCTTCTGGTTGTTCTGCTGTTCAGTCATTAGGTCGATTTGTATATTATGCTTTTATTATTATAGAATTAGAAGTCCCAGACAATTCTAGGCAGGGAAATTAAATAAAAACATTCAAATTGGAAAGAAAGAAGTAAAACAATGAGTATTTGCAGATGACCTGATATTATATATTCAAAATCCTAAAGACTCTACTCCAAACATCTTAGAACTAAAGTTTTAGAATACAAAAATTAATATACAAAACCTGTTATGTTTCTGTATACCAAAACAAACTATCAGAAAGAGAAATTAAGAAAACAATACCATTTAAAATTGCATTGAAAATAATAAAGTTCCTGGGAATAAACTAATCCAAGATGTGAAAGACCTGTACACTGAAAACTATTAGACATTGAAGAAAGAAAAAAACAAAACATATAATTGGAAAGATATTCTATGCTTATAGATTGGAAGAATTAATATTGTTTAAGTGTCAATAATATCCAAAAGGAATGTACAGTTTCACTGCAATCACTATCAATCAAAATACCAATAGAATTTTTCACAGAAATAGAACAGACAATTGTAAAATTTGTATAGAATCACAAAAGACCAAGATAGTCAAAGGCATTTGATAATAAAGAAAGCTGGAGGCATCACATCCCTAATTCAAATTATATTATAAAGCAATAGCAATCAAAACAGTAGTGTATTATCATAAAAACACACAGAATTATGGAACAGGATAGAGAAGCCAGAAATAAACCCATGCATATACTGTAAATTAATTTATAACATATGAGCCAAGTATATACAAAAGGAAAGAACAGCCTTTTTAATAAATTTTGCTGGGAAAAATGAACTGACATATATAAATGAATGAAACTGGATCACTATTTTACACCTTACACAAAAATTAACTCCAAATGGATAAAGACTAGAATGTAAGATTCAAAACCATAAATCTCTTGGAAGAAAATATAGACAATTAGGTCCTTGACATTGGTCTTGAGAATGAGTAGTCAGATTTGATACCAAAACAAAGGTAACAAAAGCAAAAATAAACAAGTGGGACCATATTGAACTAGTACAGCACATCAAAGGAACCCAACAACAAAATGAAATATCTCTTATTGAATGGAAAAAACGTCATATCTGAGAAGTAATTAATATTCAAAATATAAAAAGTAACTCATACAACTCAATAGCAAAACAAACAATTTGATAAAAAAAAATGAGCAGAGGATTTGTGTAGACATTTTCCCAAAGAAGACACCCAGATGGACAACAAGCACATGAAAATATGCTTAACATCACTAATCATCATGGAAATACAAATCAAAACCACAATGTTAGAATAGCCTGTACCTACCTGTTAGAATGGCTATTATCAAAAGACAAGAAATAACAAGTGTTGACAAGGATGTGCAACTATGGAACCCTTGAGTACTGTTTTGGGAATGAAAACTTGTACAGCCACTATGGAAAACAGTATGTCATTTTCTAAAAAAAGTTAAAATATAACTACCAGCAACTTCACTTCTGGTATTTATCCGAAGAAAAGAAAATACTAACTAAAAAAGATAAGTATACACCCATGTTCACTGCAACATTATATGCAATAACTAAGATATGAAAACAACCTAAGTGTACACTGATAGATAAATGATAAAGAAATTATACATACACACACACACACACACACACACACACACACAATGAAATATTATTTAGCCAGCAGTAAGGGGTGAGGGTTGAGGAAAATGGCTGACAGGAGTCAAAAATACAAACTTCTAGTTATAAATAAAGAATTCATGGGAATATAATGTACAGCATGGTGACTATAGTTAATAACATTGACTTTTGAAAGTTGCTAAGAGAGTAAGTACATCTTAAAAATTCTCATCACAATAAAAATGTAAATGTATGGTGGCATATAATGCCTTATTGTGTTAATAATTCTGCAATATATAAAAATATCAAATCATTATGTTGTACATATAAATTAATCTATAATTAAAATTTAAAAAATATTACTTTCATATTTATGCCATTTATGAACTTTCTCTTTGTTGATTATAGAGTGTGTATAAATATTTTAAGATTTTATTGGAGCAATGAAAAATAGTTCCAAAACTTTATTAGAGATTGAACAAATATAATGTATTTGACTATTTTTTCTCTTTTTATGTGAATCTCATTTTGGTGGTTGTGCCCAGGTAGCTTCAAAGAATTAGTGCTTATGTATTTTAACTACGGATACAAGAAGGGCCTAGAAAAAAATATAATATACTAGATATGTCTACAATCCATTCATTCGCCAACTCACTCACTTACTCAAAAAACATGTATTGAAACACTATTTTTATGCTGGTTTATATTGCTTTTTTCATTTAAAATTATTACATCATAAAAATTTCCAAGCTAATGCCTGGTATTCAAACCCATAGTATTTCCTGATGAATAATGATTCCATCAAGTCTGTGTATCACAGTTTTCTTAATCATTCTATTGTTGACCATTTTTTTACTTCTGGAGTTTTTAGAGCTGCAATAAACTTCTGCACATAAATCATTTTGCATATTTAGGATTATTTCTTAGAACTTTGAGTCAGAATTAGAATATCTGGGACAAGGAGAATTAATATTTTTAAGGTCCTTCATATACTACCAACTTGCTTTACAAACTAGCCATATCAGTGCTCATTACCATTGGCAAGACATCACTTTAGCTTTATAAATAAAAATTGCTACTTTCATTATGGAGAGCAGAGCACAAATAAAAATGGAAAATAGCAATAAAGTCAGAATCTAGAGCACTAGGAACCAACTTTTACTTTTGAAGATTTCAAATACACAATTTTTTTTTCAAGATGAAAATTAATCTTTCCTTTTAGTCTTCCATATGGCAAATTTGTTTCCTTTTAAATATATTTTGATGACTGGTCAAAATGATGAAGTGTGTAAATGCTGTTCTTGCTTTCCCCCGTGACCACATCAAAATTACAACCAAATTATATAACAACCATCATTGGGAACCACCTGAAGACAAGCTGAACAGAAGTCCTCTGAATAAGGATACAAAGAAGAAGCCATGTTCCAACATGTAGGAAAGGTTCAATGTAGAATTAGCAGCTCATACATTCATGGTGTGATTATTAAGAATCAAAATGGATATCTCAACTGCAGAGGTGCTCTCTGAGGAAGCAAGGGCTTCCAGCCCCTCACTAGACTCCCCCACCCAGGGATCCAGTGCCTGGAAAAGGAGTCCCATTAATATCTGTCCATGAAAAACAGCTGGGATTGTGTCCAAGAGAAACAGTAGGCTGTATTAAAGGGCCCACAGACTCAATCACTCATAAACTCACTCTGAGCTCTAGTGTAGAGGCAACAACTAAAAAAGCAACAGAGACATAGGGAATAACTAAATTAACTAACTTCAGGGAGAGGATTAGAGGGACAGCTCTCTCTGGGGAAAGAAATGCTGGCAGGAAAGACAGTTTCTTCTTCTTCTTCTTCTTCTTCTTCTTCTTCTTCTTCTTCTTCTTCTCTCTCTCTCTCTCTCTCTCTCTCTCTCTCTCTCTCTCTCCCTTCAAACCTCACCTAAAGATATATTTTTCATTGATTAGCGCACAAGAGGGGGGAGGGGGCTCTATCAATGTGAGAGAAACTTTAATTGGTTGTCACTCCATCCAGCGATGGAACTAGCATCCTGGATATGTGCCCTGACCAGTAATCAAACCCACGACCATTTGGTGCACAGGATAATGATCTAACCAGCTGAGCCACACAGGCCAAGGAGAAATAACCATTTCTTTATTGAAACCTTCTCTTACCCATCTGGCAAGTGGGCACTAAATCTTAGTTCTTCATTAACCTTGTGACATTGTTAACCCCACCCTGATGATTCCCTGAAACAACACCGAACCTCTTCCAGTGGCCTCTCTACACAAGTTTGCCTTGGCTCATGCTGCAGACTTTCCTAAAATTTTTCAAAGGTTGCGGAGGCCGGTTTGGCTCAGTGGATAGAGCGTTGGCCTGTGGACTGAAAGGTCCCAGGTTCGATTCCGGTCAAGGGCATGTACCTGGGTTGTGGGCACATCCCCAGTGGGAGATGTGCAGGAGGCAGCTGATCGATGTTTCTCTCTCATCGATGTTTCTAACTTTCTATCTCTCTCCCTTCCTCTCTGTGAAAAATCAATAAAATATATTTTAAAAAAAGAAAAAAAAAAGGTTCACAAACCCCAAATAAGCTGCATGTAGCCTTGGTGTGCCCTGTACCCCTTGCTAAGCTCCCCTACGCCTGGCAGAAGTAGAAACCAATCTTAACTTGCATTATAACTCCCATTAGGAAGCCGTAACTATTGCATAAGCAGCAGCCAATCTTAGCTTGAAACATAGCTTCCACTAAGTAGCCACAAAACCAGCACAAGTGGCAACTTATATCATCATGCCCATTAAGAATCCCAAGCCTGACAGTAATGGCACCCAGCCTCTAATAGCCAAATAGCCTATCTCAAGCACCTCCAAGCTCAGCAAAAGTGGCAACCAACCATAGATCATTTTTTAGCTCCTACAGGATGGTCCCAGGCTAGACACAAGTTGTAGCTGACCTTGAACTGCACTGGAGCCCTTTCTAAAAGTCTCCAGAACCATTAACACCTGGTGGTGAGCTTCAGACCACACCAGAGCATCACCCAACCAGCTCCACAAACAAGGAAAGACTCTGCTGACACTAGAGCACTTTTAAAATGACAATCACTCTGTGGGATCAGCCCCCACTCAGCAGTTCACCAGCTGTAGTCATAGCAGGCCTTTGTAGCCAGTCAATTTGAGGACCAGTCCTACCTTCTGATGTGCCAACAGCAATCATGGCTCAACTACAACAGGCAGACACATAACCTACACAAGGGAAATTCCTAGCACATGTAGCTCAGGTGACCAGGAAGACTTACAACTACATCCCACTGGGTACCTACTACATAAAGCCACCTGCCAATACCAGGAGACATAGCATCTACGTTAATAAAAGAGAAACATGCAAATTGGTGTCACTCCACTATGCCCACCAGCCAATCAGAACAACTATGCAAATTAACCCAACAAAGATGGTGGTTAATTTGCATATGCAGTCGCAGAACGAAGACTGAATGCTCTGGCTGGAGTGAAGCCTGAAGACTGAAGACTAAATAGGCTTGGCTTCTCTGCTGCAGCTGGACCAAAGGCCTGGGTCCTGGGTGCCGGAGGAAAACCGGTGCTGGGACCCAGGGGAAGGAAGGCCTATTGCGCAAATCTTCGTGCAACAGGCTTATAGTGTCTATATAACACATAGAAACACAGACATTAAGCCAAAATGCAGAGACAAAGAAATATGTCCCAAATGAAAGAACAGGACAAAATTCCAGAAAAAGAACTAAACAAAATGGAGACAAGCAATCTACCAAATCCGGAGTTCAAAACACTGGTCATAGGGTGGTCAATAAACTTAGAGGAAGAGTAGATTAACTCAGAGAGAATGTCAACAGAAAGATAGAAAACATAAAAATGAAGATACAAAACATTAAAAAGAACCTGTCATAAAGGAAAAATACAAAAAGTGAAATTAAGAATTAGAGGGAATCAACAATAGATTATATAAAACAGAGGGTCAGTCAGCAATATGAAAGACTAAGACATGAAAAACATCCAACAGAACAGCAAAAAGAAAAAGAAATCCCCCCCAAAAGGACAGCTTAAGGGACCTCCGGAACATTAAGCACACCAACATTTGAATCATAGGGTTAATAGAAGGAGGAAAGAGAGTAAGGGATTGAAAACAAAGAAATAATGACAGAAACTTTATTTAACATGGTGAAGAAAATAGACATACAAATATAGGAAGCACAGAGAGTCCCAAATGAGATGAATCCAAAGAGGCCCACACCAAGACACATCATAATTAAAAGGCTAAAGTGTAAAGACAATGAGAAAATCTTTAAAGTAGTAAGAGAAAAATAGTTACATATTAGAACTTCCATAAAACTATTAGTTTATTTCTCAGCAGAAATATTAAAGTCCAGAAAAGATTGGCACAAAATATTCAAAGTGATGAAAGGGAAAGACTTACAACCAAGATTGCTCTACCTAATGAGGGTATCTAGAATGGAAGTAGAGATAAAAAAAAACTTCCCAGAAAAAAAAGGTTAAAGGAGTTCAGCACCACTAAATTAGTATTACAAGAAATGTTAAAGGGACTTTTTAAAGAAGAAAGTCCTTAAAATATGATGAAGACCATGCATACATGAAAAAACCACAGCTGACATAATAATAATTGGTGAAAAGCTAAAATATTCTTTAAGATCACTAACAACATAAGTATGTCCACTTTACCACTTTTATTCAATTTAATATTGGAAGTCCTTGCCACTGTAATCAAACAAGAAAAATAAATAAAATGCACCCAAATTGAAAAGAAGTAAAATTATAATTATTTGTAGATGACATAATACTACATATAGAGAAACCTAAAGAACCCATGAAAAAAACAATTAAAACTAATAAATAAGTTTAGTAAAGGAGCAGAATAAAAAATTAACATTCAGAAGTAGGTTGCATTTGATTATCAGAGTGAAAAATAAACAGTCACTCTTACAATTGCATTGAAAACATAAAATATCTAGCATAGCTGGTGTGGCTCAGTGGTTGAGCATCAACCTATGAACCAGGAGGTCATGGTCCCATTCCAGGTCAGAGCACATGCACATTGCAACTCAATCCCAGTAGGAGGCATGCAGGAGGCAGCTGATTGATGATTCTCCTCATTGATATATCTCTCTCTCCCTACCTGTCTTAGATCAATAAAAACATATTAGTAAAGTAAAATATCTAGGAATAAATTTAACTAAGGAAGTAAAAGACCTGTACTCAAAAACTATAAGACATTGAGGGAAGAAATTGAAGAAGATACAAATTAATGGAAAGATATACTGTGCTCATGGATATGAAAAATTAACACCATTAAATGTTCATACTACCAAAAGCAATATATTAATTCAATGCAATTCCTATAAAAATATAATAGATTTTTTTCAGAAAAATAGAACAAGCAATCCTAAATGTTACATGAAACCACAAAAGAAAAACACAGTCGGAGGTGTCACAGTACCTGATATCAAACTATACTACAAAGCTATATAGTAATGAAAACAGCATGGTACTGGTTAGAAAACAGACATATGGATCAGTGGAACAGAATAAAGAACCCAGAAAAGAAAACATGCCTATAAGGTCAATTAATCTATGACAAAGGAGGCAAGAATATATAATGGGCTCAAGACAGTCTCTTCAATAAATAATGCTGGGAAAACTGTACAGGCACATGCAGAAAAGTGAAACTAGATCACTTTTTTACATCATATACAAAAATAAACTCAAAATGGATTAGAGATTTAAATGTAAGACCAGAAACCATAAGAATACTAGAAAAAAACATAGGCAGTAATCTCTTTGACATTGCTCTTAGTAATATTTTTTAGATATGTCTCTTTAGGCATGGGACACACACACACCCTAAACCATTGGGACTACATCAAACTAAAAAGTTTCTGCACAGCTAATGATACCATCAATAAAATTAAAAGATGATCTACTAAATGGGAGAATGTATTCACCAATTATATATCTGGTAAGGGAGTAATATCCAAAATATATAAGGAACTCATACAATTTAACACCAACAAGCACAAACAATCCAATTAAAATTTTGTCAGAAGATCTGAATAGACATTTCCCCAAAGACGACATACAGATGGTCAATAGACATAGGAAAAGATGCTCAATGCCACTAATCAGCAGGGAAATGCAAATCAAAATTGCAATTAGATATTACCCCACAACTGTCAGAATGGCTATTATCAATAAATCAGCAAACAACAGGAGTTGGCGAGGATGTGGAGAAAGGGGAACCCTCCTGCACTCTTGGTGGGATTGTAAATTGGTGCAGCCACTACAGAACACAGTTTGGAGATTTCTCAAAATATTAAAAATAGAAATACCATATGACCCAGCAATTCCACTACTGCGTTTTCACCCAAAGAAATTCAAAACACTAATTAAAAAAGATATATGCACCCCAATGAGCATTGCAGTATTATTTGTTATAGCCACGATCACACACACACACACACACACACACACACCATATTATCTACCATAATAAAGAATGAAATCCTGACAGTTTTGACAACATGGTTTGACCTAAATGAAATAAGCCAGATAGAGAAAGGCAAATACCATATCATTTCACTTATATGTGGAATCCAAAATACAAAATAAATTAACAAACAAAACAGAAACAAACTCATAGATACAGAGAACAAATTGGTATTTGCTTGCTGGCAAGAGGGTTAGAGGGGTTAGATACTGGGTGGAATAGGTGAAGAAATTAAGAAATATAGATTGCCAGTTACAAAAATAGTCAAAGAGATATAAAATACAGCAGGGGATATAGTCAATAATATTTTACTAAATATGTATAGTGTCAGATGGGTACTAGATTTGTCAAGGTAATCATTTTGTAAGTTATGTAAATGTCCAATAATTATATTTTATACCTGAAACTAATATAATAGTGTTTGTCTACTATAATTAAAAATATAGAAAATGTGTTTTATCTTTGAATTTATAATATAAAAGGAAAAATTAATTTTAGTGTGTAATATACAACATAAATATCTGGAAAATAGCTAACTGATTTTAGGCAAAGAATTCTGACTATGATTTTAAAAGTATAGTTTTAGTTGCAAAAAAAATAAGGAGACACTAGTATTGCATGTGAATCTCTCTCTTCTTAAATGCTTGTGGTCTAACTTCTCCAAATCTATTTTTAAGACTAGGAAGAGATTGACATTTACCAGCTAGTAAATTCAGAAGCATGTAACTGGGTTTACTCCATAAGTGAATAACTTATATTTGGGTACACTTATCTATCTTTAATTCAACCTGATTAAGATCTAGTTTTATTCCAGTCTTGCATTTAAACTATTTTTCATATTGAAGTCAGTGATATTCATTAAGTTTCCCATACTGCTTTCAGCGAAGCAGCAAGTCTAGTCAATGCCCTGTGCTTTACAATGGAAGTTTATTTAGTGTGCTGAATAATAATCTAACATCACTTGGCTTCCTGATAAGGTCTTTGATGTTCTTAAATGAAGTTTGGTCCCACTCCCAGTATGATTCCACTTACATCTGTAATACTATTTATGGCAACATAATTCTGGGAAACCTTATTAGACACTCCCCCCACCCCCTTAAAATTTACACAGAAACATACACATCAAAAAGCTGAGTGCAAAACAAGCATTCATTTTGAATAATGACTATGAAAGGAATCTCAAGCTTATCTTCAGGATCTTTTTAGCAATCAGAGAAATCCTAACATATTTCATTTTATGGTCTAACACACGCAGACACTCACATTACACTTCATGCGTGTATAAAATGTAGTCAATATTGCCTTAGCAAAAGCTAAAATACATGAAGCACCCCATATTATTACCACAGCAGAACAAGTTATCCAAAGTTATAGCTCTCATTTGTTGGTCATTACTTACATGAAAAGCTTCAAACTGTAACATCACATTTCTCAAATTTATTCAGAAAAAATACAAATGTATTAATATATCAGGATCAAGATAATTCGATTGCTTAAATGTAATACTTCAATGCATAATCTATGTTGAAAGCTGTGATGATTGATTTATCATCTGAGTAATTATTGGGCAGACTTAATTATTTTATGTGTATGCAACATACTTAATAAATCTTCCTGTTGTAGTTATACAGGAAACAAAGAATGAACAGTCTTCAAAAATTGAAGCTTACATTATATTTATGGTCTGTTGTTTGGAAACCAATGATTTTTTCTTCTGGGCATTTGACATTGCATTCCACTCCTGACTTCCATGAAACATTACTCTCCTGACCTTAATTCTCTGACTGTTATTCTCTGATTACTCTTTGCCATGAGAGTTGGTAACTCCTAAGCATATTTACAAAATTCCTTTCTGTTTTTGCTTTAGGGACTTCATATACCCAGAAGAAACACTTTACCTTACCCACTTGATTTTGTCTGCTCTGGGTTTGATAACTTATCCTCTTGCATTAAGACCATCAGTTGTTTCCTGAAAAGCATCATTTACATTAACTATCAAAACCTAAAGGTTAACATTTCAGAAATTAAACCGGCATTCTTCCTACTCCACAATTTGCCATTAATTATTAATTTTTCCATTATTTTCTATTTTCTTGAGACCTTGCAGTTATTTTCTGTTATCTCATTTTTATCACCACCTGTGTCTTAGATCTAACAGAGACACACATCTTCTTCCTGTTTCCATATAACTCAACATAAATTAGGCTCCAATCATTATCCAGACATGAATAATCACACAGCTTTTAACTTTAGAAAAGGTTTCTTGAACTTCCTCACTCCATGGATTTATATGTTCCTGTAACATTAAGCCTAAATGACTCAGTCTGGCCTTACCAAATTGTTTTTACTCTTTCAGGTCAGTTTCATTGTCTAATACATACAATTGTGTGTTTCTTTTGTATATACAACCCCCAACCCCTACACACATACATATGCACCTTCCATTCCCAATTCCAAATCTATTCTCTAATTAACGTCTTCCATTCTTGGTTTGCATTATTTTAAGTTGCATTCAGTTTCACATGACATTGTGAAGTTAACCTTTCAAATGGGACTGCTAATTCTTCTATTTTTCTTGCACGAGGATAGAACAATGCTTGCCAGTTTCAGTACCTACTCTTTATTCAATCAATACTTTTGTTGACTAAACTATGTCATGAGATAAGTATATCTACATATATAAAAAAAAGCCTAAACGACCGTTACAACTGGCCGACAGGCCAACTGGCTGGTAGCTATGATGTGCACTGACCACCAGTGGGCAGATGCTCAACCTCCCAAGGTCCCTCTGCCCAGCCACTGGCCCCGATCAGACTGGGCGAGATGGCCCCAATCATCCCCAATCACCAGGCAGGCCAAAGGACCCCCTGTGTGCATGAATTCATGTACTGGGCCTCTATTGTGTGCATATATATATATATATATATATATATATATATTTTAAAATGTGGACAGTAAGGTTTTTATGACTGTGGCAGCATCAGAAGAATATTAGAATTTATAAGAGCCCCTTCCCCCTGTAAGAACCAGAAATATGAGAGTAAAATGAGAAAAAATTCAAACAGTTATAATAGCTATCTTCAGGAAATCACCCAACAGACTGTTTGTGATATGCAGCTGAGTAGCCTTAAGAATGCCCAAGCCCAATCTAGGTTAATGAGAGTACAATCTCAATTTTAGATATATAATGAACTTAGAAAGCAGAAAAGAATCTATTGTGTTGAGATCTGTTGCAAGATGTGTGAGCAGAAATGGGTTGGTTTGAAAGAAGTCTAAAAAAGATGAGTTGGAGAATATGAACATTTGTGGGCATTGTCAGAGGGAGAGGGATTCTGAATCTGACAGAAGTTTTCTCAGGAAGCAACCATTCTCTGTGCTTTCCCATGTCATTGGGAAAATTTCACTTAGAATTTTCATGAGTTCTAACTCCATGAACCGGAAAGTCTCCATTTGTCCCACCAGATCCAGTCTCTAACTTACCTTCTGCCTTGTCCTATGGCCCCAGGCTTCCCTCCCCAGCCTATCAGGGCTCCATTAACTCAAACTTCCACTTGGTCTCAGCCAATGAAATAAGGGGTGGAGTGCACCAACAGAATATTGGAGGGCAGGAGGAGAGTTCAGTATACAGCCCTCTACCTAAAACCTTAACTTCTGTCAACTGGTCTCTCTTCAAAGGCTTCAGCCCTCACCAGGTCCTGGTCACAGTCAGTACCCCTGGCCATTTCAGGCCAAGCACTGAGAATACTTAATATTGTGTTGCGACTCCTTGGGTGATTCTTCTTCCAATCATCACCCCTAGACCGTGACCACACCTATCTAAATAAGCCATCTGCTTTATGTGCCATCTGCTTCTTCCTAGGATTCTGACTGATAAATACCACAGTAACCTATTGGTGCTTATTAGGATCTTTGGAATGCTGATAATGAAATAGGGCATAGAAAGAAGCATTTCTATTCAATGGTTTCATGTAAGTGTATAAAAACATTTGTGTGTGTGTTCCTCATTATAAAATAATAAGCTTTTATTCTAACTTAAAACTCTGTCTCTAAAGGGTTTGGCTTGCCTGAATAAATCTTGGAGAATATGTCCTACTTTGGGAACACTGATAAACTTGAGTGTGGGGTCACTGGGCCTTATGAAATCTCAGATTGAGTGAGAAACAGGCATAGGGATCCTAACTAATTTGAGAATTTTCTGGGAAAATATCAAAGTTGAAGAAGTTTTTGAAGTGTTCAAAGCTAGAAACAAGTTTAGGTTTTAATCAAATAGTGGAAATTTTATGATGGAGTTGGGCCAAATTTGGTTTCCTCTGTGGAGACTTACTAGAGCAGTCCTATATTGGAATCTTCTTTAGTTAGATGATCTTTATGTATCCTTGAACTATTAAGTCATTTTTAGATCCCTTATGGGAACATTCTCTTTCAGCTTGGGGCCAAGAAACTGTATTTTAATAGCCTGCCTAGATATGGTAAAAACAATTCCTAATTTCCAAAAAACAATAAGCAAAAGATCAACAACTATATATGGAAAAAAACCCTTTACATATGAACAGGCAATGCATAGGAATGATCTGCAAATTACCTGAAACATATGAAAAGTTGCACAAATTTGCTCATGAATGAGATCATAGGGCTGAGTGAGAGAATTTATAATATGAGCCTGCATCATTTAATCACTTTAGATTATAAGAAAATTCTGAATGATTACTAGGTTCGTGTCAAAACCAAACCAAATCTCAGAAACTAATTTAAGGAGGCTTCCACTGGCCTACAAAACAATTTAAGTATCAATAAGGAATACTGTGTGAAGACAACTGAAGCATAAAAATATATTTAAATCCATGAGTTCCTAATGACATTAAAACAACTCATTTGTCATAGTTGAAGGATGCCAGGGAAGCAACTCATTATTCTGAAAACTAATAAAAAATGGAAAGAAACAAAAATTTATTCTGCATTCCCTGTATAAAATTATTTAGCTTGACAAGGAAAGTTTCTCTTGATAGGAGTATCCATCAATAAATTAAGAAGGAATGATAGATTTAGAATATTACTATTTTCAATCCCTAATGCAAACATTAAAAAAGAAAAAATCAGATATAATGTGGCACCTGACAGAAATACACATAACCACTTATCAAGTATTCTTACAAAAAAAAAAAATCAAACCTGAATCCAATCAGCCTCTAGATCTAACTAGCACTGTTCAGGAAATACAGGGGACAGAGAAGCATGCATACTACATGACACCACAGAAAGCAACCAGCAAAATCCAGACTGTGAGAAACTCTATGGGCTTGCAGAGTATTTAAAATATTTTAAAAATATGGCCCAGCAATCCCTCCCCTCATTCCCAAAAAACTAGGAAACATGTATTGGCAAAGATATATGCACCCCTTTGTTCATTGCAGCATTATTCACGGTGGCTCAGACATGGAAAAAACTGGTGTCCTTCGATAGACAATTGGATAAAGAAAACGTGGTGCTTATACACAATGAAATGCTACTCAGCCCTAAGAAAAGGTGAACTACTGCCACTTGTGACAACATGGATGGATCCTGAGAACATCACGCTAAGTGAAATAAGTCAGGCCAAAAAATCTAAGAACCATATGATTTCACTCATATGTGGGGTATAAAATTAAAACCCATGAACACAAACAGCAGTGTGGTGGTTGCCAGAGAAAAGTGGGGGTGGGTGGGTAAAGGGGGGGCCTAATATATGGTGATGGAAGATGATTTGACTTTGGGTGGTGGGCACATGGTGCAATATACAGATCTTGTAAAATAGAAACCCACACCTGAAACCTATATGACCATATTAACCAGTCGCCCCAATAAATTTAATTTAGTTGTCCACACTTAAAGATTTAGATTATATTATATAACAATCCATAAGTACAACTTTTACTGAAAATTCAAAATATCTACTATCACTGGGCCTTCAATATTGAAAGCAACTTTTACCTTGGGCCAGGTAGCAGTTACATTCTCAAGACAAGCTATGTTCTCTCCAATGTACTATAGACCTCACCAGGCTCTTTCTCATCATGTTCCTTGAGATCTCCAGATTTGCAGTCTCTGTTTTAAGAGATTTTTGTCATCAATATGATGGCGGGGCAATCTGGTAAGTATGCTCTTACCAGACAGTGATTTGTTCATTCAAGTCAAATGATTTATGGGTGTTCACGCTGTATCCGACACTGCACCTAGGACTGGGACACACCACTAAATGAAATAGACAAGCTCCTGGAGATTATGTGCTAGTGTGATGGAAAAGCATTATCTAATTCTTACACTGTGGCTTTCATTTCTTGGGTCCTATGCAGATGGAGCATCACATTTCCAAGATTATAAATTACTTTGTATTAGTTACATATTGAATAGTATCACTATATTTTCTCATTTGGTTGACAGCCAATAAAGAACTCTTCCCTCTGCCCTCACACCTTACTACCACATTACTAAAGGACTATTTACAGCAATTTTTTACTCACTGCATTATATCCAGTGTATGAAGAGAAAAATTGCAAGGCATACTGAACTGCAAAAGAACAACCCCTTCCCCCCAACCCCACACATACGCACCCATACACACCATTTGAAGAGACCAAACATTGAACCAGACACTGTAGGGATGTTCTAAGAAATAATTCAGATACTTATATTGTTCAACTTTATGTATATCATATTCCTTTTTTGGTTCTCAAACTTTTTTTAAGTCTTTATTTTTTTAGAGCAGTTTTAGGTTCACAGCAAAATGGAGAGGAAGGTACAGATATTTCCCATATATTCCCTGCCCAAACACATGCACAGCCTGCTCCATTTTCAACATCTCATCAGAGTGGGACATTTCTTATAATTTATGTACTTACATTGACCAACATTACCATTCAAAATTCATAATTTACCTTAGGGTTCATTCTTGGTGTTGTGTATTCTATGGGTTTGGACAAATATAGAATGACACATATTAATCAATATAATAGCATAGAGTATATTCAAGCCCTGAAAACCATCTGTGATATACCTATTCACCTTTCCTCTACGCCCAACTCTTGGAAACCACTGATATTTTTACTGTCTTCATAATTTTGCCTTTTCTAGAATGTCATATATGGCAATATGAATAAAGCTGTATATTATGTTATACAATTGTTTTTACTTTCCCCACAGTTCTTGGGTATTCTGCTTTTTTCAGTCTGATCTCTTTGCTTTTTAGTTTTGGATGTCTATACTGAGATATCCTCAAGCTTAGGTTTTCTTTCCTCAACCATTTCTACTACTAATAAACTCATCAAAGGCATTCTTCATTTTTGTTAGTTGGTGTGCGTTTTGTTTTGTTTTTAATCTCTGGTATTTCTTTTTGGTTCTTTCTTAAATTTTCTATCTTTCTGCTTACATTTCTCATCCATTCTTGCATGCTGTCTCCTTTATCCATTAGTGTCCTTAGCATATTAATTATAATTGTTTTAAACTTCCAGTCTGCTAATTCCAACATCCCTGCAATGTCTGGTTCTGATATTTGCTCTCTCTCTTAAATTTTGGGGGGCAGGTGATGGCATGAGCAGGGTGGGGGTGGGGGACAATGGGGGGGGGATAAGGACACATATGTAATACCTTAATCAATAAAGAAAAAAAAAAGAATAAAAGAAACAAATTGTGGGGGGTGGGGCTTGTTGTTCTTTTTGCTTTTTCATATAATTTTTTTTCTTGATAACTGGGTATACTGTACTGGGTAAAAAGAACTGCTGTAAATAGCCCATGATTAATGTGGTGGTGAGGTGTGAGGGCTGAGGGAAGTGTTCTTTAGCCATGATTAGGCCTCAGTATCTCAGTGAGCTATGAGCCTATACCTCTGAACTGAGAATTTCACAAGCATGTCTCAGGGATTTCTCCCCTCTCTTAGGTGGGGAAGGATGGCTAGAGTGGGCTAGAATGGAGGATTTTCCTCCCCCAGGTCAGTTCAGCTCTGATAATACTCCCCCTGACCCCTGCAGGTTAGGCCCTGGTTAATTAGTTTCTCCTAAGGGCAGTCCTTGTTAAGAACAGAGTGCTCTGGAGTATTTCAAAGGTGGTTCCCTTCCCCTCCCCCTGCCAGAAGCAAGAGAGGATTTTTCTCCACTATTTACTGTGGGAACCTGGTCAATCTCCTGGAGGTAAATCACACAAAACTGTGCCCCTCCCACCCTCTGCCAGAGTTTTTAACTCAGAGTTGTCAACACTGAGGCTCCAGCAATTCAATTACAGTTCAGATTTTCCTACCTCGCTGGTTCCCACAGTGGTTTCTACCTCTGAGCCACTGCTTCTGTAAATGGTTATTCTCGGTATTCACCTGCTGGTGTCTCCAGGCTTGGGGGCTCGCCTCTCCTAGAGATCCTAGAGAAATTGGCTTTTCTCTCTGTTCAGCTTTGTGCTTCCTAGGACAGAGGGCTGACTTCCAAGCTCCTTGCATGTGAGACTGGGAACCCTGGTTCTCATTTCTATTTCATAGACATATACTGACTCTAACCTCAAGTGTGGTTGGGAAAAGAAGTGACCCCTTCATCACAGATTGCTGAAAAGGGAAAAGAGTACCAAGTAATCTGAAGTTTGGATAACCAGAAAATCAAGATTCCAGTAGCTTCTATGGGGATGAGGCTCTACTCAGTTTAGGACAAGGTGATTTTGAGGTGATAATATTCATGTGAAAGTGTCCCATAGGCAGTTGGGATGATGCATATGGATGCACATCCTCAGTTGTGCCCTCTGGGTGATGGTTCAGAACTGGGGGGTCTATTACATGCTACTTAGAGAGAGAAAAAAAGAAAAAAATACTGATCCAAATGAGCTAATGTCAAGATTTACTGGCACATAAATGTCTGACCAATTCTTAAGTATCTGTTTGTCTACTTAGTGGGTTAGCTATAGCAGGTTTTAACCCACTAGAGGCCTGATGCACGAAGATTTGTGCAAGAACGGGCCTTCCTTACCCTGGCTGCCGGCACCGCCTTCGCTCTGCATGGAGCTGCCCTTCTGCCTTCCCACGCTGCCCAGAGGCCTGGAGCGGCTGGGGCAGTGTGGAACACCTGCGTCCCACCTCGCCCCCAGCTGCTCGGCACCTGTGTATGCAAATTAACCCACCATCTTTGTTGGGTTAATTTGCATACTCACTCCTGATTGGCTGGTGGGTATTGTGAAGGTACAGTCAATTTGCATCTCTCTCTTTTATTAGTGTAAATGGTTATCTACCTTGCTTCACAGCTGAGTACTTGTTCCACTGTGCTCCTATCCACCAGATGTTTTTCAGGCAACGCTAATTAATATTCATATACTCATAAGCAATATGAAATCCAGTAATAAATCTGCTTTTAACAAAACAACATAGTGCTTATAAACTAAAAGCAAATAACTTTTGGCTTATTTTTGCTCCTCCTTTTCCCCCCTCTGGCATGGAAACAGGAGGGTGGGTTTATGAACTGTGTATGAGAGAGAGGAAGGATGGCAGAAGCTGGAATTAATGATAAAGACAGCCAACACAGATGAGGAAGGACGCATGAACAGAAAATAAATAGAAGATAGAGCCAAGCAGGAGGAATTTCATTTAAAACTCTACTTCATCGGGTACTTTCCTTCACCTTCTGGAGTAATATTCTCACCCTGTGGAGCACAGTGAGGAGAGGTTAACTGCAGATGTTTACTGATAATGCTTCACTTCTGCTGTATCATTAAGAGTGACAGAGATATTGCTGGAATTTCAGATTGGGTGCCTATGTCAGACTCTCCAGGGGCTTGATTTTTCCTCTGCCTCTTTATCTTCCATTTACAAATTTTCAGCTTATCCACACTCAACTACTCAAATCTCCTGCTTTTCAACCTCTTATTATTTGGTCAAATAGTTGTCTCAGCTGCAAATACTCATTACTTGGATCCACCTATGTTCTCCACTTCTTCCGCAAAGCCGTTCCTGAGTCTCCACCTGAATATAACATCTTCTTCCTCTGGAAGCACTTGTTGGGTATCTGAATTTTTTTACACACATCTTGCATTTCCCTTAATACCAGTTCGTTTTGTGTATGTCTACAAGGTGTCCCTCAAACTATAATGTCTCTTCATGGAAACAAATATTTGTTATAGGGCATCATACTCAGGCCCTAGCGCTCTGGGAAAGGGTCTAACCTGGGCATAAGTTGGTGATGCCTCCTACTCTCAAGTTTGATTTTTGCGATGTACAGCCCTAGGGGCAATATCTTCTTTGTGCCAGGCAGGTGCTTGGATGTGTGAGTCTATTATTTTTCATCTTCACACTTCTAAGAAGTGGGCAGTCTTCTGTGTTTATAAATCTCAAAATTTAGAAGTCAAATAAGCTACTTAAGGTCATGTGCACATAAATATCTGAGCCTGGTCTCTATCCCAGCCCCACCAGCCTCCATATTCTACTTGCTTTCCATTGTGCCCTGATATTTTTCTTGGTTTTTCATAAGTGGACATTTATGTTTAACAAACAGAAGCATTTTATAAATTTTGTTTTCAATTACAGTTTGTATTCAATATTTTTTTGTATTAATTTCAGATGTTAGAGAATCATATACCTACAAAGTGATCCCACCAATATTTCCAGTGCCCTGCTGGCACTGAACATGGTTATTACAATATAATTGACTATATTCCTATGCTGTATTTCCATTCCTGTGACTGTTTTGTAACTACCAATTTGTACTTCTCAATCCCTTCACCTTGTTTACCTAGTCCCTCATGGCCCCTCTCCTATGGCAACCATCAGTGTGTCCTATGCAACTATGAGTCTGTTTCTATTTTCTTTGTTCACAGAATAATTTCTTTATACAGAACGTATGACTGAGTTATTTCTTTTAAATACAGAAGCCCAACATCTCTCTGCCTACCACATGTCCCAACTCTTTCTCTAACACTCACTTTTTCTCTTTCTCTCCCTTCCTCTCCCTCTCCCCACCCCACCCCCACTCTGATGTACATGTCTGTTTTGCATGTGGTGGAGGTTGCTGTGTGCTTAATATAAATTCTGGAAGACCTGCTACTGACTCCATGGACTTCAGAGGTAAAACAATAAGATCCTTGACAGTAGTTGGCTGCAGTCTTTCCTACACAATCCCCTAGACCAGTGGTTCTCAACCTGTGGGTCTCAACCCCTTTGGGGGTCGAACAACCCTTTCACAGGGGTCGCCTAAGACCATCGGAAAACACATATATAATTATATATTGTTTTTGTGATTAATCACTATGCTTTAATTATGTTCAATTTGTAACAATGAAAATACATCCTGCACATCAGATACTTACATTATGATTCATAACAGTAGCAAAATTATAATTATGAAGTGGCAATGAAAATAATTTTATGTTTGGGGGTCACCACAACATGGGGAACTCTATTAAAGGGTCGTGGCATTAGGAAGGTTGAGAACCACTGTCCTAGATTAAAACCACTGAGACCCTCAAAGCCATTGGTCAAAGGTCACTCACACCAATGATCTGTACCAAGGGAAGGGGCTCTCTCTAAAAGGTGACAAACTTTTTGTACACAAACATGCTCCAAAGATGTTTTGGTGACAAGTAGGGGTGAACTTAGCCAATCACTGTATCTATTCCTAAAATTAATCTCTGACCCAAACCTTAATCCTTTGTACTGTCACCGTGTGAAAAAAATACTGAAATACGCACATGCACAGTTTCACTATCCCCCTTGCCTAGCAGGACAATATTATAAAAATGTTTCAGAATGCAAGTTTTCCTTTGTTTGCATTCAACCTCTACTACATATTTACTGTCCGATCTTGCCTCAATGCTATTTTCCATAAAATGTGAATGATATTATTACCTATTTAGGGTTATTAGAATTGGATTAAATCAAGAAAATGCATTTCTCAGAATAAGTACCCAAAATATTAGCCATTATTTATTATTACTATTACTTTGTAAAACTTTATGGTGATGGTTGAATCATGATGAGAACAAGAGGAGAATTGAAAGAGGCTAAGTGAGGCTAAGTTAATTTATATTATTTAAGTTGGGGTAAAATTCATATCACATCAAATTCACCATGTTAACCATTTTGAAATGTGTAACTCAGTCGCTTTTAGTATAATTACAATGTTTTACACAAAGCACCAATAGAATGCTCCAGTTTCAGAACTTTTTAATCACCACAAAATGAAACCCAGACCCATTAGGCAGTCAGACCCCGTTTCTCCTTCAGTCCCAGGCCCTGGCAACCAGTGATCTGCTTTTTGTCTCTGTTGATATGCCTAATTCTGTCAATTTCATTCAAGTAAAATCATATAAAATATGGCCTTTTCTGTGGCTTTTTTCATTTAGTATAAGTTTTCAAGTTTTGTTCATACTGTAATATGTATCAGTACTTCATTCCCTTTTATGGCTGAATAATATTCCGTTGTATGGATACATGATATTATGTTTATCCATTAATCAGTTGATGGAGATAGGTTTGTTTCCACCCAAATGACAGCCTTGCCTGAAAAACAATTACTAAATTGTGGGACAATGGAACAAATAGATTGTGTTTTGGCTATTGTGATTGTCCATCCTTTAACCTTCAATCTATTTGTGTTTTTAGGTCTAATGTAAGTCTGTTATAGACACAATATAGTTTGATCATGTTTTTTATCCATTCTATGAGGGAAGTCAATGATGGTCACAGGTAAATTAAATACCACAGAGCTTTCTTACTGAAATTTAAGCTATTTTTCATTGACCATTACTCTGGCTGTGGTAAGTTTTTTATTAGATTTCAGAGACCCTATCATTGCTTTTGTGAAAGGAGAATTTGGAGCTCCACAATACACCATTTTTATGATGCTACATTGTCAATTGATTTGTATTTTAAAAGGAGTATAGAATTTGAAGAGAATAGCTAGAGGTTCCCCAGGAAAATGAGAAAAGATAAATTGGAGAATGTGACAGGGGTCCTCGAGACCTCTCCCAGATCTGATGATTCTCTAGGACAGTGGTCGGCAAACTGTGGCCCCTTGAGTGTGGTTCTTCCACAAAATACCATGTGCAGGCGCACACATACAGTGCGATTGAAACTTTGTGGCCACACTGAAGGGGCCAAAGAGCCGCATGTGGCTCTGAGCCGCGGTTTGCCGACCATGGCTCTAGGAAGACTCAGCATGTAGTTGTACTAGTGGTGATGATTTTTACAGTGAAAATACACAAAGCAAATCAGGAAAGAAAAGGCACATGGGCAAACTTCAGAGGAAACCAGGAATAAACTGTAAAGAGTCCTGCATGAATGGAGTCAAACAGGGTGCACTCATTCCTCCACTGACAAATTGTGGCAATCCATTAATAGTGACAAGCTCATTAGCAACTCGGTGCCTGGAGTTTTTACTGGGGGCTAGGCACATAGGAAACTTCCACTTGGCACATAAAATAATTCTAGACTAGCAAAAAAAACACAAAAGTTGATGTTGAGTATAACTCACATTGCTGGTACAAACACTTCCAGCATAGTGAGCCATTCTTATTAGTAATAGTGGTAGGAACCAAGGTTGCAAATATCAGCTAACCTTGCAATCAGGTCTTGATAGAATAGCAGTCTAAAGCCTCCTATGTCAAGCATTTTTTACACAATGTAGTTGCCACATGGTATTGAACTCTGGGACACAGTAGGTAAAAGAGATTCTTAGGAAACTTGGTAGTGTATTTTGTGATGTAATGTTCCTTCTTTGTTTTCCTTTACCAGGGGATTTTGATAAAGACTTGCAAGTTCATGGTATCCATAAGAAAAAATCTATAGTAGATACACAAAAGAGAAAGAAACAAATCTGAGCATAACACTAAAGAAAGTCATTAAACTACAAAGAAAGAGATCAAAAGAAGAAAGAAACAGAGGAACTACTAAACAGCCAGAAAACAATGAACAAAATGGCAACAGCAAATACCTATCAATTACTTTAAATATAAATGCACTAAGTTATCCCATAAAAAGACACAGAATGGCTGAAAGAATAAAAACCAACTGGACCCATCTATATGCCACCTATGAGAAACTGACTTCATGTAAGGACACAAACAAACTGAAAGTGAAGGGATACAAAAAGATATTCCATGCAAATAAAAACAAAAACAGAGCTGGGGCATTTATGCTAATATCAAGATATACAGACTATATATAAAGACTGTGAAGAGAGAAAAGGAGGTCATTGCATAATTATAAAAGGGATCAATCCAACAAGAAGATCTAACATTAGTAAATATTTATGCAGCTAACATAGGATGAACTAATATATAAGCAAATATTACCAGCCCTAAATAGAGAAATAGATAGTGATACAATAATAGTAGGGGATTTTCATACCCCACTTTCATTACAGAATAGATCACCTGGACAAAAAATAAATGGAAAACATTAGCTTTAACCAATGCATTAGACTAGGTGGACTTATCATATATATATATATATAAAACATTGCATCCAAAAGAAACAGAATATACATTCTCAAATACACATGGAACATTCTCTTAGATAGATTATATGTGAAGCCCAAAACAAGTCATGATTAATTTATGGAGGTTGAAATCATAAACAAATTTTCCAACCACACTGGTATAAAGCAAGAAATCATTTAAAAGAAGAAAACTGGAAAATTTACAAATATGTAGAAATTAAAATCATGCCAACAAACAACCAATAGGTCAAAGAAGAACAAAAAAAGAGAAATAAAAATATTTTGAAAAACATGAAAATGAAAATACAATATAGACAACTTAGGAGATTCAGTTAACAATTTAACAGGGACATTCATAGTAATAAGTGCCTAAATAAAAAAAAAATAAAAAAAAACAAGAAATATCTTATACAAACAACCTAACACCTCAAAGAACTAAAAAAGAAGAGAGCAAATGGAGTTCAGAGTTAGTACAGGAAGGGAATAACAAAAATCAGAGTGGTGATGAATGAAAAAGACTAAAATGACAATAGAAAATATCAATGAAACTAAAAACTGGCTTTTTGAAAAAATAAAGTTGACAAGCTTTATCTAGATTCAGCAAGCAAAAAAGAGAGTACACTTAAATAAAATTAGAAATTAGAAGATGTACTACCGACATTATAGAAATAGAAATAATTATAAGATACTATGAAAAAGTACATGCTCACAATTGCACAACCTAGAAAACATGAAAAATTCCTAGAAATGTATAACTTACCAGGACTGAGTCATGAAGAAGTAGAAAATGTGAACAGACCAATTACTAGTAATCAAATACCTCCCAATAAAAAAAGTCCAGCATGAGACTACTTCACTGGTGAATTCTACCAGATATTTATAGGAGAATTAATATCAATCCCTCTCAAATATTTTTAAAAAATAAAGGAGGAGGGAACACTTCCAAACTCATTATAGGAGGCCAGCATTACTCTGATATCTAAACCAGATAAGAGTGCCACAAAGAAAAGTACAGGTTCACTTCCCTGATGAACATAGATGCAACGTTTTTCTATAAAATATTAGCAAACCAAATTCAATAATATGTGGAATGGGTTATATACCATAATCAAGTAGGATTTATTTCAGGGGTGCAAAGATGGTTCAATATTCACAAATCAATCACTGTGATGCACTACAATAAATTAAAGGATAAGAATCATATGATCATCTCAATGGCTATATGGATTTTGTTATCCATGACAAAATTCAACCATTTATTATAAAAAGACAACCTCCTAATAAAGTGGGTAAAGAACAAATGTACCCTCAACATAATAAAGGCTATATATGACAAACCCATAGCTAACATCATACGCAAATGTGAAAAGCTGAAAGCTTTTAACGTAAGGTCCGGAACAAACTAGGATACACAAGATGCCACTATTATTCAACATAGTATTGGATGTCCTAGCCAGGGCAATTAGAAAAGAAAAAGAAATAGAATCATTCAAATCAGGAAAGAGAAAGTAAAATTGTTGCTATTTATAGATGACATGATATTATGTATGGAAAATCCTAAAGACTCTACCCAAATCTGTTGGAGCTAATCAACTAATTCAGTGAATTGTAAGATACAAATAATACACAGACAGCCATTGCATTTCTATACTCTGATAACAAGCTTGCAGAAAGAAAAATTAAGAAAATAATCCCACTTACAATTTTATCAAAAACAATAAAATACCTGGGAATAAATTTAATCAAGGAAGTGAAAGAAATACCTATACACTAAAAGCTACAAGACATTGATGAAAGAAATTAGATAATACACAAATAAATAGGAAGATATCTGTGCTCATGGGTTGGAGGAATTAATATTGTTAAAATGTCCATATTATCTAAAGCAATGTACAGGTTTAATGCAACCCCTATTATAATTCCAATGGCATTTTTAAAAGATTTAGAACAATCATAAAATTTGTTTAGAACAACAAAAGATCCCAAATAGCCAAAGTAATCTTGAGAAAGAAAAACAAAGCTATAGGCATCATGCTACCTGATTTCAAACTATATTACAAACCTAGAGTAATCAAAACAGGATAATGACATAAAAAAAAAAAAACATAAATGAACAGAATGGAGAGCCTGGAATTAAACCCACACATATGTGATCAATTAATTTATGACAAATGAGTCAAGAATATACAATGAGAAAAGTGCAGTTTTTTTTTTTTTAATAATTCTTTATTGTTGAAAGTATTATATATGTCCCCTAAGGACAGTCTTTTCAATAAATGTTGTTGGAAATACTGGATGTGCAAAAGAATGAGATGATGACTGTCTTATACCATACATAAAGATGAACTCAAAATGGATTAAAGATTTGAACATAAGACCATAAAACTCCTAGATATAGGGGTGGGCAAACTTTTTGACTCGAGGGCCACAATGGGTTCTTAAACTGGACTGGAG
The DNA here is from genome assembly GCF_014108235.1 of Myotis myotis. Taxonomy (NCBI): domain Eukaryota; kingdom Metazoa; phylum Chordata; class Mammalia; order Chiroptera; family Vespertilionidae; genus Myotis; species Myotis myotis. The sequence goes on along the minus strand of NW_023416313.1, from coordinate 154,960,988 downwards.
GGCTGGAACAAAAGCACGGATGGAGTGTTTGTGTGAACTAATATAAATTCAAAGTAAACATCATTACATAAAAGGGTACGGTCTTTTTTGTTTTTAGTTTTATTCATTTCAAATGGGCCGGATCCGGCCCGCGGGCCGTAGTTTGCCCACGGCTGAGTCCTAGAAGAAACATAGGAAGTAAATTCTTTCACATTGGCCTTGGTGATGATTTTTTTTGGATTTGACACCCAAAGCAAAGGCAACAAAAGCAAAAATAAACAGGTTTTCTTCCCTAAACAGAAATAAGTTATTAAAAAATTAAAGACAATCTACCTAATGGGACAAATATTTGCAAGTTAGATCTGATAAGAGGCTAATATCTAATATAAATAACTCATACAACTCAATCTCAGGAAAAAAAATCCAATAAAAAAATGGGCAGAGAATCTGAATACGTATTTTTCTAAAGAAGACATACAGAGGGGGGCCAACATGTACATGAAAAGATGTTCAACTTCACTAATCATCAGGGAAATGTAAATCAAAAACTCCTTACACCTGTTAGAATGGTTATTACCAAAAACAAGAAATAAGTGTTGGTGAGGATGTAGAGAAAAGGCCACTATTAGTGGGCAAGTGCACACTATAGATAGGTGTAAATATAAATTGGTGCAGCCACTATAGAAAACAGTATGAAATTTTCTTAAAAAGTTGAAATAGATCTAGCGATTCTAGTTCTGGGTATTTCTCTAAAGAAAATGAAAATGCTAACTTGAAAAGAAATATGTACTCTCTTTTTGTTCATTGTAGCCAAGATATGAAAATAACTTTAGTGTCCATCAACAAATGAATGGAAAGAGAAATTGTGTAATATTATAATGGCATATTTTTCAGACATAAAAAAGAAGGAAATCTTGCCTTTTACAATAACATGAAGGGACCTTGTAGGCATTATGCTAAGTGAAATAAGTTAGAGAAAAACAAATACTGCATATTATGACTTATACTAGAGGCCCAGTGCACGAAATTCATGCATTTGTGGTGGGGGGCCCTCAGCCTGGCCTGCACCCTCTCACAGTCTGGGAGCCCTCGGGAGATGTCCCACTGACAGCTTAGGGGAGCAGGCCTAAGTTGGCAGTCAGACATCCTTAGCGCTGCCAGAGAGTTGGGGGAGGCTAGCGCCACTGCCGCTGCACTTGCCAGCTGTGAGCCTGGCTTCTGGCTGAGCTGTGCTCCCCTGTGGGAGTGCACCGACCACCAGGGGGCAGCTCCTGCATTGAGCGGGATTGGGCTGAAATCGGCTCTCCAACATTCCCCAAGGAGTCCCAGATTGTGAGAGGGTGCAGGCCAGCCAGGGAGGGACTGTGGAAGGGCTCCAGGGCATGTCTGACCTGTCTTGCTCAGTCCCAATCGGCTGGACCCCAGCAGCAAGCTAACCTACTGGTTGGAGCATCTGCCCCCTGGTGGTCAGTGCACATCATAGCAACTGGTCAACCAGTTGACTGTCTGCCCCTTGCTGGTCATTGCATGTCACAGCTACTCGTCGACTGGTCGACTGCCCCTGGTGGTCAGTGCACATCATAGCGAGTGGTTGAGTGGCCTTAGCATATCAGCATATTACGCTTTGAGTGGTTGAACAGATGACCAGACACAGCATATTAGGCTTTTATTGTATAGGATGTGGAATCTAAAAAAGATGGAAGGTGAGCAAAAGTGAAGGAGGTCAAAAAGTACAAAAACTTTCAATTATAAATACGTCATGGTGATGTTTGTACAGCATAGTGACTATAATTAATAATACTTATTGTATATTTAAAAGACCTTAAAAGTTCTCATCACAATAAAATAAATATAACTTCATATGGTGACAGATGTTAACTAGACTTATTTTTGTGATCATTTCTCAATATATTCAAATCATCATGTTGTATATTAAATACAGTCACTTTAGGATTTGGACATCAATGTCCAATTGTAGGGACACAACTGGGGGCGATTATAGGGAATTTTGTAGGGACACAATTCAGTTTTTAATACCATGCCATATCTATCACATTGTATCCATTGCATTCATACCCCCAAAGTCTGCAGAAGGTGGGTATTCTAGTGGTTAAGCAAGGTTAACTATTGTTATTTTTTTATCTTATTATATTATCCTTTCTATTTAATAGTTTCTTCTGAAACTCCTCTCATGATTAATTTAAATATTTGAAAGTGATTATGTGAGCCACCAGCTCTTTTCAACATTCTCAGGAATAAAAAAACAACACCACCACACAGAATCTTACTACTTATTTTAGTTAGAGCTGTCATTTTGAAACCAGACCATGTTCAAAAACTAGGTTGAATAAATTCACCATTTTTAGAATAAAAATTATGAAAATGAACATCTCACTTTAAAAGAATTTATAAAACTCTTGAAGTTATCTATACAACTTCAAGTTTTATAAATTATTTTATACATGAATGCATGAATAAATAATACAGTAATTTCCCCTCACCTCTTACCTGAGGTGGATATGTCCTAAGACTCCCAGTGGAGGCCTGAAATGGTAGACAGTGCAAAACCTCATATATACCATTAGAGGCCTGGTGCATGAAATTTGTGCACTGGGAGGGGGGTTGTCCCTCAGCCCAGCCTGCACCCTCTCCAATCTGTGACATCCCTTTCACAATGGGGACTGCTGGTGCCCAACCGCTTGCCTGTCTGCCTGCCTGATTGCTCCTAACCACTTCTGCCTGCCAGCCTGATCACCCCCTAACAAGTCCCCTGCCAGCCTGATCGATGCCTAACTGCTCCCCTGCTGACCCGATCGCCCCCAACTGCCTTCCCTGCAGGCCAGTTCGCCCCCAACTGCCCTCCCCTGTAGGCCTGGTCCCCCACAACTGCCCTCCCCTGACAGCCAGTTTGCCCCCAACTGCTCTCCCCTGTAGGCCTGGTCCCCAACTACCCTCCCCTGCCAGCCTGGTCCCTCCCAACTGCCCTCCCCTGCCAGCCAGGTCCCCCCCAATTGCCCTCCCCTGCCGGCCATCTTGTGACTACATGGGGGCAGCCATCTTGTGCGAGGGCATGACAGTCAATTTTTATATTACCTCTTTATTATATAGGATATTTTTCCTTGTACATACATACATATACTTTATGACTTCTCTTCAGCATATGCAAATTGCCAGCATCACTATTCTTGTGCTTTGGAGCCATCCTATATAATAAGAGGGTAATATGCAAATTGATCCTAATGGCTGAATGACCAGGAATGACTGGTCGCTATGACGAGCACTGACCACCAGGGGACAGGCACTCAATGCAGGAGCTGCCCCCTGGTGGTCAGTGAGCTCCCACAGGGGGAGCTCCACTAAGCCACAAACCGGGCTGACGGCTGCAAGAGCAGTGGCAGTGGTGGGAGCCTTTCCCGAATCCTCGGCAGTGCTAAGGATGTTTGAGGGCTCCCAGGTTGCTGAGGGCACAGGCCAGGCTGAGGGATCCCCCCAAGTGCACAAATTTTTGTGCATCAGGCCTCTAGTTATTAAATAAAATAAGAGTTACTTAAACACAAGCACCTTGTGATACCTTGATAGTCCATCCAATAAGACTAATAGACGGGTAGCTTTTACAGTGTGGACAAAGAGATGGTTCGCATCCAGGGCAGGATGGGACCAGACAGCACAAGTTTTCATGGTGCTACTCAGAATGGCATGCAGTTAAAACTTACGAATTGTTTATTTCTGAACATTTTCATTAATATTTTCAGACCACAGTTTATCATAGGTAACTGGATCAATGGAAAGCAACACCACAGATAAGGAGGGACTACTGTATTTCTCTTTCTTACAATGCAACCTAAATGCAGTTATGCTCATCGGGGAAAATAGAAAAGAATTACAGATTCAAGTTAAATGCTCACATCCGAAGTAGCAGTTGGCATTTTCAGGCAGTTTTTGACGAGAGTCACAGTGAGAATTCTGAGAGTCTGTCCTGACTTCCAGATGAGAGAAGAGATGTGCTAGGAGGTACAGTGGCCTCAGGCCCAAGCTTCATGCCTCTACCTATTCTCAGGATATGCCGGGTAGTTGCCTGTTTTGTTATAACACAGTTAATTAGTATATATATATATATTACATATATATATATATATATATATATATATATATATATATATATATAATTTCAGAGAGGAAGGGAGAAGGAGAGGGAGATAGAAATATCAATAATGATAGAGAATCATCCATAGGCTTCCTCCTGCATGTCCCCTAATGGGGATCAATCCCACAACCCAGGCATGTGCCCTCACCAGAAACCGTGACCTCCTAATTCATAGATCGATGCTCAATCACTGAGCCACCATGGCCAGGAAGCACCCCAAACAATTTTAATTGGCTTTGTTTGCCTTGTCTAATTTTCTTTTGGGGTTCAGCACTACAATTGTTTCAGAAGTGAAATAAATTGTCACTGAGGTTGCTCAGCTCAGTAGGACATTACTGATGTGGTTACTCACGGGCATCTTAGCGCCTGGAATTGAGCAGTGCATGTGGCTCTTTGTTTTGTTTTCTTTTTAAATAGTTGTATACAAAGTGTTAATATTCAGGGTTTTTCAGAGCACCTTATAATTATAATCAGATTTTTTAGTAAATGATTTTAAAGTGTTTCTTGAGTATTTTTCTCATAGTGATTTTCAGGCAAAAATGTTACTGGGTGATTAAGGTTTTAATCCGATGAAATGGTTTATCCGTAGAGCCTGAGACTTCAGTCCATGGAGAGCTCCTGTGGTAGTTTCACAGAAGAGCCAGTGGCTTTGGCAAACTTGTCTCCTGATTTTGGTTATGTGTTTATAAACCCAGCATTAAGCTCCCTCATCCCAGCTGGGCTTCTGACTCATCTAACTTTACAAATTAAAGACCTAACCAGTGGTACAGTCTGCATTAGCAAGCAAGCAAGAAGAACTCAGCATATTCATCTAGTATTTATTCCACAAAAGCTCAAGCTATTTGCAACCCAAAGAGGATTTGAAATTTGAGACTTCTAAGGCAAAATATGGTTTGCAGTGTACACCACAGTCTCCTATTTTATTACCTTATTGGGATAATCTGTTCCTCAGAAGGTCCTGCATCAAGAGGTTTGTAGACCTTTGTATATGTCCTAAGGGCTGCAAGATTCCCTTTCCCTGCGGATACTGCTCTGGTTGGATATAAACAAACCCTGGGTGTAAACTCTGGAGACTCCCTGGGACCATCCAGATGAGGCATGCCCAAACTTTCTCCCCAGGAAGTTTTCCAAACCTAATGAACACTGTAGAGAGAAGCGAAGACCATTTTCTACCCTCTGATAACCTCAGTATCTCCCAAAGCTAAACAATGCTTTGGTGATAGCATCTGGGGCAGTGAGTTTGGGTATCATTATGTGTAATTCTCTGTGGGTTGGGACTTTTTATTAGCATTCTTACAGAGCATGGATTGACCTAGGCCCACTTAATTATCGGAAGCTTCAGTCTAGGGGTAATAAATATGATTAATATCGTATTTAAGGTAAGTGGCACTGGGCAGCCTCCCCAGTGACTGTGGAATGTGTTAAGGTTTTGTCTTTCATGTCCACATAAGAGAAGAAAAAGGAAAGCTGAAGGGAAAGGACTCATTAAAAGTTCATTGTCTAAAAACTTTGGGAAGTTTGACATCCTACTCTTCCTGACCTCTGAGTGATCATGCCCATCGCCAGGGATAACATTTTTCACATCTCAGTTTGAACGTGGCCCAATATTTTAAAATAAATCCACAGATTAAGATGCCTTATAAATTTCCTGGTTCCGTTGCCTTACATTATTGGATATATTTCTGTTTCCTTTGCTTTCATAGGCCTAAATAATGAAAACTCTTTATAGTTCATCCAAAGCTCACTGACTCTGACATGTGGTATTCACATTTTGTGAGTAATTTCCAGGGTACTTCCTATTTTTCTGCTGAGCTGCATGCCAAGATAACTTTTGGAAGGTACAGCAGCAAGGGTAATTGGCAATTATCCAGAACCACGTAGGATATGTTATGAAGGTGCTTCTATAAATTAGGGACCAATGCAAGTAGGTACATTTTATTATCTAATAATTCTTATTGGGGTGTTCCCTTACTGTATCTCCTTTTTAATATATTTGTATGAAATTGCCTCAAATGGTGCTTCCTTTTTCCTCTGAAAGAGCCCATCAATAGATATCAAAGACAGCCATAATTAGGGAAGCTGGCCAATTAAGTACAGAAACACAATGCCTTGTTAGCAATTGGCATCAACTGTGGGGTGACATTTTGATAAACTGCTTCAATATAGGTAGCATTTTGGTGCCTTTTCACTTCTTAAAAGGTCATAGTCTCTGAAAAGTAACATGGAGAAAGCTGATATGTAAAGGCTATGGGAAAATTCAAATAAATAGCCTGCTCTGCTTCTAGATCTCTTCTCACAATAAAAACCCTGATAGTCGACTTGGCCTTTTTATTCTACTTTGTTGAGGTTTTCATTATTGTAAGGGGGAGATGACGCATCTTTCTCTCTCTAGACCAGATTTATCACCACTGAAAGTCTCACTTTGTGTTTTCAATAAGGAATATAACTGTTTACTCACTGGGTAAGATCTCTGTGAATACAAGTATCTCCCTTCCTAAGAGAGACAAGGTGAGACTTTTAGGAACCTTCCTCAAATCACCGCATTTCTCATGGGTAGAAATCAGGGCCAACTCCACTAAGACTCTAGGTTAGTGTTTCTTACCATATGATTCACAGAGGATCCACCATTAAATAGCACCTGAAGTGCTTCATCAAAATCGCAGATACTTGAGTCAAAGTCCAGATCAACTGAATCAGAAACTCTGAAGGTAGAGCTGAGGGTGCCTCATTTTTATAAGCTCTCTGGGTAATTCTTTTTTTCAAATCCTCACTCAAGGATAGTTTCTATTGATTTGAGAGAGAAGGGAGAGCGGGGAGGGAGGGGGAGGAAAAGAGGGGGAGGGAGAGAGAGACAGAGATAGAGAGATACATTCATTGGTTACCTCCTGTAGGCACCAGGAATGGGGATCAAACTTGCAACCTGGGTAGGTGCCCTGACCAGGAATCAAACCTGCCACCTTATGGTGCATGGGGTGACACTCCAACCAACTGAGCCACACGGGCCAGGTCTCCAGGTAATGCTTAAGCACACCTTTGAAAACCACAGCTCTATGCCATAAACAGGTGTTCTGACCAGAGCTAGGTACTGTCTCACTTTCTCCACAATTATTAAGCTCGCCACATTCTCATCCAGCAGGAAAACCATTTCCTAATACAACTTAAAGAGCAAAAATTTGCCTTTTTCCAAAATGACCCATCTGTGACTTTTTGTCCAGCCTGATGCTAAGGATCTGTCCTTGTACACTGTGTGCCGCTTGTGGACATTTGGGGGATGGGCATAGCATCATCATTTTATTATGAGAGGGTAATTTTGCTTTTCAATTGTCCTATGTAGCATATGAAGTGCCACATAAACTTCCTTTACAGCCTTGTTAGAGAGCTGTGGGCTGCAGAAAACGCATGGCCCAGCACAAGCAGAGCATGACCAGGGGTTGCTGAGCACTAATTAGCCGAACCAGCCAGTGGCCCACAATCACCAGAGTGCAGGTGGCATAACTGCTCTTTCAGACAAGTGAGGCTGTAACTATGTTATCCCTTACCCCGTACACCATCAGTTTTGTTGATTCTAAATAAATATCTGACATTTGGTTCAACAAATTTCGTAGTTTAAAGGTCCCCAAAAGCAATCTTCCTAAGACAAAATAGCTATAAATACATTGTATGTCAGGCAAATTAGAGGAGGTTTACAAGGCTGGAACATGTTCATATAGAGAGTCTCCTTATTCTTGTGCATCTGTCCTGAAGGTTAATGAAGAGGTCGAAGCTCAAACAAACCCTGATACATGTGAGGCCCAGGTGGTGGCCACCTCACATACCTGATGGGACAGTCCTCTTTCAGCTCTGAGCAAGGCAATGAGGCATATCTTTCTAACCTTAGATCATACCCATGTGCCTATATATTTGTTTAAAAGTCTGTTCTCTGGGATCCCATCTCTTGCTGTCCCTCCTCTATGCTTCACTAACTCTGAAACTCTTGGTAGGAAGATGCTATCTTTTTCTTGACATTGTCTTCAGGTTCAGGGTCTTTTGCCAACTGGTTTGTTTATGCCAATTCATACTGTGTGCTTTCCCTCATTTGTTTGGGATCTCCTGGTAAATTCTGTGCTTCTTGCCTGATCCTTTCTGATGCCACAGAAAGCTAGACTCAGTACTTAGTGACAGCCAATGGTCTTTCCCATTCTTACATGTCTGGAACCCTTTTTCTTGAGTACCTGCCTGCTAGTAGATACCATTTGCCAAGTTCTCCAAGTCAAGTGACTCCTGCACCTGGTTATTAAGATCAATATGGCCAGTGGCTCCCATGACTTAGTACTGACAGCAAGAGTACAGAACTACTGATTGTATGTGAAAACAACCCCACTTCCCAACTCCCTTTAATAATCCTTGAATTCTATAAAGCACAAGAGGAATGAAGAGAACAGTAGTTCATATAAGGGGTGGAAAAGAGAAATTAATATGAATTGAGTACATGCTGAGGGCTAGACATATTATATTCCCTGGGGCCAGAAGATGCTTCTTGGGGATGGGAAGAGGAAAGTTGAGCATACACAGCAGTACAAACTAGAGAAAGTGATAAAAATTACGATAAGAACAAAAGTATGGAAATATATTTTTAAGAAATACTTGGTATAAGAAGTAAAATATGAAAATAGTTAAGGGGCTTATAAAGAATAATTCAACACTAAAAATAATGCTTCAGAGGAAAGCTTATAAATAAGATTCAGTAACTAGAAACTTCACCCTTTAATACAATGAGCATAGCTGTGCCTGTTGTTTTTATTACACTATTCTCTGCTTAACTTGTTTGTTTGTTTTTTGGGGGGGGGGGCATGTGATAGGAATACCAAAATATTTTCAAGAAAATACATAAATGAATGAATGTATGTAATCATTCACCATCAGCAAAATAAACTACATTATATAGCCCAAATATGTACAGTGACATTGGTACATTTACTAATAGTTTTTAAAATAACCTGAGTGTCTGTGTCTAAAATAAATGTGGATTTAGAAAATAATACATTTCATTTTGCTAGTAGATATTATTCCAATAAAGGTTAAATATCTTAGTCATTTCTCTGCCTAATTTCTTCTGCAAATATTAAATGCTTTACCATTTTTAATGCATGAATTTACTATTTCTTAGCCTGGTTATTTTTCAATTTAGAGAAAAATGTGTCTTCCTGCTAGAAATTTTTGCATTGTATATACAGTGTTACTTATTGCTTAGATAATGCCCTATTAATTTCAATGGATTCCTTTTGACATAAAAATGGATTTTCACTGAAGGGCAAGCACTACCTCCATATGTATCCAGGCTGCATTACAATTGAATCCATCACATTATACATTTATAGGTGTCTACCCCTGTTACACTGCTGAAATGGTCTGCCATAAAAAATGGCCATGTGAAAAGCTGGTTTAAATTTCATGCATTTTTACTCACAAAGTATCTGGTTAGATGAACAGAAGCCTCCAAGACGAAATCCATTCCAACATGAATATGCTAACATAACTCCCTGGAAGCAACAGCTCAGCACTTCGTCCAGTGCCTTTTCCTTCGATTCCACCGGCAGATCTGTTTTAGGGTCAGCATGGTGCAATGCTCTGTGAATTTATTTGTTCAGGCTCACAGTGGTAAATGACACTAGGATCTCGGAGCCCCCTCATGGTCTCCAAAGGCCAATTTAGCACTTAGGCCCTTTTTGGATTATTCTTTAGAAACACTTGTTTGGTAGATCTATTAACTTCAATGTTTCAAATATTAAAATGTCTTTCTTTTCCTCACTAAGCGTGGAAAACCATGACAAGGAAACTGACTTCAGGTATGGAGGCAAAACATGTCCTTCTGTTACAAACATGGAAACCAGACTTATTAGGAAACTTTCTGCTAAGTGCTTCTAAAAGTGAGGGTCAAGAGTGCAGGAGATCACCTGTTTTGTGGTAATTCATCAAGATTTCTTATTTTTCTGAAGCTAGAAATCTCATATGGAGGTAAATTATAGTAAATAACAACACACTGGTAGAAGAAAAAATAAATCACTTGATTGTTATCTATGGCTTAAACAAGAAAAAGTTTTACTTCATAATGTGTGGTTTTACTTCTAGCACAAAGGAAACAAAGCAGAACAGGAAATGACAATAACAACACTAGATTAGAATGAGAACACTTGGGTTTATGTTCCAGCTCTGCCCTTTATAGATGTAGGACCTCAGAAAGTTGTTTGGCTTCTGTTATATACTTTTATGTAAAATTGGGACTTTCCAAAAATCAGTAATTGCTTCATATATTGTAAAAATTTAAAGCCAACATTTAAAAAAAATGACGAATTTTGCATAAAAATATAGGTATTTGGTCTTAGTTGCTTCATATGAAAAATAGGGATAAAAATCTGCTACTACTCTGATCTCATGTAGATTAAATAAGATGTTTTATGATTTAAATTTAATGTTATTTACCATTTATTAAACTCATTTTTCCTTAGGGGCTCTTCTAATTTTCTTAGGGGTTTTTTTTGTTTTTGTTTTAGGATCCCAAGAATGAACCACAATATTGCAATATGTCATGTGCAATGCTTTGAAGACAATGGGTGTTTAGTTAGGTTTGGCCCATGAATTCTGACTCATAAATTTTTCTGGTCTAATTATTGCAAGATGGCAGCTCCCTTATGTGAATACATGTGGGCCTAGGACTTGAATAAGGGAACAGAGAATAAATTTTGAGATGGTGAAGATGTGGGTGGAGTTCAGTTTCTTTTTTCATTTCTTCCCTTCTGTCAATAAAAGCTATTATATACCCACATATAGAAATAGATATTAATGCACATTGAACTGGCTTATTGTGCATTTTTACATATAGTGCCCATATTATTCTTTTGTTCTCTAATGTTATAATATCCTATATAATAAAAGCCTAATATGCAAATCAACAGAACAGTGGAATGACCGGTGGAATGACCGGTCGCTATGACGCGCACTGCCACCAGGGGGCAGACACTCAACACAGGAGCTGCCCCCAGCCTGCAGGCCCCAAGCCAGCCAAGGCGGATGACAATGGGGCCCCCCAATAGCCCCCCAGTAGCCCCACCTGTCACCCGGCAGATGGAGGCGACTGGCAGTAGCAGCAGGGGGCAGGGCAGGCCAGCGAGCAGTCTGGCACCATACCCCAATCACCCTGCTGATTGCCTCCAAGGTGGGTGCCAGTGGGGGTCCCCCGATTGCCCTGCCAGTCACCCCACAGATGCATGAATTTCATGCACTGAGCCTCTAGTATTTTATAAAATTGTATTATTATCCTTGAATTAGTCTGATTTTTAAAGATAGCCTTTGCACCAAAGTTGTTGGGTCAAAAATAAGGTTGAAAATTCACAGTACCATGAGTTGTAAAAGATTTGTAGAATTCTTCATGTAGCTGGGAGTTTGAGAACTGACTATTAATCATGTTATAACTTAAAAAGATATAAATGTGTATCAAGCAGAAAGAATTCAGTTCAGGTCTGCTGGCCCAAATACAATGGGCTGAATAGCAAAGTCCTGAGATTTCTTAGATGCATAATGTTCTTACAAATGGTCCATGCTATGCTAATAAAACTATTGTGACTAGGAGCTTTTGCAGTGGAAACTGACAGATGAGGCAGAGTTAAGTACTTTTTCAGACAAGCCACTACAGTAAATCATTAAAGTGCACAAACAATCATCCTTCATCAGTGTGCAATTTGTTTCATAGCAATTGCAAATCGAAAACAATGTAAACAAACAAATCGACAACTAATGAACATCCCCCACTGCTCACTGTAAATAGATCTACAACTTTAGAAGAACACTTTATCCAACACATTGTCAACTCATTGTAAACACATCTACAACTCATAAACAACTCATTACCCAGTATGTTGTCACCTCATTGCAATTAAACTTGAATGTTAACTGTACTGTATGTTCCTGTTCTGAATCAGATTTTACCCTGGGAAGAAAATGGTTATGGAGAGCCAGCTCAGAAATAAGAACACTTTCATGTTACTTTGTCCTCATGTCAGTTTGATTTTTAAAGTTATTTGAACGGACTCACATACAAATTAAACTGAATTTTACTCTTTTCTCAAGTATTCCACGTTTTCCATTTGCATAGAGAAGGCAGTGGTTTCTCAGCGCTGGTTGCTTTCACGGAGGAAAAGTAAATGTGTAAAGTGTTCCCCAAGCAGTAGTAAAACTCACAGCTTTTACTGTAATTGCTTTGTGTGAACTGCATTTGGCATCCCTACCTGGTACATAATCTTTTGGTTGGGTCAGTGTTTTTTACAGTCGACATGATGGTTATTTTTGGAAAGCAAACATGAACTTAAGAATGTCACCACAATTCTCCTTTAAGGTTAACTTTGCCTAAGGATCTAAGTGGGTCTGTTAAATTATAATTTAACATGTTTATAAGCATCATTTACATGCCAGTCAATGCAATAGGGCTGTGGGTGCAATGAAATATCAATCAACAATGAAGGGACCTCAGTTCACTATCCAGTTTTACTTTTAAAAATATAAGATGTTTCTGCCCTAACTGGTTTGGCTCAGTGGATAGAGCGTCGGCCTGCAGACTGAAGGGTCCCAGGTTCAATTCCGGTCAAGTGCATGTACCTTGGTTGCAGGGAGTGTGCAGGGGGCAGCTGAATAATTGTTTCTAACTCACTATCTCTATCCCTTCCTCTCTCTAAAAAAAACAATAAAATGTATTTTAAAAAAGAAATAAGATGTTTCTTTTTAAAAAATATGTTTATATTGCTTTAAACTAGAAGAAGAGAGAGATAGAAACATCTCCTGTATGTCCCCCACGAGGAATCGAGCCTGCAACCTGGGCATGTGCCCTGACCATTTCATGGGTCGATGCTCAACCACTGAGCCACAACAGCCAGGCATAAGATGTTTCTTAAAGTTGTATTCCAAAGGATTAGTCATAGATTTCTTCCTGGGAAAGATGATCTCTAAAGTTCTTTCCAACTCTAAGATTTATTCTGAATATTTTTAAGCCTCTAGTATAGCTAGTGCTGAGGTTCTTTGGAGGACAGAGAAGAAAACAATGAGTTTTATCTTAGGAAATAGTGGGGGATGCATCAAGACTTTGCAGTGAGGTAATTGAAGTTGACTACAATTCTGTTGCTTCCTATCTATGTAACATGTCTTCTCTGAGCCTTAGTTTATATACCTATAAAATGAGATTGGAGAATTATTGAGAGGATTAAAGGCTATAATACTTCTTAGGTATCTAGTGCAATGCTTGATACTGAATAAATGTTTAATAAATAGTATTAATTAAGATGATGATAGCCAAACTAGCTTACAATCTCTTTCTAAAGAAAACCCAGACCAATAAAAACTTTATTGTTCACCCTAGCTGGTGTTTGCTCAGTGGATAGAGTGTCGACCTGCAGACTAAGGGGTCCTGGGTTTGATTCCGGTCAAGGGCACATGCCTGGGTTGCAGGTTCCATCCCCAGTGGCGGGTATGCAGGAGGCAGCCGATCAATGATTCTCTCTCATCATTGAGGCTTCTATCTCTTTCTCCCTCTTCCTTCCTCTCTGAAATAAATAAAAAATATATTTTAAAAAATCATTCTTCAAGACTCAGCCATATATATTCTTCCATTTTGTCTTGCCATTATAGAGAGGTTATAATGTTATATAGCATGCACATCAATATTTCCTTATGAAAACACTTATAGGGTGAGCCATGGATTTTCTGTTTCCTCCTTCTGTGACATATTCTATGATGAAGGCACTCAAAGTAGTTATGGAAGTATAACTATCCAGAATTAAACATTTAAAATAGTGATATTGTCACTGCAAAGTAGATATTTGAAATTTTTCTCTGGTATATTTTTCTGATAAGTGAATATCCCCAATTTTAAAGAAAGGTGGTTTGTAAATAGCATAAAGATCAGTACACTATGAATTGAAGAGGTATAGCCTTTAGTCTTTATTCTTCCCTTAAGCAAGTATTTGAGTTTGAGCATTAACCTATCTAAACAAGATTAAGCATGTATCCCCTCAATTCTCTCTCCCACTTCCACTCCAAATTCTTTTTATTTATTTATTCAACAAATATTTTTATAGCATGCTGTATGTGCTAGGGATTCTTCTAAGCACTTGCTCCATTATGAACAAGTCCATGTCCTCATGGAGCTGATAAAGTAGTAGATGAAGCAAAGTGAAAAGGCAGAAAAAGTTAATGCAATATCAAGAAAAAGTGCTGTGAAAAATAAAGTGGGTAAGAGGGCTAAGAATGATGGCGGGATATGCTATTTTAGATAGAATAGGGAAAGAAGCCCTTTCTGAAGATGCCATTAGGTTACAGACCTGAATTAAGTGAGAAAGAAGTCATGTATTTTTGTAGGAGACTCAGTGATTACAGAATATAAGTATTTAAATTGTAGCATCTTTCTGTTTTTCTCTATCTTGAAGCTAGCAGAATCCATTCCCACTCCCTTCATAGCTCCTATCGTTTAAGGTGTAGGAAAATAATTTCTCTTTTCCCTTATATCCCACCTGGTTCACATTTATCAGCCCTGTCCCCTGTCTTATTCTAATATCAGAAATTCAGCCTTTACAACACTTAAGCACTCTGTGATTATTAAACTGTGGGGTGAATGACTGAGGCAGAGAGAACAACCAAGCACGTCTTACAGTAGTAATTCAATAAAGAGATGTTGGAGGCTTGGACTAGAGTAGTAGTTGTAGTAATAGTGGTGGTGGTGGTGGTGGTGGTGGTGGTGGTAGTAGTAGTAGTAGTGGTAAAATCTGGCTACACTTGTAACTTTCAAAAATAGGGATGCATAACTCCATGATGGCTTGGATGGTGGTGGGAAAGGTGAGATAAAAAGACAATGTGCAGACCTGAACTGCTTGACCGCTTATCAGCTGGAGAACCTTAGGCAAGTCAGTTAATCTCTCTAATCTTCAATTCCCTCATCAAGTTATTATGAAGAGTAAATGGGGTAGTCACCCTTTAGTAAATGTTAGCTTCTATCTCTTCATCATTCCTTTATAGTACCCAACGTGCTAGAAATAGTATACTGTGCCCTGAGATTATGGTATAGGTCATTTTATCTTGAGGTTGTTCTCAGACAAGATGCTAAAATTAAATTCTAAGATAATGGAAACAATGATGCTATGACCTAAAAAACTAAGAGGTATCAGATATCCCAAAGCATATACATTTAGAAACCACTTTTCTTAAGCAAAATGTGTGGATTGCCAACAGGAATGGTTATGGCCTTATCAGCGTGAGCACCAGTAAGGAGGCTGCCCAGTAGGGCAGGCCGTTGCTGGTGGCAGCACTGACTTCCTAGAGACCTGGTGCCTTCTGGAAAAATTGGGCTTGGCTTCAAAATGACTACCAGCTTCCTCTGAAGCCATATGCACGGCAAATGTCTTACTTCCTTAAGACTTCCTGATCTGATCAGTTGCTATTTTTTTTTTCCTTCCCCAAAGATTTCTACCCAATTGTCTTTAAACAAAGCAAAGCAGATGAGAATGTCAAAGATCTATTTATTCTCAGGTTATCTGCTGCTCAGATCAATCACAAAGGCAGAGTGCTCATTGAAAGATGCTTTCTAGAAAGGTAAACCTCTTGTGGCCACAGATTGAATTTCTAACCCTCATGAGTGAGAGCTTAGTAAATGAACAGGGGAGAGGATGGAAAACACCATAACATGATGATAACAGTCAGTGTTTATTGAGGATCTCTATGTATCATTCACTGTTCCAATCTATTTACATTTAATAGCTCATTATACAACATCCCTGTAAAATATGTACTATCTTTATAATTAGCATTTTTGTAAGTAAACCGAGGCATGGAGAGGCTATCTTTTTTTTTTTTTTTTTTTTTTTTGTCCAAGCACAGCTAAGAAGTGGCCAAGGCAGAATTTGAACCCAGGTCATCTGGCTCTGGAGGCTCTGCTTTGAAGCATTACTCAATACTGTCTCTGTCATCACCTCTACAAAAATAAATCAACAAACATATCGACGTATACCAGGCCGTTCAAAACATTTCTCTCTGTTAGGAACAGCATCTCATTAATACTAATGTAAAGAGAGAAGGTGAGCTGAAAGGAAAATGTAGGTCTGAAAGCTTATTTACACTCCCTCCTGTGTGTGGTAGTCTTTACCATATATACGACCTGGGCCCCTAATGCTGCCATATAAACCGTGTTGTTTTAGGGGTCTCTGAGACAGTCTTTAAATCAGCTGTTCTCTTCATTGCCAGCCAAGTCACAGCTTCTGGGTGGCCTTCAAAGGAAAACTCAACTAGAATAGACTGGAGAGTTTATGAAGTAAAAAGAAAGGATGACAAGATCTCAGCAGGGAAATAACATTATACCTTCCACGTGAAAATTTCCAGGAAAAAAATACGTTCATTCTTACCTCTCAACTTTCTCTCCTTTTCTCCCTTCCTCCACCCATTCTGTCTTTGTCCTGTACACCCAGATTCTTCTTGAAGCCTATCGAGTTTCCAGATGAAAATATGTGCTGGAAATGTGCTAATGTTTTACATGTGTATAAAACAGATGTATGTACATTACGCTCTAGGCACTAGGCATTTAAGACACACAGTTGCTAAGATTTGAGTCCTAGAATTTTATTCCACTAGGCTGCTATATAGAATGTTGTTCAGTGTCATAACTGCTTCAAAGTAAAGAGGGTTAGAGATGATTTAGAACCTCTATAAAATAAATGTAAATGAATTTAATAAATGTTCTACTTTATTTTTTTCTTTCCAGTTACTTTTTTTATATTTTTAAGGTGTAGGCTTCTTAATAAATATGAATTATTTAGTGAAGCATGGTACTTATAAAATTTAGAGTTTACCTGTAGTTGATGCTTACAATGTTATTGCTATTTAATACCAGACTCATTCTGAAAGCAATAGGGAGGAACCTTTCACAAATTCAAGGAAAGCTTGCACTGCCAATGTGGATGGAGCCCGCCAAAGCCAGTGAAAGTTCAGGTTATAATTGTACTTAAAACAAGTGGGTTCTGCCAAGCTCCACGCCATCTGGTTATTTTCCCTCCACTCTTCCATAACTCATCCTGTTCTCTTCTTCTGTGCCTCTCTTGTTCCGCTTCTTTTAAAGTCTCGTCTGATTTGCCTACTTTGCCACTCAGCGGAGACTATCTCAGGCCATTCCTTTAGGTCTTGACTGACTTCAGGCTAAATTCCAGATAACTGTTAGCTGGAGTTGAAATATGTATGTAGAGAAGTTTTATATGGAACATCTGCTGTACAAATGGAGATGCTTTTAAACAAACACCTAGTCTTTGTTTGATCTAAATAGATCTTGTTTTTCTTTTGATTTCCTACATAAGATCATAGCTACAGGCCTTCTTCTACCCCTTACGCTCAAACTGAAAACCTCCCAATCAAAAATACTCGTTGTTAGTACTCTGGTTTAATATCTACCCACAGTGTTCTGCCTGCTCTTCTGCAGGGAATTTAGAAAATGGAAAAAAAAAAAAAAACACATAAAGAAAATATAAATAATTGATATTACATTTCCTTTGAAAACAAAAAATGTTCCAAGTGTTGGACATTTGGATTATTTTCTATGTTTTACTCTTACAAATTGAGTTATGAAAAGTCTTGTACATGGTAGTTGTTAATGAAGATTTAAAAAAAAATCTTGCCCTAACTGGTTTGGCTCAGTGGATAGAGCATCGGCCTGCGGACTGAAAGGTCCCAGGTTCGATTCCGGTCAAGGGCATGTACCTTGGTTGCGGGCACATCCCCAGTGGGAGGTGTGCAGGAGGCACCTGATCGATGTTTCTCTCCCATCGATGTTTCTTAACTCTCTATCCTTCTCCCTTCCTCTCTGTAAAAAATCAATAAAATATATTTTAAAAAAATCTACCATTTACCATCAAATTTCTATAACCTACAGGGATTTCTCAGAAGGCAGCTTAACTACACTCTCATAGTGCTTAGGATTTAGCTTCTCTCTTCTTATAAGCTTTTAAAAATATTTTAGATAACAAGACAAGTTTTAAAATCATATGTAGCAGGAAGTACTATATTATAAAATATGTGTTTAAAATAAATTTTCAATCCACTAATTAAATTTGCAGAAAGGGGACTACTAATGGAACTCTTCGTAAACAGATATCCTTATATACTTAGCACGGATAATGTCTATGAGAATCTTGTAGTAAATTGCAAGCAGATAGTGTATGCTACAAGTATGTGTGAATTTGCTCTTTATAAATACATAGGTGTTTGAGTTACCATATACAGTTTTATATTTATTTTAATTCTAATTTTCTTGAAAAGTTTGTCAAAATAACAAATATTTACTAACCATGAAAGAGTTGGGACTCTGAATGAGATATTTCAACTGTCAAATTTGTGACCTATGTGGTCAATGAGTGATGAATTAGGAGTGAAAGGCTTAAGCTGTATGTATGTTGGTGCATGATAGTCAGGAAGTAAGTTCAGGACACCATGGCTCAGATAGGTCAAGGCCTAGTGGAGTCAAAGATCAGGGAAAACAAAGGTTCAGTGAGTGGGGTCTCCGGAGAAACATACCCTGGAGAGTTTGAAGGAAGCAGGGTCTAAAAACCCCACCTGGAGCTGGGGCCCAGGCTCTGGTGCCAGCCCTGTTCCAGAACAGAGACTTGCCTTATAATCCTGAACCACTGTCTGTAGGATGGTGCTTTCTGTCACTGAAAGGCTGGAACTGGCCACAGGGAAAAAGATAATGGGCCCCTTTCCTTGAATTTCTCTGGCCTAGTTCAAGCATGTCAAACTCAAAGGCTAACACAGGCCAAATAAATAAGATTTAAGTTTATGTGGGCCACAAAACCCCCCCCCCCATAAATCTTCAATTTTCATAGAAAAGAAGGTTTATTTGGATAGAGACATGCTGAATATAAAGGACTGAAATAAATGAGAAATCATTAACATAAAATAATAGAACATGTGAGTAAAAATTAATATTTTTCTTGAACATTAACTTACCAGACACTGAATAACTGCACAAATTAATAAACGTAACACAAATAAACCTATTTTTCTTGTTCTCTGAAAGTGAAAGATTTTCTGTTACGCACCCCCAAACAAGTCAGCATAAGACTAATGACATGGCAATCGGCTGCTAAAATATTCGCTGCTAGTATTAGTGGAGAGAAATGGTGCGCCTGCGCGTAAGGCGTGTTAAAGGAAATGAATGCAACATGATTATAGTAATCAGTCACTAGCGAATGTTGTAGCTCGTTATTAACAATTATGTATAACATGATATTGTAAAAATTAAGTTATAAAATTTTTATTAAAACATTTCTTATATACCATTATATTGGCTGGGCCTCAAAAATATTCATTGTGGGCTGCATGTGGCCCGAGGGCCCCAAGTTTGACATACTTGGCCTAGTTAATCAGAGCCACTAGGGCTCAAGATTCAGAAGTCTACAAGAGAACCTTTAAAGCAATGGAACAATCTAGTCCAGGATTATCAGGAGGGTTTAGAAATAGATAAGACCGGAGGACAGAGACTCCAATAGACCTTGACCTGCCTGAACCTTAACCTCCTGGCTGTAGTCCACCAATCAGCACACACTCAGCTTAAAACAATCAGCAACAAAGTATATCAGAATTAGGTTCTTAAACCAAAGTAATAATGTGTGAGAGAAGCATAATTGTCACAGTGGCAATGGGATATAGAGTGGGAAAAGCATAGGCTCTCAGACAGCCAGGCCAAAATCTCACCCCTGTATCTATCCCATGCGACACTGATTCACTGATCAAGCTCTTTGAATGTAATTTCCTCTTTTATAGAATACTAATAATGAGTAAGAGTACTACCTCTTTGTAGGCTCTATCATGTGTTAGAGACACTCTAAACTAGAGGTAAAACACATGGGATGTGCACAATACATAGAGGGTATTATTTTTATCATCATTATTATTACTATTATTTAACATTCTAGACCAGAAAGAGAAGATAAAGAGAAGCCTAAAAATTCTTAAATAACTTTCCACTTCACCTTAGTTTGTCCAATTAACCAGAGTTCCCCCAAATCCCGATAAGTTTTACTCCAATCTGAAGCTCCTAAGGACCTGGTGTAGTCAGGATTCATTTTGTCATCTAAAGCCCCAAGTGTCAGCATTACAGAGGTGACATTTTATAATACTCACAGGTGACATTTACTGAAACCCTGCTTGATTGCCAGCACTGTGTTAGGTGAACTCCACATATAACTTCTCATTTTATATTCACAGAACTCTGTGAGGTAGGTATAATTATGTATTTTTTACAGATAAGCAAACTAAGATTGAGAACGATGTCAGAAATTTTGTCTATGTTGTTCAATAATGTATCCTCTAGCACTGATACAATGCTAGGCACATAATAAAGAATTCAATAAATATTGAATGAATAAATGAAGGACTTCATCTATAGTCACCTAACTGGCAAGAGGTGGAACTGGGATTTGACATATGTTTAAATGCAAGGCTGTGGAATATGCACCTCATGTATTCATTTGAGGGCTTATTTAATCATGACTAATCATTTATTTACATACTTTAACCCTTTCTCTATCAGAAGTATGGCTTTTCTTGTGATTTAGTATTTTGCAATTCCTGGTAAGATTCAGGGAAAATTAGTGAATTTTTTGATTCTTTATTCCATCCCTACATTTATCAAAGGGTCCTTTTTATGGTGTTATGAAATAGGATGAATATGATATAAATATGAATTTGGAGGTCAGAAAAGAGGTTCTGATGAAGGATGCATATTTGGAGCTCATTGACACATAGAGAATGCTCGATAAATGTAGGGCGGGTCAGAAGTGGGTTTACAGTTGTTTGTATGGAAAATAATACAATAATCAATAAATAATATATGAATAAACTCTGTCTTGCATACTCACAACTATAAACCTACTTTTGCCCCATCTTGTATATCTGTGAAATCAGTCAGGTCATTAAACCACAGAAGTAGATGGGTTCACTGAAGAGTGACTTAAAGAGTGAAAATACAAGAAGAAATAGAGAGACTGAGGAGCATATAAGGATGAGCAGAGGACATCATAAGACATATTGAAATGGAGTAGCAGAAGTCAGAGGAAAACTGGAGAAAAGTGACAACACTGGTCATGGAGACCAAAGTAAGCATGATCTCCAAGAACCAAATGATTCCTCTGATTTAATCATACTTTCATTGGGCAACAATTGAAAAGCATCCACAGAACTTACCAAGGTGGGGAGGCTATTATTTTATCATTTTTGGGTGGTGGGGGAACTAGTAGTATCTAAAACTATATTATGATGTGTCTCAGGAATAAAAAAAAATGCTAGGGTATGTGAAGTAGTAGGCA
The DNA here is from genome assembly GCF_014108235.1 of Myotis myotis. Taxonomy (NCBI): domain Eukaryota; kingdom Metazoa; phylum Chordata; class Mammalia; order Chiroptera; family Vespertilionidae; genus Myotis; species Myotis myotis. Next base: position 154,939,505 of record NW_023416313.1, on the reverse strand, counting down.
CTATTTATTTATTTATTTATTTATTTATTTATTTAAAATATGTTTTTATTGATTTTAGAGAAAGAGGAAGGGAGAGGGAGAGAGAGAGAGAAACATCAACCAGTTGCTTTCTATACCAGGGACTGAACCTACAACCAGGGTATGTGCTCTGACCAGAAACTGAACAAGCAACCTTTTAGTGCATGGAGCAACACTCAACCAACTGAGCCACACTGGCCAGGATGACAATATTCTTTTAAATACCAAAGCTGTGAAGGTAAGTAGAGAGGTGATGAAGTAGGTGGAGGACTTTTAAAGTTAAAAAGAAGTCAAAACATCAATATACTGGTGGGGAAGTTGAGGCTGATGACAAAATGTTCTATCTGGACTCAGACGTCTGAGGGAGTTAAGGACTGGGGTGATGTTTGGCATGGGATCTATAATGTAGGGAGCCATTTCTGCTTTGAGAATGAAAATGAAATCTTTTTACATCAAGATAATAAGTAAAGGGAGTATGAAGCCCATGCACTTGGCAGAATTAGAAGTTGAATATGTTCTTTTAGAAGAGAGGCTATTAAGCTTGAGGGAAGTAGTGGGACCCTGAAGAAGTTATGTAGCAAAGAAGAAGGCTAGCTGAAAAGCATGGTGAGACCTACTAGAGTTCTGATCACCCGCACCTTTAAAAACATTCCCCCCAAATTCTCAGACTTCTTTATAGCTTTAAGATCACAGTTGAAGGTCAAGTGACCAATAATAAGATATTTTGTTAGAAGAAAGGTTTAGGTTCTAATTAATATTTCAGCTAACTATTGTAGTATTTTTGGTGATACATTTCTTTGATAAATAGCAATGAACTACTTATTCTGATTAAAATAATAATAAAATTCCAGGATGCTACAAGTAAAATTTTGAATTTTTTTTTTTTTTGCCATTTGCAGTGAATATGGAAGAGAACTGAAAAGCAGTATTTTATAAACAAACAGTGTATTTTAAATAAAGGTATGATTTTATCTATATGGATATTGCAAATACTCTAATAAATTTTAATTACTTAACAGGTCTAAAAATCAGGCAAAAATCAGATTCTTTTATGCAACAGTGCTCTTTGTACCACTTCAAAAGTTGCCCCAAAATTGGTAAAAAATAAATAAATAAGTTTTGTTTAGAAATAAAATTTTTGGCTACAGTGAACAAATAAACTATGGAGTAGGAAATATCAATGTGAGATTTTTATAAATATGGGTTTGGGAAACATAGATATGATATATTCTAAATATTATTCATATAGTTTGGATTTCATAGAACCAGTATACTTTGTCTAAGATTATTCAGCCAATCAAAAAGAGCTCTCACCTGTCCATTAATATTCCCTGGTTATTCCCCTCATGTAGGGATTTAATTTACAAAGAACAATATAAGTCCATTTCATTACTTTATAATGCCTTATCTATACTAATAAGAGGGTAATATGCAAATTAACCATCACTCTGTGACAAAGATGGCAGGGCCATAGCCACAAAGATGGTGGTGCCGGCCGGAGACATGGAGCCGGCCGGAGCAGGCAAGGTGCTTGGCTTCCTTCAGGCGGGATGCTTGGCTTCCACAAGCCCTGGCTGGCCGCCGAGGGCTGGCCTCTGAGCAGCGGCCATGGAGTTGGCCAGAGTGGGCAGGAAGCGGCTCTGGCTCAGAGTGAAGGTGGGAGGTGGGTCCGGCCTGGAGCAAAGGCGGGAGGTGGCGGCCAGAGCGAAGGTCCGAGTCCCGGGTGCCAGAAAGAAACTAGTGCCAGCAGCCAGGGCAAGGAAGGCCTATTCTTGCACGAATCTTTGTGCATTAGGCCTCTAGTGTAGTAATACTTAAAAAGAAAGGTATTTGGAAATATTCAGGATCCTAATTTCTAACCCTATTTAAAACGGAACTTTTAAAGGAAACTTTATTCCATTTCACTACTTCTAACCCTACTTTGGGGGAAAGATAATTAGATGAAGCCAAGGTGAAAGAGCTGATATGAACTCTCAGTGCAATATTTTCACTTTTCATGCCAGCATTCAGCTTAATACCATTACTGATTTATCGACCATTTACAGATCCATCAAGTCATAAAACATGTATTTTGAGTAAGACACAGCACTAGGTCTCAGATCATTTCTGCCCTCAAGGTGTTCACAGTCAAATACATGAAATCAACATGTAAGCAGCAAAATTACAACAGAGGGTGTTACATACAACAATGAATGAATGCATAAAGCAATGAAGTAGCACTGGTGGGTGGTGATTTCCTCTATTGGAGGGTCAGAAGTGCCTTTCAGGGGACAATGCATGGATTGGTATATTGGACAAGGAAATTTTAGTTTATTGTATATGATTAAATGAGAGACTTCTCATTTTACAGACACCTGCCATAGCAAAGAATAGAGACCACTAGACTATAATGTCCAAATCAAAATCTTCCTTCCTCCAAATGTCCCTGACTCACTTTTTTTGATCATTCTGTATTTTATGTTTCTACTGTACTCACAACTGGGTACTTATTTCTATGTTCACGTTTCATTGGTCAATTCCTCAAAATGCTTTTATGTTTTTCTCACTAAAACATCTTATTCTGACTCTGTCCCAAACTGAGGACTATTCTGTTCATGGTGATCTTAAATGCTACTTGAATGAATCTCCATTCATAATAATGTGTTTTACCTTGTCACAGAAGTAAAAAAATAGGGCACAAGGATGAGGTTCAAATATGTGTATTAGTAAAGCTAAATATCTGTTATAAATTATCTTTAAATGAAAAATCCAGAATGAAATGATTCATTATCATATTACAGTCTCAAATAGAAAGAGTTGCTAAATTCAAAGCAATAAAATAATTAATAGGAACACTACATACTGAGCTATACAGGTGTTTTTTTTTAACTACATAATATGTTGAAAGTTATTTGTTGTCTTACTTTGATATTTTGATATTTAAAACATTACAGTATTGTATATATTTAGAGATTTAAATAATCTTTTTATCAAGAAAGATATATTTTAAACCCTTGTGCACTATGGCAATGCAGATTGGTACAGCCACTGTGGAAAGCAGTATGGAGATACAGCAAAAAATTAAAAATAGAACTGCCTTATGACCCAGCGATTCCACTTCTGGGAAGATATCTGAAGGAACACAAAACACTAATTCAAAAGAATATATGCATCCCTATATCCTTTGCAGCGTTGTTTACAATAGCCAAGATTTAGAAGCAGCCCAAGTGCCCATCAGTAGATGAGTGGGTAAGGAAGCTGTGGTACATTTATACAACAGAATACTACTCAGGCATTTAAAAAAGAAAGAAACATTACCTTTTGCAACAGTGTGGAAGGACCTGGAGAGCATTATGCTAAGTAAAGTAAGCCAGAGAAAGACAAGTATCATATGATTTCACTTATATGTGGAATGTAATGCACAAAATAAACTAACAAGGAAAATAGAGACAGACTCATAGATACAGAGAACAGACTGACAGCTGTCAGAGGGGGAGGGGTTGGGGGGCTAGGTGAAAAAGGTGAAGGGATTAAGCTAGTGGTTTTCAACCTTCTGGCCCTTTAAATACAGATCCTCATGTTGTGACTCAACCATAAAATTATTTTCGTTGCTACTTCATAACTGTAATGTTGCTACTGTTATGAATTGTAATGTAAATATCTTGATATGCAGGATGGTCTTAGGCAACCCCGTGAAAGGGTGGTTCGACTGCCAAAGGGGTTGAAATCCACAGGTTGAGAACCGCTGGATTAAGCAAATCAAAAAACAACCCTCATAGACACAGACAACAGTAAGGTGATTACCAGAGGATACGGGGTTGGGGTGTGGGGAAGTAGAAGTGGGTAAGGGGGAATAAATAGTGACTGAAGGAGACTTGACTTAGGGTAATGAATATATAGATGATGTATTATAGAAATGTATACCTGAAAGCTATATAATTTTTTTTAATTAAACCTTTATTGTTCAGATTATTACATTTGTTCCTCTTTTTTTCCCCCATAACTCCCCTCCTCCCAGTTCCCGTCCCACCCTCCACCCTCACTCCCCACCCACTGTCCTCATCCATAGGTGCACGATTTTTGTCCAGTCTCTTCCCGCATCTCCCACACCCCTTTCCCCCCCAAGAATAGTCAGTCCATTCCCTTTCTATGTCCCTGATTCTATTATGATCACCAGATTATTTATTCACTTGATTCTTAGATTCACTTGTTGATAGATGCATGTTTGTTGTTCATAATTTGTATCTTTACCTTTTTCTTCTTCTTCCTCTTCTTAAAGGATACCTTTCAGCATTTCATATAATACTGGTTTGGTGGTGATGAACTCCTTTAGCTTTTCCTTATCTGTGAAGCTCTTTATCTGACCTTCAGTTCTGAATGATAGCTTTGCTGGATAAAGTAATCTTGGTTGTAGGTTCTTGGTATTCATCACTTTGAATATTTCTTGCCATTCCCTTCTGGCCTGCAAAGTTTCTGTTGAGAAATCAGCTGACAGTCGTATGGGTATTCCCTTGTAGGTAACTGGGTTTCTTTCTCTTGCTGCTTTTAAGATTCTCTCTTTGTCTTTTGCTCTTGGCATTTTAATTATGATGTGTCTAGGTGTGGGCCTCTTTGGATTCCTTCTGTTTGGGGTTCTCTGCACTTCCTGGACCTGTAAGTCTATTTCTTTCACCAGGTGGGGGAAGTTTTCTGTCATTATTTCTTCAAATAGGTTTTCAATATCTTGCTCTCTCTCATCTTCTGGTACCCCTATAATTCTGATGTTGGTACGCTTGAAGCTGTCCCAGAGGCTCCTTACACTATCTTCGTATTTTTGGATTCTTTTTTCATTTTGCTTTTCTGGTTGGGTGTTTTTTGCTTCTTCGCATTTCAAATCTTTACCTTGATTCTTGCGCTCCTCTGGTCTGCTGTTAGGAGTCTGTATAGTATTCGTTATTTCAGTCCATGTATGGTTAATTTCTAGTTGGTTCTTTATCATAACATCGAGGGTCTCATTAGATTTCTTGAGGATCTGACTACATTTATCGACGGCTTCTAGACAGTTCTTAAGAGACCTGAAAAGTGTGGTTCTGAACTCAATATCCTCCATTGACAGTTTTGTCCTGTTTCTTTGTCTCCGCATTTTTTATGCTTTCTTGGTGCAACCCCTAGTCTTTGTGCGCAGTCTTGTTGTAGTTAAGCCTTGATTGTTGTAGGCAATACCGGGGGTGATTTGACCTCCAGGCTAACTGGCTATGAGAGTTAGCTGTGTCTGCAGTGGGAGAGCTTCTGTGCTGGATCTCTAGGGCGGTGCTAATCTAGCATTTGCCTGAGGCTATCCGGCAAATGGCTCTGTGCAGGGCTTGGGCGGGTCCCCGGGGATCTACAGGGCTGGCCAGAGCGAGCAGTTATGGCTGCTCTCAGTTCCGTCCCTAGGGGCTCTGCCTCACAGAGTCCCAGCAACCGCTGCAAACCTCGGAGAGAAAGCTGCCTTCGAGTTCCGACGGAAGCCAGACAGTCCCGCTTCTCCTGTTTGAGTCTGGGTCCCTAGAGACTTGCCCGGATCTGGAGCTCAGAGTCTGAAACTCCCTCCCGATTGAAAACAACAACCACGCCCTCCGCCTTCAGCCCGCTCCACGCGCACTCCGCACCTCAGTATTTCACTTCAGCACTGCGCCTCCTCTGAGTCTGGGTATGATATTCTCTTTCCTCCTAGTTGTAGAATTTCCACTCAGCCAGCCTTCCTGTGGTTCTGGATGATGTCCGTTCCGTCTTTAGTTGTTTTTTGAAGTGGTTGTTCGAGGCAGCAATCTCTGGCGTTAACCTATGCCGCCATCTTGTTTTCTCAATCAGCTATATAATTTTATTAACCAATGTCACCCTAATAAAATTAGTAAAAAAAAGATCTAATTTAGATATTTTTTCATTTTTTTGGCCCTAACATTTGCTTCCTACTATTTTCTTTTTCCTTTTAAAGTACACATTTCTGCCTCAGTGAAGTTCTCCCACTTTTTGAATAAAAATTATTCTAGAGGAAATCCTGGCTTCACTGCAATTCTCTTTTTAATCTGTTAAAATCCATCCAAGTTTGCATTTTCTAATTGCATAGGAGAGTTAGAGAAATATTCAAGAATCTCCAGGACTCATAACCTCCCTTTTCCTTCACTTGTTTCCAAACTGCATCTGTGTTGTCAGACAAAATATTGATATAGCTTGCTTAGTTAGATTTAGTGGAATCCAGGACAGTGATTTATAGAGCAGCAGGAAATCCACGTTAAACCTTCAGGTCTGCAAGTTTAAGGTTTATGTTGATACCTATTTAGATTGGTATTTCCTTTCCTTGCTTATAAAAATAAAATGATGTGTGAATGGGTAACCCAGAAATGCAAAGCATAATGTTTAACATTACGCTTGCCACTTGCACAGCAGAAGGTGTGTTAGTGCTTTAAGGATTCCCAAACTTAAAGCATGTCAACACAACACAGAAGGATAGAGTTGTGCCCAGAGAGGACATCGAGAAGTGAGCAACATCCTTCTAGACTGAGAGGGACAGTAAGTAAGGTTGGAGGCATGTGAATGTCATCTCAGACTAGAAATGGGAAGTCAATAGCACATCTGGAATTTGAGTACATGTATATGTATATACATATACACACAACAAAGATCAAGTTCACAGCATATATGGAGCATTATAGGTGTGTGTTATACACACGACACACACAGAGTACGTGTGTATTTCTAAATATATCCACATATACTATTGTCGCTGTCCTCAGGGCATTGGCTTGTCAGCCCAGCTGCTGAGCAACAGGCCAGATTGGCCTTTTGCCTCCAGCAGGATGTCCCGAGGTAGAATTTTGTGTGTGGCAGGCAGCCAGCGCAATACATCACCACAGCTGGATTAGGAGGATAACACCAACAAGGCCACCAGGAATAGGAATAAATCCTTTTTGTAGAATTGTGTAGTGGCTTTTGGAGATGACTTATCTTTTTTTTTTCTTTTTTTTAATCCAAAATCACTATTTCCACAGCCAAACAGAAGGAAACAGTTGTCATCCAGAAGAAGGTGAAGAAGAGGACAGCAGGGCTCTTGAACTAGGGCATGAACTTGCATGAAGCTAAAACTCCAGCCAGCGGTCCACAGGATTGGGGGAGGGGATGGCTGTACTGAGGATACTGCTACCCAAAAAGGGGCTCATGAGTCAGGATTCTGGGTTCAAGTTTCCTGGCCGTATTCACTGAGTTTTCCTCAGGAAGTTTCTGGGATTTAAAAATAGCTTCAGTGTAGAGTGCAGGTTTATACAAAGACCTTGGTATTTTCAGATATGAGTTAATGGCACATCCCATAACTGAAGAGAGGTTGTTCCAGCCTATTGGTGACATTTAATCTTCAGCTTGACTTTTTAACTGAGTCTCAAGGATCTGCTTTTTGAATAAAGGAATTTGCTTCAGGAAGGCTTAGACTTGACTTTGCCAGAATCTACTTTGGTTACTATTTTAATAACTTTACAGATCTCAGAAATTATTTAAAAGAATAAGTTCATAACAATACATGAACATTTTGCTTATTAGCATAACCTTTTACCAACCACATCTACTCCCCATTAAAAAAAAATTATAAGAATTCAGAATTTGCGCTTGGCGGCCATCTGTTTTTTTCACTGAACATTACTTTTAGGTCCCTTTCTTTGGGTTGTCATTAAGATATTTTAAATTGTGACATTCCTGAACAGCATGTCAGATAGAAATAATGATAATAAAATAAGTGTGCATAGCAATTTGCTTAGAAACAAGAGAGAGCAAAGAAATTAATGAAATGCTTAATTCTAGGCAGAGGGCCAAACATCCCAAACCTCCTCCTCCATCTGCCCCTGCCACATTTTTAAAAAACCCACCTCTGAGAACTGTAATTTTTTGTTATGGCAGCATTTCCCATATAGTCAGGTATAATGGTATAATAGAAGGGTTAAGTGCAGAGTTCTAGAACCACTCAGACCAAGTTCAAACTCCAGCTCTGGGTGAACTTTGCAAGTTTACTTAACCTCTCTGTGTCCTATCTATAAAATGGGGGTGATATTTGCTTAGCTCATGGGTTTGTTATAAGGATTACTTCAGGTAATGTGAGCAAAGCATTCAAAACAGTGTTTGGTAAGCATTTAGGATAAAATCAGTGTAAGACCTTTAACTATTGGTTATTAATTTTTAAGAATGCAGATCATTACAGTCTTTTTTGGTTCATTAATCTGTCTTAGTCAAGGCTGAACCTTGATGTAGTCTTTAAAATCTTTATAGGTGACCACTTCTGGTTGCATCTGTATTCATGAAAATGCTCTTTCTTACTACATCTGGATAAAATTTAGCTGCTCATCTTTAAATCCTGAATCAACTATTCTTAATGGGAGCAAAGGGATTTTCTGTGGAGTCAGCACAGTGTCACGTCCCCGGTTTCCCATGGTTAGTGTATAACTGGACCATGGCCAGCTCTCCATTAAACTTTATATCAATCATGTTCATTGGATTCCCAAGGAAAAGAATGATAAAGAAAATGAGCAGGGAAGTATCTTCATAAGAACTCAGTGTGTGCTATTTCTAAGCAGTGAACATTTGGGGATTAAGCTTCTACAATATTAAAAATAGCTGTATCTTAATGTAACAAAATTACATTAAAAGCCATATTATTTTGGGTCCAACTTCACTACCTCCAAAACTGTGCTGGTATATGGCTACCCAGGTACATTTTTATTGCACATTATCAGAGCAGAGGTGTGCTGCAGATGCTTTCATAAGACTGTGGCTGGAGAACCTCACTAAATGGGCAAGAGAAGATGATTCAAAGTTTTAAACTGTCTCTTTCCCTTTATAGTATTTAACTTTTCATTTTTGTATGCTCCTGATCCCTGAAATAATTATGGAAATCTATTTTTAAGCTGATATATAAAGCTTTTTCATAACATACTAGAGGCCTGATGCATGAAATTCATGCCAAGAGTAGGCCTTCCTTCCCCAGGCTGCTGGCACCAGCTTCCCTGTGGCACCCGGGACCTAGGTCCCGGGCTTCCCTCCAGCTGCCTGCAGGCACCTGGGACCTGGGCTTTCCTCACAGCTTTGGCTTTGTCTGGAAGATCATTGGAAGTATGTCCAGTCTAATTAGCATATTACACTTTTATTATTATAGATTTAACAGTAAAAATATGAAATTTCTGGGTTGTTTTGAATATTAACATTTAAAAAACAAAATCCCTAAATACTGTCAAGATCTTAATCTACCATAATCTACCTTAAAAAACAAAAATAAATGAGATTGTCTTTAACAATTTTACAGCTTTCCTTTTTTCTCCTCAAATGAATGTTTATTTCCCAACTAAATTTTATCCTCATACATATATATGTTTATTCTTGAAGGTTTTATATTGAAGTGATTTTATATTGATTCCCCTGTATCACTTCTCTGTATATAAATTAAAATCTTATCTTTTTGGTGTAAGGATCTACAGTTAAAATTGTAATTACAATTTGGTTAAAATTACACATATTAATATCAATAAACAAATGATAATAGCAGACATAATTCTTATAATATGGATAAAAATTATATACAATAAATTTCATTGGAAATGCAATTTTTAATGAAGTGGATGGGCCTGATTTCATTTTTAGTAGATTTGTTTATTTATAGGTGAATATTCCTGCCAGAATGAAACAGAGTTGAGCATCCATTCTATTCCTTTCCTCACTTATAGACATACACTGAAAGAAACATTGTCCACACACTTGGGTGACTGGAAATGGGAGAAATTTTGTTACAGCATTATCACTCAATTTTTGCTATTCTTCTGAGTCAAATGCCAAAATATCAAAGAGAACTATCATCAAAAATTATTTCTAGTACTCTATCAGCTAAAAACTTAACTAGATGCTCGTTCATATTTTATAGAAAGCAAAGAATTCTAAACAACCTTCCTTGAGAAAGTTTTGTCACCCAGGCGTTAGACATTCATTGCCTCAGTTGCTGGGAAGTATGCCAAGAAGACTTTACCAATTGCTATCAAACAGCTACTAATTATTCCTCCTACTCTTTTACTTTGAAGCACTTTGAGTCCTGATACACTCAAAAAAGGTTGGAAAAATACAAACATTATTAATTTCAATATTCATTTGCCAATATAAAGTTTTTAAATAAAATGCTTTCATCTTATCACATGCTTTGAATATATTGTAGTCAAAACTTGCAGCTAAAGATTCATTTCATTTCATTTTTGGAAAATGTTCACCATTTAACCTACTTGGCAAAGCCAGTTCTCATTGTCTGATCAATCAATCAACTAATCAATCAAATTTACTTTTAAAAAATATACTTTTTAATGATTTTTTTAGAGAATGAGGGAGAGGGACAGAGAGAGAAACATTGATGTGAGAATCGTACATGAATCGGCTGCCTGTTACACCCGCTCTACTGGGGATCAAGATGACATTCTCAGGCCAACTGCTAAAGAAAAGTAAAATATTCTCTGTTGTTTGTATTACTATTCCATATTAAATAGCTGATAAGAGTGGACAATGAGGCAAAAGAGGAATTATTAGTATTCTTGCTTGCTATGTAGAATCAAAGGGTAATTTAACTTCTTTGTATTTTGTCTTTGTAATTGTAATGTCTTCCTTATTTCACAAAGCTGCTATGAAGATCAAAATAAATTAATTGTTTTTCCTTTGAAAACTATTTATTCTGAAAGGTATAAAGTAATATATAAATATAAATTATATTTGTAATCATTATTCTAACAGGTAAGTAAATCAGGCTATTAGGAAGATGAGTCATATGAAAATAAACTCTAAGTCTAGAAAGAGATCAGTGTTTAAGTATTTACTGAATAAATATATACAGGTAAGTCAAATGTGCATCCAGTGTTGAAACCACTGGCTTACAGGAAAATTATGAATAAACTATCTAAACTTTTATTATAGCATAAAATGTCCTTCAGAGTGTGGGCCATGTTTCCTTTTTTTCTAGTTTAACTCAGATATAATCTATCTATATAAAAGGCTAATATGCTAAGTGTCTGACTGTCTGGGTAATGATGTCATGTAGCAACACCCAGCTTCCTCTTCCTAGTGACTAGTCTCCTTGCAGTTTCTTCAGCCCAGGAACATGACTTGCTTTATAGACAGGTGGAAACATTTCACACTTTAACCAAATGTCTGTGAAGCATTTTCCCGAGCCTCATCTCATTTGATCCTCACAAAAGTCCTGGAGTAGGTAGATGGGAGACTCAGAGGAATCCTATTTTCTTAGCTGGAAAACAGAGATTAAATAACTTATAAACTTGATCCAACTGAAAAGAAGTAAGAAATGGTGAACCTTGAAAATGACTTCAGGTTTTCTCACTGCACAGAATATAGTCAAAGACTGCTGTAGTTAAATATTTTACTCTTTGTTGTCCCTGCGTGTTCTACAATAATAATCTGCTTCCTGTTGATATTTATTGCTGTGTTGCTGACAACTACCTGAAAGAGAAGTTGGGGTGCTTCCCTGGGCTGGAAAAAGTTTAGCTAAATCAGAAAGCAGGTCTAATTAAGCAAGTTTATTCTATGTCTATAAAAGGCTAAGTTGACTCCCACATGCATGATACATATAAAGCTCTCGCTGGTGCCAATCGCATGTGTGTGTTTCCATCTGTCATTGTCGGTCGTGAATTTGGTTGACACTTCTATTATAGAGAAAGGGCAAATAGCAATATTAAAATATTTCTTCTAGCTGAAACCGGTTTGGCTCAGTGGATGGAGCGTCGGCCTGCAGACTGAAGGGTCCCGGGTTCAATTCCAGTCAAGGGCGTGTACCTGGGTTGTGGGCACATCCCCAGTAGGAGATGTGCAAGAGGCAGCTGATCGATGTTTCTCTCTCATCGATGTTTCTAACTCTCTGTCTCTCTCCCTTCCTCTCTGTGAAAAATCAAAATATATTTTAAAAAAAATATTTCTTCTAATTAATTTTCTTTCAATGTTCACAAATTCGTGAGCCAGGCCACAATTTGATCTATAAAACGTACATGTTGAAGATGTACAATGAGTTTATTTAATAAACTTACATATTGTATTGTGATAACCATGATAGCATTAGTTAAAATATCCATCACATCACATAATTAGCATTTCTTTTTTGTGATGAGAACATCTCCCTTAGCAACATTCAAGTATGTAATACAGCACTGCTAAATATAATTACCATGTTGTACATCAGATCCCCAGTACTTTTACATTTTATAACTGGAAGTTTGTACCCTTTGATCAACATTTCCCCAGGCCCTCATCTCCCTGCCCCTGGTAACCACAATTCTCTGCTTCTATGAGTTCTGCTTTTTTAGATTCACATATAAATGATATCAGATAGTATTGGTCTTTCTCTGACTTATTTCACTTATAATACCCTCAAGGTCCATCAGTGTTGTCACAACAGCAGGATTCCCTTCTTTCTCGTGGCTAAAAAATATTTTTCTATGTGTGTGTATCACATCTTCTTCATCCATTCATCTAGCAAAGGACACTTAGGTCATTGTTGTACCTTATTTACTGTGAATGATACTACAGTGAAGATGGGAGTGCAGATTCTCTCAGAGATCCTGTTTGCATTTCCTTTGGATATATACACAGAAGTGGAATCACTGAATCATAGCACTTCTAGTTTAAAATTTTTTTTAAAATATTTTTAATGTTGGAAGTATTACAGAGGTTCCCTTTGCTTGTTTGTTTTTTTCCCCATTAACCCCCTCCATCCCACACTTGCCTCTCCCAGGCCCTCATCACTCACTCTATTGTCTGTGTCCCTGGGCTATGCATATATGCATAGCAGTTCCCAGGTTAATCACTCCCCACCTCCTAGCCCGCCCCCCACCTCTTCTCTCTCAAATTCATCAGTAGTTTTAAATTTTTGAGGAAACTCCATATTGTTTTCCATAGTGGTGGCACCAATTTACATCCCTAACAACAGTGCATAAGAATTCCCTTTTCTCCACATCCTCACCAACATTTGTTATCTCTTTGTCTTTTTGATAATATCTATTTGAATATTAAATGAAGTGATATTTCATTGTGTTTTTGATTTGCATTTTCCTGATGATTAGTGATGATGAGCACCTGCCATGTACCTGTTGACCATTCGAATGTCTTTGTTCCCTGCCTCCTTTTCAGGTTTTACCTCCTCTCTCTCCATACCTCACAGCTACCCTCCTGATGATCATATACTTTATTATCTTCATGTCTTTGTACATGATGCCTCCTCAGTCCAGGTTTCCTTTCTGGTCTGTTTGAGGAGTTCCCCAGTCATCATTTAAGATGCAAATCTGACTTGCCTAAGCAAAGAGAATATAGGGTTGGGCAAAAGTAAGTTTATAGTTGTGAGTAGGCAAAACACAGAGTTTATTCTTGTATTATTATTTATTAATTATTGTATTGTATTATTCTCCATACAACTGTAATCATATGTTTACCACACCCTGTATACAGTCCTCCCTATTCTTATAGGGTTTTATTTACATGCACATCTACTGTTCTGACTACTCCTACTAACAATTGTATTATTGCCTATCTGCACTTTGCTCAGCAATTTATTAGGTACTTTACATTGACTATATCACATTGTCATGAGTAAACTGTAAACATTTGTTGATTTGTTATTTCAAGTTAATACCTAACTTTGTAGTTGTAGTTTGTATTCTAGTAAATGTCACATGTCAACTTTTAAGTTAGCTGAAATCCCCAGTTGATACTTGGCATTGCCATAGAGTAAATGGCTGTCTCTGTCCTAAGGCCATCGCCTAGTGAAGAGGGAAGCATCTGATCAGCAAGTTAGAAAGGCTTCATGTCAAGCAGAAGAGCACATATAGGAAAAGGGCTATATATCTGCTACCAGATGGAAAGGGGAAACATAGGACAGTGGAAAGTTTCAATGAAGCTTCCACAGTATGCCTGTACAAGCAAAAAATTGAGTCATATTGCAAACTTTGGGAAGTGAAGATAAATGTTACAAGGTCATATAACATTTGACAAAATACTTGTCAAAATCAGTAATTTTTTCAGTAGCTTTTCTAAATTCCAGCGCTCAGGAAGGAACCCATCCTGCTGAGGGTTCCACCTGCCTTTTAAATGGGAACTTCAAATACAAAGCACATATTTGTGGCCACTGTGACCACCTTAGTTCCTTCCTCTTTCAGTGCGTTTTTCCCTCATTACTCAATTGAAAATCCATGTTAGAATTTAAACTAGGAATTAAATGGCAGACATATTTTTTACCTTTCTCTGTTTTCAACTCCAAAAGAAATTATTTGATAAAATTAACATTGAGTGTGAGATGTAACCACAATACAATCTCTACCCATATCATAATCTGTTATTATTGATAGAAAACAAATTAATCGCCCTAACCAGTTTGGCTCAGTGGATAGAGCGTCAGCCTGCGGACTCAAGGGTCCCAGGTTCAATTCTGGTCAAGGGCATGTACCTTGGTTGCAGGCACATCCCCAGTAGGGAGTGTGCAGGAGGCAGCTGATCAATGTTTCTCTCTCATCGATGTTTCTAACTCTCTATCCCTCTCCCTTCCTCTCTGTAAAAAATCAATAAAAAATTTTTTAAAAAAAGAAAACAAATTAATCGATTTTCACTATAAGACCTTGTTAGATATGAAAAAAATCGAGAAAACATAATACCAAATAAGACATTTTAATTAGCTTTATACAAATTAATATAGGACATATCCAAAAATGTTATTGAGGAAAACTGTAATGCCATTAGGAAGTTATAAGTTATAGCTGGGGGAAGGGGTAAGAAATATACACATCTTTTTAAATGTTGAAGCCATGGAGACAAGTGTTTGTCTAAGATATTTTGTTTTGCTGGATGGTTGGTAAGAGGGAGAGAAAGGAGTCTTGGCAAAAAAAGTATAATTTTAGTATATGTTGTATTTAATATGTAGTGTTATGATTTTAGCATATACTAAAGTTAAGAGTGCAATCCATGCTAATTTGCTCAGAATTGATGTTTGACTTTTGCTGGAAAGGTTCTATTTTCATACAGCTAACACAGTTTGTTATTAACTTGAATTAACAAATTAAAAAATGAATATACTTTAATCATGAGCTTGAAATATTCATGGTAAAATGACTAATACAGTGCTTAGTAAGAAGAGGATAGACAATGCATAAAATCTTTAGTAGTAGGCGTGGTCAGAGCAGTAGATGCACAGGCAAAACTCTTTAGTAGAGACCATACAATTCACTTATCCAAAGAAGTTGGACTTGGGTCTTAAAAGATGACTGGGAGTTCATCAAACATCTCCAAAAGGGAATCCCAGGATTGGGAGGCAGCATGTGCAAAGACATGTAGATAAGAAAGTACATGGCATATAGGAGAATAAGTGTGAGGTATAGTGAGACTTGAAAAGGAGGCAGAGGCCAACATATGAAGGCCATTTTATGGCATTAGAAGACATTCAGATATTATTTTATTTATAATTTCCCCTAAAAGCCAGTGGTTTTCAACCTGAATATGCACATGAAAATCCTATATAATAAAGAGGTAATATGCAAATTGACCATCACTCCAACACACAAGATGGCCACCCCCATGTGGTCAAAGATGGCCACCACAAGATGGCCTGCAGGATGCCCTGACCAGTTTGGTTCAGTGGATGGAGCATCGGCCTGTGGACTGAAGGGTCCCAGGTTCGAGTCTGGTCAAGGGCATGTACCTTGGTTGCGGGCACATCCCCAGTCAGAGGTGTGCAGGAGGTGGCTGATCGATGTTTCTCTCTCATCGATGTTTCTAACTCTCTATCCATCTCCCTTCCTCTCTGTAAAAAATCAATATATATATATATATATATATATATATATATATATATAAGAGAGAGAGAGAGAGAGAGAGAGGAGAGAGAGAGAGAGAGAGAGAGAGAGAGAGAGAGAGAGAGAGAGAGAGAGAGAGAGAGAGAGAGAGAGAGATGGCCTGCAGGAGAGGGCAGTTGTGGGTGATCAGGCCTTCTGGGGATGATAGTTGGGGGGGACCAGGTTTGCAGGGGAGGACAGTTGGAGGCAACCAGGTGTGCAGGGAAGGGCAGTTGAGGGGAACCAGGCCTGCAGGGGAGGGCAGTTGGGGGGACCAGGCCTGCAGGGGAGGGCAGTTAGGGGCAATCAGGCTGGCAGGGGAGCAGTTAGGCATTGATCAGGTTGGCAGGGGAGTCGTTAAGGGGCAATCAGGCAGGCCGATAGGCAGGTGAGCGGTTTGGTGCCAGCAGTCCTAGATTGTGAGAGGGATGTCCGACATCCCTCGAGGGGGTCCCAGATTGGAGAGAGTGCAGGCTGGACTGAGGGACACACCGCCCCCTGCATGAATTTTGTGCACTGGGACTCTAGTTTTTAAATACTTGTGCTCAGCTCCCTCACAACACACACAAACATATAGCAAGGTTTTGCAAAAAATAAAAAAATATGACACCCAAATCAGAATTTTAGAGAAATAAATTTTTATTATAATTATGTCCAGTGCAACTTTTAATAAGTATTTGTCGTTTACTTGAAATTCAAATTTAACTGGTATCCTATTATTGTTTCCTACCTTTTTGGAACAATCAACCAGAATCCCTGAGATGGGGCTTGGTCCTTGGTATTTCTTAAAGTGCTCCAACAGATTTTCATATGCAGGCAGAGTTTGCAACCCTTGGTCTAAGTAATGGACAGTGAAAGAATAGTGTGTTTTGAAAGACCACGGGGATGAAATGTTCTGCCATTTTGTGGTGTAGAGACTAAAGGAGGGAGAGGCTGGTGGAATCTGTTAAGAGTTATTGTCCATATCTGGTTAAGAGAAAGAATTGGCTTGAACAAAAGCAGTGGTAATAGAGGGGAAAAGTGAGAGTCTCAAGCAGTGACAGGATGCATAGGAATTTGTGCAAAGGGCACAGTAAGAGCAGGGGATGACCACTGGACCCCTGCCAATGTCAGCATTCCTTTGTGAAATTCAATAGTTCTTCCATGAAATGGGGAGGAAGTAATAGTTACTTATTTTGGAACATTACTTGTGAGGATTCAATTAAATAATACATTTAAAACCCTCATTATTCTGAGCAGGCATGCTAAGCATTCCATAACTTTTAATCATTATTACTATGTTATTGTGATTATAAAATTAATCAACCTGATTCTGGTTGTTTTTGTTTTTTTCTCCTCTTCTTCACATACTCTCTCTACTTCCCTCCTATTTCTGGTTTCTTACTTCTTTTCTCCCCTTTCTTCTTCCTCAATAACAACTTTGAATCCTGGAGCATCAGGAATTACCCTCAGGAAGGATATTTGCCAAGACCAATTTAGAGTCATTTAAGCAACAAGATAGAATTAAGCTGAATATGGTAGCCAGAACTAATGCTGAGATGAAATAACTCCAGAATGGCTTAAAGAATCACCAAACTATTTCATTATTTCACTCTTTAGACAGCCAGTGTCAAAGAATCATAGTTTCTAAGAATAACAGAACAGAAAGGGCTTTAGAATGTATAGACCTACTATGATATTATACAAATCAATATAATAACTGCATTTAGGCACGAGCTTTTTACTTAATTCTTTTATCCTGTAATGTTCTTGCTCTATATCAAGTACAATAAATCTCCTAACTAATATTGTTGATAGGTTCTACAACTTAAAGTGAAACAACATATAGAAAAACCAATTTTACCTTAGGCTAATTGATAGAAATAAGAGTTAAGATCCTGCCAAAGCCGGTTTGGCTCGGTGGATAGAGCATCGGCCTGCGGACTGAGGGGTCCCAGGTTCAATTCCGGTCAAGGGCATGTGCCTTGGTTGTGGGCACATCCCCAGTGGGGGGTGTGCAGGAGGCAGATGATCGATGTTTCTCTCTCATCGATGTTTCTAACTCTCTATCTCTCTCCCTTCCTCTCTGTAGAAATTCAATAAAATATATATTTTTTTAAAAAAAAAGATCCTATAGTATATCCTCAACATGATAACAATATGATATTATTCAAGGACCTGCTATTCTGGAAGGTCTGTAGGTGGAAGAGTCAAGAGGGTAGGCTCTTCCATAATTGGAAACTGGATTGAAAATAAATAGGTAAAAGAAATAAAAGTTATTTGGGGGCAAGCTGGGAAATTTGCATATGGACTATATAGCAGATAACATTATTGAATGAATGGTTCTTTTTTTTCAGTAAGGCAATGGCATTTTAGTTAAATGGGAGGACATTCTTATTTTTAGGGGTAAAGGATAATGACTATAATTTACTTTCAGATGGTTTAGCAGAAACCATTTGAAATAAATACGCAGATTTTATATACTGTATTTTATATACTGTATTCCCACGTTCAAAGATTGTTAAATCGCATTGTTTACCCATATCTTTAGGAAAAAAATCACTTCTACTGTCGTGGTAAACAACCTGCTTCCCTATTTATAATGGTCTGAACCTCTAGCAACTTCAGCTCGAAATTATAGCTAATTTGCCTACAAACGTCAGGTGGTTATAATAATCTGGCCACTCAGTGTATATATTTGTGGCAGGTGGAGAAAACAAATATGGTATAATTGGTGAGTCTTGCTGAAAGCTGTGTGTGTGTTATATTAATTGTTAAATATATTTAAATAATATAAAGAAGCAAGGCCAGCCTGTGTAGTTCAGCATGGACCCATGAACCAAGAGGTCACTGGTTCCATTCCAGTCAGGGCACATGCCCATGTTGTAGGCTCCATCCCCAGTGGGGGTGTGCAGGAGGCAAGCCGATCAATGTTTCTCATCAATGTTTCTATCTTTCCTTCTCCCTTTATTCTCTCTCTCTCAAATCAATAAAAACATATCTTAAAAAACTAAAAAACAAGCAAGAAGAGTAAATTTTTAAAAATGAACACAGAATAAATGACTTCTTTATTCAAAAAAGGGGTAGGACCAGGTTCTGGAATCAGACAAACCTGAGGTCTAATCCTACTGAATCACCTGTTTATTGACTAGGCAACACTGGGAAAATTGGAAAACCTCTCTAAGTCTCAGTTTCCTCACAAATAGAATGTGGTTAGTAATACTAACAAGAATACCTAGTTGTTATCCCACTGTGACGGCTGTAACAATTGAGTAAAATAACAAAGGCGAAGGGCTCAGCACCAGGGCCTGGCACATGCTAAGAGCCCATTTAGAGTTTTCTCTCACCATTGTAACCTCAGAGCACATGGGAGTAAAATTAAAAAAAGAAAAAGCTCTGTGTTCAATCTGTGATTTCTGTCAGGTTATTTTTTTCTTAGGTTTTTAAAATGTATCTGTCTGCAAGAAACTGGGACATCAGTAAAAAGCTGGATCCTTCTTTTGTGTGATGCATAAGTACAAACAGAAAGCCCTTTTCTGGAGAGTAGGTAGCATAAAGGTGGTATTCCCCGCTCACTGTCATCTCTAAAGCCAGCAATAAACAAATCATAAAAAATGTGCTTGGAAATTTCAGCTCCCAGTAATAGCTGAAACAAAGGCAGAAATTGCAGCTCTCTGTGCAATAACTAAGTCTCTCGTTATGTGCTGCTGTATTAAATATAAAACATTTTCATTTCCTTTGTATAGGAAATTCAATAGGACCCGAAAAGGGGGTCAACCAAGTACTGTGACTCCCACAATAAAATGTGAGTGGTGCTAATATTCCTTTTCCAACTCTCGAGACGGCAAATAACCAAAGAGATAAAATGTAGCTTTCATAAAACTAGAGGTTTGGTAGAGAATTAGCATGAGACTTGTGCTTGTGACTTGCAAACGGAAGGTTGGCCAAGAGCTCAGATTTATGCCATGAAATTTAAATGGTTTTCTCCTGAGGTTCTCTTGACAATATCATTGTATGTGGCTGAGTTAGTTTATTGGCACTTTTGTATGGGGATTGTTTTTGGAGGAGTGTAGGGGGTAGGGGTGAGGCTAACCTATTTCTTTAAGAAACCCAGCCCTTATGGGACTCCAGGGAATTTTAAAGCCGGGAATTTGGAAGAGTAACACATGCAAGAGTCTCCAAATGGTGAGGCAGAATCAACATTTAGAAAATTACTTTGGGGGGAAAAAAATAACATGGTAAGATCACAGCTCTTTTGTTGGGGTGTTTATAACATAACACATGGCTTCATCTCATCAGGCTTCTGAAATTAGAATGATATTGCTAGAAGATTTTTATGGATCAGGCTTTGAATTTGCATGCAAGTTTGCAGAGAATTTTGTACAAAGATGAGACCTTAAATTGAATTCAGACCCAGGTATTTTAGCAGCTAGGAAAGGTTATTCATGGTGTGCCCAGTACAATATCACTAACTAACTTAGAAACAGGAGACCATGCATTGAAGTTAAGGAGGGAGGTTAGGCCTATAAGCAATTCTAGCAGAATTTAATTACAAAAAGGGTAGCTGAATAATGGCACACATTGCTACAGGCAGCAATAGATGCAGGAATTGTAAATCAGTTCAAAGAAGCTGGGACTAAAAGGGCATAAAAGAAGAAAACAAATCAACTTTCTTAAAAATATCCTTAGGTTAGCTGAGCAAGCCCCAGTGGATCGGACAGTCAAGGCTTTATCCTTTCCCCATCCCCGTGCTTTGAAAAAGACACCTCAGTAGCAGTGCATTGATTTCCACAAAGGCCAAAGACCCGTGTCATCCACCCAATTGAATTCTTTTGTGCTGTACATGTGCTTACCCTATATTGTCTGTCCCCTTACAATTTTATCTCCCCATGTATACATTTCTCACGCCTTGGGTAGGACACAATTATTTCATTCTTGCCAACATGCACTATATAATCACCTTGGGAACTGACATTTCATCCATGCCCTTGCAATACACATGAGGAATTAAAGGTCCATGTCCTCTGTGTCCTTAATGTTTTATTCTTTCCGTGCATTTCAAGGGTAGTCGCTAAATACCAATGCAAGAAAGAATTCATCTCAAGGTGGAACTTTAAAAAAAATGTACATCCAATAATAATGATGCTGTTTTAAAAATGACTGTATTTCCGGACAAGGAAATAAAAAGAAGCAAGCCACTGTTAAAATGGCAAAGTAGCAGAGGAAGCCTGAGAAATGGAGCTTACAAAAGGACTGCCAGAAAGCTAGCACTAACATTAGAAGCATGTGAAAGCTGGCATCCCAGGCTCACGTGGAGCTAAAGAAACAGTGTTTTTGTATATTCCAGTTCCTGTTGGTTCTGCTCCCTTGAATGCTGCTTGGGTATTACTCTCTCAATTCCAAACAAATTTCAGCTAAATCTCAAAATATTTTCAATGACAGCAAACCAAACATGATTTCTGCTGAGTATAATAAATCATCTCATATTTCAGTAAAGCTTTAAGAATCTACTTAGAACACTGAGGTGTTAACAAAGTCCCTGGGAAAGAACTAAACATTCTTATATCTAATTTTTAAGGATTTTGTTTTGGCTTTGTTTTTATTATTTTATTTTATTTTATATGTTTAAGCGATTTCACTCTTACTCCCCTGTACCTCGCAACCCAGCTTTTCAATCAGGCTGATTATTTTTAAAGAATAACTCAATTGACATTTATTGGGCAGGTGGTAGCTAGGCATCCTCTCTGTAGGGAGAGAAAATTATTTTAGGTCTTTTCCCCACTCTCCTGCCTTTCCCACTAAGTGAATTTCAGCACCTGATCCAAATCACAAAGGTCATCCATTAGCAGAAAGCAGAAACTAATTTGGCTTTCCCTGGCACCTTTCATACACAGTGATTGTCTAATAGTTTGCATAGTGATCAGTTGGAGTCTTGAAGAATGGTTGTACGCAGGTTGCGTTAGAATGGCACCATGTTCTGAGGGCCAACTTATAACACACATTTGCACATAAGAATCTACTTAGAGAGGGTGGCCTGTAATTTGTTGACTGTTAGGCATTACATTGACTTGTCTTTTTCTACAAATAAAAATCCCGATATAAGTATTTTGTTCTTCATTAATAAACATAAAACAACAGCTACTATACAAGTAAATTTATGGTGGATTTTTTTTCTTTTGTCACACTGTCTTCTCTCCTCTGTCATTAATTCAACAATGTATCAGTACAAAATATTAGGCCTAGAAAAGACATTTGACAGTTTTAAACCAATATTGGATTGGCATCATGGTTACTGTGACATCCTAGATATAAATAGAATGGGTTCACCCTCTGCTTTCCAATGGGGTCTTTTATAGAAAAATAAAGAACAGATTGATTAAGAAAACCCAGAAGAATAAATAAAGGTGAAGAATCTGCTGATACAGCCCTACATGAAGAATTGCATTACTTATTTTTAGATTTATGCTTCGAAGACAAAGAAATCTATATGAGCCCCTGCCTGCCTGTATCTTTCCCCCAAGCTTTAAAATTATATATATATATATATATATATATATATATATATATATATATGTATATTACTCAATGCAATTGCTTTGACATTATTCAGAGAAATACTCTTTCATTCTTTCCCATTGATTTATACATTCTTATTTTCCTTATCCTCATCAAAAATTTTCATTTATGACCCAAGAGCTGGGGACCCAAAAATCAGGGCTGTCCTGTTTCGCGTGTCACTGTGCAGTGATCCTAGATACCCCTACTCACTTCTGTCAATACTTATTGATGGGATCCACAGGCACTCTGAGTGATCCCACTCTGGAGGGGTGGAAACCAATGGCAAGTTGAGCTGGGGAAGGAGGTGGTCCAGCTGTAGGCCAGAGCTGGTGAGTCTGCGCCGGGATGCTCAGAGGCCATTGACAAAACGTCAAATATTTCAAATTTTTGACTAGCTCTCTGGCTAATGCCATGCTAAACAGAAACAAGACTATCTCCTCCAAGAAACCAAGAGACAACACCCACAGAAATAAACACAGATTCTATCTCTTTTTCTCCTTCAGTTGTTCTCTCTCTCTTGCTTTCTCTCTGCCTCACATACATGCACACACACACGCACACACACACACACACACACAAATAGTCCACGGGGAAATTAAGCGGTGCCAACGAAACAGTGTACTGAGAAAGTTCTTGGATAAATTAACAACGCAATTACATTACATGACATGCCACAAGATGGATGAGGAAAACTTGGCTGGTATTATGTTCTGTTTTCAAATTGCAATTTATTTGAGGGTTTTAATGGATGCCTTATTAAAACATCTCGGCCCTGGTCAGGTTTCAGCATATGTCACCGTGGCCTGTGATTGATGACACCCTCTGCTGCTTCTCTTGCACATTTGCAGGGAATTTAAGCAAAGAGGGAATGAGCTGAGGCCCTGCTCTGTATTGATCGCGTGGAGGTGCGCTGCCTGGGAGCACAGTCTAATAACATTCTCTTAGCTGAACTGCTTCACATGAAGGCATTTATTACAAGAACTAAAATGTTATATTGCTCAGAATAAAAGAATATTGTACAAACAAAAGAGTTAGCAGTGAGTGGGGGAGACAGAGAGAGGCTCTGGCAAGCTACACAACCATTCCTTGTTATCTTTCAGGACCCACATTTTTGAGTGTTGATGGAAAAAAAAGAATAAAGCTATGCTTAAAAAAGATAAGAGAATGAAAGAAAAATGCTGTGAGCTTTATTCTCATTTCAAGCAGTTATATGTAACAGCTCAGTTTCATGAGAAAGAGAATGCTAAGTGAGGATTGAGAGGTGAGCAGCCTTAACATCAATAGGAAAATAATGAAATAGCAAAGTGGACCTGAGGATATTATTTTAGGGCCATCTGAAACCTTTGTCATTTTATGTAGGCTGTAGTTAATTTTTAGACCAGCTCCCATCAAAACAGTGAGGGCTATTCTGTACTTCTATCCACACTATAGAAATCTGAGAGATTTCTGTCATGTTTAACTTACTTAGTTTTAATTATAAAAGGGCTCCATTTGAAAATGTACTACTTGGAGTTTATAAACACATGCTTGTTAAGAAATTTATATTTCATACTGTTCAATAAAAAAGCATAATTCCAGTTGTATGTATCTCATATACATGTATACATTTAGTCATAAAGATTAGAAGGATACAAAACAAAGGGGAAAAATGACTAGAAACATAATTATTGTAATTTTTTTCTTTGTGCTTTTCTGTAGTATCTTAGTTTTCTGCAATAAACACACATTACCTTTAAAATCAAAAGGATAAAAAATTTTCAAAGAAATTTGTAATGTCTTGATTTATAAGAGTCATTAGAGAAATAGATGTTCTTTGAAAGGGCCTACAATAAATGTAATCTCAAGGAAAAGGATTCATTTTGCAATAATATGTGTTTATTGTTCAGTAAGTAGAATCTATGCATTGAAAACTTAAATGAAAAAAAGGAACAGTTGAAGATGGAATTAAAATATCCCTAATGCAACACAAAAAAAGAAAGTTTTTAAAAACAGCAAAAAAAAAAAAAAAAAAAAAAAAGAAAAAAAGTGTGTTGCATTTTCAAACTCTGATAACATTAGGGTTTGTCAACCTCAGTCCGAAGGATTTTTTTTTGCTTGACCTGCTATGATTGCTATTATTTGAACTGCCACATTTATTACTTTGTTAGCCTTTGAGGGCCTATAAAAATCTCACCTAATTATATTGGAATCACCTAGCATCACAGCCAAAGCCAAAGAAGGTGAGAACACGGCTAACAGCTTTCCTCAAAATGGCAGGAAAAAATAGTTAAAGAATGAACAAACATCAGAAACCCAAAACACTCAGGAAAGCCAGCTTTATGAGTCTCCCAAGAAATGGATACAGAAAACATTTTTTAAATGTTGACAGAAATTGTTAAGTTGTAAAAATGGATTTCCTGGCATTGTCAGTTGAATGTACCTTCTAATGTACAAAACGCCAAATTTATAGTTTGACTAGATTGTGATAACTTTGGTGGAGGGATGCTAGGGAAAAAAAGAAGGAAATATTATTTAACCTTTAAGGCCTCTTTTTTTTCACCTTAGATTTTATATTTCATATCACCATTCTATATCTTCTCATGGTCCCTCATCATTTGTGACAGAAGGCCTGTCTGTTTATCAAAAAGGAATAATTCTCTTTTCCTTTTACTGTGTAAGCTGTTATATAATATCAGAAACTCTACGTTCCTTTGTTCTAGAATCAGTGAGGACCAGTTCTCTAATCCTGGAGAATTACATCATTTAACTTCAAGTCCATGAACATTTATTGAGCATAGTCTAGCTATAAAGCAGTGTGCAAGGCATTAACACCAAGAGTCTTTACCTTTAGGAGCCAGGCTCTTCTCACTGTAAAATACATACATCCTCACACACTGCAATCTAGCCACCCTTCAACCTCTGATTAGAACTGAAGAACTGAAGCACTAAAGTGACCATGAGATATGGCCTCCATCCTTAAAGGGGTGAAAACAGAAACGTATCAATAATTATGCAGTTCAGGTGGCAGGTGGCAAGACGAGGTATGGATGAAATAATTCATGAGGATAATTCATGCGTCCTATATATGGCCTTTATGAGGAGTTTCCAAGAGCACACAGCAGATGATGAGTGCAGAGTAGAAAGAGAGGACAGCAACAGCACTTTGCAAACAGAACAGCACTGGGGGACACCTGGGACAGGACAATTTGAAAGAGCAGAATCCCATGGCAGGGTGGGGCACAGAAGGTAAAAACATGGGGGAAAAGGAAATAATAGACACGAAAAGGCCAAGAGAACACAATAATAAAAAGCAAGTGCTGTGTACACCTTAAACTAATGCCACATAATAACATGCCAATTACATCTCAGTGAAAAGGGAAAATAAGAATGCTGCATAGGACATGCAGTTTTTAAATACTGTTAAATGTTCTTTGAAGTAACTTCAAGATTGAGCCCCACACAACACATGTAATAAGTAAACAAGAAATGGAAACTCAGGATTTCTACCCAGAGGTTAAGTTAATATCACAATCTGGTTTCCTACAGGTTCTATCAATCACTTCCTGGTAAGAAATATTTCATAACCCAAACTTATATACATAGAATTCACTCATGATTTGGCTTTTGAGTGAATAGATGTAAGTACTTTCATGGTGTTTCTGTGTTATTCTCAAGTAATCCCTTTGCATTATCAAAATCCCAATGGAAGAACTTACATTATTTAGGGTTCTTGTTTGCATTAGCTACCAATTTTGGCTAAATTAAATTAAGGTAAATTTCTTAGAGAACCGTCCAGAAGCTCAGAGAGTCAATGAGAGTTTAGGTAACAGGATATGAGGACAGGCACATCAATTGAGAACTGACTGGTCCTCCTGATGGCTGATTTTGCAAGGAGCATCGGTTCAGGGTCTCACCTCATACTTCACACTGTGGCTGTGTTCTAAAAGCAGAAAGCAAGAGAGGGTAGTCTAAGGTGCCAGCACTTTTCAAGCCTTTGCTTGCGTCATGTTTCTTATGTCCTGTTGACCCAAACGAGTCACATGGTCAAGCCGAGTCCATGTAGAGTGGAGACAATAGCATGGATATAAGTAGGGATAATTCACTGGGAGCCCTTACTACAACTATTTACACACTCAGTTTCTGGCTTCCAATAGAAGGGAAGTGCCTGGAATTTTCCTCCCACAAAGCCCATTCACAATGAACGAATGGAATAAAAGGGAATAAGGGTGATTTTGGAAAGAATAATGGATGATGGATGCCAAAATAAATGATAAATGGCCACCATGGAATCCCAGTTAGATTTTTGAAATGGAATTAACTGAATCCAGATAGACACTATTTTATTTCTCTGAAAATTCTGGGCTACAGACAGGGATCATCCATGGGGATTCATGACTTTCATAAATGACCAGTTCCCTCATTAAATACATGTGAACTTTCAAACTGGCCAAGAAATCTATGAATTATAATCCTGGTCTATTTTTTTTTTCAGCAGCCATAATAAATATCCCTCAACTGGTTTAGGTTACATCTGTTCACATTTCAATTTTTGTGTCTAAATGAAAAATAATAGAAGCTAAATATGAAATGTATATTTTAAAAGAATATCACTGCTCTAGAAACTTGTTATTTTATGTGTCACACACTTTTTTTTCAGTTTGCTTGGTAAATAATAATTATTGTACATAACCACAATACTAAAAAGTACATCAAGAAATGAAAATAAGTAGATATTTTCTGGCATTTTAGCGCACAAATATAATTCTTAACCTGCAGCATCCAAAGGTTAAGTCTCAAAACTGAGTCCATTAACCTTTCTAAATGGTTGTGATATTAAAAACTGACTCTTAATAGCTATGGGTCATCATCTCACGCAATAACCATCAGCAATAAAGAATTATGGGTTAAGAACATTATCTATCTATAAAATGGTCATTTATGACACTCATGCACAGACCATCTCTAAGATGTACAGAAACCCATGGCCAAAAGTTCAGACCTAATAATATACATTATGCTTTTATTAGTATACTTATAATATTATTGAGTTTTAAGAGAAAATCATTGCATTTATAAAAGGTTCAGGGTATCTACTTCAAACATGAAACTAACAAAGAGAAAAATCTTCAGTATTCTCTTTCATTGAGCTATAACTCAGCCAGGTGAAGCTAATTGACTCAGAAGGTCAAATAAAAAGGCAAATAAACATGTTTTTGAATTGTCTAGTAATTGTGCCACAGGACAAATTTGGATTCATCCACATAATTGAAGAATAGTCACTTACATGAAATGAAAGTTTCCATATCTTTTTGGATTGAGCTATGTTTTTTTATTTTATTATAACATAGACAGTCAATTAATATATACTATGGAATAGTTACTAGGTACCATCAGCAAGGATATGCCATGTTTGAGTTCCATAAATATGGATGAAAAAAAACAAACGATTAAAATTCCTGAGTTAGGAAATAAGGACTTAGCCTTAGTCAATATTCTTAAAGACCAGAAATGGCCAGAAAATACAATCTTACTTCTGAAAAAGCACACACAAAAACAGAACTATAAAAATAACCTAAATTAGCACTATTTTCTAAACATGTTTACTGTATTCACGTGTTTCCTCCTCATCCTACAGAAGCAAGAGGAAATGTACCTGGGGCTAAAATCACATTGGAACTTGTTCTAAAGAAAGGGAGAAAGATAATGATACTGGGAGGGAAACACAGATAACAGGGATGAATTTGAGGTGCTTTGCATCTTGCTGATCTTTTAAAAAAATCTTTTGTTGAAACGTTGTGTTTTCCTATGTCATTTGAAATTTGTTTACTTAGATTTCCCTCTAAATTTAGTTAATAATTTATATTATCACTGAAGCTATATGAATTAGGGTATAGATTACGTTTTTTATTTTATATTCCAAACTAACAATGAAATAAGAAAATGCCAGTGTTCAGAAACATGAGGTACAGATTCATTAATAGGGATCTGCTATTTATGCTAGGTTTTTCTAAAATGTGTTTAGAAACACATTTACAGCTCTAGCTGGTTTGGCTTAGAGTATCAGCTTGTGGAGTGAAGCATCCCGGGTTCAGTTCAGGTCAAGGGCACATACCTTGGTTGCAGGCTCCATCCCCAGCCCAGGTTGGGGCGTGTGCAGGAGGCAACCAATGTGTCCCTCTCACAATGATGTTTCTCTCCCTCTGTCTCTCCCCCAACCCTTTCACTCCTTCTAATAATCAATTGAAAAATACCCTTGGGTAAGGATTAACAACAACAACAACAAAAATTAAAAACACATTTACAAGCAACTTGTAAATATACATTTTCCATTTCTAAAATCTATAAATAGGTAATTTTTAATAACTTTTAAAATTCTATTGAAAAGTCTCCCTCTCCCAACTTCTAGGAATCAAAGCTCTGATGAAGCTAGAATCTGAGTCTGAAAGAAGCAATAACATCTTGGTCAGCGATGGGTTCTCAACTACACGGTCTAACTTTCATCCCAGAGTCCTTCAAGATACCTATCACCAACTCCTTTATGACTCCCTGGGCTGGGATGAGTAACACCTGATCCACTACTAATGCGTAACGTGTAAGGCTTAAAAAAATCTGTCAATTTGAATTGCTAAAGAGAACTTCCTTTGTATGCCCCAGATTCATACCCAACTTATTGTTAACCCAAATTTCAGGTTAGGCTATTTCAAAACAATGCCAACGAACTGGAAAAATTCTACAGGGTTAAATCAGTAAGTCATAATAGTAAGTCATGTGCCATATTCAAATTGTTGGGTTAATAGAAAAATAATCTCCAAGACACAGCAACTCTCTGATAATCATAGAGGCCTCGCTTTTGATTTTGATTTCCTTTTATAGAAGCCTAAATGTTCACATGGCATGCTAGTTTGGAAGGATTGATGCCTTGTTAACCTTTGCATCCAGCATGCCTACCATGGCAATCAGAGCTTCAAACATGACATTTGTAAAATGATAATAACAAGTAGTGAGAATGAGGTAGATTGTTTACTGTATTTTGACAGAGTGCTCACAGTAAAAGCTCTTGAAGTGTTTCCAGTCATGTTCTCAATAGGGCCAACCAAGTACACATTGAGTTGAGTGGAGAGCAGACAGCTTGCTTTCTTTTGGTAAATTTCCTTAGGATCTGTCCTGTAATGTGGCTAGTTTGCCAGATTGCTTTCACCACAGGATGTTTAAACAACATAATAATCAACCGAACTATGTTAACCAGGGTCCCCAAAGGCATATATTTCACGGAATAAGTAGAAGCAATACAAGTTCACCATAAGTATAACATCATTTTAAATTCTGTTGTCAGCATTCCTAATTCTCAATGGTACCTCATGCATTATCTCTTCATACAAATATCTAGACTTTTCTTTTGTAGTTATCTTTATAACTTTTATAATAATGTATTGGGATTTCAGAAATAATGTATTTTCTTTTTTTCTCTACTTCTTCATCTCCTTCACTCTTCCTCTAATTCTTCTTCCATCCCCCCTCTATGTTCTCCTTTTGATTTTTGGATACTGCCAAGTGAAAGCATAATAGATTTGCCATTTCTTCACATTTTACTTCTTCAAATGCTGGCCATCTAGCAAGTTTTATTCCAACACCTCTCAGCTGGATCATTAACCAGGTACTGATATAGAAGAAAAGGGAATCTGTTTATATGAGGTGTCACCCTAATTGGAAATTAAGTCATTTGCTTTTTTTAGTAATTATATACAGGGTTATTTAAAATAGTCATCTTAGGAGGCTGTTTAATTATTCTAACAGTAGAATTAAAGACAAACAAAAACTGGACCTTCTCTGAAGTTGTCTTCAGAGCCTATGACATTTTATTGACTACTCATTTAGACATATAAATTTGAGCATTTTTGTACTTAAAAATGGTTCAAAGACTGAATTGGATAAATAGTAGCTTTATTAGACCTCACCATAAGTCAGAAGTTTTTTATATAGAAATCTTTTTAAAGTTAAATGTTCTTTCAATCAGAAATATGGTTCTGCTTAGACAATCTGGCAGGACTTGCATTCCTTTGATGGAAGGTTGGGTTTCCATATGTCTTAAGGAACTGGATGACTGATGACTATAATATTCACCTAAAAAGGAAGCTGTCTCTGCAATCTTTTATGGCTTGGAGATCTTCTAAGAAGGGGTAGGGAATAATGGACATGGAGATCTTTTCCACTGGGCAGCTCCTCCTTCAGAGCCCTTAGTTACGGGAATTATAACAAACAACATGAAACTACAGTTAAGTCCTCACTTTTCATCGGCGATAGGTTCAGCGACTTTAAGTGAAACAATGTAAAATGAAATCAATTTTACCGTAGGCTAATTGAAATAAACAAGAGTGAAGTTTCTACAGCATCTCATCGACGTTATAACAAAACTATGTTATTCTAGGACCTGCTGTGTAACAGAGAACCTGAGCCCCTTTCATCTATTTCCAGTTGGATCTCCTGAAAAAGTAATATATATTAGTGCATCACAGTTCACTGATCTTGGCAGAGCTTGTCTGATTTGTTCAGGACTGAGGTCCAGAAGTTCATGTAGAATCTTATCCACCTTCCTGTCTTTACTACAATTCTTTCCTCACTCCCAACATCCCTCAACCACCTGACAGCACACATTGCACATGGAGGCATTTGGTAAACATTGTCTAAGAAGATGAATGAAGGAAAAGATGGTAAACCTTAGCATATTGCCCATGTGTTCTCTCTCCACAGATGCACTACAAAAGGAACAAGAGTTAGACTATACCTTAGGATATAGGCTTTCAAATGAAATATCCAAAACATGTTGCTATCTATCCCCTTCATCTTTTCCTCTCCTCTCTCCAACCAATTTCTCAACCACTAAGATTCTGGGAACTCACTATTATTTGGACTTTGGCATAAAGCTTTTTATTTTTCTAGGGAAAATAATTTGCCCACTTCTCATATTCTTTAAAAATTTTTAACAAATGATAATACAGGATGGAGCAAAAGTTGTGCAGATGGAAAAATAGTACAATAATCAATTAATGATATAAAAATAACCTCTGTGTTTCATGTGTTCAAAACTGTAAACCCACTTTTGCCCCATTGTGTATGTATACAAATATGTGTGTGTGTATATATATATATATATATATATATATATATATATATATAGCTGTGAATACGTATATGTTTATGTATATATTCATGAATATGCATACATATACATACACACACATATAGATGCATACATATATAGATAGATATAGATATAAAACATAGGGATTTCTAATATAGTTTATGAGTTAAAAATAGCTATTGCTCTCAATGCCCACCTCATAACTTCTAAAGTAAATTCTCTAGCTAAGTACTGATATGTTAAGCTTTATTTTTCATAGAGTTTTTTTTTTTTTTGGTGCTCATATTGTCAGCATCTTAGAAGGCTCTTATGAAAGACCTATGGTTTGACAGCCAAGGCAACTGTGCCAGACACCAATGTATTGCTTCTCAGCTCCAAAGCCACCCCTCATTGCCTCTTGTGGTACAGGAACATTTCTCCCTGCCAGGTGGCATGAGGTTGATCTTGGTAATAGAGGTGCTGGGGCAACACTGAAGAGGAGGAACCTTCTCCTCCTGATTCCCATGTGCTTTTCTTCCTCCTCCTTTGGCATCACTGGCTAGGTGTGTGGGACACTCAGGGGAGCTCACTTCCCTGTGATTTTGTTGTGGGGCCATTCAGCCAATTTGACTCTGAAAAGTCGTTATTATCAATGTGTCTCAATTAATCAGAGGAACATGTTCTATTCCCTTTATCAGTGGTTGGTTTCGTGGTAGACATGAGACCAAGTTGTAGGTGGTAATATATGGTATATAAGGAGAAATAATCTAGAGGCACTTCCAGGAAAGTTTTCTTTAACAAAAACACACAAGACACAGGCCATTGCACTTTCTGCCTCTGGCGTTGGTGCATGGAGATGTGATGCCTGGAACTGAGTGGCCATATTGAGAAAAATAGGGGTATTTGTTGTCCTGAAGATGCAGGGTGGAAAGAGGAACAGAGTCTGGATCCTGGGTGATGCGCTTGAGCTTCCAGATTACCCAACCTTGAGACATCCCAC
This sequence comes from Myotis myotis, assembly GCF_014108235.1. NCBI lineage: Eukaryota > Metazoa > Chordata > Mammalia > Chiroptera > Vespertilionidae > Myotis > Myotis myotis. The sequence goes on along the minus strand of NW_023416313.1, from coordinate 154,907,026 downwards.
CTTCAGATTTTATTATATGACATTAAAAAACCCCACCCATACTGTTTGGGATTTTCAAGTTTTCTGATGAATTGCAATGTAAAACATTTTGACATCTCTCAAAATTAATTTAGCAAGTACTGCCTGCTCCACACCTGTGGACACGGGAATCTGTTGTCATGTACTGTGGAAGGCCAGTCCTTGCCAGAAGCCCTTAAACTGGTTGGGCTGCATAGTCATAGGCTGAAGGAATCATCTGGAAATCTTCATTTACTGCTGTAACAGAGATGGTGCCTAGAGATATTAAGATATGGAAAGAAATTATTCTCATGACTCTCCTTCTCTCTCTGCTTTCCATTTTGCTCCCTTTAATTCCTGACACCATTAACATTATTCTTTGTATCTTATAAAAAGGCATGATAGCAAAGTACTTTGAGGCATAGGCTCTGGAGTCAAAAGATTCTTGTTCAAATCTTACCTCCTCTACTTTGAGCAAATTATATGACACATAAAGCCCTGATTGCAGTAAACTTCTTTTATATTCATTAACAGCTCAGTTAATTTTGCCTTAACAAACAGACTATCAGTAGACAGACTTTGGGACTGCCTCCGAAAATCCAGATAGAAGATTAGAGGCTTGAAGGGATAATTCTGTACGGAAATATATCTACTTACTTGGGGTTTTATTAAGAATTCTGAGCAATTTTTTATGGAGAAAGGAGAAATAAGTTCTCCATCTAAAAGAGGAGCTGGTGGGGGTCTCTCCATCTTCACACTGGAAAGGACGCTACCAAGCTGAGATGAGACGAGTGAGTGGAATATCACCCGGAACCTGCCCTGCAGGTTGTGTGCTTCATGTGATGTCTGCAAATAAGAATGAAATAGAACCTTTTTCATATATTTTTGAGGAGCAACAGGAAATATTGAAAGCACTGCCTTTTCATTTATTTTGTCTTGCCAGGTCAAATAGTTGCAGCCTTGAAAATGTAACCACAAAATAGTCTAAAGAAGTGCAAAAGAGGAATCTTCTCTCAAATATTTTTAAGTGCTTCATATAGTGGAAGAGAATACAAAAAAAAAATAAGTAAGTGATGACAAACACTGCTTCAAAGCATCATTCGAGTTTTGGAAGATTTGTGAGTGCCTATTTGCAAATATGTGATTCTGGGCTTTACAAATCCAAATTTCAACTCTGCATAATTTAAATCCTAAATGTTATATAGACAACACAAAGTTTATACAGGGACTCCAACATCTCCCTCTATGGCACCTACAGCAATATTTTCTGGTAGTAATGGGAAAACCTTAAAATTTAAGTTGTTTCCTTTAAGAATAATCACCAGGTTTAGCGCTACAAATGGTTTGACAAAACAACAACCTTCGCGACTTTACAGCCCTGTGCTTCCACAGTTCCACTGAGACATTTGGTGACAATTAGGCAAAGTCTGGTAGGTTCTCTGCACTTGGCTCACTCCCACTCCACACCCACCAGCAGGAAAAACAAAGCAAAACAAAAAGCAGAGCAACTTTCAGAATGTTAGACAAATTCAAGAAGCGTTCCACTGCTCCCTGAGTCCTCTCATTATTAAGTATTCAGCAGTGCATTCCTAGAAGAGGCAATGAACGCAATCCTGTTTGAGGGTTAAGTCCAAGGGGATGAGCCACTCTTAGGTGGAGAAGGAGCCACGGAAAAGCCGAATAGCATCTTTTCCACTACCTGTGAGTAAACCTTAAGATTTATGCTCTACTAATTATCATCTGGCATACAAGGTCATCTGCACCCTTATTATTAAATTCCCTCTTTCACCCAGGAGGCGGAGTGACACGTTTTGATACCTGCCTGTACCAGAAGGTGGCCTTTGATGAGTGCCAGGTTAAATGGAAGTACAAAACAGAGTCCATGTGTTTTCTGACCTTATGGGAACTCGATATCTCACTAAGCATGGACATGCATTAAATAGCATTCTTGTCCAAATCTCTTGAATTAAGAAACTGCTTCAGAAGGTGGGTTTTTTTTGTTTTGTTTTAACTCTTTGTCTACATGTGAAACAAACCTCAGACAAAACACCAGGGTCCCGCGCAGGGGAAAATGGTTACAAATAGAAGCCCAGCAGAAGCACCCGGGAAACCTGGTTTTCTCCTAACAGCTTTCACATGAGTGTCTCCAGTGAGGCTGTGGGAGGCTGTCTACTTTGTACCTTTACACTTACCTTCTGTATGATCTGATTGGGATGTATGTAGGCTGTCTAGAATTTTTATGTGTCCCCTTATTTTTCTGATCATCTCTAAACTGTGCCCTTAAAAATAACAGCCTTTTAGAAGCTCTAGTAAATGACAACTTATCTTTCTTACCTTACGCTCACTTTCTCCCAAAACACACGTCTTGTGGATTTCTTTACAGAAAATGAACTGTAATCAGCCACTTTCAAACACAAAATAAACCCAGTTTACCCTAATAGAGCTATTATTGCAAAGAGCTTATCCATAGGATGTAGGTAGCTAATAAAGGAATGTACCTACAAGATATTTTGCCTGCCCAAGAATACCAATACCTCCAATATTTTCTTTTCTAAATTCTCTGTTAAACTAATTCTGTGTGATAGGCAAATATGCCCTCCACATGCTGGTGAATTAAAATTCAGCTTTCAGTGAATAAGATTAATTGCCTCTTCAGACAAAGCTGGATTTGCGCTCCTATTAGAGAAAGGGGAGGGGGAGCAGCAAGGGGCAGGGTGCCAGCTAGACTGCAGTATTCAGTTACACGTGAAATGATTTGTAATTCTGAGTAATCACTTAGGACAAGCCCTTGCACCATTTTATCTATACATGACTCTAGGCCAAAGTCAATACTCATAGTAAAATAATGAGATGAAGCTAACTGAGCCCTTTTATTAATGCTCCAAGGAGCAAATCTGATGCTTGAGTTTCTCCCATGGAAAGTATCTACTTCTTCCTAAAAAATGAACAAGTGGTCAGGATGCCCAGTAGCAGCCAGGGTACCTGCTTCTGCAAAGTCATAAATAACCAACCCTTCCCTCCTCCCCCCATTCTGTCCGTGCACCAGGCTTCACCCAGCTGCAGGTGAAGGCACATAAATTTTGCATTACCTCTGGGCTCATTAGAGAGATCTGGCTCTCTCCTAATAGTTTCCCCTGACTTAGGGACACACACACACACACACACACACACACACACACACACACACAAGCATGGCGAACCTTAAGAGAAACAATGCACAATACTTTTGCCCTCTCTTCCTCATCAGATTCATAAAGAGAGAAAATCAAATGTTCTAGCAAATGCACAGCTTGGTGACAGAGTCAGCGTGCAACTGTTAGGAAAATTAGATGGATAACCAGCTGTCCCAGTTTCCTGGAAATGGGGCATGGAAGGGAGAGGATGCTGGAAGGACGGGCAAAGGAAGGGTGTAGGGAAATCCTTGCTTTGAACTCCCCTATTCTGTTTTCCCTGAGTCACTACTGCTCAGGTAACCAAGCTGACGAATAGGTATTAGCATTAAAGGCCTCCTCTCTAAGCAATGGACAATGTGTCACTCTTCTCTGTGCTTGTTGAAGACTATTTCCACTCTTCACAGAAAAAAAAATCTGAACCAAGTGTTACTTATTAAGACAAAATCTCCATACTCTTGTACTTCAAAATAATAAAACAGCTATAGGAGAAGAAAGAATATAAAGATACCTGCATACAAGTTCCAGATGTCTCCTCTTAACTAGGTGCCTCTGCCAAGTCTCCTCATCTCTGAGCTCAGTCTTCTCATCTGTAAAGAGAAGATTACTTATTTATAGGTCAAACTGTGAAAAGTAATGCTTAGTCCAACATCTAACAATAAACATGTTTACCTATAACCCTCCCTTTCCTGGATTATTCATGACTGTGGGACATTAATGTAAACAGACCATATAGAGATGTCAATTAAATTACTCCTAACATTTCTCTGATTACAGCTTTTGGTAGGTGACCAAAATAGTTTTTTTTTTCTTCATTTCCATTGGTGTGCTCATTGGGAAAGATGCCAACAAACATGAAATTCTTCTCCAAAAAAAGCTTTTATGAATTGCCAACCAAATAATCAGTCACAAACCATAGAGATGTTGCTAAAAGATTCAAGTACCTACATGCGGAGTACATACGAAGTTCACGTTAATTCCGTTTTCCTCAGCTGCAATTTGATTTTTCACACAGCCTGAACTTGAAGTGGTATTTTTTTCTTTAAATGGAGATTTCATGACACATAGTTTCTATGACAAGGTAGCTCACACTTTCCTGGGAGAAACGTTCAGTCTAACCAGGACTCAAGGTATGCGACGCGCGCACTCACATGAGCACGCACACAGTGACTTCCCAGACACACGGGGAAAAGGGCCTTTGGGTAGAAGACACAGGATACATGAAGTCACCAACACTGAAGAAATCTTGGTATTAGGGGAAACTGCACAACGTCTGCTGTACCTGGAGTGCGGAGAGGTGGTGGAAGGTGGTAAGACTTGAGGGAACGAAGGAGACAAGCCCCAGTCGGATGGTATTTATCAGCAATCCTGAGTGTTTGCACCTGATCTGGAGGCCAGATGCTCTCAGATTTTAGTGTGAAAAGAATCACATAGGGGGCTTGTTAAAAAATACAGAGCCTCTAGGCCCTAGCCCTAGGACCTAGGTCCTACCATCATCGATTCTAATTCAGAAATCCTGGTGTGGTTCCAGAGAATCTGTTTCCTAACAAGCTCTCCAGGTGTTTCTGATGGAAACTGATACACAAAACTCTCATTGAGGAGCACTTGCTGCAGGATATGGGGAGTCGTTAGGAATGTATCCCAGGCATGATATAATAAGATATATGGTATCTGAAGATAAGTACTTCCCAGAGGATAAATTGGAGGACACCAAGACTGGAAGGAAGTACATCATCCAATTGGGAAGCCTTTTCAATAAGGCAGGAGGGAAATAATGAGACCACTGAACTAAGCACCATTAGATGAGGATGTAGGGAAGAGGTACAAGAATTCAATAGGACCTAGTGGCTTACTGAATGGAAAAGTGAGAAATGTAACTTGACTTCAAGCTTCCTGTTTTGAGTTCTACTCTAAATGATTATTTGTTGAATCATTATATAAGACAGTGAATAACTTGGGGAAAGTGAGTTGCAGTTTCGATGTATCAGGTTTAATAAAGTGGTTAAAAGTATGGGCTTTGGGGTTAGATAAACTGACTTTAAATCCTAACTCTGCCACTTAATCTCTTTGTGACATAGGTAACATGCTTCACCTCTCAGATATAAAAATGGGGAAACATTCAAAAATTTTATGAGTAAATCAATTAATATAAGAAAATATCTTAGCACAGTCTCTGAAAGGAAGTGATTAATAGATGCTGATACAATGAATAATTGTTATTAACTTTAGTGTCATCAACATTAGCTACCTCGAGCTATTCCATAGACAGATGAAAATATCATATAAGTGATTATTAAAACTTCATTACAGGTAAGATAATACAGAGAGAGAAGCATTTGAAGAAACAAACACTGATGAAATCCAGGGGAATACACATGCTTTAGTTGATAAACTGGATGAAGCTGAGAAGTGCTCTTCATCCTCAGATAGAAAGAAAAGCCGAACATCTTGTAGGTCAAGGGTATAGAGCAGCTTAAGATAGAGGAAATTGTCAATAGTGTCACTTGCTTCAGAGAGGTTAGGTGAAATGAAAGTCAAAAAAATGTCCATTGTATTTGGCAAGTGGGAAAACACTGATGACCTTAATTATAATGGCTTTAATTCAAATAAAGTAAATTAATAGAAATAGTGGTAATAAGAAGAGTCATCAGGTGGAAAAATAATTGGGTTTTCTTTTTTAGTATGAGAGGAGCAAGTGTACATTCTCAAGCTTAGAGAAAGACCCAGTGCAGAGGAAGAAAATCAGAATCAATGATGGAGGAAAGTCGAAGAGGTGATGAAAAAGGATGAAATTAAAAAAAAAAAAATCATGAGTAGGTGCTGCCTATTCCGGAAGTGGTCAAAATTCCGGAAGCCCGAGGTAGCAAAATACAAAGATGAGTGTATTCCTGCCAGAGAATATAAAGTTTCTCTCTAAAACTGGAATAAGACTGGCCGGCATGGCTTAGTAGTTGAGCATTGACCTATGAACCCGGGAGGTCACAGTTTGATTCCCAGTCAGGGCACATGCCCAGGTTTTGGCTCAATCCCTAGTAGGAGATGTGCAGGAGGCAGCTCTCTCATCATTGATGTTTCTATTTCTCTCTCTCCCTTCCTCTCTGAAGTCAATAAAAATATATTTTTTTAAGAAAAATATAATTGGAGTAAAATCTCTTGCAGAAGTACTAGTAAAGGGGCTATCCTGAGAGATGGGTTAAGCACTAAGGGAGAGAGCTAAGAATCTGAACTAAGTAGCAGGACCACGGGAGCTGACCAGGACTGTAAAAGCCATCAGGCAGTACCGAGGCACATAATTTGTGAGTGTATTTGGTTTTCTCCAGTTCTTTCCAAAGCCTGGGTGGTTGTAAGATCAAAGAAGATGGATTGTGGATTTAATTTAATTTAAATTTTACAGAGCAGATGTGGTAGAAGGACAAGGTAATAAAAGGAGATAGTGTTGGAGAGAATGAAGTTGAAGTAATAGACCAAGATTTACTAGAGAAGAAAGTAAAGGCAGAGGAGCTGATAGTCTGAGAGAAAGCCGAGTGTTGAAAGGAAGGGGGCGACTCAGTGAGGTGGAAGAACAAGCAAAGAGGGGCAAAGGAATATGAAAAGTGGACAGAATTGAGGGGCTACTGTGTAAATGAGGGGCATGTAATTTTGGAGGGGAAGTCATCTCAGATGTTGAGAAAATTGTGTGTACAGCCATGGACAGGGCTCACATTCAAGACATTTCAGGCACTGCTGCCCCTAGAGCTGGAGCAGGGCCTTGGTGGTCCTCTACACAGACCTGGGATCTACGCTTCAACTGCTGCACTGTGCAGAATTCTGGACAGGTCCCTGGGAGCAGAGGGGCATGCGGAGGGGAGGGAGCATCTGCCAGAGAGTGCTTAGCATCCAGTGTACCTTCTTTACTGTTTTAACAGCTGGTGTGTACTAGTTGAATACCAGTGCTAGACAAGCACTGGGTGACTGAAGAGAAGGGAAGATGAAAATCATCAAGGCAGGAGAAGTTAAGAAAGGATGCTGCATGTATTATCCACATGAATGCGGAAATCATCCAGGATGATGAATAGAACCTATACAGAAAAACATATAGGAGAGTGCTTAATCCTTCAATGAATGCAGGCCAGTGCCCTGGTGATTGGTAGGAAACATCCATGAGGAAAACCCTATATAATAAAAGTCTAATATGCAAATTGTCCTCTCAACCAGGAGTTTGGCTGGGAGTTGACTGTTCGCCCAGTCACTATGACATGCATTGACCACCAGGGGGAAGATGCACTGGCCACCAGGGGGAAGACACTCTGACCAGTAGGTTAACTTGCTGCAGGCACTGGTTGGCTGGACTGGAAAGTGACGTGTGAGGTGAGAGCCTTCAGGAAGATCCCAGGGTTTTGCCAGAATCCCAGGCTGGGGTGGGAGCCAGGAGGGACCAGGTGACGCAGGATAGCTGCTACACGTGATCCAAGAGCCATGGACTGCGCAGCCCTCCATAGCCTGTGGCTTTCTCAGTGTGCAATTTATAATCTTCAGAGCTGCTTGTTTTTATTTGTTAAGTTTCACTAACTGCTCCAGGACAGTGGGTAGCACCATTACGGGGTGTCGTAAATGTTTCCTTCCACATTCTGCGTGGTTCAGGGTTCAATATCTGGAAGAGGAGCCGCACACAAATGAAATAGAAAAGACAAGAGATAGTTTGGAAATATTGGGGGACCAGGCGGGTAAGTCCAACTCAAGAGGAAGGACTTCCACCCGTGCTCAGTCCACACTGACCTTTTATAGTCTGAGGTAAACAATGCAGTGGTTACCATAGTTACAGTTCTTGTGAGTTTCACCTGTTTTGATCATGGTTACACTCCCTGCACTTCCCTCAGCCCATTAGCTTCCCAGGTAAGATCTGAGGAGTGTTATAAGGTCAAGCCTAATTATGCTAAGAGGACTGAGCCCTCTAAGCTGGGACTTGTTTGTGACTTTGCCAGCAGGTCAGTCCGAGGCTCAACCCTATATCAGTTTCCCACAACGGGGGGGGGGGGGGGGATCCTGCCCGAGGCCAAGGGGAGCCTCAGGCTCCCAAGGATGCAGTAGAGAGAGGGGCGGAGCAGTGTCAGAGAAACCAAGTCCAAAACTTGAAAGGAAGCAGGAGGTAGCTAGGGGTAGAGGGTGACAGCTGTGCAGGGGCCTAGAAAAGCTGCTGAGTGGGGCAGCCAAGGAGCCCAGTGCCTGTCCCGTGTCCCTCCATCCTCCCTCCCCATTACCCATCACCCCAGCTCTCTTCTGAGGCACTGCCTGGGCTCGCCTTGCACAGCTCTGAACCATTGCAGGGCCCCTCACAGCCCCACCCACGCTGCCTTGCCCACACTGCCTCACCTGCCCAGCACAGTCCTGCCCTGCCCTGCCCAACCTTTGGGGAGCTCCGCTCTGGAGGAGAAAGGGGGAAGCTGCAGGCAGGAGGTCACAGGAGAAAGGGACCAACCAAGTTAGATGGAGGGGAGGGAAGGAGGCAGGGACCCCACAGGACTAGGGACAGAGATGGGTGGGGAAGGAGGGCCATGCTGAAGCATTGCCTTGGTTGAAGTAGAAATCCTGACCCCATTTTACAAACCCCAACAAAGTGTGTGTGTGTGGCGGGGGGCGGGGGGGTGGTAGGGGGGAGGAGGGAAAGACAAAAGAAGCTGTGAGGGGACTAGATGGATGGAAAGCACCAACATTTGATTCATGGCCTATTTATTTTTATTTTTGCTAATATATTTTTATTGATTTCAGAGAGGAAGGCAGAGGGAGAGATAGAAACATCCTATCTAATAAAAGAAACATGGTAATTAGCGTACATCTGCTACCCTTCCCATTGGCTAATCAGGGTGATATGCAAATTAACTGCCAGCCAAGATGGCGGCCAGCAGCCAGGCAGCTTGAAACTAACATGAGGCTTGCTTGCTTCAGTGACGGAGGAAACCAATGTTCCCCGCCTGCCTTGCCAGCCTCTGAGCTTGCAGTTTGAAACATAGTTACAAATATAGAAGCTAAACAAAACCCCAGAAACCTGCTTTCAGCCCGCCGGGATCTCAGAGCTGAAGTAGATACAGTGTTTTGAATATAGAACACAAACAAGCCAGATACCTGCTTTCAGCAGCAGAGGCCTCAGAGCTGGAGTCAGAGCTAAAGCTGGCACAGATTAAAAAAAAAAAAAAAGAAAAAAAGGAGCAGTTGGGAGCTTGAGTCACCCGCCAGCCTGAAAACAGCCCTCAGCCCTTCACCCAGACTGGCCAGGCACCCCAGTAGGGACCCCCACCCTGAAGGGTGTGTGACCAGCTGCAAACAGCCATCATCCCCTCACCCAGGCTGGCCAGGCACCTCAGTGGGGACCCCCACCCTGATCCAGGACACCGTTCAGGACAAACCAGCCGGCCCCCACCCATGCACCAGGCCTCTATCCTATATAGTAAAAGGGTAATATGCCTCCTAACACCAGGATCAGCGGAGCCTCGAGGCCTCCTGGCACCGGGATCAGCGTGACAGGGGGGCAGCGCCCAAACCCCCTGATCGCCCTGTGGCTCTGTGTGTGACAGGGGGCGGGGCCACAACCTCCCTATCCCCCCTGCTCTGTTCGTGACAGGGGAAGGCGCCCCAACCTCCTGATCAGCCCTGCTCTGTGCCTGATAGGGGGGAGCTCCCCAACCCCCTGATCGCCCTGTGGCTCTGTGTGTTACAGGGGGTGGGGCCACAACCTCCCTATCTGCCCTGCTCTGTTCATGACAGGGGGTGGTGCCACAACCTCCCCATCGACCCTGCCTTGAGTGTGACAGGGGGCGGTGCCCCAACCCCCTATGGGCCCTACCCTGAGAGTGACTGAGGGTGGCATCACAACCTCCCAATCCACTCTGGTCTGTGCATGACAGGGGGCGGCGCCCCATCTCCCCAATCGGCCCTGCTCTGAGCCCGACCAGGGGCTGCACCTAGGGATTGGGCCTGCCCTCTGCCACCCGGGAGCAGGCCTAAGCCAGCAGGTCATTATCTCCTGAGGGGTCCCAGACTGTGAGAGGGCACAGGCCGGGCTGAGGGACCTCCCCCTCCCCCCCCCCCAAGTGCACAAATTTTTGTGCACTGGGCCTCTAGTCAATAATGAAAAAGAATCATCTGCTGCCTCCCACATGCCCCCTACTGGGGATTGAGCCTGCAACCTAGGAATATGCCCTTGATCAGAATCGAACCCAGGAACCTTCAGTCCACAGGCCGTGGCTCTATCCACTGAGCCAAACCATCTAGGAAGACCCATGGCCTACTTAAAATCACTGCAGTAGTAACACAATGGTCTTCCATGATAATGAGGGTGTCCCTCCTTATATTGGGGTAATCGGAACTGCAGCAAAGTAAAGGCACAGCCATGGAGCCTGCCAGGGGTTTCCATGCACATGATGCAATTTACTTCATATGGCAGCTGAGAGGGTGAGCAGAACCTTGGAAGGACATGAGGTCTCAAAGACCAGGGGCTGGAAGGAAAGTGTGTGCCTAGCATTCCGCACCATGAGTTACTATATATATATATATATATATATATATATATATATATATAGCTCCTAATATAGATAAAAGCCTAATATGCTAAGTGTCTGACTGAGCAGTTGACCAACCAGTCACTATGATGTGCACTGACCGTCAGGGGGCAGATGCTCTGAGCGTTTGGTTAGCTTACTGCTGGGGTCCGGCCTATCGGGACGGGGCGAGACAGAGCCGGACATGCTCTGGAGCCCTCCCTCGGTCCCTTCCTCGGTCCCTCCCTGACCACCAGCCCCAATTGGCCCCAATCAGGACTTGTCGAGATGTGCACTGGGCCTCTAGTATAAAATAAAGTAAAATAAAACAAACCAAAATAAAACAAATAAAAAACAGTAAAATCTAATGCATGACAATCCCCACTCACCAAAAAACAGGAATTTCCAAATAAATGTAGAAAATCAATGACCTAGGACCCACAACTTACAATTTAGGAAGTTGGCTTCTATTCTGCTTGGAAAATGAGAATCAGGAGAAACTATTCAAAGTATTTTATTACATTTTTACTTTTACTTTTTCTCCAGTGCATGCACCCAAATCTGTGGTTTACTTTGCCTCTCAGCCTGGAATATCTGGGTATTTCATGTTAGCTCCCATCTTATGTAATGTTTAAATCTTGGCCCCTGTCCACATAGGCAGAAGTTGTTTTTATTGCCATCATTATCTGACACTCCAGTTAAAGCAGGCTGTTTTATAGTACCAGTTTGTTTTACTGTCCTCAGGAGACTTTCTACCTACCTTTTCTCTAAGATTGGACCATTTGAGCAGGATCTATGCTGGGTTTTGGAGGTGATTGTGGGAATCCTACAAATCCAACCTTATACAGCTCTTTCCTTTTGCATTTTTCCATCTTTCCTGGATACCTATTATCCTAAGTTCCTACTTCCTTTTGTCTTTCTCTTTTATTTTTTCTCCCTTGTTCCCTATTTAAATCTGAGATCATTCTTACATATTCTGAAGCCATACAGATGCACCCTCTTCCTCATAGAATCTCTTAAATTTGGTAGAAACAGAGGAAAACACATAAATAAAAATATATTCACTTAAGCACTGGGGCATCTAAATCTATTTATACTATTAGTTTGCCTTTGTGTCTTAAAAACTCAAACTACTTATTTACTTCCTAAATGCTGGCAATAGCCTCTGATGTATCAAATTCTCTTCGTCAGTTCCTTATGTGGAAAATATCTATCACTTAGCCCCATCATTCTCCTAAAACTGTTAACAGATTTAATAGTTTAAGCTACTATGTTAAAAAGGAAATATATTTTTAAAGTCAAAATAAAGCTGGTGTGACTGTGAGATTGGCATTATTAAAAGCATGTTATTCAAATGTCTATGATGTCTGCTAAATATAAGTGGTTAAAATAATTTAAAATGAGTTTTTATTGTAAATGAGAATATATACACATTTAAGTCCTCTCTTTGAGAGAAAATTGACCTATTTGAAGGATTTTCACATTTAGCAAATGTATTTTCTATAATATAAGGATAAAAGGAAGTATCTGTATTTAGGCTTGGATATCACTAAGAATATGTAGATTTGATGCATACAAATGTGCTTAGTAAAAACTGAGCCTTTTCTGCATTAAATAAAGTAGAATAACTAATAACTCTTGATATTACACTTAAAAATAAGTTATTAGAAAAAGCATCTCAAAACCCTAGTCTCCACCCTGCCGTCTTCTTTAAATAACTCAGTCAGGAAACCTCAACATTTTATTTGATTATTTAAGAGTTCCCTTTAGAGTGGGAGTAGATAGAGCTTGATATCATGATGCATAAATAAATAATTGGAAGGTTTCTATGTCCAGATCAAATTCTAAAATCAGATAAGTGGGCTTCACTTTATCTCTTGTTATTTCAGTGGTGGGAAGCCTAGTTTCTTCCCTCCCTCGGTTGCCGGTAGTCTTCTCGAGATTACTCCCTTGGGCTCTCCTAGGGCTTGAGGGATGTATTTAGGGTCCCATCAACCCTTTTAATCTGATTGCCTTTCTGCATTTTAATCTCCACTCCTAGGTCCTCTCATAAATGGAAAGTACTGCCTAGTCTCCCCTTCCTTTCCACCTCTGAAACCACACTCAGCCCACAACAGCGGAGTTACAAATGCCAGATTATACACGTTCCCCTTCATGAAAACTGCTGTGTGACACTCTTCTGAGGCAGTCAAATGCAGGAACCAGTAACGAAGCTTATAATTATGTACGCTATTTAATACATGATGGTTGCTAGTGATGGCTGCATGCTTCATAAAGAAGTAAATGGAATGCATCAGTTAATTTCTTAATTTTTTAAACAAATAATTACTTAGCAACTAAAGTACACCAGAAATTGGGCTATGAACTAAGAATACAAAGATAAGTGAACATGTTTCCTGCCTTTAAAAAACAACAGTCAAGTAAAGAGTCATGTAAATACATTATTAGAATAGAATCAGTGGTTCTCAACCTGTGGGTCACGACCCCTTTGGCAGTCGAACGACCCTTTCACAGGGGTCGCCTAAGACCATCCTGCATATCAGATGTTTACATTATGATTCATAACAGTAGCAACATTACAATTATGAAGTAGCAACGAAAATAATTTTATGGTTGGGTCCCAACATGAGGAACTGTATTTAAAGGGCAGAAGGTTGAGAACCACTGGACTAGATTATGACAAAAATGTTACACATTTCATTTAGACACAGAGAATGGATGAACTAACAAGACAGAGGAAGGTCAGGGATGGCCAAGTAGGATATCACCCAGAAGATAATGTTTGAAAGGTTTTCAAGGAAAAGTATGAGACAACAGGAAGAAGTCATTTCAGGCAATGACACATACAAAGTCTCAAAAAAAACATATAATAAAACCTGACATTGTTACACGTCTGTCAATAGTTTAGTATATAGAGAACATAAGACAACAGTTGTCATATTGTTGAAATTGGACATTCTAAATTCCTGTGGAAAATAATGCCTTTTGTTTTCAGTATCAGGATTTCCTCTGTTTACTTTGTCCCTGAAGTCCCATGGTAATGCAGAAGGAGACAGGTAAGGGCTCCCAGAATCTTAGAAAACCACATCAGATTTGTGATGCCTTCTAGAACAGATGATTATCCAAGCAGAGTTCAAAAGAATGCCTTAGACAAATAGGAAAAGGTAAAGGCACCATGTCTAAGACAAAGTAAAATGGAAGTTACCCCTGTGTAGCCCTATCACAGCATAGAACAGAATTCGCAGGAATTCTGAGAAGTGTTATACCTAACAGAGTTCTTCACCAAAAACTATATCACAAGCAAAATTATTCCTTCAAAGATCCTCTTTTCTTATCACACCTGTACTCTTCTGGAGCATTCCCATGGTGACAATTCTTTGGCCTCACAGGGAACTGAGGCCTTTTATCCTTATTGCTTCACTAGAGGCCTAGTGCACAAATTCATGCACCAGTGGGGTCCCTTGGCCTGGCCTGCAGGATCAGGCTGAAACTGGCTCTCCAACATCCCCTGAGGGGTCCCAGATTGCGAGAGGGTGCAGGCCTGGCCAAGGGACACCACAGGTGCATGGTCAGGGCTGGGGAGGGACATGGGAGGTTGACCAGCCAGGGAGGGATCGTGGGAGGGCTCCAGGGCATATCTGGCTCATCTTGCTCATTCCCAATTGGCTGGACCCCAGCAACAAGCTAACCTACAGGTCTGAGTGTCTGCCCCCTGGTGGTCAATGCACATCATAGCAAGTGGTTGAGTAGCATTAGCATATTATTAACATATTACACTTTGATTGGTTGAACGGACGACTGGACGACTGGACACTTAGCATATTAGGCTTTTATTACATGGGACTACTATCTACCAACCCCCTCAGGAATTCACTTCCCTTTTCCAATAGCTCTTATACCAAAGCCTTTCTAATAATGACTTGTTTTTTGCAAATACCCTGGATGTCCTGGGTTCTTCCCCTTTTCATCATATCCACTTTGCAAATGGCAGGGATGAATTGAACAATGCAACTTCTTTGGGCCAGCATCCATGGAGCTGAGCACAGCTGGAGAAAAATCTTACAACAGGAAAAAGTGGGATCATGGTTCATTCATGAACACCAGCCTCAAATGGTCATTTAACACTGAAAGACTAAAGTGGTCTCCCACTCACCATCGCAGTGACTATTCAGTAACATCCTTATGCCACTCCAACTGTCCCAACCCTTTTATTCTCATCAAAGAACCTGACCTCACAGTTCATAGAATATAGAAACCACATATAAATACTACATTATCTTCTCAGTACTAAATCTGCATCTGCACTCACTCATCTTTCACCTTCTTTCCTCTTATTACAAAGGAGCTAGTAACCTTTCTTTCAAAAATCTTTTTCAGAGTATCAAGTAACATTTTTAAAAAATCACCTTTCCCATTTTTCTTTTGTGGATCATTCTCATCAACATCCATATATTTTTTAAATGAGAATCAAAACAAAACATTCCCTTGATTCCACATTCTCTCTGCAACTAGTATTTAATTTTTCAGCTTCCCTTCAAACCCAAATTCAACTTTATCACTTCTCAAGGCAATCTTGCTTTCACTCCTACCATCTCAGTTCTTGCTTGGATCGCCAACGATTTATATCACAAACCATTTCTTGTGTTGCTCAACCTCTGAGCAGTATCCATGTCTTTCTCCATGCCTTCCTTCCTGGCACAGCCTCTTTGCTTCTGCAATAATACCCTCTCCTGCTCACATTTCTATCCCTTTGGTTCTTCCTTCTCAGACCCAAAGCAGAGCCTGAGCTGATGATTTCTGTGCAAGTAGTTTGTTTGAGAGATGACCCAAGGGAAAGAATATTAGGGACTTGGTAGAGTGAAATAGACAAAGAGGACTAAGCAATAGAAGTGTGTTATTAAGGTCAATGTAGTAAGCAAGAGGGGTAAAGAGAGTAATTCCTGGGAGGTCTCCTGAAAAGTATACAGAATGCTTCCCTTAATTGCTCAAAAGATGTTAGTCAGTTTATTTTGTTCATTAGAGTCCACATATATAGTAGATGATATCAGAATAAACTGATGAACAAAATAGAAGCAGAGGCATGAATACAGGGAACAGACTGACAGAAGTCAGAGGGGAGGGTGGAGAGGAACTGGATGAAAGAAGGTGAAGAGATTAGACAAAGAACATATGTGCATAGGCCAGGGACACAGACAACAATGTGGTGATGGCCAGAGGGAGGGTGGGTGGGAGCTGGGTGGAGATGGGTAAAGGGGTGGGAAATAGGGCAGGAAATGGGGAATATGTGTAATAGTGTCAACATTAAAAAGAAAAGGTGTTGGTGTTTCTTCCTTCTTTACCTATCACTTAACTTTTATAGACCTCAGGACCCAATCCTGGGCTGTCTTCTCTTATCATTTTACTATCCCAGTGATCTCAGACATTCTTATGCTGCAACTCCTAAATGTTTACAGCCTCTGAGTTTTTGTCCACTGCATAGATCGCTATTCCAGGTAGAACTCCCTAAATGACATCTCCATTTGTAAGAATTCCCAAAATAATATCTTGATTATTTTTCCCATTCCTGCCCCAAATTCCCTGCTTCCTTAATTTTCCACATCTTAGTAAATCCCATTCACTCAGTTACACAACTGGAAACCTTGGTAGCATTTGACAACCCCCTTCTTCTCCCTACCTACAGCCAATCCATCACCAAGTTCTATTAATTCTACTGCCAAGTTATAGCTCTTTTTCTTTTTCTTTTTTTTACTTTTTATGTCTCATCTAGACTATTGTGAGAGTCTGCTTCATGTTTTGCTTGCCTCCAAGTCTCTCTGCATAAAGGAGCCAGGATGATATTTCAAAAAACGTATGCCAAATTTTATTACTCCCCTACTCCCCTGCCTAAAGGATTTAATTGTCTTTATATTATCTTTAAATAGATAACTTGTTCTTATTTTCTTGGGACAAGTCCTGGTTTATGCCTATTGTCAGCTTAATCATTAGCAGGGTCTACTTTCATTCTCCAAAGTGCCCCATTTTATTATATTGTGCAAATCACCCTACTTTTAAAATAAATACAAAATTTCTGTATGAGTTACTACACACTCATCTATAGTGGTACAGGGCTTGGTCTCATATTTTTACACACTAGCCAATTTGAAAGCACCAACCTTTTTCTGCCTCTGAGTCTTACACACAATGTTCCCCTGAGTGCCATGCATTCCCTCTGAACCTTGCCAATTCCTGCTCTTGCATCAAGAGTTCACTTAAGGCCTCCTTCTAAAACAGGAATTACTCAGTAACACAGTATTAATCATTTCCACTCAGGCATTGTTTTTGTATCTTCTGCCTTTCATTCTTAATGCAATTATAATGTTATTTGTGCATAATACAGATCTTTGCCACTGTAGAGTAAGCATGAGGCAAAAACATATCCTGTACTTAGTTATGGATATTCTAGCACAGTGCTTGACCCCATTATGGGTGTTTTCTTTATGAAAAGAATGGAGAACAGAGTGAGGAGAAATACCAGTCAAGGCCTTTTCATACATCCATTTTCTAAATCTGAATAAACATAAATCTTTTCATCACTCTGGCCTACTAGAGTGCAGTGAAGATGCCCAAAGAAAGAAAATGCCAGCATAGGAGCTGCACATAAAATTTTCTAGTGCATTTTGAAGGTGAACAAAGCCACCTAAACACACTGGAGACAAACTGCATAGAGGTTGTAGTTTAAAATGCCTTGGTAAAGAGAGGAGCTTTATTAGCACTGTCAAATCAGTAAACTAAATAAAAGGATCAAATACTTAATGAAAATTTCAGCTTAAAACACAAAAAAAAGCATTCATATGAAAATAGTTACTGAATTAGTTCTCTGACTAAGGATCATAAGTTGAGGAAATCTTTGAGTCAGAAAGACCCTGGACATGAGCTAGTTCAGTTCTATCATCTTGCAAGGAAGGGAGCTGAGACACAAGTGAAAGTTAGAACCTCTACAGTATGAATGGTCTCCCCTATTTCTGCATAATCAGACAGGTATATTGTAAAAATATTTATTTTACTAGTGACTAATACAAAATCTAGTTAACATGCATAACTTTAGAAATGAACATAAATATACTAGGTCTATCAGAAGATAGCCTTTAGATAATTTTTTACACCAAGAACTATCTTCTATGCCCCATCATCTCATATGAGGGAGACATTAAGATGCTGTGGTTAAAAAAAATACACATTCAGATTTGCAAAGGTGAATTATAATTCAAGGCGATAATTAATGAAATAAATTATCCACTATTGTCACATAGTTAATGCATTACTTTATTTTCTTTAAAGTGCGTTCTTAGTTTCTCCCCTTGGATGGATTTTAGTTTTCATTTTATGAAGAGAATGTGCCCATGTAAGTGATTCTGACAATGAATTCATATATCCCTTACTAAGTTTTGAGCCTTCAAAAACTGGCACATCACAAGTGGGCATTTGCTTTACAGAATGTGGTTCTAGCATCATATACAGGATACTTTTTTTACTAAGTCAGTATCACACATATCCTTTTACAGAGAGCTCACAACATTCAAAGCAAAAAAAAAAAAAAAAAGTCACCCATCTATTCTCCCCCACCCCCACTCCCCACTCCCACCCCAAAGAGAAAGGTCATATTGTCAGAGCCATGCCTTCCCTAGATGAGCCTTGTCACTGGCACGTGTTCACTGGAAAGGCAGTAAAGGCAGGATTAGCACAAGACCCCTTGCAGCAGTGCTCTGTGCTAAGGTAAATATCACATTGTAACTTCTGAGAATGAGAGAAAGAACATTTCCATACATATGTTCTGTGCTCTCACAAATTCCTCCCCAAATTCTTCGGACCAAGTCCAGATTTAGTGACCCACGGTATATTTGTCTAAATCAGAATGTAAACGTGGTCTGCTGACTTTTATGCTGTACCTTAGTTTTAATAAATATTAAAATTATTTTACATGTTTAAATGAGAATAGTAAAGAGTATAAGCACTTTTAATGCATATTAAACAGAACACAATTTCTATTCAATAAAAATACTGGCCAAAGAATTTCAATAATAAAATAAATGTATAAAATGGAGAGATAGGTATGGAAGAAATTATTTACTCATCAAGACTCTAATATATGACAGTTTTCCCAACTGGAGAACTTACCATGCAGAATGTTCTCCACCCCAGAAAATGTAAGCCAGTAGCACTTATGTGAACAATGACTTTGAAGGCTGCTAAGAGCCCCATGAGAGGTTTTCATTACAGCCTTATTTCAGATATGTCGGGTCTAACTTGGAAAGTGTAATTACTTCTATAGAAGTTCAGGGCTTGGCTTCTTCCTGGGTATTTTGGCTTCCCTTGTTTCGGGGGTGTGAGGAGTGACTAATGATGCCCTGGAAACGATTAACTTAAAAAGAAGCAGCTAAGAGTATTTGATCCTCTTTTGACAAAGTGTGAACACTAGGCCTTTTTACCCCCAGAGTGGAACTGGACTAAGAAAAATAGTGTTAAGTGGAGGGAATGGGAGGAATGCATGTTACTGTTCCTTTATCTGGGAGAAGCTATTTCAAGTGATCACTGGTGGAAACTGCTGATAGTCAATCTCATATTTTCACTCTGAGTTTGACATCAATGTTGTCAATACGACATAATCGTCTCTGTCAAAAGCATCATTCATTTCCAAACTGCAGAGTTATTTACAGTCGTGTCTTCACTCAATGTAGCACTACCACTCAACACTCAGCTGTCCCTTCTCTGTTTTAAGTAAACATTCAGGCAGACTTTTAAAGAAGCTCTATTTTAGGTTAGGCTAACAACCTGAAAATGAACCCAAAGAGAAAAACTTCTCCCCTTGTCCAAATACCATTTGGACAAATGGATAAAGTTGTTCACAAAAACTGGCATTTCAAATTGAGTTCTGTTTGGTAATAGACATGGTGCTGAAAAGTGACATTTATAATGACAGCAATATGGATCCCCAATAAAGAAAACTGGGTTGTATTCTGCTCTAATTATAACTGTCGTAAATGTGTGTTTTTAAATTTGGAAATCAATTATAATAATGTAGCTTCTAGTTAAAAACCTACAATAAATCTCTGTTTACAGAAGCATGGCTGATATAGGTCTTTGACTACAATTAAATAGAAAATATTGTGAGGGAAATTTAGTCTTACGTTTCTACACACCTGAAGAAAGAACTATTTTCTTCAGGCCTTTTGTGTACCAAGCCTGGTGCTAGAAGTATAGTATATGAAAGAATGATGGTGATAGGAAGGAAGTAGAGCTAATAGAAATCAGGCAGTGTTTAAAAATAAATTTAACTTGTCTATTCTAACTAGGCTTTCAGAGAACAAATCTTGAGACTCTTGGTAGCTCCAGAACTTTCTATTTCTCAGAGGCAGCTACTTATAAATTTTTAGTAGCAGAAGACATGATAATGGCTAAGAAGCGGATGAAACTTTGAACACTAAAAGTAGGTTTAGAGCTAATTTGACAAACAGAATGTCGGTGGTCTAATGACTTTTAGAAGCTATGATCCTCAATGCTTTTCCTAAGAAAAGTATAACCATCACTATCAACCTGTATGGGATTCCTTCCTCTTAATATAAAATACATCAAGTACATAAACTAAAAAATAAATCAGGAATCTTATATAATAAAATGGTAATATGCACTGACCACCAGGGGGCAGACACTCAATGCAGGAGCTGCCCCCTGGTGGTCAGTGTTCTCCCACAGGGAGAGCACCACTCAGCCATAAACCATCAATCCGACATCCCCCAAGGGCTCCCAGACTGCAAAAGGGCACAGTCTAGGCTGAGGAAACACCCACTTCCCTCCCCCACCAAAGTGCACAAATGTTGTGTGCCAGGCCTCTAGTTATAAACATATTTTTGTTAATTGAACAATTTAAAACTTGGGTTACTTTGAAACCTTAAAATACTAAGCCATTACTTGCTGTGAGCCTACAGTGTACAGATACGTTGCACACATGATTTCATTTAAGCTCCTCTCCAGATCATCAATTTGTTATCATCATAAATTAGGCAACTACAAAGGACAGAGGTTCAGGGATTTGCTTAAGGTTCTACAATGAATATTAATAGTGGTGTAGTTAACATTACCATCAACATAAATACTATGACTTTTTCATGGGTTTTCTCTTTTAATTCTCAGTAATCTGGAGGTAAGGACTATTAATATCCTCATTGTATAGAAGAAAAAACAATAAAATCTTAGGCTTTCAACAACCCTTATTGTAAAAGATCTTAGGGCTGGGATTTGAACATGGATTTGTTTGTTTGTTTGTTTACTCCAAAGCCAGTGCTCTTCTCAACTAGCTACACCCATCTCTCTAAGACCAAAACTGGAATTTGAATCCATAGCTGCTGTTTTCAGTAATGGCACAAATTCCACTTTACCTCACTGTCTTAAATGAAGTTCAAGAATGATCAAAGTGGTAGTTTATTGGCTTTATTTCCCTGTCTTGTAATTTCCTATTGTTTCCCTCTTCTTCACCTCATGTTTATGCAAGCCTACCCAAGCCCCCTGAGCTCTCTATTTTATGAACATCCTTTTGTTTTGATTATCAGCTGTATCTGGGGCTAATGCTAATGATTTAATTGTATTGTCTCCTTACATATTTTCTCAGCTTTTCCTGTGGCACCTCTAATACTAGGAGACCAGGTTTCTACCAATGTAGACCTTGTTGAATACCATACTGTAGTTTTCTCTAGTTCATTCTGTATCTTGTTTATTGATTATTGCCAAACTGCAATAGTCCTAGATATTGTCTATATCAGCTTATTTCCTAAAAGCCTCAAATCCTTTTTCATTTTCGAAGTAGGCGGCACTGACCATAGTCCCATATTCTGTCATCTCAACCTCTTTCCTCACATTTTCCATGTGCTTCCCCCCCACACCCCGAATTTCCACATTGTCCCTATTGCAGTCAGTTTTGCTCAATCCCCATCCATTCTTTTCATGCTTCCTGTGTAGGTACTCCCATTCCCACTATTTTCTTACCCTGTCAAATTTTGAGTCCTATTTTTGTTATATACAAGCAGCTAAGAAACAAAATTAGAAACAAAATCTTCTATTACAGAGTGACTCATACATAATGACAGCCATGAGGTGTTTTTAATGAACACATCTTTTACCATGATTATTACTGTCTTTGTGCAGGTTTCTATAATTATATGTGTTATGCTTCTGGATCACCTTCCTACTTCTTATGTTCTTGATTCCCATTAAAAAAATAAAAAGTTCAGTTAATAAGCATTAGTTACTGAATTGTCACCCCCCTCACTCCACTTATTGGCAATAATTTGGAAATAGCAAACATCTCGTCTGATTATTAGGCCATCCATTTACCATGACCCGAAGCCACATGTAAGTGACTAATGATGTGTGAGCTTTTTGCAATATTAAAAGGAGCAACCTGAACCTTAACTCCAACCATAACAACATCTTTAGAGGCTTGCAACAATTATGCTTATTTCTTATTTCCAGATATCTACAATCAAATAAATCTCTATTGTTTCTTAAATTGAAAAAAAATAGCTTAAATAATTTGTCTAAAATTCAATATAGTTATTATTTTAAAAAATGTATGTTTTCTGAAATTTATTAAGCCAGTGATGAGCATCCTGGGAAATACACATACACACACACACACAATTCTGAACAGCAAAATGAAAGAATCCTCTGGGGGACAATTTATCTCTAGGTATCATAATACTATGGGATACTTCAAGATCATTTTTGAGTTATATCTTTCATTTGAATAGTAATTGGCTATCTACAACAAGCCTGTCAAACTCAAAGGCTAAATAAACGAGATCCAAATAAACGAGGCATGCGGACTGCGGGCCACGAGTTTGACATGCTTGATCTACAATGTATTTTTAAAACTTATTATATCTCACTAATTTCTTACAAGATAGGTGGGGCAAGTAATGCTAAAAATGGAATTAAAGGGTGTTAAATTGTTTTCCAAGTCATTTTCTAATTTAGGACTAGAACACAGGTCTTATGTTTCCTAGCTCATGATTCTTTCTAGTCTATTATGGTTCCTAAGTGTTAATTCATATAGGTACTACAAAGTTAAGATTAAGCTTTAAGTCTTTAAACAGAAAACATTCATACACAATCTATTCTATGTGGTCTAGTATGACAAAGGAAAGGAGCAATCTGATTAATTTTATTTTTTGGTTTCCAATTTCCAAGATTTAAAACATGGGAAAAATATATTCAACATCATGAGAAAACTTAAATTTTAAAACCTGGGAAAAATATATTCAACATCATGAGAAAACTTAAATTTTAAAACCTGGGAAAAATATATTCAACATCATGAGAAAACTTAAATTTTAATCCAAAGAATATTTCAAAATTTCACAGTATTTTAGGGTTATATTCTTCCATTAATTTCTACTATTTCATAGAGATAGTTTCATCTAAAATATTTCCAACTTAAACAGCACACCAAAGTACCTCATTTTATTTTCTATATGGCATTAGTTTCTGGCTGCGTCAATACAAATAAACCACAATGTAATAAGTTGTTGTTTTCCCCTTAGAGCAGAAACATTTTAAAGGCATGCAGATTTTGATACAATTATCTTTTAGTTCTCAGACAGTACTTTAATTTTTCTAAGTAAGGGCTTCTTTCTCATTAAAATGATGGTTGCAAATATTCTGAAAATACACTTTACTATGCTTTCAAATAAAATATTTTATATCTATACAGGAATCACCAGTTCCATTTTGAACACCAAGATCATACATACTTCATACACTATTTTTTTTTCCTGAATGATCATATGTTCAGTGAAGAAGATGGGAAAAATGGAAGCTAAAATAAATCATAAAAGAGACAAATGAAGCTAACCCCAATTAAAGTGTGTTTTGTTTGTGTATTAGATGCTTACTAAATTACCACAGACTTAGTCACTTAAAACAGTACAAATTTGTTAACTTACAGTGCAGGAGGTCAAAAGTCTAAAATTAGTCTTAAGGGTCTCAAATCAAAGTGTCAGAGGACCTGTGTGCCTCTGGAGGCTGTAGCAGAGAATCTGTGCCTTGCCTTGTCTAGCTTTGAAAAGCTCTGTTGGTGTGTGGCTACATCTCTATGATGTCTACTTGCATTGTCGTGTCTCCTTCTCTGACTTCAATCCTCATGCCTCCCACTCATAAGGACCATTGGGATTATAATAGGCCCACTCAGATAATCCAGGATAAAATCCTCAGCCCAAGGTTATAACTTCATCACATTCACAAAGTTCTTTTGCCATGCACATCTTTGGGAGGCCATTCTGCCCATCACAGTGTACATAAAACATTAAATCTTCTAATAGAAATGATGAACTATTTGAAAAAAATACTCTCATATGAAATTGATTTCTTTGAATGCATATTGTTATATGTTTAGGAAAGGTATGCCATGTTAATGTTACCTGTCAGTTCTTTTTAAAATAAACTTCATATTTCATTAATAAATTCAATACCTGAAAGTCATTTTCCAATGAAGATATGTGTGTTTCCCCTCACAAAGTAGCATGTAAAAATCTGAATTGTGAAAAATTGTTTTAAGCCAAATGTGTACCGTGGAATATGTTTTTAAAAATTAAGTTTTCAATAAAATTGGCATTTATGAATCTCTTGCTAGCAGCTGCTGCTACATCAGCTGTGGCCTCATTAGCAAAATAAGCAGTAAGGAAGGCAAGATATATTGTTAAACTGGTTTCCAACCTAATGGTGTCTAGTGAATGAATAGTTAAGAAAATTTGTGCTTCAGGCCAGACAGGATTAGCATGAAATATTCAAAGTGATGAAAAGCTAGGACCTCAAACCAAGACTACTTTACCCACAGAGGCTGTTATTTAAAATTAGAGGAAAAATAAAGAGCTTTCCAGACAAGAAAAAGCTAAAGGAATTTGTTACTGCCAAACCAATATTATAAGAAATGTTAAAAGGCTTGCTTTAAGGAGGAAGAGAAGGAGAAGGAGGAGAAGAGGGAAGTGGGAGAGGAAGAGGAGAAAGAGGAGGAGGAGAAGGAGGAGGAGGCAAAAAGAAAAAAAAACATTGTTAAAAGGAGGCATTGGCAATAAATACATACCTATCAATAATCACTTAAATGCTCCAATCAAAGACATAGGGTAGCTGAATGGATAAGAAAACAAGACTCATATGCTGTCTACTAGAGACCTACTTCAGAATCAAAGATACATACAGACTAAAAGCAAATGGATGGAAAAGGGTATGTCATGCAAATGGAAAGGAAAAGAAAAAGCTGTGGTAGCAATGCTTATATCTGACAAAATAGACTTTAAAACGAAGGCTATATTAAGAGACAAAAAAGGACACTACATAATGATAAATGAAGCAATCTATCTAGTGGATATAACCCTTGTAAATATTTATGCACCCAACATAGGAGCACCTAAATATGTAAAGAAACTCTTGATAAACCTATAGGCAGAGATTAACAGTAATACAGTCATAGTAGGGGATCCTAACATCCCACTGATATCAATGGATAGATCTTCCAGACAGAGAATCAACAAAAAAACAGTAGTCTTAAATGATAAACTAGAGCAGATAAATTTAATTGATATCTTCAAAGCATTTCACCTCATAGCAGCAGAAAATACATTATTTTCAAGTGCACATGGAACATTTTATAAAATAGATCACATGTTTGGATACAAAACAAGTCTAAATAAATTTAAGAAGATTAAAATCATATCAAGCATCTTCTCTGACTATAATGGTATAATACAAAAGATCAATAACAAAAAAGGACAGAAACACACAAAAAGACATGGAGGCTAAATATCATGTTACTAAACAATAAATGGGCTACCAATAAGATCAAGGAAGAAATCAAAAGATACCTTGAAACAAGTGAAAATGAGAACACAACAACCCAAAATCTGTGGGATAAAGTAAAAGCAGTCCTAAGAGGGAAATTCATAGCAATGGAACTCCCATTTGATCCAGTGATCCCACTTCTAGGAATATATCCCAAGAAACTAAAAACACCAATCAGAAAGGATATATGCACCCCTATGTTCATAGCAGCACAATTTACCATAGTTAAGATTTGGAAACAGCCTAAGTGCCCATCAACAGATGAATGAATTAAAAAACTGTGGTACATATACACAATGGAATACTACGCTGCAGTAAAAAAGAAGGAATTCTTACCATTTGCAATAGCATGGATGGACCTGGAGAGCATTATGCTAAGCAAAATAAGCCAGTCAGAGAAAGATAAATATCACATGATCTCACTCATTTGTGGAATATAATGAACAACATAAACTGATGAATAAAAACAGATCCAGAGACAGAGAAGCATCAATCAGACTGTCAAACCTCAGAGGGAAAGTAGAGGAGGGTGAGGGTAAGGGGGAGATATCAACCAAAGGACTGGTATGCATGCATATAAGCATAACCAATGGACACAGACACCAGGGGGGTGAAAGCATGAGACAGGGGTAGGGGGGACAACGGGGGGATAAAGACACATATGTAATACCTTAATCAATGAAGAAAAAAAATAAAAATTTCAATTAGAAAAAAAGAAATAAAAATTTCAAATAAATAATCTATCTGTACACTTTTTTTTTTAAGATATCAATGTGTTTTTTTTTTATTTTTTATTGCTTAAAGTATTACCAAGGGTATTACATCTATCTGTACACTTAAAGGAACTTTAAAAAGAACAAAAAACAAAAACCAAATTGAATAGAATAAAGGAAATAATAAAATCAGAGCATAAATAAATAAAATAGAGTCTTAAAAAAACAATACAAAAGATCAATGAATCCAGGAGATGGTTCTTTGAAAATGTAACCAAGATTGACAGACCTTTAATCAGACTCATCAAGAAAAAAACAAACAAAAAGAGATGACCCAAATAAATAAAATCAGAAATGAAAGAGGAGTAATAACTGATACTAAAGAAAAACAAAGGATTGTGAGAAGGTATTATGAACAACCATATGCCAACAAATTGGGTAATCTGGAAGAAATTTGTAAGTTCTGGAAATATTTTCAAACCTGAATCAGAAAGAATCAGAGACTCTGGACAGACAGGTTACACCAGTAAAATTAAAGCAGTAATAAAAAACAAAACAAACAAACCAACCAACTTCCAGCAAACAAAAGTCCTGGACTGGATGGCTTCAAGGTAAATTTTACCAAACATTCAAAGAAGAATTAACACCTATACTTCTCAAACTATTCCAAAAAAAATTAAAGAGCAGGGAAGACTCCCAAGCTCATTTTACAAAGGCAAACATTATTCTTATTCCAGCACCAGATAAAAATACTATAAAGAAAAAAAATTATAGGCCAATATTCCTAATGAACATGGATGCTAAAATTTTCAACAAAATATTATCAAACCAGATCCAGCAATATATTAAAAAGATCATACATCATGATCAAGTAGGATTTTGGGGATGCAAAGTTAGTACAATATCCACAAATCAATACATGTGATGCACCACATAAATAAAATGCAGGAACCACGTGATCATATCAACAGACACAGAAAAAGCATTTGATAAAATCCAGTACCAGCCCTGGCTGGGTGATTCATTTGATTGGAGTCTTGTCCTGTACTCCAAAAAGCTGCGGGCTCAATTCCCAGTGAGAGCACATACCTAGGTTACCAGTTCGATTCCCAGTTGGGACTTGTAAAGAGGCAACAAAACAATGTTTCTCTCTCACATGGATCCATCATCTTTCTTTCTATCTATCTATCTATCTATCTATCTATCTATCTATCTATCTATCTATCATCTATCTATCTATCTATCTATCTATCTATCTATCTATCTATCATCTATCTATCTATCTATATATCATCTATTATCTATCTATCTATCTATCTATCTATCTATCTATCTATCTATCTATCTATCTATCACCTATCTATTTTTCTCTCACTTCTTCTCTAAAATCAATAAACATATCCACACATCTTCAGATAAGTATAAAAATCAATCCAGCACCCATATGTGATAAAAACTCTCAACAAAGTGGGAATAGAGGGGACATATCTCAACATAATAAAGGTCATATATGACAAATTCACAGCCAACATCATACTCAATGGGCAAAAAATTTCAAGCATTTCCCTTAAGATAAGGAACAAGACAGGGATGTCTGCTTTCACCACTCTTACTCAACATAGTATGGAAGTCCTATCCATAGCAATCAGACAAGTAGAAGAAATAAAAGGCATCAAAATTGGAAAGGAAGTACAACTGTCATTATTTGCAAGATGACATGATACTGTATATAGAGAACCCTAAAGATTCCATCAAAAAATTTCTAGAACTGATAAATGAATTCAGTAAAGTAGCAAGATGGAAAATAAATATTTGGAAATTAGTTGCATTTGTATACATCAATAATGAATTATCAGAAAGGGAAACTAAAAAGAAAATAATCACATTCACAATTGCTTCAAAAAGAATAAAATACCTTAGAATAAATTTAACCAAGGACTACCCAGCCAACGTGGTTCTGGAGTTGAGCATCGACCCATGAACCAAGAGGTCATGGTTTGATTCCCAGTCAGGGCATATGCCCGGGTTGTGGGCTCAATCCCCAGTGTGGAGCATGCAGGAGGCAGCCAATCTCTCATCATTGATGTTTCTATCTCTCTCTCCCTCTCCCTTTCTCTCTGAAATCAATAAAATATATTTTAAAAAATTTTTAACCAAGGATTTTAAAGACCTGTACTGAGAAAATTATAAAACACTAAAGAAAGAAATTGAAGAAGATATAAATAAGTAGAAGCATATGTGTTGTGTTCATAGATAGGAAGAATTAACACCATTAAAATGTCCACACTACCCAAAGTAATCTATATACTTAATGCAAATCCTATCAAGATATCAATAGCGTATTTCACAGAACTGGAACAAGTATTCCAAGAATTTGTATGGAACCACAAAAGACACCAAGTAACAATAGCGATCTTGAGAAAGAAGAACAAAGTTGGAGGAATCCCACTACCTAACATCAAACCATATTACAAAGCCATAGTAATCAAAACAGCAAGGTGCTGGCATAATAGCAACATATAGATTAATGGAACAGAATAGAGAGCCCAGAAATAAACCCACACTTTTATAGTCAATTAATATCTAACAAAGGAACCTAGAACATACATTGGGGTAAAGATATTCTATTCAATAAAGGTGTTGAGAAAATTGGACAGATACATGCAAAAAAAGGAAGGAAGGAGAGAGAGAGAAAGAAAGAAAGAAAGAAAGAAAGAAAGAAAGAAAGAAAGAAAGAAAAAAAAAAAAAAAAAAAAAAGAAAGGGAAAGAAAGAAAGAAAGAGAGAAAAAGAAAAGTAACTAAACCATCCCTTATACCATACACAAGAATAAACTCATAATGGATTAAAGACTTAAATATAAGAATTAAAACCATAAATATTCTGTGAGAAAACATAGTGAAATCTCAGACATTCTTAATATTTTTTTCTAATATGTCTCCCCGGGAAAGG
Source organism: Myotis myotis (assembly GCF_014108235.1). Taxonomy (NCBI): domain Eukaryota; kingdom Metazoa; phylum Chordata; class Mammalia; order Chiroptera; family Vespertilionidae; genus Myotis; species Myotis myotis. The sequence goes on along the minus strand of NW_023416313.1, from coordinate 154,877,819 downwards.
AAAACAAAAGAAAGAATAAACAAATGGGACTAGATCAGACTAAAAACTTTTCCCCAGCAAAGGAAGCCATCAACAAAATGAAAAGACAACCCACTGAATGGAAGAACATATTTGCCAATAATACATCTGATAAGGCATTAATATATAAAATTTATAAATAACATATACAACTCAACATAAAATACAGAAACAATCCAATTTAAAAATGGGCAAAAGACCTGAATAGACACTTCTTCAAAGAGGATATATGGATGGCCAATAGACATATGAAAAGATACTCAACATCACTAATCATCAGAGAGATGCAAATCAAAACCTCAATGGGATATCATCTCATACCTATCAGAAAGGCTATCATCAATAAATCAACAAACAGTGTTGGTGAGGATGTGGAGAAAAGGGAACTGTTGTGCTCTGTTGGTGGGAATGCAGATTGGTGCAGCCACTGTGGAAAACAGTATGCAGTTATCTCAAAAATTAAAAATTGAACTGCCTTATGACCGAGCTTTCTACTTCAGGGAATTTATCTGAAGAAACCTGTAATACTAATTTGAAAGAATATATGTACCTCTTTGTTCATTGCAGCATTATTTACAATAGTTAATATTTGGAAGCAGCCTAAGTATCCATCAGTAGATGAGTGGATACATTTACACAATGGAATACTATTGGGTTGTAAAAAAAGAAGGAAATCTTATCTTTTGCAATAGCATGAATGTAACTGGAGAGCATTATGCTAAGTGAAATAAGCCACTCAGAGAAAGATTAGAATCATATGATTTCTCTCATATGTGGAATCTAATAAACAAAATGAATTAACAAGTAAAGTCAAGACTGACTCACAGAGAGCAAGCTGACAGCTGTCAGGGGAGAGGGGTTGAGATGGAGGGGTGGTGGGATTGAGCAAAAAAGAAAAAAAGAGAAAAATCTCCTGGACCCAGACAATAGTGTGGTGACTGCGGGGGGAAGGAAGGTGGGGTATGTGGAGGAGGGTAAAGAGGGGATAAATGGTGAGAGATAGAGACTTACTTGACTTGGGGTGGTGGACACAAAATAGTGTACAGAAGGTGTGTTGTAGAATTGTGCATCTGAAACTTGTATAATTTTTTAACCAGTGTCACCCTAATACATTCAATTAAAAAAAGAAAATATTGTGCCACCATAATTAATTGAGGTAAAGCAGAAAGTGTTTTGGTGGGTTGGGTTTTTGTTTTTGTTTTTTGTTTTTTGTTTGCCTCTTGTTCAAGAACTATTTCATACTATATTTTGAAGTTACTTTTAGTAATACTTAGACATGGACAACTTAAAATGATATTGTTTTAAGATTTTGAGTCAACTAACTTCAACATTTAAAGACTTGAGGCAAAGACAACAGATATTATTACTATTATTATTATTATTTCACCTTAATTTTTAATTATGACTCTTAAGAATTACAATTTGTCTTTTATTGTCATTCTATTTTTGAATATTTTAAGTTTTATCTTGACTTTATGTGTGTGCCCCTTGTTAATTGCAGCCTAGAATTAAAAAAATTCTAGGACTGACTCTGACATGGAGACCGCGCCATCTTGAAGGGGGAAAGTGGATGTTGTCGGAAGCCTGAAAATCCCATAAATCTACAACAACAATGCCCAGAGAACAGGTGAAAACCTGGGAACACCGGTCCCCAAGCGGCGCAAGCACACAGATTTGGAGGAGGTCTGCACCCCCTCACGGAAATGTCAGATTTCACCTGGGATAAGGAGAGAGAGAACTACTCAACCAGACACCCGGAGAAGAGAGATCATGGGGAGACAAAGAAACAGCCCACATATGAAAGAAAAGCAGGCATCACCAGAGAAGGAAGTAAACAAAACGGAGGCAAGCAACATGTCAGAGAAAGAATTCAGAGAAATGGTCATAAGGTGGATGAAAAGAATGGGAAACAAATTCAACAATGTGTAAGAACCAAGAGGAAATGAAGAAGAACCAAAAAGAAATGAAAAATGACATCACTGCTATAAAGAACTCAATAGAGCCGAAACTGGTTTGGCTCAGTGGATAGAGCATCGACCTGTGGACTGAAAGGTCCCAGGTTTGATTCCGGTCAAGGGCATGTACCTGGGTTGCGGGCACATCCCCAGTAGGAGATGTGCAGGAGGCAGCTAATCGATGTTTCTCTCTCATCGATGTTTCTGGCTCTCTCTCTCTCTCTCCCTTCCTCTCTGTAAAAAATCAATAAAATATATTTAAAAAAAAAAAGAACTCAATAGAAAGCATCAACAGTAGACTAGAAAAAGCAGAGGACTGCATCAGTGAGCTTAAAGACAAGGTAGGAAAAAATACCCAAGCAGAGCAGCTTCTAGAAAAAAAAAATTAAAAAGCAGGAGGAGAGCCTAAGAGAACTTTGGGATAACAAGAAATGAAACAACATCTGCATAATAGGGGTGCCAGAAGGACAGGAAACTAAGCAAGGAATAGAAAACCTGTTTGAAGAAATAATGACAGAAAACTTTCCTGGTATAGGGAAGAAAAAACTCACACAAATCCAAGAAGCTCACAGAGTACCAAACAAAATGAACCCCAAAAGTTCAATGCCAAGGCACATTATAAGAAAATTATAGGCATATTTCTTATCTAAATATATATTATTCCAGTGGTGTGTTGGAGCCTGCTTGGGCCAGCTCCTGAAAGTTGATTTTGTGTGCATCTCTTCCCAGATCTGAGTTCAGTGAAATAGTGCTAATAGCTCAAAATGGGCCGTGATGGGAGTATTTACATCACAGAATCAGCAAAAGCAAAAAACAAGGGCTCTTTCTTTCCAAGAAAGCTAATTATTAATTATTTACTAGCATTCCCCTGCACACACAGCCTCAGTACTAGTTGGGTTAAGGGTTTAAAGCATCTTCTAATTAACCATGGTTACTTGAAAGCCAGTGTGATTACTGTTAAATGATATATTGAATACTTTCAACTGTTTAATATTTCTTACCTGTGAGATCTGTGATTCTGGATTATAGTTTAATATTATCACACAAAAATTACAAGACAAAGATAATATAGAAAAGTAAATTTCTACTTTGTAATGCATGATATTGATATCATGTACCCCCTAATAAGATGCTCTGAAAAGGACATGTCACTTCTGGAGTATTCTTGCCAGAAATGCATAACCTTAACCATGAAAAAAACATCAGACAAATCCACATTACAGGAAATTCTACCAAACAAATGATCAGTAATCTTTAAAAATGTCAAAGTATTGAAAGACAAAGACTGAGGAATTGTCACATACTGGAGGAGATTAAGGAGACATAACACCAAGACAAGGTGGGATTCAGAATTGGAACGTAAACCAGAAAAAAAGATATTAGTGAGAAAATGGGCCAGATTTGAATAAGGTTTCTAGGTTAATAAACAGTAGTGTGTGGATATTAATTTTCTAGTTATAATAATTGATGTAAATTTATGTGAGGTAGTTATATTAGAAGCTGGCAAAGGGATATACAAAACTTCCTGAACTCTTTTTGCCACTTTTTAAGTCTAAAATTATCTCAAATTGCAAAGCTAACAAACTTGCTATAGTTTCTTTAACAGAATATGTGCTTTGGAAGTAGGCAAATCTGGATTTGAATCTTGGTTTCACAAAACTGCATGACTTTTCACAGAGCATGTAAAGTAGTTCTTACATTTAATTTCACTTTTCTCATCTATGAGTGCTAGATAATTGTGTTTATTTTACAGGGTGGTAGCAATTAAAGAAGATAATGCTTCCTAAACCTCTAATACGGTGCCTGACACAATATGCATTGAATAAATAATACTTAATGAAGCTTTACTGATGTTGAAAAAATAAAACTGTTGTATGTCTTTAAGTATTTTTGAAAATTATAATGTTCTGAATGCTCCTCCAAATCCTTGGATATACATGATTGCAAAAAATCCAAAGTGTGCATGTCTGAAAGACACAACTAAGATCTCCCATAGAACTTTGCTTGCATAAGAACCTTGGTCTTGAACCTAAAAGAAAGCGGAGTCTGAGGGCTCTATTGAAGTGGCCTGATGTAGCATGAGCTGTACCTTGGGATCTGCTAATGTACATGTGAGTGGTGTGACCTTGTCATTAAACTCTGGAGACAAAGATTTCATGGTTTCTGAATTGAATAAAAGCAAAGTTGCCTGCCAACTTTTCTGTGCAATTTCTCAATGTTGGGCAACCATATCTTCCTGCACAAATACCAACTATAGGGAAGCTTAATATTAATCATGTGAGATGTATTTCTACATTTACCAGATATTGTTCCCAGTAACAAATAATGTATACTCCCTAATAAGTTTTACCTTTGATACAATTATAATAATCTGGTTATTATTTAACAGGAAAGGAGTAAAAGGAAGACTAGATATTAAAGGCATTCCGTTTATAAAGCTTTGGTGATTTAACACTCTCCAAGTCTGATCCTTGCTGATCAGTGGGGGAAGGGGCAGGACAAAGGCAGTTTAGACACACGCCCAGTAAGGTCTGAGTGATGTGGGAATGTGCCTACCTGTCTGTCAGTAACACCTGGGAGCAAGTCAGTGGTCAAAATAGGCATGAACATTGCAATGGTGAGAAATCTGCATATTTAAACTTCTGAACAAAGGGAGTTCCTCCTATTTTGCCTCTCTTGGCTTTGGCCCTCTGACCCTCTTGAGAACCCTGCTGCAGGGGGCACAGTCTCCTGTGCCCATGTGGCTCACAGCCATGTGGATTAACAGACTCACCGACTTTTAATTAGCTTAAATGCTTGACTGGACCTGGCTGCAACATGGAACAAAAGCTCTGGACACTGGCCTTGCTTTTGGCTCTAGTGGGATCCACTTCACATTTTGAGGACTAGACTAAGGGTCACGGTAATTTGGAACCCAAGGAATGTAACTCCACACAAATAAAGCCTTTTACCACATCTCATTCTCCTGTGGGGGCTTCTGAAAATGCTTATTTCAGCAGTACCCCAAGAATCCCACTCCTCCTTGTGTTTGGGAAACCTGGCCTATTAATTTCTTCAGCAACATATTTGTAGGCTAACAGCCCAATGTTCCAAGAAATGCTGTTCAAAACCTGTACTCACTGTTGCTCTCTCTGTATGCATACTTATGTACATATACTAGTAGCCCAGTGCACGGAATTTGTGCACATTAAAAAGGAATTAATTAGCGGAAATATTTTAATATTGCTATTTGCCCTTTCTCTATAATAGAAGTGTGAGAGATGAAAGAAAACTAGTAAAATGTATATGAAAATAATATATAAATTTATTAATAAACAGTAACAAAAGGATATAACAACAGAGGCATGATATAAAAATGACAAAAACATGATATGAAAACAATAGTGATGCAAACAATGACTGATAAAGTTACTCAACTTATTCTAATATCTCCCTGTACACCACATTAAAAGTGAAAACACTTTCAGAGTGCTTGACTAATTTCCCTTGTGCTGAAGTATTTAGAATTTTAACGTCACATGCTCTTCGAACTCGAGAGAAAGCAACATATAACTGACCATGTGTGAAAACAGGTTCAGGTAGGAATATGCCTGCTCTGTCTAGAGTTTGTCCTTGTGATTTATTAATAGTCATCGCAAATGCTGGCATCACGGGAAACTGTCCTTGAATCAATTTAAATGGGAGGCCAGTGTCAGATGGGGACAAATCAATTCTTGGAATTGGAACAACCTCTCCCTCTGCAGATCCTGTTAGTACTTCAGCTTCGGTAATGTTAGGTCATAATCTTTTGATAATAAATCTGGTACCATTACAAAGACCCCATTTACTATTAAGATTTCTCAATAGCATGATGATTGCACCCACTTACAATTTTAATTTATGACACAGCATTCCCAAAGGAGTAATACTATTAAGAAATTTGATGGGAAAATTTTCCTTTTCAGCATCATCTGTGGAATGAATGGAATCATCACTCAAATATGTGTGAAAATCTCCATCAAGTATATCCAAAATTTCTTCCTTTACTTTTTGAACATGCTCATTTTTTGGACAAAGAATTGTACATTTAGATATATATTTTAATATTGTCTATAGATATAGTATTTCCAAATGTAGCTTCAATAATAGATTCATTACAAATCATTTCACAGGGAATTTCAGTAATATCCATTCCTAAATGAAAACTGCTATCAAGTTTGCCATCTCCAAGTTTTACTAACCATTCACTATAAGCAGAATCCTCTGCTCTCATATTTGTTGTAAGAGACAACTTTCTGAAACATCCCCAAACATTGCAGTACTTTAAACTCGTTTGTACTATGGCCAATCGCATAGCATGCAGTACAATACTGAGACATTGTCAAAAATCCCCTCCAAGAAGGAGAACTTTCCCACCAAATACAACATTCAAATTTCTCTTAGTAATCTGTTTATGGCGTTTATAGCATGACTGGATGCCATGGTGCATTCATCAATAATGAGAAGTTGGGCCTTTTTAATAATTTTAGCAACTTCACTGTTTATATTGAGTCTAGAAATTGAAGTTTCTTTTAGTGGACTGGGTAATTTATATTGGGAATGAAAGGTACTTCCACTGAGAAGTAAATTTGCAGCAATTCCTGTAGACGCTGTGGGTAAAACAATACTACCATGACCTCTAATATAATGTATTAAAACTTTATAAAGATATGCCTCCAAACTCCGAGGGCCGGTTCCTTCCTCAAACCTCGCCCTCCCGGGAAACAGTTCGGGGAGGCCGCAGCTGAAGCTAAGAGGACCAGGACTCAGTGTGGCCACGCTCCGATGGCCGGTTCCTGCCTCAAACCTCTCCCTTACTGGAAACAACTTGGGGAGGGTGCAGCTGTGGCTAAGAGGACCCAGAACTCAGTGCGGCTATGCTCTGAGGGCAGGTTCTGGCCTGAAACCTCGCCGCCCTTGCAGGAAACACTCAGGGAGGGTGCAGCCGTTTCCAAGACAACCCCTGCAGGACTGACTTCGTTCTGGTTGGTCAAGCCTCAGTTGTGATGTTACACCCAGTGTTTTCATATAAATATATATGTGTGTGTATATAGAAAATATTTGCATGTGCATTTTTATACATATACATATATACATAATACTCCTCTGTCTTGTCCAAATATTAGCAGAACTTAAAAGAGTTAAGCTGAGGTCACATTAAAAGAGAACATCATCAATGCCCATGTCAAACCTTCTCTTGTTGTTAAATAAAAATATTAATTTAAAAAGTTAAGAAAGCGCACCTTCGTTTTATTATACTAAGTTCTCTATACCATATTATTTTTATTTATTTGGATTGATCAACACAACTTCTGAATATTATTGCAGAGCAACTTGAAGACATGCACTGCTCTTGAAATGTGAAAATTATTTCAATAAAAATTTCACCTGCAGACAAAACCATTCCTGAGAATTGTTCTAGCTTTAGGTTAATATCTAAATGATGTAAATTTTGCTTTAAGAGTGAGGTTACAGAAAGTGGGAGTGAGATGGGAAACCATAAAAATACTAGAGGAATCCACAGGCAGCAAAATCTCAAACATATGCCGAAGCAATATCTTCACCAATACAGCTCCTAGGGCAATGGAAACTAAAGAGAAAATAAACAGATGGGACTATATCAAAATAAAAAGCTTCTGTAAAGCATAAGAAACCATCAATAAAACAACAAGAAAGCCCACTGCATGGGTGATCATATTTGCCAATGTTATCACTGATAAGGGTTTAATCTCCAACATTTACAGGGAACTCATACAATTTAACAAAAGGAAGATAAACAACCCAATCAAAAATGGGCAATGAACCTAAATAGATACTTTTCGAAAGAGGATATAAGGAAGGCCAAGAGACATATAAAAACATGCTCAAAGTCACTAATCATCCAAGAGATAAAAATCAAAACGACAATGCAGTACCATCTCACACCTCTCAGAATGGCTATCATCAACAAAACAAATGACAAGTGCTGGAGAGGATGTAGAGAAAAAGGAACCCTCGTGCACTGCTGGTGGGAATGCAGACTGGTGCAGCCACTGTGGAGAACAGTATGGAGTTTCCTCAAAAAACTAAAAATGGAACTCCCATTTGACCCAGTGATCCACTTCTAGGAATATATCCCAAGAAACTAGAAACACCAATCAGAAAGGATATATGCACCCCTATGTTCATAGCAGCACAATTTACCATAGCTAAGATTTGGAAACAGCCTAAGTGCCCATAAGTAGAGGGGTGGATTAGAAAACTGTGGTACATCTACACAATGGAATACTATGCTGCAGTAAAAAAGAAGGAATTCTTAACATTTGCAACAGCATGGATGGAACTGGAGAGCATTATGCTAAGTGCAATAAGCCAGTCAATGAAGGAAAAATACCACATGATCTTACTCATTTGTGGAATATAATGAACAACATAAATTGATGAATAAAAACAGATCCAGAGACAGAGAAGCATCGATCAGACCGTCAAACCTCAGAGGGAAGGTAGGGGATGGTGGGGTTAAGGGGGAGAGATCAACCAAAGGACTTGTATGCATGCATATAAGCATAACCAATGGACACAGACACCAGGGGGGTGAGGGCATGAGTGGGGGCTCGGGGACAATGGAGGGATAAGGACACATATGTAATACCTTAATCAATTAAAAAAAAGATAGAACAACAATCAAAGGGCCCAATGACAACCGTAATATCCTATATAATAAGAGAGGACTATGGTAATTAGCCATTATGCGAGGCATAACAACAAAGCGCATCATGACCAGATCACGGATAAGCGGGAGGGTCAAAGCAGGCTGCAGAGAGCTACAGGAGGGGGCAGGGCAGCAAGCTATGAGGGGGGGAGAGGGAGGGGGCCGAGGGGGCAGGGGAGCTGCAGGAGGGTGGCAGGGACTTATTGGCTACAAGTGGGCGGCAGAGAGTTACAGGACGGGGCAGGGCAGCAAGCAAACAGGAGGCGGCGAGCTACAGGAAAGGGCAGGGCAACAAGCTATAAGGGGGAGTGGTGTGGGGGATCTACAGAAGGGCAGCAGCGACCTACTGGCGCACGGATTCTTGCTCAGGGCTACTAGTGAAAATATAAAAATCATAAAAACTCTTTTCACAGCTGTCAGGAGGAAACTGAGAAGCAACACTTAGTGAATGGTCTTGCTTATATCAGAAAGGCCCATCCATGTGGTTAGCTCTAAAAACACAGATTTCTACTGCTCAGTGCAGATTTTTTCACCCAGGCATATGGAGAGCACTGTGTGAAGTGAGCAGCACTTTTCAAGAACAGCTTTCAGTACAAAGTACAGACTTTGCTCTTCATCTTCGTGGCTAGGAAGGAAGGAATAGTCTCAGCTCCCTTCAGGGGCTTCGTAGGTACTCTTGCTACAACTTAGTATTTCTAGTCTTCATAAGACAAGAACACTGAGGATGACAGAGTGAAGCAGTCAGTTTATTCCAAATGCTGAAGTGCTTACTCTACCTTACACTTTACAGGTTTACAATTTTGGAGTCATTGGAACTACTCTTTGGCTCAGTGGTGCAATATTTTTTAATGTTATTTCCTATCATAATAAACACTTTTAGACCTGCCATGATGAGCAAGCCCCAGAGGCAAAGTACGATAAAGATTCAAGGGGCTGTTGAGTGCAGCACGGATGCTTCTTTGCAGAGGAGAAGAACAGAAGTGGGAGGGCCGGACTGGTGTGTGAATTTATTTCTGACTATGCCACAGTTTGTTTAATTTTCAATACATGCCAGTACTTTGGGACGCTGAAAAATACGATCCAAAGAAAAGTTAAGCTTTCATTTAAGATGTGAACAGTGTGTGAGTGTGTGTGTGTGTGTGTGTGTGTGTGTGTGTATTTTTCTGTTGTTCTGTTTAGACTTGGTGAACAAATTGTGCTTGAAGCGGACAAAATATTCAGAAATAGAACTCAAATTACCTCCATTATGTCCACACCAGCCTCTTGTGTTGGTTTCTGGGCATGTGGAAAGAGATGAGACACATTGCATTCTATATTTTGGCTATTTTCACTGAATCAAGAAAACCCAACTTATTCCATTGTTTATTTTATAAGATAAAGGAAATGTAATCTATTTCTTATAAAACTGAGCTTACTGCAATATTATTGGAAATACTTTTACTATCTCTGAAGACGTCCATCATGGAAGTGTTTGTGTTCTACTTGTTCGTATTTTATACTTTACTACATAAGTAAAGTGCATTATAAACAATTCAGTTTCGCTTTCATTTGTGTATCATAGAATTTTAGTGAGTCCCTGGCTCAGCCAAATATTCTTTTATGGATATGTTTAGCAGATCCCTCTCCTAGCAAAAGCAATTAATGTGAATTTCCTATAGTCTTCTCTCAAGAATAATACTGTTAAGAAGAAGGAAGAAAATGTATTTTTATTTTGTATATATAAATACATACTATTTATAATATATACCCTATTATATGTTCATATATACACATAGAGACATGCATATATTTGCATGCATATACATACATACATACCAGTTAGCATATTTATTTACTCAAATATGTATGAATCAAACATATATAAGTGCACATATTATATATATAAAATTATAGTTATGAAATGATGATATAATTATGAAATATATATATATATAACTGTATATATATAATTTCATCACATTTATTGATAATTGCATGGGCTGTGGTAACCTGGCTGACAATGGCTACCCATATCAGAATACTAAATAATTTGTTAACATGACAATTCACTGGCAAGTATGGATGTAGGGCAAAGGAGCTGATGGAGTGAAGGATCTCTAAAATCAACCAGAAACCTTTGTCCATCACATCTTCTCTCCTCTCAATCTTCAACCTCCCCCCACCCCCCGCCCCTAGCTCCTTCCTCTTGTCAGCCCAGAGGAATAAAGTCTGGCCCACCTTTCTCCAAAATATGATGAATTTTCTTCTTGATATGTGGTGCTGCACTGATCTCAAGGGTTTCTGCCTATTTCTTTTCTTATTATCAGACTCTGTAAGAACAGTCTTCATTTGCTGTTCCAATTTCTCACCTCCTCTTTACCCTTAACTCTCTGTAATCTGATTTCTGGTTCCATCAATCTTTGAAACTAGTTCATTTTCAAACTGGCTTCTAGTGTCATATATATACTAATGAGTCCTAAAGTGCTTCACACAGATAAAACCATAGGTCAAGGCCCTTCCTCGTCTGACCTGACCTATCAGCAGCATTGAACATAGGTATCATTTCCTCTTTCCTGGAATACTTCCTCCCTCCGTTTTGGGATGTTATATTCTCCTGGATTTCCCCTGCCTTTTTGTTGTTTCTTCTTCCTTGTCAGGTTACTTCCCACCTTCCAGATTTCTCAACTGTCAGGTGTCCCAGGGCTCAGTCAATGGACTTCTTTATCTCTTTTATATCTACACTACCCTTAGCAATCACATCTTGTAAAAGGCTTTAAATGTGATCTAAACATGGGTGACTATAATTTTACATTTCTAGTCTGGATCTTTTACCCTAACTACAGACTCATATATCAACTAACTATTAAACATCTTCATTTGAGTTTCTAATACTCATCTTAAGTTAACATTTTCAAACACAAATTTATTATCTGTTTACTCCCCTACACCATCTCAGTTAATAGCAACTTTATCATTCCATTTGGCCATGCCCAAGGCTTGGAGTTATTGTGCCCTCTGTTGCCCCCACACTCCATATCTAATCCATTAGCAAAAACGGTTGGTTCTTCTTCAAATTGTACCCAGAATCTAACCATTTATTTCATCTCCTACCTCTACTACCCTATCCAACCACCGTTATCTCTCTCCAGTATTATCACAATAGCCTCTCAACTTATTTCTTCTTCAATCACTTGCCATATTCTCGACACAACAGGAAGAGTGAGCCTGTTAAAATGTGAGTCAGATCATACCAGGCCTCTTAAAACTCTGCAATGGTGTTCTACCTTCAATATTTTTTCCTGTAAAGTATGTATCAAAATACACTCAGTATCTGTTCTTTCCTTGCCTTCAGTCTCTACTCTGCTTTTCATCCTATCTCCCTAAGTACTCGTTCCTACTCTCCTTCTGCTGAATGGTACTCATCTTCCAACTGCCCATTAAGTGACAGTAATTCCTGTTCACCTTTGAAAAGTCTGTTCAGATTTCTCCCCTGGAAATCCTTCCCTGCCCCCTCCCCTCTCACCCTGCTACCACACACACAGAACTTAGCACCCTGGGTAAACACTAACATGATATTTACATTGTATCAAGAGCACCTTCTTAACACTCAGCTTTCTGTGGGGACTCTAAACTGTACAAGGGTAATAATCACTACATCCCAATCATTTTTGAAGGCCCAAGGTCCCATTAGAGGACCAGGTTCATGATAGGTGCTCAATAAATTATTGTTGAATGACAAATGAATAAGTGAATGAAGAAATAAATGAATGAGTTGAGATCATGAAGAATATTAGAGGCAATGGATTAATGTTTTCTTGCATATCCTGAGAGCTTTGCATATTTTTATTGGAGCATTTAGTAAGACAGCTTACAGATGAAAGTCCAAGATTCATGATCACATAAAACATTTCTTCACTACCTAAACTAGCTAGAAAGTGAATAGACTTAGATTGAGCTGAATTTATCTAGTGAAATTCTTATGTTTATGTTTGCACCTTTCTGGATAAAGTGGCTATGTTTTTCAGAGCAAATTTATAAGGAATGTAGAAATGTAATGCAGGCCACATTGGAGTCTTTTGTGTTTCAGTGCTAAATGGAGTTTAAAGTGGTCTTGAATTCTGGCCAATGCTGTAAAATCATTTCCTTTTTTTCTCATTTGTCTCCCCCCGCCCCTATATTTCACATGGGAAAGCCAAGTATTTAATCAAATTACCTTCATCAACTATATTTTCATTTAAATGACACATAGATAAAAAGAGATAATACTTCTGGAAACTGGCTGCTCTTCCATAAACCATGGTTCTACCTGTGGAAATCTTGCAGAAAACTATTAATAACTGAATCTGAAGCTGTGGCAGTAAAACTTAGAGTATATTCTTTTTTTAATATTTTTTTTTTTATTGATTTCAGAGAGGAAGGGAGAGGGAGAAAGAGAACAAAACATTAATGATGAGAGAGAATCATTGATCAGCTGCCTCCAGCCTGCCCCCTACTGGGGATTGAGCACACAACCTGGGCATGTGCCTGGACTGGAATAGAACCCAGGACCCTTCAGTCCGCAGGCTGACGCTCTATCCACTGAACCAAACCAGCTAGGGCCAGAGTATATTCTTATTAGGCTTGCTATTCAAGTTGCTTCCAAGCACTTTATTCCATTTGCTGTATTATTATTAACTTTCATAATGTGCAGCATTCATATATGTATAGTTTTATAGAATAATTAAAAAATACAGGTGCTATAAATCAAGGGCAAAAAGGAAAGTTAATTGGAATTCCATTATTTAAAGAGAATAAAAGAGAGTAAAATTTCCCATTATTTTATATAAATACCATACCAATATGATTTAGAGAATGATTATACTTACTGACCATGCTTATCATTACATTAATTAGGTGCAAGTGTGATTATACATTTTCCTCTTCCTAGTCTGCGATGCACTGGTTTTGTCTGGACTTCATTCCTTTGTTTTGGGGCTTTGTTTCACTGAATTAACTTTAAGAAATTCTTTTGAGGAAGAAAATCATAGACTAAGGAATCTTAATTGATTTTTTTATAATAGTTTGAAATATGAAGAGTAAGTTGCCATAAGAATCTGAAGATGTCTTTTAACTTTTGTCTGTATCATGTGTGAAAAATAAAAAAAACATAATGTGCCATTTATAGCATAATAAGAATTATTCCCAAAAATAATTTTTCTAATTGTTGAGTGGCATCAGCTGCAGAGGCAAGGCCAAGGGCATTAATTATAGAGAAGATGCTAGGCAGGAATACTTATGTACCTTTCATTGTTATAGAACCTCATTTGGGAGTTAATATCAGTGCTGACTCCAATACCATTCATCTGACACTTGGTAAATGAGTTGTCAGTAAAGGTGAAAATATATTAATAGGGAAGATCACTTGAAATGGGTGCTCTTATGTGTTTTACCAGAAAATTCTCCCTTCTGTTAACTCAATATCTTTTCTGACACATTTTCGGTGCACTAAAGTGTCTTTTATAGTGTGTCAGAGTTATAAATACTGATAGATCTTCTCCTAAAGTGCCCCTCAAGTTCACTGCCATTTGCTCATTAGGTTTGCTTTTTATTGCATGTCAGAAAGTGCCTCCTTTTAAGCACCTCCTAATAAATGGGAATTGATGAGAACCGTATCTCCAGAGTAGGCGGTAAATTCAAAGGTCTTAAATGAGGAAGTCTGTGAGGCATCGAAGGCCAGGACATGTGCATGTGGATCTTGATCTGGCTTACAGGGGATAGTTTATTTGATGTTAAGATGAAGAGGCACACACTCTTCGGCAGTACTTGCAGCTCTGAAATGGAAAGAGTTCATGTCCCCATTGATAACAGAGTATAATAAGTTATCTTTTCAAAGATGTCTTCAGAATTATTTTCAATTGCAATTTATTTATATAAGTCATACGAATTGTAACCTTGCAGGAAGTGTTAATACAGTATTCCAAAATGTGTAAGGTGAAGGTGGCAAAGGGTAGATGAAGATATAGAGACAAAGCAAGTGGTGATGGTTACTAAATGGCAGTGAAGGCAGGGGCCACAGCATATGATCGCTTGTTCATCTAAAGAGCCTGAGTATGAGGCTGTAGCAGGGGAAGAAAGAGGATGGGAAAATAGACCGATATCTCTGTCTCAGGCACAGGCTCTCTTGGGCTGAGTGTGGTCTGGAAATCTCACCCTATGCCACCTAGCTCTGGGATACTTCTGAAAAGCCAGAGAATCGCTAGGGTGCAGTTCTTTCGTTCATAGGGATGTTGCTGAGCTGGTTTTGGTAAGCTCCTATAAAATGGAAAAAAACACACACCTGTGAATTAAGCTTGCTGATGAAATGAGATATAGAAGAAATGTTGGTTATATGAGTTCCAACTGTGGCAGGCAATAGCTTGCTGACTCAAAGAAGAGGCAGGAAATCAATAAGCTAGAAAGGTATAACTACTGAGCAACAAATCACTGCTAAGAGAAGGGAAACCAAAACTCTTGAAGGTTTTTCAGAAATTCCAAATCAGTTTCTCTCAATAATTTATTTACCACCTTCATGTGTTGTCCATATCCACAAAGATAAATATATTTTATTGAATTTATTGGGGTTACATTGGTTAATTTAATAGGTTTCAAGTGTATAATTCTATAATACATCATCTGTGTAGTGTACTGTGTTCACCATCCAATCTAGTCTCCTTCGATCACCATTTATCACCCCTTTGCCCTCTTCTACCTACCTCCACTCACTTCCCTCTGGTAATCACCATACTGAAATCTGTGTCTATGAGGTGTTTTGTTTGTTTGTTTGTTGCTTGATCTCTTCACCTTTTCACCCAGCCCTCTGATAGCTGTCAGTCTGTTCTCTGTAACTATGAGTCCATTTCTATTTTGTTTGTCAGTTTCTTTTGCTCATTAGATTCCACATATAAGTAAAATCAGATGGTACTTGTCTTTCTCTGACTGGCTTATTTCACTCAGCACAATACTCTCCAGGTCTTATCATGCTGTCACAAAAATTAAGATTTCCTCCTTTTTTGTGGCTGAGTATTCCATTGTGTGCAGATTGGTGCAGCCACTGTGGAAAACAGTATGGAGTTCCCTAAAATAATTAAAAATGGTACTACCTTATGCACCAGCAACTCCACTTCTTGGAATGTATCCCAAGAACCTGAAACACTGATTTGAAAAAATATATGCACCCCTATGTTCATTGCAGTGCTATTCCCACTAGCCAAGATTTGGAAGCAGCCCAAGTGCCCATCAGCAGATGAGTGGAAAAAAAGCTGTGGTACATTTCCACAAAGTATTTTTGAATTAACATTCTTATTTAAATCAAATCACTTTTTTACTTAGACTTGTTCAGTAAAATAATATATGTGATATCTTAGCTTTATCTTTTCCATTATATATTGAAATAAATACATAACTATTAACATTAAAGATGTAGGCATTTCTAGTCTACCTTAAATATTTTTGTGTTTGGGAAACTCTGTTCTAAATAAAAAGAGTGAAGTATCCATCATACATTTTGGAGAAAACTTGACCAGCAGGGACCAGGAGAATGGACTTAATATTATTTGTCTGTAATTTAGATACTGCCTGCTTTTAGAAGGATTTAGAGATGACTTAAAATTCAGACATGTATGCAGTAAGACTGCTAAGGTAAAAAAAATATATATGTAAATATCAGAACCTCATGGAAGAAGGAAGTAAATACACTGTCCCTCCAGGCTAAAATAGTTACTATGTTGAGTATTAAATTTAGCTCTGTGCTTTCTGGAAAGGTCAATATTATATCCAGCTCACTCATGGGCTCTCTGACCTCTGTTGACCCTTGTTACCTAAGGGAGATACCCATATGGAAAAAGAGTATTCTTTTCGTATGTTAAGAAACTGTGAAGTTTCCTAGAATTTCTATTAAAAATCCACACTCCCAGCCGTCAGTTTCAACTCTGACAGGTCTCACTAACAGGAAGAGGGGGAGAGCTGGATCTGTCAAGCAGAGGGGTGTGCTGGGAGGGAGTGAAGCTGGAATAGGGGCTTGCCTGGCAGAGGTGAGAGTGCAACTGAGGTTTGATGCCCTGACTCTGTGGGCAGCCAGCACTGCTGACTTCTGTGCTGACTATTCCTATTGCCTATCACTGTATATCAAATCACCTCAAAACTTACTGGAATAAAACAAAAATTAATTAGTATTTCCTAAGGTCTGTGAGTTGGCTGGGCTCATGGGCCGTTTCCACTTTGGGTCCCTGATGCACTTACATATAGCTGTCCGCTCGGGCTGGGGTCCTAGAAACTCAACTGGGCTGGGTGTTCTAGGTGGCGCACCGACATGGCTTGCTGTTGAGACTGGCTATCAGCTGGAAACTTGGCTGGGCTGGAGCATTGAGACATGTCTTTGTCATACGACTTCAGCTTCTTTCATCATGTTGACTGAGTTTTGAGCAGAACTGTCCCAACAGCAAACACTCCAAAAAGCAGGAAGAAGAAGATGCCAGGCTACTTCAGGGTCATGCTCTGTTTTGGCACATCCTCACTACTATGTTCTATTGAATAGAACAATCATGGGACCCACTCAGATTCAAAGGGGCTGGGAAAATAAAGTCTTAATGGGAAAATGGCAAGTCCACAATGTAGAAGAGTATGTGAAATGGGAAATGGTATTGTGAGCATCTCTGGAAGATACCATCTACCGCATCCTCTCTAGACCCTTCTGCAGTGGGGAATCAAGCCAGATAAAATAAAAACACAAACCCAGGAGTAATCTGAGTTTGAGGATAGTATTGCAGAGATTTTGCAAAATCTTGTAGGCAATGAACTCTAAGCTGTGGTGATTTGGGCGTGAAAAGAAATTCATTATGTAATGTGGTGACAGGAAAGAGCCTTAGACTAAAATTCTACTCCTGGCTCTGACCTTTATTAGCTGTGTAGCCTTGGGATAGAAAGTAGGCCATGTGTCTCTGCATCTACAAAACAGGAAGTCAGAAATGGATGATCTATGAGAGTCCTTCTGATTCTTAATAATTAGGAAACTATAAACCTAACGCTCATTCGCCTGTTGTGAGTCGGGGGGAATGATAAGTTGAATAAATTGCTCATAAATTAAAAGAACATACTTGGACCAGGGTTGGCTTTTCTGGGAATCAATAGTTGGCATTAAATACTGTAGAAAAAAAAAACTATTGATGGAATTGACTATTAAATTAGTCCTTTGGCTCTGGAGTTTAAGAAAGGCATTCCTTAATGATTTTCTATAATATAAAAGTTTTTAAGTTGTTTTTTCCTATGTTTTTCACTCTTAATCTGAAATTTGGTAAGTAGACTCTATCTTACTAACAGAAGTGGAAGTGGATTATTTGTAATTAGAATAATCACCTCTTAATATTGGTTTATAAATCCATATTTACATTCGCTGAATGACTTTAAGTAGGAACAGGATAAACCCAAGTCTATGACCGAGAATGGCTACATGTGAATCCATACTTAATATTAAATTAGATAATGCATATCTGTGACAAGCTAATATGTGATAGCTGAGTCTAACAGCATATAAAAGAGGACCTAGCCAGTTCATATTCTCTCTGCTTTTAAGAAAACTATGTGAATAGCACATAGATATGCATCCTGTGTTCCATGAAGGTGCAGTGGCAACTTGGAGCTGCAGTGAAAGAGATGCTCTTTCCAGTGGGCAACTCAAGCAAGGCTGGAAAGCAAATGGAAAATGGTCAGGCATCTTTTGGACAGAGGTTGGAGAGGATCTTAGCATAGGATATAAGACTTGCTAGTTTTTTGTGTAATGACAATGACCATATGCTTCACCTCCCGGCCCCCACAAATACACACACCCTTCCAGAGGCAGCCTAGGGTTAAATTTAAAAGCACGAACTTGGAGGGGGGGCAGACTACCTAGATTACAGTGATGATGTCGCCACTGGCTAACTGTGTGACATTATTTAAGCTACTTAGTGTCTCCATAAATTATAGGTAACCGGCTCATATGTTTGTGATAATTGAGTCAATATACTATAACTAGTGGAACAGTGTCTTGCATATTGTAAATGGTAAATGCTATATGGAGTTAGTTATTACTGCTATTACTATATGGTATTTTCAAGTGGCATTAAGAAAATGGCATTTTTTATTACTTCTTAAAGCAAATAAGAAAATGAGCCAAAAAAAATGAAGAGAAAGGGATTTCTAGAATCCTTCTGTATATTAGTGGGCTAACTAGCATAAATAACCTAGCCATTTCATCCATAGATTAGACATCCTCTTGTAGAAATTGCATCCATCCTGAGGTATAAAAAGCATGAGTTGCCATTGAGGCTTAAAAATTTGATTAATGCCCTTTGTTTTGTTATTGTTTTTGCTGTCTCAAGTTTCAAAAATAAAATTGAAAGACACATCTCTAGAGCTCTTGATCTTGGAATTCCAAGCAAATATTAGAAAATTGCTTTACCAATCCTGGGGAATAGCATAAACACTGATGTAGACACCATGAGTAAAATAATTTATTGATAGAATATTATAGACACAAGCAATTTTGTTTACTCTTCTAAGATCTCTTCTTTTGAAGTGGTATCTTTGTGATGTTTTCAAAACATGAAAAGTTTTGTTTTGGTTTTGCTGATATATGCATGTGTATACATGTGAGCAGAGGGCAGTGAGCAGGTGATATGTGCAAAGGAGGTCTGCTGATTAAGGAGTTTTACCTGATACCAAATGACCACTATTCCTGATCCTCCCGATCTACTTCTAGCACCTCAAATTACTCAGTTGCCATGTCATGGGTTGACACAGCTCAAGGTACTAGGTTTCCCATTGCTCTACCACTATGGTATGTTTAGAATTCAAGACTCTCTATATCACATTTAACAGCCCAAAGGAAGACCAAAAAAGAGAAAGTTCTACTGTTTTTAAAACACCTATTAAAATAACAATATTGCCCTAACCTAGAGTACAGAGGACTCTAAGTTAGGGCAGCTGCAATACTCATAGCACAGCTGTGCGGGGCCTACCAATAACACACACGTGGCTCCCTTGCTGTTTGCTGGTCCTGGAAGGAGACACATGTGCGCCACGACTGGTCTGCAGATCAGAATCAAAGGCATGGCCCTGAAATTCAGATTTTGTTAAAGAGGAGTGTTTCCTGAAACATATTTACTTCTTAGGCTTTTATCAAGCCTTTATATTTTATAAGGCAAAATTAAAAATTTTCTGGCACACTCGAACATGGGACAGAAGACAATGAAGTTATGCATTACCTTTGACATAAATTCCTCTGTTCCTAGAAGAACCGTTAGTTGTTGTTGATTTTAAAACATTTTCAGCTTAAAAACCCCTATGTCTATGTCAGTCAATGCCTTCACTTTGCACTTCTGTATTCTGTTCCAAATTCAACCACAAAAGTAAACTTTTGGCAAAGATGGTTCAGGTTGAGCAAAATACCAAATAGGATTTGCCAAAAGTTATTTTTCCTTGCATTTTAAGCCACTGCCCATCCCAGAAAAAACACAACCCGAGTGCCTCTAATCCATTTGTACTTAACTAGAGCCCCAATGCACGAAATTTGTGCAAAGGCCTTAGCCCCCACCGCCTCAGCTGCCGCCTCTGCCTTGGTCCCCAAGCATTCTTCTGGAAGGAGGAACTTCAGGAAGGACATCCGGTCTAATTAGCATGTTATGCTTCTATTATTATAGATGAAGTAAAATATCTTGTCAGTGGTCTGCTGTCCAAAAGGGTTTCTGAGATTCTTGAATATTTTTTTCTTTTCTCATCTTACATGTCTACACTGATCACATCCAAAAGATTGATTGTTTAACAAGTGATGTTTAAATAGAGATTTTACTTTGAAATGTGGTAAAATGTGCACTCTTGTTTCTCATTCTTTTTTTTTTTTTTACTTTTTTATTGAATTTATTGGAGTGACATTGGTTAATAAAATTTCCTGGGTTTCAGGTGTACAATTCTATAATATATCATCTGTATATTGTATTGTGTATTCATCACCCTAAGTCAGGTCTCCTTCTCTCACCTTTACCCTCTTCTACATCACCCACTTTTCTCTCACATCTTTTCAAATAATTTATGGCCTGACTATTGAATGTCATTTTCAAATATTTAACAAAGTCTTACTGAGTTACATATTTTTTAATGTTAAAAGAGGGAAAAGACACCTCTGAATATGGTAAAGCACTTTACAATTTGCCAGTTAGTGTCAGAATAAAGATTAAATAATCATCACTTTTTTCTTTTTACTACTTGACTTTACTTTAGATAGTTTAATGCAGATTAACATAGTTTCCTTTTCTCTAAGTACCATGATGTATCTTTTCCTATATTAAATATTAATATATATAATTTAATGTGGAAGAGCTGGCTTTTCCTGACCACTCCTCCCACCACAGTCATACACTCCCAACCCCCATTACTCAAATCTGATTTTCTTTAGAAAGTAATGTAACACATCTGCTGTAATCTTGGGGGGAAATATGTAAATTCTAATGAAAGTCAGGCATGTTGATAGTCTGCAGCCCAGACACTTGAAATTGCTGTGCAAGATGCAAAGGAAATCCCATGAAGTGATAACAGCCATGGAGCTATGGTGTGGGAGTGCAAAAGCATGATGATAGAGACTATTTTCTGAGAAGTAGATTCCATAACCTCAACCTTTATGTCAAATAGACTGACCCCTGTCAAAAAAAATATTCCCTCTAAAGTGAATTTCTTGTTAGTAAATTATTTCGACAAGTGATCTATAAGTATCCAATCAGCTGAATTACAAACTCTCTTATAGTAATTGTGTTTTTGAAAATTGCCAGTAAACCATAGGACCCTTAGGAAAGGGTATATAGAGATGACATTGAGAACCACTTCATTATGCAGTTGTCCAGGAAGCAAAGCACACTACTGGATAAGTACGTGGATGCTGGAGCCAGGTGGCACGAGATTAAAACCTTACTCTCCCATTTATTACACATTCTCTTTGGGAACGTTACCTAACCTCTCTGCGCCTGTTTTCTCAAATAAAAGAGAGATTATAAATAGTACTTACTTGATATAACTGTTGTAGAATTTAGTAAATTCCTTCCTGTAAAGTAGGTGTATTGCCTCACCAATTCACTGTCTGTGTCTTTCCAGAGCACAGTGGCTGCCTCTTGCCCAAGTAAACCTTCAAAGCCAGGTAACATATCACCTCCTCCTCGCAGAGCTCCGAGATCATTCTAATTTAAATCTAATCTCTTCTATCAGTCTTACCTCAGGACTCCAGTAGTGATTAAACTGTTTTTATGGGAACAGTGTTTTGAAATCATGTCATCACTTTATATGTCTGATTTCTATCTCTCCCATTAGAAAACCAACTCTTCAGAAATATTTTTTATTTCTCTTCTGTTTTCTGTTCCACCTTATCTACTCTTCTAAACCATATAGAGGTACTACAATAATCAAAATTATTTCTTTAATTCATTCATATCTTTAAAAAGAAAATGTAACAAAGTTTCTTTTAACTTAAAATGTTTTAACTGTGGTAAAAAATACATAACTTAAAATTCACTATCTTAACAATTTTAAGTGTACAGTGCAGTAGTGTTAAATATATTCACCCTGTTATGCAACCAATTTCCAGAACTATTTTATCTTGTAAAACTAAAACTCTATTCTCATTAAACAATTCCCCATTTCTCTCTACACCCAGTTCCTGGCATTCTGCTTTCTGTTTCTACGAGTTTAACTACTCTACCTTGTGTATATGGAGTCACCCAAAATCGCTTTTTTTGTAACTTAATTTTTCACTTAGCATAATGTTCCCAAGGTTCCTCCATGTTGTAACATGTGACAAAAAATCGTTATGATTGGCTTGCAGCCCCAGTTCCAGCTGAGAGCACAGGTACCCAGCCTCCCGGGGTTTAGGGAATGAGGGAGGTCCTTCTGCCCCCTCATATGGATGTCCTTGGCGGGCATGAGGATCCAGGGTAGGCACAGGCTGGTGACAGGTTCATTTATCACTTGGAACATGAGCCACCACAATCCCATCCTTAGGGCAGGAGGCCTGACACCCTGCAAAGGCTTGGCTTAGAAGGGGAGGGAAGAGAGACCTAGCCTGGGACTAGGGGGCTTCTTCTCACTGGTAACTTCTTGGTTTACCCAGAAACCAAGGAAACAGCTTTTTGCTTTCTCCCCTTTCATAGTGTCTGAAAACTGGACATCTCATCCTCTCACCTGGAAAAGAGTTTAGCATTTAATTTCCAGGCAAAGAGCTCCAAGAACCATGTGTTTGCTGATATGAATTGCTTTCGGAGAGATCAAGAGTGGGTGGTAGAGAAGGTTGTGCCAGATATAGTAGATAAGAGGCCATTGAAAACGTGCAGGAAAGGGATAATGAGGGCCATCTTTTTGTTTAGTTATTTTTGGGAAAAGTGACTATTGAGAAGGATTTGGAGGCATAAAACCAGAAACTGAACCCTTGCTTTTCAATTATTAGCTGTCACTTAACCTTTTTGAGCTTTAGGTTCCTATCTATCTATTATTGTTCATAAAACAATACCCAGGGCATTATGAGTATTGAGCAAAGTGATGCATATGAATGTGCTTTGTAAACTGCCAACATTGTGTACAAAGGTAAAGTAATATCAATATTATCTTTATGTATTCATCAACCTGATAATTTATTCAAGACAGTGCATTATTTTCAATGTATTTTCCAACTAACAAGGTATTCTATTTTCACTAATAACACGAGGTTGAATAAATCAAATCCCATTAAACAGAAGTCAATTTCTCACTGTCTCTTGCATTTAAAATTAATGATGTAAAATACTGTGGTAGAAAAGAAAATGGAGCTGACTAATCATTTCCAATCTACTTGGATTTATTTTGCCCATGTGTTCTCCAAGTTACATGACCCTGACTATCAGTGAAGCCTGCAAATATTGGACATGCATACAACCCAAAAAAGTTCTTGTGTAACCTCTCACTTTTTGACACATACACACACACACACACACACACACACACACAGATGGAAATATGGAACATTTGTCAAGATGATTTGATACTGTGCAGATGGGCATTATATAAATGCAGAAACTGTTGGGATATTTAAAGTGCTGTGGATGCAAAGGAGGACATTTTAGTTTCGAACTGACATAGACTCTCGACACAATGATGATAATAGGAGTTAGCAAGACTGTCCATTTATTCCATGCATCAGCAGCCCTGAGTTGTACATTTCCCAGCTGCACCATGAGAGGAAGGCATGGCAGCCCTTGAAGGTTTTTTTTTTTTTCCCCCCGTGAGAAGAGACAGAAAAAAAATAGCAATTATTTTTTGAAACTAGAATAAATTTGCTAAGAATTTGACTTGGGAAAGTAAAAATGGGATTATGACTACTCTTCGTCTCATACATGAGGAGTCAGAAGGATAATCGTTAGAATGATTTGGAGGGAGATTTTTAACTAAGCAAAGGGGTTACATGTCAGGGAGAAAGTAAGTAATAAGTTGTTTGCATTGATTGGGTCATATGTCAATATTTTTGGCACATAGAATTTGAGCAAGACAGTAGTCCTTGATATACAGGGTAAATTGTTTGGCATATCAAATACACCTTCAATTTGGGGAAGAAAGTGGTGATGAAGTTCAAAAGGTGGCATGAGATACCGCATATCAGATATGGTAGCATCTTGGATTAATTTCTTTTATACTGGTTTAGATCAGCTGCCACCTAAGTATGCCATCTTCTTCAAATCAAAAACCTCTGCCCCAGTTTCCTTTATCATCACTATTATTTTTACTTTCAAGCACTGTACCTTGATTATTTTTACCTCCAAATTCTAGTTGGAATTTTATTTATAGTATATACCCCTACTATTTCCAGAATGAATCTGAGTCAGAATTAGAGCAACATGTTAGTGCATATCTTAGTAAATATTTGTATATATTCAGACTTATTTATCTCTCAATATCTTTACCTATCTATGAAGATGTATTTCCTTCCTGTCCTGTGATCTAGTCCCATTGGCCACATCAAGTTGGTTCCTATGATTAGAAGAAACTAACAATAATACCCCCCTTCTCTACTAAAGGCCACCATTTGGTTGAATGAATCCAGTGCAGTAATTCACATAGTTTTCCCAAAGTTACAAACGAACAATTAAGTGGGACTATTGCAAGCCAGGTGAGATAGGTTAGTGAAGGTCAAGTAAAACTTGGAGCTCAGTCACAGCCAGCAGAAAGGAGATAATAAGACATTGTAGTAGCTGCTGCCACGAGTAAGGACATCAACAACAAATTGATTCCAAGAGACAACAAAATAAAGAATGAATGAATGAATGAATGAATGAATGAATGAATGAATGACAAGTGTCCTCAGGAACCTAGAAGTTGATCAGTAGAGAAAACAAACAAACAAAAACATTGATGTGTTTTCTTTAAGCCCTGCCATATTCCTACAATTTCTAATTCCTTAATTGGTTTATTTTCCCCATAGCAGAGGCAAGCACCTGGCTGATACACAGAAATGGGGAGAAATGATATATTTTGTGGATGTACTAGTAGTTGGCTTTACATCAAAGGGGCCATATATTCATATTAATAATATTCTCCTATAAGTTCCTATTTTTTAAACACAGGTGAGAAGGGCATAGACCACCATCAAAGATGCATGGTCCCCTGTAGGGAGAAGGCTGCCTCCCAGGCAGGAATGGGAGTACATGCTTTCTCATTTTTGCCGCCCCAGCCTCCAATCCCATTGAGCCTCCCTGTGAAAGAGCAGCCCTTCCCTCACGTGCAGTCTTGGTGGGAATTGTTGCCACCGCCTTCTGTAAGAGCTCAGAGTCCAGACCATGCTCTCCATGCCTCAGCACTGGCAAGGAGATGCACCTGGTTCAGCCCCAGTAGATCAGACACCTACTCCTGGAAGGTGAATTTGAAGGGTTAAAATGAGGCGCACCAGCCTGTTCCTGCTACAGAATCTTTGCTTCAGTTCTGTCCCCAGCCCTCCAGTGTTCCCCTCTCTGTGCCTGATTGTCTGTCTGGTCCTCCAGATTCCCACTGATTGGGTGGCCCAGAGCTCTCCAGGCAACTGGAAAATTCTCTCTAGGCTCCATATAGACAGAATGGCTTCTGATGCTGGGACCCAGGAACCCTAACAGATACTAGAACAGTTAACAGACGTGAATCTTGCTTGTGGTGGTATTTGGTTTCTCAAATTCCTTATTCTAAGTGCAGTGTTTGAACTCAACTTAGGAGCATTAGATCTGACAATTGGGAAATAAGCACTAGGGGTCACAGACATAACACCAGGACACAACACTACAGGAAATGATCAAATGAAAAGCAGATTCCACTGTTAATTCAGTGGATAGAATGACCCACTGTTAACCTCTCCACTAGACAGGATAGACATGCAGGTGACTTTAAAATTCAGGATGCTTAAGAATCCCTTTGGAAATTTGCTTAAAAATTCAACATCCCAATCATTCTTTCAGAAATACTAAACTAAGGGGTAGGTTCTGAGTCCAACTTGACTCAAAGAATCTTCTTGTCTCACTTTTCAAGTTCCCTGATATTTTTATCAGATATTTATACGAAATGGGGAAAATTGTTTATACAAGAATTCTATTACTTAGGAAATTTAACAAATCAGCATACAGTAATATTACTAGTATATCCAAAGCATACTTAACATGTTAAGATTCATTTATGTAAGCTTAGAAAAAGGAAATAAAACAAATGGAGAGAAAAACTAAAAACAGTGCAAGCAATGTTGCCTGCCCTCCCCAGAAGAGGATGTGTGCCTTTGGTCGGCCTCAGCATCCCAGGCCTCTCAGAGTAACCATCTCACCAGGCTGCAGGTGGTTCTGGTGTTTGTAGATGTGTGTCTTTCAAACAACACAGTCCCAAACATGAAGCAGTCACTTTATCTAAACAAGCAACAACCTATTCTGAACTGTCAGAGAAAAATACCACATTGAATTTATTAAAATTTCTTTTTTAAAAATAAACAATCCCACCCCTCATCTGGAGAACCCTATTGTGACTGTTTCATTACATTTCCTTGTTTTTTAAATATATTTTTATTGATTTCAGAGAGGAAGGGAGAGGGAGAGAACGAAACATCAATGATGAGAGAGAATCATTGATCGGCTGCCTCCTGCATGTCCCCCAATGGGGATTGTGCCCACAACCCAGGCATGTGCTCTTGACCAGAATTAAACCTGGGGCCCTTCAGTATCTAGGCTGACGCTCTATCCACTGAGCCAAACTGGCTAGGGTGAATTTATTACGATTTCTTAAGACTCTTCCAGGATAATGTTGTAATGGTGATTTGCCACTACATACTAACATTAGGACTTGATCTCCTAGTAAGATGGTTCTGCTCTTATAAATCCAGCACTGAGAGGCAATACAGTGGAAAGCAGGGTTGAAATGCCGTCACTGTAGAGCCAGATTGATTGAGCTTAAGTTCTTGCTCCAGCATTTATTAACTAGGTGACCTTGGGAAAGTTGCCTACCACTATTCTCAGCTTTCTTATCTGTAAAATAATCTCTCCTTCAGAGTGTCAAACACATGAAAATCTTGATATAGAGGAAGAAATATAGAATCCTTCCCCACCTCCCTCCACTTCCAGGCCAGAGTCCTGCAATATTCAGTGTGCTTGACTAATGCTGCTGCATCAAAACTGAAGCAAAGTGAAAGCAGTGAGGATGCCTTCCTTTCATGTTGGCAGCCACTCTGGCTATTAGCAGTCACAGTCACAAGATTCCACATGTGGGCGGACACATTCAGCCAACTCTTTTCGTTACCGAATTATACTGGAAACCATGACTTGGGTTAAAACTGGAAGCCTTTCCTGACACCAGCCTAGGTTGGGTCCCCCAAATATACAGCCTCCAGGCATCCTATAATTCTCCGGGATGATACTTATCACATTTTATTAAAATAATTATTTAGTGTCTGTAACCCCTGTTCCTGCCATCATTCTGCCCCGATGCCCTAGAATGTGAACTCCATCAGGACTCATCCAGCCCTGTATCATCAATGCTTCACAAATGCTTTGAGCAATGGAGGCACTCAATAAATATTAAATGAATGAATGAATGTGTGAATGCTCATCATATGCATGTATACACTTTAGATATTTTCTATTTTTAAGGTGGAGGCAATGAGTAAGGAATGGGACCAATATCCATTTCTATATTGTCCGTTTTAAAGTCAGCCACGTGCTTCACCATACCAAGTGTTGCCTCAATTCATCTGACTTCCGCAACTACTTCTTGAGCACTGCCATGTGCCAAGGTGCCACAGTAACCAGGATACAGAGATGCTCTCAATGAGCTCGTCCTCCCCCACATCCCCTTGCCCCATCCAGACATGCCCATGGGGAAACTTCATGTCATTCTTTCATAATACAAGCAGTTGTCATTATTGTGTGTTCTGATGAGTAGCTCTAGTTCTATATTTCTTCCCATGCCTTCTTCCAATGTTATAGATTGTGGCTTTACCTGTAAACAATTGCAGTTGACCTCTTGGACAACAGGAGATTGAACTGCACAGTTCTACTTATACAGGATTTTTTTTTAAGTACTGTAAATGTATTTTATCTTCTTATGACTTTCTTAACATTTTCGTTTGCTCTGGCTTCATGTATTGTAGGAACACAGTATAAAATACATGTAATATAGAAACTATGTGTTAATTGACTGTTTATGCTATCAGTAAGGCTTCAAGTCAACGTAGGCTATTAGTAGTTATGTTTTCAAGGAGTCAAAAGTTATACACAGATTTTGAACCCTGTGGGGGGTCCGCACCCCTAACCCTCATGTTGTTCAAGGATCGACTGTATTCATTTGATGCATGAGTATAAATCGGTCTTGGGTGAGCCACCTGGGTCTGGGTAATGATGTGTTTTTGTTGTCTACAAAATAGGCAACAATGCAGTTAAAAACCTGGAAATCTCAGTTACTCAAACGTATTTCTTACTCTCCCAGTTTTTTTACAAGTTTAATGGCTCTCCAGGGCAGCTCTCTTTCAAGTGTTAAGGATCTGATCATTTCCACCTTGTGGCTCTGCTATCTCAACATTTAGCTTGCAGGGCTGCCATGGCAGGGGAATAGGACAATGAAGAACTCACATTCCTCAGAGAGACATTAAATCTATAGTCCATGGAATAGAAAGAGTCACGTGAGCCTACCTAACTATAACAGATCCAAAAAGGAGAGGAGAACTGGATATGATTAAGCCTCCACCATCCTACTATATAAAAACCCTGGGTCCCTCACCACCGGAGGCTCCACTGGAAGTCAGTCCTGCAGTCAGCACTGGGTTGCCATGGAGACCCAGCTGTGGCTGCAGGTGAGGTAACCCAGCACTTACTGCTGAGGGGGCTGCAAATAAGACCGGAGAGAGGCCTGAAGAGAGAAGCAGGGTCTGATTCGTAGCCTCTGTGGCAGCTGTTGATCAGCACTTGCCTCTCTCTTTCGCTCTAGCAGCCATGCCTCCATTTCTCTCCAGGCCTCCACTGGGGTTACTGATCAGCCCTGCCTTTCTGATCAGGTTCCCGATGATAGGCCCAGAGACATTGACTGGCATAGAAACCAACCAATCAGAACCTAATCTGGGTCAACTGTGAGGAGCCAATGGCTGCCTAGGAGGCAGAGCTTTTGACACCTACTGGCATAGGAACTGACCAATCAAAACCAAATTGGCCAGCAGAGGAGGGCAGTTGGGACAAGATCAGGCCAGCAGGGGAGGGCAGTTGGAGGCAAGATCAGGCCAGCAGGGGAGGGCAGTTGGGGCGACCAGGCTGGCAGGGGAGGGCAGTTGGGGGCAATTGGGCTGGCAGGAGAGAAGTTAGGTGTTAATCAGGCTGGCAGGGGAGCGGTTTGGGGGGGTGATCAGGCTGGCAGGTAGAAGTGGTTAGGGGCAATCGGGCAGGCAGGTGAGCGGTTAGGAGCCAGCAGTCCCGGATTGTGAGAGAGATCCCAGATTGGAGAGGGTGCAGAATGGGTGAGGGACAACCCCCTCCTCCAGTGCACAAATTTCATGCACCAGGCCTCTAGTACTATTATATTATACTCTTATCAGAAGCAGTTCTAACCAGTGGCAAAAACTCCTCTGAGATAATCATATATCATGAAAGCTAGACTAGATATTTGAGGGTATCTCCTGTCCCCCTATTTTACACTAGAGGAGACCAAAGCTAAAAGATCACCCAAGATTTCAGAACTAGTTAGAGGATCCCTACCTAGTATGGTCTTCCCCATATGGCACAGTTGCTAGGCATTCCGTGTGGCCTCCAATCAGTAGGAGGCAGCAAATAAAAAAAGAGCCTTTAATCAATCCCATCTTTTGATTAAATGGAGTAAGAGCTTTCTATCCAATTTCAGTAGAAATACTAGTTCCTTGGACTTTCCATTTTAAATGTAGTATGTTATTTTCAATGAGAAATTCAGAAGGCAGGGACTAAATTTGTTGAGCCCTAAGGCCTGATTTTTAAATGTTTATTAAGTATGTATGTTGCCCACCACACATAAAGCACAGATAGTTAAGTCTGGCTTGGAATGGATGGCACTTATTAGGCATCATAAACAGGACTGTATGTTGTAGCACAGTGAGCTTGATTTATACATTATTCTCTATAATTTTATCCATCTTCCTTCTTTCTTCACAGTCACTTCTTTCCATGTATCTATACCATACACGCTTCTCTATTCAAGGGACTTTTGCATCATGACATCACAGGTGACAAAGAGGTGATGGTGCAAACATATTCTTGGAAGGAGATGGGAATTCATGGTCCCTCAAATTAACATCAATCTAACCCTAAAATGCCTGTGGACATGTGTGTGCCCTGTGATATGCCCTTTTAGGGGGCAGCAGCCAGAAGCACCTTCAGACCATTTCAAGTTCCAGTCAACAACTGACCTAGGCATTTCCCAGGACACTTCCTTCTGTCCTCAGGAGTTCCTTCCGCACAGTCTCTCCACCCTGCCTGGCAGCCTGAATAGTTCTGACACTCTATCTTTCACCTCCACATTCACAAAAAATAAAAAGAAGAAAACAAAAAGAAAGAAAATTAAACTAAAAATAGGATTAAATCTCAGTTTCTTTCTCCCTCTTAAAGTCTGCTTTTTCAGCCCAGTGCCCTGGGGACCAGTGGTGTGTTGTTGTTTTTTTTTACATCCAATGCCAACACCAGCCTGCAAATTGGCTGAGGCAGCATCAAGTGACCAGGCAATTGGCCGGTGCCCTCCGATAGATGCATACTTTGCTTTCCTTTCTCTGTAAACCAATTAGCTTGACTTGGCAAGACTCTCCCCAGTCTGAGCCAATGCCCCAAGAGGGCATTCTAGCCAGCAACTCAATATGCTCCTGCTTATCAACAGAAGAGCTAATGATAGACTTTTAATATAATGTTACATACGTTAATTGGGAGTGGGAGGTAAAGTT
Organism: Myotis myotis; assembly: GCF_014108235.1. Classification (NCBI taxonomy): domain Eukaryota; kingdom Metazoa; phylum Chordata; class Mammalia; order Chiroptera; family Vespertilionidae; genus Myotis; species Myotis myotis. The sequence continues at coordinate 154,846,714 of NW_023416313.1, read as the reverse complement.
TGTCAAAGTAACTACTAGTAGATCACATTCAAGAGACTATCTCTTCATGTAACCTCACCAGAGCACAGCATTTGCCGGTGAGATGCCCTTACCCTTGAGACTTTTTCCCATCACCAGCTACTAAAGTGCTGAGCCCTTGGTCACCTTGTTGACCCTCCCTGGGCCCCCAACCCAGCCACAGAGTAAGGATTCTAAGGTCCTTGTTTTTCTTTCTCATATGGTATTATGAGGATAACAGTGAGATGTCTTTATAAAAGGCTTTGAACAATTATAAAATAATGTGTATAATCACAAACTTATTCATTAATTTTGGGGGTATAAAATGAAACAATACGGAATATTAATGCATTAGTTAGACTTATATCTGGCTGGCTGTGACAGAAAACCTAAAAAAGTAGGGGCAAGAAATAAGTTCATATTTCTCCAATGAAGTCTCAAGGAATGAAGTCTACTGCTAGTAAGTGAGCTCCAATATGATACCCAGGTTCTTTTCAATTCTGGCATTTGCACAGTGGGGCCCATATACTCATAGTCCAGAATAGCCCCTAGACCTCTAGTCATCACATCTACTAGTATAAGTCTGATAGCTGTAAAGAGGAAAAGAACAAGGCAAAAGAAAAGTTAAAAGATATATGCCAGCTCACTTTTAAGACAGTTGACTCTATACAACATTTCCACTTATGTATCATTGGCCTTATCATCTCACTTAGCAGCAAGAGAAGTTGAGAAATGTTTCCAGACATCCATGTGTCCAACTGAAAATTAAGGGAGAATGAGTTTTAGGCTTGGCAACAAGCAGTTTCTGCTCCACCTAATAAAACTGAACATGCACATGCCTTATGAACTAGCAAGTCCATATAGGTATATGCCTTAGAGAAACTCATTTACATGACTTGACAGAAAAATGCACAGGGATTTCATTGTGACACTACTTCAAATAATGAAACTGCCCAGGAAGAGGGGAAGAAATAAATGAGCTGTTCTTTATTTTTACTATGGAGCACCATATAGCAACCTACATAATTTTTGGTAATTAACCTCATTTACTTAAATCAAACAACTTTGAGGGGAGAATAGCATTTACAATCATATACGAGTATATGAGGTATGCTATAATTTATGCACATTTTAAAATTAATGGAGCAATACTATCTCTTATTTATGGACAAAAATACATTTATAGAAGATGTTTAGAATATGTTTGGAAATGGTATACACCCACTTCAGAATAGTAACTTCCTCAGGAGGGGAGGGGCGGGGAAAGGGATGGGAGAATGGGCTGTAGCTGTATTCCATAACATCTAATTGAAAAACAAGCAAAAGCAAAGAAAGCTCTGAAGCAAAGTGGTGAATTGTTAACTTCTATTAAATCTTGGCTATGAGTATTTTCACATCCATTTTGTTATTTTCAACATGTTTGAAACATCCCATTATTATGAACAAAAACATTTAGCTATTGAGTATTAGGTAGTCTCTGCAACCCTAAGGTAGGTACCAGCTGAATAAATAGAATGTGCAGTATAGATCCACCCAGATGAGTGGTATGTGTATATGGACTTCCAAAGTCATTTGAAAGGAACATCAGAACATCTTCCATCTTCTGGAAGCTTCCCTGGACAAAAGGAAACAGCAGCAGTAGGACCCAGTGCTTGCCCATTGCTCCAGTTTTATCCTCTGCTTCTCACACTTCATTCTCCATGACCCAATGATCCATCATGATGCTGATTGTTAGCATTTGGCGTTATCAGTGTTTTGGATTTTAACCATTTTAGTAGCTGTGTAGTGGTATCTTGTTTAAATTCCTTAATGACATATAATGTTGAGCATCTTTCATATGTTGATTTTTTGCATCTCTATATCTTCTTTGGTGAAGTGCTTGTTCAGATCTTTTACCCATTTTTTAATTGGACTGTTTGTTATTCGATTGTTGAAACTTAAGAATTTTTTGTACTTTTTGGATACAAGTACTTTATTAGATATGTGTTTTGCAAGTTTTGGCTTGTCTTTTACTTCTCTTAAGAAAGCATTAGTTTTATAGAGACAGCAGCCTTAATAGCTTTACCTGGTGTGTGTCTAATTCCTCTGAGTCTGAGTGTCCCAGACTCTTTGATTGCTTCCAATGCCTGATTTCTGCTCCCTTCATGAAACTGATGCTAGGATAGTCAGAAGGACAGCAAAAATAATAATAATAAAAAACAACAACAACAACAAAAAAAACAACAACCACATATCAATTTCTGTGAATGCATCGTATAAAAGACATCCATTTAACATGGCCTAGTGGTCAACGGAAGGCCTGTGCTCACCTCTGTTCCAGGAAATGGAGCAGAGACTTGTGCCTATAAACATGGTACAGCTTATTAAATTTCTCTCCTTTGTACTATATTAAAAGTTTCTGATCCACTGCTTGAGATTCTTCAGTTTGGCAATTCTGTGCTACTCTTTCCTACCCTTCAGAAGGGAGGAAATTCAAGGAGACAATGCAGCTACAGTGACTTTTCACTAGAACACAAATTAAAGTTAGAACTAGTTCATTGAGAAACTTCACCAGTAACTATTGTTAAAGAAAACTTTCCTGCCATTTCTATCTGGGGATTATTGAGATCTATAATAATCATTTATTAACACCAAGGCCCATAAATAAATTAGTTTCATTTAAAGTCTTGGTAATCAACCATCTTCTGACTAAATCCTGTTATAAACTTTTCCACTGATTACTAACCTGCCTATGAACTTCAGCATTTTAATACCATTATGTTCTTGGTCTTGTGTATATTACTTCTCCCACCAGACGCCTACAGTTACAAAAAGGGTTTGTATAAGTTTAGGGGTTCCATTACAGATCCACAAATAAGGCCTCTTTTCCTTCAGTTTTGTCTTGGTTTCTGGCATAGTAAGCTAGGGTTCCCAAAGGAAATCCCATTCCTGTGCTAAAGTTTGAAATGCCAGCTTTTATTACTTGATAACTTAACATCAGCTATTTTCAAAGGGAAAGAAGCTGGGTGTTATTTTTATGAAGGAAAAGAGGCTTAGTGAAAAAAATTATAGATGTTGCTCAGTTCCCAATTCTTGAGGGAGTGGTATTCAGAGAACACAAAATGCCTCATTCCTTTGTCATCTAAATTTCCAAAGGTGACACCTTTCACAGATAGAGAAGACACCCTCATGGCTTGCTTAGATGGTTTTAAGAATAGCTTCCAAACTACAACTGTTTTCTCCACTGACTTGCCTCTATGCCTCTGCATTCCTTAGAACTTTCCAACTCCCTGCTGCTGCTACACACAAAGCAGCAAAGTTGATAATTACCAGCACATTATAATATTTGGGCAAATAATATATCAGATTATCAGTAGTTTAATCTTTTTTTTTCTGAGTAGTATGCCATTGTTCATACGTTCTCCAGTTTATTCACTCACCAACTGATGGCTAGTTGGGGTTTCTCTACTTTGGAACTTATGAACGAAGCTGCTATGAACATTTGTATACAAGTCTTTGTATGAATGTATGCTTTCATTTTTCTTGGATAAATGTCTAGAGAGGGTTTACTGGATATATGGTAAATGTGTCCAACTTTATAGGAAATGGCCAAATTGTTTTCCAAATTAGTGTTACCATTGTCCGTTCCCACCAGCAATATTTGAGGGGTCTACTTGCTCCAAATCCTCAAGGCAAGTGATTTTAAAGGGGATAGAAAAGAGTGACAGGAGTAGGCAGAGGGGTTTATACAAAATAAACCTCTGTCAGAATCGTCCTATGTTGGGAGATATCTCCTAACTGTTGCCCATCACTCTTCTCTACCTCCACTCACCTCTATTTACAGATGCTCAAAGTGGGTATTGCCCTAATAGGAACTGTACCTATCTCCTTGGCTCAGGCAAAGGTCTGTTTAAGATGATCAAATCTTTTGTAGCCTTTTCAGATTCTTAGTGCTCCTGACATTTACCTCCTTTGATCTCAGCTGTGACCTTCTTGTTTGTCATGTACATAGTAGACCTGTTTTTATCTTCTTTTTTCATGAAGTTATAGTCTTGGGCTGACCTACTTTATTCACACTGAAGGATTTACTCATTGACTCTTATTGCAAACAGGACTAAACCAATTTGATGACATCTATTTTGACCTTTTTGGTATATCATTAAAGCCACCATATATGATTACAAAACAGCTTCTTCAATAAGAGCAAGTTTCTGACCAAAGTCTCCCAAATATACTTACATTTATTAAAAACACTTTTACTAGCAAGAAGGCAACAGTTTGTCAGGTTGTTCCGTAAGATTAGTGAAACCCTAATTCTCTGTCCTCTGAAGCGTGCCTACCATACCTTCCTGGCACAGGAGACTCACTAGAAACAGGGGTGTCATATTCCAGAAGCAGGACTTCATGTACCTAATCATCTACATTAGCACCAATAGTTAGATACAGGCTAGAGCCATGAGCACCATACCATCCTTGAGGGCACAGGCTACAAAGGGCCTGTTAGGTTCTTAACAACTATTTATGGAAGTGTAGGGATTATCTCTAAAATATTCCATCCATTCCACATATACCAAGAATACCACTCATTTCACCAGTGAAAGCCTACTTCTAAAGTCCATTATGCTAATTAATGAACCACAAATTTCACCAATGAAAGCTCATTCCTAGCTTTCATTTTATCATCTGGTGCTAATCAAAGATAAATATGACTGAAATACTTATTATACACACATTTTAGAGTATGGACCTCTGATAAGATATCTGGTTACCCCTGAAAATTGAATTTCTATTTAGTATGTGATTCAAATTAAGCAGTACTTACATATATCACACATGTTGCTTTTTTTTTTTTTTTTTTTTGCAGAAGCATTTTAAAGTACATTATAGATATCATAACAACTGTCAAATCCTGCCTTGGAAATAACATTTATTAAGCACCCCAATATATACTAAACAATCTTCTAGGTGTTTTATAATTATATTTATATTTCTCATCTAGAAAATTATAACTCAATGAAGTAGTTATCATTGTATATCCCTACTTCACAAAGAAGAACTCTGATTTACCCAAAGTTATTTGAAGCAATAGAACTGTAGTTCTAATCTAAGTCTACCTATTTCCCAAAGCAACCATAATTCAGCCATATTTCAGTTTAAGCCATAGAAACACATGTTTTTATCTATACAAAGATACAATTAACTCTCTGTTTATTGACCTTTCCTAGACTTTTTGGTTAATAGATACCTACATTGGAGAATTTGATAAAAACACTTGCCTCTCTCCCTATCAAAATGAACCTAAATGGCCAATTTTGCCATTAAATTCAAGATTTGTGAAAACTTCCCTTTCTTAATCTTTCCTGATTAAGAATCCCTGCACTAAGTAATATTAACTGTTTCTCTAATTTAGGATTGTAGCCTCCACTATTTGCTATGGTTCTTATGTTTACATACCTGAATGTGTTACTTTTGCTAAGGAAGAGAAGCTATTTATTCTCTCTAATGGTGCTTCATATATATGTTTTATTTTAAAATGCCTCCGGACACAGGCAATTTGCAGAGATCAGCAGCAGAATCCCCTTCTTGGAGATTGTACTTTTACTCCTTCTTGGTGACTACACTTAGTAACTGTACTTGAAAGATACAGTTTTCCCCGAATTCATACCCAGAAACTCTATTTAATGGCTTTGCCCAAAGCCACTTTGGAAATAAGGTCTCTATCCATTTATGAGTCAACTGTTGTCTGTCTGACAAGTCACATCAGAGCACTGGCCATAATGTAACCTCATTTTTACCACCCGAACACAACAACACACCTGTATATTTCTATCTCTTTCCAGGTTCTTCAATATGTTGACATCATATGAATTTTTCCTGGCTTGACATGCCGCCAGCGTTCTATGTCATGTGACCAAAGGCCTTCTCTATAGAGCATGCATGAGCCACTCATTAGCATAATTTAACATTAATTATAAACACAGTCCTCCAATGCTATGAAAACAAATAAGCCACTGAGCCACTACTGAGCAAACTACCTTACTGCTGAGGCTTAGACAAACAGCAGGATGATTAGCAAAATGCATCACTAGGCTCAGTTATATTTCAAACAGTATTTGACAATCCATAGGGCCCACTTCTCTTTCCCCATAAATAAGATATACAATTTAATGGTTCCCTTTTATCTTACACATCATCGTGAATCTGTGAGAACATCACTTAACCTCTTCAATCCATCTTTCAACTGCTGCATACTTACAGAAAAGAATGAACATAAATGTATCAGTTTTGATTTAATTCTATGAATATGTACTTTTGTGCTGCCTCTGGTAAAGTGAAAAATATTTATTCAGATATAGACAAATTGCTATTGTCGTACATTAAGAATGACTCTGAAACTTACTAAAATGCAACCACTATGGAATTTGGCATTTGGGGTACATGTTGAACCAATTTCTAGATATTTTGTTATTTGGGATTATTATAAGGACCTTATCACAACCTAGGTTTGTCAATAATTCAATTTTGAGGTATGCATAGAGATTATAGCATAAAAATGAAGCTCAATGCAAAGTAAACATATATGAGTTTTATTCTACACAGACATTAATGAAAAGTAACCTAGTGTTAAAACTATCTTATGTTAAGAAAAAAAACCTTAATTTTTAATCATTCAGTTCTGATTCTTAAAGGAAGCCATTAGCTATAAGGTGATAATGAAACATGTTTTGGATAAACAAGATATAGGTTGCATTTTCCTAATAAACTATCTTTTTTCCCCCCTCTAACATTTCAAAGTATTTTGATCTTAGTTTTTAATATCATTTACAAAATTTAAGGTTGAATAGGTCAAGTGATTTTGCTCATGTATCAAATGGAGGCAATAATGGTAATTATTCAATTGACTTCTGAAAAAAAATTAAATAAAGTTAATGCATGTAAAGATCCTGGCATAGAAGATTCCCAGTCTTAGCTCCAACATGGAAAGAGTTTGAAAGCTGTCACTCCTATCTTTATAACAAAGAAAAATGTGGACAAACTAAAAATCAACAACTTTTTTATTGTGGGTTTCTATACAATGAAATACTATTCCATGAAAATAAAAGCACTATTAAGCCACAAAAAGACATGGATTACCTAAATGTGTACTTCTAAGTGAAAGAATCCAGTCTTCAAATGTTCAATAATTTATAATACAAATTACGGTGTTCTGTAAAATCTAGAACTATAGAGATTGTAAGAAGATTGGTGGTCCCAGGAGATCAGGAAAGGGGTGTTTGCAGTTGAGGCACAGGGGAATTTTTAGGGCAGTCATACTCTTCTGTATGACTGTAATGGCAGATACATAACATGCCATACTTGTCAAAACCCATAGAATTTTGTAGAACAAAAGTAAACCTTAATATGTAAATTTAAATATATATGGTTCAAGTTTCCCAGGATGGAATATAGAATGTGACAAAATAATCTAATGGTATTGCAGATATATAAAACTTTCTCACTTAAGGAGATGGGGGAAAAGTTCCTTCCTATGTAACTGTGAAAATGAGTCAAGTATGAATAACTAAAAGCAACAGAAATGCATATAACCACTGTACTCAAATTCAGTTGTTTCTCATGGTGGTATGGATTGATGTTTCTGTAACTACTACAAATAATGAGGCAAAAGTAACCCATTATGCAATGAATTAGAATTGGAGACAGTATGAATTCATGTTTAGTAAATATAGACACTGATGATTACATGTAGAAATATTTATAAGTGTATATAGAGAGGTTGGTATATAGAGGTGCCCTTGCTCTGTCAACTGAGAAGAGCAAAAACACAACACCCCAATAGAAATGAGCACACCTAACACCTACATCTTGGTTTCTAATTCTCAAAAAGAACCAGGGATCCTGGAGAAATGGCTGAATCCAGGACTGGGGAAGGAAACATACAAGATGAGTCTGAAGCATCTTATAGTAACAGAAAGTAAGAAAGTGCTAAAAAAAAAAAAAAAAAAAAAGGAAAAGAAAATCACAATAATAAAGGGACACAGGAGCCAACCAACAGAGCTCCTGATGGCCAAAACTGGTACAATTTAAATGAGAAAATGGTCATGTTAGATTATAATCCAAAGTATAAAGCAAATATCTATAAGTCTATATTGATATAAGAAATGATTGAAAGATAAGCAAATTATAGTAGGGAGAATGGACACATCACCCATATGGAAAAAATTCTAAGTAATTTATGTAGATACTTCACAATCAAGGATGTAGAAACAGAAAAAGAGCATAGATAAAAATATAAGGAAATCTGAATAAATCAGATTTATGTGGATGAATTTTAGTTAATGTATCAATTGGCTCATTGATTGTGACAGATGTACCATGTTAATGTACATGCACCAAATATGCCATGATAATGTACCTATTATTAATTAATAATAGGATGAATTGGGTGTGGGGTATACGAGGACTCTATTTTCATAATCTTTCTATAAACTATTCTAAAATTAAAAGTTTATTTTTTAAAGTACGTGGATTCGTTCTACCTCATGGGAAGTACTTGATAAATATCAGCTGTTATAATCTACATAACAAATACTAAATTACCAGAGATTTCTGTGGTCAAAAAAAGTCAGATAATTATTAGAGGTTTAAATAAAATATTTACTGTAATTAAACTGAATTATTCAGAATCTAAAAATAATTTCTATCCTGTGAATTAGATTACTGGTCTCTCATTTTTCTTGTTCTTAAGGTTATTTATATTTCAATAGTGAACTCCTAAAGATCTAAAGATTCTTAGGATATAAGCAGGCATCCAATACTACTGAGGCTGAGAGAAGTTTCTGAAAAATATGGAAAGAGAGGAGACATTTGGATAAAAATGACAGAATATTTCATTAAAATGGTAATTAAATTATCTGCGTAAAAAAAAATTACTCCCATGCCTTGGCATTCATCGCTTTTCTCATCTTTCAAATAAATCCTTTGGAGAAATTCTGAGCTGTTGAAGAAATTATCAATTGATCATTCATTTATAATCAGGGCCATGCAGCAGGAGAAAAAACTGTCAAAGATTTCTTTTCAGTTCACTTTACAAATGTAAGAGAATCATTTAAATTCCCATGATTCTGAATGAGCCACATAGACATAATCTCACCTCTGAATCCACTAAACCTTACCCTACCTTCGCATGTGTTCTCTTCAAGATAAGTTACAGTTGCTAGTATTTGAATTCATCACTCTGGTGTCTCTTTGGACAAATTGGAAGTTAACAAATTCACAAGGACCTCTGGGTTTAAAGGTTTCATTTCATTGTAAATAGAAAAAAATAGTTACTACACAACTTTGTTTCTGCCATTGCCTACCAAGATCCATCTTATTTTAAAATTTTATGAATTAACCCAAACCACTATACATGTTTAATTTTTAAATATGTTTTTATTCATTTCAGAGAGATGAAGGGAGAGGGAGAGAGAGAGAGAAACATCAATGATGAGAGGATTGTTGATTGGCTGCCTCCTGTATGCCCCCTACTGGGGATCAAGCTGGCAACCCGGGCATGGGCCCTGACCAGTAATCAAACTGTGATCTCCTGGTTCATGGATTGATATGCAAACACTGAGCCACACTGGCTGGGCTAATTTTTTTAAATACTACATTATTCTTTCACAAATGAAGCTTAGGGTAGAAAAGTTCTGGTTTTCAATGCTCCAAAAAGAAATCTGTCCACCATTAAGCCCTTCTGAAGCTCCCTCTCATAGGATGCCCACACAATCCTATGGACACAAAGGCTACACTGGCCAACAAAATGTTCACGTTAGCTTCAGTTATGAAGAAAGTCAAGTTCATCATGGGGAGGCTCTACTTGTCAGCACACAGCCCCCATTCTTAGAAACACTTGCTTTGACATGATGTAAATGAATCCTCTCCAAAGTATAAATTTATACTTAAAGTATATTCCCCACCCCTTCCACGAGTCTTTGCATTTTGATAGCAATGCCTAACAACTACCAAAAAATCTCCAAAATTTAAAGGTATACCTCCCTCATGGTGGAATTTTAGATTCTGTCAGATTACGGAGAGAGAAGAAAGAAAAATGTTTAGAATAGGTTTTTGCTAAAAACTCCTTGAATCAGCCTCCTATTCTTCTGTCTCTATGATTCCTCTTTACTGGCCTCTTGTTACAGTAAATAATTGAACTTTATCTAAATTATATTTATTTTACAGACTTTTAACCACATCAAATGCCATCTTAAATAAAATTTATATATAACTAGAAGCTCAATGCATGAAATTTGTGCAAAGGGCTCGGCCCTCACAGCCCCGGCCGGCCTTCAGAGCCCCTTGCAGCCTGGGCCAGCCCTCGCAGCCCTGGCTTTGTCTGGAAGGTCGTCCGGATGGTTGTTCTGCTGTTTGGTCTAATTAGCATATTAGTTCTTTATTATATAGGATTGTCAGAGACAGCAAGAGCACGGCATGAGCACTGCTGCTCTGAGTTGCTCTGAGTCCATATAGTCTTCTAAATTCTTCCCAACTACACAGGGGCTGGTGTTCCTTCTCGAACCCTGCCCATTGTACTAACTGTTGGAAACTTAATCCAATTTCCTCTTTTATCTTTTGCTCACTAGGTACAGAGGCCAGGTCTGAGCCCCTCTGCTGGTGACTGGACCTCCTAGGACACTGGGTCTTAGATGGTGAAGCCATGAGAGGTTGTGGGTATATAAGAATGAGTCTTTATTGCAGAAGCCAGTGGCCACATGGCCATCAGACAACACAGTCTTTTACAGCAGTCCTATACAGTCAGACCTGGACACTGGATGGTTAACATTGCAGCATTAGTCTTGGTAGCCACAGCTATTAACTGAGTAGCCGCAAGCCTACCTCTAAATTCACCACCTTATATCGTAGCGGTATCTGAGTTCTCTGGCTCAGCAGCTTCTCCTGTCTCCCCTGCCCAGCACACTGCAGCCTCATATAGTAACTATCTCTGAGCTTCTCTCTCACACGTTGGCTGGTTAACATGGTAGCTACATCTGAGTTCTCTATGAGCTCTTAGCCTTACCTCGTACCAGTACCAACTCTCAGCTCCATCTGAGCTCTCTAACCTTCCCCCCACCCAGCCTACTCTCTAGCAGATTAGCTGGGCAGTAACCTGTATGTTACTCCAAAAATAAAGAAGGCCAGTTGCCAACAGTGACATCAGTCTTTTGGGTTACAGAAGGGCACAGCATACCGTGAGATCGCTGTGGCCTTGCAGCTGTGTCCAGAGTGGCCTTGGCTGTTCGACATACTATCAACAAGGCCTTTCACACTCCGAGTGGCCTTGGCTGTCTAGCAAATCTGGCATGGTTCCCACAATAATTCTATGTCATGCAGAGTTGTTATAAGTCGTATTTTTGCATAGTTATATTTCATTGTAATCAGTAAATTTACTTCCTGTGTTTTCCACTTGCCAATATGTTCATTCATTCAACAAATGTTTATTAAATGACTATGATGTTCCAGGCTCCATTTTAAGTATTGAAATACATCACTGAACAGAACAGACAAGATTACTCATCTCATGGAACTTATATTCTATTGGAGGAGAGAAAGATATAAACAATAAACACAATACTCCCCAAAATGTATATGATATTTTTCAACATAATAAAGCAAGGTAAGAAGTTTTGGCAGTGAAGATTGAGGAGGAAGATAAAATTTAGAAGAAAAACACTTTAAATATAAACCACAGAGAAATTAAAAGAATGAAAAAAGAGATATACCATGCTAGATCTAATATAAATATCAGACCAAGTAGTTTTCAGAGTTAAGTAATATTACTGGATGAAGAGAAATGTAGCACAATGACATAATCCTAAATGGATCTTCACCTAAAAACAGGACTTCAAAATATATGACACAAAGCTTATAGAACTGAAAATAGGAGTAAGCAAATTCACAGATGTAGTGGGAGATTTCAAAACCCCCTTCTCAATAACTGAGAGAAAAAGTAGAGAGAAACTAAGTAAGAAGACTTGAAAAATACTTGGCCTAATTGGCATTTTTAGAATACTTCATGCAAAAATAGTAAAATACGTATTTTTTTCAAATGCCCACAGAATATCTACCAAGACAGACCATGTACTGAACTATAAAACAATATCAATAAATACAAAGGGATTGAAATTGTACCATGTATTTCTCTGAGTATAATATAATTTTAGTATTATATAATAATAGACAGATATCTGGAATATTCCCCCAAATATTTGAAAATTATACAGCACATTTCTATGTAATCCATGAGTCAAAGGAAGAAAAAAATCACGAGAAAAATTAGAAATTATTTTAAACTAAATAAAAATAAATATAACATCAAATGTGTGGGATATAGTCAAACAGTGCTTTGAAGTAAATCTGTTGCATAAAACATTTATAATAGAAAAAATAAGGTATTGAATCATATCTAAACTTGCCCCTTAGGAAACTAGAAAAATAAAATTCCAAATTAAACCAAAGAAGGAAGTAATAAGGGTAAGAGAAGATATTAATGAAATAAAAAGAGAATGTCAATGAAAGAATAAGCTGTCTCTTTGGAAAAAAACCACAAATAAAATAATTAACCTCTAGTGAAATTAATCAGAAAAGAGAAAAATTAATTACCAATATCTAAAATGCTATATGGATTAAATCTACAGATACTACAATACATTAAAATAAGAAAACATTTTAACACTTTTTTTTGCCAATGAATTTAACAACTTAAGTAACAAATTTGTTGAAAGACACAAACTTCTAAAGCTTATTCAAAAAAAAAAAAAAAAAGACCTGGATAATTCTAAGTTATAACTAAACTAGAGGCCCAGTGCATGAATTCATGCACTGGTGGGGTCCCTTGGCCTGGCCTGTGGGGATCAGGTCGAAACCAGCTCTCCCACAGTCCCGGATTGCAAGAGGGCACAGGCCAGGCCAAGGGACCCTACCAGTGCATGAATCTGTGCACTGGGCCTCCAACATCCCATGATGGGTCCAGGGTGTGGGTGAAGCAGATTGGGGGCCAACAGTGCCCCAGCAGCAACGTAACCCACAGCCAATTCCATGAGGAATTGGGCTCCCTCCTCTACTGGTCAGAGTGTCTGCCCCCTGGGAGTCATTGCGCATCATAGCTACCGGGTGAATGGTCGAACAGTCAGGCAGTCACTTAGGCTTTTATACATATAGATTGAATTCATAGTTTAAAACTTTCCCGCTTGGGCTGCTTCCAAATCTTGGCTATTGTAAATAATGCTGCAATGAAGGTAGGGTTGCATATATTATTTCAAATTAGTGTTCCTGGTTTCTTTGGATAAATACTCAGAAATGGAAAGCTGCATCATAAGACATTTTGATTTTTAATTTTTTGAGAAAACTCCATACTGCTTTCCATAGTGGCTATACCAATCTGCATTACTACCAACAATGCATGAGGGTTCCCTTTTCTCCACATCCTCACTAACACTTGGTTTGTTGATTTATTGATGAAAGCCATTCTGACAGGTGTGAGGTGATACCTCATTATGGTTTTAATTTGCATTTCTCTGATAATTAGTGATGTTGAGCATCTTTTCATAGGTCTATTGGCCATCTGTATGTCCTTTTTGGAGAAGTGTCCATTCAGGTCCTTTGCCCATTTTTTAATTAGGTTGTTTGCCTTTTTGGTGTTGAGTTTTATAAGTTCTTTATAAATTTTGGATATTAACTCCTTATCAGATGTATCATTGGCAAATATGTAAATATGTCCTCCCATTCAGTGGGCTGTTGTTTTTTGTTTGCTTTTTTTTCATTTTGTTGATGGTTTCATTTGCTATGCAAAAACCTTTTAGTTTGATGTTGTCTCGTTTTTTTTTTAAACAGGAATCTCAGAGCAGCTTAGTATATTTTCTTTTCTGCATAGATGTTCATTTTCCTTGAAAAATAAGTATTGCTCCACAATATCCAATTTGTCCAAGAATTTATAGTTTCTTCTGTTTTTTGTGAGACATTTTCCTATGTGTGAAACAATGTGAATTGAATGACTAGAAGTGGATAATAAACAAACAAATAAATAAACAAACAAATAAAATTAACTTTCCACAAAGAATACTCAAAGCCAATTTGGCTTTACTGGTGGATTCTGCCAAACTTTTAAGGAAGAAATAATACCAACTCTACAAACTCTCCCAAGAAATGAAAGAGAAGAGAACTGAACTAATATCAAACTGAATAAAGACATTAGAAAGGAAAAGGGGGAGAGGGGAGAGAAAGGAAATTAAATAAAAGAAGAGAAATGAAAACTAGAAAAGAATATTTCTCACATTAGCAAATTATAAAAAGATAATACATCATGACTTTTATGACTAAGTAGAATTTATTTCAGCAATACAAGGTGGGTTGAACATTTGAAAATCAGTATAATTCACCATATTAACAGACTAAAAGAAAAATTATATAATCATCTCAATAGTTTCAGGAAAAATATTTATCAATCCATACCCCATTCTTCATAAAAGTGCTTATCAGATTAGGAATAGAAGATCCTCATTTTGTTAAAAGGCATGTTTGAAAACTCACAGCTAACATTATACGTATTGGTGAAAGATCTTGTAAGATCAAGAACAACATAAGGATATTCCCTCTCACTGTCTATTCATATTATACTTCCCAGTAAGTAAAGAAGAAATAAATAAAAAGAAGACAGATTAGAAAGAAATAATACTTTCTTTGTTAAAAAATATGATCATCTATGTAAAATATCCTAGTCAATATAAATTTTATTTGTATATAACAAAAACAAACAATTGGGAATTTCAATTTTAAAATACTAGTTACAATAACAGGAAAATGTGATAGGGATAAATTTTAAAAAAAGATGAGTAAGACTTGTACATTAAAAACCTCAAAATATTGCTGAGAAAAATTAATGATTATTAATAAATATAGAGATACTAGAGACCTGGTGCCTGACATTCATGCCTTGGGGGAGGGGGGGAGGGTGCTGCAGTCCAGTCTGTGGTCTTTCCACAGTTTGGGAGCCCTCAGGGGATGTCCAACTGCCACGGAGGCAAGAGAAGCTCCCGCCACCACCACTGAGCTTGCCAGATGTCAGCTTGGATTCTGGCTGAGCGGCACTCCCCCTTTGGGAGCACCCTGACCACCAGGGTTCAACTCCTGTGTTGAGCATCTGCCCCCTGCTGGTCAGTGCACATCATAGCGGATGGTCGTTTTGCCATTCGGTCGATTTGCATATTACCCTTTTATTATATAGGATATTGTGGGAAAGCATGGGACTTGGTTGGAAAGTCTGTAAGGAGAAATCTTCGAGAGGTCAGGGGCTTCTAGGGGGACCTTGCCGAAGGCGACAGCCCCTGCCTTAACTTTTCCAAACAAGTCTGAGCCTCCAAGTGTTTTACTAGAATCTCTATGTTTAGTCTTTAGACACAACCTTGTAGAAGCATGTTCTTTCTCAAGGATGCCTACCTTGCTGTTAGCATCTAATAGTTAATTTTAGTTCAAGCTGTTGTTATAATAAAAGCCTAAGGAGGCAGGCAAACAGGGCTGTTTTGGTGCCTCCTGCCAAGCAGCCCCTTAGCCTTCTCTTTCACAAAAAAAATGTGTGTCAAAGTAATCCATTCATCTGTCACTCGGGGTCTGCTGGTCAGTCTCAGCAAGTGGTGTCCTGTGTAAAGGCCTAGGAATTGTAATGAGATGTGGTGGAATTTTTGAAAATGAAAAGTAAGGAAATGAAAGTAATTGTGTAGTAAGTCATTGGAGTCTGTTTGGGATTTTTAAGTTAGAGGGAATGTTATTTTAGTTAAGGTTTTATAATAGGACAATAGTTGTCTATAGAACAGTAGTATTATAGTATTGAAACAGTTATTAAAAGTAGGTGGTATCTTTGTTATAAAAGAATAATTAAAAAGATTATTATAAACTGTTATAATTTATAATTTTTGGTTTTTTGATATTATAACATTAGACTTTAATTTCTGGTAATAAGTGGGCAGGAATTTAAAAAGAAATTAGACTCAGGGAAAATGAATGTTTTTATTATTAACTAGAGGCCCGGCACATGAAAATTCAGCCTGGCCTGCCCCCTCCCACAGTCCGGAAGACCTCAGGGGCAGGAGGCGTCCCAGGGATCAGGGGAAGGCGATACCCCATCACACCTCTGCTGCTGCCACTGCTGGCAGCACAAGCCTCAGGCGGCCCTGGTTACTTGAGCCTCAGGCGGCCCTGGGCAGCTGGGCAGTCACCATCCGAGGCTTGCCTGCACCTCGGGCCGGCCCTGGGTGGCTGGGGGGGTTGAGGGAACTGGGGGACTACGGAGGCAGTCTGTGCCTGCCACCCTGGTGGAGCTGAGGGGACTGGGCACCACCATCTTGTAGCTGTGGGTGCCACCATCTTTGAGGGTGGGGCAGTCAATTAGCATATTCCCTCCTTATTGGTTGTGGGCACTGCCATCTTCGAGGGTAGGGCAATCAATTAGCATATTCCCTCCTTACTGACTGTGTTGCTGCCATCTTTGTGACAGTGTGAGGGTCAATTAGCATATTCCCTCTTTATTAGATAGGATTATGTGGGCCTTTGCTTGAGTTATCGTTTTATGTCTATTTTATATGAAAAATTAAAAGTCTACAGAATGGCAGGAGGATTTATTATTGTCCCCTTCTTTTGAAGTAGAGTCTGTAGAGTCTATGGAGTCTGTAATATCTGAAGTCCTGTCATTGGAGGAAATATTTTTTTATTTTTTGTTTTTGGTATGGGGAAGGCCATTAATTAGATTTTTGATTATGGGATTCTATGTTAGCCAAGTCACATTAGAAAAAAAGTTTTTGGCTTGTCTAGTTATATAAGATCAATAAGGCAAGGGCTGCCGCCTTTGGCAAGGTCCCCCTAGAAGCCCCTGACCTTTTGGAGATTCCTCCTTACAGACTTTCCTACCAAGTTCCATACTTTCCCACAACAGATGAATGAATCACTTGTCCTTTTTGCAAAACAAAATATTCCACAATATTACAACTTATAACAATTAGTTATAAATGAAAGCATTTTAGAAATTATTTAATATTCATTATAAGTAAAATATAATTATCAATTTTCTTATTCAACAGAGCTTCCCATATACCTTAAGTATAAAATTTTTCTTCATAAGGAGAGAAAACAAATTTTAAAATTCAAACCCTAGGAAAGTAGTCAAATTTATTATATTATTATATATTATTATTATTAAACTAGAGGCTGAGTAGAAAAAATTCATGCACTTGAAGGGGGGTCCCTCAGCCTGGCCTGCACCCTCTCGCAGTCCAGGAGCTCTCAGGGGATGTCTGACTGATGGCTTAGGACATCCTTAGAGTGTCTGAGGAGGCAGGAAAGGCTCTTACCACCAACGTTGCACTCACCATCTATGAGCCCTGCTTCTGGCCGAGTGCACTGACCACCAGGGGGCAGCTCCTCTGTTAAGCATCTGCCCCTGGTGGTCAGTGTGCATCATAGCGACTGCTCATTCCACCCTTTGGTCAATTTGTATATTAGCCTTTTATTATATAGGACAGTATTAAGTAATCTATTCATTTAAAGCCATCAACTTCCTGATTAACATAACATAATCATTTTAATAATATATATAAAACCTTTGCTTCTTAGGAAAATATAGGAAAAAACTTTTTTCCCCTTACTTTCAGAAATAGGCTTATTTTTCCAATGGAAAATATAGTTACATTCTTAAGAAGCAAAACAGAGATAGTGAATTCCTTACAGACTTTCCAACCAAGTCCCATACTTCCCCACAATATAGCATTCTTATATATTAAAAAGACTCAATATTTTTAGTATGTCCATCCTCACCAAACTGATGCAATGCAATTCAACGTAAATTCCCATAATGAACTCTCACACACTACTAGTAGAAATATAGAATGGTACAGCCATGTTGAAAGACAATTTGTCAGTTTCTTATTAATTTAAACATAAACTTACCATTATGACTCAGCAATTGTTCTCCTAGGTATTTACCCAAATAAACTGAAAATTACATTCACACAAAAACATATAGCAGCTTTATTTATAATTGCCCAAAGCTGGAAGTAACCAACTCAATAATAGACAGACAGTTCAATTAAAAGTAGACCAAAAAAAAAAGTATAGAACTTGACCATAATATATATGGATGCCATGATAAGCAAATGATAATATATTCAACATCATTGGTCATTAGGGAAACATAAATTAAAGCCATAATGAGACACCAGTACAAAACTAGTAGAAGAGCTAATATTACAAATACTGACACTGCTAAGTGTTGGCAATGAATTCACACACATAGCTGGTGGAAAAACAAAATGATTAAGCCACTTTGGAAAAGAGTTGCCAATTTCTTAATAATGCTGCTATAAACATTTGCTACAAGTATTTGTGCAGACATATGTTTTCATTTTTCTTGGGTAAATTCATAGGAGTGGAATGGCCAGTGGGTGATGGACCACATGGTAGCAATATGAAGAAGGAAATATTTTCCCCAAAATCCCCAGTTAGAAAACAGGAGAACCCGTTAAAAGCAGGAAAGTGAACAGTGCTCTCTGCAAACCCAGAAATGGTAAGGAAATTGGTGTGGAATGCTGGAAAGGGAACAGCTCCAGAGGTGGGTAAAATAAAGGGTCCTATTCTCCAACATCAGCTAGAGAGGCATGGCCTTTGAAAGGGACTGAGAAGAGAAACTGATGTTTGGTTGACTTGTAAGCCCACAATCTTTCTAGATCTGTTCTGAGCCAACAGGCAATCTTTTCAATGTGTTTCTATAGAAATATAATCAGGATGCATGCCACTCAACAGCCACAAAACCTCATGGGCTTCCAAGAGGCTAGTATCACAGGAAAGCCATTTACACTGAACCAGCTTTAGAGGCCCAGAGACAAAGACAGTGGGTGTGATGGGACTGAGCACATGCAGGAAACAGTGACTTTACTGGCAGGAGCATAAGGTGTAGGAGAGGAAATAAGCTTGGAGAGGTAAATGGAGGCCAGACGACGAAGGGCTCTGACTGCCCTCCTTATGGTTCTATTTCTATTGTATATCCAGTGCTTAATTCTAGAATCTCACAGTTGGAAGAACAGTGAGACACATTTTAATAGATAGGATTCGTTAACATTCTATAGTGAAGCATAGTTATATTGAATTATTGTAGGGCACATACTGCTGTTGGCATTCTTGCAATGAAAAGTGTGCTGACCAGACTCCACTGTAGGGACCTAACTGCGCGGCTCTATCTTTGTATGAACCAGACCTAAGCTGCCATCTACAAATGATTTAGAAGAGAGAACACTGTTCCCTTCGTGCTGTTGCTCATACTGTTTCCTTTGCCAAGAATATCCACTCCCTGTCCCCCTCCATCCCCATATCCTATTGTTGAGTGTTTCCTTCCACGACCCGCGTGGAGTAGGGTTCGGTACCTGAAAGAGGAGCCACACAACAAATGAGAGAAAAGACACGAGATAATTTTGCAATATCGGAGGTCCAGGCGGGCAAGTCCAACTCAAGGAGAGGGACTTCCACCCATGCTCAGGCTGCTCCAATCTTTTATTGATCTGGAGTAGCCCTTAGGCAGGCGACCCCCCATTAACAGGCAGACTAGCCCATCAGCAAGGATTTACATAATAATAAATGGGGGAGTAGTTTCAGCTACCACTGTCTGGACAAACAGAGGTGGCGCCTAGCTCCGGGCTTTGCTAGGGCTTCAAAGGCACCCAGCCTTCGGGGGGGTTTCGGGGAGTACTCTGTCTATGCTTATCAGATAGTGAAGGCAATAAGCAGTTTCCCACATCCTATGGTTTAGTGATTAAGAAAATGAACTTTAGAGTCAGAGAGTGTCTGGCAACATAAGAGCTCAGTAAGTGCCAGGTGTTTCTATCAATGCCCACCCTTCAATCTCACATGTCAACCCCGTGATATTCTTTCTCTCTTTCCTGCCCCTGACATCTCTCCCTCCCACGTCATAAATATTCTTTCCTTCTTCTGAAAATTCATATCACTTTGCCAATGTCTATTTTTGGTTGACATTCTAATAGTCTACGTGCATTCATTATCTCCGTGTTGGATGGTGAGCTCCTTGAAAGCGAGGTCCATATCTCCTTTGCCTTCATGTTACTCACAGTGCCCGAGAGGACGCGTTACAGTAGGTGTCATACAGAGTAAGCACTTATTGATCATGAAGTCATAATAAGGTACTGCTTAGCTTTTAAAGATATTTTCTATTTTTCAGTATAAAATTGAAAACTGGAAACATATGAAAGTTAATGACCATTATGGAAGTGTCTTTGAATGTATTAGGGTACTAACATTTGAAACTAAGCTCTCCTTTCCACACTGAGATAATCAAAAGAAAGAATACATGGAAAAATCTGCACATCCATGCAATGCATGATAGCTATGCTGATTCTGCAGAAATGACAAGGAAAAGCCATTTCATTTTGCTTTTGCTGAAGAAACATGTGACATCCATCAGCCTATTTCTGTGAGAAATAATTTTAAGAATCCCACATTCTTAGAGAAAACCCTAGTAATTGTTTTTATTTATTCTAAATTATGAGAGAGAGAAAATTTATTACTAATTCTTCAATTATTTCATTATGCAGCACTAATAAAAAAGTCTTGACGTCTCCATTATGTTTAGCAAAGAATCAAGGAATTTAATAAATAATTTTTGACTGAAATGATTATTTACTTAAAACATAGAATATGCAGAAGGAACTTCAAGTCATATTTTTCTGGTGCCATACAATAAAATAATTGTGCAATTAGTAATAAACAGCATGCAAGAATGACAAATGTTTTATTTAAAACTTGGGGAACAAAAGCACATCACTTGCGCTTTTTGCAAGCAAACAAAATCCTGTGGTATATTAATCAAAGGGGCTTTTTTATGCCTCTGGCAGCTGTGTTTTAAAGTAAACCCTTAATATCAGATCCCAATCCCCAGTTTCAATTTGCTTTCAATGGAAAGGACATTAGAGTTTATAAAATACTCCTTGATTACTTTTTTTGAAGGCCTGAAATCTTGACATGTCCGTGACTTGCTCGCACTGCATCAATATACAGTGGTTGAAAGAGCAATACCCATCGCGAACATTGCCACATTGACTTATAGAATCATGCCCTTGAGAAAAAGCCAGAGAGGAAAAAGGAGCACCAGGCAGTGACAAAAATGAAATAGAACTGTCATCTGGCAGTTCTTCATAGTCCGTCAAGGAAACTATTAAAGATGTACAAAGAGCCAGAGAGCGCCTGGGCAAAGGTTGTTAAACCAGCACTTCAAGGGCAGGTCACTGCAGGCTGCTCGGGACTTAGGGAAAGACATGCCTGCGCTTACTGAGGGGGAGCCCAGGCAAAGGCCATGGAGCTCTGTGTCCCAAGGCAGCTGGAGAAGTGGACTTTAGGATACATGGTAAATTAACCCTTCAGCATATCCCTTTTCCAGTAGCGGATGTCACAGAGATTATTTGGGGCTGGTTGAGGGACCATATTAAGAGGCTGCCTGGTGGCCCAAGTCTCAGTCTGTCCACAGCCAGCCAGTTTGCAGCACCTTCACCAGATTATTTAGCTTCTCGGGGCCTCAGGTTCCTCCTTTTTCTCACATCGGAAGTATGAAATCAGAACTTTTCCTTTACCTGTTTCCTCATTTGCACCTGCTCTATTTTCCTTAGCCGAGGTTCCACTACTCTCTAGTGTTCCTCTCATTTGAGAGTTTCCTAAATCCTAAATCCCTTAGGTCAGATGTGCATTGCTGGCCAACAGTTAATTGGTTTAAAAAAAGTGGGGGGTCCTTATAAAAAATCAAAGAAACTTCACCGAATTTCTCTCCCTCCCCCTTGCCCTCCCCTTGCCCTCCCCCTCCCCCTCTCTTTCTCCCTCTCCCCCTCTTCCTTTCCTTCTCCCTCTGCCCATCCCTCTCTCAAACACACACACACACACACACACACACACACACACACACACACACACACACGAACGCACACGCGCGCTCCCCTTCTTCCCTAAGGTCATGCATATCAATTTTCTTGGAGGGAATACAATAGTTCCTAAGGCCTTTGTTTAGCCCTCAAATTATTATAATAATCAGAATTTCAGCTACAAAAGGAGCTGCTGACCATGACATATCTAGGCATTTAGGAAGAAATTTGGAGAAGCTAAGGCCTTTTCATTTTCTTCATGTTACCCAACATAGAGCCCTATCACTCCAAATAGAATTGGGGAAGTTATCTAAAAATGGAATAAGCTCAACTATCACACTATGTAAAACATTGCTGACAACTATCGCATTATGATTTGGGATTTCAGATAAATAAAAAGACATCTTGACTATGGAAAGCAATAGAAAAATATAATTCAATTTACAGAAATTAAATTAGATTCCATCACATGTAATAATTAAGTCCCTAAAGTGAGCATGGGAATAATGGACATTTAAATTTTATTGTACTTTTGTTGTGAAAAATAATCATAGTTTTATGTGCATTTAACCTCAAAATCTTGTGTGTGTGTGTGTGTGTGTGTGTGTGTGTGTGTGTGTGTGTGTGTGAAAGCACTCATAACAGGCTTCTCTAGAACATTATGCTTCTGGATACAATTTACAGTTATCAGATAAGCTAAGAAAAGGGGGGACTTTTCACAGTTATTTTTTTGAGGGTAGGAAAAGAAGAGCTTATTAGGATCTCCTTTACTATTTATGGTCTTACTGTCATTTTAATTCTAACATTCATCCTAAAGATGTATTTTTTCCAAATAGTGAGTATCATGTCTCAAATAATTTTGGCTGTTATTCTAATGAAGTTTTCATCTTCAGCTACACTATAGCTGGGGGGTGAGGGGGGTGCTGTCTCAGAAGTATTTGTCTCATAATCCCTGTATCCAGAAAGTGTACTTAGAGGCTTATAATACTGTAAGCATACTATATAGATTTATAGCAATAATGATTTTTACAGTTTCACCAATATTTCATGCAGATGGGACATATTATTTTATTCTGGGCTTCCCGCATATTTTTTGGCAAGACCAAATATACACTATCTCAACCCAAAAGATTTTCTCATAACTGAAAAGGTATGCTGTAGAATTCAATTCACAAGCTTGGTTACAGATATAACACAACAAATAATATAAAAACAAAAACATCAGTTGTAAAAGCATTGTATAAAAAGAGTAATTTCTTGCTGAATGGAAGGATGGAAACCTGCTGTAAACCTAGTTTTCTTGGACAGGTCATTATGGGGCTATCACAACAACTGTCACTAAATACTTTTACCAGTGACCCAAATCATGTACATTTAAGAGAATGACCTCTTACAAAAAAAGAAGTAAAATAAAATAAATGATTTTGCCCTCTGAAAAATTATTTTTGAAAGGGGAAGAGCATGTAATGTACATATTAGAGTTATTTTATTTTTTGAGGATAATAATTTTTAATATGCTCCTTTTTTCATTCACTAGTTAATGTAATCTATAAATTATTTTTTTCTGCTAAAACAATACAAAGCAAATTGTTCCTGACTGCTCACTGTGAACAAAAATCAGGGCAGATACATATAATAAATTAGCAAAATTATTGAGGCCATTGTTCATTCCAATAATAACTTAATAGTGAAGTTTTGTAAACTTGCCCAACTCTGAATTATGCTAGGAATTGTATGTGGTAATAATAATAATAATGAGCATGAAGAGGAGAAGGAAGATGAAAATTAATATGCATTGTGCAGATATTCTATATACATAATCACATTTAATATTTATGGAAATTCTATCGAAGAATTACTGTTATTTTACCCTTTTTACAATAAAACTGAAGCACTGCAAGTGCCTGTATGAGGTCTTATAAGCAGTAAGTAACAGAACCAAGACTGTTTAACTCCAGACTCCAATGTTTTGAGTTTTGGCCATTGGAAGCATCAGACACTCTGATTTTGGACCAGTAACAAGAACATAGATTAATTCTAGAATGTAGAAAATGACTGGAACCATGAATTTTTATATTAATGGTATAATATGAATAGTAACTCTAAAGATGATTTATGAAAGGAGATAGTGATGTGAGTTGGAATCATTGCAAGAAAATGTTTAAAGAAGGTGAAACCTGAGAATGAGTAACATCTAGGTAAAATGAGATTGGAGGGCAGGGTAGGAGATTGTAGACAAGGGAATAATGTGAATATAGGCACCTGGGTGCAAATTGGATATATATATATATATATTAGTATATATATGGGGTATATATGCTAATATATAAAAGGGTAATATGCTAATTAGACTGGATTGACTAGATGTCTTCCAGATGTCTGATGTCCTTCCAGACAAAGTCATGGTGGTGGGGGCCAAGGCAGAGGAGGTCAGGGGCGATCAGGCCAGCAGGGGAGAACAGTTAGGGGTGAGATCAGGGCGGCACAGGGGAGCAAGCAGTTAGGGGTAAGATCAGGTCGACAGGGTAGCAAGCAGGAAGGGGTGCCATCAGGCCAGCAGAGGAGCAGCTAGGGGCAATCAGGCAGGCAGGCAGAGGCAGTTAGGGATGATCAGGTTGGCAGGGGAGCAGTTAGGGGCATCAGGTCAGCAGGCAGAAGCAGTTTGGGACAATTAGGCAGGCAGGTGAGCAGTTAGGAGCCAGTGGTTCTAGATTGCAAGACGGATGTCCAACTGCTGGTTTAGGCCTGATCCCTGGGCCGAAACCGGCAGTTGGACATCCCCCGAGGGGCCCTGGATTGGAGAGGGTGCAGGCTGGCCTGAGGGACGCCACACTCCTGCATGAATTTCGTGCATCGGGCCTCTAGTGTGTGTGTGTGTGCGTGTGTGTGCGTGTGTGTGTGTGTGTGTATTTATATATATATTTGGGGAAAGTTTAGCTGAAAAACTGCCTCAAATGTCCCCAGTCAATCTCTATTACATTTTAATTTAATCCCAAATATTACATGGAACATACTTATATTTTTTAAATGGTATTTATCTGATATTTAAATTTATTTGGACAACTGGTATTTTTATTTTCTAAATCAGGCAACCCTACATAACACTTAAATTTATCTTGTTTTTAAAAATTGTCTTTCCTCCCCTACTCCCTTTGCTAGATTATATGCTCCGGCCAAGCAAGACCCTCACCTGTCTCATTCCCCCCCCCCCCCCCCCCCCCCCCGATCCTCCACTTGTGGAATAGTCCCTGGCACTTGTAGGTGTTCAATAGATGCTTGTTTACTAAGTATTTATTTATTTAATTCCAAAGTTATCATATTTGAAAGCAAAGAAACAAAAAATAAGAAATTTAATATTGGGTTGGGAGGTGAAAGCTGAGGTACAGAGAGGCAGTTATTATGAAAATATAAACAAAAGTAAACTGGAAAGGAGAAAATGCACAGCACATATGGAGGGCTTTGGAGAGGAGGGGAAGAGAAGGAGAAAGGGGCAAGCCCTAACCTGGGCGGAATGGGAGAAGAGAGAACAGCGTTTTATTGAGAGATAGGGAAAGATGAAGGGAACTACAATTTAAGAAAGGAGGGAAAGAGGCCCTCTTAAACTACTATATAACCTGATGTAGATGAAAAATGACATGAATAGCAACAGATGTTCTCTTTATAACTCTTTTTTTTTCATAATACCAAGATGGATTAGAAATGTGCAAAACAAAAGAGCAAACTAAGCCAAATTCTTCTAATGCTCTAACTGCAGAAACAGGGCTGTAACCAATTTTACTTTTTTTTTTACTTTAAAAAAAGGGAAATAATTTTATCCAGACTAGTACTTCCATTTTTTAGACTATGAAATTTAATATTATAGAGTTGCTCTTAACTAAAACGTCAAATTTCAGTTGGGTACATATTCAGGCTATTGAAACAAAGATTCTGATAGATTTATTTAGAGATTTCATGACTAGAATCAAATAATGCTGACTCTCCCCAATTCATTAATTTGCAAAATTACATTTCTTTAACCTGTTTCTCTGATAGTTTTCTCTTATATATTTGGCACCTGCCACTCTTCATCTATAGAAGGATTTAGCATAAGATGGCATCTGATTTAGCACAAAATGGTACATTACACAATTTTAGCTTTAAATGTCAACATTTTATGATGTTCAGTAAATGCTATCATGATTTCCAGATGTTCCACCACCTGAATCAGATTTAAATCATAGTACAATCTTTGATACAGATGCTTGAGAAATAGAGAGGCACATACATGTTCAAATATATCATCTCAGCTCAAGCTCAAAGAACACCTTTCTCCCAGCCAGGTTGCCAATTTCAAAATAGGCTTAAAATATCCTCCTCAATGAGAAATGTATCCTACCCTCTCCTGTTTCTGTTAGTGTCACAACATTTCCCTCCTTTTCCCCTGGAGGCCACCAATGGGATTAGTAATGCTCAATGTCATGAACACTACTGGTAGGAGGTAACGATTCAAATCAAATTACCAAATAACTATTGGATAACTATTTGGGGCAAGATAAGGTGCTCTGAAGATTCCAAAGAAGTAGTAAACACAATCCCTGCTCTCAATAGCTCAATCCATGTTGGCAAAATGCTAGGTAAATATGACCAGGTTAACAGTACAATATTTAAAGAAATATAAATTTAAGAGATAGTGAACATATATGGGTATATACATTTTGACAATAAATTGAGGCAGAAAAAGAGTCAAAAATAAAGGCAAAATATAATAGTAATAGGATAAATACAAGAAAAATGATGAGGATTACATCCAGCCCCTGCCTTCCAGTGTGTTAGTGTGTTTGCCAAATAATTATAAATATTGTTACTTTTACTAGTTGGTTTATAAATTGAAATGCATTTCTTAGTTTTATTATTGCTTTTGGTCAGTACAACTCAGAACTAGTCTATATACCAAAAATACAAAACACACTAAATTATTAAAAGTATCAAGACTATCTTTTTATTTTCCCCCTCAACCCAGAAGAGAGTCAGAAATATAGTAGATGCTCAATAAATGTTGCATTTCTTACTTAGTTAACTAAATGACCAATAATTATATTTGCATTGGTTAGACATAAAGCTATGACCAAGATATATATATACATTACATAAAACTTTCCAAAACATATTCTATAAAATATTAAATCAGTTAGATGTACCACTGGGGTTGGAAAGGCAGTTTCTGAATTGAAATATATTGGGAAAACATATACACTCATACTCTTTCCCTCTCAGATATTCACAAGGCATGTTAATGTTGAGTTTGAATTACAGTTTTTCTAGTTTCTAAGTGGGAAAAATTGTCATGTAGCTAAGATACCTGAAATTTTAAAAATATATACTACCTTTACTATGGATGAAATAGAGGAGAGAGAAATTTTATAAATTATCAATCTGATTTACATATAATTATTTATGGGTAATGTGGTCACTCTATGGCATTGAAGGGGCATATACATCATGATCTCAGGATCCAAGGTAAGTCATCTTTGGCTTTAAAGCATTCTATCTGGTGCCTAAAATAAATTCAGTTAATAAAAAATATTTAAAAAGTAATAGAAATGTCAAAGGGGAGCTATCATGTACCATACAGGTATGTATACTACACATATATTTGGGAGAGACCAAGTATGCAACAGTCACTCAGCCCATCTTGGCACACCTGGGTAATGTGGACAATAACAATAAAATATCAAATGCACCATGTAGCACCAGTGTATGTGGGGCCATACTCAACATCATATAAACAATGATGTTCTGCAATACATGTATAGAACAGTAGTGATCATAGTGGTAAGAAGTCAAGAAAGTCATTTCTTCTTCTCCTACTTTATAAATTATGTGAGGGAGTTATTTCTGCTGTTGTGATTAAGTGTTCTATTTAGATACTTCCACTTATCTTTTTGACTTCTGGAAATGGGATATATTGTAGTCGACATCTATGCTCATGCATTTGAGCAAATTACAAGTTAGTAGTTAAATGTTCAATGATAAGCGTTTGTGGGTCATAGGGCTTGATAGTGAATAAAATCAGGAGACTTAACTTCTGACTATCTGTAGTACCTGAATAGCTGGTGAGAGATCAATATATTTTTCACTTTTGGGGCCCGGTGCCCCAGTCTAGTATTTGTCATTAGTTTGTTTGAGGGATTTTTCAAAAAGTGTGATTCTATTAATGCATTAATAAAGAGACCATGTCTGTTTTGATTTGGTATTTCCAGTACCTAGATCAAAGCTATGTATATACTAGGTGCTCAATACACAGTTGTACTCTACAATGAATGTTAATTGACCAAGGAACTACTTCATACTATCCATCCTTCATATTAGATAGCAGTGGTAAAGTGCTTGTGGTTGTGCATTTTTAAAATGTCACCATACATCTTCCTTAGTTACTTAGGCAACTAGGAGACCAGATGTTTAAGTTACACAGCTGATATAGTTTAGAATTAGAGGAAAGGTCTGTGGAAGTTTTATTAAAAGTACCTACAAATCCCTTCCTCTGCTTGACCACATAAAACATGATATTACATAACATCCCAGAACCTTAAGACAGTGTTTACCAAACTTTAATAGAGTTAAATTGGTGGACCAGACAGCATCGTGATTGATCAATCCCAAAACTCCAGAGCATCTTACAATTGCAACTGCAATCTATATGACCAGGTGGGTTGCCAGGGCACTATCAATGATATATTTACCTAAGCTCTATTATCCATAAAATTCACTGAGTTTAACAAACATATTAAATACATATTTTCTATGTGCCAAACCTCATCCATTAAAAGTAACTATAACTGACAGAGCATTTCTTCTTAGGAACTTATAGTCTGGAATATATAAATTTAAAAAATGTGATATGTCATCAGGGGATATGTGGGCTATATTTTGCTATAATAATACAGCATAACAAAGCACTCCAATACTTGGTGTCTTAGAAATAATAAGCATTTATTTTCTTCGTGTCTGTGGCTCATTTATTTAGGGCTTGGCTAGTCAGCTCTTCTTTGGTCTCTGCTGAATTTGCTCATATAACCAAATGCCAGCCGGCCGTGGGCTGATCTGGAATGCTGTGGCTGGGCATGACTGGGGTGATTCAGAACTCTGCCACAAAGCTTATCCTCCAGCATGCATTCATAGAAATTTCAGAAGAGTAATAATCACATAGAAATGAGCACAAGTATTTTCAAGAGTCTGTCTGAATCATATCTGTTAACATATCATCAGCCAAAATAAATCATATAGCCAACCCCAGCATCTGAGTGAGAAATCACTAAGTCACATGGCAAATGGTACAGATACAGCCTGGGATGACAAATAGAGGGCATTCCTTCCCAGCACAACAGCTATAGAGAAATAAAAAGAAGGGTGAGGAGATATCGAGAGTGAAATCACCATGGAAGCGGCCAAATTAGTTGATATTTGAGCAGAGACTTAATTCAGTGGAGAAGATAGCCATGTAGATAGTTTAGAAAAGAGAATTCTAGATAGAGGAAAGAAGAGGAAATCCAAAGGCCCTGAATTCAGCATGACTGAGAAAGTGCAAGGAAGCTGGAGAAGAGACAAAGGGAGTGGTAGGAGATGAAATCAGACAAGAAAGCGGTAGGAGATGAAGTCTCCCCAAGGGAGAGAAATGGGCAGGGCTTGTGAACCATGGTGAGGACAACAGTCTCTTCAATAAATGGTGTTGGGAAAATTGGAGAGGTGGATGAAAGAGAAAGAAGGAAAGAACAAAAGAAAGAAAGGGAGAAAGAAGAAAGAAAGAAGAAAGAAAAAAAAAAAAAAAGAAAGAAAGAAAGAAAGAAAGAAAGAAAGAAAGAAAGAAGGAAGGAAGGAAGGAAGGAAGAAAGAAAGAAAGAAAGAAAGAAAGAAAGAAAGAAAGAAAGGAAGAAAGAAAGAAAGCAAAAAAGAAGAAAAAAGAAACTAGACCACCAACTTACACCATATAAAAGAATAAACTCAAAATGAATGAAAGAATTAAAAGTAAGTCATGAAATCATAAAAATCCTAGAAGAACTTATAGGTAGCAAAATCTCAAACATCTCTTGTAGCAATGTTTGCTGATAGATATATCTCCTAGGGCAAGGGAAACAAAAAATAAACAAACAGTACTACATCTTCTGCACAGCAAAAGAGACCATCAACAAAATGAAAAGAAAGCCCACTGTATGGGAGAATATATGCCAATGATACATCTAATAAGGGGTTAATTTCCAAAATATATAAAAAACTCATACAACAACAAATGAAGACAAACAATCCAATAATGGGCAAATCACATACAGATGGCCAAGAGACATATGAATAGGTGTTCTAAGTCACTAATCATGAGAAAGATGCAAATTAAAATGACAATGAGGTATCACCTCACACCTATCAGAATGGCTACCATCAACAAATCAACAAATGACAAGTGCTGGTGAGGATGTGGAGAAAAGGTAATCCTAGTACACTGCTGGTGGGAATGCAGACTGGTGTAGTCACTATGGAAAACAAAATGGATTTTCCTCAAAATATAAAAAATGTAACTCCCATTTGACCCAGTCATCCCACTTCTAGGAATATATACTAAGAATCCCAAAACATTAATTTGAAAGAATATATGAAATCCTATATTTATAGCAGTGCTATTTACAATAGCTAAAATCTGGAAACAGTCCAAGTGCCCATCAGTAGATGAGTGAATAAAAAATAAATGTGGGACATTTACACCCTCAAATGCTATGCAGCTTTAAAAAAAACAGGGATCTCTTTCCCTTTGAGACAACACAAAGGCACCTGGAGAGTATTATGCTAAGCAAAATAAGCCAGTCAGAGAAAGACAAGTAACACATAATCTCACTTACATGACATGTGGAATCTAATGAACAAAATAAACTGACAAACAAAATATACCCAGAGACATGGTAGCATGGAATGGACTAAAGAATCTCAGAGGGAAAGGAGGTGGGGCAGGGAGAGATTAACTAAAGAATTTATATGCATATATGCATGACCCATGGACACAGATAATAGTTTGGTGAAGCCCTAGGGAGAGGGTGTGAATAGGTTGTAGAGGGTCAATGGGGAAAAAGGGGACATCTGTAATACTTTCAATGATAAAGATATATTTAAAAAATTATGAATGACACAGAAAGAGAAACAACAAAAACAATCCCATTTACCATTGCACCAAAAAAAAAAATAAGATACCTAGGAGTAAACTTAACTAAGCAAGTAAAAGATCTGTACTTGGAAAACTACAGGACATTGAAAAAAGGGATTGAGGGAGACATAAACAAAGGTAAGAATATACTGTGTTCATGGACTGATAGAATCAACATCATTAAAATGTCCATACTACCCAAAGCAATCTACAGATTCAATGCAATCTCCATTAAAATACCAATGGCATATTTCACAGACCTAGAATGAACTCTCCAAAAATTCATATGGAATGAAAAAATACCCCCCAATAGCAGCAGCAATCCTGAGAAAGAACAAACTTGGAGGGATCACAATACCAGATAGCAAGCTGTATTACAAAGCCACTGTTCTCAAAACTGCTGGTACTGGCACAAGAACAGACATATAGACCAATGGAATAGAATAGAGAACTCAGAAATCGACCCAAGTCATTATGCTCAATTAATATTTGACAAAGGAGGCAAGAGCATACAATGGAGTCAAGACAGTCTCTTCAATAAATGGAGTTGGGAAAACGGGTCAGATACTTGCAAAAAAAAATGAAACTAGACCACCAACTTACACCATACACAAAAATAAACTCAAAATGGATAAAGGACTTAAATATAAGAGGGAAAACCATAAAAATCTTAGAAGAATCCACAGGCAGCAAAATATCAGACATATGCCAGAGCAATATCTTCACCGATACAGCTCCTAGGGGCAATGGAAAGTAAGGAGAAAAAAAAAGGGGGGGACTACATCAAAATAAAAAGCTTCTGCACAGCAAAAGAAACCATCAACAAAACAAGAAAGCCTGCTACATGGGAGAACATATTTGCCAATGTTATACTCAATAAGGGCCTAATCTCCAAAATTTATAGGGAAATCATACATATTAACAGAAGGAAGATAAGCAATCCAATCAAAAAATGGGCCAAGGATTTAAATAGACACTTTTCAAGAGTGAGCATACAGAAGGCCAAGAGACATATGAAAACATGCTCAAAGTCACTAATCATCCAAGAGATGCAAATCAAAATGACAATGAGATACCATCTTACACCTGTCAGAATGGCTATCATAAACAAATCAACAAACAACAAGTGCTGAAGGGGATGCAGAAAAAAAGGAATCCTCGTGCACTGCAGGTGGGAATGCAGGCTGGTGCAGCCACTGTGGAAGATAGTATGGAGTTTCCTCAAAAAATTAAAAATGGAGTTCCCATTTGATCCAGTAATCCCACTTCTAGGAATATATCCCAAGAAATCAGAAACACAAATCAGAAGGGATATATGCACCCCTATGTTCATAGCAGCACAATTTACCATAGCTAAGATTTGGAAACAGCCTAAGTGCCCATCAGCGGATGAGTGAATTAAGAAACAGTGGTACAGCCCTACCTGGTTTTGCTCAGTGGATAGAGCATCGGCCTGCAGACCAAAGGGTCCCGGGTTCGATTCTAGTCAAGGGCACATGCCTGGGTTGCGGGCTCGACCCCCAGCAGGGAGTGTGCAGGAGGCAGCGGATCAATAATTCTCTCTCATCATTAATGTTTCTATCTCTCTCTCTCCCTCTCCCTTCCTCTCTGAAATCAATATAGATCTACACAATGGAATACTAAACTGCTTTAAAAAAGAAAGAACTCATACCATTCGCAACAGCAGGGATGGAACTGGAGAGCATTATGCTAAGCAAAATAAGCCAGTTGGAGAAAGAGAAATATCACACATTTGTGGAATATAATGAACAACATAAACTGATGACAAAAATAGATCCAGAGACAGAGAAGCATCGAACAGACCATCAAACTTCAGAGGAAAGGCAAAGGAGGAGGGGGTAAGAGATCAACCAAAGGACTTGTATGCATGCATTTAAGCATAACCAATGGACACAGACACTAGGTGTGTGAGGGCATGTGCTGGGGGTAAAAGGAGACATATGTAACACTATATGTAATACTTTAAACAATAAAGAATTTTTAAAAAATTATGAGTGAGATGGGAAGCCACTAGAAAATTTGAATCTGATACAATCAGGATATAACTTTGAATGAAAGGATTGAACTTAGGTTTTTAAAGCTCATCTCTGGTTCCTGTGAAGAGGATCAATTACAGGAAGGCAAGGCTAAAAGCAGGGAGGACAGTTAGGATACTATAATCTTAATATGCAGCAACAGTGTGGTGGATGTGTCATGAGAATAGTGTGAAGATGGTGAGGTGAGATACTGGGTATTTCTAAGGTACTACTAACAAGATTTGCTACTAGTTGACATTATATACACACACACAGAACATATATACATTCATTTACTAATTAAAATATGTTCATAGTTAAAACAAACAAAAACATACTTTTCCCTGTAGCACGTAAAGTCATCTCATTTACCCCCAGAAGGTGGAATGTGAGCACCTTACCTTGAAAAATACAGTCTTGCCTTTAGAAAAACATTTAGATTAGTCATCCAGGTTAAACCTTCTACAATAATTTAAATGGTCAAGAACTCTTAGATTAAAAGGTCACAGACTCTTAAATTTTCTTGGTAACTCAAAATGTAAACTCCAATAAATGACATTCATTTTATTAGAACCTTGCAAAAGCAAAGTTCTCTTTCCCTACGTTGGTGAAAAAGCAAATGCTTTCCATGTCTTGATGATTTCCCCATTAGCACAAAAATTCTGGCATTGATTCCTCACATCAGGGACTTTTTCTCAAAGTGTTTAATAAGCTAGGTTTTATTTCCTTGGTTTATTATGTTCATAACTTGTGAAGCTTCCCAGGAGTTCGTTCTCACAGGAATAGAGGCACACAACTCTCAAAATTACAAGCACCTACTACTGTTGGGAAAGGTGCTATGTGAAGAGAACAGAGTGTGGCCCCTTTCCCTAAAAATTATAAGAATATAAATACATTTTATTCTTGCTGTCACTTTATTTTATTAAAATGAAAAGTAGTTTTCATAGGTATTAAATTTTCATTTTGCCCCAGAAAAAAAAGAGTGAAAATTTCTGCAAAAATTATAAATTTCCACAGCAGCAACTTCATAAAAATGTATGATCTTGCCCTTCAGGGTGCCTCCTCACTTATTTGAAATGAAAAACTGTTTGCACTCATGGTTGGAAATACACACATCAGGAAAAATTAATCATGCAAATATTTGCAAAGCGGGAACAGTAATTGTTGGGAGCCTCCGCAGTGTGCTGCTGCCACCATCACAGAAAGAAAAGCTGGGAGCGGATTTCAAACGACAACTCACTCGAACAAAGCCAGGACTGAAGCCCCACCTGATGGACTGACAACGCTAACAAAAAGCATCCTGGATTTGCTCCTTAAGGAATGAAGTTTTGACAGTCATATTGCTAAATATTTTCAGAAAAAAATATTTTTCATTAAACATCTGCAAATGGTACAAGGGTAGGCAAAATTTACAAATTAGAACTGGCAGAGTGTGTGTGTGTGTGTGTGTGTGTGTGTGTGTGTGTGTGTGTGTGTGTGTGTAGAGTGGCTATTTGCTCTGGCAAAGTTCTTCCTGTCTTTAAGGAATATTATTATGAAGCTTCAGATTTATTTGCTTTATAGTTTTCAGAGGAGAAGGGGTATTATTTTTTATTTATTGCAAGTAATTTTCATGTTAATGGGAAGTTTAGTTTTAAATGAAATGTAATTGCTGTTACATTAAAGAATAAAAAAGTTGACTGGTCCCACTGGAAGAGCATTGGGAAGGGACTTTGATGAGTCATGGGATGGCTCTGTATGTGACCTGGAACATGATGCTGGGTCCTTCTAGGTGCTGGACATGAAGGCTGGCTGTGAGACCTGCTTAACGGTCAAACAACTCCCAGTGTGTATCTTTACCTACAGATCTCTTCATCCTTCTGCTCATAAGGCATGGAAGGAGCAAGAAAGCAGCTTGCTGTGATAAGAAATCAGAGGTTCCTAATATAAATGGCTACATAATGTGTGGGGCCCAGGAGAGAGGGACAATGTGGGGCTCTGTTAAAAATGTATTAAGAATCTCAAGATGGCAACAGCAGAGCATTGAGAAAGCTTGGAGCCCTGTCTGACTGCACAAAGAGTAACACTCATGAAGACAGTCTTGATTCCTAATGTAAAAACTGTAGTCCTCAAACCCAGGATTTTATGGCATCTTTTTGATACTCAGGCCAAACTGCTGGTGGGACATCTCCAATCTGTACGGGAGGGACTGAAGGACTCATTCATTTAGGTGAGTTCAAAAAATATATTTAACAGACCTACCTGAAAGGGGGCTTTAAAAGCTACAGAATTTTTGTTTTGTTTTTTAGTTTCCCCTTTAAAATGGCCATCTTGGAATAAGATCCTAGCTGGCATTAAATTTTCTAAACATGAGAAAGTTTTCTCTGTTTTATTTTTTAAAACTTCGCAGGCCACAAGCCCCTGCTACCTTACCCAACAGCCTCAAATGACCATTCAAACAACTAATTTTTGAAGAAGAGAAAAAGATATTTTTTTCTTTTGTGATGAGTCAATAATATAAAGTGAGACACATTTGCTCATCCAGGTGCCCCTTCACATATCCAGCTGCTCAGGAACACTGATAGTCTCACTTAAACCAAGATAAAGAGCAATCCTTGATATGCTCCCCTCGTCCTCCTACTTATGTATCTTCAAGGCTGACCACAGCAATGAATTTGTACTGTTTTCACCCATATAAAAGTATTCATGAAATAGAGGGAGGAAACAGCATGATTTTGCCCTTACCCTCACCTCTACGACCTTCTGATTGTAATGTCAAATGGATTCTAAACACTCAACTCTCTGTTATCTGTACTGTCAATCCTCGGGTGTAAATCTTGCTTTAATGTTCTGCTGGAATAATTAGGCTTGATCTGCCAACACAATTAACTATCTTTTGTTTATTTTTACCTCCCCATGCAGCCTGCCACCCCAGCAGGAGGACTTCAAACTTCAACACTCAATTACCTTCTCCACCCAAGAGAGATATAAGAAGTAAATAGAGTTAATTCAGTGGAGCAAAATTGAGTTTCATTTTGTCTGATTCATCACATGAATCTCAGTCAACTACAGTTTCTAGCATAGAGCAGGGAGAAGGGAACAACTCTGCGTGAGGAGTAGAGTGGAGAGGTATACAACTCTCAGCTTCTCCAAACATCAGTGCATCAGCAAAGAGCCTCACGATGGAGTTTGTTGTATAGACATAGCTCCTGCCAAAAGGACACTACTGACTCCAGAAATGATAACAGGAAAGAAGTCACAATATTTGTGATTCTGCTAATTTTACAAGCATCATTGACAGGGTTAAAGAGAAACCATAGGCCTAAAATGGTTCCACTCATGCTAAAAGCCCATGCTATCCAAACCTAGATGTAATACTTGATCTAGTTGCAGTTTCAGCCTTTCTTAGAAACAATCTTAATGAACCAGTCTCGAACTTTGTTGTTACAGTCAGTGGGGTGATCAGTCACGCAGGCCCTCTCCATCACCCATAGAAAGGAATGGCAAGCTATCTGATATAACCTTTCCCTTTCTCTTTCCCCATCTCCCCCAAATGTTCTGGCCCCCAAATAACCCTTTCTCTCACTAATAGCTCCCTTGCCTCATCCTTCTTTCTATAAAAACCTTCCACTTTGTATAAACCCTCCAGCACTCTTGTAGTTACTAGATGGGATACTCCCCCATTCATGGATTGCATAATAAGGCCAATTAGATCTTCACATTCACTCTGCTGGATTTTGTTTTTTAACACCAGAAGCCTCCAGACACTATGCAAAAATGTTATTGCATCTGATTTTCACTTGCATTAAACTTATAGAAGATTTCTTTTTGCTGAGTATTTCAGCTTTTTAACTCTTCATAAGATACAGGACTGGGTGGGGAAAGTGTAAAAGCTAAAGAGAG
The DNA here is from genome assembly GCF_014108235.1 of Myotis myotis. NCBI lineage: Eukaryota > Metazoa > Chordata > Mammalia > Chiroptera > Vespertilionidae > Myotis > Myotis myotis. The sequence continues at coordinate 154,809,722 of NW_023416313.1, read as the reverse complement.
TTAGAAGAAGCTCTTTGCCAGCACCTTGGTGTTTATCTCCCATATGTGTACACACCACACAAGCAGCTCCCACTGGTTAAACTACAGAAGAGAGAGGGTTATGGGCCCTTTCTGTAATGATTGCTCAGAAGTTTGGAGCCTAAGTCTCTATGGCTGTTTCAAAGGGTTATGAATTCTCAGAACAGCAGACAAATTCTTATGATTGAGGACATCTGTGTTGTTGAATGCACATTCTGAAAAGACATGATCTGGTCCAGCCTTAGTGCTGCTCCCCACCAATTAGCTAGATAATTCCAAAATGCGCAGATCCACATTGCCTGTCTGAGGCTCTGACCCGGGACAAAAATACATGGTAGTGCCATTACCAAGGCCTAACTTTATTCTGACCAATCCACCTGGAGACACCAGCAATCCATTTATATTTTATTGTGTGTTTTTTTAAACTAAACTAATAACTGATTTCTGAAGGCTTTTCTGTCAAGAGGGGGATGCCAAATTAGCCCTAAGGAAGAGCAGATCAAATCACAGAAGAAAATGTCATTACTCCAAAATTATATACCTATCGCCTTTCCCCTACCATCCACCATTACTTCTGAGATAATATGCTTTTCAAACTTGCTAAAGATGCAGAGACGATGCAACTCATCCCAACTGAACCCTTCAACTGCCGAGATGAACTTTGGTACAGTCAAGATTTCAGACTTCTGAAAAGTTCAGGGATCTCTCTAATTAACTGCCCAAAGGGAAAAGAGAGGATTTAATACTTTATTTTGCCAATCCAAAATCATCAGTGGTGTGGCCATCGCTCCTGGCATCGCCAGGGACTGCACACCTCGCTACTCAACTTTGTTAGAACTTTTTAGGTCTTTCATATGACAATGACTTGCGATATAGAGTCACCGTCTCCTGGCGAGGAGTGAGGCGGCAGAAGGGGAAAAAGCCCAGCAATTACTGTGCAATTCTCAAATCTGCCTGTGATTTGTGAGACACATCAAGAGACGCTGGCAAGATCAATCTGTGAAGATCCCTCTGATAGAGGAATAATGAGTTGACAAAGACCAATGTTCAGTTGGGTCCAAGCCCAATAAGATTACTGCTCAGCATCATCAATATTGTCTCTGTTTGGAACTGACACAATCAGACTGGAATCAATTGTATTTTCTGCAGCACTGTCACACATGATTTTTAACTTTGGCTCACAACTCTGTATAGGAGTTTGCAGATGTTGGCAGATTTTTGCTAAGTTACGGGATGTCATTATTAAATAGGAGTTGCACTCCACAGTAATTTGTGGTTCTGCAGTGTTTCTCTGAGGTATGTATATTGAAGAGAGAAGACAGGGGATAAGAAAAGGAGGGATTAGCAAGAGGAATTTTTCTGTTTAACACTTTAGCCCCCAACTCACTTTTTGGTTTGGTTTTCTTATTGTGACGATAAAATACCATGTGTAAATGTGTAGGCTGGTTCTTCACTTCAACTTAATTTAAGTTGGGGATCAAAAAATTGTAGTGAAACAAAGAATCATGAAAATTTTCCTGCTGTGAAGCAATATTGCTGTTTCACCATCAAAAGGCAGAGGGTATAAATAGATGACTCTATCTACAATATATTAGAAGATGTTCAAGGAGTTGGGATATCTAATAAGCAATTTGATTTTTAAACAATCCCTGCAGTCTCCTTCAGTGGATTTTATGAGCCATTATTCCCTCCTCAGAAAGCTATTACCTCCATGTGTCATGAGATCTACTTGTGCCTTCGGCCATGCCCATATGGGCACCTTAGACCTCAGATACCAGCTTGACTGACCTAGTCATCCAGAAACAATGTGGCTGATGGCCACATTGCAAATGTGGGAAAAATTCAAAAAGGAACAGGTGCTGAAATTCTCTTTTGTCATAAGTATATATCACATTGGCTCTACTGGATCTTCCCCACTGAGATTCATCTCAACATAAATGTTCTAAGATGTAAGAGCTATGGAAAGACAACCACATTTGCAGTGCTGAATTCTTCAACTTAATATGCTTAGATTTTACTAAAAAACCCAGGTCTTTATACCAAACTAAATGTCACTAATCCTGTCCCACCAGGTCCAATCTTAGTCACTACAGGGTCTCTTTCCCAAGTCCAAAAAAACACCAATGTTCTGGAATTTTATGCAAAGCAGACATTTATGGTGGCCTCTCTGGTCTCTGGTTAACCCTGACATGGCTTTTGTCCAAGCCCATGTGGTCCTTGAGAGGCATGCCTGTGCCTCTTAGTAAGAATATCTTTGTGGAGCTTGAAAACATTGGTACCTATGGTCTAGCTTCCTCGGGGGGGGGGGGGGGGGGCTTACATAGTCATCGCCTGATTCCTGTTTGCACCACAGGCTCTATGAAGAGGACAAAATACCAATTTCAAGGTATCCCAAACCACTGCTGCTTCTCCTTTTGGAGAAATCCTTCCCTTCATACTCACTGCAACAATCATTCCCTTCCCCTCCATAATTCTCACTTCTCTCCATTTCTCTGGTGTAACTAACCCCCTCAAAGAATTCAGGTTAGAAAACAAATCAGAAAACAAACCTGCCCTTGGGTTATTTTGATTTTGACTCCATCACAAAGGCCAGATTAACATCTCAAAATGGAGTTGGAAAAATAACAAAATAATTGAAATCTTAATAAATTATTCTGTCACACCTGCAGCTAGGTGGCCTTGAAAAAAATCCCACCATAATCCCAGATATAAAGTCTCACCATAATCCCAGATCCAATAAAACTAGGAAAATAATGCCTGTGAGGATCAAAGGAGTACGAAAATGTTTTTGGTGATGCTAAAATCCTAGCAGTAGTCCGGCCAGCATGGCTCAGGTGGTTGAGCATCAACCTATGAACCAGGAAGTCAGGGTTCAATTCCAGGTCAGGGCACATGCCCAGGTTACAGTCTTGATTCCCAGTATGGGGCATGCAGGAGGCAGCCGATCAATGATACTCTCTCATCATTGATGTTTCTATCTCTCTCCCTCTCTGAAATCAATAATAAATAAAATCTTACTGGTAGCATTTATTCTTCACTGTGTAACATCCCCTGCAATGCAGACAGCAGTTTGCAGCTGGGAGATGCAAGAGAAAGAAGAGAGTTCAGTCATCCATATACAAGTACTTGGTTTCCGAAGTGGTTTGGATCTGGTCTGAATAGACTGCTCTGTTGAGCTCCACGTTGTCTGAAACCCTGGAGACTTTGCAATGCCATCGTGTTCAGCACTCCTCTGGCAGACTAGGAAATGCCAGTTGCTTCATTAGGCAAATCCCCAGAGGTACAGCACCATTCTCAGGGGAGGAGGGTCCTGACATCAGCTTGGCCTTAAATATCATGAGTTTCTAAGGAAGTAGGGGGGAAATGTCAGTGTGCATATTTGATTTGAATTTTTGAGTGTGCAGCATTGAAGACTTGAGTACCCCTCGAGGGTATTTAAATAAATGTCATTTTGGGGGCTGGCCATATATATAAGTGGGCTAAAGCCCCTGAATATTTGGTTTCAACATACCAAAGCATCCCTCACTGAAAATGGAACTGCCACGAGGTACTTCTGCAGCCATGGGTGTAATTCCTTAAGGGAATGCTTAATTTAACTAGAATCAGATATTGTTTGATACCCTAGATATAGATAGAGATCAGCAAGGGTTAATTTATCTGACCATCGCACAGCAGGGTTTTGTGTCTTGAGGATCCAGGATGAGGAGCAAAGCATTATCATGCGAAAGAGAGAGGAAGTCAAGGCAGATGGGAGGGGGAACGGTGGATGCTGAGGAGAGCAGGTAGAATACCACAGCAAAAAACCGTGAGCATCTAGGACACAGGTGGTCGCAGGTATCAGGTTGGAGAGCAATGAAGAGAGAAGTACAACTGAGGACAGTAAAGGAAAAGCACACAAGATTTGCCTTTGCCACAAATGCTTGCCAGGGTCTTTCCCCCATTCTCATTCAATTCAACAAAATTAACTCAGCATGAGTACAATTTTATGAGTACCATACTCATAAAAATATGACAGACGTGGCCTGAAATAGCTATTCAAACATGAGGGACTCATACCTGGTCTGTAGTTAAAATCCACCATGTATTAGCTATATGTTCACGTCATTTACATTTACTAAGTCTCAGTTCCTTCATCTAGAATTTGTAGATAATAGCATCGGTTGGGCTAGACCAGTGATGGCGAACCTTTTGAGCTCGGCATGTCAGCCTTTCGAAAAACCCTAACTTAACTCTGGTGCCGTGTCACATATAGAAATTTTTTGATCTTTGCAACCATAGTAAAACAAAGATGTATATTTTCTATATTCATTTTATATATTTAAATGCCATTTAACAAAGAAAAATCAACCAAAAAAAATGAGTTCGTGTGTCACCTCTGACACACGTGTCATAAGTTCGCCATCACTGGACTAGACAAAGCAGATCTAAGTATATACCCAAGAGGCTCAACTACTTTGCCCACTGATAATATGCAGAGGAAAAACAACAACACAACAACAGACTCCCTTAACTCTTCTTCTGACAATAAGATATAAGGAAATGGATTAACAAATGGTGGCACACATGATAAACCAAGCCCAGACTTACTGCTGGGTCTGACTCCTGCTTAGGGCCCAAAGTGCAAATTATATTTTAGAAACTCCAATTGCCTATCTAACATGTTTCCAGGGTCTTCACGTGTTTTTCTCCACAAATTCCATTAATGAGCACATATGATAAGAGCTCCAAGGAGGATACAACCCTGACACACAAACTGACATTTCCGTTCCTTTCCACCCTTTTCTGCTTCTCCACGTTATACCCAGAGTGAAACTAATGATCTGAATTAGGATTATTCAGTGAATCACTCAGTTATCTGCTAGAGTGGTAGCCTAATCAGACATAGTGTAGTTAGTAAAATGTAAGATTCATAAAAATCACCCTTTTTAAATGCAGATGTTTCCTGAGGCCATACAAGCTGCTAGGTTTTATTTTCTCCTGTGAATTTTCCAGAAAATATTTTAGGATTAAGAACTATTGCCTCTTTGACTTGTTGCATTTAATTGCATAATTTCCTATTCAGTATACCAAATGTTATAACATGGGTAGATATAATTTGTTGGGTTTTTTTAGGGTAATGGCAAATATCATTATAGAATTTTTTTTCAGAAGTATCCTAGCCTTACGTTATTTCAGAACTTCAGTTTTACCAGACAGTATAAACATTATAATAGGACACAGATTTCTATATATATGCACAAAGTAAAAATAATTATGAACATGTTTATTTAGGTGTATTTTCTTAATTCTCCAAATAACAAGAGAGGAATTAAATTTTGTTAGATGTTTTGCCTAAGTCAGCATACAATTCCATCCCAATTTTCTGTATGCACCATAGCTGGCCTCACTGAATATTGCTATAAATGAGAAAATAAAGAAAAATCAACAGAAAGTGAGGTGTTGTATCTATTTCTCAGTTTGTGATTCTCCATAGTTGGATGATTCTCTGGGAAGTCATTTCCCCAGTTCTCCTTGGATCTGAGAGGTACATTTCAGCTTGAAGATTTCTTTTTGGGTTACACTTTCCTCGTGTTTCCCCTATATGATGTGTGCTGCCAACATTAACGATAAAAGACTATGGAGTTTCTCATAAGAAATGGCTCTTTGCTTCATTTTAGTAAGAGGCAGGATACTAGCATGGTTAAAAGGATGGCTCTGGAGACACATGGTTCCTTTTCAAATTATCACCTTGTCATTTGTTATCTGCAAGACCTCTCTTTATCTCAGTTTCCTCATTTGTAAAATGAAGATGGTAATAGTACATGTCTCATAGGAATTCTGTAAAATTAAGTGAATTAATACAGGCAGAGCACTCAGAACAGTGTCTGGGACATGGAGAGCAACAATTAATGTTAGTTATTTTATGAGAAAATATAGGTGCTGTGCTAGGAAATTAAATAGTTTATATATGGTGAACCCTCATTATGGATATTAAATGTTATTATTTATTAAAATGCTAAATTAGGTTTTAAAATTAAAACCAGTAACAAATTGCATGTAAATAATTTAGAGCCTAATAATATAGAAAAAGATTTCTAGGTGGAGTATGAGCAAAACTTTTTTTCAAATTCTACAGAAAGAATATTGAGTTATTTCAGTAAATGGAGACAGCATAATTATGATTGAAGGAGGGCAAAGCAGACCCAGAACCACAGACTGAAAGGGATTCCAGACTATGAGGTAAAACACATCAGTTAAAGGGGAAGTCAATAAATAAGCATGAAGACAGGCATTATGGGATCTAACGTCACATAGTAGAAAATGTGAGATGGTGGCTGAAGACCCATGATCAGTGAGGTAGGAAAATCTGGGTAATGGTGATAGAGTCAGAATTTTAGCTGCAAAAACCTTGGGAGAGGTCTGTGAACAGGGGATGGGGAGCAGGGTTTCATCTTAGAGCTGGGATATAAAATCATACTCCTGACACTGGATGGAAGTCTGGCAAGAATGAAGAATCCGGCCCTGGCCGGTTTGGCTCAGTGGATAGAGCGTCGGCCTGTGGACTGAAGGGTCCCAGGTTCGATTCTGCCCAAGGGCATGTACCTTGGTTGCAGACACATCCCCAGTAGGAGGTGTGCAGGAGGCAGCTGATCAAAGTTTCTTTCTCATCGATGTTTGTAACTCTCTATCCCTCTCCCTTCCTCTCTGTGAAAAATCAATAAAATATATTTTTTAAAAAAGAATGAAGAATCCAAATCTTCTGATGTCCAGGCAGAAACTCCAGTCAAGGGAAGAATGGAGATCCAGTCATGAGAACCAGAACATGAGCTGGTGGCTATTCCTAAACCAGTGATATGCTTAGATGTTTAACTGGCTCTCCAGGGAAAAGACTTGGTGGAGATTTAGAGTTTGCCAATCAATTGGCAAAATCTATAAATTCCAATATAATGATTTCAAACTACCTGATTGCCATCCACTAGCTTGCAAAATGCCTAAATAATTAACAAGTGGCTGTCATGAGTCAGTGCAGGTCAGCTCCAGTACACAACAGAAGCCTGGTTTTCAGATTTAAGGGGCAAGATTAAAGACAGATAAGGAGTCTTAATATCAATGCTGAATCCCCAAATGGTGAGGTAGAACTTCTTCATTCCTACTGCCAAACATCAAGTTTGATCCTAAGAGACTGGGCAAGGCTGAGCTTTCAAGTGGCACAATCAGATAACCCCCATGAAAAGAATAGAATTGAATACGCTTGACACAAGCTGGGATGAATACATTACAGCCCTTACCCACACTGCTTTCTCTGCTCAACTTGGATCAGAAAATGTAAAACGATGGAATCCTGAACCACTAACTCTGGCTGACCAAGCAGATGAGGCTCAACACAGAAAGTCTGGTCCAGCAACACAGACTCACCAATACACACTTCTGTGGCAGAGACAGTGAATTGCTAAATGCTTCTCTAGGAAAGGATGGTTATTTCATGTTCCTTCTCATAAATTATTCTATTTTTTTCCCCAGAGTGGAGTATAACAACAACTGGTGACAATAACAGTATCAATCGTTAGCATTCCTTGAGTAAACACTACATGGCTGGCATTGTTCAAGGGCCTTTTCTTTGTGGTCTCCATGAACCTTTATCAAAGTGGGTTTCAAACATGATTCCCTGGTCGTCAGGGCCACCTGGAGAGGGAGAGCAAGGCTCAGGGACTGGGGTTTTGCATTCTCATCTGTACTTCTGCAGAGCCACTCCACTTACATATATTAAGGTACTACAATTTCATGTAAGATTTCTTTTCAAAAGGAGATTCTATTGATACATTTTTAAAAATTTTAAAATGACTTTAAAATATTCTTATAAAGGTATTATACGTTTTTCTTATTATAAAAATATTTAAAAATCTATCTAAGATAACCCTGACCAGGTAGCTCAGTTGGATAGAGCGTTGTCCTCATACCCCAAGGTTGCGGGTTTGATCCCCAATCAGGGCACATATAAGAAGTAATCAATGAATGCACAACTAAGTGGAACAACAAATCAATGTTTCTCTCTTTCACTCTATCTCAAATCAATAAATAAAAAAGAAAATGTGTTTTAAATCTATCTACGGTAAAGAACAAATAAAATCACCATCCTAAGATAAGTACTGTTAACTTTTTGTGGTACATCCTTCGAGAAATTATTTAATGTACACATAATAAAGTAGGTTTTATTTTCTACCATTAACAGTTGAAGAAATTTATACTTGCCCAGAGAAACACATATGAGCAGGAATCCTGTCTCAAGTCTGTCTCCTATGTTCCTATTAGGAAAAGTAGGCAGTTACTCATCCTCTCTCTCAAAGACCATATAAATTGGTTCCTTTGTCTTTCTGTGAAACTCAGTGTTACAACTAATGATGGCATTCACATCTGTCTTGTCTATAACTTATATCTGAGTCAATTTTCTCCCAAGGAGGAAGCCCCACACTAAATTCCATAACATATAATATATACTCATAGGAAGGGAATAGGCCAGATAGATGGTTTATGCCTGGCCCCATGAGTTTATATAGTTCTTAAATGTTATCTCTTCCTTAGGCCAGGCTTTCATCATTAGGCATTGAAACCATTTAAAAGAGATAAGATTCTTATAAACTTTGGAAGGTTTCAAGAGCAAATAAATTCTAGCTTATCAATTTCAGAGTCAAAGAATATTAAAATTAGATTAAATATATACAGTTAGCCTAATACATTTTGAATTTGGACTAATTGTTTGAAATTCAAAAGAACCCCAGGATATTTTTCACTTGAAACACAGAAATAAAAAATTCATACTAAACAGGCAGAGTTTGCCCTCAAGGTTGAAAACATTAATCATCATGCATCTTACTGTTAACTGTAAAAAATCATTTTTCTTCTGATTTAAAGAGAATTATTTAGTGAGTGTTTTAAACTTCTCCACTTTCCCAAGCAGAGGCAGGAGCATGGGGTCGGGTTCCGGGCTCCTCTGCCCCTGTGAATCTCCCTTCTCTACAAGGAGTTGCCTTTGATATACGAGGGAGCTCCTGGCCCAGAGAAGAATACAAAAAGCCCAGGAAGAAATGAGAGTCTGCAAGGAATATAACTGAGATTTAGTTACAAAATTCAGGAAAGGATTCAACAGTCTTTTCAAGAAGGTACACATTAATCCCAAGTAGACATGAACTTGAGGTGCCAGGTGAACCAGTAGGATAAGCCTTCACAGAATTTTGCAAGTTTTCTGAGAATATCTCCACTGTATTCAAAAGATCATCGAGCTAGAAGTAACCATAGTAAAGACAAAGTTGACTTTGCATAGGATGCGCAAGTATATTTAACTTCAGGAAGGAATTATAATAAATAAAATGTATATTCTATTTGTACAGCTTTCTCATGGTGCCAAAGCATCGCAACTACTGGACGGGCCTACATGTATGCTTGGGCTCTTCCGCACTGAAATTTCCTAGCTAGGTCCCTAGGTAGCTTCCCGATATAAAACTATTTCCCACAAGTGATGTTGGAGTAAGACTCAAAAGGATTAACCACCCATGATTTGGGCGTTGATATTTGACTCTCCAGAGAGAAGGGAATTTCAGGTTATTTTAAAAATCTGGTTCTGGGCACCATCCTTGTACTACAGTACTGTGGATGACATCCTTCCCCTGAATTTTAGGAAAATGTTCAATATAAAAATGTACTGAAAGTGTTGGATTATATATCAAAGCATATTTTTAAGTTAGCCTACTTTCTTTCTGTCTAAATATTTGGAGCCATGAAGTTTACTATCAAATCCAAGGAATTTTAGACAATAAATGTTTAAGATCACTGTCATTCAGCCTCTAATCCAGCGGTTCTCAACCTGTGGGTCGCGACCCCTTTGGGGGTCGAATGACCCTTTCACAGGGGTCGCCTAAGACCATCGGAAAACACATGTATAATTACATATTGTTTTTGTGATTAATCACTATGCTTTAATTATGTTCAATTTGTAACAATGAAATTGGGGGTCACCATAACATGAGGAACTGTATTAAAGGGTCGCGGCATTAGGAAGGTTGAGAACTACTGCTAATCCATTATTTTCTAGGAGCCACTAGAAAAGAATGGAACTATAAGAAAATAAACGTAAGAAATTTCTACATGTAATTATTAAAAGATGTATACCTCACGCTAATAATGATGACTTCACATAACATTAGCCCAATCTCTGGACAGATGCTACCCTTTGGAATTCACCCTCATCATATCTCTAGTGAAACAGATCAGTCATTGCCACACTCTGAATACTTCACTGGATGATCAGAGATTATAGCAATAAGCTCATTTTCTAGTTAAATATTAGAATGTTCACTTAAGAAATATGGCTAGTTTGGAGACTAACTTTAATATAATTTCAATATTCTTTGGTTTATATATTTTTTAAAGTAAAATATATTGTGTTAGCTACTGCATGCTAGGTCTTACACTACCTATGGGCATAAACTATACAGGGACTACTAATAATACTATGCTCATAATTAAATAGAATACTAAATTGTATTGATAAAATTAAGACAATGGTAGGCACAAATAACCAATGCCAATATTCAAAAGTGACATCTCCATAGATACTATAGAACATTATGCCAAAAAGTTGAAAATTTAGATTAAATAGAATATTTAGCTAAATTAATTTAACAAAGCTGACTTTTTTAAATTTGAATAGATTACACATTAATCACAAAACACTAACAAGAGAATAAAAAGACAAACAACAGAGTGGAATATCTGGAACACATAACTCATAAAAGCTTTCTTTATTTAACATAAAAGAGTAAAATTAACTAATAATGGTGAGGAAGTAGAGAAATGAAGACTCTCTAAATCTCCTATAAATGGGTACATCCACTTCGAAAAACAGGTAGACAGTATCTTCTGAAGATGAGCTTACATGACCCAGTAATTCCTTTCATCGGTATCTACCGAACAAAAGAACGTGCTCATGTGCACCAGGAGACGTGTAAGAGATTGTTTATGGCAGCATTATTTCAGTTCTAAACTTTCATCAATTCAGTGAAATACTCTAAAGTTCCTAAAACAACATGATGATTCTCATAAAGAAGCCACACACTTCAAGTTTAGGCAGTAAAACTATAAAGAAAAGCAAGAAAAAGATGGTGGTTACCATGAAGGGGAGGGAGAGAGGAGGTAGTGATTGAAAAGAGGATTCTAAGATGCTGCAATTGATAGTTTTTGACTAGAGTGGTGGACGCCTGGATGTTCCCTTTGTGGTAAATCACTGAACCATACACCTTTGCTTCATGAATTTTTCTATATATTTACCATATTTTTAATAAAAGACTTAAAAGAAGATTTTTTTAAAGTAAAAGAATAAAATTAAGTTTCACCAACTTGGTAATGTAATGCTATGCAGTATTTGTTTTTGTTGTTGTTTGCATAACCAGACTTATTTCATAGATAATTTCAAAATATTACAATATTGGGAGCTCACAAACAACTGGTAATTGGCATATCTTTAGAAAATTCCAATAAATGCAGCATCATTTAAGTTTGGCCTGTTCTCTGCTTGACATGGAATATGGTATTTGGGTTAATAAAACATTCAAAATAGTAGAATAACTATTTACATTATAGATGAACTACATATTTTTAATGTTAAATTCCACTTTTAAAAATTATTTTAGGGCTCACAATAGTAGGTATCAAACTATACTACATAGCCATTGTTATCAAAACAGCCTGGTACAGGCATAATAACAGACACATAGATCAATGAAACAGAAAAGAGAGCCCAGAAATCAACCCAAATTTCTATGGTCAATTAATATTTGATAAGGAGGCAAGAGCATATAATGGAGTAAGGGCAGTCTTATTAATAAATGGTGTTGGGAAAAATGGATAGCTACATGCAAAAAAATAAAAAATAAACCAGGCCACCAAATTATATCATACACAAGAATAAGTTCACAATGAATACAAGACTTAAATGTAAGTGGCAAAACCATAAATATCCTAGAAGAAACCACAGGCAGCAAAATCTCAGACATCTCCCATAGCAATATTTTTGCCAATATATTTCCTAGGGCAAGGAAAACAAAGAAAAAAATAACAAATGGGAATAAATCAAACTAAAAAGTTTCTTCAAGCAAAGTAAACCATCAGGAAAATGAAAAAAGAAACCCACTGTATGAAGAACATATTTGCAAATGATACATCTGATAAGGGGTTAATTTCCAAATATATAAAGTATTCCTACAACTCAACACCAGGAAGATAAATAATCCAATTTAAAAATGGGAAAAGGACTTGAATAGATGCTTCTCCAAAGAGGACATACAGATGAATAAGAGACATATGAAAAAATGTTCAAAGACACTAATCATCAGAGAGATGTAAATTAAAACCACACCCATCAGAATGGCTACCATCGATAAATCAACAAACAAGAAGTGCTGGCAAGGATGTGGAGAAAAGGAAACTCTGATGCACTATTGGTGGGAATGTAGACTGTCACAGCCATTGTGGAAAACATTATGAAGTTTCCTCAAAAAATTAAAAATGGAACTGCCTTTTGACACAGTGATCCCTCTCCTGGGATTATATCCTAAGAATACAATTTGGATTGAAACAACAATCCAAATGAATGTATGCACCCCTGTGTTCATAACAGCATTATTGACAATAGCCAAGATCTGTAAACAGCCCAAGTGCCCATCAGGAGAGGAGTAGATAAAAAAGCTGTGGTACGTTTACACCATGGAATATTACATGGCTGTAAAAAAGAAGGAACTCATACTTTTGCAATAGCCTGAATGGACCTGGAGAGTGTTATGCTAAGTGAATAGGCCAGATAGAGAAAGACAAATACCAGATGATCTCACTTATATGTGGGATCTAATGAACAAAATTAACTGATGAACAAAATAGAACCAGTATGGATACATGGAACAGGCTGACAGAGGTCAGAGGGGAAGGGTTGGGGGCCTGGATGAAAGAAGGTGAAGAGGCTAGTCAGAGCACATAGATGCATAGCCCATGGACACAGACAACAGCATCATGATGGGGGCAGGGGCTGAGTGGAGGTAGGTAAAGGGTAAATGGGGGAATATGAAATAGTGTCAACAATGAATAAATAAGAATAAATAAAAATTATTTTATAAAAACAATACTGGCCATGATTAAACTGTTAGTGATACAAAAAGCAACAACCTACCTTGTTTAAGACCCTTTGGGATCATCTTAATAAGCATCAACTGATGCACAGAAGGCCAGGTCACATAAATTTTGGCTGATAATTTGAGATAAGAGCATTTCTAGTTAGTGTCTCAAAGGGCAATTGCAGTGTTTCCCTACTTGGAAAACTGAAGCTTTATTTAGATAATATGAAAGGCACACTTCGCATTGAGCCCCAGTGATGAAAGAATTGCCTTTCTTCTGAACTATTTCCTCTGGCATTACAATAATATGTTGGAAACTAATTTGTGAAACAATATTAGTGTATTAACAAATGTGTGCACATGTGCACACACCTGGAGACTGGTCTAGGCTTTATATTTATACACATTTTTTAGTCTACACCTGGTTTCTATGTCTCCCAAATACTTTTAAATGTTTCTTTTTAGAGGGTACAGGAGTCATACACAGAAAGGTAATGAATACTGGGGCATATACAATATATTATGTAATAGGTATTATGGTACTATGAACTCAATATAGTGCTACTATGTCCCTAATTAATGAGCCAAAGGTAATGTAAGTTGCCGTTGGCATGAAACTACCTATTATAACTGGCTACTAGTTTTATACAAACTCTAAAATCTGCTTTCTATGACTTCTAATTTCTGTGGATATGCTGAACTGTAGTCTTTTTATGTTTTTCCTTACACTTTGTTTCAAAAGCAAGGGCCTTAAACATTAATACAGTTTAATCTTTATTTAGCCTAAAACTGTGGAACTGTCTGCTCTCTAGCATCAGCACAGAACCTTCCCAACACACACACACACACACACACACACACACACACACACACACACACAATCATGAAGAAAATAATCCACTCTCAACCTAATTTACTACATTTTTATTATCATGGCTAAACTTTACCCAGGACTTCTGGCTATCTTGTAAAATTTTAGTGACAGTCAAAACTAAGTAAAGTAGTTCAAAGGCAGGGTGAGCTGACTCATAAAGAGGCCTGCCTCAGAGAACAATAGGGAATGGTGCCTTCTAAGTTCAGAGACTAAGGAAAATTCTGAGCTAAATCCAGACGATTTAAATTTTTCTCATGAAGAGAAAAGTGAATTTCCTTTACCTGTACCGTTCTATTCCTATAACTGAGTTTGACATGGTTCTAATTTAAAGACAATAGGAACAAAGAGGGGAAGTTATGCTTGGTATCCTTTACATTTATGTCTTCAAGGTTGTTTGGAAATCTGTTAGGCCGTTTTCCTTTCTCCAAATGTTCTCTTCCGCTGTTTCTTTAACTGGAAGAGTTTGTTTTTATATTTTTTTCATTTTATATACTGTACGTTTCCAAAGTATATGTGTTTCTGGGCATGGTATTTGCTTTTCTAAGAGATATGAATCGCTTTTGGTCATTTACCTTCTTTGAAATTCATTTCTAGTAGCTGCAGAGCTGCTGCTCTGAGTGTTAATAGGCTTCTAACATAGCTGTCATTTCAAGTAATAGGTGCCAAGCTTTCAGCAGCTTATTAACACATTATAACAGCAACCCCTATACTAAACAAACAAATTTCACAGAGGACACAAGCAAAATTAGTGTGTATAAATATCTATAGTCATATGTATACATACATATACTATATACTTAGGACTCATCAACATGTTTGGTTCCATACATGATTAGCCCAGAATTGGCACTTTGTTTTTTATGAATATTCACAGGGAGAAAGAGTGGATTGGATTTGTATTTGGTCCCAAATGTGAGACGAATACAAACTGGTATAATTACTGAAAGATTTCCATCCTTTCAGCTCAGTGATGCTCTCAAGACCGAAAAAATTGCAGCCTTGCGGTATTTCACATCATGGAGCTGTGCTAATGTGATCTTTCAGCGCCCCTTCATGGGGGATGCTGCTGAGGAAGAAACGTGGAAATAAGCAAAGAAATACACCAACTGGCAGAACTACTGTGAAAGGAAGAGATGCAAATATGAAGCGTGCTTCAAAGAGTCAAAATTTGCATTTGGATATGAACACTGGACCAACTCTACAAACACAAATATATTCTTCCAGATGCAGGGGCAGACATATGTACAGATAAATGTGAGAATGTATATCCACTCATGCTTTATATAAATATGTATAAATACACACATACACACATATACATACATATGTATGTATAGAAAGATACACTATCCTTTACAAGTGTTTATGTGTTTAATGGTTGCAGAAAATTTCTTAGCAGCTTTCTTGAAGACACATTCCAGTAAAGGCTGTAAATTATACATTGTAGTAAAAGCTGACCTTTTTAAGTGTTAAAAAAAAAAAAACACAAACCAAAGCAATTTATAATCATGCTATAAAATATTTGGAGGTAGTAAATGTCATAAATTAAACTTTTAAATAGCTGGATAATTTTTTTAAGTTTACTAAAATTTGTAGTATTAAGAGGACGATTTGATGGCCTCGCTGTCTTGCAGGATTTCATAGGCATTGCTCATCATTACTAGTGACATTATTAATTGTTCAGTAAGTACCAGTGTCGAGCTAATAACTTTATAAATTGCACATATTGCTCCAGATGTTTCTACCTTCTCCAGACAACTTTCAAATCTGGGAAAGAGAAATTCAATACAAACAAACAAAACTAATTTAGTGATAGAATTTAAGTTAATTGAATAATGGTGGAGTTTTCCACTACAAACAATTCCTTTCCAATACTATTATTTCTGGACTAGATGTAATTTGACATCATCTTAGAAGGCAAATAATTTTGGACCTTTCAATAAAAAAATAATAATTGATATCTAGAAACTCTGTTACAGAAAATGTCCCAATCAAATAGCTCAAACCCAGGAAGGACTGTAAGAGCCCCTTAAGGCTTACTTACTCTAAGGCACAATTCACAGGGATAACAACATTTTAGCAAAACACATTTTCTTTTTAAGGTGGATATAATAATAGATAGGTAACAAAGTCTCAGATTTTGAGGTCTATTCTAAGCTTCTTCCAACCACATTCTTTATATTAGCTCCCATCTACCCCCTGGCTAACAAGGAGTTTGGAATGCATGCCTCTTGTTTTTAGTGCTTCAAGTTGTTTTTTATACCTAAAGAGTCTTTGAAAACTAAAGCATTCCTTCTGTTTGATACTCTGGACACCCTTTAGTGAATTCTACTCCTCACTGCTTCACTCATTTCTAGCTGTCTCAGTTCACACGTGCCATTCACAGCATTACATACTAAGTTGCTATGCCAAGTATAGTACCTTGTGCATAAGAATGTTCCATAAATGTTGCATTCATGAACAAATTAATGAATAAAGAGCAGGTCTACTCTATATGTTCTAATCTGTTTTAGCTCACACTGCTTAGTCAAGTTCAATTTTATTTTCCCATCAATATCTGCTTCTAGTTCAAACAGCGATCTGTATACCTGAAGTAAGAGCCAGAAAAAGGAGTGTCTGAAAGTCGGGACCTCATCCCCCTCTCCGCACTTCTCCTATTTCTTTGCCTGAGTAAATTGATGCCTACAAATAATAAATATGCAGCAGGGTCAGGGCCAGGGGTCCTTTTTGTATGAATTTAGTAAAAACATATTTTTATAGAAAAGTATCTGCACTAGCCTCCCAAGAGTTTGGTCAAATCACCCCAGAATTTGGTTTCCAATGACAGTTATATGATATATGTGTGAAAATAATGGGCAGTGGTTTCAGTTTATGAATGTTATTTTGGTTGACATTCCCAGCAACTACCATGATTTTAAGACAGGAGAGCAAAAGTAAAATAAAGAAATGGGAGAAAAGGGAAGAAGACAAAAACAAAACAACACAAATTCCAGCTCTATTTTTCACAGGAACTACTCAAGCCAGGTTGGAAAGGCAGAATGCCACATGACCAATAAAATATGAACTTTCAGTTTCCAATCAAACTATGAGGGGAAGTTTCTCTGTATTTTTAATGCCCCCTATAAATATACGCATGATTGGACTCTATGATTATAAAACAATAGTAAAGGTTTGTAGCAAAACCTGTTTTCTACCTCAACATTGTTTATGCTATTTTAATAAGTTGAATAAAGTTGAAAGACTAAGAAAATGTCACTTTTCCAACTTGTTAGGAAGAAACCTGACAACTGCCACGTAATCATTGAAATGCAGCAATTTGTTACAATGCTCCCAATAATTTCTTCCCGACTTTTATTCAAAGGCTAATAACATTGAGAGAGAGAAATAATTAGGATAATATAGATTCATATATTGCAGGAGGGAAAGTTATCATGTTTAATTTCAAAGTCGAAATGCTAGGTAGAGAGTTGGCACCTTCACAGACTCTCTGATCATGGGAGGGAGGAATTTGAAGGGAGTGCAGAAAAACATAGCCTTTAAAATAATAAACAGCTTTCCTAAGTCTTGCCATATCACAAAAACACCCATACACCTCCCATGCATACAACTCCCAGGGGCTCATAAATTAATTTAGTGACAAAAGATTGTACCCTGAGTGATAAAAGTCTGGTACTACAATTATCCTTAGAGATAATTGGGCCCATAAAGAAGTTCCAAAGCCCCTTTTATTTGTCATGTGTTGACAATTCAACCAACTCTCTTGTCTGCCATCCTCCATATTTAATGGGTCCCTACCGAAGTATGCAACACGCTTGTTTGTATGGGAAGGATGTCTTCATATTGTTATGCCATTGCATATCCTTTACTTCCTTATGTTGTTCATCAGTCTACCTCCTGCTCTTTTCTCCTATGACACCTCTGAGATGGTACCCATAGCAACACGCCCCACCCCCCCCCCCAGAAGAAGGGGAAAGTGAAGATGCTGCAGTCATCCCAGCACACAGTGCTGACAATGCCAGTCATTAATGCAGCAGCTTCTGCCTGCTCAGATCTCCCTCGCTCCTCTCTGGTCTTGTTTGCCTGCAGTAGCAGCCACAGAGCTCACTCACGGAGATCCAGAGACTTGCTGTTAATGATTTGTCACTTGTTTGGAACACCTCAGGATGGCAGCTCTGTATAATCTGCCCTCAATGGCACTGCCAGGTTGCATTAGGAAACAATTACCTTGCTTATGACTAGTAGAGTAGGCGCCTGGATTTCCAATTAAACTCACATGTTTCCAAAGGAGACTGGGTGCCCCTATATTTGAGGAAAGAAAGAGGCAGCACCGTTAGGGATAGTTCTCTTGCTCCTGCTTCAGAGGGAAGCCACATGAGAGTCAGTGCCCTCTAGATTAACAAACTGAGAGCATCAGAAAATAGAGAATGATTTCATGAGAGTTCAGCCATTGACATTTATTAGGTTCTCACCATTTGTTAGCATCTGGGAGAAATGAAACTATGAACACACTTGCCTAAATGCTTTGAGAGTAGAGATCAACAGAAAAGGGCCAAATGCAGCTTATTTTTTCAGTCAGTACCCCTATGCTGTGTGTGTGTGACTGTGCACAAACATGTGTGTGAAAGCAGGCAAACTGAACAAAAAAACAACCTTGAAATTGTTTCCTTCTCTTATATTCTTAATAAATGCTAGACTCTACAGATTTTTTTTTAAATTAAACATATATTTTACTGTAAAAACTAGTAATTATTGAATGCTTAACATCTAATATAAACATGTATAAGTTGACCAATTTAAAATGTTATTACATTGAACAGATCTGGACTTAAATATACCCTACAGATTTTAAATCACTATATTTATTGAGACAGAATAAGGTTGTTTGCACAGCTAGGAAAGGTCAAATGTTATTGAACTCCCACTCCAAAGAGTTAGACTGGAGTTTCCATCCAATAGCTCTCATAATATCATATAATAATAATAATAATAGTTTTAAATCTTATTTAAAAATCCAGGAAAGGGAGAAGAGAGATATTTAATCAAAAGTCTGTGTATACAAACATCACATACTCTATATTCTTATTCTGGCCCCTCCAAAAAGAGGAAGAAAACTAACCATTTATCAGTAGCAGTGTGAAAGGAGAAGATTTATCATTTTAAATTTTTCATTGCAGATGGTTTTCATTTTAAAAAGCAGGGAAGCAATTTTTTTAAAATCATTTTTTTTCTTAATGCAATTGAGCCAGACGTCTCTCGTAAATCTTATTGCTTTAGTAGACAATACTCAATTCTCTAAACTTTATATGCAATAGCCAGCTTTTTTTTTTTTTAATATGCCCATCTCCCAGGCATGAAAATGAAAGCCACCTGAAAGGTGGCATCATATCCAAAGTATGCCAGCTGGGCCATCCTCTCCTCCTTAGCTCACAGTTTAAGATATTCATCTTTGTGCTCAAACAAAATGATGAGTTTCAATGAGGTTTTAAGAGATTTCTTTCTTTGCTGCTGCTTTTTTTAAAAAAAAAAAAATAGGAAGAAAATAAATGAGTCTGTCACTCAGTATATCTTTTGAGTCAAATAGTAAGAAGCATCTAGTGATTCACTGAGTTCATGGAATCAGGGATCCAAGACAAAAAGTGAGCCATAGGGGAAAAAGTGGGAGTGGATGCTGCCTTTGTAATTAAAAAAAAAAAAGAAGAAGAAGAAGAAGAAGAAGAAGAAGAAGAAGAAGAAGAAGAAGAAGAAGAATAATAATAATAATTAATTCTGGACTTGAATTTCCTGCCTGATGTCACCTCCTTTAAGAAAAAACAATACTATGTTAGTGATATAGTATTGCATATTCCCACTGAGCAAATGACACAGAGGTACTGTGCTGACTAGATTCATTGTTATTCACAAAGTACATTCGTTGTCGGTGTTTGAGTCTGTAGCATGCCTAAAATCAAAATACTCATTAAAATACCATCAATTGGAAAAACAATACCATCCATCATCTTCATCATTTTACATAAAAAGTTCAGACTGAGATACATATATAATCTTCTAAGGAGAGATTTATTCCCATCCACCCAGACTGAAATATTTTGCTTTTTTAAATACTGAGGTTAAATCTCATGACCATTTATGTTCCACCTTTGGAGATATCAGAGATTAAATAAAACACAATCATTAGCTGACATGTATTTTGTAAGCTCCAAGTAGGCAGACACAAAGATGAATTCTAACTAAGATTTTGGTAAATCAATATCATATTTGCAAATATTTCAAAGATATGCAACCAAAAATCAACAAAGATTTACGGGAGATCTTTCCTTTTAGAATCAAGCAGGTTGATAAATGGTGGCAAACCTCTCCTGGGTGGGGTGTGATAGAGAGGATAGCATATCCACCGTCCCCTGAAACCCAGTTCAGTGTTCTAATGTTACAGCCTGCGGATTCACACAGAAATGAGTGACTATTGAACATATTAGAAATGCAGACAATGATCTTTTATCGACTAGAACTTCTTAAAAGAATTTTCTTTTAGTTTACTCCAAAGGTCATCTGTCTTGATATTTGTTTCCTCTAGCATTAGAATACATCTCATTCTGCCATCTCATTCTTTTTTACACATCTGTGGTTTTCTGTTATTCAAATATGAAAAAATTACTAGGAAATATAACTCCATTTTGAAGGCCTCTATTTCCCTATAGCTCAAAATTATTATTTTTTTTTAAAGAAGTTTTTCTTAAACATCTGGAAAATGCCAGAAGTGATCAGCTAAGATACAAAAATCCTTTGCTCCAAGAATACATTCTTAAATATAATGCTAGAAAGTATAAAGAGGAAAATAAAAACCACCCATAATCTCATCACTAAGAGATTATACATCCTGTGTGATATGTATTTATTTTTTTGAATCAAATCACATTTGACATAAAAACTCATCCCTATGGCTTCATAACAATCCACTTTAACTCACCTTTTATTTGCCCTTCCTTAGGATCTTTCCCAGAACCTAGGATTTACAAAATCTAGAAACTTCTGGAGGAGGGGCCTCTGTCCTTCAGTCAATTGTAATCTCCATTGCAATGATCAGGGGCAACTCAAAGGTATGTTCTTGGTGTCTCCTCTGCTATGTGGACCCACTGCTATAGCTCAAAACCAGGTTAAATATTCTTTAAAATCAGAAGTTTTATATTTGAACTAGAGGCCCGGTGCACGAAATTTGTGCATGGGGGGGGGTGTCCCTTAGCCCAGCTTGCACCCTCTCCAATCTGGGACCCCTCAAGGGATGTCCGACTGCCCGTTTAAGCCCGATACCGGTGGGATCAGGCCTAAACGGCAGTCGGACATCCCTCTCACAATCCAGAACTGCTGGCTCCCAACCGCTCACCTGCCTGCCTGCCTGATTGCTCCCAACTGCTTCTGCCTGCCAGCCTGATCACCCCCTAACCACTCCCTGCCACCCTGATCAATGCCTAACTGTTCCCCTGCCAACCAGATTACCCCTAACTGCCCTCCCCTGCCAGCCTGGTCACCCCTAACTGCCCTACCCTGCTGGCCTGGTTGCCCCTAACTGCCCTCCCCTGCAGGCCTGGTCGCCTCCAACTGCCCTCCCCTGCAGTTCTGATGGCCCCTAACTGTCCTCCTCTGCAGGACTGATCACCCCCAACTGCCCTCCCTTTCAGGCCTGGTCCCTTCCAACTGCCCTCCCCTGCAGGCCTGGTCACCCCTAACAGCCCTCCCCTGTGGGCCTGGTTGCCCCCAACTACCCTTCCCTTCTGGCCTGGTACCCCCCACCTGCCCTTCCCTGCAGGCCTGGTCCCCCCAAACTGCCCTCCTCTGCAGGCCTGGGTCCCCCCAAACTGTCCTCCCCTGCAGGCCTGATCCCTGTCAACTGCCCTCCCTTTCAGGCCTGATCCCTCCCAAGTGCCCTCCCCTGCCGGCCATCTTGTGGTGGCCATCTTGTGTCCACATGGGGGTGGACATCTTTGACCACATGGGGGTGGCCATCTTGTGTGTTGGAGTTATGGTCAATTTGCATATTACCTCTTTATTAGATAGGATAATGTTCCATCTTGTCACTGTGCCATCCCTGTATTTCTTCAACCATCCTGTATTGTTTGACATTTGGATTCTTTGTCATTACTAATTACTCTACATGACACTACATTTATATATAAATACTAGAGGTCCAGTGCATGAATTCGTACAACAGTGTGGTCCCTCAGCCTGGCTTGTAGGATGGGGCTGAAACTGGTTCTCTGACATCCCAAGGGGTCCTGGTGCAGGCTAGGTCAAGGTACCCCACCGGTGCACAATAGGGGCAGGGGAGGGACACAGGAGGTTGGCCAGACAAGGTGGGACTGTGGGAGGGCTCCAGGGTGTGTTCAGCCTGTCTTGCTCAGTCCTAATCGGCCAGACCCCAGAAGCAAACTAATCTACCAGTCAGAGCATCTGCCACTTGGTGGTCAGTGCACATGATAGTGATTGGTCGATCGGTAGACTGTCTTTTCCCTGGTGGTCAATGCATGTTATAGCGAGTGGTTGAGCAGCCTTAGCATATAATTAGCATATTATGCTTCAATTGATTGAAGAGATGACCGGACACTTAGCATATTAGGCTTTTATTATTTAGGATTTGCCCACATCTCTATTTCAAAAGAATGGATTGTTAGGAGTAAGATTCCTATATTGAGGGGTACTGACAGTTTTAAGGATCTTTACTCAAGCTTCAAAATTACTTTTAAAAAAATGATGTTAACATATTAATGATTTTGTCATTTCAAATATTTGTTGTAAATTTCCTTATTGTCTATTCAAGTTTTTGTCCTTTCAAAATATTTGTTGTCAATTTCCTTATTATTTACAAGTTTTTTAAAACATATAGAAATTTTAAGGGTTTTTTTGTTTGTTTTTTAATATATTTTTATTGATTTCAGAGAGGAAAGGAGAGGGAGAGAGAGCTAGAAACATCAATGGTGAAAGAGAATCATGGACTGATCGGCTGCCTCCTGCACGCCCCCGACTGGGGATCGATCCTACAACTGGGGCGTACACCACTGACCAGAATCGAACCTGAGACCCCACAGTTTGCAGGCTGATGCTCTTATCAGCTGAGCCAAACCGGCTAGGGCAGTGGTGGGCAAACTCATTAGTCAACAGAGCCAAATATCAACAGTACAACGATTGAAATTTCTTTTGAGAGCCAAATTTTTTAAACTGTATAGGTAGGTACATTGTAATTAACTTAATTAGGGTACTCCTAAGCTGGCTTTTGCTAAAAACATCCTCAATCTGATTGAGGTACGTTTGCTGAGGTCAACCCCTTCCAACTCTCCCATCCACACTCGTCTTGTATATTTATTTCGCCTATCTCCTTTTGTTCATCCTCTCTATATGTCCAAACCATCTCAACATACCTTTCTCAATCCTCAACACTACATCTTCTTTCACTCCACAACGTTCCCTAAAATTAATTTAATAAACTTTACTTAAAGTTTTAAGTCAATTTCGTAATGTACTTGTGTGCCCGCACATGGTATTTTGTGGAAGAGCCACACTCAAGGGGCCAAAGAGCCGCATGTGGCTCGCGAGCCGCGGTTTGCCGACCACTGGGCTAGGGAGAAATTTTAAGCTTTTATATAGTTAAATCTATGTAATTTTTTTGTCATTTTTCCCTTGCTTTATGCTTAGGAATCCTTTCTATACCCTGAGATCTAATTTCATTTTATACTTTAGTTTTATTTATTTAATACTTTAATCAGACTAAAATGTACTTGTTACAAAAAATAAACTTAAGGTTTACTCTTTAAAATAGTAGATTCATTTTCCTACTGTCTTCACCCTTCCCCAGTAATTTATGATACTATCTTGCAATAATGATATGACCTAAATAGGCCTTGTCAGGACCAGAACATGGAGGAAATGAGAGACAGTCTGATGTCTAGGGCAAAATATAAGGGGGCACCAAGAAAACCTCAATAATTACGATCAATAATATTTTGATCAATTATTTTTTAAAAATCAAAACTAATTCAAAAATCTGTAATGACCAATATATCAAAATTTTGTAAAGACCTAATCAACTCCTATAGCTTTCTGGGATTACCCTTTAAAATAAAATCTAAACAGAGTATAATGACTACTAGCAGTCTCCCAGATATACCCAGGGATTCCCCTCTGAGTGTTCAACTCTTAGACCAAACTCTTTGTCAAAGACTTCTAACCATCTCTTGTCACTGCTCTGCACAACTTCATCGTTAACATGAACACAGTGCCTTCATCTTTATTTTTCAAGGCACTGCTAACACAAGGCTGTTATGCATACAGATTCCTACCAAAAATTGGGAGAAAATTGAGGGAGAGTATGACATGGAAAGGGAAATGCCCTAAGATTCATTTTAAAACATCATCGTATCTAAAATTCCACAATAGCACCCTCCAATCACTGTCACAATAATTTCACCTTAGACTGGCCAGATGCCAAGTTGCTTTCTCTACTGAATTCGGGTACCTGTGGTGTGTCTTTCCTGAGCTCAGCAATTATCAGCCTTTCCCACCCCCACCTTTCTTCAGTCCCAGTTAATTACACGAAAAAAACAACAACTAATTTCTTTGTTATGCAATGCACACACCCAGAGTACTGGCTTTTGTATGAGATACTGCTAGTACTGGCTTTTGTATGAGATACTGCTAATTCTTCATCTTTATCCCCTTGCCCCTAGCACTTCAGAGGTTGCTGGCCTAACCTCCAACTGCCATCACTTGCATTCATTGCCTGAGACATTATCTCTCCACCAAAGTGTGTTTGATCCAGGGAGCAACAAGTTAGAACTGGCCAGAGATTAATGCCTTCCCCTCTCCTAACCCTGCTCCCCTTGACCAATGACCGAAGGAATTGGCTGTATAAGTACCCAAGTTCTCTTACCCTCGGTGGCTTGCAGTGGCGGAATCTAGGTGCATGTTCTACACCAGCTTCCAGATGACCCAGCCTGAGCAGGCTCCACTTGCCTACAAGGGCAAGGTGCTTGAGAACTGAAACTTCCTTGGCTGCCCTTTCTCCCTACCTTATTTCTTTATAACCCTACTAGTACTTCCTAGGATTACCTCTCAAATCAACTACTTCTACTCAAATCTCTATCTCAGAGACCACTTCCTAAAACAGCATTTTAAAAGGGCAGTCTACCATGGCCCTAAGGCTATAGCTTTACAAAGAAAAGGCAGCGCCTTGGAATCAGTTTGTCTTTATAATGGCTTCAATATTTGTGGTTTAAACCCTTTGTTTAAATTAATTTTCCAGCCGAAACCGGTTTGGCTCAGTGGATAGAGCATCGGCCTTCGGACTGAAAGGTCCCAGGTTCGATTCCGGTCAAGGGCATGTACCTGGGTTGCAGGCATATCCCCAGTAGGAGATGTGCAGGAGGCAGCTGATCGATGTTTCTCTCTCATCGATGTTTCTAACTCTCTATCTCTCTCCCTCTCTGTAAAAAAATCAATAAAATATATTTAAAATAAATAAATAAATAAAAAATAAATTAATTTTCCACAAACACTTCTCTAAGCAGAAGAGGAGGAGAGGTCCATGTGGGGTAAGAGCTGAAAGAGATATTTATTCTCCTGCTATTCAAAGCAAATTCCGGAGGAAGTAGCTCTTTTTATCTTTCCATTTTAATTAATTTCTAGTATGGATATACCAGGGTCGTTTTCCCCCTGGTTCTCATTTTTATTGTCATTGATCCATATGCCAGTACCATATTTTTTTATAGCTTATATCATGTGTTCAGAGATTGTACATAATTTATAATTTTACCTCTGACTTCTGTCCCTCCCCCCCTTTTCATTTTCTTGTCTAGTCTCACTCTTTCATTTTTAAGGTCAACTTAAAAATAACTGTAAAATTTAAGAAAAAATAATCCTGCTAGGATCTGCAATAAAATTGAATGAAACCTAGAAATTAAGAAGAATTTAGTTTTTGAAAAAGTATCTTTCCACATGGGAATATGGTGTGTCTCTCCATTAATTTCAGTCTTCTTTTATGTCTCTCAGTAAAACATGGGTTATTGTTTCAAATAATAAAGCACATTTTTCTTATTGCAAATATGAAGGTCATTTGGCTGCAAATACGAAGCACATATTTCTTAAAGTGAAATTAGACCTAGAGCTAAAAATAAATAAAGGTTAAAAAAAGGTTGTTTCTTTTATAAAGAATTCAATCCCAGCATGATACAATGAAATGGATACTTTCTCCAAATGTAGTGATCTATTTTAGTTTACAGATAAAAGTTCAAAAAGTTTTAATTCAAAAAAGGTTTCCAGCATGCAGGCAGTTTCTACATCTTCAATGTATGGCAAATAATGTTAAAGATCTGCAACCTTTGATTTTAGACTATTCACAGTATAGACAATATGACACTAATGTCATGATTTTTTTTTGAAATATTTACATATAAACCTTTTCCAAAATGACTTGATATTGCTTGAAGCAAAGAATATGTGCGATAAAGTTAATTAAATGAGAATCAAGAAAAGAAGAAGCATGTATCTCCTTTCCCACAGACATCTATTTATAGACCCAACCTATTTCAGTTAGATAATTTTTGGTTCTGAGGCCAGTACCAAGTGATATGACTGTTTTAAGCACAAAACTACACAATGCCCTAGAGAAGGGGTGGGGAACATCCTGCCCTCGACCAGTATAAGACCTCAGAAATCATTTGGTCTGGGGGAGAACCAAGATGGCGGCATAGGTTAACGCCGGAGTTTGCTGCTTTGAACAACTACTTCAAAAGTGAAACCAAAAAACGGAAGGGACATCACCCAGAACCACAGGAACGCTGGCTGAGTGGAAGTCCTACAACTAGGAGGAAAGAGAAACGCATACGGACACTCAGAGGAGGCGCAGTGCTGAAGTCAAATTCTGAGGTGCGGAGTGCGCAGAGCGGGCTGGCGGCGGAGGGCGCGGCTGGCGTTTTCAATCGGGAGGGAGTCGCAGACTCTGAGCTCCAGATACAGGCGAGTCTTTAGGGACCCAGACTCAAACGGGAGAAGCGGGACTGTCTGGCTTCAGTCAGAGCGAGTGCAGCTTTCTCTCTGAGCTTTGCAGCGGGTGCTGGGACTCAGAGAGGCAGAGCCCCTGGGGACAGGACTGAGAGCCGCCATAACTGCTCTCTCCAGCCCACCCTGTTGATCCTGTTCGACCCACCCTGCCCAAGCCCTGCACAGAGGCATTTGCCGGATAGCCTCAGGCAAAGGCTAGATTAGCACCTCCCTAGAGGACAGAAGTTCTCTCACTGCTGACACAGCTGATTCTCATAGCCACTTGGCCTGGAGGTCAAACCCTCCCTGGAATTAGCTACAACAATCAAGATTTAACTATAAGACTGCGAACAAAGACCACTAGGGGGTGCACCAAGGAAGCATAACAAAATGCGGAGACAAAGAAACAGGACAAAATTGTCAATGGAAGATATAGAGTTCAGAACCACACTTTTAAGGTCTCTCAAGAACTGTTTAGAAGCCACCGATAAACTTAATGAGATCTACAAGAAAACTAATGAGACCCTCGATGTTATATTGGGGAACCAACTAGAAATTAAGCATACACGGACTGAAATAACGAATATTATACAGACTCCCGACAGCAGACCAGAGGAGCGCAAGAATCAAGTCAATGATTTGAAATGCGAGGAAGCAAAAAACACCCAACCGGAAAAGCAAAATGAAAAAAGAATCCAAAAATGCGAGGATAGTGTAAGGAGCCTCTGGGACAGCTTCAAGCGTACCAACATCAGAATTATAGGGGTGCCAGAAGATGAGAGAGAGCAAGATATTGAAAACCTATTTGAAGAAATAATGACAGAAAACTTCCCCCACCTGGTGAAAGAAATGGACTTACAGGTCCAAGAAGCGCAGAGAACCCCAAACAAAAGGAATCCAAAGAGGACCACACCAAGACACATCATAATTAAAATGCCAAGAGCAAAAGACAAAGAGCGAATCTTAAAAACAGCAAGAGAAAGAAACTCAGTTACCTACAAGGGAATACCCATACGACTGTCAGCTGATTTCTCAACAGAAACTTTGCAGGCCAGAAGGGAGTGGCAAGAAATATTCAAAGTGATGAATACCAAGAACCTACAACCAAGATTACTTTATCCAGCAAAGCTATCATTCAGAATTGAAGGTCAGATAAAGAGCTTCACAGATAAGGAAAAGCTAAAGGAGTTCATCACCACCAAACCAGGATTATATGAAATGCTGAAAGGTATCCTTTAAGAAGAGGAAGAGGAAGAAAAAGGTAAAGATACAAATTATGAACAACAAATATGCATCTATCAACAAGTGAATCTAAGAATCAAGTGAATAAATAATCTGATGAACAGAATGAACTGTTGATTATAATAGAATCAGGGACATAATAGAAAGGGAATGGACTGACTATTCCTGGGGGGGAAAGGGGTGTGGGAGATGCGGGAAGAGACTGGACAAATATCGTGCACCTATAGATGAGGACAGTGGGTGGGGAGTGAGGGTGGAGGGTGGGGCGGGAACTGGGAGGAGGGGAGTTATGGGGGGAAAAAAAAGAGGAACAAATGTAATAATCTGAACAATAAAGATTTAATTAAAAAAAAAAAAAAAAAAAAGAAATCGTTTGGTCTGGCCCTGAAAAGGCAATAGGTGTGAATTAATGAAATGTTTGACCAAATACAGCAGGCTAATTTTTAAGTTGATAATTTTGTATGGCCTGTGAATGATGTTATAAATATGCAAATGCCCTTGGCAGAAAAAAAGGTTCCCCACCCTGACCTTAGCTCACTAACTTTAGAAGTAGGGACCCTGAAGAACAGAAGAAGGCAACGCAGTGAACTCATGGGAACTTCAAGTTTTGCTCTCATCTGTTTAGGAAAATGGACTTCAAAACCTGCCTTTGCCTTTCACACAAGATAGGCAAGATATTGGCCAAATTACTCAGCCTCTCTGGGCCTCTAGTTTTTGTAAATAGAAGTTATAAATTCTCTTCCAGCTCTCAAATCTTTGGTCTAAAATGACACTCAAATCTGGGTAGCTTTCCAAACCACTTCTGTTTACTCGCAGCAATCCAGAAACTGTACCTATTTTTAATATCATTATTGAAATATGATTTATGTACCATAAACTCATATCACCCATTTAAGTGTACAATTCAATGGTACTTTTAGTCAAAATTCTTAATCAGTTCCCCAATTTGGGTAAAGCGGGAAGGGTTGCTTAGACCATAAATTCTTTTTATTAAATGGATGGCAAGTTGAGTTTAGTAAACCTGTTGGTAGAATACAAGGTCCCTCAAGTCGTATTTTCTTAATGTAGTTTCATTTGAAACACCTCAGATTCCCATGGTATCAGATATAATGCTCAAATATAATCCTAAAAACATTTCAGAGACAAATGAAACATATTTGGGGGATTCACAGTTCTGCTTATGGCATTACGGTAGGGAAACCACTTTCATATAATAGTCCAAGACTCACAGATAGGTTACATGGCTCAACATCTTAATAACAAAAGATAAAGATATAAATCTGACATTTCACTACCCCTCCTTTGCTATGTGATTCTTGGAAAATTGTCTGTGCCTTTGTTTTCTTGTGTTTAATACAATAAAAACAATTATGTACAAACTATCTCTATTATTGTGACGTTGAAAGACATTTTTATTAATTAAATATCATCTGAAATTAATATTAACCATCCTCCAAAATTAACTCATGGACCTCAGATAACATAAATGTATGTGTCTTGATGAAAATTAGTCAGTTGCCTTTATTGGACCTTTATGATGCTGATGCTACTGTGATTATAGAAAAGAGACAGAAAAAAATGTACTTGGTTAAATTACAACTAAAGTAAGAGATTCATATATTCTTACTTTGAGAGCAATTTATAAACAAATGCTTCTAATTTCTTTCTTAGTAACTGTTTATAGTACTTATTTTAGCCCCTCACCTCTCCACTCCCATGTACAAGAAGGCTCTGACCATCATATTCAGGGGAAGTCAAATTTAATTCCATGTCTGATCTACATGATCTGCTCAATTCTATGTTTGATGGCTTTCCATTTAAGATACAAAATATTGCTTTAACATATGTTTGTTAGTGTCTTTCTACACTAAAACCATTAGTCTGAGTTGAGATGGAAAGAGAGGTACAGGAAGTGGAAGGTGGTGAACATGTGGATCCTGAGCTGGTGGTTCCTTCAATATAAGTTACCAAGTTGGTAACTGCTTTCCACACTGTAAGACTGAAAGAAATTCAAAGATGTTCACTGCACATAGATGTGTTTCAAAACCATCTTGGTTCAGTTGGTTGAACATTATCTCATGCACTGAGAGACCGCCAGTTTGATTCCCGGTCAGGGCACAGGCCCTGGTTGCGGCCTCAATCCCTAGAAGTAGTCATGCAGGAGGCACCTGATGGATATTTCTCTCTCATATATTTCTCTCTCTTTCTCTCTCTAAATTCAATAAAAACATATTTAAAAAAAACCACTTTGGTTAGCATAATAAACAACTCACATTAATAATCACTAAAATAAATATTAATTAAGTACCTGCCATAGGCAAAACCCTACGCTAAGTGCTGTGACACATGCAAAGATGAATGATAGAAGATGCATTGCCGGGGGGTGAGGGAATGCATGAGTAGCCTTCCTCCAAGGCAGGGGTACTGTCAGAGAGCAGGGGACACAAATGGACTGAGGGTCCAGGGAAGCTTCTTGAAAGAGTGCAGAGGTGAGCCAGGTTTTAAGGCAGACCTTAATTACCCACCTTAATCCAAATGGAGTTACCATGACTAAATAAGTTTGAATTAAAGACCTTAATCAACAATAAAATATCTGAAAAATTCCCTATGTGTATACAAAGTAAGTATGCAGCCACATGCTATGCATATTGTATTTTTGGAGGGCCCTATAATATGATTATTAGAAAAATTAAAGCTCAATAGTAAATGTAAAATCAGGAAAGTTACCCCCTTATTTATAAAAAGTATAATCTCCACCCCTAAATATTCAGGTACAAATATCCAGGTACAAACATTGTCCTATGGTTTCCAGCATATAGGATATGGGGAAAAGATGCTGATATTTTTGAAATATCAAATAGTAGCCTCTCAAGCAATGAACTCCTGAAGGAATGTGAAAATGCATAATGAAGAGCAGAAAGTTGTAACCTGGAGCTTCCTGCACTGGAAATAGTTGGGTCTCAATTTATAGTGATTTTCTTTCTTAACCACTCAGCTTCAGGCCCTGTGTCAGGTCTGGGTCAGTGAACGCCCGCCCTCTGGCCACAGCCTCACCCTCCTCTGAGCAGGGCGCCATTGATGTGTGATAGCAAATCCTCAGATAATGAAGCACCAAGCACTCAGGCTTTTCTAATTTTCACAGAAAATGAACCTTAATTCAAAACTATGCCTGGCTAATTAAACTTTCCTGTGACCTAATTTGCCCTAATCATTTCCATAAATTGAGATGTAACAGGGGTTATATAAAATTATTGTAACATAAAATTGAGTTTTAGTCTGAGTTTTAAGTTAAGACGAGGTTTCTGAATTGTTGCAACCTGTTGCTGGATATGGATGCCATTATTCAAAACTCAGAACTATATAAAATGAATTCGATTAAAATAAACAAGCTGTTTTTTTTCTTTCTCTTTGAAACCTTAAAGTAAAGCTTCACTCCCTGAAAATACTAAAGATTGAGGTGATACTTTATGAATAAAGCTGAACAAACAACTTTGATTTAGATCCAATAAAAGCAGAGTCATCTAAACCAATACATTGACCACCCAATACTAACTATAAGCCAAACTACTTCCTATTTCCCAAAGAGTGTACAATCTAATTATATGCTATACTAGAGGCCCGGTGCACGATAGGGTCCCTCGGCCTGGCCTATGGGGATCAGTGGACCTCCGCACTGCCACAGCCCAGCCTTACCTGCCAGCTTCTTGGGCTCCAGCCCGCTGTCTGCCTGCATCAATCTTGCACAGCACAAAGTAGTGCGTGAAGTGGCAGGCGGCCGGGGAGGAGCCTGAGCCCAGGCTTGGCACCACTCTTCTACCACTCATCCCGGCCTGGCTGAGCCTGCTGCCACCGTTGATCACTTGGCTCACAGGAGGAGTGTCCCCCCAGGAGAGGCTCACGCCATCGCAGCTGCACTCAGCTCGCCAGCTGTAAGCCAGGCGTCTAGTGCCCGTCTGTCAGCTGAGCAGTGCTCCTGCTGTGGGAGTGCACTGACCACTAGGGGGAAGCTCCTGCATTGAGCATCTGCCCACCCCACCCCACCCCCCACCCCCGGCGGTGGTCAGTGCATGTCACAGCTACAGGCCGATCGTCCGGTCATCCTGTCATCTGTGCATCTGGTCGTCTGGTCATCTGGTCACTTAGGGATATATATATATATATATATATATATATATATATATATATATCCCCTATCTAATAATAGACAAACATGGTAATTAACCATACCTCCGACATGCTTCCCATTGGCTAATCACGGCGACATACAAATTAACTGTCAACCAAGATGGCGGCCGGCAGCCAGGCAGCTGAAGTGAACAGGAGGCTTGCTTGCTCCAGTGAAGGAGGAAGCTAAGGTTCCCCGCCTGCCGCCGCCCAGCTCTGAGCTGCACTCTAAGCAACTATGTTGCAATTATAGAAGCTAAACAATCCCCAGAAACCTGCTTTCAGCCAGCCAGGCCTCAGACCTGGAGTTGCAACAGTGTTCCAATTACAGAAGCTAAACAAAGCCCAGATACCTGCTTTCAGCAGCTGAGGTCTCAGAGCTGGTGCCGAGCCTCAGAGCTAAAGCTCTCAGCTCCAGTGACAGCCATAGAAGGTAAATAAATCCCAGAATAAAAAAAAAAAAGAAAAAAAGGAGAGGTTGGGAGCTTCAGTCACCCGCCAGACTGAAAACGGCCCTCAGCCCCTCACCCAGGCTGGCCAGGCACCCAAGCGGAACCCCACCCTGATCTAGGACACCCTTCAGGGCAAACCAGCCGGCCTCCATCCATGTACCAGACCTCTATCCTATATAGTAAAAGGGTAATATGCAAACTGACCCTAACAGCAGAAGGACTGGGAATGACTGGTCACTATGACACACAGTGACCACCAGTGGGCAGATGCTCAATGCAGGAGCTGCCCTCTGGTGGTCAGGGCACTCTCACATGGGAGGAGCTCTGCTCAGCCACAAGCCAGGCTGATGGCTTCCAGTACAGTGGTGGTGGTGGGAGCCTCTCCTGCCTCCTCAGCAGTGCTAAGGATGTCCGACTGCAGTTTAAGCCTGCTCCCCGCTGGCAAGTGGACATCCCCTGAGGGCTGCCGGGCTGCCAGAGGGATGTCTGATTGCCATCTTAGGCCCAATCCCCCGGGGAGCGTGCCTAAGCCAGCAGGTGGTCATCCCCTGAGGGGTCCCATACTGCGAGAGGGTACAGGCTGGGCTGAGGGGACCCCCTCCTCTTCACCCCCCCCCCGCCCCAAGTGCACAATTTTTTGTGCACCGGGCCTCTAATATATATATATACATATATATATATATATATATATATATATATATATATATATATTAGATAGATTATAAAGCAATAACAGTCTATCAAAGTATATTTTTATATCTCTGAAGTACATTTTAAATGCCCCACACTTCTTTTCTATTAAAGGAAGGAAGGGAGAGAGCAACAACCTATGGAAAAATGAAATGCTATCACAAGTGTCAAACATATTAAACTGGATGAAAGAACTTTGCCCAGAGTTAGATCCAACACTCAAAAGAAAATATGAATGAAATGAATTCACAACTCAAACTACTAAAACAAGCAAGAGTTTGGACTTTAGGATAGTCTTCATTTTGGCTAACTAGATTACTTTCTACTTATGCTGGTGTAAACTTCATAACAACAGAGTCTGAACTCCATCAATGGGAATAATTGCCATCTATAAAAGTTCTATGAAAATGCCTGATAAACATTTTTTAATCAGTTAAATAAATATATCAAATTAAACTCATCTATACTTTTAATGTACCTCATTGTCGTTCATTATGTAAGCCACCCATATGTTCTGAATCATTAGTGAAACGTTCTCAGTGGTGTAATGATGTAGTACATACACATGGGGTAAAGTAATGCATTTTTCATTTCTTCTGCACATTTCATTACAGGGTAGAGATGCTGTAATTTTTCACTTAGGATTCCATTTTGGTGTGGGAATGGGGAAATAGACCTTGAGCCAGAGCTGCATCCAATTTCTCTAATTTCCTAATTCACAGCAACTGATAATTTGCTGGAGATAAGCTTTCTTAACAGACCCCTTCGTATCTGTGCTCAGGAGAGAAGGTGTAGAGGTTGCAGTTTCTAGCCTTTTCTTTTTCTCAAACAAACCAGAGATTTGAGCAAAATAAATTCTTTCATTCCCATCGACCATTTTTGCCAGAGATACTTGAGGTTTGTGCTCAAGTTCCTTAAAGGGAATTTCAGTTCATGGAAGATGGGAAAGGTAGGATCCCTTACTTCCAAAAGCAGCTCTCTTGAATATTTGCTTTAGGGATAACTCAGTAGAGTTCACATTTTCTTTTACTTTATTGGTGTAAATAGAGCCTTTGGACAACCTCATCAACAACAACTGCTCCACAGAGCTGCCTGTGACACTCTAGGACAGTGGTTCTCAACCTGTGGGTCGCGACCCCTTTGGCAGTCGAACGACCCCTTCACAGGGATCGCCTAAGACCATCCTGCATATCAGATATTTACATTACGATTCATAACAGTAGCAACATTACAGTTATGAAATAGCAATGAAAATATGGTTGGGTCACAACATGAGGAACTGTATTTAAAGGGCCAGAAGGTTGAGAACCACTGCTCTAGGACGATGTGAAATACTGCTGGTCACAGGCTTGGAATAGCTGTGCACAGATCCCATGGCTTTTTCCTTTTAATGAAAGGTTGCAAGTCTCACAATGGTACAAAAGTTCAGTGTTTCCCTGGGATGTGTCAGGGCCTCTGATGTGTATAACTGCTTCTCCAGTTTGTTGAGCCTGTTTGCCCTCTGATTTTTCACTTACCTACAGCAAAGAAGGGGGCTTCTCTTAGTTGGAGAATGAAATTGGCTGTGAAATATCCCTCTGCCTGTGCCCCAGCCCCACCTACACTTGGCCCAGGCATGCCATGCAGCCACAACATGAGCCCCATATCGCTCTTCCCTGTACCCCATCCCTGACCAGCACTAGTCAAGAAGGAAGGTGTGTTATGACACATTATTTCATTGCAAGACTCCTGCTGAGCAGGGATGGTCAAATGGGCCCAATTCAGTGTTTCCTGGGATGTGTGTGGCTGCCTATTGTCAGTTGATAGCAGACAACATGCTTCATTTCCCCTGGGGGTACCCAGAAACCTGCATTTGTTTCTCTCA
This sequence comes from Myotis myotis, assembly GCF_014108235.1. Classification (NCBI taxonomy): domain Eukaryota; kingdom Metazoa; phylum Chordata; class Mammalia; order Chiroptera; family Vespertilionidae; genus Myotis; species Myotis myotis. The sequence goes on along the minus strand of NW_023416313.1, from coordinate 154,774,259 downwards.
CCATTTGCTAATATCTGATCTATTTTCCATTTTTTTTTTTCATTTCATGTGAATTTTAATAATTACAATACTCTTTCCTTTTGATGCATCCACATAGGATCAGAGACCTGGACCAGGGAGAGAAGAAAAAGGAAGGGGCATAAAAAGAGCCTCATGAGTTGGAAAGGGAAAAAAATAGTTAAAGTAACAGTCAACAAGCCAGCAAGTCCCAGTTGTCTACTAAGTGTCTCTTCAATAATAAGACAACGGCATTGAACAGATGCTGTTTTCTGTCCAGCATCAGCTCCTTGTTTGACATTAAGCTTGATGTCTACCAAGGCCATGGCAGGCCAGTTCCTCCTGCACTCCCCATGCCGGAACACTTGCAGGCCTTCGGGACACAGATATGCAATGGTTGTCGTGTTTTGTTGCAACCACATGAGATAAAGAACAAGTGCCCTGGCAAGTGAATGAGCTGGCTTCCCGAGTGCCCACTCTCGTTCTGTTTCCTAAAGTTCAGACTCTGCAGTGAAAAGTGGGCATTCTGAGTAAAATAATGATCAAGATCAAACTGGAATGCGAGGCTACCTCTGTGGGCTGCCTCCTCTCTCTGACAGATTTCCTTCCAATTCCTCCAAAGTGCACAGCATCTACCATGTGATACTCGATAGACAAGTAATGACACGTACAGCTGTGCACATTATCTGGCAGACAGATGTTGGATCAGGGCGGGAGTTGCTGCAGCTCATGTGCGGGAAGAAAAAGAACACTCCATTGCATGAATTCTCTTCTTTCTTAACAGGTTCACTATTTGAACCAGACCCTTCACTTGGTTTATCTGTAAGACGTAGTAGATTCCCTCTCTTCTTGGTATTCTTCCATTTCAAAGAGCACTTAATCCCTGACCAGCACTAGTCAAGAAGGAAGGTGTCTTATGACACATTATTTCATTACAAGACTCCTGCTGAGCAGGGATGGCCAAATGGGCCCAATCGGGTTAAAGGTTTTGGCCCTGAGCTGAAACCTCTGATTCCAGACTTTACTTAAATAGGAATGCTCACTTTCCCCTGTGTCTCCATGTCTTCATAACCACGTTCTTGGGGGACAGGGGAGTTTAAGCTGAAATTATATGGCTACAAGGGCTAACGCCTGCTACAAGTTCATCAGCTTTTGCTGGCTTTACAGCAGTGTTGGAGGTTTCAACAGTTTGTGCAGTAAAAGATGGAGAAGAGATCGGTGGCCCTGTGGTGGTGTGCCGCTTTTCTCAAAGGCCTTTCTCAATTTGCTGCCTTCACAGCCACACTGACCGAGCATGGCTGTCCTCTCTCCGGCTTCCACCTCGTTACCAATGCCCCAGGAGGAAGACCCAGGCAGGTGGCCACAGATGCCTCTCCACCCGAGGGAGCCAGAAGCGCATGAAGATGACTGTACATTATTTATAGTTTTTCCTTTCTCATCTGCACAGGTAGGTTGGGGTGGCGAGGGAGATGGCCTTGGTCTCATGGCAATTTACAAAAACACATTTGGGGGCGGTCTCAGACTGACATGGAGATGGAAGCCAGATGAATATGTCTTAAGTGCCACTCCCGAAACAGAGCACAAACAAATGGGACTGGATCTCCGCTGGAAATTTCCAGTCTGAGAAGGTTAGGAGAAGCAGGGAGAGGAGGGGGAGGAGAGAGGGAATGAGAGGTCCTGGAGTCAAAGACACTAATCCTTACTGCTCCCTCTTCACCATGAAGGACTGTGAAGGCAGGGAGGTACCCAGTCCAAAATGCTCTGTACCCACTCCCAGCTGCTCCTCCAGTGGGTGGTGAGCCCCAACACCAGCAGGGCCTGGAGAGAGCACACCAGGCAACAGTACTCGCTTCCCTGTTCTGCTCCCATCTCCTTGTGTGACTTGTGTCCAGTTTCAAAAACCCTCCTCCTCACCAGGGTTTTCAGTATCCAACAGCCTCTCCCAGGGGTGCTAAACTGCTTCAACTATCATCCATCTCTTCCTTTTCACCCTACCCCTAACTCCAGCAAGTTCTTATCATCTGTGCCCTTCTATAACTAGCAGGAAGCACAAGTTATGTGTTGCTATCCAGTATTCTTCTCTAAATGGCTGGTACAAAGGCATTTCTTGCTCCAGGTCTGCTGCTTTTCCAGGTGAGGCCTCACTCACTGAGTTCCACCCTCTCTCTTCTATTTTACTTCTAGCAAACAGCTTCCTCCTCTCAGCCAGATATCTCTCTCTCTCTCTCTCTCTCTCTCTCTCTCTCTCTCTCTCTCTCTCTCTCTCTCTCTCTCTCTCTCCTCTTTCTTTTCTGAGTTTTGAAGCACACAAGCTAAAAGAGGGACCCTTATCAGGCCACTTGATGCTGGTGGGGGGTGGGGAAGGTCTATATGAAGACATCTAATCCAAGTCTGCATTCAAACACAATACCTCTGACCTTTCTCTAAAAGCCCAATTGGCCCAGAATCCTAGGTGAGAGCAACCCCAGAGCTTCCAAAGGCAGTCATTTGTTTCAACTTAATTTTGCTAGCATTGAAACCAAGGCACAGAAAAATGAAATACCTTGCCCAACATGGTTTTCTCTGAAAACATTCCAAAAACTTAAAATTTGCTGTATGCATGTTAAAACACAAATCTCTCGGCCCTTGGTTTAGAGAAGAAGCATTTTGCTGGAGGATATGAAATGAGTCTTTCTGCCTTTTAATGCCTGTAGGTTAAGGAGCGGATGAGCAAAACCCTGGAGCCAGAGGTTGGCTGAGAGCACGCAGTGCACCTGCAGCCACTGTAATTTCGGGAGACCTCGTGGAGGCAGAACACAGGGCTTTGCACAGAGATTGCTCCCTTCACACTGTGGTTGCAGATGGGAGCACAGCAAGGGCTGTGGGCAGGCAGGGTCTTCTCATTGCCAGTGAACGTTTAACACCACAGGGTGGATGATCGCTTCCAAACATATACCTTATCGGGATGGCCTAGGAAACATGGTGGGGATTAGCCTTGCATCCCTGGGTTCTGATCCTGATTTGGCTAGCCACTAGAAAGGCAGCGAGTGGCGGCACATGGCTTGGCCCCTTCCTAACCGTGCCCAGGCACCACGTCAGTGTGGCAGCCTGTGGTCAACACCAATCCAGAGCTAGACCAGGGGGACCTGGCAGTGCAGGGGAAGGTGCCCTGTAGTGCCGTGAGCTTTTCCACACACAGATAAAATTTACCCAAATTACTAAAGAGCAAGGGAAAAAATTCCCATCACAATTACATGGATGTTCTGTCAACAGCAGTAACAGTAGCAGTTACAGAATAACTACAGATAATTACAATCATTTAATTCAAAGTACCAAGTCACTTCATGCAGAACATGACTCATTTATCATTATTGACCTTAGAAGAAGCAAATTTGCCCAAATCAATAAAGGTTCCAAATATCCATTAGAGCAGACAGAGATTGGTTACAAGTGTTAGGAGTTTCTATATACCTGGATTAATAGGGGGGAGTAGATCTGCATGCTTTTGATTAATGAAGAGATTTTTTTTCTTTTGAGACAGTTATTTGAAACAGAATTGACCTTAATTTCTCCTTTAATTCATGTTGTAGAAAGGCAGTTGTTTTTGTTAAGAAGTTTCATTCCTATCAGTTGCTGAAACATAGTGTAATTACAAAGAGAAGTAATCTATAAACAGGTAGAGTTCAACTTTGTTTTTAATGGACTCTTCGGGGCCCCTGAATATTCATGTGACAGGGTCCATCTGGTGGGAATGGACAAGAGAGTATCATGAAAATGACCAGACAGCATTGTGTTTCTCTTTTAAACTTTTATCCACACACAGATAAAATTCACCCAAATTATGAAAGAGGAGAGGGGAAAATTCCCATCACAATTATGGGACGTTCTATCAACAACACAAGTAGCAGTTTCAGAATAACTACAGAGAATCACAATCTTCCTGTTGTAGAAACAAGAAGATTTAGGCTGCTTTTGAGTTTGGATAATAAAATTGAGTTTGAATAATAACAGATAAGTCAGTTAGTTAAATGTAAGATGGTTTAAATTGATTCCCAGGTGTTTTACAAACACTACCGCACTTAAACCCTAATGCTGAGGGCTGGTGGGGAGAAAGGTAGGAAATTGGAGGGAAAACTCTTCCTACCTCAACTAAATATACACAGATTAGAGCACACCCCACCCAGCATCCCATTGCAAGGTCCTAGGACAGAAAATTCAGACTTCTGATTACAATGGAAGAGATCATGAAATACCTTAGCATAAAATTAACTATTGGGTGAAGAAAAGATTATAACTCTATTTGTTCTAAAATTTTAAAAATTACAAGACTTCCTTCATGGTGGAAACTTAAAATGATGAAAAATTACAAATGTCATCTCATAGGAAGATCCATTACTGCAATGTCAGATTGTTCTCCTACCCCAGTGGTCGGCAAACTCATTAGTCAACAGAGCCAAATATCAACAGTACAACGATTGAAATTTCTTTTGAGAGCCACATTTTTTAAACTTAAACTATATAGGTAGGTACATTGTTATTAACTTAATTAGGGTACTCCTAAGGCTTAGGACGAGCCACACTCAAGGGGCCAAAGAGCCGCATGTGGCTCGCAAGCCGCAGTTTGCCGACCACGGTCCTACCCCACTCCTGACACTCACAGTCACCTCTAGACCCTCTCCCCAGGCGGCTGAGAGGGGAGCGGAGGCTAGCTCTTCCAGGTCGCCCAGACAGTAAAAGCTGCCGTCTGCGTCCACAGGAGCCGGGCTGCAAAGGCCATCCTCCGGGCACCATACCTTGCTGTCTCCAGCGGAGTTCGGGTGATCCCTATCAGGGCAAGCCTTCGGCAAAGAAGTCATCTGGAAGAACTACATCAATATTCTGAAATGAGTTTTGAACACTCCATACCCCTGAGAAGAATAAATGATCTTTCCCACTCCTGTGGGGGTCTCTCAGGATCAGGTGCAGCGTAGCCTACACTTTACACTGATTAGTTCTTGTAAAGGAGCCAAATTCCTCAGCCCTCTCATTGAATATGGAGTTGAAAATCTTTACTTGAGGAACTGAGAAAATTCTCCCCAGCTACAAATCCAGCCCGACAGGAAATCCAGGTACTGGCAGGGAGGGAATCAGCTGGAACCACTAAAGAAACAATTGCTTCCTTAATACCATCTGGGGAAGAGAAGCTAACGCGGAGGCCGAGAACATGGAAGGAAGCTCTAAGGAAGAGGGAAAAATGCACAAAAAGCATAAGTCACTGGGACTGAAAATTTGTTCCATTTGTGTCTCTCTGCAGGAAGAAATAAAGAAACGCTGACAGGGCATGCCAGTCTGAATCCCCTGAGCAGTTGGCCTGTTTGACTTTGTGTGATGGTGGGCCAACCTGTGTGCCTGCCGGCTCACACCACCGGAGCTCTTCAAACACATTCTATAGATCCCGCTAATAAATTCCGTTTGGCTGCAAACCCTTCCCAGTTCCAGGCAGTCGCCTCTGAAGTGTAAGTGCAGCCTTTCTTTAAGCCAGGCTACTGCCACTTACTGGTGATCTGTACCTCTTTGGAAAACTAATCCACGCTGCATTTCAAGGCAGGAAGCAGAGTTTGAATGAAAATGCAGTACCATGGCTAGAGGACACAGCTCTCACACCTTCTGCAGAACCAGAATAAGTGCTATGTTTTAAAAATATATATGTATGTGTTGGCAACATTGAAGAGGGGGCTAAAAAAACATCCCCCACAGAAGTGAGAGCAGCAGCAAAGGAAACGTTAGCGCCCTGCTGACGGGAACAATAGAGCATATGGACATCACACTGCGCCTGCCAAGCAGACGAGGGCAGGATGATCAAAATGGAGTCAATCTGCTCTCTAATAGCAGAAGAATCGCCTGCATGAACACTGCCTCCAAGTGTGCCACGAGGCCCTTTAATTGCCTGAGGAAGGAGGGAGGATTTGGTTGGCATTTCAGCCGAGTGTACTCCTTCCACGGGGGCCTTGGTCTCTGAGCACTTCCCACAGCGCGTCTGCGGTGGCCACCATCTGTGGATCTACGCACCTGAGACCTTGCACTGAAGTAGAACATCACCCCGCAAGGGCTCTCGCCCCGGAAGCCATTCTTGCCTCTCACTGGGGTGGAGCTGATTCGACCCCATAGAACAAGGCCAGCAAAGCCGGGCTCAGGCTGAGGGTTAATCACTATGCAACTTCTTGGGGAGGGGCATTTCAACTTGTGCAATGGCAGTAAGGCAGGGAAGTATATTCCAGATTTAAAGAATTAGGAGGAGGCCACTAGGATGCCAGCTCTGTGGCTTCTGGAGAGAGCAGCAACTTCTTGGTCCCTACCCACTTCCTTCTGAGGCCAATCCCATTCTCCTTCAGGAAATCTATAAGGAAATCAACACAAAACCCAAGGTCAGCCTTTTTTAGTTTTTATAAATTGTGCACTGCTGGTCACGATGGTGATTGAAAGGCAAACATGGATAGCTCGATGCAGTGCATCACCTTTTTCCGGGGACTCCCTAGAAACAGATGTTCCCTTGCTGTGGGTTGACTAGAAGTTGCCCTCCTCACAGCCATGTTTAATTGGCACTCTAGTATTATTTTTCTCTCCATCAGGACTTTTTGATCCAAAAAGCACGCTGAGTATAAGTAGAAGCCTTGGGTCTTTTACTCCTCTCTGTGGCTAAAATACTGGACACTACTGGTAACACAACTCCCAAATATATGTTTAAAGCCCAGAAACCCTCCTGACCTGCAGACACATGTATCTGACTGCGTGTTTGGCATCTCAACTTGAATGTCACGGGCATTTAAAATTGTGCCACAAACACATTCCTATATTTTAATCCCCATTCCTCCTTTCCAGTCCAAGTTGCATCAGGCGTCACCTGGACAACTGTGCAGCTCTCCTTCCTGGATGATCATTCTCCCAAACCTGGGCTTCCTCCCATCTATTGTGCGAGCAAAAGCCAAAATATTTAAAAAACATTCACTACGTGACTCCTTTCCTACTTAAATGTGTCAATGACTTCTCACTGCACTTATATTAAAAGCCACGCTCCTTCCCGTGACATTTGAAACCGGGGACAACTTCGTGTGCTCTTTAATTTCATCTTTTCTGTGCCGCTCTCTCCAGAAGCCACAGAGCTGGCGTCCTAGTGGCCTCCTCTTAATTCTTTAAATCTGGAATATACTTCCCTGCCTTAGTGCCATTGCACAAGTTGAAATGCCCCTCCCCTACTCCTTTCATGGTTTGTGTTTCCTGTTTCCTTGGCTCACAGCTGAAATGTCGCCCCTTCAGAATCTTCTGCTCTAATCCTCTCTAAGGAGAGTTCTCTGCACTCCTCCATCATTCGTGTCCATCCCTGGACCGTTGTCATTTCCTTCATTGTACTGATCATAATAGAGCACTCACCTGTGTCTGTTTCTATTTCTTGTTTATTATCAATCCCCCACGTCCTACCAAAACTCTATGAAAGGAGAACAGAACCACATGTCCACTTGGTACCCAGCAAATGTCTGACACATAGTAAGCACACCGTAAACACTAGCTGAATGAATGAATGTGCCAAATGAGAAAAGGGGGGCAAAAGTGTTGAAGAGGGAAGTGAACAAAGAAGGAAGAAATAAAATGAGAAGGCAAATGGTCACCAATATGAGCTCAGATGAGAATCAGAAAATATTGGGATACTGTGTCAGGTGTGGAAGAAAGAAAACCCTCGAAGTCAAAGAGTATCATTTCCTGTCAGACATAATTTTAGCATCCCAAAAAAGCATGTTATCCCAACTAAAAACATTCTGTTGTAATGACCTTCAGGAAAATTAATGTGATCATAATTGTATTGGTCAAAGCAATGCCAACCAATGTCACAGAGAAGCCAGCAAATTCCAGGGGCTTAACATAGTAAAAGCTTTTTTTCACTCGCATAACAGTGCCATGTGGGAGTTCCACTTGGGTAGAGCTCCTTGAAGAGATACACCAGCGACCCAGACTCTGCCATCTTCAACATGTGGCCTCACTGTCCCCCTGGGGGCTGACTCCATTCTAGCTAGCTGGGAAGTGGGGAGCTTCTCTGGGCCTGGCCCAGAGTTGGGTCTGCCACCTCTGATTACATCCACGGCTGAAACTCAGCGCCACGGCCTCCCCGAGCTGCAAAGGAGCACTAGGAAATGGAGTTCAGCTTTGCGTCCAGGAAGTGGAGGAAATGGGTTGGTGATCTGTGTCACAATATCCTTCAACCTTAAAGAATGCCTTTTAAATATTTTATTCAAGTTGTCAGTTATATGAAAAGAAATGATGTTTACAGCCTATGACTGGCAACCCTAAAAATAGAATTGAGCCCATTTAGCACATACTTTGTAATAAAAATTTCCCCAGGTGCCATAGGGCACCTTCCTCGAGGTCTGAGTCAGTCTCTTTCATTCACAAGTGAGCTGCAGGAAACGGTGAAACGTGCTCTCTGCTCGGGTCCTTAAAGTGTTAATGTGCAAGGTCTGTGTGCAGAAGGCAAGCTGCCATAGATCTCACTGACTTTGGCAGCGACTCAGAGGTTATATTTTTCTCAGGGATGAAATATTCTTGGATAATTGTTCCAACATGTGAGAACCAAAAATGCTTGGTTTTTTTTTTTTTGGTTTTTTTTTTTTTTTTTTGTCTTTCTTTTCTCTTTTTTTTTTTTTTGGTAGAAAAAAGATCTCAGGAAATAGAAGCAGACAAAAAAACCTACTAAGTTATCTAGTCCGTCTCTTGAGAATCCAAACAGATTTATATACTTCAGGATATTTCACAAGATAATCCACTTGATGTGGAACAGCCAGCCACGGACCTCCCTGTCAGCCTGTCTTTATGGTGCGTGACACACAACTCCACACACGTGCACAACCTTCATCGCTCTCAGATGCAGGCTGAGGCGGCTTTATGGGTGTGCCTGTACTGGAACCGTGTAATATGGTAGGAGAGATGCTGGAAAAATGACTACATGTCCAAAAATACCTCCTCACCTAGCATGGAACACTTTCCTAAAATTCTGCTACGAATGAATACATAATGTGAACCTCCCACCTTTGTGTGAATTAGCTTACCAGGTCCTTCTCCTCTAGGACACCTTGCCAAGATGAACACATTCATATTTTAAAGATAAAATATGATGGAGTATATGACCCTGTCCAGGAAGAGGAAGCCGGGGAGGCAGCTGTGGGCACCTGCAAATGGCAACTGTGCAAAAAACAACAACGTTTATGTCATTACCAGGTGGTTATATGGCTATTCAAGCTCTTTCTCTTGTATTAAATTCAATGATAGCAATTTAGTTCTGCAATATCAGGGAAAAACTATATTTTATTTTTATTTTATTTCAACATCTGAACAGATCGCTGTGACCAATTTTTCTTGTCATCTATTTCAACCACATTTATGGGTCTTAGGCCTATGACTCCCTCCTGGGTTATACTCTCTTCCAATCTCCTCCTTTCACAGATAAAAAACTAAGGCCTGGAGGTATGAAGGTATCGCAGTGGCAAAGCTAGGCCTATAACTCAAGTCTGCAGACTTCTCACTCATTGCTCTTTATATTGCATGATAGCATTTAGACTTTATAAATTCTTTCCTTAGTTCTGGGCATTTTAAGTTAAACAAAGAAAGAATTTTGTAAATGCCACCTCTTAAACATCTTATCTTTGGGGGAGATTAGACTACTCATAAAATAAGTACAAAAAACACTGAGGTGACTGGCAAATAGTTTTTCCCACCCTGATGTTTCCTTCCTGTAAAGGGGATTCAAAAAGCGTAACTCTGGGCTTTTCCCTGCTGCTGCAGAGGCTTTATCTCACAGTGCTAGAGGCCCAGCGCACGGAATTCTTGCACGGCTGCAGTCCCTAGGCCTGACTGGCAATCGAAGCGTGAGCATCTGGCATGGAAGGGCAGGTCCCAGCTGACCTCTGGGCCCTGGGCAACACCTGGGGCCCAGGGCCCCGCACCTCCCCCTTTTCCTGGGTCATGGTGCCCAAGTCCCCAGTCAGAGATGCAGTGAGCATGGCCAAATGCTGCAGGCCTGGGCACAGCTTGGGGTGGTTAGCCGGTGGGAGTGCGGGGGGAAGGAGGCAGCCCGCTCTCTCCCTGCCAGCCTCACAGACTGGCTCCTGCTTGAACCCATGGGGAGTCCGACCTGCCCCTGCAGTCCCAGTGGCTGTGGCCTTGCTCACTCGAAAGAGGCCATGCAAGTGTTGGGGTTGGCTCCTCGCGGGCACCTGACACCTAAGCGCAGGGGCTTCCCCGGGATGCAAGCCCTGGCACCCTGGGGGAGGGTAGCAGGGGCAGTGAGAGCGAGCTCGGCAGACACCCTGCATTCTCACTGCACCTCTGTTTCTATCATCTCCCCACCCTCCAGGTAGCCGGCAAGAGGTCACAGCATGTCACTGACAACCTCCATGTCCCACGCCGCCTCCTGGAGGTCAGCACACGTCATAGCGAGTGGTCAAACTCCCACTCTCCCAGTCTCACAACAGCCAGAGGGGAAAATATACATATTAGGCTTTTATTATATAGGATAATTTGGAAAGGATCACTGGGCATACATAGTTCTTCTCTGCTCTTCTTCCTCTCACATGCAATCCTCACTGAAGAGAACTCAAGTTGACAACTGCACCCCCATATTCTAAGTCTTACTACCTAAGATAAAGTGGATAATTCTGCTCAACTTGGAGCTTCAGCTATAGCCCAGTCTATTCTCATACTACGCTAGGTCCCCCTAGTGTAGTCACTCTTCTTTGTTTTATTCTTCAAAATGTTTAGTATTATATTGGGGAATAAAACTGTTATTTCTTTGTAACATCTTGGACAAAAATATCTCAAAGTAATGGGACTCAAAATAAGGGTGAGTTCTTACAGAATTTATATCTCCTGGTATTATATTACTTTAAAAATATAAATGGGGCAGAGAAGAGGCTGTCACAGGTAAGGAAACCTATATAAAATTAATGAAGACAGTGGATGTGAGGATAAAATTTATGTTGAGGAAGAGAAGCTTAAAATATCACAATTGGAAAAAGTCTTCCAAGTCAGGGTTTGCAAACTCAAAGGTCTTCAAAAACCAGGCAAGTAAAAATAAAAATGTGTGCAACATATAATATTGAAAATAAAATATGGTGGCTCTATGGCAACCAGTAAACTGTGGAGAGTGGCTGTAGTGTTTGGACAGGTTCAAGCCTTGGACTAATGAGAGGGCACAGTCCTCTCATAGCCACATGCAAGTCCCAGCTTGGAGGGCAGAGCCCTCCCAGCACAATTATAGCCAACAACTATAGTTGTAAGCTTGAACCGATGGTCTGAACACATGCTCCCACGTGCCTGAGTGATGTGGGCTTGATAGAGTTCAGGTGCATGTAATTGTGTAGGACCGAAACCCACGAGAATGTTGTAAATGTCTTGACCACGCCCTTACTTTGCCTCGTGGAATCTGGCTATAAAATAAAGACACGGCTTGTAGTCTGTGGCACTGTCTCTCTCCATCAGAGAGGGCAGCGTCCCACCGAGACCCAGCTTTCATTCTCTTGTCTGTCTTTTCTCAATCCTTCACCCCCCGGACCCACTTGGGCTCACTGAACCTGGCTGAGCTGGTGCAGCACATAAGGTGCCCGATGTGGGGCTGAGTATGCCATGGCCGTGCCAGCCCACCACAATAAACTAAAGAGTTCATTCTGAATCCAACTGTATATAAACTCTTTCTTAAATTTTTTTATGGTAATTAATGGACCAATCAAACAAAAAATACATCTATGAGAATATCAAATTGATCTCTTCTATGTCATTTCTGAAAAGTAGATGTTCAATCTATGCTAAGTGACATTCATTGTCTAGGTACTGCTATGATGATCAGAAACTACTCTTCCATTAAAGCAAAATCTGCCTCCTGGATGTTCATACCCTCTCCTTGCTAATTTCATCCTTGAGGTTATCAGAACTAGCCTAATTCTACTCATGTCTTAGACATTCACTAGACCATCAATAATCAGTGTTGCTGTTTCCTTCTGAGTACCCTCTTAGGACTTGCTTTTTATCCCTTTGCCATCTTTGCTGTTCACCTTTTTAAAAAATGTTTTGTTTACTCTGTGTTTCTTCCAAACTGTGGTTTCAAACATCTTTTTTATTTTCTTACTTTAATTTTTATTGTTGAGAGTATTACAGATGTCCCCTTTTTTTCTCCCCATTACCCCCCTCCACCTAGTTCCCACCCGACCCCAGGCCTTTATCACACTATTGTCTGTGTCCATAAGTAATGCATATATGTTCTTTGGTTAATCTCTTCCCATCCCCACCCCCCACCCCTGCCCTGCCCTTTCCCTCTGAGATTTGTCAGTTTATTCCATGTTTCCATGTCTCTGGTTTTATTTTATTATTTTATTTTGTTCATTAGATTCCTTATTCTTTTATTTTTTTGATTTTTAAATTCAATTGTGGATAGATATCTATTTATTGCCATTTTATTGCTCATGTTGTTTTTTATTTCTTCTTCTTCTTTTTTTAAAATATATTTTATTGATTTTTTAGAGAGAGGAAGGGAGAGAGATAGAGAGTTAGAAACATCGATGAGAGAGAAACATCAATCAGCTGCCTTGACCAGGTACATGCCCTTGACTGGAATCGAACCTGGGACCTTTCAGTCCATAGGCCGACGCTCTATCCACTGAGCCAAACCGGTTCCGGCATTCTTCTTCTTCTTTATAAGCATACCCTTCAATATTTCATGTAAGACTGGTTTGGTGCCGGGAGCTGGTCCATGCTTGCTGTTTCAAGGGACCTGGCATATATGGCATACTGTTCTTAATATGTTTGCTCACCTTCTTGGCACTATGTGTTTTAACCAAGGTCTCTGAGAAAGGTTGTTTCCCCAGGTAGGGATTTTCCCCTGAAGTTAGGGAGGGAATAAAACCTCTTAACTAAGTGCCAGGTGGGTAATTAATCACTTTAAGTACGAACAATCATGCTTAAGCTACATAATCTTTACTCCCTGGAATGGAGATAAGAAATGCCCTAACCTTTGTAATAGAGATTGATAGGATTGAATCAACTGGTATAAATACAGATGTAATAAGACAGCAAGAGACAGAACTTAGAACACAGAACTTAGAATACAGAATTCAGAAGACAGAACGAAGAAGACAGAACCTACACAGAACTTAGAACACAGAACTTCGCTGGAGAGAACATGGCAAAAGATCCTGGACAGAAACTGGCAACAGAACCTAGAGACAGAACCTAGCGAGAGAACATGGCAAAAGATCCTGGACTGAACTTGACTACAGAAATTGGCAAGAGAACCTGACTAGAACCTGGTGACTGAACCTGGCTGGAGAACCTGGCTGGAGAACCTAGCAAGAGAACATGGACACAGAACCTGGCTGGAGATCCTAAGCAGAACTTCGCTGGAGATCCAGACCAGAACTTGGCTGGAGATCCTGGCTAGAGATCCTGGCTAGGCTGCTGATCAACTGAACGCTGTCTCTGTGTCATTCCTTCTTCGCCGACTCCATCCACACCTTTGGGGACCCCTGGACCCGCTTGGGCTGGACCCCGGCATCTGGCGCCCGAACAGGGTTCCCCTAGGTAAGCGCCCCGCACTCGGGATGGATAGGACTCCACCCATCCACACCTTTGGGGACCCCTGGACCCACTGGGGCTGGACCCCGGCAGTTTGGTGGTGATGAACTCCTTTAGCTTTTTCTTGCCTGTGGAGCTCTTTATCTGACTTCAATTCTAAATGATAGTTTTGCTGGGTAGAGCTACCTTGGTTGTAGATCCTTGCTTTTTATCACTTTGAATATTTCTTATCACTCCCTTCTGGCCTACAAAGTTTCTGTGGAGGTTATCATAACTCTGGGTTTCTGACAGTCATATGGTTGCTCTCTTGTAGGTAACTAACTGCTTTTCTCTTGCTGCTTTTAAGATTCTCTCTTTGCCTTTAAGCTTTGGCATTTTAATTATGATATATGTTAATGTGGGCCTCTTTGGATCCTCTTGTTTAGGACTCTCTGCACTTCCTGGACTTGTAAGTCTATTTCTTTCACCAAGTAGGGGAAGTTTTCTGTCTTTATTTCTTTAAATACGTTTTCAATATCTTGCTCTCTCTCATCTTCTTCTGGCACCCCCATAATGTGAATGTTGGTACACTTGAAGTTATTCAAGAGGCTCCTTACACTTTCTTCATATTTTTGGATTATTTTTGGCTCTTCTGATTGGGTGTTTTTTTCTTCCTCATATCCCAAATCGTTGATTTGATTCTTGGAATCCTCTACTCTACTGTTGATAGAGAGTCAGAATCAAGGATAACATCAAGGTCTTCAGCCTGGGTGAATAGAAAAATGTATTTCCAGAAACAGAGAATACTGATTCTAGTTTGGGAGCTATTGAATATTGTAGGGAGTAGCTATAGGGTTAGCCTTGGACTGACCTGTTGGCAAAGCCACAAACAAGTCCCAGCTTAGAGGGCACAGTCCTCTTAGCATAATTAGGCTTCACCTTATGATGCTCCCTAAATCTTATTAGGGTAGCTACTAGGCTGTGGGAGGTGCAGCAAGTGCTTCCAAAACAAGTGAAACTCACAAGAACATTGTAACTATGGTGACCACTACCTTGTTTACCTCTCTGGCTATAAAATAAAGGCTCATCTTGCTGTCTGGGTCTCTCTCTGCAGCCTCAGCCAGGCACAGGAAGATCCACCTAGACCCAGCTTATTCTTTCTGTCTGTCTTTTCTACATCCTTCGCTGCCCGCCCCCTGTCCCCCCCTGCCCCCCCAGGCTCACCGAACCCTTTGCTGAGCTGGCACACCACATGTGGTGCCCAACCTGGGGCTTGAGTTCCAGGGAACTGCAGTTGTCAGGTGAAAGGACACTCCAGTGAGAAAACAAGAAGGAAGGTAAGGAGTGAAGTTTAGTGATATAACTAGGTGTAAAACATGGGAAATTCAGGAACGCAGGAAAATAATTTATAAGGCTATGCTCCAAGCACGGGGCTGTTTTGTAAGGTATGAACAGCTTTTCTATTTGTTGTATTTTGTAAGTAAAACCTGCCCATGGTTTCTTGAGGAAGGAAAGGTAAATGTAGAGACATGGGAGAATGTAGGAAAGCAACTTAGAGATCATTATATAGTTGAAGGTCCAGGGAGAATTCCTCTCTTTACTTTCAGTCTGTGATCCCTGATTCGGGATTGCCTAGAGCCAACTCCCGAAAGGGAATGGATGAAGGTGGAAGGGAAACTTCCCCGGTCCCACCAAACAGTAGGGGCCTTATCCTTAACCCCACTGCAGCCTTTCCAGCTGGCTCAGTAAATCTTTATCATGCCACCCCAGGAAATGCAGGATTGGCAAGTTCTCCCTGGGGTGATAGATCAGGATTCAGGCAACAGTGGAAAGAGCCCATTCTACTCTCAAAAAGCAATTAAAAAAAAAAAAAAAAAAACCCAGGGGAGAAAAATGTTATGTGTTAAATTTTTTGAATTACAATGCAGAGAGTTGTACAGTGGCCAAAGGCATCAGGCCTCCTGTACAATAGCCTCTGCCAACTTAGCCCTGTGGAAGGATGCACAAACCAGACAAGAGTTTTATCAGATCTAGTAATGATATGGGGAGGAGGTTGTGTTTTGTATCTTTCCAGAAGGAGCAGTGCAGCCAATTTGGGTACCAGAGCATTACGTGCGTCACCACAATGGACCCAGAGAAGCTCCTTGTCCCATCGTTCCAAAGACTGAGAGTTGCCCTGATGACAGAAAAGTGGAAAAAAAGAAGAAAAAGAAGGCTACGAAAGGTACTGAAGTGCCAACATGGGGTCAGCTGAAGAAGTTAACAACTGAGGCCCAGCAGATTGTAGAAAAGCAAGAAGTGGAAGCTACTCCCTGAACCATGTTTCTGGCTATGCTAGCATTGGTTAGCTGCCAGTCTTCTGCAAGGTCTTGTGCAGCCAAGTCCGAGGACAGAGTAAATCAGCAAAAGAAATTTTCATTTAGTAGAAAACTGTTACTGTAGTTTGATTTCTCACTTATTGCTGTGTTGCCTTGGCATTGTTTTAATAGCCAAAGCTTTATTCTTTATGTTTAAGTTTTAAAATGATAACATGTCTGTAGTTTGGGTTTTGCATTGGCATTGTTTTGTTATTGTTTTAATAGCCAGAGTTTTGTTCTTGATGCTTAAGCTTTGCTTTCATTATAGTAGCTTAAAAATAAAAAAAAAGGGCAAGATGTAGGGAGCAGCTATAGGTTTAAGCCTAGGACTGACCAGTTGGCAAAGCCATAAATAAGTCCCATCTTAGAAGGCACAGTCCTCTTAGAATAATTAGGCTTGACCTTATGATGCTCCCTATATCTTATCTGGGTAGCTACTGGGCTGTGGGAGGTGCAGCAAGTGCTTCCAAAACAAGTGAAACTCACAAGAACATTGTAACTATGGTGACCACTACCTTGTTTACCTCTCTGGCTATAAAATAAAGGCTCATCTTGCTGTCTGGGTCTCTCTCTGTGGCCTCAGCCAGGCACAGGAAGATCCACCTAGACCCAGCTTATTCTCTCTGTCTGTCTTTTCTACATTCTTTGCCAACTTCCCCCCAAACCCCCCACCTCAGGCTCACCTAACCCTTGGCTTAGCTAGGACACCACAGAATATCAGGAATCAAAAGGACCATAGATATAAAGTTCTGGATGGAAGACTGTTGTAAATTTAAGACTGAAGATTCGGTGAGAGATTAGTGTTGAAAATGGAGGTTTGGAAGGCATCCACTTGAATGGATATCTGAAATCCTGAAGCTGGACAATGTTTTGGAGGGAAGCAAAGTTAAAAAGTTAAAAATAATTAATGGCTTACTTTGTTCACATATGTTATATTACTGGATGAGTAAGTCGATGATACAAATAAGTTTGTGAATTTCTTGTATCCATCTTTAATGATACATGGGCATGTAAAGAATATCAGGAGAGTTGAAGAGAATTTTGAACACTGAAAGGCTACCATCACCAGGCTGATTCTTCTCTGCATATTTGGGAGTCAGCAAAACATAGCTGAATTCAGGCTATATTCTAAGCTCTGTCCAACTGAACGATAAATCTCCTTCCTTGAAATATTGTGATGACAGAGAAAAAAAATGATGCGTATAAAAAAAACAACCTGAAAACACAGTGATGCCATTTGTATTTCATTTGTATTTAATAAGGTATGTTTTTATTATCTGCCACTCAGCCATAGAAACACTAATACTCTTTATTTTTGTCATTGAACTTTTGATAATCTTCCTTCAGCCTAGCTTTAACCCTTGCTTCTGATCAATGGGAGGAGGGTATGTGTATATATGGACACACTGTTTTGCAAGTGTTACTACTGGGGAGAGGTCCATGCCCCCACCTGTTGCTTGTGGGAATGGAATTCTTCCTATATCCCAAGAAAAAGAATTTTCTGAGACTCACACCGGAGGAAGAAATATTGTAGAAAGCTTCATTTTTGTGGAATCAAACCCCTGAATTTCCAAGTTTCCATTTCCCTTTGTTGAACTAAGAAAGAAGTGTAGCTGTGGCTTCAATAGAGTTAGAATCAAAGCCAGTGTCCAGAGGTTTCAGCCCATGTTAGGGCATAGTCCAATCCAGCATCAGTCTAGCTTAATTTGTGTTTCCGGCTGCAGTCCATCAGTCCATTGTGTGTGGGGTCTGCATGGCTGTGGGCCATACAGGTGAATGCAAGAGAGCCAAGAGCTAAGAGAACAAATTCCTTTGTTTGGGGGATTATGTATCCCCACATTTTCATAGGCTTGCATTGGCTCCACCTCCTCTAGCCTATGATTTCTGTTTCCAAGTTTGATTGACAAGTACCATTCCTAGGTCACCCCAAGTTTACTGTGCAGACATCCATCCTCCCTTTTATCCAGTCCCTTCCCCCAGTAATCTGTGGGGGTTGGGCTGATGGTTCCCAGAGTAATGTGAAGTTGCAGCTTCCTGGTGAAGCTGCGCAGATGGCTGAAAGGACAGAGCAGGACTGATGGCTGTGTCCTTAACCCCTCTTTCCAAGAAAAAGCCGCAGGGTGTATCAGTTACTCAGCCTGCCCTTATCTCGGCCAATGGGAAAGCGGGGGAAACTAGCCCAAGGCCAAAAGTATGCTGGCCAACCCCCCTCCCCCGTCTTTGTGTAACCAGACCCTAGCTGCACCCTGCCCAAACCCCCGACCCCAAGCCCTATAAATTCTTTGTTCTCTTGGGATTCGGGGCTCTCTCTTGCACCCAGTAATGGAGGCAAGGGGGGGACCAAGCGAGCTTGTATAAGAGACCCTCTGCTTTTGCATTGGACTGGCTCCCTGACGTGGTTTTTTGGGGATCTTGAAATCTGGGCATAACATTTTGGGGGCTCGCCGGGATCCCCGACACCATTGAGGGACCCCCAGTCCGGAGGGCCTGACTGACCACGGTAGGTGTTTGTGTGTCGTTGTATGTTTTGTATCTATCCTATGTGAGCTCACTTCTGAAATCTGTAATTGTAATCACCCGCATGATCTAGGGGATCAAGGGCGGGAGGAGTCGGGGGACACCTCGATACTCCATCTGGAGGGGTATAGCTTTGCTGTAGAAACCCCCTCAATCTGGGACGGGCGGAGGAGTCGGGGGACGCCTCAATCCTCCATCTGAAGAGGGGAAATTTTGCTTCCGCAGAGTCGGAAGGTCTGTAGAAACCCCCTCAATCAGAATAGGCGGGTCGCTCCCGCTGGTTGGCGCGCAGCCATCGTCTAGCTTTCAGTTTTTGCTTCCATGGAGTTGGAAGGCTGTACTTTTTTGGGCCCGTTAGTTGTTTGTGTTTCCGTTTTATTTTGTGGACTTGCTGGATTAATCATTTCAAGGAGATTGGGGGAGGCTTTAGAGCTCCCTCAGGAATGGGGAAGTTATTAGGAATTGAATGGATTGTTTAAACTCTGAATGAATGTCTGGTGAAAGTGTATGAATGTGGAGGGAGGGGGACTGCTCTCACCCCTCCTTTGTGTGGCGGTCGGGTGGCCGCCTGAGTGAGGGTCTGTGAAAACAGGTCACCCCCTCCCCAAGTATTCTAAAATTAAAATCCTTCTTGTAATTGAAAAGCTTTTACAAATTTATAAATGCATCCAGGATTTCTGTGCACATGTAAAGGGAAAAGGCCAGTTTAAAAACGAGTGCGCATAGTTTTGAGCTGAACTTGACTTTTTGCTGTGTACAGAATAAAAACCCGAGACTGTTTTGGACTTAAAAATAGCGAAGATGAACCTAAGAAAGAAATACAGGCTGGTTTCCCAAGGCCATTTAAAGTAGCTCTTTTGAAATTTCCCGCCCTGAGACAAGTACCACCAGGAAGTTGATAGTCAAGTTTACATATGAATAGCTATGACTTCCCCAGCAGGGTGACCATTTTGAAATTTAGCAGCTATGCCAGGCTTATTGGCTGGAAACTTAAAACTTTTAAGTGCAAATCATCTAAAAGCATTGAAATTTATAATACTGAAATGTTGATCTAAATATGCCTAATATGAGGCCTAAATGATAGAAGTTAATCTGTTAATTGAAAATGCCTTTGCTTATTAATCTGATTGAGAAGAGAGGATTGATTTTGTGACCTCAACTGAAGATTTTTGATGCAAGGACCAGTTTAAATTTAATTGATATTCTTTAAAATGATTATAAAAGGTATAAACAGCTAATATATGCCTAAGTTTAACCTACGTTCTAGATAATGTGTTTACCCAAAGCTGTGGTTTAAATTGCATGCTGTCTCTGCTTAACTAGTGAAATTTCTGTGTCTCTTAAAATGTATTGCTAATCACCTAAGAATTAAGGCTAAGAGTTCTAGCTACCTGGAAAGCATGGCCTTGGTGTGATAGGAGGAAAAAAAGAAATGTTAAATGGATAATATACCAGTGAGCTGGGACTGGTCACTAATGATGGATTGTAAAAAGGGCTGAACATGGCCTAACTTCTCCTTCCTTGGTACCCCTGAAACGTCAGAGGATCCAATGTGTTTAATCCTCTTGAAGGACATTGAATGGTTCTTTCCTTCCTCTTTAACTTTTAGGGGATTGTATAAATGGATTACTGATGTAGATTATCAAGAATCTCTAAGGGACTTGTCCTGTATCTGGAGGAATGGCTTCTAGATGGTTTTCACCGTCTCTGGGACTTCCGGAGGGAAGTCAAAACTCGGACTGGCTAAGGGTTCGAATCTGGTCTATCTTTTAGAAAGATAGAAAAGAAGCATTCCTAGGCAGTTTTCTACTGCCTCTGTTCAGGGACTTGTTCTGTATCTTGACACAACTGAAACTGATTTGTTGGTATTTTGTGGTATAAATGTGGCATGCACCTCAAAGTTCTTAATGGGGAATGTATCTAGTTATCATGTCTATTTAGTCTTGATTTCCTTGTTCAATATGAGTACCGTTTCTATCTGGATGAGACATAGGTCAAGAATCCCGTCCTGGGATGTGGGAAAGGGAGGCCCCCACATCTGTTCCTGTCAGGCCCCCATCAGGGGACTTGGGCGGTGTTCCTGTTACCTGCTCAAGATCCCAAGACTGTATTTGTTCATGTAAGTGTGGAAATATATTCTGTGCTAGGTTGGGATTTTGGAATTCTGGGGTAGATTTAAAAGATATTTGTGACTTTTCTAGTCTGATTGGGACATTTAAGGGTGGGGCTCACAGTTCCTCAGGGCAGAGATTCCATGGGCCCTTCCCCCTGCCTGTGCTGAATTAAATAATACAGGCCAGTGTCATTTAGCTTGCTGGTTAAAGGAAAACAATGGGCCTTAGAATCTGTAAAGGTGGGCAGGAATGAAGCTGGTCAAATGTACTGAAAGAGTTTGGTACCTGTTGCTGCTAGCTAAGGAGGGGCTGATACCCACTTCTAGCGCACTCCCTTGAAAGAGGCCTGGTTGCTGCTCTGCCACAAAGGGAACTGGTAGAAAGACAAAAAAGCAGAGTGCTGTAACTGATAAACAGGGTTACCTAGAAGCCATCAGGACTTTGAAGTTCTCCAAGAGAGGAGGAATCTGACTCAGAGACTGGTGAGGACTGGGTGGCTTTTCTTTAACAATCTCTTTCCTTGAGAGGGCTCCAGAGGGCGCACGAGGACATTTGGCCGCACCTCCACGCCATCTACGGGACCAGCCCAACCCCAACTCCTCATCAGCACAGACCAGGAGATTGGGTCTACATCAGAAGGCACTGCTGGGAGACCCTAGAGCCACGTTGGAAGGGTCCCTATACTGTGGTGCTGAAGACCCCCACCGCTCTCAAGGTAGACGGCGTCACGACCTGGGTCCATCCGGAAAGACTTCATCACCAAATGGAGCATCGATCGATCGAGATCAACGCAACCCGCTCAAGCTCAAGCTACGGAGTGCTTGACCTGCCTGATGCCGGTAACATGACTCGCGATCGCTCCTGTCACCAGGAGCCCCCACAATACTGTGTAATACACTTAAATAATGCCTGCATCTTCATGGACATGGCTCCAAAGAGACAAGGACCATTTATAGGATCACATGTTTAGTAGAAGATTTGGCTACCTGAAGCGGCCATGATGCCAATATTATGTTTCATTGTATTGATATGTTATATTAACCTTTGATTCTTTTGCAGGTTTGAATGTATGTTGGCTGTCCTGGAAGGGAGCTGTGTGGGGTGACCCCCAAAAGTAAAGGGTGTCTAGCTGCCAAGAGGGCAAGTGCCCAACTGGGCAGGGAAGGGTGCCCATCAGGTTTTGGTCTCTGTTGAGAGACAGCTAACAGTTGGCAGCCTGTAATACTGTCTTGCAGGCCTGAGTCACCATGTCCATGTCAGGGGTAGTAAAGCTGGATAAAGCCTGTTTAGACTAGAAGGTCTGAGGCATGGTTATGCATAGAAAGAAGGTTTTATACCAAGAGTTGCTGTTTTGTTTTAAATCCATGAAAAGAAATTAGCAAGGAAAGTCAGAAAATCTTAGAGTAAATCAGTATGTTTTTCTCCTTATGTAATTCCTCTGAAATCTGGCAATGTTAAATAAGTACATTTCTTTGCATAGATTCAGTAAGACTGGTTCCTAATAGTGGTTTTATTAACGGAAAACTTTGACTGGAGTATCATGTTTTGAAGAGCCCTGTCTGAGCTCTAAAGACTTGAAGCCAGTAAAAATGCCACGAAGAAAGCCTGGTATCCTGCTTGGAAGCCCTGAAGACGGCTGGCGCTGGAGCATCAGGCTGATGCCCTACCATCACTGGCGGTTGGTAAGAGTAGAAGGGGAGCAGTAAAGATGCCTCTGCATCCCTGCAGAACCCCCACACACTCTGGGCCACAACGAGTAGGAGGGCTACTGAGATGGGCCTTAAAGCCTGGAGCGTGGGCTCAGGTGGAGTTGCTACAGGTGAGGGATTCACCTAACTTAGCAGATACTGCAGGCAGGCTTGATGGCAGCTGGATGGCTTGGCTTCCTGGCCCTACGGGCACATTAAGGTTCAACCATGAAATTCCAGCAAAGGTAGTCAGTTACCATTCTTGTTGTGTTTATGCAAACATCAGGACAGTAAATAAATTAATCTTGATTTGGCTTTTTAATAGCCATGGAAGAATTTTAAGAAGAAAAATCCTATTTCAATAGAAGTTGTTAAAGCTAAAATGATTTCTTTCCCTTCCACCGGACCATTTGTTAAGCTTATAAGAATAGTTCAATTGATAGTTCTGTGTGCCCAGTACGGGCCTCTAGCAACGGTGGAATAGAAATGCAGTCCGTCTCATGATTGAGCCGGAAGTTCCAAGACAAGGGGGGAATGAAAGGACAGAGCAGGACTGATGGCTGTGTCCTTAACCCCTCTTTCCAAGAAAAAGCCGCAGGGTGTATCAGTTACTCAGCCTGCCCTTATCTCGGCCAATGGGAAAGCGGGGGAAACTAGCCCAAGGCCAAAAGTATGCTGGCCACCCCCCCTGTCTTTGTGTAACCAGACCCTAGCTGCACCCTGCCCGAACCCCCGACCCCAAGCCCTATAAATTCTTTGTTCTCTTGGGACTTGGGGCTTTCTCTTGCACCCAGTAATGGAGGCAAGGGGGGGACCAAGCGAGCTTGTATAAGAGACCCTCTGCTTTTGCATTGGACTGGCTCCCTGACATGGTTTTTTGGGGACCTTGAAATCTGGGCATAACAATGGCCATGCTTATAATGTCTGGCCTCTCTTTTGCTCCTTTCCTATTAAAAATAACTAGCTAGCCCTAATCAGTTTGTCTCAGTGGATAGAGCGTCGGCCTGTGGACTGAAAGGTCCCAGGTTTAATTCCGGTGAAGGGCATATACCTTGGTTGCAGGCACATTCCCAGTAGGAGGTGTGCAAGAGGCAGCTGATTGATGTTTCTCTCTCATCAATGTTTCTAGCTCTCTATCCCTCTCCCTTCCTCTCTGTAAAAAATCAATTAAATATATTTTAAAAAGATAACTAGCTAATTACAATGATATCACAAGCAGTTCCTCTCCACTGAAAAGGTATGTTTTTTTAAGAGTTTGTTCACAATAAAGAATAAGTGCCTGAAACCCAATATCTTAATTTCTCACACATCTCTACATTAAAAATCTCATCTCTCAAATAACTACAAAGTAATAGGAAAAGGTAGATTTGGGTCTTGGGTTTTGTGAAATTCTTTTCAATTAAAATTAAAATTCTCGTACAAAATCACTTCCAATTCAACATTTCTTTATTCCTAGCAACACACAGCAGGCTTTTGTCCATGTTCTCACACTGTTCCACTACATCCTCTTGTTTGAGATTATTAATTTGATGGCGAAGGGCTCCCATTAATATTGTTCTCCTTTAGAAGGGGCCAACTCTCCTCAGAGTCACCTTCAAAGGAGCTTGACCAGTGACTAAATTTATGAATTTTTAAAATATTGCCAGTCAGCATCGAATGCGTTTACCCATTTAAAATGAGTTTTGTTTCATCACACTTTGCTGCCATCTATGGTAACTGGAAAGTGAGTTTGAGATATCTTCTAATGTGCTTTTTAAAATTGACCACGGCTGCAGAAGCAGTTTCTTAAACCAAATATAATTAATTTCTACCTGTCCAATTTGATCACTGTAGGCTGACAGTCCCTTGTAGTCTTTATTTTTAATGTATGTGGTTTTCATTTTTTTAAACAGAGTACATTGTCCTTTCATCTCTCTATTTTCCTTCTGTAAATTGGCACTTTCTGTCTTCTAGGAGTCTCATTACTATCCAGTGATTTTTCTCCACTTCACAATAAAGGAACTAAACTGGGGCATCCAGGAGAAAACACACATACACACCTACCACCATAGCACATTTTCTTTGCTTTCGCTGAATCTTCCTCCATGGGGTCTTTATGGCTTCCATAGCTCTCAAGTGTCAACATAGACCTGAAACTTTTCAACCGTTGGCTGCCTACCTCGTTCTCCCTCTATTCCTCCCAGGCAGCATCCTAAATAGAATGGAATGTCGAAGCACCTGATTGGCTCCTGGACAGAGCATTCATTCTCCAGGAATGCCCTGTAGATACCAATTGAAACTGCATCATCCATAAAAGTAATCCATAGACCCATTTGCTTTTCATTTTTGGCTTATGATAGCAATAATGACTGTAACACAGGGCCCAGGAATTGATGACCAGCTGGGGTTAATGGCCCTTGGCTGCACTGTGGGCTATCAACTCCCCCAGCTAGTCATTAATCCCCAGGAAATGCCCCATACCTTGATCGTTATTACTTAATTAATGCCTCTTTCACTTGCAGCCTAAGTGGTCAGAGCACTGTAACCCTAACAGCAGCTTGCAGTTGGAACTGTGTGTTTCAACTCAAATACTGGAATTCCCTATGGCTGCATACATATTTTAACTTCTTCCCAGAATAGTTGATTATGTTTGCCTCAGGCTTTTTCCCCCCTTATAAAAGGGGTGGGAGTGGTAGCTGTGAGGGTTTATTTTTCATGTGAAAATTTGCTACTTGCATATCAGAGGTACAAGGTCAAAAGGAAACTTGAATGTGTTCATCTTGCCTTTTGTTTTTAGGTCATCTGGATTGTTTTTGCTTCCAGAGATCTAAATGCAGAAATAAACAGGAAGGAAGAAGGGCAGCTCCCTTCTATAGTTGCTTAAAACAGACTTCACAGTCCTTGAAATGGCACAAAAGAATTTGTTCTGCTGTTATACACCTCAAAGTGCTCTCATAACTAGCTAAATAATACGTGATATACTCTCATGGTGTTTACATTATTATGTATCATCTTTTCAGAGAATGCTATAAGCTATCCTCAAAGAATAAGTTACCAGGCTGACAAAGAAGGTAGATTTTGTTTGGTTTAGTGTGACTGGCGAATGTGACTGCAGGAAAAATATAACAGGAATTTTGTCTGAGTGCGTAATTATCACAAGGAACAAGTCAGACTCTGCTTTGGATCAGCTGGGTTTACATACAAAGAACACTCTGTTTGTAAACCAGATGCTAACCCAAAGTGATCTTACCTTCTTCTGTCTCAAGTAACTATCTACATTCATTCTCAGTAGGAACAAAAGAAACGCAGTCCTTCTTAGCTCTCTGTATTCTGAGAGAAACTGATGTTATCTGAAGAAATATGTTTCTAAGAGATTAGCAGTGATTCATGACCATTAGAGGCTCCAGTTGTGCAACAGCTTAAAGGAGATCATTTGGGAAGATCTAAACTGTAACACTTTATCTTTAAGTTTGCTTTGAGAATCACACATCTCCAGGATCAACGTTTTAAGTAGAAATGGAGTCTCATGCCCGGAATCATTGAATCTTAGGGCTGGACAAAGCATTTTGCAAATCATTTTGCTCTCTGACTCAACTTCATACAGGATTAAGCATAATCCAACTCCAACAGAAATCTACCCAGAATATAGTTGTAAGACCGCTTCCTTGAATGTATCTTAATGATAAACAGTTGTAACTGATGGGTAATTTTTCTTTGTACTCAAGTTTGAGTTCATTTTCTCTTCCATCTTTAGTTCAGATGGGAAATCCTTGCCTAGCCTTGAAGATTTTTATCAAATTGCCTTCTTGTGTAGGGCCCTGAAGAAACAAAGTACCAATTCCTTTACCCTTTCTTCTGAAGTCTTATTTCCCTACAGTTTGTCATCATTGCGTCACTAGTTCCATTCAGTTCCCTAAGATCTGCTTTGGGTTGTGTGTTTGCAGATTGTGTGCAGGTCAAGTGTTAGGATCTGAATAATGCGGGGTAATAATCAAGGATTGCCCCGTGGCTCAAGATGCTTGTATTGAATCACAGAATACCAGAGTACAGGTCCTTCTCTGTTCAAAACATGTCCAACACTAGAGTGGCCGCAATATGGGTGCCCTGACTCATTTTTGCTAATCCTTCTATTCTGCAAGTATAGAGTATTTACTGTGATTGCTCATTGTATTCGGCATGGAGCACAGAGATTCAAACAGCAAAAAGGCAGAGTCCATGCCAGGAAGGAATTCACAAACAATTACAGGAGATACACAGATAAACAAACACAGGTCAACAGATCTGTCTCTTATAGATAGAAACTTCAGGAGACAATGAAGGCATAAAGGAGTGGCACCTAATTCAACCTGGAGGTTTAGGGACCTTCCCCACATAAAGGTAAAACTCTGGTATTACTGAATTATAAAGAGGGGGAGTTAATGAATAAGGAAGAGTGTTCCAGGTAGAGAGAATGAATTTATCAAGGAACAAAGATATGAAAATAGGTGCTCTGGCAAATGATCCAGATGTTGACATTCTTATTGGTCCTATCATCTCCTCTACTCATTTAATGAATTTTCAAATTATTTCTGGCTGGGCCTTTCCACCTCTGTTCCTTTTCCTCTCTCTAGACACCATTTTCCACCTATCTCACCATATACCCTCTTACTTCTGCAGCTGGTTTTCTTAGAGGTCTGGTTTCTAGAGATGGCTCTGCCCCTGTCTGTTCAGCCTGATAAGCTCTATGCTCCTACTCAGAAAACCCCTTTAGCCCTACCTTAGACATATGATAGTTAGGTGATGTTGTCCAATTGTTACACATCCCACACTTGCATCTTATTGTAAGTGATAGTGTATTATTGATTTGGGGTCAATAATACCCAATAATACACAGTTGATTCTACAGCTATGCTTAAATCCAACCAGTATTTTTTAAATATGTAAATTATTTTGTTATTTTGAGACTTTAACCTATTATCCAGACTTAGAATCCAAAGTGAATCTACTTCATCATTGATGAAAATCTTTAAGACTACATAGTCCAAGAGTAACATAAATGTGGAATACTCTTGGCTGTGTGAATTATTCACAAAGTTTATTTTCTAATATTTTTGTTATGAATAAAGCAATCTTACATTTCTTTAGTCACATATTATATAAAATTGAATATTATTAAGAGAATAAGTGTACAGAGTAAAACTGAATATTCATATATTTTATTTAAAATTATAATTTACTTCCGAAAGTTAAATCATTATCTGAACTATGTCAATGCTTATACTTGGTAAGTTATGATTATAAACAACAATATAAATACAGATATAAGCAAGGGGCACTTTTTAAAAAAAATTTAATACACTTTAGAATAATTTCAGAACTACAGAAAAATTGCAAGAATGTTACAGAGTTCCCATGTACCCCACACCCAATTACTACAGCACAGTTGTCACAACTACTACCCATAAACATGTGTTAGTAATAACTAAGGTCAATATTTAGATTTCCTTAGTTTTTACTTGAAGTCTTTATTCAGAATACCACCTTAAAGTTAGTTATAAAGTCTTAGGCTCCTCTAGACTATGACAGTTTCTCAGATTTTCTATGACCTTCACAGTTTTGAGGCATACTGGTCAGGCATTTTTACACAATGTCCTTTAATTTGGATTTGTCTGATGTTTCTCATGGCTAGACAGAAGTTGTGAAATTTGGGGAGACTACAGAAGTAAATTGCCATTCTCATCACATGATATCTAGGGTAAATGCTATCAACATGATCATTGATGACTGATGACTTAACATGACTTATCATTTATCCTTGATTGCCTGGCTAGGCTACTGTTTGTCAGTTTTCTCCAATGCAAATTATTATTTTCCCCCCTTTCATCCTAAGAGCATCTCAGACTTAAGGAGTAGATGGTGATGTTCCTCCTCCTTGAGGGGGAGTGCCTACAGAAATTAGTTGTAATTGTTCAAAAGACACTTTTTAGAGTAAAAAATTCACTTAATAATAATGTATCTAATCTGTTGCTATTTGCACTTTTTAAAGGATGAAGGACTGATCAATAGAGACAGAGGTATGTAAAATCTATGGAATGAACACGGAGAGACACATAAGAGACCAAGAATGATGTTTGCCTTTGAAAAAAGGAATTAAAGCAGGGTGGAAAGACACCCCACTTACAACTCAATATAACATACAATTTGTATTTCTGAAACTATTTTCTAAATTTTTAAAATGAAAAATGTAATCATCTATGGGACTAGAGAAAAACAATGCATAAGAGAGAAATGGTCACGTTGCTTAATGGATATTGATTTTATAACGAAGAATACTACCATATGGGTGATCTCAATAGTCATTCTTAGCACCTCAAGAGAGATTCTTGAGTGTTTCAATGTGTCTGAGTGAAAAGTCAACCGGAGTTGCTGGTTTTGATCATGAATAGTGTATGCCAGCGTTGTGTGCCTACGTTTGGTGGTAGTAGCAAGTGAGAAAGACAATCAATAGCCTGATTAAAAACAGAAAGCCCAAGAGACTTCAAAACCTAAAAAGTTGATTTGCTTTTTTAGTATGTTTCACCAGATTTACTAGAGTTATACCATCCATGTTTCAACAAAGATTAATACCGGCAGTGATAAGGAGAAATGCTCATGTTAGCTTATTCCCTTGAAAGGTTCTTTTTTTCTATGTTGTATAACCAGTGATTTTCAAGGGCCAAGTCATTGGAATTGCATCACACAGAGGCATTACAGAACTAGTGTCTGTTCGTTTTATATTTGTACTGGGGTAAGATTTCAATATTCCACAGGAGATAGGATTTAACTACTCTGTGTATGAGATGGGTTATGTTGCTCAGTGGTTCATTAAAGAGAATAAACTAAAAGAATAAAAATAAAAGAACCTCTTTTGAATTGGGGAGTAAAATATTGTGACAAGAGTTAATGCAGATGAAATAATCGTTAAAAAGAAGCTTACATGAAAGGGTCTAAATAAGAATGTAGTAGTTAAAAAAATCAGAATTGACCATTTCTGACGAGTGAAAATGGAGAAATGGACATTGAAAGGGAAATGGATATATTAGCTTCCTGAGTGCAGAAAGTTCTTTGGATTTTACATAGGTTTCCACACAGAGCTCTGCATAGGTTAAGCACTGTTTTGATACTGATTACTTAGCTTTATATATAGACTGTGATGGTGTCTGAAGATGCTGATTTTTTACATGACACATAAATAGTCAGACGGGAAAAGGAGAAATTATAAGGCTGACCAAGGAAAGTAGATCAGAGAAACAAGCATAGAGCAACATGTTTATAGAACATTAGTTTGTTGAGAGCACATTTTAGACCTTTTGGTTTTCTCAGAAAGGCTGAGCTTCTCTTCAGCTTAAGGAATATGATCTGAAACATCTTTTTAAAATTATAGTCATGATCTATTAGACAAAGCCCACACTATATAAAATTCTGTGCCAAATTTAAAACAATATCAAATGAGCTCTCTCTGCTTTCTTTGCCAGACATTGTATAATACACTGGCAGTTCTTTAATTGGGAGGGAACTATAACTTAATCCTTATACCAGCCCACTATAAAATTTTATCAGTGCTGCTCCAGTAGGGATGGAAACAAAAGTAATTTTGTCTCCTCCTAATATGTTATTGTAGGTCAGTGTCAGATACACAAATGAAACCTAAAAGTATTTTAAGATGAAACCCTTATTCTACAAATTTAACAATATTTGCAACAAACTTAGAACTTATATCATGGTAAAGACTGGCAAATTAGAAGCCATTTGAATGAATGCATTACATATCCTTAAATCTAAAGTGAATAACATGTACAGAGGAGGAATCATTTATCTGACTGAGAAGGCCAATATCATTTTAATTTCAAGATAATGTGTTGATTACTAAGGTAAACAGTGAGTGGTATGTACTAGTAAATAATCTTGCTCATATTATACTGTAAGATACAAAATAAGTATTTTTATTGCAATTATACTATCAAATGGTATGAGGTTATATGGATCTCAGTCTAAAATCAGAACGTATTCCGTTTAGTGTTTCAGTGTTTCTAGTAGATAAAGCAATGTCATTAGGAGCTACATATTGATTTTAATTAGAACAGGCATGCCACTATTAATATGAGTTGTGATGCCACTAGGCAGCTGTCAAGGGGGAATTAATTAATTAATTGTAAATTAATTAATTGAGAGTGAATCAAATCAACCTAGCAGAATGAATACAGAACTTGGGGAAAGCGGGTCGGGTGGTTAAACTCACAAAACAGATTGAAAGCCCAAGATGATCTAAATTGTTAATCAAGATTAAAGAAAATTAAGCAACTAATTAAAGGAGAGTATTGTTTTTGAGAGGAAAGTATTAATAATAAAGTAATAAATTAAATTCAAACATTTTCCTTATAAATTATATGTGAAATTCTGAGAAATACTAAGATTTTGTCATTCTATGTTTCAGACCTAGAAAAATGACTTGTAGTTTGGGGTACTTAATAATGCTCATCACAAATTTAATCACTTCATTTTCTGCTAATGGTTAAAGAGGATATTGATTCAGATGCTTAAAAAGAAATAATACACTAAATTGAAGGAAAAGTCTGTTATAAAGAGAGAGTTTTGCCCTTTTCTATGGATTTCCTTATAGTTTCTAGATTCCAGTGTTTATGAAACTTAGTGCTTCAACGCTGAGCAACATAGATGTTTACCTAACAAATGAAGATCATGTTGAGGATAATATTTTTATTAAAAATGTGTTTAGCCCAACTGGCATGGGTCAGTGGTTGAGTGTCGACCTATGAACCAGGGGTTACAATTCGATTTTAGGTCAGGGCACATGCCAGAGTTGCAAGCTCGATCCCCAGGGGAGGGC
Organism: Myotis myotis; assembly: GCF_014108235.1. Taxonomy (NCBI): domain Eukaryota; kingdom Metazoa; phylum Chordata; class Mammalia; order Chiroptera; family Vespertilionidae; genus Myotis; species Myotis myotis. The sequence goes on along the minus strand of NW_023416313.1, from coordinate 154,743,199 downwards.
CTGCAAGCATCAGCTAATCAATAATTCTCTCTCTCTCTCTCTCTCTGAAATCAATACTAAAAATATATTTTTTAAAAAGTTTTAAAAATGTGTTTAGAGCTGGACTGGTGGCTCAGTTCACTGGAGTATTATCCTGTAAACCAAAACAGTTGCAGGTTCTATTCCCGGTCAGGGCATATGCCTTAGTTCAGTCCCCCATTAGGACACATATAGGAGACAACCCATTGACGTTTCTCTCTCACATATATGTTTCTCTCTCTCTCTCTCTCTCTCTCTCTCTCTCTCTCTCTCTCTCTCTCTCTCTCTCTCTAATAAAAGTATATCCTCAGGTGAGGAGTACAAAAATAATAAAATAAAGATGTGTTTCATTTTCTGGGCTTGCACAAAAAGAAGAAAAATAACCAGGAGTTTTCCTAATGAGCAATGCAGGATCAGATGTCAATTACAACCCATTAGTTATGATTGAGATAAACTATCTGAAAGTGAAAATTAAAGTTAGATTTGTATGAGATTCTGATTTACCAAAATAAATACATGTTCTAGATAGTCTTCATTTTTGGACAACACCTTTCCAGAAGCAAGACATTGAAAGTGAATGCCAGGAAGAGAAATCCTGTTTGCCATGGCTGTATCTGTTAAAATATAACCAGAAACCATCTGTAATAAACAGTGCTACACTTTATTAGATAATCAATGAACAGAGTGGCAAAATGTCAAGTGGCAAGAAAAGGGTGTGTGTCTATGTGCCCTTTAACAGGTTTAGAGATGTTTTTGGTCAAACGAACACACTGACTTCAGACATCTCTGACTTGAAAGGCAGGGTATGATGTGAACCTGCCTATAAGTAACTGCCTATAACCCAAAAAGCCATTGCCATTTGTTCTAGAATCGTTGGCAATGAACCTATAGTAACTGCAAAAGGCACTGCAATTTTTCACATGTGAATTAGTTTGTTAACTTAACAACTATGTATTGTGCATATGCTGTGACTCATGCACTGTTCTAGAAGACTGGGATATATCAATAAATGAAACCACTACTTCTGCCCTTGAGGAGTTTATATTCTAGCATATTGACACAGAAAACAACAAAAAAAAGTAAGCATAATAAATAAATAATGTATTACCTTATAAATAAGTTAGTAATCAAAAAAAGAAAAAGCACATCGGTGTATAGGTAATGAGAAGAAAGAGTACAATTTTACATAGCATGATCAGGGTAGGTCTCACTGAGAAACTCCCATTTGGAGTGTTCTTGATCCAGACACAAGAGACAGGTGGAAAAAAAGTTCTAAAATGAATAGCTGCCTGGCATATTCAAGGAGGAGCAAGGCAGAGGAAAGCAGGAAAAGAGGGCATTCAAAAAGAAATGGAGGGGCAGGGCATGTAGAGCTTGTAAACAATTGTCAAGACTTCTAATTTTTTCATATAATTCAATACAGAAGTGTTACATGGCTTTTAGGCATAGGATTGATGTGATGCTACTTATGCTTCAGAAGGATCACCATGGCTGCTCTACTGATGCTAAGGGGAAAGGATAGAAGTAGAGAGACCTTGCCGAAACCGGTTTGGCTCAGTGGATAGAGCGTCGGCCTGCGGACTGAAGGGTCCCGGGTTCGATTCCGGTCAAGGGCATGTACCTGGGTTGCAGGCACGTCCCCAGTGGGAGATGTGCAGGAGGCAGCTGATCGATGTTTCTCTCTCATCGATGTTTCTAACTCTCTATCTCTCTCCCTTCCTCTCTGTGAAAAATCAATAAAAATATATTTAAAAAAAAAAAAAGAAGTAGAGAGACCAGTTAGGAGATTAGGATAATCCAGCAGAGAAATGGTAAAGGCTCAAGTCAGGGTGATAGCTTTAGGAACAATAAAATTTGACCTAATTATCTACTCCTGAGTATATTTCAGGATTTGCAAATGTAGTGGATGTGGGATATAAAAAAGAGGAAGAGAAAAGTCAAGGATGACGCCAAGTTATTTGGCCTGGGCACTTGGGAGGATGGTGTTGCATCCTCCCAAGATGAGGAAAACTGAGACAGAGCAATTTTAGGAGGAAAAATATGATAAGATTTGGGCATGTTGAGTTTGAGGTGCCTAACAGACAGCCAAAAACAAATGGCAAAGTAGATGAATTTATAAATCTGGAGGAAAGGGGTCTGGAGGGAGATATTTAAATTTGGGACTCTGGGCATAAAAATAGTATTTAATGCCATAATACTGGATATCACTAAAGGAATGAGTGTTGGCAGAGAATTAAAGGGGACCAAGGACTAAGCACCCAATCACACCAATATTCTCATTCAAAAAAAGAGGAGGAATCAACATAAAAGACAGATGGATTAGTCAGTGAGGCAGGGAGAAACCTGAGAGAGTGTGGGCTCCTGAAAGCCAAATGAAGAAAGTGCCTCCAGAAAGAGTGCTCAACTAAGTTGATATCTAGTTGTCATTGGGTAATTTATAAAATATAGAATTAAATAAAATACCAACTAAATAAAAATCATTTATCAACAAAGTTTCCTATGATCATAACTCTAGATTTTGACATGGATTCAAATTCCAACCCCATCACTCACCATCATGATTTCTGAGGCTGGTTTTAGACATCTATCTCACAGATCTATGAAATTCAGTGAAATAATTTGTGTAAAATCACCTAGAAAATGCTGTGAAGTAATAGGTAATTATCACTTTAAATATAACATGTAATGCCAACAATACAAATATTAACATGAACCCAAGTATTTAAGTAGATAATTGTTACTATATAATTATATTATTCATTATATTTTATATCATTTGACTTCTCCTACTTCATAATTTATTTACTCATTTTCTCTTTCATTATGTATCAAACATTCTTTGGCATTTACTCTTTGCTTGGCATTGGCACCCAAGAAAAATAAGACACAGAATTTATCATTTCTATAATTTAAAGTGCACCAGACTCTGCAACCAATACTCTACAGAGTTTATTTCTCCACTTCTTGTGAGGAATTTGAGCAGTGCCTGTGTCACCTACCAGGTAGGTGACCTTAAGTAAGTCACTCAAACTCTCTGAGCCTCAGAAAATGGGGACACGTTTCTATTTGCAAGGTGGTTGGAAAGATTAGCAAAAATACAGTGAATATTCTGCCATCTATTACTAAGCAGGCATTCACAGTGTAGGTCTTATTAGTGCTATAAATTCTGTGCATTCTGTCAAAGAGAACATAGACTTTCTTGAGGTGAATAATTCATGGTGTTCATTTTTATGGGAAGTGACAACTTTTTAAGGCAACATAAACTGACACCCTTATAAACAATGTGTGTGGGGTTTTTTTTTGTTCATAATTACTTACATCCTGTTTCTTTAAACAAAGGATTTCAGATAGTTTAAAAAGAGATTATGTAAAGTGGTAATAATAATAAAGATATAAAATCAAGAATACATATATGTAGAACATATGTGTGCTATCAGGCCTATCTAATTTATATTGTGCATTTCAAATTGAATTCTAAGCTTCCTGGCAAATAAAACTAAAGGGAAATATCAGATAAACAATGTAGATTACCAACAAAGAAGAAGATTCTAGATTATCATAAAAAAACAAAGTTTGCTTAGCATTAAATTCTAAAAGCTATTTCTTAGTAGAGACTTCATATAGAATATATAGAGTGATATATGTTGTACTCATTTTTATTTTGTAACAAATTTAGTTATGAATTTTAGAGAAATGTTTCTTATAATAGATTTTAATTAAAAAATTGAGTCCTAATGTAAAAAATAATTGAATAATAAAAATTCTATGAAAAGATAAATCATCACTGTCCAAGTCTGTTATATCAGACATTCTGATAATACAAAAATTCTCTCCAATTTTTGTGTGCATCTTATTACCCCCGATATATTTCTGTGCTTGTCTTTTAAATTTATAAGTTATATATACAAATATACACATATATATTCTACTGTGTCTATACCGGGTTAGAATTCTTAGAGGAATAAATGAGCTTTAAGTCACTTATACTTCCTATCACTTCTCAGCCCTTCCATGGGAGCTGGATGGTAAAGGCCTGGGGATCAATGTTCTGTGTTGCCAGATGAGGACAGAGGAATATTCTTTAGAAACCAAACTCATGTGGTCAGTCTGACATTCTAGTAGAAAAAGTGTGACCTTTCCAGAATTTTCACCTTAATGGACATCCAGGTAGGTACCCCCACCACCACATGACACTAATTCTCAAGATGGTTTATAGAAAACACCAGAATTTTTCTCAGCGAAAATTTTTGATCAACTCTCACATAAACACAAGTATACCTATAAAGTCCCAGGGGCAAACCCTATTGAAAAATGTATCTTTTAAGGACATAACTCCATGATTTTCTTTACGGAAACCCAGATGCTCATCAAGGCCTCCAGGGCTTGGTTCTCACTTGAAAGAGAACATTCCGGTCTTGCTACTTCTCAGATTTTCATGGAAATTTCTGACATCTTGGCTTGCAAAGGTGTTTCTCTCTAGTGGTTTAGTCTTTGTTGCTTGTTTGTTGCTGTTGTTGCTGCCACTGGTTTTCCCTCCTTTTTAAAAGTTACTGGCTAATCCTGATTTTCCTTTAAAGATGTGCTTGATGCTATTGGGGAAATGTCAGACATAATGAAGAAAAATCCTAACATGCTGTCCAACAGAAGTCTATCTTTTGAAATGAAAAACACTCATAATGAAAATGAGCTGACAGCTTACTTGATGATATTTACAGCTGGATATGACGTCAATCGGAAGGAGAGTGCAGATCAATTTTAATGGCAAGCAGCTAAGCATGCTTATTGATCTGGCAGCTTGCTACTCTACAAATGGCAAAGACCATTAATATGTGAGCACCAGGGACATAGGAGAAGCATAAAACAACAAGTGACTTTGAGCCTTTAAAGAAGACAATTTAAGAGTGCTGATTTGATGATCACAAGGGAAAGTGTGGATTCATGATTTAACCTCCATTCACTACCTCTCAACTAAAAATTGATCTCCATGCCTAGGAGTCATATTTCATTTGAGAGAAATTTAATATACTTTATAATTTCCTCTTTAAGCCCTTTGCTTTAACGGATACCATTTGCTGTCCAGCTAATTCTAAAGTAGTTGTGTGTTATTTTTGTTGTTTGTTCTTTTGTTTTGTTTTTCCTGGAAGAACAGAATCAGTTCGGCTAGAGCGAAATGACTATGTAGGTGAAACATGAATCAAAAGCATATGAGAATATCATGTATCCCCCTTGTCTGCCTCCATATTTCCTTTCTACCCTAGGAGGACAATAACATTAGTTCCTCCCTGGAATATAAAAATTGGCTAAGATCATGTCTATTAAATACTGCTGGAAGATATTTATTTTAAGAATCAGTAAAAGCCATCAGCAGTACCCGCATAGTAGTCAATATTACAAATATATATCACTTAAATGTGGCCACTGCTACTGAGACTAAACTTTTCCTCGTCCGGAGTAGATGTGAATATCCCACTGGTCACCAAATAAACTTTTCATTCAGACATCTCGCATTGTATTTTAATATACCTAACGGAGTCTAACCAAATGGATGCTAGGTGGGCTGTCTGTAATAATGAACTTCCTAACCTCCAGAGAGGCAGTGCATCTGCTCAGATCAAAATGTGTTGTTTATGAAGCTCCCACACTCTGGAGACATATGCACAGCACCGATGTGAAAATAACAAGCTTCAAACCCTTTGAATGGCTCCCCGTCAGCCACTAAGGAAGCATTAACCCTCACAATGTGGAATCGTACTCAGAGGCCCTTCCTTAATAAAGAAAATCTTAGCAACAGTTCTAGTTTGTTTTGTTTTGAATAGGCAATTTTTTTTTGGGGGGGGGGGTGTTGGCATAATAAAATAAAAGCATAGCAAGTGAGAAGATAATTCCAAAATCATAATTCAAATTTCCTGCATTAAAAATTGTAATGTCCTGAGCCTCTTGCCATTTCCTAAGACCAATTAATGTTCTTGCAGGAGTGGCTTTGCCAAGGGTTCTTTCTGCACTCAGCACCTACCAACCACTCACCTTTCCGCTTCATTCAGCCTCTCTCCCACTTGTTTAATACTTTGTATTATTACAGTGATCGCTTCTTGGGCAGGCTGTAAACAGTACTGTATACAGTGGGAATTCTTAAATATTTGTTAAATTTATTCATTTGGCTATATCATATTGAGATCTAAAAGAGAAAGCAGGAAAAGAGAGAGCCATGCAGCAACTGCACAGCTAGAGAGAAAAGAATGAGAGAGGCAAGAGACAGAGACCCATCCCTAATCACTGTCACTGACTCCAGAGAGAACCAGGGATGAGGGAGGATGCCAACATTAAATTACTCATGACTCCTCTTGACCCCGAAAGAGGAATATTTATTTCCTTTCAATTCACATATGCTGCCCAGAACTGAGCTTCCTGGAATTTCTATTAAGAATCCAGATTACACAGCAATAATTTTCAGGTGCTAACAGGGAACTCTAAAAGAAGGACAGCAGAGAGGAGATGAGCCATAGGCCAGTCGGGCTGCAGAAATTTAGGAGGGATTTGAATGGATATAAATTTGCAACAGGCAGAAATCATAATCCATAAATTTGGGGGGCAAGAAATACACATTATCTCATTTTTCTATAAGCCAACTTTCTTTCCCATTCAAGCTCTATCTTGATTCTGCTGAGCTAGCAGAAAATAACTCCCATGTTTTGGTCGGTTCCCACTCCTCTTTCTCAGAGTTGGTTAAGTCCCAGGAGATTTACACAAAGAGCCAGAGTATTTTAAAGACATTTTAATTAGGAATGGAGGAAAGGGGCCGTGACTGGCAGTCATATTGCTTGTGGTTGTTCTGTCCCTCACTCCTGTCTCCAAGGCCCCCTGGACCACCGGGTCTCCTGCGGGACTAGCCTGGGCTGCCTGGGAGCATACCTCAGCCCGTCCCTCTTCAGGGTCATACCAACTGTCCAGACAGCCGGACCCCATTCCCAGGAGCTCACTGACCTCACTGCTCTCATTTCTATTCTGAAACTCTCCTCTTCCTCTCTGATTCAGGGGAATCCTTTCTATTCTAAGGGGACAATCTCTCCATTTCTTTTAGTGTTTGCCTCAAAAGCACTCCCTTTATCTAGCAGTTTCAAATGTTAGTAGGGCCTCAAGCTTCTTGGGGGCCTCAAATTTTGTCTGCTGTTGAGTTGTAGAATTGCCAGAGGAATAAGTATATATTTCAGTCTTGAGCTCTATCTTTTTTTTTTCTTTTCTAAGAATCATACTATCTCTAGTTAGAAATCAGTTTATCATAAATGGTGAGTTGGCTTTATGATTGAAAACAGTAGCCTGGCCTGTGTGGCTCTGTGGTTGAGAGATGACCCATGAACCAGGAGGTCATAGTTTGATTCCCAGTCAGGGCACATGCCTGGGTTTCTGGCTTGATCCCCCGTGGGGGATGTGCAGGAGGCTACCAATTAATGATTCTCTCTCATTGTTGATGTTTCTAGCTCTCTTTCCCTCTCCCTTCCTCTCCCTGAAATCAATAAAAACATTAAAAAAAAACTATACTGAAAAATGTTGTTGGCCCCACTTGAAATTTTTGGAAGTGTGTTCAAACTTTGCTAGCTCATGAGGTGACCCCCTATTCCCAGAGAGCCCTGTGAAATACTCCCTTTGGATGTTCATCCATATCATTCCCGTGTGTAAACGTCTACTAAGGGTAAACTACCTTAGACCCTAGAGTGCCTGCCCAATAAATTCTTAATGTTTCCAAAATAAACAAATGAAAACAGGAGAGGACATTCCTGGCAAAGATTAGGAGGCAAGGGATACACACACACACACACACACACACACACACACACACACACACACAGGAATACAGACAGCAAACAAGAGACACTGGTTCGGTCTTCAGAACAACAACACTGGCCAGGCTGGAGTCGACTTCCAATCAGTGTTAATAGTTACCCACATTAGAAATTCAGAACAGCTCTCTATATTGTGAGAAAAATCTTTTTACTGTGTAGGAAACACAATTCCCCACCCACGGAAGAAAAGAGTTAATTTTTTTTTCTTTTAAACTCCAAACCAGTAAAGTTTTTGAGAAATAGAACCACATCCAAAGTCAGTTCCTTTCCTTTTTGATTTATTTCACTTTCTTTTCACAGAGACAGCCATCGAGACAAGTATTTTTTTATGTCAACTCGCTGAGGACTGACTGCAGTCATCGGAAAGAAGCAATAATTAATTTCAATAATTAATTCCTGCTTGCCCAAGTACCGATGCTCGTGCATTGCTCGTTGGCCCCAGTTAAAAGGAACTCAGGGGCAGGAGTGCATAAACAGCTACATTACTTCGGGGAGTGAAAGTCCCCTAACATACTGCAGATTTGGGAAGAGCTCTTAGGCCCGGGGCTATTTGAAGCTAATTCTTATAGAGTCCCCTGTTACCTCATGTTGTAGAGGAGTAGAGAGCCAAGTGGAGAGCTAGGCAACTTCACAACCATTGATCTCAGCTCACTCAGGAAATCCACCTCCACACGCTATCAAAAGTTCTCTCAAAAACCAAAGGGAGAGGGGAAGAGCTCTGGAATATAGGGGGTCAGGAGGAGGAGAGCTGGAAACAGGCAAATAATCAGAGGTGAATGTCAGGGAGAGGAACACAAAGTCAGTAGCCAATGCTTTTGGGGAAACCAGATGACACCTGGTCCGTTTTCATTTAAATGATTTCTAAAATCCAAACAGCTTCCCATTGTAGTCAGAAAATGTTAAAATGGAGTCATTCCGTGGTCCTTTCAAAGGGGTTAAATAGGTTCCACTGTCTTGTAGGCTTAACGTAAACAGAAACTAAACTGATTCCATATGACAATATTTTATTGCTTCCTCTAAGATATTTTCATACATTTAAAAAATAATATTCCGTATGTCATAATACAGCCATAAGAAAGGAAAACTCAACTCAGACATAATGTTTTAGAATATTTATTCTTAATGGAAAGGCTGTTAAATACTCAGATCTTTGCAAATGGATTACTGAAAAATAACTTCAACCACATTCCCCATCTCCAGATTATATACTCAGCTCCCCTTGACCCAAAATGTGTCACAACACGGGCTTTTCACTAACCAGGGAATTTACAATCCCAAACTGATTGCGATGCCAGTGCGTTCCTGTTAATGAAGGCCTCTAAAGGACTGGGAAGCATAAATGGAAAGCAGGCCCTTGTTAGACATGGACCATGCAGAGCCATGCCCAGGCATAAGAACCAACTTCTTGTAACTACCTGGTCCCAGGGCGATAAGGTTCCTGATGTAAAGAACAGATTAAAAGTAAAACAAGACCAGATGTTTTTTCTATTAGATGGATTAAGTCAGGCCCAACTAAAATTAGGAAAACACGCAGGGCTGATTTACTACCGCGCTGTGATGGGTTGGCTGCTCTGGGAGTCGTGGCCAGTGGCTGCAGAGCTGGCTCCGTTTATTAATGGGGCTGTGGGAGTGGGAAGGCCTCACCCCTGACTGCTCTAAAAATGCTGAACGAGGACTCCGGCCTGGTGATGAAAGATGCTGTCTGAAGGTGAACCCTCAGTAAAAACAACATTAAAATCTACTGCAAACATAGCTAATGGGACAAAGGGGAGAGGGAAAGGCTAGGCTTTACTCTTTCTTAATAAAAATATTTTAGGAGTAAATGTACCAAATTTGTCCAGCTCAAAGCATTTTTAAAAAAACAACAATCTTGTTATAACTAGGAGAATCAACTTCACTGAATCTCATGTAGACCCATCACAGACAATTCAACCCCAAAGTGTTTCTTCGCATGCTGAGCTCCAAGCGTGTCTAATGGGATATTGCTACTGTGAGAGTTTGCCAGGCTATCCTCACCGGATAGAAGGAGTGAGACCAGGTTTAACAAAATAGCCAGAACACTCAGAAACAGCCAGTCCTTTGACCAGAGTGCAGCAGCTGGATGGAACTCCTTGCCAAAAACTTTGCTCAAGACACAATTATTTGAAGAATAGCCTGTTTTCCTGAAATCTTATTTAAAACTTTGTAAGTTTTAAGGAAAACTCAAACCATGCTTTCTCAGACAGTGGCTTAAGTGTGCTAAGGTAGAGGTGAGATAATGCCCATAAGACGAGGAACCCAGTCCATTTGCACCAGTTAGATGCCTACCCGCCTTCCTCACGTTCGCATTTCTCCAGTTGTCAGGAGGACTTTACTGAAGACCCGGAAGCTGGCAAGAAAATAAGCCTCAAGCCTCCTCTCAGACCAGTTCTTAGTCATGGGGACTCCTGGAAACATTAACTCCTTCCCAGTTTTGCAGGGAGTATGCTGATGAATTTTTCCAAATTTAATTTGTTTTCAGCCCCCAAAAATCTGCATAGGATTAACTCAGTGTTACTTTTTGCTGGGCGGGACTGAGTTACAATTGCTCTGTGGGTATATGGCTTGGCCTAGAGCCAGAACTGGGTGTCCTTGGGCAGCCAAGGAGATCCACATTGTGTGTTGGTAAGAGGGAAGGGGGTACACACAAGCCTCCATATTAGACCAGTAGCCAGCAGAGGAAGTGTGGGTGTCTAGAAGTCACGTGCTTAAGCTGACCACAAGGCAGCAAGGTAAGAGATGGACACAGGCATGGCTCCAGGGAGTCAAGAAAATAAGCCAGTGGGAAAATAAAAAAGAAAAATCACACACACACATACTCTCAGACACACACACACAGAGAGACACATACACACATACACATACACACCTTTTTTGCTCCAACAGGCAGTTTCAGATAGCAATCTCTGTAAGTAAAGTAAAACGATACAACAAACACTGTACTGGAACTTTGAAACAAGCATTTGGGGAATTATACACAGTTTGTATTCATAAGGTGTTAGCCAGCAGATGGAAAAATATTACTTCTGTAGGAATAAATGGTCACCACCTAATTTATGGCGCATATTGTCTCAAAAATATCACTCCTCTATTTTGTGTGTGTGTGTGTGTGTGGCTGAGGGGACACATCAGAAATCATAGTTTAGCACCACAAGTATTTGTTGTACCTGAACATGTTACTTTCAGTCTCATCTATGCTGCACTAACAGTTGGGCACACTGTTTTGAAGTATTTGACCTCATAAATTATTTTTATTTGTAGAATGCCAGAATTGTGATCTGTTTTAATATGATAGACTATGTTCCAAAATAGACCTGGTTAGTGCATGGCTCAAGTGTGACAGTAACCTAGGTGTCAGTTAATAAAACTTGAGTTTGTCTTCCTAACTAAGTTCTTGACACTCATTGTGACTCCAATTATTTGGGGAATGATGTCTAATTCTCACAAAAAGAAGGAATCTTAGGTAGTCCAAGTTAAATGCATATTGAAAGCATCAGTAATTTGTAATCTTATTTGTACTTATTTTCTTCAATCTAGAATTCATGTTGCCTTTCTAATTTGTAGAGTTAAGGCAAATTTATATTTACTGTCAAAATACTTATCTAGCTTTCTGTTACATAATGTGCAACTGTGAGGTGGGGGCCATGGAGTTGGGGAGAGATGAAGCCATGAATTTATATTTTCGCAAAGGCTCTCTATGAGACCTATGTTGCCCCCAAACTATAGACTTTTTAGGAAAGAGTTACCCATCCCTAAGAAAACTGCTCTTTGATTTAGTTACAACTGAATATTTCTGCAAGTAGCTACTTTAAATGTCACATAACCAAGAAGAGCATTTGCCTACCAGTTTATTTCACAAACTACATTCTCAGTAAATGCATTCTCAGTGAAAAATGCTAGGTAGTCCATGGCTTGATAAAATACCAGCTCTAAAGAACATAAACATATGTCTAATTTTGAGACAGTGGAATATAATCTAGATGTTTTAAAATGATCATGAAAAATCAATCAATCGTGGTATATTTTCATTAACATTTATTATAGTCTTATATTTACCTTAAAAACAAATAATTTTAATAGATGAAAGATGTTTGGCATCCATTCCAAGTTACATGACAAGTTTTACAGAAGGTGCAGCTCGTGTGTTCTTTTCACAACTGTTGCTACAATAATCACAAGGCAGAATGAGATGTTAAGAACGACCCGAATATCCCCTTGCTTCTAGACATGACTGTACTTAAGCCAGAAAGATGGCTGTTCACGCTGTTCTTTAAAACCTCAGAGGAAACATATAGTCGTTAGCTTATCATGGTAACTATGCAATATCTGTGAGTAATATATACAACTGCCTTTTTATGGGTACTACATTAACAGTATTTCAGTTCATTCTATTTTAAATTTTATTCAAATGTAAGTGTGAATTCACTGTTGAAGAGATACATAACCAATGTAACTCAAAGGAGCATATAATGCCACAGAATGAAAACTGTTCTACATGAAAATCTTGTTACATTACTTTGACAGTATTAAACTGTTAAATTAATAAAAATGTTCAGGTGCAATTCTCTTTATGCAATAAAATACTTCTGAAAATGCCTGCTAAGTGAATCATATTGAAAGCTTCCTATTTAAAGGAATAGGGTAAATACTTAATAAAGTAAATAATCCTTTTCAAGAATTCATGCATTTATTTGCCTAAACTGACGCATGTATTCAAGTTTATTTTAATATTCAAGTTAAACTGTCACACCAAATTGTACAGAGCCCTGTTCTTCTCGCCAATAGTAAGTCACATTCTCAGCTTGACATCTTATTACAAGGCCATTATCCCAGTCAGTCCATCAATTAGTGCAACTATAACAAAAATACCACAAAAATACCATAGACTGGGGGGCTTAAACAACAAACTTTTATTTCACGTGGTTCTAGAGGCTGGGAAGATCAAGGCACCAGTAGAGCCAGTATCTGGTAAGAGCCTGCTTCCTGATTAAGATCATATGGTCACAAGAGAATAGAAATAAGCTCTCTTGTGTCTCTTCACTTAAGGGCCCTTATTCTATCATGAGGGCACCACTCCCATGAGCTAATTAATTCCCAGAGGCCTCATCTCCAAATGGAATCACATTGGAGATTAGGGTTTCCACTTAGGAACTTAGAGAGACATAATCATTTGGACTACAGCAGTTGTTTTGAAGTTATTTTTCACAAAGTATCTATAATAATAAAAGCAGAATATGCTAATTAGACAGGACAACCAAACGACCTTCCAGACATCCTTCTGGACATCCTTCCGGACAACCTTCTGGATGAAGCCTGGGCTGCGAGGGCTGAGCCCCTTGCATGAATTCTGTGTACCGGGCCTCTAGTAATATTATATGACATAACACTCAAAAAGGATAAATGGGATTAGAGTGAAAAGTAAATTGCCCTTTATTATGGGCTGAATTGTAGTCCCCCACAAAATTCATATCTTACCTAATAATAGACAAACATGTAAATTGACCATCCCACCGCTACACTCACCAGCCAATCAGGAGAATATGCAAATTAACCCAACAAAGATGGTGGTTAATTTGCATATGTAGGCGCAAAGCGGCAGAGGAAGACTGAAGGCCTGCGTCTTGGGTACCAGAGGAAAACCGGTGCTGGCAGCCAGGGGAAGGGAAGGCCTATTGCACCAATCTCTTCATGCAACAGGCCTCTAAGTGTAAGTATATTTGGAGATGGGCCTTTAAAAGGTGATTGAGTTAAAATGAGGCCATACAGGTAGATCTTAATTGGGATGTGCATACACAAAGGAAATACCATGTGAGAGCACAATGAGAAGATAGCCACCTATTAGCCAAGGAGAGGGGACTCAGAAGAAATCAAACCTGCTGACTCCTTGATCTTGGACTTGTAGCTTCCAGAACTGTGAGAAAATAAATTTATTTTGTTTAAGCCACCCAGTCTGTAGTACTTTTCCATGGAAGCCTTAGGAAATTAATATACCCTTTCACTTCTCTTCCTCAGTCACCAGTTCCCCTTTCTGGAGGTAACAACTTTGACAGTTTCTTATGAATAGTTCCAAGGAGCTTTATGCACTCTACAGGCAAATACATGACACATGCATGCATACATAATACTATATAATCTATCCTGGATCTTCTTTTTTTGCTTAGTAATTTGTCATGTAAATCTCTTGATATCAAAATGTGTTATTTTATGGCTACATAATACATTGTTGTACAAATATACAATAATTTCTTTAACCACTTCTCTATTAATGGATATTTAGGTGCATTCCATTATGTTATTATAATAAAAATGACAGTGAATATTCTTGTATGTATTGTCACATTTGTGTGAGTATATTTGTAGACTAGATTTCTAGAACTGGAATTGCAGGGTCAAAAGATATGTGTATTTTAAATTTGAAACAAACTTTTCCATTGCCCACCATAGAAATTATAACAATTTAGGCTCATGCAAAACTGATGGATGAGGGTGCCCATTTTCTCACTTCCTCACTAGCATAGTATGAATAAAACTTTATATGTGGTTTCCCATTATAGGCTTAATAGCACTTTTAATACTATGAATGAGATTAAGCTTTTAAAAAATCTTTTAAAGTAACTATTTGGATTATCTTTTTAATAAATTATTTGCTCATGTTCTTTTCTCATTGTTCTATTAGGTTGTTGGTAATTTTATCATTAATTTGATGAATTCCTTACACATTAAGAACATTAGGCTTTGCTCTATAATATATGCTTATGAATTCTTTTTTGTAACTTATTGTCTTTTTAATGTGTTTATAATGCTTTTCCCATGAACATTTTAATGAAATGTATCAACTTACTTAGGTTTCTAAATTACCTGTCACATTTAAGAAGGCCTTCCTCCTTCTGAGAGATTTTTTAATCTCCATTTTCTCCTAATAACTCAGCAGTTGCAACTTTCCATTTAAATCTTTGATTTATCTGAAATGTGTTTTGTTGAAAGAGAGGGGGTAAGGAGTAAACAATTTTTAAAGGTATTTATCTCTTTATCCCCTTCTCATTGAGTAAGCCACATTCTCTCTATTGATATGCAATGTCACATTTATTATTCATCTGCTATCTTTTGATACATATCTAAATATCTGTTCTGCTCCATTGAACTATGTGTATATTCATCTCAATGCCTAATGGTTTTAATTATTGTGCATTATATGTTTTAACATCTAGTAGGGTACAAATCTTCTTATAACTTTTCCATTTATGTATTTCTCTATCTATTCATGCATAGTTATTCTTCCAAAAATATCTTTTAAATCAGTGTATCTAGTTGCCAAGAAATTATTTGGCACCTATTAAATGTTAAGTTATTTTTATATGCAATGGATACCTATCACATATTGAGTCTTTTTATATAATACTGAAAAGTTCCTTTCCAGTTATAGCATTTTAGTGTCTCTCTTAATAGCATATTGTTTTTTTTTTATATTACATGTTTGCTATTTTGTTTATTACCAGGTACCTTATCAACTTGTAGCTTTTAAAATGGAATATGGCACAGTCAGAAAAAAAATACTGAAATCTAAGTGTAAATACAGAAATCACACATTGAGACAGAAAAGAGATAACCAATAAACAAAATTAATCAGACAGTCATCAAACTTCTCATTTGAAACATGGTGGGATGTCAACTAGAGATTACTGATGGAGAAAAATTAGACATCAAGATGGAAGATAATTTTAAACATACAATAAATCAGAGAGTAATCGGTCAATCCATATAAAAATAAATAAAGACTCTAACCAAATGACAAATGAGCCAAATGTAGACTTCATAATGAGGAAAGATGAAGAGGAGAAGGAACCAAGGTGAACAATAAACTTCCAAAGACAGACAGATAAATAGAGATAGATAGATGTAGATACTTTAGGAGAGCAATAATAAGTTATACATGTACTTTTTATGTCTTTTGAAACTGAAGAAACATACAGCAAAGAAGTTTTAATTCTAGTTCTGACAAAAACCACTAAACTATTTAATTAAAACTTAGAAATCTGGGTAGAGGTGAGCAGAGGAGCAAATAATGTTCTGAAACTTGGGTGGCATGGGGCAAAGGAAGGGTAGGAGAAGTAAATTTATACCAAAAGTTTCATTTTTATGGAAGAGTAAGGACCTAAAGCAAATAGAGCATTTGGTGGAATGACATGCTATCTCATTTCCCAATAATAGTAGAAAAATATGTCAATATGAAAGCTGGGAAGGGGATATAGCCATAAGTTAAATGGAAAATCAAAGAAGAATGTCCAAATTAACCACAGGAAAAATAGAATAAATAGCAACTTAAACCAATAAAAAGAAGGAAGAGGAAAAAGAGACGGAAAACAGATTAAATAAAGAAACACATACAGAAAGATGAGAACTATAAAACCAATGAATTGGCTATTGCACTAGATAGAATGAATCTCCCATAATGACAAAAAAAGTCAAATCATGTCTACAAAAGAAAATTCAGAATTATACAATTTATAAAAAATAAATTGAAAAAGAAAAGTTGAGAAGAGACATGAAACACATACAAACCCAAAAGAAAAATAGTAATGACAATATTATTATGAGAGATGCTGGGATTTAATAACTTCAATAGTTATAACATGGTTTTGTTCATATCAATATGGGAATGAGCTAAATAGAGTTAAGCAGCTTTTAGCTGCAGAATGTCTCAGAATGTAGCATACCTGCTGACATTACAAGAAGAGATATCATATTCAGGATTTTCCAAACTTATCTGGTTACTTTTATAGAGAGAATATAAAAGTGTTCTGTGCAATGCCTGAGGGGTGGCATGGGAAGGATTACCTATGCAAACTCCTAAGCATGAAACTGCAATGTCCCTGGCTGCAGTCAGTTTATTTTCTCTTCATCAGTCTCTTGGATCTTGGCAAGGGAAGTTTCAATGAGACAAACTTTGATTTTTAAATTTTGCTCCCCTCTTTCGAGTTTGGTGAAAATAACTGAGAAAGGTATGGAAAGTATTTTAGTACTCCACATGTGATTTTGTTTTCCATAGAAAATGTCAAATAGAGTAGAGCTGAAGAAAAATAGGAATGAGTATCAGCTAAAACACAATTTAAAAATCAGTATGGGCATATCCACATCCATTAACTAAAGATTGAACTACTTTATTCTGTTTTTGTTTTGGGGGTGTGTGTTTTCTTTCAGTTAGTAGTCTCTGCCACAGAAGACAGGAATCTCCAAGCAGGAAAGACATGAAGGTTCAACATGGTAATCTGAAAAAATCGCAGGGAAACAGCACAAAATTGTACCATGGTCAACTGGGGATGCAAAGAGAAGTGGCAAGAATACTTTCCATGACCAAATAAACCAATAAGAGTAATTATAACACAAATAATAAGTAGACCCTCTGATTCAGCCTCAAAGGTAAGGCTAGCCATCACGAACACAACCAAAGGAGCCATCAGACAGCCACAAAAGCGACTTACATACAAACAAGAACTGCCTTCATGGTACACTGAGGTCTAATTTCTGCAATCTAGCACAAGGCCCTGGTAACTATTTACACACTCAATAAAAGCAGGCCAAAAAGAATATACATACAAATAAATATGTTTAATGCTTTTAGCCTTGTGTCCACATTTCAAACAAATGCTTCAACATTAGCTGAGATATTTCCTTAGGAAAAACCTAATGCAAAAGAGATCAAGGATCATTGAAACATCCACCATTTGTTGTCCAACCTTCCTAAAGACCTGAAGAATTTTCAGCTTTCCAAAAGTTTCTGATGAAACATTAAAATTTGGAGAGAGTTTGAATTTAAGTTCCTGGCTCAAAATCTAAGAAAGGATCTGAAAATCCTTCTTTGGGAATCACTGTGGCTCTTGGGCATCAGATATGAATAAACTGTCTTCCTGACAAAAGAGGAGCATCCCCACAGAGCTGCAGAATGGCATCAGCATGACCATCTAGCCCAGTGGTTCTCAATCTTCCTAATGCCGCGACCCTTTAATACAGTTCTTCATGTTGTGGTGACCCCCAACCATAAAATTATTTTCGTTGCTACTTCATAGCTGAAATTTTGCTACTGTTATGAATAATAATGTAAATATCTGATATGCAGGATGTATTTAGGCGACCCCTGTAAAAGGGTCCTTTGACCCCCAAAGGGGTCGCGACCCAGAGGTTGAGAACCGCTGATCTAGTCCATGCCTGTTTATTTTAGCCAAGATATATTAGTGGCCTCCCAAGAAAGTCCAGAACTTGAGTAGAAACATGGGGGTCTGCTGATACTTCCAGATGAAAAGGAGACCAAGAGTTTTCAGGAGATACCAAAAAAACAGGTAGACAAAATACCTGGGTTTGCCCTCATGTTCTAGATAGGATGTTGTCTGTTCCTTTCGCTGGTTCTACTCTCTCCAACGCCTTCTGAAAAGCCTGAAGGGTACTCTGTAATGCTGGCGAATCTCTATTTCTACCACATAAGCCAGGCCAGGAAACCACATGGTCCTGTTCCCTTCACCAGCTTATGTCAGTCCACTTGCTCATGTAATAAGTAGTAAACCAGCCTGATTCTGCCCAAACCCTCATGGCCTCATGACATTCTTTTTTATATTTTCTATTCTCAACATTGTGTATATAAGATGAAGGAGAGAGAGAGAGAGAGAGAGAGAGAGAGAGAGAGAGAGAGAGAGAGAGATTGAGATCTTGATCCCTTTAAAACATTGATGTAAATTTAAAAGAAATAGTCAATTTAAAAAAACTCACAGAGATCTTATTCATTCTAGGGACAAAAAAGGCTCTGTCCACATTTGTCCTACACTCCAGTTCTGACTACATGGACTATATTGTTTGACTAACTGGTCACAAATGTTCTGTCAAATCAGTTAAAAAAAATCCAATCCATAAAAAACATAGGTTGATTTGCATCATTTTTTAAAAATCATTGAAAATCACATGAGTCGAGCTGGCATTAGCTCAGTGGTTATGTGTCAACCTATGAACCAGGAGGTCATAGTTTGATCCCTGGTCAGGGCATATGCCCAGGTTGTAGGCTCAAGCCCCAGTGTGGGGCATGCAGGAGGCAGCTGATCAATGATTCTTTCTCATCATTGATTCATTGATGTCTCTCTCTCTCTCTCTCTCTCTCTCCTCTCTCTCTCTCTCTCTCTCCCTCTCCCTCTCCCTCTTCCTTCTTCTCTGAAATAAATAAAAATATATTAAAAAAGGAAAGAAAATCACATGAGAACAGAGCTTTAAAAACACATAAGTCTTCCAGTTGTGAATCAGAGATGTAGCAAACTGGAGAGTTGTTTTTTATCTTTACAAAAAAAAAGGGGGGGGGGAGAAAACTGAGCAAACTGCATTAATGACTTTCATTGAACCAATGAGAGTACTGAGATTGTAGGACATAAAACTAACATTGAACTTAGAGAAAGACAGGTGTTTGCAGGGAAAAACAATAACAGAACTTTTGATTACCTGGGGAACACAACCCCATCCATCCCATAAACTGGTAAGATTTTCTTTCTGGTAAGCTAAGTTTCTCACAAATGCTAATTGCTTGGTGTGGACTAGTGTGAAAGTACAAAACCCCAGGAGGCCACAGACACAAGTGGTTTGCACCTTGTTGCAGGTTTTCATTCTAAGAAGCTCAAAAGGGAAGTAAGAGAGACTCCTTGGTAATCTCATCTTATGGTCCTAGTTGGGGGAATGAATAGGAACCACTGTGAAACTCTTCCCAAACCCATCTTCCCTAGGCAACAAAAGCCTCAATATGCAACAGGGAGGGCATCAACACTGTAATCTGAAGACACTGGTAAAACCCATTGTAACTGAGATAGGACAAGGAGCAAAGAGAAACTCTCTTCTTGGGGAATGTGTAGGAATATTTGCTAGGCCTACCTAGCATTATCTCCAGGCCTCCCTATATTGAGGTTAAATCAAAATATCACAGTATGTCTCCCTTCTGTACCCACCATCGCCAGGCTAAGTATGGAGGAAAAATAACAGCAGGAGACTGACTGTCCCTGGGAAGCAGCCCAAAGGGAAGACACAAAGCCGAGGGCAAAACAAGCACAAGGGCCCACATCAAGAAAATAGTACATGGAGGGTAACCACAGTCATAACAAACAAGCATACCAAATCCAAACCCTGTCTAGATGAACACAAAAACCCACAAAGGCCTAGCAAAAGGAAAGGCATGCTCATCTCTAAGTATAAAAAATAATAACCCTCAGTATGGACTGTCCTATTCAACATGTTCAGCTTTCAAGAAGTTATAAAACATTTTTAAAAAGTTATAAAAAACAAACAAACAAGAGACAATTCAATCATCAGAACAAGACTAAGATATGACCAGATATTGGACAGAAAATATAAAATCTCTATGATTCATGTATTAAAGGCTCTAATGAAAAGTTAGACCACATGCAAGATTGGATAGGTCATCTCAGCAGAGAGGTAGAAAATATAAAAAAGAATCAATTAAAAAGCTGGAAATTAAGTATACAATAACAAAGGTAAAAGAACTTCTTTGTTGGTCTCACAAGTAAAATATAGCCAAGAAAAAAATTAAAAGGAACTTAAAAAGATATGTCAGTAGAAATTACCCAAACAGAAACACAAGAGAAAGGAAGAATGTGTGTGTGTGTTGGGGGGGTGGGGGGGGGGGAGGGGCGGCGGCAAGGGAGGGAAGCAGAGCTGAGAATCCAAGGCCTATGGGATAATTTAGAAGATCTAACATGCAAAATTAGAATCCTAGAAGGAAGAAGAAGCAAGACAGTGAATGGGACAATGGAAAAATATGAAAATACAATGGCCAAGAATTTTCCAAAATTAGTAACTGGCATCAAAATCCTGATCTAAGAATCTCAGATAACAAAAAAAGTAAGATAAACTATTTAAAATAAAATCACACCTAGGCATGTCATATTTAAATTGCTGAGAACTACCAATAAATAGAAAATCTTGAAGGCAATCAGAGGGAGAAACAACAATATCTATAAAGTAACTAGGATAAGAATTACAGTAAACTCTCATTAGGGGAAAAAAAGGAGACAAAAGTTTTACATTAAAGAAAAAATAAATGTCAACCTAGAATTCTATACTCAGTAAAATATCCTTTAAAAGTTAATAGTAACTAAAGAATTTCTCAGAAAACAAAACACTGAAGAAATTCACTTTCATCAGACCTTCCCCAGAATAAAAGTTAAAATAAGTTGCTCAGGCAGAAGAAATAATGATAGAAGACAGAAACTTAGATTAAACAAAAAATGGGAGAATGTAGAAATGAAATATGTGAAGGTAAAATTAAATATTTTTTCTTATTTTTAACTGCTACAAAAGAGGTAAGTGACACCTTGAATCAATAACAGTGACATTATTTTGCATGTCTTTATATCATATATATTAGTAAAATGTATAATAACAATGGCGTAAAGGATAAGAAGAAAAAAAATGTAGAAATACTATTATAAGGATCTAGAAATAAACATAAGGCAGTATAATAGAATTTGAAGATGGACTTATATAATTTAAAATTTGTATTGCAAATCCTATTAAAAATACTAAAAGGTTTTTTAAAGAGTTACAAAGAGTAATAGAGGCCATAGAATGAAATTACCAAAAAAAAAAAAAAATGCTTAATTAAACCCTACAATACAAAAAAAAGGAAAAGTAACTAAAATGTAATAAAATATAAAAAGGCTAGCAAGATAGTAGGTTTTAGTCCAACCATATCAATAATCACTTTATATAATAATTATGTAAAATAACCATTAAATAACAAAGATTGTCAGATTGGATAAAAAGGCAACACCCAAATATATACAGTTTCAAAGAAACCCACTTTAAATATAAGAACATAGATTGGTTAATGAAAAAGGATGGAGAACTTTATAGTCTGAAAGCACTAACCAAAGATAGCTGTAGTAACTATATTAATTTCAATAAAATGGACTTCAAAACAGGGCTATTATTACAGATACAGAGGGACATTAAATAATGATAATGAGGTCAATTATATATTAAAATATATAAATATCCTAAATATATATTAACTTAAAACATCAAAACATATGAAGCAAATATGTATTGATAAATGTAAAAAAGAAAAGAAATAAACAAGATCATGATTAGAATTGGAGGCTTTTTCTCAGTAATTGATAGAAAAGTAGGCAGAAAACTATAAGGATATTGATGACTTGACCAATATAATCAGCCAATTTAACTTAATGGATATTTATGGAATGTTTTATCCAAGAGCAAAATATACATTCTTCTCAAATGCAGATAGAATAATCACCAAGATAGACATTTTCTGAGCCATAAAACAAACTTTAATAAATTCAAAATAATAGAAACTATACAGAGTATAGTCCCAAACCATAAAAAATTGAACTAGAAATCAATAACTGAAATATCTAGAAATACCCAAATACTTGAAAATAATTAAAGAGTACATGTATCAACCATCTATGAGACAAACAGAAATACTTGAGGAATACGTAAAATATTATGCACTAGGCCCTTCTCAGTGGTTGAGCTTCATTTGACCCAGGAACAAGAGATTGCTGTTCAATTACTAGTTAAAACACATGTCCAAGTTAGGAACTCAATCCCCACTAGGGGGTGTGCAGGAGGTAACTGGTTGAAGATGATGCTTTCTCTTTGAAATTTCTATCTATCCCTCTCCCTTCCTCTCTTTAAAAATCAATAAAAATATATATTTTTTAAAAAAGAGATATATAGCTTTAAAAATAAAGTAATATATTATAAACTAAAGGAAAATAAAAACACATGTCAACATTTGTGGTATGTGACTAATATAGTGTTTAGAGGAAAATTTGTAGCATTAAATACTCATATTAGAAGAGAATAAAGATCTAAAATGAATGAATAACTAATCTTCCAAATTAAGAAACTGAGAAAGAGGAGAAAACTAAATATAATGCAAGCTGATGGAGAAAAAAAATATCCATAGCATATGTGCCACTTTATTCAAATGTTTAAAGAAATCATCTAGGATGTTGAAGAATTTGGGATGGAATACAGACTGCAACAATAAATCTAACCATATTATAAATGTCTGTGACACAAACTCAGTGAAGTGGTAATTTGACTTGACACTCTAAAGAAAAAAAAACCGCACATAAATACTATAATTTAATTGGTACATTTTTTTTTCTTCATAGGGCAATGGATTAGCAATTTTGAAACTACTCTATACATATACCAGATTTGAACAAATAGTAACTAAACTGTAGATAATGGGAGACAGATCTCTTATAGCAAGAGGAAGAGATTATATATAAATAAGTGTGTGTGTGTGGGGGGGAGAGCATATTTGAATGAAACCTGTTGTGCTAGATTAGAGTCAGATATTTCAGTATAAATTCATGCTTATTTTACATATTAGTAAATAGATAAAAATGTAGATGTGAGAATATATGTTAACTAGAGGCCCGATGCACAAAATTCATGCATGGGTAGGGTCCCTAGGCCTGGCTTGTGATCAGGGCCAATTGGGGCCTTCCAGCTGCTGGCCGAGGTCTTCCTTTGTTCCGCACCACCCCCTGGTGGTCAGTGCACGTTATAGCGAGTGGTCAAACTACCAGTCAGTCAAACTCCCAAGGGGACAATTTGCATATTAGCCTTTTATTATATAGGATATATATGTCTACTGAGAGGTTCTTGATGCAGTAACAACCCAATAGCAATGAGCACACCCAGCACCCCAATGTTGTTTTTTAACCATCACTCTCTAATAAGAAGACCCTTTTCTCCTTGGAGAAAACACTGGTTCTAGGACTGGAACAGAGAAAAATACAAGAAGAACCTATAGTGTCTGCTGGTGCCAAATAAGGAAGTGCTTAAAAACTTTGAAATAAGGAAGGATAAAACCATGTAAAAAAGAGAGCTCCCATTGGTCAAAAGTGCTATTGTTTGAACATCAAAATTAACAACCATTGTATTGTTATAACCAAAAAAATAAAACGAATATCCTTGAGTCAATACTGATATAAATCTATGATTAACTGAATATATAAATAAATATATAGATAACTAAAAAGTGGCAAATCTCTAGAGAATAAATCTAAATAACGTATGTAGATAGTCCTTCCTCCTGGAGGTGGAGCTTAATGTTCCTCCGTATTACAGTAGAGAAAACCTAGCAGACATCTCCTGACCAATAATGATACTAGCCTGGGTCACTTGGTTAAGCCATGTTGACATCATGTACGCCCTGATGTGATGAGAAGGGCACTTCACTTCTCTGATATTCTTCCAAAAGAAGCATAATACTAGTCTAATCGTGAGACAACATCAGGCGATTCCAAATTTAGGGGGACATTTTACAAAACACCTGACCAGTACTCCTCCAAACCATCAATGTCATGCAAAATAAGAAACAACTTGAGAAACTGACATGAGGATATAATGAAGAGACATGAGAATTAAATGTACCATGACACTCGGGATCTATTTAGAATAGAAAAAGGACATCGGGAATTCTGAGTAAAGTCTATTAATTACATAAAAATTAAAATTTACTAAATTTACTAAATTTCTTTTTTTAAATATAATTTTATTGGTTTCAGAGAGGAAAGGAGAAGGAGAGCGAGATAGAAATATCAATGATGAGAGAGAATGATTGATTGGCTGCCTCCTGCATGTCCCACACTGAGGATCGAGCCGGCAACCCAGGTATGTGCTCTGACCGGAATCAAACTGTGACCTTCTGGTTCATGAGTCAACGCTCAACCACTGTGCCACATCAGCCTGGGCATAAATTTCTTAATTTTGCAAATGCACTATGATTATGTAAAAGATTAGCATTAAGGGAACCTGGCAGGAGCATAAACAGGAATTCTCTGTATATCTTTGCAACTTTTCTGTAAGTCTAAAATTATTCCAAAATAAAAAGTTTTTAAAACTGTTTGCCAAGGCATGACTAGAATTGTATGTAGTAAAAATGCTAATACAGTATTAAAATACATGCTCACAGAAAGTAACACACAAATTAATTTTGGAATAGAATGGCCATATTTTAAAGTTACTTTCACACCTACAAAAGCGTTCTAGGTAGTGCGTTATTTAAAGTTATAGTTGTCGTTTTTTAACACATACTTTAGTTATAGTGATAAGCTCCTTAAAGTCTACATAATGAGGGGAATTCTTGTGCTTTTTTAAAAACCTTGCTGTGATTGCATGCAGCGACAGAGATGCCTTTAAGAATGTTTCACAGATGCTTCAAATCATTCATTTCTCATAAACATATGGGGTCTATTCTTCCGTCACTGTGCGTAATTCCTATTGACACTAATGGGAACTATGCATGCATATCACTATAATTTGGCCTCCAACAAACTGAAAATCATCACTGTTGAGATGAGATGCAAAGCAAGCAAACAAAGAGAAGAATTGACTCCCTAAAACTCAAGATTCTAGAATTTCTTGTCACAAGAAATTCCAGTCAAGGAGAATTAATCTATAGTGATGCCAACGCAAAAAAAAAACTACAATAAGTCAAAATATAATACTTGCTGATATTATATTTTAGGACATGATATCTTCCTGAAGATAATAATTTACCTTTTTTTCCCAACCGTAACACAGAAATAACTAAACATTTTATAATACAACTGAACAAAAATCCCAATGCTGTAAAAACAGCTATATGCTACTAGGTGGTAACACTACATTGTTATACACGTAAGAACCTTTATTCTGATCTCTATAAATTGACTATTTATTCAAACCTCATTTTACAAGATTCTATCCCTGCTTTTAAGCCTCAAATTAAAGGTAGAAATGTTTTTCTATTTAAAATGTAAGATTATAGCATGTATCCCCCAAGAAGGAGAGTCTCACATTAGAGAGATTTGTTCACTGTTCCATTGTCCCATTTCACACCAGAAAATACAACCAAGTTCCTGGTTTTGTATCTCAGCAGTGTCATTTTGGCCAGACTCCAAGATGCAGGAGGTTGCTTCAGATCTCAGTGGGAGGCAGCCAGTATGTGTTTGGGGGAAGCCATTTGAAGCTGGCAGGTGAGCCAATTCTATCACCGAGGAGAAAGTACTGCTAGTAAAGTCACCTTGTGACAAGTGTCTCCCTGCTGTGGGTTAACTTCCAGAAAGAAGGTTTGGAGAACACATAACGGTTCACAAACAAGGAAATCAAACAAAATAAATTGGGCATAATTTGACACTGTTAAAATAAGAAGTGTCACTGGCGCTGCTGTGGAGTAGGAGTTATGAAGAGCTTCTGCCGAGATTAAACATTTAGTTAGACAATAAAATAGCTTGCTGGTCAAGCTGAAGACATTATTCTTCATGCTTAAATTGATGGAGACTAGTGAATACGTCTTTTTGACAAGCAGGGCTGCCAAAGAGTAGCAGCTAGGTCTTAAGACGCATGTGTGTGTTCATGTGGTTGATAAGCCCCAAGCAGAGAGAAATAGCAATGTCAGGAAAAATAAAAAATAGAGTAGGATGGGGTTTTAAAGACATTTGCAACAATTATCTAGAGAACTGACCTGAAAAAAATAATGTGCAGAAACTTCGTTTTCTTTTCCAAATTCACTTGGATCTTGGTGGACTGAACAGAAATATTTCCACATTCTATAGTTTTCTCATACCAAAATATTGTCATTCAATTTTCAAATGTTTCTTCCACATATTCCCCAAATGGTTTAAGCTGTATGTAAGAAATGCCAGTGGGAAAAAAAATGATATAGTTCACACAGAAATATTGGCAGAAATTAGCAGAAGGAAAGCCATGCAGTCATCGGAGCATCTTCGGTGCTTTCTTTCCCCTTTGCACACCTTGTCCCACTTACTAACTAAAGTGTATCCATGCTCTTGTTGGCTCCCACTCACACTTTCACTTCACCAATGCACACCTAACTTAGGATGAGCCGACTCCTCAGTCCTTATCCTTACTAATCAAATGCTGGTTCATTTCCAACTGCTATAATAAAGACAACCATTGAGTTAAGTGAATTCATACTAAGGTAGGAATCACACTACCCTACGTAAGTTTGCCCTCTAAGGCAGCGTGTCTCCGAGTCCAATGCGTGGGTCCCTGCACCATGGTAACAATTCACATTGCCGGGCCCATTAGTGAATTAGAAGTGCCGCATATTAAATAATTTCTCCAGGTGATAGTGATGGCAATGATTTTGGAAATCATTGTTAATGAAAACACTAACTCAAAAGACTAGCCTCCACAATTGCAAAAAGAACAATGAGGGCAGATAGTTCCTAAAAGCAAGACCCTTTCTGAAAGGGAACTTTTCAAATCATACCAGAAATCAGTCTATAGGTGTGGCCTTGGGTCTGGGTAAGACTAGCAATGTTATTAATAAACTGTTGCTGGTTTAACTCCTTCAACACAGAATGTAAATGACCCTTGAAATCAGAGAAGAAGAGAAAACCAAGATTTACACTTTTCCCAGCCATACAGCTTGTTGGTTTGCAACACTGATCTTCAAACACACATGGGCTAAATAAAACCATAGACTTTTGCTACATAATCATGCTGTAAGATACAATCAAAATCTCATACTTGATTTTCTTTGACATGCAAGAAAAAGCAAATAAGAACAAAGAATGCTATATAACTTCAGTTGCTACAAGAACTCTTAAGCTATGATTTTGGCCAGCTGAGAATGTTTTTCCAGATACACCCTGTGCTCTCCTACCTCCATGCATTTGTTCATTCTGTCCCCTTCTCTACCTCAACAAATCCTGCCAATCAATTTAGGACCCAACTTGAATGCCTTCTTCCTTCATTAGAATCACCCTTCAAATTCTCATAGTATTTTTTTTAATATATTTTATTGAGTTTTTTACAGAGAGGAAGGAAGAGGGATAGAGAGTTAGAAACATTGATGAGAGAGAAACATTGATCAGCTACCTCCTGCACACTCCCTACTGGGTATGTGCCCACAACCAAGGTACATGCCCTTGACCAGAATCAAACCTGGGCAAATTCTCATAGTATTTGATCATTACTGTGAGGATATGTAGTACTTTCTAACTTGTATTAATGCTGTACACACACACACACACACACACACACACACACACACAAACACAAACACACACACACAACATTCATGATCTCTCATCTTTTTTTATTCTTTACCTGAGGATATAATTTTATTGATTTAAGAAAAGTAAGAGAGAGAGAGAGAGAGAGAGAGAGAGAGAGAGAGAGAGAGAGAGAGAGAGAGAGGCCAATCAGTTGCCAGGGATTGAACCTGCAACCCAGGTATGTGCCCTAACTGGGAATCAAAAGAAGCTCCAACTGAGCCACACTGGCCAGGGCTAATCTTTCATCTTTTTATATAAGCTGCTGAAGTGGATTGTCCTTGTTATATGCTAGATGAGTGAGACACACTGAAATGAAGCAAATTCCAAACTATGCCTAAGGAAGGAATAGTGAAAGGAGGCAGGAAGGGAGCAGCCTCACTCCTCATAGAGGCAGGAAAGAGTGTTACAGTTTTGTTAATGCAACGTTTGCTTTTAGGCAGATCACCCATTAAATGAAGAGCTGGGCTTCTATGGATTCCTTCCCTTCTCATCTTTTGGGAATTCACCTGCACAGCCTTTCTCTGAATTCAGTACCTTATTCCAAACCAGGTCTTTCTCTTTAATTTCATACCCATATATACAACTGACCATTTCTACCAAGAGAATAAGACTCAACACTCTTTGAATACATGTTTAGTGAGCACTTATTATGTGCCAGACCCTCTTCTCTGTGTTAGCGATACAGCAGCAAATAAAACACACTGAGCTGCTGCCCTCATGGAACTGATGTAGAAATATGATAAAATTCACACAGTGATAAGTGTGATGAAGAAAAAAAGATTTTGACAAGAGACTAGAAAGTGACAGGTGAAGGGAAGTTTGCTAATGCTGCCAGTCAGAGAAGACGTCTCTAAGGAGGTCACTATGAGCTGAGACTTGAGTAGAGGAAACAAGCCATGTGGTCTCCAGGGGAAATGGCATTCCAGGCAGGGAACAGCAAGTGCAAAGGTATTAATGTGCAGCATCCATGTTCAACAAACAGCAGGAAGGCCAGTGTAGCCGACACAGTTAAGAGGAGAGATAGTGAGGAACCCAGACAGATCATGTGCCAGTTTAGAAGCCATACTCTGGGTTTTGGATGTTATTCTATATTCTGAAGCCTGTGGAGGTTTTTAGCCAGGGAGAGACACGATCTGCTTATGATTCAAAAGAAGCACTCTGCATGCTCGGGGGGCGGGGGAGGAGAGGGTGGGGGTAAGAAGATTAGGGAGACTATTTTGGAGTCTATTGCAATGATCCAGAGGTGAAATGACCTGGGTAGAGCAACCGCAGCAAATGGTCAGATGCAAGGTACAATTTGAAGGGAAAGCCAATGGAACTTATTCAGAGACTGGGTATAAGGTGCAAGAGCAGAAGTAGGAACAAGGTGAGGAGGGGTGCCATTTCATGCAACAGAGAACATTAGAGGAGGAACAAACAGCTCTATCTTAAACATGTAAAATGTGATATTAAATATTACATAAAAATTTAGATATAAATCTAGATTATAGGGGAAAGGTCAGAGCTAAGGAAATAAGTGTAGTAATTACATGAATTTAAATGGAACTGACAGTCATGTAACTAGAAGAGATCAGTTAAGAAGAGAGAAAAGAGAAAGGGGCCAAGTGTACTCCTTGTTACTCCGACACACAACCCACTTCTATTGTAGTTCTAGTTTGTCCTTTAAGATTCAATTCAAACAGCAGCTTTTCTATCAGCTTTCCCCACCCTGCCTGCTCCCATACCATCCTACAGAAAACTTTGCAATAGTACAAAATGGCATAATCTTAGGGTTTTCGAACATGCTAGTAGACTGGAAGCTTTTTGAGGTTGGCATTGTCTTCATTATTGTTACATCCTCAATATCTTCTGTGGCCACTGAAATGTAGAATGTGATCATTAACTTTGTTTACCAAAATGAATAAATGAACATTTATTGCCCCATTAGTTAAAAATATATACTAGTTAGCCCTGGACAGGTGGTTCAGTTGGTTGGAATGTCATCCTACACAAAAAAAGGTTGCAGGTCTGATTCCTGATTAGGGCACATACCTAAGTTGTGGATTTGATCCCTGGTCAGGGTGCATATTATGGGCAATATCGACGTTTCCCTCTCACATCCATGTCTCTCTCTCTCCCTTCCTCTCTCAAATTAATAGAAAAATATCCTCAGGTGAGGATTTCAGCATACACACACACACACACACACACACACACACAGAAGTGGGTTTATAGTTGTGAGTATGCAAAACACGAAGTTTATTTTTCTATTATAATTTATTAATTATTGTATTATTTTCCATGCTAACAACTATAAACCTACTTTTTCCCAACCATATATATATATATATATATATATATATATATATATATATATATTCAGTTTTCTTTTAGCTCTGTACAAGGACAAGCAAAGATTTTTATATTATGAGCCTGGAGATTAGTAGCATTCCAGGGAGATACATAGGATTTTTTTTTTTAATTGAGCACAAATCCCCTGGAGGAAGAATTAAAAATAAATCTGTTATAATGATGACCTATCCGAAATATAAAACAAATTTGGCTAAATTTTTTGGCAAGAATCTTAAGCACTGAGTAGTTGAAATTTTAGGCAAAGAGAGGAAATACATTTTTAAGACCACTTCTTGAAATAATTTTAAAAATTAAAAATTATCTGATCCATATTGTCTCTTCTATTGTGTCTAATTTTGATATAAATTATACTTGGTTATTTTTTATTTACTGTAGTTTGGGATCAGGGAAAATGAAAGGCAATGATTATATTTTACCCATCCGGCAAACCTCGCACCTTCACACCTTATACCTGCACATCGACCCACTTCCCCTGTTCACGTTCTTCACCCTTTTACATTGTCATGGGTCGGATAAAAAAGAGGACAGAAATAAATAAGAAACATGAGAGGGCAAGTGGAGACTCCTGGATTATTAAAGCAAGTTGATCAGATTGTTCCCTCATTTAAGGAATGGGTTTGGAAGCTTTATTTGAAGCCCTGAAAAGTTATTAAGACTATAAAGATAAGCAATGGAATATCTATAGACAATGTAGTAATTATGTTTTAAGAAATAGACACAGATAGTGGTAACTTTACAAATAAAATTGCAATCCATTAGGATAATTGTTATTCAACCATTACCAACAATTGTAAAAACAAAAATAGGTTAAAATGTCTACTGCCTTCTTATTAAGCCCCTTCCCCCACTTGTATTCTTCTAGTGTCCTTCCTAAACCATAAACAAACTTAAAGAGGTTGGCTTAGTTATTATGTAATACTAGAGGCCCAGTGCACAAAATTCGTGCGGGGGGGGGGGGGGGTCCCTCAGGTCAGCCTGCACCCTCTCCAATCCGGGACTGCTGGCTCCAAACTGCTTGCCTGCCTGCTGGCCTGATCCCTAACTGCTCTCCCCTGCTGGCCTGATCACCCCTAACCCCCTCTGCCTTGGCCCCTGCCTTGTTTGGAAGGATGTCTGGTCTAATTAGCATAGTACCCTTTTATTAGTATAGATAGAGGCCTGGTGCACAGGTGGGGGCTGGCACCTGAAGAGGGTCCCAGATCAGGGTGGGGGGCCCCGCTAGGGGGGAGGGCCAGCCTGGGTGAGGGGACGCCAGGGGTTTGCAGGCTGACCATGCCCCCATTGGGGTGGGAGTCCCCGCTGGGGTGGGGCAGGCCTGGGCTAGGGGCTATTGGCCGTTTGCAGGCTGGCCATGCCCCCATCAGGGTGAGGGTCCCCGATGGGGGGTGTGACCGGCCTGGGTGAGGGGCTGAGAGCTGTTTGCAGGCTGGCCACACCCCCAGCTTTGTTAGGATGGACGTCCAGAATACATCTGGTCTAATTAGCATATTACCCTTTTATTAGTATAGATACTATTAATTTTAACAATATCTAAGATGTTTTGAGCATTGTCTGTGCACCTGGAACTGTGCTAATCCTTTATATGGAATGTGTTATTTAATCTTCACAACAGCCCAGAGGTAGATCCTACAATCCTCCCTATTTTGGAGCTGAGCAAACCCGGGATCAGGCTGTCTTAATTATTATTTTGATGGGTTAAGTGACTTGCTAGTTTGTGGCAGGGCTGAGGTTCAAACTAAGACCATTTAAGCTCCAGAGCCATGTTGTACATTTAACCAGTTTGATGTACAGTCTCCCTGCAGGATTTTATCAAAGCATTTAATAGGCTAATGTGATTGTGAATTTCCAAGCGGGAGAGGCAATAAAGAGCATTTCTCACTTATTTGATTATAAGCCCCATTTTTTTCTTACAGAATCCCGAGCCACCTGCACAGCACTCTTTCCTGTTCTCTCCCATAGGTGAGGCTAGGATTTCCCTTTTTCCCCTACTCCCATTCCTTTTGGTTCTACCCCTTTTAGTCTGGGCCCTACAACTGTACATTTTATACTCCTGTAGGACCTAATTCCAAATTAAAGGAAGCCCTGTGTCCTCCGAAGCCAAAATAGCCACATTTCTTAATATCACAGTCCCAGGCTAGTATGTCTTGTGCCTCTGAATTTTCTTGGAATAACAAAAGTTCCTTTGGAAGGAAGCCTTTATTACTTTTCCATGACCTCAGGGCCCAAAAGAAGCCAAGGACTTTGCCTTTCATCATTTCTTAACATGTTCTGTGTCTACGTTGAGTATTTTAAGAAGACAGACACTGTCTCTTAGTACCTTATGTGTTTAGCAGTGCACTGCACACAGTAAGTATTCAAGGGTGATAAGGGCTATACACTCTTGGGTTGTTTTCAGATCTAGAGATCCAGTTCATATAGGAAATACAATTTATTCTTCATGCACTCCATACCAACTTTATCAGTATTTAGTTATGTTTTAATTGGCCAAATCTTCAAATATCAAAAGAAAGCAGCAAAAAGTTTTCCAGTAGGTAATTGTGGTCATGTTAAAACCTAAAGTGAAAGTTATACTGAAAATTGCTATTGCCTTTCCCCTTATTTCCTACAATTTATTGACAGATGATACATATGGGTATTCCTGTACTTTTACCATAAAGTTCAGTGCAAAGGGATTGAGTTCATTTTCTACATTTGTTACCCCTTTAAAACCACTCTTTCAAATATCCATGAATAAAAAAAAAAAAAAACTTAAGAGAATTTCTTTCCTTCTCATGGAGCTACAAACATGCATCTTAAAACAGACCTAGACATAGGCCTAATTGGTAATGCACACCCAGATGCATAGTTAGTTGCCCAATTGCCCAAGCAACTGGGTCGCAATGGGTGTAGATGTATTTTTCTTAGTAGCTCTACTGGCAAATAGCTTCAGTGATTGAGCCCATGGAAAATGAGCCCTGTTTTGCTTAATGTTTTAGGTTAGGGAGTGGCTGGCAGCGTTCTGCATAGAAGTGACACTTTCAACACTGTAAGTGATTTGCTGACTTTATTTAACAATATCTAAACCATTTTAACCAACAGTATCATATAGCTTGGCACATTATACTACTACAGATCTCCCAGAAAGGCTGAAATGGCCAAATATTTACATGCATTCCGTTTTCTTTACATATTTGTATTTCTACCATTTTGAAAATTAGAATATAAACATTCTGTTTAAAAATCTGTTCTCCCCCACATACTACATATTCAAAGAGCAAGCACACTTTTTTTCCCTTTAGTATATATCTGTGTAGGTGTGTCTGGGTTTCCATCTTTTAAGTGTCTCTGACCACCTGATAGCCCCAATCCTTTGTTTTCTGATGCGGAGCAAAATTATAAAATCTGCTATCCCTGTAATTACATTGCCCTTTGCCGTCGCTTGAAAAAAAAAGAAAAAAAGAAAAAAAAAGGTTGTGTTCAAATTTTCCCCCTGTTTTATTTGCACCCTATTAACAACTGTTACTGGAGCTTTAATTATGCCCCGGTGATTGCGGAGTTGTGGCTGACTTGTGTCATTTTCCTCCCAGGGGATGCTTTATAATTACCAGCATCCATCGTGGCTGCCTGTAAGCTGATGCTTTTTTATTACCAGTTCAATAATCACTGCATCCTTGCGAACATCTGCTCTGCAAGCCATGCATCGGGGGTCCCAGCGCCTGTCACTTGATGTTCCCTCACCACAGTGACCTTGGTGCCCTCGCCTTCGGTTTATATCTAATTTGTTTACCAGAGGTTCTGTCCAGAAAGTCTCCCAGGAATGCAATTAATACACTAGATTTGCAAACAAAAGAAAATTTTGCCCTTTCTCTCCTTTCTCTTTTTCCAGATTATTGTCTTGCTCTTAGATTCCATCATTTCTATTCCTAGGAGGATGGATTCATTTAAGACTTGCAGGAATGGGGAGAATGAGAGAAACATTTATTTGGGCGCTATCCTCCTGTTTGTATTGAAAAGTAGGTGCATGTTTTTTTGGTATGTTTTCTCTTGAATATACATGATGATGGCTAGTGAGGTAAGGGAGGGTATTGTATATACAATACTCCATAAATGTGAAGAAAAAAAACAATTCATTTGTTCCCATTGTAATTTTCTTTCTGATCTCCTATCTCACTTTTTTTTCTCATCCTAAATAAACTTCTCTGCTATTCATTTTATGGAATAATCCTTTCCTCCCTCTGCTCCCTCTTCAGGTCTTTTGCTCTACTTCGACTGCCTTTTCCTTCTTGCTCACCTCTTTACTTCACAAAAACAATATAAGTAAAAGATAAAACTGGGTAAAAACCAGCACATATTGGTCACAGCTGCTGGTCCTCCTGATGGTGTTTCCTCCCGATTCACTATTTAGCTAGTCTTGGCACTTGTTACTAATCCTGTGCTGACTGTTTTGGACCAGATAAGAAAAAGTTGAATTCTTTCAATTGTACTGATGAAATCCATGCAATCCTTGGATGTGCATATGTGGCCTTACCCTCTCCTGTTCTTAAGTAACTGACATCACAGACCTAGTGAGAACATTTTATAATTGTCCAATGCAACGCATGTATTGGTTGAACCACCTGAAGTGCAGTAATTCCTAAAATCTCAAAATGAAGTGGAAATAGCATAGGTAAAATTGGCAGCAAAGTCAGGGATGAGGGAGGTCGTCGATTC
Source organism: Myotis myotis (assembly GCF_014108235.1). Taxonomy (NCBI): domain Eukaryota; kingdom Metazoa; phylum Chordata; class Mammalia; order Chiroptera; family Vespertilionidae; genus Myotis; species Myotis myotis. Next base: position 154,708,191 of record NW_023416313.1, on the reverse strand, counting down.
TGCCTCCCTCGCTGGCCCGCAAGAGCAGTGAAGAGGGGCCTCTACCTATTCTTCTCTGTATCCAAATGAACTAGTGTTCTACTTTTAGTTCATGGTATGAGTTGACTAACTGGTCTTTGACTGATTAGATTATACCACTTGTGGATGAAATTTTATTTCAGAGCCATTAACATAATATATCACTTAGTCCCAAACTTGGGTAAAAAATGCACACACAGACATATATACACTAGAAGAATATTACACAATACCTTGAGACTACTGATTAAGACCATCATCCAAATCTATGCTTTAAGGCACCTTCTAAATACAGATTTTACTTGAACTTTTGCAGAGAATAAGGAACTGAAATCATCCCCCAGGAGACAGCAGACCAAAACTAGGCTCACTGTTTAAGAACAAGTACCTAGTAGGACTTTCTGTTCCCTTCCCTTCTCATATTACTGAACTTCCACTCAATAAAACAGTCTGAATCATACTGCTATTGACTGCAGCCAAGGGCTACACCTTACAGGGAATAGGAGAAAACAGTCTTGTAGCCTACATCTGGTCCAAATCACCAATTGGCTTGGTGAGCAAATATAAGAAATATCTAATAGCGCTTGGGATATCAGCCCTAAATTGCTGTTTTAAAACCTGGATCTAAACTAGAGATTTAGGATATAAAGTGAAGACAACTGAAAAACAAGTAAATCAGAGAAGAGCATAGAGGAAGAAGGAGGGATCAAAAGAAGGAGGAGGAAAAAATCATAGAAGGAAAGGAGGAAGGAAGGAAGGAAGGAAGGAAGGAAGGAAGGAAGGAAGGAAGGAAGGAAGGAAGGAAGGAAGGAAAGAAGTTAGGAAGGAAGGAAGAAGAAAAGGAGGAAGGAAGGAAATAAAGAGGAATGGAGGAAAAGTTAGCATCATTTGTAGTTGAGAAATTAATTTCCTACCTATAAAATAAAAATACCACACTCCAGAAATTACTTTAAAAATAAGTAAGTTTAGAGTCCAAATAAGAAGTAAAAACAAAACAAACAAAAACAATAAACCCAAGCAGTACTGAGAATTTGCCCCACACTATAGCACCAAAGGATATAGGAATTAAAGAATATGAAATAGTAGTGAAGAGAAAACAAAATTAACTTCTGAGGTTTTAACATATCTATACTAATAAAAGACAAAGATGATAATTGACCGCACCTTCGCTACACTCACCAGCCAATCAGAAGAGTATGCAAATTAACCCAACAAAGATGGCCGTTAAATTTGCATACTGCAGGCAAAACCCACTGCGCTGCCCCGCCTGGGGCGGGCAGCAGCGCAATCCCAAGCTGCTGCCCACCCCAGCATGGGATCTGAGCCTGCCATCTGTGACCAGGGGAGGCAGGGCAGGCACCTAGGGATTGGGCCTGCCATCTGCCATCTGCCACCAGGGGAGCGGGCCTAAGCCAGCAGGTGGTTATCTCCCAAGGGGTCCCAGACTATGAGGGGGCACATGTTGGGCTGAGGGACCCTCCCCCAACCCCGCCAGTGCACAAATTTTTGTGCACCAGGCTTCTAGTATTTAATATAAATTCTAATATTAGAAATTGGGTGAATAGCAGAAAAGGTAAATTAAAAAAAGATAATCCTTGGGAATATTCCAGGATTGAAGAAAGACAGATGTGGTACAACTAAAAACAGCAAGCATAGATTTGGAAAAATTAACTATCTAAAATACAATATTAATCAATTTTAACATTTTTAAGAGTTTCAAAATATTTCAAAAGTAGAAAGAATCATGGACAATAAATGTGAAATAACTTATGTAACCCTTCTAGCTGATAACAATACATTTTATATTAATATATGTGTTCAATTTTATGTTTCTATTTTTTAAATTATTTTCATTATTTGTTTGTTAAATTATCTTTACTTCTGCCACTTTTTGAAAAGAACATGAAAGTCAATTTAAAAGTAGAGCCCACTTCAGATATTTATCCAACTTTAAATGTATTTAGCATTAAACTTTGCTCATGCTGCAAACTTCAAATTCCACAAAATCTGTAATACTCTGTCATTTAAGACATCAAAACACATGAAAAAAGCCACTTTCACAGCCTCAGATGACAATAAAACAGGAAACTGGTCACTGTGCTGTTTCATATTAACATATTGTATGCGGGAAACGTATTTATAGGTTTTACGTATTTATACATTCTACCAGTGTAGTAGAGCGCGGGACATGTATTAATACGTTTTTTATAGACTAGCGGTAGAATGCGGGTAACGTATAAATACGTAAACTAAAGTTATCGTAATTTTACTGAACGTTGCCATTTGCCGCAAAAAATTAGCAAAAATGGCCCTCGCCACCTGTTAGCGCGCGATAAAAACTACCCGCAAACAATGTGTTAAAGTGCCTCATTTACTAAAGCTGCTGGGAAGTTTAAATGCATGTGAAACTTTCTCACCACATTTTTATAGAGGGGAAACTGCTAAAAGGGAATGAGACTTGTATCTATTTTTAAAATCTAGGCCCATCCAATTAGGTCATATATTGTGTCAAATACATGACACAAGTCAACATGTTTAAATCAAAGGAATTATAAATCATAGTGATTAGTTCTTCCGTAATCAGCATGTTATTTCAGCATAGTTGGGGGCCTGTGGGTTTTACCTGATGTTGTTACCTATCTATGAAGGTGGAACAAATAGCAACAGGTTGCCCCAGGAGGAAGGAAAAAGGACAGAAAGGGCAGGATGAGCAAAAGGAGTCTATTCTGGTGTCTATATGTGAATGTGTTGCTAAAACAGACAACAGTCAGGATGTGTAAGACTCAGCAGCGGCTGACATCACCAGAAGTGGTGAGCAACGTGCTGTCAGGCAGCCCTGATGGCTTCTCCAGACTTTCCTATTATCAAATCCTGACTACTCCTGATTCTGGCAGCATTCTCCCTGCTTCCCTCCTTTGTCATCTATTTACTGCTTTGCCCCTCCTCTCCAGGACTGTTTGATGTCCACTGCAGTCTTCAGGGCCCCTTGCCTCAGAGTAGCCACTCACCCCCTGCACCCTACCATCCCACCAGAGGAGTGGCTGCCACCCGGTTTGCCCAGCCCAATGCCGAGAGCAGGCTCAATAGCTTCGTAAAACTAAGGTCATAGGAGAAGGGGGACAGAAAATGCTTCAAATCCAGGATTCTGAGCAAAGCTGTTCACAGGGAGGAGTATGCTACTAAACTGTCTCTAAGGATGCAGAAGGGGAAGAGGGAATTGTTGGACACTGCTGACCTCAGTGGCCTGCAGCACTAGATGCTGCAGACCTGCCTATGCAGCGCTAAGAAGGCTACTCTGAGATGCAGACACGACTGGCTATATAACTTCCAGGGCCAAGTTCAAAGTGAAAATGTGAACCCCTTGTTCAAAAGTAATAATTTTAGGATGGTGACAGCAGAGCACCAAACAAGTACAAGGCCTTGGGTGACAGCACAGTTTGCATGGATGTGGCCCTACATGTAGAAACTGGGTGTAGAGAAGACCCCTGAGCCAGAGAGAACCCCAGGCACCAGGAAGGAAATGCCCCCGCTCCTGCCTCCTGCAGTGTCTCTCTAGTGCCCTCTATGAACATAGCTTCACAGGGAACAAGTCAAAAAAGAAAAATATTTGAAGTCCCCATCCCTTCCTTTTTGCAAATCAGGCAATGATGGGTGGATTTGGAGCTCAGGGTAATAAGCCAGTAACTGCCACAGTAGCTAAGCTCAGCAAGACTGGAATGGGGTGACATCATTGCCCCAAATAGAACTCAAATCCACAAATTGGACCTCATTCACATTTATTTCTCTACCCATTGCTGAAAAAATTGTATTTTAAAACATTAGTCAGTCATTCTCGTTTCCATCCAGGCATAGTCAGCATACAACTGAAGCTCTAACACACAACTTTCTTGACCAGAACCTTAGGCCTAATTGTCTAGCCCAGTGATTTTCAACAGGTGTACCACAATCGTTTTTAAAACATGTGATACCTGACTATTTAGTGAAGGGTACTGACCTCTATTCCCTTAGAATGTCAAATTAATAATTGACAACAGCCTGAATACAACAACAGCCATCCGGTGTGAATGAATCAAAACTATACCTTTTTTTTTTTGTCAGATTGGCAAAATATATTGTATATGTTTTTGGAGTGCTGAAGAATGTTAGTGATTAGTTTATGTGTGCCATGAGATGAAAAAGGTTGAAAGCTGCTGGTCTAATCTTTCAATTACTCTAATAAGTATCCCTAGACTTATGAAGCTCTGTCAATTTAGTATTGTGCCATTCTGTCAGAATGGATTTCTGTCTCTAACAGTTTCCTTTTACTTTTTTCTCAAAAGAGAAAATAGTTAAGTCATTCATTCTGTGGTTGTAGTTGATTCAAAACATTTCACTAAAACAGAGGATTAAGATGCATTTGACAGACAAACACATGAGATCTTTTCCTGCCCTGGGCAGATTCTTGGCTTCTGGCGCCTTACCTGATTGGCAAGTGACTGAAATTGATTGACAGGTATGGCAGTGAGCACCGCCGTGCATCAAACCCAGAATGTGTGGTTTGGAAAATGCAATGCTTAGCCTAAGAGAGGAGTTTCACAGCGGGCTGACTGTGGCGCGGTGGCTTCCTGCATCACAGCATGTGGAATGGGCAGCCTGAAGAGGAGAGGCTGGCAGTAAAGGCTGAGGGGCCCTGCTCAGGCCTCGGCCTAGCATCTGCTACCAGGGCACAGGGAAGGTGCCCTGACCATGGCAGCTTCTGCCCAGGTGGCCTTCCCACTGCTCTATTTACCCTGGAGATACGGGCCTGGGAATGGCAGGGGGGTGAATCAGCTTTGAGAATCTTCTTCCTCTTCATTTTCATCTGTGAAGGCTGTGCATGGCCGAGCACCCTGGACCTGTCCTCTCTCCCTTTACACTTCACTGCAGACAGTGAGCTCCATCAGGTCAGAGAGGCTGTGTCTGTTTTGCTGCTAGGACAGCACTGAGCGCTGATCGGTGGTCCCATGAATAGCACTCTTTAAACCCTGGATCTAGAATGGAATCTCCATGAAACAGGGGTATCCATGTGTTTTCTTTGCTGCTGCATTTCCAGCACCTATAAAAGTCACTACTCCAGTAAATTTTGGTGCTCACCTTTCCCTCTGCCGCCTCTCAAGGGCACCCTTTCTTTTGGCTGTGTCAATATGGACTTGCCTGACCAGTGCCCTCCCTTCTACTTCCCCTGGGATCTGCCAAGGGTGGTGTCCACACCTCCTCTCCCCCTCAATGTCTATATGGTAAGTCACCCAACCTTGTTCCCTCACTATGGTTCTTTAGCTTAGGAGTTGCCAATGAGTCCTCCCCTGAGATGTCAAATTGTTACTGGGAGGTAGATTTCATTCATTCTGGTGGTGGACTCCATGAAGATATAAAACTTAGGTGTTGTATGTAGCAATGTTGTCTCATAAGAGAGATATAGCTCCACCTGGATTAAGAGAAAATAAAGTTTCTACAAGAGAAGTAGGATAAAAAGGTAGAGGGAGAGAGTCCTGTAGCATCCAAAACTCTGGTTTCCAGTTGTGCCTGCCTGCCTGGACCTGGCTGCACCTCTGGTCTCCTGTGGCTTGGTTCTCCAACCCTCCTGATTTGCCATTAATCAGTAGATGTCCTTTCACCCAAGACAGCTTATGGTTTAACCAAGAGTCTGAGGCTCTCTTGACCTCTATGGTCTATTTTCCACATAGCAGCCATGGTGACATATTTAAAACATTTCTGCTTTATTAGAATTTTCTAATAGTTTCCAACTATATCTATATATAAAACCCTAATATGCAAATAGACCAAACTGCAGAACAAATGAACAACCAAGCAACCGGTCTCTATGATGTGTGCTTGCCACCAAGGGGCACACGCAGAACATGGCGGGTGTCGGCAGCAGGCGGCAGAGCGCAGAACATCTGGCTGCAGCGGGATGGTGGAGCAGATGAGCGGGGGCACCAGACCATGACAGGGTGCCAGTCACTGTTATCAGAGCAAGCATCTGGTGGTTACTAAAAATTCTTTGCTCCCACATGCCACGGCCCCAGCAGGCACTGGCACCTGTTGCCAGCGCTGGCCCTGCTCTCACCCACTGCCAGTGCCAGAGACACCACTCCGGCCCCGCTTGCACCCACTGCTGGTGCCAGCCCAAATCGCTCCATGCTGTCAGTGGGTGCAAGCGAGGCCGGCACTATCAGCTCATGGGAGCAGTGGTGGCGGGAGCTGGGCTGCTGGCAGATAGGGGATTGGGGGCCCGGGCAGGAGGGGCTGAGTGGGTGCACGGAGGATTGCCCGAGACCCGCCCCTGTGCCCACTGCAGCCTCATGGCCCAGAGTTCCTTTCAAGGTGCACGAATTTGTGCACTGGGCCCCTAGTTTAGAAGAAATCCAAACTCCTTAAGATGGTTTACAAAGCCTCTTTAACCCACCCTATTCTATTCTCCTCTTTGTTCCCAGCCTTCTTTAAACTCTTTAAATACTCTAAGTCCCCCCTGTTCATAATCTTTGCACAAGTCATTCCCTTTCCTGAAACTGTCCCTGCCCTCCTTCTTCACTTGCTTGGGTCTTTCCTATCATCCAAAGCTCAAGTGCTACTTCCTCAAAAAGGCTCCATCTGACCACCTGATATAAATGACGACTTTGTATCTTCATATATTCTTTCATTTTTAACAGAAAAGGATTGTCACACCATGGCATTTTTCTTATTCATTTTTTTAAATGTATTGCCTTCCCCTTCTCTCCCCTAATCTCCATAAGAACAGAGAACTCATGTATCCCATTCACCTGCATATCTCTAATGCCCTAGAACTATGCCTAGCACATAGTCAGTGCTCAGTAAATATGTCCTGATTGAACAAATTTATAACTTACCTTGCCACCCCAAATACCAGCCATCCAGCAGACTTCAAATGAGAAGCAGAATAGCTCCTCATAACTAACAAAAAGTTTGGGGACTATTTATACCAGGGGTCCTCAAACTTTTTAAACAGGGGGCCAGTTCACTGTCCCTCAGACCGTTGGAGGGCTGGACTATAGTTTAAAAAAAAATTTATGAACAAATTCCTATGCACACTACAGATATCTTATTTTGAAGTAAAAAAACAAAATGGGAACAAATACAATATTTGTATTTGCATGTGGCCCGCGGGCCATAGTTTGAGGACCCCTGATTTACACTATTAAAATACCTTAGTAAAAACACCTCACCTTAAAAGCACAGTATACCAGACTCTCTATGTGGCATTTCAGCAAGTAGAGGACCTAGGATGATTTTATAGAGATGGAGGAAGGGAGGGTAAATGGGGGGAGAATGGAAGGATAGATAGGAAGAGATAGATGATAGAGATAGAGATAGAGATAGAGATAGAGATAGAGATAGAGATAGAGATAGAGATAGAGATAGAGAAATAGAGATAGATAGAGATAGATAGAGATGGGGGATAGATAGATAATTGCAGACCTTAATGGTTGGGCATTAAGTATTAGGGATGCAAATATCCTTACTTATTTACTCCAAAGAATTTCTCAATAAAGGATAATTGACATTATGAAGGATGTATGTAAAATAAAAAAGGTTATTTTTACTAAGTCTTTACAATGTGCCAGGCACATGTGTTTACATGTATTAACTTATTTAAACCTCATGAATCCCTATAAGGTAGCTATTATTGTTTGAAGATGGGAATCTTGCCCAACATCACAGTCCCAGCAAGTCATGGTTGTAGGACACAAACACAGGCATGCTTTTAACATCACCCTGCGCCATTTATTTATGCCATGAGAATGCACCAAAGCCATCAACTATACTTGGGCAACACTAAAACAGCGACATCTAATTATTTTATTTAGTGACTCTATGTAGTGCATAACCACATGTGTAAGTGCTAGCTGATATCTCTTAGATGTCCAATAAGCAGCAAAAGGCACTGAAAAAAGGGTAATTTTATTTTTTCAAAAGTTTGAATAATAATGATATGGCAGAGCCAGGAAAGGGGCACTGGAGGGTGGATGTGCTTCTTCATTCCCATTCACATTATTTTACTTCAGCTCATGAATAACTAGATGAAGTTTGTGGTCTTCTTTCCAAATCGATGAAATGACTTTCACGTTAGAAGGGTAATTTAAATTTATGGTCCATATATCCATGTCATTTCTACCCCTCCTCTAAAGCTGATATGTGTGATTATTTAGGAATGTTTCAAGTTTAAAGCCAGTGTCTGCATGATGAATATGCAGGACCTGATATCAAACACCCTGGTTAATGATAACATGATCATTTGTCAGTGTTAAGTTATCAACATTCACAGAAGGCCAAGCATGATGCTTCCCGCCCACCACTCCAATCAAAGCCGACTGGGTTTCCACCCACAACAACAACATTGGCCCTTCAACACAGCATGTCACATCACCTGCTGACAGAGCCAAAAAATCTAAGAAAAATAGTATGTGTGTTTGTGCTTCAGCGCTGCCTTATTGAAAGTGGTTTCCTTTTGTGTCTAGGTATTGAGAGGAACACTCACTTTTTTGGACAGCAGCTTTTATTAATAAAGGACAACTAACTTTTAAAAACACTATCATTGTTCAGTTCTCCTCTAAGGGGCTAATATTTTTGTCCAGAAATTTAATTTTTGAGCTGAAGTAGCTAAAACAGTAGGTGGAGTCCCTCCTTTTCTATCTATAGCTAGAATCTAGATAAAAAAAGAAAAACAGAATGTAATATGTATGCACCAGTCAGTAATTAGACCATTGAAAAGATAAAGTTGGTCTAATATAGTCCTTTGGTGGAGAATATAATTTTAGCAGATTATCACTGATTATCCTGATTCTTTAGAGCAATTATAATTCATTTTACTTTATCTCAGTGAATCCTGCTTTGAAGTTTAAAAACTACCTGCCACTATGATAACTTCTTTATAGGCCTCTAAAATATCTGAGGACAGGTTTGCCCAAGTAGAATAGATGAAAAGCAAATGATACAAGCTTGATGCACACAGCTGTGGACAAGTTAGTTTATCTCACTGAGCCTCAGCTTCCCCATCTGTAAAGTGATTTGAACAGACCTAGCACAGGGGGTTATTGTAAGTTGTACGTGAACATTTATGTACATCACCTAGCGTAGTGATCAAGACTGGCAGATATTCCATAAATAGTAGCTATTATTGTTTTAATGAATAATAACTTGGGCAACTATTATATTAATTTATAGGCCATGTTGAGAAACTAAAGGATTATATTACCGGCAATAAAATTCTTTAAAGTTGAACTTCAGAGTTATCTTTGGTAATAAGGCATGTTTTCAGTAATAATCCTATCTACTCTTACTCATAAACATTGAATATTCAAATTGTTCTGTCCACTTATAAACATATTCTTACTAATAATATACATTAGTATATGTATAATTAACCCTTAGTTTATATATTATGGAAGAGATGAGGGCTGTTAAGGAAACATCACTGAAGCAAATTTACATAACTAATTTTTTCATTGACTTCCATGACTATTCTATAAGAAAAAAAACAACTTCTAAGTAGTTAACTTGAAAAATCGAGTTGAAGAGCAGTGCTTTCATACATAGCAGTATCTTCTTAGCCATAGAATTTGTCCTTTACCACTTACTGGCCTTTTCTTTTTTTCTTCTTCATTTTGATCTTTTCCAGGCCATAAGAATGTCTATGGCTAATAATGATATTCTAACACCGATCTAAAATGTTCAGATTTTAGTCCTAACCAGATCTAAAATGTTCAGATTTTAGTCCTAACCAGTTTGGCTCAGTGGATAGAGCGTCGGTCTGTAGACTGAAGGGTCCCAGGTTCGATTCTGGTCAACGGCATGTACCTTGGATGCAGGCACATCCCCGGTAGGGGGTGTGCAGAAGGCAGCTGATCGATGTTTCTGGCTCTCTATCCCTCTCCCTTCCTCTCTGTAAAAAAGTCAATAAAATATATTTTAAAAATAAATAAATAAAATAAAATGTTCAGATTTTAACTCCTTCAGTCTGGGTTTCTGAAAATCAGCAAAATTGGAATATGTTAAGACCTTTAGTTTGTTTGTTTTTTAGTTGTCTATGTATTCTAATAATCTTAGTTTGATGGCTAAGAAAGTGAGCTTCAAGGCCATACTTTCCAAGTTCAAATCTCTGTTCTGCCACTTTTGAGCTATTTATCCTTGGAAAAGAGACTTCACACTTTATTCTGAAGATGTTTCCTCTGTAAGTGAGAATTATAATAATAGCTCCTACCCCAGCCTTGACTGATACTCTTCAGTGGTTAGAGTGTCGACCTGTGCAACAGAGGGTCTCAGTTTTGATTCCTGATCAAGGGCATGTACCTGGGTTGCAGTTCATTCCCTGTCCCCAGTCGGGGAGTGTGCGAGAGGTAACCAGTTGATGTGTCTCTCCCACATCACTGTTTCTCTCTCTCTCTCTCTCTCTCTCTCTCTCTCTCTCTCTCTCTCTCTCCCCTTCCCTCCCTCCCTTTCACTCTCTCTGAAAAAGCAATGGAAAAAATATCCTCAGGTGAGGATTAATAAACAAATAAAATAATAATAATTTCTATCCCAAAAGGTTGTTGTGAGGATTAGAGGAGTCAATCTATCTGCTTAGTGTCTGCTACAGAAGAATCACTCAATGAATGCTTGCGATTATTATAATAGCTCCTACTTTTTAGTTGAAGATATTGTTCATATTGTTCAGGCATAGCAACATGATTTTATGACCTTAATTAGTGACTTCCTCCCTTTTTCCCAATTTAATGGTTCTAAGCCTATAAAACATGTCTTAAAAGTGTATGATATTTACTCTGACCAGTATTTTTCAACTAGTAATATGCAACAATATCAATGTATCAGTGGACAAATTCTATATTAACAATGTTGTTCCCACCATGTTTAATTTAGCTAATGAACACTATTTCTTAGGGATTGTTTAGCATATCAAATGCATGATTCTTAAGTTTGGTAAGAAGGAAAAAATAAATGGTTAAAACTTACTCTTGTCCTATGTCATTAACTGTTAGCAGTAGCAATACCTTTAACTGTCCTAATTGGGGGAAAGTAAGCCACAAATAAAAGAGGAATATTTACAATCTAGAAAGTTGGGCTAGTCCAGTGGTTCTCAACCTTCCTAATGCCACGACCCTTTAATACAGTTCCTCATGTTGTGGTGACCCCCAATTTCATTGTTACAAATTGAACATAATTAAAGCATAGTGATTAATAACAAAAACAGTATGTAATTATATATGTGTTTTCCGATGGTCTTAGGCGACCCCTGTGAAAGGGTCATTCGACCCCCAAAGGGGTCGCGACCCACAGGTTGAGAACCGCTGCCCTAGTCATTCTTCAGTTGTTTCCACCTTTAGAACTGCATCATGGAAACAGAAATTTTAAGTTACCTATGAGAGCTCTCAAAGCAAGTTCTATTAGTTTATCAAGTTTTAAAAAGTCTTTGTAAACACACACACACACACAAAGATTTAAAGTATCTTTATGAGGCCTGAAATACAATGTTCAGAGCTAACAAACTAGGCACTTGGGTAAAGTCTAACTCTGTTAGTCTTATGAAATTTGCATAACATAGGAATACCATCTGCATTCTTGTCAAGAAAGCTCCCACTGAGTGTTATTCAAACACCAGTAAGAATTTCTTATGATTCTCAAATGATTTGTAAAGTATCATCAAATGCAATTTCTTTAGTAACAGGAGACAAGTTTATTTGTCTTATCTTTCATCCTGGCACAGATTAGGTCTTTTACAAATCTTTGTATGAGGTAGTCATTTCTAGACCTCAAAGTCTTTCTGGCAGCTTGGGGGGCCACTCTAGTCAGGGTCTGTGCCTTTCAGCGGTAGGCCACTTTACAGCCTGGTTCTGTTAACAGTGGGGAGAGGTTCCCATGCTGCCAGTTGCTGAAGGGAGTGGGCTTCTTGCAATACACAGAGAAAAAGAATTTTCTGAGACTCGCATGGGAGAATGAGATATGGTAGAAAACTTTATTTCTGTGGAATCAGAGCCCTGTGTTTCCAAGGTTCCATTTCCATCAGTCCTGCCATAGAAGAAGTATAGCTGTGACCTCAGTGGGGCTAAAATTAAAGCCAGTGTCCAGAGTTTTCCCTCCATGTTGGATCAGTGTCCAGTCCAGCATCAGGCTAGGTTAGTTTGTTTCCTGCTGCAGTCCATCAGTCCATTGCATGTGGTGTCTGCATGGCCATGGGCCATGTGGTGATAGAGGGAGCATAGGCAAGTGCAAAGCCCAAGGAACCAGAGAACCAAGAGAGGGAGCTCCTTTGTCTAGATTATGCATTCCCAAATTTCCTTCTCTAGGCTTGGATTGGCCCCACCTCTTCCAGTCAATGATTTCTGTTCCCAGGTTTGATTGACAAGCACCTTCCCTAGGTCACCCCAACTCACTGCCCAGGCACCTATCTTTTCCTTTGTGAAGTTTCTTTCCCCTTCCGTCCCCGCCCCCCATTAATCTGCAGAGAATGAGCTGGTGGTTCCCTGGGGAGTGTGAAGCTGCCCAAATGACATGTGTCTAATGCCTGGCCTTTCTTTGCTCCTTTCCTATTATTAATAACTAGCTAATTACAATGGTATGGGTTTCATACATAAGAAGACATCTAGATTATATTAGTTCTCAGAGTCCACTAATTAACTTCTGTATATTCCTTTTACAGTCACTTTTCTGGGTTGTGTAATTAATTTTCATTATTTTTATTCATCACTACAAAATGACATGCCCTGTTCTCCCTGCAGGCCTGCTGTGTTGCCTAAAATAGAAGAGGGCCTGCAGAGGAGACAGTGATCTCCCCACTAATGCCAGCTTGTTACCTAAAATTCTCAGAGAATGCAGACTATGTGGTTTCCAAAATATGCACAAATATAATTTTATTAATAAAGAAATTTTTATCTCAGTGGGAGGAAAAAGGGGGCCAGGAATTTTAGATCAATAACTCCAACATTAAAAAAAACACAATATTATAAACACAAAAGCAATGGCAGTGTTTTCATTTCAATGATGTCTTTCCTCTCTAAGGTTAAAAAAAAAAGAGGTGATTGAAAATGCAGCTTCAATTTTTTTTACAATGCATTCAATAATGAGTGTTTGCCAAATATTGGTCATGATATTAATTTTAATTGGCCAAGAGGAGGCAGATTCTTCACCAATAAACATTTTTCATTATCAGGTTAAAAGCATTAGTATTATTAGTAGTATTATTAACCCTTTAAAATAAGTTGTCAGTCTTTTTTTAAGTTCTAAAGGACTATGCTTTGTTGCAGGAATATTATTTTCTTTAAAAGAAGTTTTCAATAATGGTAATCCTTCAATAGCTGGTAATTCTTCTGTACTCACATGCTTTTCACTTTTTTTTCCTCATGTAATATCTAATCTCACTTAAAATGGATTTTATTTGAACCTCATGGACCAGTAAATAATACCATGTTCTTTTTGTTTGTCAAAGATGAATCAGCAAACTGCTCCTACATTATAAGGCTAGTTTTTGACAAATCTGTTAAAGGATTTTATGTTCTAATTTTATGTTCTAATAAATGGTTGCCAATACTTCTTACCTTCAAGAATTTCCTTTCCAGAGTCCAGAGTTCTAACCCAAGTCCCTACCAAACATCCTGGGTAAGACTGATTGGTCTAGGGCAGACCCAAAGTCTTTTCTGAGCATGACGATAAGCAGGAAGGACAACTCAGACTAAGAGTCACTTTATTTTTTACTCTGGTTTACTGCTGAATCAGCAAGAAGGATATATAAATAAAAGATGAATGAATATGCACAGTTCACTGATGCCCCTATGATCCCTCACACAGATGCTATAAAAGTTTGTGGTCAAATGTGGACCACATACGAAAAAAAAATCTTCCAGGAGAGAAGAATCCATGACCAGGAACTCACTGCGCTTTCGACAAGTGGCCTTGTCCACACAAAATCCTGGCCATCATACACTATACTACCACAGTTACATACTTCTGATTCTATTACACACTGTGTTGGTGCACCCATGGAAAGTTGGCCATGGCCTATGGCTCTGATTCTTGCCAATTAAGCCACGTACAATCATCTGTCATTCAAAGCATTAATAATTTAGGTCTGCCTTAATATACAAACATCTGTCTCATATTTCTCCATCCATCACAAGTCTCAGTATAGTCATCCCTGTGTCAATTTATCATTAACATGATTCACACCTCATAGAATAGCTGCCACCTGAAAAAGATCTTTCTCTTCTCCTTGGGTTCCAACCTTAACCATATCTATAATTACCATATCTTTCCTAACAATACAAACCCATCCCAATTTTCTCACCTCATTCTACTCCCCATAATTAATCCCTCTTAGCAAATTTACCCAAATTAGAAAGTAATAAGAATTATCTCTAAACTCATCAAGTTATATACAGTAATTATCTACAGCTTTTGTATGTCAAAAAAATTTAAGATTAAAAATCATGGTTATAGAGGGAGGGCAAAGTATAAAATAAAAATATTAAGAGCCTTCACAATTACTTTCAATATTTGCTCATGCATTTCACTCTCACTGTCCTCAATGTTATTTTCTTAAATTTGTTTATCCTCCATTCATTCATTATTTTAAAAAATCATCAAAACTAATACCTAAACACTAGTTGAAAAACTAGTTAAATTTGAATAAAAGGTAGAGTTTAGTTTTTGAAAGATTAAAATGAGCAAAATATAAAAAATGTGTAAGCATTTTAAGGACAAAGAATGTGTGTTTATGTCTTATACCTCTATAATAGATACCAAGTATTTCTTGCTGCTGTTTCTGCCAAGTGATGATTTGGGGTATTCTTTACCCTTCCTCCAGATCCACTTGCCATCTTTTCTACCTTCTCTATGTCCTGACCTCTATGCCCTGCACTGCCTGGCTCCTGGTTGTGCTCAGGCAAAGGGAGGCACCAGCAGTTGATTATAAGAGCAAGATCCAGGTGTTTAATATCCAGGCTCCCTCCCTGCTGGATTGCAGATTGGAGGAAACTGTGTTTCTCCACCAAATTCACAGCTTGTGTTGATAATTCCTCTTCTACAACATTATCTCTTTCCAGTTTATGGGAAATACACTATCTTCTTGCTCCTCCAAGCTTAATAGAAATGGTACCTTGCTTCTCCTAGTCTCAGTAGGTTTCTCTATCTCTTCATTTGTTTCCCTTAATTCTGTCCATATCTATGGAAATGGTTCTTTGATTAAACTGTTTCTGTCATCTTATTTAAGTGTCACATATTTCCTGAGAGGTCCCTGAGTGATATGATGATGAGTGAATATGCTTTATATCTGTAGCAAAAAAAAAAAAAAAGATTAATTTGCTTCTATTATAGAAGGAATTCTCAAATACTTTGGTCTCAGGACTCCTTTGCATTCATAAAAGTTACCAATAATATCAAAGACTTTTGTTTATGGGGTTAAATCCATCAATATCCATTGTGTTAGAAAATAAAACTGAAAATTTATTTAAAATATGTACTTATTAAATCATGTAAAAATGACAAAAATAAAGTCATGATATTAAAATGAATAGCATAATACTAAATAAAAGTAGCTATAATTTTCAAAAAATAGTAGTGAGAAGAGTGGCATATCTGCATATTTTTTATATCTGCCTTAATAAATGATGGCTAGATGTTCACATTAGATTTCTGCATTTAATCTGTTGTGATATGTTGTTTTGGTTGAAATACATGAAGAAAGTCCAGCCTCATGCAGACATGTAGATGGAAAAGGAAGAAGTAACATAATAGTCTTTTTAGATAATTATGGATATTCTTGTTCGATAACATATCAAGACTTGACAGTCGGTAGTTACTTAAAGTGAAGTGGCAATGTGGATTCAGAAACGTATTTATAAGCTTTTCATATTCTGTTACATTAAAATCCAATGGTCTATCTTGCATTTACATGAATCTTTTATTCATAAAGATTTTGTAATATCATAAATTGGTAATTTAGAAAATATTGTTTCATCGAATTATACAGATCTTGACATGTTTTATGTATAATATAAAAAAAAACCCAAACTTATAAGAAAGTTTTTAAGTATTATACTCACCTTGGAGGATACAAGTTTCCCAAAACCACATAACAATTATACAGGTGTTTTTCCTCAGGATAGCCACTGTGCTTTGGCATGGAGCAGAAGTGCTTTACGGGTATTTCCCAAAGATTACTAAAAAAGTGGACTCCAGGAATGAGATTTAATAAAATTAATCACTGTTACTGCTTCATGAAGGACATTCTTAAATTAAATGATTATTTACTTTACTGTGAGAGCATTTTGGTGATAAGTATGACTACTGACACGGTTGGGTGCCAACCTTGATTCCTCCTAAGGCACCAGCAGTTTTGCCCAGCAATGTTTTGGCACCATCAGTGTAAATGTCAAAAAAAGTTGGTCAGGACAAACTCTGGGATTCAAAATGGTTAGTCAATACTTTAAAGTACTTCGAATATTTATTTCATCAGTATTTGTTTGATCACAAAGAATTCACACACACACACAAAAATCTTCTTTACTGATGAGTTGGTGCTGAGACCAGGAAAATATAGGCAAAACAGCAAGCCTAGCCATGACTAAAGACTTACTCTTTTGTAAATTCTGACCATAAGATATTAACTCAGCCTTAAGTTTCTCAGCTAAATCTTTAATTTAGTCAGTCAGTTGTCACTGCCATGACTTTACTGATGATTCACTCAGCAAAATTCACCTATGTAAATTGTATGAGCTATTGTATGTACTTCATAAGGCTGTGTGATAATTTACCCTGTAAGATAACTCATTTTTTATTTCTAGTTTGAAAAAACTGTAATTAACAATGTTTGCCCTCTTAAAGCTCATCATCTCTATGTTTAGCAGCTCAAATAATACTATAACATAACTGGTATCTTCAAAAATATTCTAATGCATAGGATACAATTAGATAAATTACTAACATCTTGTTATGGGTTCACTCAGCGAGATAGACCACCGACTCAGAATTTAAACTTAAGAGCCTTTATTAAGCTGGCCAGCTGACTACAGTTACAGCACCCTGCCAAAGCAGAGGCTGAACTGCAGCACAGATTACAGGAGTTACATTTTATTATTAAATTCTGTGGAGGCCCAGAGAAAATGTGTCTTTCAAATTCTGGGCCCCCCAATATGGAGGAAACTCTCTTTATTTATACTTTTTCCAGTCTTTTGTCTCCCAAATTTGGAATGAGACTTCTGGGCCTTCTGAGAAAGAAGGCCTGCGTGCTGGGAAGGAGCCATGAGACCATATCTCAAGGCCTGGCCTGATGTCAGTACCTCCCTATCTATGTGTTTTAGGAACAGACAGCACAGCATGACCCGTCTGGCCAAAGCGCCAGATATACAGCCCAGTACAATCTATAAAACCAAAGATAACTTTCATCATATTCTCATTCTTTTTAATGTTTTCCAATTTCTTTGGAAAGGCAGTTTCCATGAGGTTTCATATTTTTTGCAATTTTAGACAAAGCAGGCAACAACATTGCAAAGGCAAGTCTTCTAATCTTTTTTTTTTTTAAGCCAATGATTCAACTTTAAATTCAAAAATACAGTAATTTTTAAATTTTATAATAAATATTACTAAATACTAAATATAGTTTAAGTTAAAACTTAAAAATGTATATAATACTCAAAAATATTTCCTTATTATTACAAAACAAGGCACAAGCTGTTCTTCTTGTGTTTCTGTGAAGGTGCAAAGAAAACTTCATCAGTAAAAGTAACAATTTATTTAATATTAATGAGTTAAGGAGATTGTGAAGGCATAACCAAAACTACTAGTAAGAACAAGATAGAAGTAATTAAAAACAAACTGAGTTAAATTTTTAAATCATATATATATTTATACCCCCAAACTATTACCTTAAAAAGTTATATTAAACATACGTTTTTACCAGGGAAAAAAAGAGAAAAACAAACAAAAATCTATTAGTTGTCAGGTCTATAACAGCGGCACAAGTCAAGTGGTATCTGGAAAGCTTTACTGTACATTTATGAGAGAAGGAGAATAAAAGGGCAAATAACATATCAGTATTGTTATGAAAACTAGAGGCTCGATGCATGAAATTCGTGCAAGAGTGGGCCTTCCTTCCCTGGCTGCCAGCACCAGCTTCCCGCTGGCACCCAGGAGGGCTTCCCTCTAGCCGCTGGCAGGCACCCGGAACCTGGGCTTCCCTCCAGCTGCCCACAGACACCGGGGACCCGGGCTTCCCTCTCAGCCCCAGCTTCATCCGGTAGGTCGTCTGGAAGGACGCCTGATCTAATTAGCATATTACACTTTTATTATTATAGATAACTTTGTCCTGGAAGATATCCTAAAGGAATCTGGAGGACATCTAAGGGTCCCTGAGCTATACTTTGAGAACCATTGCAAATATATTGTTACAGGTAGAATTATTTTATCATTTTCTTATGGGTTATAAATTTTGAACAGTGAAGTAGTTTGAATTCATTGGCTCAGCAAACTAAATCCTGGCACCATTTAAAAAAGGGTTAAAGGTTCAAAAAATAATCTTACGTAGGGAGTGGGACTCTTACATTTTATACTATCAATTGGCTAACAATTTTGTAAGCTCCTATGATAAATGAGCATGAATAAGATAAATGAGCAATCTATTCTGCTCTACCCTTAGAATGTTTTTCTTCAACCTAATAAGTAACACAAAATTTACCAAAATTTCCAGGTAAGAATTTCAACTCTGACTCAGCGCCACAATAAGTATTGAGTGCAAAATTTCAAGAAAAATATATATTTATTATAGCAAGGATCTATAAATCATTTAGAAAGAATCAAGCTGAATCCAGATATGGCAGAGGTGACTCTGGGTTGGCACAAAACTTCAGGATTAAGTATATAAGTCGCAAAACCATAAATATAGAAAAAACATAGACAGTAAAATCTCAGACACCTTTCATAGAACATTTTTGCTGATATATCTCCTAAGGCAAGGGAAACAAAGAAAAAAATGAACAGATGGGACTACATCAAACTAAAAAGCATCTGCATAGGAAAAGAAACTATCAACAAAATGGAAAGGGAACCCACTGTGTGGAGAACGTATTTGCCAATGATACATCTGAAAAGGGGTCAATTTCTAAAATATATAAAAAAACTCATAACACTTAACACCAAGAAGACAAAACATCCAATAAAAAAATGGGTGAAGGATCTGAATAGACACTTCTCCAAAAAGGTCATACAGATGGACAATATACATATGAAAAGATACTCAATATCACTGATCATTAGAGAGCTGCAAATTGAAACCACAATAAGACATCACCTCACACCTCTCAAAATGACTACCATCAATAAATCAACAAACAACTCTTGGTGGGGATGTGGAGAAAAGGGAACCTCATGCACTATTGTTGACAATGCAGATTGGTGTAGCCACTGTAGAAAACAGTATGGAGTTTCCTCAAAAAATTAAACATGAAACTACCTTTTGACCCAGTGATCTACTCTGGGAATATATACTAAGAAACTTGAAACGATAATCAGAAAGAATATATGCAGCCCTATGTTTATAGCAGCACTATTTACAATAGAATAGTCAAGATCTGGAAACAGCTTAAGTGCCCATCAATAGATGAATGAATAAATATGCTGTGGTACATTTACATCAAGAAATATTACATGGCTGTTAAAAAAAAAAAAAGAAGGAACTCTTAACCTTTTGCAACAGTATGGATGGACCAGGAGATTATTATGCTAAGTGAAATAAGCCAGTCAGAGAAAGACAAATACCATATGATCTCACTTATTTGTGGAATCTAATGAACAAAATGGAACCAGAGGCATGGATACATGGAACAAAATACTGACAGCTATCAGAGCAGAGGATGGAGATTGAGGGGAGGGGAGGGCTGGATGAAAGAAGGTGAAGAGATTAGCCAAAGAACGTATATCCATAACCCAAAGACACAGACAATAGCGTGGTGATGGCCAGAGAAAATGGAGGGATGGGGCTGGGTGGTGGTGGGCAAGTGGGAGACCAGTGAATAGCGACATCAGTAATAGTGTCAACAATAAAAATAAAGTTTAAAAAAGTATATATAAGTAAGCAATTAATCTTAAACATTCTCTTTGCAAAGGCCTTTGAGGTCTTAAGGCTTCAGTTTTTTTCAGTATTGTAGAAACTTTAGGTTTATGGGTAGTTATCTCTTCCATCAATAAACTCAAATGTATGTGGTATTTGTTTCTATAGATTGATGCCATTTCTAGTATGTAAATGACATTAGAAATGTAAAACATTCTTTCAGTTATTTTCCAAAGAGCTCTGAATTAACTCTTTTTCAATTTGTATCTTTCAATGAACTTATCCTTACTGCCCTTGGGCAGACATTTTAAAAAAAGAAATTCTTAACACAATTAAATCAAAACATGCCATCCAAGTGATCAGCAAGACAAACAAACAATAAAACAAATATCAACCCATTCTTAAAACTAACATCACCTTTTAAAACAAAGTTCCCTCTCTCAGCAAGGAGTTCCCTGGAGCATATGCTCCAACAAATTGATGGATCTTGGCTTTGAAATTAAAATGCCCAGAATCTGTTAAAGGGAGATGGGAAGCTGGTTCCATAAAGGAGTATCTTCTATTTCAAATGGAGTGTGTATCCTCTACTCCAAAGTGTAAGTCTATGATAAGCAAGGCTGTGGTCTAGAGGATAGCTTTAGGGTCAGAAACATGGGTCTACAGGTTGGCTGAATCACTAGTAGTTGATTCTAATAAATTTTTTAATTTAATAAATGATTGTGATATAGTCATGAGTTCATAAAATCATTGAGTGACAATGAATTTTAACCAAAACAATGGCACAGGGAAGAAAGAAGAAAGCTTACATTGTGGTAAATATGATGTAAAGGGCTTTAACACTAAGGAGTTCCAAGAGAATATCTGCTAGATGTAGGAGGCAGCACAGAGAGAGGGCAAAGGCATATTTTCAGAAATTAGATGAATTTAAAGCTCCATTATGTGCAAGAATTAGTGCAAGAGCAAATTAGAAGTGAAGAATTAACCTATAAAATACAATGCAAATATAGAAGTTATTGTGGTGTAAATAAGGACTCTGAATGATTACAAAGATGGAGAATTCTATGTGAGTGATACATCATTGCACATATAAAAATCATGCATATGACATGGAAGAACATAAGCAATGATGGAGAGTTGTTTAACAAGTGGGAATCAACAAGTGATCTAGAGTTAGGAGACCAAGAAGGAGCAGAACTCAGATCAGGAGCAAGTCAGAGTCACCCTCCTTACAGCTCCTCATTAGGACTTTCACAAAGATCTCCTTAGGGGATCAGTCTGTGCAGAAATATTACACACTTCAGATTTAATAAACTTTAACAAATCAAAGTTTGATTTGCTATTTTGAGATCCAAAGAGCATCAGTATTTCTTTGCATTATATATATCCAGTTATTTCAGTAAAATATCTCTCTTTAACATGTACTATTTTATGTGACATTTCCCCTCCTTAGCCAACATTATCCTCTATGAAATAATTCATAGAAATAGCTCATACCAAAGTTTTTATGTGGGTGGGCAGGTTTCTTGTTCTGTGTTTGTCTTTTTTGCAGGGAGGGGGAAGGTGGTCTTGGTTTGTTTTACTTTTTGTCTGAAGCATTGCTCTCAAGCTTTTTTTGGTAGAATAAACTCATGGATTCTTTAGATCAATTGCTGCTTCCTATTTGCTTGATTTTTGGCAAGTTTGTACTTCTTGAACTCTCCATGAGTAATCAAGGTAGGCAAAAAGAGAATAAAGCACTGAGTGCTGTATTTGTCTTACTTACTGGCAATTTGTGGGTTTTGTGTATTTTCATTTTTAATATCATATTTATTTTCTTTCCCTCCTAGAAGTACAAGTTAGCTCAGATAATAATTGCCTTAGTTCCTGGTGTGTATACTCCTGACTAGCTGTGGATGTCTTTCTGCAAATGTTCCACCTCTCCCCAGTGAAAGCTGAAATTCAAGCAACCTATGTGGCACTTTGGTCTCAGCCTCTCTGTGAATCTTCATCATCTCTTTTGACTGACTTAAGAACCAGATTACAGCCTGTGCCGGCCTGCAACAGAAGGGAGGCATTTACAACAGCCTAGGAAAGAGGCTTGAGATTGCCCTGCCAGGCTTCTTTCTGTTAAGGAATTTGTCCTGCCTCTACACCCCCATTTTTGTTCAATCAATTGCCTATCTCAAAAGCTTGTGCTTCTGAATTTGAACTTAGGAAATAAATGATGCAGATCTTTTTAACCGGAGTAAGTCTACCAGACATTAGTCTCTCTCTGCAGAAGTGGCATGGAACTTCCTGGTGGGGAAGTGAGGCAGGAGGCAGGCAAATAGAGAAGGTGGTGAACTTTCTAGACCCGGGGGAATAGACACAAGGGTGAGACCACCTTTAATTCTGGAAATAGTACAGTGCACTCAGATTCAAATGTAAAGGAATAAAAAAAGTCCTCCAGAGACAAATACAAATGCTTTGGGGATTATCTCCCTTCAATTAGTGCAGATAGCCAGGAGTTAACAGTACCAGTACAGTGGGGCCTTGACATACGAGTTTAATTCGTTCAGTGACGGAGCTCATAACTCAAATTACTCGCACAGTATGTCAAATCACTGTGATGTTCACTGTGCCAACTAGCCGTGGGGTATCTGAAGCTGGCTCGTAACCCGAATTTTTTTGAGCTTGCAACTCAAAGCAAAAAATCGGCCCAGAGACGGCTCGTATCTCAAAAAAAAACTCATTAGTCGGGACACTCGTAAGTCAAGGCCCCACTGTACCTTGCTAGCTAGGGCTATCTACTCTGCGGCCCTTATCCTCTCAGCAAATTGCTAATGGAGAAATGCCAGGCCCTGCTCTACAGAGGACCAAGGATATCCCTTGGCAAATAAAACCATTTCCTAAAAATGCTACCATGGTTAGATTTCTAAATCTAAACAAAATAATATACCTTTAAATATGACATAGGTTTCTTACCTATGGCTTCTAATCTTTACACATCAAACCAATACTGTGTTTTTCTATGTAAACACAGATCTTTAAGTCATAAAAATGAAGAATGTTCATTTTTCTAAAAGAGATAACCATTGTATTTTTAGAGAAAAGGCCCCAATCTCCAGCTTCCTTCTACTCTCTTAAATACATCTTCAGTGGAAGCAATGGCCACATATTTAACCTGGCTCAGAAACTTTTCTCAACTAACTGAAAAAGGAAAAGGAGCCATATTACTTGGTGCTCATCGCGGACAGTGTGTGTTTTTTTATGTGGTTGTGATTGTGTGTATTTGTTCATTTATATTTAAGGAGCACCTGTGAAGAGATATCATAAGTAAGTCAAATTTTATTCCCCCATGTATTTTTTAAGAACACGTGGCAGGATATTTGCTAATAGGTAGTAGAGATGGAAGAATGAAACCCCAATTTTTTAGCGTGGGCTGCTATTTTTGTAGATAAAGCATTGAACAGATGGCTTGTGGCTTCACAAAATTCTGGTTCAAGGTTGATCACTCTTAAAGGAGCCTGGATAAACCTTACAAATTCCAGTTACTTTAAACCAAACTTTTATTCTCCATGGGAGAGAGTAAATCCAGCTCCCAGTATGCTTTTGTCATTAACAAAAGCTCTGAGGGTGGTTTCACAGGGATTTTTATGCATTGTTCTATGTTCTTTGTTTGATTTATAAACTGCTGAGGGGAAATGGGGTTGTAAACCTAATCCAGGTTTATGATATAAAAGGGCAGCACATTTTAGAAACACCTTGTGGTCTTACAAATAGAGTTAACTTTAAGCAATTAATTTAGTTAAATAACTGACTCAACTATGTATTAAATTGCTGCCAGTTGGAAATGATGGAGCTTGGCAGTTTTACTGTCAAATATAGTGGGTACAGGAAAATATGTGGAGACTGGAGACTTGCAAAAGACTAGCTGCTGTAGCATTTAGTGATGGAAAAATCAAGTAATTCACCCTGACCATACTCAAAAGAAAAAATTTGAAAAGCAAGCTTCCACTATTAAACAGCTAATTATAGTGTGTTTATGTGTATAGAGCTTGATTGTTAATTGCTTAAACTAAGTTGTTCTCTGAAGACAAGTGCTTGCTTAGATTCCTATATGCTTAGAGACTGATCTGAGAGTAAGCTGGTCTGTTTTGCAGGGTGTAAATTGATTGACATAAACTTGTAGTCTGGATTTTAGAAAGGAGATTTTATTGACTGTCTTGTGCAAAAAAATAAACTGTGAGGAAAATCCACAACTTTAGTAGTAAAATTAAAAATATTACATGTCTGCCTTACATGACTTTTGGAGAAACATTTCTTAGCTTTTTTATTCCCATCAGCAAGAAAAGGAAAGGAAAAGAGAAAATAAATGAAATATAGCAGATTCTGGATCATAAGATTTTATGGGTTCAGAGGCTTTGTGATTAGTTATGGAAAATAAAATCCCTGGGAAAAGATCAAGGGATGTGGAATTATTTGGGCTGCAGGAAAGCAGGTTGAGGACTAATGTAAATGGTCTTGAAGTCTATGAAAATCTACAGAAAACAGACAAGTAGCTCTTCTATTTGAACATGAACACAGAGCTTTAGTAAAAGTTGCAATATAGATAATTCAGATTGGAAATAATAAGAATAAAAGAGTATTTGTTCTTAAAGTTGTTGTTTTTAAATAGACACTAGGATTCTATAAATGACAGTGGCATTTCAAATAGAAAATACAAATTTTTCAAAATTTGTATTAATAGTTCCTATCAACTTTGGTTATCAAAGTTTGGATTTGATCAGAAGCATAGGCTTCAAGAAAACTATTACTATGATTCATAATTGTTCAAATCGTGGTAATTAAGTATAGTGTGAGGTTACCTTGTAGACTTATACGTACCCAGAAGACAAGGAATAATGACAAAAAGTAAATTCAATGTCAGGGGAGGTCATTCATTCCTTTACATCTAGTTAAAATTGGCTCGAAGTCCCTACCCCATGTCTTTTAGAAGGTCCATGCCCTCTGAGATTTTTGAAAATTTCCCAAGGCGAAGGGCCCCATGGTTTCAAGTTCCTTTGAACTTGGAACTCTAAGTCTAACTTGGGTCTGAAATTCCAATTTAAAATATAATAATAATAATAATAATAATAATAATAACTCAGTGTTATAAGCTATTGTGTACATAATGGACTTTCACATCAAAGAAATTGCCCTTCTTTATCAAATAACTTTGTAGGTACACTAGTGTTGTCAGACACTAAGTTCGGTTAGGCCAGTAAGCCTCAACTATATTGAGTAAGGATGGTCTGCCGAAAAGTGTAGCTAGTTTGTATAATAATAAACCTGGAAAAGTATACCAAGTCAAGTCAAATAGCAAGTCAGCAAGAGCAAACTTCACCATGCCTTTCTACCACTGCAGACTAGCTTTCAGGGAAGGGACATCTGACAGAATTCAGGAGAGTAATTAACTGAAGGACAGCATGCAGTTTTGAAGTGAGCTGTGTCTGGTTCAAATCAAGAGTAGAGAACAGAGCTTTTTGTTCTTTCCTTCTGTGAATGTCAAGCTCAGTGGTGCAAAACTATTTTAAAAAAGAGAAAGAGAGAGGTAGTTCAGTGTGATGGATTAAGCTAAGAGATAAGTATGATCTTAAAATGATATATCACCTCAAGAAAGTCATTTTCCCCATTCATAATGAAAGCAAATAAAGGGTGTTCCAATGTTTCTTGTTTGTAATAGTCCCTGTTAATTTTGTTTTATCAAACTTGGGGCTTTCCTCCATTATTCTTCCCAGCTTTCTTTGAGTTAAAGTATGGCTCTATAAAAAGAAATGAAATCATCTGTTCATTAACTTTTTACTCAGTAAACATTTTTTATCATCTTCAACTACAACTCTCATAATTTTTCTAGTCACCATTCTTCTCATCTATTTTCACATTCCTTAGTTTTCATGTCAGTCCGAAATGCTTCAACCCATCAGTTAAATTAGTTCTGTTTTTACAACAGCTCACAAAGGGGTTTACAGCTGAAACTCTTCCTCTAATCTAGCTCTTCTTGCTGCATGTACTACTTCTTTATTGACCTTAGCTTTGCAGAGCTTTAAAAATAATACATATCAGCAAGGGTTTCATGCTTTCTAATCAGATGTTTTCTCCTGCTAATCATTCAGTTACCTGATAAGAAACAGATGCAACCTATTTGAAACGCGAACTTAAGAGTGAACTGCTCATAATCGTTGCATATTTTTTAGATATTCTGTGTCTATGTTGTGAAATGCCCTAGAAGGCTTTTACTGGTAAGCATTTAGATTATATTTTATACCTACAAGCTTTTTCCTAACAAATGACCCATTCCAACCCATACAAGCTGACAAACAAAACAAGCAACAACAAAGATTCAACTGACATTGAAAGCCACAGCATTTATAAGTAATCTGCAAACAAGAGTGCTAGAACTGTGATAATACCAATTTTAAAACCTACAAATCCCCTGTTCTCCAAAAGCTCATGATATGTTGTAAGAAGTAAAGACATAGCCCTAGCTGGTTTGGCTCAGTGGATAGAGCGTTGGCCTGTGGACTGATCTGGTCCTGGGTTCAATTCCGGTCAAGGGCACATGCCTAAGTTATGGGCTCAAACCCCAGTAGGGGGCATGTAGGCAGCCAATCAATTATTCTCTCTCATCATTGATGTTTCTATCTCTCTCTTCCTCTGAAATTAATAAAAATATATTTAAAAAAGAAGTGAAGACATAAATATTTATAATCCAGAGCATAATATGCTAATTAATTTTTTAATTTTTTTATTAATTAAGGTATTACAAATGTGTCTTTATCTCCCCATTTACTTTAATTGAAGAATATACAACGTATTATGTAAAAAGAGAGAAAAGAAAAAAATTCTTCTGTCTACGGAGAATGAGGGAGGGCTTGATGGAGAATATAATGCTTGTGTTGGATCTTGAGAGTAGAGATAGGACAAAAGTCTAGGCTTGAGCACAGCATCAGCAGCAACCTCTGAGAAAATCTTTAAGGGTCATGCAACTAGGATCCCCACCAGCTTTACTGATAAGAGATTACAGATTTGAAATAGGTTGATAGGACAGTGAAGTGATGCCTATCAATAGTGCAATACCAACCAAAGGGGCTTGAACTGAGGCATGCAACAAACTCCAAATATAAATACACTCAAGCATTTGTTTAATCAGACTGCCAAATGAACTGAAATATTTAATTTATTTTTTAAAATATATTTTATTGATTTTTTACAGAGAGGAAGGGAGAGGGATAGAGAGTTAGAAACATCGATGAGAGAGGAACATCGATCAGCTGCCTCCTGCACGCCCCCTACTGGGGATGTGCCCGCAACCGAGGTACATGCCCTTGACCGGAATTGAACCTGGGACCCTTCAGTCCGTAGGCTTATGCTCTATCCACTGAGCCAAACCGGTCAGGGCTGAAATATTTTAACAATAATAGAAAAATAAAGAGTCCAGTGGACCTCTTCAAATTAGAGCTAAATCTATGTGGGCATTTTTTCTAATTGACTTTACTTTTTAGCACAATTATGTTCATAGCAGAATTAAGGGGGAGGCACAGGGATTTCCCATATGCCGCTGCCTAGACACATCCATAGCTGCCCCCATATCAACATCCCCCACCTGAGTGGTACACTTGTTACAATCATGAACCTACATAACATCATAATCACCCCAAATCCATAGTTTACATTATGGTTGTTTTTTTTTCTTTTATAAAAATAACAAAATCAGGGCAATCAGCATGTTCTCCAAATCAAATCTGAGCTAAATCAATATTTATTCCTCCTCCTTTCTTATCTGTGGTTATTAATAAAATTCCAATTAGGGCACCAACATTTGGATAACAATTTTAAGCTTTAGTAACTGAGGCTTTTACAACTATTTGATGATTTGGAGGGTTTTTGTTTCGAACCATTTTCATCAAGGACAAAATAAAGGCAAAGAGTCCCTAAGCTTAAGTTTCTAGTTCATCAATTAAATCCTATTCTTTCCTTGTAGCCAAATGACTTGTTCAGACAATTCAGGAGGAATATGGAAGTAGCTGGGGGCGGGGGGGGCGATATTTTTGCTGAGAACTAGTTTAGTAATAATAAACAGACACCTCAACATTTGCTGCTTCTTAATATACAAATGCTTATAAAGTTCCTGGTGAGTTCATCTCACCCCATGCTCTGTGTACACATGGCCCTTTCAGTAACCATGAGAAGCAGAGAGGCAGGGATCTGATGACTAAATGGCCCCTTTTTCCATTGCTTTGATCCATCACCAATTCTATTTAGTCATCTCTGCTCTGAAAACTGAGTCGCTCTATGACGTTGAGGGCACACGATGGCTTGTTTTGGCACTAGCTCTGTAGAGCTAAACCTCTGGGCTACAGAAGCAGAAAGATTTAAGAGCCTCTCACCTCACAAACTTGGGTTTCAGGCCAGGGCAGTGACAACCTGTCAGAATCTCGTTTGTGGCACCCAAGCAAACCAAGCACATGGACAGCGGAAATGGCTAGAAAAATCCTCAGACCCTGGTTCTCTTGGTCATTAATTCCATTGATTATTTTGGTGCTTAACCACTGAGACAGGCCCTGGTGCCAACCCAAAATACAGCAAGTCAAGTCACATTTCTCTTGGCCTTTTAGAAAATTCAGATGTGCCCAAATCCTAAAAAACAGCTGAGTTTAACAAAACAAAAAAAAAAGAAAGAAAGAAAGAAAGAAAGAAAGAAAGAAAGAAAGAAAGAAAGAAAGAAAGAAAGGAAGAAAGGAAAAGGAAAGAAGCAGGGAGGAAAAGTGTTCCAAACAAATGCAATGTTGATCTGCCTTTTATTAATTTCATTTTTTATCTTCTTGTGTACAGACATTTGACAGCTGTGACATTCATGGGCAATGCATTTGAAAAAGAAGACATAAATATTCAGAGACATATTAGAATGCTGTTCAATGTAAGCACCTGTCTACTTAGTGTTGACAGAAAATCATTTACTTTGCTTTATGCATGTTCCCTCCAGAGACCACAGAGGTCCTATTTTATTTAAAGAGCTGGTCCCAATATCAGTGCTTGCTCTCAAAACTGCAGTATATATGGCTAATTATATTTATTGAGGAAACAATTTCGTTTTATATTTTCAATAATACTTAAACAATTTTGTCAAGCCTGACCTCAGAAATGATTTCCCTAAGGAGTCAGTTAACAAATGTCTTCGCACAAGGCCTGATCCCAGGGCCCTTATACTGTATGGTTTCCATGATCTCCTAGGGAAGTTTTTCAAGTATAACTTTCATACAGAAAGGACACAGGTGCAATTGCAAGATCTCGATGGGGCTTATGAAAAACATCACAGTCAATGAAAACTATGCTGGTATCTGAATACACACATTAATTATTTATTATACTTTGATTATTACCATCTTAATATTCATTGTACATAAAGTTGCATGAATCATGACTTTTTAACTCAGGTATGTCAAAATTGGTCAATCTTTGTTTCTTCTCTACTCTGGCCAGATCAGAAAAGTAATCATGGAACCTGACTGAAACAGGTGTCAACACAGAGTAAAGGAAGAAAGAAATAACAAAGAAAGAGCAACCTTTGTCAGGATGCTACGGATGTTGTGGGGATCTCATGAGGTGGTTTTGATGAGCGTTCTCAAAGAAAGGCCTTTTGACTCATTCCCAAGTCATTAAAATAGGTACGCTTAAGTTAAATTAATTATTCACCCCAAAGTGCTATTCCCCTTCCTGTACTTGGTATAATGCCTATTTTGAAGGTGTATGGTTTGCAAAGGGTTAATGCCCAACTACTGTGATGTTTCCTTTGACTGAATCTCAGGTCAGAATTACAAATGTACGTATCATATTATCAGAGATAGAATGTAACACAGCCCGAAGTGAACAAAGCCTAATTTTGGAGCTATGACATTTCTCTCCATTTTTGTTTCACCTGACATGAGTGTGTAATGATGTTAGCTCAGCCTAAAGAGGTGGGGGTGAGGGGTGGGCGCTGTGGCATGGGGGAAATGCAGCTGGAACTGGCTGAGGCCTCCTGCTCAAGACTTCCAAACCCTTACAATGCTGCCACCTACAGGCCTAAACTTTCAAGGCGGATTCCATCAGTAGTGTGTTTTCTTTCCTGTCCTTAACAATGAAAAACATACACAATCGTGATAAAAGACCAGAGCCCCAAACTCAGAATCCTGCAAAGAGTTAAATCACCAGGTGAGCTGAAACAACAGGCCCTTTAGCTTTCAATGCCGTTACATAATTTAATTAGGATCATCACACGGCAACTGAAGCTGTCCAGAGGAATTATGAGCCACAAGTTCAGATCACATGCGAATCCTTTTGCTCAATTAAAGCTAAGCAATTTTTAGGGTTTTTTTTTTTTCCCCTTATATGCAAAGAGCAGTGAAGCGTGGCCTCCATATTTTTCACATTAAAATTATTACATAAAGCCTGTAGCATTTGAAGTGCTTAAGGGAAATCAAAATGTTACACTCTGACCTTGGGCATTTCAATTTCGTCATTTTTAAAGCTATTGTTGCCATGCTCTTCTTTGTTCTAAGAAAATGACTGTGGTTAGTTATAATAGCTGAATGAATAATTACTGAGGGAAGAAAAGAAATGTGTAATGGTGCTGAAATGATTCTTGAGCCTACGTACTACTAGAGAGAGTTTTAATTCTGTTCTGAAGTTCCAGCATCGTGACTAGAGGAATTATCCTATTTCTCCCTCCCCTAGTGTGTATCTCCATAAAAGTGACTGTAACCCTTCTCAGTAGACTATCCGGTCTATTTTGAAGCTGTTTTCTTAGGATCAAAGAAAACACACAACTTCTGGAGGAGTCTGATCCTAGGTTGATCTATATTTTGCAATATAAGCACATGCAGCATGAACCATATTAGGCTAATAATGTCCATTATCAAGATTTTTGTCTAAAGTCTTAAACTTCCTTTAGGCATTAAGCTTTCTTTATGGTGGGTTGTATCAGCAGACAGAAAAGATGCCAGTACTTTCTAGTTTGAACTGTGCTTTAAACATATATAATCAGATACAAAATTATAATTTCAGTAATTTTAAATTAGAGCTTAAGATTATATTTGTATTTGTGAAAATGACTATTTTCAAATCAAGCCATTTTAATTTTCTAGACTAATGGACGTTTAAATTGTATGTTTTCTTGGAGGAATAAATATTATTCTTAATAAAAGATCATTCTAATAAAAGTGACATAAATGGAAGATGCAAAGAAATAAAGTCATTACTAGGAAGACCCTTACATTCAGTTGATGATGTTGGCAACTTGGAGTCGTTTTATTTATTTGTTTGTTTGTTTCTTTTTAAATCCCCAGAATTTCCGGATGTCTTGCTTAAGACAATTGAAACTACAACAGACAAAAAAAAAAAAAAAAACAACCTCCAGTGAGTACTGTGGGAAATTCTTACTAACTCATAGATCAAAGAGAATAGGCAAAACTTATTTTTCAGTATTACAGCTTACTTATTATTTACAGTAGAAAAAAATCTGGATTTTAAGGGCACACACAACCAGTGTATCTGAGTCACATATTGTTTATTAGTTTCTTAGCGGAGAGGTACACAAAATGCAAAAATTAGGCAATCTTTATTTTTTTAAAAATCTGAAAAGGTTAATTCTTTCTACTTTTGCGACTAGATATTTGCAGGATTAACACCTCCTTTAAACACTAGTTGGATTTAGCTATAATAAGAATATAAATACAATAACACATTCCTAAGGGAAATACAATTTCTTAAAAATTTCCATATTTGCTACAATAAATGTTATGCCTAGAAATTTTATAGCTAACAGAACACCGAAAATACTATACCCAGAGCTAGAAAACTGTTTCAGTACAAAGTAAGTCTGATATATTACCTCCCAAATACACAGCATATCCCTGGTAAAGTTGTAAATTACGGTTGCAAATGAGGCCACAAACAAAATTTTGCTCAAGGCATGAATCATAAATTCAAACAATAATCATCTCCTGCGTGAGGCACAGCTACTTTGTTTACTTCTTAGACACTGTTTCCTAAACATGAAGATGAAAATAGGTCAAGGAAATTTAGCATCTTTTTCTCCTGAAGCATGTTCTGCTATTGGATGCACTGCTTTATTTACAATTGCATAAGCTTTTTAAATATTAAAAAAATCGGTTTTCATAATGCTGAGTCTTTAAGCACGTCAACATTTTACCTCATGATGACATCATATCATTAAATCTATAGATATTTACTGAAGAAAAACAAGCGATTCCCACTAGTAACCTGCTATGTGGAATTCTGATGTGTTTTTTTAAATGGAAATTAAAAAGGTATTTAGCTAATGGTCAATGGCTCTTTTAATCTACTTAGTATATATAATAATTTGCTCTTGCTTGAACATATCTGAGGGGCCAAATGCTTTTCTCTTGTTACATTTTAGAATTTCTAAACGCCTAATACTACTAAAATCTTTCTAAGCATGAAGCTGAAAAAGGCAGACCTTTAATTAAATCTATTCAAATCATAGAAATAATCATGCAGTTAAATCATTTAAATACCAGTTCTAACAATAATCTTGGAAGAACATACGATTAGAAAATATTGTTTGGAATGAAGATTTTGAACATTAACATAACGGTTGCTATTTATGGACAATAAGAATGCAGCATGCTTGCTTGTCTAAAAGATCCTTAACTGTCAAAAACTCACAAACTTCCTATTCTTTCAGCAATAACTATCAATAATAATAGCAATAACAATGGTCACATTAATTGTTTAGAATATATTCAGGATCATGCTGTATGCTTTTATGGATTATTCCATTTAATTTTTACAATAACTTTAGAACAAGGATGATGTTTATATCTGTCTTATAGATTATGAAACTGAGGCTTACAGACAAAAGTAAAGAGCCTTGTTCATGTCGCCCTGAGCTAAGCCCTGGGCATTCAAAGATGGACTGAAGGACAGTCTATTTGCTGAAGAAACATATAATCCATTCATTAAAACTTCCTATCAGTGTATTAACCAAGGGGGAGACACACATTTGATTCATTTTAAATCTATCCATTTGAAATCTGACAATTTATTAGTACTTATACAAAACTAATAAATTGGCACAATGATGTACATAATGCAATTATTCAAACAGTCTTTATTGGATGCCTAGCAAGTTTATTATTAAATGACTAAGTCACTCTCTACTAGGGGGTGTGAATTCAGTGGTTAGAAAAATGAAGGTATTTCTGCCCTTAAGGAGCTTTTACAACAGTGGGAAAATCATTTTTTTAAATCTGTAAATAAAAGTAAAAAACATACAGAATAGAGAATAATATAAAAATGAGCAAGTGATCAGAAAATGTCTCTAAATAGGTTCTATTTGAGCTGAGACCTTAAAAATGAGGTATCATCGGACCAAGACATGGAAAGGGTATCCTATGCAAAAGGAAATGTAGGTGCAAAGGGTCTGAGGCTGAAAGAACTTACATGTATGTGCACAAGAAACTGGAGTGTGGTAAGTCCAAGGGTACAAAGTGAAGGCTTATTGTCCGCACATTCACCCCCTCAACCTTCTCCATCTCAGTCACTTACTCCACTTCTACCTGACTGTCCAAGCTGAAAGATAAGAGTCGCATTCAATTTCTCTTGGCCCTTATACCCCACATCCAATCAATTAACAAGTCCTATTGGTTTGGACTCATTATCCTTATCCAGCCTTTTCCATTCCTCATCCTAGTCCAATCTAGAATCTTCTCTTGCCTATATCACTGCTAAAGCTTCCTAACTGGGCTGCCTGCTTCGTCCCAGTCACTTCTAATTTCATTTTCCTCACAGCAGCCAAAGTTATCTTTTTAAATGTAAAACAGTTTACATAACTACCCTACACAAACCCCTCTAATATATTTCTTTTGCTCTTTCTTTTGATATCCATATAATATGTTTTGCCTTGTCTTTCAGATTTTCACTTAAATGCCATTATCTAAATGCGGCCTTCTCTCAGGGCTCAATCTAAGATTGGTCCCACTGTGGCACATCATATTTATTCTTTTTAACTTTCTATTTATGATATATCTTCATCTCCTGAAACACAATTTTTAAGGAGAAATCTTGTCTATCTTACACAGTGTCTCCATCATTGAGCTATGTACCAAGCACCTAGCAGGCTCTCAATTCAATTGAAAAGGTTGGAGAAGTATGCAGAGCTCAAAATATCCCTGGATCTTTGGTCTATAGTAAAAAGTTAAAAAAGCTATTGCTGTGTGGAGAACAGAGTGAACAAGAGCAAAAAGTAGAAGCAAGGAGATGGATTATGAGACCAATTCATCAATATGAGAGAGAGATGGTTTGGGCTTGGTCTAGAATGGCAGTATTAGAGATGGCAGAGAAATGGATGCATTTGTGATATAATTTCAACTTGCTGATAGAATGCATCTGGAAAAGAAAAGTAATAATTTTTTTCCTACACTATTTATTTATTTATTTATTTGCATGAGATGGCAGGACGGGTGGAGTTAAAGGAGGATGGACCTGGAGGAAGGACAATGAATTTGAACTGGATCTATTTAACCACCCTGAGACAGACTTAATTTTCTGGCAACACATTTGGGCTTGCTTCAGGTCCAGCATTCCTCCTCAGAGGGGCAATTTAAGGAAAGGTCAACCTATTAACAGAAAAAAAATATTTCTTTAGCAGATATCCTGCCTTGATTAGATGGCAGCACCACTAGACACAAACAACAGCCCATGAAGAATGATGAACATTTAGCTCTTCATTTTTAATGCCCGTTTTCCACAGAAGCCAAAAACAATATTGTCAAAGAATTTCCAGCCCTGAGAATACTACATGGAAGAATTCACGGATCAGGAAGGCTTTTCACTGCATTTAACTGAAACATGATGATGCTGTCAGTTTTTAATCTTCCGTTCCCACTTTACATTCCCTCCATGCAATCTGTGGCAACAGGGGTATGCAAGAGGAGAGGTAACCTGATGCCCTTAGCAGTGTGTTAGCCACTTTTACTAGGGGAGGCCTGGGGATATGAACTCTGGTAGTAGAGCTGTGGGAGCAAGCCTATGTAGGAGTCCAAAAAAATGACAGTGATTACAGAAGGAGTAGTGGTTACAGGATAATGAAAACTGGATAAAGGAGCATAGCAGAATAGAAAGTACCTGGGATGTCTCCTAGTCCTTAAGACAAAATAAAAAATTGTTTTTTAGAAAGTTTCCTGGTCAACTTAGAGATTGATATTCTAATAGATATCCAAGTATTAAGAACTTAAGAATCACTGTTCAGTGATATTTTATCTTTATGACAAAGGTAGCCATTCTATTCATCTTCATTTTTTCTATTAACATTATTCATGAAATAAGAATGTATTGGGCTCTAATATAATCCTAAATTTGTTAACATCTACCAAATATAGGTTTAGAATGCACGGCAAAGGTTAAAAATGCAATCAAAATTAGGTAAATGACAACAAAGACATTACTTTGGATATAAATTGTTCTTAACATCCTTGCAGAAAATATGTAATAACTATTGGTTTATAACTTCTAAAGCAAAAAAAAAAAACCCATAGTCAATATTCTACTTGACATAGATGATTATGAGAATTGAATGATTAATATTTTCAATTATAATTTTAATGTTGCAAAAAAGGAGAGATAATACCAACATTAATATGATTATTATGAATATAACTGAATTCCAGTAATAATCTTAATGCATAACTAAATAAAACATGGTCAACGAAAAGCATGCATTAATGTAAGATCAACAGAATGAACTGGCAATTTGCTTTACACCGTTCCTATGCTGTTAATTAAGAAGTGTGTGCCAGGGATGTCCCCTCCCTGCCTCCCCCAGCCAGGGAGAGCTTGAAGGGCCTGAGTCCAGCCATAAAATACACAAACAGGAGTTTCTCTCCCCGCAGTCTACTGGATCCAATGTCCCATTTGGGATCTGAAGTTTCCTGGTGCACAAACAAGCAATTCCCCAAGGGTCCAAAGATCAGGTTAGCATAGAGTCAGCACCCAAATACAATCATGTGCCACTTAAAGACAAAGATATGCTTTGTGAAATTCATCAATTGAGGTGATTTTGTCATTGTGTAAACACCATAGTGTGCAGTTATATACACCTAGACGGTCTAGTCTACTACATACCTAGGCTATGTGGTTGGCAAACTGCGGCTCGCGAGCCACATGCGGCTCTTTGGCCCCTTGAGTGTGGCTCTTCCTAAGCCTTAGGAGTACCCTAATTAAGTTAAGAACAATGTACCTACCTATATAGTTTAAGTTTTAAAAATGTGGCTCTCACAGCATGCTACTGTACAAAACAATATGAGTTTAAATCAGCGGTTCTCAACCTGTGGGTCGCGACCCCTTTGGCGGTTGAACGACCCTTTCACAGGGGTCGCCTAAGACCATCCTGCTTATCAGATATTTACATTACGGTTCATCACAGTAGCAACATTACAGTTATGAAGTAGCAACGAAAATAATTTTATGGTGGGTCACAACATGAGGAACTGTATTTAAAGGGCCAGAAGGCTGAGAACCACTGGGTTAAATCAAGCATAGAGAAAATGATGCAATCAGACACGAGATGCATGTCTGCTACTGGAGTAACATAATATAAGTTTGTTACTTTAAAAGTAACAAACTTTTAAAAAATAAATATATTGCCCTAACCGGTTTGGCTCAGTGGATAGAGCATCGGCCTGCAGACTCAAGGGTCCCAGGTTCGATTCTGGTCAAGGACATGTACCTTGGTTGCGGGCACATCCCCAGTGGGGAGTGTGCAGAAGGCAGCTGATTGATGGTTCTCTCTCATCGATGTTTCTAACTCTCTATCCCTCTCCTTTCCTCTCTGTAAAAAATCAATAAAATATATTTTTTAAAAAATAATAAATAAATAAATATATTGGCCTTTGAGCCAACTTTAACAAGTAGAAAGAGAATACTCTAAATTAAAAATTTTTTAAAGTATACAATAGTAAATACATGAACTGGTACCATGGTCACTTATTATCATTACCAAGTATTATGCGCTGTAGAGTTGTATGTACTGTACTTTTAGACGACTGGCAGTGTAGTAGGTTTGTCGGTACCAGCATCACCACAAGCACAAGAGGAATGTGTTGGGCTACAATGTTCTGATGGCTACGATGTCACTAGGCAATTAGAAATTTTCAGCTCATTGTAATCCTTAGGACCACCAATTGTATATGTTTTCCGTCATTGACTGAACCATCGTTATGCCACAGCGGGAGGCATTACTGATTCCCTTCTTATGTTGACTAGATAATATGCTGATAGAACAAATATGTATTTGGCCTCTATTTTACAGCAGATTCTGACTCTTTGGTCTGCGCAGCCCCTGGGTATTCGAGAGTTTAGCCTCACAAGAGTTCTTCTCCCAAGCAATTAGCCACAATTTCTTTTTTTGACCACGGGCTTCCCAGTGGATAATTTTAGGGATGAGGGACACATGCCCAAATGTTTCTGTTCCCACTCTCCTTATTCTTCTTTGAGCTTCCTTTCTTTATCTACATTTCTGTGTTTTTGTTTTGTTTGTGTGTGTTCTTCATTGTTTTCTCCCCAGAAAGAGACTGTCAGCAAGGACCCTAGCATTCAGCAACACGTAATTTATTTACCTTCCCTAAAGTAGAAGGAGTCAAGTCCTCAATATACAAATTCATTTCACAGAGGAAAGAGGAAATGTTTTTACTCCTATTGTTGTCTTAGTCATTTTTAGAATGGGCAAGGTGCTTATAAATATAAAACATTAACTAGTAAACATACAGAAGGACATGTATTTTCATACCTGATTATGAACACTAGTGTTTAAACAATTCCTGTCTGTCAAGTGACTTCCTAAATCTTTAGACCCTGCCTTCTTTATCCTCTGTGAAATGGACCCCAAACAATCCCCTTAATGACAGTGATGCTTTGTAACATCAGGAGATCCTCCTAAAGCTATCCTGCCAAACCTGCTGGGGTTTTTTCTTAACCCAAACCCAAAGAAAATTAAAAATAGTCTGTACCAATTCTAACCTGACTCAATTTTCATATGGCAACATTAGAAAATAGAGTGTGCTGGGATGCACAGTGAGTGTCCTTTAATCTCTCACAAAAACAGACACAATTTCTAAAAATTTATTCTCTCCCCCCAAAAAACTGGTTCTTGTTCCCCTACTCCAGGTAAATGTGTATATTTATTTGTAATGAAGCTTTTTAGGTATATGATAAAGCTGAAAATGATGATACAGCTGCACAGTTGAATGAAAGCCAGCACAGTTGCAAAGCCCACCAGACCTTGCTAACAGAAGTGATGCCATATATATATATATTGTGCTAATGAGGTTGAGACTCCATCACGGTCACGACCAGCTCAGGAGGAGAGGCCGGGATCTGCCCGAGCCTGAGAGATCAACACAGAGGGGCACCTGCTTTGAGCCTCTGCGGTGCAGCTGGGGACAGGCCCCCAGCAGACAAACACACACATGGGGTGCCTGCTCCCAGCCTCCGATGCGGCTTGGGGCAGGCCCCCAGAGGACACACACACACACACACACGGGGCGCCTGCTCCAAGCCTCCGTGGCCAGACTGTGGCTTAGGCCTGCTCCCCAGCCATCAGTAGGACATCCCCTGAGGGCTCCTGGACTGTGAGAGGGGGCAGGCTTGGCTGAGGGACCCCCACTCCCCAGTGCATAAATTTTGTGCACTGGGCCTCTAGTTAGAATATATTTGTAAAGATATTGCCATAATCTGTTAGCATTAAGGCAGGCTTCTTTAAGCTAGATTTTACTATAATTTAGACCCCATCCATATTAAAAATAGCACTCTATCAGTTTTGAAAATTTGTTCTAAATTTTCACTTTAAGGCTCACTGGGACCTCATCTGCTGTGCTTCAGTCTGGGGCAACTATTTTATAGGTTAGTTATAAAGCCTAGATATGAGGAGTAGTGATGAAAAGTACAAGCCCCCCCACCCCCCCCCAATGATAATGCATTCAATAAATCTTTTCTTTCTAGTTTGACCAAACTACATATAAAAAAATGTAAACATGTAAATTCATTCCATGTGCAAATAGGATGGGGAATAAGAACCAGTAGGAAATGAGCATCAGAAGCTGCAGCTCAGTCTGCAGGTTTGGTGAGCATATCAAGGGCTGTATCTCTGCTTTCCATAATTTCATCCATGTATGCCACTGAGCTTTGCTAATGTTTGATATTCCATTTTGATATGCTGTGAAGCAGTCCTATCAAGTGTGTTAGTACCATTCCTACTTTATAAATTAGACACTGAAGGAACAGAAGGCCTCACTCCTGGTCAAAGTAGGAAAGGAGAAATTCCACACTCTTTGTGTTTGACTGCTCTGCACATTTGGGACCAGCAAACCATGGTATTCACAGTTACAATGTGGTACAAGCCATAAGGCTGCCCAAAAGATTGTCTTCTGGACTGAAGAGAAAACACTAATACTGATAAAATACGACTCAAGCAACCCCATATGTATATGTAAATCCATCCATAACAAGTCCATGTGGTGTTCCTCCTCTTACCTTTCACTGTTGTTCTACTACACTGTGTTGAGGAACTATGCCCCCCTGTATGGACTGGTTGGCAAGGCTACATAGACATTTATAGCAGACATGTGTAACTACATAAGCCTATGAAGACAATCCTGTGTGTCCTTGGG
Source organism: Myotis myotis (assembly GCF_014108235.1). Classification (NCBI taxonomy): domain Eukaryota; kingdom Metazoa; phylum Chordata; class Mammalia; order Chiroptera; family Vespertilionidae; genus Myotis; species Myotis myotis. The sequence goes on along the minus strand of NW_023416313.1, from coordinate 154,668,420 downwards.
CCTCTTTCATGATAGTGGTCTCATACACCAAAAGTTAATAGATTCATGATAAAAAGAATGAGACAATCACCAAATAAATGAGTACTGATTGACTGACCAAGAATAGAGAAGGAAAGGACCATAAAGAAGTAGACGAGGAGAAACCAAGATGGCGGCATAGGTAAACACCAGAAATTGCTGCCTCCCACAACAACTTCAAAAATACAACAAAAAGACAAAACGGACATCATCCAGAACTACCGGAAGGCTGGCTGAGTGGAAATTCTACAACTAGAAGGAAAGAGAAAAGCACACTGAGACCCAGAGGAGCTGCGGAAGTAAAGTGCAGAGGTACAGAGGCTCGAGCGCACGGGTGAAAAGGGGCTGGCACCTGAGGCTGTCTTTTTGAATCGGGAGGGAGGCACAAGCTCCCGACTGCTCTAAATTCCGGTTCCAGGAAGTCTCTGGGGACCCAGGACTCATACGGGGAGAAACTGGACTGTCTGGCAACAGGCAGAACTCGGAACTTGAGGGCGGCTTTCCCTCAGAGGTGCTTGCAGCAATTACTGGGACACTGAGACACGCGGCCCCTTAGGGCAGGGCTGAGGATCAGCCATAGCTGCTTGCTCCGCCCTGTTGATTCCTTGAGACCCCGCCCCACCCAGGCTGCAGCAGAGGCTTTTGCATATGAATGCCCTGGCCCTTTGCAACCTGAAAATTACCTAACAAACTGCAGCTGGGCCAGACAGACCCAGAACTTCCAAGAGAAGGCCCAAGGCCCCACAGCAGCTTGCATTGCTTCACAGCTGGGCCTCATCTGGGCACCTCCAAACTCCAAAAAGAAGGGGAATGTGCAGATCTCTTTGTAGCTCCTGCCTGGTAACCTCAGACAGAGGCTAAATTAGCACCTCCTTAGATCCAAGAGCCAGTGTACCCAGTGGTCAGAGTGGGACCATCCAAATTACAACTCCTCAGATCCATAAGGAACACATTCAGGGGGCAGACTCAGTGAGCACCAAAGCCCCACTGAAGCAAGTCTTGCCCCAGAAGGGTGTCTTCAGCACAGAAGTTCTCCCACTGCAAACACAGCTGATTCTCACTGCCAATTGGCCTGGAGGTCAATTCCTCCCAGTGATACCTACAACAATCAAGGCATAACTACAACAAGACTGTGCACAAAGCCCACAAGGGGGTGCACCAAGATGGTCCACCTCAGGTAACTGGGGAGGCTGAGCCACTGGGCCCTATAGGACACCTAGCACACAAAACCACTCTACCAACACAGGGAAGCATAAAAAATGTGGAGACAAAGAAACAGGTCACAAATGACAGAAATGGAGGAAAGCAAACTACTGGATATAGAGTTCAAAACCACGTTTATAAGGTTTTTCAAGAATTTTCTGGAAACTGCCAATAAATTTAGTGAGACCCTGGAGGATATGAAAAAAGACCAACTAGAAATTAAGCATACACTGACTGAAATAAAGAATAATATACAGAGATCCAACAGACAAGAGGATCCCAAGAATCAAGTCAAAGATTTGAAATATGAAGAAACAAAAATACCCAACTGAAAAAGAAAAAATAAAAAAGAATCCAAAAATATGAAGATAGTGTAAGGAGCCTCTGGGACAACTTCAAGTGTACCAACATCAGAATTATAGGGGTACCAGAAGGAGAGAGAGGGCAAGATATTGAAAACCTATTTGAAGAAATAATGACAGAAAACTTCCCCTACCTGGTGAAAGAAATAGACTTACAAGTCCAGGAAGCGCAGAGAACCCCAAACAAAAGGAATCCAAAGAGGACCACACCAAGACACATCATAATTAAAATGCCAAGAGCAAAAGACAAAGAGAGAATCTTAAAAGCAGCAAGAGAAAGAAACTCAGTTACCTACAAGGGAGTACCCATACGACTGTCAGCTGATTTCTCAACAGAAACCATGCAGGCCAGAAGAGAGTGGCAAGAAATATTCAAAGTGATGAATACCAAGAACCTACAACCAAGATTATTTTATCCAGCAAAGCTATCATTCAGAATTAAAGGTCAGATAAAGAGCTTCACAGATAAGAAAAAGCTCAAGGAGTTCATCACCACCAAACCAGCATTATATGAAATGCTGAAAGGTATTCTTTAAGAAGAGGAGGAAGAAAAAGGAACTCTTACCATTTGCCACAGCATGGATGGAACTGGAGAGCATTATGCTAAGTGAAATAAGCCAGTCAGAGAAGGATAAATACCACATGATCTCACTCATTTGTGGAATATAATGAACAACATAAACTGATCAACAAGGACTGATCCAGAGACGGAGAGGCATTGATTGGTCTGTCCGGTCTTGGAGGGAAGGTAGGGGAGGGTGGGGGTAAGGGAGAAAGATCAACCAAAGGACTTATATGCAAGCATATAGGCCTAACCAATGGATACGGACAATGGGGGGGGGGGGGGGGGGGTGAGGACATGAACGGTGGGGGGGCGGGGGGGGTAACATGGGGATAAGGACACATATGTAATATCTTAATCAATAAAAAATATATTTTAAAAAAAAGAAGTAGAGGAGACATTACTCCACTGAAAACCTTTGCTAAAATCTTAGTAGCAAGATACAATTTGCTTTAAAAGACATAAAGAAGTATAAAGTATTTCTCTGACTACGAAGAAGTATAAAATCCCATTGAGGGGGGAAGAAAAGACACTGTTGGGAACAAAGTAGTCTCAAAATATTCCGAAGCAATAAAATCAAGAATGAAAAAAGAGTAAATAGCTAATTCTCATAATGGGACAGCAAAATTGACACAGTGAGAATTTGGAGTCAGAAGACCAGGGCTCCATCATCACTCAGACATCAAGGGACCTCAGAAAACTTCTTAAATTCAGATTCTCACTTTTTTCACAGGCAAATAAGAATAATACTGACAGTCTTTACCACAAATGTTTGTTATGTGTTTTGAGTTATCTATTATAACTCAAAATGAGTTCAAGTGGAAACTTCACCAGGGCAACCTTGTAACTAGGGTGTCAAATCTAAATTCTAATATTAATCTTAAAGATTTTTCCTATCTATGGATCCTATCACCAGAGAACCCAGGAAATTTAAAAAAAAAGAAAATGATGACTAGATGGAAAAATCTCAAGAAACTTTAAAATGGATTTGAGTAACTGGAAAATAATTTATGAAATCAGGTATAGTAAAGCATAAGGAAATTAGTTACTTTCCCAGATTTCTAAAATCCTTCCAACTCTATAGAACTATTTTAACCGAGCATCCATTCTAACTCTTGACAACTCATCGTAACTTAAAGACTCTATCTGTAGAAGTAGTTTTAAAGCAAAGCTGGATAGCCTGTCTTGTACTGCAACAATTAACGCTGTTTATTGAATATCTATATGCTTTCCCAATGCTGTGATATTACCAAGTGCTCTAATGATTTCACACTTAACAGAAATCACATGGTTGTTTTGTTTTTGTTTTTGTGCTCCTCCAATTTAATTGACCTCCATGCCTCAAAACAGCCTGAGGTTTGGAGGCCTGGCTTCTATAAGGACTCACATCTGCGGATTCTGTAGAGTCTCCAAGGTTTCTGCAGTAGCAACATTTACATTTTCATAACTGAAACTTCCCCACCAAATAATGTCACTTCATACACTGTAGACCAGGGGTCCTCAAACTACAGCCCACGGGCCACATGCAAATACAAATATTGTATTTGTTCCCTGCAGGAGTCCAGCTCCAGCGGGTCCAGGGGTCCCCAAAGGTGTGGACGGAGTCGGCAAAGAAGGAATGACATGGAGGCAGCGTTCAGTTGATCAGCAGCCTAGCCAGGATCTCCAGCCAGGATCTCCAGCCAAGTTCTGGTCTCGATCTCCAGAGAGGTTCTGCTTCAGATCTCCAGCCAGGTTCTGTGTCCATGTTCTCTTGCTAGGTTCTCCAGCCAGGTTCTGTCCAGGTTCTCCAGCCAGGTTCAGTTACCAGGTTCTAGTCAGGTTCTCTTGCCCATTTCTGTAGTCAGGTTCAGTCCAGGATCTTTTGCCATGTTCTCTCCAGCGAAGTTCTTCTGTCTCTAGTTCTGTGTTCTAAGCTCTGTATTCTAAGTTCTGTGTTCTAAATTCTGTGTCTTGCTGTCTTATTACATCTGTATTTATACCAGTTGATTCAATCCTATCAATCTCTATTACAAAGGTTAGGGCGTTTCTTATCTCCATTCCAGGGAGTAAAGATTATGTAGCTTAAGTATGATTGTTCATAGTTAAAGTGATTAATTACCCGCCTGGCACTTAGTTAAGAGGTTTTATTCCCTCCCTAACTTCAGGGGAAAATCCCTACCTGGGGAAACAACCTTTCTCAGAGACCTTGGTTAAAACACATAGTGCCAAGAAGGTGAGCAAACATATTAAGAACAGTATGCCATATATGACAGGTCCCTTGAAACAGCAAGCATGGACCGGCTCCCGGCAGTTCCCGTTTTGGATGTTTACTTCAAAATAAGATATGTGCAGTGTGCATAGGAATTTGTTGAAAGTTTTTTTTTAAACTATAGTCCAGCCCTCCAATAGTCTGAGGGACAGTGAACTGGCCCTCTGTTTAAAAAGTTTGAGGACCCCTGCTGTAGACCCTCTGAGTCTTTCAAATGCTTGACATCAGATCCACGTGGGCCTGTTCTCAATAGACAGTGTCCCTTTACTCTCTTTGCACTGAGCTGCTCGCTAAGCAAAAAGATGCCCTTTGCTCTAGCTGGTTTGGCTCAGTTGAAAGAGCATCGGCCTGTGGACTGAAGGGTCCCAGGTTCAATTCCGGTCAAGGGCATGTACCTTGGTTGCTGGCATATCCCCAGTAGAAGGTGTGCAGGAGGCAGCTGATCGATGTTTCTAACTCTCTATCCCTCTCCCTTCCTCTCTGTAAAAAAATCAATAAAATATATTATTAAAAAAAGATGCCCCTTACCTCACTTTATGACCCATTTTTTCAAGATATTCCATTGACATCAATTGAATTGAATCAATTGAATCCATAGGTACTTTTCGTTGCACCTGTTCTTTTCACTACAGAGCCATTAGAGTTTGGCTGAGAGAATAGAACAGTGAGTAAATGTTGAGTTTCTAAAAGAGCACCTCAGCATGGCATTTCCCCAAGAAGTGAAATGGAGTGCATTCTACAAGGGGAAATCAATACACAATAAACCACCTTTCACTTTTATCATTTGAGCTCTCAAACATGCATTCCTAGCATTCTCCCTCTAATCTTGATGCTTCAGGAAAGCTGAATAATAGATCGGAGGAGGCAGGTTAGGGATAGCTGGGAAGGAAGTGTCAGGAACCCTATAACAGGAAATGAAAATAAAAAGATCCTGTGCCATCTATATTGAATACAGATGTACACAAAGCAGCAACTCTGTCCTATACAGATGCCAAGAATATGCCAGCTACATGTGGCCTCATAGGAGGATGGAGAACAGTGATAGGATAAACTAATAAGCTTTCTTTTACTATTGGAAACAAAGGCATACATTGCACTATTGTTCTGGATCTGCCTGATACTTCAGCAGTTAATGAGTAGCCACTATGAGCAGGGAACTGGGATGGGACCATGTTTCTCCTATTTGCCCACTTTTCCTACCCAGGCTCACAAACATGGGTCAGGTTCTCATTAAGTCTCAGATGGACTCTTAAAATCATTTTCTACTTGATCCCTCCCCTTCCAAACTAGTTTGCACACCACTTTGGGATTGATTTTTGTAAAATATAGCTTTGATCATTGTACTTGTCTGAGCAAAAGACTTCAGTACGGTTCTCTTCCGTACACCCAGTTAAGTCCCCAGTCTCAGCTTAGCATTTAAGACCCTTTACAAAACGGTCCTTTTCTGCTTACCTTTCCTCTCTGCTCTCTCTAGTCTAGCTTCTAGGCAAATCCCACAAATTCTGCAATTCTCTAGAATCTCCAAATGTGAAATGGCCTGGGTGTCAATGCTTTCCTTCATTTCCTCCCATCCTCCAGCCCAAGTACTGACATCACTTTTCCTCCCTGGCTTGAAGAGTATTCTTTGTTTTTAAATAATAGCTCCATATTACATATAACACACTTGTCACTCCAAATACTTTTGTCACATCATTCTAACTATGTACCTTAAAAGTATAGGAAAGAGGAACACACTGAACTATTAAGAGGTAGGTATCTGAGCAAGGGGATGGGGCTGAGTTTACGGATGATCTATATGGCACAGTCATTAACACCCCTCCCCTGAGATGAGGGACAAGACAATAATCTTTGCAATCTCCACTTCTATTCAAAACTGGATTCCAGTTTTAGCTGGTGGCAAGGGACATAAACAAGGGAACAAAAAGTTTATAAGAAATGAAATCTCATTATACACAGATGACAGGTCTGTGGTTGAATAATCTACATGTACATTCTTAGAATGAGCAAGGTCACTGGATATGAGAGTAATATACAAAAATTAATTATACATCAGCAAAAGCAATTAAAAATAAAATTTAGAAAATAGCAATTACAATAGCCATTAAAACTATTAAATATCTAGGAGTAAATCTAACAAAAGGTTGTGCAAATCCTCTACATAGAAAACTATAAAACATTCCTAAGTGGCAAGACCTCAACAATGGAGGAATTTATAATAGATGTAGATTGGAGGACTTGGTGTTCTAAAGATCTTAATTCTCCTCAAACTGATCTATAGAGTAAATCAAATTCCAAGAAAGGTAGTTGTTTATTGTTTTGTTTTTTTGTTGTTGTTGTTTGAGAGTACATGGTATGCATGTGTGTAGAAATTACCAAATGAATTCTAAAATGCATATAAACCTGGAAGAGGACAAAAACAGACAAGAAAATCTTGAAGGTGAAAAACTAAACTGAATGATTTATACAACTAGATATGTAAATTTATTTTAAGGCTACAATATTTAAGGTTTGGTTCTGGCACAGTCAGAACCAAAAATATCAATGGAGCAAAAGAGACCAGAAACAGATATATGCATATATGGCACTACAGTGTGGTAAGGAAAAATGTGGTTTTTGGAGTCAAGTGGAGATATGTATGGGGAAAAAAAAGCTAATCTTTACCTTTGCATATCACATTATACACTAAAATTAATTCCAGGTGGACTGTAAATCTAACAGTGAAAGGAAAATCAATTAAGTTTCTAGGAGATTACATAGGAAATATTTTCATTAGCTTAGAATAAGGCAAACATTTCTTAAACAAGACACACACAAAAATACTACCATAAAAGAAATGATTGATGAAAGACATTAAAATTAGAAATTTGTTTTTCTCAGAGACACTTTTGAGAGGAAAAAGGAAAAAATATTTACATACATATAACTAACAAAGGACTTATACCCAGAATGAATAAATGATTCCTATAAATCAAATGTTTTAAAATGGATAACCCTACAGAAAAACAGAAAAAGGATTTGAATAGGCGCCTCACAAGAGGATATCTAAACAGACAATTATCATGTAAAAAGTTGTTTATCCTCATTGATAACTAGGGAAATGCAAAGTAAAGCAAATACCCATCCTAAAATGCTACAATTAGAATGCCTGATAATACCAAATGTTGACAAGGATGTGAACAACTATAACTCTTACACACCGCTTATGGTAATGAAAATTGGTAAAATTGATTTGGGAAACTGTTTAACATCATCTACTAAAGTGTAGATACAAACACTAAGGCCCAACAATTCACCCAACAAAAATGCACACATGTCTGTTGCACAAGACATGTACAAACAGTTCCTCAAAAGGTCAGAGATATGTATAACAGCATTACCAAAAAGGTGGAAACAACCCAAATGCCCATAGTTGAATGGAAGAACAAATTGGGGCATATTCATACAATATACCCCAATTCAGCCATAAAAAGGAATGAAGTACTAATACATACAACTTACAAGAATCTTGAACATATTATGTTTAGTGAAAGAGGCCAAACACAATGGTCATATATTGTATGATTTGTTTTATATAATACTAGTGACCCATGCACGGATTCCTGCACATTGAAAGGAAATTAATTAGAAGGTGGCCGGTGGGGCAGGACTGGGTGAGACGAGCTGGACACGCCCTGGAGCCAACCTCCCATGGTCCCTCCCCAGTGTCTGCAGAGTGAACAGGGGTTCCTCCAGCCGGTGGTGTCCCTCGACCTGGCCTATAGGGATCGGGCCAAAATGGGCTCTCTGACATCCCCCAAGGGGTCCCGGAGTTCGAGAGGGCACTCTGCAAAGTTGCTGTCATACAAGGGTGTGGAACACAAACACAAGTGTGCAGTAAACCAGATTCAGGGGCGACGGTGCCCCAGAAACAACATAACCCACGGTCAAAGGTGGAATTGTGCGGCCCCGCGAGGAAGCGGGCTCCCTCCTCTCTGGTTCCAGGGTGTGTCACCTGAGAACCTCCACTGCAAAGTCACTGCAGCACTGCAGCTCCTGCACTGAGCATCTGCCCCCTGGTGGTCAGTGAACATCATAGCGACCAGTCGGATGGTCCGGCACTTAGCATATTACCCTTTTATATATATAGACATCCAAACAGGCAAATTCATAAGGACATAAAATAGATTAGTAGTTACCATGGAAAGGGGGAGTGGAAATGAGGAGCAATTACTTAATGCGTACAGGATGTTTTACTGGCAAGGTGAGAAAGTTCTGAAACTAGAGAGAGAGGTGGTGGTTGTACAACATTGGGAATACACCAAACACCACTTAATTGTACACTTTGAAATGTGTTTTAGCCCTGGCCGGTGTGCCCAAGCACCAAAGGGTCATGGGTTAGATTCCCTGTCAGGGGCACGTACCCCTCGTCAGGGCTCCTGTGGGAAGCAACCAGTCAGTGTGTCTCTCACGCATCATGTTTCTCTCTCCCCATCCCTACATCCCTTCCAGACTCTCTGAAAAGCAATGAAAAAAAACACCCTCAGGTGAGGGGGGAAATGTATTTTTAAATTGTTGCACTTTAATTTTTAAAAGACATTAAAAATTTCCCTTTTGTCCTTATTTTCGTATTCTCCAGAAACTATATCCCTAATCTATGGCAGTCCTCACTTTATAGGGAACTGGCATGACTTTCAGGTAAGTTACACCAGTCACCCAACAAAATGGCTCAAATTTCAGTGACCACAGTTACATTCTGTGATTGCATAAAGTACAAACTTCACAACGAGCTCTTCCCTCCATAAATCACTTAGTAAACAACAGATATGCATCATAATCAATGACTAATCGTATCTTCTTTCAAAGTCGGCCAGTGATTGGTCAGAGCAATAGTTACGCAGTTCAAGCACAGACAGCAAAACATCACAGTTGTGTTGCATCCTGCTCTCCAACTGATAAACCCACATGACATTTATAAAAAATGGGTAATTGAAAGAGAGAATTGGCCAAAAAAAAAAAAAAAAAGATACAAATGCAGCAAAGAAATGAGTGGGTAACATCAAAAGTGAAACTCTAATGCAATGTAGATTGAGTTATGGAGAAATTGCTGACAATGGGATTGTTGATAAAACTACCACTTGAGAGACTCAAAATTGGCAACCAAAGAACTTAGTGAAGGTGAACTAACCAATTATACAAGGAAAGTGGTTTTGACAAAATGATGAGGTCCCAGAGGAAGTGATAGATGCAGGCAAACAACTGCAAATAACAACTTCAACATGAAGAAAGCTCTCAGAGATATTTTGCAACATTAAAAGCAAGAGGAAAAACGTTGGAAGCTAATCTAAACTTACAAAGGAGTATGACAGTGTGCCAATGCATAGAAAATGTTCACTCCCTGCCATAATTTATAGTCAAGAAGAGGACAAGTACTAGCTAAAACTACTATTGATAGGATTTTTACAAAAATAAGAATGTACTTTAACTCTCAATATTTCTGATTTTTAATTATAGTGTATTAGCTGTATTTTTATTTCTCTACATATTTATAACCAGCAATAAGATAGTTTTTATTCTTTTGACAAACGTTTTTTAAAGTTACTGAAAATTATAATTTTCCCCATTGATTTTCAGATCACTTTGCATGGTTTCAGCTTGCACAGCCATTGCTGATTCCATACTACTATACAAAGCTATAACACCCTGTACTCTATGCTTTACACTCCACATTCCAGTCAAATGCTCACTATTACCAGCAATTTAAAATATTTGTATACTTCCTAGCAACACTCTCTGACATAATATTGGCTTAAAAATATTTATTTCCACCACTCCCTCCCCACCCTATGACTTTGATCATGATATTTCCTTACCCTATAATTTCTTCCTCAGAATTTTAAATTCATCTTCCTTCATGAAGACATTTTCTGATTTCCTGCTTCCAAATTAAGGTGATCCCTCTTGTCCTCCTTGGAAGCCTCTCCCTACCATAATAAAAAATACATCTAGCAAACAATCCAACAATCACCACTTAATATAATGCATGTTTGGTTTTCAGTTTTTGGTGTGTTTTTTTTTGTCTTTATTTTTGCAAATAGAGAATTGTAGCTTAAAATGGGATATAGTTGAACATATGCATATAAAAATAAAGGCAAAATAGACAAAGGAAGTGACACTAGAACTTTTTTTTTAACAGTGGTTTTTTTTCTTTTGTTGACAGTATTACAGATGTACCCTAATTCCTCACTTAACTCTCTTTTTCCAATCCCTGCCCCACCCCAACCCTTCACCACACTATTGTCTAGTCCATTGGTTATGCACATATGCATATACATTCTTTAGTTAATCTCTTCGCTTCTCCCCACCCACTCTAAGATATGTCTGCATCCATGACTCTGGGCCTATACTTATATTTTAAGAAATATAATTTTTTCCCTAAAGCAGAACTTTTCTAGAAAACAGTTTAAATGCTGTTATGGCTTTTTATTTGAGTATTTATAGAATACTGAATACTTCTAAAATATCTATGTTAAGAACAAAGTCTATTCAAGTTCTATTCCTCAAGGGTGTGGGGAAAGACAACACTGTGCACTACATGTTAGCAGTCAGTCCAACAACCCCCCACTGCTGTGTGCAATTGCACTTTTATACATTGCCCTTGAATAAATAGTTACTTGGCTCTGAAATTTCTTGAACTGACAGCTCATTGCTGAAGACCTCACAAGACTTTTAATAAAGACAACTAAAAAGCAATTGATTTTCCCCCTGGTTGGAGAATGAATTCAAAAGATTGGTACACAATATTTGCCATGATCTCCCTTAAGAATGCATCCTTTGATTTGTACTTTAGAAAAAAAAAAAGATACATGTAAATCAATATTTGTTTTCTTTGTATAGTAACCACATGCAGAGTTGTCTGAGACAGTAGTATGATATAGCCACTCTTGTTGGAGAGTGAGACAAATAGTTGTCTGTTTACACTCTCTTTCTATGTGACTTATTTGAAATTAGTTCTAAATGATACATACTTGAACCTATTTCTCCCCACACCACACAAAACACACTACATTACACTGTTAGGCACCCTACATCCAATGCCAGCCCACCCATCATGGTAAACAAACCAACAGCCATTTTATCACTCCATCCCCTTGGCCATGGTGGATTGGACCAGGATTGCTTCTATCTCAGTCAGAGTACCTTCTCTTGGGAATTGGATTTAGAACTTAAAGATGGTCCATTTGGGGTATCTAGACATGTCAGATATAGTCTTACAAATATGAAAAGGAAATGACCACCTGTCAGGCTGGAAGAAACTGATTTTCAAAGAGAAAGAAAACACTTTCTAGTCTCTGGTTCCAACTTCTTTCTAAGCCTAAATTTCTTCCTATTACTGGGTTCCATGAGACATCTCTATATCTTTACAATGAACTCCCTTTGCCTACTTGAATTGTTACCTGTTACTTGCTTATTTCACCTAAAACAAAACAAAAGAAATATTCCAATGCAGCACTGATTAGAGACTTCATCTCTGAGAGAAGAACAATGATGACATTATTATAATAAATCTCAAGAGTGGACAAACGGAACAATGAATGCCCTTTTAAAACTGGAATCAACTGTTCATTATTTTTAGATTAAAAATGTGCAAGCTTTTCCCAGGAAGGCTTTGTTACCTGTCTTAAGCTCACTATGTAAATCTGTGCTGCTAATTTGCCACACAAATTGATCTGTTGCTCCACAAAAGCACATCAGCCTTTCATGTAACAACCGAGCCTTTTAGACCTACAACTAACTCTCCACCTGAGAGGGGAATGTGGTCTCAAACACCCTATTAGGTCTTTTATAGGAGACACTCTCCGAAATGAATAACAGTTTCAGCATCTTAACAGAGTCTGTGTTGGTTTCCCTGGAGCCAAGAGACCCTTACTAGGAAAATGTCTCCAATCTGACCACTGACCGTAATGGTGCTTATTCGCTTCCTGTCCAATATTATTTACCTTTAGAAATGTTTAGTTATTGATTTTTGAAAAGCTTAACAATTTTCTAAAATGCACTTGATACTCTCTCCCAGAGGTGTGCTTTTTTGTTTGTTTGTTTGTTGTTTTCTCATTCAATGCTTCATGGGTCTTCAATCCCATTCCCCTCACTAAATACAGGAATACTACATCTATGCTACAAATTTGAGCAGCTGGATAAATAGAACCCAAGTCAAAAGCTAGGAGAAAGGCAATCTCCTAAGTTTAGCAGAGAATCCAGCCCTTTCTTAATTTATTAAAAATAACATGATTACACAGTCAAATGCAGAATACAGGGTTATGTCTCTTTTACTGAAAACAAAAACAGTAGGATTTGTTTCCAATATCTGTACTTATCCCTGAAAAAGTTCTTGAATATCATCAAATGTTTTAAAAGGTATTTTAGCCTCCAAATTTTTACTGGTCCCAACAACATAGTTTATTTAGACTAACACTTTAAACAATCAATCAATTAGCTAATTATTGGTTGAGTACCTAGAGAACAATTGGCAAAGTAGTTAATCTACCATTCTACTGTCAAGGTTAATAGTTGCTTTCTTTTAATTATGAGTTCTCTTTTTTTAAAGGGTCTTTGTAGTCACTATAATTTAAAATTTATTTTATTTTTATAAATGTTTAAGTAACATAGAATATTTCAAAGCTGAGATGTGGCTCAGGTAATCTTTTCCAGTGATACAGGGTTTTACTTATTTATTTATTTATTTATTTATTTAAAAATTTTTATTTTATTAAGGTATTACTTATGTGTCTTTATTCCCCCATTGCCCCCCCTTCTCCCACCCACCGCCCCACTTGTACCCTTATCCCGTAGTGTCTGTGTCCATTGATTATGCTTATATGCATGCATACAAGTCCTTTGGTTGATCTATCCCCCTTACCCCCACCCTCCCCTACCTTCCCTCTGAGGTTTGACAATCTGATTGAAGCTTCTCTGTCTCTGGATCTGATTTTGTTCATCTGTTTATGTTGTTCATTTTATTCCACAAATGAGTGAGATCATATGATATTTATCTTTCTCTGACTGGCTTATTTTGCTTAGCATAATGCTCTCCAGTTCCATCCATGCTGTTGCAAATGGTAGGAATTCCTTCTTTTTTACAGCAACATAGTATTCCATTGTGTAGATGTTCCACACTTTTCTAATCCACTCATCTGCTGATGGGCACTTAGGCTGTTTTTAAATCTTAGCTATGGTAAATTGTGCTGCTATGAACATAGGGGTACATATATCCTTTCTGACTGGTGTTTCTAGTTTCTTGGGATATATTCCTAGAAGTGGGATCACTGGGTCAAATGGGAGTTCCATTTTTAGTTTTTTGAGGAAACTCCATACTGTTCTCCACAGTGGCTGCACCAGTCTGCATTCCCACCAGCAGTGCAGGAGGGTTCTTTTTCTCCACATCCAAGCCAGCACTTGTCATTTGTTTATTTGTTGATGATAGCCATTCTGACAGGTGTGAGATGGTACCTCATTGTCATTTTGATTTGCATCTTTTGGATGATTAGTGACTTTGAGCATGTTTTCATATGGCTCTTGGCTTTCTGTATGTCCTCTTTAGAAAAGGGTCTATTTAGGTCCTTTGCCCATTTTTTGATTGGGTTGTTTATCTTCCTTTTGTTAACTTGTATGCGCTCCCTGGAGATGAAACCCTTATCAGAGATAACATTGGCAAATACTATATCAGAGGTTCTCAACCTGTGGGTCGCGACCCCTTTGGGGGTTGAATGACCCTTTCACAGGGGTCACCTAAGACCATCGGAAAACACATATATAATTACATATTGTTTTTGTGATCAATCACTATGCTTTAATTATGTTCAATTTGTAACAATGAAAATACATCCTGCATATCAGATATTTACATTACAATTCAAAACAGTAAGCAAAATTACAGTTATGAAGTAGCAACGAAAATAATTTTATGGTTGGGGGTCACCACAACATGAAGAACTGTATTAAAGTGTTGCGGCATTAGGAAGGTTGAGAACCACTGTAATATATATATATATATATATATATATATATATATATATATATATATATATCTCCCATGTTCAAAGACTGTTAAATCACGTTGTTTTCCCATATCTTCAGAAAAAAATCACTTCTATTGTCATGGTAAACCACCTGCTTCCCTATTTACAATGGTCTGGCCCTCTAGCAACTTCAGCATGAAATTATAGTTAATTTGCCTACAAACATCAGGTAATCATAATAATCTGGCCACTCAGTGTATGTTCTCCCATGCAGTGGGCTTTCTTGTTGTTTTGTTGATGGTTTCTTTTGCTGTATAGAAGCTTTTTATTTTGATGTAGTCACATGTGTTAATTTTCTCCTTAATTTCCATTGCCCTAGGAGCTGTATTGGTGAAGATATTGCTTCGGCATATGTCTGAGATTTTGCTGCCTGTGGATTCCTCTAAGATTTTTATGGTTTCCCATTTTATGTTTATATCCTTTATCTATTTTGAGTTTATTTTTGTGTATGGTGCAAGTTGGTGGTCTAGTTTCATTTTTTTTGCATGTATCTATCCAATTTTCCCAACACCATTTATTCAAGAGACTTTCTGGAATCTAATACCAAAACTAGATAAAGACAACACAAAGAAAGAGAATAACAGGCCAATATCTCTCATGAACATAGGTGCCAAAATCCTCAACAAAATTCTAGCAAATCTGATTCAGCATTACATCAGAAAGATTATATACCATGACCAAGTAGGATTTTCCCAGGGATGCAAGGATGGTACAATATCTGCAAATCAATAAATGTGATACATCACATAAATAAATTGAAATATAAAAATCACATAGTCATATCAGTTAATGCAGAAAAAGCATTTGACAAAATCCAACACCATTTCTTGATAAAAACCCTCAGCAAAGTGGGAATAGAGGGATCATACCTTAACATAATAAAAGCCTTATATGACAAACCTACAGCCAACATCACACTCAATTGGCAAAAACTAAAACCATTTCACCTAAGAACAGGAACAAGACAGGGATGCCCACTTTCACCACTCCTATTTGACATAGTACTGGAAATGCTAGCCATAGCAATTAGACAAGAAGAAGAAATAAAAGGTATCAAAATTGGAAAAGAAGAAGTAAAACTGTAATTATTTGCAGATGACATGTTATTGTACATAGAAAACCCTAAAGACACCATCAAAAAATTATTAGATTTAATAAATGAATTAGGCAATGTAGCAGGAAACAAAATTAACACCCAGAAATGTATGGCTTTTTTATACACTATTAGTGAACTTACAGAAAGAGAGATTAAAAAAACAATCTCTTTTACCATTGCACACAAAAAAATTAAGATACCTAGGAATAAACTTAACTAAGGAGGTAAAAGACCTATACTCGGGAAACTACAGTACACGCAAAAAAGAGATAGAGGAAGACATAAACAAATGGAAGAACATACTGTGTTCATGGATTGGTAGAATCAACATTACAGAGTCCAAACTATCAAAGCAATCTATAGATTCAATGAACTCCCCATTAAAATAGCAATGGCATATTTCACAGACCTAGAATGAACTTTCCAAAAATTCATCTGGGATTTTACAAAAAGACCCCAAATAGCTGCAGCAATCTGAAAAAAGAACAAAGTAGGAGGGATCTCAATACCAGATACCAAGCTGTATTACAAAGCCACTGTTCTCAAAACTGCCTGGTACTGGCACAAGAACAGACATATAGACCAATGGAACAGGATAGAGAACCCAGAAAATGACCCAAACCATTATGATCAATTAATATTTGACAAAGGAGGCAAGAGCATATTTATTTAAATCTTTACTGCTGAAAGTATTATGGATATCCCCCTTTTTTCACCCATTGCACCCCTCCACCCAGTTCCTGCCCCACACCAGGCCTTCATCACTCTACTGTCTGTATCCATAGGTAATGCATGTATGTATATAACTTATTTGGTTAATTTCTTCTTGCCCCCACCCCCCCCACCCCTCTTCCCTTTGAGATTCATCAGTCTGTTCCATGTTTCCATGCCTTTGGTTTTATTTTATTCATCACAGTTCATTTTGTTCATAAGATTCCTTGTTTGTTTATTTTGATTTTTAGATTCAGTTGTTGGTAGATATGTATTTATTGTTCATATTTTTTATCCTTTTTTCTTCTTACTAACTACTTTTCTCTTGATGCTTTTAAGATTCTCTCTTTGTCTTTAACCTTTGGCATTTTAATTATGATGTCTTGGTGTGGTCCTCTTTGGGTTCATCTTATTTGGAACTCTCTGTGCTTCCTGGACTTGTAAGTCTATTTCTTTCATCAGTGTAAGGAGCCTCCGGGACAACTTTAAGTGTATCAACATTTGCATTATGGGGGTGCCAGAAGGAAAAAAGAGAGCAAGATATAGAAAACCTATTTGAAAAAATAATGATAGAAAACTCCCCCTACCTGGTGAAAGAAATAAAACAGGGTAGTATTAAATTAAAAAAAGAAAGTGAAAAAGAACCAGAACTAATAAATATTATCAATGTACTTTTCTATCAATAGCTATTAATATATATGCAGTATTTATTACCAATTATTAATGTAATTGTATTTTGAGTTTGTCATTAATACTGACTGCAATGGCTAGTAAAATTTTTAAATCAGAAAAAGTTTAATGAATGGGTATATAAATTAAACTAAATTCAACTTAATCATTGTATATATAAAATGGAGCCCTAATAAAAAATATCTTGTGTTGAAGATTTAAATTTATCAACATCATAGATAAATTGATAAAAATAAGGGAAGTTGTTTAATGAAAATTATAAACTATCAAGTTATAAATACTTATATTTTAGCTGCTTTGAAACATACTCCATAAATTTCTCAAAAAGTCAAAACATGGAGTTACCATATGATTCAGCAATTACACTTTTAAGTATACACTCAAGAGAACTGAAATCAGGAGTTCCAACAAAAACTTGTACATGAATATTTACAACAGCATTATTCAAAAAGTTAAAAGAATCCAAATGTTTATCAACTGATAAATAAATAAAATATGGTATATCCATACAACTGAATGTTATTCAATAATAAAAAGAATAAAATAATCAACAACCTGATTCCAATTTTCTATGAAGAGGCAAAAGATCTAGAATAGCCAACACAATGTTGAAGGAGAAGAATGAAGAACTGTTGCTGCCCAAGTTCAAGACTTACTATAAAGGTATATTAATCATGGAAGTGTGGCATTGACCAAAGAAAACACAAATAAAACAGTGGAATGAAACAGAAAGTTGGGAAATATAGTCAACTGATCTTTAACAAGGGAGCAAAGGCAACATAATGGAGCATAGATAGACTCTTCAACAAATGGTGCTGGAACAACTGCATATCCACATGCAAAAAAAATAAAAAATGAATCTAGACACAAAACTTACACCCTTCAAAAAAATAACTCAAAATGAATCACAGACCTACATATAAAATGCAAAACTATAAAGCTCATTTAAGATAAAAGAAGAGAAAACTGAGATGATCTTGGGCCATCTTTTTAGATACAGTACCAAAGACACAATCCATAAAAGAAATAATTGATAAATTGGACTCCATTAAAATTTAAAACTTCTGCTCTGTGAAAAACAATATCAAGAGACATACAAAACAAGCCAAAAGCTGGGATGAAATATTGCAAAAAGCACATCTGATAAGGGGCTATTATCCAAAATATATAAAGAACTCTTAAAACTCTATAATAAGAAACAAACAACCTTATTATAAAATGGAACAAAAACTTTAACAGATACCTCACCAAAGAAGATATACAGATGGCAAATAAGCATAGGAAAAGATGCTCAACATCATATGTAATTAGGGTTAGGCAAATTCAAACATCAATGACATACAGCTACACTCCTATTAAAATGACCAAAATCCAGAACATTGATAACACTAAATGCTGGTGAGAATGTGGAGCTACAGAAAATTGCATTCAAAGCTGCTGGGAATGCTCTAGGGTACAGCCACTTGGGAAGACAGTTTTAAAGTTTCTTAAAAATCTAAACATATTCTTACCATATGACCCAGCAATCACACTCCTTGATATTTACCCCAAAATTTGGAAACACATCTACACAAAAACCTGCACAAGGATGTTCATGGCAGTTTTATTTATAATTGCCAAAATTTGGAAGCAAGCAACATGTCTTTCAGTAGGTGAATGGATAAACTGTGGTGCATCCAGATAATAGAATATTATTCAGCACTAAAATGAAATGAACTATTAAGCCATAAAAGTACATGGAGAAAGCTTGAATGCATATTACTAAGTGCAAGAAGCCAATCTGATGGGCTGTCCTATGTAATAAAAGCTTAATATGCAAATCATCCCGGGGGCGGGGAGGGTGACCAGGAGTTTGACCTGGAGTTCGACTGCTCGCTATGACGGGCACTGACCACAAGGGGCAGTGTGGAACATGGTGGGCATCAGCGATGGGGTTCTGGCAGCGGGTGGCAGTGGAGGTGCTGCCAGCCCCTGTGGGTGCCAACAAGAGCGGGACTGCAGCAGGATGGTGGAGCAGGTGAGCAGGTGGCGCCAGGCCAAGGTGGTGCTAGTGGATTGCCCCACAGATGGCAATCAGTGGGTGGCAGGGGGTGGGGCTGCTGCCGAACTCCCAGGTGCTGAGGGAGAAAGGGCAAACAGCAATATTAAAATATTTCTTCTAATTATCTTCCTTTCAATGTGGCACAAATTCGTGCATGGGGCCACTAGTATAATGGAAGATTACAACCATATGACAATCTGAAAGGGCAAAACTATGATGGAGAAAATTAAAAAATTAGTGGTTACCAGGGATGGTAGGAGCAGGGAGATGAATGGGCAGGGCGCAGAGGATTTTTAGGGCAGGTAAAAATACACTGTATGATATTATAATGATGGATATGTCATTATATATTTGCCCAGATCCATAGAGTGTACACCAAAAGTGGACAGTAATGTAAACTATGGACTTTTGGTGATTATAATGTGTCACTGTAGGTTCATTCTTAGCAAAATGCACTGTCCTAGTGACTGGTGTTGATAACGGGGGCAGCTATGTGTGTGAGGGGGGGCAGCGAGTAAATGGAAAATCTTGTAAATCCCTCTCAATGTTGCTGTAAATGTGAAATAGCTCAAAAATAAAATAATAGTGACCCATATAGGAAAATATGGACAAACCTTGAATACAATATGCTAAATGCCCAATAAATTCAATAAAAAAGAAAAGAAAAAGCAGGATGCAAAAAGTCACATAGTGTATGATTCCAGAACAGGAAATGCACAGAGACCGAAAGTAGATTAGTGGCGGCCAGGAGCTGGGAAGAGGGGAGAACAGGGATTGACTGGTGATGGGAATGGGGCTTCTTTGTGGGATGATGATCATATTCTGGATTTAGGTAGTGGTGACAGTTATGAAACTTTGTAAATATACTAATAGCCACTGAACTGTGTGCTTTTAAATGGTAAATTTCATGTATATTAATTATATCTGAACTTAAAAAATTATATGAGGTAAAACCTTTTTACAGACAAGGATAATTAAACAAACATCACCAATGCACGTGATAATAAGTCACTTGATTCTGGCCATCATATTTCATCCTAAAATTGGCATCAGTGATGTAGACAGTCTGTGCACAGAAGCACCCCTCACAAATAATGCCTGCGCCCAAACAGCTCTTCCCGGGTGGGAAGTAGGGCCCTGCTGGAAAGGACTGGGAGGGATCAGAGACAGAGTAAGTTAGTCTTCACGCAGGCAAAGCAAAACAGTGTTGTACTTCAGAAGCATTTTGGGAACTTTGGATGCTAAATCACCAGAAGACTGCTAAAGTAGAAATATGCATTTATAACAGTTTGGAGAAAATGGACTGAAGTACCCATCTAAATGTGGATGCTGGTTTAGTGCTCAACACATACTCTTTCTTCTCTGACTCCCATGTAAGTCCTAATGCCAGCCTTTCCCAAGTGTGTTTGTTTGTTTGTTTTAAAATATATATTTTATTGATTTTTTACAGACAGGAAAGGAGAGAGATAGAGAGTTAGAAACATCGATGAGAGAGAAACATCAATCAGCTGCTTCCTGCACACTCCCCACTGGGAATGTGCCCACAACCAAGGTACATGCCCTTGACCGGAATCGAACCTTGGACCTTTGAGTCCACAGGCCGACGCTCTATCCACTGAGCCAAACTGGTTAGGGCATGTTTGTTTGTTTTCTAACCACAAAATATCCAAGAGGAAAAAGAAAATGAATTTTCAGCCAGCCATGCAAGTGAATACAGTTGGGGATTTCAGGGCAGCTGAGAGGACGTTTCACCTTTTCAGAGCAGCCTCTGGATAATGCCAACCCTATGCTGTGCCCGCCCTCGGCAGAGCCTTTTCTTTCCACCAGAGCCTCAGAGAATGAGATCCCACTTCCTTAGTGTGCGGGTGAAGTTTGTTGATATGGATCTGTAGTCCCAGGCAATGTCAGGATACCAAAACGATGCAGTTAGTGTTGGGTACCTTACCAGCAATTTCCCTTTTGAGCATTGGAATGTGATAAAGCCTCTGAGCTGCACTGTTCGGAGTGAAATGTAATACTGCACGGCCTGCAAGGAAATAGATTGGGAAGGACTTCTTGCAGCCATTTGTCCCAGTAATTGACCAACAGAGAACAATAAAGAAGTATTCCTCAATGCTAGCCTCCTACTGGAAGCTTCTTGCCCTTCCTCTAACACATTTTATAAAGTGGAAGGCTAGTCGGACAAGCACACGTCTCCATGAAATGGGTGAATTTGGCCCCTGGAACATGAGCAACATCAGCGTAGCACCTGCAAACAGCGATGGAGAGATCCATTGCCATTGCTTACCAGAACTAGTGGGCCTCGTTAAGGATGAAAGTAATCTTCTCATGGTGCATCTTAAGGTAGTGACCAGATGGGCTCTGAAGCTGGCACCGACGTTTATCCACTCTGATAAGAAGCATCTCCAGCTAACTTTCTTTCCAAGTAGTTCCCAGCCTTCATAAGATTAAATGATCTGATGAAAAAGTGAAAGGATTTTGCTGCTGACAGAATACCATGGTAAACAGAGGAGTGAGGATGTCACCTGGGACTGCTTGTTACATCTCAGAGATGCATCGTGCACTTCCACAGTGAGGAAGGGATCCTGTTCTCCTGAAAAGCACAACCTAACACATCATTTCACCTGAGAGATGGTCTAACAATCTACTCATTTTGGGCCTAAATCCATAGCTCAGTTGGAATAGTTGCATGGAAGTACAAAACTTTTTATCTCTAGGCAAATAGTCATTTTCCCCACCTCCATTCCCTTTTCTCTCTGCTATCTCTGGCCACAGTGTGCAATTTTTTAGAGCATTGCAAAATGTCAATACACAAACAAAGGAGACCAGAAGCAAACCGCTGCTCTCACAGAATCTTGTTGCATAAACTGAGAAACCCTGACATGTAATGGAACCTTAGTCCCTTCCCCCGCCTCTTCTTTGTAAATGATTTGCTGCCCCCTCCTTCTTCATGTATAAATAAACAGAAAAGTGTCTGTATATTTGGTATTTTTTCTCCTTTGGTCTTCATAATCAAGGGCTATTACAGCAATAGATCTTATCTGTGGAATGGCAGTCCCTCTGCACCTCCAGTTCAGGTTTTTGTTTATGCTTGGCTGCCATCGTGGCTGTTCCTGATAGTTTTAGGTCAGCCATGACAGACTATGGGTGACACTAAGTAAACAAGCTGGGAGTCTGGGACCAGCCAGGAAGGAATGGTACTAAGGCACACAGTTTGATTTTCCTTGAATAATCACTCCTTTTATTTAGAATAACTTATTGTGTACAGTACCTGCTTGTCTGGCTAAAGCAAATTACACCATCCACGGGCAAGAACACAGAAATCCTCATAAACAAAGAGAAACAAGGAAGACAAGCACAGCTTATTCAACCGCAAAGTGAAGCTGCCGGCTTTAGGGGCATGATCAGGCTGTTTATTTATTTTCTTAAATAGCTTAGAACTCTTTCTTCTGCTGCTTGTTATCCTGCTCTGACCTAAGTAACCCTGTCAAGCCACCTCCCAGGTTGCCCAGATCGCCACAACCAGCAAAGTAATCATTCTGAATGATAAGAAAGGGCATGATTTCTAGTGATCAGTGTCTCCGTATCCAGCGTGGCTTGCTAGAAGCACTGCTAGACTCCCGTGTGTATGTGTGTCTGTGTGTGTGTGTGTGTGCATGTGTGTGTAAGAGGCTGCTGAATAGGGCCTCACTTTATTATATTTTCTGCTCTGCAACTTGGTTCAAAGTTATCCCCATCCTCTACTGTGTGTCAAGCATTGTGGCACTCATTGTACAATCACTATTATTCATTAATTTCCTTAAATTGTCCTCATGAATTAAGCAAAGACTAGTGACTTGTATAGATGACTATAAGCACTTTGGAAGAAAACAATTTATTCTTCAAATTCTACATAGTTTATAAGCAAAGCTGTCGGGGACATTGAAAATCCTCCAGTTCAAATTCAGCAGGTTAACAAAGGATACTAGTAGTTGTCCACATTGTAATAATAAGAGTAAGACTAATAGTGGAATTTAGAAAAGTATACAAAGAATTAGATCAGAAATAAAAACTACCAAATTCTATACACAGAGAATTCATGGACAAATATTAATTTAAAAAACCTCACCAGTAATCAAAGAGGGATAAGTATTAACATTTTTAAAATATAGATTTTTACCTAGCAAATATGCAGTATTTTTTTAAATTAAGGGCAATACTCTATCCATATGAGACTATAGTGTATTAGGTCTTCTTATACAATCTATACTCTCCTGCTGCTGGTGGAAAAATTAATTTTCATAATCATTCTGGAAAGATAGAATTCTCATAGCCACCACTATATTCTAAGGTAGTCTTCAAAATTTAATTTGTACAAGAATCACTTGGAGCTCTTTAAACACAACACACAACAACAACAACAACAACAACCCAGGATCTGATTGAACAAGTCTGAGTGGGGACTGAGATTCTTTATTTCTAAGAAGCTTCAAGGCAAGGGGGGTGCCACAGGTATAGGACCATGCTTTAAATGGCAAAGTGTTAGGTTCCTCAATAGTGCACCCAAAAGAGTTGTACTAAGGAAGTGGGTATCACATGTATAATTACCATAGTATGTGACACTGAAAGAGAGGAATGACACAAAGATAAGGCCAATGCTTTAAACCTAAAGGTCTCCTAAGAAGATGGTCAGTTTATTGGGATGTGTTATCTGGAAGGTTCCCCTGGTGTAATCATGTGGATGTGTGTAAAAAGCAAGGGGACATGCAAGTGTGGAGCTGCAGGAAAGTAACCAATCACTTTAACCTAAAACAATGGCCATATCATGCAGTTCAACCTACTAAATGCGACGTTCATTGTCATGGAGGTAATAATTGAATGTGTGGAGATGTATAATATTAGTGAAGCTAAGCATGAAGATTGAGGTACTGACTGCTCTTTGGGAAATGTCTACATTTAGGGGATGAGCAGTGAAAGAAAGTAATGAAGGAAACCACTAGGGCTGCTGTAACAAAATCAACCAGATAGAGTGGCTTCTGATAGAAATTTATTTTCTCACAGTTCTGAAGTCTGAGATCAAGATGTCAGCAGGGATGGTTTCTTTGGGAGTGCTCTCCTTGGCTGGCTATTTTCTACCTCTGTCTTCATATGGTCTTCTCTGTACATGTCTGTGTCTTAATTCCCTCTTCTGAAAGGCACCGATCATATTGCATTAGAGCCAACCCTAATCACTCATATTATTTTAACTTATTTACCTCCTTGAAGACCCTATCTCCAAATGCAGTCACATTCTGAGTTATTGTGAGCTAAGGCTTCAACATATGAATTTGAGGGAACACAGCTCAGCCCATAACAGAAACTGGCAAATAATTATTAAAAAGATAGATAAAAGATGCATTTTCAGAATCTTAAAGAAGCAGAATTTCAACAGTGAACCCAAGAAGCAAGAAAGCAATGAGAGGATGGTGGATAATGTGTTGTATTTGTAATTTGCAAGTCTTTTCTGACATTTGGAAAAGCAGATTGAATGATAAAATTGGGGGTTGAACTCAGAATAGAAAGAGGAAGAAGTAAAGACATACAAAAAGATTAAAGAGATTCATTGGACAAAATAAAACAAATGTAAGTCTTTGAGCAGTCTTTGATCCAGCCCTGCTGTGACTTACCAACTCCCTTTCTCTCCCCTGGAGGCACATCTTCACTTCCCCAGAAAGAGCCTAAATCTCAGTACCCTAAGTCCTAAGTCCTGGGACCATTTCTATCCTATCCTGTAAACATTCTGGGACCGTTAAGATAAAGTGTACAATGGGAATCACTTATAAGTCATTCCCCTCCAGTAGATTGAGTTTCCCAAAGAACAACAGCTTCAAAGAAAGTAAAGAAAGGGGTTCTTTTTTGTCTCAAGATTAGTCTGGAACAAAGGGTCAGCAGTGAAGCATCCAAGTACCTTCGATATGTATGCGACATGATCTCCACAGCATCTTATGGCAAGGTCATGAAATTACCCACACCACTCTGGCAGATCTCCCTACTGGAAGATAGCAGGAAAAAGGAAGTAAATTTAACTCAAATAAAAATATTTCAGCCATCCTAGTATAAAACTTCCTTTTGTATTAAACATTCAATTAACTGATAATTCACTCTGTTGACCTTAAATGAACAGATAGCCACATACTTCTTCAGAAAAATGGGCTTATTTGGGAGCAAAAAATAATTGTAATTTGGGGCACATGATCTAATGGTGAACCATGCTGAAGTCCAGAAAACAAAAGAGAGGATTTCCCTTTTATGGACTTGGGAGAGGCTTTCATAAACAAAGAGTCCCTTGGAAAAAATTGAACTTTCAAAGTATAGTGACTTCATTGGCTGAGCTATGGCAGTCTCCCATTGGATGAGCTATCGCTGGACAAAGAGGAATAGTTTCCTTCTATCACTTCCTGTCAGAGATGAAAGGTACATCTCCTCCTGTTGGGGTCAGCAGTGTGTGCTGAGGGACACCTGTGTGAGAGTTCTCTCTTCTAGCCTCCCGACTCCATTTTAAATGAGGTTTTTGTTGATTAATTTTAACAACTCTTAATCAAGATCCACTCAAGTACTTCATTGGAGATCCAGCCACTAGCAAATTTTGCAATCTTCTCCTTTCTCTACTCAAAATGACATCTGAGTGTCAGGTGGGGGAAGATGCTTCCCAGGTCTCCGTGGTCTTCAGATCTGATGGCATCTCTGTCCTCATGCTTCTTTTTCAACTGGTTGCTGCTCCCTCTGAGGCACTCAGGTCTGAAGGCGGTAGCTGGTGGGCTTGATGTATGGCCCATAGCAACAGGATTGGGGCTTGTTGGTGATCCCTTAACTGTTCTGTTGAAGTGGCATAGGCATCCAGCACTCAGCTCTGCCCTGATTTCCTCAGCAGAGCAGATGTCATGGGAGGTCCACTAGGTCTCAATTCTGCCCACTCGAATATAAACTCAGCAAGGACAGGGTTCCAGCAACAGGTTTCACTCAGTACTGTACTCCCAGTGCTTTTAACAGTCTCTCATCAATAGTCAGAACTCAGTAATATTTGGGTAAGTGAATTTTCTAGCTTGGCTTTTGTCAGACAAAGGAGAAAAAAAACTTTCTTTTTTTTTTTTTTACTCTCTTATCTTCTCACCTCGCGCAAGTTTATTTGTCAAAATCTTTATTTGAATATTAGAAATTGAATGTTAGTTCTTTTCCCCCCACTTTGTATTGCTTCTCTAATGAGCCTGAATGCTTCCTCACTCCTCTCTTCCCACCTTCATGCAGAGAGAGAGGTAGGTCCCTCGCCCTATGGAGAGGAAGCCATTCAAAACACACTCACACTCACACACCAGTATTTACTATTCCCCAATCTTATAAAGAAGGAGGTTGTATTCCAAAAATGTTGGGTCTCATGTTTTTCATAGCCAACTGGAAGGAAAGCATCATAAAAAGCAAAGTCCACAAAATTCAAACACCCTTGTTAGGAGGTAAGACATCTACTCCACCTATTTCTACCTATGGGAAGTTCAAGGTGAGAAACTGATCTAATTGCTCCCCTTTTATTTCATCAGCACAAATGAGGATCCGAGAGCAAATGCAGTTACTGATCAGGTTAGTAAATTTGATATGACCCTACTCCTCCCGTTTTGTCTCAAGGGAGCAGGCCTTGCCACCTGTTATAGGTCACTGTCACCTGTGACTGACGAGTAAAGCCCATAGGATCCTGGGAATCAGCTCAGCTAGCCCATCTGAATGCACTCTACAATATATTGTTGAAATTTTATCAGTAATAGAGGATATATTTCAGTACTCCATTGGCTCACTGCTGATTTATTTCTTGATTAGTTCAGAATCTGGGCAAGGAAGGGAAGCATTATTTACTGCACTGCCTCAGAAATCCACCCCCCGACCACCACCACCGCCATAGGAATATTATCTTCAACCTAGATCAATCTATCAATAGATACTTAATCATTAGATAGTGAAAATCCAAAGTGTGCATAGTTTGGATGAAATAAATGCTTAGTCTGAATCATTTAATGTGTTGCAGAGGGTAGGAGGTAACAGAATTCTAGCATTCTGATGCCAACCAGTCCCATTTCTTTGCTTTCATCTTGGTCAGGGCCACTTATCTTGTCAAGATTTGTTTTTAAAAAATCAAGTACTTTGTTAACAAGTTCCATTTTTTACAAGATTAGCCTTATGAAATGTTTCACTGGCTAGCAGTAATGCAATGGAAGGACTCTCCCCTGGAAAATAGAGAAGCTTGCTTGGTTCAGTGCTCACTCAGTCCCTTCTCTGTGCTCTACTGTCTCAGTGGTTAGTGGGACAGGTGAACTAGATGTGCTCCAAATACCATTCTATGCCTTTTCTAGACAATTTGTCCTTTTTATCTCATAAAATGAAAATACATTAGTCTCAGGTAGAGGAAAAAGATAGTCAATCAGCAGTTATTACATAATGTGTCATAAAGTCACCTCTAAATTAGTCATTCCTAATTCTCTTTTTCAAATCTTAGTAAAATTACTTTAGCATTCCTCCACAGATATTATTCAACAACCAGTTGAGTGGTAACTTTTTGCTTCCAAAATACATTTTAACAGTGATGCTTTTCTAAAAGGGGGATGTTGGCCAGAATAGCTGACACCAGGATAGTTTAATTAGTTACACATTTGCCTCCTATACAGGTCCAATAAATCTGCATTCATCAGCACAGCTGCATCTCAGCATGCACACTTAAATTAAAGAGGCTTCCTCAGAGGCTGGGGCCATCCTGGCATATCTTCACTTTGCCACAAGCCACATCAAATCCCGAATCAGTTGTCTTCTTAGAATTTCTTTATACGCGTCTTCTTGTGACAGTCAGTAATGTATTTCCAGATTAAAATTTTACATTGTTGCTTAATAACTCAGGAAGTATTTTAAAATAAAATCATAGCATCTGGATCTTTAATGAAATCAAACAATTTATTTTTTTCCTCTATCTCTCCTAAATGGGTGTACATCAATGACACTTGATATAAAAGACTCAAGACTATTGTCCCCTGCTTTCCCTTTTATCTTTACTGTTGCTTTTCTAGGATGAAGCATCATTAATTTAAAGTGAAATTAAAGCCAAAATATTCTTTTTGGCATATTAGGATCCAAATGTAAGTGATCCTCGCTGATAGGCATAGGATTAGCAGCTATTCAAATGAGATGCTATTTCTTGAATGTTAACATTTTTAAATAATGTAGGTATTATTTTCTCCCCAATCAGAAATTGCTAGCCAACAGGAAAAGGGGGCATTTTACGTAGGTTCTGCCCAGTGCTGTGTCAGTCTTTGAACATTCATCCACAGCTTGCACTTGACACAGCAATGATGAATGAGCCAACTTGCTGTTTGCTCTCCCCTGCAGAGAAGATGGGTTTCCTTCTTTACCAGAGAGCCAGAGGGAGAAGAATGGGAAGGAGATGGATGGGCATTCAAGAGGTACCAGCAGGGGTGACATATATGGACAAGCATCAGTGGCACCTGTCACCATATCGAGTCAGGCCAGGAGTCTTTGGGACCTGCATCACATCCCCCCAGGGTGGACTCAGATCAGAAAAGACCTCACTTAGCCACGTGCTAGTCACCTTCTTGAGGGCTGCCTATATTGGGACTACACACTGGCACCAAGTTACAACTGCCACCATCTCGACATGAGCAAGGGACTCCTCGGGACGCAAAGACAGCCATAAGATTAATGACACAGAGAGGAATGTCAGGACAGGAAGGTGGGGATAGAGAAGGGGAAGTGCAGAGAAAGATGGTGAAGGGCATCTCAAATTTTCCTCCTTCTGTTCACTTCTTTAAATAACAAGAAGGTTAGTGGCTTCTGCAGTCCTAAAATATACCCATGTCTGCCAAGTTCCTGAAGGTTAATTGCTACTGCTGGGGGAGCTGCCCTAATTTGTTCTGCCTTTTAATGACCTTCCTGTAGGCAAATACAGGAGGCCTGCCTACAGGTGTGCTGCACGCACCGAGATGGGGACCGCTCCCAGGGAAGTGTTGAACATGAGGCTGAGTTACTGGGAAAGTTTACCAGTGATTGGCAGTGATTTATATTCAGTGGCAAGTGTTGCAAGACAATTTCACATTTTCATCTGTCTTAGAGGCTTTTTTAGTGGAGTTTTTTTCAGTTATACATCAACTGTTCTTTTCCTGTCACCTTGAAGTTCATGTATGATCCACAACTTGCTCCTGTAATTCAATATATGCCTTTGAGAGATTGACAGGGGAAGTGAGTGGCATGAGACAGCCAAGTCCTACTCCACAGCCACAGTTTCCATTTCTCCTGGTGACAAATCCAGAAACTGAGACACACTGGCATCTGTCTGAGACCGGACATTCCAGGACATGGAGTGACCATAACTTTTTGTAACAAACTACCTACTAGTAGCTCAGTGGTTAAACCGACTTACATTAGGCCAATTTCAGAACCTGCAAGTGGATGTTAAAAATGTATGCATGACTATTCTTTTTAGATGAAGGATAGGAACTCTTACCAAGTACAGGGTTAGTTTAGCCACTCATTTTACTAGCAACATCAGAATTCTTTGCTTTCCTTTAAAGCAGTTCTCGCCTATATGCCCCTCTCCCATCTTCTTCACTAATTGACAATGAAATACACACTCAAGAACTACTGCTCCCCTTTCTCAACTAGTTGTTGAAGTACATAGAGAAGTAGGCAGCCACCTCTGTGGTGTGTTAAAAACCAGTAGACCTGTTTGAAGTGATCAGAATATGCTGGAGGGGCTGCCCTGACTATCTGTATAGCTTCATTTCTTTGGTCCTGGAATGAATTTATATCTTCTTGAGGTCCTCTTCTATTTGGTAATAAAATTGGTAGGAGCTATATGCCTTGTTTGCTCATTGTGTAAATGCAGTATGAAAAACATGGGCAACAGGTTTAGTATGGACATATATGATGTTGAATCCAAGCTCTAAAACTGGGGATTCAGGCCAGGCACCTTGCTTCCTTATTCTCCAGTTTAGTCATCTGTATGAAAGGGAATCAATGCTTGCTGTCCCAAATATGTCCCTCGGTAGCTATGAGGGTCAAAGGAAGTATTTTATATAGAAATGTTGTATAAACTATAAAGGCACTATCAATTCAATATGTTATTATTATTGATTCATGTCTTTGGGGAAATCAAGCAATAGACCAGTTAACTCAAATGAAAGACCTAGAAAAAGTGCCTGGACTGAGGTGGGCAGTTTGAGGCTGAAGAATGCTGGGCATGGTGAGGGGAAGAGAAATACAGATAAGGAGTAAGGCATCAAGAGTAACCATTAGGACTATTCATCAAATATTTACACCTTTCCCAGGAACATGGAAGGATGTCATTCCTCTGCCCAACTAAACATAGTGTGATCATGTTATTTGCTTTGCAATGAAATATGAGCAAAAGAAAGAAATACGTTTATCAACAAAATGCCTCCACCTACTTGGTCCTTGAGAGACTATGAAATACAGAAATCCCTGTAGCGTGAGTAAGAAATCAACTTTTGTTGTGTGAAGTTGCTGAGATTTTAGGATCATTTACTAGCCTATTCTGCTGGTATGAATTAAAAACACATTTTGTGTACTAATGTACAAATCATCTGCCAAGATTTGACCTTGTCTATGCTATACTTTATCTCCTGCTCTTTAAGGGGAAGGGAAGTCTAGTAATGGTTTTCCTATGGGTAAGTTACATTTGATAATAGTGATTTAGGGTTGGTCTAACCAGTAATTTGTCTTTGATTTACTTTATTGAAAAGCAAAGAAGTGGATGCACCATGACTCAGTTTTGTTTTGGTTATTTTCTCTCAACATTTGGCAGCTATCCCATTGCAAATTCTGAGAGATCTCTGTGGCACTTCTGGGATCTGGAGAATGAATACCAAGTGAATTCTGGAGGCACCTTAATGTGGAGAGTTGAATGCAGTGAGTTTTCATAAAAAGGAATTTTGAATAAATGTTATAAAGAATGACATGGGCAAAGTTTAGTAGCATGAAAAATGAAAAAATAGGAGAAATAAACATATAATTATAGCTCCAAAAGAGCCTGACCTGCTCTTGGACAGAAGTAGGAAAGCCAATTGAACTGGAGGATATTTGAGGACATTTCCATTATGTCTCAATCTGAAGTCCCTGGTTATAATCAACAAAAACAAATCTAATTTCAACAGAGAACAAAATTAATTGGAAGGATATTGAGTAGCTCACAGCACTGTAAAGAAAGCTAAAAAAACCAACTCAGCAAGCATAAGAGCCAGAGCAACATTGGTGGTCCAGGGAGCAGGGACAAATGGACAGTCTCCAGGATAAAAAAGCTCCTGCATTTTCAGGCTGTTGCCATGCTGCTTATGACAAATTTCAGAAAAAAAGGGTGGTCATGGACTTTTGCCTAGGTCAGAGCAGGGTGGGCAACTTGATTGACAGATTTCATGTAATATAGCAAAAATGAGATAATGATACAGGAGAAATGAATGTTGAGTGGTCAAAAATATTCTCCAAAACCAGCAACAGAAATACAATCCAGGAAGCATAAGCCTGAGTTCAGGTTTGGTTTAAGAAATAACTAGAAGCTGTGGTAGTAAGTAAATTGCCCATGGAAATGGAATTCCCTAAAAAAATATTTACAAAAGATGATCCTTACTTTTGCATACAGGATACACACACACACACACACACACACACACACACACACACACACGTAAAGAGAAGATGAAAGCTATAGTCAGGTAACCAATTACTGAAATAGTACACATACATGTAGTCCATGAGGTGCTGACTTTTCAAAAGAAGGGGGAATGAATCTGAACCCCCTAAAAATTGGCAGGGGGTGCTATCGAACTTATTTGGGGAGTGAAAGGGAGGGGAATTAAAGACAACTCATGCCACAGCAAGACAATCAAATCATGAAAAAAGCAGATAGTAGTGATTAACAATGATTCTCACTCAACAATTTGGGATGCGGCACACTGATTTTAAGATTTCTGCAAGTGATTCATCTTTCCTCTACATGATAAATTGAACTGAATTTTTATGTTTAGACTAAGTGAATGCTGATGGGTCCAGAACTCCTTTTAAATTCATTTTTTAAAAATTCTTTGCCTCTCTTCCTTTGATTCATCATCGTAAGAAATGTTCTTCAGCTTGTGGTGAGTTCTAAATGGAGTGATTGCTTGTGTTACATAGCTCTCGCCTTTCCTCTGGTGAAGGAATTGTGCTTTTAAGAAAGCCGGCTCTGAGGCATAATTTGAGATCACAATTCAGGGCCTCTCATATTTTCAAGCAGGAATATGAACTGAGTTACCTATAGTACCCGAGGAAAGTTGGAGTTTTGTTCTTTCATCTGCACTGTGCATGTAAATGTGGGGTACCCACGTGTACAGTCATGAGTCTCCCATGATAGGCATAAAAAGGGCAATGGTGTTAGGAAGTATGGGATATGAAGCACTAAAGGAACAGAATATATCCTTATAGGGAGAGAGGCTGTGACAAGGAAGAGGAGAGACCTTAGGCTGACAGACAACAAAGTGGAAGGATGGAAGTTTTCAAAGGTTAATAACTTAATGAATTAAAAATATTCAAAAATAGAAAAAAGGAAGGTATATATTCCTAGTGAAGAACTCTAGACTCAGCATTTAAAATGTTATATTATTTAAGTGGCACAACTCCTACAGAGAAAAAAGTTTAGAATCCAATTAATAGATTTGGAATATACCTTCTTCTAAAAACAATGAGTTCCAAGTTCAGCATATTGCCCCCTATCCCTAGAGAGGGACTAAGTGAAGAATGCACTGAAGGGGGATGTCTTTATTGGGAACTTTCAGAAGAATATCTTCAGAACCAAAGTATTTTGTAGTTTAAATGGACTAAAAATGAATCCCTGAGACTTAAGACTCTAAAAGAAATTCTAACTCTTGGGACAGGTTTGAAAGGTTTCTATTTATAATGTTCACATATTTTTTAAAAAATGGTGATCAGCTATTCTCCTGGTCTGGTCTTTGCCAATAACAGAACAAGATCTCAAAAATAAGATTTTTAAACCAGAAAGAAAGTCTTTCTGCTTTCATTCAGTGGGGAAAAAAACCAAAACACATTATACTATGGTTCAAAACATAGACTTAGGCAAAGCTTTGTCACTAACTATCAGATTGAAGAGAGAAGGTTATGTAAAGTATATGAGTCCCAGTTTCCTCTTTTTTTAGAAAAATGGTATTGAACTAGATTGTTATTCATGTCACTTCTACAGTTAGTAGCAGAGCTGTGGCTAGAATCCATTCTTCTGGATGTCATACACTTCCCTAACCCAGCATCCATCTCCAACCTATGGAATAAAATGCTTAATATAACTGGGGAAACGATATATAAGAAGTGGAAATAGTTTATTAGAGTTATGCATTTCAACAGACAAGGTGCTTCCTGACTATCAAGCCACGTCAAAGAAATAATTTAAGTAAACCTAAAGGCTGCTAAAACTAGTACAGACTTTCACCTGGAAAAGTTTAATGATGAGTGGCTGGCTTGAGCTGCCTGTGCGAACAGAATGAGAACAAGGACTACAACAGATGCAAGCTACACTTTAATCAACCCCCTGTAGGTAAGGGTACTTGGTTCTCATAGGTGGCCTATACAGTAGAAGACCTTGAATATTTGAAAGAATTCCATCCAATAGATCTGAAAGACTCATAACCAAGGAATGGTTGAGCAGGAGGTCTTTGTCAGCAATCTCAAAAGAACCCATAAAGTATTTCATAAGACAAAGAACCAAGGCCTTGCCGTGGGCCACACATAAGACCCCAGTGTATATAACAAGAAACACATAAGAACTTGCTCTTTCCTTCTAGTCATTCTTCTTTGAACCCAACTTTGGAGAAGCCAGAAATAGTATCTAAAAGTTTTAAAGTTGGTAAAGTAACTAAGAAAGGTAAGAAAGGGAAGGAAGAAAACAAGGAAGGAAGAGAAAAAGAGGGAGGAAGGAGGAAAGGAAAAGAGGAAGGGAGGAAGGAAGGAAAGAAAGCATGTGTGTTAGAAGTCACTATGCAAATGTTCCAAGCTAAGATCTTTAGATCAAAGAATGAGTGTTTTCAGTCACCTCTCTGGGAGCTCCTGACCTCACTATAAGAAAATCCTGTACCAGAAAGTCTCTTCCCCTCCAGCCAGGGTTCCAGAATGAGACAAATGAAATAGAGCCACCACAGGCGACCTGCACAACTGCAGCCCAAAGTAAGTCATTCTGCCAAACCACTTGCCTATAAGTATGAGTCAATCCTCATGTACCTGATTTTGGGATGATTGTTACTATGCATTGTTAATGTGGCAATAGCTGACTGAGCTCTATAGTAATAAGCTCACATAGATTAATAACCAAGGAGAATAGAAAGATATTCAGTGAAAAATCTCTCTCCCTATACAGTGAGCTCAGCCAACTATGCCCACTTCCCATTGGCAAGTACGTTGTTTAGTCCCTTGGTGATATTCCAAGTGGTATTTAATGTATACATAATCAAATATATGTTTTTTCTTTGTGATATATTGGTATGTTATCAGAGTCGCTTGCTCTTTTTTCTATTTAACACTTTATTTCACGCATAAAGAGCATCTTCATTCTCTTTGCCACCACATGGTAACCATTATATTAATGTACAGCTTGTAGTTTTGAATATGGTACCTGAAAAACTGATCAAGAAAAGTTAGGGGATCTGTGCACTGTATTGTCCAGGGGCAGTCATGGAGAACTGAGGGAATGGGATTGAACAGCTGTGTTAAAAAAAATAAAATGTTTTTCTGCCTTGGACCCTACTGATAGCTCAGCCCATTCAATAAGCTGGCTGTTGTTAGGATTCACTGAGTTAATACTTGTAAATCACTTAGAAAAGTGCCTGGCATATAGTAAGCTTTAAGTATGTATTTACTATTATAATTACCATTTTCACAGCCTACCCCCCAATCTGAGACATCAATATATTGGAAAACTCTCTAAGGTAGTGTCATTGACCTTCTTCTCACTCATAATTTTTTTTTACAGTTCTCACCCCTTCTGCCCTCCCTGCCAAATTTGTTGTAATTGTTCCCTCCTTTCCTCTCTCCAGCTTTGGCTGTACCCACCTCCCTCAGTCAAAATCTCTCCATTGACTCCATAGAGGATTCTTATGCAGTATCCTCGTAGCGTCCCCTCATTGTCTTTGTTTTATACCTATCTGCCCACCTGGGACTGATATCACAGAGATTTGGAAGTCAGACAGACAGGTTCAAATCTGAATTATAAGTTTATCCATGTGCAATTTTAGACCTTGCTGAGAATCTTTTTTACTTATTTTGTAAAATTGGAAAAATTATAAATACCTCATAAGTTTTTTTTTGTGTGAGATTTCAGTGCGACAAAGTAAACATGCCTGGCACATGGTAGCATCTCAATGAACATCTTCTCCTTTACCTCTCAATGACTTCTTGTCTTTATTGATAGGCATCTCCATTTCAACGGTTTCACCTACTATCTCTATGTAAGCGACCCCTGGATCTCTGTATATCTCCTCATTTCTATTTTGCAAATAAGAAAATGGAGTCTTGCTCTTTCTCAAATGTCAAGGATCTGTCTTTCATCACAAAGAAATGTTATGGCATCTCCAATGCAACCAATTCAAACCAATCTTTCCTTGCCCACTGATTCTGTCATCCTCCTCCCTTGCCTCTCTCATTTCTGTGAATGATGCTAGTAGTAACCCATTCTTTAAACCTCACTTCCATCTTTAATTCTTTCTTCTCCTATTCCTCATATTTCCAGTCATTCACAATGATTCTTATGTAATCAGAGCTGGAAAAAAATTTGGTCATCACATAGGAAACCATCTGTGTTTCACAGGTAAAATAAAACAAAAACAAAAACCAAGGCCCAGAGGAGTGAGTGGAGTTCTAGGTGGAGAAAGGTAAAGCTAAGATTTGAGTCCTCAAATGTGCAGGGCAGCTTTTTTTCCCATGACATGCCACTAATAGACTTCTTTCTCAACATTTCTGCTTCTTCCACTATGGTTCAGGTCATTGTTATATCTGCCCACTATTATAGCAAAGACTTCCAATCACAAATCCAATATTTATTACCACTAAAATTAAAAGACTCCTGTATATCACCCAAACCAAGGCAAGTACCACATTTCGGGAGACAATAAACTGACAAATGTGAGTAATTTCAAGGATGACAGCATTTGGTTTAAAAAAACAATTTCAAGCAATTAGAATGTTCTAAAAATGAGGTAGGGAGTTTATTGTCACAAGAGATTATGCAAGGCAAGATTGGTCAATCACTATGAAGGGATATTGTAGAGCAGTGATGGCGAACCTATGACACGCGTGTCAGAGGTGACACATGAACTCATTTTTTTGGTTGATTTTTCTTTGTTAAATGGCATTTAAATATATAAAATAAATACCAAAAATATAAGTCTTTGTTTTACTATTATTTCAAATATCAAAAAATTTCTATATGTGACATGGCACCAGAGTTAAGTTAGGGTTTTTCAAAATGCTGACACGCCGAGCTCAAAAGGTTTGCCATCACTGTTGTAGAGGAACATATGAATTAAAAGCTAAGAAAAGAGTATCTTTAAGGTTTTGTCCCACCCAGAGATTCCATGACTTATGGTCTAATCTGGTACTACTTATTTAGTTACTATTGAATAAATTTTTCTAGAATAAATTTTGGCCCACAAGAAAGCTGTGCTTGTTCTCTGTTGCTTTTTTAAATGAAGTACTTTGTGAAAAGAGTGGACAACTCCTTACTTTTAATTTAGTAAAGTTTCTAATGAATAAAACCTGCTTGTTCATTCAGCCATACAATTTATTTTCACTTGCACTCTGCCAGACTTTCATTTTAGCTCCTCTCCAAAGAGAAGACAATTCAACCCCGAGTCTAAGGTCATTCCCTAAGTAGAAACTCCACCGAAGCCAATAGAAGTCATGAGCATTTTAATTCTTTTGGAGTTAGATAAAATTTGCCTTGTACTAGATCACAGAATTAAACTTGGTCTACTCTCATTCCTGAATTTCTATTTTGCTTGTACTTCCCATTTCTTTAAAAAAAATAGCAACTGCAACATTCCTCAAAAAGGTGAGAAGTCTCCAGAGTACTAGTCTCTGTCTCTGAAGTAAAGAAAAGAAATTGATTTTAGTGGTTTTTGAAAACCAGGAAATAATAGAGAAATCATGCATTCAGCGGGAATTCTCCTGAGTGTATTAAATTAAACTGACAGCACTGATATAGCTATTCATGTTGAAATAATTAGCAATTCTAAGGCTATTAATGGTGTATTGTATCACTGTTTTAGAATTGGTAAGATGAATGCAAAAACCTTTTGGTGACTTTTGCTCTTACTAAAATTTAATTAGCCTTAGTTACTGACCTCATGTTTTATGTAACAGTACACTCCAAAATGATCTCATAAAGAATTGAAGTTTTAGAAGAAAGTCATTCTTGCTTTAAAAACTAGCATCACATAAAAGTTCTCTGAGTGTTTTTTAACTACTTTTGCAAAGTATTCTTATAATTGCTAACATTACCTATGGGACTGACTGACTTTGAATTTAATTGAAGTGAAAATGCATCTCTTTGACAAGGTCACTTTCTAAAGTGGAACTGCTCTACTTTGCATTGCAGGTCTGATTTTTTTCTTTCTAAATTAACTATGATCTATAAAATTATCAATAAAGAATAATACCTTGGTCATCAAATACTAATAATGATTACAAGAGGGGAAAACTACCTTTAATGCACATAAAATTTATGGCTGGTAATGATGTCTACTAAATCTGGAAGACTGGGCCTGTGCGGCTGGGGCTGGGCAATGCAGGGGGTCAATGGGAAGATCTGAGTCAGAACAGCTATGCTTCATAAGAGAATTGAGACTCTGAAGTCTAAATTAGCTGAAATCAAACATAAGCTAAAAAATAAAACAGGAAATACCACACCACACAGGGTACAATGTTATTGCTGTTTGGGGGTGGGTGGGGAAGAGTTAATCTACCAATAATTTCATGTTGCTTAGTAGGATTTTATTAATGTTTTATGATTGTACATTGTTTAGAAACCACATTATGGAAATGACTGTCTTGTATTAATAGATTATTTTTCTTGGACAATTTTCTATATATTGGACTTTCTGCTCCTCCAAGAAGTTGCTACTAAATGTACCCTCCTGGTTCTGAGAAAAAGAAAAAGTATGTTCTAATCTTCCCTCTGGTGGGTCAGTTGGCCCAAAGGCTTACCAGTACACTAAACTTCCTCCTGAGTTAAAGCAAGAATCATGCTGGTCAAATGAAGCATGAGAACCCAGTATGCTTAGAGTGCAATTTCTGAGCTACATGTGGCTCTTTTGCACGCAACCTTTGGTTCTCTGAGACCTCTTATTTCAGTAGTACAATTTTATTATGCTAGAAGCTCGGAGCATATAGCAGTCTTGGGGCTCTCTCACTTAATAACATTTACAAATATCACTTGTGGCAGGGTGGTTATTCCAAAAAAACACACAAGCTATGACCATTACAGTGATAGGTTATGGAATGAGAAAAGCAGCATGGCGGGTTGAAAAGAGCATGAACTCCAGAGGTAAAAAGAAACAAAGCATTAGGTATGAGGTTACTTGCAAGATGTGAATACGGACAAAACCTTAAATCCCGGTGAGCTTCAGTTCTACCATAAAATGAAATCAATACATTTTGACTCCCAGTTTTCTTCTGAGAACCAAATAAGATAATATAAATTAAAACTATTTGAATTTCCTAGGAATTATACATAATAAGTTACAGTTATTAATAAAGGTAGCTCCACTTTGCCATGTTGGACCATGTTCCTCAATTGGAGATCCCTTAGGGACACGTGGACTAAACAGACACACACTCCTCTGGCTCCATCCCGTCTCCACACAGAAGAGAGAGTTGTACTAATCCTATATGTAGTCAAGTAATTTATTGTGCCCATAACTCATGTCATATTATAATGTCAACAATTTTATATTGACTGCTTGCTCTGTGTCAATCAAATATGCTATCTAGGTGTTTATAGGTGATTACTGTGTCAATAAAGGAGGCTTTATTAAAGAGGCAACTTTCCCAAAAGTTCTGAGCCTGGAATAGCAGAGTGCACGAAGGACTGGTATTAGGACCCATTGTAGAGCTTCCTTCAGTTGCCTATATGATCTAGCAATTATATATTCTCATCTTGCTTCTTCTCCAAAAATTCATTCACTAAATAATTGCAGATTGAGCACTGTAGAGATCAGATATATATCTATCTTCTAGAATTATAAGTCCTAAAATAAAATGAAAGCACAAAATGAACTTTATTAGTAAGATTTTAGAATATTCCACATATGCCCATCCAATAAGAAAGGGCTTCCTGGAAAAAAATAATTTTTTACATAAGGCTTGAAAAAATAGATAGGCATTCCTCACTTTTTCTTCTCTTTTCTGAAGTAGAGCATGGTTGAGATTTCTATTTTGTGTTTATTTATACTTATAGATACAATACAGTATCACAGGCTAAGAACTTGAGTTATAATATGGTAAGACTTGGTGACTTTGGCCAAGTCACTCACCCTCCTGAGTCCCAGGTATTTCATTTCAAAATAACAATTATCTTACCCTTTGAGACAGAATAGAAGGATCTGGGGAATATTATGCTGAGCAAAATAAGGCAGTCAGAGAAAGACAAGTATCACATGATCTCACTTATATGTGGAATCTAACAAACAAAATAAACTGATGAACAAAATAGATCCTGAGACATAGAAGCATGAAACATACTGATGAATCTCAGAGGGAAGGCAGGGGTGGGTGGTGGATGGGAAGAGATCAAGCAAAGAACTTGTATGCATATATGTATATCCATGGACACAGACAATAAAGTGGAGAAGGCCTGTATGGGCAGAATGGGAGTAGGGTGAAGGGGGTTAATTGAAGGGTAAAAAGGGAACAATAAATTAAAAAAAACACAATTCTGTGTGTTGTTCAGAATTTTTATAACAGAGTATATTGATTTCTTAAAAAAAAAAAAAACACTAGAGAGATTATTTGCTCTGTTAATATCCTCTTAAAAACAATCTGAAATATCTGTAAGAAAACTTACCAGCCTGTTCTGAGCACATTTTCATAATATTTACTTTTATAGTAACTGGAATTGAGCCATGAGAAAGTCTATTATAGATGAGAAAAGCTTAAGGTGAAATTTGGACCTCGTTGAATGAAAGTCTATGACCCGGAGCCATGCAAAGACGTATCAAACTGAATAGGAAAGAATTTTCTACCTCATTGTGAGGACTTCTGATTTTATTAAAAATTTTCTAAATCCTTTACTAATTATTCCTAAATGTGTACATAAATTGGCCACTCAACCAGAATATTTTAAATTACTTTCCAATTATACTTCTAGATTTTAGCCTCAAACTGCTCAAGGAAAACAAAGAATTCCAGTAAAGTGACATTAACGTCTCTGAGATCTTCCCCACAGGATAATCAGGGAAGGTGTCTTCTTCAATGGAAATATGTGGAGGTGCAACATAAATCAAGAAAATGCAGGAGAGCGCTCTGATAGAGAGCCTACTGTAAAAAAGGAACAAGTGAGTGAAAAAGCATGAAGCCTCAGTCCCTTCTACAATTCTACATGGGTGTTCAAAAACAAGAAGTTACCTGTCATTAATGCAGGACAATGGAAGATGTGCTATGCTTTATTGTCTCACATGAATTTCAGATGGATTCTTTGAGTTGACAGCAACAGTAGTCAAATCCCATCCTCTAACCCTATCCCCAAACAAGGTCAGGAAACGCTCTTGAAAGTGGCTTATTTTACATTGTAGCCCCCGGTTAAGCCAAAATAATCCAGGAGGAGAAAAACAACATCATAACAACAACAAAATTCCCACAGTGAACTATACAGCCCAGATGCCCAGGCTTTCCATGGGGATCTTAATGAGGGTCAGAGGTCAGTGCTAAGGAGCCTGGTGAAACAGTGAGAACCAAGATCCTGTTTCCATTTTAATGCCCTTATGTTTATGTTTTGTGTTCTGCAAGGGAAAGACGGAGACAATTCCACTTCCAGGGAGGCCCGAGAAAAAATGTGCGGGACATAGTAGTTTGACAGAAAAATAGGGGTGTTTCATGGGGCAAAAGGTAGCCTCAGTTCAGAAAAATACAGAACTGCCAAAAGCATACTGTTAGCTGAAAGTTCTCATCCAACCCTGGCCTAAAATTAAAGTACATTATGGAAATAATGGCCATTGTTTTCAGTCTGCCCCTTCACCTCTCCACCCACACACCTCCAGAGAAGGCTGCTTGAGTTTAAATTTAGCAGAGATGTTAGTTATATAATAGTCATGAGCCAGCTCAACATCCCAGCTCCCAATTTGTCACGCCTGACCTTCCTATCACACTCTGATAAACTCCATTCTGTTACAGCTGCTTATTTTGTTTATCTTAGAGACTCAGATTACAGTTTATCACTCATTTAAAGTTACCTGCTGTCTTGGCAACTAACTTCAATTAAAATGCATTTTTCCCTCTACAGCAAAAATTTCCCCTGTGGGTAAAATGCCTCACCCCTCCCATCAAACCCTTAAACCTCCATCCCTTTCTTGGCTTCTGAACCTTTGATAACCTTTGGAACTAGATCCAAATCAACCTTTCATGGAGTTCCTGAGCTTATCGCTGTGGGATAACTTTAGCTTCTGGTTTCCAGGCCGGGCCTAGCTGGAAATCCTGAAACAACATGAGTACATTCATCCTCGAGGGAAGTCAATAAGGATCGGAAATGCCACGGTCTCTTCAATCCTGCGCTTACCAAATGTCTAGTTGGTCCTGGCTTGGATTCAGGAGGAGTAAATTTCTCTTCTTAGGGTTAAATAGATGAGGGAAAATGACAAACAGCCTTCCCCAAGAGACCCGGGAGTGTGATTTCGCAGTCTAGGTCCAATACTGAAAATGAAATGAGTCATGGGTCCAGACAGTAAGCAATCGCAAAAAAAAAAAAAGTTCATTGAACATCCTCGCTGTACAAAGCTGTAGGATATGCACTTTATATAGGTTATCTCCTTGAATCCACCCAATAGTCCTATGAGGAAAGGTATTGTTTTTCTTTCCCCTTTATGAATGAGAACACTGAGGTTGGGGGGAAAGTTAATCTTAAAGTTGAAAAGTTAGAAAGGGCTAAAGCCAGGTTCAAACCTAAACTGCTTCCAAAGCCAACAGCCTGTCCTCTTCACTGTGACACCCTGTGTCAGCATAAGGCTGTGTGCCAGAATCACCTGGTGAGTGCTAATGCCTGCTTCCTCCACCATCTCCACCATTTCCCAACACCTTTCCATTTTCTCAGCCATGTTGGGCTGCAAACATCTACATATAAAAAAAGAAGCCTACCCATGTGATTCTGATACAAACCAGACTTGGAACCATGGACCACTATAGGTAATAATGTAGGTCAATAGATTTTGTGAATGATAAAGCACTCTATAATCAATAGGCTCCTTGTGGACCAAGACTTCATCTTACATTATTTTTTTCCACTCATTCATTAAACAAATGCCTAAATCCCTGCTATGTTTCAGGAAGAGCAAGGGCCTTTCATAAACATTGGACAAGTCCTCTGGGCACCTAAACTTTAAAGAACAGCTCTTTGACACTCTATGGCAAAACAGTGGCACTGTGGGCATTAAAGAAGCAATTATTGAATTATTAACTATTTATATATACTGCTTTGCTTTAACCTTCTAAATGTAGTTTGGGTCAGATATGATCTCTATTTATCACACCCTTTGGTTAACTACTTCAAGGAAAGATCATTTATTTTGTATCAATACTCTTCCAGTACTATCAGCCCAACCTTCCTTTTACCCACTAAGCCCATGCTTCTATGTGATTTAGAGCATAAACATACTGTTATCTGCCCATCAGTGCAGAAGATGCTTTTAATTTTCTTTTTCAGTCTTTATACTCTATTCATCATTTAGGAAACCATTTAAATCCACTGAAAAGCAGTAGTTCATATCAACTATATCCTAAGTTCTCAAATTCCAGTTTAGTTTACCCTCAGTTTTTCCTTGGTCATAAATCAAATATTTCTGTTATCATAACCAGAAAAGCAAACAAAGAAACAATATTTGGTGTTTAAAATCCTAAAGGCAAGGTTTGTGCACTTAGAACATTTTTTTTAAATAATTTTTTTCTGAAATTTGTCTGGTTTACAGACAGGAAGTATCTCAGTAGCAGTCATGAATTCAAAATTTCAGACATGTAAACTGCGGATCTAAAGAAAAAGAAATGCCCCTGTCAATCGATATATCCCAGAATGTATAGCTGAGATGACTTAAAATATATTCTTCTTTCATCAGACAAATGTCACTTCTTTAGTGATCATCTCTCTACTGTCAACTAATTTTCATACAATTCCAAATTTATTTTTCTCAAAATAATAATTTTAAAAATATATAAATAATAAATCTGTCCTTAAAATGAGGAAAACAGACTCCCAATCTCTATTTTTACTCCTGTAACTTGCTTCCCTTTTTAAAATATACCCAATTTCAGGAAATTCCTATTTTTCTATTTTAAAACAAAAAAATAGAATTTATTGGGATGATATTAGTCAATAAAATTATAGGTTTCAGGTGTACAGTTCTATAATAAATCACCTGCATATTGTATTGTGTGTTCACAACCCCAAGTCAAGTCTCCTTCCATCACCATTTATCCCCCTTACTTTCTCCAACCTTCTCCCACCTCCTCCTTTCCCTGTAGTAATCACCATACTGTTTTCTATGTCTATGAGTTCTTTTTTTTCTTTTTGCTTAAACCCTTCACCTTATTCACCCAGTTCCCAACCCCTCTCCCCTCTGACAGCTGTCAGTCTGTTCTCTGTATCAATGAGTCTGTTTCTATTTTGTTTATTGTGTTCATTAGATTCCAAATATAAGTAAAATCATATGGTACTTGTCTTTTCAGACCGACTCATTTCATTTAGCATACTATTCTATAGGTCCATTCATGTTGTTGCAAAAAGTAAGATTTCCTCCTTTCTTATCACTAAGTAGAATTTCATTGCGCAAATGTACTACAGCTTTTTTATCCACAAATTTACTAATGGATACTTGGGCTGCTTCCAAATCATGATTATTGTCATTAACAGTACAATAAACTGAGGGGTGCATATATTCTTTCAATTTAGTATTTGAGGTTTCTTCTAATATATTCTCAGAAGTGGGATTGCTCGGTCATAAGTCAGTTCCATTTTTATTTGTTTTTGTTTTTTATTGGTTTCAAAGAGAGGAAGGGAGAGGAAGAGAGTGATAGAAACATCAATGATGAGAGAACCATTGATTGATTGCTTCCTGCATGCCCCCTACTGGGGATAGAGCCCACAACCTGGGCATGTGACCTGTCCAGGAATAGAACCATGACTTCCTGGTTCATAGGTCTATGCTCAACCACTGAGCCACACCGGCCAGGCCAATTTTTTATTTTTGAGGAAACTCCATATTGTTTTCCACAGTGGCTGCATTAATATGCATTCCCACCAACAGTGCACAAAGGTTTCCTTTCTCCACATCCTCACCATACTTGTTGTTTGTTGATTTATTGATAATAGCCATTCTGACAGGTGTGAGGTAATATCTCAGTGTGGTTTCAACTTGCATTTCTCTGATGATTAGCATTGAGCATCTTTTCATATGTCAATTGGCCATATGCATGTCCTCTTTAGAAAAGTATCTATTCATGTCCTTTGCCCATTTCTTAATTGTATTGTTCAGGGGGTTTTTGGAGTTGAGTTTTATAAGTTCTTTATAAATTTT
This sequence comes from Myotis myotis, assembly GCF_014108235.1. Lineage (NCBI taxonomy): Eukaryota > Metazoa > Chordata > Mammalia > Chiroptera > Vespertilionidae > Myotis > Myotis myotis. The sequence continues at coordinate 154,623,608 of NW_023416313.1, read as the reverse complement.
AGATGTCACATGTATCATTGGTGAATATGTTCTTTCATTCAGTGGATTGTCTTTTTTGTTAATGGTTTCCATTGCTGAGCAAAACCTTTTTAGTTTGCTGTAGGCCCACTTGTTTCTGTTTTATTTTATGTCCCTTGCTCGAGGCAATATATCAGAAAAATATTGCTATGAGAGATGTCTGAGATTCTAATGCCTATGTTAATTTTCGGGATTTTTATGGTTGAGTCTAGCATAGATTCCAGAATCCTGAACAAAATATTAGCAAACTGGATCTAGTAATACATTTAAAAGATCCTACACCATGACCAAGTGGGATTTATTCCAGGGATGCAAGGCTGGTATAATATCCACAAATCAAAAAATGTGATACACCACATAAACAAAATAGAGGATAAAAATCACATGATTATAAAATAGATGCAGAAAAGGAATTTGATAAAATTCACCACATATTTAGGATAAAACTCTCAGCTATGTGGGAATAGAGGGGACATACTTCAGCATAATAAAGGCCAAATATGACAAACCCACAGTCAACATCATACTCAATGGGCAAAAACTAAAATGGTTCTCCTTAAGATTAGGAATGGGACAAGATAGGGATGTTTGTTTTTACCACTCGTATTCAACAAAGTACTGGAAATCCTAACCATAACAATCAGACAAGAAGAAGAAATAAAAAGCATCCTAATTGGAAAAGAAGAACTGTCATTATTTGAAGATACATGATACTGTACACAGAGAACTGTAAAGATTCCATCAAAAATACATTAGAACTGATAAATGAATTCAGTAAAATAGCAGGATATAAAATAAACGTCCAGAAATCAGGTGCATTTTTATATACCAATAATAAACTATCAGAAAGTGAAACTAAGAAAACAAGCCCATTTAAAAGTGCATAAAAAAATAAAATTTCTAAGACTAATTTAACCAAAGATGCAAAAGACCTGTACTTGGAAAACTATAAGGCACTGAAGAACAAAATTGAGGAAGATGCAAATAAGTGGAAGCATATACTGTGTTCATGGGTAGTAAGAATTAACATAGTTAAAATGTCTATACTACTTAAAGTGAGCTATATATTCAACATAGTTCCTATCAAGAAACTAATGGTGTATTTCATAGAACTAGAAATATTCCAGGAATTTATATGGAACCATGAGAGATCCTGAATAGCCACAACAATTTTGAGAAATAAGAACAAAGTTGGAAGAATCATGCTATCTGATATCAAACTATACTACCATAGTAATCAAAAGGTCATAGTAATCAAAACAGCATGCTATTGGCATAAAAATACAAATATAGATCAATGAAACAGAATAGAGAGCCCAGAAATAAACCAACACCTTTATCATCAATTAATATTTGACAAAGGAGGCAAAAACATACATTGGGGTCAAGGTAGTCTACTCAATAAATGTTGTTGGGAAAACTGGACAGATATGTACAAAAAAATAAAATGAGATCACCTTCTTACACCATACACAAGAATTAACTCAAAATGTTAGACTTAAAGACATGAATTTGTCTTAAATAAGTAGAAAAAATAAATTATATAATATTTGACAATACTAACTCAAAAATTGTATATATATTTGATATTAAACATATCCCCAAAAGCCAAGTCATTCTTTGAGTGCTTAAAATAGGAGATGCCCACTGGAATCCAATGTAGGCAATTTTGTTTAATAGGGAGCTTGTGCATGAACTTGAAAAAAGAGATCTGGCCAAAAACTTGACTTCTCTTTGAAGCACCTTTTTTAAGAGTGAAAAACAAAAGTAACATTTGCACATAGCGTGTTCTGCTGTAAGGCTCCATACAGGCAACTGAACAGGTAAAGGCTCGGTTATTGAAGGGAATGCAGAGGAAAGGAGGATGGGATCATCTGGATAGTGACCCTAACCTCAAAAGCTTGAGCTTGCACCTCTCAGGGGACAAAATGGAAACCAAGTGAGGCCCACAAAGTCTGAGTGATCTGCCTGAACCAGAGAACTAGAAAGTAGGTCTGAGAACTTTCTCACTTTGTTTTGCAGTCACACTATAAACAAAGATATTTTTACCACTTTCTGAACAATTTCCCTTTCCAAACACTATTTGTCAATCAAGTTGGGCATACAGAGCATACTCAAAGGTCTACGAAAGAAAACTCTCTTATGTAGTCATGATTAGCATCCAATCCAATTCACACTGCCTTTTTTTTGAGGTTACTCTGCTTACCTAACACTTGAAATTCAATGGAAAATAAGACAAGCAGGGTGATAAGGGAGAGTATCAAGAGACCTGAGATGAGGTTGTGTCTTAAATAATAGAGTAACATTTGCTCAACCAAACAATTTTATTTACTGCAATTATACCAGGGATTTTTTTCTTCCTGGGTTTACTATATCTGAAGGTTAAAGGGTAACAAGATAAAAAGAAAATTTAAAAATTATTTCACATTTGAATTTCCAATTTTTATTTTATCATTTTGTTGTTGTTGTTATAAGAAAGAATCAGAATGCATAATACCTAGAGGAAGTAGCCACTAAAATCAAATTTTTATTATACTTATCCATGGCTCTACTACAGCCAGATGTCTTAGAGTTATTTTACAACCCACAGACGAGCACTTTACTGGGAGATAAGTTTGTAAAGAATAAACTTTGTGTGTGAGACAACTCCATTATAAACAAGCCAGTCCCATTTTAAGCAAATATTTGTTTTGAAAAAGTTTAACACTTCAGTTTTCCGCAGCTATGAGGAGACTTTGCACCTTAGTCATTTCAGATAATATCTTAGTGTTTTGGGTAGTGACTCCTTCATCGTCAAAGTAATTCATATGGTCTTCCACTGAAAGCATCACTTTTTCAATTCAATCTAAAAAGAATGGGTATTTCTTTAAAAAACAACAACATTATAATGGAGGGAAATGTTTTTCTCTTTCTTTCCTATACTCCTATCCCCTTAGCCCATTAAAAACTTACCAGATCTTGCCCTAGCCGGCTTGAGTCCCAGGTTCGATTCCGGCCAAGGGCACATGCCTGGGTTACGGGCTCGATCCCCAGTACGGGGTATGCAGGAGGCAGCTGATCAATGATTCTCTCTCATCATTGATGTTTCTATCTCTCTCTCCTTCTCCCTTCCTCTCTGAAATCAATAAAGAAATATATTTAAAAAAAAAAAAAACTTACCAGGTCTTAAGCCAGTCAGAGAAAGACAAGTATCACATGATCTCACTTACATGTAGAATCTAAGGAACAAGATAAACTAACAAAATAGATCCAGAGACATAGAAGCATGCAACAGACTGAGGAATCTCAGAGGGAAGGAGGTTGGAGGTGGGAAGAAATTTACCAAAGAACTTATATGCATAACCCATGGACACAAACAATACTGCAGTGAAGACTTGGGCAGAGGAGGGCAGGATTGGGGGCGGGGAGAGGCTCAATGAGGAAAAATAAAGTGAATTTAATGTGTGTGTTTTTTAAAGTTACCAGCTCTTTGCCAAAAAAAAAAAAGTATTGAATCTGAGGTCCCATGAAAGCTGACCAGATATAAATATTTAACTCCTTTGGGTGGATCCTACACAAATGTTCCCATTTATGTTTGATTAATTGCTCTCTAAGGTGGTCTTAACACTAGAAAATGTAGGCTTCATAAACTCCTTCCCTAAGTATGCCAAGTTACTTACTTCACAAGTATATGCACTATTCACATTATTATTATATCAGACTGGGTCATATTATAGCAATTCAGAAATGTATGTGTGCTTTTCAAAGAGGGTAAGGAAAGTGGGCTCCTGAAAGTCTCTTGGATAGATAGCACAGTGGGAGGGAAACAAAACGCCCTTCTGTTTTCCATTAAAGTTATGTTCTGCACCAAGTTTGATTGCTAAACATCTGGCAGTCTTTTCTCTGATAACGTAGTTCAATAGAGTGGACAATGCTAAGCCTTTGAAGCGCTCCCTGTAACTCTTAAGTGGTAGGTGAACAAGAGGAGATAAAACTCTAGATTTCCCCTTCTATCAAAAGTGGCAAAAAAGTTTTACAGACATCTCTTATTTCTTTATTCTTTGAGGTCCCATTGTTCTCTTTTTCTAGATAGGATATAGGAGAAACTATGGGGAAAATTGCTAAAATGCTTCATCCACTTCCACTGCCAGAAACAAAGCCTTCTGCCTTTTCCTTCACTTCTGGAAAAGAACCAAGAACTGACTGAAATATTCATGATCATGTCTTTAAATGCTTTGGATAATTTGTAGTGAGAGAGAGAAAGCAGAAATACCCAAAGTGAGAAGAGCTGAAAGAAGAGTCCTTTGGCTCTGATAATGAGATTATGCATCATTTGTTTCCTGAAGAATCTCTTCATTTGCCCAGGCTATCATTTTCAACAACAAAAACTCTTTAAAGTTAAGAATCAGTTTTCTGAAGCTATAAAAAAACCACATAAAAGTCACTCAGCCCAACCTTACATTTTAAAGATGAAGAAACTGTGTCTCAAAGAGGTAAAGTGACTTGCTCAATGGTACATTATTATTTAAGAATAATTTAGGTGGTTTACAAGATGCATACAGCATAATATTTTTTCAAAGGGACATGGATGTTTATAAAAGTAAAGGAGGGAGAAACAAAAGCCTGTGATACAGGAAAGTCCTGTATAGAAAACCAGACATGTATTGGCTACAAATTTGCCTGGGAGACTCTTAGCAACCAATGCAAAGAAAGAAAAATGAAGTATTACATATTCACTGTTCATAGATTAAAAATATCAGCTTTTGCCCTAACCGGTTTGGCTCAGTGGATAGAGCTGCAGCCTGCGGACTGAAGGGCCCCAGGTTTGATTCCGGTCTAGGGCATGTACCTTGGTTGTGAGCACATCCCCAGTAGGAGGTGTGCTGGAGGCAGCTAATTGATGTTTCTCTCTCATCAATGTTTCTAACTCTCTATCTCTCTCTCTTCCTCTCTGTAAAAATATCAGCTTTTTCCTGGATTCTTATTAAGAGGCCCTGCATTACAGTGTGAATCACTCCTAGAATAAATGCATGCCTCTAACAGTAAGTTTCATGGGGATCCCATCCCTCAAAACAGTCATAAGCCATAATGCTGAAAATACAATCAGCTCATTCCTAACCAGAAAACAAAATTATTCCATTTGGGTGTACTGCCTTGAGGTCTGGCTTTATCCAGAGAGAAAATTTGCATGAAGGAATGGAAGGACTAAAGGTCTTTTCAATACACATTTATTGATTGAGCACTTACTTTTTGCCATGCTGTATTCTAGGTGTTTTAATTGTATGAGACAACTTTATCCTCAGCAACACTGTGAAGCATTTACTAGTCTTCCCATTTCACTAATGTGGAAAACAGGTGCATGATTTGGCCAAGTGCATGCAGCTGGTGAGGGTTGGAGGCCCACACTCTGCCTCCAGAGTGTGGGCTCTAAGCCACTACGTGCTACTGGCTAATACCAGAACTGCTGATTCCCCAGAAGGTCATCTCTCTGTCCTGTGGGTGTCACAGTCTTTCAACCGTGCTCATCCTTAAGATCTACTAAGGAGTAAATATCGATACTAAAAATTACCTTTTGGGTAAATACAGTGCTGTTTTCTAACCTATACAATAAAAGTAGCTAAAAGTTGATATTTTTAAGCCCTGGATCCATGCTGAAGAGAATCTATGGTAGTTCCCTCTTATCTGCTGGGATATGTTTCAAGACTCCCAATGGATGCCTGAAATCATGGAGAGTACCAAACACTCATCAATTTCTCAATTCTGTTGGAAATGTGGCAACAGCTTCTTACTGGACAGAAGATTTTTATATTTTTCAGCCCAAATGTATTCCTGAAGATGCATGACTGCCATCCCTTACTGCAGTAAATGGCCTGGTGTCACTCATTTCAAGGGATCTCTAGCTGAAGTCTTTGTAGAGGCTCAATGCATTTTGTGCAACAGGTTGCCAGCAACTGGAACACATTTTTTGTTCATGTTTTTCATCCCAAGTTCAATACCTTTTCCATCTTTACACTTATTATGCACTCTGGCCATAACTTTTGCAGTCTGAGGTGTAACAGCAAAACTGGCATGGATTTCTTTTTCCTTTTTTCACAATTCCATGGGTGGAAATTCACTCTTACTGTCGATCTTAGCAGCCTCAACATAGAACTTTTGGGTTTTTTTCCTTATTAAGTCAAGAACTGTCACCTTTTCACTTAAAGGAAACATTCTCAGGGTTCTCTTTGGCATATCCCAGTTGTCAGCATCACTACTCTTGCATTTTGGAAACATTATTAAGTAAATAAGGGTTACGTGAACACAACTGATAACCCAAAGGACTGCTGAATAACATAGGACAAAGGGATGATTCATGACCCGGGCAGACAGCTTGAGATTTCATCACACTATTCATAACAGCACACAATTTAAAACTTTTAAATTGTTTATTTCTGGAACTTGCCATTCAATATTTTTGGACTGTGGTTGACTGTGAGTGCCTAAAACCCTGAAAAGCAAAACTGTGGTTATAGAAGGACTACTGTATTTACCAAATTGATTTTTACTAAAACCAAACCAACCCTTAGAAATGCCAAAAAGGACCCTTTTCTCCTGTTCTCTCTAGAAAAATCAAACAAGAAATCCAAGTCAAATTCTGGGGCTTCAAGTGAAATAATTCACCATAGAAAAGGCTCCTGACACCGCAGGGAAAAGGCACTTCTGCTAACACTTCTAAATGTCCCTTAACCATGCTCTCCTACTTACTTTGTAATGATTGCATGTTTTCCCTTTAGGCCTACTAAAGTATTTAATTGCAATTACACTCATTTACATAGCAGATGAGGCTAATTGCTGGTATTAGTTACCAAATGTATGCTTGTATTGTGAGGGTAAAAAAAAAAAAATGCCCTACAGAAAAGAAAACGACTGTGCTTCTAATTAAGGAGTTATGAAGTCAGAATGAGCTGCTTCCAAGATGTAAATATGAAATTGAGGGCTTTCAGAACTCTATAATGGTTTTTTATTACTCCATCTCACTTCCTTGATTACACAGAATGTTTAGGGACTGAAGATAAATACAGTGCAATGTTCATAGTGCTGACCTGATTGCTAGGCACGTTCTCTCACAAGCAGATTGAAATAAATGCAGTTGTCTTGCAAACCCTTGATAAATGGTGAGTTATGAGTACTTGGTCTCCATTTACTTCACTGTTCAATTGCTAATCCTGGCTCTACTTAATGCAAGAGCAGTGTGGGCATTACACAAATTGGTATTTGAGGCTTGTTAGTCACAACTGATATAGAATAAACAAAGAAATCATGAAATGTGGTGCAAATTCTTTGGGAAAGACCAAAAGTTAGAGACCTCCAGGTTGGTTGGTTTTTCCCTTCATTTCTGTGTTGGCACCATGGTGTCTAAACATGGAATTTTGTGGTGACTTACCTAGAGAAAGCTTGTAATCTCATTGGAGAGAAAATTCATACCTCTGAAACCATATCCACACATAGATGTCCCCACTCGTTTCATACCAGAAAGATTTTCAGGCAAAATAGTAGCCAACAGTAAAAGTTGACAGTATTTACTACTGACTGTAATCCAGAGGCTCAGAAAGGCAAGCTGTAAAAGAAGACAGGATCCTTTTGAGAAGGTATCAGAAGAAAATGGGTTTTCTTAATAAAGGTTCAAAATGAACAAATAGAAAACAACTCTCACAGTTACAGCATTCCAGCTCTGGGGGCTGACAAACTCAGGTATTTAAGACTTTCTAAATTTATACCAAGTTTTCACAGTAACAAGTTTATCTAGTTCCTCATTCCTTTCTTCTTCTTTGTTGTGGCTTTCCACCATCACCTCTGACACGTTCTCTTAAAGATAAATAGTTTCTTTAAAAAAAGAGAGGGACAGAGGGAGGGAAAAGCTTTCCAGCCTTAAGATATATTTGCTCTGTTAATTTTCTCTTCGCTGAATGCTTACCTATGATAATATTACACTGTACAGTATTCAGAGTGTTCAATTACCAACAACATAGGTCATTTTATAAAATGAGTCTGGCTGTCAGCCAATCTTCTACCACTTCCTCTTCTCTTTGTTAAAAATAAAAGAAAGAAAAGTACTGGGGACAAAAAAAATACAGGGGTGTGAAAGAGAAAGGATGAAGAAAATCCTCTGTAACACCAAAACGTGCATTCAGTGGTACCATGGCCTCGCCCTTCTTAGGAAGCATTCTGTTTAAATATAGGCCTTTGGTAAACCAATCCCAGGTGGTATGATGACAGGGTCAGCTGAATGTTATTTTTTAAACTTGTGTGAAAAATCCATTTGAGCTTCATCCCATCTCTGGGGCACTCGGGCGGTGCAATCACTGGGCTCTGGTGCCAAATGTAAACAGGACATCCTTTCAGATATCCAGGTCCAGCTGGAGAGAACACACACCCTCTGGTCCTCACCCTGTTCGGAAACCCACCCCAGGCCTTTCAGAGGGATGCTGGGGCAGAGAGACCTACTTCTGCACGTGGGATGTAAACAGAATCCTTAAAAACATCTTTTTCTCCCTATTGTTTGATGTGCTCCTCCCCATCCCTGAATTCTTACACCACAGCAACACCTGCAGGCTAAAGTTGTCACAGACACCCATGGTTGTGGTTTGTCACAAAGTTTTCCATTCACTGGGGAGATCTTAGACCTTAGACTCTGGGATCGGAGAATGGTAGAGCTAGAAGGCATTGGAGAGCTTTTCCAGTACAATTTTCTGATTTTGCAGAAAATAATAGATGCTGAGGAGTGAAGACAGTGTACTGCCTTTGAGGAACCCAATCTTCAGTGACTCACCGTCTCAGGTGCTCCAGAAGACACCTTTTGGGTCAAAGAAACAAAAACAAGAATCCTACCCTGAAGGTTGTATTTTTATATTTGTACCATTTCTCTGCATAACACAACACTAAGAAAAACAAAAGTTATTATATTAGCAAGAGCTCTGTGAGGTACAAACTACAAGCACTGCAGAAGCTTAGAGGTTAAAAGCATCAGTGGGAAATGACCAATCAGGAAATGCTCTAGGTAGGATGTGAAATTCTCACAGCACTCCCCACACTCACACTGGCAAAGGAAGTTCAAGAATGGCTGACTCTAATTCTAGTTGATGAAAAGCTACTTTTACCTCTACTGCCATTTACTTTTTCTCTTTTACTTGTCTTCTCTTTTCCCCCCAATGAACTAACTGGATTTCATTTCAAACTCCATTACGACCACTCTTGGGTATTTGCGCAACTCAGCTGCCTTACCCCTCTTTGGAAATAGCTCATAGAAGTAGGTCCCCAATTGGCTGGTCTTCATTAGTACTTCAGTTCTCTGTTTGCCTTACCCAACCCCAATTGGAAAGAGGTGGTTAGACCAAGGATGACTGGCTGATCCAAATTGGGTCAATCTATTCCCAGGAATTTGGAACTAGAATATTAGAGAGTTCAGTTAGTCTCAATACACAATTGGAAGCAAAGCAAATACCTTTGAGAGCTCTGTGACCATGTGTACCTGAAGTAGAGAGGGAATTAGAGAAAGAGTACTTTCTGGCTCATAGGAACTACTTTGATCCCTCTCCGAGGACTGGCTGCACTCTTGCCTTCACGTACCTGGCCATGTCCCTGTATTCCTACATAAACTCTCAAGTACTTCAAGTTGTTTCTCATTACTGGGAACCAAAGTGACAACTAAAACTCAAATTGTGGACTTGAATATTTCCCCAGTACCTTTATCTGAAAAGATGTCTCCCTTTTCTGACTATCTAATTCTAGAACCAACCCATCTATAAGCATTAAGAGTGAGTCTAAACTTGTCCATTTTTTATTTCAATCTTCAGATCTGTCAAAAGAATAGTTTGGTCAAGTTCCAAAGGATTTAAGACCAGTTAGCTAAAATCAGATTTCTCCTGCCAGCTTTCAAAATAGTAACTGAATTCAAGGAACTACCCCCTGGGATCTCCAATAAAACCTATGATTTAATATGGCAATATGTTTTTAAAAAATCAATAAAGCAAACATGTGCTCATACCATAATGTGGCTCAATGATTTCAAAGAAAATATTTACAGAATAAGTTTGGATTTATAATAAGAGTTTCTAAGTAAATCTGAGCAGAGAAAGGACTGACTGTGGTTAAAATTGATTTCACTGGTTTTACGTACAGGTCTGAAGAGAAGAAAATATCTAAGAAAAGACTAAATGCTTTCATTGGACTATCAACATGCATTGTCCATAATCAGGTTAATAGGTCAGGAGTAACACTTTTAGAGACTTAAGTCCTTGTCATCAGACTTATGTTTTCTGAAGAATCACTAATTTCATTTCTTTTTTTAAAAAAATATATTTTATTGATTTTTTACAGAGAGGAAGGGAGAGAGATGGAGAGTCAGAAACATCAATGAGAGAGAAACATCGATCAGCCACCTCCTGCACATCTCCCACTGGGGATGTGCCCGCAACCCAGGTACATGCCCTTGACCGGAATCGAACCTGGGACCCTTCAGTCCACAGGCCGACGCTCTATCCACTGAGCCAAACCGGTTTCAGCAAATTTCATTTCTTTAAGAAAGCCATGAAGAGCCTGAAACAACCCCTGTCCCAAGTCTTATTAACAATTCCCCATTCAGCCCGCATCATCACCATCGAAGCACTCAGGACCAGGTCTAAGCGAGGTCATGAAGCAGAGCTCTGTTTCAGTTCCTCTCCACAGGTAGGTTCTCACTCGGAAACTCAGGCTACCTCCTCTGCCAAGGGATTTCCCCCTGTGGAAACTCCCACTTCCATCACCAGCACATTGTTCCTGGAGAATGTCCAATGTACTTGCCTATACCATTCTCCGCCACCATCATTTACCTTTCTAATTCCCCTTACTTTTGGTCCTTGGTCTTTGCAGATAAAATGATTAAGTATTTAGTGATGCAGATAAATCAATTCATTACCTCATCCAGCTACCAGGAATTAGATTTGCATTTTAAGAAGATTTCTGGGGACAATGTTTATTTGCAGGAGGTAAAAAATATGTCTTAACCCTCTTCTGCATATTCTATAAATTGTAATATGGTGCAGATCTTATAATAGGCATCAAATACAAACTTGAATTGAATTCCTGAAAAGAATTAAAGCAGATGAGCCATTCTAGGTTTTGCCAACGTCTTTCCATCCATCTCCCCTCTCTTTCCCAACATGTCTATATGTTCATTCCAGGAGAGGTTATATTAGTCAAACTATATGTGTCTCTAGGTTAAAAAAAAAAACCTACAAAATAAATCTAGAATTTATTAGCTTGTTTCTATATTAGGGCCCCATTGAAGTCATTTTAACATACTTTATAACAATTTCCTCTTCAATGAAATGAGGTTATTATTGATCTATTACTCCTAGAGCTTTTGGTAACATTCTATTTTAGTAAAACACTTTGGGAGCCTTCCAGAAAAACTTTCAGAGAAAACCAAATAGGGACTATTAATTTTTAAAAATGCATTAGCACCTATTGCGCATAAAGTGCTGTATCAGCTACAACAGAAGACACAAATATGGCTAATATCTTCTGCCTTTAAAAAGCCTACAGTCTAATGTGAAACTTTATAATCTAAGTTATTTTACTAACAATAAAATCATATCAGCAACATCTCTTCAAATGTGCAAAAGATACAAGCGTACTAATCTGGTAGAATTTTTCCCATAAATAAATGAGAGAAAAAATAAGGAACTTTACAACTTACTGAAAAGTTGTGGCCCAAAAAAAACATAGGCAAGTACTTGAATAATTTTCTATTGACCTTACATCTTTAGAGCTGTCTTATGAATGCCATTTGTCTTGTGGGCCATAGGAACTGGCTTAGAGGGCCTTGCTAACAGTGTTCACCCTGTTAATGTTAACAATGAATGCCAGGTCCTGCTGAGGTACTCAAGGGGCAATACAGCACAGAACTTCAAAGCCCAGGAGATAACTACAGAGAAATGGAGATAACAGTTAAGCTAGGGAAAGCTGGAAACTTTGAAGGGCTCTAAATAGAGTTACACACACACACACACACACACACACACACACACACACACACACAGTTCAACAGAAGGCACCGCAGGGCAGATATCTTAGTGCACATTGACTCTGTCACATAGCTTGGTTGCTGGGACAGATTTACATTATTCTAGGAACTACCTCTAGAGAGCACATTCATCTAAAAATGATGCTGTGTTACAAGGAAATACTGAAATTTTAACATCCAGGCCCCTTCTATCAATACTATTTTATGGAAAAATCCAGAAATTATAAGGTCAAATACACCTAGGAATGCTCTGAACATTCATCAAAGATGCTGCTGTCTCGAGGATTAAGATAAATCATTATTTTTCTTCCTAATTCCGGGTCATATGGAGAAACACATTTCTGAAAAGAATGGTCTTTGAGCATTAACTCCAAAAACAAGCAAAGGCATTTAAGAGTGAAACACATTGTCCCATCCTTTACTTGTAGGCTGATCTGCCAGCTTCTTACCCAACACTCCAAGGAAAAATACTTTTCTGAGGATGCAACTAAAAACATCTATCACTTCAAACTTTTCCTCTCTTTGGAAGTCACAGTTTTTGACTCAGGACATGAACCCAGCACTAAATGCAGCTGTCCAAGAAGTATGTACAGGAAATGGGAAGTGACAGACAGGGGACAGGGAAAGGACATTTTTATCTGGTCTCTGAGAAGGCTTATGGAAAAGTTTTCCAGATATTTTATGGAATGACAAGAGGAGCCAAATGTTTGGAATATAGGTAAAAGGTCTACCAGTGGAGAAATACGGCAGAAATAGTAAGGCACAAAATTTTCCATCTTTAAACTTAGGGAAGTTAATACTCCATATGTGCATGTGTTTTCATTGGGAAGTGCTGAAAGTAATACAGGTCCTAGAAAACAAAATCACAAAATTTCTACAGTATTAATTATAGGTCTAGTTAACTTTGCCTCTTATTTGAACATGACTCTACTATAGAAGTTAGGATCCACCCCAAAGAGATTTTTCTATACCTTTCACATAATTTTCTATAATAATTCTTTCTGACCACCACTCCCTACACTTTTCTGTATCCACGTTGTGAATTCAGTACAGCAAGTCACAGTACTAGGTTCTGAATATTAAATAAGTTTGTTGCATGCTGGCAAAGAAAGTGAATATGATTTACTTAAAAATAAATTCATTTCAAGAAACACAGCTAAGAATTTGGAGCAGAATGATGGAACTTGGCCTTTGCTGTATCTCTGCAGGCTACCCTCTTTCATATTGGTTTTTTAACTTGATCTGGTGACAAATGTACAATTTCAGAGAAGCCTAGCATTTAACAGAAAGGCTAATATTCTCCCCATGTACCTGCTCCTTATCCCTTTTTATCCTTCTGTGTTAAAATAGCCAGCTTACCAAGTGCACTGACCTTCCCGAGATGAGCACTACAAATACATAAATACATAGATGTCTTTTTATATAGGCTTTTTCAAACCAAATTTAGCTGCAAGGGGTTATAAAAGACCAATGTGTTGACAAATGACAAGATGTTACTCACTGTAAAAATATTATTGCATGCACACACTTTCCTGTTATGGTGTATATATTGAATGCAACTTTGTTCAAAGTGAACTTCATATTAAGAGAAAGCTTGCTTTCTCATCTGTTCTAGCTTGATTTTGAATTCTCTGGAGGTAGCTATTTAAAAAACCTGGCCCTGAACCCAATAATCACAAGTAGACGTGAATTTCTCCCATGAGATGTCACAAATTTAAAAATGGATTTTATTTGGATCAAAAGTGGTTTGGGCCAGAAAACATTTCAGATAAAGTATGTAAAAGATGTGGCTCTGGAGACATATTAAGGAGTGTTACTTCCAACCTCTGCTAAAATGAGTGTTCTTCAATAATGATGTACAGATAGGCAGGCATATGGCTATTTGAATTTATTATCTATAGTTCAGTTAAGTCAAAGCCTTTAAAGACAAATTTGGCATCAGAAATATCATTTGTATTTGTGAGGGGCTTAGAAATCCTAACCTCACAAATGTGCATGGATAATGGGTTCTAATATATTGATTACCCACAGCACACACATTGTAGTTCCAATATCTACTGGCAACAACAATAGTTTCTATAATCCAATTTCTTCTGTAGCTGGGTTGGGTTATCTATTAATATAAGATATCAAATAATTAACATGATATATCAGAAATCATATATTCTTATTCTCCATCAAACCTTGGCATACGTAAACCTAGTTAATATCACATGCATGATCATAATGGATGCGTGAAAATCGGAGCCAGCAATAGGAACAGCTACCCATGAAAAGAACAAGCGTGTCCTGGCCCGTGTGGCTCTGTTTGTTGAGCATCGTTCAGGGCACTGAGGGGTTGCTTGTTCCATTCCCAGTGTGCCCTGACTGGGATGCAGGCTTGATCCCCTTTGGAGGTGGGGGAGGGGGGCGGTAGTGTAGGGAGTTTCACTCTCGTATCAGAATTTTTCTCTGTCTCCCCCCTCCCTTCCTCTGTCTCTGAAAATCAATTTAAAAAATTAAAAAATAATTTTAAAATAAACAAAGTACACACACAGACACTTGCAAAACCAACAAGCCTGAATGCTGAATTCAATCTTCCAATGCAATTCATTAATTACTCTTGGATGTAGAACTCATTGGGTTGTGTGTGTGTGTGTGAGAGAGAGAGAGAGAGAGAGAGAGAGAGAGAGAGAGAGAGAGAGAGAGAGAGAGAGAGACAAGGGCATCAGACCTCAGCTAGGGTTATAAACCTAGATGTCTTTTACTGCTGGATTCAACTGTTGGGCCAAATAGTTCTAGCCAAAGCTTATTCAGTATTCTCAGTGTTGATTACAGTAGTCCTGGTGGTTTATGTCAGGTCTGGAAAGAGCACGATGAGCAAGTCCATTCTGGATTAGAGAAGGCACATGGTAGACACAACACTGAACTCAAGGTCTATATTTGGGCAGCGGAATGGGCAAATTCCAGCTGTGTTTGGCAGAAATACAGATCTAATGATCCTTCTGAGACTAATACGAACACGGGCAAATGGCTGGATTTTGTAATGTTTTCAGCATACCACATTTTATATAAGAAATGGACCCACTGCCTTGGCCATTCTTTTATTTGAAGCCAGTGTTTAACTCTAAAATTTTCCTATTGTCTTCCCTACCCTACGTATCTTACAGAGCCACCACACACAACAAGACACATATTTTTCCATTAGATCTTCAGGGTGGGGATTCTATTGAGGTCAGTGTTTCAGAGTTTGGTACAGGATGTGCCTTCAGCCTTCTGAATCCTGGCTCAGTGCAATCACTGATAAGCCGAGCCTTTGCTCTTGATTTCCCACAGAACTAAAAAAAAAAAAAAAAGTATAGCTGAAATGACTCGGGAGAAATGGGTAAAATGTATTTTCCCAGCCCAGCAAGCTCCCTCTGCTTCCCCCACCAGCCACACACTCCCACACACCATCTCTGTCTCCTCTTCTTAAGTTTTTTCTTCCTCTTTGGCTTATGCTGTTCTTTTTTGGTCTCTGGCCCTAGTTATGACAGCTGATTGACATAGCTGGCAGTTCCCTGGGTGTCTGCTTAGGCAGAATTCCCCCTGCAAAGCCAGGATGCAAAACAAAGAACAGACAGCAGTGCAGAAAGGAAGACAGAACAAAACAACACCAAGAGAGAACCAATGTTGTTTGCTGAAAATATTTTTAAATTTTTTCAAAAAGAGAGAGCAAACCTTAAAAAGATTGCTGTAATCTGCGTTTTGTTCTGCCCTCTTTTCTTTCTAGCCATCCCTTCCCCCACCTCAGACACACCACTTTTTGGCTGCCATTTCTCCATCTGCTTTCTTCCTTGTATATTTTTCCTGAGTCATAAACATTTTATCAGGAAGAAGTTCCCCTGTTTCTAACCTTCAGGGCCACGCCTTTGTGTTACCCTAGTTTTCCCACCTGTAGGGTAGAGGATGGCAGCAAGTGACTTTGTAGCAATTATTGCTCTGCCTCCTTCCATTTCAGACCTTTCCTCCGCTGTTTTCCAGGAAACTAGGTTTCTTGCTGCCCCCAGTACTACCACTATGCAAGGTGCAACCCCTCCAGCGTAAGATACTCTTCTCTAAAATCTTAACATGAGAGATGGGCCTCTCTATTTTTCCCCTTTTTAAAAATCTGTTGAGTGAGCCATTTTCCTAAGAACTTTATCTCAGTCTTCTGTCACACTGTAAAAGCTCACCTAAAATTATGTTCACTGACATGTTGGTAACAATAGATCATCCCTTTGGTGGTGTATACCTTTTAAAATTATTAAGGCAAAGAAATAAACATACAATGAATGAAATTTTTTTATTCTAAAATGCAACTATTTATATTGTTTAAGAAAGAACCTTGTCCGATGTATCAGGCAAGATCCTAGATGCTCCTTAATACTCTTTCTCTTATAGTAATTTTGCCTAAACTTTGAATTCAATACTTTTCTGGTAATGATTTTTATGCATTTAGTTTTCCTGAACTTTTAGGAGGGATCTTAGCGTACATATTTTTTTTTAACCTTAACAGAGCATTCATTCTCTTACATTATTTTTAGTATGGTTAAAATAAATGTATATAATATGTATATATATATGGTTTATCTGATAAAGGACTTGCCTCCAAAATATATAAAAATCTCTTAAAACTCATAACTATGAAAGCAAGCAACCCAATAAAAAAATGACAAAAAAATTAAACAGGCATTTAACTTTACCAAGAACTTACATAGATGGCAAATTTCATGTATCTATACTAATAATAGCCTAGGTGGTCGTCACGCCCACACGGATCACGCCCTAACATCATCACAAGATGGCCGTCACAAGATGGCCATGTGTATGGTGGAGGTGGGGCCCAGTGGAGGAGGCGGTCACAGCAGGGGAGGGCAGTTGGGGGCGATCAGGCCTGCAGGGGAGGGTAGTTGTGGGTGATCAGGCTGGCAGGGGAGAGAAGTTGGGGGCGATCAGGCCAGCAGGGGAGCAGTTAGGGGGTGATCAGGCTGGCAGGCAGAAGCAGTTATGTGCAATCAGGCAGGCAGGCAGGGGAGCTGTTAGGAACCAGTGGTCCCAGAGAGATGTCTGACTATCAGTTTAGGCCCGATCCCACAGGGATTTCCCCCAAGGGGTCCCAGATTGGAGAGGGTGCAGGCTGGGCTGAGGGACAACCCTCCTGTGCACGAATTTTGTGCACCAGGGTTCTAGTACAGAAATAAGACCCAAAATGCCCAGTATCATTAGGAAAACACAAAGCTGAAATATGAGATACTTAGATCAGCTAAAATTAAAAACACTGACCATGGCAAATGCTGCTGAACATGGGAACTGGAACTCTTCATACCCTGTTGATAAGAAGGTGAAATGCTACCACCTCTTTGGAAATCAGTTTGGTAGTTTCTGAAAAACTTACACACACACTTATCCTATGATCTAGCCATTCCACCTCTTGATATTTACTCATGAAGAGACATGATAGCATATGCCCATGCAAGACTTATATGCAAACCTTCATAGCACTTTTATTTATAATAGCCTCCCAAACTGGAAACAATATAAATATCCATTATTAGGCAAGTAGATGAATAAATTGTGACATATTTCATACAACAGGACATTACTTAGCATTGAAAAATGAACTATTATATACATGCAATCACATGGCTAAATCTCAAAATAATTACAGAGTTTTAAAAATGCCAAGGAAAGCCCTAGCTGGTTTGGCCCAGTGGACAGAACACTAGGCTATAGACTGAAGGGTCAATTCTGGTTAATGGCACATGCCTGGGTTGTGGGCTCAACCCCCAGTAGGGGGCATGCAGGAGGCAGCCAATCAATGATTCTCTCTCATCATTGATATTTCTATCTCTCTCTTCCTCTCCCTTCCTTTCTGAAATCAATAAAAATATATTTTTTAAAAAGCCAAGGAAAAAATAGAAACTTTGATTCAACTCATATAAAACTCTAGCAAAACGCAATCTAATTTACAAGGACACAGAAAGCCTGGTGGAGAGCACAGTGGGCAGGAGAGAGAAATCATAAAGGGGCACAAAATTTTATGGGGATGATGAGGGTTCAGCATCTTGAGCACAGTCATGGTTTCACATGCCAAAACTGGTCATATTGCACACTTCAAATATGTGTAACTGACTATATGCCCATTATATCTCAATAAAAATGAATATAGTGGTTTGCCTGAGACTTCTTTAATTTGTTTTCTACCCCCTACATTTAACTGAACACTCTTTTCTTTTCTATTGTGTTTTCATGCTGTTTCTAGCAGCTTCTCCTCACTGTGGGACCCTGGCCTGGAAGGACGCCCTGGCATGGTTTTGAGAGCATGCCGAAGTGAGGTGAGTGGCAGAGAATGCTGGAGTTTTTCAGCTCTTGGAGTGAGCACAACCTCTTCCAGTCTCAGCCGCTGCTCTCATATTGGCCCAGCAAGTCACCAGAAAGGAGTACCTTTTCTTTCCAGCCCATTGCTTCTTTCTTCTTTGCACCCCACTGCTTCTCTCCACTTTCTCTTCCACTGATGTCCCTACAACTCAGTTTGTGGCTGCATGTGGTCTGGCTATCCACTTGTCTTTTGGGGCTCATGGGGATGCCTCATCACAAGCTTTATCTTAAGGGTTAGATATGAGGTTTGTATTTTGCTATCTATTTTAGGGGGACATTGCAAACACCACACTGCCAATTCTATCTCCATATTCTTAGAGTCCCCAGTTGACATTCTTTTGAGTTTTGGAGGATCTTTTTTTTCAGGAATACTTCTATTGCTCTGCTGACAAAAAATTGAACATGGTGCTTAGGTAAAGCATCACATACTGAAATTGGTCATTTATTCAAGTGATATTATTGACTGCCTACTACATGGCAAGTATGGTTCCATGCTTTGGGGACACAGTGGTGAAAAAGTTAGGTAAGCTTCTTGCTTATAACAGAAAAGACAGATGAACATATAAAATAAATAAAATATATTGATATGGTCTGACTGTTTGTGCCCCCCCAAAATTCATGTGTTAAAATCCTAATCCCCAAGATGATGGCACTAGGAAGTGCGCCTCTGGGAGATGGTTAGGTCATGAGGGCTCAAGCTAACTGTTCTTGTAAAAAAGGCCTCAGAGAGCTCCCTTGACCTTTTCATCATGTGAGTTCACAGCAAGGAGGTGCTGTCTTTAAACCAAAAAGTAGGCCCTCATCAGCTGCCAAATCTACCAGCACCATGATCTTGAAATTTTCACCCTCCAAAATTATGAGAAATAAGTGCTTGTTGTTTCTAAGCCACCCAGTTTATGGTATTTTTATTATAGTAAATTACACACACACACACACACACACACACACACACACACACACACACACACGGTATTATATTAGTTTTAAAAATTAGCAGCCTTCAGGTGGTAACTGAAACCCTAATAATACATGACATAATTTGAGAAAAGCATGTAAAACTTAAAACACAGAACCCTCAACCATATTAAAATTTTAGGTACAGAATTCAAAGAGAAGGCATGAAACAGACTGAGAAATAAAAATCATAGAGATGGAGGTAGGCCAGGATTATAAATGAAAATGTAGAAGAATTTATATAAGAGGGGAGATATAAAATTACTATTTCATCAAACTTTCCATGAAGAAAGGAGAGAGACAGGACAACAGCAGATAAAGAACACACACATCAAAGACTATTTGGTTAGGGACAAAGCTGGTGTTCTGGTTGCAGTGAGGAAGCAACAGGGGGAGAGAAAGTATTCCTACTTAATGGAAGAAGGGTCAGTACTGTGCGAGGCACTAGGTATACAGAGAGATAAACTCCATCCTCTTCTTCCCATGAGATGCTCACAGTGCAGTGAACAGGGTAAGCAAATAGACATAATTTATTAATTACATTGATTACATTAAATTGGCTGCATCAGCATTGTGTACTAGATTGCAAACTACTTGGTGGAATTTCATTCCTGCAAGGGGCCTTAGCAAATATCTATTCTCTTTTTTCACATGATAAAACTGAGTCATAAAAAGTGTAAATAGCTTGTCTAAGGCTACTATAGCCCATTAATTGAAGATTCCCGATTAGGGTAGAGTGTCCCAATTATCTTTTTTACTTGAATAGCACACACCTTACTAAAGCACTCATATTTATATGTTTAAATACTCAAAGTATGTTTATATGTTTAAAATCTCAATGATCAATTCCAACAGAAGAGCCAACTTGGATAAATCTGAAATCATCCTGCTACCAACATTTAGAAATAATGGAAAAACATGACCAAAAAACCGCAATACATACCTGAGTTTCCAAGAAAAAGAAGGGACGGTCTCAGGTGGCAGAAACCAGGGAACTGAAAGCCCTAATTGCAATACATGAGCTGACTCTGCAGCTGCCCTGAGTGGAGATCTCTAGTTTGGCAACAGCCAGGGGCTTAGGATTGCGAAGCATCGGAGACACAACTTCGGGTCTATATGATGCAAGGGATTAGAACTGAAATTGAGCATAAAGTCAGGACTTTCAAAGCCACACCCTCAGAGAAAAGTATAACAGAAAGAAAATAGACCACTACCCAAGGGAGATGACAAGAAAGCTTGTCTATGTGCTCTAGGGAAAAGAAAATGATAAAAATCCTGAGCCTACATGTACAGATTTGAGACTGAATTTATGTCACCTTCATAGTTCAGGATGCCCCTAAAATGAGAAATGAATAAAAAATTTATTTTCCCTAGGGACACAATGCAGAACTAAAAGTAAAAACACTCTGGAGAAATATTTCTTAAGTCCAGAAAACAGAATTCACACACACACACACACACACACACACACACACACACACACACACACAGCGCACCACTCAAGAAGAGCTCATAGTTAAAACTTACAAAGCACACATAAGCAAGAGTTAGCAACAAAACCAATGGAAGGATAAACTTCCTAAAGCAAATGTTGTTGATTGCCCTGTTAGTATGCTTTGGGCCTTGGACTTGACCAGTTCATGTTCATTGTCAACTCCCAATTGCAGGTGTCTGCATGTCTGCCCAAGGGCTGTCTCTAGAGCATCAGCTTAAGTCACTGTCCTTGCACATAGCAGGATGTATGTGGCAAGGACTTAACACTCCCAGAGCAGCCCTCAACCAAGGCCAATGTGTAAGTATTCCAGCTTCCTTGCTTCTAGGCAGGAGAGAAAAGTGTGATAACTCTGAGATGTGTTCTTGCCATTTCCCACACATTCCTTCACCTCCCAAATAAACCACTTGTACTTGAATCTTCTCAAGGTCAACTTCTGGAGAAAGCAGAACTCATAAAATAATAAAACAACAATGTGGATGAGAACATAACAAATATACTTAAAGGTTCAAAAGACATGAAAGAAGGAGTAGAAACTGCAAGTCAAGAACAAACTCTATAGGCAAAAGAAGAGGCAGAATTATATAAGAAATGAACAGAAGTCACAGGATAAAAATTATAATCATTGAAACTTCATTAACTGAATTAAACAGAAAGTTGGACAAAAACACAAGTCAATTAGTGATCAAAAGCATAAATCTTAGGAAACTATAATAATAAAAGTGTAACATGCTAATTAGACCAAACGTCCTTCTGGACATCCTTCCTGACAACCTTCTGGATGAAGCCGGGTCCTGGGTGCCTGCCAGTGGCCAGAGGGAAGCCTGGGTCCAGGGTGCCAAACGGAAGCCAGTGCTGACAGCAGGGGGAAGGAAGGCCTACTCTTGCATGGATTTCGTGCATCAGGCCTCTAGTATCTATCTATCTATCTATCTATCTATCTATCTATCTATCTATCTGTGTGTGTGAAAAGAGGTAATATGCAAATTAGGCCAGGAAGCCATAACAGTCATGACCAGCTCAGGAGGGGGGGCCTGGCGCGAGCCCAGAGTCTGAGAGAACAACAGACAGGGTGGTCCACGTCAGGCCCACAGACGGAGAGAACAACACACAGGGCATCAGGTCCCCAGCCCCAGCCCCACAGCCATGGCTAGGGGCCAGGTTTGATTCTGATCAAGGGCATGTGCCTAGATTACAGGCTCCTTCCTGGCCGGGACCCAGGTCAGGGCTCATGCAAGAGGCAACCAATCCAAGTGTGCCTCTCACATTGATGTTTCTCTCTGTCTTGCCCTCTCTCTTCCATGCTCTCTAAAAATCAATGGAAAATATCCTCATGAGAGGATAAAAAAAAAAAAGAAAGAAATGTCATATCCTATGAAAGAGACATTCTGAAAATGCCCAAAGAAAGTTGTCATTTTTTGTGGTGAAAGGACTGGAGTCCATGTTGATGAAAACACCTTGGTGGCTGCGGTGGCCGGCATTGGCAGCAGCAGTGGGGTGATGGGGGTGACGCCTTCCCCTGATCAGCCCAGTTGCCTCCTGCAGAAGGAGGCCAGATTGTGGCTTAGGCTCGTGGGGAGCGGGCCTAAGCCATCAGTAGGACATCCCCTGAGGGCTCCCAGACTGTGAGAGGGGGCAGGTTGGGCTGAGGGACCCCCCCCCCAAAGTGCACAAATTTTGTGCACCAGGCATCTAGTTTACATATATAAAACCCTAATACGCAAAGAGACCCGAATGATAGAACAACTGAACAACCAATCAGTCACTATGACATGCACTGACCACCAGGGGGTGTGTGCAGAACATGGTGAGCGTTGGCTGCAGCGGGATGGTGGAGCAAGTAAGCGGGGGTGCCAGACCAAGGTGGGGTGCTGGTTGCTGTCATCAGGGTGAGCCTCTGGCTGTTACTGAAAATTCTTTGCTCCCGCACACCATGGTCCTGCCCGGCCCCACTCACACCCACTGCTAGCACCTGGCTCCAGCCCTGATCGCCCCTCAGGGCTTCTCCACCTCCCCCTGCTCCTGAGGGGCAATCAAGGGCCAGCAGCCGCCTCTTGCACCTGCTGCCGAAGCCAGAGCCGCTCTTCACACCCACTGCCAGTGCCAGCCCTGCTCGCACCCACAGCCTTCGCTGAAGCTGGCACTGAAGCCACTGCTCACACCCTGTGCCGGCGCCTGGTGCCAATCGCTCGGCACTGTCAGAGGTGCAAGCGGGGCCGGCACTGTTGACACTTGGGGGTGGTGGTGGTGGGAGCGGGGCTGCTGGCAGAGAGGAGACCTATGGCTGCAGTGGGAGGGGCTAGGTGGGGGCGCGGAGGATGGGCCAAGACCTGCCCCTGTGCCCACCACAGCCTTGTAGCCCACAGTTCCTTTCAAGGTGCATGAGTTCGTGCACTGGACCCCTAGTCAAGAATAAAGCACAGAGAGTAAACGAAAAAAAAAATTGATTTAAAAATAAAAAATATATATGAATAAAAGCTTGGGGGATAGACCAAGAAGAAAAACATATGTCTCTAAAAGACAACATAAAATAAACCGAATACAGATAGCATTCAAAGATAGAATAGTATAGTTTTCTAAAGTCAAAGAAAGAAAAGAATACTCAGAATTGAGAAATGCCAGTCCTGAACAAGATAAGTAAAAATAAATTTATACTTAGAAACATTCCTAGTGAAATTGAAAAATCATCAAAAAATGAAAATCTGAAAAGCAACCAAAGAGCAGAGTGCATCATTGGAACTGTCCATTACAAGCACAACAAACTTCTCTCAATAGTAACAATAGTCATTAAATAATGTATTTAGTGTATTAGGAGAAAATAACTATTGATCCAAAATTCAGAGAAAGGAACAAATCCTCAGATGAACAAAAACTGAGACAGTCTACCTTCTTAAATGAACTGTTAAACATTAAACTGTAGAATAGAAAATTATAGAAGAAAATGGAATGCAAAAAGCAACAGTGATCAAAGTAATAGATAAATATGTAGAAAAATCTGAATAAACATTGACTGTCAGAAGTAATAATCACTTATTGTGTGGGAGGAGCTAAAACCAGGGTTGTGCGAAGATACTAGGTAATAAGAGCATGTTAGATAGGGATGTTAATAAGAAGTTAAGTACTCTAATGATTTTGTATTTCTTGAAAGAAAGATAGGTATATTAATCATCTTTAGAGTTTCTTAAGTCAAACGTATGCATTTTAAAATGCCAGGATAACTAAGAGAAGTGGAGAGTATTTCAAACAAACTAGTAAAAGAGGAAAAATGGGAAAATAAAGAAAACTTTGTCAATCTAATATAAAGCAAATAGGGAGAAAGAATGAATAATGACAAAAATGGTCAACAGTAATCACAAAAGATGCTGTATAAACACATATCAGTAATGACAATGAAAGTAAATGATCTAGGAACTCAGATTGGATTTTAAAAAGATATAATTATATAATATTTTAAGAGAATCAAATATACATTGGAGGTGAGAAAAATAGAAAATAGTAAAATGGCACATTAAAAAGAATATTATCAGTAATTTAGAAACTAAAGAGGCCACAGAAAATTTGAAAAAAAATCATATTGTTTGTGTCAGTTAGCTATTGCTCTATAACAGCAGTTCTCAACCTGTGGGTCGAGACCCCTTTGGGGGTTGAATGACCCTTTCACAGGGGTCGCCTAAGACCATCAGAAAACACATATATAATTACATATTGTTTTTGTGATTAATTACTATGCTTTAATTATGTTCAATTTGTAACAATGAAAATACATCCTGCATATCAGATATTTACATTATGATTCATAACAGTAGCAAAATTACAGTTATGAAGTAGCAATGAAAATAATTTTATGGTTGGGGGTCACCACAACATGAGGAACTGTATTAAAGGGTCATGGCATTAGGAAAGTTGAGAACCACTGCTCTT
Organism: Myotis myotis; assembly: GCF_014108235.1. Lineage (NCBI taxonomy): Eukaryota > Metazoa > Chordata > Mammalia > Chiroptera > Vespertilionidae > Myotis > Myotis myotis. The sequence continues at coordinate 154,598,823 of NW_023416313.1, read as the reverse complement.
TAACAAAGCACCACAAAATTCAGAAATTTAAAAACAAAAGTATTTATGATTGCTCATGAGTCTTAGGTTAGCCAAGAACTTGTCTGACATAGACCAGGATGAACCAACCTTGACTAGACTCATTCATACATCTATAGTCAGCAGGGGTAAGTCAGGGGCTGCTGGTCTAGGATGGCTTTATTTGCATGCTAGCTATTGGCAAAGGCAAGGGAGGGGTGGTAAATGACCCATGTCTCGCATCATACAGCAAACTAACTTGGATAATTGCAGGATTCTAAGAATTTGGAAGGCCCCTCAAGGCCCAGGCTTAAACGTGGCACACTGTCATTTCAGATTCATTCTATTGGCCAAACAAGTCACAGACCAACCCAGACAAGGCGGTGGTAAAATAGATTCCACTTTTTCATGGGAGGAACTACAAAGTCATGGCCAAGAGCCCAGAGATCACTAGCGGCCATAATGCAATTAAACTACCACACTCAGCAACCACTAACAAAAATAAAGCCAATCTATATATATAAAAGGTTAAGTGACTAACCATCCATCTTTCCAACCATCCAACTGACTGACCGGCCTATACATATGACATGCACTGGCAATTTAAAAATAAATATTGACTCGTGCATGCACAATACATGTAAAGCTCTTGCTGGCACCAATGACACGCATGTGTTTCAATCTATCATTGTGGATTGTAAATTTGGTTGTTTTTGTTGACATTCTGAAGTTGAAAGAAAGCAACATTGTAGACAGAATATGTCTGAATAACTATTGGCACAACGTATCTCTGAAGGGAAATTAGCCAAGCACTCTAAAAATGTTTTTACTCTTAATATGTATAAAGGGAGATATTAGAATAAGCTTAATCAATTTATCAGTCATTGTTTTTATCAATGTTCTTCTAATATCATGTTTTTGTTGTTTTTATATGATGTCTTTGTTGTTGCTATGTCATATTGTTATTGTTTATTTATTAATCAATTTATATATTATTTTCATACTAGAGGCCCGGTGCATGAAATTTGTGCATGAGGGGAGGGGTTCCTTCAGCCAGACCTGCACCCTCTCCAATCCGGGACCTCTTGGGGGATGTCTAACTGCCTCTTGCAATCTGGGACCACTGGCTCCTAACCGCTGGCCTGCCTGCCTGCCTGATTGCCCCTAATCACCTCTGCCTGCCTGCCTGATTACCCCTAACTGCTCCCCTGCTGGCCTGATTGCCCCTAACCGCCTTTGCCTCACCCTTCACCCAGGACCCAGGATTCCCTCCTCTGGCCGGTTGCAGGCACCCAGGCCAGCCGCAGCTGCAAGGGACCATGTGTGGGTGGCTTTTCCTGGGTTGCACCCGCAGGCACCTGGGACCACAAGGCAGGTGGCTTGTCCCTCTCCCAGGCCACAGGCACAGGTGCTGTCTCCCAGGACCACGGGGCATGTGGCTTGTCCCTCTTTTAGGCCACAGGCACAGGCGCTATCAGCCGGGACTGAGGGGCATACAGCTTGTCCCTCTCCCAGGCCGCAGCCTGGCTGGTCCCCATTCCTCTCTCGCAAGTTCATTTGTGTCTGGCTGGTCCCCATTTCTCTCTCCCCAGTGTTGAGTGTCTGAGCTGTTATGGCATGATGGTGTGAGGATGTGACAACCATTTGCATATTAGCTCTTTATTATATAGAATACATTTTACTAATTTTCTTTCATCTCTGACACTTCTATTATAGACAAAGAGTGAATAGTGATATTAAAATATTTCTGCTAATTAATTTCCTTTCAATGTGCATGAATCCATGCTCTGGGCCACTAGTCCTATATAATAAAAGGCTAACATGCAAATCGACCAAACCATGGAACAACCGGTCACTATGATACACACTGACCACCAAGGGGCAGACGCTCAACCCAGGAGCTGCCCCTGGTGGTCAGTGCACTCCCACAGGGGGAGGACAGCTCAGCCAGAAGCCGGGCTCATGGCTGGTGAGCGCAGCGGCAGTGGTGGGAGCCTCTCCTGCCTCTGTGGCAGCGCTAAGGATCTCCAACTGATGGTTTAGGCCCATTCCCCGCTGAGGGACCCACCCCCTGAGTTCACGAATTTCATGCGCCAGGCCTCCAGTATTACTATAATATCAGAGACAAGACGTATCTAAGGTTAAGAGCAACAAGGAAAATGAGAGTCAATATATATTATGAAAAATGAACAATATCATACCTATATCTACTTAACAAAAACAAGCCTAAATATTGACTGAATACATGGAAAATTTAAAAATTCACAATTATAATGAGAGATATTAAGAGTCCATATGACTTAATTTAAAAGACTTAAATTAATAATGATATAGAAGATAGCAATATATCACTTAATCTAATTAACATACATAGAATTCTGCATATGAAAATTAATGTATACACAGTCCTTTTAGGCTTATATTGGAACATTTACAAACTGACCATGTATTTGGCTCGAAACAAAGTACTAATGAATATCAAAGAATTTATATAATACCTACCATATTATATCTCTGATGACAAAGCACAAAAAGAGAACATTTTTAAAAATTATATTAAAAGAATAGCTAGTTTCCCAATAAATGATAGTACCTCTGCTAAATAAATAAATAAATAAATAAATAAATAAATAGCAAAGAAACAAAGGAACAATACCAGATACCTATTAAGATGGAAATTTTAAAACACAGATGTAATTTATCAAAATTGAAGCCATAATATAAATTAGCAAAATATTTAGAACTAAAGAACAATGAGTATATTGCACATCAATATTTAAGGGTGTAGCTGAATCAGTATTTAGAATAAGCTGCATGGAATACCAACTAGCAATAAAATGAGGTAAGTACAGTAGCTGATGTTAATTCAACACTAGTGCTCTATATAATTTCATTTAATCTCAGGGCAAACAACCCACTGAGTTAACTAACATCATTATCTTTATTTTACAGATGAGGAAATTGAATCTCAGAACTTCTTCAATCTGCCTAAGGTTACACAGGGATAGGATTCAAACCCGGGCCTTCTAACCTCAAAGCCCATGTATTTTGTTAAAATGTGACTCTGTACTTTCATGGAAAGACCTCTAACACACATTTTTAAAAAAAAACAGCAAGATTTCTAATAATTCCTATAAGCACATTTATGCAATATTGCATTCCAACATTACATATGTGTATATAAACATAGATTAATGTAAACAAACACTCTATGTTAAGTATGGACATGGAAGTGAGAACACAGGGTGAATGGAGGTGTTCAAATTTTAAACCACACACTCCTGCTTGAATATTTTTACAGTGTGATGTTGGAAAACAATTCTAATAGGAAAACTTCAAATTATAAATGCACAAAAATCCAAAATATGCATTTAAGAGCAGATTAATTGTTAAAATGATTGAGCAGAAGAAACAGCGCTAGTGTTAGTGTGTGTGTGTGTGTGTGTGTGTGTGTGTGTGTGTGTGTGGTGTGTGTACTACATACATACAGTCCAAATATGTCCTTTTGATAGGGGCAGAAATAGAATATTGGGGACCAACTATAATTATAAGAAATATTACTCATGCTCTGTTAACCATGATTGTTTTGTTCTGATTAAAGAAGGCACATTCTAATCTGGCTGGGAATTGCATGTGGGACCTGGGAGCTCACCTGGAAATGTGGCCCATCCTCCCCACCTGAGAGCTGCCTATTATCATGGAAAGATTCGCTAAGTAGTTATGCCTAGAGGGTTCCATAAAAGAAGCCAGAACTGCTAGCCCTTTGCATATTGACAGCTCTTTGAAGACAGCAGCCTTTGTATACCTGCAGGCCTTTGCAAATCTCCAGCCCGCATTACTTGTAAACTGCCCATTTGGCATACCTTTTTGTCTACATCCCCATGTAATCTTTGTCCTTCTACCCAATATAAGCAGCTGGCTTATGGTGGGGTGCAGAGATTTTTGTGGATGACCTGCTGCTCTCCCATACTCCAGCAGTATTGGAATAAACACTCATATATGATTCAACCCTGTTTCTGCTTAATTGGCTCCAGTAGTGACAGGCAGCGCAGACCCACTGACTGTCCAGTTATATTTTGGCGTGAATTTTATGACTCCAGGATTTAATTATTTCCATAATGAAGTAGTCCTCAAAGAGCTAACAATGATTTCATTATATAAAGATTAATTTATTTAACACATTAACTGTGTGCCAGTCAGGATCTACATTCTGGGATATAGCAGTGAGTATGATCATGGTAGTATCCGTAAAGAAACTTAGAGTCTACTGGAACATGATAGGTCTGTGGGCTCTAAATTCAATCCTAGACGGCAGATGGCAGTGGCTAATACAAAGGATTTCTAGAGCAAAGCGAATTCATAACTTATTTAAAAACTCAAAACCTCAGTTGGTATCCAAAGCCCTAAAGCAAAATTAGCAAAGATTATAACAGTGTAAACAGCGGGTAGGGAGGTGAAAATAATTTTTTTTCCCTTGAAATCACCTGCATGTATTGCTTTTTAAACTATGAACACATCTTTTTTCCACTGTCACTACATGATCACAAACTCTTTCTTATAATATTCACCCTCCCCTGGGTTATATCTTAAGCCACAGCACATGCATTCCAAAGGGCATGATGGGTTTCCTTTTGAAACTTAGGAAGCATTTCACCTTCTTCTGAATTTGTTATTCTCATACTTTGTTGCAGCTTTTGAATTGAATTCCCAATTTAGCTGACAATTACAGAGCAGGCAAGCAAATTCGCTAAGTAGTTATGCCTAGAGGGTTCCATAAAAGAGTAACTAACACTTACAGCCCATCAGAGCATTGGATTGACTTAGTTTCTGAGAAAAAGGTCAAAAACGGCAGAGAATGTCAAATTAGATTGAAATCCGAAATACTTAACCCACTGAGGTACAGAAGAGTAACATATGAACCATAAAACATATTGTCATTTTTATTATATTTCTAAAAACATGTACAATCAGATTTGGGTAAGTAACGGTATTAAAGTAAATAATCTGAAAAATTAAAGATGGCAAATATTTGACATATTTTAGGAGGTCAAATGTGAACCCTTAAAAAAAAGGCTTTCCAGAATATTTTGTATTTAAAAATTTTTTTCCACTGTCATTTTTTCAATAGAGTTTTAGAATAAAAATGGAAATATAAATAAATCAGGTTAGACAAGAAAACAGACACCCAAAACAGTGAAATAACTTAACCGGGATCATGCAGTAGGATGCAGCGCCTCTGTTACAGCGAGAACAGAATGACAAACCTATTCCTTCTGAGCTCTCTTTGCCCAGATGATCACCATACTACAAATTTAATCCCATCCCTTGGGAGGCCCCAAATTACCTGGGTTTGATTGCTCAGTTTACAAATTGGAAGATCCACTTGAGGCTAGCTCTCATAGTCTTGAATAGATTTCCAAAGTCTGAGGCAAAGAAAAGAAAATTGTTATCTATATTGGATATTTGTACATTTCCTGAAATTTTTCGACTTTAGTTTCTTAGTAACAGAGGCACATATGACGGGAGACAAAAATAACATACCGTCTGATTAAAAGATACTGCAATGATGCTGTTCTTTTGAGAACTTTCGTTTTAGCTCCTGATAAGAGAGAAATATGCTGAAGGGATAAGAGAGAATAAGTTTCAATGCATTGACTTGAGTCTTTGTCAATAAATCCTATCCCTTAGGCTAGTTAGTCGTGAATATGTAATCACCCCAATTCCCTCTTTTATGGCCTAGGGAAAATGAGACTCTGCTAAATATTTATAAATGGCAATTGTCTATACAAACAAACTATGCTATATTCTGGTGGGATGGAATGCAAATGAGATTGAGCAAAATAAATAAAAGCACCAACTTGCTTTTCCCCGGAAAATTATATTCTGGAACCCTGGGCACTTTTCTATCTGCTATTTCTATATTAAGGAAACCTTGAGCTAAAGTACTGTAAAACAATGAAAAAAAACCTCAAAGGACAAGAAACATGTGCAATAATTAGGAGGGGTAGGATTCATCAGTCCAGGATTTGGGGGAAAAATCTGAAGAGGGGGAAATCACAGAGTAAATCTAGTTATGGGGAGAACACCTACACACATGAAGTGACTTACTGGGCATAATATTATTGTCAAATGTAAAGTTAAATGCATGAAACTTCCATTAACTTAACCATCACCATTAGGCAATTAGCATGAGCTGTAATTAACTTCATTTTTTCATTCATATGTGTTTAACTTGGGGGTGAGAGGGATTGAGAAACAGCACAAATACGTTTTTATTGTTTAAAAACTATTCATCTATCCAGCCCCCAGCCCCACCCATTTCCCTCTGGCCATCACCACACTGTCTTCTGTGTCTATGGGTTATGTATATATGTTCTTTGGCTAATCCCTGACGACATCTATAATAGTGTCAACAATAAAAATAAAGAAAGAAAATAAAATTTTAAAATATTCAAAATGTGCTTTTGGGACTTTGCTGTTTAGCAAGTAAAATATAGTTAAAGTGAAACAGGAATTTATGAGGGTGAAAAAGACAAGTTTTAGGAAATTTTAGAAATTTTGGAAATTAAGGGGACCATGGAGGAAGCACAGGGCTGCAGAGCAGCAGAAAGGTATATTTCCATAGAATAGGGAAGCTGAAAAGCTGCAACAGGTATATTTCCATAGAATGAGGGAGCTGGGAACAGCAAAAGGTCTATATTTACAAAATAAAGAGAAGGAAGCCCTTCATCCAGAAGGAGAAGAAAAAAGCCCAAAGGGAATAGGAAAACAATAAGGAAGGAGGAGGGGAGAACTTCACATGTCCCATGTGAGGTTCCACCTTCTGAGCCTAGGAGTTACTATAGTAACTAGTCTAAGGGAATAGTGACCAATCAGAGGGGATATCAAGGCACCAGGATCTGCAGCCTTTATAAGCCATAGGAAAAAGGAACTCCTTTTCCCCCTCCCCACATGGGAGTCCATTCTGTGGGACTCTTCCCCCTCCCTACGTGGGAGTCTGTACTTTTTCTTTAATAAATTTCCACCTTTGTCATACCATCTTCTGTCCGTGGATTCATTCTTTGATTCCGACGGACAAAGAATCCGGGTTCCAGTCCAAAAATCCCATTGAAGTATGTAAAAATATTACAGTTTATCCAAGATTCAGGTTAATTGATCTAACAAAGATTTCACAAATATAAAGGAAAGATTCATAGAGAATTAATGCAATGAATCCAGACATTAGACTTGAGTCATGAGTATGAAAAGGTCAACTGGGATTTTTGATAATCATATTATTAATTATAATTTGTTGAGCAAAGTAGGTTTATTCACCCAAAACTTATTCCCAAAAAGTTTCTTCCTTGCCTTCCTCTGCTCTACCATTTGGAAAGTGGAATATTCCATTTCTACAGCCTCTCTTCTAACTAAGGTGGCAGCCATGTGGCACAATGAGAGGTAGGCAGAATTCTGCTCAAAAGGCTTCCCTTCCAGAATGAAAAGGCAGGACATCACAAAGTACTGTTTTCCCCTTTTTCCTGATTGCAATGCACAAGATGCTTGAAGGTTCAATGGTCATCCTTATACCAATGAGTCAACACCGTAAGAAAACGATGAAGAGAACTCAGACACGTGAGCGCTGCTATTATAAAGATGTTACTTCATTGCTAGAAGCAACCCATTGTAATTTTCATGCAAGGCCAAAACACCCCAACAGACACCTTTTTTTTGAAGCTATTGCTTAGTCTGGTTCTTAGAGATGACTGCACCCCTAATAATTTAAAAATGTCTCTTATTCTAAAAAGTTTTATAGAGGTACTTTCCCCTCTACTAATACCTCATGGTTTCTAACTGCAAACGTGTGCAGTAGACTAAGTAGTATTAGTCAGAGAAATAGTGACAACAATTATATTAATAATAATGTCTTAGATTTATAGCACTTATTATGTGCTGTCAGTATGCTACATTTTATAAAGCATTCTCATAAGAGCCCTAGTCTTATTAAAGCACCCTCAAGAATGTTTTAAACTGTTAGTTCCAAAAACACATCACAAATAGTTCTTATGTACAATAAAATTCAATTCAAAGTGCAAATAATTTTGAAAAAAAATTCAAGAAACATCAGTAAGAGGCAGTTAGCCATATTTTAGTTCCTTGGAAAGAGGACATCTTCCTTGCACCCTGCCCACTGAGCTGGACTGGGTGTTGCTCCTCTGCCCCACAGTAGCACTTCAACAATTCATCGCACCTCTTAGAGTTATCTTTCTCCCAACAGGATTTCCTGTGCCTCTTTGTATTGAGTGGACCTAGCGTACTTTAACATTGGAAGTATTCAACAAATATTTGTCCAGTAAACAAGTAAACAAACCTTTAAAAACATTGCCTTCAACTTTCTGTGCTGCAATAACCCTGCTCTTCCTCTGCAATTGTTCGACTGGGTTATACTGCCCTTGACTTTTGTCTCTAGCTGTTGGGAAAAATGAGAAAGGGGCTTATAATAATTTGACTTAGTGATTGTGGGGACCGGTGCACCTCCAGGATGTTAGTATATTTTGTTTAATTTATAAAGATGGTGAGCCTCTGATGTTCTGTCCCCTCATCAAAGAAAAAGGAGCCAAATAGCAAATTTGATATGGAGTCAAATTACTTGTTTCACTTAAGGAGTTGTCATTTCAAACACAACAGTAAATATTCTCTGTTTATGATGCACAGTTTAAGTCCAGATTATATGTCTAAAAAGTGAAATTATTTCTTCCCTGACTAAGGCTTTCCTATATAAGTTGCTTTTTTTATCATCAAAATAATAATGATTGTTTTTCATATATATATTATGTGTATATCTCCCACACATATACACATATACATGTAATTCTAAGAAAATATTTGGCTTACAACATGTATGTCAGAATTAATAAAACTGTTACATTTCAACCTCAAGACATTAAGGATAATTACAAGGTCAATAAACCCCCAAAGTTGGTAAAAAAAAAATTCAAATTTAAACTCTGAATCCTTGAAATTAATAATTACTATTCATAGGTCTACTGAATTTGTCCTTTATATTTGTTCTTGCAGTGTACTTGTATATTGATAACTCAGCATATTTATTCAAAATTCAAGGAACAACATTTGTATCTTTGCCAACTGTATTCTTTGGAATAATCTCATACATAAGTTTTTAAGCAAAGGGTTATGTAAATGTTATTGGTCTGTGTATTTTTTAGACCATTATCAATTTGCAATTATATGCTTTTTAAAACGCATTGAGACATTGGACCAATAAACATGAAAGGAGTTAAGGAAGGAAATTGTTATTGCTACAATTATGTCACGGGTCTGAAAAGCTACCTATGAACAGAATTTTTGGACAAAAAGTTATTATAAAATTACGGTTTCATGCGGTTAAATCGCACATGTTTGGGATTATATTATATAAGGCAACAAAACTGAGAGCATCATCTTTCCTTTCTTCCTTCTGAGCAAGCAAGATCCCCAAAGTAGCTTGGAGGATACTTTATTTATGGGCCTGCTAGTTCAGGAGCCACACGCCCATTCATCATGCTCCTGCTTCGTGCCATCTGTTATAAATAAATATCTCTGCCTGCAACTTTCTGTCGGGGCATGTGTTTACTGTTATGCAGATGAATGCAATATGGGAAGACATTAAAGTTAAAAAAGAGAAAAATTGCTTTTGAAAATGTCTATCGAACGTATATATTCCTAGTACTTGTGTACAGCGGTTCAGATCACAAGAAGGCCCACAGCCCTAGCAAGCTCTGACTCAGAACTCCTTGTTCAGCTTGCGGCTCCCTGGGGAATAGGTGAACACAAGCAGGACAGAGTGGCCAAGTAATAAGAAGTGCACAGCCGGAGCCTTCTTCCCCCGAGGCCTTTTAGCCATTTCACACCACAGATTGCTGTGACTTTGGGAGAGAAGGACAGGTAGGCAACGCGGGAACAGTGTTAGGGAGCTTGGAGGGCAGCAGTCGCGTCCCAGCTAACCAGTGAGAAGCAGCCTCCGGGGCCTGTGAGAAGCAGAATTGACATGGTCAGAGCTCTCAGCGCAGTAAGTGTCGAACATGTTTGAAGTGCAAAGACCCTGGGAGGTTGGAAACCAAGCCAAACAAACAAAAACTGGGTGACAGTGACTCTGAGTAAGAAACCCTACGCCACCTCTGGATCCAGGTACTGAGCGCTCACACTCACCTCAGACAGTGAGGCCCATTCTTTCCTCCTATCACACCTTACGCCGCCTCTTCCCTCACCTTCCCAGAATTCCCACAGACCTGCACATGCACAGCAGGGCATAGCCACAGCACACCCTACTTCAGTGAGTCGAGTTATCTGCAACCCAGTATGTCAGTAAAAAGACATAGCTGCAGAAAAATCACAGGAAGTGATATGGTGATGAGAAAATATCTCACGGACTCTCTAAAAGCATGAACTGGGCTGTTTCCTCAAATAAGAAAATCAACAAAATTAGAATGAGCAATCTCAAGGTATTTATTTGACGTTTTGTTGCTTTAACTGATTAAGGTTAGAGTACAGACAAATAACCATACATAACATTGTGATTATTTTTTTTTATCAGTAGTACCTATTGAAAACATAACTTTTCAGTGGTGAAATGGAGAAATTTGGTACCTAATGGAGGTAATTTCATCTTAAACAGCTATTTACAATCATGATTTGTTCTTCATGCTGTAAATTTTAAAGCCTGAATAACCTGGCTGTGAATGTATTGGAAGTACTTGTGGTTCAGGTGGAATGTTTTATTTCATAAATCTGTATGAGGAAAGGGTACTTCTCCATTAATAGGAGAGAATAAATGATTTCCTGTCATGATAAATAACAACCGTCATACCCAGGATGTCATTAAAGACAGCATATTTTTCAAGGAATCTCTTTCAAAAAAGAGATTTTTTAAAATCTCTTCTATCAGCATTTAATATTCTGCGATGTTTTCTGTTAGTCATTTCATTATTTCCTTTAAAGATTTAATTCAAGTATCTTTGCTGTGTTACCATTATTTATTTTTTAATATTTTTATTGATTTTAGAGCAAGAAGAAGGAAGAGGGAGAGAGAGATAGAAACATTGATGAGCGAGAAACATTGATAGGCTGCCTTCTGCATGCCCCCTACTGGGGATCAAGCCTGCAACCCAGGCATATGCCCTGACTGGGAATAGAACCAGCAACCTTCGGGTGCATGGGATGATGATCAGCCAATTGAGCCACACCAGCCAGGGCCATTATTTATTTTTAGTACAAGATTTCTCCTTGAAAATAGGTCCTGATTCTTTCCTTTTTAATTGGACTTCAATATTTCTGCTTGGAAATCAGAGAGTTTGTGGTTGGATTTGAATGGACAAAAAAAAAAAAAAAAAAAAACAAACAATAACTTTCATTAAACTCAAATATTCTCACCCTCACCAATTTGTTTTGCTCATAGTGTTTTACAATTTTGAAGCTTTTCAACAATAAATTATTTTAAATAATAATTTTAAAACTGTTTGTTATAAAAAGTAAGTTGCTGATAAGAAAGCACCTAAAAGTATTCATTATCAAAGTTCTTGATTTGGGGGTGTAATAATTTTTAAAAGTGGTAAACACTAATTAATTGTAGGGAAAATTAATAAGTGCCCACTTATACTCCTAAATAGACTCCCGGGTCAGAGGTATAAACCAGTGATGGTGAACATATGACACACGCGTCAGAGGTGACACGCGAACTCATTTTTTTGGTTAATTTTTCTCTGTTAAAGGGCATTTAAATATATAAAATAAATATTAAAAATATAAGTCTTTGTTTTACTATGGTTGCAAATATCAAAAAATGTCTACATGTGACACGACACCAGAGTTAAGTTAGGGTTTTTCAAAATGCTGACACGCCGAGCTCAAAAGGTTCACCATCACTGGTATAGACATTACCTGTGTATTTTTCCAATGGAAGAGTTAGCAATTAAAAAAACAACTTTTACACCTGAAACCTTTAAAGTAGCAGAGTGAATTATACTTTTAACCCTCAAGCTCATTTAAGTGACTACACCAGCAGGTACTGAAAACAGGCTTTACACTAAATAAAATCAACACTTGAATGAAGTTGAGTGCACTTGAGCATCTGTGGCTAAACCTAAGGAGAAGGTCTGCGGGGTGGGGTGCAAGTTTCAGGTCTTGCTCTTTTCTACTTTAGCAACCAGGCAGAGCATTTCTTCTTTTCTTTGCACCTGAACTGTTTGTGGGATGAAAGACGGCAAGTAATGAAACTGATAGTAGCTTTCCAGTGAATGAGAACAATCCCTCCTATCTGAGAGAAAGAATGTCAGGTCTGCAAAAGCCAAGTGATCCCAAGCTCCCCAGAGGAAGAACGCCCCAAGTGACTCCAGCACCTTGGGTCCCCTCCCCAAACAAGCCCGGCGCTGCTATCAGTTTTGATAAGCAGGCTTTCCTCACCCATGAGGCTATAACATGATAATGTCATTCAATAACCCTCACACCCTTTCCTGCTATTTGTCCAGCACAGGAAACTGAGGATTTTCTTGTCGTGTGGACACAGCGGAAACATCTAGCCAGCAAATACTGACCCTCGCATGCAAACAGACCCATATCCTCTTTCCGCCTGACAACTTCCTTCCTGCATGCTAAGAACAATCTGCCCTTCATTTTTTTCCGGACTTTACACTGACTACTCTGAAAGCCCTTGGGGAGAAGACCAATGTAAACTTCCACTCGATAGCTGGATTCTCAGACAAATAGGCTGACGCTGAACATCGTTGAAGGCACTGACGATGTCCTGTAAATATGGGGACACAGTATTGGGAATAGTGTCCACATACCACTGAGAGAGCTTGGCCTTGGACAATTGCCTGAAGGCTCTGGCTTGTATCGACAACTGCACTAGAGGTTTCAGACCCAAATCTAGACTATTTACTATGTCATAGGCCAGAAAGTTCTCTTCTCTAGATATACGGCAGACCTGGACCTGATTATATTTTGTGTTCTTCAGACCTGGGGATTAAAGACAGTCAGGTTTAGACTCAGAGAGGCAGAGGACATTATAATTTCGCATCCAAATTTTCAGCTAAATCCATTTGCTCACCCAAGCAGCTTAAGTTTACTGGACATATTCAAAATTACTATTCATGTTGGAGCTGGGCAGCAAGACCCGGTGAAGTAAGTTATTTTGCTGGTTATTCTACCTCACATCTCAAGCAAGGACAATGAGGTTTTCCAAATTTCTTTCTGAAATACTGAAAGCAAAGCCTGACAGTCAAAAACTTTTCCTGTGTGTATATTGACCTATCAGAATATCTACTTGATATTCAAAAGGTAAAGAGCTCAAACTCTGACACCTAACTCAAATCCGGAAAGAAAAAAAAAAAATTACTAGGCAGCCTTTGCAGCCTTCTATAAAATCAGTTTCTTAAAATTGGAATGTTTATAATGAGAAAAGTAAAAAGGCTCATTTAATACTGCTGTCAATAATTTCATTTGGTTTAAAACATTGTATTTCCTGCGCAAGCCCAGTGTCAGGATATGCCTATGCGGCTAAAGCTCAGGGTTATATAACAGCGGGCAGAGAAGGCTGTAAGTTGAAAGCAGTGTTGCCAAACACAGTCTGCTGTCACCAGCTGCCTCTCACCTCATATGTCCCCAAGTGCTATCCAAAACTTCCACATATAAAACCATACCTAGCAATGATAGAAGAGAAGAAACACTGTTACTTCTTTATGGCAGTTGTGAAACTGTAAAGAGCATTCCTGGCCAAATACCTTTGATCAGTTTATCTACCTGATGAGTTTTTAATGTCTTTAATCTGCATACAGCAGGTTATTTGAACATATAGTATAGTAAGGATGTTAACAAACACTTCGAGTGCTGTCATCAGCATTCTAGCGAGGGAGGAACTCAGTCTTCCAGTCCCAACCAATGACTGTTTGATTATACATTTAATCACCATGACCAAATAGAATAAACACAAATATAATATGAAAAGTATTCCAAGCACGTCAATGCTGCTTTTTTGCTAGGAAATGTTCTAAGAATTTAGCATAGATTATATCATTGAAACCTCACTATAAACCTAAAAGGCAGATATTATTTTACAGTATAATATTAATAGCTGATACTTACTGACCACTTGCCTTGTGCTAGGCACAGTTTTTAAAGAACTAAATTAATCCTAACAGGAACCCTGAGATGGAAGGGTTACCCTGACTTTTACAGATGAAGAAACTAAGACAAAAACATCTTCCCCACAGCCTAGAACTACTAAGTGGTGGGGCTAAGGCTCTGAATCAGGGGCCCTGAAAATTTAAAGCTTACAACCGTGAGTGAGTCATTGAGTCACAGGTTCTTCATCTCCAACACGGTCTAAAAGTAATTGCCCTTCTCCCTCACAGGCCACTCTATGGACCAAATGAGAAAAGGTGTGTGAATAATTATCTTAGAATTCCCCTTGTCCTTACAGCACACAATTTCAAATCACTAGGGCTAAAAGTCAGTCCGTATGTCAATTACACATAAAAGCCACATTTCTCCTCTGTGGCTTTTTATTTCTTCACTTCCTTTAACAACTTCTGACATTTTCATAAGCTTGTTCAAAAGAAAGAAATCCATGCCATTTTGAGAGCAAAGAGCAAGTTACTTCATAATTGATTGGGTAAAATGTCAAGAAAACAAAGAAAAAGAAGAGCAATGGTGTTGGCTGCAGCTCTGAGAACAACCCAGTGTAAACGAAAGTTCTTGGAAAGTACTACGTACAGGAGAGAGTCTTATGCTCAAAGATGCTGCTACATCGGCTCTACTGTCTACCCCTGGATTGCAGGGGGTCCAGGAGGTGCTGATCGGCCCCTTTAGTTCATGCTTCCTGAGAGAGGCCTGATCTCAGAGGGAGGGCACAGCGAAGTGGGGACACTCAGTGTCTCTATCGGAGGACCCCAGTCTGAGGGAGGAGCCTCCTGCTCTAAGGCCCCACACGAGGCCCCAGTCCCAGGGAATACTGGCCCTCCCAGGGGTGAAGGTCGGCACGTGTAAATGAACACATACACTTCTGAGTGGCTCCTCAGCTTGGTTTGAATTGCCAGAGCTATAGAGTTTTTAGTAATTTTATATATCACCTGCCTTTGTTCTCCCTCCCATAAGCATAGCTGGATGGTGACAATAGTGGGTGTTTACTGAATGCCTCCATGTGCAAAGGACTGTGCCAAGCAATCCAGATTATTTCTTTTAATCCTGACCACATCCCTCAGTGTAAACCCTGTTATAATCCCCATGTTAAGCTTGAGGAATTTGAGCAACAGAGAGGTTAAGGGGGTCCAACTTATTAGTGACAGAGCTGGGATACAAATCTTTCTCAATGGATTTCAGCTTTACAGTTTGATAGCTCCTTGGGGGGGAAGGGGTGAGTTTATATCAATCAATCAACCAATGCAAGATATAAAGGGGTAAACAAGACAGGCATGCCCTGCCTGTCTACATGGAGCTGACTGTCCAGAAGAGAAAATAGAGATGGAACAAATAATCTCAGTGCACTGAATTGTACCTATAGGTAAATACATGGGCTAACAGAGCTTTCTCAAGGACCTGGGCCAGGGGAAGCAGCCTTTCGGTGGAAAGAGGGAGATGAGTAAGCAGTAAGTAGACAGAGGGAAAATGAAGGCCTTCCAGAGAGAGGCAGTGGTGTGTACATAAAGACAGGAAGGAGCATTTCAATACAAGCCAACTCCATACAGCCCTACCCACATACACAAAGGATGACAGGGGTGTTTCGAATGATGTAAAGATGGGTAAGGTGAAGCCACCCCTTCAGAAGCCCAAAATCCAGTGGGAAATACTAAGCCAGACATGAACACAAGCAAAACAGTGGTAGGTGGCACAAGAAGATAAAAGCAAGATGCCAAGTGAGGGCAGAGAAAGACATTGATATTGACATGCAGGGGAGTTTTTAACTGGTCCTTGAAGGATGGGTATAATTTTCAAATGTCGGGAGTATTTTACTGTTATGGGGAGCGAATGGGATATTAGAGGTTGGCCCAACAGGTGAAGGCTCTGCAACTCCCACCCCTATAAAGTGAGAATGAGACCCCAAACTGAGGGAATCAGGTAGCTAATGAAAGTTGTGGCATGGAGATGACAGCAGAGACAGCCAGCAGGAGAGAAGGAGGAAGGCTGTGCTAAGTCCCTGACATTGCCCCCAGTTGGCTTTTATCTCCCCGGAAACATGTGGTGTAGAGAGAGCAGGCTGAGTTTAAACGGCAGAAACAAGACCGGGTCAGACAGCTGCACCCTAGGTAGCAATGTGAAAAGAACAAAGAGGTTGAAAAGAGAGCGTGAAAAGACATTATTATACTTCAGAGAACAAGAGCAAAAAATGTAGTCCTCAGACCTTTTTTGTAGTCAGGTCCACGAACCCCCTGAAACATAGTAACTAGTCAGTAAGTGCAAAGAGAATCTGAAAGTCCGTGAAATATACACACAGACTGCACAGAAGCAGAACAAAGTAAGATGGAAAACATGAGCACAGTAGAGAGAAGGAAGAAGCTGGAGAACTGACCTGTAACTAATAAAAATGTCAGTTCCCTCGTACTATATACTGTAATAAATAATAAGAGGCAGAAGTACACCTGTACAACGTGCCTGCAATAAATAATCACAAATAACAAATATTTGTACAATTATTTATAGGGCCTGAAGCATGTATTTTTGACAAATATTATTTCAACTAATCTTGTAATCCACCTTGTGAGATAAGTGAAAATCAAGTCAAAATAGGAATGCCAGTACTTAGCTATTGAGAGATAAATGGCCAGGAAATAAGACTCTAAATTCCTAAATCCTGTCCTAGACCAAACTAAAAGAAAGGAAAAAAAAAAGCCCGAGGAGACAAAAAGCAATTTATTCCTCTCTGGGGCTTTGAGGCCAACACTGGCATGGACCCTAGCCTTCTGGTGTAGCCATGAGGAAGACTTGTTTTTCTCTAGCAGAGAAGAGTAAAGCCAAAGCAATTCTAAAGGTCTCTACTGCCTCCTACCCCCCAAAGCCTGAAGATCAGATCTTACCATGGAGGAAAGGCCAGTCTAGAATGCATGTGCCACAGGAAGTAGTAGAAATCACAAAAGCAAGAGAGTGGCTGCCCGACCCCAGTGGCTGCTGGGAACCTCTTCCATGTCGCTCTCACTTCAGCAGCCGTGTGGTAACATGAGAGATGGCCTGTTCCCCAAAAGGGAACTTATCTAACCTCATGGGACAGGGTGAGGGGATCTAAGAAGGCCACATTCCTGTGTGAGCCAGTCTTTAACCTGGTACAGCCCTTAGCACCGTGTCCACAAAATGAACCCATACAATGAATAGCAGTATTTCTCCAGGGAAGCAGCCCTCAGCTTCTTTCTCCTGCAAAGAGTGTCTGTATCCTTGCTTCACAGCTGTCAATAGCTTGACAAAGGGCATACAATAATGAAAAATGAAACCAGAAATGGAATTCAGCTCTTCTACATCAAATGTCCTGTTCTCAGTTAAAATGAGAACTTCAATGTTTTATTAAATCTTCATCATACGATTTATAAACTCACAAAAAATACCTCTGGTTCCTCAGTCTCATCTTAAAAACTCATTTTGGGGAGTAGAAATGCCTAAAGCAAGGTATATCTATAATAATAAAAGCATAATATGCTAATTAGACTGGATGTCCTTCCGGATGACCATCCGGATAAAGCCAGGGCTGCAAGGGAAGCCCTAGTCCCGGGTGCCAGAGGGAAGCTGGTCCCGGAAGGCAGGGGAAGGAAGGCCTACTCTTGCATGAATTTCGTGCATCGAGCCTCTAGTATTAAATAAAACAGCAATATTGTCACTATGCCGATGTCTTCTTTAAAGCATGTTGGTGCCCAAGGAGGAACTTTAGACCATGTTCTGACTCATGCTGCTCGCTTTGCGGAATGTGAGGAGCACACACAGCAGTTCTAGACCTGAGTCCACGTTATTCGCTGATCTTGAAGCAGGGCCCCTAACTATTATGTTTCTCGACAACTTTGCAAACACAGGGAAAGCCCCAGAAGTTAGAAATTCTGTTCTTAGAGTCAAAGTTCCGTATCAAGGGATTAGGACGGCATGCTAATAAGTCGATGGTTATATTTTGGAAGCCATTTTAATCTAATACTCTGCCTCAGGAGAGATTGTTTGGTTTTAATTAACATCCCCAGTGAGGATGGATGACCCAGCACATTATTTCTCTTGCTTCTAATTTAAGAATCTGGTACATAAAAGCATAGAGAGTGTGAAGGAAATGGATCGTGACCTTCTGACAGTTGGCATGATTTCTGAGGCAGGTGTCAGATAGGTTCATAAGCAACTATCTTGCCAAATCTTATCAAAACCTAAAAGACAAAAAGAGAAGAAAAAATACACACTTTATAATTGACATCAAAAAGGAAGTCATTTTATTTTTAGTACATTTGCTTTGGAGGGAGAGCCAGCTAACTGGAAAGAATCCATAATTTAACCAACATCAGATCTCCTTACTACATTCCCCCTTGAAAGTTAATAAATGTTAGTTTCCAGATTTACGGACTTTACAGTTTTCTCCAGTTAATGATCAGCAAACACCTTTTATTACTTTAAATGAAAACAAAATGAAGACTTGAAATCTCATGATCAAGAATTGATTTCTGGCAGACAAGCAAAATTGTTTGGTCTATTTTTATGGTTGTTATAATTGTATTCAAAACCCATAAACAACGTACATCCACTTCAATACTTTTTCAGCCCGTCTTTGGTCATAAACTTTAATTAAAACAAAACATCCCTTAGGTAAATCAAAGGAAGTGCCATTGAAATAATATAAACACTGAGAAAACCTTGGGCTGCTTCCATGCTCAAGTCTGATTAGATGGACAGGCACCAAGCACTTGTGTCAGTAGACGAACCAGTAGAGCTTGTGATTATGAGGACTTCCTCTAGTATTAAGGATCTTTGGCATAGTTTCTGGGAAAAGTTGTGCCAGATTTCTCTATTTCAAGAGAGGGTTTTCCACTTGGGGGCTGAGGTATCTCTAAAGGCTATCTTTCATGGGCAGGGTGTCCTCTATTTAGCTCTCAGAAGGCCTGTCTATCACAGGACTCAGACTGTCTGTCCCATTTGGCTGATGTCAGAAACTTATGCTAGCTATGGCAGAGAAAACATGTTTTCCATTATACCCACACCAAAGTGTTGATTAAGGTGGCACATGTCAGACATGGAAGTAGCCAGCACTCAAAAACAGTATAGACCTTTTACAGATGCTGAAATTGTTTCCAGAAAATTCAGCATCTCACTTATCTTTTTTTCCCCCTGTTCTTTTCTTTCTTTCTTTCTTTCTTTGAAGATAGAAAACCTAGGGCTTATTTTTTAGCTAGTACTGTAATCATATTTAATTTTTTTTTCAACCATAGTCAGACATTTCCTTTGTGTTTGTGGTCAAAGAATCTTCTGATAATTGACAAGTATAGAAGCAAAGATTTCTCTGTAAAGGGTGTTCTCTATAAGAAAATGAGCTTAACCTTTTTAGAATTCTGAGTTCTTTTAAAAATCTACACAAACTATGCATTCTTTCTCAGAAAACAATTGTGCAAGATTACAAGCCTATGTAGAACCCTATAGAGTTCTAAGGTTCTTAGGTTAAAGACCACTGCTCTAAGTGAAGCCAGATATAATCATATAGCTGGCAGATTAAATTTTTACTTGTAGATAGAAGTAGAATCCCTTTAGAAAATGTAAATACTAATGAGTCCCTATAATTCAAGCAGTTGTCAGGGGTTGGTAGAGTCTCCTCATTCCGAAAAGTAGTAAAAGCAGAGGTTATATATATCCCAAAGGCCAGCAAGCCCTTATGTGCAAGTCTCCTATGGAAGGCCAACTCCTTAGAGCATATATTGGTTTCCAATAACCCTTAGTCAAAACTACATTGCTTTTCTTTTAGGAAATAGACAGTGTCTAAAAGTGGCAATGACTAGTGTTGCCAGATTTAGCAAATAAAATATAGGACACCCAGTTAAATTTGAATTTTAGATAAATGAAAATTATTTTTAGAATAAATATGTCCCAAATATTTCATGGGGCATGCTTACACTAAAAATTATTCATTGTTTATCTGAAATCAAATTTGACTCGGTGCCCTATATTTTAGCTGGCAAACCTATAATGATCTAATAATTCATATACACATCACTGGCTACATCTGACAGTGGGATCTGGTTTCTAAAATTTTCTAACTATTAATTGATGAGAATTACCACTAGATTTCACAACTCCATTTCAGTCAAGGCGAGTCAAAGTGATGAGACTGACATATGCCATTCTTTATTTTCACCTAATAATATGACTGGTTTGTTAATTCATTTGTTCTTTTTTTTCTCTCTTGCCCATAAATTTGATATTTGACAATCTTCAGGTCTTGACCCTGTCTATTCTTTATTCTTTCAAACTTTCTTTGCATTTTCATTTACCCTACCCAGGGACTCCCCAATCCACATTGCTGTTCATTCTAACTTCAGGCTGCTTTTCCCATTTGCCAGCTGAGCCTTTTGTCAGAATGAACTTATTTAAAATGGATTAAAAGCTCAACCTACAACCAAATAGCAAAGCATCATTTGTCCTCTTATTTGCACTTTTTCCTAATTTTATATTCCTAATCTTAGTTAAATATCTATCTGTTAAATAATTTCCCAACACCTACATCCTTTCATTTTGCTTTCCCTGTACTCTGGTTTAGATTCACATCATCTCTTTCTTATATTATCATATTAGCCTCAAACTTACCTCCCCACTTACAGCCACAGTAGTGCATCTACACAGTCACATAATCTTCCCTTCCAATTTAATTATTTTTTACATTTCTACAGTGGATATACAAAAACAATAACACTAATTTTTGTCCTTAAGAAAAGTACATTCCAGCCTGGCCAGAGTGGATCAGTTGGTTGAGTGTCATCCTGTGCACCAAAGGGTTGCCCATTTGATTCTCGGTCAGGGCACATGCCCAGGTTTCGAGTTCTATCCCTGATTGGGGTGAGTATGGATCAATTTTTCTTTCTCATCTCTCTCTCTCTCTCTCTCTCTCTCTCTCTTTCTCCATGCCCTTGAGTGAGGATTAAAAAAGAAAAGTACCTTCCAGTAGAGGAGGCAAAAATAAACGCAGAAGAATATAATCACTATGACAGTGAATAGCACAAAGTATGGTGATTTTCTGATGCTTGGGTGAGAAAACACATGAACTGAGTTTTTAATTGGATCAGCATTAGCCATTAAGCAGGGAGACTGCAGTTCCAGGCAAAAAGAATACATGTGCAAACACATGGCAACATAAAAAATGTGACACTTCCAAGACATGTCAGTAGTCCAATCTGACTGGAACATATGGTTCTAAGAAAGATGTGAGAGGTTGTACAGGTAGGAAGGGCCACAACCATGAAAGTAATGCAGAGTCTTTGAAGCACCTTATGTAGGGTGATGACATAATCATTTTGCATTTTGAAAAATGGTATGAAAGAACATGAAAAATGTGTTGCAAGTGACAGGGTTGGGGCAGGGATATGGTGAGAAGCTATTGCGGGGATCTCTGTGCTAATGATGAAGGTCCTTTCTGAGTCAGTAACAGCAGTGATACAAGGAATGGATTCAAAAGATATTTAAGGAGAAGAGTTTCGATTACTTGGTGATGGATTGCATATGGAAGGTAAGGAAAAGCATGTCTTTGATTACATGATGGTTTAGTTGATTCCTACTGTCTACAGTAACAGTTTTCAACCAGGGGTGATTTCACTCTCCAGGGAATGTGGGAAAGTCTGCAGACATTTTTGGTTGCCAGAGGTGGGGAAATAAGGAGGAGAAGAATGCCACTAAGCCAGAGCACAGAACAGATGCACAGGACAGCCCCTCACAACAAAGAATTATCTGCTTTAAAATACCCATAGTGCCAAGGTTGAGAAACACTGTTATACAGCATTAAGCGAATTTCTTTCCCTAAAACATAAGGCCCCTCGAAAGATTGCCCAACTTCCTTTCCAGACTAAACTCCTATGGCCATGCAAGTGTCCTACAGGCCAAGAAAAAAAATTATCCATTCCTGATTTCCCAAACACATTTTTTACTTTCCACCTTACCAATCTTGCTTCTACTATTATTCTCTCATCCAGGAACATTTGTTCACCCCTTCATCCCCACATTTGTCAAAATGCTACTAGTGCCTCTTCCTTGAGGTCTCTTATAATTTGCACTCTCTCTCTCTCCTGTGCATCTATTTTGTACCATTCATTACATTGGAACTGGAAAATGTACTACTAGTTGATTTATTTGTCTTACTCTACTCCCTGAAGAAAGACCCCAATGGGCCAAGCACTGTGCCTTCAACAAAGTAAGCATTCAATAAATACTGGTTAAAATTAAGTACAGTTTTCTAAGTCAGTTGTGTGAAATCATCAATGCCTAGGCTTCCCTTTTATTAATGTGGACAATTAAGAGTTGACAGATTCTCACCTATAAATGCTAAATAATGTATAGTGTCAATAAATGGGACCAGTACTTAGTCCTATATATATATTGTACATGCTTAGAAAACTGAATATACTTATCATCACAGTCCAGGAAATATCTGAGTTTTGTCCCTATACTCTTGTTCCAGTCCAGGTTTTGGATTCGCTTGGTAGAAGAGATGCTTAAGATTCCTTATACATCTTTACACATTGATTTACCTGTCTACCAGGTGTTCTACATTGCCCTCCAACTGCTCATTTGAAGCTATTTAATTCTGCAATGCATGTTTCATTGCTGATATCCTTAGAAATTTTTTCTGCCTGGTAAAATAAAACCTGCTCCTTGTCAGCTTAATAGATGCCACTAAACTACTTCATAGAAACACTGGGAAATGTGAATGGCATGGGTGGCCAAGACTTTGTTTCTAGAGTTTTACTATATTGCCTTTTGACTTTTACAAGACTTACTTAAGGACAAGGATTGAATATTGCTTAGTCCTCTGAGGGCCATGCATTCATAACAGGCATTTCCTTTGCCCATGCACTAATTCATTCCTTCCTCACCTCCTCGGAGACAGTTTCTTTTTTCCAAGCCCTGTAAGGTCTATGAAACTGAAAAGAACCTGTGAACCCCCATGTTACTGTGCAGGGTGAGGGCAGCTTGGCAGTTCTATTTGCTGCTGCCATGTTTGGCCATGGGATATGTATAACAGCCTCAACAACAGAACACAGACAGATCTGCAGCAGACAAGGTGATTTAGAAACTAAACCACTCTTCCAAGTGTAGAGAAATTGTCTTTGTCATATATAGCTGGTAAAAAAGAAAGAAGAAGGGAAGACACAGTATTTAAAGAGGATATTTGTGAACCCTCCACACCAGGGTGGCTTTGTGCACCAGATCAAAAAATCATGTCCCCTTTCACCCAGACAGTTTCACCTTCCTAACAATTAGATTATATGTTTGAAGGCCATTTTGTCCTATGGAGAATGAAGGATGGACTCTAACCTTATTCTTCTGTCTTAACCTATAATTAATGTCAATTAATATACTTGAAGATAGATGATAAATAATGATAGGTAGATGGATGTAGATTATAGATAAATAGATAGATAGATAGATAGATAGATAGATAGATAGATAGATAGATAGATATAGATGATAGATGAATGAAAGAAAGAAAGGAAGAAAGAGAGAGAGAGAGAAAGAGAAAGAAAGAAAGAAAGAAAGAAAGAAAGAAAGAAAGAAAGAAAGAAAGAAAGAAGGAAGAAAGAAAGAAAGAAAGAAAGAAAGAAAGAAAGAAAGAAAGAAAGCCCTAATAATCCAGTTCTTCCTGAGAAGATTAAAATTCAGAAGTGAAAAGTCTGAATTTTTTTGATGTTTTCTTTTTTTTTAATTTTGATATAACTGACAAATAAATTATATTCATTTCACATTTATAATATAATGATTCAATATTTATCTATATTGTGAATGATCACCACAATAAATCTAGTGAACATCCAAATTTTTAAATTTTTTTTTGAAATAGCTATTCTAGTCAGAATTATAAGCTCTTTTCTTCCATGCTCCTTCCACGGGATTGACATGGGTAAATACATTTTTCTTATTTATGCATGACCAGATGTGAACATATTTCACTGTAGTATGAGACCCTGAAGACCCTGGATCACATCTTCTTCTTTTTTTGACTTCACATCACCAGACCAGAGCTTTACATCTGTTAAGTGTCCAGTAAATGTTATTGACTTTAATTTAGTTAAAATTGTGGTATGAAGACTGATATGGTCTGAAATGGCTCTACCAAACCCCTCTAACTAAAAGTTCTCTCTGTATATTGTTAAATATTGAAATTTCAATATTCAGATGAAATTATCAACTAACATTTATCATATGGATATAAAAATATATTTGTCTTTCATAAAATTGAAAAAAATATCAAAAGTTATTATCTAGAAAGTGGGGGAAATGAAGAAAATAATACCATAATAATAGTAAGAAACTAAATACACTCAACTGTTAAAATAACAAAAAAAAATAATATAGCTGAATTTAGTTAATTATATATATTATCTGTGTTTAGACTGTCCAAGTGCCTATTGTGATACAATAACATTGAAATTAAATCCAGGGCATTAAGCTGCAACTTTCATTCCCAAATGGGTACTTCTAACAGTATCCTTCTCAAAATATTTAAGTAATATTCAAGCTCTACATCAGGGTAAGTCCAGCAAACACAAAGTAAAGCACTTATTTGTCAGTATATGTTAAAATATTAACAACTTTTATAACAATGGTTCTATATACATAGTCATGAAATACTTTTCACATCTTCTGAGAACTTCTACAAACTGTTTTATCATAATCTTGAGGTGAACGAGGCAAACATTGTTCTTCCCAGTTTACAGATGAAAATATGGAGGTACAATATTTTTAATTACTTGCCCAAATACATCTTTTCAGTAAGAGGCAGAGAGAAGAATATAAATAGTAGAATGCTGACACATCATAGACATGAAATCATTTCAATCATTCAGTTATTTTTAAATGATTTACTGAGAAGTTGTAATGAAGGAAAGAACAAAAGTCATCTGATTGTAAGTCTAGAGTTTTATCTTAAACATATACACAGTAAATTCAGAATTAAGGTGAAGAAAGTTATAGTGCAACAGCCAGAGTCCCCTAGGGGACTGAGGCATTCTTTATCCCAACTCAGAGATCGTAGCTATGTCCTCCTATAGAAATTGCCCTTGGCCAAAGAAAATTGTTTTGCCCAAGTTTATGTTCCCTCCTCGGGACAGCATATATTCAGTGACTGGTCAATGCACTGGGCTCTTTGCCTCAATTTGGGAAATCTCTGAAGGATCATTCCAGCCTCAGCACTCCCGATGGGATTATCTGAGGCTGTTATGGCAACCACATTGCAGCTCAGTTTCTTCAGCTGCTGCATCATGCTGCTCTTGATCCCACACTCATGTCCTTCCTGGGGACTCCTTCATATACCTTTTGCATCCCAATCTCCAATCTCAAGTCTGTTTCCCCAATATTCTAAACTGGTATCAGAATCCTATTGGGCAGAAGCTAAAATGGAATTTTCATTTCTGGATACATCAGAGTCCCGTTGAATTTTAAGCTACAGATGTCTCTTGGTCATGTTGAGCTCCTCCAATTAAGAGGTCAGTAGATAAAGAAAACAGTCACTATCCTAACAGAGATAATTGACTGATAGTAAGGAAGAAGTAGGTCTAGTTTTACACAGAAAATAGACAAGGAAGAGTATGTTTGGTAGCCAGGTAATCCTAGGCATCTCACAATCCATTGGCTAATTTTTATGGTAAATGAAAAAGTACCTCAACCATGGCCTGAGGAAAGTATGGTGATGGTAAGCTGACAGATGAGAGCCTGGTCACCATTCCAAGCAAGCCACCTGGAACAGCTGACTTGCTAATCAGCAGAGAAGGGAAGTATAGAATACATAGTTAAGAATGGAGATGATGAGTATCTGGTGTAGTTTTGAGACCAGCTGTCCTGATTGGGGTTAGAGTTCCTCCAAACTTAGTGTTGAAAGTTGCCCCAGAAAAATAAGCCAATAAGAATTGAGCAGATCTTCCCAAATGGGATGAGTTTATTATATGAAGAAAGCAGATTTGAGTGGTGGGAGTGAATTGTACTAGAGACTATGGTGTGCCCACAGAACTTCCTGAGGATCAAGGAAGTTGATCTTAGCCAAGTCAACTATGACCCTAGGCAAGAATTGTCATGGCCAAAGGGAGTTGCGTGACCAAGTTTATGTCCCTTCCCAAGGGATAGACCACATCCATGGACTGACACAAAGTTTCACTTCTCTTGTCTCTATTTGGGACATCGCTGAAGGGATATCCCAGCATCTGAGCTCCCTGTGTGTTGGCTGGAGCAATGGTTGGAACTGCATCACAATTTGACTCCTCCCTCTGCCCAGCTCAGCTTCCCTTTGCTATTCAATCTACTGCCTGCAACCAATAAGCCAAATCAGTCTGCTTCCATGCATACCTTACTTTTGACAACCAAGAATTAAACTAAATATAATTTCATCCTTTATCTTATACATCCTTAAATGATCCAAAATTCGTATTTTTCTCTTCCTCTGGGTTAAAATGTGTCATTCAAATGATAAAAGCAATAAAGCAAAATTACTGTGGTTTTTTTTTCTCTAATGATTATGGCTCTCATCTTACGATTCC
The DNA here is from genome assembly GCF_014108235.1 of Myotis myotis. NCBI lineage: Eukaryota > Metazoa > Chordata > Mammalia > Chiroptera > Vespertilionidae > Myotis > Myotis myotis. The sequence goes on along the minus strand of NW_023416313.1, from coordinate 154,572,124 downwards.
CTTACTTATCAGAAAACTGATTATAACACTCTTGAGCTTTAATTTCATATTATGCAATAACTTTTTAAACAGCAAATATTTTATAAGGCTCATCTGCCTGCTGACTCAGAACCCATGTGGTATCAGATCTGACAAAATAGATTGTCATGATGTATTAAATCAATAAATCCATGCACTAAAGAAAATTTACACTATGAGTTCCGCTGTGCTCTCCAATATGCATCATTACAAAGCTGGGGGGTGGGGGGAACCAGCTGCTGCAACTGGCATTAAAAAGTTAATTTGTAGGGTTTTTTTCTTATGTGATACTAGAATCACTGAGTAGAATTTAGTCCTAAGGCATTCTAGTCAATCATATCCAAATTTAGCATCACAGAATCAGAGAAACATCAAATTAAATGGGACCTCAAGAGATCATTTCATACAGCCTGATTCAAAGCAAGGTTTGCCTGAATTATTTCATATATACTATTTTGAAATGTGCTCTTTTAATTTTTCAAAGAATTTATCCATTCCAGGACTCTAAAATCCTCATTGATAAATTCATCTGCATGATATATATTTTGATTTCCTTATATTGTATAAGTATTGCAGTTATTTGCCCAACATCTCCCCAATCATCTTTCCTATACTTGAAGAATAGAAAAGGTTGTTTCAACTTTTCTTTAATAAGCTTGTTTACCAAACTTTCATCTACATTTTAAGTCTTCCTGTTAAATATAGAGAGGGTAGATTGAAACTTTGACTAAATGATTATCTCACCAGTGACAATCAATTTTATGAACACTAAACAAAGTTGATTCATTTGTGGCTGATACAGTTGACTGACTCAGTAAAATGCCCATTCTCAACCCAGTAAGGACAGTGGACCAAAATTATAGGAAAAGAGCCTGGCTTCTCAATGGCATCTTTGAGCAACTGAATCAAAAGCAGCAACAGCCTGTCTCTTGATTCTTGTCATGTGAGAATAATAAAACCTTGTTGCAGTCACTGTTCATCAGATGTTCTATTTCTTATAGTCCAGCACAATCCAACTGATACCATGATCATGATGGCATCTATTTTGTCACTTCTACAAATGATGTATAACCAGCACCAGTCTTCCCTTCTTAGTGCAATGTTCAGTCAGTGGGCCACTACTATCTGCCCCTATCATTTTCATTAGTGCAAAATATTTCTCAAAATCTATAAGCTGTTTCCCCTCCCTAAAGGCACCTTCTTCTCAGTCTAGGAGTGCACAGAAAATGATGAGAGCAGTGATGGGAAGAGAGAAGGCATTGGGTAAATTACAGTCTTTGAATTTAATATTACCACATGCTACACATGAGGGTTTTGAATGAAATTATGTCATGCAGGCTTTGGGTGGGAGGGTGGGTGGAGGGACATGTGGGCAGGAGAAGAATCCTTAGTCATCTCAGGATCCAGGTGCATCTGAATTGTTTTTCTATGCTTGTCATTTCTATTTTTTGCCACTTGAAAAGCCAGGAGGCAAATATACTGAAACCTCACAAAAAATTATTCTTTAAAGAATTTCTGGCAAAGGTAGCTTATTTCTCAACCAAGAAGGATTGGTTTTCAGTACCCAAGTCCTGTTCAGTAAGGTTAGTCATCCAGTAGTGGTACTACAGCTTCATTTCCAGTGATAGCATCAGAATGAAATTCCAGTTTTTACATTTGTTGCCATAGGAGGCAAATTTTGCAAAACTCTTATATGTGGCTGATATTTTGCTGCCTTTGGATTCCTCTAGTGTTTTATGGTTTCCTGTCTCACATTTAAGTCCTTTATCCATTTTGAGTTTATTTTTGTGTATGGTGTAAGTTGGTGATCTAGTTTCATTTTTTTGCATGTATCTGTCCAATTTTCCCAACACCATTTATTGAAGATACTGTTTTGACTCCATTGTATGCTCTTGTCCCCTTTGTCAAATATTAATTGAGCATAATGACTTGGATTGATTTCGGGGCTCTTTGTTCTGTTCCATTGGTCTATATGTCTGTTCTTGTGCCAGTACCAGGCTGTTTTGAGAACAGTGGCTTTGTAATATAGCTTGGTATCTGGTATTGTGATCCTTCCAACTTTGCTCTTCTTTCTCATGATTGCTGAGGCTATTTGTTTTTTCATTCCATATAAATTTTTAGAGAGTTTGTCCTAGGTCTGTGAAATATGCCGTTGGTATTTTAATGGAGATTGCATTGAATCTATAGATTGCTTTGGGTAGTATGGACATTTTAAAGATGTTGATTCTACCAATCCATGAATACAGTATATTCTTCCATTTGTTTATGTCTTCCTCTATCTCTTTTTTCAATGTACTATAGTTTTCTGATACAGGTCTTTTACCTCCTTAGTTAAGTTTATTCCTAGGTATCTTAATTTTTTTGTTGCAGTGGTAAATGGGATTGTTTGTTTTGTTTTGTTTTTAGTTTCTCTTTATGTGAGTTCATTATTGGTGTATAAAAAATCCATAGATTTCTGGGTGTTAATTTTGTTTCCTGCTACATTGGCGAATTCATTTATTAAATCTAGTAGTTTTTTTATGGAGTCTTTTGGGGTTTTTATGTCATTTGCGAATAATGACAGTTTTACTTCTTCTTTTCCAATTTGGATGCCTTTTACTTCTTCTTCTTGTCTGATCATTATGACTAGCACTTCCAATACTGTGTCGAACAGGAGTGGTGAAAGTGGGCATCCCTGTCTTGTTCCTGTTCTTATGGGAAATGGTTTTAGTATTTGCCCATTGAGTATGCTGTTGGCTATAGGTTTGTCATATAAGACTTTCATTATATTGAGGAATGGTCCTTTTATTCCACTTTGCTGAAAGTTTTTATCAAAAAAAAGGGTATTGGATTTTGTCAAATGCTTTTTCTACATCAATTGATATGATCATGTGTTTTTTGTCTTTTAATTTGTTTATGTGATGTAACATGTTTATTGATTTGCAGATATTGTGTCAGCCTTGCATCTCTGGAATAAATCCCACTTGGTCATGGTGTATGATTTTTTTGATGAATTTCTGGATGTGATTTGCTAATATTTTGCTGAGGATTTTAGCATCTGTGTTCATCAGGAATATTGGTCTAGCAGCACAATTTACAACAGCTAAGATTTGGAAACAGCCTATCAGCAGATGAATGGATTAAAAAATTATGGTACATCTACACAATGGAATACTACACTGTCGTAAAAAAGAAAAAACTCTTACCATTCAAAATGGCATAAATGGACCTGGAGAGCATTATACGAAGTGACATAAGCCAGTCAGAGAAAGATAAGTATTACATGATCTCACTCATTTGTGGAATATAATGAACAATGTAAAACAAAAATAGATCTAGAGACACAGAAACATCGAACAGGTCATCAAATCTCAGAGGGAAGGTAGGAGAGGGTTGTGGGAGAGGGGCGGGTAAGAGATCAACCAAAGGACTTGTATGCATGCATATAAACATAACCAATGGACACAGACAGTAGGGGAGTGAGGTTATGTGCTAGGGGGTGGGAGCAGCCAGGGAGAGGTCAATGGGGGAAAAAAGGAGACATATGTAATACTGTCAATGATAAAGAATTTAAATTAAAAAAAAAACTCTTATATGTGCCAAAGCTATCGGTAGAATCAGAATAGTACCCTACTTAACTCCACCACTACCGTAACCACAGCCACAGCCAATTGTTATGGTATCTTCCTTTGTTAGATGCTATTTATTTCCTGGGTTTCTAAAAACAAACTTACTTTATAAATGTAAAAAATACATAGGTAATTAAAAAACATGATTTTCTATGCTAAGTTTTTTAGATATTTGTAGAACTTTTTAAAATTATGCACACAGAGAGAAAAAGATTGAGAAAGAGAAATGGAGAACAGTGAGTAACTATGCACAGTGTAAAATGCTGGATTATTTTAGTTTTATTGAAGTATTTTCCTATTTCCTAAGCTTATGAAAGTATAAGCCATTTCCACTGAGCTTTAAGTAATTATTTTAGGGGTTGATGTTTGAAGGAACTCAAACTCAGAAGAATTTGTAGCCTGTGATGTGGCTTTGCTAACTTAGACAAAGGAAAAATTTCACTCCTTTGGAAAATAAGACTACCCTGGCCTCATCATAAAGGTGTTCTGAACACAATTCAATTACTTAAACATCCTGTTACTCCAAACACTGTTTTTAAGTAATATATTACTATAAAATCACATGAGAAGCCATCATAGAAACATAAATAACATTTCAAAGTTTACCCATCATGCTTATCATAATTCCATAGGAATGTTCAAGATCACTCATAAGTAGGGTTCATTCACCTGTCTTCTTTGCTCCTTAAGTGATCAGTACAATTCTCTACTTTGAAAAGGAATTCATTTTCTCTATTGAAAACTAGAGGAGAACTCAGTTTCCCTAAAAAATCTTTTGTAAAAATCATAATTAGTGAACAAAAGATGGCACACGCTATCAAGATCTGTTTGGGATTTGCTACGTTCAGCCTGATGTAGTCACAAGTTTGTTCCTTGCCTAATTCTATCTAAAGACATAATGAAAAACCTTTTGACAAGTTGATTAATAATACTGAGCTGTTAAAGTTCAGCTGAGTGAGCAATTAAACATTCCAAACAGCAATGAACCTTCAGAAGGTAATTTATGATAATTTTATGCACAAGAGCTCAGTGGCTTTTTAATTTGATAGAATGTTAGTAGCATGAATTTCTAACAAGGGAGTGTCAGGGTTCCATACATCACTGAGATTACTTAAACATTTCAAATGTGGCTGATGAATGAAGTTTCTTGAGATGTGGGGAGATACAGAAGGTGTTGGAAGGTTGAGATTATTCATCATATCAATTATTGAGAGTGGATGCACTGACATCGTACTCCCTGATCATATTTTATGCCCACAGTAAAGATAAGTCAAGCTTGAAATAACAGACTTACCCAACTACAATATCTGCAGGTAATTCAACTCCCTTTACTTCCCTCCCCTCCTTCTTTACATCTTCCTTCAAACTCATTGCCCCTCTTCTATTTCTACCCAGATTTAAGAAATGTCCAGACCCTCTTACTTAAAAATAATGGTGAAATAATTCAAAATAAGGGTAAGAAGATAAACAAAAGTGGGAATGAGCACAGAGCTAGAATCATAGACTCAACAGAATGGGGTGGAAAACTGATGGAATAATTTAATTTAGTTCCCACTTTTTCACCAACACACACCCACACACACATGCACACACACCCACACACACATGCACACACATGCGCGCACACACACACACACCCCAAATATGGAATCCCCTCTAGCACATCCCCAGCAATGGCCATCGAGCCTCTCCTTTAGCACCTCTATTATTTAATCAACACACCACATCTCTGGTAGCCCTTTTTCTTTTCATATCATTAAAAAATAACATGGCCCTTTTGAGTAAAAGTGAATATCTTCTTGCTTTAATTTCTACCCCAGAATTCTGAATGTTACAACCAGAAGACACTCTGGAGATAACTTAGCCTCCAGTTTTCACTTTTAGCTCATGGAGCAGGTTGTAGTCTGTTGACATGATTACTTGACCCACACATTTTTTTAAAAATTTAGGTGAATTACCCACCTTGACAAGCTAAGCTATTTTACACAAAATCTGGATTTCTTCCTTGAAATACTGAAAAATTAGAAGCTCCAGAAACACATGTTCCCTCCATTTCTGAACAGCAGTAATTGAATGGAGCTTAGTAGCACCTGCCCACTTAAAGGAAACATGATCTCCAGTTCATCACAAGCCCCACCATCGTAGTCTTATACTTGAGCAGATTTACTCATATATGATATCAGCCTAGACCCGTGGTCGGCAAACCGTGGCTCGGGAGCCACATGCGGCCCTTTGGCCCCTTCAGTGTGGCTCTTCCACAAAATACCACGTGTGGGCGTGCACATACAGTGCGATTGAAACTTCGTGGCCCATGCCCAGAAGTTGGTATTTTGTGGAAGAGCCGATATTTTGTGGAAGAGCCACACTGAAGGGGCCAAAGAGCTGCATGTGGCTTCGCGAGCCGCGGTTTGCCAAGACACAGTTTGCCAACCACTGGCCCTAGACCATATAGAAATTTGAGTTGGTAATTCTTTACTTAGACATAGATTAACCTCTTTGTTTTATAGTCAAGGAAACAAAGTAAATAGTAATACATGACCAGCTAATTAAAGGCAGAGCCAAGATCTTTTTGACCCCTGATCTAGTGCTCATTTTATTACGGTATAGTTCATCATTTTTCTCATCACGCTTATGTGTTTTCTTTTGCTATAAAGAGAAAACAATACATTAACTAATTATACTGCAAGCTATGCCTCTACATCAATTTCTACCTACTGAAATAAGTAAGAATAAGATGAACCAGGCTCAATTTAATTCATAAGCAATTAAATGTATTCTGACATAGGGGTGTTTTACTGTCATAGTTCTTTCCATCTTTGATACAGATTCCTTCTCTATAATGAAAGTAGACCTGGCAAGTGTGGCTCAGTGGCTGAGCATCAACCAATGCACCAGGAGGTCATTGTTAGATCCCTGGTCAGGGCACATGCCCAGGTTGTGGGCTTGATCCCCAATAGGGGGCATGCAGGAGGCAGCCAATCAATGATTCTCTCTCATCATTGTTATTTCTATCTCTCCCTCTCCCTTCCTCTCTGAAATCAAAGCTAACACAAAGTCAGTATGTTTCCCTGCTACGAACACAGAGATGGAGTGCAAGATCACCCCGACTACTTCCTAATGCTTTTATTTCATCAAATAGGTTGGAAAACAAAACCAAACAAATAAACACAAGCTCATCTAGCTATCATGTCTGCAGATGTCTTTTCTTAGTAATGTGTTATTATAATTCATGTCAGGTAAACGCTCTTGCAGATGAAGTCAGAATTATTCAGGCAAGTTTCTCCATAGCACCCTGTAAAGCTGTTTTCCTCACATGGGAACTTTCACAAAGACTACTTGTTTACAGAGCCCATGTGCCTCACCATCCTCTTTTGTGTCTCTCCCTCCCTGGTACCGAGCATATGTTTTTAATGTTAACACTCCTTCATCTATAGAGACCATCTGCTTATTTTATAAAAAGTGTTCTCCTCCCTTCTAAGCCAGCTTTTTTGCATGGTGAGTCCCCTCTGCCAATTCCACAGATTTGGGGGGAGGAGGAAAGGCTGGAGTCTCCAGTTCCAAACAAGAGCATTTGGGAACTTCAGTGACCTTTGCAGAGAGGAAGGTGCGTGTGTGAATTCAGAGGGCGAGAGGTGCCACACACCTGAGGGCCTGCAGTGGTGTGTTTCCTGGCCCCATAGCTGGTGGATCAGCTTGAGGATCCTGTCTTCCCTGTATCACCCCCACCGAAGCCAATGTATGGATTCTGATGTTTTATTCTCCATCTTTGCATATGGGCCCAATCTCAGGAATACAGATATTATGATAATGAGATGCAGGTTTCCTGAAAACAATATACTTTCAATAGCCTTGAAAGTCAAGTAGGAAATGGTCAGGCAGGTGACATTTACGGGCAAAAAAACTCCAAGTGCAGAGGCAGAGCCAGAGCAAAGGATCCACAGTAGGAGGAATGGTTCTGCATTCTTAACGCTAGAGGATATATAATTTCATTTATGAATGTCACCCCACTAAATTTAATAAAAGGAAAAACACCAAGAAACAATAAGCAAAATGCTGTGTCAAAAAAAATGAATAAGGCTTAGAGTGTGTATAAAAGAGAAGAAACAAATAAAAGAGAACTGAAGGAAAAAAAAATATTGAGCCTGAAAAAGAACACAGTTATTTAAGGCTGATTGGACTTGAAAGTCCTGAAACTGAATATTGACACCTCTGATGTGAAGGGGGTTGATCTTGATTCAAGGAATAAGAAAGGGCAAGAATAGTTGCTGTGTTTGCCTTGATTTGGAGATTAAAAAAGAGGAGAATAATGTTGGCTCAAACTCCTTCTTTGGGGCTGTGTGTCCAAGAGCACGGGAGTCCTGAAAAACCTCAACTGTCATCAGCCTCCTAGAAGCTTCTCCACCTAAACCACAGCTGCTGTCCACAGCCTCACGGTGTGCGGCCTGAGAGAGGGAAGTTTCACAGGCTGGTATGTGTGGTGAACGTTCCCCCAGCGAGGCAGTGCCCACTGGTATTTGAAAGAAACTTCATGACTTCATTGGGAGTTAGTTATCGGGAGTAGGCACTGGAGAAAACACAGGAAGACAAGAGAGAAAGACACATTTCTGCCAGACTGAACTACCAACTGCCCACGCCGACCAGAACATGGCAGGAAAGAAAAGCTGCTGGGATGCAGGGCTCTCCTCTCTCCCTGCGGACAAGATGAATCCAGGGGAGGAACCAGAGGAGTGCTGACAGTTAACATGTCCAGATGCTTTATTTCCCAAACTGATATGTTTTTGAGTAAAAAGAGACATAATTAATAATTGTGGGACAACAGCCATAAATCAGACTGTTCTGGGCATAGAAGGACAAATGCTCATGCTACTTAAAAGACAGCTGCATTTCCTTCTTTAGGAAATAACTGATGAACAAAATAGATCCGGAGACAAAGAAGCATGGAACAGACTGTTGAATCTCAGAGGGAAGGCGGGGGTGGGGGGTGTGAAGAGATTAACCAAAGAATTTATATGCATATATGCATAACCCATAGACACAGACAATAGTGTGGTAAAGGCCTGTGGCAGGGGGTGGATGCGGGCTAGAAGGGGTAAATGGGGGGAAGGGAACATATATAACAATTTCAACAATAAAGATAAATTTAAAATAATTGAATCCATGAAAATGGAATAAAGGACACCTGAATTTAAAAGGCTTAGTCATCTAAATGATCTCTCTTCACTAGTCTCTATGCTTCCCTCTCCTCTCCCTTAGCCTTACCTGACTGAATGGTAAGTATCGCCATCCACCAGGTGACTAAAGTTAGAAATTTGATCCCTACATTATTTTCCCTTGATGTTACTCTCTTGCTAAAACAGCCTTCAAGGTTTCTATGCATGTCCACTGCACTTAAAAGAAAATTCTCACTCTTTTATCATGGCCTACCAAGACTTGCATAATCTGCCCCCTTGCCTATCTCTTGAAACTCATCTGACCTTATTCTCCATATCCCTTTGCCCTTCTTTTGGTTTCTAGAAAAGCTAAGAACTTTTCTGCCTTGTGGCATCTCTATAGCTATTCCCTGTGCCTATTATTTACTCTTAGTTCCTTTTAAAAAACATTTTTTGTTGATTTCAGACAGGAAGGGAGAGAGAAAGAGAAATAAAAACATCAATGATGAGAGAGAATAATCCATCAGCTTCCCCCTGCACATCCCTCGCCGGGGATCAAGCCCACAACCCAGACATGTGCCCTGACTGGGAATAGAACCATGACCTCCTGGGTTATGAGTCAACACTCAACCATCTGGGCTGTACTTCTAGAAGGATGCCTGGCTCCTCATCCTTAATCTTAACCCAAGCATCTTCTTCTAGAACAGGTCTTCCTTGCTGCCTATCTAAGAAGGTCTCTTTTCTTACACACACACACACACACACACAGACACACACACACTGGTCTGTTTTATTTCTTCACAGCACTTACCATAGTCTTGGATTATCTTGTTTATCAAGTTAGCTCACTTGCATAAAAACAGACATATAGACCAATGGGATAGAGTCAAGATCCCAGAAATAAATAAATAAATAAAGGAAGGAAGGAAGGAGGGAAGAAAATATATGTTAACTAGTATTTGACAAGGGAACGTACAATGGGGAAACGATAGTCATTTCAATAAATGGTGCTGGGAAAACTGAGTAGCCATGTGTAAATGAATGAAATTAAACCTCTACCTTATACCAAAAATTAACTCAAAATAGATTAAATCCTTAAATGTAAGACCTGAAACCATAAAACTCCTAGAAAAATGCATAGGGAGAAAGCTCCCTGACATTGGTCTTGGACATGACATCAAAAACACAAGCAACAAAACCAAAATTTACAAGCGGGTCTACCTCAGACTAAAAAGTTTCTGCACAGCAAATGAAACGATCAACAAAATGAAGAGGTAATCTGTAAATTGTGAAAAATATTATATCTGATATGGAATGTATACAACTCAATAGCAAAAAAAAATACAAACAAATAATTTGACTTAAAAATGAGCAAAGTACCTGAATAGCCATTTTTCCAAAGATGGCATACAAATGACCAACAGATCTATGAAAAGGAGTTCAACTTCACTTATTATCAGTGCAATGCAAATCAAACCCACAAGGAGATATCACCTTACATCTGTTAGAATGGCTATTATCAAAAAGACAAACAATAACAAGTGCTCATGAGGAAATGAAGAAAAGATAATCCTTGTGCATTGTTGATGGGAATGTAAACTAGTAAAACCTTTGTGGGAAACAATAGGTAGATTCCTCAAAAAATTGTAAATAGTATTCCCATATGGTCCCGTAACCCCACTTCTAGGTATATAACCAAAGGAAATGAAATCACGATCTCAAAAAAATATGTGCAACCTCATGTTCATTGCAGCATTATTTAAACAGCCAAGACATGAAAACAACCTAAGTATCCATCTGCATATCAATCCATCTGCATCAATCCATCAATCCATCTGCATATCAATGAATAAGGAAGATGTGTGTGTGTGTGTGTAGATAGATGTGTATAGACATATAATGAAATATTATTTAGCCATAAAAAAGAAACAAATCCTACCATTTGTGACAACACAAATGTACCATGGTGGCATAATGCTTAGTTAAATAAGTCAGACAGCAAAAGACAAAACAAAAAGAAAAAGAAAAACTCATAAAGACAAGAGAGTAAATTGGTGATTGCTAGGGACTGGGGGAGTGAGAAATGGGAGATAGTGATTAAAGGATGCAAACTTCCAGTTATACAATAAATAAGTCCTGGGGACCTAATGTATAGCATGATGACTATAGTTAACAATACTGAAAATTACTACAAGAGTAGATCTTAAATGTTCTCTCCACACAAAGGTAATGAATGTGAGGTAATGAATATGTTAACAAACCTTAATGAAGGAATCAATCATCTCACAATATAAATGTGTATCAAATAATCACACTGTACATTTTAAACTTATGCAATGTTATATGTTAATTATATCTCAATAAAACTGGAAAAATATCATAAGAAAAATTTTAGAAAGTTAGCTCACTTTTATATTGTCTGTCTCTCCCACTAATAAGCAGAAAACAACACTGTTTTATCCATGTCAAATTGCCAGTGACCTAGCCCAGTATCCATCTCTTGGTAGACACATATTAATTCCTTACTTGAATGAATCTTGAATCTTTGAACAATTTCTAAGGTCTTGTTCCAACATTAGAACCCATCACCATTAATCAAGACAAAGAGGAGAAAAAGAGGAAAAAATGAGCTTCCACTTTCACACACCAGAAAAGAAAACAAGACCAAACTTTCAGGACAAAGTTATTAGCATTTCCTTTGAGTATCAATTAGGATTTCCAATCCCTTGCTGAAGAAAGCATCTTCTAAAAGATTGTGGGGACCTGCATGGGGTCCATTTAAGGGCTTCTCCTTCTAAGGCCAAGAATTTCTCTCCTGTTGTCTCTAGTGTTTCAGAGAAATCAGCTTGATAAACTTTGAACGTGGCTAAAGTTCAAAACTGGGCCTGCTATAAATTTTTCATAGCTCCAGGCTAAACATCTTTAGTTATCCGGCAATCGATATGCACGAATGTAGTTATTTGCTTTCCAGGAGTTAGATGAACAAGATCATTCAAAATTCCTGTGTTATTAATACATGGTAATGAAAGTGAAATATTAATGACTTAGTCAAGTGTATTAAGAATTTGAAGTGCTATGCAAACTGAAAACTTGCATCTTAGAGGGGAAAAGGCTCACATGCACCAGATGGCTTGGTGACAGCCATTTTATTTAGTGCAGCCTCAGCAGATATGTTTGATAGCCCTCAGGAAAGGCCATCAACCACGCAAGGGGAGGTGCTGCACCTGAGTGTCTGGAAGGGCCTTGCCCAAACACATCAAAGGATGCAGCTGAAATGTGCTTCTGTGTGTCTCCAATGTGTGTGGCCCTTAATGAGATATTAAAGCATCTTGGGCATCAGTGAATTGCAGTGGCAAAGGCTGCTGACTTGTCCCCCTCCCGGCACCGAGCTGTCATTTCCATAACTGGCCTTGGAGAAAAGATCTTCACTGTCGCCAAATGTGATGAAATAGAAATAGCCCCAGGTGAGGAGTCAGCATAAACTGAGCTTGGGCACCAACCCTGGAGGAGCTGAGTAGCCCTGTGCAAGCAGCATCATTTTGGGTGGGTTGAAGTTTTCTTATCCTCAGATGATAAAACCTACTCCTCTACCTCTCTGGCATGGCCGAAAATATTTAAAGAGATAACATTCTATAATAAATAATTTTATAATAAATATTCTTATGTAAAAAGTTGAGGATAAAATTGTTTTGAGGATGGATTTACTTTTTTAACTCTGTTACACTTTTATGTTTTGGTTACTCATACTTGAGTATGTCATTCAATAATACTTTCTTCCCATGGTAAATATTTACTCAAGTATTATCATTCTTTTAGTATTACTATATTTATGTGATCTATATACCAGGTGTATATATATATATATGCTTGTTCCATCATTTCAGTGTGCTATCTTTAATGTATTCTGCCTGATAATTTCAAAATGAATTAAGAGTACTGAGATAAAGTGATAGGCGATATCTATCTCCAGATCTATCTATAGGTATAGAGAGATCTATAGATATGTTAATATAGAGTTCTAGAGATAGATAGGTAGATAGATATCTCCTGTCATTTTACATACCTAAAGGAAAGCAATTAATCAGTGTATTCACATTTTCCCCAGTCTGATGTCATAGCTAAATATCCACTAGCCACAATTTCTACCTTCCATCAAGGATCTGAAATACTGGTTTGCCCTAGAGCAAATGTAAAGAATTGGCCCAGGTCATATGACAGAAATGAAAGGCAATAATAACTGGAAAAATATTTTCTACTTTTTCATTATTGAGAATGCTCAACTTCCTTTACTTTGTCTACTATGATCCAATCAACTCAGTGAAGATGCCCTTTGAGTCAGGAAGTCCCAAAGAGCTAACTGAGAAGCCGAAACACGTATGTTATTTCCAATGGAAGCAGATTGGGGGCTTAAAGAGTAAAGACTGATGTGTTGAAAGGACTGACAAAGTTTTCTCATTAGCCCACCCCTATCTCCTGCTACCAATAAACTACAGAAAGCAGTTTACTACTACACACTAAGAGAGTTGAAAATGTAGAAATTCTATAAATTCAACAGCAATTCTTATTTTCTAATCCTTAATCTCCTCTGTTTGTTAAATTCTGTTTCTAACTCTGAATGCATAATTTAGAAACTTTTGGATTTTATCACTGGTTATTTCCTCTGGTTCTGCATTAATGATTTCATCTTATTAACTACCCTGAGTCTTTTTATTTGTCAATTCAACAAATTTTTACTAAGAGTGCTATGTGCCTAGCACTGGTTGAGACACTGAAAATAATGTACATGAACATAAAAATATCTACTTTCAAGGATCCTATCAGGAGTCAGGGTTAACATCATTCAGCATCTTTAATGATCGGATTATCAACATACACAAATAAAATTACCCTGGTAATCAGGAAGTAATAGATTATGCTTCAGTAACAAACAAGCCCCCAAATAACAATGGCTTAACACAATGAATGTGAATTTCTCATTCATGTCAGAATCTGATGCAGGTTGCATGGCTATTCCGTGCTGGTCTCTCCAAATGGAGACTCGGAGAACAGGCTGCTTCCAAGTTAAAACTCTGAGCTGTCCAAGTCTTTCATTTTCAGCCATAGAGATTTAATGTACCTCTTACTCTCTCTTGCTTCCAATCCAGAGTGACATATTACTTCTGCTCATATCCTATTAGAGAATTAGTCACACAACCCACCCAAAGGCATGGGAGATGGGAAAGATTGGATTTTTAGTGAATACCAACATTCACTGGACAGTTATCTAAGAGAAATACAAACAAGTGCCAGACTGTCATGTGACTTCATTTTTAAAAATATATGTAGAATGTTAATGTCCATATGTAAGCTAATCCCTAGCACAATGTCTGATATATAGCAGGCACCAAGTAAATTTTTGAGGAATATAGTAAAGAATAAATGATGTCAGTGGCACTTATAATTTACAGAAACATCAAAGATATGCATAAGTGAAAAGTTACTTTTACAAGGGAATACATGGTGATAAAAGGAGACTAGACTTTGGGTGGTAAGCACACAATGCAATGTGTAGATGATGTATTGTAGAATTGTATACTTGAAACCTATATAATTTTATTGAGCATTATAACCCCAATAAATTCAATAAAAATACAAGAAAAACAAACCCTATACTACTTTATATTGCCCTTAACTAGCAAGTAAATTGTGTAGATAATACGTACTTAAAAGATGGGAGCAACCATCTTGAACTGGCTTGAGCAAAATTGCTTTTATTTTGTTTTAAAGTGGTGGGATTTGGTTGAAGAAATGACAAAGATTTGGACAGGAGAAAAAAAGGTCATTATCTTACAGAGACATCTGTATCAAAGATATACAAGTAAGCAAATGCCAAATGTGTTTGAGAACCAGTAGGTCAAACAACTTGGTAGGATAAGAAAATCTATGTTGGGAAGTTACTATGAGAAAAGTTTGGAAAAGAAAATTCAGAAATGGAAGCTTACATGATTATCCCCTACATACAAGTTAAAAGTTTTGAACAGAAGACTAGCAACCTAGAGGTCACAATAGAAAAAGTTGGCTTCTGTTGCTGTCTTCAATTCCATTCTCGATAAAGTTCTTAGGCCTAAATCCCACCTCACAATAAAACAGGAAGGAAGTACAAAGAAAGTAGAAGTCCTGCACTATGCCCATGTAAAATAACTGCCCAACATTATGGCGATGTCAAACTATACGGACTAAAAGGTATACACCATGAAATTAGCATGGCAAACATTGGCCAGTCTTGAGAGCCCTGTACAAATAACACAGAGATATGAAATGAAGTTAGTCTCTTTAGAAAGCTTGTTTTTGAAAAAAATCTATAATTAACACCAAAGCAGGTCAGCACTTTGTTGCAGATGGAAGGGTCAGCTCAGACATTTGCACTCAAGCCATATGATATAGAGTCTCATGAAGCTATTTATTTTATCCAAGGAAGAAGGAACAACTAACAAGTAGTTTCAGTAGAAGAATACTGAAAAATGTACTTAGCAACAAGGAAAAAAATGACAGGACTGAATCCACGTAGATCCTGTGCATCTAGAGCAGTGGTTCTCAACCTGTGGGTCACGACCCCTTTGGGGGTCGAACGACCCTTTCACTGGGGTCGCCTAAGACCATCAGAAAACATATGCAATTACATATTTTTGTGATTAATCACTATGCTTTAATTACATTCAATTTCTAACAATGAAAATACATCCTGCATGTCGGATATTTACATTACGATTCCTAACAGTAGCAAAATTACAGTTATGAAGTAGCAACGAAAATAATTTTATGGTTGGGGGTCACCACAACATGAGGAACTGTATTAAAGGGTCGTGGCATTAGGAAGGTTGAGAACCACTGATCTAGAGCATTGTTTTTTAAACTCTGGGGTACCACACAATGGGTGAGCCATGACACTGTCTTATGAGAAGGAATAGCATAAAACAGCATAGAATAGAACACTACCAAACAAAACTCAGGTAGTAAGACAGGTAGTTAAGAAAATGTTTTAGTTATGTATAGATGTGTGTAGTTTAAGGTGCAATAGAAAATTATTTCTTACTGTAGATCAGGTTCTACAGTAATAGTCAATTCAATTTGAGCATTAAAAACCACTGACCTATAGGTATTGTTTAAAAATGCATAATGGTAAATAATTATGTCAAAACTAGAGGCCCGGTGCACGAATTCATGCACCAGCAGGGTCCCTCAGCCTGGCCTGTAGGATCAAGCTGAAACCAGCTCTCCAACATCCCCCAAGGGGTCCTGGATTGTGAGAGAGTGCAGGACAGGCCGAGGGACCCCACTAGTGCATGATTGGGGCCGGGGAGGGATGCGGGAGGTTGGCCAGCCGGAGAGGGACCATGGGAGGGCTCCAGGGCCTGTGTGGCCCATCTTGCTCAGTCCCAGTTTGCCAAACCCCAACAGCAAGCTAACCTACTGGTCGGAGCATCTGCCCCCTGGTGGTCAGTGCACGTCATAGCAAGCAGTTGAGCAGCCTTAGCATATCATTAGCATATTACACTTTGATTGATTGAACAGCCAACCAGATGACAGGACACTTAGCATATTAGGCTTTTATTATATAGGAAAAGAAAAGGGTTATTAGTATTTGTTGTTATTATAGCATAGAATCACATCCACAAAAACGTAAGTACTCTAAGTTAATCCTGAGAGCAACTGAGTATTTTCTAGCAATTTTCATAGGCAAATTTCTTTCAATTATGTTACTAGTAGGTCCATTCCTTCTTGACAGAGAAAATACAAAATCGGGATCAAGTGGTTCTGTTTTATCTGCTATCCTTACTCCATTTACTCCTAGCAGAACACCAATGCCATTCTCTTTGTTCCTGTTCTGAGCACAACTGAACTCAAGCTCTTTGTGGTAACCCACATTCTCACCTGACTCCACCCTCTCTGCCTTGATCCCATGCTAATTGATTTGTGCCAATCTCTATATTGATCTTGAGTCATGTAATCTTTCATTTTTGGCTATGACAATTGGAAAGATGGATTCATTTGAGATCTCCTATGGAGCAATAGGAAATTATTTAGTTGTCTCCCCTTTCCTCTCTATTACACATTTGCAATTTCATACAAGCAGATGCTTTTACTTATTGATAACCATCTCTTTTGGGTTCTTGGTAAGCAACCTTGAATTCAGCTTTCCCCACGTTTCACCTTCCCTTAGTTATCCTACCCATGTTACTAGAACAAATATTTTTCCACATCACTACTGTTTTATTATCCACTGATGTCTGGTCTCATTCATTTTTTAAATGTCTGCTTCCTCTTAGTTCTCAGAGATGCTCTTAGCTTTTTGGTAAATTCTCTGTTTCCTCCTGCCTCACTTGACCTTTCTCCTTGGCATCCATGCATGATTCTTTACTCTTCAATTCAATTTGAGCATTAAAGCCCTGTAGCTATTCCCTGAATAACAGTTTCTTCAGATTTCAGTTTATACCATACAGTTTTTCTCTTGACATTATTCTCTACTGACCTCTTTGCTTCCAAAAAATAATGGTGACCTAGTTTAAGTAGGCCACTTGTGAGGACAGTTTTTCCCACTTCCTGAAATATTAGATAGTAAAAAGTGAAATAACTGTAGAGAAACTAAGTAATGAGCAAGGGAGCTGCTGTGTAATAAACATGTGTTCTCTCGCTATAATAAATTGTAACATAATTTACTTTAATTTGATAAATTTTGAAATTCTTATTTTCTTCCTTACATAAGACAAACAATTCTGATGATTTTGAAGGTCTGTTCTGCCTTTCCTTCCCTCACACAGTGAAGCATCGCCAACTTTCCCATTTCTAAGACATGCCACATAGGACTGCAATGGCCCTGTCTACAAAGGGTGGGCTCAATGACATTTCAGTACAGATTTACCACCAGCTTAGCACAGGCAACCCAAAGCAGATTTTACAAACTGTTGACTTTGACTTCCACTTTCCTCCTTTTTCTGAGTGAACCCTATATCCCCTTTTCCTGCATGCCTTTTCCTCAAACACAGTACTATCATGCACCTGAGATCACTCCTGACACAGCAAAAGATAAATCCGATAGGCTAATTTGTACTAGTGTGTTAATGACTTATTGTGTCACATCTCACAAGATAACTTGCTGGAAGAAGGTAATCTTTAATTCAAATATATTACTTTCATTTTGAAGTTCCGGCTCCCTGACACGTGTTTCAGGAGAGAAATTGGAAGCAGAGGTTACTGGCAAATGGTGCCGTTTAGGTGACTGATTTTAGCATCTCCACATAGGTCTGACCCAATGAACAATTTGGAAAAGTACTTGTTTCACTTTGTCTCTGCAGAGGCATTCATCTTCTAGGGAGTTCACATCTCCTGTCAGACAAAGACAGCCCATTTCTCATTGTGCATTGCCTCTCTACAAAAATAAAAGCAGAGCCCAGTGACACTTACTGTATACCTTGGGTGTTTGGGAATGTGGACAATAATCAACTACAGAGAACTGCATAGCATAGACCCCCATTATTAACGTTACCACATTTTGATTGTTCAATAAACTTAGGAGATATACTTAAGTGCAAAGGATGTGAATTCCAGGTAGAATACAATAAAGATTTATAGTTTTTAGGAAATCCTGGCCCCTTGCAAACATTAAGAGCTGAATTTGCATGCTCTTTAGCCTAAGAGAGAATGGCATTTGAAGGGTCTCAGGGATTAACAATTTTAAATTCCGCTTGGACCCAGGTGCTAGCTGTATCAAGCTGCCATTCCTTTTTAATAGAAAGCTACAAGTTTCCAGAATTCACAGGAGTCTGGTTGGCTTCTCTCCAAGACCAGAGTGTAGAGGAGAGGTAATCAATATGCCCTAGCCTGTCCTGCAAGGTTTATTTTAAAGATTACTTTGAGTTATGGTAAGGCCTTTGTGAAATAGATCATCTTTACAGAGTAAAGCAGATCCATGGAGGTGTCCCGGATGGGTCTTCAGGGAACCTGAACAAAATGTCAAGAAGCCCTCGAAATCTCTTTTTATTTTATGAGGAGTAGAGAGGGTCGATAGTAGTGATTGGTAGAGCCCAGTTGATGAAAAGGTTCATAACATGGGAGGATGCTTCCAGCTGTGATTGGCAGAGGGACCAGGTTGCAGCTTAGAGGCAAGAATTAAAGTTGCATAAGCAACATGAGCTAAGCCCAAACACTGGGTAATCTAGAAATAGCCTTGTCAGAAAAGCCGTGCTAGAGAGAATTACAGAAATCAATTTTGGTTGCAAGCAAAGCCTTTTTTAAAATTTCAGCTTCCTAGATACCCACAACTATGAGAGATTCTTCAATTCAAGAAAATTGGAGGCAAATGCTTTGGGATACTGCTGTGTGATTGGCATGGTTGTGTTCCAGGAGAGAATCGTGTCTTTATAATGAGGTTGGGAAAATCTTCACATGCTGCTATGCTATAGAAGTAGTTTTTATCACTCTAAATATTACTTGTAGGTGAAATGAAAATCTTTATGAAAGGCTGTATGGATTAAAGCACTTATAAATAGTTTCTATCAGTTTAATTCAATATTAATTCATTTTCTCAAAATCAGTAGAGTTCCTTTTTCAAGTCAATCAGAGTTTGGGTAGATGAGAGTCAATTCTGTGACAACTGAAAAATCTAAGTACCAGATAACAAGTATAATAGGATTGCTTTTGGTGGTGATGAGAGATGCAAATAGAGGTTATCAGAATTTCATTTGACCCATGAATCTGGTCAGATAAAATGCACATACAGGTAAATTAACTAAAGCAGTCTTCATAAGCTCTGGACCTTGAGGGAAATTTCTTGGCTCTGTTGTTTTCACTCATTACATCTCTTCTCTGTTTTCAGTGCTTATGCTTATTACTTAGTTTGTAAACCCTTCACTTGATTCCACCATTCCTTCCAAATATGGGGCCAATTTATAACCAAATCTGCCTTCATTTCTTCATTTCCATGTAACTAACCCCACTACAATCTTGCCTTTACCCCCATGATTCCACTGAAGTGAAATTTCTCCAACCTCACTAATGTTTTCCTCTATACCATACTCTTCAAATTCTGTATGACATGTAGAGATTTGATCACCTGCCTCCCTTTTAAAAACTGGGTCTCATCTAACCTCTACAAATTGCTCCTTCACCATTCCTTGTTTAAATCTTCTAGAGGTCTCCTTCACTCCAGCTCCCAGCTGTCTCTCAAATTTATTTTAACCTTTGACCCTATGCTCAACTGCCTTATGCTTTCTCTCCTTCACAGAGCTCTTGAGGCTTCAGCCACAATCTTTATCTTCCAAATATCATATGCCAACTAACACATCTTGTACATCTCTGCCTAATTAATCTTCAGATACCATTGTTTTGTTCATGTTGCTTTCCATTTTAAGACCCAACAAAATGTCTGTATTCTCCCTTTCTAAATACACTGGTCTTCTCCTTTCCTTAACTACACATTGTTATATTCTTTGCTCTCTGAAACTCTGTCCAGGTTTTCCCATTAATACAAATGTTGTACTTCCCAACCTCCACACTTGAACTCTTCTATGAACCATGTCCCAAACCATCCTATCCAACATTAATACTGACTTAAGTTTTTCTATCACTTTCTACATCACACAATCTAGAAGTTACTGTTCACTGTCTTTTATTAACTAGTCTATCTAGATCATCAGTCTCAAAAGATAACCTATTATATAATTCTATTCATATGAAATTTTCAAAAAGACAGAGTTATATTTATAGAGAACAGATAGGCAGCTGCCAAAGGAGGGAGGAGATGTGACTGTAAAGAGACAGCACAGGGGCCTATTGCAGGTGATGGAACTCTTCTGTATCCTTATCATAGTGGTTGTTACATAAATCAATCCACATGTTAAATTTCATAGAACTTTATACCATAATAGTCAATTTTACTGTATAGTCATTTGATGGATAAATTTTTTTAAAAGACTTAGGGACATAAGTAATGCTTCATCTCTTTTCATTTTGAGAACTTTAGAATAAAGGCTATGAAAAGAGCAGAGATAGTCTGTGTATAAAGCTTTTAAAAATCAGATTTATCTTATGGATTATGCATGTCCCCATGATAAAGTTATGGGCACATGCTTATTGGACATAAATATGAAGATAAATTATGAGGTGAATTAGGGTTTTATAGTAAGTGCTATTCAGCCAAAGTAGCCAATAAGAAAGCTAGGCCTCCAAAAATATCTTCTCAAGAATTGTAGCTATGAGTGAATGTGACAGTAAAAAAAACAAAGAGCTAAGACACAGGCACAAAGGATCAACTCTGAGATGATAGAAGTTAGGAGTCATCTAAGTCACAATTCTTTCTCTGAACTCTAGGTCATTCGTAGCTAGTAAAGAGTTCAATTTCCTCTAGATTCCATTCCCTGTATCTCTTTTCCTATCTTGATGGAAGCAAAACACATATTTTTACAAGGCCAAAGAGCAAACACAACAATGGATTGTTTCACAATGTATGCAGCTCACTTCATGTAACTTTGATAACATCACCATGTTTTTGAGTTATAAATTTTTCTCCTTCTGCAGTTTGGGATCTGGTGGAGAGTAAAGGAAAAGATGTCATCTATGACTCCCTTCTGATGCAATCAATATTCATGGCCAAGTGCCTGGCTCTGGGTGCCCCTCACCAGAAACTCTCATTCTTTGGAAGGCTTTTCCTAGTCTCTTATAATCTTCATCAATCAAAAGTTACCTTTACAGGGATTCTTTGCAGGCAGCTAGAACTTCCACAACTTTTTGTTAAGCAGAAGTCTCTGGATTCAAGGCATAATCAATATATCTTAAAGCTAGAGGCAGTCCCCTTTGCTAAGGTTATCTACAACAATTTCTTTTATTGCCATTCACAGCTGGAGACTTTTTTATTGAAATGTAACCAGCACCATAATAGCCTTGATTTTTTTCAAAGCTCCTCATGATTTCTTCAGAGGCCTTGAAGCATTCCTCCTTTAGGAAGATTAGATCAAGCATAAGAGTTTGTATAACACCTACTGTGATGACCCCAGGCTCTCCATGGGCCATTTCTGTTATTATGAGAACACTTGCCCCTCCTGAAGCATTTCATCCAAGCATGCTATTCAACGTTCAAATTCTTCCTTTCTGGGAATAAAAACAACACTTGTACATAATCTCTCTTACAGACACTGAGTTCAACAGGGAGAGCTCTATAGGTTTCAGAATGCCTTGTCCTGGGACATTGAGGTGGACTCCCAAGATTTTGAGGAGCCAGAGGAGACCAAGCATACCAATACTACCTCTCCCCTCTACATCAAGCACTATTGTCACATTCATCTGGGCATGATTGTGAAACCACCTTCCCAAAGAACTCTGTGTCAGTTGAAGAAGATTTCCTTAACTGCCTTCAGGTGTATCCTTTAGGGAATTTGACAGGCTTTGTTACCAATGGCAGGCTACATAATCCCTTTTAAAATTTGTTTGGGGGAACATAAAGCAAAAAAGTGAAGCCAGGGAGCACAGGATCTTGTAAAACTTTGGACTTCTGCTTAGTGTCCCACCATTCATAGTAAAACAGACCCATAAGTTGTCAAGTAGCTCCTCCCTGGCCCAGCTACTGGGAGAATGAGCACACAGTTATAGAAGAGAAGGATGTCAAGTAGACAAAATTAGGGTAAACTTAGTGCTGAATATCCCAGGAGCAATCTCTAGCCAATGAGAGATGGTTCCTCACCCCCTCCACCTTCAGAGGGAAAAATCCCAAATCACATTTCACACAGTCTCAGAATCCCCAGCAAGTGGAAACCTACTCATTAATATACCCTTTATTGATTTCCCTTTCTTCCATCTCTCTCTCATGACCAAGTTTCCTAAGGTGACCTTAAACCAGGGGTGGGAAAACTTTTTGACTCGAGGGCCACAATGGGCTCTTAAACTGGACCAGAGGGCCGGAAAAAAAGCATGGATGGAGTGTTTGTGTGAACTAATATAAATTCAAAGTAAACATCATTACATAAAAGGGTACGGTCTTTTTTTTTTTTTTAGTTTTATTCATTTCAAACGGGCCGGCCCGTGGGCCATAGTTTGCCCACGGCTGCCTTAAACACACACACACGCACACACACGCACACACCCCACAAAACTCCTTATACTCAATAATCATCACAGGATTTGCTTTTGGGGAAAGCAAACTTAAGACAGTCTCTGTGACTCAGACACAAAATTTCTGTGATTTCAATTTTCCAGGCTTTCTGCCAGCTGGATTTGATTTATTTTTATTCAAAGAATATTTATTGAATGCCTACAAGACAACAGGCAATTTTATATTATCATGGGGACAGTACACCTATGGAATTCTTAGGCTAGAAAGAGAAATAAGAGCTGCAAATTTTAAAAATGTATTAGAATATATAAAACAGGAGTAATAAAAAGTTACAAATGTAAGAGGCAAAAAGGAGGAGCTTGGAGATCCAGGAGAGAAGGACTAAAGGAAGTGACTGACATGGAGCTGGACTGTGAGGTGCACAGGATTTGGGTCCAAAAGTCCTAAAAAAATGCGCGGCAGGCAGAAAAGATGATGAATGCAGATGCTGAGTTGGGAAAGCACAAGGTATAGATGAGAAACAATGAGTAGTTCCATTTGTTCCAAGAACAATAGATAATAGGGACAAGTAGTAAATGATAAAGATGGATAGGGAGAATATTATCAGATCTTTGGTATTCAGCCTAAATAGTTTATGAAGAAAGCAATGACATGCCACTGAAAATATTTTTTAAAATACAGTGGGGCCTTGACTTATGAGTTTAATTCGTTCCGAGACCGAGCTCATTAAGGAGCTCGTTAAGGAGCTCATTAACTCAAATTACTCTATCAACTCAATGCAAAAAATAGGCTGAGAGACAGCTGGTATCTCAAAAAACTCGTTAGTCGGGACACTTGTAAGTCAAGGCCCCACTGTACCTATATCTAATCTTCCATATCTGTTTGTTACCATTTCAGGTAAACTTACCTTTACCCCCTTACACCTCTGTCCCTATCCCTCAATTATCTAGACTCTTTGCTTTTTTCTTTCAACATTATTATAATACTAGAGGCCCGGTGCATGACATTCGTGCATTGGAGGGGGGTCCCTCAGCCAGCCTGCACCTTCTCACAGTCCGGGACCCCTCAGGGGATGTCAGACATCCCTCTCGCAGTCCGAGGCTCTTGCAGTCCTGGACCTCTCACTCCTTACTGCCCACCTGCAGCAGAGGCAGGAGAGGCTTGCCAGTCATGAGCCCGGCTTCTGGCTGAGCTATGCTCCCCCTGTGGGAGTGCACTGACCACCAGGGGGAAGCTCCTGTGTTGAGCAGCTGCACCCTGATGGTGTGTGTCATAGTGACCAGTCTTCTGCTGTTCAGTCAATTTGCATATTAGCCTGGATCACAAAATCTGTATACTTTGGGGGGGGGGGGCATCCCTCAGCCCGGCCTGTGCCCTCTCACAGTCCAGGAGCCCCACGATTGATTGCCTCAAAGAGGTAGGCCCTGCCCACGCGGCTGGGACTCTACGATGGATTGCCCCCACAGAGGGAGGCCCCACCTACCTGCTGCAGCCCGCCGGCCGGTGGCCTGGTCCTCTCTCTTTGGGGCGATCGTGGAGCCCCCCGATTGATCGATTGCTCCACCATCTGGTGGCCTGAGCCTCCCTTTTTGGGGCGGTCGTGGAGCCCCCCCCCCCCCCCGCCCCAATTGATCGATTGCCCCGCTGGCCAGTGGTCTGGGCCTCCCCCTGAAGGGCAATCATGGGGCCATGGCCAGGCCCCTTACCAGTCACATCTCACCCGCCTGGCACCAGTGGGTGTCATAGCATGGTGACCCAGAAGGTCGTCAGATGGTCGTTCTGCTGTTCAGTCATTTGGTCTATTTGCATATTACGCTTTTATTATTATAGAGGATGTTGTTTTTATTAACTTTTATATTTATTTTTTTCTCCCTCAGTGAAATGTAATTTCCCAGTTGACCTATTTAATATTATATACCCAGTGCTTTTTATTGCATCCTGCAAAATGTAGGTACTCAATTTGAATAAATAAATAAATTGAATAAATAAATGAGTGATCATGTTTTCTGATGGTTATGATGCTTTGCCTGATATTTCCTTGACAAAGGGCTCTTCCCTTTCTCTTCTCATACAATCAGTGTTTTTCAACAGATCAAACTCACAATACCTATGGTTTCCAGACTCATACAGCAAATTTGACTTAAATTGTGGTTGTGTATGATTTGAGAGTGTGCCAGGAGACCCATCTGGCAGGCTCTGATGCTCTATTTGAACAAACCTGAACAGAGAATCTGGCTTGCCTACTCTCCCGGTACCTCTGAAGCCCAGACTTTAGTTTAGAGCCTGGCTGTTTACAGTGCAGAGCTGGTGGTTTCACCAGGGAAGGTGTTTCTGCCACACTAACCCAGGTGAGTACAAGAAAGCAGAGTGGCATGCTTTTGTTCTGTTTGACACAAGTTTTTGGTTGTTGCAGCGAGGCCTCTGTCTCACTGCAGCATTCCACATACCTCTGGGCGAGGACACAAATCCTGGTGTTTTGATGCTGAATTTTGATGTAAGGCACCATTAAATTAATAAAACAAGACCATTAGACTCAGCTAACTCTAAGGCCATGGTGGTCTATGTATGAAAACCAAAGTCTATGCCTGAAATGTCTCAAAATTATGAAATCAAAACCTAGGAACAACCAATCACAAAAAGCCAAGTAGGCTTTATAGCCAATTGAATCATTTCCTGTCTTCGCTTCCACACCTTCTCTATGTAAGTCTTTCCTAGCTCCTGTCGGAGGTATGCCCCTTCTCACTCCGGTTTAGCATTGGCCTGTTTAAATTGATTTTTGCTTAAACTAACACTTAAAAATTTTACAGGCCTCAGTTCAATAGCACTGAGTATACCAGGGAAACCTAAACCTCCTGTTTCCATAACAAAGTTTTTGGGCCAACCCAGAGAAACAACTTCCCAGAATTTACCACACAGAAACTCTTGAGCAGACAGACAGTATCTGTCAAAACCTGGCCTGATCATAGGTTCTTCCTCCAACCATGCAGGAACGGCCTCAGCACATTATTACAAAACACACAGGTAAGAGAATGGGTAGGACCTGATAGCCCCACCAAATGTTGGCTACAGACACATCCAGAAATAATCAGGGTTGCCCTAGCCGATTTGGCTCAGTGGATAGAGCGTCAGCCTGTGGACTGAAGGGTCCCAGGTTCAACTGAGGTCAAGGGCACATGCCCGGGTTGTGGGCTCGATCCCCAGTAGGGGGCATGCAAGAGGCAGCCAATCAATGATTCTCTCTCATCACTGATGTTTCTAGCTCTCTCTCCCTCTCCCTTCCTCTCTGAAATCAATAAAAATATATTTTTTAAAAATAATAATAATCAGAGCAGATAGAGGAAGGGGATTTTTCTCTCTACCTAGAACACAGAGTGTCATCTGAAGGAACTCAAAGAAAATCAGCATAGTTAACCAGTAGTTGTGATTAACAATAGCAGTGATTATCATAGAGAGGGAAGCAGAAAAAGGGTATCACAGGTCAAATTTAAGCAACAACAGGAAAATTACTAGATAAGAGAGAAGAGAGGTGGGGATCATCTTGATTACAGCCTAAAAAGGCCCAACTTGGAGTCTTTCTGCAAGATCCCATCCTTTCAACTTCTATTGTTCATAGCCTACTTTTTAACTAGTACCATCCGTGTCTCATTTCCATTTTTCTAGCCCAGACTCCCAAATGTTTGCCTGTTTATTCATTCTTCTCTTTTCGATTTTTATTCCTCCCTGTCACCCCATACTTGTTAGAAATTATTTGCATATAGCATTCATAATAACTTCATATCCTAGCAAAGTGACTTGCATGGAGGAGGCTTTCAATAAATATTCATTTAAGATGACTTTCCCTCTCTCCTCTTGCCACAGCTCCCACCCTGCCGCGCCCTGGAGCCATCAGGTCTTTTTGTGGGTTGCAAAATGAATGAAGTGTAAGGATTTCAGTTTGAGAAGAAACAAGAATCAGGACTTTTGTCACTGACTTTCATGAAGTGGGCTTCCAACTTTTAAATGTGGTGCATAATTGACACTTTGATACTTTTAGGCTATGGTGTATTCTCACACTCTCGTGGGGAAAAAATACTTGCTGACACAATCAGGAAACAGATGGTGACAAAGATCTTATACTTTGGTGCCAATCAATATGTTTTACTTGCCACTATGAAAATCTCATTTGTGGGACCCAAGAACTTAAAGAATTTTTCTGTTCTTTTTTTTTTTTGTATCCTTTAAAGACTATTTTTAAGTATTTTCAGGGCTAGAAAGTTTTACTTCATTTTTTTCTCTCCAGTGTTATTAAAGTAATTCTAGGAGGATTTTGGCTTGCATCTGCCAGAAGAACAATAAGTTAAAGAATTTTGCTCTTTGTTATAAGAGACACAATAAGTCTCTTCGCTCTTGCCCCGCACCATCCAAACACCACTCTTGAATATAGCTACCCACCCTGACCTTGAGAAAATAACCTTCTGGAGAATGATGAATTCTGCAATCATGCACTAATATACACCAGCGTTTCTCCCAGTCTCTTCATACCAACTTATTTACATAATAGTGACTACTTGTCAAGTAGGCAAACAAGAGGAATATTTCTACAAGGTATAGATGATAATGATTTTATTCCAAACACAAAAAATTAATGAGTTAAAACATTTGAGGAGATAGAATTAGCTAATCCGGGGAACTCTTCCCAAAGACCTAAAGCCTCTGAAGGGCAAGTCCAATGTCTCATCTCTCTCAGTGCTCACACAGCCAGATTTAACAAATACTTGCTGAGGTGAATCTACTGTAGTTTTTGTTGTTGTTGTTTGTGTTTGTTTGTTTTTTAACAGAACAGTTTTGGTTTTTTTTATTATTGATTCTCAGAGAGAAAGGGAGAGGGATAGAGACAGAAACATCAATGATTAGAGAGAATTATTGATCAATTGCTTCCTGCACGTCCCCCACTGGGGATCGATCCTGTAACCAGGGTATGTGTCCTTGACTGGAATCAAACCGGGTACCCTTCAGTCCACAGGCCAACGCTCTATCCACTGAGCCAAATCAGCTAAGGCTGCTGCAGTTTTTAAACTGGCCAGATGAAGCCCCCTTTGTTTAAGTACCTTTGGTGTATCTGTTTTGCACTGTGACTTCTAAGGTTTGGGGTGCCTAGACATGTGTAGGTGAGGGAAGCTTTCACATCACCTGCCTGGGCAGTTGTGGGAGCCTGACTGAGTCAGACATCTCCCTTGTTATCATGCTTTTCTCCCCCACTGCTCCAACTGGTCACTAACATCTGTGGAAAAATGTGAAAATACTTGAGTATGAAATCCATGGAGATTACAGAGGAAGAAAGCTACAATGTGTTCAGCATGTGCTTTACGCCAAGCACAAATAGGATGTATAACTTAACCCTCAAAACAAATGTGCAAGGGAGGAGTTATTATTCCCATCTTACAACGAGGAGACAGAGGTTCAAAGATATTAATTAACTAGTCTGAAAGCACAGACTGTGCCTAGCTGGGATATAGACCTAAGTATCTACTGCATAAGAAGATCAGTTTTACTTTAATTTTCTTGAGTGTACACATACTGTGCTTTTATCTCTAGGATCATAATAGGCATTACTTATGTGGCTTCTCCAGTAACCAGCAAGATTTTGGCTCTGGCATCCTAAGAGAGCTCTTTGGTATGGGTTTGGTTTCATCCTTATTAGAATCCGTCCTAGAAATTCACAAAAAGTCTAGCGTGTCCTGGTCTAAGTCTTCTTCATATATCAGGCTTCCTGAGACATTCTACAAACTTCAAACTGGTTACAATCAAAACAAACATACTTTTGTAGAAACAAATGTATGGGGTACACATCATATGATTCCTCAATACCCTTCACTAAATCCCCATTTTTCTCAAAGTACAAAACCTTTGGCTTTCTAATAGACTACATGGCATTACATTACCTCTCTGATGGTCCCTCCTACTGTTCTGTCCCTGGCTCATGTTCTCTGGCCACATGCCCTTCATGCATTCTGGTCATGCACCCACATAGGAGCCTATGCATGGGCTGTTCCCTCTGCCTGGTGCCTTCTTCCCCAGATCTGAAGACAGCTCATGCCTTTATTTCCTTCAAGTTTTTGTTCAAAACTCACTTTCTCAATATCTACCCTATTCTCCTATTAAAAAACATAAACAAATGGGCATTACTTCTTTTCATTTTATTTTTCTTAATGCCTACTTTTCTATTGCAGTTTTCTATTGCAGTCAATATTATCGTATACTAGTGTCCTGGTGCACAGATTCGTGCACATTGAAAGGAAATTAATTAGAAGAAATATTTTAATATCACTATTCGCCCTTTCTCTACAATAGAAGTGTCAACCAAATTCATGATCCACAATGACACATCGAAACACACACGTGTGATTGGCACCAACAAGAGCTTTACATGTATTGCGCATGCATGAGTCAGCGTAGCCTATTATATACATAGAATAAACTTGCTTAATTAGACCTGCTTTCTGATTTAGCTAAACTTTTTCCAGCCCAGTGAAGCATCCCAACTTCTCTTTCAGGTAATTGGGTAATTGTCAGCAACACAGCAGTAATTATCAACATGAAATAGATTATTATTGTAGACCATGCAGGGAGAACAAAAGGGTAAAATATTTACCTGCAGCAGTGTTTGACTATATTCTGCACAGTGAGAAAGCCTGAAGTCATTTTCAAGGTCCACCATTTCTTACTTATTTTCAGTCAGATCAAGTTTCTAAATCTCCATTTTTCTGGCTAATGAAACGAAAATAGGACTCCACCGAGTCTCCTATCTATCTGCTCCATGACTTCCGTGAGGATCAAATGAGGTGAGGCACAGAAAAATGCCTCACAAACATTTGTTTAAACTGTAAAATGTTTGTACCTGGCTATAAAGCAAGTTGTATGCCTGGGCTGAAGAAACTGCCAGGAGGCTGGTCACTAGGGAGCGGAAGCCGGGCATTGCTACCTGGCGCCCACAGCCACTGTCTCCAAGCCGGGCTGGGCTGTGGGCCGCATTTTGCACCATGCAGTCTTGGCAGCATTGGCTGCAATTTGGTGTCGCTCTGGGGTGGTGGCAGGGCCTGTGTCCCATTTGGGGGAAGCCGAGTGTTGCTTTGTGGGCACCAGGTCTGTGGTGCCATTTCTCTGTAAATGGCCAGTGCGTGTCACGGCAGCTCCTGTGCTGAGCGTCTGCCCCCTGGTGATCAGTTCATGTCATAGCAACCAGTCAAATGGTCAGACACTTAGCATATTAGCCTTTTTATATATAGACTAGAGGCCCAGAGCATGAAATTCTTGCACAGGGGTGGGGGGGGGGAGAAGGGTGGGGAGTAGGGGTGGAGGGTCCCTCAGCCTGGCCAGCACCCTCTCACAATCCGGGACCTTTCGGGGGATGTCCAACTGCTGATCCCATAGCAGATCGGGCCTA
This sequence comes from Myotis myotis, assembly GCF_014108235.1. Lineage (NCBI taxonomy): Eukaryota > Metazoa > Chordata > Mammalia > Chiroptera > Vespertilionidae > Myotis > Myotis myotis. The sequence continues at coordinate 154,541,845 of NW_023416313.1, read as the reverse complement.
AACCAGCAGTCGGACATCCCTCTCACAATCTGGGCTCCTAACTGCTCACCTGCCTGCCTGATTGCCCCTAACCACTTACCTGCCTGCCTGATCACCCCTAACCGCCTCTACCCACCTGCCTGATCACCCCTAATCACTCCCTGGGGGGTGGGGCCAGCCTGGGCGAGGGGCCCGGTGTTCTGCACTTTCCAACCAGGAATGTTTTAATAGGCAGTCTCCAAAAACTTGAACTGGAAAATCTAGAAATAGAGTGTTCACATTTCAGGTATCAGGTGCTATTAGTAGGATTTCTATCCCAATTAAATGCTGAGCTCTCAACAGTCTAGAGAAAGTGCCCTTCACTATCTACGAAGTTTCTTATTCGTCACTATCCCATTTTCCTCTGCTTCAAACCAAGGTAACAAACAAAACCTTTAATTCTGACCTTCCTCACTGCAAGGGAAGAGGAAACCTCAATCAAAATAATTTCCCACCAGAAGTCACGTCCAAATACTGCAAGACTGAGGACTATAGGGCTATGTACATGAGCAATAACAGGCTCACGTTCCAGTGGTAGGCACCCAGGCGTCCTCCATAATCCCACAATCCTCTGGTCACATACTTCTGGTTTTTCTAGCTCCTTCTTAAGTAGTGTTTCCTTCAGTCTCGTTGCAATGTCTAGGGACTCTAGTTGGAGATGATTTTTCAGTTTTGTTGTTGATAGCTATTTACTACTTGGAATCAGTGAAGTGACTGGAGTACTGCCACTGCCGTGAACATGTCGGTCCCAAGCGCACTCATGAAACAACCACCCATTCAGTCCACAGCTAAGGCCGTCCCGGTTCGCAATGAGAAAGCCGTTTGCCAATCAGATCTTCTTCTTCCTTCCCCAGCACACTCCAAACCTACTCCAGGCTGACCACCCCAACCCCACAGACCCTTAAGACCTTCCCTCCTATTTCTTCAACTTTCCCCCATCAAACTCACACCCTATCTCGTTGCTAGGGGCACCCTTAACCATTCCCTGGGGGGCGGGGCCAGCCTGGGTGAGGGGCCATGGTGTTCTGGTCTCTGGTCATTCCACCATTTTGGTCGCTGGGCTTTTGTTATATAGAATTAGTTTCAGGTGTACAGCATAGTGGTTAGACAATTATGTACTTTACATAGTGTTTCCCTGATATTTTTCAGTCTTCTTTCCTTTACTCATTTTTTTTTAAATTTCAGTTAACACATCACTTTCTAACAGACTTTATGCTTCAATTATTTCTTAGGCTCATTATTTATTATCTGTGGCCCCTGCTAGAATCTAAGCTTTAGAATGACAGGGATTAGTCTAAATTTTGTACATGGATGTATCCCAGGTACCTAGAAACTGTGCATATAAGTGCTCAATAAATAAATGTAAATACACATTTGTGAACTCTCCAACACCTGAATTTCTCAGGAGTATCACACAATATTAAGCATTATAATAATTACCTGGTTTGTAGATTTGTATTCCACCCACCTTCTTATTTCTTTTACATCAATAAATCGAACTAGAGTGGATAGCAGTGAAGTCAAAATCCACTTGCACACATTTCTTTAGAAGGCCATCAGACACATTGTACATTTTCTTTTTAGTAAAGTGGCTTATTTGAATCAGAGACCTCACAGTTTATGTTTCGGGGTTGGGTGGAAATGCTCTCACATAAACTGAGACATGTATGCATGCAGGTAAACACAAAAAGACTGGCCAGACTCTAGTTCAGCCATGGGCAAACTACGGCCCGCGGGCCAGATCCGGCCCGTTTGAAATGAATAAAACTAAAAAAAAAAAGACCGTACCCTTTTATGTAATGATGTTTACTTTGAATTTATATTAGTTCACACAAACACTCCATCCATGCTTTTGTTCCGGCCCTCCGGTCCAATTTAAGAACCCATTGTGGCCCTCGAGTCAAAAAGTTTGCCCACCCCTGCCTAGTTCATGTTTTCATCTGTCTCTCTCCAGCGGTCTATTCATCACCCCGCTTCTTGCTGCCTCTTTAGGTCTGAGCTTTTGTCTAAGGTTAGCCCTCTATTTCTCCCAACTCGAGAGGAAGATGGTCTTCCATCAAGCAGGGTGCTCTGGCTGGCTCAGACGGCCTTAAGCACTGCACCAGATTCATTGCTGGCTTCATCACTTATCAATACACCCGGCTTACACACCTTGCTCTATCTCGACAGCCGTCTCCCCGGACATCAGGAAACAAGGTTTACGCAGGCTCCTGGCTTTATCTGGGCCCTGTGATGTACAATATCGTGGAAACGAGGCCTTTTCTCTTTGTTTTGGGGGAACTTGAGCCACAGTGTGCCAGCCTGGTGTTCAGGCTGATTGTGATAAAGAGCAGCACACTGAACATTTTCTCTCCCTCTTCTTTCTCTTCGTTTTTTTTTTTCTTCTTTCCTCTCTTTTAAAGAAACAGGTGCTGGCATGGATTAGAGAAAAATTACATCATCTGGAAGAGAAGAAGAGGAATGGAAAGGAGGGGGGGAAATATGAAAAAAAAAGTGGCAACCAGACCCAAATACATTTGCACATATAAAGCTGTTCTAATGAAAGCCAAATTGATTTGACATTCAGTGGCAGTTTGAAGCCAAGAAAAGCAAAGCCGCCTACAAAAGGCCTAGCTCATTGTTTATGGAGTGTCATACTCTATCATCTGTGAGACCAATAACAGGGATGGGAAGGTCTTTAAAGGCAGGGTGTGTGCTGGGAAGGGCGGCGGGGATACCACCACTGTCAGATCTGATAGACGGACTGAACGCGGCTTCCTGAGCTGAGATGGTGTTTGTCAGATGAGGCGGACATTCTCTGCAGATTACACATTAGCCAGCAAATTTTTGAAGTGTTAGCATTCTTTGAAGATGTGTGCTGTGCGCACAGAGGCACATATTGCATTGGTCTGGAGGGGAAACCTCATAAAAGTATTAACCAACAAAAGAGAGTAATGAATTATGTGTCATTCAAAGGGAACCATGTGCATAATATTATAGAAGCATCATTACCATCGCAAAAAAGTGTGGTTTCCTGATAGTGAGCACTAGACAGTACAGGTGTGCACATGTATACAGTTTACGGAATGGAGACAATCACAGTAAAAGAGAAATTCTTTTCATTAAAGAATTTATTTTTCAAGAGAGAAGCCATTTGATCATTTAAATATTGTTAATCGGCCAAGGATTTACCATTCTGTAGCTCACTATTAAAAATAGCTGGAGAGGAATGAGGTGTTTATTAAACATCAGCACGTGACAAGGTAGATTAAATAAGTTTTGCTAGAAACGTATAAAAGCCTGGAGTGTTACAGTCTGTGTAGGAAAAGGAGTTTCTCCTCCCCCATCCCTTCCAGCTTCAAGTCCAGTCTAAGCATGACTTTGATATTAGATTCAGTGTAAGATTTGGATATTAGTATATACTTTTGTATTTCACAAAAGAAAGCTGATTTCATTGCAGGGTATTGCTGAGCAAATCCAAAACTTCAGCATCTTTCATCTCAATTTTCTAAACACTTTTTTTAACTGCTTAATTTACTTTAATATTTATTTTTTTCTTTATTAAGGTATTAGATATGTGTCCTTATCCCTCCATTGCCCCCCAACCACCACCCCCCACTCTTGCCCTCACCCCCCTGTTGTCTGTGTCCATTGGTTAGGCTTATATGCATACATACAAGTCCTTTGGTTGATCTCTTCCCCCTTACCCCCACCCTCTTCTACCTTCCCTCTGAGGTTTGATGGTCTGATTGATGTTTCTCTGCCTCTGGATCTGTTTTTGTTCATCTATTTATGTTGTTCATTATATTCCATAAATGAGTGAGATCATGTGATATTTATCTTTCTCTGACTGGTTTATTTCGCTTAGCATAATGCTCTCTAGTTCCATCCATGCTGTTGCAAATGGTAAGAATTCCTTCTTTTTAACCGCAGCGTAGTTTTCCATTGTGTAGATGTACCACAGTTTAGTTTTTTAACCCACTCATCTGCTGATGGGCACTTAGGCTGTTTCCAAATCTTAGTTATGGTAAATTGTTCTGCTCTAAACATTTATAGGGCTAAGAATGAAATTTGACCTTAAGTAATCTAGCCTGTACTGTGTCTCTCCAGCTTAGATTTTATAACACCATAAAAAACTGTATACATGAGACAAAGAGTAAGTATCAAGATGGTGTCACAGGGGACATATTTGTGTATCATGAATAACCAGAACTCCTATTAATTAAAACATATATATTTTAATTCTAAGTTCAAAAGAGAAATGGAAAGTATCACTATTAATAGAAATCATAATAGTGCAAATTGGAATTATATTATCCATGTTTATCTCATATGGATATGAGATCCTTACTTGACATTCCCTGGGACTATAGGGGCTTTGCTGCTCCTTTGCTCCATATTGCTAACAGTCAAGGATTTGGCCAGGGGGGCCTAAGAAATTATAATTGATGAACAACTGGAATTGTTTACCAAGCTCCCTGCCCCTGAGTTACCTGCATTCGGACAGTGGGTTATAGGCTTTTTATAGCACCCTTATGGAGCATAAACAACTTACTCTGAATCAAAACGGACTTCCTCACCTGTACCCTGTGCAGAATAAATGGAAGAAAGCCAGGCCAGCGCCAGGTTGGGACACAGCATCTGACACAATTTATCTTCCTCCCTACCACTACCACACCAATGGATTACCATAAGGCATTAAAATCTACAAACATTTACTGTGTCTACTAAGGCTTGGTGCTGAGGAGGAATCCTATATAATAAAGAGGTAATATGCTAATTAGACTGGACGTCTTTCTGGATGACCTTCAGATGAAGCCAGGACTGCAAGAGAAGCCGGGGTCCCAGGTGCTTGCTGGCGGCCAGAGGGAAGGCGGCCCGCAAGTGGGGGCAGAGAGGCCTACTCTTGCATGAATTTCGTGCATTGGGCCTCTAGTAGTTAAATAATACCCTAGTCCTGACTCTCAAGCAGCTTAGCATAATTTACAGAGTTGCAGCAAGGGTAACTCTTACTCTGTCCAGATCTCAGGCCCTCACAACACCAACAGAGCTTATGCTATCTGGTGGCACACGGTATGCCGCATTGAACAGAGAAATAAACATTTTCTAGTGAGATTTGATGGACCCAGAGTTTCAGAGAGTCAAAGTGAGCAGATATGGAAAACAATTTAAAACTCAGCCACTTTTGCCTATGGATTATGTGGCCAAACAAAATAGGGACTCAAAATAATGTTATAATTAACTGCATAGTGGTAGTTTTCAAAATGCTTTCATATAGGTGGTTTACTCTGAAAATGTCAAAGGATTTGGTTATTTGATGCAACAGCTAGATTTTAGATCTGATGGGTGCATTATAGTTCTACTCAACTGTCATGGACTAAATGTTCCCCAACATTTATATTTTGAAATCTACATACTGCCCAGTGTGATGTCAGTAGGATGTGGTGCCTTTGGGGGGTAATTAGGATTAGAGGAGGCCAGGAGGGTGGATCCTCATGAATGGCATTAATGCTCTTATAAGGGTCACCAGAGGGCTTGCTTTCTGTCTCTTCTCTCTGCCATGTGCGGATGCAATGAGCTGTCAGCACTCTGCAACTTGGAAGAGGGACCTCATCAGAACCCAACCATGCTGGCACCTAATCGCAGACTTCCAACCTCCAGAACTGTGAGAAATAAATTCCTACTGTTTGAAAGCCACTGGGCTATGGTAGCTTACTGCAGCCGCCTGAACAGACTGACATCAACCTAAGAGAAAGATCTGACATAATTAGTGTGGACCCCACAATAGAGCTCAATAAACAAGATGATGAGCTTCAGAAAGTACCCTGGCTCTATGGGTAGAATTTGTGCCTATTTATATTTTGGGATGTAATCTCTATGAATATCAATAATGATGCAAAATATGAATTATTTTTATTAGGTATTCAATGGCATTGAGAAACATTTTAAGATAGTTTGGGTCAAACTGATCAGTCTGTGTGTTCTATAGAGAAGAATAATTAATACATTATCCCTTCTGAGTCTTTATTATATAAACTGATTCTTACTTGTTGTTTAAGCTAAACAACTGTCAATCATTCTGCCCTCACTTGATAATTAAAAGCAAACTACTGGGGTTCAAATATTGCCTCCTACTAGCTACGTAACTTATCACAATTTAATTAGTCCTTCTGTTACTCAAGTTTTTCATTTGTAAAATGGGAATAATAAAGGAGGTGCTGTGACAATTAAATAAGAATAAACCCTTGTAGAAAGCACTCAACACATTAAACAATGAAAATGATGACAGTAAGTTTCAACTTAAAGAATCATTCCAACAACATATTTAGAACACATCAATAATTGTTTTACTAGATTTGTGGTGAAATATTTCTTTTTCAATTTTGGAACCTCTATTTCTTTAGTGTGGGTGGTAATATTAGTTAGGGAAAGATAGAGAATGGTGGCAGAAAGTTTACTAATCATTTCTGATAATTCAATAATATTCCTTTTTAAAGTGCTGGATTGCTTGTACTTATGTTATATTCTTCTCCATGTGCCATTGTTGGCACATGACTATGTAGCTCTCCATATTGGTCAAGTCGATAGTCTGTTTTGTAGCATGATATTTGATCAACTCTTTGTGGGGTTTCACATTATGGATACTGTTACTGCTTTTCCTCACAGCCAATGTCTTTCTGTAAAGTTGGCCACCTTATCCTTGGTTGAATCATTCTAAAACTCAGTGTCAAATAACCATATCCTGCTCTCTTTCAGAAGCAAAAACTATAGAGAAAAATTCATCTCTTTTCTCAACTTTGCTTAAAAACTGTCACTGGGCCTAAATGCAACAATAACAGCTAATTACTCTAACTAGGTGACAGGGATAGGTACTATTACTATCACTATGTCACAGATGAGAAGGGAAGAGTTTAGAACAGAAAGGAGGGACCACGCAGCTATTACATGGCGGAGACAAGATTAGCTCTAGTCTCTCATGCCCTTAACACCAATTGCACTGCATTCTGGGATTGTATTGTACTGTCACCTCACAGGGACCACAGTCCTGAGTGACTAAAGTCAATGGGCTTCTCCTAGCGATAGCACACTGGTTGCTCTTTCAGACTGTGCAATTAGTGATTACAATTTGTGGCATGTGCAGCACCAACAAGTTCAAGTCTTACAGAGCATGAAACATTTTCTTGTACCTTTTTCAGTTAACCTACAATGGTTGAACCCATATTTTTGGTATCATAAAGTTTAGATGAAACACCTTTATGCTCATAAAACATATAATTAATAGTTTAAACAGAGATTGAATAGATAAAAATATCCATTGAAGACTGACAACTTGTCCAGCTGACATGGCTCAGGGGTTGAGCATCAACCTATGAACCAGGAGGTCACAGTTCAATTCCTAGTCAGGGCACATGCTGGAGTTGTGGGCTCAATCCCCAGTGTTGGGAGTGCAGGAAGCAGCCAATCAATGATTCTCTGCCATCATTGATATTTCTATCTCTCTCTCCCTCTCCCTTCCCCTCTGAAATAAAAAATATTTGAAAGAAAAAACAAAAAGATGGCCATTCTAACCAGAAATCCATATAGATTTATGTGGTTATTTCATTTAGTTCACATGATTATGTTTAACAGAGTATTATCTAAATAATAAGTTTGTAAGTAATATTACCAAGCATTTGGCAAACCTATTTCACTATTATCTCTTCTCCCATCTCCTTCTCGGTTACTTTGCAGAGAATGTGAAGAAATCACATGTAAAATAATCAGAAAATACCTGAGTTCTAAGCTGATGCTTGAGCGTGGTGCTCCAGATCAGATAGCTTAGTGGTGGATCTCAACAAGCTGGAAGCATCATGCCCCTTCCTAATAGGAAGAGATGCAGCCTGCTTGGCAATGCAGAGCAGGTCTGTTATTTCTGACCCTATGTCACAGTGAAATTTATCATATTCAAATCTCAGCTATTGGAACTTTAGCTCTTAGGCAAATAAGCTTAGATCACAGATAACTTTGGAACAACAAAAATGCTCATGATTAAACTAATGTCACAAATATCACCATCATAACTTATGGGGGAGAATCCTCAGAACATATGTACACGTGCTTTTTCTATAGTTCAAAACAGCCTCTTTTTTTTTTCAATTTCAAGTCCTATAGCCGATGAGAGGCAACACATTAATGGGTGAATATTGCTATTTGCAAACACATTGAGAGTACAAGACTGTGTTGGTTGGTGGTCTGGTAGCAAGAGGAAATCTGAAAAAATATAGATACAAAACTTGAGCCAACTGAGGCCATTTAGCGTTGGAGCCAGAGGCCACTCGTGATATTACTTGGGTCATTAATATATTACATAAAACTATACTTTTCATCTATGATGATTGTCTTGCTTAAGTAGGATTTTACAAAAGTTATGGTCAGTATGTTCTGCATAAGAAGGAAAAATTTCCTAATATACTATTTTAAGAAATATTTCCATATGAAATGCTTCAAATTTTGCTTTAGCTTTGATATGTAAAGCATAAAAACTAAAATAACCAGAGTACGCAAACACACACACAACAAAGTATACATTCCTGAAGGCTCTATACTGTTGTGGTTTTATTCAATATAATTGTTCTTGAAGAATAATACTGGTATATCTGAACTGGTTGAACCCTTAACAGCTCCTTCTTGACCCACAAAACAAAGCCGAGGGCTTTCTAGAAATACAATTCTAATACATGCTCCAAAAACTCTCTCTAAGCTCCATTTCTTACCCAGCCTTCCAAATCCACCATTTCTGGCTTGGTATCCCCAGTCGCTACTCTATTGCTTTGTACGTTGTGCTTCAATTGCTCTTTAGTTCCCAATTCTGGCTTTGGATATAATTCAGATATCCCAATAGCTTCACGCCCTAGAATAGCACTAAGAGAATATAATGTGAGCCATGTATGTAATTTCAAATTCCTAGTTGGCTACATTTAAAAAGTAAAGAGTAACAGAAACAATTTCACAATACACTGTATTTAATTCAATATAATGGAAACAATCATCATAAAATATTAATGAAATTGTTTACACTCTGTTACATACCTTCTGAAATGTTGTGTGTGTTTTACACTTACAGCATATCTCATGATGCACTAGCTAGATTCCAAGTGTTCAATGGCTACATGTGGCTAGTGATTAGCATGTTGGACAGGGCAGTTCTAGAGCCATAATCACCCCAAATCCTAGAACCTCCATGCTGACTGGAGCTTCAGATTCCCTGATGGCCTTTGAGAGTGATTTGTGCAGTGTTCCACATTATTCACTAGAAACACTGTGTATTCATTGGTATGCACATAGCAATAATGTCATTTTAAACAACTTAGTCATCCATACCATTTTTATCAAAACACTTTCATATCTGTTTTCTTCCAGTTGGCCCAAATCAATTATGTAAGGTAACTAAAGCAGTCATCAAAAGCCCCATTTCATAAATAAGAAAATGGAAACTCAGATAAATTTAGTGATTTATTTAAGGTTGCCCAGCAAAGATAATTCAATGGGAACTTTATGATTTCTAGATTAAATCTCTATGATTCCTTATTACTCCTTAAAACAATTAGAGAATGAACCTACTTATTGATTCTTGGATGCAAATTCCCAAATAACGCAGACATCTGGTAAGAAGTAGCCTAATTCAAGAGCAATGATATCAAACATAAATTGAAACCTGCACAGCGACCCATAGACATCAAGGATAACAGAAGAAAGTCTGCATGAAATATGTGGGAAAGAGGTTTTCTCTTCGCATATAAGCAGAACTAACACTTGGGCAATGCCCTAAATCACATCGAGAAACCTCAAAGGCACATAAAAAGAGAGTCTTGGGGAAAGGGGTGCTTCTTGTTTATTTTTTAGAAGTGAAGTGATCTAAAAAGGGAGGACAAGCTCATTCAGTTATAGCTTTCATATAATTACCACAAACCCTAATGCAAATGAGACTGTAGGTCTGCTCAATGTACATTTCTGTGCTTGCCAAATTATGTTTGGCAGTGTGGTCAAGCAAGAACAGATGCACACTGGGCCAAGTTCTCTCGAGCTGTTCAATAATTAGGAGGACCATGTATTATAATAAACCACATCCCCTTGGCTAAGATTTGGATGCAAATTGCACACTAATTCACTTCCAAGTTTTTTGGAAACTCACCAAAAGAGCTGAAAATCAGGGAAATATATGTTTACTTCAGGAAATTTGTTTAAAACTTAATATGGCTCATGTATAGGAGGCGTTGGGGAACTCCATAAGCAAAGTAACAATAGATTTTTTTTTTTCAGGTTCCATACGGCAGGAATAAGGAAATGCTCACAGGCTCCTTTGAAGAGCTTTCCCGTGTTACATGCCAGTTCTAACCATCTCCTTATGAAGGCATTGGGAGAGTCCTAAGTGGAACATAAACAGCAACTTCTCATATCTGTAAAACAACACGTTGCTCAAATGGAGGGTGAAATCAGTTCAGCAAGGGAGACTTTGTCAACAGTTTTTGCAACTGACAGCTAGGTAGCAGGCTGCCCCTTGGATCAGGAAGTGGTGGGTTGAAACTTTTACTCTGCAAAGTCAATCATAATAAAAGCCCTTGCACCATTTCAACTGGTATTTCTTAATAATCCAACAACTGCAAACACTCTCCAGAATGGGACATTTTAAAAAAAGGCAAGACCTAAAAAAGAACAAATTGTATACCATGTTCACTGCATATCTTCATGTCCTTATCAGTTGAAGGGAGAAGACAGTGCCTCCTAGCGTCACTCCTATTCTTAGATGAAGTTACGTCCCATTGTGTTAAGGAGACCTGCATGTTTGCTTACTTATTTGAGTTCAGTATTAACCCAGTCGCTGACGTGGGTCTATATATGCCAACTACGGTAGACACAGAGACACACTGCTTGGGCTCCCTTCCCAGGGAAGACATGTTGCCCAGCTGTGAGGTGTGCAGGCAGCAGACAGCCTCCAGCTGTCAGCATTTTAGGATCTGCATCAGCTGCAGACAGCCATGTTACCTGCGGTCATGCCCACTGGGTGTGGTCTACATCTAGTGACTGAGCAAGGCCATGGGTGCCACTCAGGATGACTCTGAAAGGCAGTTCTGCCTCTAGGGCTCCATTCTGCTCCATCCTCTGCTTCAGAGATATTAATCCCCCAAAACACCCTAAATTCCATCCTATCACCTACTTCCATAAAACCCAGTCTATAGTGATGCTTCTATCAACCTGGGCATAAATGCCAGCACTTACATAATATCCTCCGACTGAATCAGACACCTCCGCCTCTTTCCTGGGCATCTCCTTTAGGATTCACAGTTCATTGCTCCTTTCAGGACAGCCCCCAAGGCTGTCTGACCTGATGCAATCAGTCAGTTGATAGTTGAATTCATTGTAGACTCGCATACAAGTTTCGAAAACAATAGAGAGACCAAATACCCTTCAGACAATTTCACCCAATGGTAACATCCTGCATAACTATAATACAATATCACAGCCAGGAAATTAACACTGATGCAATCCCTGATCTTCTTCAGATCTCACTACTTTTACATGAATTCATTTGTGTCTGTGTGTGCTTGTAATTGTATACAATTTTATTACATTTCTAGATAGATGAGACCACCACACAGTCAAGATACAGAACAGTTTCTTCACAGGGATTTCTGGTGCAACCCTACACAACCACAGCAACCTCCCTCCCATTTCCCTCCCTCACCCCTGGAAACCACTAATCTGTTCTCCATTTCTATAATTCTGTCATTTCAAGATTGTTATATAAACAAAATCATACAGCATATACGCTTTTGAGAGTAGCTTTTTTCACTCAGTATAATTCTCTTGAAATCCATCCAGGAGATATATTGAGTTCTTCCCTTTTTATTGCAGAGTAGTGTTCCATAGGAAGCATGTACCACAGTTTGTTTAACCATGCATCCATTGAGGGACATTTGGGTTATTTCCAGTTTGGGGTTACTACGAGAAAGCTGTTTTGAATATTCATGTATAGCTTTTTGTGTGAATGTACATTTTCCTATTTCTGGGATAAATGCCCAAGAATGCATTTGCTGGGTCATATGGTAAGCACATGTTTAGATTTGTAAAAAAAAATTGCCACACACTTTACCAGAGTAACTGTACCATTTTAAATTTGCACCAGCAATGTATGCATGTCTCTACACTGTCACCAGAATTTGGTGGTGTTCTTTTTTATTTTAACCATTCTGATAGGGGTGCTTGCTATCTCACTGTGGTTTTAATTTACCCTTTCCTGAACAGCTAATTGTGTTGAACATCTTTTCACATGCTTATTTGCCCATCTGTTTATCCTCCTCGGTGAAATGTCTGCTTATGCCTTTTGCCCATTTTCTAATGGAATTGTTTGCTTTATTGCAGTTGGGTTTTGAAAGTTCTTTATAAATTCTAGATACAAGTTCTTTGTCAAAATATATGATTTGTGAGTATTTTCTCCTGGTCTGTAGTTTGTCTTTTCATCCTCTCAACAGAGTCTTTGGCAGAGCAACAGTTTTAAGTTATGAAAAAGTCCAACTTATCAATTTTTCCTTTTACAAATTGTGCTTTTGGTGTCAAGTCTGAGTAACCATTTTTATTGTGACCTTTTCATTTTGAATTTTTAACAAGAATTTTAGTTCTAAGAAGAAATATGTGCACATTGTAAAAACAAAATTCAGAACAGTCTTCTAGGAGGTTACAAAATCAGTAATGCATGTGTTTTCAAAGATCGTCTACAAATTATTTTTTAAATCAAACAGCAGCAAGCTTTACAAACTGGGGAAAAATTAGGAAAGACAAACAGGTTTTATAATAGCCACTATAATCAAATATTTTATTAGAGAATATTTTCAGATAGCTATTTCTTCCCAGTTTAATAAGATTCATGGCTAACTTATGAAAGAGCTTAGTTCATGTGCATTTAATTTATTCATATGTTTGTTCAAGTAATATTTTGAAAAAATACTGCATGCTTGCCATAACCTGTCACTCACTTTCATTAAAGAACACACAGATTCTTAAGACAGTGGTATTTCTTTTGCATTGCACTGTAGGTTTCCAGAGATGTACTAGTAAATTTATAAACTTTCAGTTGTATTCCAAATCAGTTTTTAATTTATTAAAGATAAAGGGGTGATATCTCTTTTACAGTGGAAAAAGTTCAGTGGTGGGTGTCAAATGATAGAATAATTTACTAGACAGAAAAATCATATGCTATGTGTTTAATGAAGTGTTTAAATGTAGAAATTATTGACAGCACAAAACAATTTAGTTGAGACAAAGTTGAGAAGATATGATGGCTTCCAGAAAGGCCTTAATAATACTAATCAGACAATGGAATGAAACCAAATTGAGTACAGATGAACATAAAGTAATACATATTGGCAGGAAATTTTAAATTATTTGTCTACATATGTGGGTTCTAAATCAGCTCCATTAAGTCAAGAGCAAATAGAGACATCAGTATATCAACAAAACCACAAGTATATATATATTTTTTAAATATATTTTATTGATTTTTTACAGAGAGGAATGGAGAGAGACAGAGAGTTAGAAACATCGATCAGGTGCCTCCTGCACATCTCCCACTGGGGATGTGCCCGCAACCCAGGTACATGCCCCTGACCGGAATCAAACCTGGGACCCCTCAGTCCACAAGCCGACGCTCTATCCACTGAGCCAAACCAGTTTCGGCACAAGTATATTTTTAATTAAGGCTTTAGGTTATACAAGAGTAAAACAAAAGGTGGGGATATTTTGATATTGCTATATTAAATATTGAATTCAAATTAGTATTGTTACCTACCAAGCACTACCTATGTTTATCAAGATTTAATAACATTAAGCATAGTATTGAAAATAGGTAAATAATATGAAAATATTTAATAATATATTTTCTAATAATCTCAAACTATTTTGTAAATCAATTCATTATGTAAAGGAAAATACTCCAAAAAGAAGTTTCTGCAAGTGTTTGGAACAATATGTAAATCTGGCAGCCGTGGAGTAGCCACATTTAGCCATACAGCCTAGAGCCGTGGTCGGCAAACTGCGGCTCGCGAGCCACATGCGGCTTTTTGGCCCCTTGAGTGTGGCTCTTCCACAAAATACCGCATGTAGGCGCACATACAGTGCGATTAAAACTTCGTGGCCCATGCGCAGAAGTTGGTTTTCGGCCTGGGCGAGTCTATTTTGAAGAAGTACTGTTGATATTTGGCTCTGTTGACTAATGAGTTTGCTGACCACTGGAGAGAAACAGAGAAAGCCAGTCCGGTCCACAGTGACTGACAGAGAGATGCAAAGATGAGAGATGGAAATATAGTATTGCCCGGGTTGCTAAAGGCTGTAAATTCCTTATTCTTAAATGTCCTTTGTATTCTTGCCCTCCTTGAGTTTTGTGATATGCCCTTCTAGCTTTATAATAAATTCCCTGTTTTCCATTTAAAACATATTATGCTCAGCTATGATGAAGCTACTGGACTTTCCTTATAACCTTAAACAACTAGAAAACTAGACAAAAGAAATGGAATGGGCACTGGACATAGGAAGCACTGAGCAATGATCCCTGAGAGAGTAAAAACAAATGATCTGATCCCTATAGGTGCCCGAGCTCACTGCTTGAAGGGATTTTCCAGTCCATAGCACAAAAAGGGATTGCAGTATGCTGCGTTTAAGAGACAGATCTCAGAGTTCGGAAAAGCCCAAGTGGCCTCAATTTTAAGACCACAGTGTCCAAGAGGAAAATTGAGGTTGTCACTAAGAGAAAGCGGATAAAAACAGGAGAGCTGAAGAAAGATCCCCCCTGAGTCCTTGGATGAATACTAATCTGCAAAGAAGTGCGAGGCCAGGAAAGGAACGATGAGAAAGGAACAGGCAGATCAATCCTTGAGAGATAAATTGGTCCAGAAAGAGCTTCTATTCCCACCAGCCAGAATAGAAAGACTACCAAAACATGGGACATGGGGTAGAGCCCTTAGTTAAGTGTATTATCTCTGTAATGACAGCAAATTAGCCTAAACTAAAAGATGTCTGGATATTTTAGTTCAGGCTAATTCTTGAAACAGTTCTTGAAATGAAACCCTAAAGCCTAAAATTGGATCCAAATAACTTTATCCCAAAACCAAGCTCCCACATATTCAAAGTAATACTGCCAAAAAAAATACAGAAAACTCCCTAAAATTCATATTGCTCACGCACACTAAAAAGTTATGAAACATGAAAAGAAGAAAATTTACAGAGGAAAAAAGACAGTACAAAATAAAACACAAAGAAAAATAGAGTGAAATAAAAATAAAGAGAATATCAATAGATTGAGAAAATAACAAACCTAGCATAAAGATAATTGAAGTTTTAGAAAGACAGGGGTGACAAAAATTTAAAATAATCACTGAAAAGATTCCAAATGTGATAAAAACTATAAATCCAAGAAGTTCACTAAAACTCAAGCAGGAGAGCCCTGGCTGGGTAGCACAGTTGGTTAGAGCATTGTCACATACACCAATGTTGCAGGTTTGATCCCTAATCAGAGCACATACAAGCATCAACCAATGAATCATAAAGAAGTAGAATGACAAAAAACCAGGTGCCCCCCCTCGCTCTTTCTCTCCCCCTTCCTCGCTCCCTCTAAAATAAATAAATTGGAAAAAAAACCTCAGGCAGAAGAAACAGGAATAAAACTGTACAAATGCATATCATAATAAAATTAATGTGACCCGGGAATGGGGTAGGGGGAATTTTAAAAGCAAGCAGAGGGGGGAAAACATATGTACAAATGGAAAAAAGGAATGTAGGAGACTTCTCATTTAAAAAACATGCAAGGCAGAAAACAGTGGAACAAAATCTTTAACATACAATAAGAAAATAGCTGTCAACCTAAAATTCTATACCCAGCAAAAATACGCTTTAAAAATGAGGATGACATAAAGATTTAGTTAGGCTTATTTAAAAATGAGACAATTCATCCCCTGCAGAATAGAACTACAAAATAGGCTAAAGGAAGTTCCTCAGGGAGAAGGAAAATAAACTTAGGGATAAGGACACATATGTAATACCTTAATCAATAAAGAAAATTTTAAAAAAAATTTTAAAAGACAAGATTGTATGATTCCACTCATATGAGGCATTTATAGTAATCAAATTAACAGAAACAAAGTAGAATTGTGCTTGCTGAGGCCACGTGAGGGGAGAATTGGAAACCATTGTTTAATGAGGACAGAATTTTAGTTTTATAAGATGAAAAGTGATGTAAATGGACGGTAGTGATGGTTGTACAACATTATAAATGTATTTAGTACCACTGAACTGTACACATAAAATGGTTAAGATGGTAAATGCTATTTTATGTATATTTCACCAGAATAAAGAATCTATTTTTTAAACAGACCAAAAAAAAAAAAGAAAATGAAGGTAGTAAGTAAGGTAAGTATATGACAAAACATAAGAGGCATTTTTTATTGTTTATATTTGTGAAGCAAAAGTAATAATCATATATTGTGTGGCTTGTACATTTGGAAGTATAATTTATTGCAAAAATAGCACAAAGGCTGGGCGGGAAAAATGGAAATACATGCTTATGTTTCTTATACCATATGGAAAGTATTATATTATTTGAAGATAAAAGTATATAAACTCTACACCAGCCATATAGAAAATGAAATAAATATAGTTAACATACTAATAATGAAGATAAAATAGAATTATTTTTAAAAAGAACTAATCTGACAGGAAAAGGAAACAGGGGGGTGGGGGCGGGAGGAGAACAAAGAATAGATAGAACAAATAAAGCCTGAATAGCAAGATGGCAAGTTTAAAGCTGACCATATCAACACTCATCTAAATGTAAAAAGGCTAAGTGTCCATCCTTCCAACCAATAGCTATGACACTCACTGACCACCAGGGAGCTGCCATGACGAGCACTAGCCATTTAAAAATAAACAGCACCACGGACCTGGTGCCCACAAAGCAACACTCGGCTTCCCCCAAGTGGGACACAGGCCCCACCACCACCCCAGAGTGACACCTCACCAAATCGCAGCCAATGCTGCCAAGACCCCATGGCACAAAATGCGGCCTATGGTGGCTGTGGGCACCGGGTAGTGACATCATGTAGCAATGCCCGGGTTCCTCTCCCTAGTGACTAGCCTACTTGCAGTTTCTTCAGCCCAGGAACCTGACTTGCTTTATAGCCAGGTGCAAACATTTTACAGTTTAACCAAATGTTTGTGAAGCGTTTTCCCGTGCCTCATCTCATTTGATCCTCACAAAAGTCCTTGAGTAGGTAGATTGGAGACTCAGTAAATCCTATTTTCTTTTCATTAGCAATTCCCAAATAGTGATATTAAAATATTTATTCTAATTAATTTCCTTTCAATGTGCACGAATCCGTGCACCAGGACACTAGTATAATATAATGGTGCCATGATGGAAATGTTTACTATTTGACTGTGGTGATGGTTTTACCGGTACATAATAAGTCAAAAAATAATCAAATTGTATAATTTAAATATATAAAGTTTATTGTAAAATAGATAATAATAGAAAAAATTATAAAATAGATAACTAAAGAAGAGAAAGAAAATAATGCAGTTTAAAACCAGCTCAAATATATGAAGTACTTAGAAATAAATTTACAAATATTCCAAATAAAAGTTTTACATTGTTAAATTACATGAAAAAATATGCCAAACTCTATACTCTATGAAACAAACCTCTTGACACATAAAGATATATATTTATTGAGTCTTCTGTTAAGGCACAAAATAATCTATCTTCCTAAATGGTTAATGTGCACTTGAAAAGAATATGCATTTTAATATTGCTTGAGAGTATTCTATAAAAAATATACTTGATCAAATTGGTTAATAGTGTTATTCAAGTCTTATATATACATACTGATATTTTCTTTAATTTGTTTATCAGTCATTCAGAGGGGGATATTGAAATCTCTAATTATAGATTCGTCTAATTCTGCCTTTAGTTTACCAGGTTTTGTGTCATGTACTTTGAATCTCTGATATTAAGCATAAACACTTTTAAGCTAATTAATGCCTCTTGCTAAATTGACCCCATTATCTTTATATACCAGTACTTTCTCTATCTCTGGTAATATTTATTGAACTGAAGTCTACTTTGCCTAATATTAGAATAGTCCCTTCTGCTTTCTTTTGACTAGTGGTTTCTTGGTATCTTTGGTAATCTTTTACTTTTAATATATCTAGATCACTATTTTCTTAAAATGGCAGTGTTAAAGAATGTAAGAGCAAGCTTATGTCTTACTCAAATCCTACAAAATCAGTATCTCCAGGGATGGGGTTCCATGTCATCTTGAACCATGACCAATGAGAACCATTGCCTTCAGGTCCCAAACATAAAAATGAGAATTTCATTAAGCCACAGTGGTGACCTCCATATAGGTGACCTTCACCTATTTTTCTCATATAGGAAAATAGAAAATATGTGTTTTCTCAAAGAAAGAAGGAAATTAGACCCAGAAAACAGAAGGTTAAGGGATTAATTAATATTGGCCTGTAAGTGCATAAATGCTCTCTATGCAGTGATCTGGGCACAGATGCAGACATTTTTTAAGAAATGAATAAAATAGGAGAAATATAGTCTCAATATCATTAAGATAGGTTGTCACTCAGTAGGTAAAGTGATCCTAACCAGAGAAGAAACTTTAGGGAACTTAAGTTCTCTTCTAGGGGATTAGACCACACCGTGAAGCTGACAATAGTGATATCAAAGTCCACTTTCCAAGAAGTGCCCATTTATGAGCTGCGTGTCAAGAAAATCCCTACACAAAACAATGCATATACTTTTGTCCCCTAGTTTAGTTGTACTATGTTAATGTAATATTGAGAAACCGCAATGCTATAGTTTCCTCTTTGTCGGTCTACCTATAAGCCAGCGGTTCTCAACCTGTGGGTCGCGACCCCTTTGGGGGTCGAACGACCCTTTCACAGGAGTTGCCTAAGACCATCAGAAAACACATATATAATTACATATTGTTTTTGTGATTAATCACTATGCTTTAATTATGTTCAATTTGTAACAATGAAATTGGGGGTCACCTTCATTAAAGGGTCGCGGCATTAGGAAGGTTGAGAACCACTGCTATAAGCAAAGAGTGGTGAGTAAGAAGGAAGATGAGGAAACATTTTTAAACTGTTTGAATTTATTGTATCAGAAACAAGACTCCTCCAGGTCTTAAGAGTAGTGTTCCATGTCTGTCTATTCTATGTCTGAATAATGGGTTTCAGACAGGATACAATCTAGATAATAATCATCTCCAGAAACCAGTGTAATAGCAAGAATGAAATAGCTAAAGTTTTGTTTATATTGTATATTCTGATTTCCCCCAACTGAATGTTGGAAATCAGGATGCATGCATCTGAAAAACTATCACAAATCAGACAATTAAAAATGACTATTTTATTTTTCAAAATTAATGCATGCTCCTTTCAGAAAATAGAGTTAAACACACAAAAAGGAAAAAAAATAATTCATAGTTCCACCACCCAGAGATAATTACAATGAATAGTGGGGTATCAGCCATCTATTCAGTGGCACATACATACATCAAAATGGAAGCAAGCAGTACATATTTGGGGATCTTGAGAAGTACATTCCTTTGCTAATATTTGAATGTATTTGCTATTCTAGCTATTATGTAAGATGAGATTCAGCAAGCCTTAATTAAGCATGTGGTCCCAAAGAAATATTCCCAGCCAAAAAGAAAGTTCACTTCTACCAAACTTTTATGTTGAACACTTGGTAATCTGATTTTCCTAACTGCAACAACCACAATTTAATTGTGCCCCCTCTGGATTGCCCCCTTGTATTCATGGGGAGAGCATTTTTAATGGAAATGTCTTATTTTTTCTTTATCCCCAATTCTCTTCATTGGAAACCACAATTTCCCAGTTAGTTGCAAAATGGATAGTATCAGCAGAGAGCAAGAAATTAAAATTAATGGGTTTTACAGAAATTATTCAGATTCTTTTACTACTTTTTCATAAGTCTTTGTCCCTAAACTGTAGCAATAATAACATTCTTGTTTTTTTAAAAAAAAAAAAAAAATACTACACAAACAGGAACTATTCTTGTTGCTCATTCTTGCTGTCCTTTTTCCATGACCACAGGGAGCCAAATTGCTAATTATTGGATTTGTCATTGGAAATGTTGCCAACATGGAATTGGAAGGAGAAAACAATCAAGCTTCCTAAGTAGAAGACTAAGCACAAATCCTCAAATTAGCTCTAATAATTAAGGCATCTTGTAAAGGGCTCAATGACAGGATAAACTCATCTGTCCCTAGCAGAGGACCCATATCAATTACTGTGGGCATGTGGAGACTGGTGCACAACAAAGGGAATAAAAATACCCTCGCTGACAGTCCACACAAAGCCTCACTCTGGTCAAAGGCAGCCTCTCCGAGTTTTACATGTAAGCCAAGTGGTTTTGAATAAGTTTAAATGCCCATAGGGGGTTAATTGAAGACTGATTTAATGTTTTTCTGAATTAATGCTTTTAAAATCTGCTTTTATAATTTCTGCTTATCGAGGATTGCCCTTCTGGTATAAAAACAGAGCCAAGACTCAGTTATCAAATACTATGAAGGGTTCTGTTAATTAGATAGTTTATCTGTGATGAGTTGTTGACATTGAGTTGATGTGTGTTAAATAATTTTAAAATATTCTGCGGGGCACTAACTTGGTGGCTCAAAGCATTGTTCTTCCATTTTTTTCAGACCCTCCTTTGAGTCCAACTGGAAGCTCTTCATAAAAATTAATCTGATGGTTATAACACATTTGTTAAATACGGAATTATTCATCTCTCAAAATTATACATATAAGCGGGTAAATCTGCTGGCACTCTTTATTAGGCTGCTCTAGACCATTCTAACGAATTCAGCCCCCTTCCCATGCTGGTTGGTCTTTAGCTGCTCAGTACAGACTGCCAGGAAATTCATCATAGCTGTTATTAAACACAATTCTCAGGATTTGCTCTTTTCATAGTATTTCTTTTAAAAGGTTTTTTGGTGACTTTTCCTCTGGCTTCTCTTTCTAGCTCCAAATCAGGCAACCAAGGAGCAATCTCAGAAACTGAAACGTTTTCCCCCATGTAGGTAAATTAAAGCTCCAGCTGCTAAGGGTGTTTCTTTCTGTCTGTCAATTTTCTTTTTCTAGTTATAGTCTGTGACAGCAGAGGCCAAGAACAGTCCACAGGGAATGGCTTGGAGCCTGAGAACAAGCTGGTACCTTTGTATTTTCTAGGCGAAAAAATATTGGACACCAGTCTTTAACATCAGGAAAGCTACTAATTAATTAACCCATAATTGTTAAAAGCACAAATCATTCTTTATTATCCCTGGAGTTTTATTTTAAGCTCTCTTTTAAATATTGATTTTACTTACAACTTGTCTCTTTAAATTTTTGCTATTTTCTTTCTTCACTTATTCTATAAGACACATGGTATACTACAGCAACTGTGTCTCATGGAATTCAGAGTCCTAAGTCTTCCAATGTTTAAATTTTAATTACTAGCCATAATGTGTCCAATCAGTGTGTATATGACTTAGAAAAAGAGATGGCTCTTCCAAGATAGTGAAATCTCTACAAGTCACTACACTCAGGAACCTGGAGTTCATATCCCAGTGTGGCTTCAGACAAGTTGACTCCCCAGGCCTTGGTTTTTATGTTTGTAAAGTAAGAAACTTAGAAACCACCAGTATGCTTTCCAGCTCTAGTAATCTATGATTTTTTTAAATCAGAGCAACTTACTGTTGTGAAAGAATAAAAATGGATTTCAGGTGAGGAAATACTTGGCAAGCAGTCATTCTAAACTGGTTTTGTTCTGTTTCTTCAAAGGAGGTTTCAAAGAAAATTATCAACAAAGAAAGGGTAACATTGGGTATTAGGTCAAGGAAAGGGCCCTGGATAGGAAAAAGTGGGGACCTTGTTCTAGGGACAGTTATGCTACTAACAACTTAGTTACCTAATTGAAACTTCTGAGACTAAAGATTCAACTCAAAATTGAAGATTTTATAATCTCTTAGTTCTGCTCAGTACAAAAATTCTACGTATCTATAAAATGGTCCAAAATCTATGAAGGATGATACCTGGAAATGTGCTAACAATTATTGACAATGAACTCTGCTCTCTTATTCTGGTTGGAGAATATTATTCAAAAACATGCTGTCCCTTGCCAGGGCCGGCATTGCTCAGTGGTTAGAGCATCGCCCTCAGACCAAAGGGTCACAGGTTCTATTCCCAACAAGGGCATGTACCTCGGCCAGGCCCCAGTCAGGGTAAGTGTGGGGGCAACCAATCGATATGGCACTCTCACATCAATATTTCTCTCCTTCCTCCCTCCCTCCCTGTCTCTCCCTCCTTTCCACTCTCTCTAAAAATAAATGGAAAAAATCTCCTCGGTGAGGATTAACGACAACAACAAAAACATGCTGCCCCAGACCATCAACTCAGAAGTAAAACTTTCCCTTCAGGCCCCTAAACAAATACTACAACTAAGGGTAACTTCCTAAATCTGCAGATTCTTAGTTATCAGATGACAATCTCCCTTGTGCCCACCCCTAGAATTAAGGACTATAAAGGAAGTTGTTCAGTGTATTTCTTTTATTCTACTTCTTGATTTTTCCTGTCCACTTTCTTACCCAGAATATAGCTGAACCTTAAGGACTGGCTAAAATTTAAAATGCAAAGATAGATACAAGAGGAAGACTAGCAGTGGAAGCAGAGAGAACACTTCCAGTCAGGCAAGAGAGGGCAGTAAAATCCAGGTCATGTTCAGAGAGCAGCTGACTACCCGATTCGCAGTCAGAGGATAGATAAAAGTAGTGGGGGGAGCAGAATGCCATCGGGTCCCCCGTAGTTTGGAAAGGTGGGCACTGCTCTCTCTTCCTAAAGGGCACATTTCCTCTTGGTGGTAAACAGTAAGGAGCACATTCTTTGCAACAGGTCTGAAGTGCAGACCTTTGAAATGATTCCCACAGTCAGTATCTAAATTTAAAGTTATTTCTATGCCCTTCCTACCCATAGTCCTTTTCTTCATCTTGAGTACAAAAAAACAAAATAAAAAACAATCAGTTAATTATGAAAAGCTCTTGATGCAGTGAAGAAACAAGGGGTTTGTCTGCCCCACAGGCCCTTTGCTGGGTATAAAATTCGTAAACATTGGCAAGCAGCATGAGCCTCCTTATTGGAGCTTTGTTAGTTACAAAACCCAAAACAGCTACAAGTTACCAGAGTGATTATTCTTCTTTCCATTATTTCACAATATAAATAGGCCATGATAATTTAACCATCTACTTCATATATGTAAGTCACAGTGGAGGACATAGACACCTTAGGTACCATAAAACACTGTGAAGGGAATACAAAGTATGCAAGTTTATGAGATGCATAGGGTAGAAATTTAGCTCTTGCTTAGAACATATTTCATCAGCATACATGGAACACATCAAATTGAATGTTGCCAGAGAAGGTCTTTAACCTTCAGCTGCTCTTTCTCCCTTACAGCCCTTACACAAACCTTTGACACTTGACCCTGCATCTTGTGATCTTCATTATCATTACAACCACTGTTACTACATAGCTATGAAAAATATATGAAAAGTATAGACTGATTTGCACCTTGAATTTATATGAACAGCATTATAACCATTATGGCAGACAGACCTTAGCTGGCCCTCCATGATCCCTGCCTTCTGGTATTCACGTGTTTGTGTAATCTCCCCTGGAGTGTGGACTTTCTTCTGACCAATGGGATATGGCAAAAGTGATGGGATATACTACATGGTTATATTATGTGATTACATACTAGGATAGCACCCAATTTGCCGGCATCTCTCTGTTGCTGGCTTTAAAGAAATAAGCTGCCATGAATTCTACAGCTGATAGGAAATTAATCCACTAGCAACCAAGGGAGCATGGAAATAGATCCTTCCCCATATGACCTTCCCAGCCCTATACAACACCTGATTACAGCCTCATGAGAACCTAAACAGAGGACCCTGCTAAACCATGTTCAGACTCTCACCCTACAGAAACTGTTGGAGATAATCAATATGTGTTGCTTGAAACTACTAAGTTTGTGGTGATTTGTTATGTAGTAATCAAAAAATAATATAACCTCCTAGAAGTACACTGTTTAAAACAGATAAGGAAAAACATACAGTTATATCAACAACAAAAACATGAATTAAGTAAGTATGGCTGTGGGCTTTTTTACTCTCTCTGCAGGGAAAAAGAAATAGCATAAAACTTGTTATTTTATTACCAATTAGAGAGGTTAGGCACAGAAATGTCTATAAATCCTCAATGTTAGGGAGCCAAATTAGAGGACTGTCACATCATGACATCCAACCAGGTAATTTAAGTAGTATTAGGAAAGTTCATATGTCCCTAATTCTCCTCAACCCAATAACAGAACTATGCCCTTCAGCATTTTAGCCTAAGACTTTGGGTTCTAGGCATATGAATATATTCCTTGGAAGGAAGACATTTTAAATTATTATCAATCATTTTCATATATTGAGAATAAAATCGTATATGGGAAGAGCATGAGAACCCTGTAAGTCAAGCCGGCTCTATCCTCTAAATCTCTTCCCTTAACCCAGCAAAGCTTTCTAAGACCCACCGAAAGCAACATCCTAAGAATGGTCCAGGTTTTGAGACCTGGATATTGAACCATTCCCTTCAACAGCCAGGGCATTTCCTGTCCTCTCTCTTCCTCATTATGTTTCACTGGTTAATGTCTCTGCCTTATTCTTCTAGTTGACACATTGATTGACTGCTTTCCAATTTCCCCACTTCCAAGAATGGCTGCATTGTCACTCTTATCTTTTCTACTATTAATTCTGATACTCCACAGATAAATTTCTAAATAACATCCCCTAGGCCAGGCCCTAACAACAGTGAAGTGCTCTTTTAGCCAGCATCTCATCTGGGCAAAGTCCCTACAAACAGGATCCATTTTCCTAAGAAAGAGGAAAATGGTGCTCAGGAATGAGAAGAAAAAAACCATGAAAACCACTTTAATGCAGAATTTTGCATAATTCTGTCAGGTTGTCCTTAAGCTATCTTCATAAGCAGGTACTTAGACTCACTCAAACTTAGTGTTATTCCTCTCCACTCTCCAGAACCCAACAGTGATTTCTAGGGGAAATAAAGAGAACAGAAAATTTTCTTTCTCCTAATTTCTTGCAATACTTATTAAATAATTGTTATATGTGAGGCACTTTGCAAAGTACTTTTAGTGATGCAAAAATGAATCAATCATGCTCTTTCTGCAGGTGTGTAGGAAACGAGAACATAATTTAAACAAGAATAATGCAAGGCAGAGAAACAGTGATATGATAGAGGCACAAAGAAGTGGTAGAGAGAAAAAATTCTATAAGACTACCCTAGGCTAATCAGGAAAGTGTTTGGAGAAAGAGGAGTTAAAGCAATTGGCCTGTGATCTATTCCTTTCTCATTTATCATGGGGATGCTTCCAGAAGAAGAAAGAATACATTGACTCAGTGTAATATTCTTAAATTATTATCAATCATTTTCATATATTGAGAATAAAATTTTAGATGGGGAAGAGCATGAGAACCCTGTAGGTCAAGCCTGCTCTATCCCCTGGAGCATGAAATGGAGATCTCGAGCATGAAATGGAGATTTGTCCTAACTTAAATGAACCCCACTGTGTGAGGTAATCCTCATTAGAGACCTCATCTATAATTCTGGACTGGAGGGCACACATCTATAAAAACAAGAATGAGAAATCTTTTGGGATGTTCTAGCCTTCTCTCTGCCCTGCTTAGTCTTCTGAGTGTTTGTATTCTGGAATGCAGTTGGAAAGTTTTTATTGGTTAAGATCCCTGTTTCATGGGAGTCTGATTTGGCACTCTGATCTTTAGAGTTAGCTTAGTCTTCATGGTGGAGGTGGAATTTGAAATGAGCTTTGAGAACTGTTTAGGTCAGAATATGTAATATGTCAAAGGGAACAGTCATGGACAATAAAGGTTAAAAAGTAAGTTGAGAGCTCTGAATCCCAGCATGAGTACTTTCTACTTAATCCTTTGGGACATGAGGAATAATGAGAGGTTCTATATGAAAAGAATTATAGAAACATAGCAGAGCCTTGGAGATTATTCCAGCAACTCTGTGCAGGTGGTTTTGCAGCTGAAAGAAAGTATCCAGATTGAATCATGAAATGGCTTAGCTCAGTGATTCTCAAACAAGGACCATGAACTCGGGTGGATCTACTGGCACAACCTGAGGTTCTTTTTGAGGCTTTTGCTGTTGTCATTTGCCTGTTTGTATTCTTTTTCATTATTATTTAAAAGTAGTGTATATTAAATTTGATTATTAACTTTAAATACAATTCAGAACCAGCTACATGACCACATTATAACTGAATATTGCCACAAATGTCAGTGCTTATGTTTTCCTTCTGTGCATCATGTTGTTGGCACTAATTACAATTTAAAGTGTCATGGAAAATGACATAAGGAAAATAAGGAGGACTTCAAATGTAAGTTAGTATTTACTCCAAGGGAAAGACAAAAGGGTTTTTTTTACTCATTTTAATTAAAAAACAAAAGTTATGGGAGAGCTATGTTATCACAAAGTACCTGATAGTACACATGAACTCCAAGCATTTGAATGGATGTTTTCCTTTGCCTCTCCAGACTATTCTCTGTGCCCTTCTCCACTCTGTTCTATGCCCATAACCTTCATCAAGGGGCTTCCTTGCCCTCTGGCTTTTCTGATTGAGTTCAGCAAATGGGAGCTGATAGCAGGAGGTTGAAGAGTGAGAAGAGTAAAGTCGGGGCATTTATTGTGATGGCTTCATCTCAGCTGGGTCCCTACAAGTTGACTGTATCTCTCTAACAAAGAGCACAACTTCTCTAAGCCATTCTTTATTGTTCAGTAACTGCAGCCACACTCTCAAGGCTCTATTACTCCCTCATTTGCCTCTACAGTGTCATGGCTGATAATGGCTCTTTACCATTGCTATATTCAAACCTCTGTAGTTTTTTCAAAGCCTGCCTACATATATGCATATTTGCATATATGCACATTTGCATATATGGAGTAGGCAAAAGTGGGCTTCCAGTTATACAAATACAATAATTAGTAATAATAATAATACAGTAATAAATTCTGTTTTCATGTACAACTGGAAACCTACTTTTGCCCAACCCTGAATTTTGTGTATTAAACCCTCTTCAAATATTTCTGACATAAATGCCTTTCATTTTCTGCCTTGATCCATCAGACACAATGAATTTCAATGGCCATGGCTCTGTTTGTATTATATGCATCAATTTGATTCCAGCAAAGCAACATCACTTGTCACATTAAAATAAATGTGTTACTCTGATTTGTATTGGTTTTATTGTTTCATTTGTATTAAATTTATTGATTTGTTTTTGTTTATAGTTATATCTGAGCTCTAATAATAAGAAGCATATACTTATTTTATGTTTTCACATATTTAAATAAATTAATAAATAATAATAATTGTGTCCATCAACATTAAGGAGGTTCTTAAACTCTCTTCTCCTTCAAAAGAATGCCATGTATCATTCAAATTTGAGAATCACTAACCTAACTTATTTCTTCCAACACAGCTTCCAAAACATCTCTGAAAAGCATCATAAAAATTGTCAGGGTGTGAAATGGACAATTGATAGTGAACGCATAGTGAAAGCTAAGAACTTCATAAAATTCATTATGACTCCAGAAACCATGGCTAAAAGCAATTGTACATTCTCCCACCTCCACAGGGTCTGAGAAGGCCTACATGAACAGTTATGCCAATCTTTAAACTTTAGGTTGGAGAATTATGCTCCAAAAATCTTCTTAATTAAGCTAGTGATGTAACTTCATGATTTGACATACCCCTCTACTCCAAACATATAACAAGTATGAAAGGGAAAAAGATACAAGGCCATATCTAAATATACATCTATGGACCAGAAATATAGGTACCTGTGGACCAGAATTCACAGTGGTAATTGAGACTGAAGCTCCTGCCTTGCTGGGCATCAGACCCAGAAGCAGATTGGCAGCAGGCAGTTCAGTGTTGGAAGACTAAAGCGCTCCAGATGAAGAACCAGAGTCAGCTTCACAACTTGTAGCCACAGGTTAGGGGAACTTCTGCTGATGGCTGCCTAGGGCTAAAGAAGGCCTCAGGCCTAGGGAATTGGGAATAAAAACACCAGCTTTGAAGTAATAAGTGAAACCTGCCTGCTGGCTTGGTGAATTACCCCTCAATATCTCAAAAATCATAATAGGGCAGGAACTTTGAGCCCTCATTTTATGAGCAGGTTCTGGATTAGAGGCTTGGCAGGAGATAGGATGGCATGTGGTATATCAGTTAGGGCTAAGTTATTTTGCAGAAACAAGTGAACCCAAAATATCAACAGGTTTACTAGTAAGCAATGTGTGTTTTTTTCCATGTGGGTCAGGTGATTCTCCTTAGCAGCTGTCCTCCAGCAGTAACTTGGGGATCTGAGATTATTCAATCCACATCTCTGCCAATTCAGTGTTCTTTATATCATGATCAGATAGAAAATGTGACTATCCCATTTATCCCCTTCACTATGTTTTGATTAAGTGTGATATATTTTACTTGCACTCAAAGCCCATTGGCCAGAAGTAGTCACATAACCCTAAAGTAAATAGAAGGAAGGCTCTAAAATGTAGGAGAATGTGCCCTAACTGGTTTGGCTTAGTGGATAGAGCGTCGGCCTGTGGACTGAAGGGTTCTGGGTTCAATTCCGGTCAAGGGCATGTACCTTGGTTGTGGGCACATCCCCAGTAGGGGGTGTGCAGGAGGCAGCTGATCAATGTTTCTCTCTCATTGATGTTTCTAACTCTGTCCCTCTCCCTTCCTCTCTGTAAAAAATCAATAAAATATATTTTTTAAAAAAATAAAAATAAAAAATTAAATGTAGGAGAATGCATGGATGATCCCTCAAATTTTCTACAGAAAAAGGGAGTAAGCCAAGTCTAAGAACAAACAGCTTTTCATTAAAAATAAACTGAACATCAGTGTTTCCAAACATATGAAGAAACTTACCAATAAGAAAGAAACCATAAAACAATAATCAGAACATAAATTTGCTTCATAGGAAATTTATTTCATAGAAAAGATTGACAGACTTCAGAATAAGTATATTTTGTATGCTTATAGAGATAAGTGAACTAATAACTTCCATTTAGAAATTATAAAAGTAAAAAATAATTTATATCAAAAACAACCAATTAGTAATATTAGAAATATAGCCACTAAAATTAAACTTCAATAGGTAGATTGAACTAAATTATATATAATTAAAATAATTAGTTACAGTAGGAAAAGGAGTGAAGAAACCACCAGTATGAAAGAGACAATGAGATTTTTTAAATGGTCAGAGAACTTTTGAGAATATAAGACAAACTGAGTGACTCACATTCATCCAATAAATATCCCAGAAGAATAAAATAGAGAAGATATAGTTCAAGATATATTTGCTGGGAATTTTCCAGAGTTGAAGAAACATAAAATAGAGAATATATCCCAAATAATAAGAAAAGAAATATAAACTCACACCAAAATCCATGTTAAACTGTAAAATATTGAGGAGAGAAAGAAAGGTCATCTTAAAACTACTATAAAAAAGATTTTACATACAAAGGAATGAAAATTGATTGACAAAGATATCTTATCTAAAACAATAGAAACCAGAAGACAATGGAATAGCTTCAAAATTTTAATAAAAGATATCAGTTTAGAATTGTATAACTGCTTAAACTATTACTTCAGAAAAAAGGCAAAGTAAACACATTATCCATCCTACAAAGACATACTTTGCCACACACAGACTCTCACCATAAACATGAGTAAGGAATGCTCTTCAGCAAAATGGAAAGTAATCCCCAATTGAATATATGTGCTATAAAATATGTGAGGACAAAAGCCAACAATATTTTGGTAAAGAAAAATAACTATAGGTTGTAGGAAAGTAACAATAACTTATAATGTATTTAAGAGGCAAAAATAAAATTGTTAAATGCCAGAACAAATGGGAGAGAACAAATGTTCAAGAGTAGTTGTAGGAAGCTAAGACCTTTGTCTTGGTTGCCTTGTATTGCTTGGGATTTCAGTATTAGAAAATATTAGGAAGGGGGAAAAGGCTCAGGGGTGATATTTATGCCTATCTCCAAATAGGTAGCTGTGGTTGACTTTGATAAAATACAGTTTTTCGTGCCTTGGCATATTATCTCCCTCCCATTCATTTTAAAGGTTGAAAAAAATGAAAGGTCTGATCTGGTTTCCAATATTAGAATCTTTTAAAATGTTTTCTATTAGTCCAGGTGAGTGATTGTATCTTAACTATTCACAGAAGGTATGAATAAGATTATATTTCTGATTTCTGGTAGAGAGAATATAGTATTTTTGCCCAGTTCTCTCCATGGACAAAATCACTCACTCACACACACCCACATACACACACACGTGCGTGCATGCACACACACACACACACACACATGCACAGAATTATAATGGGCTTTTCCTGGGTTACTAGGTTGCTACAGCTCAAACACATTATAATAAACTATATGAGGCATTCCAATTGCTTCATAATAGCATCTTACTTGAGATTCAATTTACCATCTGCAGGTGGAAAAGAATCTGATGGGTTAACTAATCTGGATTAGTTTAAAGGGGGAGTGTAATATTCTATGGTCAGGAAAAGTGAGAGATGCTATGCAATATCTACCATACTGAGCTTTATTATAATTGTTAACAGTAATAATGTTATCAAACTGTAGGTATTAGATTCTTTTTCAATGGCTGAATTGGTTTTGATGAAAAAAGAGTGAAAACTTCAAGGGAATCTATATATATATATATATGTACGTATAAAAGCCTAAGCGACCATTATGATGGAAGCTATAATGTGCACTGACCACCAGGAAGCAGATGCTCAACCTAAGGACTGCCCCCTGGTGGTCAGTGCACTCCCACAGCCAACCTCCCTGGGCTGGCCAACCTCCTGCAGTCCCTCTCCCCAGCTGGCAGGCTCCAGGCTGGTACGGGGAACCAGGGGGTGGTAGCAACAGACATGGCCCCTTTTCCAAGGAGCCGAGGGTCAGCTCCCTCCTTGGGGCTAGTGGCCAACCTCCCACACCCCGTCCCTCCCCTGGCCATCAGGCCCTGATCACTGGCCAGGCCTAGGGACCCCACCCGTGCATGAATTTTATGCACCAGGCCTCTAGTTAATGTATAATTGGTGTTTGATGATGGGATAAAGCATGTAATGAATTCATGTATATATATATATATCATTATTACAAGCAGCAAATAAGTCTGTTATTTAGTGATAGTGATTATAAGATAGAGACAAGCAGAAGAATTTTATTGCAGAAACAGTATTCATTATATAAAATTTGTTGTAACAACAGAATTGCTTTATAGAGGAGCTCATTGAATGAAATAAGCTTTGTTATACAGAACACCTTGTGTAATGTACTTGTACACAGTGACTATTTTTACTTTTTTTTCTATCTTATCTTAAACCTAACTCATATGAAATGGTCAGTTTCTTATAGCTCTCATCAGTGTCATAAGAAAAAATGCAAAAAGTAATAAATTATTGAGAACATCAAAGGAACAGAGAATTCATACAGTGACAATGTAAAACATATGGAAAATGTGGTTTCAAAGTCCATGACTTACAAAAGTTTGAAATTTCTGGACTGATTTCTTGAGGTAGAAAAAAATTATAAACTGGATTTTTTAAGAACCTATATAATTAATCATTGTTCTCTGAGACATAGATGTGGCTTCCATTAGTTCTCACTATTTAAATTCAATACTTTCTGAAAATCAAGATTCCTAATCAAGAAGGAAGTGGGAAAATATCCGATTTCATTTACCATGAATCAACTCTAATCATTTTGACAAAATAGAGCTACTTGTAGCCTTTGGCCTCCTGACTCCCAGTAAAAGAAGCATGAGGGAGACTATCAGTGTTCATCCCTAATCAATAACCTACTAATTTGTTATTTGTTGCCCCAAGGTATAAGGTGAACAAAAGAACACAAGTGAGACTGAAGCTGGAGAGAAGCCATGTCTGAGTACCAGAAGATCATCAAAGTTGGAATAAGATCTCACAAGTTTGCAGGAAGAAAAAGTCAGGAATCCAAGAATTGTGCCAAGTTCAAGGTACAACTCAAATAAGCAGAACAATACAAGGAGAGACAGATCTTCCATGTTCTTTATCTTCCAGGTATAAAAAAAATTGATTACAGGGTAGACAAAGAAAAGAAACATAAAATTTTACATATATATACTAGTAAAGTTAGAAAACAAGACTGTTTGTAGCTAAATGAATGGTGGTAACATATATGATCTGAGCATGTATAATTTTCAAGAAAGGTAAAATGTTTGTTCACATGCCCCATGTGAAGCTTATGTTGAATTATGCTGTTTGGCTATTGTTTCTTGAGAGGTAGGCATCAAGTGGTATAGACCAAAATTACAGTCAACAGACCACTTAGCTCTTGTATTTCCAGAGTTAATTTACCATCGTAGCTACTACAGATTTGTCTACAACATAATTTTTTTTATATTTTGCTGAGTCTATTATATTCAATTATATGTTATTTTTTAAAGATAGTCTAGTAAAACTGAGCAAATATTGCTAAGTAAAAGAAAATCATCATTAGCAGCTTTCACTGCAGAATGTAAGAATAATGGAGAGGCATGTTGATAATACAGAATTTCACCTCTGAGACAGAGATTTTCTGTCTGTGTGTGATCAAAAGCAAAACAAGCTTTCTGAAATTAATATAGGCCATTTTTCCCCAAACCTGCCTTAAGCTATTTCAACCTCAAGCTTCCCATTTTCAAAGTCATTGGGTCTTAAGGGACATGTATTTCAGACTATTATGTCAAATTGATCAAATTTAAAATATCCACAATATACATCTCAAGCAAAATCCATACAAAAAAAATGGATAGTGTTTGTTGGACCTAGATAAATAACCCCACTAAAATAATATTTTGGGTTAAATTTAAAAATTCAAAAGCATCCCAAAGATTTAGGGTTAGATGAGTATTTTCTAACTTGTAAAAGTTCTCTAACAATAAAATAATCTCTCAATCTCTCTCTCTCTCTCTCTCTCTCTCTCTCTCTCTCTCTCTCTCTCTCTCTTTCTCTCTCTCTCTCTCCCACACACACACACACACACACATCAACTCTAACTGATATTTCCACTTTTAGCAATGAAAAATTGACTAATCTGAAGTCTTAATTCAAGGAATGACTCAAAATACTAGTATCCACATTATTTATTGTTAGGCCATACTTGGGCATTTTACTAACAAGATAGAGGTTTTGTGACCTCCGGCCCTTTAATTGCTTATCTACACTAATAAAAGAGAAACATGGTAATTGGCATACGACCGCTACCCTTCCCATTGGCTAATCAGCGAGATATGCAAATTAACTGTCAGCCAAGATGGCGGTCGGCAGCCAGGCAGCTGAGAACAGGAGGCCTGGTTGCCCCAGCGATGGAGGAAGCCAAGGTTCCCTGTCTGCAGCTGCAGGGCTCTGAGCTCCTGAAGCAACAACTCCAAAAGAT
The DNA here is from genome assembly GCF_014108235.1 of Myotis myotis. Lineage (NCBI taxonomy): Eukaryota > Metazoa > Chordata > Mammalia > Chiroptera > Vespertilionidae > Myotis > Myotis myotis. Next base: position 154,508,182 of record NW_023416313.1, on the reverse strand, counting down.
ACAATGTTTCAATTATAGAAGCTAAAAGATGGCGGTTAATTTGCATATTCAGGCTCCAAGCAGAGCGAACCCAAACAGCCCTGAACCGGCAGGGCAGAGAGGCCTCAGGGACCCGGGATCAGCAGAGCCGCGAGGCCTCCCGGCCCTGGGATCAGCGGAGCCGAGAGGCCTCCCAGCCCTGCGATCAGCAGAGCCACAAGGCCTTCCGGCCCGCGATCAGTGGAGCCGAGAGGCCTCAGGACCCCCGGAGCAGCAGAGCGGAGAGGCCTCCCGGCCCGGGATCAGAGGAGCCAAGAGGTGTCCTGGCCCCTGGATCAGCAGAGCAGCTAGGCCTCCCAGCACCCGGATCAGTGTGACAGGGGGCAGCGACCAAACCCCTGATCGCCCTGCGGGCTCTGGGTGTGACAGGGTGCGGAGCCCCAACCCTCTGATCGGCCCTGCTCTGTGTGTGACAGGGGGGAGCTCCCCAACCCCCTGATGGGCCCTGCTCTGTGTGTGATAGGGTACAGAGCCCCAACCCTCCTGATGGGCCCTGCTCTGTGCGTGACAGTGGGTGGTGCCGCAACCTCCCTATCGACCCTGCCTTGAGTGTGACAGGGGGCGGTGCCCCAACCCCCCAATCGGCCCTACCCTGAGCGTGACTGAGGGTGGCATCACAACCTCCCGATCCACTCTGCTCTGTGCATGACAGGGGGTGGTGCCCCAACTCCCCAATCGGCACTGCTCTGAGCCCGACCAGGGGCTGCACCTAGGGATTAGACCTGCCCTCTGCCACCCGGGAGCAGGCCTAAGCCAGAAGGTCGTTATCTCCCAATGGGTCCCAGACTGCGAGAGGGCACAGGCCGGGCTGAGGGACCTCCTCTCCCCACCCCAAGTGCACAAATTTTTGTGCACCGGGCCTCTAGTGAGTTCATAAGTACTCATAAGATGGATATGAAAAGGAAACACAAAATTCCTGCTGATTATCATGGGAGTGGGTGCTAACCCTGGTAAAATGTAAAGTGTGTAACGTTTGCTTTGGAACTCCTATCTCCCATTGGCTCTATCACTCCAGTTCTCTTTACCTCAACCTCTCTTCTCTACTGGTTATAGTGACAATTTCAACCCAGGTAGAAGAAGATGTGCACAACATAAGATTTTGTGGGGAAAAAAGTATTTACATCACAAAGGACTTAATAGTAGTAGCTCTGAGGATAAAAACATCTATGTAACTTTGGGGATGCTTTCTAAATCATTTTGAATTGTCCTGATTTTTTTCAAAAAGCATTTAATTATTCACACAACAAATGTCAACGACACCAAATCTATTTACTATTAACAGGGTATCTTGCTATTTCTGTTTCTATAAATTAATTACATTCAAAATATCACTTAAAGATAATTCTGGTTTTAAAAGGTGTTAGATGCTGAGTGTGAGAACTGGCATCTAAATATTCCACATTCTAAGTTCAAAGAAATGCCAGTACACTCATGCTCTGCTTACCAACGTTTCAGTCAATGGCTTACCACATACATGATGGTGGTCCCATCCTATCTAATAATAGACAAACATGGTAATTAACCATACCTCCGCTATGCTTCCCATTGGCTAATCAGCAGGATATGCAAATTAACTGCCAACAGAGATGGCGGCCGGCAGCCACACAACTGAAGCGAACATGAGGTTTGCTTGCTCCAGTGATGGAGGAAGCCAAGGTTCCCCGCCTGCCGCGGCCCAGCTCTGAGCTCCAGATGCAACAATGTTTCAATTATAGAAGCTAAACAAACCCCAGATACCTGCTTTCAGCCAGCCATGGCCTCAGAGCTGGAGCCAGCTCTCAGCTCCAGTGACAGCTATAGAAGGTAAATAAATCCCAGAATTTAAAAAAAGGAAAAAAAAGAGTCTGGGAGCTTCAGTGGCCCACCAGCCTGAAAACGGCCCTCAGCCCCTCACCCAGACTGGTCAGGCACCCCAGTGGGGACCCCCATCCTGAAGGGGGTGTGACCAGCTGCAAACAGCCATCAGCCCGTCATCCAGGCTGGCCAGGCACCCAAGCGGGACCCCCACCTTGATCCAGGACACCCTTCAGAGCAAACCAGCCAGCCCGCTCCCGTGCACCAGGACTCTATCCTATATAGTAAAAGGGTAATATGCAAACTGACCCTAACAGCAGAAAGACTGGGAGTGACTGGTCACTATGACACACACTGACCACCAGGGGGCAGATGCTCAATGCAGGAGCTGCCCTCTGGTGGTCAGGGCGCTCTCACAGGGGGGAGCTCTGCTTATCCACAAGCCAGGCTGATGGCTGCCAGTACAGCAGTGGTGGTGGGAGCCTCTCCTGCCTCCTCAGCAGTGTTAAGGATGTCTGACTGCAGCTTAAGTCTGCTCCCCGCTGGCAAGTGGACATCCCCCAAGGGCTGCTGGGCTGCCAGAGGGATGTCTGATTGCCATCTTAGGCCCAATCCCCTGGGGAGCAGGCCTAAGCCAGCAAGTGGTCACCCCTGAGGGGTCCCAGACTGGGAAAGGGCACAGGCCGGGCTGAGGGACCCCCTACCCCTGAGCACACAAATTTTTGTGCACCGGGCCTCTAATAAGATTATAATGGAGTTGAATTTTCTATAAGAAATGGAGGGATATGTGGTTCAGAAGAAAAGTTGGTTTTCTCGAAAAGGAACAATATCTTTGGGGTGTTGCCTGAAGACATATTTCTCAGAACATATCCTCATTGTTAAGTGAGGCATGACTGTAATTGGAGACAGCATCTTTCCTCTAGGCTTACAAGAGACATTATTTCAACATAACCACAAAGACCACCACCAACCTGATCAATATAAGAGAAAGACAGGGTATGACAAATAGGGGGTGTCTTTTTTCTTTTCTTTCTTTTTTTTTTTTTTTAAGAGTGCAAAGTTTATAAAGCTGAAAATTTAGGCTACTGCTTTACCAAAAGAAGAACAAGAAGAAGAGCAACAGCAACCAAGATGGCATACCATGAGTACCGGTTAATAATGTGGATTTTGTAATCAAAGAAAACATGATAATTTCAAGGGAAACATCAAAAGTGCTTTATTCAAAACAATGTCCAGAACTAGCTAAACATTCCCCCATCTTTCAGGTAATTTGTGGATACCGTCCCAATAGAACTTTTCTTGTTTTGAGGCAAACCATTCAGAGACCAAATTTTCCACTTCTTCGTATGTTTTGAATTGCTCCTTAGAAAGTGTGTGTGCCATCGATTGGAACAAGTGGTAATCTGAAGGAGCAAGTTCTGGTGAATACCTCCCAGGCGAGATCTTTTAACTTGTCTTTAACTGGTTTTGAAGTGTGATGGTGTGTCATCATGAAGCAAAATTACTCTGCCATGTCTTCTGGAACATTCTAGTCATTTCATGATCAAAGCATGGTTCAAATTGATTATTTGTTGTCAGTAGCAATCAATTTTAATGGTTTTACCTGGTTTTAGAAGCTCATAATACACCACACCTTCCGGATCCCATCAAACGCAGAGCATTGTCTTCTATCTGAAATGATTTGCAAAGCCTTGCAGTCGATGTTGATGGTTGCCCTGGATCAACCCATGATTTTGTGCATTTGGGATTATCAAAATAAATCCACTTTTCATCACCAGTCACAATTCAATGCAAAAAAGACTTCCTTTCATGCCACTGAAGCAACATTTTACTGATGACTTTTCCGTTTTCCATTTGTCTTTTGTTCAGCTGATGTGGCACCCATTTTTCTTCCCTTAAAATCTTTCTCATTGCTTATAAATAATCGGAAATTGTTTGTTGAGCAATGTTTAATCTTTCTGCAAGTTGTTTTTTGAGTTTGACATGTATCTTCATCCAATAATGCTTGTAATTGTTAGTCTTCAAACTTTTTTGGTTGACCTGGACATTCTTTGTCTTTCACATCAAAACCATCACTTTCAAAGCATTTAAACCGGGTGAAAACCAAGATGGTGGCATAGGTAAACACCGGAGTTTGCTGCCTCGAACAACCACTTCACAAATACAACTAAAAGACGGAACGGACATCATTCAGAACCACAGGAAGGCTGGCTGAGTGGAAATTCTACAACTAGGAGGAAAGAGAAAAGAATACCGAGACTCAGAGGAGGCGCAGTGTGGAAGTAAAATACTAAGGTACAGAGGCACACATGGAGCGGGCTGGTGGCTGAGGGCACGGTTGTCGTTTTCAATCGGGAGGGAGTCTCAGGTTCTGAGCTCCAGTTCCAGGTGAGTCTCTGGGGACCCAGACTCTTACGGGAGATGCGAGACTGTCTGGCATCGGTCGGAACTCGAGGGCAGCTTTCTCTCGGAGGGGCTGACAGCTATTGCCAAGACACTGAGAAGCTGGGCCTCTGAGAGCAGCCATAACTGCTAGCCCCGCCCTGTTGATCCTGTGGGACCCACCCCGCCCAAGCCCTGCAGGGAGGCTTTTGCTGGATAGCCTCAGGCAGAGGCTAGATTAGCACCTCCCTAGAGATCCAGGAGCCAGTGTACCCAGAGGTCAGAGTAGGACAATCCAGTTTGCAGCTCCGTGGAACCATAAAGGACACACTCAGGGGGCAGACTCAGTGAGCACCAAAGCCCCACTGAAGCAAGTATTGCCCTGGAGGGGTGTCTCCAGCACAGAACTTCTCCCACTGCAGACACAGCTGATTCTCACAGCCAATTGGCCTGAGGTCAATTCCTCCCAGTGTTACCTACAACAATAAAGGCTTAACTACAACAAGACTGTGCACAAAGACCACAAGGGGGTGCACCAAGAGTGTCCTCCTCAGGTAATTGGAGAGGCTGAACCACTGGGCCCTAGGGGACACTTAGCACAGAAAACCACTTTATCAACATAGGGAAGCATAAAAAATGCGGAGACAAAGAAAAAGGACACAAATGACAGAAATGGAGGAAAGCAAACTACTGGATATAGAGTTCAAAACCACACTTTTAAGGTTTTTCTAGAATTTTCTAGAAACTGCTGATAAACTTCATGAGATCTACAAGAAATCTAATGAGACCCTCGAGGTTGTGATAAGGGACGAACTAGAAATTAAGTATACACTGAATGAAATAAAGAATATTATACAGACTCCCAACAGCAGACTAGAGGATCGCAAGAATCAAGTCAATGATTTGAAATACGAAGAAGCAAAAAACACCCAACCAGAAAAGCAAATTGAAAAAAGAATCCAAAAATACTAAGATAGTGTAAGGAGCCTCTGGGACAGCTTCAAGCGTACCAACATCCGAATTATAGGGGTGCCAGAAGAAGAGAGAGGGCAAGATATTGAAAACCTATTTGAAGAAATAATGACAGAAAACTTCCCCTACCTGGTGAAAGAAATAGACTTACAAGTCCAGGAAGCGCAGGGAACCCCAAACAAAAGGAATCCTAAGAGGACCACACCAAGACACATCATAATTAAAATGCCAAGAGCAAAAGATAAAGAGAGAATCTTAAAAGCAGCAAGAGAAAGACAGTCAATTACCTACAAGGGAGTACCCATACGACTGTCAGCTGATTTCTCAACAGAAACTTTGCAGGCCAGAAGGGAGTGGCAAGAAATATTCAAAGTGATGAATGCCAAGAACCTACAACCAAGACTACTTTATCCAGCAAAGCTATCATTCAGAATTGAAGGTCAGATAAAGAGCTTCACAGATAACAAAAAGCTAAATGAGTTCATCATCACCAAACCAGTATTATATTAAATGCTGAAAGCTATCCTTTAAGAAGAGGAAGAAGAAAAAGGTACAGATACAAATTATGAACAATAAATACACATCTATCAACAAGTGAATCTGAAAATCAAGTGAATAATCTGACGAACAGAATGAACTGGTGATTATAATAGAATCAGGGGCATAGAAAGGGAGTGGACTGACTATTCTTGGGGGGGAAAGGGGTGAGGGGGATGCAGGAAGAGTCTGGACAAAAATCGTGCACCTATGGATGAGGATAGTGGGTGGGGAGTGAGGGAGGAGGGTGGGGTGGGAACTGGGTAGAGGGGAGTTATGGGGGGGAAAAGAGGAACAAATGTAATAATCTGAACAATAAAGATTTAATTAATAAAAAAAAATAAGTAAAGCATTTAAACCAGTGTTCACAAGTATCTTGACATGGAGCATGTTCACCATAAGCTTCCTGAAGTATACAATAATTTTTTCTTCAAAATAATGAATTAAAACTTCCCATAAATGCTCTTTTTTTGGCTCGAAATTCAACATTTTTTAAGCATAAAAATATCTATGATGTTAACACCTTCAGCAAACTTGACATATGAATTTTTGAAGCTTGTCAATACAACAAAATAGCATACATATCAAATCGCATATATATCAACATATATGTAACTCCATCTATTGAAAAAGTCCGCATTATTAACTGGTGCACTTAGTACTTCTCACCAAAATAGAGGAAAGCTCTGGAATTAAGATGGTATGAGAGATGTCAGGGAAAGCCTGCATTCCACTATTGACCATGATCCACAATTTTCTAGGTACATCTTGAGTAGGATGGCTGGGCTTGAGATGTCTTGCTGGTATCAACCCATCCCCCAAAAGACTGTATACTAAGAGTTCCCCAGCAGTGGGAAGCTGTAAGGTGGATGGCTTGTGAAAAGGTTGAAGCTAGCAGGAACAGATTAAAGCCAACCTGGATCTTGGGGCGGGGGGTGCATTCCAGGGCCTCCATGAAGCCAAAGGAGGATAATGGCCAGTCAACATTAGAAGGAGTATAGCCATGTTGGAGGGAAACATATAAGAAAAGAAGCCATGACCATCAGAGTGCATATTCCTGCTTTACTCTGCATGTCTTGGATTCCTCCTGAAGTGAATATTTTCCTTTTTGACTGGTCTTACTTTCTCCCACATAAGTTGTCTCTTCATAACCTTTGTCCATTTTTCTATCTGGGATCTTAAAACATTCTATGTTCTAAACGAGATTTTTAGAGGTTGAAAATATCAACTCTGTTCCTCTTTAAAGCTAGTTAAAACTCTCTAATTCTAATGCCTCCTCGCAGCACCACAAGCATGAGCACAGGCACAAATGTCCCCCAACTCTAAGGAGGGTCCTCTTATATTGAATTGCCTTTGCCTTCTAAATTATTCAAAAGCTCATGCTGTTTTGGAGGAGAGGTCCATCATCCAGTATATGATTTCCACTCAAGTAATTATATTCTGCTAATTGGGGCTATTTTTATGGCGTTCCTGAGGGACAGGTTTGTCTGAGACTGAGAGGGTTACCGTGGACAGTCAGGAAAAATGTGCTCCATGTGTGAGCAAAGACCTCTTTCTCTCTAACATTTCTTGTCCCTTTACAATTCTTTAAAAAGATTCATTTACATTTATTCTACACATCCTCATCCCCCACTCCTGTCTGGGAGCAAAAAGTTTGGGGATGTTATATAGTCCAAAAGAAAGAAAGACCTTATATAGCCTTACAAGAAGGCCTGAATGGGAGATAGTAGGATGGGGCTGAGTGGGTATTCTAGAACAAGTAACAGTAGAGACAATGCCCCCTCAGAAATATCTTGTGCAGATATTCCTAGAGCCCAGGTTCTGATTCTCTAAAGGCAGGGTCTTCCAATAAAATGAGTAAAAGGGGGAGGGGGTGCATTTCAGTGAAACCTTAGAAGGAGAGTTTCTGCTCATATTATTGAGGTGTAAGGGCCCCTCAGAGCCCTTGTAAAATCAAGGAAGTTGTTCTGGGGTCTGTAGCTATACTCTTTGAGCCTGGTTCTCATGCAGAAACAAAATTGCTTCAATGAGAAGTCACTGAATATTTCCCATAAGCCTTCTTCTTTGCCAAGAATGTTAAGCCTGCAGGCAGAGAAGGAAAATTATAGGAGCATGTGAGGTGGTAAGCAGTAAGAACACGATAAAGCTGTGTAGTTTCTAGGTGAAGACAAATTGTCTGAAGACTATAAAAACTTTCTCAGTGCACATACAGCATTTCATGAACACCTACAACAAAAGTCTCCATTGTTTTATTCATGAACAATCTATTCTATCCTCTCTTTCTAGGTTGTTGTTGTTTTTTTTAACTTACAAAGGGTCAGTTTACATTATACCTTTCTGCCAAACGTCTCTCTATATTATGTTAGTGAAAGGTTTGTTCTGATGAAAAAATACTGAACAAAAGGAAAGGGCCAGAACACTATTAAAGATTTGAGCACTCCAACTCCTGACTACTATGAAATTGTTTATATTTCTGTGAACAAAGAACCATGGAATTACATGATTCACAGAGGTCAGCTGCTAAAGGAATCATCATTTCATTGGCACATTGTCAAGTATTAAAGATAACATTATTCATACTTTTATACCATCCTTGGTAAATAAAAACAAGGCCCCACACTTAGATAAGAAGGACAACTGCCCACATGAGTGATTACATAACTAAGGTAAGATTCCCCTATTCAAAAATATCCCTCTTGGGCACCATTTCAGTGGTTTCTAAAAATAAGAGATTGATTTTGGGTAATTATCTCATTAACTTCAAATAGCCTTCAAATGGAACAACATAAAACAATACTGTCAACCATTCACATTTTGGTACAAACTCCTTTATGACACTCATTCTCAGAGAGCTGTTTAGAGAAAGTGGTTTTGAAAAGAGAAATAAGGAAGAAGTTGAGCCAGAAAAGAGACTACCCTAAGTTCAGGGCACTAGAAAGGCATTAACATGGTGGTGTTGGGGTTTTTTTTGTTTGTTTGTTTGTTTTGTTTTTCCCTAAGCCACGCAGGGTGAAAATCCTGCACTTGTGGCTTAAAGCAGAAAAAAATCATCAGTGGGTAAAACAGAGGAGACCTGTTCCGATTCTATATGTTGAAAAGTAAACTAATTTCTCACTTCACCTCTGGGGCAGAGATAGCTGGTTGCCTACCCAACATCCTTCCTTATTTCCTTTGCCAATAAGATCGACTTACTGGAGATACAGCAAACTGTCCAGCTGAAAACACTTGTCTTCCCAAATTCCATGACCCCTTAAATCAGCAGTTCTCAACCTGCGGGTCGCGACTCCTTTGGGGGTCGAAGGACCCTTTCACAGGGGTTGCCTAAGACCATCGGAAAACACATATATAATTACATATTGTTTTTGTGATTAATCACTATGCTTTAATTATGTTCAATTTGTAACAATGAAATTGGGGGTTACCAGAACATGAGGAACTGTATTAAAGGGTCGCAGCATTAGGAAGGTTGAGAACCACTGCCTTAATCATGTCACACAGCTCTTTTCTCTGGAATGTACACAGAAAGATGTTGCTTTCCTAATTCAGTCACCACCCATTCCTAACTACCTACTCACTCCTTTATCATTCTTTTGTCTAGTAAAATAGTGGCATGAGATATGGCCTAATTGCCTTGCATGCTGACCTGATTACCCCTAACTCCCCCCCCCCCCCCCCGTACTGTCCTTGTTTCCCCTAACTGCCCCCTGCTGCTGGCCTGGTTCCCACTAACTGCCACCCCCTACCAGCCTGGTCACCCCACGCAGCCTGCTTATTCAGTTGTTTGGTCATCCCTCACTAACCCCCCTGCCAGCCTGGTCAAGGGAGCCATCTTGTGAGGGCATGAGGGTTAATTTGCATATTACCTCTTCATTATATAGGATATATATTTAAAGTAAAAAAGTAAAAGCAGGGAATCCATAAAGGTCTGCAGTATCTTTTTTTTTTTTTTAATCTTGTCTGAGTGAAGAACTTATAGACACCTAGGGTTTTAATTTTTTCCTTTTTGTTGACCTTAATTCTTATATTTTTCTGAATAATATAGTGGGGGTGGATGGAAGACAGCCCTTCCTGATGATCAATAAAGTGTCAGACATTGTAAGGAGTGTTTGGAGAAGCAGCAAACCTACAAAGATTTCACCAGCCAGGCTTCCCAGCTTCATGACAGCTTATATCTATTCTAAATGTCAATCACATACTTTTTAAGACCAGCCATTACACTTTTCATAGGTGGGATTTGAGGAGCCTCTGATGTTTAGGGACCAGCATTTTTTGTGCATTTAGGTAGACACTGATTCTTACTTTGCTTTTCTCCCATGGACACAGAATTCTTAGACTGGTCCCAAGTGCTCCTGAGCTCCATAATGCCAGAGCCTCTTATGGAGATAGTTGATTTGGGAAGAAGCAGAATGTACAAAAACCCTGTATAAATTATAAGGAACTAGACATACAATAAGTCATTCATGAGTACAACTGACAATGCTCAAAGCTGGATGCACTGCATTTTCCACTAGCTTGACTCCCTGCTATGATTCAGATCTAATAGGATACACATGCTATTTGTTTGTCTTCATATTGGCAGTATACTTATATTGAATTGTATGGCTTCCATACACATGCTAAGAATTGAGTGTATTAATTTTCCTGTTTGGTAACACCAGCTTGACCTATTCCAATGCAAAGTGTCAATGATGTCAGAATTGTGTTTGAGCACAAACTATGAATATGTGCACTTACATTTGAATACAGGCCTATGGGTTCTTTTATACTAGACTATTAAACATGTGTATACACATATGCCTATACATAAATATATAACTTGTTCTTAGAGTGTTCCCTTCAAATCTGCACATTAATGTAGTCTATATGTTTCTCTATTTACCAAGAAGGACACATTGGTTCCAAGGAAAATCGATTTAGTGCTGAACTATGTGTTCATTCTCTATAACTTCTCTAAAAGTCTAGAAGTAAAAACCCCATCCTGCATGAAATGGCCAGGAAACCATACCTGAATAACCATCCCTGTCCTGTGTTCTTGAGGTATAGCATAAGGTCATAAGTATCCTTTTAGAACATACTGTTCTAGTTTTGAACCTATTCTTAAAAAAAAAATTTTCATTTTTGAATTTTGTTGATGTGAGTAAAACATTAGGTTTTGTCCTTTAAAGGATTTTACAGGTCGTTTAAAAGCAGAAGAGGTGTTAAGGTTATGTGTGCCACCTTTCTTCATTCTTCATACAACAGGTACCTGGAGACCCACTGTTACTGGCAAGGGTATCTAAAAAGTACAGGACTATGAGGACAGGGGAAGAATATAGAAATAATTTTCAAAGCCAAAAAAATTAAATAAAAAATATTTTTCAAGTCAATACAGCTGGTAATAGATTAAATGTCTGGTCTTGTTGTCTTACAAGAGAAAAATACTAAGTTTTGCTTTATGACATTGAAGTGTTTTGCCAAAATGTACCTGGCTGTACTTATGACCTTTTCTTCCAATACTACCAAACACACACACACACACACACACACACACACACACACACACAGTCAAACTAAACCTGAAGACAGGTGCATGCATTCATAGTGTTCACATGCAAATTAATCACTTTAATATAGATTATCCAGTCACAAATGATGCATAAAAAATCTGTCTTCTCTAACAGATAAAGAGAATCACAACATGAGCAATTAATAATTCTCAACTCAGAAGAGATCAAAGGATGGGGCACTCTCATCAGCCATGAAATATCAAACCCTAACTGGAGAACAGGTGGAGACCATGTTCTTTCTCTAAGAAATAGACATTTCTATGGTATTATCATTGTAATTGCTAAGTCTGTCCACATTACTGCAACCATTTCTGTCACTGATTGACATGAAGTTGTTTGGCCAACTTCCCTCATGTGAATCTATTTTCAAACTAAATAGATAAAATATCTAGAACTTTCTGGGGCCTGACACAGCTTGAAAAAAAAACAAATTTCTAAATATATGTTCTTGGTTCTGATAACAAATGAGTATTATGAGCTCCCAGAGTCAGTTCTTAGATTCCTTTTTTTTTTTACTTAATGTCAACATGCCTGAACAACAGGTTTGATGTAACTCACCATAACACTCAAGGTGAAATATACAAGTAAACAATATTTTTAAGTTAAATTCCATAAAGAAAATAATAAAAGATAATGTAATCCTATATAATAAAAGGCTAATATGCAAATCGACCGAATGGCAGAACAACTGGTCGCCATGATGCACACTGACCGCCAGGGGGAAGATACTCAACGCAGGAGCTGCCCCCTGGTGGTCTGTGTGCTCCCACAGGGAGAGCGCCACTCAGCCAGAAGCCAGGCTCACAGCTGGTGACCTCAGCGCTAAGGATATCCGACAGCTTAGGCCTGACAGTCAGACATCCCCCATGGGCTCCTGGACTGTGAGAGGGTGCAGGCCAAACTGAGGGACCCCCTGAGTGTGCAAATTTCATGCACCAGTCTTCTAGTCTTACCTAATTGACAAACGTGTAAATTGACTGTCCCTCTGCTACACTCACCAGCCAATCAGGAGAGTATGCAAATTAACCCAACAAAGATGGTGGTTAATTTGCATATGTAGGTGCAAAGCGGCAGAGCAAATACTGAAGGCTCCAGCCAGAGCAGGAAAGACTGAAGGCTCCGGCTGGAGGAGCGAAGGCCTGGGTCCCAGGTGCTGGAGGAAAACCGGTGCCGGCAGCCAGGGGAAGGGAAGGCCTATTGCATGAATCTCTTAGTGCAACGGGTCTCTAGTTTAAAAATAATAGCCCTTGCCTGTTTGACTCAGTGGACAGAGCCTTGGCCAGTGGACTGAAGGGCACATGCCCAGGTTGCTGGCTTAATCCTCATTAGGGAGTGTGCAGGAGGCAGCCAATCAATGATTCTCTCTCATCATTGATGTTTCAATCTCTCTTTCCCTCTCCCTCTCGGAAATCAATAAAAATAAAAAATAAAATAAAAATAATAGTAACAATAACAGTTTTTTACATTTGACAGATGATTTATAGATTACTAATTTCATGACTGAGTTGTCAGAAAATATCCCCATTTATTATACACATTTGTTTATTAATTTACAATTGAACAGGCTTCAAAAGTCAGTTCAAAGGTAATCAAAACCAAGACTTTACTATGGATTTTAAGTGTACTATTATGCATGGACTTTAAACTTTTACAGAGTTGTTTCCCTCAGTTTTTTTAATATTCTTGTTAAAATTTCACCTCATGAAAATCCTCCAAAATGTGACTTATTTTTCTGCTGGGAGTGTGGCAAGTCAAACAGCAGCTCTGACATTAAAACTGTTGTTTGTGTTTTATCTTTGTATCAGTTACCCCAAGCAGGCCTCAGAGCTACTTGCCTGGAGCTAGGTCAGGGCAGAAGCCTCGAAGCCAGCCCACTGAGAGTGCTGCCAGCCAGATTCCGACCTTCCTTCTCCAGCAGTAAGTGGGCGTCCTCTGTCCGTTTCCACACTTGTAAATATTTCAGTCAGTGGGATCCCACAGGGACAGAGAAAAAAAATCTGACTCTCCCCACCTCCTTCTCACATCTTTCCTTCCTGGAGGTGGGGAGGAGGGGAGGGTTTTTTGTAGGCTTTGATGCTGAGAAAGGCAAGTGAAGCTTTAAAAAGTTGGTACTTTTCAACAGATATTCCTTTTAGAAAGTTCAGCCTCAACATTGTTAGTAATAATGGCAATGCTAATGATAAAAATAAAAACTATTTATTAGTTGGTACTATAGGTCAGTGATTTCTAGACTTTCAAATTTTATGAGCCCGAAAATTAAACACAATAAAAAAATTGACAAATTGATCTAGAGTTGCTAACTTTTCATTTTCCCACAAAAGGTAATTTGAATAAACAATTACTATCTTTTATCACCTTCATATCAATTTGATACTGAAATAATAGGAAGAATCCCTGAATAGGATATAGTTTCTTATTGAATTGGATAAATTTGGCGTAATAAAATGCTCACTACTTTTTGTTTTTGCCAGCTCAATAATATCACCCGTAAGCACCAACTGATATATATCTAATATATAAGAATATGCCCAATGAGTGCATTGGAGAGATGCCGTCTTTTCAGTTAGTGGTGAGTTTTCTATTATTCTTTTTGTATTCAACATTGTACCAGTATCTTGGGGCCTAGGAAGAATTTGAATAGAATCATCCACCAACATCTTGCTTCTCAGAAATAGAAACCATTAAAATTTCAGTGACCCTCCAAATCTACTTGTTCAAGGCCTTCATTTTGTGGATAAAAAAAACCAAGGCCCAGTGGGACCCAATTTCTAAATATCGCATAACTTTCCTCAACTACAGGTGTCAGCTTCCACCTGTCTATAGCCATATGGCCACCTTTCAAATTTATAGTCAACATTGGAGTGTCTAATAAAGATCAGATATATTTACATGTTATTTCAGTTATGCTTGTGGTTTGGTTAACCTTTTGTTGTTAACAAGCTAGATGTCACATTACACAGATAAGGAAACTAAAATTAATATATAGCTAGCTTGTGTTCACATTGCTGGGAAGTTGTGGAGTGGCCATTTAGTGAGATCTTCTGTAAGTTATTTGTATGCTTTACCATACAAATAGCAGGAATTTATTGAGTAGATCCAGGGGTCCAGTACTCTGATTAATGCTACAGCATTTGCCAGGTAGGTTGAGGCTCTTAGGAATGTCATGGGAAGGAAAGGGGTCCCTTGAGCTTCAGCTGCTCTCTTCTATTTATTAAAATAGACTGAAAAACCTATTTTAGTAAGAGAAAGCCAATAGGGTACATGTCTAGGAATACAGACAGGACAAGTCAGATGGATAGGCCCCCCATAACCCAGTAAACTGGCTCAAAACATCTTGATTCCAGGTCATAATGATAACTCCTTCCTCCAAATTTTGTATCATTTCCTATCCTTGGTTAATTCTTTTGGTACTACTTCATGATATCTACTGTATTGAAGGAAATTATGATTTATTTTGTCACTCCTTATGTTTTCATATGCTTAGATAAGTATCTCATTCTCCTCACCCTAGTGCCAGCCTGTGTTTAAGTTTCATTTCATCTTGAGGATAAAGATCAAGAACCATATTTTGTGTAGCACATTAGGCTCAGAAATTAGGTATTAGTTGCTTTTGTTTTGCTTGAAAGTGCCAGGATTAGGCAAATTGTACAATAGATAATTTGTCTCTAGCTGCATTTTCTTCCCTCTTTCAACTTTTTATCTTTGTTAACCCTCTTCTATGCCTAAACAGCCCCAAAGGAACTAGCCCCTTGCTACTAGATAAATTTTACAGTCCTTTCTAGAAAATGAGACTTCCCTCAGATTAAAACTCACATTTCTTCTTCGACCTGACCTCAGCTATAAGTCACCTGTCACAGAAGTTGAGCAGATGAGCTAATTAGCACAAAAGTATGACTAGAAGTTGTAATTCATTAATCTGTTAATGGAAGCATCTATATAATAAAAGCCTAGCACTGACTGGTTTGGCTCAGTGGATAGAGCATTGGCCTGCGCACTGAAGGGTCCCGGGTTTGATTCCAGTCAAGGGCATGTACCTTGGTTGCGGGCACATCCCCTGCAGGGGGTGTGCAGAAGGCAGCTGATCGATGTTTCTCTCTCATCGAGGTTTCTAACTCTATCACTCTCTCTTCCTCTCTGTAAAAAAACCAATAAAATATATATTTAAAAAATAAAAAATAAAAATAAAAGCCTAAGCAACTGTTATGGTGGAATGACTGGAATGACCTGTCACTATGATGCGCACTGACCACCAAGGGGCAGATGCTCAATGTAGGAGCTGCCCCCTCATGGTCAGTGTGCTCCCCACAGGAGGAGTACTGCTCAGTCAGAAGCCAAGCTCACAGCTGGTGAGCACAGCAGCAGTGGCAGGAGCCTCTCCCGCCTCCATGGCAGCACTAAGGAGCAGTGAGCCCAGTGGTAAGGAGCCAGCAGGCTACTGGTAAGAGCAAGGGGTCCCAGACTGTGAGAGGGATGTCCGACTGCTGGCTTAGGCCCAACCCCACCCCCACCCCCACTCCACCCCCAGATTGGCTCTGAGCTCTGTTCTGACCAAATCATGATGATGAGTATTTGGGGGCTGGTGGGTAAGGGAAGAAGAGGGAAGGAATGGAACCAAGTTTTCTGTATTTCACATTGTGTTTTCTTCAACATGTAACCAATTTGTATCTTGCCAATATAGCCAGTAGATCAGTTAGCCTAAAACAAATAAACAACAAACAAACAAACAAACAAAAAATCACCTAGGGCTCTTTTCAGGACAGAGCCTTAAGTGCTGTTATCTTCTCCTATCCTAAGCACTGTGCATAATTCAGGCACTTTCTGCCTAGAAGGGGGCCTAGCAGCTGCTCTCAGGAGAACAAACAAGAAGGAAACAGACTGTGGAGTTAAGGTCATATCCCTGTGATTACATTGGGCCCACCTGGATAACCCATGACACTCTTGCCCCACCTGAGTGTTCCCTTTACTACTTACAAAGAACACTTCACTTCTGACACTTTTGGTCACCACATGTGTGGAGGTTTTCTCCCACACGAAGCAATTCCCTGCAACACCTACTGGGTGTCACATAATTCAACTCAACGCTGACACTATCTACCTAGAGATAGGGTCATATCTCATAGGTCAAGGGCTCAGATTCACAAGAATGCCCCTTTTATACCATGGCCCCTTCCCCCCCCCCAACACACTTCAGAACCTGTCACAAGCCCAGGTTATCATGTGTGCTTCTCACCAAGCAGCTGTAGATGGGAGGTTCCAAGAAATCAGTCCTTGGGTTTGACTAATTTGCTGGAGCCAATGTAAGAACTCAGGGAAACACTTGCTTAAATTTACAGCTTATTAAAATATGATAAAGGATACAGTTGAACACAAAGAGATACATAGAGCGAAGTTTGGGGAGGGTCATGAGTGCAGGAGCTCCTGTCCCTGCTGAGTTGGGGTAGATCACCCTCCCTATGTGAATGTGTTTACCCACCTAGAAGGTCTCCATACCCCAGACTATTGAGATTTTTTTTCAGGCTTCTTCAAGGAGGCATGATTAATTATTAACTCCACTTCCAGCTCCTCTCCCCTCTCTGCAAGATGAGGGGTAAAGCTGAAAATTCCAAGCTTCTCATCATGGCTGGGTTTTTCTGTTGACCAGCCCCCAACCAGGAGCCATCCTGGAGCCCACTCAAGGGCCCCTCAATAGAACTAAAGATGCCTTCAGTGCTCTTATAATTTAGGAAATTACAAGGGTTTCAAAAGCTTTTCCCAGGGACCAGGGCAGAGACAATATATATATAGTATCCCACACTGGGTTAAAAATCAAGGTATCAGCAGGGACTAGGGGGAAATCAATTCACTTACCTTTTTCAGCTTAGAGACTATATGCATTTCTTGGCTATATGCATGGTTCCTTTCCATCGTCTTCAAAGCCAGTAATAGTCAAGTCCACCTCACGTTGCATCTCTCTGACACTGATTCTTCTGCCGACCTTCTCCTGTATTTAAGGATCCCTGTGATTACATTGGGCCCACCTGGATAAACCACAATACTCTCGCCCCAGATCAAGGTCAGCTGATTAGCAACCATAATTCCATTTGCAACCTTAATTCCCCTTGGCCATGTAACCTAACATATTTCAGAGGTTTCAGGGACTTAGATATGGTTATTTTTGGAGGGTCACTATTCTGCCCACCACAAGAGTATACTGACTACGTTCTGCTTTAGCTCTTCGTGCTTACAAAATGCAAATAGAAGAAATCCAAATTTTATATCTTCATATATGGTACTTAATTAGCACCAGTTAGGGATCGCTTCTGAAGTGCAGTTAGAAATCAGTTCTCACTTTTCAGCAGTTGCTAACCATTTGGGAACTTGATTGACCTTTCTGTGTAACAATCCACTCACTTTAATGATAATCATAATATATACCTCATATTGTTGTAAGAATTAAATGAGTTAATTCATATAAACAATTTAGGATGACACAAAATGACCTGTCCATAAATTTAGTTATTATTATTAGGTAGCTTTATGATCTATGAAATCTGTTAAATTTACATGTCTTTTTATATAGTCATCAGTCATTATCAACTCATCCATTTATTCAGTCCATCCACGGATACAACAATATTCTTGAACAAGTACTTGAAAATGAACAGCATTTACACATAATAGGAATAACTAAAATACCTTATAATTGTATAGCACTTCATTTTTACATGTTTATCTTATCTGAACCTATTTAGAAGAAATGGTCTCTGCCCTTTGGAACTTGTAGTCTCTTTGAGAAACCAACAGTTTACATTCAAATCCAGCCCAACTCCATAGACATGGTATTGGAGTTTAGAACATTGAGAATGGACACTCAGGCCTGAGACTCACTAAGGGTGGGCCTATGGAGAGGGGAGCAACACACCAGGGAATGGCCCACCATCTCAGCCAAGATGGGGTTCTTCTCTCATACAGGGCTGTGAAGACTAGACTCAGCAAGTTAACAAGGACCCAATAGTCTAAGAGAAAAAGTAGCCAAAGGAGAAAACCATCTACGTAAGGTGTGGCTGTAATACCTCCATGAGTTCCTCCATCAAAAAGTTAAATCCACTATGCAAATTTCCACATTTATGCTCTTCCAAATACGGAGTGGTGGAAAACACAAAACAATTATTTCCACAACATTTCTCAGGTTGTAAATGAGAAAATGTTATAGGCCAAGCACGGTGCCTCATTCCCCAGGGTTGGTATTTTAATATACCCACTTGCTGCTCCATATGTTAATCATTAATTTTATAGTGGCTTTACACCTTAGAGCAGTGGTTCTCAACCTTCCTAATGCCGAAACCCTTTAATACAGTTCCTCATGTTGTGGTGACCCCCAAACCATAAAATTATTTTCGTTGCTACTTCATAACTGTAATTTTGCTACTGTTATGAATCATAATGTAAATATCTGATATGCAGGATGTATTTTCATTGTTACAAATTGAACATAATTAAAGCATAGTGATTAATACAAAAACAATATGTAATTATATATGTGTTTTCTTATGGTCTTAGGCGACCCCTGTGAAAGGGTCGTTCGACCCCCAAAGGGGTCACAATCCACAGGTTGAGAACCACTGCCTTAGAGGATATAGTGAGGGGAGTTTAGGTAGTATTCCCCAAGATAAAGACCAAAATGAACTAGGTGGAATAGGGTACCCCCCCCAAAAAAAACCCAAAAACAGTAAATGAGGGCGCAAGGCGTGTTCCATTCCTTCCCCTAATCCAGTGATGGCGAATCTTTTGAGCTCGGCGTGTCAGCATTTTGAAAAACCCTAACTTAACTCTGGTGCCGTGTCACATATAGACATTTTTTGATATTTGCAACCACAGTAAAACAAAGATTTATATTTTTGATATGTATTTTATATATTTAAATGCCATTTAACAAAGAAAAATCAACCAAAAAAATGAGTTCGCGTTGTCACCTCTGACACGCGTGTCATAGGGCCTAATCTCTTGAATCTGTTAGTCCTTTGGGAGCTTTACACCAAAGTCGATTTCTGGGAAGAGAAGGCCACCATTTGCTCACTTTACCCTGGGGCCACCCAGCTGCCACCTGTCAGCTGAACAGAGGTGCATCAGAGGCCTGCAGTCAAAAGGCAGCAAGATGGCCAAGTGCCATGAATTTCTGCAGCAAGTCTGGCATCTTGGCATCTTGCTGCTCTGCCCCTCCCCCGGGTTAATTGCTTGAGAACCTCTGCCTTGGAAGCTGCTTAGTCTACCAACTTCAGCTGCTGCCCTTCTTTCCCTGTGCACTCTAATACCTACCTCTTTACACCTGGAAGGGAAGGGCGGTTTCTCACAGACCTGGCTCTGCTTGTGAGACCACCCAGGCTCTAATGTAAATGTTTCTCTCCCCCTTTACGCAGCCCCATGGGTAAAGGCAGAATTGCCATGTCCCCCTTGGACTCGATTGCTAGGCAACACTCAGCCATGTGAATTTGTCACTTCTGTTTGGCGCAAATTTCAATTTCACCTCCAACTGTAACAACACTGCTTGATATATTTTAGATGCCACTGTAGGTTGGATGGCATCCCAGGAAAGATGTGAAGTGCTACTGCCAGGAATGAATGATTGGCACTGGGTAAAGCAATTCTCTGAACTCAGCCTTGGCATACCATTAATTGTTAAGTCTGTGCTGCTACCACCAACCTCTTGTCAGAATCATGTCTATTGTAAGCCTCTGCGACAAGACTCCAAATGGTAGAGCTCTCTCCATAAGAATCATGTCGATAATGAAGCAGTGGATTTCTCAGCTCACAACATTTTACTTCTTCCTACTTTCATTTATTGGCTGCACTTTCATGTGTAAAGAAAAATAGTTCCTCATTTGAATATTACTGAGCTAGGTGTTACTGTGTGCCAATTCCTGTTCTGGCCTTAAATAAGAGATTTACCTTCCCTTTGGTTTCCTCATCACTATTTGCTTTCATTAATAGTAGCAATTAAATGTTGCTATGAGGAAATAACTTATTAATAAAAGATCAAATTAATGCTAGATACACTCTGGTGACAATAAATATGTAATATTCAACATGTAAAATTTACATACTGACAATAAGTTAGAAAACACACAATTATAATTTTTGAATAAGCATATACCATCACTGGCAACGTATAATGATGTTATAAGCCCCAAAGCTTCCATCTAATGAAGTCTATTCAATGTTTCTATACATATGTTGAATATTATTTGTCCTTAAAGACACATTCAATTGCCTAGCCGCCTACATTAAATGTCCTTAAATACTACACAATGGCTCAATCGACTCAAAAGATGCTACAGTGTGGAATACTTTCATTTCTGTGCTCTGTGCTAAATAATGGTGAAAATAGTAAATCTGTTTTGATTCCCCTTCAGTTCCTCCATCCAGGAACTTTTCAGTCAATTGATTATATTTACCCTCAAATCCAAACATCTTCAGAAAGCTTGGAAATATTTCCCTGGAATGAGTGTAATTAAATAGAAGGAGTCAGTCAGCTCTGAGTAAGAACAGTGTTTCAGACTTTCCGTGCATCCCCCGGTTCATTGGAAACAAAAGAAGTTTCTGTCACAGTGTGACTGAACCATGAAGTGTGCATGTTCTTTTAAGAAAGGCCAAGGGTGCAGTTCTATTTTCTTAGCTCTGCTTTCATATTTATGTGTCTCATTTCCAGCTCATTGCTGATGCCTCAGTTGCGCTATCCATCACCACTTTTATCCTCCTTGTTCCTCAAAAAGAACATAAAATCCTTTTTTATGTGGTGGTAATATTATTGCAAATAAAAGCAAATACCAAAATCTTTATTAGTCTGCCAAAATAATAAACTATTTAATAAAAGCATGCTGTAAAAATAAGGTCATTTGCATCACTCAAGTTACTTGCAGGAAATATAGAAAATTATTGGTCAAAAAAGTACAAACTGACAGCAGTTATTTCTGTTGTTCATCTAATGCACTGTGCAATAGGGTTAAAATTTTTTGACATTTTGCATATTTCCTGGGTTTAAATGCTTTTTAATATTGCTCAAAACTGGTTGCACGTTGAAAAGTGAAAAGAGGTCTAATTCTCACAAAATACTAATTTCCATTGTGTAAAAAAGATTTGTGGTGAGGAAAAAAGGCTAACTACACTGGTCTCTTTTTTATATCTATTTAAAAAATGTGGAAGTTGACCTACTAATAACCTTGATATTCTAAGATTTATTGTCTAAATGTTTACCATTTTAATATCCCATATTAATTTTATTTGCTTTGGATTTGTGTCCATGCTTCGGTTGTGTAATGTCTACCCTCTTTGTATTCACCTTTTGTCATTTCTGCATGCACACCAATATAAAATGTTTCATTCGAGGTTAGTTTAACAGTGGAAGATAACAATAAATGTATTATTTCTAAATAAATGTCTAATGTTTGATCTTTTAGCCTACTGTAATATAAACCCACCTAATCTTTTCCCCTTGCAATTTCCATTCGTGGATGGCAGATTTGCAAATATATTATTGATATGTTTATAACATAGCAAAATCAGTAGCATGGTGAGGATTAAGATATCATTTGTATGACAGTCCTTATATTGCCAAGAACACCCTGTGCATCAGTTCTTCTACATAAAAAGCAAACATGACAATTAAGCAACTATCAGAAATCTTTTCAAAATTACATGTTAAGTATTTATATTACTTGTTCCCCGATGACATTTAAAATCAAGAAAAGCTCTTCAAACTCCAGTTGTTACTATTTTTACTTTACAAAACCTTTTGTCTATGGTTGTTTGCTTTGAGCCACAAATTAACCATTGCCAGTTTTATTAGCCTCAGGTTAACCTACAAAAATGAGTTGCAATTTCTATACCATGTAATTAACCTGAGGGGTAATTCAACTATGAAAATTTGAACATATGAAATAATACCTTTAGAGGTAAATTGAAGCAATTAAATTCAGACACTGTGTGTTACGGCCTGAATTGTGATGACCCACCCACCACCAACACCACCAAAATAAAAGGTGCCCTATACCTCAGTATGTAACTGTATTTGGAAATAGGGTCTTTTTGCAATCGTTGAGGTTAAATAAGGTCATATGGGTGGGTCCTAATCCACTCTGACTGGTGTCTTTCTAAGAGGAGAAAATTGGAGACATGAAGAGAAACCAGAGGTGCACACCAACAGAGGGACAGCATATGAAGAAGCAACAAGAGGGGAACTGTCTGCAAACCAAAGAAGAGACCTTGAGGGAACTAACTCAACCAGCACCTTGATGGACCTCTAGCCTCCAGAACTGTAAGAAAACAAAAGTCTGTTTCTTAAGTCATCCGGTCTGTAGTATTTTCTTACGGCAGCTCTAGCAAACTAATACACTCTGCATTATAAATAGGAATGCTTTAAAAATCTACTTGTGACACCAAATCAAACATGATATTGATTTTGGCCAACTCTACCACCCAATGCATAAAAAGCACACAATCCAACTGACTGTTAGCAGCTCAGTCTTCCTGTAGGACAAAAATCCAACCTGACCCCTAAATTCTGTGTTGTTATACAGAATGTAGTCTGAAATTTTTGCTTCATATTTGAAATTCTGTATTTCATGAGCTCTTAACTTAGGGTCCACAGACCACAAAAGCCTCTTGATACTTATTATAGATCACATTTTGTGAGCTTTGCATATATTCATTGTAATGGGGAGAAGTGTATCATCACAAAAGTTAAGAAACACTTAAATCTTTGGATACTGTTTCTATTTGACCAATCAGTTGGCAATAGAGATTGTTGTTCCCTGATAGAAATAAAATGGAATGGTATGTATTTTATTATTTTGTATTTATTTGTTTTCTGAAATTTACTGTTTTTATTGATTTTAGAGACAGAAGATGGGGGAAGGGAGAGAGAGAGAGAGAAACATCAATGAGAGAAACATCGATTGTCTGCCTCCTGCATGCCCCCAACTGGGGATGAAGCCTGAAACTCAGGCATGTACCATGACTGGAAACAGAACTGGTGAACTCTCAGTGTGTGGGATGACACTCAACCAACTGAGCCTCACCAGCCAGGGCGAATGCTGTGCATTTTAATGAACAGGTTAGATCGACAATGGGATAATAATAAATGAATGAGCTGGCTAGCCCATAGTGAGGTGTTTGACTTAGTGAAGAAAGTCATAAGACTAAAAAAATTTGTCAGAGGACCAGATAAGTCGTGTTTTGTTTTGTTTTTTTCTGGTAACTAAATGTTTTCTAAGACAGTTTACTGGCTTGTAGCTTCCACACTCATAAGGATCACATAAATTCTGAAGAATTTGCAATATGGTAGGTTCTATCTGCACATTTAGTGAATTCTGTTCTATGCAGAGAAGAGCCTGACATTAACGTCTAACCTGGGCCAAGTGCTGTGTCTAAGTCAGTGACACTGTGGGATAGTTCCTCGAAGGCCACAGTTCTTTCTTGACATCATCTGCACCCGATTAAAAAGTTCTCCTAAACAAAGCTAACATCTCCCAAGTAGCAGGTGTTGAATTTGTTGATTGTGGGTTTATATAAATTCTTCTTCCCACCATTCTTCTGGCTTCATCAAATTCAGTACAAGGGATTACCAGGGGTCCTCAAACTTTTTAAACAGGGGGCCAGTTCACTGTCCCTCAGACCGTTGGAGGGCCGGACTATAGTTTAAAAAAAAAACTATGAACAAATTCCTATGCACACTGCACATATCTTATTTTGAAGTAAAAAAAACAAAACGGGAACAAATACAATATTTGTATTTGCATGTGGCCCGCGGGCCGTAGTTTGGGGACCTCTGGGTTAGGCCCTGGGAAAAACTGTCATGAGTGAGAGAATCCAAAAGCTGAAATATGAAACCTCCATGCTGCTGCTCTGGGACCCAGCTGTCTGCTATGGATCAGACCCTAAGAGTAACATAGAAGAAAGGGTATCTTTCATCTCTGCTCACCCCCTCACCTCAAGAATCCATTTTTGCCTACTTTTTTCTACTGGATACTCAGTGTAGCTCTGCTCAGAGAGCACCAAAGCAGGGTGTAGCCTCTCTCAGAGGTGAAGCAAGCAGCAGAGTTAGGAGCTAGGCCTCTGGGACAGCTAGATGACAAGGTCTTTCAAGGGGCCAGCAGTTGTGAACTCTAGCTAGAGCAGTGGTTCTCAACCTTCCTAATGCCGCGACCCTTTAATACAGTTCCTCATGTTGTGGTGACCCCCAGCCATAAAATTATTTTCGTTGCTACTTCGTAACTGTAATTTTGCTACTGTTATGGATCGTAATGTAAATATCTGATATGCAGGATGTATTTTCATTGTTACAAATTGAACATAATTATATAGTGATTAATCACAAAAACAATATGTAATTATATACGTATTTTCCGATGGTCTTAGGTGACCCTTGTGAAAGGGTAGTTAGACCCTCAAAGGGTCACGACCCACAGGTTGAGAGCCGCTGAGCTAGAGGCATCGCCTGATTTGTTACTCCCATCTCAGACAGTGAGTGGAGACATATTCTCAGAAACATTTGATAAAAGGAACTTCTGCAAAAAGGGTTAGAATTCCTGCTACTAAAGGCAATGTGAACTTGGAGCATTGTACTCTGGTTATAAATATAAATGAGACAATTTTTACCACATATGGCACTTGTTATAAATTCCTATTTTACACCGGAAGAAACTAAAGCCCAAAGATGATAATGTTCTCAAAGTTCATAGTAGACCCAGGACTCAAACCTGGATTTACCTGGCTCTGAAGCTGGTGCTTTGCCATAACACCAAGTGTTTCCTTGCCTGACCCATCACCTCTTGTTTGGTAAAATTTGGCAGGTCTCTATGCCTATGTTTAATGCAACTACCTAAAAAATAAAATCATCATTCTTCAGGTAAGTAAATTAAAGAGTACATGCTTGAGGTGGTAAATTAAGCATAGAAAGGGCCTCCCACTAAATGCACATAGCTCTGTTTAAACAGTTGAAATAAAATAGTTGTGGAGACAGGGATAGGGTGTGGGAGTGGAGAAAACCTATTAGTTTATAAAATTCAAGCAAATTGTTCCATATTTTGACTGTGTAAACCAGAGAATCACACTTTCCCATACCAATTTGACTCCCTAATACAGGTTGAATAACCACAAGTAATTAATTAATTGAAGAAAAGATGGCACAACACTTTATTAGTTTCCTATCGCTACTGTAAAAATTACCCTAAACTTAGTGGCTTAAAAAAACATACATGTGTTCTTTTATCATTTTAGAGAGCAGATATCCCAAATCACTTTCATTTGACCAAAATCCAGGTGTCAGGAGGGCTGCAGCCCCTCCACAGGCTCTAGGGGGCACCTGCTTCCTTGCCTTGCCCCCTTCCAGAGCAACATTCCTTGCTTTCCTTAGCTCGTGGCTCCTTCCTTCCTCATCAGTGTCAGCAAAGTATCATCTTGCTCTGGTCATCACATGGTCTCCTGCACCTCTCATCCTCTCTCTTATAAGGACCCTTGTGATTACACAGCTCACCCAGTAATTCAGGAAAATCTCATTAGCTCAAGATGCTTGACCTAATCACATCTGCAGAGATCCTTTTGTCACTTAAGTAGCATTCACAGGCAGAGATGAAGACCTACCCAGATATTTGGGGGGGATAGTATTCAGCCAATTACAGGCATTCATATACAAATTTTATTTATTGAGGTATACTGGAGAGTTGAAGATCGTATTTAGATATTTTAAGCTAACTTCTATATGTTATTAAGGGTGTGGTAATAATATTTGTCCAGTGCTTCCTTTGTGCTTGGCACAGCTCTCTCTAGATATTGTACAGGTTAATAGCAACAAAACAAATGATCAGATAGGTTTTTTTGTTATTCCTGTTTTAAGGATGGGGAAACTGAGGCATGTAAAGTGAGATTACCAAACATGCCCAAGGTCACAACTACTTCTTTAAATTATCCAGATTGCATTTATAAACAGGCTCCTTAAAATGTCATTTCCTATTGCCCAGGCAGTTATTCCAGTACATTACACAGTACTTGATAGACTTACAGCTACAATGTGTTCTTTGTATCGAAGTTTTTTTCAGATGAACTTTCATTTCCTTGCTTTGGTATTCTTACTTGGAATGATTTCTAAACAATAAACCTGCTAATCTCTTATTCTGCTACCAGTAATGATAATCCTAATTTTATTTCCTGAGTACCTTTCTTTCCTCCAAAGGTCACATAGTTTAGGCTAGGGTTACATAGTAAAAGAAAGCAATTTCTCTCACGGAAGAGGCATGTGATAGATAGCAGGCCTTGGCAGGTCTTGGCTTATCCTCAATTTCTCTTGTTACCCCTTTTGAAAGTTTTCTCTGGATGTGTTTCTCATAACTTTTGAAACTTCTTTTCATACCCTTGTTTTCAATGGCCCCTTATAGGCTCACACATGGAAATCTGTGTCCCTTATCCTTATAGGGCACCCATGTTCTTATTTTTCTTTGTAGCAGGGGAGGGGAGAATAAAAAAAAAAAAAAAAAAGCTGTCATTTAAGATCTTTACACCCATTCCTTAACTTTTGAAGCTTTCTTTAAACCTCAGCTATATGATTCTATGTGGGGACAAAGAAGAGTCCTTTTTTTATTTAACTTCTTTCTGGATTTTTGAAGATCGCATATTAAGTAGTAGAAAGTTTAGAATTTGGAGATAGTGAAAGTTGCTTGGCCCTAAACTCATTGGAAACAATTATTGAGCTGTTTTGTTTAGCCTTTGAGTTACCCCAAGCATGCAAGATTTGCTATGTTATTGGGTTATTTCCCTTGTAACATTATCAGATTATATAACTTCCTGGTTCCTTCAACTTAATTAAGTGGAGAAACCCTGATGGTGAGAGTTTCATGCACTATACCATGGAGGAGGGAGAATGGTTTTCAGCAGATTCTGGCCTTTTAACACCCCTTAGCCCATGACATAATTAGTGATTTATTACATTTCTCTCTATCCCGAACAAAGACATAAATATTCCATGGTAATATTATGCATAAAGCAGTGGCATATTAATGAAATGATGCCTAATTGGCTGCAGTTATTGGTCAAGCTGTGTTGAAATGAAACCTATAGGAAAAGGTTGATTTAATTTTTCTAACCATGAACAGCACTAAGAGCAGATGATACTGAGAGAAGGCCCTGAACAGTCAAGAGCCAGGAAGTTAGAAGTTAATTAGTACAGTGGTGGGAATGCATGAGCTAATTAAAAAGCTGAGACAGACATCATACTTGTAGCTTTATATCAGTCTCAACACTTATTTTAATAGATCTTGAGAGAGAGAAAATCTGAAAGCATTGTTCTTATGACTAAGTTCAGGGTGACCTGTAAAACTTTTTAATTACAACGTTATTGAAGAAGAAAGTTCTGAAATAGAATAGGGAACAGGTTCCTCAAGTGACTTAGCAGTTTTCAGTAGCATCCACCGTTGGAGTGAAAACAAAGATTTCTAATCTTAGAACTTGGCAGGTGAGTGAGTAACAGATTTCTCGATATGGTATTTTGATTTTTGAGAAATACATGGATTTGTGACTTTTTTCTTTTGCCTGCTCCACATTCAGCACATATTTTATTACCCACTTGGGAGGTTGATTACAAATATTTTTCATTAAAAGAATTCTTGGTTCTATGTTAACTGAACAGTTTACTACACCTTTGCCTTTTGGGGGATCTGTAAGATAGTTCAATCTGCGAAAGTGAGTATATCCTTGAATATGCTGATAGTAAGATAGATGTAGGCTTGTGCATGTGTGTGTTTGAAATGGAAGAGAGGACCTAATTAAAAAGTTTAGGGTTTTAGTTTTAGAATTTCTTTCTGAACATCATTGGTTTCTGTCACTTTATTAATTTCTTTCTCAACTGTTTTATTTTACTGATTTCAAATGTTGGCAAGAAGGTGCAGAGTTGTTTGAGATATTTTTACACCCTGCAGCACACCATCTTAGGTTTCTTTAAGTGCGATGAATGTTGTATTAATGAGGGCTGTTGTCAACACTATGCCAATAAAACTGCCAATTAAGACAAGAAAAGGTACTCCTAGAGATTTTTTTAAACATAAATTTGCTAGGTAATTGGGTTATATAAAAAACATTTAAAAAAATAAATTCCCTGCTAATAAAATGCTTTTGAGTCAACTGGATTCTACCTATAAATTTTGCTCTTCCTTGTAGTCTCTATACCAGCCTTGCAAATAACCCCTTATTCACTTGCCCACTGCAAGTAACCATGTGGGCCTCGGGAGTAATAAAGACTATGAGTTTGCTGTTCATGCAGATGTCTC
This sequence comes from Myotis myotis, assembly GCF_014108235.1. Taxonomy (NCBI): domain Eukaryota; kingdom Metazoa; phylum Chordata; class Mammalia; order Chiroptera; family Vespertilionidae; genus Myotis; species Myotis myotis. The sequence continues at coordinate 154,479,621 of NW_023416313.1, read as the reverse complement.
CTGAGGTGAGGGCAGGTGGGGAAAATATAGAGGAAACCAAATTTTGAAAATTATTTTCAAGGCTGATATAACACACTTTACAGAATGAAAACAGAAGGTCTTTAGGCTTTGCATTATATGATAGGGAACACTAAAGCCATTTTTTGCTATGGTGGCAAACAGATACAAGCCAGCCTCTCAGAGAATATGGTACTTTGCCCTGACAAAGTAAATTGTGAAAATGCCAGATTTACATACCATTCCGTCTTACAGAATGAAGTCATCTATACAGAATGAAGTCATCTAGCACAGTAAATCCTTTTAGTTGTCTTTCTTCAGTAGGTCATTCCTCACTTACTGTACACTAATATTTCAAACACAGTATGGTTTGTTGTGAAGTATTGTATGTCTAAAATTCTTAAATACTTTCAAACAGAAGCTAAATTGTCCTTGGTTATTAACATAAGTTTAAAAATTATCAGTAAATTTTTTTCATGACCCACATGTTTAGAATCATCGTAATTGTTTAGGAATGGTATAAAAATAACCATACCCTTTGGTTATGGTTATTTAACATTAAGCCAATTCAGTATGCATTTTGCCTCCATAAACTTGGTAATACTCTGAAAACTCCCCTTACACTACTGGTAGCTTGATGTGAGCTTCTATTTTTTCCTTCTCTATCAGAAGAAAAAAATTACTTCTTTAAAATTATCATTTTTATTTAGAGGTCATTTAACTCTTTTCTTCATTATAGTCTCACGCAAAACATAAGAGGCCTAATATCTCTGTGTTAGTAAAGAATTTCCATATAATTTAAAATATTTTACCTTTCTTTCATATTACTCAAACTAAGTTCACCCATCCACCCATCCACTTAATCATCCAATACTGATTAAATGCCTACTGGGTTAGGCAATAGGACAAATATAAATATACTAGAGGCCCAATGCATGAATTCATGTGAGACTAGGCCTTCCTTCCCTCGGCTGCCGGCACCAGCTTCCCTCTGGCACTCGGACCTGGGCTTCCCTCGTAGTCCCGGCTTTGTCCCAAAGGACCTCCAGAAGGATGTCCTGTCTAATTAGCATATTACGCTTTATTATTAGATATAATCTCTTCTTTTGAGTGTATTATTTAAAGTGCTGGCAGGGAAACAAAAGAATTTAATAAAAGGACCATGTATAGAGGTGTGTGCAGAATTGAAGAATCTGAAAGGGGTGTTGAGGTAGCCAGGCCCCGGCAGCTGTGGGAAGACTAAACTATTCCTCGTCCTGAAAGGGGAAAGTGAGGGAATGGTGTCAGTAGTACTTGTCCAGAGATAGAGCTCGGGAAGCAGGGTGACGAGGCAGAAGAGTTCAGCCACTGTCATAAACACAGCAGGAAGGCAGAAAGAAAGCAGAGAAAGAAATATTCCAAATTATCTTTTTTATTCTCCTGTGTGGGCCTCCCATTGGCCAAACCCAACAGAATGCCAGAGGGCAAGAGTCTGAGTGATGCAATCCAACTGGATTCACACTAGGGCAGAATAGGACAGAGTAAATCGGGGGTATGAGAAGCAGCCTCTAAGGTGGATCTCAGCCCTCCCTCCTGGTATTCACTCGCTTGTGTAATATCTTCCCCTTGAAGGTGGGGTGAACATATTCACACACTTCTGATGAACAGAATATGATAGCAGTGTTGGAATGTAACTTCCACGACATGGCTTCAGTCTGGCTTCCATCTGGGGTTTCCACAGTGGGTACTCTCTCTTGCCCTCACACTTGCCCACTCTATGGGAAGCCAGCTGCCATGTTACGAACTGCCCTATGGAGTTTCCCTGGCAGGAAAATGAGAAAAGTCTCCAGCCTAACAAGGAACTGAGGCCTTTAGTCCAAGAACCCATGAGGAAGTGAATCCTGCCAATATCCATGTGAATGAGCTTGGAAGTGGATCCTTCACTAATCAAACCTTTGGGTGAGGAAAATGAGGAGCCCCAAATAGCCAAAGGACTGTCTCAGCTTCTGATTGAATGGAACAATTACTATGTTTCCAGGCAAAAAATTGTCCTACCTTGAGAATTAGAACTCTAAAACTTCTAGACCCTTAAGTGAAATACAAGATATAATAATGAGAGAGGTAACTCCCACCTGAATCTCTATACTCTGGCCATGGGGAAATGGCACTATATATCTACTGTTAGTTTAAGGCATAGTACATTGGATAGCATAGCAACCTGAATTCTCCAGCTGTTGTATCAGCCTCAGCTGATGAAAATGTATGTTTTTGAATATATTCAGAAGCTGTAGAATAGCCATAGGGTGGATCTATTGACTTATTGCAGCTGTTGTCAGAATTGAATCAAGACTTTATTCATCACCTGAACTCCACAAGTCCCTATCTGACCACTGGACCGTGGTAGTGTTTTGTATCCTAAGGACTAGCATTATCCGAGTCACTATCTAAAAACTTCCAGTACTAGGGATTTCCCTTCCCCAGTAAAAATCATCCTGGTAAGTGACCATAGGTTCATGGAGAGGAGCCATGGAGGCCATTTGTGGCCATATTGCAGGGCACATTCACCCTCAAAGGGCTCTGGCCTGCTCTGTAATTAAAGGGCTTCAGGTCTGTGAATGGGCTTACATCTGGGAACTGGGTATGAGGCTAAGAATTCTTATTACAATTTAAGTCAGTATTTTTATCTTATATAAATTAGGAAACATCCTAGAAGGCTGCCCATCTATTTAATCCCCAGTGAAGTTATGATCATTTAGTCATTGACACATATCCATGCTGGTCAAAATACTTTGATTACCACCCTGTAAATATCTCTTATTAGGATAATTGTGCTTACCTTTTCTCTGATACTTGGCTGTAATACAATATGATCCCTTTTTATTTGTTCTATACAAGTCAGAGAGTTCATTTTCATGGCAAGAGCTCCCATGTCCTTCATCAGCTATTAGGGACAGCCACCACAGAAGTTCTGAAGGATGCTGCTATTCCCCTCACCAATGCATTTTAGTATGCTTTGATGAAGGAGGTGTCCTCCAGGATGATCTGGGGTCAGGAAGGTAAGGGAATGATGGAGCAAACTGCACATTTAAATCTATTCTAACATTCTCATTTCTCTATGCCATCAAGCTTCCTTTTCTACATTTTATCAAGAAAAGTATGTAGTCACAATCTCATTGACCACAGCCAACTATTGAATCCAGGCTCCTAGTAATCAACCGTTAGATTCACTCTCAGCTGAGTTTATTCTTGTATTATATAATAATTATTGTATTGTTTTCTTTACAAACAATTGTAAACCTACCTTTTTCCCTACCGCGTGTGTGTGTGTGTGTGTGTGTGTGTGTGTGTGTGTGTGTGTGATATACAGAGGTTCTCAAAGTTTAATATCACCAGAATCACCAGGTGGATTTGTTAAAACAAATTTCCAGGCCCCATGTCTTAGGATTTCTCAGGCATAACAGGATGGGTCTTGGGAATTTGCATTTCTAACAAGTTCTCAGGTGATATTGATACTGGCTGGTCCAATGACCACACTTTGAGAATCACTAATTCAATCTTACAGTTCATTTGCCTTGACCCAATCTCTTTAGAATTCAATCTAATTCATGCATGTCAGATTTTTGCTTTTAAAAATTAGCAAGAGGATTTCCTCCCAGAGCAGACCTTCCAATTTTCTCTCTGAGTTGTGCTGAGATTTAATTCTCATATGGCCCTGGAGGCAATGAGGGGTGGTGATGAATGGGGCAGGCATATCTTGAGGAGAACAGATACCACCTTGAGAGGCAACTGTCCCAAGTGAAGTTATTGAACAGTTTCTCTGCAAGGAAGACTAGTCCCTAGATGGGAGAGAGCTGCTTCATCTCTTAAGAGAGGTTCAAGAGGATTTGGAGATTCTAAGTGCTCATTCTCATTTATGTCTGCCCAAATGTCACCATCCCAAATCTTAGTGTTCACTTGTTCCCAACAAGTGCCTCTATGTTAACACAAAAAAATATATGCATTCAAAATGTGGACCGTAGGTTAAAACGTCTACAGAAACTTCCTCGATATTCCCTTCATGCTTTGGTATAAGAGTTCAAACACTAAGCTTATCATTTTCCTTTTATAAGCTTTACATTGTAGAGCTAGTCAACCCATCCCACAATCTTTTAATCATCACTGTCGCCATAGTGATCAAATAACACAGCCACATGTGATCTAATGCCTTGCCCAGCTGACACTCCAGCCAATATCAATATCAGTTATAATCTAAGTAATTGTGTTGTAACTGCATGTCATGAATTGCAATTTATGACTCACTTTCTTCACTTAATTATCTTCTCAATAAACTTGTTCAAATTGAGTAACCTCATTTTTACATACCAATACGATCTCTCTCACAATTGCTTCCCCAATTACTTTACATCTTGGTGTTCTTCATATGAGTTCAAAATGTGGTTCAGAAGTATTTAATCTAAACAGCTAAAAGTTTCCTATAACAATATTCAGTGACAAAACAACTTTTGAAATAAAATAATTTTCTAAGAAAATAAATGCAGCTGGAATTTAGCATCCAAATTAATTACTTTGCATTTAATGCCTGTTATTCTTTCTTTCACCCAATGAATAAATACCTTTCAACACTTCCTATGCACCAGGAAAACAAACTATAGAACTAGAGATACAGCAATAAGGAGGTGGGTAGGTTCTTCTGTTTGCCCTTCCAAGACCCATGCTTCATCCTTCTCTGTCTTTCTCTGTGCCCCAAGATGCTAATCCCCGTGAACTACATGGACAGGCTTACTTACTCTGACTTTCTGTGAGATTCAGCTAGTGGGAGGCATTGGTAGGAAATGGGAGGGCAGATGGAGAAGGAGATAGGGCCATTTCTTCCTCTGTGATTTCCCTTTCTTGGTGCACTATTGTGATAGTATCTGTATCTATGCTCCTATTGAGTGATTTCTCTTCCATTGCTCTAGCCTCTAAAAAGGTCCAATGACACCATTTTCTTCCTTTGGCTATCAGACTTACAGGTACTATTATCTTCCTGATGTTGCTAGTTTTTGCTTAATTTTGCCCACAACTCTAAAATTTTTTCATTCAACTTCTTTCAAATCCCAGCTTCCTGACATTAGTTTGACCGGTACAATGTGGTACAATAGTATAGGACATTCTTTGCCTTCATGAAACTGATAACGTAGACATTTAATATATTATGAATGGAAAGCACAAAGTGCTATGGGACCAAATAGAGGCGTATCTTGCTTAGTCTGAGATGTCCAGAAAGGTTTGTCTTGTGAAAACTAAGACTAGAGAGGCAAGTGCACGTGTATTTATGTTTTGGCAAACAGCCTTCTGTTTTTGTATCAGAGATCTGTGAACTAAAACTGTTTGAGAATCTTGAAAATTGACCCTACAGAAAACATTTTGCTAGATTTGTATTTGTTAGAATAAGGTAAATTTTACCTAATTCAATTTCACAGTTCCTTTTCTTTTACCTAAAACCCTTAGAAGCCTTCCTTGCCAGGTCACTGTCCATGCAAATTGGGAAAATTATCTCCTCCCTGAGATAGTTCACAGGCCTCTAAATTCCAGTGACCTTTAAACTCTCAGTGGTTGACACTAACAAAGGCTTATCTCTTAGCTGGGAGTTCTGTTTCAGGTCATAGGATGGTAGAGTAATGGCTGAATGATTGCCAGTCTCTTGGCAGAGGGGAAAGAGGACCTGTGAACCATTTGCTGGCTCTTAAAGGCTCTTCTTGAAAGTGACTTCTGTTGCCATTGTTCATTTCATTGGCCAAAAGAAATAACATGATCAGAAGGCAGAGATGGATGGTGTCTCAGCAAGGGAATCCTCCATAGGGAAGGAAAATAGAAAATGTGGCCTGGCTGGTGTGGCTCAGTAGTTGAACCTCAACCTATGAACCAGGTGGTCACAGTTAGATTCCTAGTCAGTGCACATGCCCAGCTTGCAGGCTCGATCCCCAGTAGAGGATGTGCAGGAGGCAGCTGATCAATTATCTCCTCTCATCATTGATGTTTCTGTCTCTCTCTCCCAATCCCTTCCTCTCTGAAATCAATTAAAAAATATTTTAAAAAATTGGTGAATAGTAACAAAAACTACTACATCTACCAGATCAGATGTTGCCAATCATTCTTTCACCCAATGAATAAATACCTTTCAACACTTCCTATGCACCAGGAAAACAAACTATAGAACTAGAGATACAGCAATAAGGAGGTGGGTAGGTTCTTCTGTTTGCCCTTCCAAGACCCATGCTTCATCCTTCTCTGTCTTTCTCTGTGCCCCAAGATGCTAATCCCCGTGAACTACATGGACAAGATACGCCTCTATTTGGTCCCATAGCACTTTGTGCTTTCCATTCATAATATATTAAATGTCTACGTTATCAGTTTCATGAAGGCAAAGAATGTCCTATACTATTGTACCACATTGTACCGGTCAAACTAATGTCAGGAAGCTGGGATTTGAAAGAAGTTGAATGATAAAAATCATTTAGTCTTGAAAAGTCTTGGGAAGCGAAAGTCTTTTCCATGAGATACAAAATTAATGTTGAGTTTTTAACTAGGACTAACTGATAAGACCAAATGTTCCTTTCCATCCACACATTAGTATTCTGCATTAATAGTATTAAAATATTTCAACTGACAATAATTATTCTACATTTCAAAAGAGAGCAGAATTAAGGACATATAAATTTAATTTCCTTTTGCCTGAGAGGGAAGAGGAGTCAGTGGTGAAGAAAAAGAAAGAAAATCCTAAAAACAAATCTGGTAGATTAATTTATTTGTTATTTATTAACTTATATCTTCACCTTTTATTTTTTGAAAATATTTGAGGGGATTTAAAAAAACAATCCTTTCTAATTATTTTTATTATACTTTGAAATATCAAGTCAAATTAATATCCACTACAATTTTCTAAATAATTACTTATCTGTAAAAACTGTTTACTTTTCCAAGTCAGAATATAAAATTATATGCACTGAAAATAAAAATGTTAAAATTATTTGTATATATAGGTACTAACAAAAATTAAATGTGGAAAAATTAAAATCAATGTTTGTAAGGAAATATAGAAGAATGTTCTTTTGTTTAACTTCTGAAACTATTATAACAATTATGTGGTGAATAATTTTAAGCATTTATTGTCTATTATTTATCAAACATATCAAATACCCCCCATTATTTTGATTTCATCAATGCTTGCATAGTAAATTTTGCTTGCATTAAAAACCTTGCCTGTTTCATTTCTGTCATTTTTTTGTGTGGATAAATTAAATCATATGAAAAATATGTTCTCCTTCATCATACCTGAACAGTTTTCAAACACCAGTAATCCTCTGTGTATTTGCACATGCTCAGATACATAGATGAGAAATGAAAAACAACATTAGAATTATGAATCCACATAATCCAAAATACACGCAATTGCTGAACACAATCAATTAAATTTTAGTCTACTGGGTTATACAAAAAGAGCAAAGCCAATGTACAGAAATCTTATTGGTAAAATGAAAGCTCAAATTGAAAATGACCATAATTAAAATGTCATTCAATCAAATTCTAACATATTATTATAATTGCAATGAGAAAATTTTCCAGCTTTAAATTCTCTGTTTGTAAGCTAGTTTTTCCTGTTCATCTAGCAAGTTGCTCTATTTCAGAGAAATATGTTTTCCATTTCAATAAACTAGTTTACTTAAATATTGCTGTTGCTATTGAGTCACCATTTCAAATTTAGTTTGTTGGACTTTTGCATTCATCTAATTACTCAGAAACACACAGCTGGACAGAGAAGATTATTCATGTTTTTACCAGAGCCATCATGCTCCATGAGGAAAAAGAAATGACAGATGGGCATACCGTTTATGATGTGCCCAATATTTTCAAAGCTGTAGTAGGCCACTTTCAAATGATTGATTTAGAATCTAGGGCATTTATATATTTGGACAACATTTTAGAGGGGGGAAAAATAGGTGTAACATTGAGCCTGTTGTCATCAGTTTTTAAGCTCATTTTACAGAGAAGTTCTCAATGAAGGGAATCAGTGGTTAAACATGCATTCTCTACATTTCTTGAGAAATGTTCTTTTCCAATTAGATTCTTAAAGACTTTTTTCCTTCTATAATGTATTATTATTACAGCACTAGAAATACAGAATGTATATGTACCATTACATTTCAAAATTGCAATCAGATTTATGATTCTGAAACTTATAATCTGGCTTGAAAGTCAAAACACCTGGGTTCTTGTCCCAGGTTCTTGTCCCAAGTTCTGTCACCAACACACTGTGTAGCCAAGCACTAGTTACCTGGTATATCTGTGTTTCTGTTCTTTCAGTTGTAAATTAAAAAAGGAAATATTTTCTTCAACCTATTTCACAGGGATTTATTAGAATACTAGAGGCCCAGTGAATGAAATTCGTGCATGGGTAGGGTTCCTAGGCCTGGCCAGTGATCAGGACCAATCGGGGCCTTCTGGCTGCCATCCAGGGCCTCCCTTCCTCAGGCTGCCGGCCACTGGCTGGGGCCTTCCTTCGTTCCGCACCACCCCCTGGTGGTCAGTGCACATCTTGGTGAGCAGTCGAACTTTCAGTCAGTAGAACTCTCGAGGGGACAATTTGCATATTAGCCTTTTATAATATAGGATATGAAACAGAACTTGTTAAAGTAGTCAGAGTTTGTCAAAAGAAAGATGATCCATAAATCCATTTAATAATTATGCAACACTATATAGCCTACCAGACCAGAAATACCTTCTTAAATAAGAAGTACAATGAATAAAATTATTAAGAAAAAGAACTGGGAATAAACCTTTTGAAAAAGAATATTAAATATATCAATTTATCAGTTTAAAAACCTCTAAAGTTCTATGGTGCAATTTTATAAACAAAACATTTGGCAATAGAGATGGAATTGAGTGCAAATATTAGTCTTACTCCCAATGCACTGAATAGGTAACAATGAATTTCAAAAAAGAATTTCATCAATGGTCTCCAACTTGCTGAGACAGCTTGAGAGTAGAATCTAAAAGACTTGCTTACTAATTGGGGAAAGATAAGGGAGAGAGGAAGTTAAGAATTATATTGGAGACTAAATAGTGGATAATATCCCCTAAAACAATAAATTGGTAGAAGTATGAGTTGGGGTAATGGGAGTAGGAGTGTAGCATATCAAGATATTAACCTTAGTTTTCAATGTGCTAGAGATGCAGGTGCCCAGCATTCTTTAAATTAATTTTATTCCTATTTTGTTTTGCAGAGGTTTCACCTAGTCATGTTTACTAGAATTTGAAGACCCTGGTGTTCTTGATAGAAATCTTTAAAAATATCTTTATTCTTTAATATAAAGTAGTTGAAAAGAATGAGATAAATCTATATGCACTGATAAGGAATAATGTCGTAGATGTACTTGAAAATACTAAGTACACAACAGTGAATATAGTATGTTCCCCTTGGTGAAAAATAAAAGTGATATATGCTTATGTATTCATAAACTCATTCTGGAAAGATATGGAAAAATTGGTAATTTGTTGTTTCACAGGAAGAGATCTGGGGGACTGGAAGTCTGAGAAGAGAGAGAGAATAATTTTATGCCTGGCTCTGAAATTTACATTTTGTGACATGTAAATAGTCACTCCAGCTTTCTTTTGAATAGTGTTCACATAGTTTATTTTTTATCCATCCCTTTACTTCTAACCTGTCTGTGCCTTCATATTTAAAGTGAATTTCTTGTAGACAGGGTATAGTTGAGTCTTTCTTGACCAGTCTTTCAATGTACATTTTAAGTGTTTAGACATCGGCATTTACTATGTTATTGATATATTTTTATTTAAATCTACCATCTTGATATTTGTATTCTATCTCATCTTTTCTCCTTTCTTTTCTCTTTTTTTCTGCCTTCTTTTGGACTAAATGAACACTATATATTATTCCATATAAACTCCATTTTGGCTTATTAGCTATAAATCTTTGATCCATAATTTTTAGCATTTGTTCCAGGGTTTATATGTGGCAGATAGTGTGATAAGTGCATTTATATACATTTTTAATCTCCACCTCATAATGTAAGTATAAATATTCCTGTTTACAGGTGAAGGAAAAACATTTTGCTGAAATTACAAATTAATGTCTCAGAACCAGAATTCAAACCCGTATTTGCCTCACTCCACAACATACTTTGGAATATTAGGAAAATAATGGAATAGATTTTCAGCCTTTCATATAGCCAGGAGTCCATAAAAAAGACAACCCTAGCCAGTTTGGCTCGATGGATAGAGCATCAGCCTGCGGAGTGAAGGGTCCCAGGTTCGATTCCAGTCAAGGGCACATGCCTGGGTTGTGGGCTCGATCCCCAGTGGGGGGTGTGCAGGAGGCAGCCGATCAGTGATTCTCTCTCGTCATTGATGTTTCTAACTCTCCCTCTTCCTTCCTCTCTAAAATCAATAAAAAAATATATTAAAAAAAGACATTTAGCTAACTTTTGAATTTGTTGTTCTCCATGATGGAGTACAGAAAAAGCATACCTAAAAGAGACAGAATGAATCTCAAGCATGCAATTTTTAACAACGATTTCATACAATAATTAATATAACACAACAATTTGTGTCTTTCAAAACAAGGGTTGATTAGTGTTGAAGCATAGACAAAGGAGATCCAGGAGGTAAATGATGGCAATGTCCTTCCGGATATATCTTGGGAATAAGATGTTTTAGTCAAAATAATCATCTGGCCATTTCAGTGGCAGACATAGTATAGAGATTAAGAGCATTAGAAACTTTAGAATTAGACTACCTGGGTTTGAATCCTGACTTTGCCACTTTTTAGTTCTAGGACTTTGGAAGATGTTATGGAATGAATGTTTGTGTCACCTGAAATTCATAACTTGAAGCTCTAGTCCATAATATGATGATATTTGGGGTTGGGACCGTGGAGAAGTAACTAGGTCAGGAGGTTGTACCCCTGTGAATGAGTGCTCTTATAAGAAGAGACTCTCCCTGTCATGTGAGGATACAGCCAGAAGGTGTCTACCTGCAAACCAGGAAGAGAACCCTCACTAGAACATGATGATGCTGGCATTCTGATCTTTGACACCCCAGCCTCCAGAACTGTAAAAAAAAAAAAAAAAAAAAAAAAAAAAAAAAAAAAAAAAGTCTGTTGTGTAAGCCACACAGACTATTGCACTTTGTTAAAGCAGCTCAAACTAAGACAGTAAGGTTATTTAACTTCCTTGTGCTTGGTGCCCTCATCTACAAATACGAATAACAATGAATCTTACTTCACAGTTTTGCAGCAATGTTTAAAAGAGCCACTATACATAAAACACTTCAAGACAAGCAATAACAAGTGTTGGAGAGACAGGTACAACCACTATGGAAAGCAGTCAGGTGATTCCTCAAAAAATTAAGAATATAGCTACCATACAACCCAGAAATCCCTCTCCTGAGTATATACCCAAAAAGCTCGAAATCATGTATTCTCAAAGATATATGTACCATATGTTCATTGCAGCATTAGTCACAGTGGACAAGTCATGGAAACAACCAATGTGTCCCACAATAGAGGACTGGATAAAGATGTGGTACATATACACAACTGAATACTATTCAGCCATAAGAAAGGATGAAATAGGGCCATTTGCAACAACATGGATGGACCTTGAGAATATTACGCTAAGTGAAATGAATCAGTCAGGAAAGGCTAAGAACCATATGATTTTACTCATATGTAGGATATAAAGCTGAATCTTGTGAACACAAACATCAGTGTGGTGGTTGCCAGAGGGAAGGGGGTGGGAGTAGAAGGGGGTCCTAATATATGGTGACAGGAGAAGATTTGACTTTGGGTGGTGGGCACATGGTACAATATTCAGATCTTGTAACATAGAAACCCACACTAAAACTTATATAATTATGTTGACCAATGTCATCCCAATAAATTTAATTAAAAAATGAAATATCACCTTTGCCTGAATGGATTAAAAAAAAAAAAGAACACTTCAAAAGTGCCTGGCCCATATGAACTGCAATTATTATTACTATAGATGCACCAAGACATTCATACTATGATGTCCTTACATTTATGCTCCAAATAATTACTTCATTCCTTTTTTCCTGAATCCTCACCAGGCAACCTTCTGATGGCTTCCTGTATGCCATGGCATCAGGGATGTGCCCTGACTTGAGATTTAAATCCTTTCAATGTCTCTGAGGAGTAATCACCTGTGGCATTTTCTATTTGATTATCTGAGTCTTTACCAATCAGTACATCATTGAAATGTGCTGCCAAGGGAGCAGAATTCAGGGACAGCCTGCAGCTTTTTTTATTACCAGCAATAGTGTTTGGCTATGGAGAGTTCCCTTTAAGTAAACTGGCGAGGGATTGAGATATTTTTGAGGCTGACTTTCTATTCACCTATCTTGTTGGCTCTACAAACTAATACATAGAGTCATTTGTATGTAACAATTTGAGACTTTAGGATGTGATCTCACAAAGGCCTTTGAAAGGTGAATCTCAGGCAATCATTTCACTGTCTATCAGAGGAATTGCTTTAAACTCTACTTGTTGACAGTGATTGAGCTGTAGTCACCTTTACACTATACATACAGAACACTATGCATGCAAGGGTCTTACTAAGCCATGTTTTCTTGAAATTTAGGAAAATTACTCATAGGCAAATGGATATTACTAATCCTATCTAATAAAGAGGGAATATACTAATTGACCCTCATGCTGTCACAAAGATGGCGGTGCCCACAGCCAATAAGGAGGGAAATATGCTAACTGACCATCACACCCTTAAAGATGGCGGCACCCACAGCCACAAGATGGCCGGCAGGGGAAGGCAGTTGTGGGCAATCAGGCCAGCAGGGGAGGGCAGTTAGAGGCGACCAGGCCAGCAGGGGAGAGCAGTTGGGGGCGACCAGGCCTTCAGGGGAGGGCAGTTGGGGGCGATCGGGCTGGCAGGGGAGTAGTTAGGCGTCAATCAGGCTGGCAGGGGAGTGGTTAGGAGGTGATCAGGCTGGCAGGCAGAAGTGATTAGGGGCAATCAAGTAGGCAGGCAGGCAAGCAGTTGGGAGCCAGCAGTCCCAGATTGATGAGAAGGATGTCCAAGGGGTCCCAGATTGGAGAGGGTGCAGGCTGGGCTGAGGGACACCCCCTCCCCCAGTGCACAAATTTCATACACCGGGCCTCTACTTAAAAATAAGTTTTCCCCATTAACATGAATCTTCTTAAAAACACCTTGCCAGGACTCAATATTAGTATGTTACTATGGTCAGGATTAATATATATATAAAATAAATTTTTATTGATATAAGAGAAGAAAACAGAGGGAGAGAGAGATAGACACATCAATGATGAGAGAGAATCATTGATTGGCTGTATCCTGCATGCCCCACACTGGGGATTGAGCCCACAACCCGGGCATGTGCCCTGACCTGGAATAGAACCATGACCTTCTGGTTCATAGATCAATGCTCAACTGCTGAGCCATGCTGGCTGGGCAGGATTAGTATATTTGTTTGAAAGTAAATTAAACTATTTCCTTAAAAAATACTGTTGTTTATAACTTAGACTTCCATAAATACAGATGGACTTTCCTTCAAATACTATTAGTTTGAATGAACTCTTTATTCTACATTTCTTACTCCAACAGTGTATAATGTCAACGAAATAGCATAAATGTTTCTTCTCCTCCTTATGTTATTTTGTGAGTCATTCTGTCTTGGTGGGCAGCCATGGAAGTAACCCACTCAGATCTCCTTTCAAACATCCCTGCTGTAGTGAGCACAGATGCCTGACACCTTTCAACTGGGGAGTTCATGGCAGGCCATGCTTCTTTCCCCTGGGCTGCTTCCCAGTTTTTGAGCACAGTAGGAGCATTAACCTGGTCTTTCTTATAAGCACAGCTTCAGCTGGCCCTAATAACTCTACAGGCACAGAATCCCATTCAGAAGAGTATTTAATAAGAAAAATCACTTTATAGGGAAGGAGGTATGGGAGTGGGCCCATATTCATGGGATCTGTCATATCAATACTGCAGTATTGACATGAAGCTGCCTTCATAGAGTACTTGAAAGGCTTACTGAAGGAAGAGCTAACTGAGCAGCTGAGAGGCAGTAATTTGAAATGATAACCACACCATTCCTCAGGATATAGTACAGGCACTGAATCAGAGATCTCTATATGGCACTGTATCTCTTATACAAAAGATACATGGATCTGAGAACCAAGGGGTGAAAGCAAGGATGGCCTCATTTATAGTCCCTCCCAATGACCCACTGGGGAACTTTGTGCGTCACCTGCTAACTCTGGGCTGAGCAGGGTCAGAGATGCTATTACTCAAAGGTTCTCTGTTTTGCCAGGGGTGACAGCAGTGATCCATTAAACTACTAGTAGTAGGACACATTTAACTCTTTGTATCCAGGGGCAAACAAGCGGGGAGAATTGACTCTGATTAGCAGAAAGAGATGGGGCTGGAAACAAGGAGAAATACATGTATATTTCCTTGCCTAATGGTAACTGTGAATGAACACAGGCAGAAACCCCAAGGTAAGAAGAGTATGATGACCAAAGTCCAAGACCCCTGAGGAATGAATGGTTAGGTGGCATGACCAGGTAATTCAACAAGATCTGTGGAGGCCATAGCTGAGAGAAAGGGGTATGAGGATGCATAGTGGAGAACAGAATAAGTACCAGAATAGCCCCAAACAAACTGCAATGAGAGGGACTACAGTTTGACCCATTATTTTCCCCTTTCTAAGTTTATCCTTAGCAAGAGGGGTTCATAGGAATCAGCGAAGAGCTTTATGATGAACTGATTGATAGATTCCAGCTGAAGCACTTTGGAATCCACTGCCAAGTTTGCACCAGGCCAAGCTTTTCCTGCACTGCTCTCAGACAATGACTGAGTATGGAAGAAGTACTAGAACTGGGCTGTTCCTGACCAAATTTGGATTCTTCTAATGGACTTTAGGTCAGGACTTCCCATTGGTTGGGTCTATTTCAGAACTTCAAATACATATTAAACTGGAATAGATTGAACCCACTACTTATACTTTGGCCCTGAGGGTCCATTCAAGCACAGAGCCTCTGTATGGCAGCTCTGAGAAGAAGGCCTTCATGTGGGGAACTATACAGTTTTTTAAGAAGACACACACATGTAATAGTGTTACATTAGGCAACCAGAAAAAAAAATTATTAAGTGACAGAATTCAGATAGAAAGTTTCAAAAAGGCGGCGGGAGATGGCGAGAGAAACAATATTTGAAGAGGGTGAGGGGGATCAGAGAAGAGATGCTTAATAAAAAGGCACTTACTTAACACCATCATTGGACCCTCATCTTCCACTACTCTTAGCCTTACTCACTCTGCTTAAGCCACACTGACCAGCCTTGTTCTTCCACAAAAACACAGGCACAGTAGGGGTTCAGAATGTCACCCTCAGATGTGCTCTGTGGTATGAAGATTATTTTGAGCTAAAGGCAATGGAGATCCTGTGGGCCCAGCCCCCTTTAACCACCAGAAGAATTAGAATGAGGGACCTTTCGCATAATGCTATTGTCAAAGATAACCTTTTCTGACCTATGTATATGTGAAGGTAAACTACTAATTACTGAACATATGCTGCTCTTATCATCCTATAATGATCCTCTGAAACCCCAAGGTGCGTGATCTCATCCTTAGCCAAGAATGCCATATATACTTCATTTTTCTGTCTCTGAACCTCTTATGTATGGGGTCTCCAACTCTCTCATGTATGTGGTGTCCCCATATGTAGGTATGTAATTAAATTTATTTTCTCTTATTAACGTCTCACATAGATTTAATTATTAAACCCTGAAAAAAAATGGAGGAGGATAAAGTTTCTTCCTTCCTCACAGGACTTAGGGTCTTGGCTCTAGTTTTTTTTCTTCTGTGTAGAGCACATCCCATTTTACACAGATAACTCTCCTCCTTTTAGTTGGTTCAACTCTTACCTTATTAAGTCCCACTTGATGCTCTATTTAATTCTGCAACTTGCCCTTCCTCCTCCTTCCTGATACCTCATAATCTCTATTTTTTTTTTTTTAGAGCTCTTACCACTTTTTAACACACTATATAATTTTTACCTGTATATTGTCTGCTCTCTCCACCTCCATATAAACTCCATGAGGGAAGTGAGCCTTGTGTTATTCATGAATGTATCCCAAGAAACTAAAACAGTGGCTGGTACCTGAAAGGCAATATGTAACTACTTGGTGAATGAATTTACAAGTTTGATTTTCTTTCTGCAAGGCCGCTGCGCTTTGGTGATGAGCCTTAATTGGCTGCTCAGCTAGCTTCTCCATTACTAAAGGGTCAAAACCACACGGAGCCTAGAGGTCTCTGGGCTAGGAACAGATTTAGGTTTGGAGGACAGAGGACATATAAACTAAAAAACTAAAGGGTGCTTCTTGGGGGTGGTTGAGGAAGCAAAAGCAAACTTCCTCTCCCTGTGCACATCCACAAGTGCTTCAACTTACAGCATAAGTGACTGTACAAATACATCGCCAAGGTGCTTGGACCCTGCAACCGGACTTTGCCCTTTTCCTGGCAACCTCAGTGCCCTCACTTAGGTGGTCAGGCCGCGCCTAAACCCACGTTTCCTGGGCCGGGATGTCCCTACCCCAGGGACAAGGTGCCAATGTGGCCTATGCTCCCCAGGGAGGCATCCCCCGGCAGCTGCAAGTACAGGCGGACAGTCAGACAAGCGGACAGGCGGACAGGCAGCGGAGCGAACACCAGCGTGAGGCCCCGCCACGCTTCCACCCGGGCGCGGCTGCAATGACGTCACGGACCCGCCCGCCGCACGCACGCGCACTGCGACCAGCATGAGGGTCGCGGCTTTGATCAGGTAACCTGGCGCTGGTGCCACCTTCTCCCTCCCCTGGCAGCCTGCAGCCCCTTTCTGTTGATGGGCGTGAAGTGCCGCCGCCGCCACCGCCCGTGGCCGTGAAAGAGTCTGCCCGTGGGGGAGCGCGCGACGGTTCAGGCGGCCCCTCTGGCCACAGGAAGAGGCGGAGCCTTCGGGCCGGCGCCCAGCCCGGCGGGGCCCGTGGCCTCGGACTCGCGCCCCTCCTCTCTGCCGGTCGCCGCCCCCTTTGTTCTGTCCCTCAGACTCGGATTTACCTTGGGAACTAGGAACTGCTGATGCTGAGGCCTCAAGGCCAGAGCGCTGGTTTCATTAGCCTGACACGGCCCGGGGGCGGATTCCTAAAAGTTATAATTGCTGGGAAGTTTGAGAGCCACAGCGTGACTCTCCGCCGTTTTCTCCCGGCTTTCTTCATCCTCTGTGTTAACCTTTAGTCTTTAAAGCCGGTCTTCTGGGTCCAGCCTTCCACCCGAGGCTGTGTCTCTCTGACCCTTTCTATTATAAACCCTCCTCTCCCTCACCTGGCCTCTAGGTGTGTCCGGGTGGCTTAGGACATGGATGTATTTTACCTTGGCGCTTAAGGATGGAGATGGACTTGTGCCAGTTTTTAAAAAGCAATTAATTAATGGTTGTTGACAGTATTACAGATATCCCCCATTTCCTCCCCTGTGCCCCCTCCACCCCGCCCCGCCCCAGCGCAGGACTTCACCGCGCTATTGTCTGTGTCCAAGGGTTATGCATATTTGCATAGTAAGCGCTTTTCCATCCCCCACACCCTAGATCTGAAGCTCTTGCTTCAGATACACGATGGTTGCTTTTAGAATAACTTATGGTAATACTTCATATTCCAAAAGGACTTTGAAATGTATGGCAACCCGTTATATTTAGATGTCTAAAGTCCTACAACAACCGAAGACAGGCCCGTTAAAATGTTTCCGTACTCAATCTGAAAATTGAAGCAAAGGGGAACACAATAACAACAGGAAAAGGGGGGGATTTAGTCTACTTGAATTTTGTTTGATGAGATTTGGATCTCTATAGGGTGTCTGATCTACGTTGCAACCATGCATTTTCTTTGCAAACCCATTGAAAATTTCATATTATTGTTCAATGCCTTGGTAGTTGCTACTGACTTATTAAGGTCTCGACATAACACTAACCCCTTCTGGAATATTCCGGTTTCTTTTATTTCATTACCATTTTTAGGAGACTGTAGGGTCAAGAAGTATTGTTATTCAGTGTATTTCTTTTGTAAAGTGAATGATTAAGCTTTGACCATTGGGGTCTTCATTTGATCTAGGAGGTAGAAAAGAATAAAAAGTAGTCCAGGAAATGAGTAATTTACATTTATATTCACTTTGCCAAAAGTTTAACCATTAAAGAGACACCAACTGAAGACTCTGAAATCTGGGAGGGAAGGAGAGAAGATTGGTGTAATCCATTACACTAAATATTCTGTAATGTGCATACATTACTTTTCTAATAAAACAAATTAAAAAAGGCATTGTTGGAAAATTCTTGCTAAATGGTAAGATCTGTATAAATGCTAGGAGACATACTGTAGGTGTGAATGCAGTATATTCATACATATATATATATATATATATATGAATACATATGAGCTATGTATTCATATATAGTACCCATATAATATACATTTACGTGCATATACTGGTATGCTTGAGTATGTATGGAGTTAATTAAATACAGTGAATCTACTCTATTTGCCATGTGTCTGTGTGTGTGTGCACTAAAAAGAGAGAGAGAGATATGTATGTGTTTTAGAGAGTAAGTGAAATCAAGATCCTTTTCTTTAGACAGGGGAGGGGAACCTTTTTTCTGCCAAGGGCCATTTAGATATTTATAACTTAATTCATGGGCCATACAAAATTATCAACTTAAAAATTAATGTGCTATATTTTGTCAAACATTTAATTAACTCACCTCTAATGCCTTGGCAAGGCCAGACCAAATGATTCACAGGCCTTATATGGCCCTCAGGCCCCAGAGTGGGGCATTCCCCACCCCTGCCTTAGACCATAAAGAACATTATTTTTCTAATACACAAAAGATAGAATCATTGAATTTTACAGTTGAGTGACACTTTGAGGATCAGCTAGGCCATTCTCTGATTTTATAATGAAGTATATAAACACAAACACATTGAGTAATATAGCTAGTATCCAAAAGTTGGAAATTAAAATTCTGATCTTTTCTGTGGAATTTCTTACATAACATATCCTAATGTATTCTGTGACTTTTCAGGGGATAAGATGATCTGTATTTCCCAAACTTATTTGACCTTGAGAACCATTGTCCTTAGAGTACTTGTTGGATAGTAGTGTTCCACAGAACACAATTTAGGAAATACTATTTTTTGATATGTTTTTATTGATTTTACATAGAGAGGTGAGAGGAAGAGAGAAGCATCAATCAGCTACCTTTCACACACCCCCTAGTGGAAATTGAACCTGAAACCCAGGCATGTGTCCTGACCAGAAATTGAACCTTTTGGTGCATGGGGCAGTGCTCAATCCTCTGGGCCACACCAGCTGGTCAGGAAATACTATTTTAAAACCATATTTGAAAGCTTAGCATTTTAAAATAAATTATAAAGCTAAGTTCTGATTTCAGATGTATATCCTTTATCTTTAATATTGTAAGGAATTAGAATTGTGGAGATATACCCTTTCATCTTAACTATTCTATACTAGAGACCCGGTGTACAAAATTCATGCACAGGTAGGGTCCCTAGGCCTGGCCGGTGATCAGGGCTGATTGGGGCCTTCTGGCTGCTGGCTGGGACCTCCCTTCCCCGGCTGCCAGCCGGGGCCTGCCTTCATTCAGCGCCACCCCCTGGTGGTCAGTGCATGTCATAGCAAGCGACCGGTCTCCTGGTTGAACTCCTGTGGGAACAATTTGCATATTATATATATATATATATATATATATATATATAGAGAGAGAGAGAGAGAGAGAGAGAGAGAGAGAGAGAGAGAGAGAGACTAAAGAATTATATCTTTTTGTCCTATGGAAATAGAGCAGTGAAGTTCAGTAGGTGAAGTTGTGGAATACGGATATATGGGAATATCAGAATCTGAGGAAAGGGAGTGTGATGTGTAACTTCATTTTGTCCCTTACAATCTCTCCCCTTGTGAAGTTCTGGAATGATGGCTGAAACTGATCAGAATATGGTAGAGGCAGACAGATGTTATGCACTAAAAAGATGAAAAGGCCAGCTTGTAGAATAAAAAGTCTCTCTTAGTTTTTTGGGCTATGAATAGGTCTAAACATTGCCTCAGGGTACATTTGCAGATCTTAAGCGAAAATTGGAAAGAAGGGAAACTGGAGGAGCAAGAAAAGGGAAGAGAGGCAATGTTAAAAGAAAGGAAGAAGCATGTATAGTGAGAAGCAGAACAGTATGAAACCCAAATAGCATAGAGTTTGCCATTCAACCTTGTTGCAGATGAAGTACCACTTCTCTTGACTAAGTGATTTGCCTCTTGCTTAGGTAAATTTGGTACCAGATTTAGCTTTTTTAAAAAAAAAATATATTTTATTTATTTTTTTACAGAGAGGAAGGGGGAGGGATAGAGAATTAGAAACATCAACCAGCTGCCTCCCACACACCCCCCACTGGGGATGTGCCCGCAACCAACATACATGCCCTTGATTGGAATCGAACCCAGGACCCCTCAGTCCGCAGGCCGACGCTCTATTCACTGAGCCAAACCAGTCAGGGCCAGATTTAGCTCTTTTTAATCTGTTAATTAGATCTGTGCTCAAGCCTCATTCTGCCATCATATAGTGATGGCTGAAAGTTGAAGTACTGCCTGTCTCTTGTTGCTCAGTGGTTGAGCGTAGACCTACGAACCAGAAGGTTACAGTTTGATTCCCAGTCAGGACACATACCTGGGTTAACGGGCTCGATCCCCAGTGGGAGGCTTGCAGGATGCAGCCTATCAACGATTCTCTCTCATCATTGATATTTCTATCTCTCCCTCTCCCTCTCCCTCTCTGAAATCAATAAAAATATATTTTTTAAAAAAATGTTGAAGTACTGACAGTACTGATGTTTAACTTTGTTGGTATAATTTGGCATTTTGCTTTCTATCTCTACAGAATTTGAACCCACAAAGTATGTCATACTTTGTCACTGGAGTGGATCTCAGATTTTTATCAAACATATTTTTATTTCAGAGAGGAAGGTAGAGGGAGAGAGAGAGATAGAAACATCAATGATGAGAGAGAATCATTGATCAGCTGCCTCCAGCATGCTCTTCATTGGGGATCGAGTCCGCAACCTGGGCATGTGCCCTGACTGGGAATCAAAGTGTGACCTCCTGGTTCACTCAACCACTGAGCCAGGCCAGCCAGGCGGATCTCAGATTTTTAATTTGATCCTTTAATTGGTGATGGAGGCCAGTTGTTAGATTTCTTACAGTGTAACAGATGTTTTTCTATTTTTTTGTAGAGAATTTCATCTAAAGTATATATAATAAGTATTTAGTTGGAATGTAAACTTATCTAAATATATTTTTTATTGATTTCAGAGAGGAATGGAGATGGGAGCGAGAGATAGAAACGTCAGTGATGAGAGAGAATCATTGATTGGCTGCCTCCTGTATGCCTCACCCTTGGACCAAGCCCGGAACCCAGGCATATGCCCTTGACCGGAATCGAACCCGGGACCCTTCAGTCCTCAGGCCAACACTCTATCCACTGAGCCAAACCAGCTAGGGCTGGAATGTAAACTTAAATCATTTTATTTGCAAGTACTTTGTATATTGAGTAAAGCTACTGTCACAAACCAAAGAGTTGTCATATCTTGTTTAGAATGGTCTTTGTTATAGTGGCATATAATTTCATAAGCTCTTGTGCATATCAACCTTAGACATTCAGATTTGTTCATTCAGTTTGCTTATGCTACATAAAGTACATGTGGTGTTTTGCATTCTAAATTAAGGTAGGCCCCCAAATTTTGAAGAGCTAAATAAATGTGTTCTATTTTGGTACCTAATGATTCTCTGTTGAATAATGGTCAGTAACCTTATATATATCTCTTTATGTTTTAGTGGTGGGAAGGACAGCTGTTACAATATGATGCAGTGCATTGCTGCTGGGCACCAGATTGTTGCTTTAGCAAATCTAAGACCACCTGAAAACCAAGGTCAGTGTATACTTTTATTGGAAATTTTCTAAGTGACTGAAACTCCAACTTCATTATATTTGGTTGTATATAGTCTACAAAAATATAAAAGGAACTAGTACATCTTTAGCACCTATTAGATGCTAAGTTCAGTGCTAAGTGTTTTCAACTACATATTCTTTAATCCTCATAACAACTCCTAGAGTGTTTTATTCAACAGGATACTGAGGCTCAGAGTTTTATAAATTTGTCCAAGGCAAAATAGCAAGACAAACTTGCAGAGCTGAGCCTTGAACTCTCTTACTTCACACTGTCTTTCTACCACAACACATTTCCAAGTTTTGTAGGGACTACATAGGTAAATAAGATAGAGCCACTAGGAGCTTGGGAAATAAGACATGTATTGATAGATGATAATGTATGAATTTTATTATAAAATATTTAATTTAGCTATTTTATAAATATTATAAAATATTTAGTTTAGTTTAGATGTAAGCTAAATGTATGAGACTTGATAGATGTATAAAGTAATACATTTTCACTTTTTGTCAGTAGTAACAAGGACATCCATAAATAATCCACAGACCTCATTTTAGGTACTTTTTTCAGATTACTCAACAATGACATTTCCCCAATTAGAACTTTTTCCTCCTCTGTGTCCATGTGTGCCTGAATTTCCTCTTTTAATGCACCAGTTATATTGGATTAAGGGTCTACCCTAATGACCTTATCTTAACTAATTACATCTGCAAGGACACTATATCCAAATAAGGTCATATTTTGAGGTAATGGATGTTAGGACTTCAAAATAAGAATTTGGGAGGGATACAGTCAACCCTCAATAATATATTTTATTAACTGGGATATAATTCATGTACTACCTTGTAGTAGTTTAAGGTGAACAGCATAATGATCTGGCATATGTATATATTGTGAAATGATTACCATGAGTTTAGTTTACATCCATCACCACATGGTTATATAATTATTTTTCCCAATTAGACCTTTAAAAAAAGGAAAATATTCACTGATTTTTATACTCTTGTATTATAACCATATAATTATAAACATTAACTGCTAAAGTGCCATAGAGAGAGAATAACACTTGTCTAAGTTTGTTAATACTTTTCCTCATACTTTTAGTAAAATATTTTTATCATTCACTTTACTCATCTTCTTTCAAGACTCTATACTTGTGCTATACTATTATTTTAGGATGAATTAAATGAGCACTATATATGAAAACACTAATCATTGTTCCTGGCATGAGGTAGGCATCCAATAAATGTAGTTGAATCTGAAGCTAGCTCTAAATCAATCAATCAGTCCTTCCTTCTTTTCCTCCTTCCCTCCTTCATTTCTTCCTTCATCTTTCCTTCTTCAAAATTGTCAGACTATTGAATTTTTAATTTTATATCATTTTACTATTTTCTGTTTATTTTGTCTTTGCTTTTTATCCCTAAATAGGTAGATTGCTTGTAAGCTTCTTCAGAGGAAAGGTCAGTTCCTCAGCACTAGAGACAGCTCTGTGTACCTGGTAGGCATTCACTCAGTTTATTGGTGGACAGATGAATAATAAACTAACTAGGATTAGCCATAGAATAGCCAGCAGTTATTGGTCAGATGTTTTTTCCTTCTGTGAATAAAACCCAAGTAAAGCTGAAAGTGAAGTGGGAAGATGGAGATTAAAGATATTTTACCAGAAGAAATAGAACAAGTTCTGTAGAAGGTTGGGGTAAACATATACTCTAGGATTTTGTACTGGAGTTCTGATGATGGGTAATAACAGCTTTTTAGACGTGAGCTGTTTTGAAAACCTCCTATTTCTGTATTTTAAATAATAAAGAGATAACTCTTGACTAAGGATGAGTAGGAACTGTATAGTAACTTCTGTATTATAAAAGAAGGAACAGATTTTTTTTTTAAGGCTATATTCTGTTACCAAAACAAAAGAGACTCCTTTATCCTTGGTTAGTTAGGCATGTGGGTTTTGTAAAACATTCTATCTTGAGAGGTCTTGGTATTAAAAGCATATATTTATATAACATATAATACATACTTGACATAATCTATCTATATAAAAGCTACCATTAAGACCAGTCGACCAAATGACCGGTTGGTCACTATGATGCACAATCCCACAGCCAACCTCCTGCAGCTGGCCAACCTCCTGTGGTCCCTCCCCTCCGGCTTGTTGGGTGGTCAGTGCGCTCCCATAGCCAACCTCCTGTGGTCCCTACCCCCGGCCAGCCAACCTCCTGTTGTCCCTCCTCCAACCAGCCAGCCCCAAATGGCCCCAATCGGGACTGGGCAAGATGGCCCCCAATTGGCGGCCAGGAAGAGGGATCCCACCCATGCATGAATTCGTATACTGGGCCTCTAATCTATACTAATAAAAGGGTAATATGCTAATTAGACCAGACATCTTCCGGACATCCTTCCGGATAAAGCCACAGTGCCAGGGGCCGAGGCAGGGGCAGTTAAGGGCAATCAGGCCAGCAGGCAGAGGTGGTTAGGGGTGATCAGGCAGGCAGGCAGGTGAGTGATTAGGAGCCAGTGGTCCCAGATTGCAGCTGGACATCCCCTAAGGCCTCCCAGATTGGAGAGGGTGCAGGCTGGGCTGAAGGACCCCCTCTCCCCCACGTGCACGAATTTCATGCACAGGGCCTCTAGTCTACACTAATTAAAGACAAACATGCAAATTGACCATACCTTCACTACACCTTAAGCCACACCCACCAGCCAATCGGAGCAACTATGCAAATTAACCCAACCAAGATGGCGGCCAGCAGCCACAGAGCTGGAGCAAGTAGGAGGCATTGTTGCCCCAATGATGGAGGAAGCCAAGCTTCCCGCCTGTCGCGGCCTGGCTCTGAGCTCCACTTAAAGCAACAAAGTTTCAATTATAGACGGTAAATAAATCCCAGATACCTGCTTTCAGCCAGCCGTGGCCACGGAGCTGGAGTGAGCAGGAGTGGGTTGCCCCTGGCGATGGAGGAAGCCAAGCTTCCCTCCCGCCCGCCCTGTCTGGCTCTGAGCTCCTCTCAAGGCTACAAAGTTTCAATTATAGAAGGTGAATAAATCCCAAAGTAAAAAAAAAAAGAGAGCTTCCGTCGCCGGTGGGGCTTGGCCCGCCTGAAAACGGCCCTCAGCCCCTCACCCAGACTGGCCAGGCACCCCAGTGGGGACCCCCCACCCTAAAGGGGGTGTGGCCAGCCTGAAAACAGCCATCAGCCCCTCACCCAGGCTGGCCAAACCTCCATGGGATGGGGGTCCCCACTGCGGGGAGCTTGACTAGCCTGCAAACATCTATCAGCCTCTCACCCAGGCTGGCCAGGCACCCCAGTGGGGACCCCCACCCTGAAGGGGTTGTGACCACCCTGCAAACAGCCATCATCGCCTCACCCAGGCTGGCCAGGCACCCCAGTGGGACCCCTACCCTGAAGGGGGTGTGACCAGCCTGCAAACACTCATCAGCCCCTCACCCAGGTTGGTCAGGCATCCCAGCGGGACCCCCACCCTGATCCGGGACACCCTTCAAGGCAAACCAGCCAGCCCCACCTCCCTGTGCACCAGGCCTCTATCCTATATAATAAAAGGGTAATATGCAAACTGACCCTAACAGCAGAAAGACTGGGAATGACTGGTCACTATGACACACACTGACCACCAGGGGGCAGATGCTCAATGCAGGAGCTGCCCCTGGGTGGTCGGTGCACTTCCACAGCGGGAGTGCCACTCAGCCAGAAGCCAGGCTCACGGCAGCACCTCTGCCACAGTGCTAAGGATGTCCGACTGCCGGCTTAGGCCCGCTCCCATGGGGAACGGGCCTAAGACATCAGTCACACATCCCCGGAGGGCTACTCAACTGCAAGAGGGTGTGGGCCAGGCAGCAGGACCCCCCTCCCCAGTGCACGAATTTTGTGCACCAGGCCTCTAGTTACTATATAATCGTCCATGTGTTAATGGTTCACTGGCAGGGTGGGTAAGATTACAAGCAAAGTATATCTTTATAGTTCACAGTGGAATGAAGACATTTATTTAGAATATTGTTAGTGAGAAAAAAATCATTAGTAAATGGAATATTATGAAAGAAAAACTTGTTAGTAAATTGGAATATTATGAAGTAAAAGCTGGAAACAGTCAGCTGAAACTATAGTAATTGTAGTGGAAGAGAATAGATGGCTGTGGGTTGGGAGATGGAGACGGTTTAGCTAATCTTTATTTAAAGTTAGCAGGAAGTTGGTGATTATTGAATGATTCATTGATTGACTTCTTTTCCGCCCAAACATGTTGCAAAAGGAACCTTAATGAAGAATGACTGGTGGAGATGACTCCAGTGTAAAGTTGGTTATAGTGAATTCATAGTACTGGGTTTTAATAGGTTGTCTGGAAAAGAATTTATCCTCATCAATGGAATAATTTGAAATTGTCATAGAATTCATAAAACCATCTCTTTAAATTTGTAGTAGGAACTTCTGTGGCATGTTAATTGAGGTGCTTCAGGCAACAGTGGAGCCTTTTGGTTTTACTTGATTTCATACCATTGTTACTATGTAGCTTGAATTAATAAAAGTTACAGTGTGGTTAGGACTGAATGGAGCCTTAAAGGAAAATAGTCTTCTAGGTTTTTGATGTCAGTAAAATATTTTAATTATTGTGCTAGCATCAGGAAGTTTCTTGCTAAGTAGCTCAAAGTTCTTTAAATATATTAATTTGACTGTATCAGTGTTTTTTAAAACTAATACATTTAATGTGTAAGTTTGAGATGAGGTAGGCTGAAGATTTTTTAGGTAACTGGCTGTATCTCTTCTTCCTAATGTGACCGGGAGTACACAGATTTATAATAATAATGTGAGTGTGGGTCCCAGTCTAATGTGTGGGCTCAGAAGATTGGTGAGCCAAAATGTGATAGCAGATGGTTGATGGTTTTGATTACTCAAGGGGCCATTCCTTACAATATCATTTTCATGGCTTTTGACAGGATACTTTCACATTCAGTGGAAAGCCTGGACCTGCGTGACATATATGCATACACACACACACACACACATACACACACAAACATATATGCTGAACAAATTATTTTGTCATTTTTTTTTTAACTTAACATCTTGTGAACATATTCTGTGTCAATAAGTATTATTTTACCATAGCATTTTCTAGATATCCTCTTTGGAATACAAGTACCATATGAAATCTAAGTGTTCTATGAATAGATACATTTGAAAGAGAGGAGAGAGAGTTCATACTTTGTCCCTTCAGTGGAGCAACTTAAACACAGTAGCCTAGGAAGAATTGCAGCAAAAACACTTATTTAGCAGAGTTTAGCTTCATGTTTAAAAATTTATTTGACCAGGGAATCCCTTTGTCCTATTACCTATTAATATCCAATGCCTATTAATATCTATGATATTTCTTTTCTGCAGAATATAACTTAGAGAAAGCTCTTCAGATTTAATTAATGGCTGCATAGTATTTCATGGATATAGTATAGTTTTTAATCCTATATAATAAAGAGCTAATATGCTAATTAGACCAAACAGAACGACCATCTGGACGACTTTCCGGATGAAGACGGGGCTGCAAGGGCTGGCCGTGGCTGTGAGGGCTGGCCGAGGCAGCTGGGGCTGTGAGGGCCAAGCCCCTTGCACGAATTTCATGCTTCGGACCTTTAGTCTATTATAAATAACTAGAGGCCCAGTGCACCACAGATTCGCAATCTAGGACTCCTCAGGGGATATCGGAGAGCCAGTTATGGCCCGATCCCCGCAGGCCAGGCTGAGGGACCCCACAGGTACATGAATCTGTGCACCAGGATGGTGTTGGCCCGATCCCCTCAGTACAGGCCGAGGGACACCGGGCTTCTAGTATGCATATAAGATCTTTGGTTGATCGCTTTCCGCTCTCCCTCCTCCCCACTTCCCTCTGAGATTCATCAGCCTGTTCTATGTTTTCAAGCCTGTAGTTTCTGCTCCTATGTTGAGCGTCTGCCCCCTGGTGGTCAGTGCGCGTCATAGCTACTGGCTAGTTGGCTGATCACTTAGGTTTCTATATATATAGATGCTGTGATAAATATCTTTGTAAATAATCTTTTTTTCTGAAAAGTAAAATTATGAGATCACAGAGTCTATTGCAATATATTTCTAAGTTTGTTTACATCACCAAAGATTCTAATGTGACTCAGCTGTTTTAAATATTTAACCCATATACTAGTACAATGATGGCGAATCTATGACACATGTGTCAGAGGTGACACGCGAACTCATTTTTTTGGTTGATTTTTCTTTGTTAAATGGCATTTAAATATATAAAATAAATATCAAAAATATAAGTCTATGTTTTACTATGGTTGCAAATATCAAAAAATTTCTATATGTGACACGGCACCAGAGTTAAGTTAGGGTTTTTCAAAATGCTGATACGCCGAGCTCAAAAGGTTTGCCATCACTGTACTAGTAGATGTTTGTGGAATCTTGTTACAACCTTGATTGTCAACTTAATTAGCTTAAGTTATGTTTCTATACACCTTTGTAAATGCTTTAAAAATATTGAACTTATATGCTAGTATATTTATATTAGGGGCTTGGTGCACGGATTCATGCATCGGTGGGGTCCCTCAGCCTGGCCTGTGGAGATCGGGCTGAAACTGGCTTTCCGACATCCCCTGAGAGGTCCTGGATTCCAAGAGGGTGCAGGCCAGGCCGAGGGACCCCACTGGTGCACGATCAGGGCCGGGGAGAGACCGCAGGAGGGCTCCAGGGCCTGTCCCACCCATCTTGCCCAGTCCCGATTGGCTGGACTCCAGCAGCAAACTAACCTACCAGTGGAAGTGTCTGCCCACTGGTGGTCAGAGCACGTCATAGCGACTGGTCAAATGGTCAAACAAATGGACACTTAGCATATTAGGCTTTTATTATATAGGACTAGAGGCCCAATGCACAAAATTCATGCAAGAGGAGGCCTTCCTTCCCCCAGCTGCTGGCACCGGCTTCCCTCTTGCACCTGAGACCTGGACTTCCCTCCAGGAGACCCTCTGGCCCCCAGCAGACATCCGGGACCTGGGCTTTCCTCCAGCCGGTGGCAGGTACCCGAGACCCGGGCTTCCCTCACAGCCCTGGCTTTGTCTGGAAGGTCATCTGGAAGGACGTCCGGTCTAATTAGCATATTACACTATTATTATTATAGATGTTTTGTTGCAATGCTGCATATAAAACATAACAAGAGAATCTAAATTTTTCTTCTACAAATATTTGTCACTTATTCACTAAGTAGATGTTTAATTAAGAAAGCTTTTCTGCTATAACTCAATGACTTTGTGAATAACCTTGAATTAATTTAAAAAACATTTATTGGATAGATTTCTTTTTAAACATTCATTGTGATACTGTTATAATTTAACCTACTTAATAATAACAGGAAAGGAGCAAAGGGAAGGCCAAATATTATATGTCATTTTTGCAGCTTTGCCAGGAACCTGCGGTTTAACACTTCCTGGGAAATCACCAGTCTATTCTTCTCAGATCGCTGGGGGAAGGGCCTGGACAGGGGGCGAATAGACTTACTCCCGTAAAGTCTGGGTGAAATAGGGAAGGTACTTGTCGGTCAGTCACACCTGGAAACAGGTCATTGGTTAGAGTAGGCATGGCCACCACAAGTGCTGGAAGGTTTGAGATATTTAATCTCCTAAACAAAGGAATTCACACTCTTGCATTCTTGGCTCCTGGCTCTCTTGTTGCAAGGGGCATGCATGGTCCACGGCCATGTGCACCCCACACAATGGACTAATGGACTGCAACTAGTGTATTGCTGTACCAGACCCAATTCCAACATGGAATGGAAGCTCTGGACACTGGGTTTGCTTCTAGCTCTACTGAATCCCCAGCTGCACATTTTCCAGGACCAAATTAAGGGAAGTGGGACTTTTGAAACCCAGGTATATAATTCCATGGAAATAAACCTTTCTACCACATTTCATCCTCCCAGGGGGACTTCTGGAAGTGCTTAACCCAGCAGTATCCCAAGAATACTATTCCCACTAGCAACAGAGAAAGACCATCCACACTTTTTCTCTGATAACAGAATTACATAGTTTTAAAAATTTATATATAACTAGAGGCCTGAAATTTATATATAGCTAGAGGCCTGATACATGAAATTCGTGCAAGGGTACACCTTCTCAGGCCTGGCCGCCTTGGCTGTGGCCCCACCCCCACCCACTGGTTGTTCCAGAAAGTCGTGCTGGAAGGTTGTTCCACCATCCAGTCTAATTAGCATATTAGCTCTTTATTATATAGGATTGTATTTATAATCAACAGTAGAGATTACTATAGCTGTTGATATTTGGATGTAACTAAGGGAAAATGTGCAACTTATTTTATTTCACTTCAGAATACAGAGAGATATAGTATAGTAAACTTTTAAGTTATGTGTTAACTGTTCTCTAAGCAATAAAACTAGATAGACTTTCAAATCCACTTTTTTTTCCACCCAGTTTTACTGATTATTTCCCCTTTTTTTACAGTGGGGTCAGATGAACTGGATAGCTACATGTATCAGACAGTGGGCCATCATGCCATTGACTTGTATGCAGAAGCCATGGCTCTTCCCCTCTATCGCCGAACCATAAGAGGAAGGAGTGTGGATACAGGACGAGTGTACTCCAAATGTGAAGGTGATGAGGTTGAAGACCTCTATGAGCTTTTGAAACTTGTTAAGGTATGCAGAGTGACCAATTACATTTACTGAATTTCACATATAATTTGCAAAATTACATTTATTGACTTATTTAGTAATAAATAATTTATAACTGCTAGTAGCCTAACTGCACTATGGAAGGTTTTTTTTTTTTGTCTTTTTGAATAGAAAAGAAAATTGTTACTATACCTTTCTATTAAATATTATTTAAAAATAAAACTTTTGGTATAGTTTGGCACCCAGGATTGTCAGATGATATTTAGCTAAGTTTTTTTTCCTTAGGATTTTGAAACTGATGACCTTTCAATCACTTTTTTTTTTTTGTAACAAATACTTTTTAAATACGTACTGTGAGCTTGACGTATAGTTCTAGGAACTGGGGAATGGGGCATTGCGCAAATCAGACAAAATCCTGTTCTGTAGGAGCTTACTTTCCCCTGGAAGGAGACAAACAATAAACAAACAAACAAATGAACAATATGCTTGGTGGTGAAGGGTGCTATGAAGAGGAATGAAAGAATCAGGGTGACGAGAGTGACAGCAGGGAGTGGCCAAGCAAGACCTTTCTGATAGGGTGAAATTTAACTAGACCTACGGGAAGTGAGAAACGGAGCCTTGTTTAACACTAGATTGCCCAAGGAAGTCATTTTGACTGCTTTTTAATTTCAATTAGAAAAACAATTATGTATATAAGGACACAATGTCTTAGAATTTTGTGACTTTTTGTATAACATATAAATGCGTTTATTAATAGTTGTAGTTACCTCCCCCTCCTTCATTTCCGGTATATATATATATATATATGTGTTATACCTATATTGCCCAAAAGCAGTCATTTTGACTGCCTGGGAAATTTTAAATAATCAAATGACTCTTATTATTGAATTGAGTAAATTTCTTATATGACCAGTTCGGCTCTGTATTGAAATAACAGTTTTCATTTTTTTTCGATTACCGTCACATGATAACATACAAGTACATGATAAATTGTCGATACTTGATAAGTTGCAGTTGCTCAATAAGCTAAACTAGTACTTGTTATTCGAATCTTTATGCAGTGATACTTGTTCTAATAAGTTGTTTATTTTATTTCCTTTGCGCCCTAAATTCATGAAAGAAATGTCGAATAGAAGTGAGTTATTGGAAAAGCTATGGAATATAAGTGAAGAGTGCTCCGATATTATTCTTTCACAATGCAGTCATTTTGACTGCTTTTGGGCAATATAGGTATATACTAAATTTCAGTCTTTCTTGTATTAAACCTAGTAGAAGAGGTATGAATTAAATACGTAAGTCCCTATATGTAAGAGTTTGGCAGCTGTTGCATATTCATTGTTAATTTCTCTAGACCAGCGGTTCTCAACCTGTGGGTCACGACGCCTTTGGGGGTCGAACGACCTTTTCACAGGGTTTACCTAAGACCGTCGGAAAACACATATATAATTACATATTGTTTTTGTGATTAATCATTATGCTTTAATTATGTTCAATTTGTAACAATGAAAATATATCCTGCATATCAGATATTTACATTACGATTCATAACAGTAGCAAAATTTCAGTTATGAAGTAGCAACGAAAATAATTTTATGGTTGGGGGTCACCACAACATGAGGAACTGTATTAAAGGGTTGCGGCATTAGGAAGGTTGAGAACCACTGCTCTAGACAGAAATTTTAGGAGGGAAAGTGGGGGTGGGGGGTTATTTATCTAGTAGGCATTATATTCAGTAAGTATTAATTAATGGAGATTATCTTTTTATTCTCATCGGTAGTCAAGTATTTGAATTCAGTCCTTAAATATGAATTCTATCCAGTCAACTAGAGTCAATTCATATAAGCATATAGAATGAAACAGAGAATTAAAACCAATATTTCCTGGGTGACTTAACTAATTTCTTTTTTTTACAAAGGAAGAAAGATTTCTGTCTCTTACTCTACAAAGGGATATTGCATTGCATTTTCTTAATCTTCAGAGTTCAGCTTTTCAGAAGTTAGTCATGAACCCATGTCAATTTGCTAGTTCCAAATAATTACTTCAGTCTAAACTTTAAATTTGATGCTGATCAAAGCTTAATATCAATTAAGGATTTTGATTAAAAATATATAAAGTATTTAAATTCCTTTAAAGTTTGTTTGACTAAAGTATTTATTTTGTATATAACAACATTTTCATTTATTCTTTAAAAAAGAAACTGATAGGGGAAACACTTAGAATAATTCCATAATTTACTGTTTAGTTCTGGATAGCGTAAGAAGTAGATACTTCCAAAGGAAATCACAGGGACCCGGTTTCTTCCTTTAGGGAAGATACATGCTAATGAAAACTATTTTGATTATCAAACAAGAGGGAAAACATAAGAGTTTTAATAGTCCACTTTTAATAGTCATCTCTCCATAAGGGCAACTAGGATTTTGACAGTATGAGATACTGAGTGCAAATTTTGCTTTTTTTAAAATTTCTTTCTCAGCATATAAAGAAATTTAATAAGTTATAGCATAAGCCAGTATTACAAAATGGTGGGGTTCACACAAGAAGTAATTGGATTGCTTAAAAATCATTGATAACTGATAACTTTGGAGAAGCTCTGTGATAATAACAGCCTTCTAAGAAAGGGAAAGATAATAAATTACTAATCAATTTAATTAAAAATGGTCAGATTAGTAATAATTAAGGAGAAATTTATCTTTTTATCTATGCTGTCTTTGGAGAAATGGATGCTTTCCCATTATCTTTTATAACCATCAGTTATGACATATATAATGATAATGTTAAATCTTGACAACTTCTGCTTTGGAAGTTTGTACATGATAATTATAACTATAGTTGAAAGAGATGTTATCAAGTTGTCTGGGACCAAATAGTTTCTTCTTTTTCTGTGTAGAAATATTAATTTTACTTTGGGATAGTTTAAGGACATCGATATCAGAAATATATTGTTTTTATGTAAGAGATTGTATAACCAGACTTGGATAATCATATCCATTTATGAGCCACTGGTACAAAGATTCTAGTATTGGTCTTACATATTCTAATGAATAATTAAATAATTATGGAAAAAATGAATCTAGAAGACCTGTAATTTGTCAAGTTAGTCTTCACTTGAAAGAAAAATATGAAACTGCTTTTTTAAATCTTTTAAATATTAATGAAACATTAAAAACATTTAGATTCCCTTTAATTTTAAACATGTATTTACAACAGGTTGTAATTTTGTGATTTTCACATGTAAGTCATTTTTGTTTTTATAGTTCTTTTTCTCCCTAAATATTAGAGCTAATTGAAAAGAAGTAGGAAAGATTTGGACTAATTTACAGAGTCAACATTTTCCTACGTTTTGTAGAAGTCATTAAAACTATTAGAACTATAATAAGCCTTTATATCTCAGATGATTATGATATATATATGTATAAATACCTTCATACACACACACACACGCACACACTCTCTAGAGGCCTGATGCACGAACTTTGTGCAAAAGTAGGTCTTCCTTCTCCCAGCTGCTGGCACTGGCTTCCCTCTGGCACCTGGGACCTGGGCTTCCTTCTGGCCTCCAGCAGGCATCCGGGACCCGGGCTTCCCTTGCAGCCCTGGCTTCATCTGGAAGGACGTCCAGTTTAATTAGCACATTATGCTTTTATTATTATACTGGAGGCCCGGTGCACAAAAATTTGTGTACTCGAGGGGGAGGGAGGCCCCTCAGCCCAGCCTGTGCCCTCTCGCAGTCTGTGACCCCTCAGGGGATGACCACTTGCTGGCTTAGGCCTGCTCCCCGGAGGCCTGGTGGGGGTCGGCTGGTTTGCCCTGAATGGTGTCCTGGATCAGGGTGGGGTCCCGCTTGGGTGCCTGGCCAGCCTGGATGAGGGGATGATGGCTGTTTACAGCTGGTCACACCCCCTTCAGGTTGGGGGGTCCCCACTGGGGTGCCTGGCCAGTCTGGATGAGGGGCTGAGGGTCGTTTTCAGGCTGGTGGGTGACTGAAGCTCCCAACCTCTCCTTTTTTTCTTTTTTTTTTATTCTGGGATTTATTTACCTTGTATGGCTGTCCCTGGAACTGAGAGCCAGCTTTAGCTCTGAGGCTCGACTCCAGCCCTGAGACCTCGGCTGCTGAAAGCAGGTATCTGGGTTTGTTTGGGTTCTATAATTGAAACACTGTTGCAGCTCCAGCTCTGAGGCCCGGCTGGCTGAAAGCAGGTTTCTGGGGTTTGTTTAGCTTCTATAATTGCAACATTGTTTCTTAGAGTGCAGCTCAGAGGCCGGCAGCGGCAGGCGGGGAACCTTGGCTTCCTCCATCACTGGAGCAAGCAAGCCTCCTGTTCGCTTCAGCTGCCTGGCTGCTGGCCGCCATCTTGGTTGGCAGTTAATTTGCATATCGCCCTGATTAGCCAATGGGAAGTGTGTCAGAGGTATAGTTAATTACCATGTTTGTCTATTATTAGATAGGATTCTAAGCTGTTTGCAGAATACCTGATTTTCATATAACTATTCTTTTATTCTTTAGAATTTCTTTAATATAAAAATTTCACTTTAGTTCTCATCTGGAGTATTTTGGCATATAGATAACCTGTATTATTTCCTGAAAATGTAGTATTTTTAAAATTCTGTGTAAAATTTTAAGTTACATAAGGGATGTAGTAGTTACTGAAAGATATCTATAAACTTATCTCAATAGAGAATATATTTAAGGATCATTATATTATTTCTTTCTCCACTGGTTTAGAGCCACTTCTTACTGGATTTGTTATCTTTCTCTTTCTTGGTTTTTCTCTTACTTAAATGGAGTCCATCTTTAAAAAACTTCCTTAGAGAAGGTACTTTCAAATCCTTACATTTTGAAAATGTTCCTATTCTGTCCTCACATTTGATCGATACATTGGTTGAATTTAAAATTTTAGATTAAAAGTCATTCTTCCGCAAATCACTGAAAGCATTGCTTCATGGTACTCTACCATTTTGTTGATGAGAAGTTTGATGCTGATGTAATTTTTGTTCCTTTTTAGCTGACTCAAGTGTTTTTTTCTCTATTAACTTTTATGATTGTGTTTGCTTGGTGTACTGAAATGTCACAAAGACGTATTGGGCATTGAAGGTTGCTTCCCCTGCTTCTCTGCTGCATATTGAGAAGCAGCATATCCCTGTCCTTGTTCCCTTAATGTTAATTCAGGGACGGCATTAATCCAAGTGAAAGCCAGCCACAATAGTGCATTCTCCTGGGCACAGTGATCAGATCAGGGATGGTTTTGTTAACCTGTATTGTACCACATAGAATGAAGTCTAGGATGATGGATGGTTGGCAGAAGATAAGCTCTTTCTCCTGTACAGAGGCATGTGTGGATGTGAGACCTAGAATTGCTATGGTCTTTACTTTCCCCATGTGGAAAAAAAAACCTGATGTCAAATCTGATGCAAAAAATGGCAGAGCCAATAAAATTGCCATGTGAGAACAACTCTGGGAAATGCTTTCCCATAATTTGTTTGATAATAGGGTACCCTGACTTTCTCTATTCCCTGTTTCTGGTACTCTCACTGATGAAATTTCAGACTGCTTAGAATGAAATTTCATGTCTCTTGTCTTTTCTTATATATTTTAGCAATCATTTTTAATAGCCAAGAACTTGACTTGTTTTAGATTGTTCTTTTTTTTTATATAACAACCTGTTTCTCTTTCTATGGTATACCATCCCTACATTCTTCTTTAAATACAGATAGAGATTTTAAACATTGTCATTTATTCCCTGAAATATTAATGTTTTCTTTGTGGTCTTTTTTTTTCTTATGTTTTGTTCTCTTGTGTTATGGTAGGCTTTTTCAAAGGTCTTGGTTGCTGACTGTGAACACTTTTAACTTTGACTTAAGAATTTTTCTAGCCTCATAGCTCACATTTGTTATACCTAGAGTTCAGGATAATGTGGCCTAGTTTAGATCCTTTCTTGACTTTCTTCTTTTCCATGCAAAAAGTAGATTATAGCTTTTTCTGTTGATTTATCCGACATCATCCCTTCTTCATCTGCTTTTTGACTAAAGAAATGAATTGAAATTTTTTCCCCATTGTTGTCTCACCCCTGTTCTCTTTGTTTTTTTGGAGGTTATACCTTTGTTTTAATTTTAATGGAATCTTTTGATCCAGAAATATGTGTTAATTTTATTATAATGTAATTAATTTAATGTCCTTCCTTAAGTTTAATATTTAATTTCAGTTTTCCTGTTTTAATCTTTGGTACTTTTCTTCTCATATTATTT
Source organism: Myotis myotis (assembly GCF_014108235.1). Taxonomy (NCBI): domain Eukaryota; kingdom Metazoa; phylum Chordata; class Mammalia; order Chiroptera; family Vespertilionidae; genus Myotis; species Myotis myotis. The sequence continues at coordinate 154,442,665 of NW_023416313.1, read as the reverse complement.
TTTTTCATTAGGTATCTTGGTATTCATAACCTTGAATTATTTAATGACGCTTGTGATTTGAATACAACAATAAATGAATAACTGCCTTTTTTATGGAATATTTACTATTGATAGGTTTGTAAATAAATGACTGGCTTTTGAAAACAGATTTTAAGTTAATATTTTTAGTAAATATCAATTACCATTTACTCTTTGCTTTGGTTAGAATTCTTTTGGTTACCAGGAACAGAAAGTCATATTCAGGCTGGTTTAAATAAAATGAGGATTTCTTGACAATAATTTAAGTTTGGTTTCAAGTAGACTAGATGCAGGACACATTAAATAATCAAAGTTTCCCTCACTGCCCATTTTCCTATTTCTGTGTTGTTGCTGTTTTTTGGTTAATCCTCACCCAAGGATATTTTTTCCATTGATTTTTAGAGAGAGTGGAAAGGAGGGAGGGCGAGAGAGAGATAGAAACATCAATGTGAGGGAGACACATCCATTGATTGCCTCCCACACACTTCCCAACCATGACCAGGGATTGAACCTGCAACCCAGGTACATGTCGTTGACCTGGAGTTGAACCATTGAGCCACACTGGCCAGAACCCCTATTTCTATTTCTTGCCTCTGCTTTCTGTTGATTCTGTTCTTAGCCAGGACCCTTGTAGGTTGAAGATAGCTTCCAGTTATATTCTAGTAGGAAAAGCTCCTGTCTTCTTAAATAGTTCAAAGAAACATCCAATTATGTTTCATTGTCACTCTGTGTCCTGACTCGTATCATCCATAAGCCCAGTCATTGTTTGGAGATGATTTCATTTTACTGGGTAGATCTAGGTCATATGCCATTCTTGGAACAAAAGATGGAGTCTCTTGGTTGTGTAGAAACAACAGAACCCATTGAGAGAAGGGTGAATCTGCAAATATAAAGCAGGCTATTGCTGGTATAAGTTGAACTGTGGCAGGGCAGCAAAGAGCAAGACTTTTCCTGAAAATGAATAGGTTCAACTGTTTACAAACTACAGAGCCATCCTAGCTGGTTTTCCTTTCAATATCTCTCTCTTTCTCTTCTTCTCTCTCTTTTTTTTTTGCTTTTCTTCCTTTCTATCATCTTACTATTTCCAAAAATAGTTGACCATTGGTGCCACAACTGTAAGCTTATACTCTAGGACCTCTATATTCAGTAGCTTATGATTTCCCCCCCTTAATATCATATTTGCATGGTAAACTTAACAAGTTCAGAATGTATTCATAATATTTTTTGTACAAAACTTGCTTCATTTCCTGTCTACCCCTCTTAGTTAAAATCATCATATATCCCACCACCTAAGTCTAACGTGAGCCTCACTATTAGACTTTCAATTTTTATCAGCCCCCTCTTATCCCAGCCACCACCATCAGATCTGTAGGCCATGTTGACATTTCTATGGTTTTATTCCCACTGTTACTGTGTTTTCATCTGTAGTGTGCAAGAATCTCCTAACTAGTCAACTTGCCCTCACTATCGTCTTCTGTGCTCCATCTAGCCCTTCTTACCATATTGTTGTCAGCTGATCTGTATAAATATTTGACTGACCCACTATTAAGATAAAGTCCAAACACATTAGTCTAACACAAGAATCTTTAAGAAGAGGTCCTGCAGCCTGGCTCAGTGGTTGAGCTTCAACCTATGAACCAGGAGGTCACGGTTCTATTCCTGGTGGTCAGGGCACATGCCTGGGTTGCGGGCTCAATCCCAGTGTGTGGCGTGCAGGAGGCAGCCGATCAGTGATTCTCTCTCATCATTGATGTTTTGTTTGTTTTTTCTCTCTCCCTTTCCCTTCCTTTCTGAAAAAAAAAAAAGAAAGAATATATATATGTGTGTGTGTGTGTGTGTGTGTGTGTGTGTGTGTGTGTGTGTGTGTGTATACTTATTTATTTTTTAAAGAAAAAAGAAGTCCTTGCAATCCTACAAAAGCTTCTGGGTTCAAGTTATACTGAACTACCTACATTTCTAGGAGATTGCTCTTCACATCTGAGTTTCTGCCTATGCTTTTCTATATCCTTATCTTTTTGTTTTCCTAAAGAACCCTTCTTCTTTCATACCCTTCTATGAAACCAGCTCTAATTTAGCAATCTTGTCTCTTCCATGGCAGCTTGTCTATACCTTACTGTGCTCTCAGAACATTGCTAGGATTGTTTATATGGCTATCTCTTGCTAGACTGTGAGACCCTCACAGATATGCTCAGTGCTCTTTATTTTATATCTCTATTGTCAACCAGGATTCCTGGCATATGGCTGGCTTTTAAAGCATTGTTGAATAAATTAGTCCAAAGTTTATCAATTTTTTATAGTGAAACTTTTCAAAATAAGGGATCCAGTTAGATTTGGCAGTGTAACCACTTAGTGTACCAAGAAAGTTTTCCAGCTGCAGAATATTTTGTAAAAGTGCTGAGCAGATACTTTTCAAATCATTTTTGGTATCTGCATGTTAGTAAACCTATTTATTATGGTGGAAAATTACTTTGTTGGTGTCTTTTCACTTTGGATCTTGGGGAGGGGAGAAAACTCTAAGTCACTGGGTGGCTTCAGGCATATCCAAAAGATTTGGAGTGGGAGGAACATATAAGATAGCCTTAAGATTTGCAGAAAGTACCCAGATATAGTGCTAAATAAACAGGCACATAGCCCTGTACAGATTGCTCCTGGCTCTTCAGCATTGCACAGCTTGCCTCAAGCCCTGTCTGTTCCCAAGATTTTGGACATTAAGCCTGGTTCTTTGGCACAAGAAGTGCTTTGCTAGTATTGATTCTGGGAGATCTAAACAGAAGAGTTGGAATTAGCACAGACCAGCATCATTTTGACTCCCAGGTGTGGCTTTATTGAGGCTATGCCATGCCTGGCCCTTGCAGAAGATAAAGCCAGGCATGCATGAGAAAATACACAAGGAAGATATGTCTGGGGGTAAAAATGCTGTCATTTATACAGTTTTTAAACTTATCACAGGTTTAGAGTCTTAATCTATAGATTCCCCCCTAAAGTGTAGAAAATATGATTCCCTCATTCTAGCAAAACTATCATCCTGTTTCCTCAACCTTTAATTTTTTCCACTTGATATCAATGAATGTGGGTGTATATTACACATACACATATATACTCTTTCTCTTTTGCCTGATTCAGTGCCCCTACACTGAATGGCCAGATTATTATGACCACCTGACATTTGTAGGCAAATTAGCTATAATTTCATGCTGAAGTTGCTAGAGGGCCAGACCATTATAAATAGGGAAGCAGGTTGTTTACCACGACAGTAGAAGTGATATTTTTCTGAAGATATGGGTAAACAACGCGATTTAACAGCCTTTGAATGTGGGATATATGTATCTCCTATAAATTAAACAGCTGACTTATGTTTATGTCCTTGTATTCCTTTCTTCTACAAACTATAGATTTCTTTCCATTTTATCATCTACTCTATATATTTTAAAGTGTGCTCTGTATGTTTAACTTGTCTTTCAAATTTCTTTCTTTATGCTTTCTAGTCTTTGGTGCCTGTGTCCTATTAAGTTTATTTTTTTCCCTGACTATGCTACCATGTATTTTTTAAGAAACCTTTTGTAGAATAAAATAGAAAATATCATAATATCATAAGGTTAATGATTTTGTGAAATGCGTGTATATATATATATATATATATATATATATATATATATATATATATATATTATGTGTATGCTAGGCTGTTACATATATTTCTTATTGGTAAAATAAATTTGAAAGGATTTTGCAAAAGGAATTATATAGACTTGTATGCTTAAAGCAGCGGTTCTCAACCTGTGGGTCACGACCCCTTTGGGAGTCGAACGACTCTTTCACAGGGTTCGCCTAAGTCCATCGGAAAACACATGTATAATTACATATTGTTTTTGTGATTAATCACTATGCTTTAATTATGTTCAATTTGCAACAATGAAAATACATCCTGCATATCAGATATTTACATTACGATTCATAACAGTAGCAAAATTACAGTTATGAAGTAGCAACGAAAATAATTTTATGGTTGCGGGTCACCATAACATGAGGAACTGTATTAAAGGGTCACGGCATTAGGAAGGTTGAGAACCACTGGCTTAAAGGGAACTTCAAAATCATTAGGTTGAACCATGATTGTGCAAGAAGATTTATTAGAGAAGTGAAACACTGGAAATGAGTTCAAATAGAAAATTGAGATTTTAGGCTAGTTGAAAGATTGTGAGGACATGAACTGGAGGAGTAGCAGTGGGGAAGGTAAAGACGGGACATTGAAGAGGTAGACTGATGGGGCTTGATGCTGATCTATATATATAAAAGCCTAAGTGACCAAACGACCCGAATGACTGGAACGACTGTTTGCTGTGATGCACACTGACCACCAGGGAGCAGACGCTCAGCACAGGAGCTGACCCCTGGTGATTAGTGTGCTCCCACAGTGGGAGCACCGCTCAGCTGAGACCCATCCTGGCGGCCCACCAGCCACTCCCTCCCTCTCTCAGTAGTCCTGCAGGTCCAATCTACGGAGAACGGGCCAGGCACCGACGGACCAGTGCCACTAGCACCATCCCGACAGTGCTAGTGGCCTCCTGGAAGTCAGCCTTGGGCACTGCTGCCTCTTTTTCTCCCTAGATGCTCCACAAGGAAGAAACAATATAAAAGCGGCTGTCAGTTGGCTCCTGACAACCGGCGCGAAAGTCAGCGGGACAAATCTGGATCCAGGGCTGCAAGGGCATCCCACCGTCCACCCAGAGGGCCGATCACATCCCGCCCCCACCCCTTTGGGACCCCAACTGTGCACGAATTTGTGCACCGGGCCTCTAGTATTTAAATAAAAAGTGACAGGAATTCTATGTAAGGTATCTTATAAACTGACAGTTCCATGGCTGATTTATTCAGCTTTCACTGGGCAATGTTGATAATCAGAGAGAATTATTATAGCTATATATCACAAATACATGGTAGAGCAAAAGTAGATTTACCCTTCCCTCTGAGAATCATCAGTCTGTTACATGCTTCTATGTCTCTGGATCTATTTTGTTATTCAGTTTATTTTATTCATTAGATGCCACATATAAGTGAGATCATATGATATTTGTCTTTCTTTGACTGGCTTATTTCGATTAGCATAATAACCTCCAGGTCCCTTCATGTTGTTTCAAAGGGTAAGACATAGTTCTTTATTACAGCTGTATAGTATCCATTGTGTAAATGTACCACCGTTTTTATCCACTCATCTACTGATAGGAACTTGGGCTGTTTCCAGAGCTTAGCTATTGTAAATAATGTCGCTATGAATGTATGAGTGCATATATTCTTTCTGATTGGTGTTTCAGGCTCCTTAGGATATATTCCTAGAAGTCAAATCACTGGGTCAAATGTCAGTTCCATTTTTAATTTTTTGAGGAAACTCCACACTGTTTTTCATTGTGGTTGTACCAGTCTGCTTTCCCACCAGCAGTGTATTAGGGTTCATTTTTCTCCACATCACTTGTTGTTTTCGATTTATTGATTTTAGTCATTCTGACAGGTGTGACGTGGTACCTCATTGTCATTTTAATTTGCATCTCTCTGATGATTAGTGATGTTGAGCATTTTTTTCATATGTTTCTTGGCCATTTGTATGTCCTTGTTGGAGAAGTATCTATTTAGGTCCTCTGACCATTTTTTTTTGTTTTTTTGTGGGGACAATTTGCATATTAGTCTTTTATTATATAGGATGTTAAGCAACAGCCAAAATAAATGTTAAGGAGAAGGAAGCATAGAAAGGAATACGATGCTATAATCTGGGGTAAAAGGAAAATGGGGGTGAGAGATACAGACAGGCTTGCTTATGTCTAGAAACCGGTGATCTCTCTGAAGATTGACTGGGCAGGGGAGGTTAACTATGGACAGGTACCACCTATCTAGATAATTTCAAAATAGAAGTGTTTGTGGAATAGGCAAACCTCAATCTTAACCATCTGTGCCATGTGCTAGACATAGTGTTAGTACTTCACATCCGCGGTCTCATTTACTCCTCACCAGAACCTTGGGAGGAAGGCATTACTGAGCCCATTTTACAGATGAGGAAACTGAGGGCACCAGGTGGCACACACTGTTAGTGATGGAGATGGGGGTGCCCATGCAAAGGCACAGTTCAGCAACCATGGCACACCCCTCGGCGAGAAGGAGGAGCAGACAGTGACATCAGGAGCCCAGTCCCTTATCTGCAATTCTCCAACCTGTTTTCTGGGAAATCTTTTAAGTTTGAAAACTTGATCTGATCTCAGGTGAAGCTACTTATGGTTGTTCCTTATCCCTTAAGCAGGGGTCCTCAAACTATGGCCCGTGGGCCACATGCGGCCCGCCGAAAACATTTATCCGGCCCGCCGGGTGTTTTTGCCACTGCTGTGTGCATAGGAATTTGTTCATAGTTTTTTTTTTTAAACTATAGTGCGGCCCTTCAACGGTCTGAGGGACAGTGAACTGGCCCCCTGTTTAAAAAGTTTGAGGACCCCTGCCTTAAAGAGTTAGTATAGATAGATAGATAGATAGATAGATAGATAGATAGATAGATAGATAGATAGATGATAGATAGATAGATAGAGATATATCTGTGAAAATATTAATGTATTGATTCCAAACACTGCCCTGAACCCTGCTGAATGTATGCAGAACATAGATATGCGCCATATCACCTTCCGAGACCCAAGAACTGCGGGATTCTGAGCACAGCTAGCCCAGGGCTGTAAGGTAAGGGGCTGGGGACGTGCACAAACAAGTTTAATACACAAAGTCTAGGGGGGCAGCAAGTACGGCAAGATAACGGAGGGTGCTCGGCGAAGGCCTATTCTATGTATTCAGTTCGGATATATTTTGTATTCTGTTTTTTCACCTAATATGATGAAAAGTGTTTTTTCACCTACTATTGCGATTTTAAAATGTCTGTGTGTGAGAGGGTCGAGTTTCAGGTCTATGTGCCTCACTGCCCTTCTCTGGGCCTCCATTTCCCCCTCCAGAAATGGGAAACCCCCGGATCCCTGCACCTGGCGCCCCCTGGGCACAGCGCGGGCCGACCGGGGCCTGACCGCACCTCCCGTCTTCCCTCGCCTCTCGGGACCGCTTTTCCCAGTCCCCCTCCCTCCCCCCACGCCCCCCAAGCGTGCCACCGGATTACCCTCCACGGCCCCGAAGCACCTGACCATTTTTTAATTGGGTTGTTTGTCTTCCTTTGGTTGAGTTGTATGAATACTTTATATATTTTGGAAATTAACCCCTTATCAAATGTATCATTGGCAAATATGTTCTCTCATACAGTGGGTGCCCTTTTCATTTTGATTCTGGTTTCTCTTTCTGTACAGAAGCTTTTTATTTTGATGTAGTCCCATTTATTTTTTCTTTTATTTCCCTTGCCTTAGGTGATGTATCAGTGAAAATTCTGCTAGTAAGATGTCTGATATTTTGCTGCCTACATTTTCTTCTAGGATTTTTTATGGTTTCATGACTTACATTTAAGTCTTTTATCCATTTTGATTTTTGCATATGGTATAAGTTGGTTGTCTAGTTTTATTTTTTTGTGTGTACTTGTCCAATTTTCCAAACACCATTTATTTTTTTAATTTTTTAATTTTTTAAAATATATTTTATTGATTTTTTACAGAGAGGAAGGGAGAGGGACAGAGAGTTAGAAACATCGGTGAGGGAGAAACATCGATCAGCTGCCTCCTGCACACCCCCTACTGGGGATGTGCCTGCAACCAAGGTACATGCCCTTGACTGGAATCGAACCTGGGACCCTTCAGGCCGATACTCTATCCACTGAGCCAAACTGGGCAGGGCCAAACACCATTTATTGAAGAGAAACTGTCTTAACTCCATTGTATGATCATGCCTCTTTTGTCAGATATTGAGTATAATGGCTTGGGTTGATTTCTGGGTTCTCTGTTCTGTTCCATTGATCTATATGCCTGTTCTTGTGCCAGGCTGTTTTGATTACAGTAGCTTTGTAGTATAGCTTGTTATCCAGTATTGTGATCCCTCCAACTTTGTTCTTTCACAAGATTGCTGTGGCTATTCAGTATTTCTTATGGTTCTATATACATTTTTAGATTATTCTAGATCTGTGAAATATGCCATTGATATTTTAATAGGGATTGTATTGAATCTATAGATTGCTTTGGGTAGTATGGACATTTTAATGATGTTAATTCTACCAATCTATGAACACAGTATATTCTTCCACTTATTTATATCTTCTTCAATCTTTTTTCAACATCCTATAATTTTCTGAGTATATGTCTTTTACTTATTAAGTTTATTCCTAAGTATCTTACTTTTTTGTTGCAGTGGTAAATGGCATTGTTTAGTTTCTCTTTCTGAGAGTTCATTATTGGTGTATAAAAGTGCCATAAATTTCTGGATGTTAATTTTGTATCCTTCTATATTGCTGAATTCATTTATTAAATCTAGATTTTTTTTGGTGGAGTCTTTAGTGTTTTTTTGTGTATAATATACATGTCATCTGTGAATAATAATAGCTTCCTTCCTCCTTTCCAATTTGGATGTCCTTTATTTTTTCTTCTTGTCTGATTGCTGTGGCTAGAACTTCCAATACTATGTTAAATGAAACTGGTGAAGTGGACATCCCTCTCTTGTCCCTGTGTTTATGGGAAATGGTTTTAGTTTTTCCCATTGAATATGATATTGGCTGTAGCTTTGTCATATATGGACTTTATTATGTTGAAATATAATCCCTTTATTCCCACATTGTTGAGGATTTTTATCAAAAATGGATCTTGGGTTTTGTTCAATGCTTTTCCTGCGTCTATTGATATGATCATGTGATTTTTACCTTTCAATTTGTTTATGTGATATATCACATTTATTGATTTGGGAATATTGTACCAGCCTTGCATCCCTGGAATAAATCCCACTTGGTCATGGTGTATGATCTTTTTAATATATTGTTGGATCCAATTTGCTAATATTTTGTTGAGGATTTTAACATGTGTTCATCAGGAATATTGGCAGGGGCTAAAATAACAATACAAAAGATCAGTGAAACCACGAGCTGGTTCTTTGAAAAGATAAATAAGATTGATGAACTGCTAGCCAGACTCATCAAGAAACTAAGAGAGAAGACCCAAATAAATAAAATCAGAAATGAAAGAGGGAAAGTAGCACCTGGTACCACAGAAATACAATGGATTGTAATAAAATACTATGAACAACTATATGCCAACAAGCTGGGCAACCTGGACAAATTCCTAGAAAAATACAGTCTTCCAAAACTGAGGAAGAATCAGAAAACCTGAATAGGCCTATAACAATTGATGTTATAGCCCTGGTCAGGAGGGCTTCACGGGGTAGTTTTACCAAACGTTCAAAGAACTAGCACCTATCCTCCTTCAGCTATTCCAAAAAAAATCCAAGAAGGAACAACTCCAGGCTCTTTTTATGAGGCTAGCATTACACTGATTCCAAAACCAGATAAAGACACTCCAAAGAAAGAGAATTACATAATATAGAGTCTTAATAGATTACGTAGGCTTTTGGGCACCATGTCAGATTAAACCTGGCTTCAGAACTATAAATTAATTGACTTCTTGTATTCTTCTTAGGGTCTTATCCTGCAAACTCTTACCTACAATCTCCCTAAAGTGTAGATTCAGTCACATTTGTCTCTTCATCATAAATTTTTGTTGCTTACCATCGATCCGTTAGGTGTTCTGCAGTATGACTTGAACTTATATTTTATCTTTTCCCATCCAGTATTTCTCTACATAGAACCTATGTTTCACCCTAAATTAAACTGTTATTCCCCCACATAGTTTCTGTCTTTCCTGCATAATGTTATATTTTAGTGAGAATTAGCTTTCCTCTCCAATTCCTTCTTTTGCATGGCATCTCCTTTTTTTTTAAAAAAAAAATATATATATATATATATATATATATATATATATATATATATATATATATATTATTGATTTTTTACAGAGAGGAAGGGAGAGGGATAGAGAGTTAGAAACATCGATGAGAGAGAAACATCGATCAGCTGCCTCCTGCACACTCCCTATTGGTTATGTGCCGCAACCAAGGTACATGCCCTTGACCAGAATCGAACCAAGGACCCTTGAGTCCACAGGCCAATGCTCTATCCACTGAGCCAAACCAGTTAGGGCAGCATCTCGTTTTTGATATCTTCCTTGATGTGCCCCCACTGAGTATAGTATCTTTCTCCCTGGAACCTTTTTAAAACATTGTACCTCTTCTGTGTACTTAATCTATCTTTACATACAGAACTACTGGTTTTTTGTTTTTGTTTTATTTTATACTATAGGCCAGGTGCATGAAATTCGTGCACGAGGGGGGGGAGGTGTCCCTCAGCCCAGCCTGCATCCTCTCCAATCTGGGACCCCTCAGGGGATTCTGACTGCCAGCATCAGACATCCCTCTCACAATCCGGGACTGCTGGCTCCTAACCTCTTGCTGCCTGCCTGCCTCATTGCCCCTAACCACTTCTGCCTGCCAGCCCAATCGACCACAACTGCCCTCCCTTGCCATGACCTGCCTTCTCCGCCGGGACATGCCTCCTCTGTGTGAGGTGGTAGAGACGCTGGGACTGGCCTCCTCCATGCCCTGTGGAGCTGTGGGACCCCCAGGCCTCACTGCGTGGAGCGGCCACTGGGCCCTGCCTCTGCTGTGCACGCGGCAATCTTGTGGTGGCCATCCTGTGGCGGCCGCCCTGTGGCAGCCATCTGGTGATGACGTCACGCATGAGGGCCACCTAGGCTTTTATTAGTTTACTAGAGGCCCGGTGCACGAAATTCGTGCACTGGGGGGTGGGGGTTCCCTCAGCCCAGCCTGTCCCTCTCACAGTCTGGGAGCCCTCAGTGGATGTCCTACTGATGGCCACAGTCTGGCAGCAGAGGCTCAGAGCAGGCATCCCGTGTGTATGTGTGTGTGTCTGCTGGGGCCTGCCCCCAGCCACACCATGGAGGCTTAGAGCAGGAGCCCCTCTGTGTTGATCTCTCAGGCTCCTGGCCTCCACTGCATGTTGTACTCTCTCTTGAGCTATTGCCAGGATCAGGGTGCTGCTTACAAGCCGGGCTTTCCTGCTCCAGGATCGCCATGGCAATGGGGGAGCAGGCCCAGCTGGGGGCTGCCCACAGACCAGGCTTTCCCGCTTCCAGGTCTCCATGGCAACCGGGGAGCAAGCCCAGCTTGGAGCTGCCCGCAGGCCGGGCTTGCTTTCCTGCTTCCGGATCACCATGGCGACTGGGGAGCAGGCCCAGCTTGGGGCTGCTCTCAGGCCGGGCTTTCCTGCTCCCTGATCAGGCGCAGCTGGGGGCTGCCTACAGGCCGCACTTTTCTACTTACCAATGGCTGGATCACCACAGCGACCCAGGGCCCAGCAGTACTTTCCTGCTCTCCAATAGTCATTGGTCCTGTCTGGGGGCGGGGCTTAGCAGTGCAGGGCTTAGGCGGCACGGGGGTCCTGGCTGGGGGCTCAGGTGGCACATAGGGGTCCCGGCTGGGGGCGGGGCTTATGCCCTGCTGTCCAGGGCTGCACATGGGTCCCGGATGGCAGCTCGTGCTGTCCCGCCCTGCCTGTAGTATAGGATAGAGGCCTCGTGCACGGGTGGGGGCCGGCTGGTTTGCCCTGAAGGGTGTCCCGGATCAGGGTGGGTGTCCCGCTTGGGTGGTTGGCCAGCCTGGATGACAGGCTGATGGCTGTTTTTAGGCTGCCTGCACCCCCTTTAGGGTGGGGGTCCCCACTGGGGTGCCTGGCCAGTCTGGATGAGGGGCTGAGGGCCGTTTTCAGGCTGGCGGGTGACTGAAGCTCCCAACCTCTCCTTTTTTTCTTTCTTTTTTTTTATTTTGGGATTTATTTACCTTCTATGGCTGTCACTGGAGCTGAGAGCCGGCTTTAGCTCTGAGGCCGGCTCCAGCTTGAGGCTTCGGCTGCTGAAAGCAGATATCTGGACTTTGTTTAGCTTCTATAATTGAAACTCTGTTGCCATCACTGCCGCTCTAAGCTCTGAGCCCGCTGCCAGCTGAAAGCAGCTATCTGGAGCTTGTTTAGCTTCTATAATTGCAACTTTGTTGCATCTGGAGCTCAGAGCTGGGCTGCCGCAGGCAGGGAACCTTGGCTTCCTTCGTCACTGGAGCAAGCAAGCCTCCTGTTTGCTTCAGCTGCCTGGCTGCCGGCTGCCATCTTGGTTGGCAGTTAATTTGCATATCCTGCTGATTAGCCAATGGGAAGTGTTTGGGGGTATGGTCAATTTGCATGTTTCTCTTTTATTAGATAGGATATGGTGGGTTTTTCTTTAAATATTGTAAGTACCTTGAGGGGCAGATATTGTATTTCATTCTTTTTTATTTCTTATGGGACTCCATGCAACTCTTGGATTCTAAAGACATTGTGTTCTACTATTTTCCTCTGGAATTCAGTTATTCCATTTGTAAAATATGGATATATCTTCCTTGTTTTATTTCTCTGTTTTGAAGATAAATGAGAAATATATAAGAGACTCTTTAGGTTTCTAGAAATATTGATGCTGTTTAAGGTAGTTTTTTCCTTTTTTCTTTGCCTAGTCTTAGGTCTCTCCCCCCGCCCCCATTTTTTTATTCCCTTGCTTCCAAAATAATCCAGTACAGCTGAATAAAGTCATTTTTTCATGGCATACCAAGTTCCATTAGTATATTATTATTAAATAGTAGCTGCAAGTTGGCATTGAGATGAGTGTAATTCCTCTTGACTTTATTAGTATGTTAATGCAGAGAAGAAAAAGGATAGTAATTGTTCAAATTGTAAAAGAGATTTTAATGGGGGCAAATTTATATTATATAGTGGATTGAATTTATCCTTTGACATTTGTTGCCTATAATTTTTGTCCCTCCTGAGTCTTTTTTAGACTCTTTCAGTCAAATAACTCAGCCTTCCAAGAGAATTAATGTTTCCTAACTAGTTCCCTACATGAATAAACTGAGGCATGGTTTGTTTTGAAAGAAGATAAATAAATGAACTCAAAGATGACAAAGGTTCTTACTAATAGATGCTTCCTTTCTATTAAAAATTATTTTGGTGTGTTCTTTTAGAATCTGGCTCTATGCTTATTTTTAAAATTGAAGTAGCCTGTTTTCTATTAACTCTTTTGTAAAAAGTCTCAATCAAGAAATTCCATTGCAAGTTATATGAACTGAGTTTAGAGAATTTAGAATTTTGAAGGAGTATATGAAAAATTACGAGATTTTATAAAATGGCATTTTGAATGTTCAGAGGTAGTAGATTGGGCTATTATGTGCACTCCTGTATGTAAGAACAGTTACTTCTCAATGCCAGCAGAATTGTACCACTCATATCCATAGAATTTACAGTGCTGGGCTTTGTGGGTACTTTGTGTACTTACTTGCACACACTGGGTGCTTAGTGAGCTGTTGTTAAATTAAACTTACTGAACAAAATTAAGCCTATCTAACCTTGACAAAATTCAGCTAATATGATCGTTGTATATTTCTGTAAAAAGAAGTTGACAAATGAGAAGAGCAACAACTATGTATTAGACATTCATTATTTCCCCTGTGCAGAATTCTTTGTTACCTACTATAGGATTGGTTCTAGAGCAGCTGTGGGCAAACTATGGCCCACGGGCCGGATCCGGCCCATTTGAAATGAATAAAACTATTGAAAAAAAAGACCGTACCCTTTTATGTAATGATGTTTACTTTGAATTTATATTAGTTCACACAAACACTCCATCCATGCTTTTGTTCCAGCCCTCCGGTCCAGTTTAAGAACCCATTGTGGCCCTTGAGTCAAAAAGTTTGCCCACCCCTGTCTAGAGCCATTACAAAGAATTCATAAGACTGGTTCTCTTATGGATTCTTTTTTATATAGTAACTAGAGGCCTGGCCTGCGCTCTCTCACAATCCGGGACCCCTCAGGGGATGTCAGAGAGCCAGTTTCAGCCTGATCCCTGCAGGCCAGGCCAGGGACCCCACCGGTGCATGAATCCGTGCACTGGGCCAGTTTCGGCCCTATCCCTGCAGGTCAGGCCAAGGGACCACACCAGTGCATGAATCTGTTCACCATGCCTCTAGTATGCATATAAGATCTTTGGTTAATCTCTTTCCACCCTCTCCCCTTCCCTCTAAGATTCATCAGACTACTCCATGTTTCCATGCTCCTGTGTTGATAATCTGCCCTCTTGTGATCAGTGCACATCATAGCTACTGGCTGGTTGGCTGGTCGGCCAGTTGCTTAGGCTTTTATATATATAGATAGATTTTGCAGGAAGATGAGGAGGAGAAGGAGAATCATCATAATTTGATAAATAACCCCTGGTCTTCCCTTTTGAGCCTTTCACAGTTTGGCCCCTTTAATAATATTTATTGGTCTCATAGTTATTTTTCTGACTACCTTAACCCTCACCTACTGATTTGAGTGCTCAGATAACCCAGACTTGATCACCCAATGCTAACAAGAATCAGTCTAGTTGATTTCAATGCAGGATAATGTGATACTTGAAGACAGTATTTAACTAGAGAGAAAAGGTGTTTTGAACTCTTAAATTTTGTTTAAATTTTCTGAGAGAGATCCTGTTTTTTATTATAATCTCACAGTGGTATGTTCTCTTCAGAAGTTTAAGAACTACTGTTCTAACCATCTTGCAGAAAGCTTTGTAGCCTGAGGGTATTCATGATTACTCAAGTCACAAATCAGTTGTCCTTTGAGCCTATAACACATACTGTGCTGTGCACTGTGAGGTCAGTGGGCTTCTGGGATTTCTAAAGAGTGAAGAGGAGAGTAGCATGGAGGTAGCACCTGAGCACAGCCCAGCATGCCATGCATCTCACAAGGACATGAAGATCTCAAAGATAATAAAGTGCAAAACAGCATCTTAAAATTTCAGATAAGAAGTGATGGGGACCAAAAAAGGGAAAATAGACATGGACTCTTATGTATTCTGGCAGGTTCTTAATAGGCCTTTGGATTTTATGTCGAAGGAGAGAATGATAAGGATAGAAAAGGCATTGTTCCTGATTTCTTCAAATGTACCTTTCTTATTTTGAATTCTCTAGCATTTAGTTACTCTTTTGGGTAGTTATTACATTATGCCTTGTTTTACACAATTTTTTGCATATCTGTAATAGTAAAAGCGTAATATGCTAATTATACCAGACAGCCGAACAACCTTCTGACGCCCTTCTGGACGTCCTTCTGGATAACCTTCTGAACGAAGCTGGGGCTGCAAGGGCCGAGGCAAGCCACCGCAGCTGGGAGGGCCAAGCCCCTTGCACAAATTTCATGCATCGGGCCTCTAGTCCTATATAATAAAATTCTAATATGCAAATTGACCAACCAGCGGAATGATCGGTCGCTATGATGCACACTGACCACCAGGGGGCAGACGCTCAATGCAGGAGGAGTGCCATTCAGCCAGAAGCTGGGTTCACCGCTAGTGAGTGCGGTGGCGGGAGCCTCTCCCGCCTCCATGGCAGCGCTAAGGAGCAGCGAACTGAGAGGTAAGAAGCAGCGAGCAGGTGAGGCGATAGGGCCTAAGCCGACAGGCAGAAATCCCCTGAGGGGTCCCGCACTGTGAGAGGGCACAGGCTGGCCTGAGGGGACCTTCCCCTCCACCCCCGCCCCCCCCAGTGCATGAATTTCATGCACTGGGCTTCTAGTATAATATATCTTCCTTGTTAGTTTATAACCTCTTGAAAGCAGGGACTATGTTTTTTAACTTTCCATATTCTGCAGTGACCATCATGGCCCCTTGTCCATATGAGGTGCTCAAAATTTTTTGTTGTATGTTGTTTTAGGGAAGCTGTTGAGAATTTTCACCATATCACACATTAAACTTTATAGTGATCCAAGGGTGAAATTTCTCTCAGGATTTAGTCTTTATAATAGTGTACTTTACTATAAATATTGGACAATTTTTATTGCATGGAGATGTATTTTTACTGTAAATCATGCAGCTCATTTGGTTTCCTCTTTATATTGATTATTAGGAAGCCCAGAGCCATGTGAATTTTTCAATTATTTTTGATTATTGTAATAATAATTGCTGTTGTTTAGGTAGTACTACCTACCAGGCACTGTTATTTGCTCTATACATTGTATTCTAATTTATCCTTATATCAACCCTGGTTTATTATCCCTATTTTGCAGATAAATAAACTGAGATCAGAAAAGTTAAGTAACTTGTCCAAGGTTACACAGCTCAAAAGTGGTAGAACATGTACTTTTAATCACAGTGCTCTGCTGCCTCCCAGAATCATATTTATATTAATTCATACAGGTATTACCATATTACAATACATATGTAGTACACATATTAACCAGTATGGCATGTGTTACTTAACAGTGAGCCAAAGGGGCAGGCATGTGGTTTGATAAAGGGGAGTGGGGTCATTAAGATTAAAGTGATGTATCAGTGTTTGCTCTCATCTCATTTCAGAGCTCACAATAATTTTAGATCATTGCTACTCAAAATGTAGTATAGGGCTGGTGTTAGTCCATGAACTGTTTGTTATTGGTCCAAGGTCAGCTATTTATAAAAATTGAAACTAAGCATTGAGAAACTTTTATAATCATTTGAGAGTAGTTTTGTATGTGTTGATTCTAATAATTAAATTTTGGCCTTGTATTTTATATCCTTTTAAAATTTAATTTTTGGTAATTCATTTTAATTGTATTTTACAGAAGTTTCAGTCTTCAAAGGTTTAGAAATATTTTTAAAAAGTGGTTCTTAACATAGTTTGAGAAGCACTATTATAGGAATAGCTTTTGAAGTTTTTAAACTACTCTTTGTCTAAAAAAGAAAAGACATTATCTGCAGCTTGAAATTACATTCTATTTTGTTCATGTTTCTGAATATGAATTATGAATTTATACGTTTTATTACTTTGTCAGTTTCTTGGTTCCTTGAGAAGAAGTCCTAAATTGAATGGACTTTTTGGGTCAAGGGAATTTTTTATTTTTTTCGTATACTTGGTACTTTTCTCAAGAATGACACATTTTAATTAAGTTCTTGATCCAAGATAATACTGTGAGTAACTTGTCAATCACCCATACTTACAATCTCTTTTCTTGACTTATAAAAATAGCTAATAAGGCAATTTGAATTTTTTGAATATTCATATTGTTCCCTGGAATAATATGAAAGTAAAAAAAATAACAGCAACAACAAAACATTGCTGATGATGCCAGATTTTCCTGTTTAAGGAAAGCAAAGGTAGCTTCAGGTGATATTTGCAAAATTAAAAGCAGTTTTTAATTTTAATTTTTCTTTTTGGGTGGGTTGTGACATCCCCTTCTCTAATATAATATGTTTTAAAATAGTTTTATCCAAAGTTACAGACCTTAATAGGATTATTCAATATCATATACTCACTATCTCCTCTTTAAAATAATAATCTTTCTGGTGATCCTCTAAGGCAGTGATGGCGAACCTTTTTTTTTTTTTTTTTTTTTTTTTAAATATATTTTATTGATTTTTTACAGAGAGGAAGAGAGAGAGATAGAGAGTTAGAAACATTGATGAGAGAGAAACATCGATCAGCTGCCTCCTGCACATCTCCTACTGGGGATGTGCCAGCAACCCTGGTACATGCCCCTGACCGGAATCGAACCTGGGACCTTTCAGTCTGCAGGCCGACGCTCTATCCACTGAGCCAAACCGGTTTTGGCGATGGCGAACCTTTTGAGCTCAGCGTGTCAGCATTTTGAAAAACCCTAACTTAACTCTGGTGCCGTGTCACATATAGAAATTTTTTGATCTTTGCAACCATAGTAAAACAAAGACTTATATTTTTGATATTTATTTTATATATTTAAATGCCATTTAACAAAGAAAAATCAACCAAAAAAATGAGTTCGCATGTCACCTCTGACACGTGTGTCATAGGTTTGCCATCACTGCTCTAGGTATCATTTGATAAGGAATCCCTAGCTATCTTTTGCAATTTTAAAAGCTGGCTTCCAAATAAAGAAATGGGATAAGGATATGAACAGGTATATCAAAGAGAAAGAAATTTAAAAGTCCAAAAATGTTCAACCTCACTAACTCAGAATTGCAGATACCACTTTTGCAAGATCTAGAGATGCTATTGGGTTGGAAAAATGGGTACCCTTATGTGCTGCTAGTAGCACTGTAAATTGGTTAAGACTTTCTGAGGGTAATTTCACAGAACTCATCAGATACAAAAAAAATACACTGTCTCTACTAAGCCATTCCACTTTGGGGAATTTATTCTGAGGAAAAAACAAAAGATAGACTCTTTGATTTAGAAAACAATGGCGTACTGCATAGCATCAAAAAGGAAGTTGGCAGAAATATACTGTATATATTAAGAGAAGGAAATAGATTACCAAAACTCTGTATGATGTAATTACATTTTTGTAAATATATTTGTCCAATTATATGTGTAGAGAATAGAAAAATGTCTGAAGGATATATATATATATCACTCTTAAAGTACTAAAAGTGTTTATATAATTTTTGCACATTTGGATTTTTAAGTTTCTTTATTATAGCAAGCATGCTTTCAGACCTCTTTGTTGAATATTTGGACTCCATTTTAAAATGTACAGAATGGTACAGGAGGAAAGGAAGCCCAGTAATCAACAGGATGCCGCCATTCTCCAGGTCCTTTTCTGAAGGTTCACCAGGAGCTTGTTTTTCTTTCAGAGCTGGTTCTTGAAAGCTGTGTTTGAGTTTTTCTTCTTTTTTTTCTGTGACAAATGCCTATCATTTTCTAAACAAGAAAGCCTATGTCCCAGTTAGGTGTGTGGAGTTCTTTTCATTCACTTGCAGCCCTGTTGTGTTAATACTGAATAAGCAGAGACAGCCTGACTGGTGGTGAAAGATGGTAAGCCAGCCTCAGGGCTTTTTCTGGTCAGCCCTAAACCTCTGATTGCCACGTTTTCCTAATTTCCCATTTCCAGGGCATCACTAGAGTGACCTTGTTTGCTGAATATGATGCTCTGACTCTCCAAGATTTTCACATGCATTTGGAAATGGGCGGTTGGGCGATTGTTTACAGGACTCCAAATGAACTGTGCACTCACAGCAAGTTTGATAAACACACATTTCCTCCTTTTATCAGTGAGATTGCAGAATGTGAAGTATGAGTTTCCAGTTTTACTCATTCCCCTCAACCCTTTTCCTGTTTAAAAACTTCTACATACTAATTGGATTCTGATCTGTCCCTGTTTTTTATTCTGCTTAGTGGTAGTTGACGGCTTATTCTAATACCTACCTAGCAAGGTTTGGCAGTCCTTCAAAAATAAACTTTCCATGTACTCAACTTAAAGGAGATTCATCCCAAGGAATGTAATGTGAGCACTAATTAACAGTAATGACTGCTAATCACTTTGCTTTTTATACTCCTTTAGGAGCACTGCTATTATCCAATGTAGTTAAGTAAAATGCTTGTGTATGAATCAACAATGCGGAATCCTTTTAGCAGATATTGCTTACAATCAAGCTTTGCATAAATTAGAGTTAACTAAAATTGATTTTAATATGCTGTTTCTTTCTATAATAGTAAACTAAAATATCTAGTTAAATATACTGAATATTAAAAAGACATTACCTGATTTTTTGTTTGTTTGGGTTTTTTTTTTTTTGGCAATCATCCTTATGGAAGATGAAAAGCAGTATTGCAAATAAATCTTCTCACAGTTCAAGACATTTTTTCTTAGATTTCTTTGAAATTGTACGTGACATACTCTTCATAGTCACAGCAGCACTTTTTTTCTGCTGTAAGCATTTTACCAGATCAGTGAAAAGCAATAGGCTTATTTTTAGTTTTTCTGAATTTGTGCCTTTACTTCCTAGAGAATCTTTAAGTTATATAGCCTGTTTATATAAAGTTGGTTCATAAGATTGTGTATTCAGTGTTCATTAAAAAGGGTTGTTTTGTTAAGTTTAGTGTATTATTAGACTATAATAGTCTAATAATAAAAGCTTTCTATTTATTTACATGCATTCAACATACCTACAAACTGCCTTGCCTCAGGAGGAGACTAAGCAAAACTCATAAATTAATAATTTAAGGAACTGATACTCAAGTAGCATTTTGGTTAAGTTAATAAGTGAAAGCCTTAGAGTCAGTGATGGCCACTTTAACAGTGCTTTACTTTTGACTTTTATTAGTTGAAAATAACTTGTTAAACTGGGGCTTTTATAATAAAATGAAATCTACATGCCATCTGAAGCCCCTTCTCCTCTTTTTGATTTATGAGTATGCTAATGTATCATTGAAGAAGTTTTTAACACTTTTACAGTTCTGCACTTTGATTTCAGAGAAGGTGTTAATCTCTCTGAAAGTTTAAGAGTGACAAAATGAGTTGTATACAGTTTTCTTAGGGAATTTGGGATTCTTTATTGGAGGCCTTAGTTTTCTGATGATACCTGTATTGATGGTGATTTATCTAACATGTGATGTTGTATTATGGTTTGATGTGCATCAATGGAGTATACTGCTTTCTCATTTTACATATTATCTCTAGTTGCCTAGTCATGATGTTGTAATTTTTGTAGGGAAGATTAGTGTTTCTACAGAAGTTCAGCAGTTCCGGACATTATTTTTAAATAACCAAAATAAAATAATTTAATTTTCCTTTTAGTTTTGCATTATTTGTAGTGTCAAAAATTTAAAATTTAAATGGAAAAACTTAAATAGTAGTTGTTTAATAGGAAGCCTTATATTTTATATACTAGTCTTATTATAATACATTGCAAACGTATTAAAAACTCTTTGGTTGTACTTAATTGAATTTAGTTTTAAAGAATTGTAACAGGAATTCTGTGAGAGAACAGAAAATATATGGAAGCTTAATTGAATGCTATCCATATGTAATTATAAGATTTGTGAGTATTGTTGTAAGTAACTTATTTATTTTATATCCCAGTACTATTGCACACTATCACAAAATGAATGCTTAAGAGGGAAAACTTGCTTTTTCTATTTTGCTTTGAGTTTGAGTTTTTATGTGTAATAAAATTACATTTAAAAAAGGTGAAGATTTCAGTTTTGATCCTTTTTTGTTTGTGTTTTTTTTTGTTTTGTTTTGTTTTTATGTGGTATGTTTACTTTCATGTGAGAATGATTGATCTGTAGCTGCTATTTTACCCAAACAGGGGACAAATGGAATTGGCCTTTTAGACAAAAGTATGCAAACAGACTGCATTCTTTCTGCTGATAGAATTATGGAAGGACTGCATGAGGTGCCACATTCATTTTGCTATTGATTGTGAAGAGGATTCTGCACTGGGGTGCTGTTTCTATTGGATAAGGAGGTGCTATGATTAGTTACCTTTCTCATGAAAGCACTACAAAGGGAAATGCAAAATGTGTGCAGTGCAGTGTTCTCAATTTGACAGTTGTTTTTGTTAAGTCTTTTTTTTTTGCACCATTGAAGTCCAGCCTATTTTAGAAAAACATACATTTTGTTTTTTCCCCTTATATTAGACTAGTAGATTTCCATGCATTTTTGACCCTTTAAAGAAATTACACATTACCAACAGTTTTTTCTAGCTTCTATTGTAAAGCTTCAAAGCTGATGCAACAGTGCCCTCTATAGTCTTTTAGTGACCAGCAGTTTAATGCAGAGGATTTGGAATATTCAGGTAAGAAGCAGGATGTTTAAATTTAATTTTTGCCCAGACAAGAGACTCCTTTTTCCTAAGTAGACATTCTTGTTTTTCACTAGCGGCTTTACTTTAAACAAAGGGAACAAAAGACCATTCTGAGTTTTCATTTAGAATTATTGGCTACCTCTTGTTGTTGCCCAGTGGTAAATCTCAAGTTTTATCAGACATTCATCAGAGTAATTTGAGATAGAAGGCATCTTGCAAGCTGTACTGTCTCTTCATGAAATATCTTTTTGAAGTTGAGTTCTAATAGGAGTATTTTTTTAAAAATAATTTTGTTCCTTTGTACTTCTTTCTTCTATTTAATGAGAGCCTGAGTGGGCTGCCTAGAACTTAACTTTTACTTGTTCCTGAATTGTGTAGCCCAGGCTTTATACATGACATTATTTAAATTCAAACCAAGGGAGTCACACAATGACTAGCATGTTTGCCATTCATTAGCATTGATTTAAATTTTAGATTTTCCTTTCTCCCTTTTTTGGTTACCTTTTTTATTGTATATGTTGATAGCTAAATGTAAAACACAACTTTATATGAAGATATTAGGTGATAATAAAAGCAGACATCATATTCAGCTATGATTAGAAGAGAAAAATTGCATGAGCTAAGTTTATTTTGCTTCTAAAAGTATTTTAGTAAAAAGAACATGGACCCAAATCTTAGCTTCTCCATGTACTCACTATGTAATATTGAAAACATTTCTCAATCTCTGAGCCTGCTTTCTCATTCTCAAAATGGGAACTAAAAATAGCTCACCTTTTGAGGTTTTTGTGAGGGATTACAAATAATATTGTATATAAATTGGCCAAGTCATTATAGGTGCTCAAATGGCAATTTTATGCCAAAAATCACAATGTGAAGGTAAGTGGAGGTTTTTTGTGGGGGTTTTCTGGGGGTGTTTTATTTTGTTTATGGGAAAGTTGCAATATAAATCTAGAACACATTTAATGCGTTTTAGATTTTTAAAAATTACTATATCATAACTTTTGATGACATGTGTGAATCTGAAAGCCAGCATGGCATTTCTTGGTGATGTGGACTGACAAAGTGAGATGTGCATTAACTTTCAATTCCTTACAGACCTCATTCCCAAACTTCTGAAATAGGCCATGTTTATAAACTTAACTTTGGTAGACAGACATTTACCACAAACCAATATTTGGCAACATGTGAAAACTGATAATAAATGAAACTCAAAAATAAAGGAGTCTTTTATTTTTTTTCCTCTTAGAGTATCTGGGAACACTTAGGATGCTTTTCATTTACTAGTGTTCTTAATAGTAATTTAGAAGTCTTATTCATATTTACTAGGTAAGTGGTTTTTGCTTTCTCCACCCTGCGACAGAAAGACTGATGGCTAAAAATAGACCAAAGTGGAGCTTTTCTGGTAGAAGTGGAGGTGGGGTTTAATGTTCCTCTCCTTGTAAGGAACAAGCTTTATACCATATATGTGTGTGTGCAAAGGCTTGGTTCTTCTTTGTTTGGATTCAAAGCACCTAATTCTATGCCTGGCACATAAATGCTCAATTAATTAATGTGTGCTGAAATAAAATATTTTTGAACATCAGGCTTTCTCTTATGACATATAATATTTGAGATCCTATATGTATTAAAATGTACAGTAAATGTGACAGTGTAATATTACAGTAATTGTTTCTTTCTGAACCATTTAAAACAAGCACACTTCCAGTTTAATTCATGAATTTATTATTTAAAAGTCAACCAGATTGTTACAACTACAAATAATAATGGGAAATTAATAAAAAATTTAGAACTTTGTCTTCAAGATAATTAAAAGGTGTTGTATTATATAATAATGGATTTAGGCAAAGAGTCAGACACTTCAGATAACCTGATGATAAAAGTAATCTTGCACGGGGAACTTATGGATTGAATTTTCTCAACATTCAGTAAAGCACTGTTTTTCTCGCAGAATTCTTATTTGTGCTTCATATTGATTTTGAATAACCTTGAATTTAATATTATAATAAACCACATATTATTTTTAGTATATCACTTGGGTTAAAATTGAGAACTGCAAAAATGTCTTTTTTTATCGTTATAAAGAAAGAACCAGTGTTTGAAGCTGATAAATGAACAGGCTCTTAGTAGTAAACCGAATGTGGTAATTCTTTTTAAATAAGGACCAGTTGCAGTAAGCAACATATTTAAAGTTAAATTTTGGTTTACAAGACTGACAAGATGCTGTCTACCAAAACAAAAAGAATAATATATTTTTCCTTTGCAGTGAAAGTACCAAATTAAGAATCTGCTTAATTAGAATAATGATAAATGTAGATTACATTCCTGAAGATAGTGAAATACAGCTGCTCTGTCCAGGGAGAGCCTGCATCATTCACCCAGACTGTACAAAGAAGCAGTGAAGCAGCCACTGAAGGCTGTTAGAGGACATGTCCTGTTTATTCTACATACATTTCTTTTTTAATTAAAATGTCAATGATAGTTTTATAGCAGTCCTCAAAAAATCCTTTAAATTTCTTCAAGGTAGTAGAATATAAGATGAAATCATTACTACTGCTGAATGAAACAGATTAAACCTGAGGAAAAAATGGTATACTTTAATTTTTTAGTAATTCAGTTTTCTTTATTATGAGTTGATATTTAAATATGTGATGATATTTAGTTTTTACATGAGTTTTGCACAGAAGAAATGAAGCACAATCTTTGAATATACATTTTATTTAAAAATCTTTTGGAGTCACAAATCTTTTGGGTAGAGCCTTAAGTAGTATTGCATACAAATAAAGATGTAGATATGCATACTGTGGAATTCTCAGGGTGGGGCAGACAGTTATACTGTATTAGGATTATCTGGGTGGTCTTTCCTCCTCCACTCCATCACTGGGCTGTGATGAGGTCTAATATGTTGCCAGCGTCAGTGTCTAGAGACCAAAAAGAGGAACCGTTACACTGTATATTTTAATCTCTTACTTTAATGATGACTAATGATGTCTTCATAATTATGTATATTTAAGAAAACAATATTGTGTGTGGCAAGATATGTTGGTGGTTGTTTGTTTGTTTGTTTGTTTTGCCTCCGAAGGATAAGTGTGGACTCTGGAGTGAGACTTGTCTGCATTCTAGGCTCTGCCACATGATAGCTGTATGACCTTGGTGTAGTCAACTTCTCTATACTTCAGCTTTCACAATTGTACATTGCGCTAGTGGTAATACCTACATAATAAGGTAGTCTGGAGCATTTAAGAGCAAAATCCATGCAAAATAGATAATAAAGGAAGCCTCGATAAATGTTAAATATTATTTTATTATTATTGTTTTTATTAGGCACTAGGTATAACATTTCTCTTGCATCGGAGCAGTAGGGCATTGTTCATACTTAACTAAGTTAATAAGATCAGTGCTTTTTGTCATGATTTATCTGTTGACCTAGTTCTAGATAAGTTAACCATGCCCTCTGTGTCTTAAGGCTTAGCGTGGTAGAAATTCTACTGCTCCTTATTTTGTCTTTGATTGTCTTTTCTCATAGTGATTCATGTGCTAGTTTCTTTGGCATTTTGGTGAATGTGATGTCAAAGTCTGTGCATTTCAATATGTATGTTATGGACTACCCTCACTTGATACCAGATTTAATTGAATATTTTATAGGGTTCAGTTTTCTAAAGGGTCTTTCAAGTGCCCACTTACTAAAAACTTCTCAACTATGAAAGCTTTAAAGGCAGAAAATGCACACATCGTTAAGAATTTGAAAAATTTATATGTGAAAGTAATATGAAGAGAAACTTCTTCAGATGATTTTATTCTATATGCATTTTTAGAGCTTCAATGAAATGGTAAATGCAAGAGGCACAAAGATAAGTCACATACTATGTAACCATTATTCATAAAGTTTACACATGCAATGTGAGTTGTAGAATGTTAACATAACGTTTTATTTCCTCATAATTTGTTTCAGGCTTTTTGTTGTTGTTGCTAGAGATGTAAATAATTAAGGCACAGTGCCTGTCTCAAGGACTTAGTTAGCATTTGAGTTTTAAGGGAGAAAGTTACTGCTATGTATTCATCAAAATGATTATTTTTGATAAATGCTTAGCTCTTGTAAAAATATTTCATATTTCTTTTAGTGTACCTCTTTGTTCTGACTTGGCATTTATCCTTCCTTGTCTGACCTTTATCACTGAGTTTCTCCTAAGAATCCTGTGGTCTTTAAAGGTTCAGTATTACTCTATCTGTGCCTGTTTGGGAATTATACTTATGGTTCTTGAGTTAGCTTATAATTTTGATTAATACCTTTAAATAACTTATCAGTTATTCTTAACCAATTTAGTCTTAGAGCTTGTAGGTTTCTTCTCTATCCTGGTCCTCCCTAATAAAGAGCAGATAATTTCATATTTATTTAGTTTTTAATGTTTCCACCACAGTACTACTATAAGGTGTTTGTCAAAGTGAAGCTTGGTTTCTCCTGCACACTATTGTGCATACAGTTTTATATATATTAGGTAAAACTAATCTAGTTTGTGAAGATTTTACAAGGTTTAAGATGCCAAACTTAAGTTGATGATTTCTCCTTTATGATTAATTGATAACTGATTTTCTACTGCGTCTAAATCACTGCATTCACTGAATTCCTGGTTTTGTATGACAGATTTAGTATGACTACTCTTTGCCCCATGTTTTTATTGACTTGGAATCAATTCATTAGTCAGGCAATCTGAAATGGAAATGATTATGAAGCATTTACAATCAAGCAAAGTTAAGGGAAAATATAGTAAGTTACAACTTATTATTACTAATTACTAGTAACATAGTAGCTAAAATATTGCTTTATAAAAGACAGCTTGTGAATTATACAAATATTTAAGTATATAGTGTTCATTACCTGGACAGTTTAAAATGTGTTTTAACTAGGTTTAACAAAAGCAAAGAAAAAAGCAGTCATTATAGCTATCAATTTTGTAGAAAACAAAATAAGGATCTATAAATTTTATTCTGTTACGATTTGATGGTAACTACTTTCTTTATATTTAACCTAAGCCATCCTCAAACTAAGTGTTCTTATAGTTTATTTTCATAACTTATTTGCTGAAATTATTTGATACTTTTGCACAGTAAAAATAACATTGGCATTGCTTTCTTTATCTAGTTATTAGATTCTAATAGACCTGATTTTTTCTGCACTTTTATTTCATTTTTTGTTGTTTTTATGCTTAACTACATGGTTTTTTAAAAAGCTGTCTGTTACCTCTTATGTAGTCCTAAGAAAGAGTTTTTTCTTCTGAGACTAAGTTCTTCATACTCCTCTTGCAGACACACACAATTTCTTTATTTCATGAAATACCTTTACCATACACTTGAAGGGTTTTCACATTGTTCTTCTTATTTTTATCTGTTATTATTTAATTTTCTTTGATACTTATAATAATTGTTTTTAAATTAACAAAAATATATAAAAGTATAAAATATATGAAGATCTTACTTAAAATTTAATCATTCAGAGTTAACATTTTGATATTTTTCACATATATATATTTAACACACATACATAGACATATACACAGGTGTATGTGTGTGTGTGTTTGTGTAATCATTTGTGTATATAACTTTGTATACTGCTTTTTTAACTTTAAATATCAGGAGCATTTTCCCATGCCATGAAAACCTCTTTATGAACATAATTTAATGGCTACTTAATATTCCATCATGTGACTGTATGATGATTTCCTTGATGATTTTTTAATTTTGTAAATTAGGTTGAATCTCATTTTTACTGTAAATAATAGCACCTTGCTATGGGTACATCAATTATTGTCTACATTTCTGAAAATTAATTGCTTAGGATAGGTTTTTAGACTCAGAAGTAGTGGATCAAAGTACATAATTATTTTTAAGGCCATTGGTACATATTATCTAATTGATTTCCATAAATAACACCTGTTTAAACATGCATTATTTGTATTGTGAAACTCCCAGTCTTTGTTTAATGTATATGAAACTCAACTTGGAATTCTGTTTTTATAGTTCCTAGCATTTGGTGAATACAAGCTGGAAGTAGCATTCTGCCCATCTTTGACTGCATTTCATTCTTGGAAAAAAGCCAAAGAGATGTGTTAGGGCAGCTTAGACATGTAACTCAAAGCATAGGTTGATTATTCCCCCTATTATTGTGAGAAGTCAGTTTCCAGTGATTTAATGGGGCTACCTGCAATAGATAGCCAGCTGCAAAGAGGGCAGAATTTTAATATACTGTATGCTAATGTGCCATGTGTATGAACACAGATGCAGTTATAGATACATATGTTTGTTTGTTTTTAACAGTTATAGGTGTGATGTTATTTGCAATTCACTTTTTGGATAGGTTCTATTTTCTGAATAGCCATACTGTGTTCTCCTTCTGGATATCAACTAGTATATTTTCTATTGGCATTATTAAGTTTAGCAGTATTAGGAAATTATTTTTAATTTTCTCTCATCAAATAAATGATGATGGAGATTGTGGTAGAGTTATCATTTGGGGATATATATATATATATATATATATATATATATATATATTAAATATACTTTTATTGATATCAGAGAGGAAGGGAAAGGGAGAGAGAGATAGAAACATCAATGATGTGAGAGAATCATTGATTGCTGCCTCCTGCATGCCCCCTACTGGGAATTGAGCCAGCAACCTGAGAATGTGTCCTTGATCTGAATCAAACCTGCGACCCTTCAGTTTGCAGGCTGACACTCTATCCCTTGTATCAAACCAGCTAGGGCTGGGGTATATATTTTAAATATCAAATGTAATATTTTAGACTCTACAGATAATACTCCAGGTTTAAGCTGCAATTTTATGTACACTAACTACCTCATAGAAAATATCTTATGCTTCTCTCTCTCTCTTTTTTTATGACCATATATTATTAGTGTTGGCTATTTTTACTATGCCATTAAAAAAAAAACTATAATGCTGCTGTTTTGAATTTAGTGAACTATTTAGTAAAATAATAACAATACTAATAGTACTATAATAGTAAGTTCATTTGTAAGAATAAAACTAATAATGTTTATTTTATGGTAATTTTTACTAAATAGTTACTTAGAATTTGGAAAAAAATCATAGATTACCTTTTTAATGTTATAACTACCTTTTGTTGTTGATTTCCTTACTTTCTCAAAACTAACTAGGAAATCATGGCTTCTGTGACATATTTTGTTTTTAATCCTCTTTTTAAATCTTTGGTAGTTTCTTATCAGTGATATGAAAAATATTCCCACCATACTGGCTTGGGCATGTGTATAAGAGAAAGTGTATGGGGGTGCTGTTGAAAGTGGGTATTGCTGTTCTTCTCCCAGCTCCTAAGATCTCACTTTGTTTTTTCTGCTTTTCAGCTCTAAGCATATATAAATACACACATTTACATGAATTTTCAGGTGTTAAAATAAAGATTACAGGACCTAGACCTAATTTAATGGCTGAAGTTTTACTCACATTTATTCTCTTTCTCTTTTATTATTTAAATTGTGCTCATCTGTAATATTTATGTATTTTTATCAGTACAAACTGTTCTGTCCTTCACTGTTTTATGTCTCTTACTGAAGATTAAATGGTGGAACCAGAAAAACTCTTAGATCAGAGCATCTTGAACTTCAGTATGCATGGGTCATCAGGGCATCTTATTAGAAACTAGAGGCCTGGTGCATGAATTCATTCACCAGTGAGGTCCCTCAACCTGGCCTGCAGGATCACGCCAAAACTGGCTCTCCGACATCCCCCGAGAGGTCCTGGATTGTGAGAGGGTGCAGGCCAGGCCAAGGGACCCCATCGGTGCATGATCAGGGCCAGGGAGGGACACAGGAGGTTGTCCAGCCAAGGAGGGACCGCAGGAGGACCCCAGGGTGTGTCTGGCCCATCTCGCTCAGTCCTGATCGGCCAGACCCCAGCAGCAAGCTAACCTACCGGTTAGAGCGTCTGCTCCCTGGTAGCCAGTGCATGTCATAGCGACTGGTCGACCGGTTGACTGCCTCCTGGTGATCAGTTCACGTCATAGCAGCTGGTCAGCTGTCTGTCCCCTGGTGGTCAGTGCACATCATAGCGAGCAGTTGAGCGGCCTTAGCATTTCACTTTGATTGGTTGAATGAACGACTGGATGACCGGACACTTAGCATATTAGGCTTTTATTATATAGGATTCAGGGTCTGATTCAGTTGGTTTGGGTGGAGCCTGACTTTTTTTTTAAAATATATTTTATTGATTTTCTACAGAGAGGAAGGGAGAGGGATAGAGAGTTAAAAACATCAATGAGAGAGAAACATCAATCAGCTGCCTCCTGCACACCCCCTACTGGGGATGTGCCCACAACCAAGGTACATGCCCCTGACCGGAATCGAACCTGGGGCCCTTCAGTCCACAGGCCGACACTCTATCCACTGAGCCAAACCAGTTAGGGCATGAGATTTTTTTTTAACATGTGCCCAGGTGATGCCAGTGCTACTGGTCTGAGGCCACACTTGAAGTGGTGAGTTTTAGATTCTGGATGCCTGCTAACTGAGAGCATTTATTTTAGAACAGGGATATGTTTGTTTAAAAGCCAGTTTCCTTGCACATTAGCTATAAGAGTCTAATATCTATAGGGATGAGGGGGTTACATTTTCTTTTTAAAACATAATTTACCGTGTTTCTGCAGTTGTTCCCAATTTTAGGAAGTGGTAACGCATCTTGATTTAAAAGATCCACGAGTCTTAGATCTTCTGTGATGGTTCCATGTACAGCTTCCCTAATCTGGTTTGCTACTAGTGTAGACTAATGATGGCATACATCAAGGTTTATTTTTGATGATTTGATTTTATTGTATATCATCTCCCATTGATAGTTGAAAAACTTTACTGCTGGGAGTTTTGAGAGTGAAGGATGAGGGGTGGGGAATTGGGAGCAGGGATGGAGGCTATAGTATAAATGAGAATTAGGTTACTGCAGAGAAATGGTTTTACTCTTTCTCATCATGGACAGCTGGGTTGAAATGCATTACCTGTTGAAAGTGAGAAAATCACCCAATACATATGCAAGAACTGTTCCCTTTATGCTTTTAATAAGATGTCTTTTATGTACCTTAAGTAAAGAGAGCCACACGGTTTACTGTACAAAAACAGGCAGCTTCTAGCAATAAGAATGTATCAGAACCTGGAGCAGTTATTAGAAGATGAGCTGGTTTTAGAAAAGAGATGGTATGGCCAAGTTCTGCAGGTTGGCTTATTACTTGCAGTGCAACAGTCAAGTGTGACCACCGTCAGAATGCCAGAATCTTTAAACATGTCATTGTAAAGTATCTTGGTTGACAACATTGTTGAGGAAAAATAATCAAATTATCTAACACTAGAGGCCCGATGCATGAAATGTGTGCAAGAGTAGGCCTTTCTTTCCCTGGCTGCCGGCACCGGCTTCTCTCTGGCACCCGGAACCTGGGCTTTCCTCCGGCTGCCAGCAGGCACCCAGGACCTGGGCTTCCCTCACAACCCCAGATTCGTCCTGAAGGTCATCTGGAAGGCTGTCCAGAAGTACATCTGGTCTAATTAGCATATTATACTTTTATTATTATAGATGGTTCCTGAGATGGCAGAAGCCACTTACTCTATTATAAATTCAAAGAAAGGTGGGAAGCCTTTCCCTTGTTGCTAAGCATTGTGCTTGAAAATTAATTGTATTTTAATTTATGACAAAGAAAATTCAATCTAGCATGGATTTTACTTTTTTAAACCTTTAAAATACTATCTATACCAGTGATGGTGAACCTATGACACGCGTGTCAGAGGTGAAACGTGAACTCATTTTTTTGGTTGATTTTTCTTTGTTAAATGGCATTTAAATATATAAAATAAATATCACAAATATAAGTCTTTGTTTTACTATGGTTGCAAATATCAAAAAACTTCTATATGTAACACGGCACCAGAGTTAAGTTAGGGTTTTTCAAAATGCTGACATGCCGAGCTCAAAAGGTTCGCCATCACTGATCTATAACTAATAGAAGGGTAATATGCTAATTAGACCGGGTCGACTGGACATCATTCGGATGTCCGACTTCCTTCTGGACAGTTAGGGCATGACCAGGCTGGCAAGGGGGCAGTTAGGGGGCAGCCAGGTTGGCAGGGGGACAGTTAGGGAGCTATCAGGCTGGCAAACAGAGACAGTTAGAGGCAATCAGGCAGGCAGGTAGAGTGGTTAGGGGTGATCATGCAGGCAGGCAGGTAGATGAGCGGTTAGGAACCAGCAGTCCCGGATTGCAAGAGGGATGTCCAAATGCCAGTTTAGGCCCCATCAGTTGGACATTTCCCGAGGGGTCCTGGGTTGGAGAGGGTGCAGGCTGGTCAAGGGTTCCCCCCAACCCCCGTGCACGAATTTCATGCACCGGGCCTCTAGTGTTTGTGTGTGTGCATGAAATTTGTGTAGGGGGGGTGGGGTGGGTTGCTCAGCCCGGCCTGAGACCTCTCGCAGTCAGGGACCCCTCAGGGGATGTCCAACTGCCTGCTTAGGCCCACTCCCCGTGCTGCTGCCATGAATGTCTGCACCCTGGTGGTCAGTGCGCATCATAGGGACTAATTGTTCCCAGTCATTCTGCCGTTAGGGTCAATTTGCATATTACCCTTTTATTATCCTATCTAATAAAAGAGAAACATGATAATTAGCCATACCTCCGCTACCCTTCCCATTGGCTAATCAGGGCGATATGCAAATTAACTGCCAGCCAAGATGGTGGCCGGCAGCCAGGAAGCTTGAAGCAAACATGAGGCTTGCTTGCTTCAGTGACAGAGGACTCCAACGTTTCTTGCCTGCCGCTGCCGGCCTCTGAGCTTGCAGTTTGAAACATTGTTACAAATATAGAAGCTAAACAAAACCCCAGAAACCAGCTTTCAGCCAGCCGGGATCTCAGAGCTGGAGTTGAAACAGTGTTTCAATTATAGAACCCAAACAAACCAGATACCTGCTTTCAGCAGCCGAGGCCTAAGAGCTGGAGCCAAGCCTCAGAGCTAAAGCTGGCCCAGAATAAAAAAAGAAAAAAAGAAAAAAAGAAAAAAAGGAGTGGTTGGGAGCTTTAGTCACCCACCAGCCTGCAAACAGC
Organism: Myotis myotis; assembly: GCF_014108235.1. Classification (NCBI taxonomy): domain Eukaryota; kingdom Metazoa; phylum Chordata; class Mammalia; order Chiroptera; family Vespertilionidae; genus Myotis; species Myotis myotis. Next base: position 154,409,937 of record NW_023416313.1, on the reverse strand, counting down.
CCTCAGCCCCTCACCCAGACTGGCCAGGTACCCCAGTGGGGACCCCCACCCTGAAGGGTTTGTGACCAGCTGCAAACAGCCATCATCCCCTCATCCAGGATGGCCAGGCACTCCAGTGGGGACCCCTACCCTGATCCAGGACACCCTTCAGGGCAAACCAGCCTGCCCCCACCCGTGCACCAGGCCTCTATCCTATATAGTAAAAGAGTAATATGCCTCCCAGCACCGGGATCAGCGGAGCCGCAAGGCCTCCCGGCACCGGGATCAGCGTGACAGGGGGCAGCGCCCAAACCCCCTGATCCGCCCTGCTCTTTGTGTGACAGGGGGCGGTGCCCTAACTCCCCTATCGGCCCTACTCTCTGAGTGACAGGGGGGAGCTCCTCAACCCCCTTATCGGCCCTGCTCTGTGCGTGACAGGGGGGAGCTCCCCAACCCCCTGATGGGCCCTGGTCTGTGCGTGACAGGGGGGAGCTCCCCTACTCCCTGATCGACCCTGCTCTGTGCGTGACAGGGTACGGAGCCCCAACCCCCCTGATGGGCCCTGCTCTGTGTGTGACAGGGGGCAGCGCCCCAACCCCCTGATTGGCCCTGCTCTGTGTGTGACAGGGGCTGGCGCCGCAACCTCCCCATCGACCCTGCCTTGAGTGTGACAGGGGGCAGTGCCCCAATCCCCCAATCGGCCCTACCCTGAGTGTGACTGAGGGTGGCATCGCAACCTCCCGATCTGCCCTGCTCTGTGCATGACAGGGGGCGGTGCCCCAACTCCCCAATCAGCCCTGCTCTGAGCCCGACCAGGGGCTGCACCTAGAGATTGGGCCTACCCTCTGCCACCCGGGAGCAGGCCTAAGCCAGCAGGTCGTTATCTCCCGAGGGGTCCCAGACTGCGAGAGGGCACAGGCCGGGCTGAGGGATCCCCCCTCCCCACCCCCCTGTGCACAAATTTTTGTGCACAAATTTTTGTGCACCGGGCCTCTAGTATAGGATAAAAGGCTAATATGCTAAGTGTTCATCTGACTGGTCTCTATGACGCGCACTGAGCACTAGGGGGCAGATGCTCAACACAGGAGCTGCTGTGACGTGCACTGGCCATTTACAGAAAAACAGCACCGCAGACCTGGCATCCACAAAGCAACACTTGGCTTTCCCCAAGTGGACACAGGCCCCACTACCACCCTGGAGCAGCAGCCCACCAAATCACAGCTGACGCTGCCGAGACCCCATGGTGCAAAATGTGGCCCACAGCCCAGCCCAGCCCAGCCCAAAAATGGTGGCTATGGATGCCGGGTAATGTCATGTAGCAACACCCAGCTTCCTCTCCCTAGCGATAGGCCATTTAACAGTAAATGGCACCATGGACCTGGCGCCCACAAAGCAACACTCAGCTTCTCCCAAATGGGACATAGGCCCTGCCACCACCCCGGAGCGACAACCCACCAAATTGCAGCCGACGCTGCCAAGACTCCATGGCGCAAAATGCGGCCCACAGCCCAGCCCAGCCCAGAAACAGTGGCTGTGGGCACCGGGTAATGACATCATGTAGCAACTCCTGGCTTCCTCTCTCTAGTGACTAGCCTCCTTGGAATTTCTTTAGCCCAGGAACATGACTTGCTTTTTAGCCAGGTGGAAACATTTCACATTTTAACCAAATGTCTGTGAAGCGTTTTCCCGTGCCTCATCTCATTTGATCCTCACAGAAGTCCTGGAGTAGGTAGATAGGAGACTTGGTGGAATCCTATTTTCTTTTCATTAGCCGGAAAACGGAGATTTAGAAAGCTTAGAAACTTGACCTGACTGAAAAGAAGTAAGAAATGGTGGATCTTGAAAATGACTTCAGGCTTTCTCACTATGCAGAATATAGTCAAACACTGCTGCAGTTAAATATTTTACGCTTTGTTGTCCCTGCATGATCTATAATAATAATATGCTTTGTGTTGATAATTACTGCGGTGTTGCTGACAATTACCTGAAAAAGTTGGGGTGCTTCACTGGGTTGGAAAAAGTTTAGTTACATCAGAAAGCAGGTCTAATTAAGCAAGTTTATTATATATCTATATATATATATAAGGCTAAATTGACTCGCACATGCACGATACATATAAAGCTCTTGCTGGTGTCAGTCACATGCATGTGTTTCAGTCTGTTCATCTGTCATTGTTGATTATGAATTTGGTTGACACTTCTATTATAAAGGGTGAATAGCGATATAAAGGGTGAATAGCGATATTAAAATATTTCTTCTAATTAATTTTCTTTCTATGTGCATGAATTTGTGCACTGGGCCACTAGTTATTTTATAACTAGGTACCACATTTAAGTTATATCCGGAATCTTATTTGTCTGTGTACTACTTTCAATGAATATAGATCGCCCTTTCTTTAGTAAGCCTACATTTAAAAAGCTTACATTTTGCCATAATACAGTAGAATTATTTGTGGTAATGTTACAAGTCTCTAAACTGCCTGAACATTATCCTGCTGTTTTATTGTTTTATAATGTAAAAGTAAATGCAAGCATTAAGAAGTGTGTAGCGCTGTCTGGCTCCTTCAGGATTTAAGAAAATTGCCCCAACTATCGAAGAACAGAAAATTAATCTTTCAGGTCGCAAAGAGCAGTTGTTATAATATTGCCTAGCATTTTGCTTTCTCTTTTACTCTAACTATGATGGTGATTTGAGTCAATGCTAAAGAAACTAAGATTTTATTTGATTTCCTCAAACTGCTATTGCCTTCTAAGAATTACATATAGAACTGCATGGTTTTAAAAAGGAAGAAAATAGGGTACTCATTTTAATTCTGCATTATCCTGAATCATAAATCTGTTTTTGTAATAGTACAAATTTTGCAGCCCAATTTCTTGGTCCAATTTGTGAATTTGGTATAGTAGGCACAAATGGTATGTGTTACTCATAAACCTGTGAAATTAATTATGTTGTTCTGCAAACTCTTCAGAAAACTGAAACAAACATAGACGGAATCTTAAAATCATACTTTCCAGGAAAATTCTCATGAAGGATTTTGTAAAAAAAGAGGTATTCCTTATGATTTTAGCCTTTTGTCCTGTTTTAAAATATTTCCATTTAAATGCAGATTTTTGATTTTCTATCTGGGACTAGGTAGAAACCATTCTATTACACTACTAAAAGAATAATCCACTTTAACACAACATTTCTCCCTAAAGGGATTGTCTTTTCTAGTCATAAGGTATTATTTATCTCAGAATGATATTAACATTCATGATGTAGCGATTTTATCTTGATTTGAAAGATGTTTTGTTCTGGCTGTAAAAAGGATTAGGAAAATGTCCTTTGTATCCTGTTGCTTAAAAAATTGCCTTACCTTGCTAAAGATTAGGTATTAGTAATTTTCAAAGTGTTTTGAGGTGGTTTATATTTTTATAACAAAATCTTTAAGCCCAGTAAAATGGATTGCCAGACTCATTTCATTGAATTCTTAAACATTGGGTTATACAAATATGTTTTTTAATCAAGTAGCATGTTTGAAAGTATCTGAACATCTTATTACATTTTTTTGCATTCATTTTCTTTATGCCTTTGTAAAGAAGCCTTTTGGATGCATAAGAAAAGTGCTAGAGCAACTAGTTACTGCATCAGTGGCATAAATGTGTTGATTTTGCCTCACCTTCTAAATTTATTAAAACTTTAAGATAAAGAGGGATTACATTAATTAAATGGAATGTCTGAGACAGAAGAAGAACAGCTCTGAAGGCCTCTCTGCTATTTGTTGGGTAAAGTCTTGGCATGCAGAATGTAGCTATCCAAGGCTATAAGCACATTGGGACCCTGTGTGGGATGCCAGCACTATGCCCCTAGGCGCACTGTCATTCAGCCGACAGATTAATTAACCAGAGGCTGCAGAACCTCCTGCTTTCAGTCAGCCCATTCTTGAAGCAGAAAATACAAGGTTTTTAAAACCTGGAACATTTAAAAAAAGTGTGTATGTTTTTTAAAAACAAAAATCAGTGTGTTGTGACACTTTTTCTGGAATAGTTTTGTGTATGCACATAAATATATATATATGTATACTTTTTATATATATTTATATACTTTATATATTTATATACTTAAAAATACATATACATTTATATACTTTTTTTTAAAAAGTGTGTGTATATATGCATATATGTATATATTTATATACTTAAAAAAACTTTTAAAATCCAAAGAATACGACATGTATGGCCCCCAAAGAGAGGGTTTTTCTAATGTCAGGGTATGTCCTTAAAACGTCCTAATTAATGATTTATTAAATCACGTGAGTAGCAAGGTCTTAATTATGATTAAAACTTAAGAGGTTTCAATAGAATCAACTTAAAAAAACACATTTATGTATCTGATCACAAACTATGTTCATTCAAAATTTCTTTAAGATTTCTTTTTATCTTCAGCAAAGGCATTTTTATTCATACATCCATTGAAGTGAATAAAGATTTTCACACTATAGTGTTTAAACAATAGTTTTAATAAATAACTTTTAACATGTCTTTATAAATGAGAAAAAATAAGTTTGATTTTTCTTTTTGATTTAGCTTACTTTGTAATTACATTAAGCATTATTAACTTATGTATAAAATATTAATCCTGAAAATTTCTATATAGAGAGCAAAGTCTATGTTGATAAAATAATGTATTATTTGGGCTTTCAAATTAGAAAAGAACAAAGAGATGGCTGCATGCAAAAAGAAACGTGATTTCATTTTAATTTTTTTAGCAGTATAGAGTACAACTTCCTCCATCACCCACTCCCCTCCAACCTTTTTTTCCCTGACACTGTCAGTTGTTTAGCATTCTCACTGGAATTTATTTTGTTGTAGTAAATAAAAGACAAGTCATTATTAAACAGATTTTGCTGTTAATCCAATGTATGATTTCCCTTTGCCATAGGTACTTTTAAGGGCTTTTATCCAAAATAAAATTCATTTAAAATGTAATTTAAAAAATCCATTGTTAATGACTGCTTGAGTGACTGGCTCATAATTGGCTCATTATAATAAAAAAAGCAACTTTTAAAAATCTTGACAATGAAATACAGTACAGAGTGAACACTTCATGGCAAGGCCCTATGCAATTACAGACTCTGAAGGTGAAGCGGGGAAGCATGCAAATCTGAGACTCCTGCACAACTTTCTCCTCTACACCAGTACAGTGAGTTCAGGTCATGACCTCACACAGGCTGTGGAAGTAAGAGCTCCTCTTATTTATAGTGCCCCTCACTGAAGAGTAAACTTAGGTGGTGTAGTCCACTTAAATGCTAGCATTCAGACTCCTCTTTGTTTCCCTTCTGCAGAAATCTTTTCAGTTGACTTAGATTACAAAGTTGTAATCAGGAAATCTTTAGTTCTGTTGGGGCTAACTAACAAAGACAATATTGTCATACAAGCCATCATTATTACCTGCCCTTTGTTAATGCAGGAAAGCATGTAAGTAACTATTTTTCAAGCTCCAGAATTTTTGTTTAAGCATTCCTAGAGATTTGTTTTTATTCTAGTACTTCGGTGATTTAGTATTTGTATTGAATTATTTTAAATTAATTTTATTGTTATGCCCTATGTCCTAAGTAAGATAAAAATATAAATTTAGGGATGCAGGAAGAAAAGTAAACCATACATGATAAGGTTTTCCTTAACAAATAAAAGTTTTATTTTTCTTTTTGTGACTTGAACTTGATATACTGTAGTTTTAATGATGAACTTTGTGATGTCAAACATCAGCTGTTCTCTGTAGAGTATAAAATTTCAAAATACTGACAAATATAAATAAGAATGGTCATTAAATCTTTGCATAGAATTCCACCTGTGAGGCAAAACTCCTAAGTTCCAACAGTAATTTAAAGGGCTTCTTTAATGAGCCCTGTATTTCCAAAATGCTTTTCCTATTTGAGGCTAGAAAAACAGTAAAAGTTTTAAAGACTGACGACAACTCCTGCTTTTGTTTAGTCTACAACAGCAATATTAATTTGCTTTTTTGTTCTGTGAGTGACTTAGGTGTAAGTTTTCATTATATATATTAAAAGCTGAATTATTTTGAACTCTGAACTTTAGACCAGGCCATGTGTGAACCTTAGCATATAAAAGCAAGACAGTAACTTCAGGATCAGAATCACCAAAGACCACTCACATTATTAAATCCAATCAAACATTTTTGATATTTGAATTTATATAAATTAAGAAAAAAGCTCTCACGGAGATACTCAACAGTTTTTAAAGAAATAAGCCACATTTAATTGACTTCATTATAATTTAAGTAACCAAACTGCTTGGGTATTTTATCATTACTCTGCTCTGTTTGTGCTACTTGCATTTCTATCATCACCTTATTTTATAACCTTTACATTTTTATTTTCTCAATAGAATTAAGAGGAAATGACTGCAGAGGAAACAACCATTTAAACCATACTGGAAATCACATTGCTTTTTGGTTGAATTTTTTTAAGATCTACTTAATGCAATTTATCTTTTCTGTTATAGCAAAACTGAGCAATGCAGTTTCCCACCCACATTGTGGCTCAGTGAGACAGCTTCAATCCATGTCACACTTATATTCAGTTGTACATGTAAGCTAATGCCTTTGTGATTTATAAATGTAATTCAATAAACCATTTGGTAAATGCCATGACTGTGCCATACTAGTGCCAAAATATTTTATATACCTAGGGACTAGTGTAGTAGGGAAAACTACTCAGCCTAACTCTTCAGTCTTTGTTTCATGGGGAATGTTTGGTAATATTTATAATTTGATGGCTATTTATGATCAAATATTGTGGCTTGGATACAGGCTTTACATTTATGACTTCCTTTTGTCTTAACATATTTTATTATTTACTCAAAGATAGCTTGTGTAGATGCCAGAGTTCTTTGTTTACTGGCGCTTCAAAAAGAGAGTCTATACTTGTAAAAATATCCTCTGTGTGTTACTAAGTTCTTAGGCATTTCATAGGCAAATAATGATTAATTAAGATTATGATATCTTCTATGATTATTAATTTATCTTCCTATGTCCAGGGCACATTGATTTTGAATATTAACAAAGAGCTATATCTATTCATTCATCAAATGTGTTCTGCTTTGCTCTTGGTACTGAATACAAATATCAATAAGAGAATGTCCCAGCTCTCTCAGAGCTCATCGTCTAGATTACTAATGCTAGTCCAATATGATATTGTGATGATAGTTATTTTATTTTTTTAAACAAATGTTGTGGTAATATAGAAATGTTGGGAAAATACAGATTAGTAATGATTTATCAAGAGGAGAGGATAAAGAATGACTTCCCAAACAGAGAACATTCTGTGTGGAGCAAGGGCTATGAATAAGTGTAACATACTTTTCAAAGTTTGGTGATTAGATGATATGTATGAGTAAGTAATGGCAGAAGTAAGACTAAGAAGGTAATTTGGACCAGGTTGTGAAGAGCCTTGATGAAGACTGGTGATCTCATTCTATAGGTAATGGAGAGTCATTGAAGATTTGAAGTGAGAAGCAAAATGGATAGATTTGTATTTTGTAGTTAGCATAGTGGTAGCATAGGGAAAGGAAATATGGAGACTAGGTCTTTCGAATATTTTGAGAGTAATGTATCTCAAAAGAGAAAGTAGTGAAACTAAATACAGAGAAATCAAGTCTGGATGAATTGATGATAGTGGTTATCAGCATATAATTAATAATCAAAATCATGTGTGTAAATATGTTTACCCAGGGGATGAGGTGTTGCATAGTGGGAAAGAACTTGGGCTCTGGTACCTGGTTTTCCACTTACTAGCTATGTGACTTCAGGCAAGTTATTTTACCTCTCTGTACCTCAGTTTCTTCTTCCATAACACAGATAAAAACTGCCTACCTTAACAGAGTTTCTGTGAGGATTGAATGGGTTAATGTAGTGTTAATTATTATTATTGTTATGCTATTATTTAGAGTTAAGAGTAGGTTGTTGTTTTTTCCCATGAAGTGTTTTGATAACAACTAAGAAATAGCTAATCAATAGAAGAAAAGAGTTTTGTGAAATGAGAGAGATTGGGATGCATTTATAAATTTAAAAAATGTAGCCAATAGAAAGGAAGTTATTGAAGGTACAAGTGATTGAATAAGATTCAGGAAGATATCAAAGTGATGGTGTGAAGAGCACAGGTTGCTGGGTTAGCTCTGGACAGAAAAATCCTATATAATAAAGAGGTAATATGCAAATGCAAATTAACCCTCACACCCTCACAAAGATGGCTGCCTATGACCAGGCCGGTAGGGAGATTAGTGAGGGACGACCAGTGACTGAACAAGCAGGCTGCATGGGGTGACCAGGCTGGCAGGAGGGTTAGTGAGGGATGACCAAATGACTGAACAAGCAGGCTGCATGGGGCGACCAGGCTGGTGAGGGGGCAGTAAGAGGTGATCAGGCCAGCAGTGGGGGGCAGTTAGGGGCAACCAGGTTGGCTGGGGGGGCTGCAGTAGGGGTTGACCAGGTCAGCAGTGGGGGGCAGTTAGGGGCGACCAGGCCGGCAGCCGGGGGGAGAGTAAGGGGTGACCAGGCTGGTGGGGGGGGGGGTAGTTAGGAGCAACCAGGCTGCAGGGAGGGGGCAGTTGGGGGTGACCATGCCAGCAGCGGGGGTTAGTTAGGGGTGACCAGGCTGGTGGGGGGGCAGTTACGGGCGACCAGTCAGGCAGGCAGGTGAGTGATTAGGAGCCAGCGGTCCAGGATTGTGAGAGGGATGCCGGGGATCGGGCCTAAACTGGCAGTTGGACATCCCCTGAGGAGTCCTGGATTGGAAAGGGTACAGACTGGGCTGAGGGACATCCCGCGCCCCCGTGCACGAATTTCATGCACCGGGCCTCTAGTTGAGATATATTTAGAAATGAGACAGCTGCTATTTTTCTATGAAATCTTAGAGACAAGACCGTCTACCTCAAATGGGTGGAGAAGATGGAACTAATTAAAGGATTTGAGGACAATTTTAAATATTTGGAATGGTTTATTAGAATAAAGGAAAGGGGGATTGAGGATTGCTAAGCTGCCCAGAGCCCATGTGTGGTTGGAAATCAGAAATTTGAAAAGAAGATAGTTTTTAAAATTTAACTGCAATTAAATTGAAAAGAAGATTAGGGGTGTTCGGTAGTAAGATCACTGTTCTGAAAGTAACTTACTTACATCAAAGGTAAGTAGTAAATATGTTTTATTATGGAATATATAAACAAAGTATTCCAAAAATTGTTGCAGACAACAGTTGCTAAATAAAATTTCTGTGAGAATAACCTTTCATACTTCAGAGGAGAAAATACAACATTAATATGAATTTAAATGAATACAGCTGCTCAAAGTCTACCTTTCTGGGCAACAAACAAAATATAATGAAGTCACTTTATGATGGTCACTTAACTATATCACTGATGAAAGAATAACATGCCAAAAGCATAAGATCAAACAGATAGCACTCCTACTGTACAATCAGTAATGACGCCAACTAGAAATAGATGCCTACATGCCTACTTAAATAAATTAAAAACAAAATAAGATATCCACAGGTAAGTTTAACAAATGTCTGCATAACAACATATTGTTACATTTTTTTCTTTTTACGTAATTTACTTTAGGAGTTATTTCAATTAGCTTTTTAAATTTTCAAATATTCCTTTTAAAATATTTATCCTATATTTAATTTTTAAAACAGTGTTTTTGTTTTTTTTAGAATTGATAATACTTTTAAAATACTATCACTTAGTTTACGTTAATTTATATTACAAAGGATAAATAAATACCCCAATGTCACCTACTTACTTTTCTTTAACTGTTGAGAAATAGAATGCTTGTAATTTTGGATTCATCAATAGCAAACTAAACTCTGAATGGGAGATTATTTGTTGGTAGGGCAACAGAGGTTGAAAATAATAATGTAGAGGTTCTGTTGGTATTTGTTTTATTTTCTACCCAGAGTCTCATTTACCAGTTTATACTCCCACCAGCAATGTGTCCATGAGAGTTCCAGTTGCTCTACATTCTTATCAGCTCTTGGCATTGATAGTTTGCGTGTTTGTTTTTAACTATTTAAACTTGTTATGGAGCTCTGCCTTGTTAACTTGTGAATATGGATTTGGTTATAAAAAACTTAGGAGTACCCTCTGTAGTGCAAGGAAACTTGATGTATGAGAAAAGAACACTTTTTAGAGAACAGAGTTGATTCCAACTATATCTTGATGTCAGTGATGGTTTCCAAAATGTGTAAATAGTTGGAAATTTATTCTTGAACAACAGCAAAAATTAAAATTTTATTATTAAGGAAAACTCACCAATATCAATTTCTTGTTTTCATGATATTATTTTATAGTTTGATTTTTCTTATGTCTCTTTAATTTCATTTATTTAACAAATATTCATTGAGAACTTACTGTGTGACAGGCCCTATGCTCTCTGCTGGGAGTATAATGGTGAGCATCTGCTTAGAGTCTAGTAATTAATGTCTATGTTAATTACTAATTAATTACATAATTAGTTATTAGTGTCTACAGACATTAATCAAATAAACCATCTAAAACAAAACTGCAGCTATGACAGATACTACAGAGACAAGTACAGGAGGCCATGAGAAGGAATTTAATGTGTCAAAGATTAGGAAAGGCTCCTTGAAGCTTAAGTAAGGGTTTCTCCATTCAAGCAGTATCTGAATAAGTGCTAGAAAGGAAGAGTGTTGCCATCCCAGAGTCAGGCATGGGCAAAGGACCCTAGCAGGCAGGAGAGCAGCCTGGTGAATAGTATTAGGCAGAGAGAAAGCCAGTGTGGATACAGTGCCCAGAATGAGTTAAGAGTGAATGTGAAGAGGCTGGAGAAGTAGGTAGATTTGAGCAGCAGTTACATAGGTTGTTTTATTTGTAAGCATTCATCAAGCTATCCCGTTTGATACACATTTTTAAATGTATATTACACTTCAATTAAAAAAATTTACTTAAAAAATATTTGTATGCACATCAATGAATAGTTTAAGGCTGCAAACTTTTATACAAAAGAGCACTTTAGTAACCCCCTTATATCTACTCCCAGTCACAACTGTCCCTTTGTCAAAGGCAAATACTATCCTGGCTTCAATCACCATATATTATTGTTTTCTGTTTTAAATATCATATAACTGGAATCATAATATTTATGAGGTTATGTGTGGCTTCTTTTGATCCACTTTATGTCTATGAAATTCTGTGTTTGCCATAACAGTAATTTGTGTACTTTTATTGAAGCACTAGAGGCCCAATTCACAACATTCATGCACTGGTTGTAGGGGGAGTCCCTCAGCCAGGCCTGTGCCCTCTCGCAGTCCAGGACCCCTCGGGGAATGTCTGTCTGCCAGCTTAGGCCTGCTCCCCGCGGACATCCCCCGAAGGGTCCGTAGTGCTGCTGTGGAGGTGGGAGAGGCTCCTGCCATTGCCACTGCACTCGCTAGCCCTGAGCCCAGCTTCTGGCTGAGCGGCACTCCCCCTGTGGTAGCTTACTGACTACCAGGGGGCAGCTCCTGCGTTGTGCGTCTGCCCCCTTGTGGTCAGTGCATGTCATAGCGACTGGTCATTCTGCCATTCAGTCAATTAACATATTAGGGATTTATTATATAAGACAGTATTCTAGTACATGAATATGCCATATTTTATTTATTCATTCTACTGTTTGGGTTATTTTCAGTTGAGGCTTTACAGAAAGTGCTGCTATGAATACTTTTGTATATATCTTTTGGAGTACATATGTACCCATTTCTGTTAGAATGTGTATAGGAGTCAAATTGCTAGGTTATAGGGCATGCATATGTTCAGCTTTATTAGGTTTTTCAAAATGGTTTTACCAATTTTCACCCCCACCAGCAAAGTATGAGAGTTCCAGCTGCTGTACGTTCTTGTCAGCATTGGCATTGACAAATAAGTGTTAGTCATTCTGGCAGTATACAGTGTTCTGCATTATGGTTTTAAATTGCATTTATCTACCGAAATTGAACTTTTTTCATGTGTGGTTTTTTTTTTGGCCATTTTTATTTTTATTTTTGTTTTGGGTGGGGGGGTTGGCCGTAGTGCCTAGTCAAGTTTTTTTGTCCATTTTAATATTTGATTCTCTGTGTTCCATATTGATTTAGGAGTTCTTTATATTTTTGATTCAATTCCTTTGTGAGATAGATGTATTACAGATACCTTTTATTCTGTGGTAGAACAGTATCTTCTACTCTTTTGATTAAAAATAATTAGATTGACCAATATTTTCTTTTAATGAGATAAGACATTTTTATACCTTATTTAAGGAATCTTCCTCCATCCCGGAGTCATGAAGATATACTCTTATTGTGTTCTTTAGAAGCTATTGTTTACTTTTTAAATTATTGTGGCTTTATAATAAGTTTTGCTATCTGGTAGTGTACTTTCTCCAACTTCGTTCTTTAAGAGTGCCATGGCTGTTTTCAGCTATTTTGGAATCAAGTTGCTAGTTCCAACAAAAATAATCTATTGGAATTTTTATTGGGATTACCTGAAACTATAGATTAATTTGAGGAGAATTCATGTCATTTCAATATTAAGTCTTTAATCCATTACTGCAGTACACCCCTCCATTTTTTTGGTCTTCTTTAATTCCTCTCATTAATGTTTTGAAGTTTTCTGTGTACATGTCATGCAGATATTTACTTAGACGTATATCTGGGTGTTTTGTGATGCTAGTGCCAATATATATGAAATTCATGCACAGGGGTAGGGAGAGGGGTGTCAATCAGCCCAGCCTGCACCCTCTCCAACTGCTCGCCTGCCTGATCACCCCCTAACCATTCCCCTGCCAGCCTGATTGACACCTAACTGCCCTCCCCTGCCAGCCTGGTCCCCCCTAACTGTCCTCCCCTGCAGGCCTGGTTGCCCCAACTGCCCTCCCATGCTGGCCCGGTCACCCCTAACTGTCCTCCCTTGCCAGCCTGGTTGCCCCTAACGGCCCTCCTCTGCAGGCCTGGTCACCCCTAACTGCCTCCCCTGGCGGCCTGGTTTCCCCCAACTGCCCTCCCCTGCAGGCCTGGTCCCTCCCAACTGCCTTCCCCTGCCAGCCATCTTGTGTCCACATGGGGGCGGCCATCTTTACCACATGGGGTAGGCCATGTTGTGTGTTGGAGTGATGGTCAATTTGCATATTACCTCTTTATTATATAGGATTTTGCTAGAACTGCCATTACAAAGTACCACAGAAGGGATGGCTTACACAACAAAATTATATACTGAGTGGCCAGATTATTATGACCACCTGACATTTGTAAACAAATTAGCTATAATTTCGTGCTGAAGTTGCTAGGGGGCCAGACCATTATAAATAGGGAAGCAGGTGGTTTACCATGACAGTAGAAGTGATTTTTTTTTTCTGAAGATATGGGTAAACAATGTGATTTAACAGCCTTTGAATGTGAGATATATATATATATATATATATATATATATATATATATATATATATATACTGAGTGGCCAGATTATTATGACCACCCCATCAGTACTTCGTTGGGCCACCTTTTGCCCTCAGTACTACAGTGATTCTTCTTGGCATTGACTCCACAAGATGTTGAAAGGTGATGCGAGGAATCTGACACCATGCCTGATGAATAGCACTGTCCAGTTCTGTGAGATTGATGGTTGTGGAACCAGCTGCCTGATGGCTCTTTGAACTTCGTCCCACAAATGCTCAATTGGATTGAGATCTGGTGATTGTGGGGGCCACCTAAGCAAGGTAAAGTCTCCCTCATGTTCTTGAAACCACTCCTGCACAATACAAGCACCGTGGCATGGCACATTGTCTTGTTGGAAGAAGCCATCTCCACTGGGATACGCCATCAACATGATAGGATGAACCTGATCAGCAACGATACTTAGGTATGTTGTACTATTCACACGTTGTTCCACACAAATTAACGGGCCCAAATCATGCCAGGAAAACATGCCCCAAACCATAACACTGCCCCCACCAGCTTGAAGGTTTGCACTCATGCATGTGGGGTGCATGCTTTCATGCTGTTTCCGCCAAATTCTCACTCTGCCGTCTGCATGATGCAACTGGAAACGTGATTCATTTGACCACATGACTTTTTTCCATTGCTCGACTGTCCAATCCTTGTGTTCCTATGTGAGTTGGAGATGTTTTATCTTGGTAATTGCAGACAGCAAAGGTGTTGGAACAGGCCTTTGGCCTCCGTATCCCATACGATGCAGCATACAGCTAATTTGCCTACAAACGTCAGGTGGTCAGAATAATCTGGCCACTCAGTGTATTTCCTCACAGTTCTGGAGGCTAGAAGTCCAAGATCAAGGTGTCAGTAGAGTTGGTTTCATTCTGAGGCCTCTCTCCTAGGCAGATTGATGACCCTCTTCAACCTGTGTATTTACAAGGTCTTCCTTCTGTTGTCTGTAGGTATGCCTGTGTTCTAATTTCCTCTTCTTATAAAGACATCATTCATGTTGGATTAGGGCTCACCCATATTAGGTTAGACTTAGTTTTACTCTCATTACCTCTTTAAAGACCCCATTTCCAAATACAGTCACATTATAAGGTACTGGGGATTAAGATTTCACTGTAAGAATTTTGGGGAGAGACAATTCAGCCTACAGCAATGCTATCAAATTATTTATTGCTGCAATATAGAAATGCAATTTTAATTTTGAGTATTGACCTTATATATAGTGACCTTGCTAAATTAATTTATTCTAACGGTGTTTCTGTTAATCATCTTGGATTTTCTACATACAACATTTTACTTAACAGTCAAATACAGCATTTAATATTTGTTAAGTAAATATTTGCTCTGGGCTCTTTGTTGATGTTTTATCAGATTACCTCTTTCTATTGCTCATGTGTTAAAATGTTTTTTAAAATCATGAACTAACTTTGAAGCTCACAGACTATTTGAATGTTAATTGCTGCTATAATGGAGGAAAGTTGATAGGATTTACTAATGGATAATTTTGGTATGGAGAATAGTGGAAGAAAGGAATTTTTTTTTGTTCATTGGAAATTGGAGCTTTGTGGTGTCTCCTAGTTTCTGTGAAATTTAAAAGAAATGTTTTGGAGGACAATAGGAAAATTAGATTGAAATATGGGTTTCATTGAAAAAGTTAAAAACTCAGCTACTTAGTATTTCTAAAACTCCAGATATTTTTACTCCTCAGCACTTAACTATTTTATTTTTTAAAATATATTTTTATTGATTTTTTACAGAGAGGAAGGGAGAGGGATAGACAGTTAGAAACATCGATGGGAGAGAAACATCGATCAGCTGCCTCTTGCACATCTCCTATTGGGGATGTGCCTACAGCCAAGGTACATGCCCTTGACCAGAATCGAACCTGGGACCTTCCAGTCTGCAGGCCGACTCTCTATCCACTGAGCCAAACCAGTTAGGGCAGCACTTAACTATTTTAACACAATTTTTATTTCTTTAGTTTTTGCCAAATAGGTATCCAGTGTTGTTAATCAATTTATTTTCAGTTGATAATAGAAATAACTACTGTGGTTCCGTTGCTGTGGTATTTTGCAGTTTGGTTCTTCAAAATAATGAATATATGCAAACATTAAACTGCATTGCACAAATTGTTATCATTTGGAGCTATCCAGAAATCATTAAATAGTACATCACAGACTTCACTTTGGGTCATTGAGATGACAAAGAATAGTGATAATGATAGTACTAATAATAGCAGTAGCAGTAATAATAACTAAAGGTAATATTTTTTGAGCAATTAAAAAAATTTTGAATAGCCAGTGTTCTAAAGGATTTACATGTATTAACACAGTTATTACAACAACTCTCACAATACTATTTTATTCTTTTTTTACAAATAAGGAGGCTCAGGTGTAGAAAGATAAGTAGCTTGTTTCGTCCAGGCCTCACACAGCTAATGGTGGAATTGTGATTTGAACCCAGTCAGTTGGCTCTGAGCTTTCTCTGGAAACCTATGTTATGTTATGCTAGCATAGAAACCTTTAATGTTAATAGAATCTAAAAGTTGATGTATAATAGTACATTTTAATCACAGACTCAAAAATACAGCAAGGGAAACAAAAATGTTATTAAAATACTCCCATTTGAAATACAAGAATTCTCTACATTATCACATCACTATTTGCCCCTGTACATGTGATAAGTACATAGTTCCTCTTCCTCCTGTTACTCCTAAACCACTCAATCTAACCCTTGTCCCAACACTCCCCTTCCTACCAACCCACTTCACATGCTCTTGATAGCAAAAAAACTGTCCTGAAGTGAAATTAGATAGAATGAAGAGTTATGGTCCTTAGTTTCCATATGAACAAATCAGAGTTGAATTATTTAATCTCTAAAATTCTGGAATTGCTAAACCTAACCCTCAAGATTCTTAAAAATGCCTGTAATGACCCTCAGGTGTTTACCCATGTGGGTCTACACTTGTAAAGTTCTGTCTTGTGTCTTGTTTTCGTGTACTGGTTATAAGCCCAGACTCTGGAGCCAACCTGTCCTGGTGCCATAGGACATTAGTAGTTGTATGTTCTTGAGCAAGTTACTTAATTCCTCTGTACTTCAGTTTTGATATTTATAAAATCAAAATTAAAAAAAAAAAAACCAAACACATACCTTATGAAGTTTTAGTGAAGATTAAATAAAATAACACAAAATTCTTAGCAGAGAGTATGCACTTAAATTTAGCAAGTCAGTGATTGTTAGCAATGTTCTCAAACTTGAAATCTCAATCACTGGTGGCCAGTGGAAATAATCTTTTGTGAAAGTAAAATGTCCAATTTTAGGAAATGTTATTTATATAGATTACTATTACTAATAAAAAGGCAGGGAAATAATTTTCATTTGTTAGCTGTCAAGCTGTCTGAATGAAAAACTTGAATAACATGATAGGTGAATTATCTTGCTTCATTTACTTCATGTTTGATGTTGACCGTGACAGGTAAGATGACTAATTTCAGTAACAGTCTACTTTGTAGAAAAATTTTCTTTATCTACAAATGCAGTTACTTCACTTTTGGCCAAGCCAGGTAATCAGTTAACCTTATGGTGTTCTTTTTTACTCTGTGCCAGACAATAGGTAGATACCCATTAATTTTCTCTTCTGTGGTATTGTACAGCTTTCTATCTGTCTCCATTCTTCCATTCTTTAAATATATATGTACTAGAGGCCCAGTGCATGAAAATTCATGTACAGGGGGGGGGGGTCCCTCAGCCTGGCCTGCCCCCTTTCACAGTCTGGGAGCCCTCAGGGGTGGGAGGCGATCAGGGGAAGGTGACGCCCCCATCACACCTCTGCTGCTGCCACTGCCAGCAGCGCAAGCCTCAGCCTGCCCTGGTTACCTGAGCCTCAGGCGGCCCTGCGCGGCTGGGGGGATGAAGGGACTGGGGTACTCCGGAGGCAGGAGCGCAGAGCGGCGGGGCCCACCAGGGGGCGGGCCCGGCCTTGCCGCACACCTGCTAGCCCCGGTAGGGCTGAGGGGACTGGGCGCCACCATCTTGTGGCTGTGGGCGCTGCCATCTTTGAGGGCATGGCAGTCAATCAGCATATTCCCTCCTTATTGGCTGTGGGCGCCGCCGTATTTGAGGACGGGGCAGTCAGTTAGCATATTCCCTCCTTATTGGCTGTGGGCACCGCCATCTTTGAGGGCATGGCAGTAATTAGCATATTCCCTCCTTATTGGCTGTGGGCACCGCCATCTTTGAGGGCAGACCAGTCGATTGGCATAGTCCCTTATTGGCTGTGGGCACCATCATATTTGAGGGCAGGACAGTCAATTAACATATCCCCTCCTTATTGGTTGTGGGTGCCACCATCTTTGTGACGGCATAAGGGTAAATTAGCATATTCACTCTATATTAGATAGGATCATAAAATTCCCAAAGCAAACTGAAATGGCACAGTGTGTTTAGCAATGTGGATTTTGTCAGACATCACATTCTTCCAGATATAGTTTTTCAAATGGGAAGATGGCTCAACATTTTATATTATTATTTTAGATGAAATGTTGTGCAATATGTTGTTGACATTGTACTGAAGTAAATACTGTATGCTCAAGTCTCTCAGGGACCCTCATGAAAATGAGATGCATGTCCCAGGAGGCTATCTCAGAAAAGACAAATTCTAAATAAAGTAGCACGAATGAAGAGGCACACAAGAATTTATTATGAGAAAATATTACTTTGTATAATACTGGACCTAAAGAAAATGAGGATGTGGCTCTATGTGGTTTCACACACACACAATAATTAATATTTTCCCTTTTTGGTTCTTATATTTAACATTTTATTATGTAGACAAAAACGATTTTATTCTATGTACTCTGTTGTATACTTTAGGATTTTTCTTTATCACATATGAAGATATTTTTAAATATTGGCTCTTGAGTAGATATTTTTGCTGACTTTTTAGAGAAATGCAAACATTAGAATGATAAAAGTCCTTTTCAGTAAGAGTTTAGAGAATAAGTTTTGGTTTTAATTCTAGTTAATATTTATTAATATGCGCAACTTTCTTTTTATGTAATGTATTAGGTCCCTGGTTATAAGAGACAGAAACCAAGTTAAGCTCGCTCAAGATAGAAAAATCATTTTTAAGGACAGAGAAGTTGGGGTGCTTCACTGGGCTGGAAAAAGTTTAGCTTCATCAGAAAGCAGGTCTAATCAAGCAAGTTTATCTATATATATAAAAGGCTAAATTGACTCATGCATGTGAAAAATATATAAGCTCTTGCCAGTTACACGTGTGTGTTTCAATCTGTCATTGTCTATCATGATTTTGGTTGACACTTCTATTATAGAGAAAGGGCAAATAGCGATATTAAAATATTTCTTCTAATAATTTCCTTTCTATGTGCATGAATTCGTGCACCAAGCCACTAGTAATCTTATAAAAAATAGCTGTAGTTGCCACGTATTTGGTGGGTGGACATTTTTCAGAAAAGATACGCTGGACAGATAACTAAGTGTGTGTTTACTACATTCAATGACTGAAATTACAAGCTTCTAGGTGATTTTATAGCTTGCTATGCACAAAGTTGCAGTATCAATTTTGTACATTTAGGGAATTTAGTAAAATCCAAGTCTCATTATTTCTGAATTACAGGGTTAGTGGCCCTCAACCAGATTTCTTAATTCCATTTTTCTGATTATAATTTTCTTTCACATTATTTTTTCTTTTCCTTTATTTTTAAATTTTCTTTTCTTTTTTGTTTTCTCTTTTTTCCCCTCATCTCCTTTATTCTCTTTTATAGCTCTGTAGAGTTTTTATTTTACATAATGTCCAATTTATTCCTTCTTTTTTCTTTTCAAATGGGTTTTTAGTTACTTAAGCAAGCAGTTTATGCTCTCCTAAGCTCCAGAACCATTTGGAGAACAGTGCTAAATGGGAAGGTTTCTGGATTACAAAGCAGGAGTCTGGGAGTAAGTTTTGAATTCACTGTCTACTCATCATTTCACTATATCTACATATAGCAATACTACAGTAAACTGTTAAGTTTATCATAGCCTCATGGTGAGAAGGATTAAGTAAGATAATGTATATGAAATTACTTCATAAATTCAGAAGTATTCTATTCAAGCAAGTTATTAGTTTGACATTTGGCATTATTATTATTAGACATTTGACTTTGACACGGAGAATGAAGCATGGGAAAAGGAAGCCTTGCCTTGTCAACTGATCAGACTGATGAAGGCATATGATTTGGTGGAAGAGCAAAAAGTACTTAAAAGAGCTGGCCATATTTATATCTATAAATGAAAAATTAGATTGGCTGTGAAAGATTGCTTATATCTGAAGATAATCCATGATGTTTTGAACAGAGAGTGAACCACAAAATAAACTTGTGTTTGTAATGACCTGATCTTATAATTGGGTTGACAAAGGAGAGTAGGACCATTTAGTTATTTTAACATAATAACATATCCTGACACAGTAATTATGTAGTAATGATTTAAATATTAATAAGATAACAAATGACACAAATAACCACAATCCTTGTTACCAAGAATTCCTAATTCTAAACTTTTTATATCATGTGCCATCCTTTCCTATCCCCTCTCTGTTCCACTACCCATTGAAATTTTGGCTCTACTACTTACTAGTTACGTGACCTTGGAAAAGTTATTTAACCCCTCTGTACCTCCGTTTTCTCATCTTTAAAATTGGAATAATATTAACACCTACCTGAGGGGATTGTTGTGAAAATTAAATTATATTAATATATGTTAAGTCTTTAGAACAGACTCTTGTATATGGTAAGTGGTCAATAAATTTTAACATCATTTCGTTGTTTTTCATTTAATGACATTTTTTATTATTTTGTTACTTTGTAGAAACTTAGGAAATTTTGTTAAACGTAAGAAATGCTTCTATTTATATCTGCAAATAGTATTTTCTCTTTTTGAATTTTTATTATGAATAATTTTAAATATATATAAAAGTAGAAGGAATAGTGTAAATTAAGTACCCACTCCTTATTGTATTTAGCAATCTCTAAGATGGCCTCCAAATATCTCTGCTTCCTAGGGTTCATGGCCTTTTATAATCTTCTCCCTTGTTTATGGGCTGGACCTACTGACTTCTAACTAACAGAATACAGCAAAAGTGATGGGCTGTCATTACAAGATTAGGTTACAAAGTGACTGTTTTTTATCTAGTGTGCTTTCTTCTATCTTGCTAACTACCATGACGTTAGTCAGCTGCCATGTTGTGAGCTGCCCCATGAGGCCCATGTGGCAAAGAACTTAGGAAGGCCTCTGGCTAACAGAGAGTGGGCAGCTGACACCGTCAGTCCAACAGTCCACAAGGAACTCAATTCCTCCAACAACCTAAATGATCTTGCCTCAGTTGGGTCTTCAGATGAAATCACAATTTCATGAGAGACCTTATACCAGAAGTGTCAGGCTAAGCTGCACTTGGATTCCTAAAGCACAAAATCTGCGAAATAATTTTTTTTTTATTTTAAGCCAATATGTTTTGGGGTAATAAGTTTTAAGCCAGTGAGTTTTTCTTATACAGCAATACATAATTCAATCATCTTTGAAAACTCACAGTATTGCCCAACTTGTTTCATCTATATCTTCCTACCCCTTATTTCTTGTTGATTGTTGGTTTTTTTGTAGCTTTATTGAGGCATAAATTGCAACATGCTATAAAATTCATCCATTGCTAGTGTTAATTCACTGACTTCAGTATATTTACAAAGTGCTGCAATTGTAGCTGCAATCCAGCTTTAGAAAATTTCAACCAGAACTAGTTTCCCTATACCATTTGCAATCATTCCTTGCGCCCAAACCACAACCCCACGCTACCATTTTCTGTCTCTATGCATTTGCCTCTTCTGAACTTTTCTTATAAATGAAATCACCTAATATGTAATCTTCTATATCTGGTTTCTTTCACCTATGTTTTTTAGGTTTATCAATTTTGTACATATAGCAATAATTCATTCCTTTTTGTTGCTAATAGTATTGCATTATATAGATACGTCACATTTTGCTTATTTATTCACCAATCAATATAAAATTGATGTTTCCTAGTACCAGTATATATATTTATAATGTTGGTAACATATATAATGTTATTTACTAGATATAATTTGCTATGAACATTCACATATAAGTGTGTGTATGTATGGTTTTATTTCTCATGCATGAACACCAGGAATGAACTTATTGAGTCATGTAGTAAATTTATACTTAACTTGATAAGAAACTGCCAACTGTTTTCAAACATGACCACACCATTTTAAATTCCCACCTGCAATGAATGAGGATTTTGTTTTCTCCACATTCTTGCCACCACTTGTGATGCCTATCTTTTTTATTGTAGACATGCTAGTGAGTGTGTATTGGAATCTCCTTGTGTCTTAATTTGCATTTCCCTAATGACTAAAGATGCTGATAATCTTTTTATATGCTTATTTCCCATTTATATGTTTTATTTGGTAGAGTATTCATTTAAATCTTTTGCTCACTTTTTGTTTGCATTCTTATTCAGTTGTAAGAATTCTTTATATATTCTGTATACAGTATGTCTTTTATCAGACATATGATTAGCAAATTTTTCTCTCAGTCCATGGCTCATCTTTTCGTCTTCTTAATGCAGTTTTTTGACGTGTGAAATTTTTAAGTATAAAGAAGTCTAATTTGTAAGTTTTTTTTCTATTATGAATTATACTTCTGGTGTTATTTTTAAGCTAAGACCATTCATATTTTCTCCTTTGGTTTTTTCAAGTGTTTCATAGTCTTGCTCATACCTTTAAGTTTGTGATATATTTGTGTGTGTGTGTGTGTGTGTGTGTGTGTGTGTGTGTGTGTGTGGTGTGAGGTAAGGATCCAAATTAATAATTTTGCATATGGATATCCAGTTGTCTCTGTACTATTTGTTGAAAAACAGTCCTTTCCCCCATTGAATTACCTTGGAAAGTTTGTCAAAAGTCAATTGACTATAAATATAAAGGTTTATTTCTAGACTCTCAGTTCTGTTTCACTGACCTGTACTTGTTATTCCAGTACTATTATCTTGATTATTTTGGTTTTATAGTAAATTTAGAATGTTTCATAATCAGATAGTGCTTTCTCTTGTGTCTGTCTGCACAGCCTTACCATCAGCCAGGAATGTATAGCTAGCTTGGGCCCTCTCTGGTGTCTACTGCATGTATGTGTGCAGAGCTTATCAATTAGTTCTATGCTGTCTCATTTTGGTGTCTCCTTGTTAAATATCTGGTTAGTCTGAAACTCCATTGTTTAACCCAGCTAGGACTGTAGCCTCAGGCTATCTAAGGCACTGGTCTTCTCACTTCATTTGCCAGGGAGATCACAGTTGTTACTGACAATGCTGCTGGGTGTGGGGGATTTCCTATGTCCCACTCCAAATCTAGTCAGCTTCCTCTGTCAATAAAACTGCCATTTTTCACAGCTTGCCCTGCCTTGGTATGGGAGCAGCCCCCGGCAAGAATGGCAGACTCTCGAAGTTCAGTAGTTTTTCATATATAACCACTTCTTAATTGGATGTATACCTTTGTTCAATTTTCAGACCTATAAGATAGTTGTTTTTTTACAGTTTGTCCTGGGTTTATCATTGCTTTGGTGGGGGGATATTTGTTAATAATCTACCATACTGGAAGTCCTGCCTTACTTTCTCTTTTTAACCTTTTGTGGACAACAGTGTGGTGATGAGGGAGGGAGGGAGGGAAGAGAGGTGGAAGAGGGCCTAGAAGGGATAAATGGTGATGGAAAAAATAAAATAGATTTTTCCTTTAAAAAAAGTTTAAACAAAATAAGGTAAAGTAGTATAATGACTCCCTGTACTTGTTAAACAGCTTCAGGGACAATTAAGCCATATCCCATCTTGTTTCATTTAATACTAGACATTGTATATTATTTATAAGTATTTCACTATCTTTAAGAGATACAGTTTCTTTTTAAATATAATGGCAATACAATAAACACACATTAAAACAATTCACAATTTTAGCCACTCAGTCTCAAAATTGCTAGTTGTTCTTTAAATGCCTCACATTTTTTGTTTATTTTGTTTTTACAGTTGTTTTGTTTAAATCAGGATAAAAATAAGTTTTATGTATTGTAGTTGGTTGATATATCTTTTAAGTCTCTTGTCATCTATATGTTTTCTCTTTCTTTTTTTAACTTTGTTGCAAACTAGTTAAAATCGCCACAGTGTAGTGTACTGTTTCTTTGTTATCTGTGATTTCCTATAAATTGATAGTTGGATCTAAAATTGCCCTGTCCAAATGATAGCTATTAGCCACATGTCATTATGTAAATTTAAGTTTTAATTAATTAAAACTAAGTAAAATTTAAAGATTACTCTCTCAGTCTCACTAGCCACATTTCTTTCTTTTTAAATTTATTGTGGTGACATTGGTTAATAAGGTTATATAGGTTTCAAGTGTACATTTCTATGATACATGATCTGTATATTGCATTGTGTGCCAACCATCCAAAGTCAAATTATCTTCTGTTACTATATATTCGACATCCTTTACTTTTTACTATCCCCAACCCCCCTTCCCTCTGGTAACAATAATACTGTTGCCTGTGTCTATGAGTTTGTTCATTTGTTGCTTTAAATTTTATATTCTGCATATTAGTGAAATCATATACTTCTTAACTTTTGCTGTCTGACTTATTTTGCTTAGCATGATACTCTCCAGGTTCATCTATGTTGTCAAAAATTGCCAATTTCATTTTTTCTTATGGGTGAGTAGTATTTCATTGTATCTATGTCATTGTATATATGTACCACATCTTCTTTATCCAGTCATCTATTGAAGGACATTTCAGTTGTTTCCATGTCTTGGCCACCATGAATAATGCTGCAATGAACGTAGGGATGCATATATCTTTGGGGATAAATGTTTTTGGATAGATGCCCAGAAGAGTGGTTGCTGGGTAATATGGTAACTCTATTCTTAATATTTTGAGGAATCCCCATACTGTTTTCCAAAGTGGCTGTGCCAGTTTATGTTCCCACCAGCAGCGAATGACTTTTGAGGTGGTATCTCATTGTAATTTTGATTTTCATTTCCCTAATAGCTAGTGAAATTAAGTATCTTTATGTATCTGTTAGCCATTTGTATGTCTTCCTGGGAGAAGTGTTTGTTCAGATCCTCTGCCCAGTTTTTATTATTTTATTTATTTATTTACTTATTTACTTATTTATTTATTTTTGTTAATCCTCACCCGTTGATATTTTTTCCATTCATAGAGAGAGTGGAAGGGCAGAGGGGAAAGAGAGAGAAACATGGATGTTAGAGAGACACATCGACTGGTTGCCTCCCACATGTGCCCTGACTGGGACTGGGGAATCGAACCTGCAACCCAGGTATGTACCCTTGACCAGAAATCGAACCTGTGACCCTTCACTGTGCAGATCAACGCTCTAACCACTGAGCACGCCGGCCAAGGCAGCCTCTGCCTGTTTTTTAATTGGATTATTTGTTTGGTGTTGAGTTTATGAGTTCTTTTTATATTTTGGATCTTAACCTCTTTTCAGAGCTATTTGCAAATATCTTCTCCCATTCAGTTGGTTGCTTTTTTTGGTTGGTGGTTTCTTTTGCTGTGCAGACGCTTTTTAATTTGATATAGTCACATTCGCTTATTTTTCCTTTACTTCTCTTGTCTTTGGTGTAATATCTCTGAAACCAAGGTCCATAAGTTACTACCTATGTTTTCTTTTTGTAATTTATTGTTTCAGGTCTTACATTAAGGTATTTGATTCATTTTGAGTTAATTTTTCAGTAGCAACAGGGGGCTAGTAATTACTATATTGGACAGTTCAGATTTCCATCATGCTAAAAGCTCTGTTGGAAAGTGCTACTCTAGAAGTTTTATCAAATTCAGGTTTGATTTTTTATTTTTAAGACTAACTCACAAATGGTTTTATGTTATTCCCTGAGGAGACATATAATGTCTAATTATCTTTCTTTTTTGTGATGTTAGCAGCTATTAATGATTGTTACTTAAATTTATTATTTAGAAGGATATTGCCAAATGATGACATTAATTATTCTCTCATTCCTGCTTCATTTATTAGCTGGAATATTCTAAAAAGAGAGACTTTTCATTACCTATTATTTTGTTACCGAGTGATATCTTTCATATAGGGAAAACAGGACAAATTCTTAATTCTTAACCTATTTGAAAATATTTTCTTAAAGATAATGCATGATCTTAAATATAAGGTAGTTTAAATTCCCTTGTTAGATTATTTTAATGAAATTCTTAAGTTAGCTATTAGCATGCTATATATAAAATATGATAGTGCTTTTTTAAAACATTAAACATTTCATTTAAGGATAAAAATATTAAACTACTATAGGTTTACGGGCATCCTATGTAAAAATCCCACAAATATACAGGGTGTCCCCAAAAAATGTATACATACTTTAACAGCTGATAGCTCAGTTTTTAAAATGAAATGAAACGTATTTTAATAAACATCGCCTTTATAATTATTCAAAGTGTGTTGTATACATTTTTGGGGACACCCTATATTTGCTAGTTTATATGGGATATAAGCCTATATGTCCTTTAGATTTAATTGTTTATATGGGATAGAAACCAAAAGCCTTTAGATTTAAATGTTGTGGTTGGTCATTGGCACTTCATCATTGCAGAATAACATTAGATTATTAACTCTTGGGAAGCTTCTCAATGCCAAATTTAGTTTTAAATATGTCATCATCGGGTCTCTGATGGAGATCATCTTTACATAGGATTCCCTGAAGGAATTGCCTATAGGCAAATACTCTATAAATATTTGAACTTTTAAAGTGAGAAAGCAAAAAAAAAAAAAAAAAAAAGTTAAAAAAAATAAAGTGGAAAGCGCAATGTGCATGTATGTTTGGGTGCAAATAATCATCTACCTGACATTAGAATTTTTAGCTAATGTTGTATAAGGTTTTCTTGTTGACATGAACCCACCCCAGGAGCAAAATCTGATAATTACTGTAAAATCAGAAAATTATTCAAGGTTAAATTTATTGTATTTACTTCAAAGTTTAATATAATTCACATCAATCATCACATACCAAAATAAGTTGTACCATTAAAGTACTTTTTAAAATAGTAACATATTCACTACTTAGGAAAATACATTTAAAAATATACTAAATTGCATTTATAATCCAATAATAAATACATTATTTCAATAAATAACATTATTCTTATTTGCTGTTTAGTTCCTTTTAGAGCAGCGGTTCTCAACCTGTTGGTCGCGACCCCTTTGGGGGTTGAACGACCCTTTCACAGGGGTCGCCTAAGACCATCAGAAAACACATATATAATTACATATTGTTTTTGTGATTAACCACTATGCTTTAATTATGTTCAATTTGTAACAATGAAAATACATCCTCATATCAGATATTTACATTACGATTCATAACAGTAGCAAAATTACAGTTATGAAGTAGCAACGAAAATAATTCTATGTATGGGGGTCACCACAACATGAGGAACTGTATTAAAGGTTCGCGGCATTAGGAAGGTTGAGAACCACTGTTTTAGAGGAAGGACCTAGTACTGTAATTATAGAGTCCAACTAAAACGATAATTTTCTTTTCAGTTAGAATTATAAGCCTTAAAATTGTTAAGCTGTTTGTTTAAACAAGCTGTTACCGCTCTTGCATAGATTTGAAATTGTGGAGCTTTCTAAGGGACAGTGTATGACCATTAATGTGAGCCATGCAGAGGTCAAAAGGAGCATGCATTAAGGAACCCTGTAGTATGAGACAGAGCAGAAGGCCCTGGGGAATGCTGGAAACAGCTAAATTAAGTCACCTCTTGGTGACCAGTTTGAATTTCATCTTGTAACCCTATGATAATTTTTTAGCTGCTCTTTGGTGAACTCTGAAATGTGTAGAAGTCTTGGAGAAGCATTAACCTAAGATTTAACACAGTATTTTAAGCACTGTTAGTGCCTGATTGACTCCCATTGTCAAAGGGTTTCCTGAAAGGTATACATTGCTGCCTGTAGCAGTTAGGAAAGCAAAACCACTTCCTCTGCACTTCAGATAATTCTTAACTAGAGCAGTGACTTCCAAGGGTCTGTATTAAGCTTTTCAATGTATTGAGAATGAAAACTTCAAGATATAATGATCCTATATCCTTATGTGGGTAGTAAATTTGAAATTCTGTTGGAAACTTTAATTTGTGAGCGTTTCTGATATTTAGCTGCTTATATTTGTGTAGAATTGGCCCAGTTTTCCTCCTGTCACAGGTGTACTTACTGAGAAGTTGCAGTTGATAAATAGGAATGAGAGTCTTGCAGCAGTTGAATACATTATCTGATCATAGTACTTGAAGGGAAGAATAAAGATGACAGGGTATTAATTTGAAATTTTCTTTGTCAGAGCATTTGGGACTCCTGTTCTGCTTTATAAATGTATTTTTCATAGCTACTGCCCATTATGTATTTCAAAGATAATTTTCTATTCTTTTCAGATGTGGTTTCTTTCTTACAGTTGTTACTCATACACCAGTTTATAACATAGCTTTCTTCTATAGTTAAGCAATCTTAATTGGGAATCAAAGAATGCTTTGAAAATCATAATATGCTATAAAAAGTTAAAGAGTTTTCCAGCCTCTATCTTATAGTGGTAGGAGCTTTTAAATCCTCTTACTAAAAAACCAGGCCCTCATATTATGTATTATTTTAATAGTAATATTACAAATAACTATTGGTGCTCAGTGTCACAGGTTACTATCCCAGATTTTTTAAATTGGTGAAATTGAATCATTTTAGGCACTAGATGGAACTGTGTAGACAATTGATCTTGAATTCATATTCACTTTCTTTTATCAACCATTGAATATTTGATTTATTTATTATAATTTTTTAGGTATCCTAGATGTAGTGTTGTGATAATTAACTCTTTTTCAATATAATTTCTCTGAGTATCTAGTTTTATGAATGCCACTTCTCTAATGCACTGCATATTTTTATTATCTTCATGTAGGTTTATTTATATATGCATGTGTGTGTTCGTATGAGTGTATGGGTAAAAAATATCCCTAGACTTTTCTCTAAATAACATTTTTTCCTTTAGAATTTTAGAGTAATTTGAATGTTGAATACACTGTTTCTTTCTAGACAGACATTATAACAGTGGTAAGCAGTTCTGTTTAGTTATAGGCTTATCAGTAACCTTTACACATAATGTGATATTGTCTGAATGTCTTATTTTGTTCAGTTTTCCCTGGCACTGATGAAGCCTACGGCTGCTGTTTCTTAGAGTTACTGATAATTTTTTATCTGATTAACTGACACATTTAGTTGAAATCAGACACAGCCCTTAGGCTGGGCATGGATTTAATTTAAAAAGTATCAAAGGTTTGCTCTGTGTGCTATTTAATCATCGTGTTTATCAGGCAAAGAAAAATTACCGGAAGGACCATAGGGAGAGGGTTATCTTAAGGAGCAGTAGCTTGGGAAATTGATAATAGCTACAAGGTAATTTGCTGCTAACTTTTAGATTCATTAATATAACATTTCCCGCTAATAATTACAGTACATGTAATATACTAATTAAATTGAAAACATTATCACTAATTTTCTTTTTGCTGAACCCTAAGATGGCTAGATTAGAAGTGAGAATGTGAAATTGAAGAAAACCTATGTAGTCACACCAATTTAAACAATTGGTTAGTTGGCCAGTTAAAACATTTTAGAGATAGAAAAATGAAACGACTATGCATGTTCAGAAAAACTCATTTTAGGCTGTGACAAGGAAATGAAAATTCTAAATGAATGAAATCACCATGTACTGTAATTTTATAAAATATTACACTGGTCTGACCTGTAAAAGTAATACATCTACAGGAACTAATGTATCACTACCATCCATGTGTATGATGGCACTACTCTAATGAATGAATATGCTGGGTTGATGGAATACATTGAGATATAGGGCCTTTGCAGTACCTTTGTTTATTATATATCTCTTAACATTTTCATAATGTGATTCGTTTTTTTTCTTGGAAAAATATTTCATGCTCTGTAATAAAGCACAATAACTCCAGGTTAATATTTAAGAGAAAACCTATTCCCAACCCTGCCATGATCTTTTTATAACAAAAGACTTAAAAAGGATTTATTTAAATTTTTATGTAATTCAGACAATAAATGTTATACTTTGATATGTAGTTATTATATAATTGTATATTTTAATCTAGCAGTAAGCCTCTAGGGTTTTTTCTTACTTTCATTAATGATATGCATAGGGTATAATAAAAACTAAAATAATATAATCATTTCAGCTTATATGAAAAACAAAACATATAATTAAGAAGTCTTATGTTTTAGTTATAATAAACTATTATACCACTTCTAAATGTCTTTTGTCACACCTCACCCTGTATTTTTTTATTTGGTTTGGTTTGGTTTTTGAAAGTCTTAGATTGTGTTCATTCTTAGAGTTTAGTAGTTTCCATGGAAGGGAAAATACTAAAAAATTGAAAAGCTTTCATAACTGGAAATGTGGATAGTCTTTTGCAAGCTATATTTCATAGATTATTTTTCTTAACACTTAGTGTTCTTTGTTATATAATGAATTTTTTGAACACTAAGTAAATGCATTGAGATTTCTCTGTAATACACATTGTTACTGGCAAGTGTAATTCAATCTGAAGTCAGCCTCTCTTATACATGATTAATCATAGGACCTTATTTTAAAGGTTTTTTCACCTTTAAGTAATACCATAGGATGGATCTTGAAGACTTTGTAATTGTAAAATTTAATGTAATTTATTTTTTCTTCTGTACATTGAATATAGTGTAGTACCAATAAATTAAAATAATCAAATTAAAAAAGGATCTTGTGTTGTGTGGACTTTCAGAAAAATTAAGATTTTTAGATTGTGTTTAAATGATAGTGTTACAATTTTCTGTTATTTCAGAATTAAAGATTATTCCTAGTTCTTTTATGTACTATATATTTTTTTATAATCTCCTTTAGAAAAAGTGAGGCTGTGTTTCATTTATTTGATTTAACCCAGCAGGACTTAATCACAGTGTACCTTCTCAGATCATCTGTTATTACATCATATTCACTTTAGACATGATCATATTTATTAATCTCAACAGCTCAGTATCAGAACAATAGACACAGGAAGAAGTCTAAACCTCTTATTTACCAATGAGGGAACTGAGATCCAGAGAAGTTAGAAATCTTGGCTAAAGACCCATACTTAGTGATTATCAGAAATATAGACCCTATGAGATACTATTTCTATCATGGGAACTCAGTCACTTAGGAATATTTACTACCTTTATAAATCATTTAATAGTATTTAAAAGAGCTATATATTTTTAAGCTCTTAAAAAATATTAATAAGCCTTCTCTTGTCCCAAATCTTTGCTTTTCATTTCCTCTAGGTACCGTCTGTAGCCACTTATGGCAGTGTTTTCTTTTATAAAAATTTATTTTGCTTTTTTATTTACTGTTTTGTATTATTAATTCTCTATTCATATATCTTTTATCCAGCAACATGAAAGCCCCTTGAGTGTAGAGACTGTGGCTTATATTGCTTTTTAATATTCTTCACATTTTTTTTGTTTTTGTTTATGTTGTTACTATTATTATTTTTGCTCTGCCACTTTCATCCTCTTCTTGACTGTTTTTTTATACAGTATTTTTTTTCTACATTAACTTCAGGTTCCCCTGTGCTTTATGCCTAGCAATTAATGATGTTAAAATGTTAACAATCTTCAATAAAAAATGTTTAAAAAGAAAGAAAAAAGGAAAATAAGTAAAATGTTAACAATACAACTCTAGCAAAATACAAAATTCTTCAAAGCAACATTGCAATTCTGTTTCTTTAGCAACTGCATCAATAAAGTTTGCTTTTCTGTATTTCACCACACAATATCAAAGACTTCACCTAAGAAATATATAATTCAACTTAATCAGTGTGTCCCCAGTAACATGGCTGTCTCTTTAATTGCAGCCAGCCGGATGTTATCTTATGCTTAGTCTGGAAAGACCTTGGCAAGTTTGGAATGTTAGCTCCGACTAGTTTCTCCAGTTTTATGATTTCTGAAGGTCTATCCATTGCAGAAAGAGTTCAGAGAAATTAAATAAACATTCATATCTATAGCTTCTGAAATCATTACTGATCTTTGGGTTTATTTCTAGGTCTGCCCTAGAGCTGATATGTGGCCCTGAAACTACAAAATCACACCAGCGATCTCTTGGATGTGTGTGCAGTTTAATATATGGAAATAAGACCTATAAAAACCATCTTCATATTTTTTTCAACTCTCGCTCTATCCTATCTCTATTCTATACAATATTTAACATCACAGCTGGAACCCAGATAACTGCATTTAGGTTAAATATATTTTGCTATTTCTGCTGATGTTGTGCTTCATTATTCAGATGTGGGGATGAAGCCTGTATAGAGATAAAATCAAGGATGGTGGTAGCTCTTTAAGTTTTTCTTTTTTTTTTTTCAATTCTTCCACATGTGGTGGTTTGCAGGTAGCATGAGGGGCAGTATTCTAATTAGTCCCTTCATAGACCTGGGCCTTTATGTCATAACTTTTGATATCAAAGATCTTCTGAATGAAGACATTTCATGCATTTACTACTTTTCAATGCAAGTATGGAACTGATATTCATTAGATAATGCTGGCTTATTGATGACTAATATTAAAATATTCTTTATTTTAATCCTGTACATTTACAAAGTATTCCAATGTGGTTTGAAACAAGCACTATTTGGCTGGTGGTAAGCATTCTTTTTTCTCAGGAATGCTAAAATGAATAACTAAAAGATGATCTACCAGGAAAAATTGGCAAATAGATTTGTGTTTTGACTAAATTAGCTTAACCATGTGCAGGCCATCAACAGATTAACCTTAAAAGAATTCTCTGCCTTGAAACTTTGATTTTATGGCTCTGGGTATTTTTTAATTTTATTTTTAGTTTATCGAGAGCAAAGAAGAGTTAAGAATGTAATTGGTCCTCAGTATTTGCTTCTCCTTTGTGCAATTCCATATGTTTATGTGTTAACATTTTGCTAGAGTTTTAAACCTAGTTGTAACAGCACTTCAGGCGATAAGATTATAGATCAGGACTAATTGGAATTTTACCCTTGAATTTTTCTCTCTTAGAGAGAGGGAAAACTTGTTTTATAAATCAGTTTCCTGCCAAATTTGTTAATGGCAAAGATTTAGAAGAGTTTGCTATTGATGTTGCTGTTAATTTTATCTACTGATTGAATAGTCAATGCATTTACCTGCTTTAACATTTTAAATGTTCTAAATGTTCATGAGAACCTCTTATTTTTAGCAACAAGTTGGAGTGACCTGTGGATCTACTACTTGCAATGGGCAGTCTTATGGGACTGAGCCATTAACCTGTAGGATCTGATGCTATCTCCAGGTAGATACTGTCAGAATTAAGTTGTAGGGCACTAGCTGATGTTGCAGTATTGCTTGGTATGGGCAAACCCCCTCACAGGTCTGGTGTCAGAGTGTTGTGTGGTAGTAGTGTGAGAGTGAAGGTGAAACACAGGAGGAGCTGGGTTTTTCCTAACACAGTAATTAAGTTATTTCCGATTTAGGCTTTTATTTTCATTTCCTTAATGAAAGGAATACATAACTGAATGTTGAGATACCTGAGTCCTTCCTTGTCTTGATAATGATACCTCTGATTTATTTGGTGAACTTATGAAAAATCACAGCCCTTGCTTCATCCGTAAGATGGCACCATGGTTTTTTCATACCCAGGATTATTACCAGAATTCAAGTAAAAATGAGACACTCCTATTAGTTTAGTAATCTATGTGGCAATTACTAATTAGTGTACATAGTTTGAAACCAAAACATCTTAAAGGCTGCTTTTTTAAAAAAAGTTTTACCAGGAACATTTTTGGGAAACTTGGGGGAAAAAGCAACTTTCAATTAGACATCTGTGTGTGTTTTTTTTAATTTATAGGGGTGACATTGGTTAATAAAATTATATAGGTTTCTGGTGTACCATAGTAACACATCATCTGTATATTGTGTTGTGAGTTCACCACCCCAAGTCAAGTCAAGTCTTCTTCCATCCACCCTTAATCCTCCTTTACCTCCCCCATTCCCTTTCCCTCTGGAAATCTCCATACTGTTATCTTTGTCTATGACTTTTCCTTCCTCTTTTCTTTTTCTTCTTCATCCCTTCACCTTTTCACCCAGTCCCCCAACTCCCCTCCCCTCTGACAGCGGTCAGTCTGTTCTCTGTATCTATGAGTCTGTTTCTATTTTGTTCATTAGATTCCACATATAAGTGAAATTGTATGATATTTGTCTTTCTCTGACTGGCTTATTTCACTTAGCATAATACTCTCCAGGTCAAATTTGGTTTAGGATGACTAGCAATTTTTAAATTTCTCCATTGAGGTTGGGACACACTGTGTGGCAAATAGCTGATTTATTCAAAACTGGTAGTGACATACTGTGGCAACTAAGATGGAGACTCAAAATAATAATCCTTTGTTTTAAATGTAAATAAATAACAAATGATTATGATTCTTTGCAATTTATTTGTCATTTAATTTTTAGCCTTAACAACTATTTAACTGAGAGAGCTCACAAAGGGAGAAAATAATGCTACAAATTATGAAAACGCTGTCTTGAGTTCACAGGTTAATGGAAGAACTCCAGATGGTCATCAGTTTTCCATTTTAAAATGTTTTATATTTAGTGATGTTAGAAAAAACAAAAGCCTTTTTTAAATCAAAAACATTTTAGTCAGATCCCTGAATATGTGGAAATTCTAAGTGTCACTTTCAGTATTATTTCATATAAAATAGTATTCATTTCTGTTTTTTATGAATCTGGATTTGTATAATCCTGCTAAAGTGAAAAATGTCTTCCAGCAAGGTTGTTGCAAATAAAAGGGTTTTCTCCTTATTTTAAAGGGAAAAACACTTAGTGTTTTACTGGCCATATAAATTTCATGTTTTGTTATCCAAGTCCTAGACTATCGTTGGCATTCACAAGTGTTTCTTATTTAATAATGTCATGTTGCCAGAAGTCCAAATATTGCCACTCAGAACTATATAATGCAAGTGTGCTTCTTTAATGAATGGTTCATATTATAAATGTTAGAATGCCTTTCAGATGAAAAACACTTTAAATTCAGTAGATCATTTTTTTTTTCTCTCAACAGGCAAGAACTCATTAATGGAATAATACTGGTAACTGAAGCATTTTTCAAAGAAAATAATATCCCCAATAAATGCAAGCTGCATATCTTCTCATCTTTAGAATAAGTAGGCCTAGATTTAATTTGTAAAAAAGGACAGCTTCTTTTTAATTTATCTTGGCTTTGTGAACAAATGAATATTGAGTGTACAAATCTAATTTGGGTCTAGATTTCTACCTTTAAACCCTCCTTCTAAACTTGTAATGATTACTATTACCATATGGCTGAATGCTTTCATCATCCAATCTCTGTATTGGGAGCCTTTTAACTGTGATGTGGTAGAACTTTGCATTTGAATGAGAATGATACATCAGGTACATTTCATAGTAGAAATCCATTTCTATCCTCTTGTTTCTATGTTCCTGGTACTTTCAGATACTGATTTTAAGAGTAGTCATTATGCAGGCTTTAGGACTAGGTTATAAACTCAGATGGACAGTTCTAGTTCATACTTCTTTTGGTGATAAGAATAGGACTAATAGCCCTTAATTTATTAGTTGTTTAATATGGAAGGTTCAATCACACAACCAGATACCAAAGGGATATAGATGATTAGGATTGTGTGGACTTGTTAGCTAATAAATTACATATATTTTTTTTCCTAGTGTCTGAGATGGAAACAAGCTTAAATGTTTGAGGAACAACAAGAAGTCCAATGTGGATTATTGGAGTGAACAGGGAGGATAATAGCAGGTGGTGGTGTCAGAGAAGTTGGCAGGGTCCGGGTCATATAGAACCTTGTGTTATCTACAAGGAGCTTGGATGTTACTTTGAAGTAGTAGCTTTGAGCCATTGGAGGATTTTCAATCAGGGAGCTACATGTTTTGGTTTATATTTTGGAAGAGCAGTGGTTAATCTGTGGAGGTAAACTGTAGTAAAGAAGAGTGAACTCAGGAGGCCAGTTAGGAAACTATTGTAGTAGTCCATTTGACAGGTGATGGTGGGTAAGACTAGACTGGTGATGGTGGGGGAGATGAGAAGTCATTGGATTCTGGATATTCTTGGAAGATGAGGCTAATAGAACAATTATTTAATAGATCTTAGATTATAATGGAAGGAGAAATCATGGATGATTATAAGATTTGGGGCATAAACAACAATATATTTGCAGTGCCATTTCCTAAGATGAAGAACAATATGGAAGGATCATGGGGTAGGTGGCGAGTATGTGCCTGAATCAAGAGTTTGTTTTGAATCTGTTCAAGTTTAAGATACTTAGTAGACACTCACATGATCATTAGAGCTGACGTTTGGATTCTGGCTTTCAGAGAGAAGCAGGAGTTACTAACTTATGGATAATATTTAGAACCATGATGAAGCACTGTGTATTATTGTAGCCAGAGAAAGGAAGAGAGCTGAAGACTGAGCTCTAGGCACTTTAAACATGGGTTCAGAAGAGAATAGGTTATGAGGAAATGGAGAAAAATATATAAACTCTTTTGAAGTGTTTTACTTTAATAGGTAGAAATAGTGGTACCTGGAAGAGGGCATAAGTTTTCAGCAGCTATGACAGCGTATTCTATAATGATGAACATGAAGCAGGAGTAAAAATCGATGGTGCAGGGGGGAAAAGATCTCGTCCTTAAACTGTCCAGATGGATTGGGTTCCTGATAAAGAGACACTCAGGCAGGGTCAGTTTACCCATTTTCATAAGAAGCGGCAAAATCTAGGATACAGATGTTGATTGATTGAGAGTTGGGAGTCCTTAGTGAAATCTTTCAGGCTTTTGTTTTTCTTTCCTAAATGTTTATAATGGTTTTCCCAAAGGAAAAATTCACTTATGTATTCTGGATGATTATGCTTTTATTTACTTACTAGAGGCCCGGTGCACGAATTTGTTAATGGGTGGGGTCTGGCCCGCCCGCCCTGATGGGATGCGGGAGGTTGGCCAACCAGCCTTGCCCCCGATCTTGGGGTGGGGGGGTCAGTTGGGGAAAGGGGCCACAGGCAGTTGGCAGGCTAGCCCCAACCCCTGATTGAACTCCCAGTCGAACTCCCAGTCGAGGGGACAATTTGTATATTAGGCTATTATTACATAGGATTTTTGTATTCAAAACCTAGAAGTAAAGATATAAATTTTCTGTCATTCTAAGTAGTTAGCAAGTTGTTCAATATCATTTTTATATAGAGAATCTTTACCCACCAGTTTTTACTATCAACTTTATCATGTACCATATTCCTATACACACTTAGGTTTCTGTGTACATTCTGTTCTGTTTCATTGATTTGACTATTCCTGGGTCAGCATCTCACTGTTTTAATTATAGCATTTTCAAAATATGTTTAAATACCTGTTAGTGCATGTCTAATCCTTATCTTTTCAAGTTGGGAGATAATAGTGAGCTTCTTAGAATGTTCTGCATGTGTATGTTACAAATCTACACTGGACTCTTGAGGCAGAGAGGATTGTGGTTTCACTCAGCATGTCTTTTCTTTTGATGCAAACTGTATTGTGTTTTGGCAACTCTTCTTTATAATTTGTAGGATAGGCTTCTCCCTAACCTCATTGTAAATAAAAATTTATTCTTTTTAAAATATTATTTTTATTGTTTAAACCAGCGGTTCTCAACCTGTGGGTCGTGCCCCCTTTGGTGGTCGAATGACCCTTTCACAGGGGTCGCCTAAGACCATCCTGCATATCAGATATTTACATTACGATTCATAACAGTAGCTACATTACAGTTATGAAGTAGCAACGAAAATAATTTTATGGTTGGGTCACAGCATGAGGAACAGTATTTAAAGGGCCAGAAGGTTGAGAACCACTGGTTTAAACTATTACAGATATCCCCATTCCTCCTACCACACCCTCTTTCCTCTGGACATCACCACATTGTTGTCTGTGTCTATGGGTTGTCCATATATGTTCATTGTAATTCCTTTTACCTTCTTTCTGTGTAGGTTTTTTATTTTTTCCTCTCATGCCCTTGGTTTCAGCAAAGGAAGATTTGTGAACCTAGATACCTATATTTCCTAGAGTTAGTTTTTATTTATCTCTAAAATGTAGCCTTTGGCAGGGATTGGTCCTTCTCTGTTAATTTTGCTAGGTCTCCCTAAGATTCAGATCTGTCCTCTTCTAGCAACATTTTCTCCTAGGATAGAATGATTATTTATTGCATTTCATTTGTTTTTTGTTCTTCTTTAACAATATTAATTGCAGTTGTTGGATTTCTGATCTCTCTCCCTTATCCTTTATTTTATCTGTCTACAAAATTTCATCTTTTTTATTGTTTCTTCTGTTATTTAAGTAAGTGTCCTGATTGTATCTGCCACCTTGCAATTTTGTTCTTCTGTGTTACAGATTCTGGATCTTTACTACTTTGCATGCCAAAATTATTTTTGTGATTGTGTTTTCTTTACAGTCTTTTTAAAAGTCTAGTTCTCTTGTTATTTTTACTTGCCTTTTCAGATTATTTTCTTTTAACCTTTTATTTGTTTTTTTTAATTCTACTTTGTACACACAATAGTTTCTAAAACTTCACTTTTTTTCTTGTGATAATTTTTCCCCAAAAATTATTTTCCCTATATGATAAGTCCTCTGTTTTCTACTCTCTCCCTGCAACACAGCAGCTTTTGGGAGGCAAATGGGTGGGGTTTTTTTCTGCTTACCCAAATTGGTATTAGTGAAGCTGTGCATAAGTTTTAGGTTTAACAGGCACTAGCATCTGTCCAGGAAAGGTATAGGTACTTTTCATCGTTATTATCAAGCTTCTAGACCTGAAATTTCTTTATAGCCCCTTTCCTCTTCTCCAGAAACATATTAACTAAAGTTATTTTATGTCTTTGTTTTTCCCTGTAAACCAGTGGTTCTCAACCTGTGGGTCATGACCCCTTTGGGGGTCGAACGACCCTTTCACAGGGGTCGTCTAAGACCACCGGAAGACACATATATAATTACATATTGTTTTTGTGATTAATCACTATGCTTTAATTATGTTCAATTTATAACAATGAAAATACATCCTCATATCAGACATTTACATTATGATTCATAACAGTAGCAAAATTACAGTTATGAAGTAGCAATGAAAATAATTTTATGGTTGGGGGTCACCACAACATGAGGAACTGTATTAAATGGTCGCAGCAATAGGAAGGTTGAGAACCACTGCTGTAAACTAACTTAGAATTCAAAAGTGTTTTATCTAGGATATTCAAATGCTGGAATCTTGTGGAAGAAATAAAGCTATGCAGAACTGAATAATTTGTCCAAGAATACTATTTTCCTTTTTATAATGTAAATTTTTAGAAATTTTCTGTTGTATATTCTTTTTTTAAATATATTTTATTGATTTTTTACAGAGAGGCAAGGAGAGAGATAGAGAGTTAGAAACATCAATGAGAGAGAAACATCGATCAGCTGCCTCCTGCACGCCCCCTACTGGGAATGTGCCCACAGCCAAGGTACATGCCCTTGACCAGAATCGAACCTGGGACCCTTGAGTCCACAGGCCGACGCTCTATCCACTGAGCCAAACCGGTTAGGGCCCTGTTGTATATTCTTGGTAAAAAACAAAAATCAAGAAAAACAAGGTTATGTAAAGTAAAAAGTATAAGTTCCTTTCCGTTTCTCATTCTTCACTCAGTCCAGCTTTGTAAGGCAAGTCGTTACTTAGTGCACCATGCATTATTTCAGGAAGAAGAGTTGGTTTTTCTTTCCCTAAGAAAGAAAAAGTTCATGAGAACTGAATTCCTCGCATTGTCTTTAAAAGGCCAAAGGTTTGGCCAAAACCGGTTTGGCTCGGTGGATAGAGCGTCGGCCTGCGGACTGAGGGGTCCCGGGTTCCATTCCGGTCAAGGGCATGTGCCTTGGTTGCGGGCACATCCCCAGTAGGGGGTGTGCAGGAGGCAGCTGATCGGTGTTTCTCTCTCATCGATGTTTCTGGCTCTCTATCCCTCTCCCTTCCTCTCTGTAAAAAAATCAATAAAATATATTTAAAAAAAAAAAAGCCAAAGGTTTGGCTTTATTTATACATGTTTAGTATGTGCATACATGTGCCTGCCTATCAACATTACCAGTTTTAAATAAATCAGCTGTTTTCTACCTAATGCGTCCCAATCTCAATGGAGAAACTTATAGATTGCTGAGATTCTTCCACATTAACAATTAAAATGTATTCTAAGAAGCATAGTTGACTATCGGTATTCAGTCCTTGGATTCTTAAGCAGAGTGGTGATATATTGGCTCTTTCTGAATAAATCCTTGGTATAACTATCATTTTGCATATAAGTAGGTATAGAAGTAGTGGTAATAATGAAGCTGTGTTTGTGCCAATTTGTGAGTAAGTGTTTACTTTTGCAAGTACCTTCTCTATTGTTAGGTTTGGCCACATAAGTCAGATAGCTGCTGGGCCTACCGTCTTATCAGACTTGCAGGTGTGTTTTACATTAACAGAGATTGGGGATGCAGTTAATTTTATGTAAATTGTACCTCAGTAGAGCTTTTTTTTATTTTTTAACAAATCCCATAGGGAGAGGTTCTCGATTGCCTTCAGGTTGCAGGGCATGTTTCAGAATAGTTTGACCTCAACTTTTCTAGACTTTGTCTCTTCCACTTCTGATATGTGCTTTTCAACTACCCTAACCTACTGACCATCGCTGTGTGCTAAGCCCCATATTTTGTTGCTTTGGCGAATATTCTTCACTCTTACTGAACTGTATTAGGGTTCTCTAGAGAAACAGATGGATTGGACATAAAAAATATATTAAAGGACAGTTATTATAAAGGATTGACACCTCTGATTACAGAGACTGTATCCCATGATCATCCATATGCAAGCTGACCTGAAGGCAAGAATACTGATGGTGTAGTTCCAAACCCAAAAGACTGAGAAACAGGGGAACCAGTAAAGGAAATCCCAGTCCAAATCCAAATGCCCAGGAATCAGGATTGCCAATATCAGAGGTCAAGAGAAGATGGGTTTTCCAGCTCAAGCAGAGAGCATATTTGCCCTTCTTCTGCCTTTTTGTTCTATTCAGGCCTCAACCATTTGGATGACAATCCCCCACACTGATTAGAGCTATCTTTTTTAAAAATATTTTTATTGATTTCATAGAGGAAGGGAGAGGGAGAGAGAGAGAGAAACATCAATGAGGAGAATCATTGATTGGCTGCCCCTGCATGCCTCACACTGCAGATCGAGCCCACAACCCAGGCAGGTACCCTTGGCCAGAATCGAATCTGGAACCCTTTAGTCTGTAGGCTGACACACTATCCACTGAACCACACCAGCTAGGGCTGATTAGGGGTATCTTTACTCAGTTTACCAATTTATATCCTAATCTATGCCACAAAACATTCTCACAGAATAATATTTCACTAGATATCTGGGCATCACTTAGCCAGTCCTGTTGATCTGTAAAATTAACCATCACAGTTTAGTAGGCTGGTGTTGAGAAGTGATCATGAGCAAGCCTATCAAGTTAGGCCTTTAATCCATAATGCTAGTGGTGGTGTTGCTCAGTAGTAGTTAGAAGTAGAAGTAGTTGTAATAATGAAGGTTTTCGTAGTGATTAGAAGAAAATATTTACTGATTGCTTACTAGGTACTGGACACTTATTTATCTGAATTATTTTACTCAGTCGTCACAATAACCCTAGAAAAAGGGAACTATTAATATCCTCACTTTATGGATAAGGAAAATGAAATACACAGAAATTACATAACTTATTACATAACTTATTCAAAATCACAGAACTTATCAGTGGTAGGATTGGATTTCTAATAGGTTGTAGTAACCATTATTGGTGAACAAGTCATTAGTTAAATCTATATTTAAAGGATGGGCTCCTCCGCAAACTCTTGGCTGCCCTAACATCAGCTCTGCCTTGCACAATGGTTATTAAGTATCTGCAGATCAAGATTAGACAGGTAGAGTATAAAGCTCACAACATTTGATATTAACTAGTTTTTCTAAGTTATTTTGTACATTTTTCAGTACCAAAACCAAATGAGAGTATTAGCTTTATCCCTGTTTCTTGCAGTGTCCCACAGGGAAGAGGACTAGTCTATCTAAGGGATAAACAATTGGACACATTTTGGTTTTTTCTCATTGAGAATTTTAACCCTCTTTTGTATTATTGCTAATATATATATATGTATATTATATACATATA
The DNA here is from genome assembly GCF_014108235.1 of Myotis myotis. Lineage (NCBI taxonomy): Eukaryota > Metazoa > Chordata > Mammalia > Chiroptera > Vespertilionidae > Myotis > Myotis myotis. The sequence continues at coordinate 154,368,121 of NW_023416313.1, read as the reverse complement.
TATTATATATATATATAATATATTTTACTGATTTTTTACAGAGAGGAAGGGAGAGGGATAGAGAGTTAGAAACATCAATGAGAGAGAAACTTTGATCAGCTGCCTCCTGCACACCTCCTACTGGGGATGTGCCCGCAACCAAGGTACATGCCCTTGACCAGAATCAAATCTGGGACATTTCAGTCTGTAGGCCGATGCTCTATCCACTGAACCAAACCAGTTAGGGCTGCTACAATATTTTTTAAACATATTTATTTTTAGTTGCTTTATTTAACTTTCAGGTCAGATTTCTTTATACTATTATTTTTCAAAGATGTTCACAGTAAAAAAATAATGATCTCTGTTTAGACCTGCTTTTGAAGAACAGTCAGAATTCAGCTGAGTATATGATTCTAGAGCTGATTTGTTAGGTATTATCAAATAGAAAATAAAAGAGATGGAAGTGGAAGAGGATTTCAGAGAATGCATGTAGACTAAGAAGAATTAAATAATTATTATTTTAGTGTTACAGTGAGCATTAAATGAGAACCATAGAATGTTAGCACATTTTAAATGGATAATAAATGCCAATTATTATTTTAAAAGTGACGTGGCTTAGTTAAAAACACAGTGGCTCTTATCTATGTTTCCATGATCTATAGAGATACACACACAAACACACACACACACACAATACTTAGTACTTTATATTTTTTGTGACAGAACTGAAATTTAGATCTCTCAATAACACTGTTCACTACTCTGTGATCTATGCCATATTTGCATTTAATAAGGAGCATTATGCCTTGAATTTTTCTAATGAATACAATGACTTTTATAAAAAGAAAATGGCTAGGAAGGTTAGAGAAAAGTTATAAGCAAATGTTCTCACAAAGTTGCTGAAATAGGAAAGTAAAGGAAATAGCTCTTTTCCTGGACACTTTATCTAATAGAATCATTTTATTTTGGGGAGGATTGACAGATATTTCTCAATCATTTTGGAGGGGAAATTTTAAGTTGACTTTATCTCCAAAGACATGAGAGATTCCTGTTTTGCATTTTTGTTTATTTATTATAGCACCCTTTTAGGACATACTGGGTTGTTTCAGTATGTCTTGAAATATTACATTTGTTTTTATGCGAAACACTATTATATTTCTTTGTAGGTTTCCCAAGTTTGGAAAGACGAGAGTATTAATAATGAAGTCATGTCTCTGAAGTAGTTTCTTCTGTACCTCATATGCTAGGATGGATTTTATTTTATGCCTATTCAGAGAATTTCTATTTAGTTTGTTATTAGTAATTACCCCCCAGTCACTTTCTTCAAATCTATTTTCTAGATAATAGTTCCCTAGTTTATACCTGTATTGTGTATTAGTCTTCCCTAAGTGTATTGTGTTATACATTTTTACATTAAATCTCATCTTAGACCTGTCCTTCCAAATTCCCAAGTTGTCCATATCCATCCATGAACTTGATTGATCTTCCTTTCTTTTCTGTTTCATCCATCCTAGGTTTGTATCATCTGCAAACTTGATCATATTAGAATTTACATTCTCCTCCAGGTCATTAATGAGCATGTTGGATAGACTAGTCCTCTTCCCTGGGGGTCGCTGCTGGATATACTACTGAATATCCTTAGTTGTAACTCTGTTGATCATAATTCATTGTTTCCTTCCCATCATATATTTTTTTATCCACTATTCTATTCTGTTCTCTAGGCAATGGCTGTACCACCTCTGCTTCCCGGGTGCTACTCTCTTTTGTCAATCATCTTTTTCTAAGATACAGATACAAATCATTGTGTTCCCTCATCTACTTATGCCATTCTTTGTTTGTTTTTAAAGACAATCTGGGAAAATACTGTCCTTAAATAGAAATTTCTCAAAAAATTTTCCATCAAACATCAGTGAGTCTTTACAAGTATGTTAAGTGAGAAAACATTTTGGAAGTTTTTTGCATATTAAAGCTGCCTTAGTCTTTACCTTTTCCATGGAAAATGGCGTGTAGTTATTTGGATTGTTAGTAAAAAGAATACTTAATTTCTCCCCAGCTGAGAGGATAACTTAAATGTATGCATTTTTTTTCCTTAATGTGGATTGCATTTTCAGTAAATTATTCTCCTTCAAGGTGGTTTTCCAAACAAGACACACTTCATTTATAATTTTCAGATCATGATGAAGAATCACATGTTTATTTTTCATGTTATATTTTTTCTTTATTTTCAGGAAAAAGAAGAAGTGGAAGGGATATCAGTAGGCGCTATTCTTTCTGACTATCAGCGTGTTCGAGTAGAAAATGTGTAAGAGAACATTAGTTATCCTGTTATTTATATATGCATTTATTTTAAGAATGTGAGTAAATAAAACATATAATTGTATCCAGATAATAAATAAATATGATATCCTATATGCCCATGGAACTATCTGTTTACCTGAGTAACAAAAGTTGCACTTTTATTTTTGTTCTATTCTTATATTACACGTGGATAAAACTCTAACTTACTTACCATAAGGAAAAAAATACATTATTTATAATAAAAAATTGAGGCAAAGCTTTTTAAAGTAAAAAGTATTATTTTTAATTTTTTCTCATTTAAATCAGTACACTCTTTTAATCTCTTTTAACTCCTTATCATTTGTAATAAAAATCAGGAGCTTATAGAGGAATGCAGTAATATCTTAAAGACAAAAAAAAAAAAAAAGAAGCTTATTAAGGACTCTGCCCTTCTTTGGTGCTTAGGATTCAGTTCTTGGCCAAAAGTATTCATGATTGAAATACTTCTATATAAAGTAATTCAACTTTCAAGGAGTTTTCAGGTTGTTTTTCCCCACTCCTTCCCACTCCTAAGGAGTGTAGCACTAGTAAATCACTGTCTGTATGTATAAATACCAAAACAGTTCATTTCATTAATCTATTAAAAAAACATATAAGGTCAAATGATAATATGGATTATTTAATGTTTGGAAAAAATAATACAAATGAATTTATTTTTTCATTTTTAATTTCTTTGAATAATCAAAATATCATATAGAGGCTTTATATGTAATTATATTAGCAAAAAAAGAAAATGTGGACTTCAGTATCTTGGGCAAAACTTAGCCTCTAAATAAATAATTTTGACACTCACAAGGGTAAATAGAAATAAGATAAAGAATGTATATATGTAATGGTTTCGTATCCTTGACAAAGAAATCTTTATATTGGCTCTCATTAAAAACTTGTATATTAATGGACTTGAACACTTAAGTCTAAATTTTTATTTTATTTGTTTCCTCTAATTCCACAATGAATTTAAGTCAGTTAAAAATACAGATTTTAAAAAGTAAATGATAGGACTGCAAGGCAAAGCATAGTTAAAGGTGTAATTTGGGAAATTTTCCTTACCTTCTGCCTGCTTACGTTTAAGAACTGATTTATAGATAGAGCTGAATTCTATATCCCTTAAGCCATACATAGAAATAATATTATTCTCTGCAGCAGAGGACCTAAAAATACACCTCTCCCAAGAAGACATACAAACAGTCAATAGATATATGAAAAGATGTTCAACCTCACTGGCAATCAGGGAAATGCAAATCAAAACTACAATGAGATACCACCTTATACCTGTCAGAGTGGCCATTATCAACAGGACAAACAATAACAAGTGTTGGAGAGGTTGCAGAAAAAAGGGAACCCTCATTCACTGCTGGTGGGAATGCAGATTGGTACAACCACTATGGAAAGCAGTCTGGCAATTCCTCAAAAAATTAAGAATAGAGCTACCATATGGCCCACCAATTTCACTTTTCGGTATATACCCGAAAAACGCGAAATCATTTATATGCAAAGACATATGCTTCCCAATGTTCATTGCAGCATTATTCACGGTGGTCAAAACATGGAAATATCCAAAGTCTTGCGATAGAGTACTGGATAAAGAGGATGTGGTACATATACACAATGGAATATTACTCAGCCATAAGAAAGGATGAAATAGCATCATTTATAGCAACATGGATGGACCTTGAGAACATTATGCCAAGTGAAATAAGTCAGAAACAGCTAAGAACCATGTTTTCATTCATGTGGGCTATAAAACTGAAACTTAGGAACACAAATAGCAGTATGGTGGTTGCCGGGGGTTGGGGGGAGAAGAGAGTCCTCCTATGGGGTGACAGAAGACTTGACTTTGGGTGGTGGACACATGGTGCTATATATAGATTTTGTAACTTAGAAATCCACACATGAAACCTATATGTTCATGTTGACCCATGTCACCCCAATAAAATTTAATTCAAAAAAAAAGAAAGAATATTACTCTCTGCAGTTTTTAGGTCACCCTCTCTGAGAATTATTTAGTTTACAAATCTGTGTTTTTCTTAATATATTTTTATTGATTTCAGAGAGGCAGAGAAAGAGAGAGATAGAAACATCAATGATGAGAGTGAACCATTGATCGGCTGCCTCCTGCACGCCCCCCACTGGGGATCAAGCTCGCAACCCCGGCATGTGCCCTTGACTGGAATCGAACTGGAACCCTTCAGTCCGCAGGCCGACACTCTATCTACTGAGCCAAAACAAAAATCTTTATTTTTTAATAAGTTCAAACCCACGTGGTTTAATGGGTAGCCAAACTGTAGATAGTGCTGACATCTATTGATGAAAGTCAAAAAGCTCAATGTGCTAATGTGAAAATGTGCTAATGATTAGGGGGCTATATGGAAGAAGCGCCCATAGTATTCTAATGGATAGAGGAAATATTTTTCTCAAAATGCAGTCTCAGGAACATTTAAACACATGATTAAAATGCCCAGACTTTATAATATGAAGCATATCTGCAACAATTTTATTCTTGAAATTTTTAAAGCATTGGTCTACAAACTCAGTTTTGAATTAGCCTATTGGGAATTAGTCTATCTTCAGTTTGTAGTTTGTGTTGCATCATTATATTTTCAAGATATAATGCATTTAAAAAATGTCACTAGCTCAAATGCAACAGCGATTTACAGAGGAAATGTATTTGAGGCATGGTATTTTGAACTGTTAAAAAATTTAACTAGGTAAAGAATTTTGACATAAGTCTACAAATAGTCAACAGATTATGAATATTAAAGCAACAGTCAAGAATTTTGAAAAAAGGACAGAAAGGAATGAATTTTTTTCAATTAAAAAAATCTCAGCTAAAAATGGTAGAGACTAGTTTGACTATTAGGCATTGAATATTGGTGAGGACAGCAAGAAATGTAATGCTTGTGTTACATCATTAGTTTCAGTTTCATCGTTTTTTTATTAACTGCCTCAGCATAGTGCTGTATGCTCTGGGACATTTTACAAAGGAAAATTATATAAAACAGTCTCTACAGTAAGGAAGATAGTTTTTTTTCTTTGAAAGTCAGGGTTTATGTACATGAAAAAAGTAGTGATATATTTTTTAAATATACTTTTATTGATTTCAGAGAAGAAGGGAGAGAGTTAGAGAAATAGAAACATCAATGATGAGAGAGAATCACTGACCGGTTGCCTCCTGGACGCCCCTCATTGGGGACTGAGCCTGCAACCAGAATCGAACCTGGGACCCTTCAGTTCGCAGGCTGATGCACTACCCAGTGAGCCAAACCAGCTGGGGCAAAAGTAGTGATATTTTTAAGGCCATGGATGAGTAAATGACCAAACATGTGGTACATTTACTAAGTTTGGAATTTTTGGAGAAAAAGATCAGTGTGGGCTAGTCAGCCAGGTAATCTTACAGACATTAGAGATGGTGGGTTTTAGAGCTAAATTTCTTGTTTGAAATCTAATCTCAGCCACTTATTGTGTGACATGGGCAAGTTGCTTGGCTTTGACTACCATTTTTTGAATATTTTATCTGAGCATTGTACTACATTCATTATATTACTTTTAATCAATTATGGTCCTTGAGAAAATGATATTTACACAAATGTATGAAGCAAGAGAAGGTAGGGAGCCTAGTTAGTATTAGGCAAGAGTGAGCAGGGTAGGGGTGGCAACTGGAGTGAGGGGAGAGTAGTAGGAAATAAGGTGTGAAAGCTAACCAGGCTGAGGTCCATGTAGTTCAGTGCAATAACTTTTACTGAGTGATGAAGAGGGTTTTGAGCAGAGGAATCTCATGATCCATTTATGTTTTAAAAGGATCACACTGGCTGCTGTATGAAAACTGATTTTAAATGGGCAAGGACAGAAACAGAGAATGAGGTTTGAAGGCATTAACATGAGAGATAATGGTGCCCCAGACCGGGTCATAGTAGTGGTAATGGTGAGAAGTGATCATATTCTGCATTGTGGTAGACTGCATGAGGAATGTGAAGAAAGGAGTAAAGGATTACTACACTTTCTAATCTTATAATTGTATTAAGAACTTTGAAAGAAAATGTCTTTGTTCCTATTTATGAACTAGGAAACTAAAGACTTATAGCTTAGTTTTGACTTGCTGAAGTCACATAGTTGGTGAGTGCAGAAGTAGGTTTCAAACCCAGATTTGTCCTGACCCCAAAACCCATATTCATTTTACTGCACCATAATTTAAAATATGTAGTACAATACTTCAATATATTACACAATTTGTTCTGTTTATTTTCTTTTCACAGAGTCAAATTATTTTTAAAAATTTCAGTTAGTAGATAAAAATAGTTCATGTAACCATAGGTATTGTAAATTTAACCAACATGATTATTTTATTAGGCTAAATTTATTTGCCTACTTTGCATATGCTTTACAATTTTGATACCCAAGAAGTTCTAAAAACAAAGGTAATTATCCATTGACATTGGAAGCTTTTTGCATAGATTATTAAACTTACAGAGAGTCTTACTCAAATTAATACTTATAATCTGCCTGGAGATTTTATTTTTATCTGTTTATGCATAGCATATGGAAATTAAATAATATTTTTGTTGTATATATAAACTCTATTATACAAAAAATGTTTTTAAAAACCTTTTATATACTAAAATCCTTGAGAGATGCATTATGTATAAAATCAAAGTAATGGATATAAGTATGGAACATTAAGATATCATCTGATTTTTTATTTTTTATTTTATAGGTGTAAAAGGCTTAATCTTCAGCCTTTAGCTTACCTTTGGCAGAGAAACCAGGAAGATTTGCTCCGAGAGATGATAGCATCTAACATTCAGGCGATCATCATCAAAGTAGCAGCTTTGGGTATGTAGCCAGACTCAAAAGGGAGCTCTGTCTGTTACCACACATATGATGAGTTCACTAATAAGCAGTTACAGCAAACAAGGAAGAATGATTTAGAATATAGAAATGAGGAGTCACAGAAAGTTGAGTGAGGGTAACTTTTAAAATGGGCTTTTGACCATTTACCAAAGTAATTAATAGTGAGCCTCATCATTTTATTTTTAAATATATAACTGCCTCTAAAACTGGTATTGCATATGGACTTTTAAGTTCTTTCTGTAGGATTTGGAATTCGGGTTCATAGGGTACAGGAAATACAGGTTGAATTTTTAACCTTTCAAAAACTATATTTGGCACAACACATGATATTTTCCTTGTATTTTGTTAACATTTTAATAATGTTAAAATAGAATTATTGGCTTTGTTTGTGATATCAGAAATAAGCAGAGTAGTGGATTTTTGTTGGGGTTGGTAAGAAAATGATATTTGAGAAGATGCCATTTGATCAGTTACCATAGACACAATGTAGTAGGCAGGTGGTAATCTGATTCAAATATGGCCATTACACATGAACACATTAATTTGTTTTGCATTTTTATAATTATATTCATTTTCAAGAAACCATAGGGTTTGAGCCCAATACATTTATTTCATGAACCTATTACAGGAAATGCCCTGGAGCCTCGGGCTTCTCAAAGTCTAAATCATTTGAGAGTGTTTACTTTTATGATCTCTGAAATAACGAGGTCTCAAGCTGTGGAATATTTACAAATAAATTCACATTTTAAACAGCATTAAAAGGAAGATCCCATAATATTTCTCCTTGGTCAATACCGAGCTACTCTTTTCTTGTTAAAGTCAAGGTCTCGTCTTTAGTAGAAAGCCTTATTTAGAGAATCTGCAGTTGATAAAAAGAGAAAGATTGAAGTGTGTTGTGTTCTTATTTTTGAGAAAATGTTGCTGAGCAACTCTTATGATTGGAGTTCTCACTATAGGTATATCTGTAATATAATTTTCTATATGAATCTATATAGAGTATGGTCTCTCTCTTGGATTTTCTAAGATTGCCTACTTCTGTAATGATTTTTATGTGACATCTCACTGGACAGTACACACTTAATCCCTTTTCCTACTAGAGAATGGATAGGATTAGAACCCACAGAGAACCTGCCTCATTAGAAAGACAGCTAAAGAATATGACCTTGCTACTTTGATTATAGCATGTAACTGATACTGTATGTCTTTTTAGTTGTATGTGTGGATGTGTGTGTACCTCTAGGTAGGGGTCAGAGATGTTAATAAATTGTATTAAACATTAGGGTAAAGTATAAAACTGAGCTAATGTTTTCTTGGCCTCTCGAAGACAAAAGTATAGATTTAAATTTTTCCTGTTAATCCTCACCTGAGGATATTTTTCCATTGATTTTTAGAAAGGGTGGAAGGAAGGGAGAAAGACAGAAGGAAACATAGATGTGTGAGAGACACCATTGATTGGTTGCCTCCCACACACGCCCTGACCAGGGCCTGGGATCAAGCCTGCAACCGAGGTACTTTGACCAGATCAAACCTGTGGCCTTTTGACCAGAATCAAAACTGGGACCCTTCAGTCCATGGGCTGATGCTCTATTCACTGAGCCAACCCGGCTAGGGCATAGATTTAATTTTAACACTTACAGCACATAGTTTCTATTGCTTACCTATAGGTATGCAAAGATGAAAGTTATTCTGAAGAACAGTATTAAAGGTTTGTTGAATGGTACCTATTTTCTAAAGAGGCAGAAAAATATAAAAGATGCATTACAGGCTCCCATCTTTTTTTGGTCCTTTTAAAGTTTTCAGAAAAGGTTTAAGCCAAAAATGGGAGAGGGATTCAGCAAAGTTTTTTGGCCCTTTATCTTATGGAATGGTCTCAGAAAAGGATTGATTCTACATGAATTATACAAATATATTTCTGATAATTGTGTTACATAACCTTGGTGTCGGCGGGCTCGGTGAACTCTTGAAATTTTTACATAATAGCTTAATATTTTACAGGTGTCTGGTTTTTAGACTTATTTAAAGAATCATTTGAACATTGGATTTAAGAACAGTCCTGCCTTTTAGAAATATTTACTTTTAATTATATGAGTATTGAAAACATTTTTGCTATATAATGTTAAATTTTCATAGATCAAGAAAAGCTTCCATGTGTTTTCTAGTCTCTCCTCTCCCACCAAGTACTTCATTTCCCAGGGATATACACCAGAGTTGATGACTGATCACCTTCCTAGATCACATTTATTTTTGGCACATGTATATGCATGTGTAGAAATATTATTATTGTTTTATAGGTTTTCTAATACTATACGAATGGTATCTTAAGTCTGTATTGATTGGGAACTTGCCTTTTTTTACTCAACATATCTTGGAGATTTTTTTCTATGTCAATAAATATAGATCTACCTCATGTTTTATCTTTAAGTAATATTTTATTGAAGTGTAGCATAAATGCAAAAAATTGAACAAATTCTTAGTAAATAGCTAAGAATTGATGAATTTGATGAAATTTGATGCATTTCCACATAGTGAAAATAACTATGTAATCAACACCCAAATCCAGATATGTGGCATTTCTGATATCCTCCTAGTCAGTATTTTCCAAAGGTAAAAGCTCTCCTGACACTTAAAGCTGTAGGTTAGTTTTTCCTGTTGTTCAATTTAATATGATTGAGCCAACCATACACAGTTGTGTCTGGCTTCTTTGGCTCAACATTATGTTTATGAGATTAATCCACATTATTGAATAAAGCAATCATTTGTTTACTTCTCATTATGGTATGGAGGTCCATTGTAGGAATGTACCACAATTTAATTGTCCAATTTACCACTGATGATATGTAGGTAGTTTCTAGTTTAGTGCTATTACAGTGGTGCACTCTGAAACATTTTGGTCAACAACGGGCCACATATGCAATGATGGGCCTAAAAGATTGTAACGGAGCTGAGAAATTCCTATGGCCTAGTGATGCATAGCCACCATAATGTAGCAAAATGCATTACTTGTGTGTGAGATACAGGTGTAAACAAACCCACTGTGTTGCCAGTTGTATAAAAGTACAGCACATACAATGATGTACAGTACATAATTCTTGATAATTATAATAAATGGCTGTTACTATATTTATTATACTATTTATGTATTTATCATACTATACTTTTTATTATTATTTAGAGTGTACTCTTTCTATTTATTAATAAAAGTTTGTTTTTAGCAGTAGCCTTGTACATCTCATGCTGACTACATCTCTTGATTGCAAATTTTCTATTTTGCTTGATTTAATCTGGTGTTGTTTTATATAGTAACAGGCTGTACAGGCTTGTAGCCTAGGAACAGTAGACTGTACCATGTAGCCTAAGTGTGTATAGGCTGTGCCATTTAGGTTTGTGTAATGTTTGCACAATGAAGAAATCACCTAATGATGCATTTCTCAGAACATATCCATGTCATTAAGTGGCACATGACTGTAAAAATAGTGCTATGAACACATGAGGTCATCTTGTACATTTTCTGCCCAAGATCTAGATTTCTAGTTTTCATTTTTTTCAAAGTGCCCAGATTTCTTTTAATATGAATATATATATATATATATGTATAATCTGTTTAACAATTAGGACTCTATGGAAAATAATAAAATCTTGGGGAATAATTATTGTCATGGATTATTAGAATTAACAATCAGGAGGCCATATCACTGTTTTGGACATTGTTGAGTGTACAGGATTATTTGGGTTAAGCAGATGAATGGTATAAGTGTTTTCTCTATGCTTCTGACCTGCAACAGTGGGCAAAGGCTTTGATTTGGTGCTTATACCCTGAGAGGAGTAAGTGCCTTACTCCTTCCCCAAACTACAAATGGAATTTTTAAAAATAAGAATAAGAATGATCCAAGTGCAAGTAACCCTATACAGAGGGAGACATAATTTAATGTTGCTGGCACAAATGATGACATGATGGGAGTAGGTCATGAGAACCTTTCTCTTGGGAAGCTGCAAGAATGCTCAGGGGCAGTAACAGATCTGCTGTCTTAGTCACCGTGCATAAGGCTGTATGGTGGAAAAAGTTCTGAGCCATCTAAAAGAAAGAAGGCACAAAGGAGAGAAATAAAAAGTGGAAGGAGAGCAGATAACTGGCTCAACTGGGTGAAGTTGTTTAGATGGCTTCCTAGAAAAATGGAAAGAAAAAATAGGAAATTGATGGAATTGCCACTAAGGATTTACTAAAGCCTTATTATGTTTTAGGAGATAGGAGAGGCATTCTGGAACCACCTTTTAAAACTTTTTAGCAAATTCACTCTATCTGTCCTAATCTGGAGGAGTTCAGCCCAATTGTGAGGATCAAAGGGGGAATGGAAAATAAACAATGGGCTGAATTTGTTCTCTCAGTTTAGCCAAAGAATCTGAAAACAACAACAACAACAACACAAAAAACAAACAAACAAACACAAAAAACCCCACAACTTCTTAGGATTGTTAGATACTGGGCTCAATGAACAGCAATCCCTAAGGAAGTTAGGGACTGAACACCAAAAGACTCAAAGGTGAAACTTGTAGTGTATAGAGATGCTGTAGTGCAGAAAACCAAAGTAGGACTAAGGTTAAGAATTAAGGAGAGGGTGACATCAGCATCATGCAGAGTGACATGATCCCTTTGTCTCTCCCCTTCAACCTACAACTAGTGGGGCATCTATAACCCAACAAAGGTTCCTCTGCTCAACACACTAGTACGCCTGAGAAACTCATACATCTAGATCTGAAGATGAACGAATTGGAATGCATTGGGGAAGCTGAATGGGGGGAATGACAGGGATGGAGCCCATGATCCTGGTTCCTTGGCTACCATGGCTGAGAATATAGTGCCAGTGAACAAGATGGGGTCCACAACTCTGGACCCTCACCACAAACCCCAGCAAAAGAAAAGGAGGGTAGCAGTGGTCTCTAGCTCCCTCCTCTGACTGTAGCAGTGCCCTCAGCAGAGATCCAGGTAGCAGCAGCAGAGATGATGCAAGTGACTACGGCCTCCTGGCCACAGTGGTCCCAGCAGCCATAGGGAACCAGGCAGGAATGGCAGTGGTGCCCTAAGACTAGCTCTTCCCCCACCCTTCCTATACCCCACCATGTCAGGGACCCCGGCAGAGATACTCTGATCAGTGACACCCAGCACTGCAACAACAGTGGCAGCAGCAAGGCACAGGCAACACCATTAAGAGAAACCAAAAGCTTGCACTATAGAGTCACCTATTGGAAGACAAAAAAAAGGTCTCTGATTACCAGCCTGCTGAATTGTTAAAATAAAAACAATATCTAAATAAGAAAGGTGTCTTCTGTTTCTAGTGCCTCAGCAGATTAACCCATCCACCAAGGACCACGAACAACCATGGTAGCATGGTATCACAAAAAGAAAAGATAATTCTTCAGAAGCCAAACTCAAAGTCATAAAAGATTGTGATCGTTTATGATAGATAATTCAAAAATACCTGTCATAAAGAAACTCAGTAAGTTAAAAGAAAACTCAGAAAGGCAGTTCGATGAGCTCATTAAAGTTAATGAACAGGCCCTGGCCAGGTGGGCTCAGTAAGTTGGATCATCATCTCATACATCAAAAGGTTGCAGGTTTGATTCCAAGTCAGGACACATACTTAGATTGCTGTTAGGGCGTGTAGGGGAGGCAACTGATTGATGTTTGTCTCTCACATCAATGTCTCTCTCTCTCTCTCTCTCTCTCCCCCCCCCTTCCTCCTCCACCTCCTCCTTCTCCTTTTTCTCCTCCATCTTCTCCCTTTCTATCTCTGGAATCAATTTAAATAATGCCATATCCTTGGGTAAGCATTGAAAAAAAAAAATGAACAGAAGAGATTGAAACTATAAAAAAGAGCCAAATAAATTCTGGATCAGAATCCTATATAATAAAGAGGTACTATGCAAATTGACCATCACATCCTTGCACAAGATGGCCATTCCCATGTGGTCACAAGAAGACTGGCAAGGGAGGGCAGTTATGGGCGATCAGGACAGCAGGAGAGGGCAGTCAGGGGCAACCAGGCCTGCAGGAGAGGGAAGGCAGTTGGGGGGGACCAGGCTGGCAGGGGAGAGCAGTTAGGGGTGACTGGGCTGGCAGGGGAGGGCAGTTGGGGGCAACTAGGCCTGCAGGGGAGGGCAGTTGGGGGCGACCGGGCCGGCAGGGGAGCAGTTAGGCGTCAATCAGGCTGGCAGGGGAGTGGTTAGAGGGTGATCAGGCTGGTAGGAAGAAGCGGTTATGGGCAGTCAGGCAGGCAGGCAAGAAGTTGGGAGCCAGCAGTTCTGGATTGTGAGAGGAATGTCCAAGATTGGAGAGGGTGCAGGCTGGGCTGAGGGAACCCCCACCCCCCAGTGCACAAATTTTGTACACTGGGCCTCTAGTTACTGAATAAATGAGATGATGAATGCATTAGAAATAATTGGAAATAGATCAGATCATATGGAAAGAGAATCTGCAAGCTCAAAGACAGATATCTAGGACTGATTCAGGTAGTAAAGGAAAACTAAAATTCTTTTTAAAATGAAAGATCTATACAAGAGTATTCTGACTCCATTAGAAAGGGCAACATAAGGATAATGGGTATCCCAGAAGGAGAAGAGGGAGAAGGAAATAGAGAGCCTATTCAAAGAAATATAGATGGGCACCTTCCAAATCTAGGGATGGAACTGGGCAAGAAGCTAACAAGACACCTAATTATCTCAACACACACACACACAAAAAACCTTTTGCAAGATACAATATATTAAAACTGTCAAAAGTTAATGATTAAAAAAAAAAAAAGAATTCTCGAGATAGCCAGAAAAAGAATTAAAAGAGAGTAAGCTACAAAGGAAACCCCATAAGAATATTATCAGGTTTCTCAGCAGAAATTCTGTAAACCAAGGAAGAGTAGAATGATATAGTCAAAATATTGAAAGATATTAACCAACAACATGAATACGCTACTTAGTAAAGTTATCCTTCAGATATAAGGAGAAATAAAAGCTTCCCCAAACAAAAGCTGAGGGATTTACCATCATAAAACCTGTATTATAAGAAATGTTTTAAGGTGCTCTTCTACCTGAAACAAAAAGACAAAAGCATACAAAACTTTGAGTAAAGTGACAAACAAGCAAAAATTGCCACTCTGCTTTAGAATAGGATGCTAAACATTCAATTATAACATAAAGGTTAAAAGGTAAAAAACATTAAAAATAATTATAGCTACTTCATTTGAGTAACAGGTATACAACATAAAAAGGAATAATTTGTGACAACAAAAACATAAAAGGGGAGTATGGAAAGGACAGAACTTGAATAGGCAACTGAAGACAAGTTGCTATCAGAAGATACAGGATGACTTTATCTATGAGACATTTTGAACAAACCTTATGATAACCACAAAACAAAAATACAGAGCTGAGACACGGAACATCATACAGAGGAAATGGAGGGAAAAAAATCATATAAACCCATCAAACTAAAGTAGCAGATGGTCACAAGGGAAAAGAAACAATGGAGATACAGAGCAATCAGAATGTGAAAGATTAAATGGCAGTAGTAAATCCCCATCAATAATCACCCTAAATGTAAATGGACTGGATTCACCAATCAAAAGGCTCAGAGTAGCTGGATGAAAAACAAAACAAAACAAAAAAGACCCAACTATATGCTTCCTTCAGTAGACTTACTAGTACCTTAGCTCCAATGACAAACAGGCTCAACGGGAAGGGATGGAAGATGATACTCCCAGCAAATAGGATCCAGAGAAAAATGGTGTAACATGCTTATATCAGACAATATAGTAAGAAGAGACATAAATGTACATATAATTATAAAGGGGATAAGCCATCAAGAATGGATTACATTTATTAATATATGTGTATTCAGCTTAGAAGCACCAAAATATGTAAAGCAGTTACCAATAGAGCTAAAGGGAGAAATACTAGTAGACAGCAACATAATAATAGAAGATTTCAACACCCTACTCACAACAATGGATAGATCATCTAGAAGGAAAGTCAACAAGGAAATGTTGGCCTTCAATAACACATTAGACTATATGGACTTAATAGGTATTTTCAGAACTTTCCATTTCAAAGTGACAGGTTTCACATTCTTAAGTGTACATGGAACATTCTCAAGAATAGACTATGTTGGGACAGAAAAAAAGCCTCAATAAATTAAGAAGATTGAAATATCAAGCATCTTTTTCAACCACAATTGTATGAAACTAGAAATTAATTACAAGAGGAAAGGTAGAAAAGTCACAAACATGTGGAGATTAAGCAACATCAAAAACTATTGCTTCAATATAGAAATAGACGAAGAAATAAAAAGATACAGAGACAGATGAAAATATGACATACCAAAATCTTTGGGGTACAGCAAAAGCAGTACTAAGGGAAGTTTAGTACTTCCCTAAAGAAACAAGAAAAATCTCAAACAATCTAACATCACACCTTAAGGAACGAGAAATAGAAAAACAAAGCCCAATTTCAGTAGAAGGAAGGAAATAAAAAACAGTGAAATTAAATAAAGACTAAAATGACAACATTAATGAGCCCAGCCGGTGTGTCCCAGTGGTTGAGTGTCAACCTATAAACCAGGAGGTAATGGTTCAATTTCTGGTCAGGGCACATGCCCAGGCTCAATTCCCAGTAGGGGGCATGCAGGAGGCAGCCAGTGAATGATTCTCTCTCAGCATTGGTATATCTGTGTCTCCTCCCTCTCTGAAATCAATAATATATAAAAAGAACGTTAATGAAACAGAAAGCTGATTCTTTGAACACATAAATAAAATTGACAAACTCCTAACTAGACTCATAAAGGAAAGGAGAAAAACTCAAATAAATAAAATCAGAGATAAAAGACAATTTATAAACAATACCATAGAAATGCAAAGGTTGTCCATTTGGTGGCACTATGTAAGGCTAAGTGCTACCAAATGGACAACCTAGAAGAAATGCATAAATACTTATAATCATACAACCTTCTTAGACTGAATCATGAAGAAATAGAAAACCTGAAAAGAATGATCACTTGTATGGAAATAGAACAGTAATCAAAAACCTCCTCTCGAAAAATAAAAGTCCAGGACCAGATGGCTTCACTGGGGAATTCTATCAAATATTCAAAGATTTGATACCTAGCCTTCTCAAACTCATCCAAAAAATTGAAGGGAGGCAGTGCTTTCTAACTCAATGAGGCCAACATTTCTCTGTTGCCAAAACTAGACCAAGAAAACACAAAAGAAAATAACAAGGCCACTATCTCTGATGAATATTGATGTAAAAATCCTCAATAAAATATTAGCAAATCAAACACAACAATACATTAAAGGGATAATATCACTATTAAGTGGAATTGATTCTAGGGTTGCAAGGAAGGTTCAACATTTGCAAATCAATCAGCGTGCTTGAGGACATTAACAAAATGAAGGATAAAAATCTGATAATCTCAATGGATGCAGAAAAAGTATTTGAGAAGCTACAACCTTAATTTATGATAAAACTCAATAACATGGCAATAGAAAGAAAGTACTTGCACATAATAAAGGCCATATATAGCAAATCCACAGCTGACATCATATTTAATGCTTAAAAACTGAAAGCTTTTCCCCTAAGATCAGGAATAAGACAAGGTTGACCATTCTCACCATATTTATTGAACACTAGAGGCCCAATGCACAAAATTCGTGCAAGAGTAGGCCTTTGCAGCCACTGCGGCTGCCTGGATTCCTCCCTTGCAGCCGCGGTGGCTGCCTCGATCTGCGGCTGCAGCCCCGGCTTCGTCTGGAAGGTCCTCTGGAAGGATGTCCGGTCTAATTAGCATATTACACTTTTATTATTATAGATAGTCCTGGAAGTATTAGCAATACTTAATTAGCTAGAGCAATTAGATAAGAAAAATAAATACCAGTAAAAGACATCCAAAATGGAAAGGCAGTATAAATTCACTATATGCAGATGACATGATTTTATATATTTAGAAAACCCTAAAGACTCCAACAGGGGAAAAAATAGTAGAAATAACAATTACAGTAAAGTTGCAGGATACAAAATCAGTATAAAAACCTGTTACATTTTTTGAGAAGTGGTGCAAGCTTATTGTTAATCTTTTCTCTTTTCTTCACATGTATCCTATTTTCCATTTTATACTGATACATTTGTCCCCCCGGGAGAACTTGTAGAGTTCAGGAAGGTGCACCCATCTGGAATGACAGGGAAGAGGTGGCCCCTCCAAAGACTGCTACCTCTTCAGGGAGTTATCCAAGGTCCTTCTCTCACTTGGCAGATATGAACTCCTAACGAAATGTTGGCCAGAAGGTCAGGGTCCCTGTTGAGCTCGTCCACAGCATATTTCAGAGCCAAGGACTGCTAGTAGTGTTGTGGAGCCACCATCATTTACACAGATGCAGAAATACAAGACATTGCCATTAGCAGACTTCCCTTTCCTTCCTGAGGCACTGAGATTCCAGGGCCAGCCAACCACACAGAGTGGCGCTCTGTTTCATTTTTACATACTAACAAGGAACTATCAGAAAGAGAAATGAGGAAAACAATCCCAGTTATAATTACAACAAAAATAATTAAATACCTAAGAATGAACTTCACAAAGGAGATGAAAGACCTTTACACTGAAAACTACAAGGCATTGTTGAAAGAAATTGAAGACACAAAGAAATGGACAGATATTCCTGTTTCTGGAATAGAAGAATTAGCATTGTTAAAACGTTTATATTACCTAAAATAATCCACAGATTCAGTGTAATTCCTATCAAAATCCCAATGATATTTTTTAACAGAAATAGAACAAAAAATTCTCAAATTTGAATGGAACCCCAAAAGACCCCGAAGGGCGAAAGCAATCCTCAGAAAAAAAAAGCCGGGGGTATCACACTCTCAGATTTCAAACTCTAGTGCAAAGCTATAGTAATCAAAACAGTAAGGTACTGACAGAAAAACAGACACGCAGGCCAGTGGAACAGAATTAAAATCACAGAAATAACTCCATATGTATATTGGCAACTAAAGGTCACACAAGCCAAGCATAGAAAACGGAAAAAGGGTAGTCTGTTCAGAATTAAATTAGACCACTATTTTTACACCATGCATAAAAATTAATTCAAAATGGATTAAAGACTTGAATGTAAGACCTGAAATAATAAAATACATGAAACGAAACCTAGGCATTAAGTTTCTGGCCATCGGACTCATTGTGAATTTGACTCCAAAGGCAAGGGAAACAATAACAAAAATAGAAAAATAGGATTACATCAAACTAAAAACCATTTTCACAGCAAAGGAAACCATCAACAAAACATAAGGACAATCAACCAAGTGAGTAAAGATATTTACAAATGATATTTTTGATAAATGGTTAATATCCAAGTGATGTAAAGAAATCATTCAACTTAAAAAATCAACCCAATTAAATAATTGACATAGAATATGAATAGATAATTTTCTAAGAAAGATATACAGATGGCCAACAGACATGACAGTATGTCCAGTATCACTAATTATTAGGGAAGTGTAAACCAAACCATAATGAAATATCACCTCATACCTGTTAGAATGGCTGTTATCTAAAAAGCTAGAAATAACAAGTATTGGAGAGGATGTGGAGGAAAGGGAACCCTCATACATTGTTGGTGGGAATGCAAATTTGTGCAGCCACTATGGAAAACAATAGCAATAAAACACTAATTCAAAAAGATATATGTACCTACAGTATTATTTACAATAGCCAAGCTATGGAAACAACCTAAGTGTCCATCAATGGATGATGGGTAAAGAAGTGATACACACACACACACACACACATGCACGCACACGCACACACACACACGCACACGCACACACTGGAATGCTACTCTGCCATAAAAAAGATGAAATATTGTCATTTGTTACACCATGGATAGACCTAGAGGGTATTATGCTAAATGAAATAAGCCAGATGGAAAAGGACAAAAACCATATGATTTTGCTCATGTGGAATATAAAACAAGAAAGTAACAAATGAACAAAAGAAAAGCAAACTCATAGATACGGACAACAGATTGGTAGTTACCAGAGGGCAATGGGGGTGGGGAAAAGGCAAAATAGTAAAGAGGGTCAAATATATGGTCACAGATGGAAAATAGACTTTTGGTGGTGAGTGCATAATAGAGTATACAGATAATCAATGATAATGTTATACACCTGAAATTTCTATAATGTTATTAATCTAGATATAATGGAAAAACACTTCTACTGCCTACCATTGCTTAATTTAGTTTTTCAACTACAGAATATGTTATTGTAAATAGAATTCATTTCAGGAAATTGAAGCATCACCTTTGAAGGAGACATAGTTGAGAAAGGTATAATGAATCGACATTACTGATAATTCCTCTCTGGAATTATTTATGGAAAACCTCTAACACCAGGCATAGCTCTATTTCATGCACTAATTGACACTCTCATGCGACTACATTTTCCTAAATTGCACAAAAATCACTCATGTACCATGGTAATAACCCATTTTCTGGCTTGATTACTATTGCCTCTGTTTTTTTAGTTGCTCTGTAGGGATTTTTGGTGCTGGTCTTGGAATACTACATCAGACCAAAATAATATTCCTGAAAGCTTATTATGATGAAAAGGACTTGCTAGTCTAAATAGAGACACTAGAGGGAGCTCTCTTTTAGTAGACTGGCTGCATCTGGAGGTGGCCCAGGAGGAACAACAGAGCTTTAAGTGACTGGACTAATAGAGTATTTCTTCTCTAATAGAACATCATATCAGTCAACAGTGCAGGAAGAGTGCCTGTATCTTTACCCAAGAAAGACTATTGAATGTTATAATCATTATTGAAGTTGTTGTTTTTAAAGATGAATGACCAGGAGTGTCTGTCACAAGTCAAGCTAAGGATGCCAATTTATGGGGATACAATGGCTAGCCTAGATTATGATAGACCATTACTAGACAGTGAGGCCTTTATATTTTTTTGCTACTGGACCAGGAACCACAGATATAAAGGGGATTTATCTTTCCCAAGGTGCACTGGTTTGGATTAGACTGATAAAGGAACAACACTGTGTTGTCCTGAAGAGAGTATGTTGCATAATGACATCTGGAAGCAATGACTATTAAAACCTGTACTGTGATATCTGAGAAATAGTTATATTTTCAAACCATCCCAGAATTTACTGACCAATCTCTGGTCACTATCCCAGTTACTATAAACATGAATGTGCAATAAGAAAAGTTATTTTTGTTGGGCAAGAAATGGAGAATGGTACTGTAATAATAATTCCAATTGACCTCCTATGCTAACCTGAACTGGGATATAGCCAATGTGACAAGGAAGGACCTGAGGCTGTTCTGATGGTCCTGGACCTCTCCCTGATTTGCTGAGCTGTTTGATTACTTCTATCCTTTAATGATCAGTTAAGGATGATACTGGATAAGGTCTCCGATTTGTGAGTTTGGTTTGACAATCCAGTCTTTTGGTTTAGCTCACTTTCTCATTTGTTGTGAACATTACACATTTAGAGTTGTGAAGAAAATATGTGTACGTTTCTGCACAGTTAAGGCTTCCTGGCAAATTTTGTAGAAACTTGGGATCTAGGCCACTAGTAAAAGGCAAGCGTTAGGATTTATTGTATGACTGGATAGACAGTGAAAACTCCAGAGAGATTTACTTCTCTGGAGGTATGTGTTTACATTTCTACGGTTGGGAAAATGAGACCAGGACCTTGGATACACCTCCTGGGTTGTCAAGCTGGAGATACTAGTTTTATCCCTCCTCCCAAGATGTTTTTTTTTACATTCCATAGTATGAAGACACAAATCCTTTACTTTTCCAAGGACATTCAGAATGGGAGGGGGAATAACTGTAATTTTCCCTAAGTAAACATTCAGATTTATTTTTTTAGGACTCCTTACATACAGTACATGCAATTACTTGAAAGATCATATTTCATTCTTATCACATTGCTCTTGAGGAAGGATCAGGGTCAGAGAAGAACCAAATGTAATTATCTACTTACTGTATGTAGGTAGTAGTACTATTATGCTCTGCTCCAGGAAACTCATTTTAGCATTCGACATATCAATAGATATTAAAATTTTAACAATATATGGAACAGTCTCAGAATAGCAATGCTAAAACCACCACACTGATATGATTGTTGAGAAGAGTTCAAAATAATTTTACATATGCTTTCCCAAATTTCCCCTCCCATTTTTAAGAGTTCCATATCTTTTGTTTGAACATTTAACTATTATATGCTATATACTATTTTAAACAATTTTATAGTTATAATTAACATAATGTGCAATTCACCCATGTAAAATGTACAATTCATTGTTTTTTAGTAAATTTAAAAGGTCATCTAGTCATCACCACAATCAAATTTTAGAACAATTTTGTAGCCCCAGAGAGAAACCTGTATTCATTAGCAGTCATTTTCCATTTTCCCCCAATCTTCTTCTCCCACCCCCAGTTCTTTGCCCAAGAAACTACTTTGCCTCTTTTTATCTTTATAGATTTGCATATTCTGAACATTTCATATCAATAGAATTCTACAATATGTAGTATTTTGTGACTAGCTGCTTTCACTTGGAATAATAGTTTTAAGGTTCTTCTGTATTATAGCATGAATCAGTATTTGATTTATTGTATCTCCATATAATATTCCATGATGAATTGTCATATATATATATATACATATATAGATAGATAGATAGATAGATAGATAGATAGATATAGATAGATAGATAGATAGCTTGATTTAATTTGCTAGAACTCTGTTTTGTTAGAACTCTACATTTATGTTCACAACAGGGGTTGACCTATAATTTTCTTTCCTATTAATTGTAGAATTGTAGATATGGGTAATATGTTTACCTTAGCTTCATAAAACTTTGCAGTATTTCCTTTTTTTCCAATGTCTGAAAGATTTTCTCTAAGATGGTATTTTTTCTTTAGTATTCTGAAGTACTTATTGCTTATGCCATCTGAACGTGGTGATTTCTTTTGGGGAAAGTTTTTAATTAGAAATTCAATTGCTTTATTAGATTAAGGGTGTTCAGAATTTCATTTCTTATTTCAATTAAATAAGTTGTGTTTTTCTCTAAATTTATTAATTCATCTAAATTTTGAATATATAGATATGAAGTTCTTAATGTCTTCTTACTGTGTTTTTGTCGTCTGTGGAATTGGTAGTGATGGGCATCATCTTCATTCCAGTTGGAAATTGTTTTTTTTCCTTGCCTTTATTAGTCTTGTACAGACCTATTGATTTTAACCTTTAGATTTTGTTAATTTTCTATATTATATGCTGGCGTTCTATTTTATTAATTTCTGCTACTGTCTTTATCATTCCTTCCTTTATACTTCCTCTTTTAGAAAAACTCAGTTCAATCTTCCTGAGTAAGGAAAATCTCTTCTTTCCTACTCTTTGTTTCTTTCCTGTGTCTTCTTTACTCCTCATACAAAACATATCATGTCTGGTCACCAGATGTGTGAGGTTTTTCCCAGCACCAAACAATCCTCCATGACACCAGCCTGGTGACCTATTCAACTCAATTCTGACACTGTCTGTCTGAAGATAGCATTAGACTCAGTAAAGGGCTCAGTCCCATAAAACCATGATCTCTTCAGAAGCCAATCGCAAGCTCAGGTTAACACCTGTGCTCCTGACCAACAGGTTTCAAGGGCACTTCAGATGCCAGTCACAAGCCCAGGTTATTACCTGTACTTCTGATTGACTGTCTGTGACAACCTCTCCCTTTGGATTCAATTAATTAGACTGTCACAGAATTCAGGGAGGCATTCACTTGCATTTGCCAGTTTATTATAAAAAGATATGAGAAAAGATACAGATGAACATTACAAAGTTGGTTCTCCTGGCAACCAGCCCCATCCTTAAGCAGGGTCCAAAAGTTACCTCATTAACATAACAAAAGACGTATTTATAGCTCTCATTACTAAGAAATTCCGAGGGTTTTAGGCGCTCTTTGCCAGAAATAGACAAAGAACAACTATTTCTTACTATAAATCACAATATCACAATGCCTAACATCAAAATGCTCATCCTCAGTATATTTCATTGTTTTGGATATTTGTAACAAAATTGTTGTTCCAAGAAGACATGCCCTGTTAATTGGGCTTTTGGAGCCTGGGGCACATTACTGTTTTTGCACCTTAGTTTAAGGATCACCTTTTATTTTATTGTGGTTTAATTTGGTTTTTAAGAAAGAATACTGGACTCAAAATTAAAACATGTCATTTCAATACCGGTTTTATCACTTCTTAGCCTTGCAACCTAGATAATTCACTTAGACACAGACCTTCATTTTCCCAGCCTCCACTGAACAATATTTTAGCATTTGTTCTACTAAACATTTACTACTAAAATGGGACAGTAAGTGTGAAAGTTTCTGAATAGTTTAACATCTTATACACATTATTATTACTGCTAGATAGGAATAGGGGTAATTATGAGTAACTTTTTTTAAAATATATTTTATTGATTTTTCACAGAGAGGAAGGGAGAGGAATAGAGAGTTATAAACATCGATGAGAGAGAAACATCGATCAGCTGCCTCCTGCACATCTCCCACTGGGGATGTGCCCACAATCAAGGTACATGCCCCTGGCCAGAATCGTACCCGGGACCCTTCAGTCCGCAGGCCGACACTCCATCCACTGAGCTAAACCGGTTAGGGCATGAGTAACTTTAGATATTCTATAATATATGTGAGCAAGTAAAATTAGTGGGTAAGCTTTTCTAATAGATTTTATTTACTGTTTTATTTTCCTGTTTGGCAAAAAAGAAACTTTTTTTGTACTGCAACTATACTGCAAGATAAATCCAGTACACCTCTCCTTCTTGTCTTCACCTTTAAAAATCATTGGAAAGTTCCCATGCAGCAGAAGGAATATAGACAAGACAATTAAGCCTGTGGTTTTCAGTGGAATGGGAGCTAAGATGTCTTTTTCTTTTTGACAAGTTCAGAAAAGTCAGTGTCTAAACTGTAGTTAAACCTTGAGGCTGTTAGGCTTCCAATGCTATACTTGTTAATCTCACATTTTTATTTCCTTTATTAAAGATATTTCAGATTAGATATAGTTATATTTTGGGAGACTGGCGCAGTATTTTTAAATAACAGTGTTTTTAAATGACCATTTAAAATGTTTAAAATGTTTAATATGAAAGATAGGAAATGAATATTGACATTGATGATGACTTACACTAATTTTTTAGGAGGAAATCTTTGTATTAAGCAGTTAAAAAACATAAGTATAATTATGCACAATGTTTTTGCACAAAGTCCAGGTATTTAAGGGCTTAAAGAGCAAATACCACAAGTACTGTTAGATAGTAATTAGATTCAGATTGTACTTCATTTTATTTCATTTTATTGATTTTACTTCATTTTATTTTTTGGCTACTGGATATAGAATGATCTTATAAGAATAAATTTCTCACCTGCCTCAAGCAGGAGTAATTAGACATAAGCACACTTACTGGAGCCTGTGTGCTCTGGGGCCATTCAGCTGTGCTTCAGTAATTGCATGTTTTCTAAAGTATGAAGGTTGCTTAACATATCAAGTGACCAAGCAGTTGAAGTGCAGGTTACCTGTTTATCTTACGTTATAAGCCAAGCGGTATTGAATGCTTTAACAAATAATGGACTCCGGTCAGAAGTGAATGCAGCTGATAGGATGAAATTGTTATATCTGTGTCTCTGATTCATTAGCCTTACCGTTTCTTCAAACCTCTTCTGTTCTTTGCTTCTCTTTATTCTATTTTCTTTCACTGAAAAAGTTCAACTTTCATTTAACATATATTTGACCAAGTAAGTATTATATTATGATAATTTCTTTTTTTAAAATTTAATCTTTACAAATGTATAAGGTCGACTTTGTCCCATGTCCCAGATCCACATTAACTAATTAATTTTTTCCTCTAAATATATCTTCTTTTTCCCAAAGACTAGGTCTAATTGTCCTGTCCACAATCTCCTAGGACAGTGATGGCAAACCTATGACACGCGTGTCAGAGGTGACACGCGAACTCATTTTTTTGGTTGATTTTTCTTTGTTAAATGGCATTTAAATATATAAAATAAATATCAAAATATAAGTCTTTGTTTTACTATGGTTGCAAAAATAAAAAAAATTCTATATGTGACACGGCACCATAGTTAAGTTAGGGTTTTTCAAAATGCTGACATGCCGAGCTCAAAAGGTTCGCCATCACTGTCCTAGGATCTAGTTTAATATTACCAAAATATTGTCCATATTAAGGATAGAATTTTTTCATTTCAGATAATCCTTTCAATAGTGAATTCTGTTGACATTTAAAATGTGATTTAATTTATTTATAGTCTTTCAAAGACACATCTCTTATATAAAAGCAACAGATCTTGTGTGTACATGAAAATGTGTATATGTGATATAAGATAAAGTCTACAAAAAAGAAATTTATAAGGTACAAAAACACATACCTGCAAATAAAAATGGCAATGGAATGGCAGCAGATATCTCCAGAAAGTGTTAATATAAAAATTTTAAATTTTTTATGTTTTCTGTATTTCCTACAGTGAATAGAAATGGCTTTTTTAAACAGGGGAAAAGATGGAGTGGAAAGGGGACACAGAAATAACTATAATTCAGTGAGCAGAGAGTGACCACAACAAAAACAAGTAATGGTGCCAAGGAGGACTATTTAAAGGAACTATATATTTAGCCTGAAGTGAAGGTAGCAGGTTACTGGGCCAAGGAGAACAGGGGTTTTTATAGCGATCTACACTCTCTCAAAGGCTGCTGGTTCTTCCTGTGGCTTCAGAGCACAGTTATAAGAGCCAGTGGAAGTTATATAGTGTAACAGGCCTTGGTTTGATATTGGAACTTTCTAACATTTGGATCGCTCAAAAAGTGGCATAGGGGGTTACACCAGGCCCTTGTGTGAATTGCTTCAAGCTTCTACTGCATGGCCCTTTCTCTTCTTTATATAATACTCTTCTTCGTACTGAGCTACAGGAGTAAGCAGAAGTTACAGAATTGAGCTAGCGATAAGGGTGCTTTGCTTTTTAAGGCAATTCTGTCCTCCCATAATGGCTTCTGGCTCTGTCTTAAAGAATATAGGTTTGTACCACTGGATAATTTCAGACAATATGCCACTGGCTCTGAAGGCATTTCTGTAGAAGGCATTTTAGAAATGTCTTAATTAAAGGCAAATATATACTTTTGGTGACCACTTCAAAGGCAACAGACCTTATTTGAACACATAAAAGTCCATCTTATTACTTTATTACTTGTTAGTTTTCATTAAAATCTGATGCTTACACAAAGCACAATAATGACAAGCTTACTTTCAGTTATGACTTTCAGATTCCATTTGGTAAGTTAAATTTTGTTGTGTGCTTACCTTGTCATTGCCCTTTATTCTCTTGTTTTCATCTCGAATTAGAAGCACATCTTCCTCCCTACTGTTACTCTGTATCTTATCTTAGTGAAATTTGTTTGATTGTTTTTAATTTAAAAAGGCTCTCTATCTCTGGAAGAGGTAATCCAATATTAGGAAAGAAAAGAGAAATTGTCCTGAAACTTTATTTTCATTCCTTAGCAAGTTTTACAATTAATGACAGAAGTTTCTCTGGTGGCCTCTCCGCCCAAAGACTGTGCTTATTTATTTTCCCCAGTAGTCTCATGTGACCTTGTTAAAAGCCTCATTTACTGGTTTACTTCTATCTGGTATTTTATTGACATTTCCAGATAAGTTTAATAGGATGGAGAGAAACAGTGTTCTCTTTATAGACTCTGTGGTGATTTGACCTTAGCAGGTTAACCTTATCCTGATGTTCAGGGGAGCTCTTCTTAATTAGACTCTATCACTTTCTCCATTATCACCAGGAGAGCTGCTGCTCTGTAATTCTATAAACCTTAATTTGTTTTTCTTTCTTTCAGAAAAGATACCATATTAGTAAAATCGCAATATTTGGAAACAGTTTCTAGTTTTCCGGATACATTGCGTATCCTCATCTGTAGCTCAGCCATTTCACACTTTATTTCCTTCAGAAACTCTCAGTTGAATACCATCTGGTCATGGTGATTTATTGCTGTGGAATTTTTCAAGTTGCTCTCTTATTTCCTCCTGGGAGATTGCTCTCCGCCATTGCCCCACAGATTTTCTCAGAAAGTGACCTTGGTATAGTCGTTTCCCGGGTATCCTCTACAGCAAAGGTCAACACCAAATAAAACTGCATTAAACTCTGTGCTGTTTCTCATTCTCCAACTTGCTGTCCTCCCTGCAAGTCCTCAATATTGGGAGGAACTCAGCAGTGAGTCCAACCACTCCTGTTGACTGTTTAGTGCCTATGTTACCTTTTGTCTTTTTATTTTTCAAATGTATCCTTTCCTTGACAATATATTTTTGGTATTTAATTCAGAAAAAAATGTTGTGTTAAAAAATGTTCTAAATACTTTCAACATGTTCATTAATATCTGGGTAGAATTGTTTGCATGTGTTTTTTTTTTTAAAGACTGTCCACAGATTTCTCTTTTGACCTTTCAAATAATGGCACATATGTCTCTCATAGTCAACGTCCTTATCTGTCTTCCAAGCACCATGGATTGCCTCTTAGGGGGCTGCTAACCAGTTTTGTTTTTCTTCAGATTCTTAACATATATTTTTAAAGCCTTACTCTTTGGATTAACACTAAGAGATGCCCATGATAATTGGAACATAAGCTTTAATTGTGCAGCTTTCCTGGGAGCTGAGTTCACTCCTACACACGCTCACTTGTGGTAATGCCTATGTTCCATTAATAAAAGGTTTCTTAATGTGCATTCAAGTACAGTTATGAGAAATATATTGCTATGAGAAATATATTTCTACCTTTATACAAAGTGCTTTAATACAGGATTTTTAAACTTAAAACTCAAATATTGAAGCATCAAGACTTTTTTTAACATTTCCAAATGTATTGTAAATTACCTACTATCTTAAATTGAGGGGGGAGGGGAATCAAGATTTAAATATCAAATTCTGAGTATGTGATATAATCTTTTACTCAGATTTAAATACAAATACTATGAGCCCCACAGCGACCCATCTCTGAGTGCAGTGCTTTTTGCTCAGGCTGTAAAGGGGAGTAACAGATTGTAACAGCAGAGGAAATAGGTACTGATTCTGTTCATTTTATTGCTAACATATCTTTTCCTTTACTAGATAAGGCAGGCTGTTAAAAAATAAGTTATGCCTATAACTATTTGGTGCTGGTATGGATATGTGCTTTGAATTTTTGAATAGATGAAGATTCTGTGTATTTCAAAGATATTTGAGTGGGTGTGTGTCTGTGTGTGTATAAAATATTATATATTGCCTTCCAAGAAATAATTACTATATTTTTATTCTAGAACCTGTCTTTCTACCTTCATATCAACTAAATAGCTCCCATTACCTCTATTTAAAAAAAATTCAAAATACACAAAATGGAGTATTCACAAATAAAGATCTTATTTTAACACATATTGTTATACAAGTCCTCTGTAGTAACATCCATGGCTGTGTCAGCTTACACTAAGACAACTTTCCAATGATACATAACAATTAAACTGAAAACTTATCTGGAAAGATAACTCCACAAGTCTTTTTTTCAGTTTGTCTATTTAGTAGTAAGAATGTTTATACTCTCCAAACAAATATTTATGTTTAGTGCCTTACTACCAATGTAATTTCATATTTGCCATGGTTGGAAAGTGAGACTTCTTATCTTAGCTGAGGGCTAACAGCTATTTATTAAAACTTCTTAGAGCAAGGATATGTTATAAAGTTTGTAGGGTTTGTCCTCTAATAAATTATCTTTCAGATAGGTACTATTATATTGGCTGATGTCTCAATTTTTTGTTATGTTTATAGGTCACAGTCAGTGTAAATGTACATAAGAACCAGGTGAGCTATTGCATCTCACAGTGCAAGATCTTGTGGTATGTGTTATAATCAGGATTCTCCAGAGTTTCCTGACTTCTTTTTCTAGGAAGCTATTCTTTTACTGGAAAAGTCTTAAGACAGACTTTCTTCTGAATTTGATTTTATTTTTACTCAAGCAGACTTTAGTTCAAGTTCTGGGTAGTTTCATTCCTGACATTTTCTTCTTTTATTCGGCAATCTTTTTAGTGGAGTTTGGAAAGGAGGGGGAAATGTATTAACCAGGAACCCTCAGAGAAACACAACCGTTAGGATACAAAAGAGACGTATTCTGAGGAATTGGCTCACATGATTACGACAGCTGATGAGTCCCACAATCTGCTGTTTGCAATTTGGTGACTCGGGAAAGCCAATGGTATAATTCGGTCCAAGTTTGAAAGCATGAGAACCAGGGGAGCAAATGATGTAAATCCCAGTCTGAACACAGGAGAAGATGAGATGAGAGGTTCCATTTCAAGTATTGAGGCAGAAAAAGAAAGGGGGGGAAGCAATTTCTCCTTCCTCTGTTATTGTTCTATTCAGACCCTTACTGGATTGGATGATGCCTATCCACATTGCAGGGGTGAGGGGTAATCAGAGACCACCGATTAAGATGCCAGTCTCATTGAGAAACACCCTCACAGACACGCACAGAAAGTGTTTAATGTGGGCACTCCATGGCCCACTCTAGTCTAATCTAATAAAAGAGAAACAAATTGACCATACCTCCGCTACACCCATAAGCCACACCCACATGCCACGCCCACCAGCCAATCAGGAGCAGATATGCAAATTAACCCAACTAAGATGGCAGTGGCCAGAGAGCTGGAGTGAGCAGGAGGCTTGGATTGCCCCTGGCAATGGAGGAAGCCAAGCTTTCCGCCTGCCCTGCCAGCCCTGAACTCTGCTCAAGGCTACAAAGTTTCAATTATAGAAGATAAATAAACCCCAGATACCTGCTTCCAGCCAGCATGGCCTCCATTCAAGGAGGGGCTGGGAGCCTAGGTTGCCAAGGGCAATCCAGGCTTCCAGGACCTGGGCTCTGCTTAAGGCTACAAAGTTTCAATTATAGAAGATAAATAAATCCCAGATACCTGCTTCCAGCCCGTGGCTGTAGCCAGCCTGAAAACAGCCATCAGCCCCTCGCCCAGGCTGGCCAAACACTCATGGGGTGAGGGTCCCCACTGGTGGGCTTGACCAGCCTGCAAACAGCCATCAGCCTTTCACCCAGGCTGGCCAGGCACCCAAGTGGGACCCCACCCTGATCCGGGACACCCTTCAGGGCAAACCAGCCGGCCCCCACCCGTGCACCAGGCCTCTATCCTATGTAATAAAAGGGGAATATGCATATTAACCCTAATAGCAGAACGACTGGGAATGACTGGTCACTGTGACACACACTGACCACCAGGGGGCAAATGCTCAATGCAGGAGCTGCCCCCTGGTGGTCAGTGCGTTCCCATAGGGGGAGCTCTGCTCAGCCACAAGCCAGGCTGACGGCTGCCAGCACAACGGTGGTGGTGGGAGCCTCTCCCGCCTCCTCAGCAGCGCTAAAGATGTCCGACTGCAGCTTAGGCCTGCTCCCCGCTGGCAAGTGGACATCTCCTGAGGGCTGCCAGAGTGATGTCTGACTGCCAGTTTAGGCCCGATCCCCTGGGGAGCAGGCCTAAACCAGCAGGTGGACATCCCCCAAGGGGTCCCAGACTGCAAGAGAGCACAGGCCAGGCTGAGGGACAACCCCCATCCGCCTCCCCCCCCCCCCCCCAGTGCACAAATTTTTGTGCACCGGGCCTCTAGTGATACATATAATTAACCATCACATGAAGAAAAGAAGAGTTAGATGCCTGTGCTCTTGTAACTCTCTTGTCCAATGACCCAATCAAATTTGCACTTTGGGCAGCTCTCTAACTACAGTGTGATTAAAGTTTGATATTCATCAAAGCTATTTTCTGTGCTTTCTCTTCTGACTTCACATACTCTTCTTGAGTAATTTCATCTCATGTCTTCTATTTCTATATTAGTATCTCCAGCCTGGACCTCTTTGCTGGGCTCTAACTCCATATACCTAGTTGTAAATTAGATATATCTTCTCAGGCTATTCACTGGTACCTCAAACATGTCTAAAATTGAATCTACTCTTTACTTTCCTTCCCACACTTTTTTCTGTTCTATTTTGTCTATATCTGGAATAAGTAGGGTTTGCTGCCATCATCTTTTCATTTGGTCAAAATCAGAAACCTGAGACTCATCCTTCCCTTTTCTCTTTCCTGTATTCCCCATGCCCAGTTCATCAGCAAGTACAATATATCCTACCTACTATATGTTGCTCTCAAATCTGTTCTCTTCTTTCCATACCTATTGCCTTGTCTATTAACATCCTCTCTTACTAACTACTGCAGCAGCCCCTTTATTTACCTTCTTACCTTCAGTCTTGTTTTCTGGCAAGGATTGATTTTTCCAAAAGTCAAATTGGATTGTGTCATTCATCTGCTTACAATTTCTGTCTTCTCTGTGACCTTACATTCAAATATAAACTCTTTAAAATGAAACAAAGGGTTCTGTATGATCTGTTTTTGTCACTTTTTTAACCTCAACTTTCACCCCTTCAGACACTCCAGACTCATATGTAGGTCCTTTCAATTTTCAATACTCATCATGTTGAAAAAACTACTAAAAAGGATTAGGAAGATATTTCTAAAATAAATATGTCAAATTCCCCTTTAAATTGTTTTGTTTGAAACATATCTTTTTCTTTTTTTTTTTCATTTTTTTAGATGTGAAACTATATGGTATTTTTAAAGGTTTAATAAAAGGACTGTTTGGGCGATCGCCAGCAAGTATTGGTTATCATTAACTGCATAATTATACTTAACTAGAGGCCAGGTGCACAAAAATTTGTGCACTCGGGGCGAAGGCGGGGCCCCTCAGCCTGGCCTGTGCCCTCTCGCAGTCTGGGACCCCTCGGGAGATAATGCCCTGCTGGCTTAGGCCTGCTCCCGGGTGGCAGAGGTCAGGCCCAATCCCTGGTCGGGCTCAGAGCAGGGCCTATTGGGGAATTGGGGCACTGCCCCCTGTCATGCACAGAGTAGGGCCAATCTGGGGGTTGAGGCGCTGCCCCCTGTCACGCACAGAGCAGGGCCAATCAGGGGGTTGGGGCGCTGCCCCCTGTCACGCACAGAGCAGGGCCCATCAGGGGGGTTGGGGCTCCTTACCCTGTCACGCACAGAGCAGGGTCGATCAGGGGGTTGGGGAGCTCCCCCCTGTCACGCACAGAGCAGGGCCCATCAGGGGGGTTGGGGCTCCTTACCCTGTCACGCAGAGAGCAGGGTCGATCAGGGGGTTGGGGAGCTCCCCCCTGTCAGGCACAGAGCAGGGCCCATCAGGGGGTTGGGGAGCTCCCCCCTGTAACTCACAGAGTAGGGCCGATAGGGGAGTTGGGGTACCCCCCCTGTCACACACAGAGCAGGGCAGATCAGGGGGTTGGGGCGCCACCCTCTATCACCCACAGAGCAGGACCGATCAGGGGGTTGGGGCACCACCACTGTCACACTCGGCAGGGCCGATGGGGAGGTTATGGCTCTACCCCATCACACACAGAGCAGGGCCCATGGGGGGGGGGGGGTTGGGCACCGCCTTCTATCACCCACAGAGCAGGGCCGATCAGGGGGTTTGGGCACCACAACTCTCACACTCAGGGCAGGGCCGATGGGGAAGTTATGGCTCTACCCTGTCACACACAGAGCAGGGCCTGGGGGGGGGGGGGGGGGGCGCGGCGAGTTGGGGCGCCTCACCCTGTCACACACACAGCAGGGACGATCAGGGGGTTGGGGCACCGCACCCTGTCACACACAGAGCTGCAGGGCGATCAGGGGGTTGGGGAGCTCCCCCCGTATCAGGCACAGAGCAGGGCTGATCAGGAGGTTCTAGCGCCTTCCCCTGTCACAAACAGAGCAGGGCGGATAGGGAGGTTGTGGCGCCTTCCCCTGTCACACACAGAGCCGCAGGGCGATCAGGGGGTTTGGGCGCTGCCCCCTGTCACGCTGATCCCGGTGCCGAGAGGCCTCTCGGCTCTGCTGATCCCGGTGCTGGGAGGCCTCGCAGCTCCGCTGATCCCGGTGCTGGGAGGCATATTACCCTTTTACTATATAGGATAGAGGCCTGGTGCATGGGTGGGGCTGGCTGGTTTGCCCTGAAGGATGTCCTGGATCAGGGTGGGGGTCCCCACTGGGGTGCCTGGCCAGCCTGGGAGAGGGGATGATGGCTGTTTGCAGCTGGTCACACACCCTTCAGGGTGGGGGTCCCCACTGGGGTGCCTGGCCAGCCTGGGTGAGGGGATGGTGGCTGTTTGCAGCTGGTCACACACCCTTCAGGGTGGGGGTCCCCACTGGGGTGCCTGGCCAGTCTGGGTGAGAGGCTGAGGGCTGAAGATCCCAACTGCTCCTTTTTTTCTTTTTTTTTTATTCTGGGCCCACTTTAGCTCTGAGGCCTCTGCTGCTGAGAGCAGGTATCTGGTTTGTTTGAGTTCTATAATCTAAACAATGTATAACTCCAGCTCTGAGCTCCTGGTTTGCTGAAAGCAGGTTTCTGGGGTTTTGTTTAGCTTCTATATTTGTTACAATGTTTCAAACTGCAGGCTCAGAGGCCGGCAAGGCAGGCGGGGAACGTTGGTTTCCTCCATCACTGAAGCAAGCAAGCCTCATGTTAGTTTCAAGCTGCCTGGCTGCTGGCCGCCATCTTGGCTGGCAGTTAATTTGCATATCTCGCTGATTAGCCAATGGAAAGGGTAGTGGTCGTACGCCAATTACCATGTTTCTCTTTTATTAGATAGGATATGATTTATTGGTCATTCATTTCATGGATGCTATCATTTTAAAAGTGAATCCATGAAGTACCTGTGTCTCTTTTATTACTTACGCTGAAGCGAAATGCTAGTTCATAGATTTCAGAAACCAGTTACATGTTGAGATGAATCCTAACACAACCTATAAGATAGATAAGCATTTAGTATTCTAATTGTAGAAATGAAAAATCTGGAAACTGAAATAAAAATTTTCCCCAAAGAGTCATCTTTTAAAATGTGAGCTCATTTTTACTTTAAAGATTACATAATATTTCTTATCTGTTCTTTTAAGTACAAATTTAATCATTGTATTTCTTAAATGCTCAATTACAATATAGTAGTATGCTCAACTAGAGTCTGGGAACAACAACAACAAAAAGTTATATTTACCAACATAACCATTAGAACTTTTTAAAGTGAATCTACTTGTTCTGGTGGTCAGTGAGCCTGGAAGAAATAAGAAGGGATCATTAAGAGAGAGTGTGTGTGTGTGTGTGTGTGTGTGTGTGTGTGTGTGTTAACTTCAAAATGCATGGGATATTCCATTCCTGTCTCCTTTGAATTTATCAGGAATTATAGGCAGACTGGAAATTACTTCTCAGAGTGATTATACTTTTTCTAATAACACCTACTGATTTTACAGTAAAAGTCTAGGCTACAAAAGTCGAGATGTGAACACAATTCATTTTACTTGACTGTTAAAAATAGCATTATCAAACATTTTGTGATGTTTCTCTTATATCATATATTCGGCTGTCCTGAAGAAATAAACCTCCACTTGGTTTCATGACAGTAGATAATAAATTAACTGATATAATTCAGTTGAGAAGTTGAAATATGCATTGAAAATAATGGGGCATAACATCATAGGGCTAACATTTATTCATAGATGATGCAATTAAATAAAACAGGCATTAACTTCAAGGTCAGTCAGTAAAGTAATAAAATTGAATATTTTAATTGAATTGTAATTGCTTCCCATTGATACATGCAAGTAAAGTAAAATAGATGTCAGCTCTGCAAATTATGGTTCTTCCTTTTAATTAATTTCTTCTACACGGAGTTATCTAGTGCCTAGGTCTTGTTCTGGGTTTATTCACCCACCCCATTTCCATCAAAGAATGTCTATAAGATATGATTAAATGGTTAGGTGTCAGGATCTACAGTAAAATTTTTCTGCACTTGAGAAAAAAATTTTTTTTAAATATATTTTATTGATTATTCACAGAGAGGAAGGGACTGGGATAGAGAGTTAGAAACATTGATGAGAGAGAAACATTGATCAGCTGCCTCCTACACACCCGCAACTGGGGATGTGACTGCAACGAAGGTACATGCCCTTGACCAGAATCGAACCTGGGACCTTTCAGTCCACAGGCCGGTTAGGGTTGCACTTGAGAAAATTTTGTTAGTAACTTGAAGTAACTTTTTTATTTATTTGAGTTAAAATGTACTCTGAACATAACATCATCCTGGATCCTATGGATTATAATTGTCTTTATTAATATTGATATTTATTTATATTCATATTTATGTCAATACTAGTAAATATAATCATCTCAATAATTATAAAGATTTTCATAAGAAAGATAGATACATTGAGACTCACATACTATAGCTGACTAATTCAGGAGGTAAACTGAACAGACTATTAGGTTTTGGCGAAGCCCAGTTTATGTCCATTCATGACCCAGACTTCACTAGAAAGGAGGCACCTAAGTTGAATGAATCTAAAAATGAAATATCTTTTCCAAGCACAGGAATAAATTGAAGTTGAGTTGCATTGAAAAAGGCCATGGAACATTGTGGCTTTTTCACAAACTTTTCAGTCTCTCAAAGGGTTTTAATATAAACAGAATCTTATCCTATCCTATCTAATAAAAGAGAAACATGATAATTGGCGTACGACCGCTACCCTTCCCATTGGCTAATCAGGGCGATATGCAAATTAGCTGCCAGCCAAGATGGCGGTTAACTGCCAACAAAGATGGCGGTTAATTTGCATACGTAGCCACAATGCTGGGAGGCAAAGGGATCAGAAACCCAGGCGGCAGGCAAGAGGTGGGGGGCGGGCAAAGGCGGTGGTGATCCCTGATTGCATTGTGGTTTGGAGGCAGAGAGAGCCCCGCAGACCAGCCCTCACGGCCTGACCGGGCAGGTTGCGGGCTGGCTTGCTACCCTGTGATGCCATGGCGATGGGGGCAGAGAGAGCCACAGCGCAGGCCAGCCGGCACCCCAGGATCCCCCAGGGCCTGGGGTTTGCAGAATCTCCCCCTCCCTTTATTCTCCCATTCTCCGGGGAGGAGGCAGCTGTTGGCAGACAGCAGGGCGGATTGATCCGCCATCAGCCCGCCATGGCGATTGGGGGAGTGAGAGCCACAGCGCAGGCCAGCCGGCACCCCATCCCCAAGGGCCTGTGGGTGCTGGCTGGCCTGTTGCCCCGTGATCGCCATGGCAACTGGAAGGAGAGAGAGCCAGGGGCAGGCCAGGCGGCACCGCCAGAACCCTGGCGGCCAGGGGTGCCGGCTGGCCTGCGCCCGGTGATCGCATGGCAATCGGAGGGAGAGAGAGCTGCATTGCCATAGGAGAGCCTGGGCGCAGGCAAGGTGGCACCCCAGGCCTGTGTGCGGCCTTGCCTGTGCCCCGTGATTGCGATCAGCACTGAGGCTGCTTCCCCTCCTTTGGACTGGCTCCCTTAGTAGTCCTGCAGGTTGAATCTGAAGAGGACAGGCCAGGCACCAAGGGACCAGCGCTGCCAGCACTTGAATGTGAGCAGACAGAAGGAAAAAAGACCTTGAAGGCCTGTCCAAGGCGGGTTTGCGATTAAAACTAAGTGGGGTGGTCCGGAGCTGCAGGCACTGACAACCATGGCACTGCGGCTGCTTCCCCACCCTAGACACTCCACAAGGTCACTTGAGCCCGCCCTGCTCCAGATGAAGTGTGACCACTGCACACGGAAACAATGTAGTAAAAAAATAAAAACCGATGACCAAGGGCCCACCTCCATGAGCTCACGGGAGCCTCTGAGCAGCTGACACCCCGACTATTTTAGGGACTCCAGGTGAGCGGGGGACACAGAAGGGTCAGGAAACCTCCCTGGAGGTCCAGCGGTAGGTCTGATGGCGGATCAATCCGCCCTGCTGTCTGCCAACAGCTGCCTCCTCCGCGGAGAATGGGAGAACAAAGGGAGGGGGAAATTCTGCAAACCCCAGAGGGAATCCAGGGTCCCAGGTACTCTGCCCCACCCGCTGACACTGGCTATGAGGGCACTGCAGCAGCCAACCAGCCTCCTCCTCCTCCCCGCCCCCCCACAACACACACACACACACACACACACACACACCTACTGGTTGCAGACGCAGGGAGCGCCCTTTCTGAGGGGAGACGCCCACCAGGTATACAGAAGGTATACAGAAGGCGCTCAGGGAGAAGTCCCCACAAGTTGTGTTTGCACCTTCATGCTGTCTTCCCCCCCCCCCCCCCCCAGCCCCACTGCAATGCCGAAGGAAGCCTGATTCAGGAACACCCCCCTGTTGACCACCCACACGGAAAACAGCGTGTGATAAACATGTCCCCCCAGACGCCTGAATCCGCCTCAAGAGGAAGACCTACAAACCCGGAGCAGGAAAATGGGGACTGAGACAGAAGGTCTGGGAAAAGCAGGGCTGCCCCACCTGCTCTCCGTCCCCCTCCCTTTGTGAAGCGCCTGCACCGCCGCCCTTGGACAGAGGCCTGCAAAGGAGTGAAGAACTGTGGCTATGCCTGTGGCTGCGCTCGGCCGGCCGTCGTGGATAAGTAGGAAACACATTTACGTGCCAGAATTTTAAAACCATCTTTTTGGGTAACAGAGCAAATAATGCAAGACCCACACGTGTTTCTAAACAGGAGTCTGTCTCGCTGGGTGTGAACCCAGATGGAAGGCCTGCTCTCCACCGAGGAGGCTGCAAAGGCTACTCCTCTCTCCAACAAAGGCAACCTAGAGGTTTAAAGGGAAAAGGAGATATAAATAAAACAAAATAGCAACAAGCTCTGAAGCCGCTGCTGTCAAATCCTCCGCGCGGTGGTGACATCAGAGCCTGTCTCCCCGCGCTTAGGGCTCAGACAGCCAAGCTGCTGACACCTGCCAGGTCGCCTGGCACCGGCCTCATCTACCCATGGCCACTTTCAGCCTCCCGCCTGCTCCTGGAGCCGGTGGGCTTGCGGATGGAGGCATCTGTGTTAAAGCAACCCTGTTGGTGCAGCACAGACACATGTGGGCTTTTTAATGAGAACCCCTAGCATCACTTCAGGAATGTGTTTTTAACTATTCTGAGATCATGCTCCCAGCCTTGGCAACTCTCAAATAGGCCTCAGCGATTCCACTTGCCCGATGCAAAGACTGACCCGGGTTTCACGGAGATAGAACCCTCGGTCTGGAACAGACCGGGAGAAAAAAGCAGGGTCTGATCGCAGCCTCATGGCAGTCAGTGCTGGGTCGGTGTGGTGGAAATCAATCCTGCAGTCATTGAACATGGGGTCAATTAATATTAAGTGACATAGGGTCAATTAATATCTCTCTGAGAGGAGTTGAGAATATAAAGTACAGTGTAGAGCAATTACTTATATTATTTCACATAAAACTCTTTTCAACTAAGATATTTTTCTTTATTTAAAATGTATCTTTATTGTTGAAAGTATTACAGATGTCCCTTTGTTTCAGTTTTTTGTTGTTTTTTTTTCCCCATTGATCTCCTCCACCCTGCACCCACCCCTTCCAGGCCTTAGCCAGACTACTGTCTCTGTCCATGGGCTATTCCTATCTAATACATAAAAATCTAGAAAGATTTAGAGAAAATAAAATAAAAGATATGCCATGTAAATATTGAACAGAAGCGCTGAAGTTGCTGCATGAATACTTGCAGGCTTGAAGCCAAAACACAACTCATGAGATAAAGTTAGTCATTGTAACATAACAAAAGGTTCCTTTCACTAAAGAGATGAGATGGATCCCAATATTTATACACATAATAGAACAGTGTGGGGGTTCAGAATAAGCCTCACCAAGATGTGTCTCAGTGGTATGCAGATTTTTGAGCTAAGGGCAATTTTAGCTTCAGGCTCAAGTGAAAATTCTGCCCCTTTAAGTACCTAAAAAAAATTGAATTAGAGGCCTTGCCCATAATAAGACATTATCCTATATAACAAAAGGCTAATATGCAGATCGACAGACCAGCAGAACAGCCGGTTGCTACGACACGCACTGACCACCATGGGGCAGATGCTCAGTGCAGGAGCTGTCCCCTGTTGGTCATATGCTCCCGCAGGGGGAGCACCGCTCAGCCAGAAGCTGGGCTCATGGATGGCTAGCGCAGTAGCGGTGGTGGGAGCCACTCTCGCCTCCACGGCAGCACTAAGGATGTCTGACTGATGGCTTAGGCCTGCTCCCCACTGGCAAGTGGACATCCCCCGAGGGTTCCTGGACTGCCAGAGGGATGTCTTTCTGCCAGCTTAGGTCCAATCCCCTGGGGAGCAGGCCTAAGCCAGCAGCTGGTCATCCCCTGAGGGGTCCCAGACTGTGAGAGGGCACAGGCCGGGCTGAGGGACCCACCGAGTGCACAAATTTTTGTGCGCCAGGCCTCTAGTATAATATAATATAAGATAAACATGCAAATAGCCATCCCTCCGCTACGCTCAAGACATGCCCACCAGTCACACCCACCAGCCAATCAGAGTGACTATGCAAATTAACCCAACAATATGGCAATTAATTTGCATACACAGGTGTCAGGCGCCCCAGGAGGCGATGGTGGCCACGGCTGCACTGCAGGCTCCCGGGACCATTGCTGGCACGGGAGGCGAGGCCTGCCATGCCAAGCCACGCCCACGGGCTCCCAGGACCTTTGCCGGCCACAGGAGGCGAGGCCGTAGCCACGCCCACAGACTTTTGGGACTTTAGCCAGTCGGGGAGCCAAGGTGCCGGCACCTATCCATGCCCGCGGGCTCCTGGGACCTTGCCGGTGGAGAGCGGGAGGTTTGAAGGACTTGGCAGAGCAGGAGACCACTGGACATAGGGCAGAGTGGGGGGGGGGCAGCTTGGAGGGCGCAGCTCCTTCTGTCACCCCAGCTTCCTCATCACAGCTATGGAAACTGACAGCAGGGAGGAGAAAGTCCCACCCCCACAGAAACAGCCAGAATCAGCCATGGGTCAGACAGTTCTCAGCAGCCTGACAGCCAGCACTCTCATTCACCTGCATCTCAGACTATGACAGTAAAGAGGTGGGACTATGTCTAAAGAACAACTGTTGATGCAACGTAGCTCTGCAGCTGAAAGATGCCGGCGTTATCGACAGAAACTGTCTGCAGAGCAGCGTGCGTCTGATCTTGAAAGAAGGCGGCGCCTGCAACAGGATGTATCTGAACACCAGCTACTGGAAAAACGTCACTCTGATGCCGAAAAACACCGGCGTTATCAACAGAAAATGTCTAAAGACCAATGTACCTTTGAAGTTGAAAGAAGGCTGTGGCGATGACAGAATATGTCTAGAGAACAATCATCAACAAGTACTACCAATACCGGTAGGAACGGCCTTCTCAGTGAAAATGGAGTACATGACGATGCAATCCTCGAACATAGTTGTGGTGGAATGACTATTCGATGTGAATTTTGCCTATCACTAAATTCCTCTGATAAAAAAACATCCAATGGGAAATTTACTCGATGTTGTAACAAAGAGAAAGTCTATCCAAATGATATACATTTTCCAGATTACCCAGCATATTTAAAAAGATTAATGACAAATGAAGATTCTGACAGTAAAAAATTCATGGAAAATTTTCATTCCATAAATCGTTCTTTTGCTTTTGCTTCCATGGGTGCAAATATTGCATCGCCATAAGGATATGGGCCATACCCTTTTAGAATACATGGACAAGTTTATCACCATACTGGAACTTTACATCCTTCGGATGGTGTTTCTCGGAAGTTTGCTCAACTCTATATTTTGGAAACAGCCGAAGCTACAAGTAAAAGATTAGCAATTCCAGAAAACCAGGGCTGCTCAGAAAGACTCATGATCAACATCAACAATGTCATGCATGAAAGAACTGAATTAACAAAATCGTACAAGATGCTACACGAGGTAGAAAAGGAAGCCCAATCTGAAGCAGCAGCAAAAGGTATTGCTCCCACAGAGATAACAATGGCAATTAAATATGATCGTAACAGTGACCCAGGTAGATATAATTCTCCCCGTGTAACCGAGGTTGCTGTCATATTCAGAAACGAAGATGGAGAACCTCCTTTTGAAAGGGACTTGCTCATTCATTGTAAACCAGATCCCAATAATCCAAATGCCACTAAAATGAAACAAATCAATATCCTGTTTCCTACATTAGATGCAATGACATGTCTTATTCTTTTTCCACGTGGTGAAAAAGGCTGGGGAACAGATATTGCATTAAGACTCAGAGACAACAGTCTAATCTACAATAATACTAGACAAAATGTAAGGACACGAGTCACACAAATGCAGTATTATGGATTTCATCTCTGTGTGGGACATGTTCAATCCTATTTTAAATGCAGGAAAATTAACTCAACAGTTTATCGTGGATTCATATTCAAAAATGGAGGCCAATCGGATAAATTTCATCAAAGCAAACCAATCTAAGTTGAGAGTTGAAAAATATAGTGGTTTGATGGGTTATCTCAAATCTAGATCTGAAAATGACAATGTGCCAATTGGTAAAATGATAATACTTCCATCATCTTCTGAGGGTAGTCCCAGAAATATGCAGTAGTGATATCAGGATGCTATGGCAATTGTAACGAAGTATGGCAAGCCTGATTTATTCATAACCATGTCATGCAACCCCAAATGGGCAGATATTGCAAACAATTTACAACGCTGGCAAAAAGTTGAAGACAGACCTGACTTGG
The DNA here is from genome assembly GCF_014108235.1 of Myotis myotis. NCBI lineage: Eukaryota > Metazoa > Chordata > Mammalia > Chiroptera > Vespertilionidae > Myotis > Myotis myotis. Next base: position 154,326,234 of record NW_023416313.1, on the reverse strand, counting down.
TAGCCAGAGTTTTTAATATGAAGCTGAATGCTCTTTTAAATGATATCTGCAAAGTCCATTTATTTGGCAAAGTAATAGCTAAAATTCATGTCTTTGAATTTCAGAAACGCGGACTGCCTCACGCTCACATATTATTGATATTAGTGAGTCCAAATTACATTCCTCTAATTAAATCCCTTTCAGTGTGCACGAATTTCGTGCACTGGGCTACTAGTCTATATAATAAAAGCCCAGCCACCCTTATGGCGGAACGACCAGAACAACCATTCGCTATGACACACACTGACCACCAGGGGGCAGACACTCAACACAATGAGCTGCCCCCTGGTGGTCAGTGTGCTCCCACAGCTGGAGTGCTGCTCAGCCAGAAGCCAGGCTCACGGCAGCACTAAGGAGCAGTGCACCCAGCAGTATGGAGCGAGCCGACGGGCGGTTAGGAGTGAGGGGTCCCAGATTGCGAGAGGGATGTCCGACTGCCGGTTTAGGCCCAAGGGGTCCTGGATTGTGGGAGGGTGCAGACCGGGCTGAGGGATCCTCTCCCACCCCCAACACCCCCGCATGAATTTCATGCATCGGGCCTCTAGTATATAATAAAAATCTTTCTACCACATTCCTGACGAAAATCATCTCATAATCATCCCATGTATGATATTTTCAACTGATTTAAAAGAGATCTCAGATCAGGGTGGCTTCAGGCCATTGATTTTTCAAGGACAGTACTTGAATTGCTAGGGATCTCCATCTGAAATGCATGTCATTTGGGCAATGATTATGAGGTCTCCAATGACTTGTCATTTTTACAAAGGTGTACTTTGTATTGATGATCACAGATTCATGTGGAAAAACTGTGCCCAGGGTGGCTTAAGTTTACATATTTTACTGACTCCCTTATCTAAAGGCAAGTCAAATTTCTTTATCCATCATTGAATGCAGCTGTCTCTGAAATGAGATGTAATAGCTATTTCTTACCTTAATAGTTCAGAACCGGGATTTGATGACCCTACAATGAATTAAAAGACTGCAAGAAAAATTGTAAGATCACCAGTTTGATCTTCCAGTGCTCACCTGTAGACATTGTATGCTCTTAAATTCCCTTTCATGCTTTTTAGACAGCCATTTATTTACTCCTTGATCCTTGTAGAGAATGCAAACCATAAATTCTTAGATTCAATCATGAAAGACTTTTAAAATGATTTTAATGATGCATAACCTAGAGCCTGAAAGCTCAATGTGATATGTGTGGGTTGTGTTACCCATATGTATATGGGAATCATGGAATTAAATGGAAGGGAGGCTAAAAAATGGCATCTAGTTATACTGGCCTTGTATATTCATGCTTTAAGTTTTCCAAATTTTTACTCCAAACCCATGACAGTAATAAATGAATATATGAAGGAAGAGTATGAAAGACATAGCTATGGTGGAAAACATTATAAACAACTCTGTGAATTAGAAATGAAAAGACACATTCAATAGAAAGCAGGACTGAAGCTGTGGGATGTAATACAAAGCTTCAGGGAGCAAACAGGTGGGAGATCATAATCCTGTGGGGAAACAAACTGAAAGTGCCCCATATGTGGGAGAACCTCAAAGAGATAAAGAAAAACATAACACCCATTAAAGAAAAAGCAATCAATTAGAAAAATAAATCACCCAGAAAGAAACAGCAACCATGTGATGTGAAAGTAACTAATTAGAAATTTGGGGAATGAAACATTTAAAAACCTCAGTGGGAAGAATAAACTCTAGAGGAGCTAAGTCAGAGGGAATGATTAAAGCAGGAAAACGTTCTTCACCCAGAAGGCAGAGGGACAGAGGGGGACAAAGTGAAAGAGCAGTTTAAAAATCTGGAGGATATTTGGAAATTACAATGTTTGTATATTAGATTTTTTCAGAAAAAAAAATTGAAGAAAGGGCAAAAAAATAGTATTTGCAGATATAATAGTTGAAAATATTCTAAGCTTAAAGAAAGTTTTGTAATTGAAAGTGCATATCAGGTGCTGTGCAATAAAAATAGCATAAATCTCATTAGGAACAACTAATGCTTGAAGGTGTGATATTTTACAACTAAACTATTATATAATGGTGAGGGTGAATTAGGACATTATCAGACATGACAAAACTAGAAGAGTTTACCACTCACAGATTTTCAGTGAAAACTAAAGAGTGGACTTCACATGAGAAATAGATTCAATTCTAGGAGAAATGAATGAAAATGGAGAGCATAGACATTGTAAAATATATTGGTAAGCTTAATTTTTCTTGCACAAAATGATGGGACTGGAATTTAAAACAATAATAACAACTAAAATTGAGGAGCTTACTTAGTGTCTAATCAAAACATAATCATTTCTCTTGGTCAAAGGGATGCTAAACATAAATTCTTAGATTTATATTCTAAGAGCCATAAATTTTTAGATAATACATCTAGACTAAAATACTGTAGCTTTGAATGTATGTTAAAAATTACAAGTGCTTACTGAAAGAGTAGAAGTATAATATATGCTTCCTAAACAATAGAGAAAATAGACAAAAATCCTTTTTAATCCAATATGAGGCAAAAATTAGCTAAGGAAAAAAATAGAAAACTTAATGTAACAAAATCTACAAAAAGATGATAGAAACAGGTCCAGACATATAATGTAACATAGTTCATCTCAGTTCTTTAGAGTAGTATTTGTAATAGGATATATTTTTAATCTAATTATATGTAGTTTATAAGAATCTAAAACAAATACAAATTTGAGAAAAAATAATGGGAAAATATTAGCAAAGGAAAGCTGGTGTTGTAATGTTGACAAATAGAATCTATATATACAAAAGCCTAAGTGACCACTCGACCGTTAGACCATTCGACCAGTAGCTATGATATGCAGTGACCACCAGGGAACAGACACAGGCATGGAACAGACTGATGAATCTCAGAGGGAAGAGGGGAGGGGGGAGGGTGGGAAGAGATTAACCAAAGATCTTATATGCATACTAGAGACCCGGTGCATGGATTCATGCACTGGTGGGGTCCCTTAGCCTGGCCTGCGGGGATTGGGCCAAAACTGGCAGTCCAACATCCCTTGAGGAGTTCCAGATTGTGAGAGGGCACAGGCCAGGGATCCCACCAGTGCATGAATCTGTGCACTGGGCCTCTAGTATAAGATAAAAATCACATATGGAGATGAAAAGTCAGTCACTCCTTCTTGATAAAAGGAATAATCCCAACAAGAGTATTAGAAATTGTGAATTTGTATACACATAACAATATAGCTGTCAATTAAATAACGCAAAACTGGCAGAATTACAAGAGATTATTAAAACCAAAATTATAATGGAAGATTTTACCACCTTTTATTAGAAACTGATGACTTATGGAAACCAAATTATAATAAGGCCATAGGTTTGAAATGCAGAATTAAAAATTGTGATTATGGTTTTGTATGCTTGGGTACAGAATCTTGCTTTCAACAGATAAAGAGCACATTTTTCAAGCACAAATGGAACATTCATAAAATTCAATTATGTTCTGAATCACAAAGGAACTTAACTGAATTTTGTAAAATTGTCCCAATAAAGACTAGTCTTGAGCATGATGCAGTCAAATTAGGAAACAACACAAAATAGTGAAAATAAACAAACATATTTTGACCAAGAGTAATTCTACATGACTCAGTAATAATGACAAAATATTGAAAACTAAATGATAATAAACATGCCACTTTTCACATCTTCTGGGCTACAGCTAAATTGGGACTTAAATTCTTCTATTTAAAAATAAGAAATGTGTAAATATAAATGACTCAAAAAAACAGAAATAAAGGAGCTATTGAGTGAACACAAAGAAAACAGGAAAGGAAATGATAAAAGTAAGAATACAATTTTTAAAATTAAAATGGGAGAAAATATTGAAAACAATACAAATAGCTGGCACTTTGATGAGACCCAAAAACTGTTAAATACCTGACAAGATCTATCAATAAAAGACCAATCACCAATAAAGTATTCTGCAATAAGAAAATTCATAAAACAAATGACAAACCCTAGGAAAGAAAACACTGTTGATAAGCACAGGACTAGTGGCCTTGGTTTAGAAGTGTTTCAATATTACTAAAAAAGGATGGATAGCCAATTAGAAAAATGGTCAAAGAATATGAAATAAATTTACAGTAAAAAAAAAAAAAAAGATTATAAATCTGGCCATAAATATCTGAAAAACATGTTCAACCTCAATCATACAAAAGTAAAGATATGCACATAAAAATACTAATGAGATAAATACCAATATTTTTATCAGAATGGCAAAAGTTTTAAATTTAATAAGATTCGGTATTGGTGAAAATGTTGGAGAATGCATCTCAGTAGATATGGACAAAGTACTTATATAAAATTTGGTCTTTGTTTATGCTCTAAGCATGTTTAACAAATCCTATCTAATAAAAGGGTAATATGCAAATTAACCATCACTCCATCACAAAGATGGCGGTGCCCAGTCCCTCAGCCCTGCCGGAGTCCCCCAGTCCTGGGGGGACAGCCGCTGAGAGCGGGCAGTGTGAGCGGCCTGGCGAAATGCTTGCATTGTCGCCGTGGCGACGAGACAAGAGTTCCACCCCCGGATGGGCCTCTGGGCTATGGAGAGCCTCTGGGCAGCGGGCATGGAGCAGCCAGGCCCCACAGAGAGCTCCTGGCACACAGATTCATGCGCAGGGTTACTAGTATAATCATAAAAACAATAAACAAATCTTAACAAGTGATGTACAGATGGAAACATCCTTAACCCAGCATGGAAAAACAGCATAGTATGGTATTAAATGCTTGGGCTTCACAGCCAGACTGCCTGGGTTTGAATCCTGATTTTATTTCTTGGTAGTGGATGGCTTTAGAGAATCACTGAACTTCTCAATGCCTCAATTTTCTCCTGTGTTAAATGAGGGCCATAATAGTACTTACTTATTGGAATTCAATTAGTTAATATTTATAGAGCACTTAAAACAGTGCCTTGTACATAGTGAGTACTATATAATTTGTTTTCTTAAATAAATAAATTTTACAAGGAAAAGTAATTTCTAACTGCCTTTAGGTTAATTAGCAAACTTTCTCTCGCCTATCCTAGCTAATAAAAGAGTAACATGCAAATTGACCATCACTCCAACACACAAGATGGCCGTCCCATGTGGACACAAGATGGCTGCCAGGGGAGGGCAGTTGGGGGCGACCAGGCCTGCAGAAGAGGGCAGTTGGGGGGGACCAGGCCAGCAGGGGAGGGCAGTTTGGGGCGACCAGACCAGCAGGGGAGAGCAGTTTGGGGCAACCAGCCCTGCAGGGGAGGGCAGTTGGGGCGACCAGGCCTGTAGGGGAGGGCAGTTGGGGGGGACCAGCCCTGCAGGGGAGGGTACTTTGGGGCAACCAGGCCTGCAGAAGAGGGCAGTTGGGAGTGACTAGGCCAGCAGGGGAGGGCAGTTGGGGGCAATCGGGCCAGCAGGGGAGGGCAGTTGGGGGCAATCGGGCCAGCAGGGGAGCAGTTAGGCATCGATCAGGCTGGCAAGGGAGTGGTTAGGGGGTGATCAGGCAGGCAGGCAGGTGAGTGTTTGGGAGCCAGCAGTCCTGGATTATAGAGGGATGTCCGACTGCCCATTTAGGCCCGATCCCACAAGCAGCCGGATATCCCTCGAGGTGTTCCAGATTGGAGAGGGTGCAGGCTGGGTTGAGGGACACACACCCTCCACCCCCCATCCCTGGGCCTCTAGTCCTATGTAATAAAAGGGTAATATGCAAATTGACCCTAAAGGCAGAACAACTGCTCAACCAGTCACTATGAGGCGCACTGAACACCTCTCAGTTCCTTTCCCCGGCCAGCAGGCTCCCATTGCCTGATGGCAAACGGGGAACTGGGACTGGGTGGTGGGGGACGTGGGTGGCACCAGATCAAGGCCCCCATCCCACCAGTCACCCCACACTAGAGGGCGACCTGTGGCAGGGGCGGGGGCTGGCGAGTGGGCAGGAACAGCCGATCTCTCAATTCCCACACCCCCGTCCCCGGCCAGCAGGCTCCAATCGCCTGATGGCAAATGGGGAACCGGGTGTTGGTGACAGTGGGGGGTGGGGCTTGCTGCTGGCAGCCAGAGAAGATGGCCCTGATCGCAGGCCAGACCTAGGGACCGTGCACCGGGCCTCTATTCTAAGATAAAGATAACTAGGAGTTGTAGCCTCTAGAATTATGGGTTCTTAAAAAAGTCTGTTACTGGCCAATTAACCATTTCTACTAGATTAAACAGACACTTGTATATTGCACTGGTGATACTGAAATAGTATAAAGTAAATTATATGTGACGTGACACAGACTTACATATGAATGCCAACTCTGTGTTTGGCAGAGGTGGCATGTACATCAGTACCTCAGTAGGGAAGGGATTCCATAAACAGTAGTTATTATACACAAACAAGAGAGACCGTTATAATACTCCATATATAGCTAAAAGTAAATTCTACTTGGATTAAAGATTGAAATGTGAATAGCAACATTTAAAACTGAAAAGAAAATATAAAAGACTAACTTTATGACCTTGGGCAGGGAAAGGATAACATCTCTGTGTGAGGTTTTAATAAAGATCAAGCCAACTTGAACATTGGTCCCAGGCTGAATCTGATTATTCAAATTCATTGATTCAACTGTAAAGAACTATTTAAATATGAAGTTTATTATGACTTGAAGCAAAATGGGGAGGGAACGATGAAGTAGTCTTTGTTTTGCAGAAAATAATCCAGGGGCAGATATGTTTGAAACTAAATTATTTCAAAGAGCCATCATTTCTTTCTGTGTTTATAGATTCAGTGGAATTTTGACTATCTCCCAATTCAATCCCTTTCTTTCTTGTACTTGGTTTTACTGATTGGGCTTTACTTCTGGATGAATCCTGTATATCAGGCTCTGGGGATGAATAGCCTTTTGCCACTTTCTTCTGTTGCCTGGTTGGCTTATGTTTCATTTTTGGGACATTAACCATGGAGTGCAATGTTTCATTTTGGTCTGGATTGCACCATCTTTTTCTAGCTGTATCATACCATTAAGTGAGTCCCATGGTCGAGTATCTGCAAACTTGTAATGCCATTCTCCCATGTGTTGATCAAGTTCAAGTAACTTGTAGGTCCACTCTTCATTTTTGTTTTCCAATCTCTGGCACATTATCTTTGAGCTTCCTCTGAAACTTACTTCTGTATAGTAGCTGCGGTTTGGTCTTTTGCATTTATAGCTCTAGTGACTTGCTGCCAGAGTTTCACTGCTTCAGTCTCCCTGCTCTTCCAGTTTTACAATGTGCCTTATTAATCTCCATTGCTTAACATCTGGTGTTAGGTACCAGAAAACCTCTGAATTATCAGTCTTTTTGTCATTCATAAAAACTTCACTCTCCCAATGGCCTTCCAGAGTAGCTAAGACTTCCTTTCCCAGTTTAAGTTTCCCTACTATCTGATTAACACAGGCACTCACAACTACCTAGAAATGGCTTTAGTTTAAATTCAAGTATTGCACAGTATCTAGTTTTTTTTGACATGTAATATTGACTGTTCCACCAAGCTCCTGTGTCACTGTGCATAAATAATTCCTTTACAGTGAGCATATGGCATTATTATTGCATAATCTTCACCTCTATTCAAGAAAGTTAATTGTGCTTCTGCATCTAATATTGCAGATAGTGAGTTTCCATAGAACTTGGACTAAGCTAGGATACTACCACTGAGGCAAAACCCATCCTTTCAGTACTAACATAAAAGGCAGGTAGTGGTGGGACACCTGTTCAGCAGTATAAAAAGTTTTGCTGTTTGTTCTGAATGAATCCACAAATGACTGAAAGTCTCACCAAGTGTATGATGATAAGGTTCAGTCCCTTTGGTCTTTTATAGAATCCTGACAAATACCATTTCACTTCTTTCTTCAAACAGAAATAAGATTTTCTTCAAAAGCAGCTTCAGTAGGAAATCTACATGACAATAGTCATATGAAAGTTTATTCACAAAAGAATGTAGGACAAAATAAATGTAGGACAGGTTCATGCCAGGACGGACTTCTCAGCAGTGCCTAGATAAGGCTTTGGTTTTCTTCAGACACCATTGCTATATGAGATACCTCACCTCCCCTCTGAGTCCCTCATGGCTCTCTGCTCAGCAGTGTAGGTGGTCTCCTTTAAAGGCTCAAGAGGCTCAAGTTCGATATATGTGTCATCTTGCCTTCTGATGTATCTGTGTCACTTTCTTCGCTTTTCCCTATCACCTCATTGTCAGGCACATCATGCTCTTGGTCATTTTCTTTATTGGATTTTTCAGAATACATATCTTGGTCCTCAAAATGCTGTTGTTCAATTTCACTATCATTTAACTAGAAGTTGCCGCGACTGTGGAGATTGTTAGCATGTAATAAGTGATATACACTCACATGTGTACTCTCTGATGAAATGCTCAATTCATGTTCCTTTCCTTCCCTGGTCATTATATGTTTAAGAAGACTAGGACATTTCAAAGCCAACTCCAAAACATCCGTTCAGCACCTTCCATCTGACTCCAAAGTAGCTCAGATGATCCTGCTAGGAAAGGGCTAAGTTATGAATCCAACTTCTTCACCTTTTAGACCCTTTACCGCCCAAATAAACTGCTCCAAAGGATGAAAAAGTTTGAAACAAAAGCCATCCTTTTATTGATGGATGCTCAACGATTTCACAGGCATTCAGAAGGGCTGTTCCTACCTATTGACCATTTTGGGGGGCTTTATAAATCAGTAGCACCTGGGTTTCAACACACACCAACCTTGGTCCACCTCTTTAAAGCACCACGAATCTTCAGCCAATCAGCCTTAGCAGTAACAGAAGGGTCTGTGATTGAACTGAGTAACTCCTTCCCGGCTCTTTTCTTCTCAGTAAATTTTTTTTCCACCTTGAGATACAGTATTCTTTTTTAGTGAGCTTGCTTGAAGCTGAACTGCCCTTCTCCAAGTCATTTTGAAGTTTAGACTCAGACTTGCTTTTGACATAGAAAGAGAAGAAGCATTTTTATTTTGAGAAATGTCTTCCTTTCCTCTTTCAAAACCCTGGCTATGAGGATTTGCTGGACTTAAAAAATTGCTGATACAAATCTTTGGTTGGGTTGGATAAACTTCTTTCCCCTGGCACTGACTCATCTTTCCTGGTGTCAGAAGTTGAGATTCTTCACAGTTGTGGTCCAACGACATCTTTGCTATCACCAAGAAGCATATCTTAAACTTTAGCAACTTATAAATGTGGCAAGATCGAAGTTCGATCAGCTTCTCCATCTGCCAAACCTACCCCCATAGTGAAAGAAGATAAGGTTATACTTCTCTTTCCATAATGTTAGCCATTTTGTGTATCTGGAAATCCAGTGTGAAGCCCCTGGATTGGCCAGTCATTGGGAGTCCATTCTGGTACCCTGCATGCGCCTGGTCAGAGCCCAGGCCCAGGGCTCAGTATCACCACTGTGGAGGGACTGCAGGCTCCAACCTCCAGTGGGGGCCGGGCGGGAACTCCAGCCCTCACCTCCCCTCTGTTTGTCCTGTATTAGTGGTGGCTGCTGCCGCTGCAAAAGCCACTGGTTCAACATCTTTAGGAGACTATGCACATGCTATTGATACATAATTATTTTTCATTGTTGTCTCTGTCTTTACTTGGAAAATACATTGTCACAGAAGTGGTCATCAAAGTGAAATATTAATTTCATGGTACAACTATTTGTGTTTATATGCTACTAGTGGCCTGGTGCATGGATCCATGCACAATGAAAGGAAATTAAATTAGAAGAAATATTTTAATATCGTTATTCACCCTTTCTCTATAATAGAAGCGTCAGAGATGAAAGAAAACTAGTAAAATTTATATGAAAATAATATATAGATTTATAAATAATAACAACATGATATAACAACAACAAAGACATGATATAAAAACATGACATAAAACCAAAAAAACGTGATTTAAAAACAACAGTGATAAAAACAATAACTGATAAAGTGATTTAACTTATTCAATATCTCCCTGTATACCACATTAAGAGTAAAAACACTTTCAGAGTGCTTGACTAATTTCCCTTGTGATGAAGTTTTTATAACTTTAACATCACATGCTCTTCAAACTCTAGAGAAAGCAACATATAACTGACCATGTCCGAAAACGGGTTCAGGTAGGAATATTCCTACTCTGTCTAGTGTTTGCGCTTGTGATTTATTAATAGTCATTGCAAATGCTGGCATCACAAGAAACTGTCTTTGAATTAATTTTAATGGGAGGCCAGTGTCAGACGGGACAAATCAATTCTTTTTTAAAAAATATATATATTTTATTGATTTTTTTTACAGAGAGGAAGGGAGAGAGATAAGAGAGTTAGAAACATTAAAGAGAGAGAAACATCAATCAGCCGCCTCCTGCACACTTCCCACTGGGGATGTGCCCGCAACCAAAGTACATGCCCTTGACCAGAATCAAACCCGCGACCTTTCAGTCTGCAGGCTGACGCTCTATCCTCTGAGCCAAACTGGCCACGGCAATTCTTAAAATCAGAACAACCTCTCCTTCCGCAGATCCTGTTAATACTTCAGTTTCGAGAAACACACGCGTGCCATTGGCACCAGCAAGAGCTTTATATGTATCGCACATGTGTGAGTCAACATTTATTTTTAAATTGCCAGTGAGCGTCATATGAACCAGCCGGTCGGACAGATGTACGGTCAGTCACTTAGCCTTTTATATGGTGAATTAACTAGATAAGCCTACCAGTCTACCACTCTTCTATTTTCTATTTATTCTCTAAGTAAGATGTTTGAAGTTCAGATAAAATAGGTATGAATCAGAAAATTCTCACTGTTGTCCATGAGTTAAAAAATAAAATTAAAAACATATAGAGAACTTGTAAAACTTAACACCAATCAAACAAACAATCCAATCAAAAAGTGGGCAGAGGACCTGAAAATACACCTCTCCCAAAAAGATATACAAATAGCCAATAGATATATGAAAAAAATATTCAACCTCACTGGCAATTAGGGAAATGCAAGTCAAAGTTACAATAAGATACCATCTTATACCTGTTAGAATGACCAGTATCAACAAAACAAGCAATAACAAGTGTTGGAGAGGTTGTGGAAAAAAGTAAATATCATTCACTGCTGGTGGGAATGTAGACTGGTACAACCACTATGGCAAGCAATCTGGCAATTCCTCAAAAAATTAAGAATAGAGCTACCATATGACTCAGCAACCCCTCTCCTGGGTAGATACCCGAAAAACTCAAAATCATGAATTCACAAAGATATATGCACCCCTATATTCATTGTAGCATTATTCACAGTGGTCAAAACATGGAAATAACCAAAGTGTCCTGTGATAGAAGACTGGATAAAGAAGATGTGGTACATATACACAATGGAATACTACTCAGCCATAAGAAAGAATGAAATAGCATCATTTGCAACAACATGGATAGACCTTGAGAACATTATGCCAAGTGAAATAAGTCAGAAACAGCTAAGAACCATGTTTTCATTCATGTGGGATATAAAACTGAAACTTATGAACACAAACAGCAGAGTGGTGGTTGTCAGAGGGAAGGGGGTGGGGATTGTAGGGGGTCCTAATATGAGGTGACAAGAGAAGATTTGACTCTGAGTGGTGGACACAAGGTGCAATATGCAAATCTTGTAACATAGAAACCCACACATGAAACTTATATGTTCATGTTGACTAGTGTCACCCTAATCAATTTAATAAATACAATTTAAAATATAAATAATAGTAAAGAGGAATAAAAATTAAATTAAAATATCAAGGTTTTAAATTTTATATTTTTGAAATGATACTTGTTTTTGTTCTAATTACATACAATTCCTAAAAAAAGGGGGGGGGGAATTGAAACAGTGAATCTGGTAGTTGACAAAATGCAATTGAAATGAATTGGAAGAAAACATTTTTCAGGAACAAGAAAAACAGTTATTGAAAGGGAATAAAAGTAAATATTAGCAAAGTACATTTTATTTTAGGGCCAATTTAAAATACACACATACTGGTTTCCAAATGAGGAGAGGTTGAGGGAAGGAGATATGTCTTTAAACTTTTACTTAGACATTTATTTTTTTTTTTATTTATTTTTTTTTTTTATTGCTACTTAGACATTTATTTTAAAAATTTTAAACTTTCTTGGCAGGTTTAAGTCCAGATAAGCATCTTGGAAAAACCCTGGATCAAATGGAGCCTCATCTCTTAGAGGTAAGAATTTATACTACATGTTTCTCAAAATGTAGGCATCTGTAGGTATCTAAAGGGCGGAACAAATAGTGGTATGTTATAATTATGAAATCAAATTTAATCTAGAAAAACTCAGATATATTCATGATAGATTTTTATGAAAACCTTAAAGTTCTAATGGGTATTAAAATGTCTAAAATTAATTATAGAAATTATTACCAGCTTGTTGGCCTAAGTAAAAAAGTAAGCTGTATATAAAAGGAAATTGTTCTATCAGAAAGTTTACTTTTATTGAAATGGATATGTTAGGCTATACAAAAAGTCCTATACTCATAAGTATCTGATAATCTTTGTGATTAGATGTTTTTTCAACAGAAATGTGAGTAGAAACTTCCTTTAAAGAATATCTACTTTAACTTCTTCTCTTTTACCAATTAGAAAATTAATTTACAGAGTAATAAAGAAGTTTCCCAAGATTTCACGTTACAATTGCTTAGCCATTATTGTTGTCAAATCCTAAATGTTTCTAAACATTAAAGAAAAATTCAGTTATTTTCACTCTTTTCTATTAATTGTGTTATACAGAGGTGGGTAAAAGTAGGTTTTTAGTTGTGAGTATGCAAAACACAGAATTTATTTTTATATTATTATTTATTAATTATTGTATTATTTGTGCTACAACTATAAACCTTTTTCCCATCCTATATTTTACTAGAGTTTTGGGGCAAATGTATGAATAGTATGGGAGTGCTTCATGAACTAGAATAGTATAATTATTAGAGTTTTTTATTCCACAGTCATGATGGAAAAAAAGAAAATCACCGTATTTTTTATGAAAGAACTTTTATGATCTCCTTTAATGTTATCATTTTCCCTCCCGTACTCTTAATTCATCAGCATTGTTAATACCATTGCTGTGATGTGAACTGTCGGCAGTTACACTCTTCATTAACTTTATGGCTTTCACATTTTCTTTGAGTTATTTATATTTGATTATTTTGTAGTTTATCAATATGTACCAAAGTCTTAGAAATTCCTAAGATGTTAATTCATTCTTTCTTTCATTAAGCATTATTAAGGACCTAATATGTTTTAGGCAAATAGTAAAGATTAAAATAAAAATGAAATGATTATATAATTATGACAAATTATATTTGATTTCTAGACAAGTTGGTGTTCATTTATTTAAGTCTATCTAATGGGCATGGTTACTTTCCATGCCCCTCTGATTAGACTCTTCCTAAGGCGATTTGCTTTATGGCCAGCATTGTATCTATGCTCACATCTCTAAACAAGCACTAGGAAATTCTAAAACAGTGATCAAGTATATCATCTTCTGGTTCCTCAATATCAATAACACACTTGAGGCCCTGCCTTTCTAGACTTCTTTGAAAGAGAGTATGCCTTCTTGAAACTGTCGTCCATTGGCTTCTATGATGCCATTCACTCCTAAACCTTCTGAGTACTTCCTTAGCTTACTTGTGTGGCTTACCATATATATTTCACCCCTTATATGTTGTGGTTCCATCCATAGCCTTCCTCCTGTGGTGATGTTAGATATCCCCAGGACTTCAACTGCCAATTTTATTCTTATGCCAATTAAGTCTGTTCTTCCATTTCTTCATATGCTCCAGGCATGTGTTAACACCTTCCTGTCTTAGATGTCCTCAAGCACCTCAACCTTGACTGCAGAACTGAACATTTCTTTCCTGGCAGTGAGGGGTCCCATTCTCTACTCAGTTGTCTAAGCAAAAAAAAGTGAATTGTAATAAATGATTTCACATATTCCATTATTTATGAACTAGAGGCCTGGTGCACAAATTCATGCACGGGTGGGGTCCCTCAGCCTGGCCGGTGATCGGGGCTGATAAGGGCGGTCTCTCCCAGACCCGATCAGGGCCAACTGAGACTGGATGGCCGGGGGGAGGGACTGCGGGAGATTGGCCAGCAGCAGGAGGTTGGCTGTGGGAGCACACTGACCACCAGAGAATAGCTCCTGCATTGAGTGTCTACTCCCTGCTGGTCAGTGTGTTGTCATAGAGACAGGTTGTAATGTCACTTAGGCTTTTATATATATAGATAGGGCTCCAAGTTCTTTTAATTCTATCATCTTACTATCTTATTATTTGTCTCTTTTAATCCTTATTGTCACTGCATTAGGGTCTGCCCTACGTTATTGCAGCAATCTTTTTTCTTTTTTCTCTTTTTTCTTCTTTTTTTCTCTTTTTTTTCAAATGTATTGAGGTGACATTTGGTTAATAAAATTATGTAGGTTTGAGGTATACAATTCTACAATGCATCATCTGTATATTGTATTGTGTGTTCACCACCTCAAGTCAAGTCTCTTTCTATCACCACTTATCCCCCCTATTCCCTCTTGGATCTCCCTGTACCCCTCTTTCCCTTGGGTAATCACCCTACTGTTGTATGTATCCATGGATTATTTTTCTTTAATTAATCCCTTTTCATTTTACACTCAGCCCACAACCCCTCTCCCCTCTGACCACTGTCAGTCTGTTCTCTGTTTATGAGTCTGTTGCTATTTTATTTGTTAGTTTATTTTGTTCATTAGATTCCACATATGAGTCAAATTATATGATACTTGCAGTGTTATTTACAATAGCCAAAATTTGGAAGCAGTCCAAGTGTCCATCAGTATAAATGAGTGGATAAAAAAGCTATTGTACGTTCATATAATGGAATACTACTCAGCCTTTAAAAGGAAGGATACCTTACCCTTTGCCACAGCCTGGATGGACCTGGAGAGAATTATGCTAAGTAAAATAAGCATCAGGGGGTTGAGGAGGTCCCCCCTGTCACTCACAGAGTAGGGCCGATAGGGAAGTTGGGGCACCGCCCCCAGTCACACACAGAGCAGGGCGGATCAGGGGGTTGGGGAGCCGCCCTCTATCACCCACAGAGCAGGGCCAATCAGGGGGTTGGGGCGCCGCCACTGTCACGCACAGAGCAGGGCCCATCAGGGGGTTGAGGAGCTCCCCCCTGTCACTTACAGAGTAGGGCCGATAGGGGAGTTGGGGCACCGCCCCTGTCACACACAGAGCAGGGCCAATCAGGCGGTTGGGATGCCGCCACTGTCACACTCAGGGCAGGGCCGATGGGGAGGTTATGGCTCTACCCCATCACACACAGAGCAGGGCCCATGGGGGTTGGGGGTTGGGGCGCCACCCTCTATCACCCACAGAGCAGGGCCGATCAGGGGGTTGGGGCGCCTTCCCCTGTCACGAACAGAGCAGGGCGGATAGGGAGGTTGTGGCCCCGCCCCCTGTCACACACAGAGCCACAGGGGGATCAGGGGGTTTGGGCGCTGCCCCCTGTCACGCTGATCCCGGTGCCGAGAGGCCTCTCGGCTCCGCTGATCCCGGTGCTGGGAGGCATATTACCCTTTTACTATATAGAATAGAGGCCTGGTGCACGGGTGGGGGCCAGCTGGTTTGCCCTGAAGGGTGTCCTGGATCAGGGTGGGGGTCCCCACTGGGGTGTCTGGCCAGCCTGGGTGAGGGGATGATGGCTGTTTGCAGCTGGTCACACACCCTTCAGGGTGGGTGTCCCCACTGGGGTGCCTGGCCAGTCTGGGTGAGGGCCTGATGGGCCCTGCTCTGTGCGTGACAGGGGGGAGCTCCCCAACCCCCTGATGGGCCCTGCTCTGTGAGTGACAGGGGGGAGCTCCCCAACCTCCTGATCGACCCTGCTCTGTGGGTGACAGGGGGTGGCGCCGCAACGTCCCCATTGACCCTGCCTTGAGTGTGACAGGGGGCGGTGCCCCAACTCCCCAATCGGCCCTGCTCTGAGCCCGACCAGGGGCTGCACCTAGGGATTGGGCCTGCCCTCTGCCACCTGGGAGCAAGCCTAAGCCAGCAAGTTGTTATCTCCTGAGGGGTCCCAGACTGTGAGAGGGCACAGGCCGGGCTGAGGGAACACCCCCCGCCCCCACGAGTGCACAAATTTTTGTGCACCAGGCCTCTAGTGTTTATTATAAAATTTCAGCATGCACTATGTAAAAAGTGAATTCAACCACTCTAAAATAATGAAAAATCTTCCACTGAATCAAAGACCCCAGTTTTCTGTTCTTTTTCAGATGAACCACTCTTTTGTATTCTAATATATCTCTTCAAAACCACTTTTGCATATATAAATATATATGCATGCATTTATCCAGTTTTACCTAAATTGGAATATAATATGCACATTATTTTTCATCCTCCATTTTAACACATTAAAAATCCAGGTCATTTGTTTCCACAACAACATTGTGTTCTATTACGTGGATAATATATTGAACCTGTTTTTTATTGATGGTCTTTATTCTTTACTGGTATCTTTTATGTCTTTTGCTATTACAAATAACACTAGATGAATATTATTATACATATGTTTTGGGGGCATGTATGAGCTTTTCTGTAGGATAAGATCCTAGAATGGAAATGCTGAGTCAGAGGGTATATATGTTTTAATAGATATTAAATAGATATTTTCAGCTTTGATGGGATAACTTGCATCAGACAAACTCAATACAAACAACTAGAAAAGTTGTATGAAATTAAAACAAAAGTAATATTGGAAGGCATTAAGGAATGATAAAAACTGAGATAATTTGAATTATCAAAATTCCAGAGAGGATGAAAGTTCTGACTATGGTCTCATTTCCCATTAAAGAACTTTCTGATTAAAAAAAATAATACAGGGATGCCAAGAAGTTGAGGATAACACTTCAGCTAAGAAGCTGAGTAGGGCTTTCATCGGCTTAATAGACTGTGGAGACAAAAATCAGAATTCAGGGCAAACCGAAGCAGAGTGGACCTGGCTAACTCTAAACACTAGAGGCCTGGTGCACAAAAATTTGTGCACTCGTGGGGGCGGGGGGTGTTCCCTCAGCCCGGCCTGTGCCCTCTCACAGTCTGGGACCCCTCAGGAGATAACAACTTGCTGGCTTAGGCTTGCTCCCAGGTGGCAGAGGGCAGAGGACTTGGCTAACTCTAACCAATTCCAGTTGGACTCTTAAATAGGCTGCACCCTAATAGTTAAGGCAAACTGGAAACAGTCCAGTTCTTGCAAATACTTACATCCAACTTTGAATCATATCAATCCTAGACTGAATTAAAGAAATCTGATCCTACTCTTATTGCCTATTTCTTTCCTAAGAACGATAAGGTGGTTCAAAGCCTCAGATTATCTCTAAAAGATTTCACGCACAGTTTCTAAAAGCAGTCAAAAATTACCAAGCCAGTAAACTTATTCTTTTTTAATTACCAACCATATCAGGAGAACGGACGAGATAACCAAAACAGAGAAAGACACACAATAGAAAGAGTCTCAGAGGATATTTATTTAATCCAATTATCAGTTTAGACTTTAAAGTGCCTATGAACTATTTTAGGGGAGAGTTTGAATTTATATAAAAGAATCAAATTGAATTCTAGAACTTAAAAATAGAATGCCTGAAATTAAGAATACTAGTACAATACATGGGTTTACCAGTATAGTTAATACAGTTGTATAAACAGTTAAGAATTGGAAGAATATGTGATATAAACTATCCAGACTGAAGCACAGAGAATACAGGATGGAAAATCAAGAAAAGATTATAGCAGATGTAAGGGAGAGAAGTTTATCACACATATAATTGGAACTTCAGGAATGGAGAAGAGAGAGGGAAAAATGGAAGTAATATTTGAAGAAATTTTACTATAGAATTTAGCTGTGCTTATTTTTGCTTATTTTGGCAAATATCCTTTCAGGATGGTAAAAATTTCTCTAAAGAGATGAATGAATATTGATGGGTAATTTACATTTTAAGGATTTTTCCCCTTCAATAGTTATCTCAGTATCTTTTCCTCTGGCTTCTCCATAATCTAATCTTTGTGTCCACGAGCTCACCATAAAGAGAGTGCTTAATACATTTTTAGTTAGCAATTTGTTTCTCACCTCTTTCACAGCAGTTATCATACACAACCAAGATTTTCATTCAGACTCTTCTTTTTCCCCTTCATTTTTGCATATACTCACAAAGGAAACTCAATCAATTGCTTGACATACAAGAGAACAATGATCATATAAAATAAAAAAACCTAGTATGCTAAGTGTCCAGTCGTCCATTCAACCAATCAAAGCATAATATGCTAATGATATACTAAGGCCACTCAACCACTCGCTATGATTTACACTGACCACCAAGGGGCAGAAAGTCGACTAGTTGCTATGACATGCACTGACTACCAGGGGCTGACTCTCCGACTAGTAGGCTAGCTTGCTGCTGGGGTCCAGCTGATTGGGACTGAGCGAAATGGGACAGATATGCCCTGGAGCCCTCCCGCAGTCCCTCCCCGGCTGGCCAACCTCCCATGTCCCTCCCCGGACCCGATCGTGCACCAGTGGGGCCCCTTGGGCTGGCCTGCACCCTCTCACAATTCAGGACCCTTGGGGGGATGTCAGAGAGCTGGTTTCAGCTGATTCTGCAGGCATAAAAGGCTAATATGCAAATCGACTGATAAGAATGTCTGGCTGACAGCTAAGGCCCACTCCCTACAAGCTCCTGGACTATGAGAGGGTGCAGACTGGGCTGAGAGACACCCCCCCCCAGTGCACAATTTTGTGCACCGGACCTCTAGTTCTAATATAAAAGCAAATGAATCATTAGTCAAACCATATCTTCTTTCTGCAAATAGAGGGTATTTTTTAACTTACTGTCTTAGATTCTATTTTCTGTATTATTGCCTAAGACAAATCAGATTTTAAGGAATGCCTATATCTCCTTGTCTTTATGAATAATGATATTAACCTCATTAAGTGACATAAAAGATCAAATCCATATTTATTTTTCAATTTGTTGACTCAACTCTCCTGAAGAGGTCAAGGAATCCAAAAGAAGAGTGGGAGGAAACAGACAACCTATAGACTTGTATGGGGTGCCAGAGAAAGAGGGACCCGTTTTGTTCACCTGCCTCAGATCTCCTGAGCCACTTCTCATGTATCTCTTGTATAATGTGGGTCGACATGACTTTTTAATATAGTAAATCAATTTAGCTAATATATTAACCCTTTCCTATAGTGTGTCTAAGAGTTAATATTTTTAAGAGGATTTTGCATATTATAATGATTTTCCTTGCAGAAATGAATATTTTTTTTAAATTCTTTATTGTTTAAAGTATTACATATATCTCCTTTTTTTTCCATTGACCTCTCCCCGGCCATTCCCACCCCCAGCACATGCCCTCACCCTCCTACTCTCTGTGTTTATGGGTTATGCTTATATGCATGCATACAAGTCCTTTGGTTGATCTCTTAACCTCCCACCCCCCACTCCCCTGCCTTCCCTCTGTGGTTGGTCAGTCTATTTGATGCTTCTATACTTCTGGATCTATTTTTGTTCATCAGTTTATGTTGTTCATTATAATCCACAAATGAGTGAGATCATGTGATATTTACCTTTCTCTGACCTGCTTATTTCGCTTAGCATAATGCACTCCAGGTCCATCCATGCTGCTGCAAATGGTAAGAGTTCCTTCCTTTTTACAGAGCGTAGTATTCCATTGTGTAGATGTACCACAGTTTTTGAATCCACTCACCTGCTGATGGGCATTTAAGCTGTTTCCAAATCTTAGCTATTGTAAATTGTGCTGCTATGGCAGAAATGAATAATTAATTGTGAGAATCATAGAATTTGGTGGCAGGGGTGGTGAATGGAAGGTGATACCTTTAGGCAAGAGTCCTTTCCATAGTTCATTCAGACCCCATGGGGTCAGATGTAAGTTACCTCTGTACCCAGGAGCCCAGGTACAAATACTAATTCTACTACTTACCTGAAATGGAAGTAGTAACAATGGAATGATATGTAAGGTGCTTAGCTCAGTATCTGGCACATTCTAAGTGTTCAATAAAAGTTAGCAATGTTTACTATTATAAGTAAAATTTGCCATTACTAAAGAATAATTCTGAAACTTTTCATCTCTGTAAAATATATAGAAAAAAATGTTAGACACTACAATTAGAGTAATATTTAAAACACTCAAGGAATTATTAACTGGTATATATCAAGATGTAAGATAGCAATTCTATCAGAAAAGTGATAAAGGCTATGGAGAACCACTATGCAGATAAAGAATGTCCCCTAAGCTAATATGGATATGAAGACATGCTCAAACTGATTCAGCATTCAGAGAAATACAAGTTAAAGCAACAGTGAGATGTTACTTTGTACTAGTTTGGCACAAATGAGAAAGATAGATAATGCCAACTGTTGGCAGGTGGTGATTTATACAACCCCTCTAAGAATATAGATTGTTACTACTATTGTGAAGGGCAATATTGCAGTGCCTAGATTAAATATCCATGTCCTCCTGGAAGTAGTAATTCTGTCAGTCCATAAGAGGACATAAGAGAATAATCTTCGCAGGGTTATTTTTTATGGTGTTGGGGTTGTTGGAGGAAATATGAATGTCTATTTCTGGAGGAGTCAGTAGTTAAATGTGGTAGGTTCCCATTATGAAAGACAAGTCTGTAGTTAGAAAAATATATTCAATGTGCATACAACAGCAAAATGCCGAAGGAATAAAATCAACATTAAAATAAATTAAAACTATAGGCGCACAATATAATAATACATTTGCAAGGGCATAGATAGAAGATACACATTAAATAGTTTTAAATGTTTGTCTGTGATAAAGAAAAAAATGGAATATGGAATAGAGATAAATGGCAGCTTTTTAAAAATAACATAGAAATACTTGCCTATTGCTGAAAATTAGAGATATGATGAAGTGTAGGGAAGCAAATTAAAAAAACATAGTTCTTTTGCCCCATGAACTGCTAACATGTTGGTATATTCCATAATGGATTCTTTCCTGAGAGTTCCTTGTTCTTCTAGTTCACAGAGTTAAATACTTATACAAGTTTTATTTACATAACTAGGTTCAACTATACATACAATTTGTCTTTTTTCCTTATGTTAAACAATGCTTATTTTTCCATATAACTAAATCTCCTTTGAAAATATATTAATTAATGGCTGTGTAGGTTCCATCATATTCATATTCTACATATGACTATATCATCATAAATTTAACAAATTATTTCTTGGAAATATTTGTTATTTCTAAATTATTTTAAATAATGTTATTTATTTAAAAATTATTATGCCCTGATCAGTTTGGCTCAGTGGATAGAGCATCGGCCTGGGGACTGAAGGGTCCTGGGTTTGATTCTGGTCAAGGGCATGTACCTTGGTTGCGGGCGCATCCCCGGTAGGAGGTGTGCAGGAGGCAGCTGAATCAATGTTTCTCTCTCATCGATGTTTCTCTCTTATCGATGTTTCTGACTCTCTGTCCCTCTCCCCTTCCTCTCTGTAAAAAATCAATAAAATACATTTAAAAAAATAAAAATTATTATAATTTCATGACTCAAGATTATCATCTTTCCTAGTAAATCTTATCTTTTAGAGAGAGAGAGAAACATTGAGGTGAAAGAGAAACATCGATCTGCTGCCTCCTGCACATGCCCCAACTGGGAATTAAAACTGCAACCTTGGTATATGCCCTGGGAATCTAATCTGCTACCTTTTGGTGTAAGGGATGGTGAGCCAATCAACTAAGCCACACTGGCCAGGGCCCTAATAAATCTTTATGTATATTTCTGATTATTATTTTCTTTAGATAAATTCCTAGGAATGTAATTTCTGGGTCAAAAAATACAACTTTAAAGCTTGTACATTTATTAATCTAAATTAACTAGATCAAACTTCTTTAACTTCTGAAGGTTCCTAAAATTATCACCTGATAAGTGAACAGTGGATTCTGCTTATGTTTGGTGTTTCCCCCCCTTGGATTATTTTCTTCTTGTTCAAAAAAGGAGATGAATTTTATTTAGAAAGTTGTATCACCCTGGCTAGTGTAGCTCAGTTGGTTGGAGTGTCATCCCATATACCAAAAAGTGGCAGGTTTGATTCCCAGTCATGGCACATACCCAGATTGTGGGTTCCATCCAAGCCGGGGCGCATTCAGGAGGTAACCGACTGATGTTTCTCTCACATCAATGTTTCTCTTTGTCTCTCTCTTTCCTCCTCTTCCTCTGTCTAAAAAATAAAATAAAATTTTAAAACTTGCATCAAATTTTAAAGGTTTAGAACTGTTTCTTTAAATGTTTAAGAGTATTTCTATTTTTGTGATATTTTACAATGTTTGTCAAAGTTCGTACTCTCAAATAGTTCTTCAAATTTCGGTGCAACCTTCCTAGTCTTTCCCTCCTCCCATTAAGCCATCAGACTTATCTCTTGAAGTTGATCATTTGATATTTACCTCCATATCTCTAAATTACATGTTTATATTAGTGCTTCATGATTCCCCCCAGTTCTCCTCCCCCCACCTTTAGCCATATTTATTGACTTCCCACTCTAGAATATGCAGATTTAGCTGTCTGAACTCCCTTTGCCTCATCACATATGTGCACTCATTCTCTCCTTCCATCTTCCCATATAGTTATATTGCAGTTCTAGTTGGGTCAACAGTCAGTGTTTACATTACCATAATTATGAAAACCCATTCCCAGCTGAGTTAGGTAATAAACTAATAATAAACCTTTCCTATACAACTTTTTATTTTCCCCTTTGAACTAATTGTCTTGCTTTCTTCATTTATTTAGTACTCTATGTACTTGTCACTAATTCAATACTATATTCACTGCCAGTTTTCTAATTTCTTATCCAGATGTTCAAACATATTAAGTATTTTGTCAGTTTCCTCCTCTTGTAGAAGCCTTTCCAGGGCCTTCTGACTTGGTGTGATCTAGACTGGTTTCCTTCTCTACCTGTAACAGGCTGTCATCCTAGCATCTCGCCATAGTTCTGGAGGTCCCTTTACCTTCCTTCTGTGTTGGAGCTCTTGTTTCCTGGATCCAATGTATTTCTTTGTTTATTCTTATTTTTGTAAAGCACATTATCTAGAAAATTTTAAAGAATGGGTCCATAGGAGGTATATATTTTTGAAACACTATGCAATTGTATAAATGTCTATATCCTTTTCTAACATTTGATTGATTCTTTAACAGGTCATAGAATTCCATTTTTGAATGTTTTCCTCTGGATCTTGATAGTATTGTTTTACTTATGACAGATTGGTAGGCTGTTGAGAAGCTCAAAGTTATTGTCACTGCTGACTGTTCATATGTGACCTTAATTATTTCTCTCTCCATCTCCTCTATGTGAGTACGTAAGCTATTTCTTTGCTTCTAGAATTGCAAAGTCTTATGCACTGGGACTTGGGTGCTTACGTTTTTATCCATTGTGTTTGGATAGGTAGAATTTTCAGTTTGAAAATTTCAGTTCTGGGAAATTTTCTTGAATTGATTCACTGGTATTTATTGCCCCTCTGTTTTTGCTTCATGTTATTACTATTAATTAGATGTCTCTTTAATTTTTCTCTCCTACTTTTATCTAATTTATTTTTGCCCTTTCTGGGAGAATTTCTTAATTTTACCTTCAAACTTTTCAATTAACTTTTCTCATATCATATCTTTAATTTCTAAAAACTCAGTTTTTGTTCTTTGAATTTTTTTTTAATCTATAATACTCTATCCTTACTATAATGAAATCCCATTTTTTGTTCCTGGGAGGTTTTTTGTTTTCTTTTTTAATTTCCTTCTCCCCTGCATAGTCTGTTTTTTACATTAATTTGGTCTCTAGATTCCAATATAGAGATGCCTTTGCTAATCTTTGGTGTTCCGCTCATATTTAAGAGTAGGGCCTAACATTTTTATATTAAGCACAAAATGTGTTGATGGGGCTTTGTGACTTGATTTTCACTATAGGGAAGTAATGTTGGTTAGGGTCCCAAAAAAAGGTTCTCTAGCCTCTGGTATTGAAGTGAAGGCATGTTGCTGCTTTTTTTTTTTTTTAGTTGAGCAGGGAAATTGGGTAGAGTTCTCAGAATCTTGTGTGCATAAATTAACTAAATCCCTCTATTTTTTGTATAGTGTAGTGCCTCTGCCCTCAGCTGTGTCTAATTTTTCTCAGGCCAATTCCCCTATAGAGAAGAAATCTCCAGTGTTCTGCTTGGTGGAAGGGAGGCAGTTGCCAGTCAAGAGGGACGGGATCTAGGGATATCTGCTTGTTAAACAGACTGCCTACCAACCCTTCTTATTTTGGTGCCCTTTTCATTTCCCTTCATCTCTGCAGGTATCCAGTGTCCACAGTTCCTCACCCTGTTGTTTTAGAGGAAGGAGTTATTTTGCTGTGTCAATTGGGTTGATCCTCTGCATTCTCCACTGTTGGCCTAGGACTCAGTGTACCTTGTTCTGCTAAACTGGTTGATTTTATCCTTTCTCTCTTCTGTTCTCCATCTGTACGAGTTATGCCTTTTTAAGACACATGTTCCAATAAGGTTTAGAAGGTAGTGAGAGTAGATGCATGGATTCAGTCAACCATCTTTACCAACAGCAGCTGCTCTTTATTCAAGAAATTTCTTTTTTTAAAATATATTTTATTGATTTTTTACAGAGAGGAAGGGAGAGGAATAGAGAGTTAGAAACATCGATAAGAGAGAAACATTGATCAGCTGCCTCCTTCACACCTCCCACTGGGGATGTGCCCGCAACCAAGGTACATGCCCTTGACCGGAATCAAACCTGGGACCTTTCAGTCTGCAGGCTGACACTCTATCCACTGAGCCAAACCATTTAGGGCTCAAGAAATTACTTAAGATTATCTAACTAAAAGTTGTCTGCTAGATGAAGAGTGAAACCATATTACATTAAAAAATTATGAATGTATAGATTTGGTTGCTTTTCCAAGATTGTTCCCACAGAATTGGGAAATCTGACTTCTAGCATGAGTCATTGGTAAGCAAATGTGTATTGACTACTTAAGGAGTATATACCACTCTTTTGGGTGGTAGAAGAGCTAAACCAGGATAAGTGCAATGCAGATTTCAAGCGTAAAGCTTTGTTTCAAGCTCTATTCTATATGTCAACTTGTCTTCCTTATGATTTGACAAAAGCACAATTTGCAATCCCAGCTACCTATCACTTAAAGAGCAAAAGAGAATTTCACCAAAGTTGATTTGATGTTGTGGGTGAGAGATAAAGCATTTTAAGCCTTGTTCTCTACAGTGCTGACTTTATGAAAAGGAACCCTCTTAACTGACCTTGAGAGTCAAGAGGAGGCAAAACATCTTTGATAGGAAATTTTGAATTTTTAACATAACTGAGTTGGAAGGATATATGAAACTTTATAGTTGAGATGTCCAATAACTATTATAAATATAAATTACAAGGTGTATTAGAATGTACACTAAGAAAGTAAAAAAAAGAATATATGTGCCATAGAATTTCAGAGGAAAAGCTCACATGTTGAGAGAATGCTGAGTAATTTTAGAGATGAATTAACAGCCATTCTGGACTTAAAAGATACGTTGATTTTTAACTGGTTTGATTGTTTGTAAGATATTTTGAGAACTGGCAGAGGAAGCTGAAAAGGAGGTTAAAGCTGAATGGTGAAAGATTTTGAATACTGAAGCAAGGATTTGATTATTTAAACAGTGAAAAAAGTGGAAGGTTTTAGAGGAAGGGAGTACAATTCTTAAAGGTGTACTTTAAGGAATTTGACCTTTAGTAGTGTCCATTGATTGTTGCTCTGAAAGACGTAGAGGTCCTCCATAGTTAGTGGCTGTTCCAGTATATAACTTTGAACATGTTCCTCACATTTTCTTTAGTGTGTTTTGTGGATGAACCCTTAATTGCCAATGTCATGTGGTACTAACTGAATTGAATGATAAGTATTTGTAAATACTTCTTAGGTGTCCAGTTCTATGGTAATTGCTATAAGGAGTAAAAAATAAGCCAAATATTTTGAATTTTTTATGGAATGTAGAGTTTAACAAGTAGGGGGAAGGTGTAAGATGGCCATATGACCTGGAGTAGCCAAGGGTGATGTCATGGAAAGATTAGCACCTAAACTGGTTTGAAGGATTGGGTGAAAGTCACATGGATGGTGGCAACAAAGTGAATCAATATGATGAATGAAGATACCTTGGCAAGAAGACATGCAGGGACAATGAGGAATTTGGTTTAAATGAAACTTAAGAGCTAGTGTTGGTAGATTAATAAGAAACAAGGTGGGGATTTAGGGTCTAACCATAACTAACCTTTAGAGATGGACCAGCCTATTTAGCGTAAGAAATAACAAGTTATAGAAGGCTTATCAGCAATGATTCATATTATTAAAATATGTCTCAGGAAATTTAGTCTGGCAACAGTATTTATGGATTTGGGAGAAGAAGAAGTTGGAAATGAAAAAGAGTGTAAGATGCTGATTTAGGAAACAGGTGTGAGGGCTTAGAGTGTGAAGTCCCTGACAGTAGGGATGGAGAACACAACTGAAAGAAAGATTTTGACAGAAGAATGAAAAAGAAATTAGCACCAAATTTCCATAGCTGGGAAATGAAGTATCAAATATTAGTCCATGCATAATGACTGGGGAGATTAGAAGCACATATTTTTGTAGAGAAGAACAGGATGAAAAAGAACATGATAAGCTTGGTTTTTAACATACTGAGTTTTAAATGGTAATATAAACCAAAGGAATATGTTTTGAAACTATGAGCTTGGAGCATAATTGAGATGTTTAGGCTATAGACTTAAGGTTTGTTATTTATGATCATTTTGTAAGAGTTAGGACATAACTTTAGATTCTGCTTTTGTTTAGTTCTAAGCTACGTAACCTTTGCAAATCAATGTAGTTCTCCACTCTGGAAAAGGGAAAAATAAAATTAGTAGGTATTTGGTTATTTTTTATGCTCTGCACAATACATTAAACTTTTCTATGGGGTAGGTCCTGTGTCATCTCTATTTCACAGATCAGCAATCCGACGTGCAGATAGATTGTATGACTTGAGATTGCACAGCTAGAAAGTGACAGAGCTAGGATCTGAACCAACGACTATTTCCAAGCTGCTGCTTTTAACCAGTTATGCAGTGCTGATTTCACTGTGCCTCACGACAGCATGTGCCTTACCTGTTTTTACAGTTGTGTATTTATGAAGTGCTTACTAAGCGCCATATTCTATGCTAAGTGCATTTTATGTATTATTTTTACTTAGTCATCTAACAAATCTATGAGATTGCTATAATTTTTTATTGAATTTATTGGGGTAACATTAGTTCACAAAATCATACAGGTTTCACTTGTACAACTCAACAAAACATCATCTGCACACTGCATCGTGCACCCATCATCCCAAGCAAAGTCTCTTTCTCTCCCCATTTTCCCCCCCTCCCACTTTGCCCAGCTCCACCTAGCCCTCATCCATTTTCCCTCTGGCTATCACCACACTGTTGTCTGTATATTGTGTTTTATATGTATAATATATAAATAAATATATGTGTGTGTGTGTGTGTGTGTTTTGCTTAATACCTTCACATTCTTTCATCCAGTCCCCCAACTGACCTTAGGATAATGATTCAGCATGGCTTGTGAAGCCCCATAAGATCGGTCCTCTTTCTAGCTTTTCAGCCTTATCTCATTATTACTCTTCTAATTATGTTCCAGCTTTGCCAAACTTATTTCAATTTCTAGTAATCATCATGTGCTCTGGGCCTTAACACACACTGTTCCTTCTGGAACCGTTTTTCCTTCTCTCCTGTCTTCTCTCTTTTTCCCTCTCTCCCTCCCTCACTCCCGCTAGCATTTCCTAGTTCCTTATCCTTCAGCTTAAGTTTTACTTACTTTGAAAAGCCCTTTGAGTTCCTTCTAGTTAGGTCTCCTGCTATACACTCCACAGCACTCATGCATCAATCAAAGCTACCACTACCCTCTATTGTAATTGCTTGTTTAACATTCTTTCTATACCTACAGACAGTAAGCTGTTATATGTATAATTTATGTCTGCCCCCATTGTTATCCCCAGCACTTAAAACAATGACAAACCTACAGGTATTCAATAAGTGCATCTTGAATAAGTGCTATGGATGAATATATGCAGCATGCAATTATTGTGTATGTTAAGCATATTATTTGTAAAATGAAATTGTAGTGGATTTTATGAACCTCATAGTTTTCTCTAGATGGTCGAGGGTGGGGGGCAGGATGAGGGTGAAGTGCAATTTCATTTGCCTTTTTTCCCTCTAATTTTAAAATGACTATCAGATAAATGAGTCTGATTTAAAAGGAAAAAAAATAATGATGTAATTAGAAATTCTCACAGGATTATTACAATCTTTTAAAGTGATAGAAAATTAAATAAGGAAAGTATGATGCCCTTAATCTTTCAGTTCAATAATCAGTAGCACTCAAATTGAGTTATATAGATAGGAATATTTATCTATATAAATAAGTGTGTCAGAAAAAAATAGGCCCACGTAAGTAATTCTTATTTATTAGGAATTTACTTTTTACATGCTCGGACCCCCAAACATTCTTATAAACCATGCAATGACCCAAGTTATTCCCATATGTTCAAAATGTTTTTTAAAAAGCTTATCTTAACAGTGGTTACATGGAAAACTAATGTTCCTGTTATCTGCTCCCATTATGAACCACCTGCCATAATTCTGCCTGCTGATTCTCTGCTTTATGACCCAACATGGTGAAATCTATCTACTTTGCTCCTGTGAGTTCTTCTACAGAAGTTTCCTTTCCCTCTCTTTGCTTGAGTTTGTCTTTATAGTGTCATTTACATTACTACTGATCCTTGGAGGGAGCAGTAGAATTTTCATAGATCCATGTGTCATGTCTCTAAAGACACATACTCAGTAGTTGAAATGTGATGGATTCAGAATGATAGCACAACCACAAGAATAGCC
The DNA here is from genome assembly GCF_014108235.1 of Myotis myotis. Classification (NCBI taxonomy): domain Eukaryota; kingdom Metazoa; phylum Chordata; class Mammalia; order Chiroptera; family Vespertilionidae; genus Myotis; species Myotis myotis. Next base: position 154,297,207 of record NW_023416313.1, on the reverse strand, counting down.
AAATAAATAAGTGCATAAGTATGCAGGTAAAACTAAAGATAGGCCTTGGTCCCAAAACTGGCAGTAACAGAGTACATCTGTGTTGTCACTCTTCCTTTGGATTAGGAGAGGCAAGAAGAAGGGAGAGCTCTGAAATTCAGAGCAAAGGAGATGGAATTTTAGTGATGAAGTCTCTACACAAGAGCAGGGAAATTCTGGCACAGCTAGTGAGCATGCTCCAGCTGATTCCAGCCGTGGACAGCCAAACAGATGATCTTACTGTCAGTATCAGGATCATTTGAATAATATAGCTTATATTTAATACAAATCAGGGGTGTTGTTTTTCTTTGTTTGCTTGTTTATGTTTTTAACTTCTGGTTTAATTAGGTGACATTGTAAGCTATCCCAACCTTTCTTGGAGATGGGTCTTCCTATAGTTTGTGTGCAGCTTGAGAACTTCATAGCTCTCAGTACCCTTGGGACTTTACTGCTACCAATAACCTTAAGCATAATAACCATGTTTGTGACTTCTTTTGTTCACAAGGAAAGGCCTTAGATTGCTTTCTCTGTGTCTGTCACTGAAAAATGCTCTAAACACAACATATTTTTTTCCTTCCATATATAGGTCAAAGGGCAGGGGGAAAGCACCAGTTTGGCTGCATATATTCTCATTTACTACATAATGACTTAGTGCCTGTCTCTCTGAGCCTCCCTTTCAATCTAAAGCAAGTACATCCCTAAAATGTATAGGATTCTTTAAGTTTTCTCATTATACATAAAAATGTAGGTTGCTTTCACCTTTTGCAAGGGATTTGGAATTATTAAAAGTCCTATGCTTTATGACAACATTTCTCAAATGGCTTTAAATACATGTTTTAAGCAGAAATATAAAATAATTTTTCTGTAGCTTGCAGTCTATTTTTGGAATTAAAATTTATTATGTGGATATTTTTTAGGACAGAATAATATGTTAATTGAGCATTGTTGCTATCTAATTTTAAGTTTACTGTTTCTTTTTCTTATTTTTATTTTCAGCTTTCTAAGAAATATGGAGTCCATGTTTGTGGAGAAGGTGGAGAGTATGAAACGTTCACTTTGGATTGCCCTCTATTTAAGAAGAAAATAATTGTGTAAGATATCATTTCAGCATTTTCTTCCCTTTCCTTAAACTTAAGTGATGGGAGAACTTAACATTAAGCCCAAGGCAACTTTTGTTGGAAGAAATAGAACATGTCCTTTAAGTTCACAAACACTCAATTTGTTTAATACCAGTGAAGTCGTCTGAATACCTAAATCAATACTGACAAGACGAGGCCTTCATAGAAGGCTATAAACTTTTTAGACACCGCACTTTCGTTTACTTGCTGATTATGGCCTGCAGTAAAACTGGTACCTACACACTGACACTTTTATCCTTTCATGAAGTGTGAATTGCCTGTATTATTTATCTTTCATTACAGCTACATTTGATAAACTGCCACATCAGTAGCCTGTGGGTTCCATTAACTCCATCCTCTTTCTTCTTTTTTCTGACTTTAACAACACAGAATGGTAACACTAAACATCTCTCTTCAATTATTTTGGGTTATTCTTACAAACAAATTTTGTTTTTTAAGTGAATTTGGTTTATGGTGAGTAGTGTGATTTCTTTGCCATAAATTGTTAAAATTAGTGTAACGAAAAACAGGAACTTTCTCCAGTTTGTTACATTATTACCCATACTCTAATTTATGTCACTCTTCTCATGTGCTGAGAGAGCACTTTATCTGCTTCTCCTAAGCTCCTCTGCTTCTTGGAAAAGATTGTCAGAATTATGCTTGATTTCAGAAACCTCATCTGATGAAAGATTAGAATTTTATATAGAATGGACAGCTTCAATATTTTCAGCAGTAAGAGGTAACTTCTTTGTACATAGTAATAATGAGGGAAGGAGTGATCTAAGAAAATTATGACTACTGTAGGTGAAGTTTCTAAAAAATACACTTACCCCGTGAAACATGGCCAAGACACTTTATTACTTTATGCAATAGTCACTCACTCTTGCCGCTCTCATGTTCTCCTAACTTTTTTCCATTAATAATCATCAAGATAATAATTTCTTTGGTAAATATTTATCAAGTACCTATTTATCAAGTACCTATTATGTCCAAAGTTTTCTTCTGGGACCATTGATGTTCAAACAGTTCTTGCCTGAAAAGGCAGGAGGAGGACACATCTGTATATATATAAAAGCCTAAGCAACCATTAGACCATTTGACCTGTAGCTATGATGTGTACTGACCACCAGGGGGCAGACGCTCAATGCACAGGCATGGAAACACGGAACAGGCCAATGAATTTCAGAGGGAAGCAGGAACAGGGAGGGCAGGAAGAAATTAACCAAAGATCTTATATGCATACTAGAAGCCCGGTGCTCTGATTCATGCACTGGTGGGGTCCCTCGGCCTGGCCTGCAGGGATCGGGCCAAAACCAGCTCTCTGACATCCCCTGAGGGGCCTAGATTGTGAGAGAGCACAGGCCAGGCTGAAGGACCCCACCAGTGCACAAGTCCATGCACTGTGCCTGTCGTCTGTATATATTATGATACAAAATGGTAAAGGGTACAAGTCATGAGAGTGAGTTCATAAATAAAAGATATTTCTCAGACTATGAGGGTCACAAAACAATTCATGAATGAACTGTGCATTAGATGTTATTTCTATGAAATAATACTTTGGTTATTCAAGAAAAGCATTTGCATGCTAGGGTGAAATTACAGTATAATTAGAAACTTGCAATATATTTACTTACTATTATGGGCCTAACCAAATTAGAAAAGAAAAAGAAGAAAACATGATAGGACAAAAAATGTCAAAGAATAGTGCTTTTCCTGTTTACTTGGCAAGTTGAGGTCCTATATAGCACCCAGAAGACTTTATGGTCAACCTAGACTTATAAGCCATGTACTTCTATGTACTACATCAGCAGAATTTACATTTATCATAGTGCTTCAGACCTGACAGATGCATCTTTTTTCACAGCCTCCTTTTGTAGACAAGGAAACCTGAGCCTGGCTGACACACTGGCATGAGGGGACTTCGTCATGCTATTAGAGAGAGATGACAGGGGAGGTGTCTTAGAAACCACGGTGCCAGAATGAGCCATTCAGTTCACCTGAATGATCAGTTACGGAGGCGACTTCAGTGGGTGGGGTTGCTCTGTGGGAGTTCTTCCTGTAAGGATGGGCAGGAAAACCAAGGATACCTGATAAGAACTAACATACAGCTGTGTGCCTGAACACAAGCACAAATGTCTTTTCATTCTTACTTACTTATCCGGAAATCAGTAATCTGATTCTAATGCTTAAGCATCTCCTTTGCTTTTATCTTCATAGGCTCTGCCTCACCTCAGTTTCATCACTTTTTTACTTGATTCCTTTTGCATTTAGGGTTATTATTGATAGGTAGGCAGAATTATTGCCATTTTAATTCTGCATGGCTAGGTTTCTCTCTCTGTTTCCTTTCATTACGGCAGTTCCTTTAGCATTTCTTATAATGCTGACTTGCTGGTAATGTACTCCTTTAGCCTTTTTTTTTTTTTTTTTTTTTTTTTTGTCTGGGAAGCTCTTTATTTGACCTTCTATTTTGAATGATAGATATAGTAATCTTGGTTTTAGATCCTTGCTTTCCATTTCTTTGAATACTTCATGCTATTCCCTTCTGGCCTGTAGAATTTCTGATGAATATCTGACAAAATAGACCTCGAAGTGAAGGCCATTGCAAGAGATAAGGAAGGCCTCTTCATAATACAAAGGGATCGATACAAGAGGATATAACTCTGGTAAACATATATGCACCCAGTGCAGGAGCACCCAGGTGTCAGCCTTATGAGACCTCCTTTGTAAGTAAGTTTTCTTTTCTCTTGCTGCCTTTACGATTCTCTTTGTCTTTAATTTTTGGCATTTTAATTATGATTTGTCTGGGTGTGGGCTTGTTTGGTTTCTTTTTGCTTGGTGTTCTCTGTACCTCCTGAACTTGTGTGACTTTTTCCTTTACCAGATTAGGGAAGTTGTCTGCCATTATTTCTTCAAACACCTTCTCTATTCCTTTCTCCCTTTCTGCCACTTCTGGCACATCTGCTATTCTAATATTGTTACGTTTCACATTGTCCCACCGCTCCATTAAGCTGTCCTCCTGTTTTTTCTTTTTGGTCCTCTGATTTGAGTGATATTTTCAACTCTGTCTTCTAATTCACTGATTTAATCCTCAGCTTCCCCTAATCTGCAATGTATTTCTTCATTATGTTATTTGTGTTATGTTATTCTTTATCTCAGACTGTTCTTTTTTCATAGTTACTGTATCTTTTCCATGCTATTGAGCATCTTTACCATCATTACTCTGAACTCTGTTTCAGATAAATTTCTTGTCTCTGCTTCATTTAGCTCTTCTTCTGGAGAATTCTCTAGTTCTTTCATTTGGGGGCTGTTTCTTTGTCTCCTCATTTTGCCTATCTCTTTGGGTTTGTGACTATTTATTAGGTAGATCCTCACACTCAATCTCTAGTGCAGGACAGTGTTAAAGACTGTTTCTGACTAACATCATGCAAAGACTCAAAGCCTCCAGAGACCACCTCTGCCTACAGACTGATAGAATTGTTCCCAGGAAATCGTCCTCAGGTGTGGGGAGAGTTTTTTATCAACAGGGTGGGGCAGTTCTTCTGCCTGGAGGCTAATTGTTATTTTTAATCTCTTAGGTGACCTCAAGGCAAGGTGTTTTTCAATAGGTGTGTCAACTCTCTTCCCCTAAGGCAAAGCAAATGTCTATGTGGGAAAGATGTCCTGTACTGTGTGAGGGAATGATTCAGCCCAGGAAACTTGGGGTGTCTGCCTTCTGAGCTCTATCTCTTAGTCCCCAGTTCTGGGTTCTGCTCTCACAGCTCCAGTCCACTTCACCCTCCCTCTGGCAGAGCACAAGGTTAGTGGCTCCACAGGGAATTTTGTGCATTGGCCCTTTAAGAGGGCGCCTGAACTTTCAGCTGCCACTCCCTGGCAGATAGCACCCCACTGCTTTTCACAGCCAGATGTTATGTGGGTACCCTTCTCAGTTTTGGTGCTTTCTGCTGGGGAGCCCAGCTCGGGGATTAGATCCCAGAGTTCTCAGTGACACCCCCCACAGCTGAGATATCTCTCCAGGACCTCAGTTGCTGTCTGTGGGTGCCTGGCCAGCCCATTCATGCCTCCGCCCCTCCTTCCAGTCTCTACGTGGCCTCCACTTTCAGTCCTCAGGTTCTCTCCTGCAAGTTTTCATTGGTTATTTAGGAAGTTTTTCTGTATTTTAGTTGCAATTCCAGTTTGTTCCTGGGAGCATGTCTGTACAGCATCCACTTACTCTGCCGCCATTTTTAATCTCTTACTTGATTCCTTTTCCCTAGATTGCCTTCCCATTTCTCTTCTTTGCTTAATCCTTCCATTTTTTGAGACTTTGGCTGCCATTGCTTCAGTACTTGTTCTCATACCTGAACTCTCACAACACACTAGCAAAATATCATTGAATTAAATTTTCATTTACTGTTGTTTATTTTTATACTAGAGGCCCGGTGCACGAAATTCATGCTGGGGGTGGGGGGGTGTCCCTCAGCCCAGCCGGCACCCTCTCCAATCTGAGACCCCTCGAGGGATGTCCGACTGCCCACAGGTATTGGGCCTAAACCAACAGTCGGACATCCCTCCCACAATCCAGGACTGCTGGCTCCCAACTGCTCGCCTGCCTGCCTTCCTGATTGCCCCTAACCACTCCCCTGCCAGCCTGATCAACACCTAACTGCTCCCCTGCTGGCCCAATTGCCCCTAACTGCCCTCCCCTGAAGGCCTGATCGCCCACAACTGCCCTCCCATGCTGGCCATCTTGTGTCCACATGCGGTGCCCCTCTTGTGTGTTGGAGTGATGGTCAATTTGCATACTACCTCTTTATTAGATAGGCTATACTATTTTCCTTACTTTTATGTATTCCAATTTTAGGTTATAACTAGAGTTTTAGGTTGGGACATATCCTAGTTTCAAAAGGAAAAAAAAATCATCTATATATAAAACCTTTGATCCTCTATAAAATAGAAAATGTCCTAACATAGCTACTGGTAAATGTGATGCTGTAAGTGAATATGCATTGCATACTCTAAAACCACATATAAATGAAATTTATTTTATTTAGAGATAATTTTCTATATGACATAATTAAAAGATTTAAGTTTAGTCCTGTAACTATTTGTTAACAATTGACCATTAATAATATTGGATCCTGTAACTCAGAATTCACTTTTGGGACAAATTTAACAAATTTTCTTGTTATATTTGATGTAATGTAATTAGCATACAACTAATTGATTATTAAGAATCCCATTTCAAATGTCTGATTCAATTTTTTTATAAAAAGGGGAAAATCGCCTATAAGAAGAAAACAAACTTTTACATGAAAAAATAACTTGATTATAATTAGGGATTTTTTTTTTTAGACACAGATTGACTCTTTTGTATAATGAGAAATCTAGGGAAATCAGGTTGTTCTAGCTATTTATTATCAGATGCATTTTGCCCCAAATTACAGTTAATGTTTTTAAAATCTTATAGGAAAGACTGGTATAACAATCTTAAAAATTCGAACTAGAACATTTTATAATTCACTTTTTATTCAATTAATATGTGATTACTCACCGATAGATACAAATTTTTAGATCCAAAAATGATTTTATTTTTCTGAGGAGCCTTTATGTAAAGAATTACAGCCTCGCCTTTAAGAGGAGTGGAAAATTGTAGGAACTCAAATAAATAGCCTCCTCCCTTATTACTTCTTACTTCAAATATGTATGTGTAGCAATATCAGAAAAACTAAAATCCTAATGTTAATAAAAATGATCACTTTCTTCCCTTTGTAATGAAAACATGGTTTTAATGTCAGTATTTTGTACAACCACATATTTCCATTTGAGTTATCAATATTATTATACTACTGCTACAAAGATGCTACATATGGGGTAGATGGATGGATGGATGGATGGATGGATGGATGGATGGATGGATGGATGGAATAATGGGAAGAAAGGAAGGGAGGAAGGAAGGAAAGAAGGGCTAAATTCTCCCCACCTACTCTTCTTCTCTACCCATTCAAGACACAGCTCAGCACAGAGCATAATAATGTGGCATTTAGCAGCGATGATGCATCAAGTGTTTTCCTTACTGCCTTCTCACATCTATTCGTTATCACCTGGAATTTATTTAAACTTATGAACTATTTTTCTTGTATTTAAGTTTTTAGACCTGTGAAGCTTTATTTTTATTATGCTAGAGATACTATATGGTGTTATTATATATATATTACACTTTATACATGCTGTATGCGTGTAGCAAAAGTATGTATTTTTGTGAAGATAAGTACTTGAAAACCCAGTGTAGGTCTGTGATAGTTTCAATAGATAGTATGTAAGTGTGAAGACACTTAAAAAAGTTTGACTGTACATTTATTTGTTTATTTAACAAGTCTAATGAGTACCAGTATACTGAGCCAGTGGAAGAGATGGGGTGGAGGGCAGGCAAAGATGAACAACAGGAAGACGAATGCACAAAGTCATGATTATAATGTAGTGGATGTATTGTGAAAGGACTGTCAATGGATTAGCAAGGCTTGGGCAGGAGAAAACAGCACTGTCTGAAGATGCCAGGGCAGGCCTCACAGAAACACTGGAGTGCCTGTGAGGGTGTGTATCACAGGGAATATCAGTGTGCGGTTGTCTTTTTAGAGGAGAGGTAGGAATCAAGACCATGGCTGAGTCTCAAGGGATAATATCAGGTTTTGTTTGTTTGTTTTGAAGTGAGGGGGTATAGCCTGACCTCACACCTTGGGAGCATGGCATCAGAGTACAGAGGCTGAGACCTCATTCTGCTGCCCCACATCAGTAAAAGGGAACATAGCCAGCTCGTGACTACAGAGAAGTTTCAGCTATAAAAGGGGTATTGAGCACACTTGTTAATTCTATTAGTAGGAAGAGGGGAGGTTGGAGGCCAACTGGAAAACATTTTTGTTGTGGCATAAGTGGTATTAATTTTCTGGGTTGCTCTGAGCGTATTCCAGCAGATTCTGTGCTATTTTTCAGAGATCTGTTAAGAAGAACAGAGATCCTTGAAAGCTGAGTTTCAGATGTTAATTTATGAAAGAGAAAAGAGCAATAGTGGCATTATTCTGTTTGGAACTAAAGACTGTTCATTTGAGATCTAGTTCCTTCCAAGTTGACTCTGGCTTTGTGTGAGTGAAATGATGTTGGTCAATTGGAAATTACGAATTTTATGGAATACAGAAAAATCATATTCCTCTTTGTTAAATGATTACAATGTTATATATTTTCTATGGATAATCTTGATTCAGAATGGAGTAGTTACATCAATTGAGCTATTTGCTGTCAACCTTCTATTTCCAGTGGGGATAACTTGCATGAGAAGGAAAGGGCAGAAACCCTTTCTCCTGACAGCATTGGTTGGGTTAATTATAGTTTTGGTGCATTCCATTAGCAAGGATATCAAAACCAAGCCGATTAGGTTAGGCATAATTAAGGCTCAGGGTCAGTTTCCAAGGCTGCTATCAGGAACAAAGGGATTGACATTTAGAGTAAGAGTGAGATTGTACACAGGAATTGGAATTGAAATCTGATTGATGAGCAAGTGAAGGGCCAGCACAAGCCACTCTGGAGTAAATGGAAAAACAGCAGAAGTAGGGCTAACAAACCAAGAGGTTGGGGCCGGAAGAACAGGTGGTAGAAAGCAAGAGGGCCTTCTCTTTATTTTCTCTTTCTCCTAATGCACATCATACCTGGAGGCAACTTCTGATAGATGGAGACTGTGAAGGCCTGGGAGTATTCTGACTCTTAAATGATTCTATTTCTATTAGAATATTCTTTTTAATATCATAGAAGCCCTTTTCATTTTTATTTTCTTAAACACTAACAAGATGCATATTTGATACTAAAGGTTCATGAATGGTAGTTGACTTTTGTATTTCCATAAAACATTTTTTTCTCTATATCTGATATTTCAAGGGGAAAGTAAACAGATTTTGCCCACAAAAACTTAGTATTTTGGAGCCAAATATTTTGAGGTTTCTTCTATTGCCACTAAATAACTTTGCATTTCACAAGTTGATTCAAAAAATATCTTACATTAGTTGCAGAGTCAAATAAAGTAACAATTTTGCTGTACTACAATTGGTAAAATGCTAACAATGTGTTAATATAAATAGTGGAACTAGTGCCCAAGTCATTTAAGAAATATGAGGAATTTCTATTTTTAAATTTTAGCTAAAATGCAAAACACTATTGCTTTATTAATAAATAACAATAAAAATAATTAGTTATTAGAACTTCATGCATAATCTTAGTTATTCACATGTGCTTCACAGGGTATCTTTGATGAAAGTTGAGTTAATTTACATGTATCCATATGGTGCCAGCAAGCAGTTCATACCATTTTACCTGAATGTGGTAATTACTATGTCATGCAATCAATTTTAATAGCAATGATATTGCAGTGTGAAGAGTTCATCTAGAGCTTAAAATCATCACCAGTGCTGCTTTTGTGAAGGATAATTGAGATTTTGTGTGAAACACTGAATGTATTACCTCATGATAATGAAAAGAATAATGAATATAAAGCACTATTATTTGATGGTTAGCCCATACCAAGCAAATTTTTGAAAATAAAGTTGAATAAGAGTTTTAAGTCTCAAAATTGTTCAAAAAGCATTGAATGAACCTGAAAATTGAACTGTGTCCTCATAAAGATAAAAAGCTTTTTTATTTTTCTTGAAAGTTTATTCTTGACCCTTTTCTCAGTTAAATACTGGATTATTAAAAATAGATGTTAATTACTAAATATTGTATACTAGTGGAAATAAATGCAAAATGAGGATATTTTTGATCTCTTCTGGTCACTAGCAGGAGTGATTTGACACAATTTATGTAGTAAATAAATACATTATAAAATTTTGTATTTCAGAGATTCATCAGAAGTAGTCATACATTCAGCTGATGCATTTGCACCTGTGGCTTACCTACGCTTTTTAGAATTGCATTTGGAAGACAAGGCAAGTAAACCTGAGATTCCCAGTGATTTCAAGAGACAATTATGATATGTGCATTGGCTTAATATATATATAATACTATAACAACAGATGAAAAGATAAAAAATGATTTTATCATTAGTGACTTTTTTAGACCTTCTGTCGATAACTAAGAATTTTGCAAGTGTTTATAGTTTTAAGAGCTCTATATTAGGCATAATTAAAGCCTAAGTGTAAGATATTACATTTCTGAAGAGTTTGCAAAGAGAATCACATATATATTAATCAAGGAGAAGACAAGACAGTGTATCACCAAATATTAAATTTTCTAGTAAAATAAGAATTAGATAGTTGTGCATAATGCTTAGGGGAAAGGCTTGAGGATGAATTGGATTTTTATCATGCAAAGTTTAATAAAGAAGAAAAGGAGAAATAAAAGCTTTTCAAAAACATCCAAGGGAACAGAAGTACAAGTAAAAGATGGAAAGTGAATTGTCTCCCACACATATCCGACCTGGATCAAACCCACAACCTGGATATGTACCTTGACCTGGAATTGAACCCGTCACCTTTTGGTACACGGGATGACACTCCAACCAACTGAGTCACTCCAGCCAGGGCAGGAGTTTTATTTTAAATACATTGTTTGTCAAGATACAGAAGAATGTCAATTTAAAGATGTGGAAAAGGTAAAGACCTGGATTAGACCCTTTGTAAAAGTTCTGCTTCTTGAGATGTAAGGGATTGGAAAAGGCCTTCTGCATCTTCAGCATTCTATCATCAAGCCTTGAGACATGCCCACAATTATCTATACAATAAGGAATATGAAGAATCAGGAGGGGTAATGGAAATTGACAAAAGAAAGAGAAAATGGTAACCCCAGAAATCTCAGCCTGAGAGAGTTTCCAAAAGTAGAGAATAGTTGTTGGTGCCATTTTTCTAGAAAAGTTAGGATAAACAGGTTTGGAAATAGGTCATTGAATTGGGCCAGAAGATGACTATTGGTGACCTTTTACTAAAAAGCCAGTAACCCTCAAGAGAATGAAACTATACTAACAAAACATCTGAAGGACCCGCTGAAAGGAGCACCTCACTTTAGGTGCTACATTGGCTGCCATGTGCTCACACAGAAAATCAAAACCACTGAATTCTTGCTTAGGCATGTTGGCCATTATATGTTCTGCTCTACCTAAGTAGCTAGTTATTCACTTTGTGTTGGTATTTCATTGGCTTTCACAGTCCCATTTTCCCTTACATAAAAGAATGTTACTTGTTTAACGTGGGATCTTTACTGACACTGAATAAATATGGTGCATTTCCCTTTTTATCTTTTAGGTGTCCCCAGTGCCTGACAACTACAGAACATCTAATTATATACACAATTCTTAAAAAGCATTTTTGAATACTGTTTACTAAGCTGCCATTTCCATATGAAAAAAATTACATAGCATTTTCTCAATTATGATGTCCTGCTTTTTCTCATTACATTTTTATCATCAGAAAAAGTTAATGGAACCATTAATTAATTGGGGAAATGTGGATGCCATGTTCATTATATTGTCAAGTTACTCAGGATTCACCCTGACTTTTTGTTAACACATCCTATTCATGTCCTCTATACTCTGCAGGATATGTGCCTTTTTCTTTTTTCTTTTTTTTAACCTTTGCTTCATATACCACCCTCACTTCTGTGACATTTTTTACTTTGATCACAATGGTTTGTTTTCCTCTTTGTCTCTTTCCTGCTCTTATGTCTGCCAGTAATATCATGGTGCAGAAGCATTTGAAAAAGGATGAAAAAGCAGTCACTTAGCCAATCAGATTTAATCTATTGGATGTCACCAAAGTGCTGTACCATTTTTGCTCTCAGTATATTCATTGTTTCAACATTATTGGGCAATTAGGAAGACTGTCATTAACTCTTATTGGTTACTTTATAACTGATTTTTTAAAAGCAACTTTTCAGTATTACCTGTGCTGATTTTAGGCAAATTTTTAAAAATAGACTTTATTTTTTAGAGCAGTTTCAGATACACAGCAAAATTGAGCAGAATGTATAGTTTCCATATACACCTGCCCCCACACAACATAGTCTCCCCATAATCAACATCCCCCACAAGAGTGGTACATTTGTTACAGTTGATGAACCTATGTTGACACATCATAATTACCCAAAGTCCAGTGCCATGTTTATTTTCCTTTCTGCATAAAAATCCATAGCAGTGTTATGTTGTTTTCTAAATAAAGAAGATGCTTAGCCATGAATGGACAACCATCTGATATGTTGCCCTAACATCTTTTTTTCAGTCTTGCTCCCAAGACTCCTCTTACATGTATTATTTTCTCCAGTAATATAGAAACACTGGATATTCTCTTACAATGCCTTCTGCTTCTCTTCTGCCTTACCTTAGCGTATTCTTTCTTCTTTGTCTTCCTTTCTTCTTCCATTTTTTAACTGTTTACATCCTGCCCAGGATGCAGGATTGAATTCAAATATTCTTACACGTTTAGCCACACCCCTGGCCTGCCCTAACACTTTGTTTCTTCTGTGCTTGTGACAGATAGCTTAATCAGCTTTATGTTATAGTTGTTTAAGGAATTATTGTGTCTACTAGGTTTATAAACTTATTGAGGATTATTCTTTTTTCGTCTTCATGCTCTCTGTAATAGCTATTCATTCTGCAATAAGAATTTTTGAATTTAACTGATTATTATTTTCATACTTCATTTTTTCTTTCTACAGAATTTTATAGACATGTGCTTTCATTTTATGTTGCATACCATTTAATGAAAGTCATTTTTTTCTTTATTTTTCTTTTATCTTTGTTGTTGGAGAAAAATGTCCTGAACACACTGAAATGTAAAATACAACCTTTAGAGGGTTTTTTAGTGTAAATTTGTTATAACTAAGATTTTCACTTTGTATATAATAACCCTTAAATTTTTAACCTATTTAAATTTTTCCTTATTAAAATCTTAAATTATTTATGTGAGTGTGTCAAGAATATCAACTAAACATGGTATTCCAAACAAAATAACTGTAAAATGGTATGCTTCAGGTTAAAAATGGGGAGATATATTAAAATTTCTTTTGAGGCCCTAACTTTATTGCTCATGGCAAACTTGATGTTAAAATATACCATAGATCACTACAATGACAGGCTTGAGAAAATGAAAAATACAAAGCTTTACATAAATCAGGCAAAAGATCATATTAAAATGCGTAACCGTTACAGAAGAATCAAGACTTATTTTTAACTATTCAGAAGCTATTTCTTCTTTATATAGTAGTTGTTTTAGATTTTTTAAGCAGCTTTATGATAAACAATATTTCAAATTAATTATTGGCATAGCCGTTGCATTTATAAAGAGACAAGGTTCACAGAAATTTAGCCCCAATTTTACTAATGTATCCTACTATCACTTAGCACTTAATTTTATTTTTAACTGAAATAATAATATGGGACAATTACATATGTTATATACTTATAGAAGCTCACATTTTTAGAAGTTATAACTTAAAAACAGTATTTCTCATAGCCCATTCTTGGTTCTTTCATTTTATTTTGCTTTATTTCATAAATATCAAATATACTGAAAAAAATTATAACATTAAACCATCTCTGTGCTTTTATTTTTCTTGTCAACAAATACCTGTGAGCACCTACTCTCTTTAAAAGAACTGTTAGGCCTACATGTAATTCACTACAAATATGGGCAAATTACAGTGTAACTATAATTAAAGTTATTGTAGGTAATCATTATTATGAGTACAGTGACACATATCACTGGTTTGGCTAATCTGGACTGAAGTTATGGCCTTAATATTGATTCAAGGTGAAAAGTGATGTGTACGATATGATCCTGTTTTTCTAAAAAATACTGGTGGAAGCAGGGAGTTTATATATTTAGTTATATTTGAAAGATCATAGTAAAAGATGGGCATATATATAATAATCAGACTGATAACATTGGTTTCTTTGGGGGAAGCAGACATGAAGGGGAAAATACAGAAAAGCTTAATTCCTTATAATTTTTTACTTCATACAATGGGTATATAGTTTTGAATTTTAAAATATTTGATTAAGAAAACTAGGTGAGAGAGTGGTATAGTGAGTTCCATGATAAATATGTAAATGTTATTCTACAACATTTCAACAGTTTAGGTAGAAGGAGACATACTAGGGTCCTTTAGAAGTAAGTGAAAAAATAGATATGTGATGACTAAAAGTATTTGAATGGCACGTCTCGAATATGCTGTACACAGGAATGCTCTGACCGCTCTTAGCAACATGTTTAAATTTGAGGATCCCCTCCATGGAGATATGCTGCCACTGTCTTCATGCCGCCTCAGAAATACAGGCGTGGGCGAAAGTAGGTTTACAGGTGTTCGTACACGAAACAGAGTTTATTCTTGTATTGTTATTTATTAATTATTGTATTGTTTTCCATATGAATAACTATAAACCTACTTTTGCCCACCTCAGTATGTTCTTACAGAAGAAACAAAGGAAGAAGATACAGGATGACTTATTTACCAACACTTGGTTTAGCACAATTTCCTAACCCCACCCACCTGCTCCCCATGTTTGCCCACAGGCCAAAGAGAGAACACTGGTTTGGTAAAAGGGAGCAAGCATGTAGCGGGCTTTACAACCTAATTCCATAAACCTCAATGCTATGACTAGGGGGTCAGATGGATTATGCCCTTCGGTAGCACTAAATTACTGCTGCTACAAATGTTCAGTGGAGCAGATTAATAAACCAGGCATCAGATTCACCTACATTTAAATAGCTTCTTGACTAATTCCTGTCCCAAATGCATGGATTCAGTAGTAGCAACAATGTACCACTGTGTCAGCGAGTCGGGAATCAAACCGGATAGTGGAAGAGAATATGTGACAGACTTACTAGTTTGGGAGAAGATAATAAAATGGCCCAGTTAACTGATTTCCTTATCTACTTTCAAACTCTAATTGGCTACCTTTGTTTCTTTAATTTTTTTTTTTGGGGGGGGGGGCGGGGGGAGGGATTGTTATGCTCTCCTATGCAGCCTATTGTTGTTGTTATTGTTGTTTTAAAAAAGACTGTAGTTTCTCATTGGTGTTTTTTAAACTTCCTCTTTGGTGATTTTTTTAATAAAAGAGAAGTGTTATACTACTTATTCGTTTAACATATTTATTGAGTGTTTACATCTTCATGCCTGACACTGTTCACACAATGGGGATTCAATAGTGAATTAAACATCCAAAAAATTATTTCCTTCGTGGAGCTTTTATTTTATGGAATGAGACAGAGAAATTAATCAAATATATAAAATAAAGGAGAAGGTGGGAAAGTTGCCTCCCTGGCCATAGAAATGGGTTTGGACTTTATGGAATAAGGATGCACTGAGAATCCTGGGTTTCAGTGGTGATAGATATAAACCCAGATTAAGAGTAATAAGAGTAGTCCTTTTGTTCATATGGCAGATAGTGGTGGTGAACTTTGTTGTTTGGAATAAGGTGTGGAAGGGGTAAGGCTCCTGCCAGAAACCTGTAGATTATTATTCAGTAAATTGGAAGAGAGGCCAAAAGAAAATACTCAGAATGAAAAATAAGGAAAAAACAAAGATAGTAAATATACATTAGAAGTGAAGGAAAAAGAAACAGTGGAAAGGCTTAAAGTACATGTAATTAGAGTATCAAAAAGAGAGGAGAGGGATAATGGGATATTTAGTGCAATATTTGAAAAGATATTGGCTGAGAACTTTACAAAATTGATGAAACACACCAAGATACCAGATTCAAGAAGTCTTATAAACCACACACAAAGTAAAAAGATAACCTTATTTAGGCATATGCTGATAAAACTGCTGGAAACAAAAGGCAAAGATAACCCAAAACAGCCAAAGTGTGTTAGAAAGAGGCTATTTTCAAAGAAGGAACTATTAGAATGAAACATGATTTTTCAAGAGAGAAAAAAAAAGCCAGAACAACAGAATCACATCTTTGGTAGTGCTTTATGAAAATAACTGTCATCCTAGAATTCTGTACCTAGCAAAAATATCCTTCAAAAATAAAAATGAGGAAACTTTTAGGATGATAATAATGTATTTGTCAAATCTCATTGATGTATTTCTGGTTTGTTCATTTCACTGTAATATTTGTTCTCAAGAAATAAGTAATTATTTAATTCCAGTTAATAGTGTTCATATTAAGACTTAATATCCTTTTAGTATCTTTTATGTTAGTCTGCTAGTACTATTCTTTTTTCTTTTTTTAGTATTTGTTTGAAAATTTCTTAAAATCATTTTTGTTTTACACCAACATTTTATTTATGTAAATTTTAAGCATGTAAAAGGTAAAGGAAGGAGAAATAAAGACCTTCCCAAAATATAAGCAAACAGATCTCAACAATACATTAAAAGAATTATACACCAGGACCAACTGAGATTTATTCATGGAATGCAATGGTGGTTCAGCATATGAAAATTAACATAACATACTACATAACAGAATAAAGGACAAAAACCACATGATTTTTCTCAATTGATGTAGAAAAGGTATTTGATAAAATTCAACATGCTTGTATGGTGAAAACACTCATCAAACTAAGAATAGAAGGAAATGAACTTAACATATTAAAAACCATAGATGGAAGCCCATAGCTATTATTATACTCAATGGTGAAAAACTGACAGTTTTCCCCCTAAGATTAGGAACAATTGAAAGATGCTCTATTTCACTGCTTCTATTAACACAGTACTAGAAGTCTTAGTCAAAGCAATTAGACAAGAAGAAGAAACAAAAGGCATTCAAATCAGTAAGGAAGAAGTATGTAATTTTTTTATTGGACATGACATGATCTTATATGCAGAAAACTTTAAGGATTACACACACAACATTAGAACTAATGAAAAAATTTAACAGAGTTTCAAGATATAAAATGAATGCACAAAATTGAGTTGCATTTATATACACCTAAAAACCTGTCTGTAAAGGAAATTAAGAAAACAGTCCCATTTACAATAGCCTTGAAAAAAATCAAATATTTAGGAATAAACTTAACCAAGGAAATAAAAGACTTATACACCGAGAACTACAAAACATTGCTGAAAAAAATTAAAGACATGAATGAAAAGACAGCCATGTTCATAGTTTAGAAGATTTAATGCTAAGTGACAATGAGATATCACCTCACACCTGTCATTATGGCTGTCATCAACAAATGACAAGTGTTAGCGATGTTGTGAAGAAAAGGGAACCCTAGCACACTGCTGGTGGGAATGCAGACTTGTGCAGCTCTGTGGGAAACAGTATGGAGTTTCCTCAAGAATTTAAAAATGGAACTCCCATTTGACCTAATCATCCCACTTCTCGGAATATATCCTAAGAAACCTGAAGCACTCATCAAATTGAATATATGCACCCCTGTGTTCATAGCAGCACAATTTGCAATAACTAAATTGGAAACAGCCTAAATGCCCATCAGCAGATAAGTGGATAAAACAAATGTTGGTACATTTACACAATGGAATACTATACAGCCATAAAAAATAAAGAACTCTTACCATTTGCAACAGCATGGATGGACCTGGAGAGTATTATGCTGAGCGAAATAAGCCAGTCAGAGAAAGGTAAGTATCACATGATCTCACTCATATGTGGAATCTAATGAACCAAATAAACTGATTATCAAAAATAGACCCAGTGTCATAGAAGCATGAACAGACTGTTGAACCTCAGAGGAAAGGCAGAGGAGCGTGGGTGGGAAGAGATCAACCAATGAACTTGTATGCATATATGCATAACCTGTGGACACAGACAATGGGGTAGTGAGGGCCTGGGGGAGGGAAAGGATGGGAGCAGGCTGGAAGAGGTTAATAGGGGAAAAAGGAGGGCCTATGTACTACTTTCAACAATAAAAAAAAATTTTAAAAACAATAAAAAACAAAATAGTAAATAAAAATTTCAAAAAAAAATTCAATAGTTCATTGGGATTAACTGATGAAAATTGTTCTTTACGATAACCTTACAGTTTTCATCTTTTTAAAAAATTGTTTCTTTTAGAGCTGAAATTACAGCATCTCAAATAAGTATCCTTCTCCATTCCACTTTTAAGTTCAAAATTAGAGAATTTTGAAAAATTAAAAAAGGGCATCTATGGCCTATTTGATGTTCATTAGATCCCTACAGTAGTTTAGATACACTGAACTAATACACAACAACAAATATAACCGAGATTGAACACATATTTGCTTTCTTACAGATATGCCCAGTGCTTTAAGTTTACTAATTCACTAGAAGCCCGATGCATGAAATTCGTGCAAGAGTAGGCCTTCCTTCCCCTGGCTCCCAGCACTGGCTTCCCTCTGGCACCCGCGACCTGGGCTTTCCTCCAGCCCCAACTTCATCCGGAAGTACGTTTGGAATGAAGTCCAGTCTAATTAGCATATTAACCTTTTATTATTATAGATATACTTTATCCTACATTAGTTAATTTTATTAGTTTTATTATTATACTAATAGTATTATATTTTTAATGGAGCTAACATATGACTTTCTATGCTACTGCATAAATGGTATATTTTCCTATTGGAATTTTTAATTTAAAAAAATTTTTTTAACTCATGCTTTTTTACTTTGTCTCTTCTGCATTTAATAGCTATATGATATTTTTTTCCTTTTCTTTGATCCACCTAACTCTTGCTATTACAATGTAACTCTTTTGGTCATTGATCACATTGTGCCACCAGTATCATCTTGTTTGCCTTTGTTAGATATTGAGTTTTCCTACTGATGGATAAACTTCTTGCATTTCCTTCTTGCATTACATCTTGAGCAAATGTAAATTGCCCTTATTATCCAATTTCAGCTGTTTTGTGTTTTTTTTAGCTTCCTGATTCATCATTTTTTATTCTGCTCACTAATCTTTCTTCTTAGCATTTGGCATCCTCAGACAAGCTGTTTATGGGTAGCTGCTCATGTGAGATGAACTGTAATGAAGATAAAATCCTTGCTGGAACAGAGGAGCAACACCAAAATGAAACTTCACCCCGCATCTGGAAATCATCGACGCCCCTTCCACAAAACTGAATTTTTATTTTACTCAGTTATGTACTCTTTTTCTCCTTCATTGCTTTGCTGCATTATTGCATATGAGTACACACATATTTACAAACTTGCTATTATGACTTTTTAACCTCCTAATTTTTGCAGAATGTTAACAACATTAATAATGATCACTGATGCTACCGAGCAGTTGTGAGGTTGATACTTCTCTGAGGGCTTCATGTCTACTATACAATTTGAGCTAAAGTATCAGTTACTGAATATGTTAGTAAGTACTGTCATTTTCGCCATTTTGCACCTCTGAGAAGTTGTAGCGTGGGAATTCAAGCATAGGCATCTGACCCCAAGGCCTGAGCAATTGTACCCACAATGATATATGGTCTTTTTAAAAATACAATTAAGACAATGTGTTTGTTCGTGATGACAAAATAACCAGTTGAAAAATGTGAAATTAATCCAAACCAGATTGTTCTTTATTCAGAAAAAATAATAAAATGGATCAAATTATATTATTTTTTATTTAAGTAATGTGTAATGTAGTGCAGAAACAGTGTGAGAATTAGTTGTCATGAATACCTATTTAGATGATAGTTTAACTTTCTCTTATCATTGACTGCTTCTCTTTTTTCTTTAGACTTTAAATTTATTTGTTTTCCTAATCCAAACATTAATTTCTTCTGAAAGTACACACATACTTACATATCAAAAAAAAATGTTAATTGGAAAGGAAAATTGGATTGGTTATGTGAACACATTTTTATAAATTAGATTTTTTTTTCAGTTATTTTTTAAACTTAGGAATAATAATGTGTTTTAAAATGTAAAAACTTTAGATTTATGAAGAGACTTACTAATTTCCATGCTGTGAACTGATTCAAAGTAATGTCGTGGTAGCGTTTGTAATGGCCTGGCATCTGAGGCACAAGGTTTCCTGCGTTCATCCCACGCTGTCGTCCCACCTCTGATCCCAGCTGCAACCAGTGCCTGCCGAACTGTTCTGGGCACACTGACAAAGTTCTAACAAACTCAGCTGTGCATTGCTCCATTCTTCTGCCTCGAGGCTTTCGCTGAAGCCAAGGAAGCTTGCTCAGCCTTGTGCCAGGGAAGCCTGCAAGGGTGAGGGCGTTACTGCCACCTGCAGCAACCCTCAACTAATGGGAGACGGGATACTGTGAATCAATGCACCATCCTGACATCCTTCAGATGAGCAATTCTGAGGCACAGTCTCCAGAGCTCTTCAGAAAATCCCCAGTAGAATTGACCCGTGGTTGCCCAGACCATTAACCAACTCAGTAGTGTAACTGGCTTTTGCTTCCTGTCTCACTCCCCTGGCTCCTCACTCTGCTTCCTGGGATTCTCCTACCAGATAAATTACCTACATCCCAGTTCTTATTCTAGACCCTTTTTTGGGGTCAACCTAAACTAAGACAGGAATTTAGAATTGAATGATCAGATAACTTAGAGGACCTCGTATTCTTTTTAATCCTGCATTTTAATTTCAAAATACTTTCAGTCTTGTTACTTGTTACAAATTTGCACGGTTTGCCCATTGCAGGGATACCATATTTCTGTATACATGCAATGCACACTTTAGTGTTTCAAATCTGCACTTAAGAGCAAAAGCTTTTGAAATCATTTAAAAAACATTTGTTGCTATATGTTGACCTCCTCTAACTATGCATAGTTCACTTGTTAAAAATCCAATAAGAAAGGAAATAATGTGTTTCTTTAACTTGACATTTTGTTCTGCAGGATGTTATTCTTTCCAGAAACTCTGTTTTATGGGACTATTTAAGGAAAGTGTTGATTTGGCATCTGTCATTACAGGTTTCATATACTGTTTTCTTTCTTTTCTGTTTTTTCTTCATTTTTTTTTTTTGCCTTCCAAACTTTTATTTTTTTCTTTATTGATTAAGGTATTACATATGTGTCCTTATCCCCCCATAGCCCGCCCCCCCTTCCTTTCTTTTTAAGGTCAAAACTCAGTGTGCTCAGGAAATTCTCCAAGTGGTTACCAGTGGATTAGTGGCATCCTACCTCCTTTCTCTCATTCAGAGAAGAAAGTGTTATAAGGGCAGCTGCTCAACCCTTTTTTTCTCTCCAAGGTGCCAATTTAGTTAGTACTTAGTAAGGAAACTGATTTGTGTCATAAAATGAACTAGCATGTTTATTTAATTTTTTATTCTAAGCCTCCCCCAAACCCAAATCTCTGAATATCTTGTGTTAAATGACCATTAGTGATGGAAATCATCTTCTGAGGATAGGTATTTATTTAGAAATTCATAAACACCAGGGTGGTAGGGAGAAACAGTAAAACCTGTAGATGTGAATGATCTCTGAAATGCCTTCTAAGCTTTATGCAAATAGCCATGGCTCCTGTCTGCAGCCATGTCTCTCAGATGCATGTGTGCATGTGTGCTGGGGGTCTTATCTGCTTCCTAAAGTGTTTTTGTTAACACCATAATTTTAAATTAAGTTTTTCAGAAAGCTGTTCCTGCTGTACGTTTTGGCATCTAAGATTAGGTCAGTGGCCATAAATCTCATTTATGTACTTAATGCAAAGGAGATACTGCTGCCTTGGGAATCGTGGGAGCCAGATTCCTTACTTTGCCACTCTTACAAGATATTGACATATAAAACAAAATGCCCCCATTTTGTTTTGCAGCTTCCTTCATTTAAAACTTTAAATAAAGAATGTTTATTCAAGGCTCCTTTTCATTCATAAAAATGGAAATGTGCCTTTGTGTCTGCATGAGGAGACTTGTATTCCTGTTCACGAATTCCAGTGATAGATGGCCCCATAAAATCTTTACGTTTGGCTTGTGCAGCTGAGTTCATGACTGAATACAGAATGATAAAGAAGCTTTAGCATTTTGTGAAAAGAAAAGAAATCATGCCTTCTAGATGGCCCTTAAGCTAGCTTTTAACTGCCTGGAAATCAGCTAGAAATGTGTAATCAAACTCGCCATTAAAGGCACAGGGTTCAGTGTAAATCTTTGGGAGCATAATCTGTAAATTAATGCAAAGGGATTCTTTAACATTATTTGGTTTTCATTATACTTGCATGGATGTCTGCCAATCCAAATATATTTATTTTATTTTTTACCTTTCTATCCATTAGAAGTTAAAAGAGAAATGATGGATTGTGGCACTGGCCAGTCTAGCAGCCTATTTCTTTCAACACATCACGGCGTATTTACTGTTTTAGCTATATTGTTTTCAATTTCTGGCAAAAGAGTCAGTTTGTGATCCTGGGTAGAAAATGTCAGTGCTCACATTTCCTGTGGGGTTTTGGCCTTTTTGTGAAAAGGTAGGGGAGAGCTCAATGAATTATGATGCTGTCATCTGAAGAAACCACAGTGTATTTCTTTGCCAAATTTTAGCAAGAGCAGAGCTGATCATCTGCTAGCGCGAGCCTTTCCTGAACCCTCCCAGCAGTTCACTCAGCTGCTGCCTGTTCTCTCTCTGCTGTGAGAATGCAGCCTACAGAAGTCCTTTAACCTTCCCTTTGCAAGGTTAATTGATTTAATAACCCCCCAGCAAGAGAAATTTTGCCTGAGGAATTTAGAAATCTAACTTTAGGAATTTAAACTTTGGGAACTCAGTTTAAATAATATTAAGACTGAGTCACTTCTTACTGTAGTAAATCGTTTATGGAGACTGCATATGCCTTGTATTAATTTTTGGAATTTGACCCTCCTGACATCCTTCACGACTCTATTTCTTTATATTTTATGAAGTAACAAATATTACCAGATAACATTTGTGCATTATAATCTCTGAAATCAATACATTATGAATGTGAATATAGCTATTGTATATTGTCATCATCTGATGCTGTATTTGCCATGTGTAAGTGCTCCTTGATAACCATTAATTTATATTTTCTAATGCCTTTTATTGGCTCCGAAGGAAGTATGCTTGCTTGAACTAATGGTAGTTTGTTCCTACCTATTTGGAACGATTCATAGAAAAAAAAAAATGCTGAGGATTATGACCCATGTGGATTCTTCAGTTTAATTTTTCAGCAATTATTTTGTAATTAGTTTCAAGTGATTTTTTAAGACGTTTTTATCTTTCTTGATAAATAATGTTGAGTCTTTGTTTCCTCTTATCACCTCTTTACCAGCTTTCCTTCTCTGGCCAGCTGCATCCAAGGATTTCTTCTTTCTATAACATGGATTTAGCTAACACACTCTAGTACCTATTCTGTATCAAGGCTGTTCTGGATTCTGAGTACTGCAAGGAAAGGAATAGGCTTATTTTCTGCACTCACAAGATTTAGAATCTAGTGGAAATAATGACCATAATTATGCAATCTAGATTTAAAAGAGAGAGGAATGCTTCCAACCTAGGTTCTTGTTTTTTGTTTTTTGGTTTTTTTGGATTCCAGGTGTCTATGGAGTTACCAGGTGAAGATCGGAGAAAGAAGGAGAAAATGACTGCCTGTCAGAGGCAATAAATATCACTTTGAGGTCTAAAAGCAAGAGAGAGTATGATGCCACAGAGGACTTAAAAATAGTGGCAGAAAAAATTATTACCGTAAGTCAACCTACAAACATGTATTGAGTGTCTATTATGTGTGTGGTATTGTCATTGAGATACAACGACAACTAACGAATAGGTCCTACCTTCAAAGAGCTTACATATAATCTACTGGCAACTGTGTATTCAATTTGTATTAAAGAATTAAGACGGAGAGTTTGGGTTTTATTGTTGTTTGGCAGGAAAAGTAAGCTCTGTAGACTGTTCAAGGAATTAGATCTTATTCCATGAAGACTCTTCCAGATATCTTACCTGTCTTAGCTACATAAAAGGCAGCTGCTTGCAAACTGTCCCAGGTATATTTATGTCCAGATAGGACAGTCTTTACCTTTTCTCAAGGAGGAAACATGGAGCTTGTTATTATTTTTCACGTGTATGTTTCCCTATTTTCATCCCAGTGAGTGGAAATTTTGATAGTTCATGTTATAGCGAAGGTGAATGAATGAGGGCAATCTTCTAAGTTGTGAGAGAGTTTAAATAAACAGGCAGAGTCTCAGCATCATGCCCTGATGGCTGTGAGGCTCCATAAAAGTCGCTTGGTCAAAAGTCATGCAGATGACTAAAAAGGGAAGTGGTATATGGGTAGAAGGTAGTAAGCTTTGATATTAACTGTGGCAAAATAGAGAGTTAACCTAGAGAGTGCATCCACCTCAGTATAAAGTTATTCAAAATACCTTATTAATCTAAAAAACATGGACTTAAAACCTCTGAATCGACTCACCTGTCTCATTTCATAAATGAGGAAACTAAGGTCTGAAAAAGATAGAGACCAAAGTCTCACACCAAGTGAGCATAAGTTCAATGATTCACCACTGTTTATAGAGCCTTCTCTAGAGACTTGAGTCAGGACTTTTTGGGTAGATTATATTTGACTTCAGTAAGTCAGTTTAAGAAAGCTTTTACAAAGTAACTAGATCATACCTGCTAAGTAAGAACTAAAATGTATAATGCTTCAAAACTTGCAACATCTCGAATTGCAGTACAAAAAAGTAGGTAACCAGAAGACAAGATTTAAATGATTAAGGCAGCTTCCTTATACAGAAACTAGAGACCCGGTGCACAAAAATTTCTGCACTGCAGGGGGGGGGGGGGGGGGGGTCCATCCTTCAGCCCGGCCTGTGCCCTCTCACAGTCTGGGACCCCTCAGGGGATGACCACCTGCTGGCTTAGGCCTGCTCCCCAGGGGATTGGGCCTAAGCTGGCAATCAGACATCCCTCTGGCAGCCCGGTAGCCCTCGGGGGATGTTTACTTGCCAGCGGGGAGCAGACCTAATCTGCAGTTGGACATCCATAACGCTGCTGAGGAGGCAGGAGAGGCTCCCACTACCACCGCTGTACTGGCAGCCATCAGCCTGGCTTATGGCTGAGCAGAGCTCCCCCATGTGGGAGCGCACTGACCACCAGAGGGCAGCTCCTGCATTGAGCGTCTGCCCCCTGGTAGTCAGTGTGTGTCATAGTGACCAGTCATTCCCAGTCTTTCTGCTGTTAGGGTCAGTTTATATATTACCCTTTTACTATATAGGATAGAGGCCTCGTGCACGGGTGGGGGCTGGCTGGTTTGCCCTGAGGGGTGTCCCAGATTAGGGTGGGGGTCCCGCTTGGGTGCCTGGCCAGCCTGGATGAGGGGCTGATGGCTGTTTTCAGGCCAGCCAGCAACTGAAGCTCCCAGCCTCTCCTTTTTTTCTTTTTTCTTTTTTTATTCTGGGATTTATTTACCTTCTATAATTGAAACTTTGTGGCCATCACTGGAGCTAAGAGCCGGGCTCCTGCTCGCTCCAGCTCTGTGGCCACGGCCTGCTGAAAGCAGGTATCTGGGGTTTGTTTAGCTTCTATAATTGAAACTTTGTTGCTTTCGGAGCTCAGAGCTGGGCCGCGGCAGGCGGGGAACCTTGGCTTCCTCCATCACTGGAGCAAGCAAGCCTCTTGCTTGCTTCAGCTGCGTGGCTGCCGGCCGCCATCTTGGTTGGGTTAATTTGCATATCATGCTGATTAGCCAATGGGAGGCATAGTGAAGGTATGGTCAATTACCATGTTTGTCTATTATTAGATAGGATTAAGGACATGTTACTCGGCCTTTGCATCTTGGAATTTAGCTTGCCTATAACATTCTTCTCCCAGATATTGGCATGCTTCACCTTCCTTCTCAGGAAGACCTGCTGTGGCCAGTCTATAAATGCCACACAGCCACACTAGTACTTCATCTACCGCTGCCTTGTCTTACATGTCTTGTTAACACTCATCCCTATCTAACATGGATATATTTTACTTATTTTGCTTTGCACACGCTCTATGGTCCTCAGCTAGAATATAAGCTAGAGAGGGGGTGGTAAAGATTCTGGCACTCTGAAGGTACTTAATAAGTATTGAATGCAGAAAAAAATTTATAAGATCACTTTCCTCATTTAAAAGCAATTAAAAGTAAAACATGATTTAGAAATTATGTGTAAAGTTTAGTATTACCATGCACATAATTTCTGGAAGTTTTATTGTTAGCTGCAACAGATGGTTATACTCAAGAATAGGATGAAATATTTAAGCTATTAAATATTTGAATTAAATGCCTAAAACATAATGTTACATTTTTATGCATAGATAAGAAAAAATCAGTGTTTACAGAGGACACACAATAAAAAGTAAAGTGAGAGGTAGAGTAAATTTATACATGTTTAATCTTAGAAGATACCAACAGTTGTCTACAGCTGTGTTGGTTTCCACTTCCACTGGCAATGTATTGTTTTTGCTCCACATTCTTGCCAGCACTTGGTATTGTCGGTCTTTTCAATTTTGTCTATTCTAATGGGTATGTTGTGGTATCTTATGATGGTTTTAATTTCCATTTCTCTAATTGCTAAAGAGATTGAATGTCTTCTTACATTTTATTGGCCATTTTGATAATCATTTTTATAAAATGCCTGTTTAAGTGTCTTGTCTAGTTTTGTATTGAGCTGTCTTTTCTTTTTATTGATTTACATGAGTTTTTTATTGATTTACATGAGATCTTTGTCGAATATATCTGCTGAAAATACTTTTTCTCATTCTGTACCTTGCCTTATCACTCCCTTAATGGTGTCTTTCTTGAACAGAATTTGCTAATTTAGTGTAGTTCAGTTGATCATTTTTTTCCTTATGGCTAATACATTCAATGTCCTATTTAAGAGAACATCCTCAAGCCCACGGCCATAAGGAAATGTTATGTTATGTTATGTTCTAGAAGCTTTATTGTCTGCCGTTCACATTTAGACCTACAGTCTCCCCAGAATTGGTATTTGTGTATGGAGTAATGTAAGATTCAGATTTTATGTTTTTCATAAGGATATAACATTGAACCATCACCACTGATTGAAATGACAGTTGTTGTTTCAGTGCTCTCCTGTGTTGCCTTCTCATAAATTAAGAATTTTTGGAACTGTGTCCTTGTTTCCAAATTCTTTTTTTTTTTCTTTTCTGTTGGTTGATTTGTCCATCTTTTTTCTAGAACCACACTATCTAAATTATAGTGGCTTCTAATTATTGTCTTGATATCTAGTAGAATAAATCCTCCAGCTTTGTTAGTCAAAACTCTCAGCTCTTTTTAGCCTTTTGCACTTCTATGAACATTTTAGAATCAGTATGTCAATTTCAACCAAAAATAATGCTTGAATTTAGATTAGGAAAACATTAAATATGTAAACTAGGGCAGAATTGACATTTCTGCAATACTAGGACTTCTAATTCATGAACAATGTATACCTCTTATTAAGGGTTTCTATTGGCTTATTTAATTTATCTTGGATTTAAGCAATATATAAAGCAGGACATTTGTAAACTAAAGATTAGGGGCAGTGGCAACGTGGGAAAGATGGACTCTGGCGGGCTGGGCAGTTATTGAATTCCGGGTGGTAGAAAAACTCCATCAGCACCTTGCTCTCAAAGCAGCCTAATGTGCCGTCTAAACCCAGGCGGAAGCCACAAGTATGGGGCTCTCTCTCTGATGGAGAGATTCTCAGAGGTGGATCTGGTGCCAGAGACGTGGGCTTGGGTGGCCTCACAAGAGGCGTGAGTGCATCCAAAAGATCAGTGACCTACATGAACTGGCTGGGGACATGCAGAGCTCAGACAATCAGAGCCTCTTCTCAAACCAAGAAGGAAAAGGTTTGTCACGTGGACTGAGGGCATATAGTACAGCTAGCAGTAATTAGGAATCTAGATTCTTATCCATCAACATAAACTGATAACCAAGAATCGCCAAGAATGTTAGGAAAATCAACATAGGCTCAGGAGACAGGCATCACATTCAACACACAAAAATAATTTAACCATTTGGGAATGTGAGTTCATATGAGAAGCAAAAGAAATCTATTATCATTAGTATTTGATAAATGAGGGAAGATGTAGCTGAAGGGCTGCTGGGAAAGTGATTCAATTATCAGGTTAAATAAAAAAAATCTTAGTATTTGGATAAATAATAGCAAGAACAGGTCTAAATATCAGCTTAGTGAACTGGAAGTTGAAGTTGAGGAATTTTTATATAACCCAATGCAAATTTACAACAATGTGAAAAATATAGGAATTCGTTTCATTGGGTGCCCTTTATGTTTCTTTTTGGGGTTTACAGTTTCTTCAGCTTCATGTGATGGTATGTGTATGTTCAGTCGTCAGAAGATAGGACATAGGAAATGTTCGAATTCATAAAGGGAACTGTTAGAATGCATTGAGAATACAGAATGGTTCTGTATTTAATGAATGTATGCACCTATCTTTATTATATTCTTTACCCTATTTTTATTGGGTTTAAGGAAAACTAGGGATCTATTTTTCCCTCTTATTCTCCTTGCTCCTATGATTAGCAATTTCCACTTATAGTTCTTTTGGAAAATGACTTAAAACTTTATGTGATACACTTATATCTCTACTAATGTAACATCTTCAAACATTCTCTCTTATCTCCTCACTATTAAGAGTAAGGAATTAGCTAAATTTTATTTAATATTTACTATATGGCAGACTCTGTAGTAACTCATTTATCTCTATAAGCCTGCGAGTTAAGTACTGTTGTCATCCTCATTTCGCACATAATGAAACTGAGGCTCCTTGAAATGAACTAGGCCAAGATTACATGAGTAGGTGGTTGGTGGGGTGCCCATAAGCACACTGGATCTTAAGCTTCTGGTTTTAACCTCTATGCTATATGGCCTCTCCACAGGTCAGTGATTCACCTATATTGTAAGCCTGTTACTGAAGAATTAGATAAAATGAACGTGCTTTTCTCAAGCTATTTAGTTATGAAATTTTAAGTGAGAAGCATAAGTGTGAAAATTTGTCATGTTATAAAATAAATCATTTCTGCCCTGGCCGGGTCAGTTGGTTGGAGCATCGCTCCATGCACCAA
Source organism: Myotis myotis (assembly GCF_014108235.1). NCBI lineage: Eukaryota > Metazoa > Chordata > Mammalia > Chiroptera > Vespertilionidae > Myotis > Myotis myotis. The sequence goes on along the minus strand of NW_023416313.1, from coordinate 154,268,184 downwards.
AATGTTGCCAGGTTGCCGGTTAGATTCCTGATCTGGGCACATACCTAGATTGCTGGTTTTATTCCCCCAGGTGTGTGTGTGGGGGGGGGGGGGTGCACATGTGGGAGGCAATGTGGGAGGCGACCAATTGATCTCTCTCTCTCTCTCTCTCTCTCTCCCCCTCCCTCCCTCTCTCTCAAAATCAGTAAGAACATATCCTCAGGGGTGAGAATTGAAATAAATTATTTCCAGTGACATTCTCACAACAATGGTTCTGCAGTGCTGAAGCAAAGCAAATACTAGATGGATTCTGGTGCTGCATTTTGTTTTCAATTAGTGGCTGTGAAAATAATCTCAGCGTTGTTAAAGCAGCTCAACAGTGGACTAACTTTACACCATTAATCCTTACTTATAAATAAACTCATCTTGGGCGAATAATACATTAAAATGAAGTGATACAGCTTAAGGCCTTTGTTAAAGTGTCTAAATGTACCAGTAACTAAAGAGGTCATGTGGCAACTGCACTATTTTGGAAAGCTACTGACTTTAGGAACAAAGTAATTCCGACAAAGTCACCTCTGCTGTTCAGATTTGGAAGTTTGATGGCAACCTACATTCCCTTTGTAAACAGAAATATCCCAAGAAAAAAAGAAAACAAAATCTTTTCCCCTCCTTCCCAAATGGCACATTTTCTTGGCTGTTTTCCCATAAATATGTTCATTGAAACAAAACCCAAAAAATGTTTAATGCCAGAACATAAAAATAAAATCCTCTTTAAGAAAGCTGATTTAAAGGCATTCATAGGAAAATGACACATCTAAAGGATGTTAAACCCTAATAACATCATCCTTAAATAAAATATTTTTAAATGCCATAATCAGAACTTGACCTTAACTTTTTAAAAGCCCAATTTAATTACTTTATGTGTATACTATGTAAGATTTGAAGAAGAGTTTAAAGTTTTTCTCAAACTCACTTCAGAGCATTGTCTTCATTATTTTTCCTTTATGCTTTTACTATACTTAAATACTATTTGAGTGAAATTTTTTAAAATTCAGTGAAAATACAGATGTTTCCAAAGACATTGATAAATTCATTCAGAAGAGTATTTGGATTCCTTTGATCAAGTATATGTAACCTGAGATTAACATGATTTTTAGAGGTATATAATATAGTTCAAAACAAAGGAACAAGTCAATAATATCATTTCCTACCAGTCCAGGGTATGCCCCAGAATATCTGACAGTTTGGAAAATATGGGAGAAAAAATTGAAAGACATGGAAGAAAATTCTGGAGGTTTCTTTTTCAAATAAGCAGAGCAGAAACGTGATGGAAGAGAGATAATTTTTGAAAATAGAAGAAATTACCCTTGGTTTGAAAAGACAAATCATGCAGATTAAAACCCCCATGCAAAATGATGCTTTGATGCTCTCAGAGTTATATTCCACCACTCCAAGGAAAAAGAGAAGTTCAGTAATGCAGAAATGGTAGTGAGAGAACATCTTAAGTAACATAGATGTGACATGACCAAATTTACTAGGAGATGGTAGCAGAGCACATTGAGAAACAGGAAGAAGTGTTACTTCTGGGTGAATACAATTATATTGAGAGGATGTCTTTCAGGAACTTCATGCTATTGGCATGGATACTTTCTCTTTTTCTTACTTTCATGTTGAAGGATTAGCACATAGGAAAAAGCACGAATAGAATATACCGACTGATGAATTTTTATGAAGTGTTCTCACCTGTGTAACTGCTGTCCAGGTCAAGACGGAAAACATTGGGGGGGCAGAAGTCCTCCCTTGGCTTTGTGCCCTTCCCACCCTTCACCCAATTAGCTCTCTCTATATAAAAATATTTGGAATGTGTTCTTATGTATTCTGTTTTGCCTGATTTCTTTCGTTTTATTTCATGCATCAATAAGGATCTTTGGTTCAAATATGTATGCATTTTTATTGTGTGGAATTGTATTTTTAAAGCAGTTGAAACAATATGCACTCGCACCAGCAGTGTATTAGAGTTCTAATTGCTTCCTAGCCTCACCAACACTGTATTATCATTCTTTTTAATATTTGCCATTCTACTGAGTATACAGTGGTATCTCATTGTATTTCAGTCCTCTGAGCATGTTTTCTAGCCATTTGGGCATCCTCTTTTATAAAGTGCCTGTTTGTCTTGTACGTCCTCCTATAGGATTACCTGTCAAAGTTTTTAGTTAATTGGTCAGAGTTCTTTTGCTCTTCCAGATGTGAGCTCTTTATCAGATATGTGTGTTGCAATATGATCTTTTATAATATAGCTTCCCTTTTCACTCTCTTAATGGTGTCCTTTGGTGAACAATTTGTTCCTTTTCTTGTCTTTTGAGATGAATGCTTTCTGTGTCTCATTTAAGAAAAATCTTCCCTATTTCAAGGTCATGAAGACCATGTTACCTTCCAAAAGCTGTATTATTTTGTCTTTCACACTTCAAATATAGTGGACATCTTGTTAAATTCCTATTTTAAAACTTTGAACCAATTTATAGACCTTCTAAAGTGTGCATGAGCATTCCGGTGTCCTAATACATTTGCCAAAGCTTGCTCAAACTGGCTACTATTAATGTCTTTTATTTTTACCAACATAGTGAGGAATAACTTTTTATTATTGTTGAAATTTATGAAATATTCAAGACATACAAAATGATAAAAATATTATATATTAAAAAGTACACCCAAATACCCATAACCCAGATTTTTCTTTTTAAGTATAGGTTGAAATAGAGTCTTCTAAACTCTTTGAAAATCATGGTCAATTATCTCTTGTTTATAAAGTTAGTGTGATTCTAACAGTCACTGGCAAAGTAAATGTTCATAAGTGGTTGTCTTGAATCATTTTGGGGATGAGAGGTTTACGTATGCATGCATAAATAACATTTCTCCTATGAATTAACTTCTAGGATGAAAACTGTGTTTCTAGGTGGAAATCCCTCACTTTAAAACTTTTGGCATTAAAGAATCATGAACCTAGATGGTCCAATGAATTAATGTGAAGGAAAATCTCCCAAGAATGAAAAAGCAATAGAGTATGTCTTGATGCTCCCAGAGGACACTAACCCAGGATAGACTTGTTCTGAAAAAAAGATTGGCCACATATCTGTTTCTTTTAGGAGCTACTGAATCGCTCTTTCAACATTCATTGTTGAAAGACCTTCAACTTCTGGGAAGTTATAGATGACTAGAGGCCGGGTGCCCAGATTTCAAGAGGGCGCAGGCCAGGCCGAGGGACCCCACCAGTGCATGATCATGCGGGGAGGGTCCGCAGGATGGCTCCAGGGCGTGTCCGACCCATCTCTCTCAGTCCCGATCAGCTGGACCCCAGCAACAAGCTAACCTACCGGTCAGAGTGTCTGCCCCCTGGTAGTCAGTGCATGTCATAACTAGTGGTTGAGCGACCTTAGCATATCATTAGCATATTACACTTTGATTGGTTAAATGGACTACTGGAGGACCAGACACTTAGCATATTAGGCTTTTACTATATAGGATAGTGGAGCTTTCAGCCCATCTCTTATCTACTACCATTTGGGAGTAGCTGCAGGTAAGCAAGACATGCAGTATCCCAGTATAGCAGTGCAAAGACATAGTGCCTCAAAGCATCAGGAGTGGAAGCAGCTCCACCCCAAGTGTTTGCTGGTAGCAGGGAAACCAGCCAGGCATTGCCTGCAAGTGGAACAGAACACCCTTATAACCTGCCCATTCTCTTCAGGGTGTAAGTAGCTCTGAGTGGAGAACCCCAAATCCAAAAAGTAGGTAGTTTGTATAACACATAAATTCCAATTCCAGATCTCTCTTAAGCTATCAGACACTATTTAAACCATAGATATGAGAAAAGATTCTAATTCTCTTTATTACTTTTAGACAAAGAGAAGTTGTTAGAAGTATTTTAACATGGAAGATTTAAACACCCTTCCTCTTAGCAGTAACCTCCATCTCTTAGTGTAAATGCTATTGGGTGCCATATTTATCAAAGGATCACCAAACAGAAAGGATTGGCAAGAGCTTGTCTGGGTAAATCTATACTCCTCAGCAGAATTTTACTTGAATTCATGAAAATAACAGTCTAATTTTCTTTGAAATATACAAAAAAAGAAACTTGAAATCTTTCCAATAGCAAATGTTTCATAATTCTTGAAGCAAGAAGTTCTTTTTAAATGGGTTTTTAAAATATTTTAATACTAAATCTTTAAATTTCCTAAGGGATTTCACCTTAACCATTTATCTTTGATTATCTTTCAAGTATTAAATTGCATGTCATGCTATATCACTTCAGAATAATTTTAATTCATTTTTTTAGTACTTTAAGAAAGTTGAGTAAGTGAATTCAGTGGCCACCAAAAGAAATGAATCTGGCATCACAAGAATGGCTTTTGGTGGAACTAGGCAAATTGGTTATTATATCAATGTGTAAGAATAAAATAATATTTTATTTATTGATTTTAGAGAGAGAGAGAGAGAGAGAGAGAGAGAGAGAGAAACATTGATTTGTTCCACTCAGTTGTGCAGATATTTTTTTTTTATTTTGAATGACTTTATTTATTTATTTATTTATTTTTTTTATTAGTTAAGGTATTACGGATGTGTCCTTATCCCCCCCCCCCATTAACCCCCAACCTCCATTTTTTCTATTTCTTTTATCTTCTATATTCATAATTAGCTGCTTAGTTATCTTCTAAGCATTCTTTGTATGAAATTATTAATTCTATTTTGAACATCCTTAGAGGGAGATACTTTATTTCAAGTTTCCTAACAATTAAGATCTATGAAGTCAATGATCATCCCAGGATTAAGTTCAAGAATTTTACTGCCCTTTTTTGTTTGTTTGTTTTTTGTTTTTGTTTTTGTTTTTGTTTTTTTTAATATATTTTATTGATTTTTCACAGAGAGGAAGGGAAGGGGATAGAAAGTTAGATTGATAGAATCAACATTGATGAGAGAGAAACTTCGATCAGTTGCCTCTTGCATACCCCCAACTGGGGATGTGCCCGCAACCAAGGTACATGCCCTTGGCCAGAATCGAACCCGGGACACTTCAGCCCTCAGGGCGATGCTCTATCCACTGAGCCAAACCCGTCAGGGCTGTTTTCTGTTTTATTATTCATATTTAGCCTCCTCAGATGCAGTTCTGGCTTCCTGGGTTTTTTTAATTTCCATTTCAACTACATTTTTTAAACAAAAATTTTTTTGTGATGGCATGTTTGATATTGATGATTTTTTAAAATTTTTAATCTATATTGTTTCTTGGTTTCATGAAGATTTATCTCATTATTTTCTAGAGTTTGGAGAAAGCAAAGGTCTGAGAAGTAAAGGGATTCTGGGATCTAAAGGGAAAATTAATATTGAAGAGTTGCTCTGGTAGTGAGGTGAAGAAGGAATCTTCGTGGTACAAGAGCATTCTTTGTCTTACTCCTTCAGCTGACCTCTGTACCTCCAGTGTGTGGTCATTTTTACATGGTCTAATTTGGCCTTGTTTTCCTTATCCTTAAACTAATAGTTTCACACATAATCTCACTTAATCAAACACCAGATATTTTGTTTGTTTATACAAGACTAACCAAGAATATTTACTAGGATTTAATTATCTTTTCCAATAATTGTAAAATATATAATCTGCAAATTAAAAAGTGAAAGAAGATAATAATAATAAAGATCAGAGTGGAAGTAAATGACATAGAGACCAAAAAAAAAAAAAAAAAGTCAATAGAAACAAGAGCTGGTTGTTTGGAAGGATAAACAAGATTGATGAACTTCTAGCCAAGCTCACCAAGAAGCAAAGACAGGGGACCCAAGTAAACAAAATCAGAAATGGAAGAGAGGAAGTAACAACCGACCCCATGGAACTACAAAAGATTGTAATAAAGTACTATGAACAACTTCATTCCAACAAACGGGACAACCTAGATAAAGTGGACATATTCCTAAAAAATACAATCTTCCAAAACTCAATCAGCAAAAATAAAATAATCTGAATAGGCTGATAACTAAGGAAATTGAAGCAGTAATCAAAAACACTTGCAGCAAACAAAAGCCTTGGGCCAACGGCTTTACAAGGGAGTTTTACCAAACATTCAAAGAAAAAGTAAAACCTACCCTCCTCAGACTATTTCAAAAAATTCAAGAGGAAGGAGCACTTCCAAGCTCTTTCTATGAAGCCACCATTACCCTAATTCCAAAACCAGATAAAGACACTACAAAGAAAGAGAATTACAGTCCAATATCCCTGATGAACATAGATGCTAACATCCTGAACAAAATTCTAGCAAATCAGATCCAACAGTACATCCCATATCCAAGTGAAATTTATTCCAGGGATGCAAGGCTGGTACAATATCCACAAATCAATAAATGTGATACATGACATAAACAAATTGAGAGAGAAAAATCACATGATCATATCAATTAATACAGAAAAAGTATTTGGCAAAATACAACACCCTTTTTTGATAAATCTCTCAGCAAAGTGGGAAGAGAGGTCATACCTCAATATAATAAAAGCCTTATATGACAAACCTACCACCAACATCATAGTCAATGGGCAAAAATTAACACCATTTCTCCTAAGAACAGGAATAAGACAGGGATGCCCACTTTCACCATTCCTGTTCGACATAGTGCTGGAAGTGCTAGCCATAGCAATCAGACAAGAAGAAGAAATAAAAGACATCTGAATTGGAAAAGAAGAAGTAAAACTGCCATTATGTGCTGCTGATGTGATATTGTACATAGAAAACCTTAAAGACTCCATCAAAAACTACTAAATTTAATTAATTAATTCAGCAACATAGCAGGATATAAAATTAACAACCAGAAATCTATGGCATTTTTATACACCAATAATGAACTCACAGAAAGAGAAACTTAAAAAATCCCATTACCATTGCAACAAAAAAATTTTAAGATACCCAGGAATAAACTTAACTAAGGAAGTAAAAGACCTATACTCAGAAAACTATAGGACATTGAAAAAAGAGATAGAGGAAGATATATACAAGTGGAAGAATATACCGTGTTCATAGATTGATAGAATCAACATCATTAAAATGTCCATACTACCCAAAGCAATCTATAGATTCAATGCAATCTCCATTAAAATACCAATGGCATATTTCACAGACCTAGAACAAACTCTCCAAAATTTTATATGGAATAAAAAAAGACCCTGAATAGCTGAAGCAATCCTGAGAAAAAAGAACAAAGTTGGTGGGATCACAATACCAGATATCAAGCTGTATTACAAAGCCACTGTTCACAAAACTTCCTGGTACTGGTGCAAAAACAGACACATAGACCAATGGAACAGAACAGAGAACCCAGAAATCGACCGAAACCAATATGCTCAATTGATATTTGACAAAGGAGGAAAGAGCATACAATAGAGTGAAGATAGCCTCTTCAATAAATGGTGTTGGGAAAATTGAACAGATACTTGCAAAAAAATGAAACTTGACCACCAACTTACACCATACACAAAATCTCAAAATGGATAAAAGACTTAAACGTAAGATGGGAAACCATAAAAATCTTAGAAGAATACAGAGGAAGCAAAATATCAGAGCTAACTTGTAGCAATGTTTACTGACACAGCTCCTAGGACAATGGAAACTAAAGAGAAAATAAAAAATTGGGACTACATCAAAATAAAAAGCTTCTTCACAGCAAAAGAAACCACCAACAAAATAACAAGAAATCCCACTGCATATGGGAAAACATATTTGCCAATGAGACATGAGATAAGGGTTTAATCTCCAAAATTTATAGGGAACTCATACAATGAAACAAAAGGAAGATAAACAATCAAATCAAAACATGGTCAAAGGGCCTAAATAGACACTTTTTGAAAGTGCACATACAGAAGGCCAAGAGACATATGAAAACATGCTCAAAGTGACTAATCATCCAAGAGATGCAAACCAAAATGAAAATGAGATACCATCTCACACCTGTCAGAATGGCTATCATCAACAAAGGACAAGTGCTGGCGAGGATGTGAAGAAAAGGGAACCCTCATACACTGCTAGTGGGAATGCAAACTGGTGCAACCTCTGTGGAAAACAGTTTAGAGTTTCCTCAAAAAATTAAAAATGGAACTCCCATTTGACCCAGTATCCCACTCCTAGGAATAGATCCCAAGAAATCAGAAACACCAATCAGAAAAAACATATGCATTCCTATGTTCATAGCAGCACAATTTACAATTTATAAGATTTGGAAACAGCCTTTCTACACAATGGAATACTACGCTGCTGTAAAAAAGAAAGAACTCTTACCATTTGCAACAGCATGGATGGAACTGGAGAGCATTATGCTAAGTGAAATAAGCCAGTCAGAGAAAGGTAAATAACACATGAGCTCACTCATTTGTGGAATATAATGAACAGCATAAACTGATGAACAAAAACAGAGCCAGAGACACAGAATCATCGAACAAACCATCAAATCTCAGAGGGAAAGCAGGGAAGATGGGAGGTGGGGGAATAAGATATTGACCAAAGGACTTGTGTGTATATAAGCATAATCAATGGACACAGACAATGGTGGGAGGGGGTGAAGGCCAGGGCTTGGGGGTGGGGGCAGGCTGGGAGAGGACAATGGGGAGAATAGGGACATATACAATACTGTCAACAATAAAGAATTTTTAAAAAATAAAAAGTGAAAGAAGAACAGAAAAATTTTATAGGAAGTTTTCTAGAAATAGATATTTATTTAATTTATATGCAGAACACTATACTAGGGAGATAATAATTTTAAAAAGAAATAAAGCAAAAATACATTTTTCTTGACTCATTGTGATATAAAAATAATTCTTCTCTAAAACAGACCAAGGCCCATCACAAGTAGATAGCAGAAAATGATTTAGTAATAAAATGCTTTGATACTTAACAGGTATTAGATAAAGGGCTGGTCAGAATACTGTGGCACTGACCAGGGAAATTGGCACATTCTCCAAGATCTCTGCCTTGCCCTATTCCAGGTGGCCAGTGAGCAGCACCCAGCCATAAGCCCCCTGCCCCATCTGCCTACAGAACTAGTGGAGGACAGTGACCCAGCATATGAGAAGCGCTTTTCCCATTAGGCAGATGAGGTCAGACGTGCTCTTCCAGTGCTGAACACTTAAGGGTACAAGCACCTGACATCTACCAGTCGTTCCACTATGTAGGCAACACGAAGATTACAACTTCCATCACAGACCAGTGCCTTTCAAACCCAGCGTTGTTGCTGCCTTTTTCCCCAACGACTGGCTAGTTCCATTTTTCACTTTGTTTTGCTTTCAGCAGATTTTCTCAGACCTTCTCCTGTTTTCCATCTTTTCTTCCAACTTCTGGTGAATTTCAATACATTTTTAAAAAATCTTGATACGGGAGAGGGGGGAGGAGCTTGGATTGCTTCCCTGTGCCCACCCCCTGTGTGGAATTGTCTTTCCCACTCACTCTTGTTCTTATTTTAATACCAATTGCTATGTTTCCAAACAATCCTTGTAGGGAGTATGTGCCTAGCTGTGGCCGGCTCTGGTTGGAGATGGTGCAGTTGTATTGCACAGGTGCTAATATAATAACAACAACAAAAAAATGACATGGAAAGAAAAAAAAGACCAAATAAAAAGCTAGTTTGAGGATGAGGACAATCTGTTCTCTGGAGACTCCTGCCTCATTCGGGAGCATTGGGGGTTATTTTTTGTATTGTGTTTGTGCTTTGTTCCCAAGGAGAGGTTCTTAGCCCCCTTTTGTAGGACTGCTCCCCACCCCCACCATACTGCCCAGTTGGTTTAGAAAAGTTTTTCTCTATTTTAAAACAAAAACAATAAATATATCTACACTAATAAAAGACATAGATGCTAATTGAACGTACCTTCACCACACCCATCAGCAAATCAGAAGAGTATGCTAATTAACCCAACAAAGATGGCCGTTAAATTTGCATAGTGCAGGCAGGGCGAGACAGCGGCATCCGCCGGCCTGCCCGGCCACCATCTGGGCCTGCTATCTGCGACCTGACCTGGGGCAGCGGGGCAGAACAGCAGCGATCCACCGGCCCTCCCAGCTGCCATCCGGGCGTCCTGTGTGCGACCCGACCTGTAGCGAAGGCTGAAGATAGTGTAGAAGGAAGCCAAGCGCTGCAGAAGGGAGCAAAATGGCAGAGAAGGGAACGGAGACGGGAGCGGAGCTGAGGCAGCAGACACAAAAGGGAGTGAGGCAGCAGAGTTGGGAGGGAGCGAAGTGGCGGAGAAGGGAGGGAGCAAGGCAGGGGAGAAGGGAGCGAAGCCCACCCTTCTCTGCTTCAGTCTGGCCTCAGGAAGCCCTATTCTTGCAGGAATCTTCCTGCAACAAGCCTCTAGTGCAGGGGTGGGCAAACTTTTTGACTCGAGGGCCACAATGGGTTCTTAAACTGGACCGGAGGGCCGGAACAAAAGCATGGATGGAGAGTTTGTGTGAACTAATATAAATTCAAAGTAAACATCATTACATAAAAGGGTACGGTCTTTTTTTTTTTTAGTTTTATTCATTTCAAACGGGCCGAATCCAGCCCGCGGGCCGTAGTTTGCCCACGGCTGCTCTAGTGTGTGTGTGTGTGTGTGTGTGTGTGTGTGTGTGTGTGTGTGTGTGTCTTTGATACCCTTACAAATTATGCTCTTTATTTTAGAATTCTGTCCCACTATATGACTCCCTCAGACTAGGAAGAAATCAGCCAAATCGTATGAAGAGGACCAGCCTCGGATAGGACCATGGAATTCTAGGGCAGGTACCTTCAGCACGTGAGTCAAGGCTCAGTAGTGTTCATTGCTGTAGATGAAGGCCAAGAAAAGAACATAGTTTTAACTTGGGAAGACCCCAGCATTGTTTTCCATTCCGTCCTTCCCATTTCTGATCAATTTCTATGACTCTTCTCTATCTTTTGGATTAGTATTCTTCACTCCACTGTCTCACTACCTCCAGATGAAAGAGCTGTGCACAGTAGGATCATGGAATTCTAAGGAAGGCTTCCTTAGCAGAGAGTGTTTGGCAATGCTAATTGCTATCTGGGAGTAGGAATTGATAAGATGGCTATGAAGGGTAGGAGGGAGGTGAAATGAGGGAGATATGTTGGAGATAGGGATGATTTTTTATCTGTTGTAGGAGAAGAGAAGAGAAGAGCCCACAGGACAAAGATTGGAGAAGAACGAGGGAAAGAGTGGGGGAGGGGCACTTCTTATGCTGAAGCAAAGTTAAAGCAGAACCTGAATGAATTCAATAAAATGTTATTGGAGAGTTGGAATTAAGATGGATGGTGCTATCAGGTAAACTAGGAGGTGCTATCAGGTTACATTTGTTTAGTTACTCAGATAATTCCAATGAAATTATATAGAAATTTATATACTGGTTCAAGAGAGCTGACTGAATATATTGGGAGGTTTTATCTTTCCTTCCTACCAAAATCCCATTGAAATGACAGAAGATCTATAAAACAGTAATAAGTAATAAATCCATAGCAACTTCAGAAAGCAGGGAAGAGTGCCATCGAAAGTGAAGATTTCTGGGCGCTATAAAGCACGTAGGTTAAGATTGATGGCATATCCCAAACAGGCCTGCAGTGCCACAGAGACGGAAGATATCCTCTAACACAAAGGAACCTTAACTAAGCCCAAGGTTAAAGGCTGCAGAGAATTGAGAGGAATGGGCTATGTATGTCTGGGTGGCTAGTTAATTACAGGATGGTGGAACAATCACACCAGTGCCCTGCTCTCCAAGTAGCTGGCTCTACCAAAAATTTGGAAATCCAAATATAATTTGGGAGGATCTTAAAGGAGATTTTGATGACATATGGTATCCCTGATTAATAAACCAAAGGACAAGCACGTGTACCCACCCAAAAGACATGCTGTGTACACAGCCAGCCTGACACTGTGGCCAGAACCATATAATCATCGTCCCTCTCAGAGCCCGGTGAATGCTGTCACTTGAAATACATTCCAGTAACTATGCTCAGTAATCAAGATCCTTGCTTATATATAAAAATAGATCACCAAGAACCAAACATTCTAGAATAACCAACACAAGTACAAAGAGGCATCAAACTCAATACATGAAACAATGTCACCTTTGTGGAAACAAAATTAATTAGGGAAATAGAAAACTTAAAGATTATTTTATTTAATATCTTTAGTGACATTCAGGTGGATAATAGCTTATTTTTTTTAAATTGCTGTGAAAATGAAAGATTAGTGATTTTTTTTTAAAAAATCACTCAGGCTGAATACAAGAAGCAATAGGCTAAAGAACAGTTTAGTGAACTGGAAGGTTAAATAGAGTAATTTTCACATAACACCATGTAAAATGGCAAAGAAGTGAAAGTATAAAAATTTTTTTACATGCAATGTCCATTCTTTTCCTTTTTGGGCTTGCAGATTCTCAGCTTCGTTGCAATTCTTATTTTTTCTTTCTCAATCTTGCTTTATACCCTTCAGAAATTCTATGTTGGTAGTACCCCTCTAACTTTGCAGCTTGACTACAGATATAATTTTAGATTTATATTTCTGCTGTCACCCTGGAGGACGAGGAATGATGGTTTAGGTTCCCTCAGTTACCTTGAACTATAGTAATGATTACCCTGTTTTGGTAGGGGGGAGGGGGTTGTTTGTTTATTTTGCTTTGTTCCTTTCAATTTGGCTTATTTGTATGTGAAGAGACTATATTGCCAGGAGAAGCACTTTTTTCCATAGATTGCCTTGTCCACCACAGTGACATAAAGATTGGTGATGGATTCTCTCATCCCAAAGAGATTTTGCATGTTCCCAGAATTTCTCATTGGACACCTGCTAGCATTGGATTTTATAGTCAGTCTATCAAGATTAGTAGATTTCAGCTTTTTTTTGTTTTATACATTATTTCACATGTAAAAACTTAATAAAAATCATGCCATGCAGATTTTTGGTAATTGAGAATGAATATAAATTTATTTTATAGTACATTTTAAATGTTTAAAAATGATTTCTCGGTCAGTTTCTTCAGTGAAAACTTCTGATGATTCTTATTTGTTGTAGTCTTAGTTTAGGATATGAAGTAATAATATTTATTACATTTTAGTTATTGGTTTCTAGCTTAATTAAATTGTGGTCAAAGAATATACTTTTGATGATTTTAGTTTCTTGCAATTTGTTGAGGCTTGCTTCATGGCCCAGCACATAATCCGTTTGGGTAAATGATCCATATGCACTTATAAAGAATGTGTATTTTATCAAGTTCAGTGCAGTGTTGTATATATGGCAATTTAAAAAGGTTTGTTAAAAGTATTCTTTAAGAACTTCTGTATCTTTGCTGATTTTTTCTTTCTTTATCAGTAATTCAGAAGAGGTGGTTATACAGATTTGTCCTGACCTTTACATTTTTTCAAATTTTGCTCGACATTGGAAGATATGTGAAAGCAAAGTTAGAATTATTTTATCTTCCTGATGGGTTTTCTTTTATTATACAACCACTTTATTTTTTGGTATTTCTTTTTATTCTTTTTTAAAAATTTATTGTTCAATATATTACACATGTCCCTTTTTTCTGCACTGACCCCCTCAGTCCCATCCCCACCCCCTCCAAGCCTTCCCCACACTATTGCCTGTATCCATGGGTTATGCATATAAGCATATAAATTCTTTGATTAATCTCTTCCCACCCCCCACCCCAGTCATCCCTTTGAGATTCATCAGTTTGTTCCATGCTTCTGTATCTCTTGATCTATTTTGTTCATCAGTTTATTTTGTTCATTAGATTCCACATATGAGTGAGATTATGTGATACTTTTCTTTCTCTGACTGGCTTATTTCGCTTAGCATAACACTCTCCAGTTCCCTCCATGCTATCTCAAAGGATAAGAGATTCTTCTTTTTTAAAGCTGCATAGTATTCGATTATGTATATGTACCATAGCTTTTTTTATCCACTCATCTACTGATGGGCACTTGGGCTGTAACTAGACCACCAACCTACACCATATACAAGGATAAACTCAAAATGGATAAAAGACTTAAATGTAAGTCATGAAACCATAAAAACCCTAGAAGAAATCATAGGCAGCAAAATCTCAGACATTTCTCACAGCAATATGCTTGCCAAGACATTTCCCAGGGCAAGGGAAACAACGGAGAAAACAAACAAATAGGACTACATCAAAATAAAAAGCTTCTGCACAGCAAAAGAAACCATCAACAAAATGAAAAGGGATCCCACTGCATGGGAGAACATATTTGCCAATGATACAAGTGATAAGGGGTTAATTTCCAAAATATATAAAGAATTCATACAACTTAACAAAAGGAAGATAAACAATCCAATTTAAAAAGGGGCAAAGGACCTAAATAGACACTTCTCCAAAAAGGACATACAGATGGCATATGAAAACATGGCAAAGTCACTAATCATCAGAGAGATGCAAATTAAAATGACAATGAGGTATCACCTCACACCTGTCAGAATGACTACTATCAACAAATCAACAAATGACAAGTGCTGGTGAGGATGTGGAGAAAAGGGAACCCTAGTACTCAGTTGGTGGGAAGGCAGACTGGTACAGCCATTATGGAAAACAGTATGGGATTTCCTCAAACTTTCAGTTTTTCACCATTGAGTATATTAGCTGAGGGTTTGTCATATGTTGCCTTTATTATATTGAAGTACTTTCCTTCTATTCCTATTTTATTGAATGTTTTAATCATAAATGGATGTTGTATATTATCAAATGCTTTTTCTGCATATATTGATAAGATCATATGATTTTATCCTTTCTTTTGTTAATGTGATGTATTACATTGATTGAGTGCATTGATTGATATGAATATGTTGAACCACCCTTGTGCTCCTGAAATTATCCCCACTTGATTATGATGTATTAATTTTTTGATGTACCAGTACTGTTGTATTTGATTTGCTGTTGTTTTGTTTAGGATTTTTGCATCTATATTCATCACAGATATTGGTCCGTAGTTTTCTTTCTTTGTGTTATCTTTGCCAGGGTTTGTTACCAGGGTTATATTTGCCTCATAGAATGTATTAAACAAATGTATAAAATATTTCCTCTTGAATTTCTATCAAGAGTTTGAGAAGGGTAGGTTTTAAATCTTTGAACGTTTGGTAGAATTCACTAGTGAAGCCATCTGGTCCTGGACTTTTCTTTTTTTCTGAAGTCTTTTTTTTTTTTTTCCAAAATTATGGTAATCTGTTTTTTGTTTTTTATATATCTACTAGAGGCCCAGTGCACAAACATTTGTGCACTCGGGTGGGGGGGGGGGTCCCTCAGCCTGGCTTGCACCCATTTGCAGCCCAGGACCCCTTGGGGGATGTCCACCTGTTGACTTAGGCCCATACCCCGGGAGATCAGGCCTAAGCTTGCAGTCAGACATCCTCTGGAAGCCAGGGAGCCCTCGGAGGATGTCCGACTAAAGACTTAGGCCCCTAAGGGATCAGGCCTAAACTGTTAGTTGGACATTCTTAGTGCTGCCACGGAGATGGGAGAGGCTCCTGCCACCACCTCTGCGCTGGCCAGCCGTGAGCCAGCTTCTGGCTGAGTGACACTCCCCATATGGAAGTGCACTGACCACCAGGGGGCAGCTCCTGCATTAAGCGTCTGCCCCCTGGTGGCCAGTACACATCATAGCAACCGGCCATTCTGCCATTCAGTCAATTTGCATATTAGCCTTTTATTATTATTTTATAGGATGTCCCTATTTCCCCCCTTTTGCCCCCTCTACCCAGCTCTTGCCCCCCACTTCTCTCTGGCCATCACCATACTGTTGTCTGTGTCCATGGGTTGTGCATATATTTTCTTTGGCTAATCCTTTCTTTAAATTCACTTCTTTAAATTTTTATTTTCAGATAAGTGCTTATAACTGCACTATTATATATTTTCTATTATATCATTTAGAATTAAGATATTTTTTAATTGAACCCTTGTAAATTTTAGCACAATTTAAAAAATTATGCTAGAAGCAATTAGGAGGTTTTTCATGTAATGCAGATATATTTCAATTAATATTTTATTAATTTTTAATTTTTTAATATTTTAATTTGAAATAATCTCATACATGTAAAAAAACTTTAAAATACTACAACATATTATATGTACCCTTCACCCAATTTCTTAGGTGTTAATAATTTAAACATAACCATTATACAACTAACAAAATTTGGAATATATTTTTCTTATAATCTCTTTAATGTTACTTAATTCATTTACTTTGTTTTTGTTAAACTTCACCCAAGGATATTTTTCCATTGAATTTTAGAGAGAGTGAAGGGAAAGGGAGAGACACATTGATTGGTTGCCTCCTGCACATGCTTTGATAGGGACTGGGGATCAAGCCAGCAACTGAGGTACATGCCATTGACTGGAATCTAACCTGGGACCCTTCAGTCCACGGGCTATTGCTCTATCCACTGAGCAAAACAGGCTGCAGCTTAATTCATTTACTTTTAATCTATATGTGTGTTTATATTTAAAGTGGGTTTTGTTTTTGATTCACCCTCATAATCTGTCTTTTAATTGGTGCATTTATGCCACTGACTTTCAGAGTGCTTACTGATAGAGTTACTGCCATATCAGGCAACTTCTGGGGCTTCTGGTGCCAGCCTGCGGCCCCCAGGACTGGACTGATCACGGGGACGGCAGGCAGGCAGGCGGCTTCTGGAGCTTCTGGGGCCAGCCTGCAACCCCCAGGACCAGATTTGATCACGGGGGTGGCAGGCAGGCACGCGGCTTCTGGGTTCACACATGGAGGCCTGGATGGTGGCTTGCACTGGCGGCTTGTGCTGTCCCACCCTGCCTGCAGTATGCAAATTAGCAGCCATCTTTGTTGGCAGTTAATTTGCATATCTTGCTGATTAGCCAATGGGAGGTGTAGCAAAGGTACGGTCAATTACCATGTTTGTCTATTATTGGATAGGATTTTTATTGACTTCAGAGAAGAAGGAAGAGGAAGAGAGAGATCAAAACATCAATGATGAGAGAGAATCATTAATTGGATGCCTCCCACATGCCCCACACTGGAGATTGAGCCCACAACCCAGGCAAATGCCCTGACCAGGAATTAAACTGTGACCTCCTTTTTCATAGTTCAACACTCAACCACCAAGGCACACTGGCAGGTCTTTTGGGAGGTTTTTTATGTTTGTTTCAATTTCCTCACTACTGATCAGTCTATTTAGATTTTCCAATTTTCATGATTTAGTCAAGGGAGATTATATAATTCTAGGAACTTATCCATTCCTTCTAGGTCATTGAATTTGGTGGCATACAGTCCTTCATAATATTCTAGTATGATCTTTTGTATATGTGTGATGTCTGTGGTAACTTCTCTCTCATTTCTGATTTTGTTTATATGGATATTTTCCCTTTTTTCCTTAGTGAGTCTAGCCAGCCAGGGGTTTGTCAATTTTATTAATCTTTTCAAAGAACCAGTTTTTTTGTTTAATTAATTGTTTATGTAGTCTTTTGTACGCTATTTCATTCAATTCTGTTCTGATTTTATTATTTTCCTTCTTCTGCTGACTTTGATTGCTTTGGTTCTTCTTTCTCCAGTTCTTTAAGATGTGATGTTAGGCTCTTGTTTCTCTTGTTTCTTGAGATTGGCCTGGAATGATATAAACTTCCCTCTTACTACTGCTTTCACTGCATCCCAGAAGTTTTGATACATTGTATTGTTATCCTCATTTGTTTCTATATATCTTTTCATCGCATCTTTTATTTCTTCTTTATCCCAGTCATTTTTTAGTAGTATGTTGTTTAATCACCACATATTTGTGTGTTTCTTCACTTCATTTTTGCAGTTCATTTCTAATTTCAAGGCACTGTGGTCAGAGAATATGCTTGGTATAATGTCAATCTCCTTGAATTTCTTGATGCTAGTTTTGTGACTCAACATATGATGGTCTATCCTTGAGAGTGTCCCATTTGCGCTGGAGAAGAATGTATATCCTGATGTTCTTGGATGAAAGGTTCTGTAAGTGTCATTTATGTCCATTTGGTCTAGTATTTCATTTAAAGCTGATATTTTATTTTTTATTTATTTTATTTTTTTAATTTAAATTCTTTATTATTTAAAGTATTACATATGTCTCTATTTTCCCCCCATTGACCTCTCTCTGGCCACTCCCACCTACTGTCTGTGTCCATTGGTTTTGCTCATGTGCATGCATACCAGTCCTTTGATTGATCTCTTACCCCCACCTTCCCCTGCCTTCCCTTTGAGTTTTATCAGTCTGTTGGATGCTTCTGAGTCTCTGGATCTATTTTTGTTCATTATATTCCACAAATGAGTGAGATCATGTGATATTTATCTTTCTCCAACTGGTTTATTTTGCTTAGCATCATGTTCTCCAGCTCCATCCATCCTGTTGCAACTGGTAAGAGTTCTTTCTTTTTCATAGCAGCATAGTATTCCATTGTGTAAATGTACCACCATTTTAATCCACTTATCAGCTGATGGGCACTTAGGCTATTTCCAAATTCTAGCTATTTAAATTTGAACATAGGGAACCGTATGTTTGTTCTGATGGTGGTTCTGATTTCTTGGGATCTATTCCTAAGAGCAGGATACTGGGTCAAATGGGAGTTCCATTTTTAATTTTTTGAGGATACTCCATACTCTTATCCACAGTGGCTGTACCAGTCTGCTTTCCCATCAGCAGTGCACGAGGGTTCCTTTTTCTCCGCATCCTCGCCAGCACTTGTCCTTTCTTGATTTGTTGATGATAGCCATTCTGACAGGTGTGGGATGGTACCTCATGGTTGTTTTGATTTGCACCTTCAGATGATTAGTGACTGAGCATTTTGTCATATGTCTCTTGGCCTTCTGTATGTCCACTTTCAAAAAGTGTCTATTTAGGTCCTTTGCCCATGTTTTGATTGGATTGTTTATCTTTCTTTTGTTAAGTTGTATGAGTTCCCTATAAATTTTGAAGATTAAACCATTAAAGGATATAACATTGGCAAATATGTTCTCCCATGCAGTGGGCTCTCTTGTTGTTTTTGCTGATGATTTCTTTTGTTGTGAAGAAGTCTTTTATTTTGATGTAGTCCCATTTGTTTATTTTCTCCTTAGTCTCCATTGTTCTAGGACAGTGGTTCTCAACCTTCTGGCCCTTTAAATACAATTCCTCATGTTGTGACCCAACCATAAAATTATTTTCGTTGCTACTTCAAAACTGTAATGTTGCTACTGTTATGAATCATAATGTAAATATCTGATATGCAGGATGGTCTTGGGCGACCCCTGTGACAGGGTCGCTCGACCGCCAAAGGGGTTGCGACCCACAGGTTAGGAGCTGTATCAGTGAAGATATTGCTATGATATGTGTCTGATATTTTGCTGCCTATGGATTCTTCTAAGATCTTAGCCATCCTGAAAAGAAGAACACACTTAGAGGGATCACAATACCAGATATCAAGCTATATTACAAAGCCACTATTCTCAAAACTGCCTGGTATTGGCAGAAGAACAGACATATAAACCAATAGAACAAAACAGAGAACCCAGAAATCAATCCAAGCCATTATGATCAATTAATATTTGACAAAGGAGGCAAGAGCATACAATGGAGTTAAGACAGTCTTTTTAATAAATGATGTTGGAAAAATTGGACAGATACATGCAAAAAAAATGAAACTACATCACTAACACTATACACAAAAACAAACTTAAAATGGATAAAGGACTTAAACATAAGACTGGAAACCATAAAGCCAATATTTCTTTATTGATTTTCTGTTTGGCTGATCTGTCTAGAGCTGTAAATGGAGTATTAAGGTCCCCACTTATGATTGTGTTTTGGTCTGTTTCTCCCTTTAGTTCTCTGAGTATTTGTTTTATATATTTTGGTGTTCCTTGGCTGGGTGCATATATATTAAGAAGTGCTATGTTTTCTTAATGTAGTGGTCCCTTTATCATTATAAAGTGTCCCTCTTTGTCACTTATCTTGAAACTATTTTGTCAGATATAAGTGTGACTACACCTGCTTTTCTGTGGATCTTATTTGCTTGGAGAATCATTTTTCACCCTTTTTCTTTGAATCACCTTTGTCTTTGCAGCTTAGATGTGTCTCTTGTAGGCAGCATATGGTTGGGTTTTTTTGGTGGTTTTTTTTTGTTTTTTGGGTTTGTTTGTTTGTTTGTTTTATCCATTCTGCTACTCTGGGCCTCTTTATTGGTGAATTCAGACCACTTACATTTAGGGTAATTATTGATGTACGAGGATTTCCTATAGCCATTTCATCTTTTGTTTTCTCGTAGCTCCATGCCTCCATTGGTTCTTTTCCTTTGTGTTTTTGTTTGGTGATATTCCATACTTTTTTCTTTGTTTCCCTTTTTTTTTAAGATATGTGTCCTGGTTGGGAATTATTATGTGTATCCTTGCATTTAGATAATCTCTATATATAAAAGCCAAGTGACCAGAATGACCCGATTGGGGGCAGGGCAGGCCAGCCAACCTCCCATGCCCCCTCCCGCTCCCCCAGCCAGCCCTGATCAGACCCACCCATGCACAAATTTGTGCACCGGGTCTCTAATATCAACTATAAATAGTGTTGGGTTGTGTTTTTAATTCAGTTTTAAAATATTACCTTTTACTTGGAACAATTACTTTTAATGTAATTACTCATGTACTAGTATTTGTGATTCTGCTTATCTCGTTTCATGTACCATTTTTCTTCATATTATTTAATGTTAATCAAACTTCTTTCATTAAGCTATTCCCCCCTTTATTGGTTTGCTCCTTTCACATTCTTTTACTACATTTTAGTACATAGACCTATGAATATACAATACAGCCTGGGCTGATTACAACCTATTATAATTTTATACATTTAAAACTTTTTGGAAAATTAATGCTGGGACCTTAGACTATTTTAAGTCCATATCTCACCATTGTTTGTTATTATTATCATTTTAGTACCACATATGTTTTATTCCCCAGAAGATATTATACTCTTCCATACAGTCAGTATTTATTTGTATTTACCCACATTTTTACTCTTCCTATTGAATTTGTGTTTCCTTTTAGAATCATTTTATTTTTGCCCACAGAACTCACTTGTATATTTATTTTAGTGAGGATATGCTAGCAACAATTTCACTTGCTTTATTTTTCTGCTAATATCTTTATTTCATCTTTACTTTTAGAGAATAATTTGTGTAGGTATAAAATCCTAGGATGACCATTTTATCTCAGCAATTATCATTCATCTCAGCAATTATCAACCAGTGTGCTGTGGCAGGCACGCTGGTGTGCTGCAAGAATTTTTAAAACATGAAATACCTGACTAGTCAGGGGCACTGATCTCTTTTCCCTTAAACTGTCAAATAAAAAAAATGACAATATTCATCATAACACTAGCCATCTGATGTGGGAGTGTATCTGTAGATGCCACAGAAAACTGCTGGTTCCAGGTGCGTGGCCACTGTGACCTCTGAATGTCCCTCTCAGGTATGTTAGCAGTTACTGGGGAATTGGAACCAACTATGGTCGAGGGTAGTCTGGGAAACGGGGCAAGTTTATAATAGTCTAGGAAAGGGGGCAAGTTGATATTAGTAGTTGGGGCAACGGGGCAAGTTGATATTGATAGTTAGGGCAACGGGGCAAGTTGATACTAATATCTAAGGCAACAGGGCAAGTTGATACTAATATCTAAGGCAACGGGGCAAGTTGATATTAGTAGCTAGAGCAACGGGGCAAAGTTGATTAATAATACCTTGGTAATGGCTCAAAAATTGATTTATGATGTTTTATGTAATTCACTTGTTTTAGTAACCGCACTTAGCAACAATGATTGATTGTATAACCTTGAATGCCGGAAGCCGGTCCATCCTTGCTGCTTGACACAGTCGCTGCAGGAAAGAAACATCTGCACAGCATATGTTTCAAGGGACCTGGCGTATATAGCATACTGTTCTTAATATGTTTGCTCCCCTTAGCGCTGTGTGTTTTAACCAAGGTCACCTCTCCAAGAAAGGTTGTTTCCCCAGGTAGGAATTTTTCCCTGAAGTCAGGGAGGGGATGCCTCTCCTAGAAAGGTTATTTCCCCAGGTAGGAATTTTTCCCTGAAGTTAGGGAGGGGATGAAACTCCTTAACTAAGTGCCAGGCGGGTAGTTAATCACTACAAACAATCATGTTTAAGCTACATAATCTTTACTCCCTGGAATGGAGATAAGAAACGCCCTAACCTTTGTAATAGAAATTGACAGGATTAAAATCAACTGGTATAAATATGGATGTAACAAGACAATAAACACCAGAACTTCGCTGGATATCCTGAGCAGAACTTCGCTGGAGATCCAGACCAGAACTTGGCTGGAGATCCTGGCTAGAGATCCTGGCTAGACTGCTGATCAACTGAATGCTGTCTCCGTGTCCTTCCTTCTTCGCCGACTCCGTCTACGCCTTTGGGAACCCCTGGACCCGCTGGGGTTGGACCCTGGCACTTGAAGGAAATAAATAGGTTGCAATGGCGATCAAAAGGTGTAGTTGGCCATTCACCTGCGTCTTGTGTTGGTGTCTTATTTCTTATTTCTTTCTTAGGAGTTTCCTTCCCACAATCTGATGTGAATGAATAAAAATTATACCTATTGTTTTTGGTCAAATCATCAAAAATATAACATATTTTTGGTGTACCACAGAATTTTAGTAATTAGTTTATGTGTGCCATGAGATAAAAAAGTTGGAAATCACTGCATTATCTTTCTTTCATTATTTCCATTGAGAAGTCAATTACCATTCTTATTTCTGTACCTATGGAGATAAGATATAGAGTTTTCCCTTTGGCTATTTTCAAGGTTGTTTTTTCTTCTCTCCTTTGTCTTTAGTTTTCAGCAGCTTTACTATGATGTAACTTGGTGTGGTTTGTTTTATTTATTTATTTATTTATTTATTTATTTATTTATTTATTTATGTAGTTTTTTCATGTCCTATTTTTTTTTTCTCTTCTCCAGCTTCTGGGATACCAACTAGATATACTTTTTTTTTAAAAAAAAAACAAAAACAAAAAAAAAAAACAGTCTCATATTACAGCTACAAATTTTTATTATTTTCATCTCTCTTACTTCTTAAATTTCAGCCCAAATTCTTCCTGTTATTTCTTTCAGATCACTTATTCTCTCTTCAGCTTCTAATATTCTATTTAACCTACCTATTGCATTCTTAATTTCAATTATTTTTTTTACTTCAAGAATTTCTATTTGATTTTTTATTACATATCCTTGCTGTCTAGAACCAATAAATTCTTCATTTCATGTTGTTTTAACCTATTAATTATAGCTCATTTTGTTCAAGCTGATAATACCAATAAATAGGTCATATGTTGATCTGGTTTTCTCTCTTGTCCTGTTTTGTGTCATACCTGTGTATTTTTTTTTTTATTAATGCCAAATATTATGTTTGCTAAACTGTAGTGACTAGATAATGTTATCTTTCTCTGTGGCTCTTGTTGGCCATTAGAATTACCTTATTCTAATTCTGGGACTCACTTGCGGATTGGATAATGCTCAATCTACCTCACTTTCTCCTCTTTTCTAGAATGTGGACACCTGGGTTCCTAATTATGATCCTGGGGCTTCCTCTCTCTCTCTCTCTCAAGTTTCTAAACTCTAGTTTTTTTTCTCCATAGGGCTGTGAGACTGATGAAGACCATGCTCAGTTCTTTATTAACTTTCTGCTTAGCTTCTTATCCTCCCATTTTGTGTAATTTAGTAATTCAGAAAATGATTTCTTATTCTCTAGTTCATTTATCTTTTGGAAACGCATGCTTTATTGTTGATACTAAATTTCATAAAATAATTGCACTTACCATAAAGCATATACTTTTAGAATGCTGTAACTTTCCTTATCTCAGCACCCAAAATAAAATGTCTTTATATAGTCTGCTTTCCCTAGGAACCAAGTAAAATGAGTTTGTTGTTGTTGTTTTCCTTCTTTTTCATTTTCTTACCAAGGCCTCTGAATTTGTATCATTACTAGTAAAGTAGTTAGTCATCTTTGGAGTAGTCATAAGATTATAAAATTTAGTGCTGGAAGGAACCTAAGACATCATCTTCTGTTGGCTAACCTCCCACACAGTGCAGACATGTTTCCTGCAGCATCCTTGGCATATGCTCATCCGGTCCCAATTTGGATATCTTTAGCAAAGGAGCTCATCATTTCCTAAAACAATCCATTCTGTTGGACAACTCTATTTTAAAAATCCTTATGTTGAGCTAAAATATGCCTCTTTGTAACTTATACTAATTTACTCATTGTTTCAAGTTTTCCTTCTGGAATAAGTCAAAACAAGAGAACATTTCAGATAGCTGTACTTAAAACAGATCTAAATGCCATTCTTGCCTTTTTTAATTTTTGCTTTCTTGTCCCAAAGCATTGAACATAAATTGCTAAGCTTGGATAATAATCATGAAGAAGGCTCTCTATTTGGTAATGATTTTAAGAACTATCTTTACATTATACAAATCCCTCTGATACTTTGAAGACAAATTTTTTTTGTAATTACCTTGAATTATATTTTTATGGGTTTTTTTTTTAAAAAATAGAAAGATTGCTGTTTTCAAAGGTGACACAACAGATCCAATTGTGGGATGTAGGGAAAACCTCTAGGAAACAATGTTCACACAACTAGTTTTCATTACGAGTATTATTGGATGGTAACCAGTTAAAGCACCTCCTCTTTTTCTGTTATCTCTCTAATTTATGTATTGCCACAATCAGTCAGACTACCTGTGCTAGGTCTAAGATATGTTGAGCAAAATACGGTTTTCAGTTTGTATCAAATACTCTTTTTCTTAATGAATTTACATCATCATGTTCTTTGCTCTATTTTTTTTACATGTATAAGATTTTCTTTCATGAGTATTATGTCCAAAATGGGTAATTGCCAAACCATGATTTTGACCCACTGATTAGATATTTCTGATTCTACCGACTAGAATGAAATGAATCTCACATGAGCCAGTAGCTCGGCTCTCATACCAAACACTGGTTCATTACACTGCCAGAAGGCTGACTGCAATCAAATGTCAGTTCTGAGAGTTAATAGTTTCCTCACGCTCCTCCCTCTGTCAAGTATATTTAGTTGAGCTTGTGCATATGACTTCAGTTCATAAAAAGTTTACAAGTGCAGCTGGAATGCTTAGCATTTGATTGTTACATAAATAAGTATTTGAGAACATATGTAAACTTGACAGTGTTAGTACCAGATGTTCCAGTAACACAATAATGTACTGCGAATGTCCATTCTCACTTTCAGCTTGTTTATTTTGGCAGTATCTCTTTATGTGTTAAATTTCAGATAAGCACATATTAACTCCATCCATAGTGCTGATCCTCTTATTGTTATATTCAAGTTACATTTATTACATTTACTATACATAAATACAAATAAGATAGACATTAATATACAAAGTCATTTTTTAAACCTCTCCATAAAATGCAAATATTTCAACTCCTAAATGTTTATGGTCTTCTCTGGACATATGTATGTATTCTCATCTCTAGAGGAATTGCCTTTCCAATTATGGATTATCCAACTATATTCTTTCTCTTTCTGACCACCAGACACTTAAATTAAGAGATTTCTGTCTACTGCACAAATTCTCCGTTCTGCCCCTGGTCTTCCCCACCCCCATGCCCACTATAACTAACTGCCTGTACTATATTCTGACATGGTAGAAGCTTTTGGCATTCTAAAGCACAATTTTTGTTTCATTATAGTTTTATTTTATAGCTATTTCAAACTTACAGAAAAATTGCAAAAATAAGGATAATATGGCCAGCCAGCATGACTCAGTAATTGAGCATTGACCTATGAACCAAGAGGTCCGGTTTGATTCCTGGTCAGGGTATATGCCCGGATTGTGGAATTGATCCCCAGTGTGGGCATGTAGGAGGCAGCCGATCAATGATTCTCTCTCATCATTGATGCTTCTATCTCTTTCTCCCTCTCCCTTCCTCTCTGAAATCAATAAAAATCTATTTTTAAAAAAGAATAAGAATAGTACACAGGACACTCATGTATCTTCCACCAAAATTCATCTGTTGTTGATATTTTGCCCCATTCACTTTATCAGATGTGAGTGTGCTCACTTACTCTCTCTCCCTCTCTCTTTGCATATGTGTGTATATATACTAATAAAAGGATAATATACAAATTAACCACCACTCTGTGACAAAGATGGCAGCACCCAGAGCCACAAAGATGGCAGCGCCGGCCGGAGCAATGGAGCCGGCCAGAGCAGGAGGGACACTTGGCTTCCTTTGGGCAGGATGTTTGGCTTCCTTCATCACCTCCCACAAGCCCCAGCCGGCTTCTGAGGGCTGGCCTTTGGTGGCAGCCACGGAGCCAGCCGGAGTGGGTGGGAGGCAGCTCCGGCCCAGAGTGAAGACGGGAGGCGGCGGCCAGAGTGAAGGCCCAGGTCCCGGGTGCCAGAGGGAAGCCAGTGCTGGCAGCCAGGGGAAGGAAGGCCTATTCTTGCACAAATCTTCGTGCATCGGGCCTCTAGTGTGTGTGTGTGTGTGTGTGTGTGTGTGTGTATATTCAATGACTATATTATACGTATGTTTATGTGTGTGTATACATGGCCTTTTACTCATTAACTTCAGTGTTTATTTTTTGCTAGAAATAAGATTATCTTATATACAAGTAAATTTGAAAGTGATATGTATTTTTAATCTTTTTTTGTGTGTGTTCTGATTTTGTTAGTTGACCCAATGGTCTTGCGTCTGGAGCTGGATCTTACTTTTACAGTCAGTTGGACATGTTGGATGTGCTCCCTACAAGGGGCTGTGTTGAGGTAGTTATAGGGTTCTGGGAACCATAGTGGCCTGGCAGATTACTGAGAAGGGTAAAGTAAAGAAGGACATTCCAAATATGACCAAGAATGAAAGCAAAAGTTTGAAGCTAGAAACAGGCCTAAGCCTCATAATGAGAGGTCATGTAAGGTCCACAGAGTGCAATCAATCATGGGATTGTTGGGAACACGGTACAGTATGTGTTAAGGCAAGAGGTTTAGAACTGATAGCCTGAGGTTGATGGACATCTGCCTTTATGTGAAAACATCTCCACAGCAAGGAACAAGATTGACAGCCTGCAAGGGCCAGCCTCTGCCTGGCTTGGGCTCTGACTGATAGAAGGCTGTGACTCAGAACACAGCATCTGTGAGATAGGAGTTTCCATCGAGATCCTCTGGAACAGAACCTGAGATGGCCCTCAGATATAGGAGAGCCAGGACTGCTTGCTTCTGACCAGGAGGGAAGAGTTAGCGCGGCATCCAAACAAGGGTAAGCACAGTAAAGAGAATAGTAGGGGGAAAGGAGCGAAAGGCAAGTGGCTAAATGCTGCCTCATTTTCCGTGGGTCCAAGACTCATGCTGCAGGTGTGCAGAACGGATGAACACATGGCTCAGTTCTGGAGGGAAGAGAGTCAACTGAGTTCACTGCTTGTTTTCTTTCTTTTGGTGGGAAATGTGTTTATTTAGATGTAATATTGTAAAAAATTATTTTAGAAACACGCTGTGTTATAAACTTCAAGCTCAACTCCAACGAGTCACACACACACACACACACAAAAAAAAAACACAAGAAAAATGTGCATGAAGCTAAGTAAGAGTAGATCAAATTAGCATTCTTATAGAATGAGTTGTAGATTTACTGAAGACTTACTAAAGGGGAAAATGCCAGAGCACCAGATAGCACATCAATCACTTGAAATTGTCTGACAGTCTTGAAGAGGATATCCTGGCTGCAGAAAGCACATAGCTGTCTTAAGGCTAGGGGCCCAGGTCAGAACATAGTCAGAACAAAAGATGAACAATTTTGAGAGGAACCAGCTGGCTTAAGGTGATCCAAAGTGCACAGATGTTAAAGGCTTACTGCTCCAACAATACCATTACCTAACTCAAGAATAACCATTAAAAAAATTACAAAACTTGATTTACCATGTTGACCCTGAAGGTCAGACTATATGCGTGTTTCTTTTCCATCATGCTAATTTGCTATTTCTATTTTAATGTTACTTTGTCTTCTGGTTGATGGCTGCAAGAAAGAATAGAGTTTTTAAATAAAAATTGAAAAATAAAATGTAGCTCATAGCTCTTAGAAGTATGTATAGAATTCTGTTGATGTGTGATCTTTAGTATGTTTTTTAAAAATCATCTAAGCACAATAACAAAGAATCTATCATTTCCTCTACGCCTGCATCAAAATTCCTCAAGCTGTAACACAGGTGGTTGTGTGGCAAGTAGATCTCAAGTCAATTACAAACCTTCTGATGTGGTAATTGAATGTAAAAAGGACTCATCTAAAATTTAAAACCTAGGTGGCTTGAATCATGGGAGTAACCAGGAACTGAAAACAAAAGAGGTTTGGAAAATAATATTGTTGCAGAGTATGTTGCCATTCAAGTCATGAAAAATAGTTCTATGTTCTTTAGGGTCATTGTTTCCTATTCCATCTTATTGAATACTGGTGAGTTTAAGAAATGCTACTGATAATTATTTGTAGACATGACATACCCTATGAAAGAGTCACTGTGTACCCTTTAAAGATATTTAGAATGCAGTACCCACCATATATATTGGAATCAACCACATACTACCTGGCTCAGAGGCACCCAAGTTTATTTATTCAACAAGTATTATTAATGCTTAATAAAAAAAAACAAAACCCTTATGCATACCCTTCAGCATTAGTAGGTGCATGGGTTGGCCATGTGAAAATTCCGTATTGCAAGCACCAGGCATACAAGGCAACTTCCCTTTTGTTTTGTTCTTATATGAAGATGTGAAAACAATATTAAAAGTGCTCCTCTGTGACTAGTAGCCCCAATTCTAGGACACAGTAACTGTATAAATAATCAGAATTTCACATTTGACTATCAGACTCTCTAAATACATCACGTTCACTTGTTATTTATATTCAGAAAATGTGAGAGTGAAACTCTAATTTAGCTGCAGCTTGCTTCCTCTTTTAAAAACCATCAAAATAGCTTCATGGAGATGAGCCTGAAGAATGGCTTTAACATACTTTTTCTTTCTTCTCAGATTAGCGTCACTTCAAAAATAAAAATAAAAATAGACACTCTTATTGGAACTTGAGAAGTAATGCTGGGTATGAACAGGCTTAGAGTATACTTAACTGTAGTAATCCTTCCCGACACGCACAGAGATGAATTGATAACCGGATTTGGCATTTCAAATATTTTTTACCCAAGGCAAGGGCTTTAAGGTATTTTCTGGGTATTAGAGAGTTTAGAGTTGAAAAAGGTGCCATTTATTATTTTCTCTTTCTGTCAACGTAGGACTTCTCTTTGCAAGCATGTTTATAACACTGGGCCTTTCTGTTCTTAAATGTTTTACCTGTTGAAGAATGTTCCATCAGAGGATGTGCTCAAGTCTTAAATTGTGTGCACCCAAGGTTTTGATTGAGCAATAGTCTCATAAAGTCAGATAAAGTAATTTTATTAGAAGAGGATCTTGGACTTGGAATCAGAAGTAATGAGTTCTAATCAGGAATCTGCAACATAATTTGTATATGATCTTGAGCATATCACTTAGTGTCTCTGGATTCTGTGTTTCCTCATTTGAAATGTGAGAGGTTTTGGTTAGCCTGTTAAGATTCCTCCGATGTGAAATACATGCATCGGTTAAGCATCAAATAAAAAAGCATTTAATCATGTAAACCACATCAACTGATTGGTCCTGCCAAAATATTTAAACCATTTCTAATAAGACTTTGGACAATCAGAAAATAACATTGTTATAACTTGAGAACGTCAATATCTACTTTCTTAATATTGATACTACTTTACTAAGTAATGGCAATTTAGAAGATATTTCTCTCAAATATGGTAGTAGTTTACCATTTTTGCTCTAGTATTATCTTCCAGAATAAAATCACAACTTTTCTATTGCCAGGGCCATGGACAATAAATGAAAAAAAAATGCAAAAAAGATTAACTTTCACAAAAGATTAATTTTTCACTCGAGGAAGAAAAATCAGACTTTCTCATGGGACTTCTTTTAAAAAAATACGACTATATTTTTATTCCTCCAAAAAGCGAATAGCCAAGTGACAAATAAAGTCCCAAACCACCCCCCACCTTTCTTTTTTACTTCAGAGCTGACTAACTTGAATAATTTTTTCTTCACCAAAGCTGATGGAATACTTTATTATAGCAACAAGTTTTTATGATTAAAAACACATAATGAAAAAAGTGTAGGAATTTTCTAATTTCTACTAATGTGCTTTCTAACCCTATATAGGAGATAGGGCCTTGCATGGTATCACCTTAGTCAGAAAGGGGAATTCGGTACCTGTCTGGTGCTAGAAATTGTGGAACCAAGAATAGTCGCTCAAATATGGAGAAAGTCTAGGTTTCTGTCCACCACCTCACTCCTGTACCATTTCTCTAAATTTTATTTGTTTTAATATAAACCATTCCTAAGTACACAGCTCACAAGTCGGATGCATGTGGCGCCACACAAAGCTGTGAACTGAATTGTGTATCAGGAGACTGCTATTCAGGTTGGAATCCAGGTAGATTTGTAGCTGAAATGCCATGAGGTAAAGAAAATGAGAAAAGAAAAACCTTCTTCATTATGAATATGAGATAATTACTTTTCAAAAATCATTGCAGCCCAATCCAAGAAGGGTCCACAAGGTTTAATTGTGGGTGTGCTATTTTCAGATTAATTAGGACATTTAACTTCATTTTTTATACCCCAGAATTAATCCCATAAAAATTAGTGATCTCGAAGGAGTCAGTTGTCAACTCTGACAGGATCTCTTTGCCATAATCTATTAAAATGCTGCTTTTATCTTGTCTTGCCTGTGTCATATTTTATGGATTTTTTCATAAACACTGCCTATACTTCATAAATGTCTCAATTTTCTAGTCTATTAACATTACTTCAAAAGCAATTGATAAAAGAGTAGGGCATGCATGAAATAATACACCAATAATGTGAAGTGCTGGAGGCAAGAGCAGTGGTAGGATCTGCACAGCTTGTGAGCTGAAACAATGAAAGGATGTTTTATCTACTACAATAAAGAAACAAATGATCATTTTTGATAGTATAAAAATATTGCTAGTAATTGGGCAGGTGAAAAATGGGTTACACAGAAAATATAGCATATTTTGAAAATGAAAATGAAATGAGAAAATAAACATCCCCAAGTATATATTTACATTATGGGGAACCTTTTCCCTTTGGTTACTAAAGATTTGATATTCAGTTTGATTTAGCTTAGACATGATAATCTTATTCTACATGCAACAATACTTCCTTTGTATACATATATAGGGTGCCCCAAAAAGTGTATATACACTTTGACAGCTGATAGCTCAATTTTTAAAATAAAATGTATTTTAATAAACACTGCCTTTCTAATTATTCAAAGTGTGTGTGTACATTTTAGGGGGACACCAAATATTTAACAAACCTATTAATGTGTGTATTCTATGTACTCACTACAATAGATGTTGGAATTTATTTTTTAATCTTTATTTTTAAATCAGTTTAAGTTTTCTTTTAACATGTAGCATTTTTTTTTATATGTTGAAGCACTATATCCAGGTTGATATAATGAAATGAGAATCTTATCTGGATTTGTACCACAAATTTAATTCACAGGTATGGAAACATACTGACTTTAAAAACATAGTCAGTTATTATGTATTTAAATCAAACAAATAAAAAACAAAGAGAAAGAACATTAAGTAGATGCAGAATTCTTGCTTTTCCTTTCATTTATTCTCCATATTTTACCACCTGATTTAGCTAAATGAAACCAGTATCTGTCCTGGACTGTCATTCTAAGATAGCTCATTTTCTTAAAAAGAGAGAGAGAGAGAGAGAGAGAGAGAGAGAGAGAGAGAGAGAGAGAGAGAGAGACCATAGGTCCCCAAATGCTTGGACAGTCCCAGTAATAATCAATAACTACTTTCACTCTAAAAAAATGTACTAGCTTAGATGACAAAGTGTATGATCACCTATTAAACTATGTGGCCAAATGAAGATTGGAAGGAAGTTTTAGTAATACATTTAATTTTAAGTTTCTTTAGAACTACATGGTACTATCTGAAAGGATTAGTATGACTTAGTTTTTAACCCAGAAAAGTCCTTAGTTCCTGACATATTCTTCTTTTTTAAAAAAAAATTGGAAACAAGACCATTTTGTTGTGACACAGGTCAAGAAATTATCTCGAATAATCCCACTGTGATTATTTAATTCTAACCCTTTGGAAAGTGGATGATTTTTCTCACACCCTGACAGACGGTAATAGAATAGATTGTTGAATTATCCTAGTAGTACTCCATGAAGCAGGTAATGTTATTGAATAAAGTAGAGGACCTAGCCTTTGACCTTATAAGACCCAGGAGATCATGCTCAATGACATTCTTTAGTCCCCACATGGAAACAGTCACCAGAATTATGTGAATAATATCCAGACTTAGCATGTGAGGTGAAATAAGCAGCTGTTTATTAACTTGACCTCATTTCTACCCCATCTCCCAAACTCATTTCTTCTTCAGTCTTCCACATCACAAGAAAAATTATATTCTCCCCATTGCTTAACCCCCAACCTGGGGATTTTCCATGTTCCCTCTTTCATCCACTATATGCATCAACAAATTCTGCCACACCTATTCCTCAGACCCAGTCAGAATCCACCTGCTGCTTTTCATCCCCACCCTTGCAGTCATGTCCAGGCTACCTCCATCCTTCTCCAGGGTTTTACAGTAGTCATGTTACCACCTCCTGGCTTCTCCTCTTCATGCTGTACTTCCTTTCTAGGTAATCTCATCCTAGGAATGTACAAATGATTTCAGTCACCACCTAGGTATGTACAAATGACTCACCAATTTGTATCCTTGGTCTAAGTCATTCCTCAGCGGTCCAGAGGCAGTTATATCTAACTGCCATTTTGTCATTTCTTCATAAATGTGTCCAGAAAAGTCAAAGGTGGCATGCTCAAACCGCACTTCAGGATTTGTCCTGTGAACCTTGGCCTCTCCTGCTGTCCCTAAGTCAGTGATGCAAGAACACAACCTGGGTGACAGCCTTTCCCTTACCCTCATTTTTCAAATCCAAGTGTGACAGGATATCAGATTATCTTCTTCATAAATGTCTCTGGAACCCATTCACTTCTCACCATCTCTGCCCCCACAATACAAGCTCCCATTATCACTCATCCACACTGTTGTAGCAGCTTTCTCACTGGCCTTTCTAGCCAGTGCGGTATTTTCTTTTTCTTTCTTTTTTTTTTTCATTGTTTAAAGTATTACATATATCTCCTTTTTCCCGAATGACCCCCCCACCACCACGTCCACCCCTCAAGACAAGCCCCCACCACCTCAGTGTCTGTGTTCATTGGCTATATTCAGTGACGAAGTAGACACTAAATAGCAAACAGAGTAATTTAAGATTCTGCTACGTACTATGAGGAAAATACATTAAGACACAAAAATTAGAAGAGGCATCGACTTTTAGACTAGAGAAACTTTCTCCTCCCCCCGTCTCCCCCCCCTCCCCCTTCAAGGATTAGCTATGTGAAGATCTGGGGAAAGAGGCAGAAAGGAACTAGGGTGGGAGGAGCATAGTAAGAAAAAAAATAGTCAGTGACAAGGTTGGAGAGGTAATAGATGGTGATAGGAAATAAAGAAAAGGCGATTGGTTGGCACATATTCTAGAGATGGAGCTAACAGACGTTACTAATGGTGGGTAATAGAAAAGTAGGAATTAAGAATAAAGTCTATATATTTGGCTTAATCATAAAATGAATGGTGGTCACATAAATTGAGATGGGGAAGAGTAGAGAAAGGGAAGGTTTGGTGGTGGTTGGGTGTAGATGGGGGAAATTCATTTTTATGTTGGCTGGAGCAGGTTAAATTTACCGTGTATGGTAGACATCAAGTGGCTATAGCAAGCAAGCAGGTGATTATATGAGTCTGGAACTGAAGGGAGAGGTCAGACTGCAGATATAAAATTGAAAGCCATAGCTCCTAGATGGGGATTAGAATCTAGGAACTAAATGAAGTCACCTGTAGAGAAAATATAGACCAGTGGGGAGGTGAGGGGTCAAGTCCAGCAACATTCTTAGACTCAGTTAACCTCCTTTTGTGAATCTGTATCTGTTAGAGATAAAAACAAAACCAAGAATGGGTGCTGTCTCTGAAGTGAAGAAAGTATGTAACGAATGAAGGAGTGGGAATAAAATAAAAGAAGGGAAAAAATAGAAGACTTTGAAATAATTTTTCAGGAAACAATGTTTACCTTACTTAATGTGATAAACTGATATTTTAAAATCTATGTTAACTAAAAATAAAAAACTTGGTTATAACTCATAATTCAAATCAAAACCCAGTGATTGTTATGATTACTAAAGAACCAAAATTGGCAGTGTGAAAACACAGCTCTAATGACCAAGGGAATGAACAAATGTTGCTCTGAACAGAATAAGATGACGACAGGGAACTGATGTCTGGATTTGGCAAACTGGAGGTTGTTGAGAACTTAGACAAGACCAAGCCCAACAGACTAGTGAAGATAAAAATCTGTTAGCTATTGGAACACATGGGAGAAGAGATAGTATGTACAAACTACACTTTCAAGGAATTTTGCTATACAGGGGAAAAGAGGTTGGACAGTTGCAAATTGGGGTGAAGAGATTACTGTTTTTTAGGTAGAAGTTACTAGAGCATATTTTTATGTTAGTGAGTATAATCCACATAGAGGATAAAACTGAGCACATAGGACAGCAAAATAGTAAATTCAAGTCTCCATGTTGGCAAGAAGGACGGGGACTTTTAATGGAGTGTAACCTTAAACAGGAGCAGAAATGTTCTATTGTGATTCAAGGGAAGGTGTAGTGTATGGGCTCATCTGTTTGTCAATTTGATACTGGGGAAGTGAGATAAAAAGCTAGGTTATCAGCCTTGGGAAGATGAGGCACAAAATGGCTGCCACCAGGGAAATGAGAAAATTGAAATACGAGGGTAATGCAGTAGGTTTGGGCAGTGTTGAAAGCCTGCTTGAATTTTGTGATGATAAATTTTATGTGATAACCTGTCTGCACGGTTGTGTTTTTCTCTAGTGACATTCAGTAGCTTGAACAGTTGCACAAAGTCACTGGGGAGTCAGGTGTAGCTTTGACAAGAAAATAAAACAGAATAACAAGGGGCCAAAAAGTTTAAGGTCTGATTAAAGCAATAGAACCTGGAAACTGAGCCAGCTCAGGGGGGATGTGAGCCTAGACGATAGCAAGTATGGGAAGGGGGAGGTGGGAGGAGAGTAGAAAGTGGTGGAGTTAATGATTTGAAGTCTGAATGAGGTTAAAAGTTTTATAGGGAAAAGACTAGAACAAGTAGGCTCTAAAATTAGAAGGTGGTAGTTAGCAAACAGGATGGTTAAAATCCAGACTTTGGAAGTAATGTGGTTACTGATGATGACAAAGTTGGCTCATGTTTCTCACATTTTTGGACAGTAATATGATTTTCAAAACAATTTGATATGCCCATTCATATCTGATATGTAACTGAAATATGATATGAAACAATGTTTACCTTACTTTATATCATAAACTGATATTTTAAAATCTATTCTTTGTTACTAAAAAACAAACAAACCTGGTTATAACTCATTAAATCAAATCAAACCTCAGTGATTTTTATGATTACAAAAAGACCAAAATTTGCAGTTTTAAAACACTGCTCTAATGACTATGGGAGTGAATAATTGAGGTAGATTCAGACACCTGTGAGTCCATAGGGTCAGATGGATTGTCCATGTAGATGTGGAGGTTGCCAAGGATGACAAGAGTAATGGCATGTGGAAGACAGTGAAATGGATGCTGATTTAATCCATGAATGAATGTGGTGCCAAGGTGATAGGTACTTGACAATCAGGTAGGGAAGTGTTGGTACATTCTGGTGGTGGTTTGTGTTTCTAAAAGGTCATTGATTTTAAGGAACTAGAGAGGACATACCAGCCCCAGGTCCTACGTAGTAGGTGCGCAGCAATGATAACTTGAAGGAGATGATGAAATCAGAGTTAGCAGATGCTGATGACTCCATTGGCGTGGTGCAAAAGGAGCTAAAGAGAACTAACAGGGGGTACTGTTGAATTTGCAAGGAGGACATCTTGCTATAATTAGTGAGGCTCCTTCTATAAGTCTACAGCTCAGTCCTTATGGACATGACCCAGCTATTCTTGAGAGCACAATACTGTGAACCTGGTATTGGAAAACAAAGACCTATTAAAGGTTGTATTAAGATGGAATTTAGGGGAAACAATGGGAATCTGGAGGCAACTTCAAGGGTAGCTCCTGTAAGAACCCAGTCCTGACTAAGGAAATAACAACTGTTACATTTCTGTGTCTGAGGGAGCAGGGTTCATCCAAGAAAGAAGAGATGCTTTTGGGGTATGGTGGGGTGGGGTGAGGAGGATGAGAGGAGAAGAGGATAGAAAGTAGCACTACAAAATTTTGAAGCAGGGAAGCAACCAGTCATATTTAAAGTAAATTCAGAAAATGGGGCACTGTGGCCGTGCCAAAAACAGTTACTTGGGAAATGACTTAACTAGCTGGGATGTGGAGTTCTCTCCTGACAGAATAGGACCTGGAGTGTAGAAGTTGGAATGCCAACAGTTTAATGGGAACTGCGTTCTTCCCTTATGCTACCAAAGTCACCCACGACAAATACCCTAAGACAGTAACACATAGTTAGGTCACCTTGGACAAAAGTCATAACAAGCTGAAGAGTCATGTCTGGGGGATATTTCATTCTGTTTCCATTTTAATTTTGTATGGGTCAGGAGCACCATTACTTTCCTTTCACACCCACTCCCTCCATTGCATTTACAATGCATCCTCTTCATTTGTCTTGCTAAGACCTGCATGTGAGAAATGATTCTCCCCCCCCCCGACCCCCCCCCCACTGGATCATCATTCAATGGCAGAGAAGGACACCTCTGAGCAGTCACCAAGTTTCTTCTTTCAGCCACAAAGAAAATCAGTGACTCACCTCTTGCAACTGCACCAAGTCCTTCAGGCCAAGAGGCCACTGGCCAGCGTTTGGGAGGAAGTAATTTACTAAATGGTGTCCTTGTGGCCAGAAAGGCTTAACACACATAAAAGAGAAAAAACATGGATTCCATTTCTCCTCTTCAGAATGTTGGAAACAATTAGGATTAATTATGTGTTTTTGTGTGGAGGTGATGATATGAATTTCAATAGCATGTAGGAAAAGGAGATAAGCCTATTTTTTAAGGAAAATAGTTCCGGTTTAAGTCCATTATAGCTACACAATGTCATTATGAGATATGAGAAGGAGATAACTAAATTATTCATATTATAATTTTATTTGTATTCTCTTCTTTATTCTTCCTGTAAAATGTCCCTATTTGTTATTAAAACTAGCATGTTTTGTAAGAGATTTATGTTAATTACACAGAAAGATGCCTTAGTCAGAATAGCAAATTCTATAGTGAATTTCAGTTTTTTTAATGTGTGATCTCTATGGTGTAGAATATTTCTTGCTAATGGTTCCTGCCAACTATATATCTAGTGATCTTTGAACCCGTGTTCATTATTATGGTTATAGCTGTACCCAAATGGCAACATATTATTAAAATATGAGGTGCTGATTGAAGAATCCAGATATAATTATGCTCATGAAGGAAAACAAACCTTCTAGTAATTTCTAGGAGACAAAATAATATCTTCAAAATGTTATACTCAAAGTAAACACATTATGACAGATGACAAATGCCAGGTTTTCAAACAAAGAAGGAAAGAGACTGGTCACAGTGTCAAAGGCCATCCCCCAAAGTTGCTTACTTCCAACACTACTTTTTATTTAATAGGAAGCTTCCCAGTGTTTCCTTTTGATAGATTTGGATTTTTTAATTGTTCAAATGAATAAATATGAAATCATTTTTATTTCAGCAAACTCTGAAGTCCTGCCAATCGTAGTATCATCACTAACTTTGTGCTATTAACGTTTAGCCCAGTAGATCTATTTCTGTATCATGAAGGCTAGAAGCCTAAGAAAAATAATAAAAACCAGTCCCATCACCAGCTGAACCAATTCCGTTATCATATTAGTCCTGACAGTTCAGGGGGAAAAATAGGTGTCAAACCCTCTCCTATCAAGATGCAGAAATATCATGTCTCACATCAGAGACCCAGACTTGAAGGGCTGATCTTATGCTAAATATCTTGAAGACCGACCAAGAGTTGATCATTGGTCCAATGAACTTCTCTCTAGAAGGGGATATATTCACTATTGGTTAGGACCAAGTAGACAATTTGCCTTTATGGTATATTTCCAAAGTAATAATAGCTTAATAATATGCCAGGTATTTATGAAAATGAGTTTTTGGATTGCATGAAAATTTAGATGTTTGTACTGATAATTCTATTAACACTAGTACTCATTTTAGGGCTCAGTTCTGAAAGCTTTCCTGAGAAAGGAAAAACCATGCTTCTATGAAGAAGCAAAAAAAGCTGATAATGAATCAAGTATCAGGGAAAAGGAATGGTAATAGCTAAGGTGGGGGGGGGGGATTTTTTTTTTTTTAGAAAGAGAAAACAGTGGTATATGAGATAGGAAATGAAGGAGTGAAAACTATCTCAGAAGAGAAGGAAAAATAAGACCCAGAAAAAATGTATATATCATAAGACACCACCCTGACAACATGATTCGCATTAATCTCTATCCAAACACCTTTCTTCACATCTGTCTTGTCATTCCTAAGCAGACAAGGCTGAGCTCTCTGCCTTAAGCCCTAAGGTATCATAACATCATCTTTTGTAGCTGAGATGCTGGAAGTAAATCCTGGAAAATAGGGAGAGGGTGTGAACGTTAAGAGATTATAAGAAAACGTATGCCATTCACCTCTAAGTCAGTTTTCCCTTCATAAGGATATCTTACCCAAATAAGCAAAAAATATAAAAGAAGAGCCAAATATTAACAAATTACAGGGTTTATGCATTTAAAACAATTTAAGAGTGTTATACTATGGAATTTTATCCCAACATAAAAATCTACAGGCTGAACTCTGTTAAAATACCTTGTTTATTGTTTACCTGAATTGCTAACCAGTGTTTAACATATTTTTCCTATTTATTATTGATTGCCAGGTTATGGCATGTAGGGTTTTATTCTAAATTACTATCAAATTGTAAAAACAAACAAAAAATGGCAGTGAAGTGATTTTCTGTAATGATTCTTTGAGAATTAGGTTAATTTTCTTCTCA
The DNA here is from genome assembly GCF_014108235.1 of Myotis myotis. Lineage (NCBI taxonomy): Eukaryota > Metazoa > Chordata > Mammalia > Chiroptera > Vespertilionidae > Myotis > Myotis myotis. Next base: position 154,228,918 of record NW_023416313.1, on the reverse strand, counting down.
AGGTTTTGGAAGCCTTGGTAAACAACTTCCCTTATTGCCTCTCAGTAACTGGCCTAGTGGACAATGTCTCTTTCAAAGAAATTTGACTTGTGCTGGGAACTTTAATGTTAAAGAACTACATGAGAGTGGGGTGAGTTTATTTATTTTGCCTCCTAAAATCCATTGTAATTAATTAGTTGGTATAGTATGCATTGCTGAGAGAGAGAGAGAGAGAGAGAGAGAGAGAGAGAGAGAGAGAGAGAGAGAAAGAAAAGGTATCACATAAAGCAAAAGTGAAAAAGCCCTAACCTTCTAGTGACAAACACTATGCATGCACAAAGGGTGGATGCATTAAGTGGCAGAGGGAGGGTCGGAAGTGGATAATTATTTGTAGCAATGCTTTTACTGCTATTCGAATGAGACAGACTCACAGTGGCAGCAGTCATTTTGCTGAATCAAAGTCCATGTTAGTCGCATTATACACTGCCACAAAAGGTTGTTAAGGCTGGTATTAGCATGTACCACTGAGGACATTGGAAGGACTCGATCTGTCACACTAAATCGCCTTCTTGCCCTTAACCATTGAAGTCTCCAGCTCCTCTGACATGTTCTTTCATTAATGGCCTGGCCTTGACAACTGATCCTAATTGCCTCTGAACCACACTTCATGTATTATTGGTGTCTGCCTGCCCTGGTTCATGTCAACAAGCCACAGCACACACGGGGTGTGCCCAGTGCCTTTGCTGAAGCCACGCTCACACCCATATTCCTCGGAGGGCCAGGGTCTTGCGGGGAGGAAAGTAGAAAGCTAAAGATCTTCCCTGTCTCTTCTTGACAATATTTAATGTTAATTTGTGCTGTGTACTTATGAAGCTTATATAAGGACTCACTAAAACAGTAAGTCAATTATGCAACATTCTGTTAAAGCACAGATGATGTAAATGCTGACTTAAATTTGCCCTTATTTTAGTAACTAGTAAAATGTGTGTTTAGTGTCAAATCCTTTTTCAACTTCAGATAGTATGGTTTACATTCTTTTTTCTTGATTATGCATCACAATTTCATTTTGATGTACAGTAATAGACCAAACGAGGTCTATAATATTATATAGTTTTTAGGTAGAAGTACAGATTACACAAGAATTCCCCAAAAGTAAATTATTAAAGGTTTAAATAGTATTTTTTTTTTACTCCTAATACATATCAACAGGTTAATATTTACTACATTTTTTAAATAATCAGTCTTAATGCATTGCATGTATTTAAAAGTATTTCTGACCATTTTAGAAGACATACAGTGCAAAAGAGTTTAGATATATTTTAATTTTTATAGTTTGAGATGTGGTGTTGGCTTACAGCAAAATATTTTACAATCTAAAGCATGACATTAGGAATGCTCCAGATATTTACCCTTTTTTGGGGGGAGGGGGGATGGGGAAGTGTCTCTGAGATTGAAAATTTACCTCATCCCTGTGACAATTTTTTACAATCACATCTCCAAACAATATTATGAGATTCTCTCAATCTTTTCATCCTTTTTTATTTATTGAAGGCAGTTTTCTGGTGAGCCTTTTAAGCATGCAAGTTCTATCCGTGATCATAAAAAATAAATCACAGAGGCTCTTCGGTGCTCGGTATCATTTAGCCTAATCTAGACAGTGACATTTGGGCCACTAACAGCATAATCATGGTTATTGCTACAAATTGCTCCATGTTTGAGTTTTAATGTTATAAGTAAATTATGCCACCAGATAAAATATATGTTTCTTTGGGAATTAAACATATTTATTTCAGCAATGTAGCTGTGGACTAGCAGGGAGACTTCAGCCTTCTTTCATGTAGTAATACTGCCACCTTCTGAGCCACAGGGGTATTGTCCTCAAGGCTAGCTGTCTCACCCGGAAAACTTCTCAGGTGTCCATTTGCAGTGATCCAGCAGCTAAATACTTCCAATTGGGAGCATTAAGGTCTAGAAATGGTCTGGGTTTATCATACAAATGATACATTTGATCTTAACTCTTCCTTTTAAATAACTGAGAGTGCATATGGACATCCAACAGTCAGTAAAAACAGTACGTCCTTGTTTCATTTTATCACCACGTTGCCATTTGTTTTCTGGACTTGAAAACGACCTTGACTGGCGGTGTGTAGCTTCCTGGCAGACAGCTCAGTTGGTGTAAAGATAATTCTGGTCTGGAAGTCACACAGCAAGAGCAATTGCCTGGCAGCAGTGGGGCAGGGTGGCCACAGCTGGATGGGGAGAAGGGGATGGCAAATGTTGTTTTCCTATCCTTCAATCAGCCAGCATGCCCTTCAGCAGAACAGCAAGCCCTTCTGACTCTTCAGAATTAGTGAGATTAGCATGAAGCACATAATGCAGGATGATGGAATTTGTCATAATTTGCATTGTCCTGGAAAAATGCGGGTTGATAGAGCGACACGTCTTGGAGCATGTCATGTCCCACGGGCAGGTCACAGAGGAAGCTTAGCAGAAATAATTTTGTGATATGTGCATCAGTTGCAAATGCTTCATAAACAATTTGTCAAAATAAAATAAAATAGATGGGAATAGGTTAGGAAGGTATAGAAAGTAGGGTCCCTGCAGAAGCATCTCAAAGAATCGCCTATGCCATCCTCCAGTATCGCATTTGAGAAAATGAAAATACTTAGAGTGGATGACTTCATTCTCCTTTTGGTTTTAAATTCCCAAAGCCTTTCGGTAAGTCTTTTGTTTTTCCATGGTCTAAGGGTCAACTCTTGGGAAGAACATGTGTCTCTGCAAAGTTTATTTGTGGGAGCCCCTTACAGAAACGAGCAAGTGCAGCTTAGAAAAGGTTCTCTGAGAGATTGCTTCTGACCTTGATAATGTTCCCCTACGGGAGGCAAGAAGGGATCATTGGCATGTGGTTGACAAAACGAACATGACAGTGTTACTCATCTGCAGCAGCCTTTCTGGAAATGGGCATGGAGCGTGCCTGTCTGAACAGGCAAGGATAGCGCCTTATTTAGCACAGCATTGCAGGAATGAAAGGTCCAGTGTCGGGAATGGTCCGGGCTTTATTTATGGAGCACCTGGCAGTGATGCCATTGTCTTTGGTTTGGGGCATTTCTTTACCCAAGAATGTCCTAACTAGTGTTTGCAGGTTATGTTATTTATCATTTCAATATGTGCTTCTACTTCACAAAGACATTTGGCAACGTCTCCTTCATTTGTCTTTATACATTTCAAACAAAAGATGAATGCTGGCAGTTCAGTAACACTGATCTTTCATGACAGTTGAACATTTGTGGGTTGAGGGTCTAATAAGAAAAAAATTTTAAGTAGGTAGTTTAAGGAAAATGAAAAAAATAATCATTTGTGAGGACCCAGCTTATAATAAAAATGTGTCTTCGTACTGCAGTGTTAGATAGGAAGAATACTCCTTTTTCTCAGATGGTTATAATTGTGGAATTAGGTTTTATGAAAACTAAAATTACCTTAGGGCACAGCTCAACGTGAATAAATCTTTCAACACCCAGTATCTGGAAACATGATACACATGAAACTAATAATGGCCCTTCAATTACAAGTAGATCAAGAAAAACTGTGTGAAGTTTTTTAAAAGTATTATTTATTGAGTTCCATAACATGAAAGTGACTCCAAATAATTGTTAGTTCAGACTATTTTAAATCATTTGTTGTTTGTAAAATAATAGCCCGCTATGTAAACCTCATATGTTTTTAAACTTGCCCTCCTGTCTGTATTCTTCAAAACTGATTGCTTTCAAACAAACTGTTTTACTAATCAGAGATAATAACTGCTTTATGGTGCCAATTGTCAAAAACTAAGTTTTTTATAAACATTATTTTCCTAATATATCATCTCTTGACTCATAAAAAGAGCGAGGTTGTAACACTTCAGCCCAATTTTAGCACTGTGGCTGTTAGCGGGTACCCTGTGTGATATTTGTTGCACTGAGAGCTGGGATTGTAGCCTCTATTTTTATTGTCTCTGCCATATTGTAACTATTTTTCCCATTGTCCTTTTTTATGAATACTACTATGAAAAAAAATAACAGGCACCTGTTACTTCTGTGAAATTTCTTTCCTCACAGGAAATGTGCTTGAAGTGCCAGATAATTTGCCTTGGTTAGAACTTTATTAGCATTTTCTCCTGAATGGCAAAGCCACTTCCTGGCAGAAACTAACTAGCCAACAAATAAAAATTGTATTAGCTTTCTTTGCAGAAAATTATGATGGATGATAAGAAAACTTTTTAAAATAAGTATACATCTCACCCCCCAACTCCCAAAAATATTTAATAAAATTAAAGCTGAAATTGTACTTTTTGTACAAAGTTTTATAAATTGAGTAAACAGAGTAATGTAGGAAATCAATTTTCTCAGTGTCTTTAAGCTTTATTATTCTGTTACTCTACCTAATGACCACGAGCCAAACAATCCAGTTTAACTCTTGATGTCTCATGAACAGTTTCTTTAGTCATTTGTTCACTCAGTCATTATATCTCCTCCTGGTTATGGTGCCATTTCTGTCCTCTGAAGGATACTGTGTGAGAGTTTAGTTCCCATAGCCTCAGAGTGTGAAGTGAGCAGAGAAGGCCCAATCAGCGGATTTAATCAAGAATTATTTATTGGGCAAAGCACCCCATCCAGAGTTAATGGCATTGCCACTCTGCGAATGAACCTTAGAAAATGAAGAGTTAGCTAAAGGAATTAGCTTATTAACGTGCTATCATCACATCTGGAATGGATGCAATTCTTGGTGCTTGCCTGGAAAATTCATTGCATTGTCAGAGTACTTGGTACTCTGTGTGTTAACAGAAGGTTGTCTAATCTGTGGTTCTTTGTCTACCGATACTGTGATAAAACTCAAATTACCAATTTATTTAAGAATAAAGTGATAATATATTTTTTGCTCAGTACAGGTGACTTGGAAGCAAACTATACTTGTTTTCCATTCTTTTTTATTAGCCTGTCTTCTTTAACAAACTTGCTGCCTCAAGGATTATTAACACTGTTTGGATGCTTTTTCCATTTTGCCAATAGCTGCCCCCAATTAATTCTATTATTGTAGAGTTGTTCTTTAGGATTCTCTATGGCAATGCGAAGTAGTCTCAAGAAAGCAATAGTCTCAAAAAGGAAAAGATTAAATGATGATATGGTCAACTACGAATGCCATAGAGACAATATAGCTTCAACAAGAATGTGACCTAAAGAAATCCATTATAGACATTTCAGTGCAGACAGATAACTTCCTTGAATAAATGTGAACGTTAATTAAACCTCTACCCATGGACTTTAATGGTAAGAATTTATTTCTAAATATAAAGGAAGCAGATTAAGTAATTACTTAATATTTATGGAAATTTTTAATTTGAAAGTTATTATTTTAAAGAAAAAGTATTTGGTTACTATAAATTCTTTGAAAAGTTGTTGATAATAGAAAAAAACTCAAAAGAAATCAAGGAAAGGAATAGAATATACCTATTTTAAATATAATTTTCTTTTTCCCCACCAGTGTAGATGTCTCTAATATCCCTCAGAATACATAAATTTGGAGGTTCACCCATTACATTTTTGTTTATATCTCTCATAGGTTTGAATCTTTTAATACAGCAGTCATGTACTTATTTCTGGTTCAAACTTGCCATATAAGCTCTGAAGTTCTTTTACTAGTACTTTGGGGGAAAGGTGTTTCTTCCCTCATCCATTCTTACTTTCCCCAAATCATCATCCCCACCCCCTCAATTAAAGTAAGGGGTCCATTGGCCTGTTATACAATAATTTATGTGTTATAATCATTATTTATATCAAAAAATATTTCCAACGTTATAAAATAAATAAGTAAAATGAGTTCTCTCACTTTTTTCCTCGTCATTAATTTTTAAACCATCATTTTTATTGCCCAGGAAAGTTTGGAAGTCCATTAGTCCATGATGTAGACAAGGTTCCTTGGAGAATTTCAGTATTAGAATTTAGCCAAGTAATATTCATTTTACCTTAGGCGGAAAAAAGCATCACTTCATTTCCTTCACACACATGGTAATTTTATTCCTCACAGGTGATTCCGGGGATTTCTTCTTGCATATATTATATGGAAACTGTATTATTTATAAATATGTGATAAGATTATACTGTATACTTATTAAGATGGGATGTCATGTAAAGCTCTCAAAGTTTCTGAAAGTGTAGGGCATTTCATGAGTGAGAAAAATGACAAAAGAGAAAAAAGCCACTAGTCTGACTGTGGAAGATGAGGAAGTCACACTCAAAATGGAAAGCTTCCCTGTTGACAGAACAGAACGGTGCCAGAAAAGAAATACTAGTAGTGTCCCTGTGTCCCGTTGGACCCTTGCAACTGGGTTAAAATGAATGGATTTTAAAACTTATGCTTGATGAAGAATAAAACATCCTAAATTACCAACAGAATCTGGAGAGAGCCAGAAGAATAACCAATGGAACAGTTCTTACCTCCTGAATTTGCATTGCTATGGCATCTATCTTAAATTAGGATGTTACAACTAGCTTTCCAAGGCACTTAACACTCATCTTAGACTCTGTGTGTGTATGTGCACACTATCTGCCCAATGAATAAAGGTTGATCATCTTTCTTGCTAGAAATGGTGCCATTGTTTTTACGTTAGGTTGAGAGTGCTTTGGTATTGATAATGGGATTTGATAGGATCTTTCCCTGGAGTTGGAGAGGAGGGAAGAATCATATGAGTAATGAGTCAGTAGCACCAAGAGAAGCGGGGAGGCCTGATAACAGGAAGACACATGAAGCTTGCTTCTGACCAGGCAAGGGAGCTAATGTGATAGAATTGAGGGCCAGGAAAAAGATGACGTTCCCCTCCAAGGCCATGTGACTACTAAGAGAGAACACCCAGAATGCAAGTAAGAACAGTAAGTAAAGATGCTTGGCTCCACTGAATAGCCAGACCATTCTTAACCACAAGTGAGTTCAGACCTAATAGAAAAACTGGTTGGGGGCCAGGGACAAAGCCATGGAGACTCAGTATATTCCTCACACTAAGCTAGGCATGTATCATTTAATCCTCACAGCCATTCTTTTAGATAATATAATGACCAGTTTTAGGTATGGAAGCTGAGCTCCAGAGAGGTGTAACTTGTCTGGAAACACACAGCTATCATCTGGTAGGATGAGGCTGTGAACCTTAGTTCTATCTGACTTCAAGCCTAGGTTCTAATCAGACATTATTTATCAAGTTTGGGAAAGAAGAAACACAATAAAAAAGTAAAGGCTAAGGTCCTTTAAAATCTATGTGCAGAAATTGAATCCTGCCTTGGAGTGACAAAAGCAAGTACAGATCTGAAATATTGGTTTATTTATGAGGAGAGAACAGAAAACTTTGAGATTGTCTTAGATGAGTTGAATATTATTATATTCTTGAATATTGTTATGTTGTCTAAATTGTAAAGTATCTTCATGAGAATAATGTCAGTGCTATTGTTTTATTAATTGAAGACATTGTACAAGGAAATGAACGTAAGTAAAAACAAGCACACAAACAATAAAAAACCAATTTGTTGCATGTAAAAAATGTTGACCAGAGGGGATTGAAATGCTGACAGGCCACCTGAGATATCTATACTGGATGTCTCCACAGCACATTCTTCCTATATTGGCTCCGAGATTCTTTGCCTAGAATCTTTGCCTGACACATATAAGATAGTCAATATATCCTTTAGAAATAAACAAATGAATGAATGTTTTTCCTACCCAGACTGGTAATTCATAAATACATTGCTAAATGGGATGACACCTGAACAGTAGGCCAATTTTTTGGAAAGAGGAATGAATATTGAGAGGTCATGACTTTGTTAAAAGCCATAGAAAAGAAAATGAATTCCCTTCCTTCTAGCCACCTGCTCAGGTCAAAAGGCATGTCTCCTCTCAGGCATTTTAAGTGACACTAAAAAATGTATTATGTTTTCTGAATTAAAAAAGATTATTTTGGGTCAAAATATGTCAATACATATTAAATGGCAATATTTAAATCATAGTCTTCAGGCAATGTCTTTCTTGGGTCTTTAATTTCACAAGCTACTTGAGGGAATATACCTGACAATTTTGTTTTAGAATGGGTTGATTATCTTTACAATTTTAGAAAGATAAAGGGATGAAGTTCACCCTTGAGATCTGGTGAACAAGAATTTACTTAAAGGAGCATGACTTTAGATGCCCTTTGATTTTTATAGGATGGTTCACTCAGAATTGTAAATGAAGTAGTACTATGAGGTAGATAGGCAATTATGTGTCTATTTTAATATTACACTTGATGAAGCATTTATCAGTAGAGGGCATAGAATTATCTGTCAGAGACCTAGAAGAGCCAACAAATTTTCTATATGTCTGAGAGAACTTGAACTTTCAAAAACTGATTCTTTGCTATGAGCATTATGAATAAAATTTAGAGAATTCATAGGACTTGCATTCTCACTGAACATAAAAAGGAGAGAGAAATTATTTTTGCCTTACCTATTTAGCAGTGTTTTAGGTTTTATTAAGACATCTAGATATTTAAATTTGAATGTTGTACCTTCATTTAATATGTTCAAGCTACATTGATAAATAGTCTCTGTAGCGATGCAAAGTTAATACGGTATAATCCTAATTTCATATTTATATTATTGCCATTGAGCCTGATGTGTGCGTTTGTGATATGCACCACACACACAGCATCCAAACATATGAAAGGATTTTATTTAGATGGTCCTCACAATGTGCTTTCTGCTTTTATAGGATACAGGGAATGAGTCTGAATAGCAGCAAAGGATTTGGGGATTGATATTGAGGAGTTATTTTAAACGATCCATCTATATAATTATTTGCTCAGAGATTTATATAATCAGAAAGGCAGTATTTATGTTGATAACACCCATCATGACCTTGTTTTACATGTAACCTATTTAATATTCCTTATCTGAATTTTGTATTGTTTTCCTTTACCTAATGGCCTCTCCTGGCCCTCCTCCTACCTAGCCAGCCACATTTTTTCTATCTTTTCTCCTCATGTGCCCTAACAGTGGTTACTCCCAGTTTCTGGTCTTTGTGCTTTTTTAGACCATTTATTTATTTTGTATACCTTCTATTAATTAGCCTATCTGTCCTTGCAGTTCTATGGCACATCTTCATGTATGGCTTCCTCACGTTCAATCTTATGTTTTTTAAAAATGCAACTGAATCCTGAAATCCCCTCCCCTTCACTAACGTTTTTCTTCATCCCCCTTTAAAAAAAAAAAAAGACTCTCCTCTCCCAGTGTTCCCTTTGTTGCTGTAAAATCAGCAACCTTCCAGGCTCCCAAAACAGGAGATCTTGAGTCACCTTTGAATATCTTCACCTCGGTATCAAATTTGCCACCAAGTCCTGCCATTGTTTCTTTAATAAGCCTCTCAGATCTGCCTTTCCTCATCTTTCCTACCATTGCCATTCTTAACACCCTTTATCTGGTTTAATGCAGTTGTCTTCTATCTGGTCTACTTATTTCCACCTCCTTCCTAGTTCTTCCTACAAATATGGTTACAACACTATTATCATTCCTCTACTATTCAAATCGTTCAGTTTCCTTTCATATACTACATCAAGTTCATCTTATTTTGTCTGGCTTCCATTAGATTGTATTGGAATCCTGATCCTATTAGAGCATTGAGCTACGAGACCCAGGAGTTGCTATATCCTGTCCTACCATTTGCCCCCTGTCCTCATGAGGTCCTCGGGGAGCTGAATATACACAAAGAACAATGGCAAATGAAAATATGAGTTACATGTAATATTAGCAGGGTGTCTGAAACCTTCCGATTATTCTAGAAAACTAATGCACACTTGGAAATTTGGGCCTAAACTCAGCTTCTCTGTCCTGCAAAGGCCAGGTATTGCCATAAACAAATCACCAAGCCAAAGATAATAAGAGCTTCTAGGAAGCTAAATGTTTCTTGGATTGGGCAAGACAGACAGACAGAGAGGCAGACGAGGAGTCAGGCAATAACCAGCTAAGAATAAAGACCTGCCCTACGAGGGCTTATCCCTCAACCTGATGGGTGAGAAAGCAGCAGCAGAGAGAGGGAGCCAGCTGACCCAAGCAGGCCCTAATTCTGCCACAGAGCTAGTTTTAAGAGTAGAAGAGCAGGGAAGAGCATCTAGCTCTGTGTGTGACCCTATGGCCCAGTCCAGGTCCAGGCATCTCACCCAATCAGATTGGCAGGCCTTCCCTGCAAATCCTTCACTACAGGCTCTGGAGGCAAAAATACTGGCAGCCTTATTCTTCACTGCTCTCAGTTTTCTGTTTTTCACTGAACTTTATCCACTCCATGCACAATTCTACTTCCTGGATTATAATGTTTCCTGCACCTCATCTTTTATTTATCCAAATCTTCACATTCTTGCAAGACCCATTTATGACTGGCCTCTTCATTAAAAACGACTATTGCTTATAAATTTCTCTGAATAGCTATGGATTTTATAATTATTTCTACCAAGTTTGACACTTAATTGTGTTCTAATTATTTTATGTATCTTAGTAAACTCCTTGAGTGCATAAATTGTGTCTTTTCTTTCAAGCAAGACTCCTAATATAATACCTATTACATTGTAGAAGCATAGAGCTAGAAAGGAAAATAGAGAACCATTATCAAGGATTATTAGTTGATGAAATAGTATCTTTTTGATTCTTAAGTTATGTGTATATGGTACTGTTAAATAAAATCATAATGAAAGTATGTATCCTGGTCTGCCGCCTTTAGATATTTGATACCAACAAGGAATAATATTCAAAATATTTAGCAGTCATTATTGAGCAGGCACTGACCAATCAGAATGGATTCTGACTGGTACAGTAGCAAATCAATTGATCAAAAATGGAAATTCCAACTAGTTCAGAACTAAAATAAAAGTTAATCCCTGCTTTGCCAAAAATTAACAGTTGATTTGTAGCCATATCTCATATATTTACTGTATTTAATTAGGTCTACATACAAAGCCAATAAAGGTCAATCAAGCTGATTTAATATGTAATCTGGCCAGGCTTTTGTTTCCCCCTCCTACCACCATAGCTCTCCTATCTGCATACTGTATACTATAGTATGATTGCCTATTCCACACATTGTCTATTTCAAACTTTTGTTGACCTGTAAGCATCATATTTGGAAAGTCAGCATCCACAGAATATAAAAAGCATCTCTATTGGCTACTCCCATAACTATGAGGGTGGTGCAGTCGCCAAGCACCACTAAATAACAGCCCATGCCTTTCATGCTATATTGAAGTCCTTTCAGATTACTTCTTATATAGAACTTACCTTGGAACTAGGTCTTTTTATATTACACATATTTTTGTAAAAATATATTCTTTACATGTGTCCTGAAGTACTCATATTCAGAGTCAACCATTTGAAATTATAAGTAAAATTGTTTGACAATAGAAGTAGCCATCTACACTCTTCACATTAACAAGGTAATTAGGTATTTTGTCGCATCAAGTCAATCACACTTTAATGTTATGACAAAATACTGATGATGCCACAACCGTCATGTAACTGCAATATAAAAGAGAAACTATGTTGTTGTTGTTTTAACTTGTCGATTAACCTTTTTGTTGTTTATTTTTGGATTGGTTCCATATTTTACCTGTCAAGTAGTGAAATTAGTATTTCCAAACTGAACTCTAACATATTATGGGGATAAGTGTGTGTGTTTTTAATGATAATAGATTAGTCTCAATCCAAAAGTAAAGCCTATGTAATTGTTTTAAAAGACAGAGATAGAGCCTTGCTGGCTACTAACACCTTCAGAAGCTATTGTCACCCACGTAACAGAGGGACTGTCTTACAGATGGAGAGAGTAATGTTAAGATTCCCACCAGACCTTGTCCTTCTATGCTTTTCCACCCACCCCCCACTCCCCCCCGTGCAAAGGCATCTGTCAGATTTTACTCCTCTCTTTGAAGAAATGCCTAGATAATGTCACTTCAGTCTGGCTACACTCAGTCATCATGTGGAAGATTGTAGATGCTTCAGGGAAAAGAGACATATTCTGAAAAATGTAATTTAATTTAAGAATTATCAAAAGGAAGGTTTTTATTGGCTTTCTATGACTGGCTTGAAAGTTTACTCCTTTTTTATAGTAATGGTTTCTTACATTTGTATTATACTTTTTCCTTCTCATTTTCCTTCTCACTTTAAGATCTTACTTGATTCTCATTAAATTCTACATTTAAAGTTATCTTACTATGTTTGTAGTAAAAAAAAAACAAAAAAAAAACAACCCAAGACTGTTATTTTGTGTTTTCTGATCACTAGGCCTGTAATTTATGTTTGGGCATTTTTCTAGTAGCCATGATAAATTATTATTCACTGTGTGAACTATAGACAATGTGAGCCAACACAGAAGGGCATAATTATTTATCTCAATGATAAGTATGAACATTGGAGTATAACATACTTTCATTTAATCATTTTTGAATGTCTAGGAGGATTCTCCAAATCCTGTTTTTCATTTTGTGCTCATCAGCTTATAGAGGCCAAATGTCTCATCAAGGAAATCTTCCCTGACCCCCAGCAGAGTTAGGCACTCTGCCTTTCCGCTCCCAAAACAACTTGCACGCACGCTGTATTGACATGGTTTGGTGATTACATTAGTCTTGCCCATGTCCTATTTACCTCTGTGTTCTCAGTGAATGCACACGTGAATATACATATTGTGCTTCGGTTTCACTGAAAGGCTATTCCACATGGCTACTACTCAGTTCCCACCCACTGAGTCTGAGGGTAAGTTTAGCAACATGATTGGGAAATGCAGAAGCTACCTGTTTTTCAAACAACACTTGTAGAAGAGAGTGTTAGTGGAAGGGAGAGGTCCTCATCTTCCTTGGTTGCTAGTGGGGGTGGATTTCTTGTGATATCCCAAAAAAAGTAATTTTCTGAGATTCACATGATAGGATACGATATAGTAGAAAACTTTATTTCTGTAGACATACATCCCTGATTTCCAAAGTCCAATTTACTTTTGTCCAGTCATAGAAGTGTAGCTGGGGCTTCTGTAGAGCTAAAATCAGAGTGAGTGTGCAGAGTTTCTTTTCCACGTTGGAGCAGAGTCCAATCCAGCATCGGGCCAGCTTAGTTTGTGTTCCCTGCTGCAGTCCACCAGTCCATTGCATATGGGGTTCACAGGGCCACGTGGCTACGGACAAAACATGGACAAATGCAAGGAAGCCAAGAGCTAGCTAAGAGCCAAGCATAACAAGAGTCGAGCACAAAAAGAGAGAGAGAACTCCTTTGTTTACTAAATTATATATTCACAATTTTTTGTGGGCTTACAGTTGGCCCCACCCATTTGGCCAATGATCTTTGCTCTCAGGTGTAACTGATAGACAAATGTCCTCCCCATGTCACCTCAACTTTACTGGGCATGCATCTATCTTCCCTTTATTGGATACTTTCCCCCCAGTGATTTGCAGGAAATAGGCTGGTGGTTCCTGGAGAGTGTAAACTTGCAGCTTCCTGGTGAAGTTGACAAACAACATGCCTATAATGTCAGGCTTCCCTCCTTGCTCCTGTTATTAATAACCAGCTAATTACAATGGTATCAAGAGGTCTAAGGATCAAAGACAGTATATGATGGTTTATATATGGCCACAGGATAACATAGAAGAAATACTAAAGTGTTGGGTCAGGTTAAAGAAGAAAGTTTAAATGCTATTTTGAACAAAGCTTTGAAAACAAGGAAAAGTATGGCATTGCCTGTAATAGAAAAAAGAAAATTGTAGGTGAAATGAATGTCAAATGGGATCTAATTTTTAATGAACAGATAGTATAAAGAAAACAAACCAAAACTTTGTTCTTTGTTTTTGATAAAGCATTTGAAAAGCATTGCATAAATTCTTAAAATACATTGTGCTCCTTGTTCTAGAGAAAGAAAACTATGATATTTAAGAAATCCTTATTTTAATATTTATGTTCTTCCTTTTATCCTGAATTTAAGAATGAGGTTTGAGACATATCTGTGGGAAGTCAGCATGGACTAGGAAAAAGATCATTAAATTGTTGTGTCACATTTAGAATATTTTCTTGTTATTATTCTCATGAACTTAGAGACAATATGGAAGGATCATTCTGGAGTTAGTTTATAGCTGCAATATTCCCAGTCACCACAGTTCTCCTGGGGGGTTGTGAAGATTAATGAAATGTTTATAAAATGTCTGAGATCTCTAAATGAAATGTGATATGTAGATAGAGTATTGTTATCATTTGGTGTAACAAACTAGTGAATATAATATCTCTCTTAGTTATCAAAAGTAATAATTTCAAATCCTTTGAGATGTCTCTCTTCATTAGAAAGATTTCATGTGTTTTTTTTTTATCATGTCAAATAGAAATATTACTTTAGGCACTTAATTATTCATATCAAGGTAAAATTACCTAGCGCAAATATTTTAAAGGCATATTCCTTATATGAGGGTAAATATTTAATTTCCTAATTACTTATAAACAAGGGGAAATTTTTGCATGGTTCTCTATTTTAATTTTTCACTTTTTTAAATTGATTTTTTTTTTTTTTTTAGAAAGAGAGAGAGAGAGAGAGAGATGGGGGAGAAAGAATAGAGAGAGACCGTTAGATTCTGCAGGTCTTCTAAGGGGCTGCTAAACCGGGCAGTCTTAGGCGGAGGAGTCCCTCTCCCTGAGCAGACACTCCTGGGCGGCCAGCAGAGGCACAGCGACCACGCCATCTTGGGAAACAGAGCTGCTTGAGGCTAGGATCCTGGCCTCAGCACCAGCCAGCCTGATCTCGGACGCATACCAGGACCCTGCAGCCACTGGGGACAGAGACTTGTGACCACAGCTACAGACCTGCAGACACCAAAAGTTCAGAAATCCCCGCGGCAGATCCGTGAGTAACAGAGCCCATCGCCCCTTCCCGCAGGCTCGCGGGCAGCGCCAGAGTAACTAACTGATAGACCCACCCCTTGCCGGGGCCTCAACGCTGCAGGGACTTTGGCCTGGAAGTGTGCGAGCACCTTGGAACTGATCCCTCATAGGGCTGGCTTCAGAGCCCTGGGCTGGGAGCAATCGCGTGAACACTGGGAACTGGTCCTGCTCGCACTGCCTGCTCCAGGAGCCCTGGGCTGGGAGCAAACGCACGCGAACCCCAGGAACTGATCCTACGCGCGATGTCAGCTTCGGAGCCCTGAGCTGGGAGCAATCGCGCGAACATTGGGAATTTGTCCCGCGTAGCACAGGCCCAGGGACCCCGATTCTCTGGGCAGGAGGCAGCACCAAGCACCAGTGAGTTGACTGTGTTTCTTATCACCTGCGCCTGAGATCCTGATTCCCTGTGCATTCATACTAAGAGCCAGTGACTCCAATTCCTGGTGCAAGGGCACACAGGGAACCTGATTCTCAAGGCAAAGTCACACGAAGCAACAGAGACTCTGATACTGGATTCTTGGGGAACTCTGACTCCTGGCACACGCTGGGGGCTCTGGTTTTCAACACGCTCCAGGGGGTTCTCTATTTCAGCACGGTGCAGGCAGGGTCCCTGAAGGGCGTGTACGAGACCACATTGAGCGCTGACTACACTGACTCTGAGCGAGCCTGGTTCCTACCAACCCATAACAACCACACATCCTAGTGTCAGAGCTCTTCAGTGACACTAGGGTGATGGGAGGCTCCCACTGCACAGGGCCTAGGCCCACTCAACGTTTGAACCATCGGGAGATAATCAGAATGAAGAGACGATACAACACCCAGAGGAAAGACAATGAGGAGTTGCCAAGAAAGGAAATTAATGAAGTTGAAGCATGCAATATGACAGAAAAAGAATTCAGAATAATGGTTGTACAATTCATTCACCGGATGGATGAGAAAATCAACAACCTATGCAAGAATCAGGAAGAAATGAAAAGTGATATAGCTACAATCAAAAACACCATGGAAAGTTTCAACAGCAGACTAGAAGAAGCAGAGGACCAAATTAGTGAGTTAGAAGATAAGGCAGAGAAACAAGCTCAATCTGAACAGCAACTGGAGAAAAAAATTAAAAAGCAGGAGGAGACCCTAAGGTAGCTACGGGACAACATGAAACGAAGTAACATACGCATAATAGGGCTGCAAGAAGGACAAGAAGAGCAGCAAGGATTAGAAAATCTATTTGAAGAAATAATGTCAGAAAACTTCCCAGATATGGGGAAGAAAAAAGTTACACAAGTACAGAGAGTCCCAGGCAAGATGAACCCCAAAAGACCCACACCAAGACACGTCATAATAACGATGGCAAATGTACAAGACAAAGACAGAATCTTAAAGGCTGCAAGAGAGAAACAGAGAGTTACCTACAAAGGATCCCCCATCAGATTATCAAATGATTTCTCAACAGAAACACATCAGGCCAGAAAAGAATGGACAGGAATTTACAAAGTGATGCAAAGCAAAGGACTGAATCCAAGAATACTCTATCCAGCAAGGCTATCATTCAAAATTGAAGGGGAAATAAGAAGCTTCACAGACAAAAAAAAGGCTAAGGGAGTTTATCACCACCAAGCCAGCAGTGCAAGAAATGCTAAAGGGACTGGTATAAAAAGAAGAAATAAAAAGCCCAGAAAGAAAACAGCCACAAAAAAATAGAAATGGCTACAAACAAGTACCTTTCAATAATAACTTTAAACGTAAATGGACTAAATGGTCCAATCAAAAGACATCGAGTGGCTGAATGGATAAAAAACATGACCCATATATTTGCTGTCTACAAGAGACCCACCTCATTAGAAGGGACTCGCACAGACTGAAAGTGAAGGGATGGAAAAATATATTTCAGGCAAATGGAAAGGAAAAGAAAGCTGGGGTAGCAATACTTATATCAGACAAAATAGACCTCAAAGTGAAGGCCATAACAAGAGATAAGAAAGGCCACTTCATAATACTAAAGGGATCAATACAACAAGAGGATATAACCCTGATAAACATATATGCACCCAATGCAGGAGCACCCACATACATAAGAAAACTCCTGGAAGATATCAGGGGAGAGATCGACAACAATACAATGATAGTAGGGGACTTTAATACACCACTGACATCACTGGATAAATCTGCTAGACAAAAACTCAGCAAAGAAACAGCAATCCTAAATGACTCACTAGATCAGATGGACTTAATCGACATCTTCGGAACACTTCACCCCAAAGCCACAAAATATACGTTCTTCTCAAGTGCTCATGGAACATCTTCAAAAATAGACCACATATTGGGTCACAAACAAAGTCTCCCCAAATTCAAGAAGATTGAAATCATACCAAGCATCTTCTCAGACCACAAGGGCATAATATTAGAAATAAACTACAATAAAAACAACTCAAAATACTCAAACACTTGGAAGCTGAATAGCACGTTATTAAATATTGATTGGGTTACCAATGAGATCAAAGAAGAAATTAAAAACATTCTGGAAACTAATGACAATGAAAACACAACAATCCAAAACCTTTGGGACACAATGAAAGCAGTCCTGAGAGGGAAGTTTATAGCGCTACAGGCCTATCTCAACAAACAAGAAAAAATGGTAGTAAATCATCTAAATCTACAGCTCAAAGAATTAGAAAGAGAGCAACAAGAAAACCCCAGAGTGAGCAGAAGGAAGGAGATAATAAAGATTAGAGCAGAAATAAATGACATAGAGACCAAAAAAAAAACAATACAGAAAATCAATGAAACCAAGAGCTGGTTCTTTGAAAGGATAAACAAGATTGACAAACCTCTAGCCAGGCTCACCAAGAAGCAAAGAGAGAGGACCCAAATAAACAAAATCAGAAATGATAGAGGCGAAATAGCAACAGATCCCACAGAAATACAAATGATTGTTAAAAAATACTATGGACAACTCTACTCCAACAAACTAGACAACCTGGAGGAAATGGACATATTCCTAGAAAAATACAACATTCCAAAACTCAATCAGGAAGAATCTAAAAATCTCAATAGGCCAATAACTATGGAAGAAATTGAAGCAGTCATCAAAAACTTTCTGGCAAACAAAAGCCCAGGGCCAGACGGCTTCACAGGGGAGTTTTACCAAACTTTCAAGGAAGATCTAAAACCTATCCTCCTCAGACTACTACAAAAATTCCAAGAGGAAGGAACACTTCCAAGCTCATTCTATGAAGCCAGCATCACCCTAATACCAAAACCAGGTAAAGACAACACAATGAAAGAGAATTACAGGCCAATATCCCTCATGAACATAGATGCAAAAATCCTCAACAAAATCTTAGCAAATAGGATCCAGCAGTACATCAGAAAGATCATACACCAAGTAGGATTTATCCCAGGGACGCAAGGATTGTACAATATCCTCAAATCAATAAACGTGATACATCACATAAACAAATTGAAAGAAAAAAACCACATAGTCATATCAATTGATGCAGAAAAAGCGTTTGACAAAATTCAACACACATTTTTGATAAAAACTCTCAGCAAGGTGGGAGTAGAAGGATCATACCTCAACATAATAAAAGCCATATATGACAAACCCACACCAACATCATACTCAATGGACAAAAACTAACACCATTTGCCCTAAGAACAGGAACAAGACAGGGATGCCCACTCTCACCACTTCTGTTCGACATAGTACTGGAAGTGTTAGCCATTCCAATTAGACAAGAAGAAGAAATAAAAGGCATCCAAATTGGAAAAGAAGAAGTAAAACTGTCCTTATTTGCAGATGACATGATATTATACTTAAAAAACCCTAAAGACTCCATCAATAAACTATTAGACTTAATAAAAGAATTCGGCAATGTAGCAGGATACAAAATTAACGCCAAGAAATCTATGGCATTTCTATACACCAATAGTGAACTTGCAGAAAGAGAGACTAAAAAAGCAATTCCATTTACCATCGCACCAAAAAAATTAAGCTACCTAGGAATAAACTTAACTAAAGAGGTAAAAGACCTCTACTCAGAAAACTACAGGACGTTGAAAAAAGAGATAGAGGAAGACATAAACAGATGGAAGAAAATACCATGTTCTTGGATTGGTAGAATCCACATCATTAAAATGTCGATACTGCCCAAAACAATCTATAAATTCAACGCACTTCCCATTAAAATACCAATGGCATATTTCACAGACCTAGAACGAACTCTCCAAAAATTCATCTAGAATAAAAAACGACCCCGAATAGCTGCAGTGATCCTGAGAAAGAACAAAGTAGGTGGGATCTCAATACCAGATATCAAGCTGTATTACAAAGCCACTGTTCTCAAAACTGCCTCATACTGGCACAAGAACAGACATATAGATCAATGGAATAGAATAGAGCCCAGAAATCAGCCCCAACCAATACTCTCAATTAATATTTGACAAAGGAGGCAAGAACATACAATGGAGTCAAGATAGTCTCTTCAATAAATGGTGTTGGGAAAATTGGACAGATACATGCAAGAAAATGAAACTAGACCACGAACTTACACCATACACAAAAATAAACTCAAAATGGATAAAGGACTTAAATATACGACGGGAAACCATAAAAATACTAGAAGAATCCAAAGGCAACAAAATCTCAGACATATGCTGAAGCAATTTCTTCACCGATACAGATCCTAGGGCATTGGAAACTAAAGAGAAAATAAGCAAATGAGACTACATCAAAATAAAGAGTTTCTGCACAGCAAAAGAAACCATCAACAAAACAACAAGAAAGCCCACTACATGGGAGAACATCATGCTATCACTGATAAGGGTTTAACCTCCAACATTTATAGGGAACTCATACAACTCAACAAAAGGAAGATAAACAATCCAATCAAAAAATGGGCAAAGGACCTAAATAGACACCTTTTAAAAGAGGACATTCAGAAAGCCAAGAGAAATATGAAAACATGCTCAAAGTCACTAATCATCCGAGAGATGCAAATCAAAACAACAATGAGGTACCATCTCACACCTGTCAGAATCGCTATCATCAACAAATCAACAAACGACAAGTGCTAGAGAGGATGTGGAGAAAAAGGAACACTTGTGCACTGCTGGTGGGAATGCAGACTGGTGCAGCCACTATGGAAGACAGTATGGAGTTTCCTCAAAAAACTAAAAATGGAACTCCCATTTGTCCCTGTGATCCCACTTCTAGGAATATATCCCAAGAAACCAGAAACACCAATCAGAAAGGACATATGCACCCCTATGTTCATAGCAGCACAATTCACCATAGCTAAGATCTGGAAACAGCCTAAGTGCCCATCTGTAGATGAATGGATTAGAAAACTGTGGTACATCTACACGATGGAATACTATGCTGCTGTAAAAAAGAAGGAACTCTTAC
Organism: Myotis myotis; assembly: GCF_014108235.1. Taxonomy (NCBI): domain Eukaryota; kingdom Metazoa; phylum Chordata; class Mammalia; order Chiroptera; family Vespertilionidae; genus Myotis; species Myotis myotis. Next base: position 154,208,599 of record NW_023416313.1, on the reverse strand, counting down.
CATTTGCAACAGCATGGATGGAACTGGAGAGCATTATGCTAAGTGCAATAAGCCAGTCAGAGAAAGATAAATATCACATGATCTCACTCATTTATGGATAATAAAGACCATTATAAACTTATGAACAAAAATAGATACAGAGGCAGAGCTGCCTCGAACAGACTGTCAAACTACAGCCGGAAGGCCTGGGAGGGTGGGGAGGGGCAGGGAGGGGGTGAGATATCAACCAAAGGACTTGTATGCGTGCATATAAGCATAACCAATGGACACAAGACACTGGGGGGTAGGGGAGGCCAGGGGATTGTCAAGGGCGGGGGAAAAAATAAAGGAGACATATGTAATACTCTTTGTAATACTTTAAGCAATAAAAAATAATATTTTTTTTAAAAAAAAAAACGAATAGAGAGAAACATTGATCGGTTGCCTCCTGGCAACTTGGGCATGTGTCCTGACCCAGAATTGAACCTGCAACCTTTCAGTGTGCAGGACAATGCTCCAACCGAGTCACTTGGGCCAGGGCTTAATTTTCCACTTTAAGACATGTAAGTATGAGAATAATCTAGAGCCAGATTCCTGGAAGGCATCTTGGTAAATATCTCTATACAAAGTCTGACAATTAAACAAAGATATTTATACAATTAGGAAATAAAGAAAATCTTGCAAAAAAGCTATGCATTTCCCTAGCTGGTTTGGCTCCTTGTATAGAGCATCAGCCTGCAGACTGAAGGGTCCTGGGTTCAATTCCGGTCAAGGGCATATGCCTGGATTGTAGGCTTCATCCCCAGTGGGTCATGTGAGAGGGAGCTGATCAATGATCTCTCTCATCACTGATGTTTCTATCTCTGTCTCCCTCTCCCTTCCTCTCTGAAATCAATAAAAATATATATATTTTTAAAAAAGCTATGCATGCCCTAATCAGTTTGGCTCAGTGGATGGAGCATCGTCCTGTGGACTCAAGGGTCCCAAGTTTGATTCTGGTCAAGGGCATGTACCTTGGTTGCGGGCACATACCCAGTAGGGAGTGTGCAGGAGGCAGCTGATAGATGTTTCTCTCTCATCGATGTTTCTAATTATCCCTCTCCCTTCCTCTCTGTAAAAAAATAACAATAAAATATATTTTTTTAAAAAGCTATGCATTAATATTTCTTAAAAATCACTTGGAAAATGTTTGTTAATTTTATAAATTAAATGTGGAATAAATGTATTCTGAGTCATTAGAATTAGAAATTTTTATGAAATGTGTTATTTTTGCAGCACTTTGAGAGATTACGTGAAAAAATTTTGCTACCACTTCTCGAACAGGAAACTTTAAGGAGCTCTAATATATCTAAATCTTTAATGAAACAGAAAAAATCACACAAGTGTATATAAACTTAGTGACTGTTATAGAATCTTCAGTTATTACTTGGAATCTTTGTAATACATTCATTTGTTGTATTACACAAAATTCCCAGGATAGTGAACACAGAGAAAAGTGCAAGGGCCCTACCCAAGAGTTCTCATAACGCAACCCATATCACCTTGTAAATTTACATGGTATTCACTTCTCTTTCACTGGTATAATTTCAGTTAAAACTATTTTAATCCACATTCTGGTCACTTTAACTTAAAATTTCCTCTTTTTTTTCTGTAATTCAAAGATGTTTTCTTTTTCCAGTAATTTCCCAGATTGACATGTCTACTCATCCTGAGACATCAGTTTACCTAAGCACTTCCATTATATATGTAACATTTATGTCTAATAATTTGGAGAAATCAAATCTATATTTGTGAATATATTAGTGATCAAGGTGGAACTGTGAAATACAGAGAAATTGTGTAATGGCATCTTCAAAAGATAGTCAATATGAGAAACAATTGTCATGAAGAGAATTAACTTCAACTTGAACTGAAATGTCTTCAAGAGGAAGAGGGGGAAAAAAACCCTTAAAACCAACAAAGACCTCTAGATAATACTGGGTTTCAGATGAGCTGGATGTTTCCAGTTCTGCATGAGAGCAAAAAGAGCGATGTGATTGCGTGCGCTGTGCTTGGAGGCATGCCGTGTGGCTGTGCTGCATCGGGAAGGATAAAATCTCACAAAAACCTAGTGAAACTGCATAAGGAATGTATTTGGAGTTTCCCACTGAAGAAAAAAGAACTAAGTCATCTGGGTAGGAGATGGGGCAAGAAGGACTGAGGTATGCAGAAATGACTTCCAAGAGGAAATGATTTAATATATTGTGGGCTTTGACTTCTGGGAATTTCTTTTCATAAATCAATAATCAAGACATGAATAACTATAAGGATGAGTAGGTGTTAAAATGTTATATAGAAAATATATAAAGTGAAAGGAATGACTTAAGGTTCTTCCAGAAAAATTAATGAATATCACTAAGTAACAATCTTGCTGGAATCCTCTACAGATCATATTGATGTCCTTAGGCCCAGGGCACCGGAAACAAAGAAATGGGTCTTCTGAAGGAATTGAAAGCCTTTCTGAAATGGATTGCCTGAGGTCAGAGGCTAAAAAATAAGAACCAGAAGATAATGCAGTCGTTGTAAAGGAACTCTCCCCTTGAGATAGGGAAGAGAAAAAGAAGGAGCCAGGTAAAGTAAGAGAAAATTAATATCTGAATTTCATTACAACTAGTGAATTTTGAGGAAACATTGTACAAAATACTTCAGTTATTCTAAATTCACAAGGAAAAAAAATACCCTATAAGTGAAATATTCTAATTATTTATGTCATTTAAATCTTTTGAGTGAAATTTTTCTAAGATATATTTTAGTTTTACCCTGCATGTTAAAAAGAATATACTGAAGAATTTACTTGTTCTTAAAGCACATCAATTATTTTATTCTAAAGTAGTAATTCTCTCAAAGGCTATTGAGGTTAAGCAGTTATCCCTGCTTGGATTTCTGAGTGTTCATAATTGGCTCATGTAGTCCTTATGTCTCTTCCCTGTAGACTAGTTGGCTTGCTGTCCCTTCTTGGTGTTATCCATGAGCTTGAGTGTGGTGACTCCCTCCCTGCCTTTTTCCATTTATTGCAACTTATTATGGGCAGAAGAAGAAAAAAAGCCAGACAAGGTTTGTGTAACTACAACTAAAGTAAAGTGAGTTTTGAGAAACTGTGCTAAGATTGTGTGACCTTAAACATGTGGCTCTTTTAGGAATGAGCTTGGCAGCTCAGTAGCTTTATTTTGGAGAAGGAAGGTAGGAAGGGGCCTGCATTGAGGCTCTGGACTGCATTCAGGATAATAAACACTGTGAGTTATGGGCTTCTGTATGTCAGCTAACTTATGTGAAATTGTCCATGTCTTCCTGGTAGCAAATGCAAAAGGGCACTGTAGAGGCTGTTCCAGAAGCCAGTCCTGTGAAGCTAGGCTTCATAATTGAAACCTTATTATCTGTTCTATATTACTTGTGAATAAATATTATCACTAATTACAGGAATATATCTTTTCTCTATATGATAGGTTATGTGTCAAAGATTCTTCTCCTCATAGGACATGTAGTGTACATTCATGGTCATGGTTATATTTGTAGCAAAATCTTCACTTTGAATAATTCAGTTAAGACAATAAAATTATCTTCTTTCAGTTGTTCCATGTGATTTTTTGTTTTGTTTTAAACATATTTTTATTGATTTCAGAGAGGAAGGGAGAGGAAGAGAGAGATAGAAACATTAATGATGAGAGAGAATCATTGACTGACTGCCTCCTGCATGCCCCCACCATGGATGAGCCTGCCACCTGGGCGTGTGCCCTCACCAAGAATTGAACCATGACCTCCTGAGCCATGCTGGCCAGACACATATGGGTTTTAGAGAAGTAAAGCAAAAAATGTCAGCTTAACCCCTAGAGTGCCGGGGAGCGCAATCGCGCTCTTCCTGTCTTTCGCCAGAAGTGCCTGGAGCACTATAATAATTTTTTCCCTAAACTGCTGTAAAATCAGCAAAAATGCCTTGGCAATTTTAGCATAGTTCCTAGGATATTGGTTGGCACTCAAAGGGTTAAATTTGCCTTTACAAAAATGTGATAGGAATTAGAACACACCTAACAGAACTGAAGAGTGGAAAGGGAGGGAGGGGTAATCATAGAGGAGGAACTTAAGGAGAAGAATATGGAGTATTAGGGTCAGTCAATACATAAGGGAAGGAGAAAGGAATTAGAAGCTAAAGAAAGTATAGGGGTGTATATCACCAACTAGTGAAAACAAAGTAGTCCTTATTAGACCATGTAAAAGATAAAGGGCTGAGTGAGCATGTCTCAAAGAAAACTGAGTTTTTATCTTGGTAAAACATTAGCATACCTTTTAGCTTCCTGAGACAGGACAAGGTAGAAGAAAAGACACTGAGCTCTAAGTCTAGCTCTGTTCTAAAGAGCCTTCTGATCTTTAATTAACCCAGATTTAAGTTTTCTCTCTAAAACTATGAAGTGAAATTTATACAATGAAAAATTTCACATTATATAATTATGGACTTCATTATATATTTACATAATGAAAAATTGTGAAATAAAAGATTTAGACCAGAATATTTCTTATTTTCAATTTCAAAATTCTATGATTTTCTGAGGAGCCAATTGAAGAGTATTGGTTTAGAATTTCTATGGCTAACAAATATCACAAAGTGTCTTTCTTCATGTCTTACACTAGTCTTGACCATTTGGGAGGATGCCGTGTTCATCATTCCTTTCTGATATAAATGTCCTGCCCATCTTCTTAGAGGAAAACAGTTCCAGGCTGCTCTTATGTGCAGGGTATGCCCACCATCCCCACCTCTCACACCATTAATGACTTTTGTCTAAGAAAGGCTCAAGGGCATCCTCCCATCAGTGTACAATGGCCTTATCAATTGGCTTGGCACAAACTAAAATGAAACAAGAATAACATCCTTCCCAAAAAGATATGGTTAGGCTAGTATCAGGCTGATAAGGTGAAAAGGATGCATAGAAAGGTGTCATAAAATAAGAGGGACCATCATGTTCCATAGGACAGGTGAAATATAGTCCATGAGAAAATCAGAACATAACAGGTAGACAAGTTCTATGGAATGATGGATTACGTAGTTATTTGGTGGGATTTCCTTCATTGCTTGCATTTATGTTCTAAGGATATCACATTTAAATTGCTTAGGCGTACCACCAGTCAATCAACAGATGCATTGTAATTATAGAAGAAGTGAGAAAGCACATGCCCCCCAAAAACGCTGAGACCAAAATCTTACCGTTATATTGTTTGAATGTTAGTGTAGAGATTGCTGAACAATGTTCCTGAGATTTTTATAACCAACTTCAATCCAGAACAAGAATTTAGTTCCAGTACTCAGAAGCATTTTTCCAAACTTCCGTTTCCTACAATGCCCTGTGTTTCTAGATAAATACTCATTTCTTCAATCTGAGTTGCATATAACCCGAAGAGACTACTTAAGAAGATGTTCTACTTTCTGAATCACTTCCCCATCTACAAAGTCTTGCAACAACCCTTTGAAGTAGATTGGATCCCATTTCATAGTTATGCAAACTCAGAAAATGTTACAGACCTGACAGAGCCTTTTGGCTCTAACATGTTTTTCAGGTATAGATAAGCAACTGTCTAATGGGGTACATCTCTGACTAGATCCTTCACCCTCTCAGAAAAATCCAACCCTGTCATCTTTTTCTCAAAGTGTTACAACAGCAGTTCTCAACCTGTGGGTCGCGACCCCTTTGGCGGTCGAACGACCCTTTCACAGGGGTCACCTAAGACCATGTTGCATATCAGGTATTTACATTACGATTCATAACAGTAGCAACACTACAGTTATGAAGTAGCAACGAAAATAATTTTATGGTTGGGTCACAACATGAGGAACTGTATTTAAAGGGCCAGAAGGTTGAGAACCACTGTGTTACATGTTCCTAAGAAATAACTTACATACACATGAAAAACTAGTACTCATGGCTATTTCTGGAACTTCTATTTATCTTCTCCTTCCCTAGTTTGTTATACTTATGTCATCTTTAGGGGGTGATACCTCCCCGTGTCATTACTGACACTAAATAAGGGCACTAAATTTTATACTAATGGTACTCAATTTTCCCCAAGTCTCCAACACTCTCCGGTATCACTGCCAAACCACTGGCATTCTAATTAATGCTGAAGTAGCTGGCATCTTGGCTTCTAATGTCTATGAACAGATTCTTTTTAATTTTCCTTTATGCTTTCTTAGTATATTTTTGTCCTAAAATTTAGAAATGATAAGGTCAAAATCACCACTATCCCTATTTGTCCCCCTCCCCAACACACACACACACACACACACACACACACACAAATAAGCTGGCCCATTTGCCCTAAACCAGTTGTAAACTTCTCTCTTTTCCCTTTGGGCAGGTGGTTAGGGGCAATCAGGCAGGCAGGCAGAGTGGTTAAGGGTGATCAAGCTGGTAGGCAGGCGAGCGGTTAGGAGCCAGCAGTCCTGGATTGTGAGAGGGATGTCTGACTGCCAGTTTAGGCCCAATCCCACGGGCCTAAACTGGCAGTCAGACATCCATCCCCAAGGGGTCCTGGATTGAGTGAGGGTGCAGGCCGGGCTGAGGGACCCCCCACCACACCCCCCCTCCCCGTGCATGAATTTCTAGTTTTTAAATAAACAAAATATTATAGTTTAAGCACATTGAGTATCCTGAGAAGCTTCAAAGGTAAAAATATATTACTTATGAGAATGGCGCTTCTGTGGCCTTCCTCCCAAAATTCCATAACCCCAGCCTAACATCAGACAAACCAAAACCAAAGAACAATTTATAAAATACCTGATGAGTACTACTCAGAACTGTCAAGATCATCAAAAACAAGGAAAGTCTGAAAAACTGTCACAGTCAAAGGAGCCTAAGGAGATGCGATGACTAAATGTAAAATGGGACCTGGATGGCATCCTGCAACAGAGAAAGGACAACAGGTAACACTAAGGAAATACAAATAAAATATGGACTTTATTTAACAACAACATATCACCAGCATTGGCCAACTGGTTGTGACAAACGTTCCCTGATAATATGAGATGTTAACAATATGAAAAACTGAAGGCGGGTTACACGAGAACTCTGTACTCTCTGTGCAACTTTTCTGTAAATCTAAAATTATTGTAAAATAAAAAGTTTATTAAATATATATTATATGTGTGTATATATACATGCATATTTATTTACATTATATGCATCTATATGTACAAATATAAGTAAATTTAAATACATAATATGTCTTATAGACAATATATAAATGTACTTATATGTGTGATAAATCTCTTGTGAGTGTATTACATATTTTTATATGGTACATATTATTGCTTAGTTGGACAAATATTTTTTTAAAAAATCCTAACTGACAGGATGAATAATTATCTAAGGATAACAATAAAATTATTTAGGAGTACCTCCAGTGAACTAATACACTCATTTGATTAGCTAGTTAACAGTAGGCAATGATTTGAAATATCAACAAAAAATTTAATACAATTTTTACTGAAGCTAATGAGAGTAAATTAGCACATTCAAAATCTTGAGGACACATTCAAATTCTCCAGTATTGCTCCACAAAAGTTGAGCAGCTTCTAGTAGCTAGAAAGTGATGCCTAGATAATGGTCATAGAAAAAGATCTTAGACAAAAGTAACATTTACTTGTGGGGGTGCAAAGCTTTTTTTAACAAAAAAATCAGTATGATTTTTTTTAAGAGGTCACAAGAAGCATTTGAAAGGAATCTTTCTATGTTCAAAACTATTGAATTTCAGATCATTTCTCATGAAGCCTTCTGTTGGGCATAATCTTTAACCTTCATTTATCTTCACTTTTACTCTATTGATTCCCAAAGTGATGGATGATTGAAGATTCTGAAGTATGGTTTTTAGAACAGCAGGTCTGTTTAAGTAGATTTTGAGCAAGCTCCAGTGCAGCACTAATACGTAACCTTCTTTTCATTATGTTAATGTTTATTTGCTAAATATCTTGTCATAATGCATCATTTACTTGGCTGTCACCTAAGGAAGTATGATACCATCTTGTTTCATATTTCTGTTTTTATAAGCCCCAAGTAAGGCAAGAACATGTTTGTGTCACCTTCTGTACCTCCTATTTTCTAGACCATTGATGCATCTAGACTGCAACTGTAAACCATAGTTGCAAATTGAGCTGCAAATACATTTTGCTTAGGGCACAAACCATAAAGCAAAGTAATGATCACTTCAAGATGAAACTTTGTGTCTTTAAAAATCAGAATGAAAGTAGGTCAATGAAATTTAGGATATTTTAGAATATGTACAGTATTGTATTGTTTGCCAGTACCTAATTTACAATTACAGAGCTCCATGAATATTGAAATGATTCAGCTTCCCATTATAAATGTATGTGGCAGTTTGGTTGTTGATCAGTTTATGAAGTTAATGCAAATGGAACTGTCTCCCTGTCAGCATTTGAAATCTATAATGCAGTCATGTTGTATATTCAGGGACAGGCCATTGACAGCCAATTAACAAGTTTGATTGGTATGTCAACTCATTCTTTTGAATTGTTAATAGTATGTTAATAGCATTCATTTCTTTGTGCAGTCCCATTTGCAGCTTCACGGTTACAGCTATTTTTTATAATTCTGAGTAACCTAAAATAGTGCCTTAATAATAGATTATTAAACACCTGTCTAGTGTAGCTTAGGGAGGTTTTTCTAGACTGGGAGTTTGCGGTGGATCCCTTTGATATTCAAATCAACAAATGATAGCCTTTTTATGCAAAACGTAAATTCTTTTGATGGTTAGCTTGTTAAGAAATATTCAGCTCTAGTCTGACCCGATCTGGTTTCCCATGGAAAAGATCTGATGCCGTTTGAAGGTTCATAAATGGAATGCCAATGACAATTTGTTGTTGACGTTCTGCCGCCCCAGCCCTCAGATGCTGCTGGTTGATGTGCCGCTTTAGCTTCACCAAATAATCCTTGCAGGTAAATGATCTATGGATTGATCAGATGGTTTCAAAGCAAAGAGGGCTCTTCTGTGGTCTGGATTTTTAGGCTTGGAGGGGTACTTAAAAAGATGCATCAGAGTTGACAGATGCATCTTAAGGCATAGCACGATGGGAGAAAGCAGAAATGTGGGAATATTTTTAAGTGACTAGCATATTACTTAGAGTTTTGAAAACCTTCAAATGTCGACCAAATCTGCTCCCCATAGCAGATTTATTTCTACCTTGGTTTTCGTTATGGTTGTTTTGTCTGTGTGCACAGGTTTACGCTCTCTTTTCTGGGGAAGTTGATGAGACATTAAACGTATTATTCCCGGATGGCGCTTTGGAAGAAGGTTGCGAGTTCATTTGCACAACCATGTTTTATTCATATGGTTCCTGTACACCAGAATATAAGAATCTGCCATTTCTCCAGTCTAAAAAATTGTCTTTACCAAGGAAGCAGTAAAAATTTTATTCCTTTTACCTCCTGTTTTTCACTTCTTTTGATGGGGCTTTCCACGACCTACTATTTATGTTTAATTTCATTGGCAGAGTTTCTTTATAATACGGAAAAAAACCAAAACAACTCCCACCAATGTAGTCTAGTCTAGGTATTTGGTTAATATTTTTCTGTTCTATGCTTTGGTGAATTTGGAGGAGCAATTTGAATGTATTTGAATTTTAGAATTAAATGGTACTTGGGAGCTTGCTATGCAAACATCCTTAATATACAGATAAGGAAACTGGGGTATATAGTAAACCCTCACAGCTAGTTGGCTCAGGCCCGGGTTTCATGATGCCTAACTGTACACATCCCACTGCTGCCTTTAGAAACACAGAGAGGCTCAATTGAAGGTTGATATAATTATCATGTACATCTCTGACCTAGACATTGAAAGTTGGTGAAGTCTTCTAGCTATAACATAAAAACCTTTATACTATAGTTTACAATTAAGAACTATATGCAACACCAGTAAAAATGATAAAGAGCATTTTTAATATGTAATGAAAGAATCTAAATCCAAAGAAGAGAAGGAAGACAGGAAATTAACTCTTGCTTTTGACAGTTTATTTGTTTCCCTCTGCCTCTGGGCAGGACCACAGAACTGAGGACCCATCTCAGGCCTGGGGAGGAGAGGAAAAGGAAGAGACTGCAAGTATTAATTGATAACAGATTTTGTTGTGTCACCTTAAGTAACCTTCCAGCGGTGTTTTTCAAAGTGTTTCATGGATCCTTAGTTCCACACGATGCTTGGCTACCAAAAAGGTTATGTCTAGAGAATCGGGGCGTGTGTGGCCTTTGTGGAGTTTTATGTGTCGCAATACTTCTTGGCAGAGTCAAGACCCTGCAAAGTACTGCAATGATGAAACTTTTTATGTCTATTTACCTAGAATTTCCAAAAATAATTTAAACACAAAACCCATGATTTTGCTTATGGTTCTTTAAAAACCATTGGACATCTTTCATAAAAATTTTGGGGATGCTTGAACAGCCTTGGGAAAATTATTTGATTTCTCTATAGTTTAATTTCTCTTTTATAAATGTTATAATAGTACCTATTGGCTTGAGAATTAAATGAACTACTGTATGGAAAGTATTTAGAATAGTGTCAGTCACTTTGTATTATGCAAGTATTTGCTATTGGTATTATTTATTAACTAGAGGCCTAATGCATGAAATTCGTGCAAGGGTAGGCCTTCCTTCCCCTGGCTGCAGGCTTTGCAGCCTTGGCCCCACCCCCCTGCCCGCATCCACCTTGGCCTGGCGCTGCCCATGTACTGCTACAGCCCCCTGGTTCCCCAGTTCTGCAGAGCCCCCAAACCGATAGTCCCACAGAGGGTGGCCTGGACCTCCCTCTTTGAGGCAATCACAGAGCCCCCCAATTGATTGCCCTGCTGGCTGGTGGCCTGGGCCTCCCTCTGCAGGATGATCATGGGGTGGTGGTGCCCCGCCCCCCACCAATCACATAGCACCCCCCTTGGCTGGCCTGGCGCCAGTGTGTGTCATAATGTTCATAATGTGGTAGTCCGGATGGTTATTCTGCTGTTTGGTCCTTCAGTCAATTTGCATATTATGCTTTTACAATTATAGATAGCAATATCGTTTGTGCTATAACTGAATGAACGGATTGTCATGGTTTTATTTGCTTTGGTTTTCTGGATATACCTATGTAGTAAGCTGTGTACAAGAATTTATGAGTCAATAGAAAAAGGGAGAAATAAAAGGAAGCAGACATGAAAGATGATACATTACAAAGCAAAATGGACAGTTACAGAGATAAGAACTGATGCACTATGGGAGTGCTGGCAGCGAAGAGTCTATTGCCAACTCAAGGAGCCCCGAAGGTTCCATCTGCTTAGGAGCAGGCAAACGACTGGATGTCTGGGAACCTACCCGAGGAAGAATACAGAAAATCCAGAGCAATCGGTTTTCCTTTCTGTGAGAGGGACTTCATTTCCGGGGAATGTTTAAGTTTTATCCTGCAGACAACAAAGCAAGCAAATAATTTCTATGCATGAGAGTGAGAGGATCAGCCTTGACATTTAGAAAAAAACTTGATAACTGGACCTGGAAGAACAAGAGAGAAGGAGGCATGGGAACATGGTAAGGATGTGGACTGAGGCAGTGGCAATAGGGTTGGAGAGGACATACGTGACTTAAAGAGACATTGCTGAGGTAGAACTGATACGAATCCATTGACTGATTAGATGGAGGAGGAGGAGGAATAGAAAAATGGAGAAATCAAGATTGTTATGACTAATTTGGGAAGTTGTGTAAATGATTATTCAATTTAGTTTTATAAATAGAGACAATGAGTTTTTCAAAAAGAAACTTCCACAGCCTGACATCAGTTTTATCACAATGACCTTCTTCTCAAGGGAGACTAATTGAACATATGTGTAGATTGCTTGGTACAACGCATGAAAACTATGGGTGACACACATCAAAAGTGACTAACTCACTAAGTAACACACTGGAAGTATATATGAATGTACATTTAAAAAAATTAAATGTAAAATTACATATACAAAGTTTAAAATCATAGTGAAGAATTAGCACCATATCTGCCTGCTCACAAAGTTTTACACACAGATCTGCTAAAGCACTTCCAATATTACTTCAATACTTTCCTCCACTTTCCTCTTCTCCTTTCTCATTCTGAGTTTCTTGGATCCTATATCTTGTTTGTCCCTGTCTTTCCAGATCCAAGCACAGATGATACACAGTGGGTACTTAGGTATATAATACTTGAAACACAATTTCTCTAATTTCATTCTAAAAGTAGAAATTCAAAACATATTCAGCAATAGTAGGTATAAAATATCACATAAAAGCTTTTATATTATGTGTTTCTTGTACCTTCAAAACCTTGAGGTTATATTGGCCGCAACATAAATTTGAATTGTCGCGTTACATGAATTTAGTGGAGGGGGGAAAGCCCAAGTTCTTAGTTTGATGTTTATTAAATGGAGGTTTCTCTGGTTTATATGGCACCTCACCCTGTGGTGAGGACATAAGTTATCTGTTTTAACAGTAAGCCTCTCTTCGCTGTTGTGGAGCTCCTTGTTGGCATGGCCTTTTGTTTGAAGACACACAAGGTTAAGCCAGCAGGTTATATCTCGTACAGTTTTATCGGAAGTTGGTTGACTGGCCTCCCTATTACCTCATGCTGTGCTGGTAAGTATTTTAATCGACTTTTATGTTGTGCCAGTTTTCCCCATTCCCTAACACATTGCACAAACTTAAGTGATAGCAGAAAAGACATTATCAGCTCCAAATTCAGAACTAATATGCTATTTTTAACGTGTTTAATGCCCACATTGGAGCAGCATATTACTTTCTATTCTCTATTTAAGCAGCACCAAGATCATAAATCTGTCCTGCAAAAAGACAAGAAGTAAAAAATAACCAATATAAAGACTATGGAGGTCCTGGCTGAGTAGCTCAGTTGGTTAGAGCGTTGTCCTGATACACCGAGGTTGCAGGTTCCATCCCCGCCCAGGACACACACAAGAAAAAACCAATGAGTGCATAAGTAAGTGGAGCAACACATTTCTTTCTTTCTTTTTTTCTTCTTCCTTCCTTCCTTCCTTTCTTTCTTTCTTTCTTTCTTTCTTTCTTTCTTTCTTTCTTTCTTTCTTTCTTTCTTTCTTTCTTCCTTCCTTCCTTCTTTCCTTCCTTCCTTCCTTCCTTCCTTCCTTCCTTCCTTCCTTCCTTCTTCCTTCCTTCCTTCCTTCCTTCCTTCCTTCCTTCCTTCCTTCCTTCCTTCCTTCCTCTCTCCCTTCTCTCTCTCTAAAAAATCAATAAAGAAAAAAGTTTAGAAAGACTATGGGAGTTTATTTTTAAGTTTTAATAATTATTAATTCCACCATAAAGAATTTTACATAAAATAATTTATACATGTCTTTGTTATGCCCAGGAATTTAGATTTATACCATGTAGCTCTCTAAATATTTCTAAGGTTCATTTTTTTTGGTGGGGGGAGAAAGGAAATTATACTTTGAAAAGGGAATGTAACCATGAAAAGTTCTCTCATTCCCAAACCTGTTTTAATCTAAACACTCAATATTTTCACTGTAGTTATTTTTCTCTAATCACAATTTTTTCCTAATTCCTTGTATTATGCCAAGTTTTCTCCAGGTTGTGGAATAATTACATCCACAGGAATAAATATGTTTCATAAGAAGCTGCTTTCTCAAGAGACAAGTGCAGGGACACCAGTCCCTGAAAGTACATGAGCCATCATGTTTTCAGTAAAAGGTGTACATTTCTAATTTGTTCAGCCAGATAGACCACTTCTTCCTTGAGTAATTACAAAATATTTCAAAGATCTGGAATTTTGTCATGTAATTCTATAGTTCCTCCAATCCTGTAAGCTCCTCCATCTTTACTCATTGTTTAATTCTGATGCTTTAGACATGTTTTCATTAGAGATATTATTAGAACAAGGAAGAAAAGCTATAATGCAAAAAAATTTTAATTATCACTTGCCCTTTAATTATATAATCATCATTGGGTATTATATCTAGCTGGTCTAGATTGAGTAAAATTCTAATTTCATTGGTATACATTGTTTTTGCTACCAAACTCTTGCCAATTAAATAAGTGTGAGATAGTTTGTCACTTGTATAGCATATACCGTCAGTTACACAGGGATGCCTAATGTGATTATGGGTATGCCCTTTGCGATGTTTGCCATTGATTTTATAATATCATCCACACATTTCCCCTTTAAAATCAGCAAAATGTCACTGTTGATGGTTAATCCGGGTTTCAGCTTTTGCTCTTTGAATGTGTGAAGGCAGAAGCAAATGGTGTACGCAGCCATGAAATCTGGCCACTTTCACATTTTACCTGGTTTTTATTTCTTGTCTTGATGTACATTTTTTTACTTTTATTTTTACTATTTTTAAACTAGCACAGAGAAACCAGTTGGAAGAATTGAAAACAATATGTTAAGTGGGCAAAGAGATATGGTAAAGATTTAGAAATTGCTTGCATGTTACTTTATCTTTGGCATGGGAATAATTGCAAACCAGAGAAATAGTAACAGACCTGCATTCAGGCATTTCCCCTCCTCTCCCAATCGAAGCAGGTCTTCCACAGTCTCGAAGTTCCTGTTAATTACTCAGGGCTAAAGAGATTCCTTTTCAGTAAGTTAAGAAATCCAGTTTTATTTTGTGACTTGGTAGAAGTTATTTAGTGGCAGGAAAGTGAGTTCCAGTAATGAAAGCTGGCAGGCCAGGATTTGTGCTCCACTCTGTTGGCGTATGAAATCACAGCACATCATTCAAACAAAATCAGTAATCCAACTTTTATGTCCTTTGCTAGGTACAGTGAAAATTTCATTATTCTTTGATCATTTTATTCTTCCTGCATTAGGTCGTGTGCTGTGGCAGTAAGAAGCAGTTCAAGTAGATAGATACGCAAGATCAAACCTTGTGTTTGTATCCACATACCAAAATGATCATATAATATTCAAGGAAAGGTGCTAGGAAAGTCAGACTCTTAATTCCTGAACTCCTCCCTGTAATGTCCTGAATGATATTTAGAGGCTCGATTTACCTAAAGGAAGGCATGCTGCCCCTTGGTGTGGAATGAGGTTGATAAGCTGTGGTTTTCCTTAATTGAGGCAATAGAACAGCGAGGGAGAGTTTGTTGATCCTCAGATGTGGTCTGCATAAACAAGGAGAGGAAATCTGATCGTATTCTTGCTCTTTTGACTGAGCTTTTTCTGCGTCACTCTTTTCTACGGAACAAGGGCATTTTTCATAGGAAAGACCGATTGTTCGTAAGGAAGGTCTCTACAGCCATAAAAGCCAGGTAATAAATTTACTTTAAAGCATCAGGTCCTAAAGTATGTTTGCATAGTAAAGTATGGACCAGGCCAAAATCCAGGCTTAAACATTTTCTCCTTGTTATCACCTCGTTAAGCTCCCCACGGCTGAGCCATGCCTCCTACAGTCACAGGTATGGTGCCACTAATTAAGAAGAAGGGGCTCATTACCAATTCTCATTAACATCAATTGGAGTTTTAAAGCCAAATCCCTGGGCTGAAAATTTACCCTCTTAATGTTCAACACAGGTGAACGAATAAAATCATTTAAATGCCCGTATCATGGGGTAGTGCAAATGGGCTCTCCAAGGATGAACAAATTGCTTACTGCAGTCTGGCACTAATCCCAATGCTCAGTAAAAGGCAGGCAGAGCATTCAAGAAAAAATACTATTAAAAAGGGAGACACGGGCAGGGAGACGGGTGGGGTGTGATAGCTGATATCACAATATACACATTATCATCTAAATATCCTCCAGTAAGGATATATGGATGAACAAAATTAACAGAGATTGTGCTTGACAATCAAGTGCTCAACAAATATTATCAGAATATAATGGATGAAGGAATAAATGTTCCCCAGTATGTTTTAACAAGCTAATGGAACTTGCCTCTCAGACTCTTAGTATTTGCTTCAGAATGTGCTGGACTCTGTCCCTTAAACCTTCTTCTGTGTTTTCACTTTTTTTTTTTTTTTTTTTTTACAAATAACACTGTAAATTATTTTATTCTGGGAGGCTGTTAAGACATTTCAAATGCACAATTTCATGAAAAGTTGAAATGTGTAGGTTTGGTTGATTTGAAAATGCTCTTCTGCAGTTCATTGAAGGGATGGGCCGCATGGAAATCAGTCTTCCTGGAAGATAAAAGCGACTCTTCCCTGGCATCAGACAAGCCGTTCTCTCCTTCGTAAAACCACAGGCAACCCCGTTCTTACACTAAGTTTCTACTTGCCCTCCTAGTTTCCCTCTCTTACTCCAATGTAAACAATGACCCAGAAACACCGATAACATTAATGTTTGCTCCGAAACTTTATATGAATCAGAGAATTTTTTTTCTGGTTTTATAGAACCTTGACATATGATAGATTCTTTTAATTTTTAAATTGCCCATATTTTTCCTGAGTGGGCAAATTATTCATATTTAATTTACATTAAGGATTAACATACCTCCCAAAAGTGACTTTGTTCTGAACTCCTGAGTGTCAGATTTCTTCAAGGTGTTCTGACTTGTCAGTGGCAGGTAGGGAACCACAGAAGCTGTCGCTAGTAGGAGCCTTCAAAGTCATGTGGTTCAGCCCTCAGATTTTATAGATAAGGAAGCTGAAGTCCAAGAAGTTTGTCTTTCTCAAACTCACAAGCAATGATAGAACCCTAACTAGAATTTTGGTCTCCTTATCTCCATATTAGCCCAGGTGTTTATAGCTGACTCGACCCAAGTATATAGATGGCCATGCTATCTTCTTTCACACTTCCAAAGCTGTTTCCAATTTGTAATTAATCAGAGTAAAAGAAACCTTCTGCATACTTGGGAAGATCAGTTATTTTACTTAAGATAGGCCTGCCTTATAAGCCTTATAACTTTATAAGCTTTAAGTTTTCATCTTTTCACCTGCTTAAAAATTGAAAGACAGTGATAATGGATGCATAAATGCATCATGGGATGAATAAATTGTGTGAGTTAGAGAAGAGAAAATGAATGTGTTCGTGAGAGAGCGAGCACATCAATCAGCGGTTGCATGGTGTTTGCACCAGTGTGTCCAGGGGACACCTCACCAATCAATCATTTGGGAAGCTCCCTCCAGCTTTCAGAAGGAGAAAAAGATTTCACACCAAAGTGCTGTAGAGAAAGCACAGCATTTAAGAGGTCATTCCAGGGACTCTTCCAGTTCCTGGAGGAGAGGAAAAAGTGGGAAGGGGGCACAGTACCATAGAAAGACTATAGTTTGAAATTTTCTTAAAATGCTGATTGCATTATGAATCATTCTTATTTTATATTGATTCAAAACATTAGTTAAACATTATTTGGTATATCTGAGCATTAAAAATTGCCATTTGTATATAGCTTCTGCCTTCAAAGGACTTTGAAAGCTAAAACGCCTTTATTCTTCAAAGCTTTCATTATCATATCGAATTATAACCTAATACTGCTGTTTTTCTTGAGCATTAAATATATAAACATTCCCTGGAAATATTTCAGGTTTATGAATCATTCATACAATAATTATTGCTCATGTGCAAGATACTACTTCAGCTGCTGCCTTAACCTAGCTTATACATTGGTAAGGCAAATAAAATTAGTTTATAAATAACTAGAGGCCCGGTGCATGAAATTCATGCACTCGGGGATCCCTCAGCCCGGATTGCGCCCTCTCACAGCCCAGGAGCCCTCAGGAGATGTCCGACTGACACATCCTTAGTGCTACCACGGAGGTGGGAGAGGCTCCTGCCACCGCTGCTGCACTTGCTAGCCATGAACCCAGCTTCTGGCTGAGCAGTGGGAGCACACTGACCACCAGGGGGCAGCTCCTGTATTGAGTGTCTGCCCCCTGGTGGTCAGTGTGAATTATAGCGATCGCTCATTCCACCATTCGGTCGATTTGCATATTAGCCTTTTATTATACAGGATTATGATGCAAAATAGAAAGTGATTAAATAACAAAATTGTTTAAGCAACATTTTTCATTCCTGAATTTCTAAGGTGTTAAAGAAATACTAAAAAGTTTGCCCAAGACAATTTCATTCCTGAGGTGCAGATCTGGGCATTCACTCACCAAATGGCTCAGTTCTCAGTAGTATTTGCTTCTGAAGGTGGTGTACCATTTGTGTCGTTAATTAAAGCAAGAAACATAGTGAAATATTATAAAATATTGTCCACTAGCAAGGAAAAGCAGCTACTGCCAAAAACATGATTTTGTAAGCAGAAAGTAATTCTTGCCTCAGCTCTGACAGCATGACTTCATTTGCTGCTTATGGTCACTTTTTCTGCACCAGCTTTCAAATCAAGAAACTGGTAAAAATTCTATGGAAGGATTACCATCAAGTGGCATTGTAAACAAAAACTCAAGCAGCCAAACAATAACTGCTAGTAAGTGTATCCATTCCAATCCAAGAAAACAAGTATCAGTCATTACATAAATATAAAAACTACTAGGGGCCCAGTGCACGAATTCGTGCACCTTGAAAGGAACTGTGGGCCACAAGGCTGCAGTGGGCACAGGGACAGGTGTTGACCCATACTCTGCACCCCTGCCCTGCCCTTCCGACTGTGGCCCTGGTCCTCTGTCTGCCAGCAGTGCTGCTTCCACCACCGCTTCCATGTACTGATGGCACCAGCCCTGCTCGCACTCGCTGACAGCGCAGAGTGATTGGGGCCAGTGCCAGGTGTGAGCGGTGGCTGCTACCCTGATTGCTCTAAGGAGCAAGGGGAGATGAAGAAGCCCTCAGGGGCAATCAGGGCCAGCAGCCACTGCTCACACTCACTGACAGTGCCAAGTGATTGGGACCAGTGCTGGGTCCCGGCAGTGGGTGTGAGCAGGGCCAGCGCTGGCAGCAGATGTGAGTGAGGCCATCACCGGCAGTGGGTGCGAGTGGTAGCTGCCAGCCCCAATTGCCTCTCAAGAACAAGGGGAGGTGGAAAAGCCCCGAGGGGCGATTGGGTCCAGCAGCCACCGCTAGCACCTGCTGACGGCACCGAGCAATTGGGGCAAGTGCTGGGCACCAGCAGTGGGTGTGAGCAGGGCTGGTGCTGGTGCTGGCAGCAGGTGCAAGCACCGGGCAAGACCACGGCAGGTGGGAACAAAGAATTTTCAGTAACCACCAGAGGCTCGCCCCAATGACAGGGACGGCACCCTGCCTTGGTCTGGTGCCCCCGCTCACCTGCTCCACCATCCCCCCACGGCTGACGCCCATGTTTCAAGCTCTACCGCCAGTTGGCGACACCCACCATGTTCAGCGTGCACCACCTCCTGGTGGTCAGCGCACGTCATAGTGACCAGTTGTTTGGTTGTTCTGCCATTTGGTCTATTTGCATATTAGCCTTTTATTATATAGGATAGCATCTAAAATAGTGTATGGTGTTTAGTGTAGAAGTTGAAAGCATCAATTTGGGGCTTGAGCAGATAGTGTTTGAATGCAACCTCTGCCCAGTATTAGCTGTATTACCAAAGAGATCCCTTTTTATCTGTGTTAACATCACAACTAAAATGGTAGTAGTTGCTGCTTTTCTTCATTTCCTTCCTTTATCACTCAAAATAGAGAATAATCATTTCTTTATTTTTAAAATTTATTTTTATTGTTGCAAGTATTACAGATGTCCTCTTTGATCTCTATTGACCCCTTCTAACCACCCTCGCCCCAGGCCTTCACCACCCTATTGTCTGTGTCCTTAGGTTATGTATATATGCATATAAGTTCTTTGGTTGGTCTCTTCCCACTCACCCACCCCTGCCTTCCCTCTGAGATTCTTCAGTCTCTTCCTTGCTTCTATGTCTCTGGTTCTATTTTGTTCATCAGTTTACTTTGTTCCTTAGATTCCACATGTGAGTGAGATCATGTCATACTGGTCTTTCTCTGACTGGCTTATTTCACTTAGCATAATATTCTCCAGGTGTTAATTTCTTTAAATGCCTGAGCTCTTAGTATACTTCGTCTTATACAATAGTTTGCTATTGGCTCATCTGTTACCCCACTTGCTTGGAAACTATTTGAGGACAAGAATCTTGAATTCTGTTTGAGTCTAAACCAGCCGTGGGCAAACTACAGCCCGCGGGCCGGATCCGGCCAGTTTGAAATGAATAAAACTATTGAAAAAAAAGACCGTACCCTTTTATGTAATGATGTTTACTTTGAATTTATATTAGTTCACACAAACACTCCATCCATGCTTTTGTTCTGGCCCTCCAGTCCAGTTTAAGAATCCATTGTGGCCCTCGAGTAAAAAAGTTTGCCCACCCCTGGTCTAAACAGTACATCATACACGTAGAAGCACTGAAAAATGACTATTGATTTGAATTTTAAGGATGATTACAAAGAAGCCAACTGAATCTAAGGCCATGTGAACAATTCATAATTCCTTACCAACCATCCCAGTTTGATAGTAGCATTCAACCCATAAGTAATTTTCTAATCTCATGAGTTTTCTACCACTAACAATAACAATAATAGCTATCATTTATTGAAAGCTAGTCACAAATCTCGTGTTTTCCATTACATTAACTCATTTAGTCCTTATAATCACCCCCCATAGAAGATATTTTAATCTCATTTTTTAACATAATCAAAATAACAGTTAGAAGGATATTAATTAGGTGGTCCAAGATCACAAGTTTGAAAGTAGAAAAAAACCTGGAATTTAACTTAGGTCTAACCCTAAAGGCCCATGTTTTTTCTTATTATTACCTATAATAATAAAAGCATAATATGCTAATTAGACTTGACAGCCAAACAACCTTTTGGACATCATTCGGGACATCCTTCCAGATGAAGCCACTGTGGCGGGGGCTGAGGCAGAGTGGTTAGGAGCAATCAGGCAGGCAAGCAGTTAGAAGTCAGCAGTCCTGGATTGTGAGATGTCTGACTGCCCGTTTAGGTCCTGGATTGAGAGAGAGTACAGGCCGGGCTGAGGGGACCCCGCCCCCCCCCCCGTGCATGTATTTTGTGCACTGGGCCTCTAGTTCCTATAATAAAATTTCTGAGTGGAAGTATGAGAATAAAGGTAAATATTGCCTGACTACTGATGAAAATGCTGTTTCTTACTCTGCCCCACTTGGCCAATATTAGAACCTATCCATAGTTTACCTTTTTGCAAATCTGATAGGAAAAAAATGTTTCAAAACTTCTTATTAAAAAGTTCCCCCTTATTCCTTACATATTTAACTCCAGGTTCTAGGTCAATTCTTAGTAATTACAATATCCTTCCAAAGTAGACAAGGTAGTCGTTCCAATACCTGCCACTCTCCTGCATCCACAGACACTAAATCTCATGGTCATACAATGAGCCTTTTCATTTTACTAATAAGAACTCCATAATACCATTTCAAGCATTTTTCCTCTCTGATTGCCATCTATCTTTCCGCTTCACTCCCTGTAGTAATCTGATTCCAATGGCACTAGGAACTATAGTCATTAATTCTATCATCTCTTAATGCTTCTTAGTCCCCTCTTGTCCTCTTTTTTTTATCTCTCTGCCACCTTTCTTTCTCTCTTTCTCTTTCTCTTTCTTTCTTTCTTTCTTTTTTTCTTTCTTTCTTTCTTTCTTTCTCTCTTTCTTTCCTCTTTTTTTAGGGGATATATCAGTCCATCATTATAATCACTGCACCCATGCATTTGCTTTTATCTTCCTTGCTCCTTTCTTCCTTCCTCCATTACACTCACTTGATAAAACTCCAAACCTTGGTTAAATCCAGTTCACTGCCCACTATTTTCCTGTACCTGGGCACCTAAACATGGCTAAAGTTTAGTTCACAAAGAAAACCACCATCATGCTGATGGGTCTACTTTAAATCTCTGACCTTTCATCCTAACTGAGCTCTTTGTGCCAACCCAGCAATCTTACTACATATTCTCTAATCCATTCATTCTCTGACACGCCTTAATGACTAATTCACAATTTTTCCTTTCATCCCAGACCTTAAACACTTCCTCTCTTTTTTGTCATATAAATGAACCCATTTATTATAGGCTAGCAATGTTTTAAATTGTGGAGCTTCTACTGGCCCTTCAATTCCTTCAGTCTTCTGAAGGCAGACTTTACTGTGAGGCCAGAAGTGGTGTTGTAGGTCCAGCACCACCAGCTCCTGTTTTCATGCAGGAATCACAGGGCCAGATCCCCACAACTTGTCTCTTTCTCTTGGTTTTGCTACGGAAGGAACAAGTGTACTTGGTGTACTGGCTAATTTCAATTTTCATCACCATTTTCCTGAGGGGTCCTGTGCTGTAGTGGGTCCTATATGTACTGACAGTTCCAACCTTCTTGGTTCATTCAGCCATATCACTGCAAGCTAGGTCCAAACCCAGAGAGGAACAACTCCTCCTATCTCTTGACTCTCAGATGATGACCTTAATCCACAGAGCTAATAAAAAGCAATCAGAGGAAAATTTCCTGTACAACTTAATATTCTATCTACATCTGCCTTCCTCCTGTTACTGCAGATGAACTGTTTGTGCACATATCTAAGGCCAATTTTGAGGCAAGGGAATTTGATGTCATAAATTGGAATACTAACTATGGAGTAAGTTAATCTTTGCCTATAAACTAGGCAAGGTACAGAGTGCCAGATTTGTTGTTCAGCTTTTTTGTATGTTGACATTATAGTGAAAAAACAACAACCATACTCTATTGATTCATGTCATCATGGAAATAGACAGGACACCATAAGTCACTTGTCTACCCCCTCATTTTACAAGTTGACATCTAAAAAAGTAAAATTACTTTCCCAAGGATATATATATATATATATACATTTTAATGGGCAATTAGAGGAAGGATGACAGGCAACATAAGGGTAGTTTCACAATGTTTTTTTCTGTAGAAATTACCAAAAGTTAACAAAAGAAGCAAAAGAAACACCAAAAACGTATGATCAATGCTACAACTAGGGAAGGATCAAATGTGTTATCCAAATGCAGCACAATTTAAATCAAATTGGAATAAAATGGTAGGAATCTGCACAGAATTCCTCTTCTAGAGAGTAGTAATGAGGGATAATATATGAATAAACTTGTTTAAGAAAACTGATATCCTCCCAATTATATCAGAAATTTGGTAAAATTTAGAGTTAAAATAGAGCAGGTAGATATGTGTTGATTCCTTTAGATGTACCTATCTCTTACTGTTTCAATACAATGACTTGGAGCCTGGCATGTAGAGCCACTGAGCTTGGTCATTTCTGTTCTGAGCCCAGGAAGAGGGAAGGAGAGAGGTGGGGGATAATCTATATGAAGTGATTAGCTTGATCAAGAACAACAGACAGCAGCCAAAAAAATCAAGGAGGCAGGGGAAAATGTGCTGTCAAACCAATATAGATCACAGAGGAAAATATCTGGGATCTGCTAACATAGGAAAACAAAGTGAAGTCCAGGATACCTACCCACCTCTGAACTCTACTGATGTATGAGGAAAATGAAAGAGGGGCTTCAAAACAAAATTCCCTCACCCTTTCTTCCATCCCCTCTAATATGATATCTGAGACACAAAACAAATAATACTGAACATTGTCATATGCCCACTGCATATGTTCTGAAAGAGTTTACTAAGTTCCCAGGCATTCAAAAAGAAAAAGCAAAGGGAATATCCCTGTACTATTTTAGGATAAGGATGGTTTGAAGAGAATGGCCCTATTCAGAAATGAAAGCCATCAAATAAATTTTGTTTCCACCAAAAAGAAAAAAAGAAAGAAAAAAAAGGAAGCAAAAACAATACAACGTACAGAATTTAGATAGAAGGAAGACTTTAGAAATGCACTTAAAAATATGGTATAAAAATTTTGCAGCTGCTTTGTACACTTAAAAAAATTGAAAATAACTTTAACTTTATGAAATAATAGCCTAAATATTAGATAAGAAAGGAATAAGTGAAAAGGAAGATGGTAGAACAAACGAAATAAATCAAGAGAAAAATAACACAAGAAAAAAATTAATGTATTAAAAATAGCAAAGAAGAAACACAGCAATAGAAAGAGAGAATCAAGATGGTGGCATAGGTAAATGCTAGTAGTTGCTGCCTACCACAACCACATAAAAATTACAACTAAGATACAGAACAATTATCATTCAGAACCATCTAAAATCTGGCTGAATGGAAGTCCTATAATTAGAAAAGTCAAGAAAGTACATCAAGAGGGGAAGATGCGGGGAATGGGCTGGTCCAACACCCACATGTGGTGTGGTGTTTTGTTTTTGTTTTTTTAATTGGGAGGGATATCTCCGCTGTGGAGGCCTCCAGTGAGAAGCAAGGAGTCCCAACCCCATATCAGACCCTAGCCCAGGGTTCCAGAGCTGGGAAGAGAAATCCTCATAACTTTGGGCTGTAAAAACCAGTGGGGATTGTCGCTGAGTGACAGACAGGGAAGCTGCTGGAGACCCAGACAGTACCTCTTAAAGGGCTGGTGCACAAACTTACACAGTCTGGCTTCCTCTTCATGACAGCGCCAGGATGTTGCTTTGGGGGGTCCAGGAACATACATGGAAGTACTGGATTGTTGGGCATCAGGGCAGGAACTCGGGGTCAGCTTTCTCCCAGACAGTGGTGCTCGCAGAGGTCATTGTTGCTGTGCTAGGACCTCCCCCATTGCAGAGCTGACTGCCAGCCATATCTGAGTTTCCATCAGCATGGCCTACACTGTGTGCTCCACCCTGTTGATTACCTGAGACCCTGCCTCATCCAATTTGCAACCCCATCCAAGTTGTTTGCAATGGCTTTTCCATATGAATGGCCTGTCCCTGCTTAGGCTTCAAACTTTTCTAAAATCTCTCAAACAAGCAGCAACTGGCATCAACATGGCCCAAACTTATCAATAAGAGGTCCAAGATATGGCACTAGCACCAGCCTGCCTTGCTTCACAAATGAGCCCCCCGGGCATTTCCAAGCCCAATACAAATAGCATCCTTCTGCAGATCTCTCTGTAGCTCCTCCTGGGTGGCCCAGGAAGTGGCTAACTTTGCATATCCCTGGAGGCCCCAGAGCCAATGCATTCCATAGACAGCTTCAGACCATACCAGATTACAACTCTACACATCCACAAGCAACACACTCAAGGGGCAGACTCAATGAGCACCAAAGCCCCACTGAAAAAAGTCCTGCTTTATAGGGGTGTCTCCTGCACAGCAGCTCTTCCACTGTAGTCACAGCTGGTTCTCACAGCCAATTGTCCTGGATGTAAACTCCTCCCAGTGATGCCACCAGCAATCGAGGCTCAACTACAACAAGACTCTGCACAAAGCCCACATAGAGGCACACCTAGCGGGTCCAGCTCAGGTGACTGTGGAGGCTGAGCCACTGAGCTCTACAGGACACCTCCTACACAAGGCCACTCCACCAATTCCAGGAGACATAGCAGCTCTATCTAATACTTAGAAACACACACAGGGAAGCGGCCAAAATGGGGAGACAAAGAAACATATCACAAATGAAAGAAATGGAAGCAAGCAAACTACTAGATAGAGTTCAAAACAATGGTAATAAGCTTGTTCAAGGATCTTAATGAGAGTTTCAAGGGACTTAATGAGAACTTAAAAGGACTTAGTGAGACTTTCAAGAATCTTAGCGAGTATTTCAAAGACATAAAAAAAGACCAGTCAGAAATTAAGTATACACCAACTGAAATAAAGAATAATTTACAGGGATTCAACAGTAGAGGATTCCAATAATCAAGTCAATTATTTGGAATATGAGGAAGTAAAAAACACCCAATCAGAAGAGCAAAAAGAAAAAAGAATCCAAAAATATGAACATAGTGTAAGAAGCCTCTGGGACAACTTCAAGCATACCAACATTCACATTATGGGAGTGCCAGAAAAAGGAGAGAGAAAGCAAAATATTGAAAACCTATTTGAAGAAATGATGACAGAAAACTTCCCCTACGTGGGGAAAGAAATAAAATCCAGGAAACTCAAAGAGTCCCAAACTAGAGGAACCCAAAGAAGCCCATGCCCAGACACATCATAATTAAAATGCCAAGAGTTAAAGACAAAGAGAGAATCTTAAAAGCAACAAGAGAAAAGCAGTTAGTTACCTACAAGGGAGTACCCATACGACTGTCAGCTGATTTCTCAACAGAAACTTTGCAGGCCAGAAGGGAGTGGCAAGAAACATTCAAAGTGATGAATAGCAAGGACCTACAACCAAGATTACTCTACCCAGCAAAGCTATCATTTATAATTGAAGGTCAGCTCTAGCCGATTTGCTCAGTGGATAGAGCATCAGACTGTGGACTGAAGGGTCCTGGGTTCAATTCCAGTCAAGGGCACATTTCTGGGTTGTGAGCTTGATCCCTAGTAGGGATCATGCAGGAGGCAGCCAATCAATGATTCTTTCTCATCACTGAAGTTTCTATCTCTCTTTCCCTCTCCCTTCATCTCTGAAATCATTTAAAAATGGGAGAGAGACTTAAAAACTCGGATTTTTTTTTAAATTACAGTTGCAAAGACTATGGAACATTGTCTATAAAATTCTCAGGTTAAAACTATGTGCATCAGACAAATTGATGTATTTGAGAAAAATTCACATTCTCAAATGTGTAGTGACTCAATAAATGCATTACCCATGTCTGATTTCTCAAAGTCATACTTAAAATGTAGCCCAGACTTTCATTTCCAACAATAGGATGGATTAGATTCTAGAGTTGCCAGATATAGCAAATAACAATACAGAATGCCCAGTGAAATTTAGATTTCAGATTAACAATGAATAATCTTTTAGTGTAAGTATGGCCTATGGCTTTGCAATATTTGGGATATACTTACGCTAAAAGAGTATTCCTTATTTATCTGAAATCTACGTTTAACTACATTAAATTTCTTGCAACCATAGGTGGTCTGAGAAATATCCCAAAACATACAATTAAGAAATGCTGATTTAAAAAAAAAAAAGAATAAAAAACAGACAGACTAAAATATCAAAATTGTGTGACTGAGCTCAGAAGGTAAACACACACACACACACACACACACACACACACTAAGAGAACAAATTAGAAGCAAATGGTAAAGCAGAAGCTGAAATGATTGCAATTACTTGCCATGGTGACACAAATGCTTGTGTTTGGATGGCCACTCAGGAGAGAAAAGGGCACTTTGGAACTGCACAGAGTTGGATCTGAGACCTTTGTATAAACCAGCACCCTGGAGAGGCTCTATTCTCTGTGAAAGGATGAGCTAGGGAAATATGCTCATGGCAAAAGACAATGAGGAACTTGTCTGTCTTGGCTTAGGCTCTGAGTAGCAAACAAAGCACATTTCCCAAAGAATTCAAACACACCGGTTTTTCCTCAAACAAATTTGGAGTGGAATCTACATAACTACTGACCTGGACTATGTTTTACTTATTATCCCAAACCATTTATTACTTGCTACAATTTGATAATAACTCCAGTTTTGAATGGGGCATATTTCTCATTATGAATCTAAATATGCAGAATGGTTGTTCTGTTTTCAGTCATACACTGTGTAAAAATGGTATCTTAAAAACAGTATGACCTACTTGCATATTTATCTGTATTAAAAGCTTCATGAAACAATTATTGCAGATACACAGCTACTGCTTTTTAAGTATTTTTTAAAAGAACTGTATCTCCTCTCCTATATCAATTGCATACATTTTCAAATGTATCATCTGAGTTGCAAGGTTTAAACAGGAAAACGTTCACAGAGAAGAAGAATGTTGAAGGAAAAGAATTATAATTTTAGTCATTGTGTCCAAATGATAAATTTTAACCTGAAATAATAAATGTGTTCTTTTGTTGTCAGATAGATGTTGTAAACAGAAAGAAATTCTGGATGTTCCTACAAATTATAGCCTCATTTCAGCATAGAGACTGTTTACCTAGCCTACAGAGCACATAAAGAGATGCTGCTTTATATCGATCAAGTTACAGAAGACTCCACGTTATTACTTAAAAGTGACAATACTTTTGATATTGTCGAAATATCCGGCCAAAGTAGCTCAGTGGTTGAACGTTGACCTATGAACCAAGAGATCACTGTTCTATTCCTGGTCAGGGCACATGCCTAGGTTGCAGGCTCAATCCCCAGTGTGGGGCATGCAGGAGGCAGCCGATTAATGATCCTCTCTCATTATTGATGTTCCTATCTCTCTCTCTCTCTCCCTTCCTCTCTGAAATCAGTTTTAAAAAATGTATTTTTAAAAAGTGACAATTTCTGTTTTAAAGAACTTTTTCTTTTAAAATCATTTCCATATCTTCATGAAAGCCAATAGTGGCATGTTTATTTTCAATTCAAAAGAAAACTCTATGTCTCTGGAATGCTAACTACTACCATCTTAGTAGTTCCCAGAAAAGAGACCCAAATTGAAAAAAAATTCCACCAAATTTCATTAATTTTTCTAGAATTTCAATATGGATTTTTTTAGTCTTAAGAAAACATGTATTTTTTTTTAACTCTATGACCATCTTCAGCTGATTAGCATATAATTCAAATGCACACCAGAAGTTATCATTTTAGTGTCTGAATTATTGTTTGTTTTTTAAAAGTCTTTTAAACATAAATAGTTGAATCAAATATTTCACATTACACAGTTCAATTTCACCATGTTAGCTAAATAAGAGGGTGCTAAGAAGAGAATATTACCTAAATTAAAAATTTGCCACTTTGCAGCTCTAATCCGGTTGGGAAAAGATGAGTTCTGTCTAACTTATCAGCAAGAGGTCTTTATTGCCTTAAGTATTAATTGACTAGGTTCTCATTAAGGTCAAAAGTACACTTGGCTGACCAGAGGCAGCCAATTATCCCTTTGTCAGCCGTGCTCATTTACATTGACTGAACATAATGGTAATTATTTGACTGCCAAGTCACAAGGTCGCTGAATCTTTTGTGCACTTTGCCCTCCAAAAGGCCAGCAGTCATTCAGACACCAGAAAGCATTTATAACAAAGATTTAGTTTATTACTTATTGACTTAAATCACTCTTAGAAACAGGTGTTTCATTCTCTTTGGACAAATGATGTATCATTTCTTTGTGAAATACTTGAGTCTGGTTGAAATCCTGTGGTTGATTGTGTCTGAGGATTTTTGTTCAGCAAGCAGCTTGCAATTGAAACTCCAAATAGCTTTTTAAAGAGCAGACCAATCCAATGACTATATCCTTTTGTAATCTAGACTTTTCTCCTGCTAAGTGACTGCAGCGAGTTGGAACAGGCTGGGCACACAGGTGCTGAAATGCCTCTGGGGCCTTAGTCTCGACACTGAAGGTTAGAACCGCATTTGAGTCTCACCTTACTGAAGACATTGGTATGCTTTTAAGTACCAAATGCTGTTGACTTGGGATATTGGATATTTGCCATAGAACAAAAGCGAAATGAAAATGCAAAATTATTCATGGACCAATAATCTAAAATTTCTGTCCCAGTGATTTGCATCATCATAAATTATTACATCTAATTTACATGATGGTGATGTAATACTTGTATTTGTGAGCTTTTAATTTTATTGTTTCCATTTTATCTATTCTACTTATATTGAACATCATTATTCCTTACATTTTCTTTTATTGATTTAAATATCAAAGATGATTCCATGTGCTAGATTTTAAGGAAAAAATATTTTTGTTTAGTACATCACTTTTACAACTTGTACAACTTGTAGTCTAGCTCAAACTAGGAACCGAAGATTCAGCCTAGATCAGTGATGGCGAACCTTTTGAGCTCGGCGTGTCAGCATTTTGAAAAACCCTAACTTAACTCTGGTGCTGTGTCACATGTAGAAATTTTTTGATATTTGCAACCATAGTAAAACAAAGATTTATATTTTTGATATTTATTTTATATATTTAAATGCTATTTAACAAAGAAAAATCAACCAAAAAAATGAGTTCACGTGTCAGAGGTTCGCCATGGCCTAGATTCTGTCCTTTGCACTCGGCCCTCCCCACATATGCTTCCTATCAGGCACCACATTCCATCCGTTCTAGTTAGTGAATATCATCCATGGACAGAAGTTCTCTGCACTTCAACCCATTGCCACTGCCTCAGGTCAGCTACTGATTGTCTCTTGATTAAACTGTTGTAATACCTTTTTACTGGTCTTCAAAGTGATTTGATGGCTCTCTGTTGGCATGACTGTCTTCCCCCTAGACTTTGAGCTTTTCAAAATAGAGTGATATATAGTCATATGGTATCCCCAGCAAACATTTAGTGCTTGGCACATAAAGACATTCAGTAAAAGTTTACTGAATAAATAAGTGACCATAATTCACTTATAAATGTAAACTTTGATAGAATGGTAATTTGTTATGATTTAAGAACTCATTAAATCAAACTTTTCACTAGTATTAAATTATTAATATTTTATCAGACTATTATAAGGAGCAGTAAATTGTAATTCATCCAGGTGACTAAACCAACAGCATTAAATATGAAGACAGAGTGAGAGTCCAAGTCAAAGCAAAGAAATTATTATCATAATTCTTGAGTAGTTAAGCTACCAAGTATATATAGAAAACAAACCCATGTATTATCAAAACATTTGCTTTGCTTGTGGGACTGTATGATTTTCCTGAAATCCAACATTAGATTAGCAGTTATATATTGTTTACTAAGTACTGAGCACTCCATGTACATTATCTGCCATACTCTTAAGCACTCACATAATATAGATATACTAATTGTCATTTTACAGACAAGAAAACTGGTTTCACAGGGTAACTTATCTAAAGGGCACATAACCCAGGGATTGCTGGCTCCAAAGCCTGAGCTCTATCTACCACACTAATCTGATTGTAAGGGGCAGGCTTAGAATATATATTCCCACCATCTTATTCCATTTATTTCATTGTGGCTTCATTTGATAGTAAGTTTGCATCCTTTTTAAAACTTTGAACAATTTATTAAACATTATTCTGAAACTCCATTAGGTGTTATATAGAAATATTGGATTATGGACTGGATAATCAATAGAGCCAAAGATGAGGAAAATGACAGTGGAAATTAAAGGTAATATGACTTTGTAGTTAAGACTGCATGGGTTTTGACATGATACAGCATTACATTTGAGTGCCAAGTCTACCATGTACTATCTGTGTAACCTTGGGTGAATTACTTGATTTCCAAGTTTAAGAGTATTAATCTTTAAAATAGACATAACTACCAAAGGATATGTAAAGATCAAATGAGATTAGGCAGATAAGATGCCTAGCACAATAATGGCACATCACAATGGCTCAGTAATGTTAGCTATTGCTGTTAATAAAGGTTTTCTATAAAAATGAACAGTTGGGCTATATATACTTTGGTATGCATTTTTTGTGTGTATGTCCAGATGAGAAATTCCAGGTGAGAAGGCTTTTGGAAAGCAAGACCCAGTACGAAATATTAAGTCTCAAGTCAAGGGGTCAGGCTGACCCCAATAACCAATCAGGCGGAAAACCTGCCCCAGGACATTGTGTGTATTTTTCCAGTTAAGTTAGAAGACATTCTCATATCTCTTTTTTTCTACGTATTTAGGAAAAATCTTGCTATAACTTTCAAACACTAACAACAGGTCTACTGGAGAGGTGGGGGAAAGATGAATACATATAAAGAGAAATATGAATAAATGTAAAAAGCATAAGAATGTGTGGTATCACAAATTAACATCCACAATAAATTATCTTTATTATGCATCTTCTTTTTTTATTGTATGGTCTTACTTTACTGTCATATTAGGCACCTACTATTAACAGCATCTCATTTGATAATTACAAATTGTTGACATCTCTTCTAGATTTAGTTAAATGCAAAGAAAATCCTTGAAATGCCAAAAAAAAAAACAAAAACAAAAAAAACAATCATTTCTTATACCCCCTAAAGGTTTGGAACACAGCAAACTTTGAATCAGTCTTGGAAAGAATCCTCTAATTCCAGAAAAGTGTAGGAATCCCAGGTTTAATCCTCAGGCAGATAAGGACTAGCTGAACATGAAAGACAGACTGTGGTCAACATTAATTCTTTTCCAAATCAGGTTTTCATCACACTTTTTTATTTCTTTGAGTGAGACAAATGAATTTCTCTAATACTTTATCCATCCATTGTGAAAATTCAATTCAAAAGCAACTTTAAGGCCAGATGTCAATTTTGTTATGTTTAATTTTAGATAGCCCTCTTCTCTTTTCTTTGGCATTAGAACAAATTGCAATTACTGAAGTCCAAAAATTATAAAGAACTACTTAAGTGTTCATGTTAGATATCAAGATCAGACTAATATGTTAAAGGATAAGTTTCTGACACTAGCTGGGGCATGTTATAATGGTTTTCAGGAGAAAGTAGCACATTCAGTTTGAGAAGGTAAGAAGGGGAGATAACATGTTATGGCCGTGGCTTGGGATCTAACTAAAAAAGGGATTTTAACTATATTCATAATCAAATTTGATAATATGCTTTTCCCTTTAACAGAAATTTATATTTCCCATATCTTTATGGGTACACTTCTCTTAGACTAAGCAAACTACTTATAAAAGGAGAATTGAATGGAAGAGGGGTCATATTCTTTTCAGTGTCTTTCCCAGCCCTTGCCTCGGGCTCTCCGCACTGGGCCCCACCCAACCTGCTTTCATTCCTTTAGCTGCAGAGCACAGACCATAATCCAGGATCAAACATGCTGGAGCCTCGTTTCTTCGTCTCCTCAAGTAGCCCGCCAACAGATTTGGACTGTTTTTCTCTCCATTTGTCTGTGCAGAGAGTTTTTATTTTAAACTCTTCTAATTTAACAGAGGGAAAAGGTTAAAAAGAAAGTCAACCCCCACCACTTAAAAAAAAAAAAAAGTCATCCACAATTTCCCACTGAATTGAAGCCAAAAACTCTGCCAATTTTGCTTTCAAATCTCTGAGTTGCACCCTGACCCTTCATATGACCGGTGGGGCTTGTTGCATAAGGCCTATCTGGGCACCTTTCTGAAAGTGCTATCTTCGTCCGTATTTCAAAACACTCACAGATATTTTATCATTAATTAGTATTCATATTATGTCTCAAACAATCTGTTCATGAATAGGGGGAGTGAACTAGTTGAACAGCTCTTCTGTTTGTCTGGTGATTAACATGGATGATGTATGGAGAGCGGAAGGCCTTGTAAAGGGAGGGAGGCAGTCCCATGTTGGGTAGGTTTCTCCTGGAACATTTGGAAGCTTACCTATTTGGGAGGCTGGACTTCTCCAGAAAAACTATACTTGGCAAAGAGGCTGGGGAAACACAAGCCTCTTTAAAAATAGACCCCTGCCTCTTTGATTCACAGCATCCTGGATTCGCTTTTCATCACGTTAACATGCCACTTGGGAGCTGGCTGGACTCCCTTGCTCAGTGACATACATTTCATAGTGTTGTTTTTCAAAACCATTTGTTCTTTCAACCACAACATGCTTTGCATTTCTCTTTCAAATTTTAGGTTGTATATATAGATTGATCAAAACAATGTTTTTAACATTCCAAACAATTTAGAAAGATAGTGGATGGGTGTCAGTTAATCTATTATGTTCTCTTCCTCCTCCCCCTCTTCAGCTGCTAATCTTAGAACTTGTGTGCCAAATTGTGTAAGATATTCTTCCAATAGCTACATGTGTGACTCTTTTGTGAGCTCTACAGTTATGAGGACAGATTTGGAGTTGCATATGGGACTGTCACATGGTTTGATTGCCTTGTCTTCCCGGCACTGAGATTTCTTTTCACTGAGCTTTAATACTGAGGAATTTTTAGTTGTGATAAAGTTCAGCAAAGTGTCCATTAAGGAATTTACACACCCCAGGAATGTGAAAGGGAAAAAAAGGTTTTACTCACCATCACTCTATATTTGGCATCTACTAGTATATACATTGGACATTTCATAGGTTTACTTTTTCTAATAGTGAAAAAAATTCACAGAATTTTTATGAAAATGAAGAGTTAAGGGCCTTTATTATCCTCATTGCCTTTTTTTTTTTTTTTTGGAACAAGATCTAGTAGATATCTCAACAGAAAAAGAAAGCAGATGCTTTGTAAAAAAGTCTCATATAATTCATGTTCAATTATAGGGCATGGTTTGCAGAAAAATGTGATCTATCAACTGTTAGGAGCCAAAAGTCCTATGCCTTTAGTCACTGAGATGGTGAGGAGCAAATTCATTTTCAACTTTATGGACACATTGACAACCCTCTTTCAGGACCTGAGCACCATAGCCCCTCATCACATTGAACCACAGAACCACCTTTGAGGGATACACAGCCTTAAAACAAGGTTTTTCTCCTAATCTTATTTCAAATGTTTCTGGAGAATAAATAATCTTAGTGACACCTGTGTTCAGTGAATGAAGACATATTATGATATAAAAAGTGTTAATCACATATACTCAGACCTTTTTTTTTCTGTTAATGCCCAACGTGTATGACTATTCTTCCTGGTATAAACTTCACCTTGTCAAACAAATAGAGTGGTTAATTATTCAGAGATGAACTTTAATCAAAATCTTAATTCAGAAATAATAATGATGACCATCATGTATTGATTGTTGCCTTGAGCCTAAACTCTATAAAATAGATATTTTATATATATTACTTCTAATTCTAAGAATAACCTACCAAAGTAGGCATTATCTCCATGTTCACGGTTGAGTAAGAACTCCGAAATAGCTTGAATGAGGACAGAAGTGTATTTTCTTATTTGAGACCTTAATTTCAATTTCCTGTTTTAGGTTGGAGAAGTCCTGCGCCTGGCTGGGCCAATTGCACAGTGACCCTTATGAGTGGTGAGATACAGAGGGCAGCTTCCAGGCCCTTAAACCACACCCTGGAAATTCTGGGGCTGCACATAGAGGCACTGGACTTGGCCACATTCTCATGGTTCACTGATATGTGATGAGCAGCAGGTTCATGGCCACTGCTCTGGATCCCTCGTCGAACTTAAGGACACATGAAAAGGGACCTAAAGTATCTAGTTTATTGCTGGCCTACAAAAAGCAATTTATGAAAAGATTTTCTTCAGAAAATAACAAGTCTTTCTCGGTGCATTTCGTAAGGGTTTGAACTAAGTCTGGCATAATAAGGTTTGATTGAGCTGTTATGTTCTGCCTTGTAAGTGGCTGTGCACAATCGAGGAAGAAAATTGCTTAATAGAGAGTTACAGTCATCACTAACTTTATCTTAATTCTCCAAAGCAGCAAGTTGAGAGTTCTTTAAGAGCAGCTGAAAGCTCTTAGAAAATGTTGAAAAATACTCTGTTTAGAAATAATTCTGCCCATATGTCACACTGTACTTTTGGGGGATGGGGTTTATTTTTAAGATATTTTGTTCACTTAAGGTAGTTTTATCTTATTTCTCTGAAGACATTCAAAAAGAAACATCAATCCATTCTTCTAAAATATTTAACAGAGATCGGTTTTCAGCATGAGATCTGTACCTTGTTTGGGGATGTAACTCCTAGTTATCACACAGGCATCAAAAACCATTTCTGGAATAAATTGAATTTAGATCATACCATTATTTATACTACTAGAGGCCCAGTGCACAAATTTGTGCATGGAAGTGGGGGGGGGGGGGCCTCAGCCAAGCCTGCACCCTCTCCGATCTGGGACCCTTTGAGAAATATACTTTTGGACATACCTCTCACAATCCAGGACTGCTGGCTCCCAACCACTCACATGCCTGCCTGACTGCCCTAACCGCTTCTGCATGCCAGCCCGATAACCCCTAACCACTCCCCTGCCAGCCCGACTGCCCCTAACTGCCCTCCCCTGCTGGCCAGGTCACCCCCAACTGCCCTCCCCTGCTGGCCCGGTCACCCTTAACTGTCCTCCCCTACTGGCCCAGTCACCCCTAACTGCCCTCCCTTGCCAGCCTGGACCCCCCCAACTTCCCTCCCCTGCAGGCCTGGGTCCCGCCCAACTGTCCTCCCTTGTAAGCCTGGTAGCTCCCAACTGCCCTCCCCTGCAGGCCCGGTCACCCCTAACTTCCCTCTCCTGCAGGCCTGATCACCTCCAACTGTCCTCCCCTGCTGGCCATCTTGTGTCCACATGGGGGCGGCTATCTTGTGTGTTGGAGTGATGGTCAATTTGCATTATTACCTCTTTATTAGACAGGATAGTGTATCAGAAAGTAATAGATTTTTAAAATTAATAATAGATTATTGATTTGAATTTATTCTAGAAATAACTTAGAAGAATCTGTTCATTGTTAATGTCACTAGTTATATTGACAATATAATCATTATTTGCATATGACAATATAATCATTATCTGCCTAGTAAACCCAAGAGACATGTGAACATAAAGTGAATAAGAGTTTTAGTGAGTTTAGAGTTTAATGAGATTGGTACAGTCTTACCTAGGAAATATCAAAACATCTTTCACGTTCTAAATATCAGCAGTAACCAATTAAAAAGATAATGGGGGAAAGACAACATTTGCAGTGGCATTAAAAAAACTGTAAGAACTTTCAGGGCTTCTGTAAAGAAAACCATAAATCTTTACGGCAGGATGAAGCTTTAAAAAATTGGAAAGACTTACCATGTTTCTGAATGGAAATGACTTAAAGATACCTGTTGTTTATAATTTTATTTTTAAAAATAAATTTTATTTTATTAGAAGCAAGGCTTACAGAAAGTGTACTTAGTACAATGACTCTGAAGTAGACATGGGGGGGGGTCACTTGTAAAGTATATGATTGTCTCACCTCTATGTTGTACACTTGAAACTAATACATGATCATATTGAATACAAACTGTAACTTAAAAATAAAAAACAATGATAACAACCAGTTAGCTTTATTTTTAAAAAGTAGGCATGGAATAACAAAGCAGGCAAAGGTAGCCTAGAGATTTTTACTGAAAGAAGAAACTGGAGGAGAAACAGGGGTGTAAAGGAAAGGAGGAAGAATAAGAAAGCCTTACACTTCCAGAGAGTAAAATGCAATGTAGAGATACAATTAAAATCATGTGGCTTGATATAGTAACAAATAATAATCAGTGGCTCAAACTTGAAATTCCTCTTAAGAGTGTGTGTTTTCCCGTTTGCAGAGGTGGGAGTGTTTCTTAGATCAGCAGGAACACGGGCCAGGCTGCCCATTGCTGATTGGCAGGCCTTGCTTTGGAGATGGTTTTCGTCAGTGAGCCTGCTCCGCGCTGCACCGCCTCCACGGGGGAGTTTGCCAGCAGTCAGCACTAGCTGCCTCTCACTTTGATGATGACACTGGCCATTTCTCTGAGTCCAGTAAGGTCCAAGGCTTGTATATCTGAGAGCCTTTCCTCTTCCTGTGACTTTTGGGATTTATAGAATTCTTATAAAAGTTGCTTTCTTCAATAGAAAATATTTCCTGGATTTGTGCTTTATTTTAGTTTATTTTTGCTGTGGCTGACACATTTAAATCTGAGCTATTTCACAGATTATCCTTACCCCTTCATCATGGCTTCATTGGATAGTAAATGCAACCTAAAAATTTACTATCAATGTAAACTTTAAATTATTTAAGCTAAACTTAAGTTTTAATATGGAGTAAACATAGTTATTCATCATGTCATAGTGTATTTCTTCTCACTCATCCACACATGTGGGTCTCAATTTGGAGTTTGAACAAGAATCGCTTGTAGAATGTTTTCAGTGAGACTAAGGGGCAAAATAAATACTGGTCATCTTTAAGGATCTTGAAAAATAAAGGTAATTTCTCAGCATGCCAACCACACCCCCCTTACAACTAAATGTAACGCAAATTACCACGTAAACAGGAAATTTGAGTATTGCAGTTAGTATTTAGTTTCCTGCTATGTTAATGTCAATTTAGGTCCTACTTAAAGGAATTTGCCACAGAATGATTGTATGTCGTTATGTAGCTGTGGCAAGATAATACATTCATAGCTAAAGAGAAAATGAGTTGGGGAAAGATTTCTCTGAGTTGAAATTTATGGTTAGTATTTTAAGGTATAATGAATGTATCTACTGTCACTTTAGAAATGACTTGCTATCAGAAGTTAAATTATCATTTCTAATTTTCTATAAAGTGAAAGTGTTTTTAATTTAATTAACCATGCCTGAAAAGATATTTGACTATATCTTATTGGAATAATTAGTAATCTGAACCTATCATAATAAGTTATTGTACTCTTTCCAGACATTTTTTGGCTCTTAGGTTTTCTTTGAAGGTACTGGGAGAGTAGAGACTGACATATTATTCAACATGCTGATACTTTTTAGCATCATAATGTTGGTTCTTAAAACTTTACTAAATTAACTTGACAGTTTCAAATTAAGTATCATCTTGTGTTTTTCCTTTGTCCATCTTTGTAAAGACAGTGTCATATACTATGATGGTTTTATGAGTGGTTTTGCCATCTCATTCATCAGAGTAATCAATGGGGAAGGGAGCCATATGGGTTGTAGTCCATTTGTATTGGATAAGACAGATGGCATTATTGGTAGATGGAATAATTCCAAATATTTATTGTATAATGATATCACAGGGACTCTGACTTCTAAATTTTAATACATTAATTTTTACAGTAACTGGCAAATGTAAGTAATTGATTCAATTACATGTAACCATTTAATTATGTCCATGTGTGAGTTGCAACATTAATTACCTTTCAGTTAGCGCTTGCTTTTACATGACGGGCATTATTCTTTCTAAGCCTTTGTGTTTACTTATCTGATGTTTGACCAAGATATCAGTTTGGTCTGGAGGATTTTAAAACTGATAACAATATTTGGAGCACAAAGTCAGTTAACCGTAGGATCCCAGAAGTGAACGAAGTGAAGGTTCCATAACAGTTCTCTCCCAGCGCCTTTCCTGTGGATGGCAGAGGGGAAAGGGATAGTCCGGGAGACTTTCTTTACCTCTAGCTCTTGCGTAGTTTCTACACTCAATAGATTTTGTAAAATTATGTTCTAATAAAACTGTGGACATAAGGACATAATTATGTGTTTCAGGTTCTAGTTATATATTTTTTTCGCAATTTGAAATTGAGTTATTTGAGGAAGGGTTATTGCTGGTGTAGTATCGTTATGACATCATCCTC
This sequence comes from Myotis myotis, assembly GCF_014108235.1. Classification (NCBI taxonomy): domain Eukaryota; kingdom Metazoa; phylum Chordata; class Mammalia; order Chiroptera; family Vespertilionidae; genus Myotis; species Myotis myotis. Next base: position 154,169,631 of record NW_023416313.1, on the reverse strand, counting down.
CCAAATATTTGACATCCTTCCAGAATCATGTTCGTACTACCAGAAATAAATGAAATCCAGTGGGAAAGAGTTCCTCATTTCTTACTTTTGTATTTTATATTCTTTTATTGTTTAAATGCCTACTGAATGCATATAGTCATGCCTCACTTTTGCAGTTACAAAGTTAAAAATAATAGTTTGAGTCATTCTAAAACTTCTATTGCCATTGTCTTATTTTTAAAATGTTATTAACCCCTGCCGAAACCGGTTTGCCTCAGTGGATAGAGCGTCGGCCTGTGGACTGAAAGGTCCCAGGTTCGATTCCGGTCAAGGGCATGTACCTGGGTTGCGGGCATATCCCCAGTAGGAGATGTGCAGGAGGCAGCTGATCGATGTTTCTCATCTATATTTCTAACTCTCTATCTCTCTCCCTTCCTCTCTGTAAAAAATCAATAAAATATATTTTTTAAAAAATAAATAAATAAATAAAATAAAATGTTATTAACCCCTATTATTGATGTCCTACTATGTACTTAATTACTGCTAGGAGCTTTCAGATAGCACCTCCAGATTATTTACTATTTTATTTAAGAAATAATATAAACTTAGAATACTAAAGTTTTTCCAAACTGAAATTCAGGACACATTGTCCAATAGTGTTTTTGTGTGAATTTGTTACTGTGAAAAAATTACAAAGGCATAAAAACTAAAGATTTCTCCATTTATATTATACATTTATTAAGTTACTTTCATTACTGACTGACACCACTGAATTCCCAGTATCTAGCTCACTGTTGGTTGATTGTGATATCGATAAGCAAAGTAGGATGGCACACATCCACAGACAAGTGGAAATACAGAATTTAGTTATGTGCTCTCAAAATGATAATCTGATCCCACTAATCAAATAGAAATGTTACACTAAATTTTGATAAGATAAATCTTTTAAATAAGTTCTTATAGAAATAGACTACATAATTTTATTGGGAGAGTAGATTGAGCAAGTTTTGCAGAGTCAAAAATATCTAATAGTGTTCAGTGGGCCAAGAGGACAAAGTAACGGGGTGCATCTATAGACACCCCGTTCCAAACAGACTCTACTCTATGGTTCAGAGCGGAAACAATACCATTTGCATTCCTACTGCCCTGGCAAATGCAAATAGACCAAAGACCTCCCCCACCCCCATGAGTCCTCTCATTTCTCCAACTCTCTAGAGCAATTTCAGAAGCATTGATTTAAACGGCATAGATAGCCCAGCCAGCGTGGCTCAGTGGTTGAGCATCAATCCATGAACCAGGAGGTCATGGTTCGATTCCTGATCAAGGCACATGCCAGGTTTGCGGACTCAATCCCCAGTGTGGGGGCATGCAGGAGGGAGCCAATCAATGGCTCTCTCTCATCATTGATGTTCCTATCTCTCTGTCCTTTTCCATTCCCTTCTGAAATCAATAAAATATATGTTAGAAATAAATAAATAAATAAATAAATAAATAAATAAATGGCATAGATAGTATTCTGATAGAAATCTCAGGACCAATAATAAACCAAGAAAAAGCCTAGCAATAAAATGATACAGAATTTGAAATATTCTACATATATATACTGTGTTTCTTTTTTTAAAATTAGTTTAAGTAAAATAGAGAGGCGTGAATAGTTTGTTGTCCCTAAATCTTTTATTTCCTTTGTTTTGGAAACACATACATGAGTGCTTTCCAGTAAAATTGGGGGATATTGCCAAAATCGGTTTGGCTCAGTGGATAGAGCGTCGGCTTGCGGACTGAAAGGTCCCAGGTTCGATTCCGGTCAAGGGCATGTACCTGGGTTGCGGGCACATCCCCAGTAGATGTGCAGGAGGCAGCTGATCGATGTTTCTCTCTCATCGATGTTTCTAACTCTCTATCTCTCTCCCTTCCTCTCTGTAAAAAAATCAATAAAATATATTTAAAAAAAAAATTGGGGGATATTTTTTACCCTGAACTTTGTGCAGTAGCCCCCCCCCTTATCTCAGTTTCACTTTCTGTGGTTGTAGTTACCTGTAGGCAACCACAATTCAAAAATGTTAAATGGAAACTTTCAGAAATAATTCATTAGCTTTAAATTATGCACCATTCTGAGTATTGTGGTGAAATCCTGCTCCATCTTGCCTGGACTTGAATCCTCCTTTGTCCAATGTCTCCAGGCCGCATACACTACCTGCCCCTTAGTCACTCAGTAGCCATTTCTGTTATCAGATTGGCTATCACGGTATCACAGAGCTTGTGTTCGAATAACCCTTATTTTACTTAATAATGCTCCCAAAGCACAAGGGTAGTGATGATGGCAATTCAGATATGCCAGAGGGAAGTTGTAGAGTGCTTCTTTAAGCGAAAAAGGTAAAAGCTCTTGTCTTAATAAGGCAAGAAAAGGAATTGTATGCTGAGGGTTGCAAAGATATAAGGTAAGAATGAATTTCTATCCATAAAATTTGTGAAGAATGAAAGAGAAATTCATGCTAGTTTTGTTGTCAAACCTCAAACTGCAAAAGTTACTGCCACGGTGTGAGATAAGTGCTTACTTAAGATGGAAAGGCATTAAATTTGCAGGTGGAAGATCTGAACAGAAAATGCGTGCTGATTGATGGCATTGTGTTGCACCAGCACGCACTGAGCCTCTACAAAGGCTTCTGCAAAGGGCCCTCTGAAAATAAGTGACCTATTCACATAACTTTTATTACAGTGTGTTGTTATAATTGCCCTATTTTATTATTAGTTATTGTTGTTACCCTCCTACTGTGCCTAATTACATTACACTTTATCATAGATCTGTATGTACAGGAAAAAACATAGTATATATAAGGTTTGGTTCTACCCACGGTTTCAAGCATCCGTGGGGGTCATGGGCATATTTCCTGTGGATAAGGGCAGACTACCATATCTACACTTGTAGCCTTTAACCCTCCCTGAGCTTTTTTTGCCCATTTTCTCCTTATCTGTGTTTGTCCTCCCCCCTCTCTCCTTCCTTCTTGGTGCTTTTTCATATGTTGAGAGACAGAATATTAAAGATTGGTAGACTTATCAGCTATTCTTTTTTATCCCAAACAGGAAAACATCCTCTCAGGCAACACTGCAATGTCATTATGTTGCTTTATGGCTATTATTATTTTAAGAATATTTTATTTCATCATTTTTATTTTAAAGTAGAGGCCTGGTGCATGACATTCATGCACTGGTGGCGGGGGTGGGGGGGTCCCTCAGCCTGGCCTGTGCCCTATTGCAGTCCAGGACCCCTCGGGGGATGCAAGCCAGCAGTCGGACAATCCCCCAAGGGGTCCTTAGTGCTGCTGTGGAGGCGGGAGAGGCGTCCTTAGTGCAGCCACTGCACTCGCCAACCGTAAGCCCGGCATTTGGCTGAATGGCACTCCCCCATGGGAGCCCACTGACCACCAGGGAGCAGCTCCTGCATTGAGCATCTGCCCCTGGTGGTCAGTGCGCATCATAGCAACCAGTCGTTCCACCATTTGGTTGATTTGCACATTAGCCTTTTATTATATAGGATTTTGTATATTTATAGAAATTTTTGTTATATCTTTCCAATGATGGAAAGAAGAAAACTCTCTAGAACTGAGTAGTTTGATTATATTTATAATGAATGAATGACTTTTTTATTTCATTTTTTTTCCATCACCATTTATCTTCTTTTCACTGTATTTTGCCAGAAGATTTTCTCTTGAAAGTTCTTACTGAGCATTTGGGGTAAGAATCACTCTCCCCCACCTCAAAAAAAAAAAGGTAAAAAATAAGACATGAAGACTCAAAATTTAATATTTGTTCCAAGAATTTCATATGGCCCTAAAGTATTTAAATATAAACAAAATATATTAAAATTGTATTTTAAATATAGACTGGCCTTTGTGGAAGCAACTTTCCTTTATAATGTTTTAAGAGTACTGGAATATTTATCCAACTAATCTTTAAAGTTATAATACTCTTACAGAGGAAATAATTGAAGGTGTTCAATAATAAACTTTTTAAATTCAGTGGTGAGTTATTCAGACTTTGAGTTAATCAAAGTTATCAGGAAAAAGAAAACAATTTTTTAGGCCACCTACTCAATTTCAAAGACAGGATGGTAACTGACCATGCTAGTGAATAAAGAAGTTTTGGCATACCAAGGCAACATATAAACTGAAGTTCTGTAACAAAAGCAGCTTGCCAACTATGGTGCATTTAAGTACAGGAAAGATTGATGTTTGCCAAAAAAAAATATTTTCAAGGTTAGAGAATTGCTAACAGTGAAAAGGAAAATAAATACAAATTCAGATGTACAATATTGTTAAACCTTGTCAAGGAAATGTTCATTGAAATCAGGACTTCTTTTTGAAAACATAGCATAAAATCTCCACCAAAAGACTACTCAAGAGTCTGACAATAGCCCTGCTGATGTAGCTCAGTGGTTGAATATCAACCTATGAGCCAGGAGATCACGGTTCAATTCCCAGTCAGGGCACACGCCTAGGTTTTGGGCTCAGTCAATTATTCTTTCTCACCATTGATGTTTCTATCTCTCTCCCTCCCTCTCTGAAATCAATAAAAATATTTTTTTTAAAAAAGAGTGACAATTAATGCAAAAGTAGGATTTTAAAAGGTACAAAGTGATGGTTTACGTTAACAAAAATTGTGGTGTTAGATTATAAAAAAGTTATACACTAGATTTCATTTTCAATGGTCTACTGATTAATATAATTGGTTATGTTTTAAAAGAAAGCTAAGAGTTTTGAAAAATATCGGCATGAACCATGTGAAACTCCATCATGAATTCCATAGTTAAAACATGCAGTTGCTTTTTATTTCTTCTGCACTATCAGATTTGTGACATTTATTTGGTAGCTAAATATTGTTTTGAATGTGCAATGATTTGAGTTATTAAAATATAGTTCGCTTATGATCCAAGTTAAGAACATGAAGTGCACTCAGATAACTAGGTAACATTAGGCCTTTCATCTCAAAATGGTATGTTTCATTTCCCTAGGGTTGGGATTAAACTGAGATTTTGAGTTCATTTGGAGTAATTGCACTGAGAATATTTAACATGGATCAGATGGAGAATAGTGACATCCTGGGAGTGCTTACAAGTAGTTTATTTTTTTTATACGTTGTTCCACAGTGGGATTGAAAAGGATTACCACACCTGTTTAGTGATATCATATTGTTCTATTTGTGAATCTAATTAAATCTCTGGCAGAAAAGAGCACAAACTGCTCAAGTGAATTTTAGAAAAAAGAAGGCATCTGAATCAAATAACTATACATTTAAAATCATGATATGCTAGTAACAATCTTTACCCAAAGAAAATCAGGGAGATGTATATTTAAAAAGAAAACTCTTAAAGTTTCCTTTTTATTCCCCTAATAGAAAGAGTGTGTTGGTGGGTGCATTTTATTTGCTCACGGACATGGGAAAGAATTACCCAGCAGAGCTCTGTAACCACAGCAGCCTTTTCCAGACTCCTTTCTCCCCTGAAGCTGTCTTTTTATTTGAGCAACATAAGTGATTTTCCATCTTTCTCACTGGATTGCTCAGGTATATTAGCACCACTCTCCCTCTCAGGACGTTGACTTTGTTAAAGCCAACGGGAAATAAACTATTTCTTTGTCCTGGTTTTTTGTGAGTGTCAAACGGGATCAGCCCATCAGTGAAACCTGGCCTGTGACTGCACTATCACCTATTGAAAACTATGAAAAATTATATTAGATTGAATGGTATCACATGACCTTAGAGACAGTTTCTTTAGAAAAATACAAAAGTCAATAAAATTCATTGAGCTCTACATGATATTCAGAAACTGTTTTAGTGCTAAACCATACCTAGTGATTGCTTAGGGCTAGATCATACTGTCTCCAAAGAATATGATAAGTTGGGTCAATGTAATAGGCTAAACTAATACATTTTCTTACCCAATTTTGCCCTAAGTGGAAATGTATTTATGTTGAGCACATTCTCGAATGGAAACTTATTTGAACATTTCAATAAATCCTGCCATTACTTCAGGAAACAAGTGTTGCTCACCCAAGAATTATTAAAGAGAGTCTTGCATCTGGCCAGAGTGGCTCAGTAATTGAGTGTCGACCTATGAACCAGAAGGTCATGGTACCATTCCTGGTCAGGGGTTGTGAGCTCAATCCCCAGTAGGGGGCTTGCAGGAGGTAACTGATCAATGATTCTCTCTCATCATTGAAGTTTCTCTCTCTCTCCCTTTCCCTTCATCTCTCTAAAATCAATTTTATAAATAAATGAATGAATGAATAGTCTTGCTTTAGGTTAAATCCCTGTAGGCACCTGGAAGTTCTGCTGTACGGCTATCTTTGGTCTTCCCAATACCACTAGGAGTAAACATATTAATACAGTTACTACTCATTATTTATGCTTGATGAAGGCCTTGCAAGTGTGCCTAGAAAACAGCCACTATTACATAGCAGAGAGAGCCCACAACAATATCTGGAACAATGTAAAGATCCTAGGAATAGCACTATGATTTAAGAGTGATCTGGAAGTTTTAGACAGTTTACTAAAGCAATGAACTGATATGAGATTTATTAGAAAAAGGAAGGGCAAATTTTCATTTTTATGAAAAGTGTAATTACATACAATATAATTTAGAACAAACACACCTATTATTGCCCAGGGATTACTCTTCCTATTTCAGAAGAATATGATAAATTGGGGTGATGGGAATGGCTGATATAATAGGACTTTTTCTAATACATTTTCAGACTCCTACCTTAAGTAAAGATATATTTATATTGAGCACATTCTAACATGAAGAAACCTAAGCAAATCAGCTGGAAAACTATTTGAACTAAAAAGAGAATTAAGATGCAAGACACAAAATAAATTTTAAAATTTTTATCTATCATAATATCTTGATTTGGGGGTGAGGAAGAGGGAAAATGAATTCAAGGTAATAACTACAATGGTAAGATATCTGGTAATATCCTTAATAAGAATTGCACAAGACCCCTGTCTGGGAGAAATTACAAAACTTTCCTGAGCAACACACAAAAAGACAAATAAATGTCAAGAATTATGCTTCTGAATGGGAGTATTGTAAAGATAGCAATGAATGTATAACTTTAACGCATTAATCAAATTTCTAGTGAGATTATGTTAGGAACCTGGAGAAGTTATTCTAAAATGACAAGGATTTAGAATAGTAAATGACAATTTAAAAGTATGAATATGTAGAAATAGGGTCTATTAATATGAAAATATTTCCTAACATCACAGTATTTAAAATGGTCTGGTCTTGGCGGTAACCAGAATCTACATATAGATGAATAAAATGGAGCAGATAAACATAAAATCAACGCTATCATTTTTATGGACAACATATGACAGAAGTTCCTAAAATGTAAATAAGATAGATTATTCATGACTGTCCTACAGTTTTCAGTGGATAGGTCTTTCACCTCTTTGGTTAAACTTATTTCTAGATATTATATTATTTTTTATGCAATTGTAATTGTGATTATTTTAAAATTTTTCTTTCTGATAGTTCATGGCTAGAGTATAAAAACACAGCAGATTTTTATATATTGATTTTGTACCTTGCAACTGTGCTGAATTTGTTTATTTGTTCTGATAGTTTTTGGTGAAGTTGTTAGGGTGTTCTACATATAAAATCATGTCATCCACAAATAGTGATGGTTTTACTTCTTCCTTTCCAATTTGGATACCTTTTATTTATTTTTCTAATTGATTTGACTAGAACAGTGGTCGGCAAACTCATTAGTCAACAGAGCCAAATATCAACAGTACTTCTTCAAAATAGACTCGCCCAGGCTGAAAACCAACTTCTGCGCATGGGCCACAAAGTTTCAATCGCACTGTACGCACGCCCGCACATGGTATTTTGTGGAAGAGCCACATTCAGGGGGCCAAAGAGCTGCATGTGGCTCGCAAGCCACAGTTTGCTGACCACAGGACTACGACTTCCAATATTATGTTGAATAAAATGATGAGAGTGGGCATTCTTTTCTTGTTCCTGGTCTTAAAGGAAAGACTTAAGCTTTTTTTTTTCTTTTACATTTTTTTAATCTTTATTGTTCAGATTTTTATAGATATTCCTCTTTTTTCCCTACATAGCTCCCCTCGACCTGGTTCCTACCCCACCCCTTGCCCTCACCCCCTCCCCCACACTGTCCTCATCCATAGGTGTAAGATTTTTGTCCAATCTTTTCCCGCACTCCCCCACTCTCTTCCCCCTGAGAATTGTCAGTCCACTCCCTTTCCATGCCCCTGATTCTATTACATTCACCAGTTTATTCTGTTCATCAGATTTTTTATTCATTTGATTTTTAGATTCACTTGTTGATAGATATGTATTTGTTGTTACTTTGTTCATAATTTTTTATCTTTACCTTTCTTCTTCTTCCCCTTCTTAAAGAATACTCTTCAGCATTTCATATAATACTGGTTTGGTGGTGATGAACTCCTTTAGCTTTTTCTTGTCTGTGAAGCTCTTTAACTGACCTTTAATTCTAAATGATAGCTTTGCTGGGTAGAGTAATCTTGGTTGTAGGTTCTTGCTATTCATCACTTTGAATATTTCTTGCCACTCCCTTCTGGCCTGCATAGTTTCTGTTGAGAAATCACCTGATAGTCATATGGGTACTCCTTGTAGGTAACTGTTTTTCTCTTGCTGCTTTTAAGATTCTCTCTTTGTCTTTTGCCCTTGGCATTTTAATTATGATGTGTCTTGGTGTGCTCCTCTTTGGATTTCTCTTGTTTGGGGTTCTCTGCACTTCCTGGACTTGTAAGTCTATTTCTTTCACCAGGTAGGGGAAGTTTTCTGTCATTATTTCTTCAAATAGGTTTTCAATATCTTGCTCTCTCTCTTCTTCTGGCACCCCCATAATTCGGATGTTGGTACACTTGAAGTTGTCCCAGAGGCTCCTTACACTATCCTCGCATTTTTGGATTCTTTTTTCTTTTTGCTCTTCTGGTTGGGTGATTTTTGCTTCCCTATATTTTAAATCTTTGACTTGATTTGTGGGATCCTCTAGTCTATTGTTGAATCCCTGTAAATCATTCTTTATTTCAGTCAGTGTATACTTAATTTCTGACTGGTCCTTTTCTATTTTTTTTGGTATTCTCACCTTGAATGTCTCACTAAGTTCCTCGGAGGTCTCACTAAGTTCCTTGGAGATTTCTAGAAGATTCTTGAGTAACCTTATAACTGCGGTTTTGAACTTTATATCCAGTAGTTTGCTTTTCTCCATTTCTTTCATTCATAACATGTTTCTTTGTCTCTGCATTTTGACTGCTTCCCTGTGTTGATAGAGTGGCCTTGTGTGGTAGGTGTCCTATAGGGCCCAGTGGCTCAGCCTCCCCAATCACCTGAGGTGGACACTCTTGGTGCACCCCTTTGTGGGCTCTGTGCACAGTCTTGTTGTAGTTAAGCCTTGATTGCTGTTGGTATCACTGGGAGGAGTTGACCTCCAGGCCAATTGGCTGTGAGGACCAGCTGTGTCTACAATAGAAGGACTGCTGTTCAGGAGACACCCTTATGGGGCAGGACCTGCTTCAGTAGGGCTTTGGTGCTCACTGACTCTGCCCCTTGAGTGTGTCGCTTATGGATGTGAAGAGTTGTAATCTGATATGGTCTCACTCTGACCACTGGGTACACTGGCTCTTGGATCTCTAAAGAGGTGCAAAGTCAGCCACTTCCTGGGGCCACCCACCAGGAGCTACAGAGAGATCTGCAGATTTCTCCTCTTTGTACGGGGTTTGGAAGTGCCCAGATGAGGCCAAGCTGTGAAGCAAGGCAGGCTGCTGCTGCAGGCCTTGGGCCTTCTTTTGGAAGCTTTGGGGCTCTCTGATCCAGGTGCAGTTTAACAGGTTTTAGACTGAGAAAAGACAGGCCATTCATATGCAAAAGCCACTGCGCACAGCTTGGGTGGGGTTGTAAATTGGGTGGGGCGGGGTCTCAGGGAATCACCAGGGTGGAGCAGACAACAATGGCTGCCAGTCAACCCTGCACCGGAAAGGTCCCTGCATCTCCACATGTGTCAGGTGCCCCTGCGCAGGAACAATGATCTCTGTGAGCACCTCTGAGAGAAAGCCACCCTCACGTTCCATCCTGATGCCAGACAGTCCAGTTTCTCGCCATATGAGTCTGAGTCCCCAGAGTCTCGCCCAGAACTGGAGTTCAGAGCAATCGGGAACTTGTATCTCCCTCCCGATTGAAAAAACAATAGTGCACCTGGTTGCCAGCCTGTTCGGTGCGTGCCTCTGCACCTCTGCACCTCCTACCAGTTTCAATGTGCTTTTTTCTTTCCTTCTAGCTGTAGAACTTCCACTCAGCAAGCTTTCCCGCAGTTCTGTATGATAGTTGTTTTGTCTTTTAGTTGTAGTTTTGATGTGGTTGTGAGAGGCAGCAAGTACAGGTGTTTACCTATGCCACCATCTTGATTCTCCCCAAGACTTAAGCTTTTTGCTATTGAGTATGATGTTAGCTGTGGGCTTATCCTATATGCCCTTTATTATGTTGGTGTACATTCCATCTATACCCACTTTGTTGAGAGTTTTTATCATAAATGGATGTTGAATTTAATCAAATGCTTTTTCTATTTCTGTTAAATTGATCATATTAAGGATTTTTATCTTTAATTTTATTAAGGTAGTGTATCAAATTGATGATTTGTAGATGATGAACCATCCTTGCATTTCTAGAGCAAATCCCACTTGATCATGGTGTATGATCCTTTTAATATATTGTTGAATTCAGTTTACTAATATTTTGTTGAGGAATTTTGCATCAATGTTCATCAAAAATATTGGTCTGTAATTTTCTTCCTTCCTTCCTTCCTTCCTTCCTTCCTTCCTTCCTTCCTTCCTTCCTTTCTTTCTTTCTTTCTTTCTTTCTTTCTTTCTTTCTTTCTTTCTTTCTTTCTTCTTTCTTTTTTGTGGTACTCTTGTCTGGTTTTCATATTAAGGTAATGCTGGCCTCATTATCTTCTTCACTTTTTGAGAGTTTGAGAAGAATAGGTATTCAATCTTCTTTGAATGTTTGGTATCATTCACCAGTGAGGACATCTGGTCCTGGACATTTGTTTGTTGGGAGTGTGTGTGTGTGTGTGTGTGTGTGTGTGTTTTACTGATTCAATCTCTTACTAGTAATTCATATGTTTGTATTTTCTGCTTCTTCATGATTCAGTCTTAGAAGATTGTATGTTTCTAGAAATTGATTCATGTCTTTCAGGTTGTCCAATTTGTTGGCATATCCATATCACTGTTCATAATAGTTTCTTATTTTCATTTGTAGTGCTTTCATATCAGTTGTAACCTCTTTTTTCATTTATTTGTGTCCTCTTTTTCTTAGAGAGTCTAGCTAAATGTTTGTCAATTTTGTTTTTCTTTTCAAAGAACGAGCTGTTAGTGTTATTGACCTTTTATATTGTCTTTTTAGTCTCTATTTTATTTATTTCTGCTCTGATCTTTATTTCCATCCTTGTCTTAATTTTGGTTTCATTTATTTGAGACTTTCTTGTTTTTTGAGAAAGGCCTGTATCACTGTACACTTTTTTCCTGGAACAGTTTTTGCTATATCCCATAGATTTTGGTATGTTGTATTTCCATTCTTTTCAAGGTATTTTTTAAATTCCTCCTTTAATATCTTTGTTGACCCAATGGTTTTTCAGGAGCATGTGTTTAATCTGCACATATTTATGATTTTTTCCTATTATTGTGATTGATTTCTAATTTCATGTCATTGTGGTCAGAAAAAATGTTTGATATGATTTCAATCTTATTAAATGTTTTGAAACATGTTTTGTGGCCTCATATGTTCTATCATGGATAATGTGGGCTGATTTTCTGTCTGATCTATTCATATAAGTGGGATACTAAAGTCCCCTACTATTATTGTATTGCTTTCAATTACTCTCTTTAGGCCTGTTAATACTTGATTTGAGTATTTAGATGCTCTTATTTCAGGTTCAAAAATATTTACAATAACTATATCTTTTTGCTGGATGCCACTTTATCATTATGTAATGCCCATCGTTGTCTTTATAACAGCCTTTGTTTTAAAGTCTATTTTGTCTGATATAAGTAGAGCTACCCCAGCTTTCTTTTGATTTCCATTTACATGAAACATCTTTTTTTATTCCTTCACTCTATGTCTATATGTGTCCTTACATGTATAATAAGTCTCTTATATGCAGCATATAGATGGGTCTTGTGTTTTTATCCATTAGGCTACTCTATATCTTTTTTATTGGAAATGCTAATTTTTCTTTAAATAAGTTTTCTGTTCCTTTCTCTTTCTACTCTCCTCTGGGATCCCTATAATGTGGAAAAAAATTGTTGCTCGTTTTCCTATCAGTCTCTTAAGCTATCTTCACTTTTTAATTTTTTACTTTTAGTTGCTCTGTTTGGGTGAGTTCCACTACTCTGTCTTCCAGATCACTGATTCTTTCTTCTGCTTCTCTAGTCTGTATTTTTAACCCCTCTGTTATATTTTTCTCAATTCAGTGATTGTACTTCTTGGCTCTGTGACTTATGTTTGATACTTTCTTATATTTTCTATTCTTTGATTGAAGTTCTCTGTGTTCATCTATTGTTCTCCCAAGATCAATTAGCATCCTTATGACCATTACTTTAACTCTACTCAGGTAAATTAAGTTTTTTTTCCTGAGGTTTTATTTATTTTTTTATTTCTTTTGAACATATTCCTTTGTCTCATCATTTTACTTGACTGTATTTGTTTCTATTTTTTAGGAAAAACAGATATCTCTATGAGTCTGAAAGAGAGGCTTTGTGGAGGAGATGAACCTTATCATTTAACCATGCCTAACTTTTGATTGTCTCTCAAATCTTTGTGATCATTATATATCCAGATTTTTCTTGGTAGGTCCCAATTTTAACGGGTATGCCAACACCTCTGACTTTCCTGAGGGAGGGACATCAGTAATCAATTAGTTTCAGGCTGATTGGAAGCTAGACCCTTAGTCAGCAGCTTTTAAGGTGTGCAGATATACACAGTCCTGTGGGACTACAATTGAAACACTGTTGGCCTCCAGTCAAGGCAATCTGGAGTTATCCCCTTAGCAAAAGTTTCAAAGATTGTGTCTCCAAACATGTGTATGGGCTCTTTTCCTGGAGGTACCAGCATGCTGTAGTGAGGCCAAGGGATAGGGCAAAGATGGCATCCCCCAACCTAACATTCACTAACACTTCTGTAGCCACTAGTTTAGATGGTGGTAAAGCTCAAGTCTGCCCCTCAGGCTGAAGCTCCAGGACAAGCAAAAAGGGCTTTTTTCATAGGAAGACGGGGCGTGTGTTTCAGTCTGCTATATCCCCTAGGGATGCCAGCCTGCCAAGATCTGTCTCTCCAAATGTTTCAAACCTGTGGGACCCAGAAGCAGTCATTCCAGGACACCAGAGCCAAGTGTTCCAGGTGTTTCTCCTCTGTTTCCTCTGCATGTCCAGCAGCTTTGGCAGTGTCTACACAATTGGCAAAGGGAGGGAGCAATCTCCTGGTGGGCATTGGTTTGGGGAATGGGAGTGGTGTGGGGAGTGGGGCATGCCCACCAATGCTAGCAGGCTATAAGGAGAGTGCAAAAGTGGCAGCATCAGCTGCGGCATTGGCAAAGTAGAGAAAGAATGCAAAAGTGGCTCCCACCAGCACCTTTTTCCCCAGAGAGAATCACAACAGGCTCCTACCTCTCCAGCGGACACTTTAAGGTTAGCAAATGGTTCTCTTTCTGGGCACTTTTCAAACTGCTCTTTTGCACTGGGTCCCAGAGTGAATGAGTGCATGCAAGCCCCTGAAGAGTACAGTCATCATTTTCTACCACCATATGGTTCTCCTGGACAGGAGCCCCATTGGTGTTCAAAGTCAGATGATTTAGGCGCTGGTCTCTCTGGTGCTGCCCCCAAGGGTTGAAGTGCCAGATGTGGGACACAAACCCCTGGCTCCTCAGGAATAAACTCCCTGCTTGTGAGATCCCTTCTGATTGTGGACGATTGTGCTGGGGGTAGGGATTTGGGTGAGACCTGATCTCTGCCTCTCCTACCTGCCTCAGTGTGGCCCTTTTATCCTTTGTTGAGGAGAGGCTGTTCAGCTGGTTTTCAGGTTTCTTTCAGAGGGAATTGAACCATACATAGCTATAGATTTCTGTGTCTATGGGAAGGAGATGAGTTCAGGATTATCCTATGCCACCACCTGGAACCTCCTCTATATGCAGCTTCTTAAAAAATATATTTCTATTGATTTCAGAGAGGAAGGAAGAGGGAGAGATAGAAACATCAATGATGAGAGAGAATCATTGATTGGCTGCCTCCTGCACACCCCACACTGGGGATAGAGCCTGCAGCCCAGGCATGTGCCCTGACTGGGAATTGAACCATGACTTCCTGGTTCATAGATCAATTCTCAACCACTGAGCTATGCCGCTGGACATCTATATGCAACTTTTAAGAATTACTTTTGAGCAGGCAACTTTCTTTCATGATGCTATTCAGATAAAGACTTCTTGTCCTTTTATGCTTGCTGTTACTTTCAGAATATAAGAAGAGGCACCTGTGGTATTCCCCCACAAAAATGTAACACATTTCATACTTGTTCACCTTGGGAAAGTGCTCTTAAAGGAAAGAATAGCCAGATAGCTTTTCAAAATGAATAGTGCTTCCTGGCTTTCCCTTGACTCCAGGGAAAGAATAAATGAATAAATCTTTATGTAAGTTTCTTGGTTTGCTTACAACTTTCTCCTAAGATTGAAGCGCCCTTTAAGCAAAGGATTTGTTGTATGTGTATGTGTGTGTACATTTTTTTTCCAGAAAGCATATGTTAGTACGGCTATTAAGCAATTAGTTTCATGCATATAGATCGTTCATTTTGCACTAAACCATATGATGTGATTGGAATTTATAGAAAATCATCTTTCTTGCCAGGAATTGAGGCAAGTTAATTCTCTCGTTTGGTGAAGTGTGGTCTTATGGCTGCAATCTGTACCCTTAAAAAATTAGGAGCCCAGTATTCTATCTATGATAGCTTAGAAAGTCACATAAAATATATAAGTGTTGTCTTTAATAAGTATAGAAATTGGGAAAAAGAGAAAAAATCACAAAGAGTACCTGATTTATATTGCATACTCAGTAAATGTTTGTTAACTTACAATAAAATAAAACCAGCAGGAGTTTATATTAGATTTTTCATATAAAATATATGCCATGAGGTCTTATGTCCTTGTCAGATTTGGCTCTGAGCTTTCTAGCAGTCTATGCAAAAAGGGAAATGCAATCATCAAAAGAATCTGTAATGCCAATGAAATAAAAACAAACTGGATGCTCAGGAGAAGCCTGGCTGTTTCTAGGAATATAATAACTATTTCCAGAGTAAAGGAATGATAATGGAATTTGAGAAAAATTTTCCCCATTAGCATTTTTAGGAGGTCACTTGGCTCTTCGCCATCTTTACCACAAATAGCAGCGAACTTCATGTGGCTATTTCTCAGATCAATGCCCAACAGTAGTTCAGGAAAGCTGCTTTTATGGGGGTGAA
Source organism: Myotis myotis (assembly GCF_014108235.1). Taxonomy (NCBI): domain Eukaryota; kingdom Metazoa; phylum Chordata; class Mammalia; order Chiroptera; family Vespertilionidae; genus Myotis; species Myotis myotis. Next base: position 154,154,108 of record NW_023416313.1, on the reverse strand, counting down.
ACAGCGCCACTGCCTGATAATGTGCCTTAATTCAAAAGATATTCTGCAATACCTAGAAATCCTGAAGCAGAGGTAAATCAATCGCATACACTTCAGGCATGCACACATTTTCCATCTGTAAAACAAGATTCATTGCCACCTTTTGAAGCTCTGGTTATACTTTACAAAAGGAGTGTGTTATCATCTTGTCTCATTTTTATAGCACTCATATCCCTAGCCACAACCATTAATCAGTTTTTTTTCTTTTTGGGGGGTGTGGAACCAGAATGGAGATTAAACTAAATATCCGTAGACTGTCTACTAAAAAATGTAAAATTCTACATGATTGGCCTTTTGTAAATATTAAGCAAAACCAGTAAATCAAAATGATCAAATTAACATATTTTAGCAGGAGCATCCATATGAAAGGAAATGTTGACATTCTTTATGAAAGCTGCTTTTTCCCTTTACTGCTGCCATTTTTATTGAGGATTTCCCTGTTCAGCACTTAGTTCCAATTTTTTAAATGATCCATTTCAACACTAGACAGCAATATTCTTCTAGCCATATGAGTTTTTGGTTGCATTTTATTACATTAAACATTGCAGAGCTCTGCTGTGAATTACAGTGTTAACATCCCTTCTATTTTAGAGGACTGCTCACAAGAATTATTATGACTGGGTCCAGGAATTCTTTGTTTGGGCCTTTGAAAAGTCCAATGCATTTTAATACTCAGTAGTGACAAGGTTATGAGTTCACTGTATAATTCCAAAAAATTTTAAGTACAAAAGCAATGGGTAATTTATTCAAGAATCCCAAAGAGTTGTTTGATTTAAAGGAGGTACCCAGTTGAAGGTGATGACACTTTTAAGCAATCACCAAATTTACCTGAATATAGTGTCCAAGGAATTTGCTTATAATCTAGTTGCTGAGCTCAATATAGAATATTGAATAGAAATATAGAAGCAATGCTACAAATTCAAATTCATCCAATGGGTATTTAAATCCCAATTCTTTTTCCATCCTTAAGAACTTACTTGCTGGTGCTGTGGAAAAGAGATGGACACAGACAACCTGGCAAATCTCTTTCAACCATTGTCAAGTACCTTATAAAGCAATCTCCAGCATGGCAGAAAGCCACCATCAAATTTCAGAATCAAAGAATGCTTAAATTGTTAGAAGCTTATTCTATAGATCAACTACCCAGAATTGGGAGGTTTGTGTTAATATCTTACTCTTAACTACTTGTCATGCCTTCTTCTTCTAGTGTAAGTACCTTACTACCTGCCTCCTCCCCAAAAATGAATAGGGCAGGTATAATACTTTTCAGCTAATGGATTTAAGAATTGTATCCTGTTTATTAAGCTTAGAATCTCTACCGAGGGCTCCCCTATCACTTATGTAATGATTGATATTGACCCCAAAAAATGACAAATTGACAAAGCTTTAGGGATTTTTCTCTATTTATTAGAAGAAGCATAGTTTCTAACACCATGATCTATTTTCAGTTGTGATAATTTTATGATCTATTTAGCAGAGCACATTATTCTTTTTTAAAACATATTTTTATTGATTTCAGAGAGGAAGGAAGCGGGAGAGAAAGATAGAAACATCAATGATGAGAGAGAATCACTGACCGGTTGCCTCCTGCATGCTCCCTACTAAGAATGGAGCCCGCAACCCAGGCATGTGCCCCGACCAGAATCAAACCCTGACCTCCTGGTTCATAGGTCAACACTTAACCACTGAGCCATGCTGGCCCAACCAGAGCACATTATTCTTGTTAATATTTTGAGAATTCTTTAAATATTTTTACCTTAAATTTTATGTTTACATTTGGAGGCCCGTGTTTCTTTTTCCCATGAATCCCATTGTAAATGTGATTGAGAACCCAATTCAGTTAAATGAGGAATACCACATTTTACCAATACTTACATTTTTTTTTCCTGGTTTCCCAATCAAGGTGACACAGAAAATATTTAATATCTACTATAGCACCCACCCTGGCTCACCAAACACCCCAGATTTTCAGATCCTTATGGCCTCTCCCTGGCTTTCTCAGAGCTAAATTTCCATGGAGAATGACGTTCCCACAGCTACAGAAAGGGCAAAGGCCAGCCAGTCTGTGGGGATCTCTGTGGGACCCACTGGCAGTGGCCAAGAGGCAAGGCTTTAAGAGATGACTCGCTCAGGCATCAACTAGAGTCAGAACAAGTTTCTGGAAACCTGGGCATTAACTCTTTAGTTGTTATACCACAGGCAATCTGGGTGAGAAGCCAGTTTCTCCAGAGTACTTTTACCAACCTGTAGGAAAGTTTTTAAATGGTTTAATAATCTGCACAGCCTTACCTGTAAATACTGGCTGAGTATCAGACCTGCTCACAACACATCTAAAGAAACTAGATCTGTAGACTTGGGGCAGTGGGGACATTTTGCCTTGCTATCTAAATGGTTTGTTCCTTTTCTTCCACACTTGAATCAGACCTTCTACTGCTTGAACCTGGGTTCAATGCCTGCAAGACTTCTTGATATCTGTTTATACCCAAATGTTTGACTTTTTTTTATCTAAGACTCAGTTCCCTTTCCTGTAAAATGGTTATATTAATAGTTTTGTTATCGGGGGAAGTGGGGGAATCCCTTTCCCCACTGGGTGCTGGGGATTGGGTCCTTATGATACCGATAGAAAAATAATTTTTTTTCTTTATTGATTAAGGTATTATATATGTGTCCTTATCCCCCCATTGCCCCCCAATCATGCCCTCACCCCCCTGTTGTCTGTGTCCATTAGTTAGGCTTATATGCCTGCATACAAGTCCTTTGGTTGATCTCTCCCCCTTATCCCTGCCCTCCCCTAACTTCCCTCTGAGGTTTGATGGTCTGATCGATGCCTCTCTGTCTCTGAATCTGTTCTTGTTCATCAATTTATGTTGTTCATTATATTCCACAAATGAGTGAGATCATGTGATGTTTATCTTTCTCTGACTGGCTTATTTCGCTTAGCATAATGCTCTCCAGTTCCATCCATGCTGTTGCAAATGGCAAGAATTCCTTCTTTTTTATAACAGTGTAGTATTCCATTATGTAGATGTATCACAGTTTTTTAATCCATTCATCTGCTGATGGGCACTTAGGCTGTTTCCAAATCTTAGCTATGGTAAATTGTGCTCCTATGAGCAAAGAGGTACATATATACCCTTTCTGATTGGTGTTTCTAGCTTCTTGAGATATATTCCTAGAAGTGGGATTACTAGATCAAATGGCAGTTCCATTTTTAGTTTTTTGAGGAAACTCCATACTGTTCTCCACAGTGACTGCACCAGTCTGCATTTCTACCAGCAGTGCACGAGGGTTCCTTTTTCTCAGCACTTGTCATGTTGATTTGTTGATGATAGCCATTCTGACAGGTGTGAGATGGTACTGCATTGTCATTTTGACTTGCATCTCTCAGATGATCAGTGACTTTGAGCATGTTTTCATATGTCTCTTGGCCTTCCTTATGTCCTCTTTCGAAAAGTATCTATTTAGATCTGTTGCCCAATTTTTGATTGGGTTGTTTATCTTCCTTTTGTTAAGTTGTATGAGTTCCCTGTAAATGTTGGAGATTAAACCCTTATCGGTGATAACATTGGCAAATATGTTCTCCCATGCAGTGGGCTTTCTTGTTGTTTTGTTGATGGTTTCTTTTGCTGTACAGAAGCATTTTATTTTGATGTAGTCCCATTTGTTTATTTTCTCTTTACCTTCCATTGCCCTAGAAAAATAACTTTTTGAGACTCGTGCAGGGGGATGAGTGATTTTTATTTGTGGAATTACATCCCTCGGGTTGCAATTTCCCTTAATCCGGTCCTGGAATATGTACAGCAGGGGTTGCAGTAGAGCTAAAAATAAAGCCAACATCCAGAGTAACTGTTCCATGGTGAGTTGGGTCTGGTTTAGTATTAGGCTAGTTGCAGTCCATTAGTCCACTGTGCAGGGGGTCCACATGGCTGTGGGCCACATGGGCAAATGCAGGAGTGTGAGAGGCCCTGCAAGCCAGGAGTGAAGTGTGAGCAAGCAAGAGAGCAAACCAAGGTAGCGAACAAACTCCTGTGCTTTCAGTGGCCATGCCTATTCTGGTCAATGACCTGTTCCAGGTATGACTGACAGGCAAGTGCCTTGCCTATTTCACCAGACTTTACTGGGCATGCCTGTAATATTTGCCCTTCCCTTTGCTCCTTTCCAGTTATTCATAACTAGATTAGATCACAGCAATATCTGATAACATACCGTTGCTGTGACATTTAAATAAAATAATCCAAGGTAAACCCTTAGCACAAGACCTGGAATGCAGGCGGTGCTAGCTATTATCAATACTTTTCATGGGACCTGCAATTAATAGATTTTATAATCCTATATGAAGTTACATAGCTAATTGGTACATTTCACTACATGAGCACATGCTATGCATTGTGTTAGAACAAAAAGATGACCGGAAACATAGGTTATTATTGGGTGTGAGATGTTTCAGCTTTCATACATTACTTGCGACTTGAAGTTTAGGGTTGCAGGGGCTGATGGCAGCCTGTGGCTTCTGGGCTTTTAGTCCTAATGAGGAAGAGGTATTCTCTCTCTAGAAAGAGGGAGATCCTTTGTCAAGCTTCAGGTCTCGCTGTACTCATATATTTATTATCTTTTCCTTTGACTTTTATTCAAAACTGGGGAATAGAGCGTATCTTAAAAGCACCAATGCCAGGAAACCCCAGGCTCTTTCATTTCTGGGCAACATGAATAAGAACTGTCATAAAAGATATGGAACCTCAGGAGGAAATAAATAAAAATGAATCCTAGAGGGCAGCATTAACAAGTGTGTAGAAAAACTGTTAACAAGTAAATGAGCATTTTTAACAAGGTTTTCTTGTCATCCTCTTTGACTGGCATCATCGTCTTCATCTGAACCACGTCACATTAGGTGCTCTGAGCAAAAGTCAATTATACTCTAGCCACCTGATGAAGATGAAACATCAAAATAAGAGTTTGAAGGAAGCGCTACAGCACCTCATGGCTGGGAGCTTCTTTGAACCGTATCTATTTGTTTCCTGTCCTCCCGTGGTGTTGTACCATTTTCACAGTACGCATTTTCTGTACTCTCACTCCCCATCTTGAAAGTCCTGTTCACAAGTGGGTGCCATTGTCAAAGTCACACATGAGATTAGCATTGACTAATTACTTAACCTTTCTGGATGAAGAAAACGTGTGTGTGTGTGTGTGTGAGAGAGAGAGAGAGAGAGAGAGAGAGAGAGAGAGAGAGAGAGAGAGAGAGAGAATGGTTCTTCGAAAGGGTCTCATTTAAAACACCTTTCTCTTGTTCTTTCCATGCAGCTATCTTCATTTCTGCCAATGAACAACTGTCATGGCCATCTAGATTAACAAATAAAAGCCAAAAATAAAAGGGAGAGAAAAAACTGAAGCTAGTTCTATATATGGAAAACTATTATTTTTTTAATATATTTTTATTGATTTCAGAGAGGAAATGAAAGGGAAAGATAGAAACATGAGAGATCAATGATGATTGATCGGCTGCCTCCTGTACAACCCACACTGGGGATTGAGCCCACAACCCTGGTACATGCCCTGACCGGGAATTGAACCTACTTCATAGGTCAACACTCAATCATTGAGCCATATTGGCCAGGTGATATATGGAAAATTATTAAACAATAATTGCAGGAGTTAAAAAGAATCCAAATACTATTAATGCATCTTAGATTTTCATGTCTGTCAATATTATTTTCTTTGTTAAATAAAATATCCCTGTTTTGTTGGTGTTTTTTTTTTCAAAGTTAGGATTATTTAGCAAATCCTGATTTAAGGAGTGTCCCAATTTCTCTTTCTTTACATTGTTCTTAGTAAGGGGAGGGGTCTTAAAACTTTTTTAAGTGTTAGTGATACTATTTCATCTAAATATTTTACTATTCAAATCTTAATCATGATATTATATTTTATTTCTCAACAAATATAATGTATTTGCCCAAGTTATATTCATTTTGAGATGGAAGCTAAGAATTTAGTGTTATAAATGTGTGAAGCATTCTCTTTGATCTATTAGAACTTTTAATATAATTCAATATAGCACATACGTTATTTTTAGTTACAGCATTAACTTACATCTCTGTCTCTTCCCTGCACCTTTCAAGATTGGCAGTTTCTGGAAAGCAACAACCTTGCCTGTCTTATGATCATTCCTTATCATCGCATAGGTTCTTGGCATGGTGTCTAGAAAATAGTGGGTGCTCAGTAAATGCCCTTTAAATAAATGAATGATACTGATGTTACAGATACATACAAATTGTGCAGGGTTGCTATAAAAGTTCAAAATCAATGGTCTTATAAAATAATGGCAATTTATCATCTGTTTGTTAGCATACATAAAGAAGCAAATAACCCTATAAACTACCCTATAAAGATCAATATTGAAGCTTAATCCTAAACCAGTCATTTGCCTCCATCCTATGTAGTAAGAAGGATGTGGTCCCCAAAGGCCTTTCCCAAAGCTTAGAATAGAACAGTTTTTCACACATGTGGGGAAGTAGCCGTTAAACTGGACAGTAATTTTCACTGGGGAAAAACAGAGCTACTCTGCTTCCAAATGGGACTGCTACCTAAAGAGAGGCAAGTCATGATCAAGGTATAGGATAGAACGAAGAGGGAACTAATATTTGTGATCTCTACTTTGTATCAGCCACTGTGCTGGGAGCTTTCCATGTTGCTTACTGCAGTTCTTGCAGCACTAGAAGTTAGGAGTATCGTTCCATTTTATGAATGAGGAAACAGATTCCTCATGGCTATCGAGTAGGTGTCCTGCAATTTCAAATGGGGCTGTACAATTCAAAATCCATTCTCTTACACCATAGCAGAGAACGTGGTGTGTTTCACCTTGCCTTAAATCTTTTCTAGAATAATGCAGAGCATAAATCAATTATGCAAATTATTCCCACCAGCTTTATCGGAAGTCATATCCACCTCAGCAGTGGAGAGAATGAATGGAAGAGCACTATGAAGACTTGAACTATATCCCTGTTCTGCCTGTTAGAGGTCTGAGCAAGTTCCTTAACCATGCTGCTCTTTAATTACATAGTTAATGAAATACATTCATAGAACTTCCAGATGACAAGTACAATACCTGAAGCAGATAGGCCTTCAAAAATGGTGGGTGCTTGAATCACCATTTAAGTAGAATGGTACTTCATCCTTTTCCCTGGGGATGCTCCTTAAAGAAGGACTTGGCCATTAGAGCAGAACAGAAAGAGAAAATGACTGTCTCCAAGGAGGCTTACTTGATTTTATGACAAAGGGTATGGGTCAGCTTGATGTAGAGTATCTTTGACAGGCAGTGATATAGGACCCATTACACTGAATTTATATTTTGCTTATTACTTGCTTCATCAAAAAGTGTTGATGATACATCTTGAAATTCATCATCATTTCAAACAATTTTTGAGAAAAACACTACAAAGGTACCTTCAGGAAATTTGCAAATATACTATAAATTATAATAACACCATAATAAATACAATGGAGAAGTCAAAATAGGGAGACATATTTCCAGGTTTAAAAGATAATTCTAGATTTGGAGGCCTTCTGGGTCTGAAGTTATGAAATGGACTCTCAGAGCCAAAGAAATGTGAGAAAAATGGAGAAAGGGACATAAAGACAAATATATTTGTGATAGGAAAATAATAACAATGTTAGAAAAACTAAAGTGTACCATGAACTAAAGCTAGTGACAATGCTAAAATATTTAATGATGACAAGTCTTTTAAATGCAACTTTTAGAGTAAGAATTCAAGCAAAGAAGTAATCATCTCACTCTTGGGAAGCATACTGTAGTTAAAAGTTGAAAGAAAAGAGCATCATCATTCACTTCCTGTTTCATTTGTATTCTACAGCCTTGAGGATGACTTTCAAATTGCAAAGGCAGAACAATAACATTAGTAACAATCGAGCTTTGTAATTGACACCAGGCTTTTATTGCATCTTCAAATCCCAGAGCAGTAGTTCTCCTGAAAACTGAGTGGACAGAAACCATGAATTCTAATTCTAACTGGAGAAAAGTAGGACTGTGCCCTTGCCACTCCCTATTTTTGAGCTTCTAATGAAATTACTCTGTATGACTACTCCTGAAATCATGAGATATAATAATTCAAAAATCATAATAAAAGAAATAGACCCAGCAAGCAGTTAGACAACTCAAATCATTATTGCCGCTCCCCTCCAGTAAAAAAGAAGTGAGGCATAAACACTAAACATTAATGAAATTTAAAACATTGAATATGGCAGCTATTCCACAACTCATAAGTGGATACCACTAAGCAATTCTGTCCAGTTCGTGTTTAGCAGTTATATCAATGAATCATTCAGCTACTGGTGGTGCATGTGCAATTCAACCTGGCTAAGTCATTCAGAATGGAATCTTACTCAAAATTAGAGCATAGTTAAACAGTGTTCTGTTGTGGGAAGAGCACAGGATTTAGACAGACCTAGGTTTCTATGCAGGCTTTCCAAATTATTACCTGTGTAATTATAAAATGAGGACCATAGTAACCACTTGTCAGTTGTCATGGTAATTTAATACAAGTGTATATTTGGGGAAATTGATATTTATTGCGCACCTACCATGAGTCAGGTAGCCTGCTATTTAATCTTCCAGGCAACTTAATGAGGCTCTTCACATTATAGAGCCAGGCTTTTAACCCAAGTCTTAGTCCAAACTGCATATGTCTACACCATGTAATAAGATGCCTATAATGGTACCCAGCACAGAGCAAGTCCTCAAGAAATACTGAACTGAATGAACAGTTTGATTATAGTGGAAGTGAGAAACCCATCAAACTCATTCTTTACTTGTTAGGCCAAAATAACCTTTTATGTATTATAAGTGAAAATTTCTGATATCTCAACTAATAATTTATGCACAGGACCTACAGTTAAGCTATTGATTAAAACAGTTGCTGCCAAAACCGGTTTGGCTCAGTGGATAGAGCGTCGGCCTGCGGACTGAAAGGTCCCAGGTTCGATTCCGGTCAAGGGCATGTACCTGGGTTGCGGGCATATCCCCAGTGGGAGATGTGCAGGAGGCAGCTGATCGATGTGTCTCTCTCATCGATGTTTCTAACTCTCTATCTCTCTCCCTTCCTCTCTGTAAAAAATAAATAAAATATATTTTAAAAAAAAAAAAAAAAAACCAGTTGTTTATATCAGGAAATAATTAAGAAATGGCCTAAAACATTTAAATTTTTTTTCTTTTTTTTTTTTTTTTTTTTTTTTTTAGTAAATCTTTATTGTTCAGATTATTACATTTGTTCCTCTTTTTTTCCCCCCATAGCTCCCCTCCACCCAGTTCCCACCCCACCCTCTGCCCTTACCCCCCCACTGTCCTCATCCCTAGGTGCACAATTTTTGTCCAGTCTCTTCCCGCATCTCCCACACCCCTTTCCTCACCAAGAATAGTGAGTCCATTCCCTTTCTATGTCCCTGATTCTATTATAATCACCAGTTCATTCTGTTCATCAGATTATTTATTCACTTGATTCTTAGATTCACTTATTGATAGATATATCACTCAGAATTGAAGGTCAGATAAAGAGCTTCACAGATAAGGAAAAGCTAAAGGAGTTCATCACCACCAAACCAGTATTATATGAAATGCTGAAAGGTATCCTTTAAGAAGAGGAAGAAGAAAAAGGTAAAGATACTAATTATGAACAACAAATATGCATCTAAAACATTTAAATTTAAACAGATCTTTTGGTGTAAGACCTAAGCCTGACTTGGATATTACTTTTCTTGCATAGTCCTACTCAGAATGCATTATGTATAATTTCTTTTTTTCTGTAAAATGGAACAAGACCTTAAAGACACTTATGAAATCAGCCAAGTGCAGAATATTTCTAGATTTTAACAGTTTTTCCAATCTTTACAACTAAATTAAGAGCATTTATTTTTGTGATATATTAAAAAACAAAAACAAACATGAACCCTAGCCAGTGTAGCTCATTCCCTATCAGGGCACATACTAGGTTGTATGTTCGATTCCCAGCTGGGGCACATGCAGGAGGCAACCAATCAATGTTTCTCTCACACATTGATGTTTCTCTCTCTTCTTCCCTCTCTCTGAAAACAAACAACAACAACAACGTGAGACCTATCCTCTTACCCTCTTATAAAATGTTTAAGTGAACATTACAATATTGTTAAATATAAGCACAATATTGTACATCAGATCTCTATGATTTTTTCATCTTGCATGACACTGAAGCTTAATACCCACTGAAGAGCAACTTCTTCCTTCCCCCAACCCCTGTTAAAAACTATTCTACCTTCTGCTTCAATTAATTTGACTACTTGAGATACTTCATTTAAGTAGAAGCATGCGGTATTTGTCCTGTCACTGGCTTATTTCACTCAGTTAGCATGATGTCCTCAAAGTTTAACCATATTATAGCATATGACAGAATTTCCTTATTTTCTATGGCTGAATAATATTTCATATTAATAATAAAATATTATTTCATAATAATTTTCTATGGCTGAATATAACAATACCATGTTTTCTTTATCCATTAATCCCAATGGCTACAAGTTGTACTCACTTCTTGACTATGGTGAATAATGGTTCAATGAACATGAAAATACGGGCATCTCTTTGAAATCCTGTTCAATTCTTTGGGATAAATACCCAAGATTGGGATTTCTGGGTTATATGATATTTCTATTTTTAATGTTTGAGTAACTTCCATCAGTTTTTCATAGTAGCTGCACCATTCTACATTCCCACCAAGAGTGAAAAAGGGTTCCAATTTATCTATATTCTCACCAACACTAACAGCATGTTTTTAATAACAGCTCATTTTTATAAAGCCTATCCAAAATATTCAACTTACATTTTCTAGAAACAGCTCTACTTTGTTTCACATTAATATTCCATAGGAATATGTGATACTTAGATAGAAGTACATAATAACAGTTGCAACTAGCATATTGAAGTTAGTAATAAAGACAACTAATAATTTGTAAATGCACAATTCAATCAGTAGGAGCAGAGCGGTGGGAATTCTGCAGAGTTGGCAGCCAAAATCATTCCTCCTGCCATGAGTATCAGTGAATCCTATATAATAAAAACCTAATATCCTAAGTGTCTGGTCGTCCAGTTGGCCGTTCAACCAATCAGGGCGTAATATGCTAATGATATGCTAAGAGCACTCAACTGCTCGCTATGATGTGCACTGACCACCAGGGGGCAGACAGTCAATTGGTTGACCAGTTGCTATGACATGCACTGACCACCAAGGGGCAGACACTCCCACCAGTAGGTTAGCTTGCTGCTAGTCCAGCTAATCGGGACTGAGCAAGATGGGCAGGACATGCCCTGGAGCCTTCCTGTGGTCCCTCCCCGGCTGGCCAACCTTCCATGTCCCTCCTCAGCCCCGATCATGCACCAGCAGAGTCCCTCAGCCTGGCCTGTGCCCTCGCAATCTGGGACCACTCGGGGGATGTCAGAGAGCCGGTTTCAGCCTGATGATAGAACGACCGGTCACTATGACACTCACTGACCACAAGGGGCAGGCGCTCAATGCAGGAGCTGCCTCCTGGTGGTCAGTGTGCTCCCACAGGGGGAGTGCCACTCAGCCAGAAGCTGGGGTCATAGCTGGCGAGTGCAGCAGCAGTGGCAGGAGCCTTTCCTGCCTCTGCGGCAGCACTAAAGATGTTCAACTGATGGCTTAGGCCCACTCGCTGTTGAGGAGCGGGCCTAAGCCGTCTGTTGGACATCCCCCAAGGGCTCTCAGACTGTGAGAGGGTGCAGGCCGGGCCGAGGGACCCCAGCCCCCAAGTGAATGAATTTCGTGCACCGGGCCTCTAGTGTGTTTATAAAGAGAGTGGAAAGGGCTACTTATGTGGAAATGAGGGAAGAGGGCACCTGCATCTTGAAATGAAAGGGTTGGATGTGATGTTTTCTGAGGTTCCTTCAAGATCAAAATAAGCCTTGTGGTGGACTAGAAAATCATAGATCTCTACTAGAAACTCAAAGCCATCATCAGGGTAATACATCTAATAATCCCCTGATGGTTTTAATTGAGTGTGCAATTTTCCCACCCTCCCCATTTTTTCTTTGAAGATGTAAAGGAATTGGTACAGGCTTTTTCTAGTTTCAGAGTTTAAAGCAGATGCTTTTCAAATGCATTGTGAGTGAGGTTTATGGCATCCAGAAATGTGGATTCAAATGCTAAGTCTGCTTCTGAGTAGTGAGCAAGGCAGACTTTTCTGGAACTTTATTTCTCCTTTATAAAATAAGAGGATTGCATAAGTGATGACTATGGCTTTGTCCAATGCTACATTTTTATAATTTCTATGACTTTTAAAACTTTCTGTAACCACCCTGAATGCTGAACTGGACCTGGCTGCAACACAGAATGGAAGCTCTAGACACTGGGTCTGTTTTTGGCACTGCTGAACCCACAGCTGCCCCTCTTTCAGGACTGGCTTAAGGGAAATGAGACATTGGAACCTGAGGAATAGCTCCAGTTAAATAAAGTCTTCTACTACACCTCATTCTCCTGTGGGAGCTTCTGAAGTGCTCAAGTCAGCGGTATTCCATACCCCACTAGCAATGGAGGAATCCCACTCATGTACTCTTCCATTAACACTATCACACTTAGTTGAATGAATCCATTGCAAAAGCAAAATCTATACAAACACAGCAAACAAACATAGAGTATCAGCTTGTAGAGTAATTTACAAAGTTGTAGGAATATGCAGATAAATTTATTGATTGTTACATTTCCATCTGTTGCAGTGTAATTTATTGGAAATTATATACATTGGATTCTACAGTATATCTTTACTTTTCTGAACAAATTATATCCTAACAATGTATCCTGGATACCCAGACCTAGCAGGTAAATTCACATTGATGATTCATCTCTCTGATAGTACTTGGCACATCTGAATACTACTTTTAGCCCCAGAAAAGGATCATAATCACTAGGGAAATTTTTAAAATAAAACCTTGCTAATATTTGCCTTTATAGGCACTTTAATCTGTTTGATATTGCTATGTTTCCTAAAACATGGCTCTGTTTTAACATTGCATGTGAAGAAAGAAGCCTAGCTTAATAATTCAAGACTGTGTTTTTTCCTAACAGAATTTATTTACTTTCGATTTATATCATATGCAATGTATTGCTTTGGTCCTTACAGTTCTATTTTATCAGTCGAATAACAATCGTTATACTGAATGTTAGATATTGCGCAATATTTTAAGGAAATTTAACTTGAGCAAGTGCTGATTTCATCTAGACTCTGAGGCCTCTGTTTGTCAAGAAGTTAATATTTTTTTAAAGATAAAATGACTTTATAATCTATAATTATTTTCTTATCAATTACATTTTATGATTAGCTGGTGCTTGGTGCTTAACTTTACATTTTAGCTCTGCAGGGTCCTTTTAGACATTATTATTGCAAAGAAAAATCAAAAATCAAAGTGAATTCTTAGTATTATACTTGAAGCAATAGAGGTGCAATTGCTGAAACAGCAGCCGAGCATTGTGCTCTAGAACTAACTCTCAGCTTGGTGCCCCGTCCCCGCTGAGAAGGAAATGTAGGGGAACTGGCAGAGTCTGACTACATCTGCTCCCTGCTGCTAATGAGCTTTAACCTGTTTCGTTCTTATTATGCTTACTGTTTAGATATTTTGCTTGCAAAATTAATTCTTTAGCTGGGAGAGCATGAAAGAGGATATGATTTGTAAAGTAGGGCTGTTTAAAAATTAAAAGGTATCAGCAAGGGAGATGAAAGGCTATAATGAGTGATATGGTTACTTAATATCCATTCAGGGGCAGCTGCTCAGGTGGGGAAGCTGGGGCTGTCTCTCCCTTTCAGCGCTTTCTGCAGTGTGGGCCACCGCTTCAGGCGGCGGTGTCTTTGTTTGGCATTGCGCATCTACACCAATACACTTTATATCTACCTAAGAGCATAACTGTGTTTTTTGCTTTGAAAGCTTCATTGCTCTTTTAAAAAGTGCCAGTGTTTTAGGCTTTGATAACTATCAGGTTTCAGCGACAGTATTTTATTATAGCCAAGAACTAGTGAGAGCTACATATACCCAACTGCTATAACCTATATCTGATCACAGGAAAAATAGGAACTTAAGGATAAATAGGCCCCGAGATTATCCTTTTACTTATTGATTGATTTTTAGAGAGGAAGGGAGAAGGGAAGAGAGAGAGAAACATTGATGTGAGAGCAGAGCATTGAACGCCTGCCTCCTGCACACCCCATACCGGGGATGGAGCCCGCACCCTGGCCATGTGCTTCGGCCCGGAACCAACCAGCAATCTTTCTGTGCATGGGGTGACACAACCAACTGAGCAACACCAGCCAGGGCAAGATTATTCATAACGAAATAGTAATAATGCCATTTGCATAGCTATAGACTCTTACTAGTTCAATAACTTTAATACATTCCTTTTGATACCAATGTAATAATCTAGTTATTAACAGGAACATGGAAAAGGGGAGATCAAAAGATATAGATATGCCATTTACACAGCTTTGCCCAAAAGCTGCATGTAACACTTTCTAAGGCTGTTCCCTGCTGAAGGATAGGGAAGGGACTGGACAAAGGCAGTTCAGACGCATGCCCAGTAAGGTCTTAATGATGTGGGAGGCTAATTGCCTATCAATCACACCTGGAAACTGGCACTTGGCCAGGATGGGCGTACCCACTGCAACCTCAAAAGACCTAAATATTTAAACTTCCAAAGAAGTTCAGTCTCTCTTGACTCCAGGGCATGTGACTCCTGTGACCCCTGCTACAGGGGACTGCACTCCACTGTGCCCACAAGGTGCATGCCATGTTGGGCTCCACGCATGGACGAATGGGCTTTAATCTGGCCTGAATGCTAAACACCCCCGGCTGCAACATGGAAAGGAAACTGGACACTGGCCCTGCTTCTGACTCTGCTGAACTCCCCGCTGCACCTCTCCTAGGACTGGCTTGGGGGAAATGGGACATTACAACCTGAGGAATGTAACTCCATGTCAATTAAATCTTCTACCACCTCTCATTCTCCCATGGGGGTTCCTGCAAATGCTTATTTCAGCAGCACCCCCAAAACCCCACAAGCACTAGAGGGTCCCCACTCATGTACCCCTCTGGCAACACTTTGATCCTCGCCTTAACTTTCTCAGATAATCATGTAGGTGCCTTCTGTTTTATAGATATAAATATGGAAGCTTGCAGATGTGTGCCATTTATCGTAACTGGAGGAAAAGTGTCGGTTGGTCAGTATAAATCAGTACACATCCTGTTGACTGGGAGTAGGATGATCATCGGTGGATTTGCAGAATTATCCCCACCGTTCCCATAATGGTCTTTGTCAATAATAATAACCCCACAAGCTATTCTACTTCTTGAATAGAAGCCAAATGTATTAGCTTTTAGCCAAAAATTATACATTATTTTTGGCAATGATAAGGTTTGAAACATTCTGCAAAGAAAAACAGCAGGTTACTCTGCTACAGCATTTCTTAAACTTCTTACTCTTGAAAGTAAGACAAAATATTTTACAGATGTCCAGTTTTGGCCTGCATTATTTTTATTATAATGTTAATTATAATATAACTAGTAACCCTGTGCACAAATCCGTGCGAGAGTAGCTTGCTGCCTCAGCTGGCCACCCTGCCCACCGCCGCTCATAGCTCACTGCCCACCCTCCGGTACCTCCCTGCTGCTTGTAGATCTGTCGTGACATTATGGCGTCCTGGCTAATTTGCATATTCCTCTATTATTATATTAGATGTTTATTATAATGTTTTGTACATGTAAAACTCTAAAAATGAACTCCTTTACCTATTGCTTTTGTCAACTATACAACCAAAACAAATGTAAAGGGTAAATAAAATCTACAAAACCAATACAATTACAATTGAAAGCATCACTTCACTATGACACATCCTATAATTAATTTTAGTCACAGATATATACATTTAGAAGGACAATCAATTTATCCTAATGCTGGTTAATAAAAAAATCATTAAACACAAATATTGCATTATAATTTTTTTCTACACAATGCTAATGAACTACTGCAAATTAATACCTAACAAGTAAGACTTACGTGCTGTACCTCCTAACCAAATGAGTGCTGATTCATATGGTATAACTTCTTTTCTGCTGTGTAGCTATCCTGCAATATGACATGTAAGGACTCATTGTTCCCCCTATTTCTCTCTGTGTGGACCATTATAAAACCTTCTTTTGAACAGAATGTCATAACATCATTTGGCCTGTATGTGACACACAGATATTACTTATGTATTTATCTAAGTTCTTTACCTGTTAGTGTAAGACAAAGTACTACATTAACCCACTGCAATGTAATTTCTTAATGTCAAATCACAATTTCAAATTATTAAGTAGCCAAACCGGTTTGGCTCAGTGGATAGAGCGTCGGCCTGCAGACTCAAGGGTCTCAGGTTCGATTCCGGTCAAGGACATGTACCTTGGTTGTGGGCACAGCCCCAGTGGGGGGCGTGCAAGAGGCAGCTGATCGATCTCTCTCATCGATGTTTCTGGCTCTCTATCCCTCTCCCTTCTTCTCTGTAAAAAATCAATAAAATATTTATTTAAAAAATTATTAAATAAATTAGGAAATTCAAGTTTTATGTTATTAAGAGATTGTCAGTGGTGAATTTTTACTACGAAGTTGACTTTTGTCTTTATAATTGACTGAAGACTCCCTCCAAGGGCAGTAATGTGTAATGCAAGAAGAATGACTGCAATGTGAAGTGCCCATGTTTGCATAAGTTGGTGCCAAATGAACACTTTAACCAAAAGGTCCTTTAAAAGTTCCCTGGCATAAACACAATTATAAACATGATCAGAAACACATATGGCAGGACCCAAAGAGAAGGTAATCATCTAGACAAATCTAAAGATGCTCCTCCTCATCCTATGTAATAAAAGCCTAATATACTAAGTGTCCAGTCATCCTGTGGCCGTTCAACCAATCAAAGTGTAATATGCTAATGATATGCTAAGGCCGCTCAACCACTTGCTATGATGTGCACTGACCACCAGGGGGAAGACACTCCAACCAGTAGGTTAGCTTGCTGCTGGGGTCCGGCCAATCAGGACTGAGCGAGATAGGCTGGACACACCCTGGAGCCCTCCTATGGTCCCTCCCCTGCTGGCCAACCTCCCTCATCACTCCCCAACCCTGATTGTGCCCTGGTGGGGTCCCTTGATCTGGCCTGCACCCTCTCACAATTCAGGACCCCTCGGGGGATGTCAGAGAGCCAGTTTCTGCCCGACGGCTGAACGACCAGTCACTATGATGCACATTGAACACCAGAGGTCAGATGCTCACTGCAGGAGCTACCCCCTGGTGGTCAGTGCACTCCCACAGGGGGAGCACCGCTCAGCCAGAAGCCATGCTCACAGCTGGTGAGACAGGTGGGAGCCTCTCCTGCCTCCACGGCAGTGCTAAGGATGTCCGACTGCTGGCTTAGGCCCGCTCCCCTAAGCCATCAGTCAGATATCCCCCAAGGGCTCCTGGACTGCGAGAGGGTGCAGGCCAGGCTGAGGGACACCCCCCTCCATGTGTATGAATTTTTTGCACCAGGCCTCTAGTATTCTCATAATGACACGGAGGTGGGAATTAGCATTATGCCCATTTACAAATTAGGAAACTGAGTTAAATGACTGCCCTCAGATCACAAGTCAGTGAGTGGTGAGCCAGGATTCCAGCCCAGGTATTCTGGTTAGTATCAGGGTTCTTAACCATTGCAAGTAACAATTAGAACTGTAATGTCAATACAACTGTATTCCTTAATCACTTAAATGGACATGCTCATTTTCTAGGTTTCCTTTTTAATGGAACATATACAAGAATGGGATTTTTAAAATTACTTTCTATGCTTATTTCCTTCAACTAATATACAAATTTTTTACTAAAAGATTTAAAAGAATAAGAACCATCTTCTTTTCTTCAAGAAAATAAAGTAATAAATGTATACTTGACTAATTAGGCATTATAGAGCTCATTGGGCAAAAATATATATGTGTGTGTATATATATTCCAAAACCAAGAGTCTTATTTCAAAGAACACCAAAAACTGGAAGGAGGTTCTTCAGTCTCTTACATTCGAATAATTTGAGAATATCCTTTGAAGTCTTGCTCAAAACTACCCCTTTTTTCTTTCAACATTTTTAATTATTAAAATTACCACTTTTAAAATTCACTCATTCATTGACTTATTCACTTATTCATTCATTTGATCAATTTATTTTTTCAAATAGCATTCTTTCTTATTATAATAGTAATACATATTCATAGCAGGTTAATTCATTAAGATACAAAAAAAGGTCATGAAAATCTCCTTCTCTCTACACCCAAGGCTAATGACTTGAGTGTTTCTGGCGCATTTTCTTTCAAGAAGATATCCCAGATGTGGTTGGGCCTGAAGGGACCAAAATTCTGCCACCCTGAAGCTGCTCTTCGGGATATTGATTTTAAGCTGTTTATTAAGAAACAAAAGACTCAGACAGCACTTTAACCCTCCCCCCTTTCCTGCCCTAAAGATTCAGGCAGAGAAACCTGCCCCAGGGAGGAGATTTTAGAATGCTGCCTTAGCCTAATGTGAAATAAGTATGGTTAACAAGAGGGCTGCAGGTGGGTGCCTACAACTAGATACCCTCTGTGTCCCAGTGTATCTGAGTCATCTAGGGAGACAGTCCTGCCAGGTGTGCTCTGCCCTTCCTCAACTCCTACCTGTCAATCACCCATTCTCACTTCTGAAATCTAACACCCCTTTCCCTGTCTTTTTTTCTTTGTTTAAAATGTCTTATATGCCCAATGTTGCCTCACTGCCTTTGAAAGTTTCATGGATTTATCGTGTTTACGTGAGTTTCCCATACGAAGCATTAAACTCGGATTTTCTCCTGTTGCTCTGTCTCTGTTAACTTGGTTATAGGCCCAGCCAGAAGCACTTAGAAGGTGAAAGGAAAAGTATTAATATTTTCAACCCCCCAGAGGCCCCTCAGGCAGCCTTGCTTCTTGCTCTTGAGCAAGAGTCAGCACTTGGTCACCTCCCCTCAAAGCAAATCTCCCTTTACACAGTGTAAGAAAAAATAAAGATTTTGAAGTTTCCCAATTAAAGATTTGCTTTTTAATTAGTTGGTAATCCCCTGCTACTTTCTCTAAAGAGTTTATTTAAATTTCCACTCAATGATATGTTTGAGAAGCTATTGGCTGGCCCTGGCACTAAACCATATATATATAGTTTAGTGCCAGGGCCAGAGAGAGAGAGAGAGAGAGAGAGAGAGAGAGAGAGAGAGAGAGAGAGAGAGATCTCACAAAACACTTTCTGTTAAAATTCTTAAAGCCAACTAAAAACTTCCACATACAATATTTATCAGCATACAGAACTGTGGGTAAATAAATTAATTCCCATTTAACCTCAAGAATTATGGGGGTTTTTGTTTTATTTTTTTAAATAGGTAATTACTTCTTATTTGTGGATTGAAAGTTATTTTAATTTGGTCTTGAAGAGGAAACCGTTGTTTTGTTCATATAAATGTTATATAGCAAAACTACCATTTTAAAATTTGGTTACAAATGTACATCTGCTAAACCCATGACTTTGAAGTTTCAGCAGAAATGTACTTAACACTTCTTTTCTCCTTAAGTCTGGCTGCAGTAAACATTTACAGGCCATTTTAGGGATTACCAGAACGCAAGGGCTGTGAGGAGGGGTGGGCAGAAATGCATGAACCTTCTGGTAAAGACTAAAGGACAGTTACTTCCAAAATCAGTAGAACAGTAATATAAACTGGCAAATACAAATACATTTATCCTACGGATATAACTGTAAGCAGACAGTCCTCATAACCAACATTATTAGGCAGAATCATGTATCACATGTTGCCATCTCTAATCGTAGGTCTTACAAATGTAGAGGGACAATAGACACACTTTCACATGTCACCTGAAAAACTGTTCTAGTATGCATTTGGTAATTAAAATAGACTACTTTGCGCAATTAAGGTTATTAAATAATCTAAATAACAGTAGATTCCTTAAAAGACCTTAAACTTAGTGAATGATGGTATGATAAAGAACTCTTGAAAGGTTAGGGAAAAGACAAAGTCCATGGCAAACACAGGCCTCACCAGGCATTCAGCAATTTCAAGAAACTGATTTAACAACCTCGGACAAAGACAGCATGTTTGAAAGTTTGTCTCAATGTTCGCCTTGACCTAGGAGAGTTTCGCTGAGACTTATTTTCTCAACAGTACCCTAGCGCCTGGGGCCAGCAAAATGGCCTTTGAGCTTGAATGAACAAGGTATTTCTTTTTCTTTGGTGCAAAGCTTCGGTATTTCATCTTTTCGAATTCTCTTACTGCTCTCAGTGCGGAATTACATTGACAAGGGTAGAATTTATCTCCAGGACGAGAATGCCATGCTTCTGCTAAGTGCTAATGTAACCGTTATGTGCTGGTACCTTAATAACAGCCCCAGCTTACCTAATGAAAGTTGAAAGCAAACAGTACTCTCTGAGATTTTATTATGACTGAAGTGACTGCAATTTGAGCAAATTATCCCTATTTTTGTTCCCATATCAAAAACAGAGATGCTAAAGCAATTGCTACATGTTTGGTATGGAATTAGGTTCCACTCTCATTAATCTACCAGGAAGAGCATTTTTCATGTAAACAGCTCACGAGGGTCAGAGAGAAGAGCTGTTTCCATGAAAAATGCTTGTCAATAACTTTGTGAGTGAATTTTGAAATAAAGTGCCTGTAACCTGTCATTATTCCTTCCTCTCAAAGTCGAGAGTGACTGGATGAAAATTGAGCATGTGAATTGAAAGCAGGGTGAGTGTTATGGCCTTATCGACTTCAGGTAAAATGACTGTTTTAACTTGTTATTATTTCTCCATTCAGAGGTCAGGCAATGTGCAGTATTACCAGCAGAGACTGCAGTGTAAGCAAATTGGTATACAAAAAGGCCATTACCCACACTCACAAAGCAGAGGCAAGTGTAAGTCACTAATACCAAGTGGACTCACGCTCTCTACAAAAACGAAACAACCAACGGTGCTTTGGAAAAGAATAGCATAGGTAGGTACAGTAAGTATAAAGTACCTAGGAGGCAGAAAATAGAAACCTGTTTAAATAAAGGTGCATATGTTCGGAAGGCAGATAAAAGTATACATTTTGGTGACCGTTTTTTAAAAATCACATATAAGTCATAGTTGTTTTGCAAAGAAATTATAGGACCTGAATACTGAATGTTGGGCATCTCAACTCTGCACGTCACCTTAATATTTTTTTCTGCCTAAGATCATCTGAAAAGTAATTAATTGCTGGATTTTTCAAGTTCATCTGGTGTATTCTTATCAAAGCAATATGTTGCCGTGGTCCTCCTTTTCCCTAGAGAAAAAGAAAATCAATGAGGCTTCAAAACATCAAAAACCCTTTCCTTATCTTCTAGATTTTCATTTCTAAGCCTGAAGAGCAGCTTAAGAATCTGGTGTGGCTGTTTTAGGTTTGCAAGAAAAACATTTTTTCTCCAAGTGGCATCAGGTCCATGAAAATCGTATATTTAATATTATTATCCAAATGCTTTTCTTTCCTGTTTCAGAAAACCAACTAGTGTTTTTGTCTTTGATACTGATTTTTCCATTATAGACTCTGTTAGTCAGAAAATGAGCAGATTGGCCTAGAAATGAAAAAAGGTTATAGGAGAACTCAATGTTGAAAGCAAGTTAAGGGGGAGAAAGCGTTACATATAGTTTTGAAGACATGTCCATAAGTCTATTCATCAAATTCTCACATAGCGGAAAAGGATTGGGTCCTTTTACTTCTAAACAAATTTTTCCTGGCTTCAAAATAAGTATAATGACCAAAGATAAAAGAAATATGCTGGCATTTCTTTATTTTTTATTTTATTTTTATTGATTTCAGAGAGGAACAGAGAGGCAAAGAGAGAAACATCAATGATGAGAAAGAATCATCAATTGGCTGCCCCATGCACATCCCACACTGGGGATCGAGCTGCAACCCAGGCATGTGCCCCGACCGGAAATTGAACCATGACCTCCTGGTTCACAGGTCCACGCTCAATCACTGAGCCATGCCAGGAGGGTTATGCTGGCATTTCCTTGCTTCACATTTGCTCAGTTTATTCATTGCTTTAAACAAGATTTACTGGTTGGACATTGTGCCAATCATGAAACTACAATAACTTCAGGAGCGTCCTTGCTTTCACCTAGTGAGGAGGAGTCAAGAAAATAGTGAGATGAGTTGCCGTGGCCACACTGGAAGAATGCAGGCTCCGTGGAGGCAGGATTGTTTCCTGTTTCTGTTCTGCGACATCCCGACCACCTAGGCCAGGCCCTGGCATGCAGCAGGCACCTGACATAGATGCTGAAGGCTGTACGGATGTGACTGGAGCTTGCACAGAACATTTAAGAGACTGTGAGAGGATCAGGAAAGACTTTCCCACTGAAAAATAAGTCAAACCTCCAGGAATGTTGACATGATGGAGCCAGGCAAAGTTGGAGCAGGGCTTTCTGTATCCAGGGAGCAAAGAATTCCAAAACTGAAGTTAGAGCAGAGAGTGGATGAATTGCTCTTAGACCTACGTGCCTCCAGCAATGAATGAGGACTAGGTGCAGAGTTGGTTGATGTAAATAGAGGCCAGATCTGAAAGGCCTTGTGAGCCGTGCTAAGGAGTTTGAATGTTAGATCAAAAGCCATTGAATGACATTAAGCATGCAGGGGCTTTTCAAAAAGGCCGATATATCTTAGAAAAGAAACAGACATTGCTCTGGCTGGAGAGTAGCAAATGGAATGAAGAAGATTGGAATTGGGGAGACCAGTTAGGAGGCTGCAGAGAAATCCAAGTAACAGATAAAGGACAGGGGCCTACATTAAGGTAAAAGTAAAGGGACAGAAAAAAGAGGCCTATTGTAGGTGAGCTGAGGAGTTAGAAATGATAAGACTTGGTAACTGTTAGACTGAGGTGGAGAGAAGTGCGAAAGGACAGCAGAAGAGATAAGGACAAGACCTAGGCCTCCAGCCTCCGCCACCAAGTGGAATAATGACATTTTCCAAGAGGAGGAGGATATGTTTGGTAGGGAAGGTGGCAAGTTTATTTTTGGATTTGCTGATGTTTAAAGCATCATGTTTTCATGGCCTGGGTTTCTGTACTGATCCTCTCCTCCTATACTCCCAGACCAGATGTGCACAAATCTACTACAAATGGATGAAACAAATCTAAGTACCTATCATAATAGTTATGAGCAGAGTTTTCTTACATACAACACACTTTTCATTTTTCAATGTAAAAATCAGCCGTGGGCAAACTACGGCCCGCGGGCCGGATCCGGCCTGTTTGAAATGAATAAAACTAAAAAAAAAAAAAAAAAAAGACCATACCCTTTTATGTAATGATGTTTACTTTGAATTTATATTAGTTCACACAAACACTCCATCCATGCTTTTGTTCCGGCCCTCTGGTCCAGTTTAAGAACCCATTGTGGCCCTCGAGTCAAAAAGTTTGCCCACCCCTGGTAAAAATATTCTTCTTCCTCATAAGCGTCTTTATGAGATGCAAAATTATACAAAGAGTAAACTGTTTCTGAGAGTTATATTAATTATCCTGAGTTGTGACTATGGAAAGCACCTCAAATAAGTTGCCACTTACTAGTCGCCACCAGTGATGCACTGGGTCCTTTAGTTATGTGTGTATCTCTACAGGTAAATACACTTCGATATTTTTGCATTTATAATTGTATGACATGCAGGGATTAAAGTAATAAATTGAATTGAATGTATATGCTAATCCATGTTTTTTGTTGTTTTTGTTACTGGTTGTTGTTTTTTTTCAAGATCCAAAGAAAAAAATTTTATTTACAATAGAGAATTTTATTCAAAATATGCATTTTCTTTTCTTTTTTAAAACAAATCAGCAAACGCAGATGAAGTGTACCCTCCTTAAGGCAAGAGTCCCTGTGCAGGCAGCACATGTTTATGTTAAATCCAAGAGCTGCTGCCCCCTGGGAACTCAGGGTCAAAGGGCAAGGCCAAGGTCAGCGCTGTGTCCTTCCTTAGAGACTCGGGCAATCTCCCTGAGTCAGGAGCTCTGAGGCCAACTCTCTATGAACGACCCCAAGAAAAACAGAAACCGATAGCAAGAAATCTCCTCAGCGCTGCATACAACCAAACCCACAGTATTTAGAAAGGAAACAGCGGGGCATGTACAGACGGGAGCGCATCCTGTTCCTCAGCGTGGGAGCACAGCCGTGTTCCGACGGGCATATTGCACACAACGGTCAAGTCCAAACCTTTGGTTCAAAGTTAGCTTTTTCCCATTTTGGCAATCAGTTCGCATTGCAAATCTGGGCGATTTCTTCTATCTCTTTATTCTTCTGCTCCAGGGTCCTCTCCAGGGCGTCCATCCACAGCTGCTCTTTCCGCAGGCTGGTCTGGTAGGCGGCCTGCTCCGCTGGGCCTTGCCCGGACCTGGGCAATCTCAGCGTTGGCCCTGTCCAGCTTCTCCCCGGTGTGCACCTTCAGGGCCTGGTACCTACTCCTCCTTCTTCACATGGGACAGGTACTCCTGGGCCTGATCCATGTTTTTAAATATAATATGTTTTATATTTTATTTCTTTGGGTTCTATCAAAGACATTAAAATGAATATACAAAAACTACTTAAAATGCAAGCATACATAATAGGACTCAGTTTGTATTGATAATATTGAGCACCAATTATTAATTAATTAACAAAGAGCTAATAAATTGAAATACAGGTGTATGTCACCTGTATTTCAACTTAATTCCATTTATTACACAATTATTTAATTTACAAAGTATTTACTTAAGTGTAGATATGTAAACCTAACAAAGTTTCTGAACTATTCTGACATCAACTTCCTGATTGTTTTCTTTTATTTCTAGAAAGAATATGCCAATGACAGATATTAACATCGTTGGTCCCATCTCCCCAGAGATGCTGTGATTAAGCAGCACGTAATTACAGTGGCAGATGAACCACGTAGAAGGGAGCGTTTTGCTTTGAGGAAGATCTCTGAGGGTTTTCTAATTGAACGTGAAGCTGGGGCATCCAGTTCTGAGCCCAGTGCCTCTCCATTTCCTTAGGATGGATGTCACATCCTGTCTCCTCACCTTATTTAAGCAGGACTCTACAAGACTTGATGACTGTGTTTGTACAAGCACGGAGAAGACTCTAAAGACAACCAAGTTGCATCACTGTGTTTTAGAATATTTTGTAAAAAAAGACATCATTAAATTAATACTGAAGTTCTGCAAGCAGGTAAGGGAACTATTTAGAAAAGTGAAAGGAAGTAAAGACTGGAATCCCATCATATATATACTAGAGAAAGAGAGAGAGAGGGGGAGAGAGAGGGAGAGAGAGAGAGAGAGAGAGAGAGAGAGAGAGAGAGAGAGAGAGAAATAACCTAAGTAGCATAGGAGAATTTTGCCCCCAATCCAGTCAGTGAGAGTGAGTGTGAGATGGCAGATGTGAATCCACTGGTCCCTGTTGACTTCAGTTCTCTTAGGCCTTTTGCATGAACCTGTCACTATTCTACAGGTGATTCCAGTGTTTAAAGAAATGTATTTTTTTTTCTACCACATATCCATTTTCATTGTATTCCAAACCATGCTGTACACATTCTCATTTGTACACACATACATGTGAATAGGTTTGTGTACACATGTGTACTACACTTTGGTGATGACTTACTGATTCAGACCAGCCCAGTGTACGTC
Organism: Myotis myotis; assembly: GCF_014108235.1. Lineage (NCBI taxonomy): Eukaryota > Metazoa > Chordata > Mammalia > Chiroptera > Vespertilionidae > Myotis > Myotis myotis. The sequence goes on along the minus strand of NW_023416313.1, from coordinate 154,128,291 downwards.
TCATTCCATGATACACACACATAAAGGAGAGCAAACTCTCCTCCCCCAGCGACTCTCTCAAAAGGGAGAGCCACAATTCATTTTCCAGAAGCATTTTACTAAAAGGCTTTGCTTCCTCCTTCCAAGAGACAGAAACACGCCAATGTGCACTTGGCATATTCCACTGCATGGCCGGCTAGCAAAGCCGAGGTCTGAGCCCAAAGGCACATTTCATTTCATCCAGCAGGTTATGCTCAAGAGCATAAGCTTTAGTGCACCACGTGGTTAATTTCCAATTTAAGTACAATGGGTAGCTCTTACTCTTCCCAGGGCAATGGAAGTTCTGGTGTTCGCGGGACCGGCCTCATGGACAGGACTGACTGCATTTGATTCAGAACAGTCAGTCCCAATTTGATGTGCTGCTCCTTTATCGCATTAGCCTAAATTGCATGCAAAGGCCCTCTGTAGGTTTTCAATTGCAATGCTACCTCAGGCCCTGCTATAGGTGCATTTGAATTCAATATGTACAAATTGAATTGTACTTTGAACATTTTCTGGAAGTTAGCTTTTAAAATACATTATTTTCTGTACCAGGTGTTTCTAAAGGGAAGTAAAAAACTACCTACTCATTTATCTTTTGTTTCAATGCAGATTTTGAGAGATTGAATCTGTCTAAAGCAAGAACCTTTTCTTGGCTAAATTCTTCTCCTTAGGTCTTTTGATGATTGTTTCTTTGGACTAAACAGAAGGATAACAATTACGTCACACCAACCCTGTGGTATTGTTATCTTTATCTTGTGGGGAGGAGAGCAGGTCACAGGTGGTTCTGGTCCCCATCCCCACACTTGGCTCCTTGGTGGATAGTTAGGTAGAGAATCCTCATTATCTGAGTTATGGTTCAGTGTTTTTTTTTTTTCATGCCCCACCGTCTGCTGCAGGAAGAAGGGAAAATATGTGCATGGGAAACAGAGAAGTGGCTACTTCCCCATGTCATTAGAAATTGGCTCATAAAGGGAAAAACAGAGACTATACTAATAAACTCAGTGCCTAATGAGCATAACAAAATCTTTCTGCAGCCCTGGAATTTTCCATAGTTTAATCCTTTGTGAAATAAAATGTACCAGAATGGCCCTAACATACCACCCTGGGACAACCTCAGTTTTGGGGAAATACTTAGTACATTTGTCTTCATAAAGATAATTCTGGACACAGCTCTTTGTGCCTATATGCTAGTATTTAAGGGCAGCCTCTACCCATTCACATTATTTTAATATACTGGTAAATATGAAATATTGTATTAATTTAATAGTATAAAAGATAGTGCTCTAAGAACCGTGTGTCCTATTTTTTTCCTATTTAACCCGAAGCCATGTTAGAAGGCAACTGAACATGACATTCTTAAATATATTTAAAATACAAAATAATGAAAATGGTGCAAAGAACAAGTTCTCTCATTCGGGAAGCCAGGAAGAAATGTCGAGCTTCATAGAATCTGCTTGTTGTTCTGGGAAGACTAGTTTTAGAGAAAATAATCAACTTGGTAAAATGTTACCATTTCCACTTTGCAGCATGCCTACTTACTTAATTGCTGACATTCCACAATCTCATAATATTCTTTGAAAAATTATACTCATTTTGTTTGAAAAATAAATTTAACATATATTTAAATAGTGCAGTTCTGCGGGAGAGGAGCTGTGCTGAGCTGTGCGTTATACTAATGGCACTGGGTGCAGAATGAGTCATCATGGTTTTTATTTATTCATTCATCCTTAGATCCTTTTAAGAGTCTCCAAGGCCCTAATGACCATCATCATTATCATCAGTAAAAACTGCTTTCTGGTGAAAAGGCAATAGACCTTTTAGAGGCAGCATTAAATTAGCAGCAAAGAGGACTTGAAATGGTACTACACGCACAGTCCTGGATACAATTTGCTGAAAAAGTTCTCATAGCGCCAACCTGAGGATATTTTTTCCGCTGATCTTTAGAGAGAGTGAAAGGAAGGGAGGGAAGGGGAGAGAGAGATCCATGGATTGGTTGCCTCCTGCACACGCATGGGGATGGAACCTGCAGCCCTTGATGGGGAATCAAACACAAGACCCTTCGGTCCATGGGAGAATGCTCTAACCACTGAGCAACTGACCAGGGCACCATCTTCTTTTTAAAGTTTGTGATTCAAATGTTCTCTTCTCTATTACAGAGCAGTATCATTTAGCTCAGGGGAAAGTAAAGTATAGGCTAGTTCCTTTGCTCCAGTGTTAAACATTGTCAGCCAAAAGAAGGTTCTTAATTACAAATAAAATTTTAGGAATTATCATCAATATCAAAACTTTACTTCAAGTGTTTCCCCCACTTACTACAGTTCCTTGCATAAATACACATTGTCCAAAGGGGCAAATGAAAGAAGAAGAAAAAAAAAACACTGAAAGTATTTTGAACTAAACCTCATTAAGTTCCTTCTGTCTCAGAAGTATTTTGATTATTCCACTGTCATTCAGCAAACACAACAGAGGCTATACTTCTCTGTGTAATCTCCAGCTGCAGAGTTAGAACTAGATTTGCAGGGCCAAGTTCCACGGGCATCTGACAGTATGGGAAAGTTAGTACCTTGTGACCAATCCAGAGGGTCATTACTCTCTTGGCTGTCCCTGTCTCCTTCCCTTACCCCCAATATTCCTTTACAATTGGGGGGGTTGCTGCTGTTTGGAAAATTCTCTGGAAGAGAGCAGACCAGAGAAGATGACTTCTTTCCTTTGTGGAAGCATTGTAGGTTCGTGCAAAGTGTTCTGAATTCTAGCAAGGCTGTCAGAGATCAATCATTCTTTGCTGTAAATGGTCCATTGCCTTAAACTCTCGATCTAAGCTTAAGGGTTGCAGCTTTCTGATTTTAAAGTAGATGGTTAGGTATTTGAACTTTCTGCCTTGTAAAAACAAAGAAAAAACAAAACAGACATAAAATCTCAGAATGAAACAAAATGAGTACCCGATAGTGTAAAATTGTTGACAAGTTTTTCATCTCTATTAACATGCTCTTTTTAATTTTGTCAAACATATTTTTATTAAAAGTGACAAATATAGTTTTGAAAACACCTGGCAATTTCTTTGAAGCCTCAATGTCCTTTTATGTAAAATGGGGATGACTAGTGTTGTTCATCACATTTAGGGTGCCAAAGGTGATCAGTTGAGATAACACGTGTGAAGGTGCTTTGTCCATTGTTCACTATTATACTAATACTGGTGCTTCCTGTTGTGTTTGCTGCTCTTGTTCTGAATTTTGTGCTGCCTTTAAAAAAGGTATCACTGGGCCCTAGCTGGTTTGGCTCAGTGGATAGAGTGTTGGCCTGCAGACTGAAGGGTCCCGGGTTCAATTCCAGTCAAGAGCCTATTCCTGGGTTGCAGGAGGCAGCCGATCAATGATTCTCTCTCATCATTGATGTTTCTACCTCTCCTTCTCCCTTCCTCTCTGAAATCAATAAAAATATTTTTTTTAAATAAAATAAAACTCAATAAAAAGGAGATATCACTGGGGTTTCACTCTCTATCACATACTTTCATAAATAGGCTTTTTTTTAGCGCCAAAATTTAAAAGCACACTTTGCAGATATGTCTGGTAGTTATTATTGACCTTTACAAATAGATTTCCCTAATCCTGAAATAGAGGTCGTTGAAAGGAATTCACTTTCATAAACACTATTACCTCCTCTGGCTCCTTAGTACTGCTAAAAAGGAAAATATTTTCTTCCCTAATCAGAATGTGTCCTTCTATTGCCTTTTGCAAATGCTCATTTCCTTTCAGCTCCTCTTTTCCGCTGCCTGACAGTGAAAGGATTTTCACCCCCCCACACCCCCACATGCCCAGCCTCCTTTATCAGCGCAGACTGAGCAGTGCCTCACCCCGAGTAGCAGACTTAGGGTGGATGGCGTCTCCTTTGGAAAAAGTGAGTTCTGCAATTTGATGTTTTTCAATATTCTCTTTCTGTAATTCTTAGCATCAGAATCCAAGCACTCCTCATGTTTAAAAAACTTGGAGGGAGCCCTGACTGGTTTGGCTCAGTGGATAGAGCGTCGGCCTGCGGACTCAAGGGTCCCATGTTCGATTCCGGTCAAGGGCATGTACCTTGGTTGTGGGCACATCCCCAGTGGGGAGTGTGCAGGAGGCGGCTGATCAATGTTTCCCTCTCATCAATGTTTCTAACTCTATCCCTCTTCCTTTCTCTCTGTAAAAAATCAATAAAATATATTAAAAAAAAAAAACTTGGAGGGAAAGTAGGTAGGTGTCTTTTTGCATTCTTCCTTGTTTCACTGTGGCATCATTATGACCTTTTTTATGGACTTTTGGGTTTTTTGTTTGGTTTGGTTGGTTGTTTTGGTGCCCAAATCCAGGAATAAACCATTATCATCTCTTTAACTCTAAAAAATATTAATGGAAGCCTAAAGGGTATGTTATATTTCTGTGATTAATGGCTTTGAGCTATAAAAAAAATAATTCCTTTTTATTTGTGCATATTACTTGATTTTTTAATTTTTTAAATTAAATTATATTGGGGTGACATTAGTTAATATGAACATATAGGTTTCATGTGTGGATTACTAATTTGCAAAACCTATATGTAGGACCATGTGCCTACCACCCAAAGTCAAATCTCCTCTCACCTCATATTAGGACCCCTTTCTCCCCCCTAACTCTTAATTATTGGTTTCAAAAGTGAAATAATACTCTGCATTGTCACTAATTTTAGCAAGTATGGTAAGAAATCCAGTACAGAGAAGTTCTCATGATGATGCCTGACAGTAATTTGATTATTTTTGTTACTATAGGACCCCAAAATATTTGAGATGAGCTTTATAATAGTTAAACTTTGTAGACATGTAGAGTTTTACTGATCTTTGTACATTTCTGGACAATGCAAAGCTTTGTAAATCTTGTATACTTTACAGGTTTCTGAAGTGAAGTTGCAGTGCTGAAATTTAGGTTGTTCAGATTGTAGACTAAGATTAGCTGGCTAAGTAGACTTGGGTCTTCTAATTACTGTTCAGAATGACTTAACTAAACATGTTTAAGCTAATTAAAGATTTAAGCAATGTTTGCAGTTAAAATAACCCCTGGGCTCAGAACTTGCTCTATTTCACCATACGAGGAGCAAAAGATTCTAATCCTCAAAACAGATAGAGTTGAGTGCTGGCAAATTCAAATTCATACAGCATTTATGAGTATATTTATATAGAACTGAAATTAATTATGCAGAACAATTTGTTTTAATAACTATAGTTATGAAACTTGGAACTGTAAAAGGCAGGGAGCCTTTGTTTTTATTGATATACCTGAAGGGCTTCCCACTACTTCTCCCCTCCTTGGAAAATGTTAATATGGTTTTTAAAAATATTTTTCTCTTCAAAATTATTTTTAATTTTCTATAAGTTGATCAAAGAGTGTGTTTGTTTGTTTTTTGTTTGTTTATTTGTTTTTGCCAGAATGAACCATACAATAAGAAGAGGTACTGTTTCAACTACACAAAGCTGAGAATTCAATTTTAGAAATATTTACTGGGGTAAAAAATTAATGAAACAAAACTCCTGCCCGCATGTGATATGTCTTAGAATAAAGAGGGGATATGAAATGAAGGTGTTTGGCTGAGGGTTCAATTCAATTTGTGAGGCTACTGTATGTGGGTGATTCCAATAGTCCTAAATAGTAATCTAGAAGACAGCCTAAAGACATTTCTTTATTGCCACCATTTTACCTACAGTTCAGAAAGGCCCCACTTAAGAGAAAATATTATACATGTAAACTTACCAAACAGGTAAATTTTGGGGTAGACTTATCCTATCTAATAAAAGAGTAGTATGGAAATTAACCGTCACACCATCACACCGTCACTCCGTTACTTCGTCACAAAGATGGTGACACCCAGTCCCCTCAGCCCAGCTGCTGAAGTGTCAAGGCCTGTCACCACTCCAGCGAGCCAATGCAGCCTCACTGCTCTACTGCCACCACTGCAGTGTGCGGGCCTGTGGACCCAGCCAGGGGCCGCGGGGCCGAGCAGCAAGGCACGACCCACCCACTCTGGCGGGTCGATGCAGCCTTACCACTCTGCTGCCACCGCCTCCGCCACTGCAGTGTCCTGACCCAGGCCCCCAGCCCCTGCAACCCAGGCCCCCAGCCTACCCTGGGCTCCACTCAAGGAGGGGCTAGGGGCCTGGGGTTTACTAAACTTTACTGGAGCTGCTCCCCACACCCCCAGCCCCTGCCCCAGAACCATGCTTCCCGCAGCAAGGCGCCCTGGAAGCTTCCTGACAGGTGGGTGGCACGGAGAGCTGAGTAGAGCGGGGGCTGCAGGGAACCATGGAAGGGTGGGGCCTCCAGAGCCAAGCTCCCAGGGGTCTGAGGAGAGCACCTGAAGGAAGAGGAAGCTTCGGCAAAGCGGCCAGCCAGGAGCTGCGGCCATGGGGTCTGCAGGCGTGGACAGGCCTCTGCCTGAGGGGTGGCTCCTGGGCAAGCGCTGGGGCTTCAGCGAAGTGGCTGGCCAGGAGGCAGGTGGCCTAAGGGATGCAGAGCGGCACCAAGGTGGGGTGCACTGGAGGGGGCTCAGGCCTGGGCAGGGTGCTGGCAGGTGGGGATCTGCCTCACCCGCGGAGAGCGAGGTTCTGCAGTGACCCCAAGACGTGGGAAACAAGAGGCGGCAATGACTGCCAGCGTGGAGGGGCGTGGGCGTGGACCCGCAGCCCTGAGGCGGGAGTTGAGGGGCAGCGCCACCTCAGTGGAGGAGCGCTGCACTGCTGGGTACTCCACTGCAGCAGTTCAGTAAGCTCCCAGCACTAACCGGGCCTCGCCACGGCCTGCGCACTTGAGAGGCCGGGACTCCTGCTCCTGCCTTGGCCCAAAAGCAAGCCTGCACCGACCCTGCCCCCCCCCCCACCCATTCCCACCCTGCCCCTCCCCCAGTTCCCGCCTCGCCCCATGGGCGTGCACACCTGCACAGTGAGTGCAAGCCTACCACCTGCTCCCCAGAAGGGGGGGCAGTAAAGAATGGGGTGGGGACGGGGGAGAGGAAAGAATGTGGAGCATCCATGATGAAGAGGTGCTGGAGAACAAGGCTGGGAAGCCTCACGGGGAGGTTTGTTCTGTTTGCCCTGCGGCTGTCCCTTAGGGAAGGTGAAGAGCATGGCTGTGAGGACTCCCTGCACGCTGAGTCCAGTTCCATAGCCAACTGGAATTGGCCTCAGTTTCCTGGTCTGTAAATGGATTAAGCGTGTCCCAGTGCCTTCACTGAGCTTTGAGGGCCAATTGAGATACTATATAAAGAAAATGAGGGAAGATGTGAGAAAGAAAAGGAAGGGCGGGCAACACAAAAGAAAGATTAGAAGGAACCTGTAAACCTATTGTCACTTAAATAGGGAATATAGTCAATAGTGTTGCAATGACGGTATGATGCCAGGTGGGTACTGGAAATATCAGGGAACACTTTGTAAAGGATATGATTGTCTAACCACTATTCTGTAACTAATATAAAACCTGAAACTAATACAAAATAATATTGAATGTAAAGAAATGAAAATAGGAGTGAAATTTTTCTAAATTTCAAAGTTTAAATAAAGACTGTAAAGGAAGGAAGGGGGAGAATAAAAATAATGTTTTTCATTTTACCACTTTATTGTCTTTTCAGTACATGAAAAAGACAGTTGTCTTTATATGGTGCTTTTATACTTTTCTAAGTCATTATCTCATTTGATGTTCAAGGCAACTTAAAGTCAAGATAATTATTCCCTCCACTATTCAAAGAAAGGAAATCTTGGTGTCTGGCCCCAATGATTCAATCGTCAAGCCCTTATTGTAAAGCAGGGTTAGTGAAATTTTTTGTGAAGGGTCATATCTATACTAATAAAAGCCTTGGGGTGATCTGGTCAGCAGGGGAGGGCAGTTGGGGACGATCAGGCCAGCAGGGGAGTAGTTAGCAGGCAGAAGTGGTTAGGGGCAATCAGGCACGAATGCAGGCAAGTGGTTAGGAGCCAGCGGTCCAGGATTGTGAGAGGGATGTCCAACTGCCGGTTTAGGCCCAATCCCGGCAGTTGGACATCCTGGGATCAGGCCTGCTGGACATCCAGGGACATCCTGAGATCAGGCCTGTCAGACATCCTGGGATCAGGCCTAAACCAGCAGTCAACATCCCCCAAAGGGTCCAAGATTAGAGAGGGTGCAGGCTGGGCTGAGGGACACCCCCCCCCCTCCCGTGCATGAATTTCGTGCACTGGGCCACTAGTTCTATTATAAGAGAGCTCTTTTCTAAAAGAATCATTGTGAAGGTCAAATGCCTGCATAGAATCAATTTTGCAAAAGTTTAATTTAATTCAATTTTTCGAAGGTGACAGCCCATAAGACCAAAGCCTAGAATGGTGATGGTTATAGAATAACATTTTGTAATAAGAGGACATCTTTCAGAGGCTGACATACTTGATTGGCATTATTAGCTGTTAAATTGACAATAAACCTGTCTATCTCAGCCTAGGCCAAAGGATGGATATAAGGCACAGGGTGAAATGTGGCATGCGACCCTTCTAAAAAATGGCTTTTCTTCCCACCCAATAAAATACTACATTAAAAATGAAAATAGAATATGGGCAATGAACCACTTTTATAACAAACTATTAATTTAAGATGAATACATTTAAAAGAAAAAACTGGGAAACAGTTGCTGACTGCATAGAAGAGGAAATTTCACTGCTGATTCTTACATTTTTTTTTGTTACAAAAGCAATGATTTTGCCAAGTTTCATAGTTCAGGCATCAGAACTCTCCACTGTTCCAAAAAATAAAAATAAATAATAACTAGTTAAATTAGTGTTTGGGGAAATGGATGAGATTGCAATGTATGCATGCAATTAAGCAACACTGACTTGATTCACTGTGATGTCTAAAATGGCATTTTAATAAATGAAAGTAGCTAAATTTGGCCCTGATGAAATATATAGCAGCAATGGGTTAGGAATTTTGCAGTTTTGCCCAAAGAGTCCAATCAAACAACCCATATATTAGGTGGCTGTTAACATGCTGGCAGCTGAATTTTTTATATCAGTTTCCAAGGTTGCACAGTAATTACATCTACTGTGAGTCATTTTTGCAGCATATTTTATAAAACTTTTACAGGTTTGCCGGGAAGGGATTATTCAAAGTCACCTTTTATAGATTCTGCCATGAATATTAGATGGTTCTTTGAAAATGTTAGTGTTTGCCACTTATATTGCTTGTGGCTTAAGAGTAGTTGGCATGGGAGGGTTGAGTATGGTATACGAGTGGAGCTTCCTTTTCTGCGAGGACCTTCTGTTCCCCGGCATTGCTAGTTTATGTCCCCACTGAGCTGCTGCCAGAACAAAATAAATCCAGTTGCCTTTTGCTGCTCAAGGCCAACCTAGCAACCATGGGAAGAATTAGTTGTCTTGATCATTTGTCCTAGGATGTCATTGGGGATGGGGATGTGCAGTTTCATGACCCACACATTCACAAAGGGTTTGCTCATTTGAATGGCTGGTTAATTCAGATTTAATATTTTGGTGCTTGCTCTTGCTCTTATTCCTAATTACATCCAGCTAGTGCCCAGAGATGTGTTTAAGCATAACTTTTAGATCCAGTGCTTATGAAGTCAACTGTGCTTTAGTTTATTCTATTTGCATTAGTAGATTTTCACAGCTGGGTGAAAAGTCCTGATTGTTTCTTCAAATTAATATTTTAAACATAGCCTGCTGTGTTCTTTCGGGGATGCCATTGTATTCATTTTAGAATATAAAGGCCAGGTAGGAAAATAGGATGTTACATGTGGGGGATGGTGCATGATCCTACCGAGAGGCGGCATCAGAATTGGGATTTAGGGGGGAGATAAATGGCAGTAAGTGGGACTCTACGGAAAGTGAAAAGCCTGGAGGGAAGGGAGTGAACTGGTCTCCTCTGCTGGAGTCATTACACCCTCAACTCAGTTTCCAGTGAAGCCCAACTCTAGTGCGAAAGGTGGGGGGGGGGGGGGGGGAGATCATAGTTGTCACAGAACCAACCTCTTCCACGCTGCTGCTCACTCAAGGAGCCCAAAAGCACATTTAATTTTGGTGTCTCCACTCGCTTTGCTTTCCCAGCATTTTTGAAAGCGTGGCCGTAAGCTCTGCTGCTATCGCTGCCGTTGCCATCTTGGTTTACAGAGAACTGGCCCTCGCTGTTCTGCCATTTGTTTGTTTGGTTTGATTCTTCTCTTCATTAAAAGGAAAACACGTGTTTGAAAACAGATTCCAGACCTTAAATTCATATATAGCAATTTCATAACTTTGGGAAAACATTTGAAAACTTTATTCATTTATTCAAAACATAGCTATCGAGTATTTGCTCTTTAGTGGGGGCTCTTCTAGACATTGGGAATTCAGTGATGAATAGTTCAAAGATCGTGCCCTCGTGGAGCTTGCGTCCTGGTGGAAGAGAAAGTTGGTAAAGAAATAAATTATTGTAAATTTGATAAATGGAGCAGGACAAGGGAGAGAAAAAATGGCAAGGTGGTGGTTATTTTAGGTGCAATGCTCAGGAGGAGCCTCTGTAAAGAAGTGGCATTTGGACAGAGACCAAGAAGTGAGGTAGAGCCCTAGCAGGTTTGACTCAGTGGATAGAGCATCAGCCTACGGAGTGAAGGGTCCCGGTTTCGATTCTAGTCAAGGGCACATGCCTGGGTTGCGGGCTTAATCTCCAGTAGGGGGCATGCAGGAGGCAGCCAAGAAATGATTCTCTCTCATCATTGATGTTTCTATCTTTCTCTCCCTCTCCCTTCCTCTCTGAAATCAATAAAAACATATTAAAAAAAAAAAAAAGTGAGGGAGAGAGCACTGCAAGGCTCTGGGGACGAGTGTGTTTGAAGGAATAAGTAGCTCTTGCAAAAGCCTCGAGGAAAGAACAAGATTGGCATACATAGAAGCAGCAAATGTAGCCAGAGCAGAGCAAATAAACAAAAAATTAGAAGGAAATAAGGGTGGAGATCCAAATAGTAGCCAAATTATGGAGCATGTTTGAGGTCACACTCTGGTAGTTGGATTTTATTCTCTGTATCTGAGGATGACACAAAGGTTTGGGGCAAAGAAAATCACATGTTCTAGCTTACCTTTCTAAAGATATCTCTTACTACTGTGTGGAGAATATTGAGTTGGTGTCAGGATGGGGATATGGAAGAGTAGAAGCAGGAAGATCCATTAGAAAACTTTGCAAAAGGTTGTGCTAAAGGTGTACATGTCTTGGACTACATTGGTGACAGATGCAGTGGTGAGAAATGGTCAATATTCAGGATATATATATATATATATATATATATATATATATATATATGTAATTTTAAAAAAATATATTTTATTGGCTTTCTACAGAGAGGAGGGGAGAGAGACAGAGAGTTAGAAACATCGACGAGAGAGAAACATCGATCAGCTGCCTCTTACGCACCCCCCACTGGGGATGTGCCCACAACCAAAGTACATGCCCTTGACTGGAATCGAACCCTGGACCCTTCAGTCCGCAGGCCAGCGCTCTATCCACTGAGCCAAACCGGTCAGGGCTATATATAATTTTTTAATATATATTTTAATTGATTTCAGAGAGGAAGGGAAGGGAGATGGAGAGATAGAAGCATCAATGATGAGAGAGAATCATTGATTGGCTGCCTCCTGCATGCCTCACACTGGGGATCGAACTTGCAACCCAGGCATGTTGACCTTCCAGATGGAGCTGGGCTGTAAAGGCCAAGGCAGCTGCCGAAGCTGTGAGGGCTGAGCCCCTTGCATGAATTTTGTGCATCGGGCCTCTAGTGTCTCTATAAGGTCACTAATCCCATCAGAACAAGGTTCCAACCTCATGACCTCATCTAACCCTAATTACCTCCTAATTATACCTATACCCAAACACCATCACATTGGGATTTAGAGCTTCCATGTGTTAATTTGGTGTGGCAAGAGTGGAAACACAGCCATTCAGTCCATAACTGGGAGATATGGTTTTGGCCATTTTTCTGCTTTTCTTTACTGCAGATCAGACACCTCTATCAATCATTCAAGTGAAGATGAGTAGACAGGTACAGGAGTGTGGAGCTCAGGGAAGGCTGGAGGCCGGAGACATAAATTTAGAAGGCATCAGCATATAGACTTTAAACCACAAAGGGATGAACACACCTAGAAAGTAGAAGGCAGGAAAAAATGACTGGGCCTCCTTGTAAAAGTGAAAGGGTTGTAAAATTCAGCAAAAGGGACTAAGAAGGAGAGGCTTCAGAGGTAACAGGAGCACTAGCCAAGCATGATGTCTCAGAAACCAAAGAAAAAGAATGTGTTTCAAGAAAGAGAGACAGCTTAACTGTATCAAATTCTGTTGATTAGTCAAGTAAGATGAGAACTAAGAACTGACCATTGGGTTTGTCTAGAAGGAGGATGTCGGGGATCCTGATGAGGATGGTTTCTGTGGAGCAAAGGTGGTAACTGCTTGTATGGAGCAGGTTGGAGCAAAAGGGAAGGGAAGCGATGCATAAGAAGAGTATAGACACAGAAGCCTCTTGAAGGTTTTAGTGCAAGAGAGAGCCAAGAAATGGGGCATTAGTTTGGTGGGGGGAGGGGGGATGTGGGATGTAGAGAGAAGTATTTTTTAATGGGAGATAATACAGCGTGTACTTATGCTGATTGGGAATTATCCAGTAGAAAAGTGCACATTTAAGATACCAGAGAAAGGTAGGATAATTGAAGAAGTGAAGTCCTGAATTGTTCCAGAGGGAACTGGATTCCTGTCCAAGTGAAGGGGTCGGTCTTACATAGGAACATGGTTCCCAGTTTAAAGGAAGAGAAGGCAGGGTACATGGACACAGATTTTTTAGTGGGAAGATAAACTAATTCTCTTCTTGTTTCTCAATTGTTAATGGAAATCAGAAGCGTGATCATTAGCTGAGAAAGAAGAGAAGCAAGAGTGTTAGAAGTTGGAGGAAAAAGGAAAGTGTGATATAAAACTGTTTAGAAAGTAGAAGAATAAATTGACTAAATAAATGTGGTAGGATTGTTGAAAGTCCATTTAAGATCAGTGACTATAAATCTAACATGAGTCCAATGAACATTATTTAAAATGAAGTCAGCCTGTGCTTTTTCCTGGCCACCTTTGCTATGTGGGAGTAGCTAGAGAGTTGGATTTTAAGAGGATTAGGGTTTTGCTAGGTGAGTAAGACAAAAGAAGAGAGAAAGGATTTTTTAAAAAATTATTTCCAGTTGTCTTTTGCTCAAACCAATTTTCCTAACTAAAACCAATTGTGTATGCTGGAATGTAGGCGTTCAATTTTTTTTCTTAGTCATGCCATAACTAAAAAACTCAAAAGCTAAAAAATAGCTTTCCCAACATAAGTACTATAATTTCTTCTATCTTCAAATAGAGTCAATTGAAGACTCTATTTTTTAATTCTTTTTAACAGTTTTTCTTACATAATACATAACAGCATAAATTGTAGAGAAATAATTATGGATGTTATTAACATTGGTACTTTTGAGTTTCAAAACAAGTTGTCATAAGTATGTTCAGAAAAATATACTATTTAAACAAGGAGGTTTATTTAAAATGATTCGGATTATATTTAGTGAATGCATATAACTCCATAATTCCATGAAATCATAAGTGATTTTTTTTTGAGAGCCATATGAAGGCAACAATTCAAATACTGATTAAGCAAACCCACAGGAAAGAGGACTATATAGTCCAATTGAGATTTAAAAAAGAAAAAAACAAGATCCTACTCACTCTATTTGAGATGTAGTCTTTGGTCTTACTTCTTTTTTCTCTTTTCTTCTCTTTTCTTTTCTCTTTTTCTCTCCTTCTCTTTACTTTTCTTTACTTTTCTTTTCTTTTCTTTTCTTTCCTTTTCTTCCCTCCCATTTCCTCTAGAGAGGAGCCAAGATGCAAACTGGGAGCATAAAATAAAGACTTGGGGAGCATAAAAGACAGATACATGTCACAGTTGGAGCCTAGACAATGTCAGATGTCCTCTTCCCTTCCTGCCTGGTTGGAACATGGTGGTGTTTAAGTATTACCTAGAGATCCTAAGACTTCAAGTCAAAAAAAATTTTTTTACAGAAAAAATAAATAGATGATTAATCTAGAAGATTTGATATGTTTTTTGTTTGTTTTGTTTTGTTTTTAACTGGATAGATTTGGGGTCCTGCTTAGTAGGTTCCTTTGGCATTTAGTTACTGTAGGAAACTGGCTTGCTCTTAGTTTAAGAAGGAAAGTGAGGGGGGAAAAAACACACAAGTTTTTTTTTTTGTTTTGTTTTTTTATTATTAGTTAAGGTATTACAAATGTGTCCTCATCCCCCCCATTAACCCCCAACCTCCCCGCCACACACACACTCATGCTCCCATCCCCCTGTTGTCCATGTCCATTGGTTTGGCTTGTATACATGTATACAAGACCTTCGGTTGATCTCTTCCCCTTACCCCCGCCCTCCCCTACTTTCCTTCTGGGGATTGATAGCCTGATCGCTGTTTCTCAGTCTTTGGGTCTGTCCCTTTTCATCAGTCTATGTTGTTCTCTATAATCCACAAATGAGTGAGATCATGTGATATTTATCTTTCTCTGACTGGCTTATTTTGCTTAGCATAATGCTCTCCAGTTCCATCCATGCTGTTGCAAAAGGCAAGAGTTCCCTTTTTTTACCGCAGCATAGTATTCCATTGAAAACACACAAGTTTTAATTCCTTTCTTCATTGTCGAACTAGTTCTCAAGAGCAGGAATGGCAACTAATATTCAGGGTGGATACATTATTCAGAATTTAAAAGTAGGCATCCAATAGAAGCATCCATTCTGTATGTTTCTTATTATTAACTTGATCGTGTATGGGAGTCCAAGACCATGAATGAACCTCAACACTAAGCATAGTGGACAGGATTGAAAGAGCCAGGAAATAAAGTAAAGGGGCATTAAAATACAGTCTCTCAGGACTTCTGTTTCAATAGTCTCCTGTGAGCTTGCTGCTAATTTATTATTAGTGGTTCTTAACTTTGGGGTGATAGGTGTAGTCATGGATTCCTTTGAGAATTTAATGAAGGCTATGAACCCCGCCAACCCGCCACATAAATCCCAAAATTTTAAACGTATACATAAAATTTTGAAAACAAGGTCCAAAGTTCATGACCACGATAGGGGTTATGATTTAAATATGCTTTTATATTAAGATAAGTGGTTATGATCTTAAAAAATGATCCTATCTGAGCTTTAAAAAAATTTTTTATTCAAGCACAACAGAGACTCAGATACAGAGAACATTTTGACAATTGTCAGAGGGGACTGGGATTGGGGGACTGGGTGAAAAATGTGAAGGAATTACGAAGTACAAATGGGTAGTTGCAGAATACTCATGGGAGGTAAAGTACAGCATAGGGAATATAGTCAATAATATTGCAATAACTATGTATGGTGTCAGCTGGGTACTTACTAGACTTATTGGGGTGATCACTTTGTAAGTTATATAAATGTCTAATCACTGGGTTGCACACCTGAAGCTAATATAATATTGTGTGTCAACTGTAATCGATCCTATATGATCTTAAAAATGCAAGCAGCCATTAAGTTATTTATGATATGAAGTTCTGAATTTGATGTGGGCGTGTAATGATGTCTTGGGTATGCGTTTCTTGTGAATCTTTTTTTTTTTTTAAAGAGAACCCAAACAGGGTATTTTTCTTTTCTTTTTTAAAAATATATTTTTTATTGATTTAAGAGAGGAAGAGAGAGGGAGAGAGAAATGGAAACATCAATGATGAGAGAAAATCATCAATTGGTTGCCTCCTGCATGCCTCACACTGGGGACTGAGCCCACAACCTGGGCATGTGTCCTTGACCGGAATTGAACCAGAGACCCTGCAGTCCACAGCTCCATCCACTGAACCAAACCAACCAGGACGTGAATCATTTTTATTTTCTTCAAAATTTGAAAGGTTTGTATGCTGCAACAAAATAAAAAAATATTAGAATAACCACTAATTTGAAATTTTATGGTATGGTAAAAGAATACCATCAGAAACATCCAAGATATTTTTAAAACCTAATGATCTGTGTTCACCCTTCTTAGTCCCAGTCTCATCTCATGTTATAGAAACTGCTTTTCTGAAACAGATCCTGTAGTGATTTGGGTTAATCAAGGTCTAATCTATAAACTCAAGATTATAGTAGTGTCTGTCAAAACCTTAGAAGACAATGTTTTTAAAATTCCCAAAATATAGTTAAGAGAAGCCTTTTCTGCAGTGGAGTTTACCCATTGGTGTTTTGTAAGCTGGGTATAATTCCTGAGCTGTGACACTCAGAAAGTTCTGTGTCTGTGATAGGCATTTCCCGTATAAATACTTAGGTTAACACCTATTTTCACACAGAGCACCTATAAACGAACTGCTTATTCGTGGCCCACTGGGGCTTCCCTGTGTGTCAGACTTTGACTAGCAATAGGATTGTAGGGGCAAATGTAAAGAGAATAATGAGACCAAGACAGATAATCCATGTCTCCAAATTAAAACAAAGGTAAAGATGGAGCCTTTCTCAAACAGCTTGAATGACTTTGCTTTCCCTGGTCTTCATGTCCACCTTTCGATCCCCCTCAAATAAGCGATCCCCATTCCATTCTGTGGCCCCTACCCCCAGCCACACACAGGCACAGGTTGAAAATTTGGTAGTGGTGTTTTAACCTTAAACTAAAAAAAAAAAAATCATTATGACTCTTTTCTCACATATCATACTACTTTAGATAAGAAGATTTAAGTGTTAACATTCCAGTTAAAAAGGAAAAATTTAGTAATGCTTCTAGTTATGCTTTCTAATGTCTCTTATATCTAATAGTCCCCAAGTGTGTGTGATTTGGCCACTCACGTTCTGCTTCCTTTTGTACAACTTATGACAACAACAAGTATAAAACTTCGGCCCCATAAGATCAATTTTTGTATTTTTTTAATTATAAAAAGAAATCTTGATATAGACCATGTATTTTATAATCAATATGAGGGGAAAAAATATTGTGGTGATCTTAAATCTGGGCTGGGTTTCTATAATAGAGAATCCAAGAGTCATTAAGCATTTAGGAATTCTTTAATTTCTTAAATGTGAATCTCATCAGAGATGGGAAAAGATCAAGTTATTGAAGCATCATCTGTGGAGGGATGTTAGTCAGACACCAAGTTCGCTCCTTCTCTTTAAAAAAGACAGGTAACTGCAATGTAATGACTTTCAAAATAAATTTCACTTAGGATATTTTAACCTATGCCCAGAAAATATAAACATTTAAAAACAGCTATAGGTCTAATTCATTTTCAGTGAAATAAATATGATGTGATTCAAAGTAATAGCAGTAACATCTCATAAAATGGCACTTTTCTTGTGGAAAAACACATGATTCAAACACGATCAAACTTCATCCGTGGTTACCTTTTCCCTGCGTGTGACCCAGTCTCCCTCAATCTCTGTGTCACTTTAAATGCACATTCAAACATGATAAATGTCATCTGAGAACATGTTTCACGTAAGGACAGCCAAGCCCTTGGCCAACACAACAGGCCTGGAGATGCGTGGCCACCTTCTGCTCTTCACCTCGGGGATTCATGGAACAAGACAATGCAGTGTGAGTGCTAGAGCAGTGGGCCAGGAGTTGAAAAACGTGGTCCCACCTCTGGCACATTTTAACCATATGAGTGTGGGTGAAGCCTTTAATCTCTCTGCATCCCAATATGCTTCTCTATAAACTGAAGGGTAATTATGCCTGTTTGCCTCAGAGTTGTTATGAGAATCAAATGAGATAATGTAAGTGAACATGCTTCAAAAACCACACTACACGCACACACGAGGTAAAAGAAAATCTGGAATCAAATTTTATAGTTTTCTGGCTCTTGTTTGAATTTATGAGGAGTTTCATAAATCCAGTCCTTTTTTATGGATAGCTCTCATACTTTATAACGATGCCGAAAGGGATGGGAATGTTCACTATAATCGTGCAGGAGAAGATCTGGGACTTTTTCTTTTCCATCTCATTTAACCTCTGCTAAAGGTCATCCCCAGGCCACAGTGTCAGGTCCATTTTTCTTTTTTGTCTCGTCAAGCCTTCAAATGTAAAAGGAAGACGTAGTGGCTTGTAGAATGTTCAAGTTTTCTGAAACACACTGAGAGAAAGAGAACCTTTTCCTCATGAGCCTGACTAATCCACACTTTTCTAAAATGAACAGATTTTTTCCTGCTGTCTTTCATTGCCTCTTTGTCTCAATCAAACCTGTGACTGTTTGATTATAATCATCAATGGGCTGTGCTATTTCTGCATGATATCTTATAGCAGTGGAGGGCCAATGTGTCTCCAGGGCCTCATCTCCTTGATCATGTTAAGGCTACTGTAGTAAAAGGAACTTACTACTATAATAATCCCAATTTCATAACAGTGCATGCAATTTGTCTTATTGGTGTTGCTTTTAGTCATAATCAAAATGTAAAAGCACAGCCCTTTTTAAAGGATATACATTGTTTCACAGTGGGTTAGCCTTGGTCATGAAAGGGAAATGTTTCTATTTCATATGTAACAAATACTGGTTGAACACCTAATATGTGCTTGACAGCATACTGAGAATAATAAAATCAGAGTGAGGGTAGCAATAATATTAACCATTGATGGAGACCCTATTACTTGCCAAAGACAGCTTTACAGGCTTTACATAAATTACATCATTTAGTCCTCACAACAGGCCTAGCAAATAAGCATTCTTGTCCTTATTTACCAGTTGAAGAAGTGAGAGTTAGCAAAGTTAAGTAACTTGTACAAGCTCACCATTCAAGTATTTATTGGTTATACAGGTCAGATAACTGCACCCCTCTCCCGCTGCAGAACTAGGTGAGATTGTCTTGAACTCAATTATGCAGCTTTTGAAATCTAAGTTCCAGCCTTCCCCAGTTTTTCTACCAGTTCCTCTGACTTTCTTTGTCTCTTGGATTCCAACTATGCTTTGCCCCAAATCTGAAATGCCACCCTTTCTAGGTTTTTACAACAAAAACCTTGCATTAAGCTTTCATGTAATTTTCAGACTTTTGGAAGGTTTGGAGGGCCCTTTTGAGGATACTCATAATCTTTCAGTGTGTGTGTGTGTGTGTGTGTGTGTGTGTGTGTGTGTGTGTGTATGTCCTTCCTCCTTATCTCCCTCCCTCTCTCCAGGACTGCCTAAATTTTTCTTCCTTTCTTTTGAAGAGCTCTTCCACCCTCCACAATGCCTGGGTCACACTTATACACTAAACCCATTATGATGCTCTGTAGAACCAGAAGTTTCCCATTCTACAAGCTCTGCACTTCTTAGAAGGATGTAAGAATAACACAGTGTGGAGTCCTGTTATAAGTTCCTATTGGGTATTAAACCATGAGAAAAAGTTATGTACAAATATTAGCTATGCATTTATTTTTCTTTTAGTTCAATAGCATCGCTAAAAGAAAGATATAGTCTAATTCTACTGACTTTTAGACAATAAACTTTTTCAAATTTAAAAATTTGGAGGAAAGGGAAAAGCATATGTCAATGGCCATGTGCCCTCTACCTTTTACTGTTTTTAAACGTATTTTTTTAGTTCCATGTGGCAGGGTGGGAAAATGTGTGTGTGTGTTTTTTTAATAAAGGGCCAAATAGTAAATATCTTTTACTTTGCAGAACATACAGTCTCAAGTTGCAACCATGTCCCCTCTTTTGTGTGATACTGCAGCCACAGACAACACATGAACCAGTGGCAGGGGCATTTTTCAATACAACTTTACTTACCAACACGGACATTTAAATTCCACAGCATTTCATGTCATAGGATATTTTTTCTTCTGGATATTTTCAACCACTTGAAATATTAAAAATTTAAATATAAAACTCACTTATACTCATATTTAAACATCCTATTTAAATATAAAAACCATTTTCAGCTTCATACAAAAACTGCCAATGAGGGCTACACCTTGTCAATCCTTATAAGTCATGATATCTTTTATAGTTGTAAAAGAAACATAATATTGTTCCATATTTTTCTGCTGTTCCCTAGTTAAATTTCAAAAAAGTCAATATATGTTATAGGGGAAAAAAAGGTACTCTTCCCACAAAGGACAACTAATCATTTCTTACTTTTTCCTCTCATCTCAAAAATGCAATATAGTAATTTTTCTCAAGAAATAGTCATAGATTAAAAACTCTTCTTTGAGCCATTGTCTCCTAAAGTGTGAACTGAAGAACTCGAACTCCCCTAGATGTTAACGTGTTGTCCAAAAAAAAGTGGAGGGGGAGAGTCTATGGTATTTACCATTTCATTAGGTAAAGGTTCACTGAAGTAGCACTAAACATGTTTTCTTTTTACGGAATTTTAGGTTTTTCAGAGTTTTTAATATACTGTCAGTGGTGACTGTTCAAGAGGATGATGTAGTAGCAGTGGTTCTTACCCCACTAGCCACTGAGTTCTTCTTTCTTGAAATCTTCCAAGGAACTAATATTCTCAAATCTGGTACCTGCTACTCAAAGTGCTGTCCATGAACCAGCAGCAAAACTTGTTAAAAATAAAAACTCTCAGCCCTGGCCAGTTTGGCTCAGTGTACAGAGTATCAGCTGTGGAGTGAAGGGTCCAGGTTCAATTCTGGTCAAGGGCACATGCCCAGGTTGTGGCCTGGATCCCCTATAGCTGATTGATGATTCTCTCTCATCATTGATGTTTCTCTCTCTTTCCCTTCTTCTCTGAAATCAATAAAATATATTAAATAAATAAATAAATAAATAAATAAATAAATAAATAAATACAGACAGACAAACTTTCAGACCACACCCTAGAGCAGCCGTGGGCAAACTACGGCCCACAGGCCGGATCTGGCCTGTTCGGCTGTTCTATCCGGCCCGCGGAGCCGAAAGAGCGGAGGGTTCTCTTGCTCTCCCCTCCGCTCCTTCACCAGCAGCAGTGTTAACATGACAACGTCGGGAAACACGGCCACAGCTCCTTCTTCTGAGTCCAGTTTAAGAACCCATTGTGGCCCTCAAGTCAAAAAGTTTGCCCACCCCTGCCCTAGAGTCTCTAGGGCCTAGACCAGGGGTGGGCAAACTTTTTGACTCGAGGGCCACAATGGGTTCTTAAACTGGACCGGAGGGCCGGAACAAAAGCATGGATGGAGTGTTTGTGTGAACTAATATAAATTCAAAGTAAACATCATTACATAAAAGGGTACGGTCTTTTTTTTTTTTTAGTTTTATTCATTTCGAACGGGCAGGATCCAGCCCGCGGGCCGTAGTTTGCCCACAGCTGGCCTAGACCTACTGAATCATGCTCTTCATTTTAATATGACTCCCAGGGGTTTTGAATGCACATTAATTTTTAAAAACACCACTATAGGACAAAGCTTTGTAAATAATGCTTTAAGCTAAAAGAATAGCAGAGATGCAGAAGCTAAAATAAATCACACCATGAATTACTAGAAATGTTGGTTCCTATGAAGTAAAATCCATTTCTCTGGGTTAAATGAAGTAACTCAAACTAGTTATCTACATTTTTTACTTCCTTTCTCATCCCATTTGGATGTTTGCTTTGATTTCTCTTTGGTTTCTTTGGTGCTGGAGAGCGAGAGAGAGATGAGGCAATTGAAGAATGAACTCACAGAGGATGCAGTAATTGACTCCATGCTCTGAATGCCTTCAAAGCCTTTTAAAAAGTCATTCCGGAGCCAGAAATGTAAACTAGAAAGAAAAAAAAAAAGCCGTCATTCTTGTTTCTGATTCTTAATAGACACCCAAATCTTCATTCCCATAGTCTTCTAGTATAGCCATGATTCTCTCAAGGAGCAGCTGGCGTTCTGCATTCTCTTTATTACAAGGATGTCCCAGGTAAGAGCTCTAGCTCCTGGTCTTCACCACACACGGGTGGATTTAAGTAGGAGTAACAGCTAAAGCTGACTAAGTAGATTTCTGAGGAGCTCGTGTAAAATTTACAACGCAAGCTCTGCCTTCCAGATATTTATTTGTTTAAAACTCCCATGATCCATGTGCAAATAGTTTTCCTATATTTGTAAGTGCTTATTATGAATAACAGCTGTGACGTTTTTCTATCCTTCACTATTGGCAGATACTGTTTGGAAACCAAATGAGATTCCGAAATAGGTTCATATAAATGTTCACTGTGTACCACTCGTGCAGATCGCTCGGGAGCGTCTCTATTGATATTCTCAAGCTCCCCACCCCCTTCTTTGCCGTTACTGTTATTAAATGGCACCATATGAAAAGAAATATGTTCCTGGTTGTATTCTGCAATTATATCCCTCAATATCTCTCTCTCTCTCTCTCTCTCTCTCTCTCTCTCTCTCTCTCTCTCTCTCTCACTCTCTCACTCTCATCTCAGAAAGAGCAATCTGATTTTAAGAGGTAGACATGAGGCACAATTGAAAATAAGATTCACATCCTCTCTATTTGCAAAAAATCTCTTCAATTTCCAATTTGCTGGTCCCTTTGGTAAAACGGTTCCACAAATAAGATTAAAAAGTCATGAGACTCCCAGTGGGCTGGATCCTCATTTTCCTCAGAGAAAGCCATTGAGAGTATTCTGCATTAAAGAGATGTGTGGGCTGTGGAGCAGAACGAGCATCTGGGCCACATATGTAGTTAACATGGATGGATGTACACAATAAGAATATTTCTGCACTCACCGTGCAGTAGTGACACAGAAAAGGCCCTAACTCCAGCAATAATTTTCACACAACTCTAGTGCCATGGTAGCCGGTGAACAGTTGACCCTACTGTGGTCTATTGCAGAATACAGCAGGTCCTTGAACAATATCATTTCACTCAACGTCATTTCATTATAAAGTTGATGAGAGAAAAAAATCTATTCCGGGTGGGGGCCACTGTTTGTGTGGAGTTTGCATGTTCTCCCCATGTCTGTGCGGGTTTTCTCCGGGTACTCCAGTTTTCACCCACATCCTAAATGTGTGCATGTGAGGTGAACGGGCATGTCTAAATTGCCCCAGTCTGAGTGAGTGTGAGTGTGAGAGGCTCTGTGAGAGAAGGGTGTCCTGTCCGGGGTTGGGTCCCACCCTGAGCTGCTGATGGTGGCTCTAGCCACCCATGACACTGAACTGGAATAGGCAGTGTCTGATGCAAGTCCCTCAGCCAGGGACTTGGCCCCTCTGGACCGTGGAAATTGGAAGAATACATGGGTGGCTGCAGGTAGGTGGGATATGCTTTATTACAAACAAAGCAGCCAACAACTGGCTGGTCAGTGGCAACTTATATACATGCTCAAACCAAAGAGGCCTCCTGCCAATTAGTGACATCTGTGCTAAGTCAAATAAGCAGGTTATATAGGTTGTGCTTGTATAGTATGTATAGTGCTACTGCTGAGTCATTGTTCTCACGCATGCGTAGGGCAAAGGGGCTTTTAACATATAATACTGCTGTGTCATTGCCTACACACGTGTGTACAGTGAGTGGGCCTTTAACCTCTGGTGTACTCTGGTCAGGGCCCTCAGAGGCAGATTGGAAAATAATTATCTTGCTTGTTTTCATTAATCTTTCTTAAAGGTATGCATAGCTTATATTCATTTCAGTATTAAAAATGTGTTTGGGTCTTTATTTAGGAGTTCGGTGATGCTTCTGTGACCAGAAATAGGCTGTAGGAACTTAACTCTTAACAATTAGCTTGTGGTATAATTGGTTTCATTATACTGCCTTTCACTTCAAGTTACAATTTTCAAGAACCTATCCACAGCAGTGAGAACTTGCTGCACAACTTTATGTATTTCCAAATGGCTATTATATAATCTCACTATCACTTAAGTCCTTCATTTCTCCCCCACGGATCTGAGGTACCACTTTTATCATATACCAAACTAGAGGCCCAGCGCACAAAATTTGTGCGTGGGCATGGTCCCTAGGCCTGGCCTGCGATCAGGGCCATCTTCCCAGGCTGCTGGCAGCTGGCCCTACCCCCTGCCACCATCCATTCCTGGTTCCCCGGTTGCCATGGGGCGATTGGAGCCTGCTGGCTGGGGGAAAGGACCGAGGGGGTGGCCAGCAGGCCCAGATCAGGCCTACAGGCTGGGGGCAGCTCCTGCATTGAGCATTTGCCCCTTGGTGGTCAGTGTGCATCATAGCAACTGGTTGTTCTGCCGACTGGTCAATTTGCATATTACCCTTTTATTATATAGGATTCCTGTTGGTATTTTCAGTCTCTTTCATATGCCAGAATGACACAACTCTTAAAGCTTTCTCGCAAGTATCTGACAGATATAGTCTCCCCCTGACTGATCTTCATCTGGTGACTCTTGCTTATTTGTTCTCCCAAACAAACTTTAGAATTAGCTTGGTTAAGTTGAGGGAATAACAAAATTATGTGCTATTTTTTAGGGGGTGGAGATAGTGTTAAATTTACAAACTAACATCTATGTTTTGTTGAATGTTCTTTAAATACATTAAACCAGTGGTTCTCAACCTTCCTGATGCCGCGACCTTTTAATACAGTTCCTCATGTTGTGGTGACCCCCAGCCATAAAATTATTTTTGTTGCTACTTCATAACTGTAATTTTGCTACTATTATGAATCGTAATGTAAATATCTGATATGCAGGATGTATTTTCATTGTTACAAATTGAACATAATTAAAGCATAGTGATTAATCACAAAAACAATATATAATTATACATGTGATTTTCAATGGTCTTAGGCACCCCTGTGAAAGGGACGTCAACCCCCAAAGGGGTCGCGACCCACAGGTTGAGAACCACTGCATTAAACAAATGTCTTTACATTTTTTCCAAGTATACTTATGTCTATTATCAGGAGTGTTTCCTCAAATGGGTCTTCTTAGTTTTTTGTAGCATTTATTCCTAAATATTTTTCCTTTGTTGTTACCATTTTAATAGGTCTTTTTCTTCAGTTATATTAGGTATTTATATGAATGAAGGCTATTCTTTTCAGTATATGTATTGAACATTAATTATCCTCCTAAACTATTTTATTGTATATAGTGGTTTTTCAGCTAAATTTCTTGAGTTTTCCAGGTATATAATAATATCATCTGCAAATAGTATAGCTCTGAATTCATTCTCCTTTACAATTTTTCTACCTGTCTCTTATATATCTTTCTTTTATACAACTCTATTATATAATTTTTACATAGTATTATATAAAATAATAATATTATAACTTTATATATATAACTGTGTTACCTAATATGCCAGGTCATTGTTGAATAGTAATGATGGTGGGCATCTTTGTCTTGACTCAGACTTTAGGAAATATCCCCAGCATTTTTTCTTTAAGTTTAGATGTTGACTTTTGGGCTAAGAATTATTTATTTTATTAAGTTAATGAAGTATCTACTACTCCCTTTGGTACTGAGTGTTGTTAAGTGCTTAATTTTTTTAAATGCCTTTTCAGAATCTGTGGAAATGTTTATGATTTTTCTCCTTAGATTTATAATATGATGAATAATATTAACCTATTTCCTAATATTGAACATTCTTGCATTTCTGGCATAAATATCCTATAGTTGTACATGATTTTTTAAATTAACAGTTGGATTCCATTAGCTAATATTTTATTATTTTGCAGTAGTATTTATAAGTGAGCTTGTTCTATAGATTCATTTTTGCACAATCTTTGCCCAGATCCATTACTTCATATAGGGTTAGCAAAAACAATTATAATTCTATAGTTTATTTATCAATCACTGAATGTATTCATTATTAGATGGAATACTTCTATAAGGAAAAATCTTCCTTAATAATCTGTTAGTTACACTGAGGACTAGCTTTACTGAAAATGCAGGTTAAATGCTCCATTTACCATTTTAAAGAATAATAAGTTGGTTTCCCAGTATTCTAAAAAAAAAATAGCAAATGAGGTTCTATGGATTTCCTTCAGTATTTCTGTGAACTCATGAATTTTTAACATGCTTGCTGTGTTTTAACCATTGCCATTTTTACTTTTATTGATAATCAAATTGTCCTGTGTGAGCCAGTGGAAGTCTCCTAAGCTTAACTTCAGAGTCTTTGATGGTGTCTCTGATTGCTTGTGTGTGAAGATTTTCAGATTCATCTTGTACCTTCTCTCTTAGGCCAGAACAGCCAAATCTTCACACTTGCCCTCAGTCACTGAATCTGCTCCCACAAAAAAGGCATGAACTTGAGCAAGGCTGCTCAGCTCAGGCTGAACCCTCAGAACTGGCAGTTGGGTCTTCAGTCCTTCCTGGAAGGAGAACTGGGTAAAGCATCCCTCTATTCCTGCACATGTACACATTTAGTCATCTGAGTGAGGCCACCAAGGGAATAGCCAAAAAGACCAAACAGGTAGAAGAAAACCAGGACAGCACCATTCTACTGAAATCGTTCTCTTTTTCCCACCACTGTCTCCTCTGCACCTAGAACAATGCCTGGCCCATAGAAAGAACTGAGTATTTAACTGTTTATTAAGTAAATGAATGGCTAAATGTTTCAAATTCTATAAAAAGCCCAGATAAATTGTGGGATAGTATTCATTTGCTTTGTCAAAAAAAAATAGAGAATGGCAATCATGGTGATAGTAGGGCAGAAGCTGCTGCAGGGTGAGCAGTGCATGGTGGGGGTGCAGTGATGAGAGGCCGGCAGTGTCTGCTTTGGAAGCAGCTTGACTAAAGATGAGAGGCCTAATGGTGGTTAGAAAGGTGGGGAGGCAAGGAAATGTTCTTAGTTTAGGTTTTTTGTTGGTTTTGTTTGTTTAGCTGTTTCTTACATTGGAAAAAACCTGAGGATATTTATAGGCTGAGGGGAAAAAGCAAGGGGATGGATGGGGGGATATTCTTACATACTAGAGAGGGTAGGATTTCTGAAGCAAGACTCCTGAGGAGGCAAAAGCTGTTAAGATTCATAACACAGGTAGATTGATCAGAGCAGAAGGAAGGCCAAGGTTTCTACTGAGATAGGAGGAATAAGAGGTAAGCATGGTGAACATTAAGTTCTCTAGTAAATTATAAGAATGATAAATTCAGAGCTAGGTGTCAGGTAATATTAATAGTCTTTTATATACACTAATACTGGTTGGTATCTCTGTGCCTTTTTTCTAATGTTTGTAAGGAATTTGTATTCATTATATTTTATTATATAGTTATATATTGAGACAAATTAGAATTAAAACAAAACCCCTTTTCTAAAAGCATCATGGTAGATCAGCGAGAAGACTGAACCAGGAATCAAAAAGATCCAGGTTCTAGTCTCTGCAGTACCATATATCTGGGTGCATAGAAATAATTAGCCTTATGGTTTAGACACATTCACAAGACATTTAGGAGATATAATCAAGAACACATGTTGATTAGACATAAAGTGTGGGAAGGGAGAAGAAAGAATCAATAATGACTGCCAAGGTTGATGCGTGGTAGAAACACTGAAGAGAAAAATAATAATACTGGATTATTTGGATCTGTTGAGATACTATATATATACACATACATATATATTCAATCTATATGTAAATTGAACACATTCTATAAAAGACATTACTGTTAAGAAACTAATATATAGCATTCACTGAAAATATGGAATGTATAGAACAAAACAATAATTAACTAAAATGGGGACCCAAACTAGTACAGTCTTACAGCAGGTGAAGTAAAAGAAAAATCAAATAATCTTACTGTTCACTTAAAAGAGATGGCAAGAAGAGATATTGAGGGTTTTTAGCAATTTAAACTTTCCTATATTCTTATTTATCCTGAGGTGTCATTGGTCTTGTTATTTAACTTACCCATTATTTCTTCTATAACAATTACATCACAGTAAGAGTAGATACATACAACCCTGGAGTACTGTAGATTACCGAAATGTTAGTTGCTTTAAACAAAAAGAATTATCAAATCGAGTCAGTTTCTGGATTGCTGTTCTTCTGGGCACTGGTTCATGCTTCAGAGCTGTCAAAGGGTCTTGTCACTCCCAGGCTCCTGTGACACATAGGACTAATTGTGTGCAGCCCAAGGCGTTGCCTGTCCCACTTTCAAAGGCATCAAGACAAGCATCTTCTGAATTCTCTGATCTCTCTAATTCGTCTATATTAGTGGCACAATGATGGAGTTTTCAATTCCTTTGTTTTATGTTGGCAATTCCCACTCATCTGCTGGGTTGTAATCAAGTATTCACTCTACCCACAGATGATACAGATTATTTTAGACCATCTATCCTAGTGAGTTTCAGATGCAGTTTTAAGCTATTCATATTCTGGATAACTTTCTTTAAAGAGCATAAAAATAATCTTGATCTTTGGTCCTAACCTCTCAAAAGTCCAGATATATGAAGTCTTTCCAAATTTCCCCAAGCCACCTTCCAAATCCCAGAGAACTCATTTGAATGACTCCTTTATTATAGCTTCTGCCGCCTGATACTGCTTACGTTGTCTACGGTTTACCCTGTCTTTGTAAGGAGACTGAAGACTTCTGAGGGCAGAAACTGTCTCATACCTTTTTAATATTTCCTGTGCATAGCATAATATTCTATATATTTTAATATATGTAATCAAATATTCACTGATTGTATAATGAGGTAGCATAGCTTCATGGTTAAGAGAAGCGCCTCTGGAAGTAAGCTGCCTGGTGTGAAATGCCAGATCTGCTTCTTAGGAGCTCTGTGACTTCGGACAAGTTCTCTAGCATCCCTGCTCCTCCGTTTCCTCATCTATTGACTATGGATAATAATGTGCCTATTCACAAGATAGTTAGAGGAAGGAACCAGTTAGTGTATGTCAATTATTGAGATCAAATGCTTGCCATATAGAAAGTACCATATAAATTTTGCTTGATCTCTATTTAGCACTTTGGAGCTTAATTTATTCAATAATGTGACAACTAAATAATGGGCACTGGTTCATGCATAAAATATACATCAACAGGTGTTTCCTCTAGAAAAATAAAACCAGGAGCACCATCCCCACTTTTATTTCCTTAGAGTTAGTTACAACTGTCCCCAAGACCTCTCTGAACTGACTAACATTAATGCTGGATCAACAGGATAGTCTGATGAGCTGTCTGTTGACACATTAGGTGACAAAGTCAGGGCGGTATTCACCAAAAGAATACCATTTTAAAGAAAGCAACCTAACCAGGGTAGAGTCTCCATATACTAATGTGCGTACCAAAGCAGTGCCCGAACGCTACGATGACACACTTTGCAGACTTTCAAGTACTCCTGGAATATGGCAGATCAATGGGATTATTGTAGGAAAGGGAGGATAAAAAGAAAGAAAGGAGGTAAAGAAGGGCAAAGAATGGCAAGAACTGTAAGAGAGCATGCTGGAATACTGTAGAGGTAAAAATAATGTTTTTTTCTCTCACTCCCCATAACATCCAAAAGAAAAGATAATATTTAGAGGTTGGAATATAAGAGCATTAAAGAAGGAAAATGATAAGTTACGAAATAATGGCTCATTAAGTTGTTCAGGACTATACTGTAACTAAGGGAGAAATGCCAGAAGAATTTTAACTAACTGAAGGGATCTGCCACATGGAGAGAGGAACAGGAAATTGAGTTTCTGAGCAAGTGCATTCCAAGTTTGCTGGAGGAGGCTGCTAGCAAGGGGATTCCTAGAGTGCTCATTTGGTCAGTGTCAGCTAACCTGGTCCCAAGCCCTATGCTCACCTTCTAACTCCTCCAGGTAAGAGTAATGGTCAGTCGTTGGTCTTCCTAAATCCAGGCCAGTGTGTGTTACAGATAGAGGTACTTTAGGACATGAGGACAGCAAAATCACAGCTCAGTGTGGGTTCCAAACATATAGAGCATGTACCTCCATGCTAACAACTCTAGAACAATCACCTGGAAATGCATGTGTGCACACAAAAGGCCGAGAGGAAATTTACCAAAATGTTAATAGAGGTCATCTCTACATAATGGTGGGATTACAGATGATTTGGGGTTTCTTCTTTATAATTTATTTATATTTCAGAAAATTTATATTGTAAAAAAAAGAATATTTGTTATTTTAATGAATAACCCAGAAAAGAAAGAAGATTAAAATATAATTGACTGTAAGTTTAGGGTTATTTCCCTCAACAGTCTTTGCCTCTGAATCATTAAAAGTCTAAGTTCTCACCAAGAAAAGTAGAAGGACAAATCAAAATTCACTCAAATAATATGCTTTCATTATTTTTTTAAGTTTTTTTTCAGTGCTTTTGTTTTCTTTGTTAACCATTTTAGTCATGTTCTAATTAGGCCAGTAACTCAGAGCTCTTGGCTTATTAGCATGGTCCACCTGGCCCAGGTTAAAAATTGTAAAAAATTCTTAGTTATCAGCACTGGTTTGAAATAAATTGAGTTGGATTTTTGAGAGAACAGAGAAGAAAAGTCAAATTCCCCAGGTAGATGAAAAAGATATCTAACAAAAGATTGCTTTTTGATTTAAATACTATGCATTTTCTGTAGGTGATAGAAAGTAAATATTGAGGGGAATGGCCCCTAAATAAGAAAATAATTAAATTAATATTTAAAATAGGAGAAATGGAAGATGGCGGCGGTATAGGCAGACGCGTCCCAGGTCGTGTCCCTGAGCAAATGGAGTGAGCAGCTGAAACTAGTAACATCCACCCCGAATTGGCGAAATTCCTCAGCTGGCGAGACAGTTTACAGCCGGGAAGAGCAGAACTCCCCTGGAAAGGTAAAAAAACCAGGGATTTGGGCAGGAAAGTTTGCCAGACCTCTGAGCCCAGAGAGTCGGAGGGAGACCGCGTGGCAGAAAGCCGCGTCCCTTGGGACAGGCACAGCCCCTAACAGGGGAAAGGAGAACCGCGGGATTCCTGGCGCTGCCGGGGGAATTGAGAGCTCGGTCTGTGATCACAGAGGACTGAGCCTAAAGGGGGCAGCCTGAAGAGCTGATCAGACCATGCAGTCCCGGTAAGAGAAGAAGCTTACAGAAACCAAGCCTTCCCCGTTTCCGCGGCTGGCGTTTGTTTGTTTGTTTTCACTGAACCCTGTTCATGGGACATTTCGGATACAGACACTCACCTGTGCTGAAGAGAGGGAGAGTGTGCGGAGGAGTGGAATCTGGGGAGAGACTGAGGAGAGAAGGGGGGCCGGGAGAGGTGGCAGCGAATTGAGTGCTGAGACACCCCTGAGCCCACGTCTGAGGCAGCCATTCTCTCCGGAGAGTGAGACTCCTCCCCCCAGCCCCCAGGCAAGGAGCACAGCCACACCCAGATTCCACCCTGTAGGAGATCAAGGATTAAAATAACCTGATCAGTCCCTGGGAGTTAACAGGGTCTGGCCTATAGAGGGATTTTCAATCCCAGCAACAACACAGCACTGGTAACTCTTACGCAGCCAGCTCTGGGCAGTGAACTTCCACTGGACAGAGAGGCCCTGTAGCCTCAGAGGCCAACCCCAGAACACTGCCACCCAGAGGCTGACCCACAAACTGACTCTTTGCTAAATACAAAATAAGGCAGTCTGGGAAACAAATGCGGCTTGCTTTAAAATAAGAACTGTGGTTTACAACACAGAGGAACAGTGTATCGCAGGGAAACTCAACACTCTCCTGAATACCTGGCAGGTCTAAGGCGAGCCACACTGAAGAATAGAAGAACCGAAGGACCTTCACTACTGCAATATTTTTTTTTCTTTCTTTTTTCACCTTTTAACTAAGAAACCAATTTTTTTTTCTTTTTTTTTTTCTTTTTTTTTTTTTCTTTTCCTCTTCTTCTTCTTTTTTTTTTTTTTCTTCTTTTTTCCATCACCTGATTTTACCCTTTTAATTACTACCTTCTTATTTTTAACCAGTATTATTACTGCTACCATTTTACCATTTTTTTTAAAGTGCCATTTTATTTTCTCTTTATTTTATTTTGGGATTAGTGTTCTCCATTCTATTTTCATCGTTATATTATTGGTTGTTTCTAGTTTGCATTTATCTCCAGGGAGCTGTTGCTGGAATTTGTTGGGATTAATGGCTGTTCTATAGGAGCATTCTCCTCATATAAAAAGTCTCTTCCCCTCTTCCACTTCATTCTCTCTTTTCGCTCTTTTTTTTTCTTTTCCTTTCTTTTCTCACTTTTACTTTCCCCCCTCCTTTTTCCCACTTTCATTTTTGCACTCCTTTTTTTGGTCCCTAATTTTCTTTTCTTTTTTCTCTTTTCTCTTTTTCTCTTCCTTCTTCCTTATCCCCTAATTCTCTTAATTCAGGTGGTCACCTTTATTTGGGGTTATTAATATCGTGAATATATTTGTGTATAGTGCCTGGTACGTGGTGCCTTGTTGTGTTGTATTTTGTGCCTTTAAATCAACACAGCAGATCCAAGCAACAGCAACCTCCTGAGCACCACACCCTCTGCTGAGGAACAGCAGCTGTACGTGAAACCTCGCCCCACCAGCCAGAAGAGCCACCACAGCTGTGAACAGCACCCACCAGAGGAGTTGCTGCCAACTGAAGAGCAGCTGCTACCGCAACCGCCCGAAGAGGAACCGCAGACCAAGGAGTCACTGCCACCAAGGGAGCAGCCACTGAACGACTCAACGTCTAGATATGTCAGTGAGATCAAACATGGGTAGACAAAGAAACCCCCAAAGGAAAGAGAAGGAGGACTCTCCAGAAAAGCACCTAAGTAATACAGAGGCATGCAACATGACAGAAAAAGAATTCAGAATAAGGGTCCTAGAGTGCATAAACCGGATGGAGGAAAAAATCGACAACCTCAGCAAGAAGCAAGAAGAAACAGATGAAAAAATCGATAACATATGGAAGAAGCTAGAAGAAACAGATGAAAAAATAAACAACTTAAGTAAGACCCAAGAAGATATGAAGAGTGATATAGCTGCAATGAAAAACTCCATTGAAAGTATCAACAGTAGACTAGGAGAAGCGGAGGACCGAATTAGTGATTTAGAAGACAAGGAAGCAAAACACACCCAAAATGTACTGCAATTGGAGAAAAAAATGAAAAGACAGGAGGAGAGCCTAAGGGAGCTTTGGGACAACATGAAACGAAACAACATACGAATAATAGGGGTACCAGAACAACAGAAGGATGAACAAGGATTAGAAAACCTATTAGAAGAAATAATATCAGAAAACTTCCCTGAGGTGGGGAAGAAAAAAGTCACACAAGCCCAGAGAGTCCCAAACAAGGTGAACCCAAAAAGACCCACACCAAGACACATCATAATTACCATGGCAAATGTTCAGGACAAAGAGAGAATCTTACAGGCTGCAAGAGAGAGACGGAAAGTTACATACAAGGGATCTCCCATTAGATTGTCAAATGATTTCTCAACAGAAACACATCAGGCCAGAAAGGAATGGACAGAAATTTACAAAGTGATGCAAAGCAAAGGACTGAATCCAAGAATACTCTATCCAGCAAGGCTATCATTCAAACTTGAAGGGGAAATAAGAAGCTTCACAGACAAAAAAAGGCTAAGGGAGTTTATCACCACCAAGCCAGCAATGCAAGGAATGCTAAAGGGACTGGTATAAAAATAAGAAATGAAAAGCTCAGAAAGAAAACAGCCACACAAAAACAGAAATGCCTACAAACAAGTACCTTTCAATAATAACTTTAAACGTAAACGGACTAAATGCTCCAAACAAAAGACATCGAGTGGCTGAATGGATAAAAAAACATGACCCATACATCTGCTGTCTACAAGAAACCCACCTCATTAGAAGGGACTCACACAGACTGAAAGTGAAAGGATGGAAAAATATCTTTCAGGCAAATGGAAAGGAAAAGAAAGCTGGGGTAGCAATACTTATATCGGACAAAATAGACCTCAAAGTGAAGGCCATAACAAGAGATAAGGAAGGCCACTTCATAATACTAAAGGGATCAATACAACAAGAAGATATAATCCTGGTAAACATATATGCACCCAATGCAGGAGCACCCAAATTCATAAAAAAACTCCTGGAAGATATCAAAGGAGACATCGACAACAATACAATCATAGTTGGGGACTTTAATACACCACTGACAGCACTGGATAAGTCCTCTAGACAAATAATCAGCAAAGATACAGCAATCCTAAATGACTCACTAGATCAGATGGACTTAATAGACATCTTCAGAACACTTCACCCGAAAGCCAGGGAATATACATTCTACTCAAATGCTCATAGGACATATTCAAAAATAGACCACATATTGGGTCACAAGCAAAGTATCCCCAAATTCAAGAAAATTGAAATCATAAAAAGCGTCTTCGCAGACCACGATGGCATAATATTAGAAATAAACTACAATAAAAACAACCCAAAATACTCAAACACCTGGAAGCTGAATAGCATGCTATTAAATATTGATTGGGTTACCAATGAAATCAAAGAAGAAATTCGAAACATCCTGGAAACTAATGACAATGAAAACACAACAATCCAAAACCTATGGGACACAATGAAAGCAATCCTGAGAGGGAAGTTTATAGCTCTACAGGCCTATCTCAACAAACAAGAAAAAATGGTAGTAAATCATCTAACTCTACAACTCAAAGAATTAGAAAGAGAGCAACAAGAAAACCCCAGAGTGAGCAGAAGGAAGGAGATAATAAAGATTAGAGCAGAAATAAATGACATAGAGACCAAAAAACAATACAGAAAATCAATGAAACCAAGAGCTGGTTCTTTGAAAGGATAAATTAATATTTAAAATAAATATAAAATAAGATATTAAGTAACCCTAAGATAATTTCTAACCTGAAAAATCATTAGGAACTTAACAGCTTGATAGTTGTCATTAATAAAAGATTCCAGTCTTTATGAATAGTTTACACTTTTTAAATATCATCTTATAGAGTGAGTACAGTGGGTAATTTCCAACTACATTAAATCTCTTAGAGTTATCAGTATTTGAGGGCCTTTTTTATTATTGTTGTTACCTTTGTTTAGTTTTTTGCTCCAGTTTATATGAAATATAAGTTAAATTAGTTCTTCAATGATTCTCAAAAGGAGCCTCCTTCAGGGGAGAAAGAGGGTAAGACCTAATCATCTTCTCCTTGTATTGCTGTGATAAGATTTATATTTAGACCAGGTGTATTTTAAGTCTAACTTTATTTAAAGGTGAATGCAGATCGCTTTAGCAAGCCATGAATCAACCCTGGGTGCCTTCTTTTTGAATTTTCATTTACACTGTTCATTTTGCCTGTGAAATGTCAGAGTAAGAAAAAGCCCAAGGCTCACACCAACCAAGGGAGGACAGGTAGGTTAGGAGATCCAAATTGGAGGTCTTAGGGGGCAGACGAGGTCCCCAAAGGCAAGGAGGGAGATGGTGGAAAGGGCTAGCAGTAGCAGAGAAGAGTCTGTCCAGTGTCTGCTCCCCTTACTCTCAGAACAGGGAGTTTTAGAATATAAATTATGACATGGATTAAAAATGCTATTTATAAACTGTTGGTCAGATAATCCTTAAAAAAATAATCAAAAAAATGTATTTTCTTTGAGAAACCAAGGAAAACAGAACAATTGTAAAGTTGCCATGAAACACTGACTATAAAATCTGTTGTGAGGGCTCTGAAATGTTTGCTTCGTGGTGTTACCCGATCATTGTTTTCACAGGTCCTTAGTCCTCTTTGCTGTGAGTCCAGTTCCCACCTCCGAAAGAGATAACCAGCCCTGAGGGTCTCATAGTAGAGGCCAGCGGGGAGCACCATGCCCCATACCCTGAGGCAAGGATGGCTACCTGGAAAGTAGACATGCCCACCCCAGCCTGCATGCTGTCACCTGACCCGGTTTCTCTCCTCTTTTCAAACAGATTTCAGGTTTCTCTGTCTGGGTCTCAGTTTCTTTAAACTCACACTAGCACTTCAGCAAACTGTCATATCTTTATATCACTTTTAAAATGTAGAGTTTTCAAGCACTTTTTTTTTCTTTAAGAAGTGCATGTATTGAAAGAGCTATATAACTTTGCCCAGTAATAAATAACTCGTTGGGAGAAAAATGCTTAAGATGAATATTCTGCAAAACTCCAGAATTATTGTGAAATCACATTTTCTCTACCATTTTCAGAGCCCATTTGATTTATCCTAGCTTGGCATATTAGAGCAGACATGGGGATACAAACAGCCTGATAGTTAAAATTTTGTCTGCATATGAATCTCCTCTGGCTTCCTCCTCTGCCAGGAAAATTTCTCCTGTTGTCAGTCAACTGATCCTAATATCATCTTGGAACAGAGCAAACATTTTCAAGTGCAAAGCAAAAGTCCTCCCCCAGCCCTGGAGAGAAAACTTTCTTTTCCTTGAGCAGTGGATGTCTTTAAGAGAGATGACTTCAGTGGTTCAGTCAAATGATAGAGGACACAGTTAGCTCCATATAAAGGAAAATGTCTGAATGCCAGTACCATTGATTTCAAGTAATTATCCAATTATTTGGAAACCATTGTGTAAGAATAGAATCTGAGTTCCTAAGTTGCAGAGGGGACAAATCCCTCTTCAGTGACAGCAGAGATGTAGTTTTTGAATTTTTTATTATTATTTTGGAAAAAATTCTGTATTAGTATGAATTTTGAAATATATTTATCAACTGAGAAAGGAACTCAGAACTCCGGACCATGAATCACATTGCTTTAATTAACTGATGGTTTCCAATTCCTTTTAGAGTTATGGTCAGAATGAGTTACTCTGAACCTAAAGAAGAAAACAAAGACACAGCTTTATTGCAAACATTAGTAAAGGGTCTTGTTTTAAGGTAGACAAAGCAAGTCTTCTTCAGACAGCCTTATGGTAATTGAACCAGAGACTGAGCTTATTTCAACTATTATCCCAGCACACATTAATTTAACTATTGGCTAAACATAAATTGTTAACATGACAGAAAATAGTCACCAGGGAGAATACTCACAAGTCAGAGCACAGTAGTGATGGTCACTGAAAGGATATATAAACACACAGACACAAAACAAAACAACAAAAACCCCTAGTATGTTAGAATGTCTGTAAAGGTCTTCACTGATCTTTTATTTTTAGATAAGTAAAATGTGTGTTAGGGATGACTCATGGGGTCCATAGGAAAGTGGTGAAGATCTAGTGGGGGAGAGGGAGAAATCTAGGGAATAGGAATTTGGGGGAGAAAGAAAGTTCTTTTTGAGCTTTTAAAGTTTTCATTATTGAGCTAAAAGGGATAAAATGTTTTGGATCAATTTAAATAAAGCAAGTGAAAGGTGCTCAAAATGAGAATACAGAATTACTTTATTTCAGAAGGTAGTGCCTTGTTTAAAAGGTGTTTGGGCAATAGCTATGTTAGGAAGGATGTTTTTGAGGAACAGAACCAATAGGAGATATAATTATATATCTAATATCTTTATCTGTATTTATATCTATACTAGAGGCCCGACGCATGAAATTCATGCTGGGCGGGGGAGGGTGTCCCTCAACCTGACCTGAACCCTCTCGCAATCCAGGACTCTTGGGTAGGGTCCCTAGGCCTGGCTGGTGATCAGGGCCTATGGGGGCTTTCCTTCCCCTGGATGCTGGCAGCTGGCCCTGCCCCCACCACTGCCACTGCTAGCCATCTGTGTGGCGCTGCCCCCCCCCCCCCCCACGATCGCCTCCCTCTGCGGGCAACAGGCTTGGGGTAAGAACCCTTGGCAGGCCTGGTGCCAGTGTGTGTCATAGCGTGGTCATCTGGAAGGTCATCCAGACAGTCATTCTGCTGTTCAGTTGTTTGGTCAATTTGCATATTACGCTTTTATTATTATAGATATCAAGAGAAAGATTGAGATTTTAAGGAATTGACTCACATGGTTGTGGGGGTTGGAAAGTCTGAAATCAATAGGGCAGGCCAACACTGAAAATTCAGGTAAAAGTTCATATTTCAGTCTTAAGGCAGAATTGCTTTTTCCTTAGGGAACCTCAGTCTTTTGCTCTTGAAGCATTCAACTGATTAGATGAGGCTCACTCACATTATGGAGAGTAATCTGCTTTAGTCAGGTCTACTGACTGTGACTGTTAATCACATCTAAAAGCTTCCTTCATAACAATACCTAGACTGGTGTTTGGCCTAAGAACTAGGCAGCATAGCCTAACCAAATTGACCCATCGCAAACAGCTTTAGAGGCTACCCTTAATTTTGTACACTTTAGTTTCCCATAGTGTCTAGGAAGAATGAGATGAAGTATTAAGTATTAACTAGACTGTCAAATTGTATGTGTGTTTCTGATATTTTGGAGTTTGGTGTGCATCTGTGTGTCTGTGTGTTAAATTTTGCGCCATATGCTCAATATTATTGGTGTGTGCTGCTAACTTACATTTCAAAACAAGTATATGCTGCCACAGCATTTCTCCTGCAAATGTCCAAAGGAATGTAATCTGTACATTTCAAATACTGCAGTTAAATATACTTCCAACAATAACATTTAATAAAACTTCACTTCAGATTCTGAATCATCTGGCTAATATCTTTGAGGGTGAAGGCCTTAAACATAAAAGAAATAAATGGTCCATTAGGATACATGACTTCAGTAATCTACTAGTAGACATGGATCTTTTATCCTTTGTGTTAACACTAGCAAGATAAAAAAAAAATGTGATAAATATATGATAAACTTTATTCAAACCATTTGCTTTGATTTTCAAAAGTGGATGCTTTGTTTTTGTTTCATTTTATGGTTTTGCTTATGTTTATGTTTGCAGAGTGAGTCATTCATTTGGTTGGTTGGGTGATTGGTTGGTTTGTGGACTCAGATTAAATACTTTATTTGTCAAGACTAGAAAAAAAAAGATCTATGAATACAAATGGAAATTTATTAAATGAGTTTGAAGAAAATGATCACAGATTTTAGTTGGTTTTAAAGAACATACATCTCTTAATAAGCATGAACAATTTCACTAGCTTCTGTAAAATAAAACATTTTTCTCTCTCTAATATTTGCCTTTCTA
The DNA here is from genome assembly GCF_014108235.1 of Myotis myotis. Taxonomy (NCBI): domain Eukaryota; kingdom Metazoa; phylum Chordata; class Mammalia; order Chiroptera; family Vespertilionidae; genus Myotis; species Myotis myotis. The sequence continues at coordinate 154,089,456 of NW_023416313.1, read as the reverse complement.
TTGAAATTGGATGACAAATAGCACATAAAGGAAAATCATCAAGAACAATCGTAATATATACATTTTAAGTAAGCCACAGTATCTAATTTGCTATTTAAGAAATGGAAATAAGTAGTTTAACAAAAAATAGTACCAAAAGAACAAAGTAATAGGTTTAAATCATTGAAATGATTAATAAAACTAATCATGTTAGCAATTTAAATAGCTATTTAACTTTTGTAGCATATATTTAAATCTCTTTTATAGTTATTCAGGATTATATCCATCCCTGGTGTAGTCAAAGCCCACAAAGGAAAGCAAACATTGTCTTTATTTACTAAGTTTGTAAATACTTGTTTTACTTGACAATACATACAAAGAAGATTCCAGTTTTACCCTTAAGGATTATTTGTTCTCTTTATATTTAAGCAGTCTCTTTTTTGTTGTTGTTTAGAAATTTTTCTGTAGCAGCTATAAAAATTACCACAAATTTAGTGGTTTAAAACAACACAAGTTTCTTTTAGTCCAGTCCTATAGGTAAGAAATCTGAAATGGATCTTACTAGATTAGAATCAACAGGCCAGCATTCCTTCTGTAGGGAAGAATCTGTTTCCTTTGCCTTTTCCAACTCCTTGAGACATCTGCATTCCTTGGCTCAGAGCCCCATTTCTTTATCTCCGTCCAGCAATACCATGCTGAGATCTCCTCACAGTTCCGACTATCTGGATCTCTCTCTTCCGCACATATAAGGATGCACGTGATTAGTTAGATTCGTCCCACCTGGAGAATCAGGGTAATCTCCTCCTCTCAAAGTCAGTTGATTAGCAACCTTACGTCATCAGCAGTGATAATTCCTACTTACCATGTAACCTAATATATTCACAAGTTCCAGGTTTTAGGACACCTGGAACGCCAATCATTGTGGGAGTCATCATTCTGCCTGTAAGTTCATAATCCTTGCAACTAGGTGATGGGCACATAAACCTTCGTTGTATCAACCTGTCCATTTTTATAGGTTTTAACTTTTCCAAAATAAAAAGGTAAAACAAATAAATTTAGGATTCTATATGACCTAAAGAACTGTGTCTAGAAAAGTTAATATTCCAAGTTCAGTTACAACTTCATTAGTATTCATCCTTTTAGGAAATTTCCATATTTATTTCCAGGGAGCTAGCTGAAAAAAGAAAAAATAATGCAACAATTTTTACACTTAAAAATATAAAAACAGGCATATATTTTGCCTCCAGCAAACAGCCATTCTTCATTTTCCATGCCAAAAATAAGTTTAAAACAATTTTTTTAAATACTTATTACTTAAAACTTTTAGGTTTGGAAAGCTCTTCCATATCATTTGGTCCAGGCACTCTCTGACACATGACTTTCTTGGCAAATGATCATCCACACTTCTATTGAACATCTCCAAGGATGAGGGTGGGAGGTCAAACCCTCTGATGTAGTCTGTTTCATCTTTGGACAACTATGACTATTAAGATTTTGTTCTGCATAACAACCTACAAATGTGTGAAAGTAATTTGTATGTCACTCTGAGGCAAAATACCTTTAGTTTCTCTAGGCATCAATGGCAACCTGAAACTGGTAAAGAATGAAAACTGTGTCCCTATAGAACATTCTATTGTAGGTAAACTTGTTGATTTGATTTAAATGAAAATTCCTCAACAATATACTTACCTAACAAATTGAATCATAATACATTGGAAAATCTAGGTATTTTTACTCATGGCTCTACTCCGAAAGCCAACCTCACAGATTTTCTGAGATTCTTACCTTCATTAGAAAGGATATTCAACCGGGTGGTAAGTTACCATTGTTGCCCTTGGTTAGTCCTGGACATATTTTCCTGTACACCTATGAGCTGTAAGCATAGATCATTTAGGGAGATCAGAGGAGCCCAAACTTATTCAATTGACCTGAAGTGTTTTCAACCTTCACTATACAGTGAAGGTTTTTTATTAACTTTTGCCTTTGTGGACAGGAATTGGTTATGTCCCAGGAAACATGAACTCAACATAGACCACTCTTCTCACCCTGTCCCAATTAATGTTTCACAAAAACAGAGTTAGGTTATTTAAACTAGGTTTGGCCTTGGTCAGGGTGATCCTTTCAACAGCACTTAATTCTTCCATAGCTTGTGTTCTGGCCCCTTTTCTTTTGAACTTGCTTTTAAACAATCTCATAAGCATGTCTGGATAGACTCAATTAAAACTCTCTTATAATTATAATACAGACTGTTTGACTGATGTGATTAAGTCTTGCAAACTCAGAAGAGCCTTAACAGGCAACTCCTCCAGCTAACTAATCACTGTCAAAAGGAAGGACTGTATGTCAACCACTCTAAAACCAGAGTTTTTATATTTGTGAAGTGTCTGCATCTTTTACTAGGTTTAAAAATAACAAGCCAACCAGCAGGTTTACTTATTCATTTGTGCTGGTTTAGATGTCATGAATAAGTGATCTTGGCAAATATTTAGGCAGTAGAACTATTACAGACAGACATTCCATGAGTGCTTTATTAAGACTGTGTTTTGACAAAGGAGGCATTTGGTTATACCTCCTTTAAAAATTATTTTCACTTGAAAATAATTTTTAAAGGAGGTATAACCAAATGCCTCCTTTAAAAATTATTTTCAAGTGAAAATCACATCCACTATGCTGTAAGAAATAGAATGTGGGGAAGTCTACCACCCATCTCTCCATCTGATTAAATGATTTCAAAATTCTTATTTTGAAAAATCATGGCCTTTCCAGCGGGTACAATTTCAACTCACTCAGAGAATAGGTTGACTTTCTCTCAATTGGTTCGTTAACTTCTGCACAAAGATGTAAAATATATCCAGGGTCTGTCAAGATTCATCAATGTCTAATCAACTACCCTTATTCCTAACTCTATTATATCCTCTCCTTTATCTTTTCTCTTTGTTCACTATCATCTTTACTCATTCTATATATGATTTTTGTGTGATGCTTAAAATCCTTTAAGTAAATTTTATATATATATATATATATATATATCTAGCAACCGAATGGCAAAATGACCAGAACGACCAACCGACCAGTTACTATGACATGCATTGACCACCAGGGCACAGACTCTCAAAGCAGGAGCTTCCCCCTGGTGGTCAGTGTGCTTCCACAGTGGAAGTGCTGCTCAGCTGACCAGGATGATCAGGAGTCGCTCCTCCCCAGTCGCCTGGTGCTTCTCACACTACCACATCTTTCGGGGGATATTGGATGCGGATTTCAGCCCAACCCTCACAGGCCACACCGAGGGACCCCATCAGTGCATGAATCCGTGCACTGGGCCTCTAGTATTTAATAAATGAGTGGATAGACAGAGAGATAGATGAGAAAATCTGTCCTGCTTAACACATTGCAGATGGATCACAAGAATTCTCATGTTTTCTTTTCTAAGGCTTGTGGCCAATCACTTATCTGGCCACTGAGTAAAGCTAGCAATAAAACTACTGGTCCACAAGGTAATGAACCTGAGTCCTTTTCTGCAATGCAGTTAGAGTTTATTAACACATAGTGTTGGTGATCTTTCTAAACTCATCTCCTGACATTTGCCACCACACTTCTCGCACAAAAACATAATGAAATGGTTACAACTTCATAAACATACCAGTTCTTCCCTGGGACAATTTCTTAACCCTTTGGGACCTCATATTCTTATCAGAAAAAATGGAAATAATACCTACCTTATAGAGTGGTTGCAAGAATTAAAAGCATTATTTTATGAAAAGCTCATAACATGGTACCTGGCACATAGTAATTAGATGTTAGTTGTTATGATAATTGTTGTAGTGGTGATGATCATATTTTCCCCAAAATCCATGGCTTTGCACATATTTTTTCTTCTGCCTAAAATACTGCCTTGCCCACCTGAAAAATTCCTCAGTGAGGCCCTTCCTAACCTCAATAGGACAAGTTAAGGTCTTTCTTCTCTGTACTTTAAAACATTTTATAGATCTTTATTATTGTACTTAGTACATTGTACTCTAATGATATGTGATGTTTTCATGTATTTTTTCTCTCTCACTAAATTGTTAAAGGTGGGATCTCCTTAAGTATATCCCTTACAATTAGAACAAAACAAAGCATGAATATGTCAGAGGGAAGGAAGGAAGGAAGGAAGGAAGGAAGGAAGGAAGGAAGGAAGGAAGGAAGGAAGGAAGGAAGGAAGGGAGGGAGGGAGGGAGGGAGGAAGAGAGGGAAAGAGGGCGGAAGTGAGGGAGGTAAAGAGGGAAATGGAAAGTTCAGAAGGGGAGAAGGAAAGGAATGAATAAAAGACAGAGAGGGAGGAGGGAGCAAGCAAGAGCATGGACCCAGTCTTCTGGCAGCTATCCTGTCCTCCATCATTCCTGGAAGACCCCCCAACAGTGATGCATGGATCTCATTTACAAATTATGTCAGTACTCCGATTGAGAGTTCCCAAGTTTATCACTCAGGGCATAAATAACTCTGGTTCTGCAAGATATTAATTCATTTACTATTGACTAATTTGCCTCCTATTTGATGATAATGCTAACTACTGACTAAGGCAAAATCCCTCAGCTTGCCAACCCCCCAGAAATCACTTATTCAGAAAAATGGCTCATCTAGGAAAGAAGCAGCTGCTTTTGAAATTGACACAAATGTAATCTGTAATTGAAAAATAAAAGAAAAACCCTCCAGTGATATCTCATTCTACTTAGAATAGAATCCGTATTTCTACCCCTACATCATCCAGCTCATCTGGGCCTCTGTAACCCCAGCCTTTGCCCCTTTAACTCCTCCCACTGTGCACCAGCACCCTGGCCTTTCTTACAGTCTTCTTACTCGCATTTTCACCTGAAAGTCTTAGCACTAGGTATTCCTTCGGCTTGCAATGCTTTCCCCCCTACACTTTGCATAATCACAATCTTTATCATTCAGCTCTCAATTTAAATGTCACTGTATTTTTTAAATACCCGATATAAAATAGCTGCTAGGAGACTGTCAACACACTTGATATTTATCTGATAATTTATTTTTGTGGTTATTTGTTTGTATGTTTATTTTATGTTTTGTTTATTACTGAATTACTAAAATAGTGCGTGGCTCAGAATAAATGTGTTTGATGAATGAATGAATCTTGCTTCCCTGTTTCTATGCCCTGTTTTCAACACTGAACAATATTCCTGGTGGAGAATAACAAGATCAACAATAAGAAGTGGGTTGAGTTGGTTTGGAGAAAGGAACATTGAGTAAGAGGAAGAGAACAATCTGACTACAAGGGAACTTTTGGTGAATGATAGTTACTAGAAAAGGTCACTTAGGAACTTCAACATCATATTAAGAAAGCTTGAATTAAATCTTAATTTTATAGAGGTTTCTTCTTAAAATTGAGGAAAAATAGACTATAAACTTCATGAGGTCAATGATGTTTGTTTTGGTCACTACTGTATACACCAAATACCTAGAACAATATTTGAAATACATTGGATACTCAATAAATAGTTGAAGGCATGAATGAATGAGCAAACATGATATAACTTTAGGATTCTTTGTTTGGAAATAGTTCATAAGAACAAAAAAAGATAAAATAGAATAAAATTTCTCAGAATCTGGACAATGGATTATATTTAAATGATTTATTAAAATTTAGTCTCCTGTGTCTTTCCTAAGATCTACTGAGTTATCTAAGACTTGGACCAGGAATCTGAACATAATGAGTTTCTTGTATGTTTTTCTGTGCATACTAAAGTTTGAGAATGACTTCCCTAGAAGAGAGAAGATGATGAAAGACCTAAAGTAAGATCTATATTTGAGGGAATTAGTGAAAAACAACTTGTCAAATTTTTGTGAAGTAGAGGAAAGAGTTAAAATGACTATTTCCAACCTGGAAGGCAGAGAAAATGTCAATGCCATTGGTAAAATATAGGAGACTTGTGTGTCATTATGAAAAGGACTTCTCATTTAAAAAACATATAAGGCAATAGATGCGCACCTCTTGGATGACAGCATAAAAGCATGTGTAAAGGTGAAATGTGAGACTTAGCTAAGAAAATTGTGTCTTCCCCAAACCACAGGAGGTACTGCACTAGAATAAATAGCAAAGGTATTGTCACTGCATTCCATAGTGTGAGAGTACTGAAGACAAATAAGTCTTAGTTCTTATCATCAAAACCTATATTAAAGGCACATTACTCCTGTTTATTTCATAGCAAAAGCATTGCATATGTCTCAGTAAATAGCTCTTTGTGCAATAGATCCTTGAAATTGGCTTCCTCCCAGCCATGAAACAGATATAATATTGGAGCAATGCTAGAAAGCAGGAAAGGAATGCCAGCGATCTAATTTGAGGAAAAATCTGAATGCAAATGTCTCTAGTAAGCAGTAACATTTTAGAAAATTATTCAGTTTTCCATAGTTCAGATTTTATCCATAATTCTTAGGCGTTTAGAATCTAGAATCCATACTGATAATCTATACTTATATTTTTTATATAAACACTAGAGGTCTGGTGCACAAATTCATGCACGATGGGGGTCCCTCAGCCTGGCCAGTGATCAAGGCCTATCAGGGGGCTGGCCAGCCAGGGGGAGGGACCACGGGAGGTTGGCTGTGGGAGTGCACTGACCACCAGGAGGCAGCTCCTGCATTGAGTGTCTGCCCCCTGGTGGTTAGTGTGCATCCTAGCGACTGGTCGACCAGTCCAGTCATTCTGGTCATTCCAATAGTTCTGTCATAATGGTCGCTTAGGCTTTCATATATATATATATATAGACAGATGGGCTGAGGCCAGTGAATGCTACTCATGAGAATAAATCTTAAAGCATGGAACTACTTTTGCCACTTGTTAGCCTCTATACTTTTGTGTTATGGGGAACCTGACATTTAAAATACTCAATAATGGGAATTCAGACTGGTGTAGCCACTGTGAAAACAGTATGGCATTTCCTCAAAAATTAAACAATGGAAAAGCCTTTTGACCCAGTGACCATCTTCTGGGAATATATCCTAAGAATCCTGAAACACCAATTCAAAAGAGTATATGCACCCCTATGTTTATAGCAGCATTATATACAATAGCCAAAATCTGGAAATAGCCCAAGTGCCCATCAGCAGATGAGTGGATAAAAAAGCTGTGGTACATTTACACAACAGAATACTATATGGCTGTAAAAAAAATAAATAAATAAAAAGAAAAAAGAAGGAAATCTTACCTTTTGTGACAGCATGGATAGACTAGAGATTATTATGGTAAGTGAAATAAGCCAGTCAGAAAAAGACAATATGGTACAAGGAATCTTATATGTGGAATCTAATGAACAAAATAAACTGATGATCAAAATAGAGCCCTAGGCATGGATACATGGAACAGACTGTTAGCTGTCAGAGGGGATAAGAGAGGGGAACTGAATGAAAGAAGGTGAGGGAATTATCTGAAGGTTATATATCCATAACCTACAGACACTGACAATAGTGTGAGGATATCCAGAAAGAGGGGAGGGTGAGGGCTGGGTGGGCAAAGGGGGATGGGGTGGATGGAGACATCTGTAATAGTGTCAACAATAAAAACAAAAAGTTTAAAAAGGGGGGGAGAAGGGATAAAATAAAATACTCAGTGAGTTGAATACCTAAAAGTAAATTAGCCCTTCCCACCATGATAGGCAGATGTTTAATATATACTTGTAGAGTCCTATATAATAAAGAGGTAATATGCAAATTGACCATCACTCCAACACACAAGATGGCCACCCCCATGTGGACATAAGATGGCCGCCACAAGATGGCCAGCAGGGGAGGGCAGTTGGGGGGGACCAGGCTGGCAGGGAATAGTAGTTAGGGGTGACCAGGCTGGCAGTTAGGGATCACCGAGCCAGCAGGGGAGGACAATTAGGGGTGACCAAACTGGGAAGGGAGGGAAGTTAGGGGTGACTGGGCCAGCAGGGGAGGGCAGTTGGGGGTTACCACGCCTACAGGGGAGGGCAGTGAGGGGCAACCAGGCCTGCAGGGGAGGGCAGTTAGGGGCAATTGGGCCAGCAGGGGAGCAATTAGGCATCAATCAGGCTGGCAGGGGAGTGGTTAGGGGTTGATCAGGCTGACAGGCAAGCAGTTAGGGACAATCAGGGAGGCAGGCAGGTGAGCAGTTGGGAGCTAGCAGTCCTGGATTGTGAGAGGGATGTCCTTTAAAGGGTCCCAGACTGGAGAGGGTGCAGGCTGGCTGAGGGACTCCCCCACCTCCATGCACGAATTTCATGCACCAGGCCTCTAGTGATTGTCATAAAACTCCTAGCTCCTCTTCTCAGTTTTCAATTAATCACTCTCACATGAAAGAAGAAATTAAAGGAGGAATGTCAGCTGATAGAAGTAGTATTCAAACATACCTACAACTATACTCATGAGACTGCTTGCTTCACTGCAACCATTTTGGAGGCTCTGGTTTTTTTATTTGAGTCTGTTGCAAAAGTAAAAGCACCATATTAAGAGATTCTATGTGAATTACTCTACAGATAAGACCTTTCTAGAGTTATTTTTCCTCCCTAAGCTGAACAAGAAGTAATGTTGGCCCCAGTTTTTTCTTTCCATAAAAAAATGAAAATTGATGCCACAAAATTTGGGTCACACATTAGCTAGATGTGGGATACAGTAACTAATCACTTGATTGTTCCTGTCAAGGGAGTTATGAGTCTGTCTTGCCAAAAAACAAACAAACAAACAAAAAAGCCAAAGCTAAGTAAGCAGCATATCCTAGAGTAACAGTTTCCCCACTCCTAACCCCTCACAACATGCCTTGTGAAACCAACACATCAATGACAAGAATATATTTAAACGTAAAAAGAGGACCAGAATTTGCTTCTTCACTTCATAGATGAACATTCCTACTTTGCTCCATAGATAACCATTCCTAGGAATTTTCATATAGGAGTTCAAGGTCAAGAAACTGACACCTGATGAGGGAAATAGTTTAAACTCTAAATCATGCTAATGATTACTACTGAACAATCCCAATTCAAATATTGCAAGGATCTTGAGGTTATTTATGCATCCAGTAGATCAGTATTTGTGTACAACTCTATCTCTGTATGATATAATCATGTTTCAGGGCCAACTATCAGAAGCTCGCTCAGCTTGACCCAGCACTAAGAAGGAAGTAAAGCGACTCCTCTCAGAGATCCTCAGACTGTCTCAAGCCAAGAGCACTAATGGCTGTACATCCAGTGGCTTTTTGTTTGTTCCCCCTCTGTGCCGGGCTAGCTAGGGGATGTCCAATGCAGACGCAGAGGAGGAGCAAAGAAACGACCCTTATCTGGAGGCTCAGAGCAGTGGACATAAATGTCTGCTCAAATGTTCCAAAAGAGAAAGCTTTTCCGTGTCCTTGGCTTGTGATGGAATGGCTAACTTAAAAAATATGAAGACCCTCTGCCTTCATCTTAATACTTTAATACCTCTATCATTTTTATCGCCTTCTCCCACATGGATCAAGTTCTAGTCATACACTCAAAGGAAAACCTGTTTTCTTTCCGAAGAGAGATGTGTTTTTATGGTTTTCTATGTGTCAGGGACATTAGAGTTAGAGTCTGAATTTGCACAAGACTAAATTGTGACATTTTATTTCACTCAGGCGTGGCCTGAAAACCATCCCATTTTGTTTGGAAGGTGTGTTTTTATTTTTATAAATATTAGATTTATAGCTTTTTGGTGAATGATAGGTAATATTGGTAAGTTTGGGTATATTTTATATCATTTAGCAAAGTGCAGATAACCAATTGCATTAAGTGAATGAATGTTTTAGAAAACTTCAAAATGCAGTTAGATCTCTCTTTAGATCTATTGTGCTGATATTTACATTTATTCCTCGGGGTTATTATGCTACAATTACCTGGAAATAAATAGCCCCTAACTGACTTTGCCTCACATCTAATTCTCCTTTCAATGATAGCTGATCAAATATGTTTAAAAATAGAAGTAAATTTCACTTGCTGTAGTCAACAACTACAAAATGCCTTTTTTTGCAGAAGATTATTAGTACAACGCTTTTTGTAAGACATAAAAAAGTGTCGCACCAGAGACATCAATATAAAAGAAATAAATCCATTTTAATAATTTAGTTTAAAAACAATGAATTCTGGGTCACTTCTCAGTCAATCTCTATGTCAGAAAAAATGAGAGTAATTTAGAAAAGCATAATAGCCTTTACAAAATATTTCAAATCCAGGTCCTTCATCTATAAATGAAGAATTATTTAATAGTAGTTCGCGTTCTCCCAAGCTATGATCACCCATCGTGTAAACATCCACCGCTTCTGACTGAAAGGATGCACACTGTCCTCACCCCGCTGCAACAAAACGGAACAGGTGCAGCTCTCACCTCGTTGCTGTCCCTCCCTCTCCTCATCGTCAAGAAGACGGTGCACAAACTGCACGCAGCAAGTTAGCAGGCTCTCTAGGGCTGAGAGCGACCCAGTTCCCTTCCATTTATTGCGGCTCCCAGTGTGTTAAATATTAAAGAGATGTTAAAACAAGTTTGTCCAATGTGTGGCATACTTTAAAAGTTCAATCCTGACAATGGATTGCAGTGACAATGTGGATACCCTCTTTAGGAGACAACATCAAGCGCCTAAGTTTGAGGCCCTTCGTGAAAATGACAACCGACCAAATGGCTCTCCTGGCTCACTCAGGAATTAGCCCTGCTATTTACTCCCAGCTTTCATTCTCTTGCAGCTTTCTAACAGGTTTCCCTGCCACCAGCATTTCACACCTCCAGTGCACATAATGCTGCCAGAGGGATCTTTCTAAAATCCTCTTTCAGAAGATCATGTTGTTCCCCAGCTTACAACCCTCCTCAGGTCGGCAGTCATCTGAACGACAAGTCAGGCCGCTTTGCATGGGGACCACGGGAGCCCTTCTTTATTTTCTTTGTTAATCCTCACCCGAGGATATTTTTCCACTGATTTTTAGAGAGGGTGAAAAGGAGGGGGAGAGACAGAGAGAGAAACATCTATGTGAGAGAGACATCAATTGGTTGTCTCCCGCAGGTGCCCCCAACCAGGGCTGAGGGTGGAGGCTACAACCAAAGTATGTGCCCTTGACTGGAATCGAACCCAGGACCCTTCCGTCCACCAGCCGACGCTCTATCCACTGAGCCAAACCGGCTAGGCAGGAGCCCTTCTTTGCTGCATCCGGGCCTGGCTTGCCCCTTCATTCCCATCTCCTAGTGCCTTTCTTCTCCCCCATCAGCCTGGGACTCGGCCCACTTTCATTTGCTCACTGTTCTCAGAGCCTGGATGGTCCTCGCTCTCTGCACCTGCCTGCAAAGTAACCTGCTCCTTTCATGAGTCCCCACAAGCCTTAGCTGCCACTTTCAGGGGACTCTGGCCAGCTGCCTCTTGGGGGCCCATGGCAGCCCAGTAGTTGCCTTTTTCATAGTCTTTATCACAGTTGCTGCACTTAGTTGCTGGTGAGCCTGACTCGCTCTGCTATGCTTGAAGTTTCTTGAGGGCAGGGACTTTTATCCATTCTTGCACCCTCAAGGTCAGGAGCACAAGGAACACTGGCAGAATGCGTACTGCAGTATTTTCATCCTTATTGCTGCTCAGTGGATTTTCTTCACTTGTTTCTTTCCCCCTTTTCACCATTCCATTTTTGAATTTAAAAACAACACTTTCATCTTAGTTGGTAAGTGTTAAAATAGTGTTGTTCAAAGACTTTGATCATGACTAAGTAGAATTATCTTTTGAAGGTGAATTCTTACATCATTTTTTAAAAAGATATATATATATATATATATATATATATATATATATATATATATATATATATATTGAATCCAGAGAGGGAGAGAGAGATAGAAACATCAAGGATGAGAGAGAATCATTGATCGGTAGCCTCCTGCACGCCCAACGCTAGGGATCGAGCCCACAACCTAGGCATGTGCCCCGACCAGGAATCGAACCATGACCTCCTGGTTCACAGGTGGACGCTCAGCCACTGAGCCATGCTGGCTGGGCCTTACATAATTTTTAAAAAGGCATCAGCTTCTAAATTCCTTGAGAAGATAAGCCTCTCCATCAAAATTTCCACACATCTATCTCTTCATCATCTCATATGAAGTCTGCTTCTTTTCCAGCACTGAGACAAGATTTTAAGTTTTTATTCAATTTTATTATTCCTCTCTTTGGTTTTATTGCCGCAGTATTTTTTTCCTGCTACTTGTTCATTTCCAATGTATAATGTTTCTGCTCTATTCTAGATAAGTGACTCTCATGAGCTGGCCTGCCAACCCCCATACCATCCATAATAGCTTTTTTTCTGTGGGGAAATATATTTTAAGTTGCAAACAATCTACCTCAAAATTCTTTGGGAGCTGAGCACATTTATAAGTTGTGGCTTCTCCACTGAGATTAAGAAATCTGATATGTACTCATCTGAGTTGTTCATTCAGCAAGTGTTTACTGATGAGCAACATTTGTCAGGATGAACTCAGGCGCTGAGGACAGGAATTAAGATTGATTAGGTCCCTGACTTCAAGGGGCTTACTATCTACACATAAATTTTGCTAAATATTGGCATATTTCTCTTTCTGCCTCTCCAATGTTTATTGCCCTCTGTGAAAACAAATAAATTCTATAGATGATCTTAATCACATAGAAAATAGCTATTATGGGGATAACTGCAAATTAACTTTTATCCTCCCAAGAAACACTTTATAGACACAAGAAACATTTTGTCATCTTTGTTTCCTTAAATACTCATTTGAGATCATAATCATCCAAGAATGCTTTTAAATATGTTTCCCTCCATCTCAGAATTTTATGGTATTTTGTTATTTCATAGCATCTACATTGATCCTTAAACATCCTTCTGGAAGGATTCGTCAGACTGTGCACTTATTTTTGCAGCCCGCTTTTTCTTTGGTCTAGCCGTGGTCGGCAAACTGTGGCTTGCGAGTCACATGCGGCTCTTTGGCCCCTTGAGTGTGGCTCTTCCTAAGCCTTAGGAGTACCCTAATTAAGTTAATAACAATGTACCTACCTATATAGTTTAAGTTTAAAAAATTTGGCTCTCAAAAGAAATTTCAATCATTGTACTGTTGATATTTGGCTCTGTTGACTAATGAGTTTGCTGACCACTGGAGAGGAAAGAAGATCCATCCACATTCAAGGTTTTCATTTATGTCTTCCACCAAGAGAAAAACGATAATGGGTCTGTAGATGTAAGATCTTTAACAATATCCCATCCTAAGCTTTTAATATGGGAATTAGTGGTCCTAAATGGTTATCCTTTAATCAGATCAGAATGATTCTTGGCAACTAATGGATGTATCTGTAAAATGGAAAGTGTCCATTAATGATAGAGAGGTTTCTAAAGATCTTTTAACATGAGATAAATAAAGCAGTAGATCAACAGAAGATAGGTAAATTTCATAATAATCACTCTGAGGGAGCTATTTCAAGTAATAATTACCCATTCTACACTGATGGGGGAATTTCTAATGGCTGTACCTGTAAGAATCACTTACCATGGGGCAAGACAAACCTGCTATTTCCCCAAGCTTAAAGTGGAAACATTTTTTAGTGGGAAAGTAATGTCTTAATTCGCTCTCCAAATTTTTAAAATTAAATTAATAAAATGCAATGTTTTCAGCTCTGCAGTTTTGCTCGTTATTTTCCTCAGGATAATGTGTGCTTTTAAAAAATCTATCCTTGCATGCATAAAAAAACTGGCAAAACAGTGTATTCCTGTTCTAATCCATGGAAGCCTTCATTCCATAAGATGTACCTTACCTTTCTGATAACGTTACTTCTTTAATCATTTTAACTTTTGATGGTCTTTCCCCCAAAATCTCCAGTTTATATTTTGGGGATTATTTAATTGTGGAAGCCTCTCTGTATGAAATTCAGGTAAACCTGACACCAGATAAAAACAAAGAATACAGATTTTGGTGCCAGCCTTAGAGAAACAAAGAGTCAACTCCTACTATTGAGAGTTGAGCAAAGGGGAGGAAAATCAGAGTCGTCTTTCTTGCCAGTTTATTTATTTGTTGGTCTCTTTATTCAACTAGTATTTTCTGGGTCTCTACTCTCTACAGGCACTCTAGTGCTCAAGGCGCTGAAGTACAGCTGGGGAATGAAAATTACCATACAATGCAGGATGGCTGGAACACCAGGACTTCCTATGGGGTGCTCCTAGGGAAAGAACACTAAACCCTCACAACACTGTTGCAATTACATTAGTCTTTGTTCACCTATTAGATTCTGCTTTTCCTAAGATTTCATGGCCTCTCTTACTGGAAATTTCTTAATTATATGAATCAGTCAAACAATAGAACTGACTTCAGAAATTTCCATGGAGCCCTGGCCGGTTTGGCTCAGTGGATAGAGCGTCGGCCTGCGGACTGAAAGGTCCAAGGTTCGATTCTGGTCAAGGGCATGTACCTTGGTTGCAGGCACATCCCCAGTAGGAGGTGTGCAGGAGGCAGCTGATCGATGTTTCTAACTCTCTATCCCTCTCCCTTCCTCTCTATAAAAAAATCAATAAAATATTTTTTTAAAAAAAGAAATTTCCATGGAGAGTTCTAAAAATAAATGATATTTTAGAACATCATTAAATCTACTTTCCTTGGTATCCTATTCTTATTTTATTGAAAAAAAATGCATAGCTCCTCAGCAATCATAGATTAAATGTTAATGGTTTTTACTGTTCTCAGGTAACTTCTGTTATAAGAAATCTGCTAACTATCAAGTATGCCCATTTGCTTCAGCGATCCATTGAATGAATGAGCCTAGGCCCACTGGAATCTTTATGAAACTAACACAACAGACTTGTTTACAACCAAGGTTTTCATATGGATGCTATGGAGCCTGAAAGATATTAATCATAAGAATAGTTCATCTGCCAAAACCGGTTTGGCTCAGTGGATAGAGCGTCGGCCTGCGGACTGAGAGGTCCCAGGTTCGATTCCGGTCAAGGGCATGTACCTGGGTTGCGGGCACATCCCCAGTGGGAGATGTGCAGGAGGCAGCTGATCAATGTTTCTCTCTCATCGATGTTTCTAACTCTCTATCTCTCTCCCTTTCTCTCTGTAAAAAATCAATAAAATATATATTTAAAAAAAAAAAAGAAAAAAAAGAATAGTTCATCTACCTCAAGGGCCAATCAGAAGCCTGAACTCAAAATTTTGCCCTATTTGTTGTACTTCCTCCTTCTGTTCTACCTCTAGCCCTTTAATTTATGGCCAGGAGACCTCCTGACTTGCATGTTAATGATGTACCTCCTACTTGTCTGACCAGCAATGACTCAGCTTAGGTATTTTTCAGCTCCAATTATGTTTATATATTGATTTTGACATGCCAAAACACACAATGTGTATTTTTTTTATTTAAAAGTTAAGTAATGTTTACTCTGTCAGACATGGTTCTTAAAACTTTGCAAGTATGAACCATTTACATAGTGATTTATAGATTTTCTGAAGCAAGATTTGGAATCAGATATACTTTTAAGAAGTGTCATTTAACCAGTGAGTGAACTTACTTGACTGCCCAGTATTCATATCTCACCATCTAGCACTTGTATTACTATTCAGCTTCGTCTTTTTATTTCTTTTCAACAGTAACTGTCATGAAGATTTGGGGTTAGGTGGGGGTGGGGAGAGGGCTGGGGGGAGGGAGGGAGAGACTCAGTAAAGAAGGCCAACTGGTGGAGCTGTTGATAGAAATAAACAGAAAGCAAAGTAATTTGGGGAAGTAATGTGCCTTAGCCAGAAAATAGAAGGTTTCAATATATTAAATAGTGGAATGCTAAATTTGATAGTGCATCAGATATGTAACATGAAAAAATTCACCTAAAATCTATACAAAGTAAAAGAAAACCATTTCAGCCCTGGACAGTGTGGCTCAGTTGGTTGAAAGGTCACTGTGCACTGTGCACTGTGCACTGAAAGGGCACTGCTTTGATTTCCAGTCAGGTTATAGGTTTGATCCCTGGTGGTCAGGGTTCATGTGGGAGGCAACCAGTCAATGTTTTTCTCTCTCCTCTCCCTTCCTCTCTCTCTAAAATCAATTTAAAATATTTTTAAAAAATAAAACCGGAGAATCAAGATGGCGGCATAGGTAAACACGGAGATTTGCTGCCTCACACAACCACTTCAAAAATACAACTAAAAGACGTAACGGACATCACCCAGAACCACAGGAAAGCTGGCTGAGTGGAAATTCCACAACTAGAAGGAAAGAGAAAAGCATACTGAGACTCAGAGGAGGTGCTGTATGGAAGTCAAATACTAAGGTGCGGAGGTGCACATGGAGCTGGCTGGCGGCTGAGGGCGCGGTTGTCGTTTTCAATCGGGCGGGAGTCTCAGGCTCTGAGCTCCAGTTCCGGGCGAGTCTCTAGGGACCCAGACTCAAACGGGAGAAGCGGGACTGTCTGGCATCGTTCGGAACTCGAGGGCAGCTTTCTCTCCAAGGTTTGCAGCGGTTGCTGGGACACTGAGAGGCAGAGCCTCTGGGGACGGGACTGAGAGCAGCCATAACTGCTCGCTCCGCCGGCCCTGTTGATTCCGTGGGACCCGCCCCGCCCAAGCCTTGCACAGAGGCATTTGCTGGTTAGCCTCAGGCAAAGGCTAGATTAGCACCTCCCTAGAGGACAGAAGTTCTCCCACTGCAGACACAGCTGATTCTCACAGCCAGTTGGCCTGGAGGTCAAATCCCCCCCAGTATTACCTACAACAATAAAGGCTTAACTACAACAAGACGGCGCACAAAGACCACAAGGGGGTGCACCAAGAAAGCATAAAAAATGCGGAGACAAAGAAACAGGACACAAATGTCAGAAATGGAGGATATAGAGCTCAAAACCACACTTTTAAGGTCTCTCAAGAACTGTCTAGAAGCTGCCAATAAATTTAGTAAGGCCCTTGAAAAGACTGGTGAGACCGTTGGTAAATTTAGCAAGGCCCTCGAAAAGACTGGTGAAACCGCTGATAAATTTAGTAAGGCCCTCGAAAAAACTGGTGAGACAGCCGATAAATATAGTGAGATCCTCAAGAAATCTAATGAGACCCTCGATGTTGTGATAAAGGACCAACTAGAAATTAAGCATACACTGACTGAAATAAAGAATATTATACAAACTCCCAACTTTTGAACAATAATAGATACAGAGGCAGAGCTGCCTCAAACAGATTGTCAAACTGCAGCAGGAAGGCCGGGGAGGGTTGCGGGGCAGGAGGTAGGGGGGTAAGAGATCAACTAAAGGACTTGTATGCATGCATAGAAGCATAACCAGTGGACATAAGACATGGGGGGATAGGGGAGGCTAGGGGACTGTCTAGGGCGGGGGGATAAAATGGACACATATGTAATACCCTTTGTAATACTTTAAGCAATAAAAAAAAATAAAAAATAAAAAAAAAAAAAAAAAAAAAAAAAAAGAATATTATACAAACTCCCAACAGCAGACCAGAGGAGTGCAAGAATCAAGTCAAAGATTTGAAATGCGAAGAAGCAAAAAACACCCAACCGGAAAAGCAAAATGAAAAAAAAATCCGAAAATATGAAGATAGTGTAAGGAGCCTCTGGGACAGCTTCAAGCATACCAACATCCGAATTATAGGGGTGCCAGAAGAAGAGAGAGAGCAAGATATTGAAAACCTATTTGAAGAAATAATGACAGAAAACTTCCCCCACGTGGTGAAAGAAATAGACTTACAAGTCCAGGAAGTGCAGAGAACCCCAAACAAAAGGAATCCAAAGAGGACCACACCAAGACACATCATAGTTAAAATGCCAAGAGCAAAAGACAAAGAGAGAATCTTAAAAGAAGCAAGAGAAAAACAGTCAGTTACCTACAAGGGAATACCCATAGGACTGTCAGCTGATTTCTCAACAGAAATTTTGCAAGCCAGAAGGGAGTGGCAAGAAATATTCAAAGTGATGAATACCAAGAACCTACAACCAAGATTACTTTATCCAGCAAAGCTATCATTCAGAATTGAAGGTCAGATAAAGAACTTCACAGATAAGGAAAAGCTAAAGGAGTTCATCACCACCAAACCAGTATTATATGAAATGCTGAAAGGTATCCTTTAAGAAGAGGAAGAAGAAGAAAAAGGTAAAGATACAAATTATGAACAACAAATACACATCTATCAACAAGTGAATCTAAGAATCAAGTGAATAAATAATCTGATGAACAGAATGAACTGGTGATTATAATAGAATCAGGGACATAGAAAGGGAATGGACTGACTATTCTTGGGGGGGAAAGCGGTGTGGGAGATGTGGGAAGAGACTGGACAAAAATCGTGCACCTATGGATGAGGACAGTGGGTGGGGAGCAAGGGCGGAGGGTGAGGTGGGAACTGGGAGGAGGGGAGTTATGGGGAGAAAAAAGAGGAACAAATGTAATAATCTGAACAATAAAGGTTTAATTTAATAAACAAATAAATAAAACCATTTCAGGTAGAAGTTTCATATCCCAACCAATGCTATATTTACATACCATGGGGAAGAAAAGTCGGTGAAAGTTTAATTTGTTTTCTTGGTTTTAGAAGGATAAGTACCAGAAACAACTATCACTGGAAAAGTAACTGGGGAGAAAGCCAGAAGACAGAACAAGCATTCCCCTACATATAAACTTGGGGATTCACAAAGGTCTCCAAATCTACCTTTTTAATTGTCAGGGGACTGCCTCACTGTTTAAGATGCCTGAATGTGACATGATTTTTGTTACTCAATGTGAATATATTTTATTATTATTTATTTGGGTATAATATGACAAAATTTACTATTTCAAACACTTCTAAATGCATAGCTCAGTAGCATTAAGTGCATCCACACCACTGGGCAATCATCACCTTCATCCATTCCCCAAACTTTTTCATCCCCCAAACTGAAACTCTGATTCCATTAAACAATAAGACCCCATTTCTCCTTCCCTTAATCCCTGGTAACCACTGTTCTACTTTCTGTTACTGCAAATTTGACTACTACAGGTACCTCATATAAGTAAAATCATACAGTCTTTATCTTTTGGTGTGTGGCTTATTTCACTTAATATCTTCAAGTTCATGTGTCAGGTTTTCATTCCTTTCTAAAGCCAAATAATATCTCATTGTGTGTATATGCCACATTTTGTTTATTCACTCGACCATTGATGTACATTGGAGCTGGTTCCACCTTTTGGCTATTGTGAATAATGTTGCTATGAACATCAGTGTATAAATACCTGTTTGAGTCTCTGCTTTTCATTCTTTAGTTTATATACCCAAAGGTAGAATTTCTGGGTCATATGGTAATTTTGCTTAATTTTGGAGGAACAGCTACACTTCAACACAAATATTTTTAATAGAACTAATGCAGTTAGTATGATGGCAGCAAAGCTTAAATACAAATAATTATTTGTTCTCACTAATTGTTTTAGTAAACTGATTAAAACAAAAAAATCATACCTACCCTTTATTAGCTCTTATTTGCTGATGTGAACATCTTGCACAAATTCCATTATTGCTAGTCCAGGGTGTCTATAGCCATATGTGCTCTCATTCTCTCTGGAAGCTGTCCATTAATTTTTTTTGTTGATTTATGACCTCTGATTCTTAATTAGTAACTGTATTTTTATGGCAGAAACCCAAAAGCTGAAGAATTATCTACTGTGAAATTTGTTCATCAAAATTTAGGTTCACATTTTCCTTTTCCTATAGTTTTTACTTATTTCCTCATACAAGTGAGAAATAAATGACAGTTATGATCATGGTCTGTTAACTTTTGATGTTGTAGTTTATTTTGCACTGTTTTATGTCCACATTTGAAAAGAAGTAACTTTGTTAAGTGGTTGGGATCTTTTTTCCTCCTTTGATTAGAGCACTATCAGTTGAATTTTCAGTTGTTTTCCTGAGTATTTTAATGTAACAATACAAATATGTCCATCATAAAGTTTTTTCAAGTTTCAGATAAAAATCTTAGCTTGAATATTCAATACACATTCACAAAGTTGTGAGAAATAACTTTTGACCACAAAGTGTGTATAGGAATCAAATGTCAAACTTTATATATATATTATGCTAATTAGACCAGACATCTTCTGGAGATCTTCCAGATGTCCTTCCAGACAAAGCCACGGTGGCAGGGGTGGAGGCAGAGGCAGTTAGTGGACAATCAGGCTGGCAGGGGAGAGCAGTTAGGGGGCAATCAGGCCAGCAGAGGAGAGCAGTTAGGAGGTAATCAGGTCAGCAGGGGAGAGAAGTTAGGAGGCAATCAGGCCAGCAGGGGAGAGCAGTTAGGGGGGGATCAGGCTGGCAGGGGAGGGCAGTTAGGGCCGATCAGGCCAGCAGGCAGAGGCGGTTAGGGATGATCAGGCAGGCAGGCAGAGTGGTCAGGGGCCATCAGGCAGGCAGAGTGCTTAGGGGCCATCAAGCAAGCAGAGTGGTTAGGGGTGATCAGGAAGGCAGGTAGGTGAGTGGTTAGGAGCCAGCAGTCCCGGATTTTGAGGGAGATGTCTGACTGCCGCTGTAGGCCCAATCCCTGCGGCAGTCGGACATCCTCTGGGGGGGGGGGGGGGGGCCAGATTGGAGAAGGTGCAGTCTGGGCTAAGGGAACACCCCCATCCACGAATTTTGTGTACCGGTCTCTAGTCTATAATAATAAAGGCGTAATAAGCTAATTAAACTGGACAGCCAAATGACCTTCCAGATGTCCTTCCGAACATCCTTCCGGGAGAAGCCGCAGAAATGGAGGCCGAGGCAGAGGTGGTTAGGGGTGATCAGGCAGGCAGGCGAATGGTTAGGGACAATCAGGCAGGCAGACAGAGTAGTTACAGGTGATCAGGCAGGCAGTTAGGGTCAATCAGGCAGGCAGGCAGAGTGGTTAGGGGCAATGAGGCAGGCAGGCAGACAGGTGAGCAGTTAGGAGCCAGTGGTCCCAAATTGCAAGAGGGATGTCCGACTGCTGGTTTAGGCCCGATCTCAATCCCTGCAGGATTGGGCCTAAACTGGCAATTGGACATCCTCCAAGGGGTCCCAGATTGCAAGAGGGTGCAGACTAGGGTGAGGAACCTCATGCCCCCCCCCCCCGCCCCCGCCACTTCCATGAACTGGGCCTCTATCATATATATATATATATTTCTTTTTATTGATTTCATAGAGGAAGGGAGAGTGAGAGAAACATCAATGATGAGAGAGAATCATTAATCAGCTGCCTCCTACATACCCCCAACTGGAGATTGAGCCTGCAACCCAGGCATATGCCCCAACTGGGAAGTGAACTGTGACCTCCTGGTTCATAGGTCAACATTCAACCACTGAGTCACACCAGCTGGGCTGCACAAACAGTTGCTTGTGTTTCTCAACAGCAAAACTGCATTTTCTTTTCGTACAATAATGTCAGTGATAATAAATGCAGGGAAATGTAGGAATTGAAATAAAATTTAGTAAAACTTTTCCTAACTTATTTTATTTATGCATTACACTGCAGCCAGTAATGACGAAATTTATACATTGTGATAGTATAATCAAATTAGAAGTAATATTCTTTTTCTGAGGCTATGACAGTATATTGCTCCAAATTTTAAATCTGTGGAAATTTCTTCACTTAAATCAACTCCTATCTTTAAGTGTATAGCTTCATTTAGTCTGGACCAAATGAAATTTCCCTTTTAGGTAAGGAATGTCTTTAAAAGGCTCCTTAATAAAATCCTAATGGAGTATCATGGACGTTACAGAATAATCATGTCATTTTTATGAGGTAAGTACAAAAAGTTATAAAATGTACAGATAAGATTTCCCTATCAAATACACAATGGCAGCATGTTCCTGACAAAGTCAGAACATTCTAAAACAGTTAAAAACGCCAAAGCAATTATGCTGCTACCTTAGGAACCTTATTTTCTCCGTGTGACTTGGGTTCAGCTTACACACCTTTGGAAGGAGAAATTGGTACTCCTCATCGAATTTGTAGCCCAGATGGCATTAACTACTTTAACGTTAGGAGTAAAAATGGCCTATTTCTGGAACCATGTTTATACGCAGATAAAATGCATGCCAATTTACAAAACCAAAGGACTCATTGAAGAAATGTAAATATAAGAACATTAACAGGGATCCAAGATCTGTAATAAATTAAGGCTAAAACTACAAAAAAAATTACCTGACTGTGGATAAATAATCATTGTAATAAAAGCAGGACAAACCCAGCTCCAATAAAATTTTACCTAAGGCTACTACTTGGCATCAGTGGGAGACTGGTGATAATAGGAAGCATAAGAAGGGTATAGACATTTTGGAAGCTGGTAAAATCATCAAAGGTCAAAATACTTTTTTTAAATTCAAAAATAAATCCATTCTCTAGCTAGCTTAGAAGACGGCCTTGTGCCCATTGCAATTTCAAATTGTCAGTGTACCATTTGTTATTGGCATCTGAAATACTGATAGGTATAAATCACAGAATCATTGGTATGCAAGGCACCTCAAGAAATTATCTGGTCTGCCCCCCCGACCCCCAAACAGGAAGACATTGAAACCACTTAAGACAAAATGTGGACTCTAGTTTTAGAGATCTTAGGAAACTTGCTATGGCAGTTCTTTCTGTTCCAAGATGATTTAACACATTTACTTGTTTTGCTTTGTGGCCCCTGAGCTCCGAGCATAAATTATAATTTTGCTTAAATTAAACCAGCTTAGAAACTTTTTCTTTCTGCAAATTTCTCTTTTCATTTGATCCTCAAATCTGCTGAGCTGATTTTCATATTATATTTTTAAAAACACCCCAAACACCCTCAGTCCTGGGCGCTAACCTTGCATGACGAATTCCAGCCCAGAGCTACATTTTATGATCTAGTGTCAAGTTCTTAAAAAATGAAAAATGAGAGGAAAGAGAGGTTTAACTGTAACATGGATACATTTTGGACTGGATGGTAGCCATTTGAATAAGGTGTGTGTGTTTGAGCATGAAAACTGACTGCATTTTCCTTTTCTGATTAGAGCATGCAAAACCTTTTATTTTCATAATCAGGGCCAAATGTAGTTTGTACTCTGGATTTGAACCAGAACTCAAAGGGGGAATGAAAGAGCATTACCCATGCAAGCAATAGATTTGAAGAAAGTTTTAATTGAAAAGAAAAGTCCCCCCATTCATTCATTTTTCAAGCATTAGTTGCATTCAACACAGAAATCCTTCATTATTCAGACATGGAAATGTGTTCAATGATTACGTCTCTAAGGATTTATTTGATAGAATAATCTACTTTTTAAAAAATAAAGATAAATGAAATGTGGTTTTTAATTCTTTAAAGGACACATTACAAAGCATGTAAAAATATAACACAGACTCGTAGTTTTAAAACTATATCTATAATTTGCTTTTCCATTGGTTTGTTCATCCTGATATCAGTAACATACAGACTTGATCTAATAATGGCTAATTATGCAGTTGTTTATCAGCTCATTTGAAACATTTTGAGATTCAGTCTAGCTCAGCAAATTACTGTGCTTAAGGCAGTTCTACATTCTAGAAAATTATAATATCCCCAGAAGGCAAAGAATTAATAATAAAAATCCTCTTTTGTAAAAGATTATCATTGCAGAGCGAATGGAGCAGAGCTTCCCTATCCTGCCGCATTTAATATTCTCATTTTTCCCCTGAAACTTTGAAGGAGAGGCAATGAGAACATCTCTGTTTTATTAACTCATTAAGAGGCACACTTACAGAACTTGTGCACTGTATTGATTCCTAACGCCGCAGTGCTGCTATGAGCCAATAATCACAGGAGAGCAGGATGGTTCCGTTTGTTATCCCAGAGTCTTTCTGAAACTCAGTAGAGCCCAAATTCTCACCCAGTTCAGGAAGCCTGGTTATTTCACTTCTCTAAGCCTCAATTTATTCATCTGTAAAATAGAGGTAATCAGAAAAGGCAGCCTCCGGATGTTGTGAGGAGATAATGCATGTATGCCCCCAGTACAATGCCTGCAGATAGTAACTAATGTTAGTTTGGGTTATTAGTAGGTTATTATTATCACTGCCTCTTGTGGTTCAGGACTCAGATAGAGATGTATGCATTTAATCAGCCATTTGCCTAAGCATATATGAAACTTTTTAATACTAATATTTCCATATCAGCTGAAAGTTTAACATGGACTTATTGTTCCCACACTTTTTAGTCCCAAACTGCCTCAACTAGCCAGCCAGAATAGGGCGCTACTACTGTACAAGACAAATCACAAATCATCTAGTTTGAGATGATTCCAACTTCATAGCATCTGGGCTTGACAACCCAATATTTTAAAATCCCTTGATGCTGCTTCTATTGAACTGTGCCAAGGAGCTGTGAACTTTTCCTTCATGATTCAGATTTTGTCGTAGATTTTGCCACCTGCATTTCCTCCCCCATTGGATCATTGCATCATATTTTAAGAAGAAAAAAAAATCTTTAAAAACTAGGTATCTTAGCTGGGATGTAGGAAACTATCTGCTTTATAGCATTATTTGCACAGAATATATGTACCTCTTCATTTATTTTGTCAACCAGGGCTCCTTTTTGGCTTCCTGGTAAAATTCAGTGTGCTGCCTTTAGTTTATAAATATGGCTGACGCAGATAGATTAGATAGATAGATAGATAGATAGATAGATAGATAGATAGATAGATAGATAGATGATAGATAGATACTACATCTTCATGTGAGGAGTTCAGTAAATAAGTGCTCTTCAAACACCAACCCTAAGGCTCAACTATGGGCCCGATAGTGGCTCACTTTCTCCTTGCAGTTCTTGACTTTTAGGTATCTCTGCCTCTCTTGGTTCTGGAAAACAACTCATGCTGCAGAGCATTTCAACCTGGTGGACAACGGACACACAGTAAGCTTTTCTTGTCCTAAAATGTGAAAAGCAAACTATCCAAACATTGGGGACTAACTATACAAGTTAGCTGCTCTTCACTTCACTCTATACCCACTGCCTGACTTTCTTATTTTAAGACATGTAAGTCATTTTTCTTAGAAACACCTAGCAATAGCTTCTTCTTTATTATGCCTCAAATTTTCCTATGGAAAATGAAAACCATTCCAGGGGTTACCTAAGTAGAAGAGTAAAATGAGACCAAACAAATTAAAAATTCATGTAGGGTGCAGAAGCCAAGGGCTGTAAAGTGGAGACCTGTTGGAAGCAGTGGCTGGACTACATTTGCACTCCTGGACTAAGGGGACTTCTGCGTGCTGGAGGAGAAGGCTCTGAGCCTTTCCATGACTAGGAAGTGTTCAATGGGTTATGTCTCCCTACTTACTGTAGTGGTGGTTTAGAAAACCCTAACCTGGAAGGGTCAAGGTGTCTTTCACCAAAGGTTTTCAGAACCCCAATCAATTACCACGGGGTCATGAAAGCACCACCTCTCCACCACTGCCTCACAGCTGTAGCTGTGCTGTTGTTATTGCTCAATCTCTCCGCGTTCAGCCGGCTGCAATGGCCATAATTCACCCTAATGCGATGTGATTAGCAGCCTCTTTGTGGTGAGACTTAAACACCACTCACATAGCGTCTGTGACCTTTCACCGCTGGCTGATGGGCCAGGGTTGTGTTGGCTGAGAGACAAAATGCAGAAACTCGTGAAGTGCTGCCCGTACTCTCTCAGGCTCTGAGAATAACTGGAAAATTTCACTTACCAACGGTGTGTGTTGACCCTCAGCATCCATATTATGAAAGTGCAGTCATTCCATCTCCCTCAAGAAACTGATTAATTCTCATCCTGGGAAGATTTCAAAAGAAGTTTGCAAAGTGTGGCCATAGTGACTTAATGCAGAAGGCAGTGACGTTTAATAGAACAATAACAGTTCTGAAATGTCACCTGCAACATCATCAGTAGATTACTGCATGTTGGACTATTAAAAAGCAGGTTTGAGGAATTCGATGCCTCTTTAGACTGAAGTCGGTAGATGAGACAAGTACACAGAAGAACACCAGTTGGCAAGAATGTACAAATAACTAATCATCCTCTTTATTTAAAAGGAATACATTCCCTTCCATGCGAGAGTCCTAAGTTATGTGGAACACTGTTCAATGCAAACACTATAGGAATCTGTTAGTTAATCCACACACCTTTCAGATCTTAGAAAAAAGTTAATCAGAATTAGTCAGAATTAGAAATTTATTTCCTGACAACTAATATGGCAGGGTGAAAAGTAGAAAAATTTAAAATATATGTAATTTGGAAACAGCCAAAGTGCCCATCAGCAGATGAGTGGATAAAAAAGCTGTGGTACATCTACACCATGGAATACTATGCAGCTGTAAAAAAGAAAGAACTCTTATCATTTGCAACAGCATGGATGAACCTGGGGAGTATTATGCTAAGTGAAATTTGCCATTCAGAGAAAGATAAATATCATATAATCTCACTCATATGTGGCATCTAATGAACAAAATAAACTGATGAACAAAATAGATCCAGAGACACAGAAGATGAAACCAACTGTGTAATCTCAGGGGAAAGGCTGCAGAGAGTGGGTAGGTGAGAAGAGGTCAACCAAAGAACTTGTATGCATATATACATAACCCATAGACACAGACAATAGAGTGGTGAAGGCATGGGGCGGGGGGCTAGAAGAGACAATGGGGGAAATCGGGAGAAATATGTAATGCTTTCAACAATAAATATTTTTAAAAGGGGAAAAAAATAAAATATATGTAAAACATAGGCTTTCATAGACTGTTGCTGTTAACCACACCTAAATACTTTTAACCAGATTGACAACATGTAACCTGATGTGTTTACTTTTCCTTAGCATGGTACGAATTCTCTGCATTTTTTTCTAATTACCACTTCCTACATGTCAGCTCAAATAGGAATAGACACATTTGATTCAGCCCAATTTTCACAGCTTGACAGGCATTGATATCAAAATTAATTCTAAATTGAAACTTCATAAAGGAAAATCCTATTTGACAAAACAACTATTAGGCTTGCATCACAGTTGCATTTGCATTGTGAAGTCCCATTTTATTTTTTATTGCATATAAAGTAATGCTGGAGAAGAGATTGAATACCCAGAGAGAGTTCATTTGAGGCAGCTTGCTAGTATCTGCCATATGCAAGTAATGCAGAAACATTTTTATGACATCGTCCGAACTTGAAGATTGAATTACAGTTTTAGTAATCATCAGTTCCCCTTCTCCGGTGTCACTTTTTGGTAATATATTACATAGAAAAGACTTATGGTTCCAGTTTTATAAGCTTGCAATAAAAATATAACAACTGCTGTATTAAATTATTTAAGTTGTAAACCATTGTGAAAAAGGAGAAAAAGTTTTATCGATGTAGAGGCTGAAAAACTGATTATAATGGAGAGAAAAATGTATTGTGCTGATTATTCCCAAATTTTTCCTAGTTTAACATATTATAAATCTTCAAGATATCTTTCAAGTCAAGGTCTGTATATGTAGGGTTCTTTTATTTGTTGATTATTTAAAACTCGCCATGGTGAGAGTAAAAGAAAACCTATATAGTTCCAGCTTACCAATTTATTTCAGCTGAGTTGTGAGTGCAAATAAAGTAAGAAAAAAAATGTAATATAGAGAAACTTACATAAAAGATTCTAAAGGAAAACAACTAAATATGAAATGACTATGTTCCTCCAGATTAATATAAACTCTAGAGAGTGTCTAGTCTTATCAGAAATTTTTATTTTACTTTGTATTAGTTTTATAGTCACTCCGTATATCTACTTTCTAACATAGTATACTGTTACTGTTCTGCTGCTATGTACAAAAGGTACTAGGCTAAGAGGTGTTCTCTTCTCCCGTATTCCTCTCTAGGTCTAGTAGGTCTTCCCTCCCAACACCAGAGTTCTTTCAGAAATTTCTGTCCATTGGTGCTTCCTTTCATTCCTAGGCCCACCTAGGAATCTAGGAGCACTCTCCACCTTAGTCAGAATGTTGGCATTTCATGCTTTTGCACTCCCACACTCTTTCTGCCTCCACAATTACTGGGCATTGGAACATAGCTCAATCAGTCTCTCTCTCTCTATCTCTCTCTCTCTCTCTCTCTCTCTCTCACACACTCCCACACACTCACTCACACACACACACACACACACACACACACACACACACACACACACACACACACACACACACACCTCTTGGCCACCTGAAAGAAAAAAAAGGGATACCCTGGACTAAATAATACAATTTTATTACTCTAAAGGGAATTAGAATAAGGAAGCCACATATTTTCACCTGGTAAATCAATTCAAGTGGAGACAGCATCCAAGAAATCAAGAGAAGGCTGAGACTCAAAAGGGCAGCAATGGAAGAGTTAGGAAAAAGTATCAAGAGCAAAGACGTGTCATTAGAGACCAAGGTTAACGTCATCCACACCCTCACATTCCCAGTCACTATGTACAGATGTGAAAGTTGGACAGTGATGAAGGCTGATAGGAAAAATCAATTCATTTGAAATGTGGTGTTGTAGGAGAGCTCTACAGATACCCTGGATCGCCAGAAAGACAAGTAGATCCTTCAGTAAATTAAGCCTGAAACATCCCTGGAGGTAAAACTGAAACCATCCTTCTTTGGGCACAACACGAGAAGGCTGTGTTATTTGAAAAGACAGTAATGATGGGGAATATAAAAGGAAGCAGGAAAAGAGGAAGACCAGATATGAGGTGGGTTGACTACATAAATGAAGCCATATGCATGAGTCTACAGGAGCTGAGCAGGGCTGTTGAGGACAAGACATTGTGGACATCACTCATTCGTAGGGTCACCACGAGTCAGAGCCAACTCAAGAACACGTGACACACACAAATCAAACCACAACAAGATGCACTCTATGAGCTAATTGAAACTTTAGTGTTGTGCATAATAATTCTGGTACTTTTATCTGCTGCTACAGATGTTTGTTTCTCACACCTGGACTCAACAGAAGCAAAGGGACCCTATTCTCACTTGGATGGTGATGATGATAATAATAATAATAACATAACTTATATGTTCCAAGCACTATATGTTAACTTATTTAATCCTGACAACATTCCAATGAAGTAAGTATTATTCTGATTCTACAGATGAGGCTATTTAAGTCTTGCTCATAATCACCTCTGTAGATCTTTAGGTCTTCCCTCCCAATGCCTTTTATTAGCATTGTAATAAAAGTTTAAAAATATCACAATTATGATTCAAATGAAATGCATGGCATTCACATGCTTACCAACTATACTATACTAAGATGGGATGGGGGGAAAAAAGATGGAATAACTCAATCTCTAAGTCATCATCACCAAAAATTAAGATTAGGATTAAAAAGAAGTGTGGAAGACCCAGCATTCCTCTCTGGTTTCTACTATTCATCCATTTGTCATATATTTGTTGAATGCAGGTAATGTGCCAGAGACTATCTTGGTCTGAGCATATAAAGATGAATAACATGGTTACTGCCTTCATTATCCTGGGCTACTTTTCCAATACCTGGAATCCATGAGGATAAATTGCTTGGTTTAATTAGAGCCTCCTACATCTTCTCTTCCAATTCCATAGCAATGACACGCAAAATTAAATAGCCATAGATATATGGTTAACTAGTAACAAACTACCAGTTCCCATGGCCACTCCTTAAAAATGAGCTCTATCATTGGGACATTCTATTAGCTTGCTTCATGGCATGTACATAGCTCAGTAGTAGCCCATGCTGTTTCCTCCCCAATATACAAAGATTACCTTAAATTCCCTCTGAGAATACCCCAGAAAGCACTAGATACTATCTATTCTTTATATTATTAAGAACCATGAACTCGAATTCATAATACAGCAGTCTGTAGTTACCAGTTACTATGTTTGGCTTTCTAGATGCATAGTTTCATATGAAAACCAAGGTTCTTTCTTCTTCTAGAATGGCTAGTATCTTTGGAATAATAAGTCTATTGATTTTTCTACCAAAACACGAAAAAAACAGGGTGTTTGGTTCTTGATAACAAAAATCTATGGGACTACAAGTACAAAGATCTTTTTTAAAAGGTCACCTGATTCACTTTGAATAAAGAAAGCTATTAGTAGCTTCAGCCAGATTGAGGATTGAAGGGAAGAGGATCTTCAGGGGATTTCTTTAACCTAGTCTGATGAGATCAGGTAACCAAAGATCAGGGCACATGTACTGCCAGCAGGTCACTATAGGTGCCCAGGTTGGGGTTAAAAGACTCCGAAAGATGATGAGCAAGTGAAGGATAATCATCTAACCAAAGAACTGCAAGGAATGATATTTCTTCAGGGAAGCCATCTGTCTGGTAAGGGTCTGAACCTGGAGTTTTTATGTAATGAGAAAAGATAAGAACATTATAATCTGCACTTTGTAAAAGACCCACAGGGCAAACAACTGTAGCAGGTATACATACATTCATACATATAATCTCTAGAAAAGAAACATTTCTACAGTTTATTCTGCAAAGAAAGGAATACATAATAGCTTGAGGTAACCAGTCAGAGATTGCCTGGTTCAGTTTGTAGGAAAATGTCATATAGAGATGAATATTCTGAACTCCAATACAGTAGGCCTTGAGGATAGCAATGGATATTGCTTTCCATAGGCAATTAGGAATATGGACATATCTGTGAATAGTAACTAAGACTACTGATTATGCAATAACTTTGCACCTTACATATACCCTCAGACAGTAAGTGATAATGTCTTTGAATGCAAGGAACAATGAATCTATGCAAAGGAGTTAGTTGAAAGTACTGGTTTGTTTCACACCAGCTGTCAAATAGGCCTCTCAAAACTCCCAGAAGTATTGGAAACAGTGACCTGGAGGTAAAAGGCTCAGAGCCCAGGAACTGATCCCTTGAGCCATCCTGGATCTCAGTCCCTGATGGTTTTGATTAATCCGTGTTGACAAACCAGATTGGGATCAATAAAAATTATCTGTAACAAGAAACTAATTGGGTATTTGGTAAGTTGAGTGCAATTTCCAGTGAATTTAAATTTATATGCAAAGGACCCTATTGACTTTTGAAATAAAAATTCATACCACTTTAAGGTAATATTGCCTTGGGTTATAATAAATTATGGTGTTCTACTTTCTCTCTTGGGTAATGTAGGGTCTGAAGGCATCTAACCTATTTACTCTTAAACTATGATTATCCTTTAATTGTTATTTATAGAGACTTCTGATCTATTTACATAATGTAAAAAAGCACAGAACATGTACCTCTTCCACTACTTCCATACACCATCTCTGTTTAAATGAAGCAGCAAATCACAGCCAATTTCAAGCCACGTTACAATCTCAGCTCAAATTATGCAGTGTCTTAGAATAGTAAAGAGATGTCCCTAACGTTGCATCATCTTCAGGTACAGGAGACCTCAGGTGCTAGAGAGCTGCAGCAGATGAACCAATGAACCAGCGTTGAATTTATGTTGTACTTTTCACACAGGAAGATTATCTAGGTCTTCAGTACACCTATACGTGAATCCATGTGTGACGCCTAACTCTTTTCACTTAATTTCCTTATGGACCATTTTTCTGGAAAGGGAGATGGGAAATTTCAGCCAGCCACAAATGAACTGAGACCCGCCAATCTCATTTCACATCAACCAGGTGTCCCAGACAGGGTTTGAAACAAAGCTACAAACGTAAAAAAAAAAAAATGCTATTACAGCTAAACAGATGGCCCTTCATAGGAGCTGTATCATCAGCTTAAACTGAGTTTGTCTTAGTATCTAGAACAGGGGTGGGCAAACTTTTTTACTCGAGGGCCACAATGGGTTCTTAAACTGGACCAGAGGGCTGGAACAAAAGCATGGATGGAGTGTTTGTGTGAACTAATATAAATTCAAAGTAAACATCATTACATAAAAGGGTACGGTCTTTTTTTTTTTTTAGTTTTATTCATTTCAAACTGGCCGAATCCGGCCCGCGGGCCGTAGTTTGCCCACGGCTGATCTAGAAGCAAGCTTTAACTCATAATTCTTTGCAATTTAATATTATTAAAATCCTCTTTTTAGCAGAAATTGTTAACGTATCCAATAGAAGGACCTTACTAATCATTTCACTCTCGAGGGAAGAAGTCTAAAGGCCAGGACTTGAAGTGACAGGTCTCTGAGGAAATGCTAAAAGGTCTGTACTTTATCAAATACAGGAACTACGAGAAGGCTTCACCTCTTAACCAAGTTGCTTTTCTGAGGCCAAACACAGAACGCTCCCAACCATTCTCTGCTTTAAATAATCAAAACTCCTTTGAGTATTCATTAGACCCCTCCAGCATGTCTGCATTGGTTATGGTCAGAATTTCAAGCAGACTATTACTGTTTGTTTGAAGAGTTGTACCACTGTACCAAGCACATATAGGGCAATGGGTTGAAGGGTAAAGAGCCTTTGTGTAATAAAGTTTACACGTTGTGTGAGTCTAAATTGTTTAGCTGCCAGATAAAATTTTTATAAAGCCTAAAATAACTATCCATAAACTTAACAGATATGCAGGAGAGCTAAAAAGTGGCTTATTTTATTTCTTCAAGTGTTGTACTTTTTTCCACGACATAACAGTAAATAGCATGATAAAATGCCTTCAATTTATCATAAATTATGGAAAATAACCATTTACTTTTCAGGATAGTTTGGGATATAAATATTTTGAAATGAATGTTGTAGATGTTCTTCAAATGTAAGCAAGAAATAGTGCCAAACTCATAATTGTTCAAATAAATCATGAATGTGATATGAATTAAAAATTAGAATGATATTTATCACACCTAGAAAAAATGGTTCTAGAATAGTCCAATTTATGCATAAAATACTTTGGGTCGTAATTATACAAATTTGAAAACCATTGATAGTGGACTTAGGACTACTATTAATGTACCTGCGAATCGATTTTATTTTTGTCCTCTGCGTGTCCCGAGATTACAAATCACCTGGTTCAATGGCCCACCTTATAGATTCAAGTAATTCCTCAGCCTACTAATATATTTACCAACTATCCTAATATCATTTAAAGGTAATAATGAAGTAGAAGCAACTTTAAGAAGATATGACAGCAGTACCCTCAGCCCTCTTCAAGAATATTTACTTGTTCTCCAATCTACAGCTCCAGCCCTGACTGGTCACAAAGCCCCATTTCTGTATGTTATCTACATATAAGGTATCTCCAGCTAAACTTTTCAAACATTACAAACAAGGGGTGATACATGTGTGACCTCTATCCAACTCGGGCCAGCTGCCTGTTTTTGTAAACAAGGTTTTATTGAAACTCAGCTACACATACTCATCTACATAGTGTCTGTCTTCGTTTGCCCTCCAGTGACAGAGCTGAGTAATAGAAACAGAGACCACGTGGCCCACAAAGCCGGAAATATTTACTATCTGGCCTTTTACAGAAAAAAAATGCTATAAACCCAAAGAAGAATTTAGGATCTTTTCCCCCTATTATGTGCCCCTTCTCAGGTTCTACTACCATAACTCTAATTTAGGGGCTGATCATGACAAATTCATACAACTGCACAGAATACTCCAAAACTTAGTGACTTAAAACAACCACCATTGTGTTATGTCTCATAATTTTGTAAATCAGAAATTTGGGCAAAGCTCAGATGAGTGATTCTTCTCTTCCATGTGGCATTAACAAGGGTCACTCATTGGAATTTATCTGGCAGCTGGCTTGTTTGAAGGGCTGCTTCACCCACACGTCTGGTGCCTTGGTGAGGACAGCTGGACAGCTGGATGTAGCGAGGCTCTTTTGCCTGCCCTGTAGTCTCAGGGCCCCTCCACCTGATTACTTCAGCAGGATGGTTGCTGAAGTAATTCAGGTTTACAAGATACTGAGATGGAATCTGCCAGTCTTTTTAAAGGCTAGTCCCAGAACCGGCACAGCATCTGCTTCCACAGGCCAGCCCACATTCAAGGGGAAAGGAAATATGCCCCACCTCCCAAGGGGAGGATTGCCAAGGAATTTATGGCCATCTTTAATCTTCTACTGCCTCCTAACTTGGGTCCCTGCCTCAAATGCTACTATTACATTTCACCAGCCTGGATGAACATGTTATAAGAGAGAGAGAGAGAGAGAGAGAGAGAGAGAGAGAGAGAGAGAGAGAGCCATTTAAGGGAATGGGAAGGAGACTGGGTATAACTCGATATACTATACGGAGTCGATACCAGAAAAATATTAAATGAAGAGGATAAGCCCACATCATGACTAAGGATTTGTGTGGAGAAGCCAATGAATGAAAATTTTAAACATGACACATTCCTTTGTATACTTTTATAAAGTATGATGAATTCTGGCATGAAAGAACGAATATAATTTAATTTATATCTCTTCAAATAAAAGTGGCATAGAAAAGAAGTATGCATAATTAAGATAAGATTTAATCTCTTAACTATGACCCACATTTCTATGCCCTGGATCCTTATTTTATTTATTTGTTCCCCCAGCACCATAACAGTACTGGAAACAACAAGGATATTCAATAAATATCTTAATTGTCCAAAGATATTTGTTGTGCAAGTATTCTATATACTATAAAACCAAATTAAGTAGTTGCAAAATTGTCTTATGAAAGGGATATTCTTAAGCAAAAAATTGTTCCATTTGGAGGTTATATTTTACAACATAAATTGCAAATAAACAAGTTTGCTGTAGTATTTACTGTTTTAGGACCAAGTATTTACTGTTTTAGAACCCGGGTTGAGTTCTTAGATCTGGCATTACCTTACTCAGCCTTTGCATTTATTCCAGTAGCAGTAATAAAAGAGTCTGTGTAATTCAGAAAATATTTTTTCATCAATTAAAATTCTATTACACAATAACACTGTGACCTACGACAAGTTACCTTACCAGTCGAGTGTCATTTGTGCCATATACCAAGGGACAATAATAGAATCTTTTTCTTATTCCTGGTCGTCCAAGATGACATCAGAAGGAGCCAGCCTTCTCTTGCAGAAGAGCCCAGTGGCTGGCTAATTTTGAAAATGAATTTCTTCTCTGCTGCTGCTCTTAACCACAGAGACAGCCATTTGAATGCTTCACTAAAAAAGGCCTCAAGCCTCCTCGTGTTTCACCTTTTCCTTGCACCGCCGATCATTTAGAGGGCAGACTTGTTCCAGACAGCTTTAATTAAACTGTACCGAGGACGAAGATAGATGTCAATGGAAATGATCCATAACATGAGGCTAAGCATGTATTTAACAGTGTTCCATCCAGTTCAATCACCTTCTAGCATTTCAGTAGCTTTATAGTCACAAAGCAAAGACTAAATATGTGTATGTGTTTTGTGCTTTTTTTAAATCCATCCCATTAGTAGCCATATGCTTGGGCTCCAATGGATACAAGAACTGTCTGCAATCTGCCGGGGATTTAGGGACATCAATAATTTGTGAATACTCATGTTGGTACTGGTCGAAGGGTTAAGTGCTCTGCACACGAGGGGCAGCTCTTCTGGGATTTGAACTCTTAGTTGACTGTTAGGAACCTTATCCCCCGTGAGGTTTCCTGGTACATGCTGCTTGTCAGAGGCATCCAGCTGTAGCTGGGAAGCATTATTAGCTCTGGGACTAAAAGACCCGTGTTAAGTGCTGATAGAATGGTGTCTGTGAGTTAAAAAGCAGAGTGTAATGTGGCAACCTGAAGGAGGTTTTCATGTTCCATGTCTAGCATGCTTTTTCCTTTTGTCTATTCTTCCACAAATTCCTCGTGAATAGATAGCATCCCTTTAAGAAAGAATTTATATTTAACATTTATTTCTAAAACTTGCTGGTAAATTAGATTGCATCAGCCAAAGTTGGAAGATAAATGTCTCCTTAAAAATAAGAAAAAAAAATTGGCACAAACAGCTTTTCTTCCCACTCCCCTACCCAAAGAATGAGGAACAGGTAACATGACTGATTTTTGAAGTTTAACTCATGTATCGGTCTTGCTGGAAGACTTCTTAAATATAGTTGTTTTAATACTGGCCTGACAGCAACAGAGATCATATAAAACCTTCTGCTAGCCTGTAACTTCTGTCTCGCTCACTATCGCAGCCCCTGCGCTTGGCCCAATGCCTTGGCAGGTAGAACTTAATAAATGGTGAAAGGGTAGATGGCAAGATGGGTGGATGGGTAGATGGAAGAAAGACAGGGAGGGAATGAAACATTTGGGAAAACAGTTTTGTCCTTCTGAACTGCAGGCCAGTGGCTGCTCTCTAGTATTTTCTAGAAGCCGTGTGATCTGGGAGTGGACGTTTAGCAGTAAAACATGTTTCAGCAGTTTTAATGGATATGGATTTCAGAGATAACATATCCTTTATGAGCTCTTAGTAATAGTAGTACTCAGTTTCCTTGTTGGGTACATGATAGGAATAATTGTGTGTGATGACAGGTTTCCATCAGATTAATTTTTCTACCACATATCTAGGCATGTTTTGTTTTAATATGACTGAATGACCCCATAGTGAATTATACTGTGGTTTTATTAAGGAGGGTAGTGATCATTAAGCAAAATATTCTCCTTGAATATGCAACTGATCTTGAAGATCAAGATAGTTTGTCTAGTTTGCAGTTGACACTTATGTGTGTTTGTTTCCAGTAATTCCAGCCCTCTTACCCTGGAGTAGTTTTACCCATCCCTTAATTGTCCCTCGCTGATGTCTAGAAGGTCTTTTTAAACTTCTTAACTGCACAATGAGGCCTCAGTGGACACCTAGATTGTGTCTGCTTGGGAAAACGCCAAGCACTAATGAGTATTTTGTTTAATGGAATGGAAACTGAAAGTGCACAGCTTCTTCCTAGGCTGATCAATGCCCACTTCTGTTGTTTGAATGTATCCATACATTCTGAATTCTAAGAGAAAGGTCACAAGAGGGCAGAGCACTTAGTGTCTGCCCAGGAAGGACTTGAACATTCAAAAGTTACATTTGTATGGGGCTCGGTATAGGTAGAAAGTTCTTGAGTTAGTGCTGCAACAGCTCCTCTTCTATGTTTAGATATGCCATCCTTTCTTTCAAAGCCAAATCCCAAAATTTTAATTTTTATATTAATTTAAAATTTTTATGTCTTTTTATCCTCACCTGAGGATATCTTTATTAATTTTTTTTTAGAGAGGGAGAGAGAGAGAAACATTGATCAGTTGCCTCTCACACAACCCCCACTGGGGATTGAACCTGAAACCTAAGTATGTACCCTGACTGGGAATCAAACCTGCAACCTTTTGGTGTGCCAGATGATGCTCCAACCAACTGAGCCACCATGCCAGGGCAAATTTTTATGTTAATTTAAAAATAATAATAAGGGGATGAATTATGTTGTTAGGTTCCAAGCCAGGCAATATGTAAATCTATATAATTATCTCTACATTTCAGCATTTTATTATAATAAAATATTTATATATATACATATATTATGCTTTATTGTTTGCTTTTTTCAACTTCAAATTTTAGAGCAAATAATTAAGATACTATATTTTAGTTACCTTAAAAAATCAGATTTGCTGAAAACCCAAACCTTACAGTGATCAAGTATGTTTGAGTGAAGAATAATGATTTCCATGTGGTACTAATGTTCTACACAGAACTAAGTGGAAAATGTAGAGGGTGTTTCTAAGATTTCATTGAACCATATCTGGTTGAATAGACACCGAGCTCCTTTGGCAGTATTTATAATTTATAGGTTACTTGAATGTGCTAGATAATTTTCAAAAGTGAAAATTTCAAGCCATTTTAAAACTCAAAAGAGATTTACCTCTCATCTAAAGCTTCCTGGGTTTAGAGATTTCATAAAAGGTTTGTGGAGGTGGTGAGAAAAGATGGATTTTGAATCTGGAGAATGGAAATAATTAAATTCCTCAACTTTTGAGTATAATGACTCACGTTCTCTTTATTTATGTCCAAGCCATCATCTTGCTTCAATCATACTATCTCATGCCTTTGGAGACCCTGGTACTATGCAAGCTCCCCAAGTTAGAGCTTATAATAAAAACCTTGCCTGACCCTTAATAATTGTTACTTTACCAAAACACTTTAATACCCAAACTAAGTTGCTTATTGCACCAAACGTGAAGTCCTTTGACCCTTAAAGTTCAATATTGATTAGCCCTACTTCTGTCAATACTTGCCTCTAGTGTCAACAATTTCCAGTGTGGAATACATTCAGGAATTGATAGTTTTCTTAATCTATAGACATTCAAAATATTTCATTCCTAGGTATTATAATTTTTATCCATTGCTTATGTCTCCCATACTCTTAATTAATGATTGGTGATTGGACATCATTGTAAGTATATCATTAGGTACTATTACAAGATGTTGTTAGCTATAAATAAATGACGCCTATATTGAGTACAGGATTCATGTAAAAATCTTCACTGATGTTAATCTAAAGAAAACCTAAATCAAATGTATTGCAAATTCAACAAAAGTGGCAGAGTTGTTTTTTTAATCCTGCAATCATGGGTGGGGGTGGGGGAAAATGCTTTTGAAAAGAATGTTCAAGTGCTTCCTTTGCCCTTGGATAATGCAATAATAGCAGGTTTACTTTTTTTAAGTTGTGGTATTTTTCAGATTGTCAAATGTGGATCAAAGAGTTATTCTCTTGGCAAATGTTATGAATTTCAGTCCGGCTTTTTGACAATTTAAAATTCAGCTACCCAATTATAACTAAAGGTCATTAGTCTAATGTGGCAACTTCATGACAGTTTTAGTTACAAGAGAATTTCTCAGTTTAGAGAAGAAATTCTGCCCTATGAAGTTTTTATTGTACTTAGAAGTTGGGTGATATTTTTGAAAAGATTTTTATTTTCTTCTTGTGCTTTTATTATTTATTAATAAAAATGGATACTTAATATTTCTTTCAATCCCACATTTATAATGTAAGGTATCTCATGCTTCACCTCTTTGATTAATATCATCAAAGTTACAGTAAACGCCTTCCAATCTTGCTGATTTTTATCATTACATTTTTGGCTGAAATGTTTCTTTAGGGTTGCTTTCCTTTGTTTCATTTTAGAATAACCTTAACCCGAACTTCATTTCCAGATCTAGGGAAAAGGCCCTTCCATTTCAATCACGTTACAAAGTAGAATTTCTGCTAAGATGAAGAAACAGAAAAGTTGGGAACCTGGTAAATATATTAACATTAGTTCCATTCGGTGGAATAATGGGGAACTCCTCAGGCAAAACATACCACAGAACCAGACACAGTGGTTGCTGGGTATAAGACACCTGCGAGATACAAGTCTTTATCCCTGTTCTACGCGTGGAGAAATTGATTTTGCAGTGACAGAGAAATGTATTCTACAGCCAGTGATTGTGCACCTGCTCTGTGCAAGGTAAACAGTGAAAACTCATCATTTTTCTGTTTTTGCATTTTAGAGTTCCCGACGTTGCTAGAAGCAGAGCTGAACCAGATGGCACCCAGAGCGGTTCTGGTACCCTAACCCGCTGATCCAGAGAAGAGAGTATCCATGTGGCATGGGCTTAGCCTTCAGACCACCAAACAAGGTCTCCACGTCTCTGCCTGAGAAGTAAGCTCTTTGTACTAACTGTTCTCAGCACCATTCTGAAGCTCTTTGCCTCATGGGTGCAAAGCTGGCCTAAGGGTTTTAATACTGCAGTTCGCAGCCCTTTTGTTAAGCAGAAAGACCCAAAAGAAACTTATCTGTGTAGGTATGAAAATGTGTTTTGCACCCCGGCGATGTGGCTCAGTTGGTTGGAGCGGCATTGTCCAGTGCACCAAAACGGTGGTGGGGTTGACTCCCAGTCAGGGCACATAATACCCGGGTCCATACCCGGAGGAAATAGATCACTCTTCTTCTCCCACCCTTCCTTCCTTCTCTAAGATTATTTTTTTTAAGTGTTCTTTCAAAAAAAAAAGTGTTTTACTTCAAAGGTTTAAAAATATTTCCTTTTAACACAAACTCCCTGAACTTTTAGCTCTTCACTAAAGCTGCATAAAGTCAGCTTCTTCTGAATCACGGGTTGAGACTTGTCTATGGACTGATTTTCTGGTATTGAGGTTTATCAGTTACATCAGCAACAGCATTTCTTGTCCACTGACCAGAGAAATGGTAGTTGTAGCTGAGAATCGTGTCTGGCATTCTACGTGGCGTCCCTACCAATTCAGTCTTGAGGCTCAGCATTTGGCAGAGAATGTTCTTTTCTAGAGCGGATTGTTTGTTTCATCTACTGTTGAGCTAAGCATGCATTATACCCACCTTATCTCATTTCATCCTCATGGTGGTTCTCAAAGGGACAGAGATATTGCAAGTGACTTGGTCATGATCATTACAAACTGGAGAATCGGGACTCGAACCAGGGTGATCTTGTACCAGAGTCCTTATTCTTTTTTTAATATATTATATTGATTTTTTACAGAGAAGAATGGAGAGGGATAGAGAGTTAGAAACATCAGTGAGAGAGAAACATCAATCAGCTGCCTCCTGCACACCCCCTACTGGGGATGTACCCTCAACCAAGGTACATGCCCTTGACCGGAATCAAACCTGGGACCCTTCAGTCCTCAGGCTGACGCTCTATCCACTGAGCCAAACTGGTCAGGGCCAGAGTTCTTATTCTTACCACTTCCTTTATATTTCTCCAAGAATGGTCTTTCTATAATTACAATCATATAATGGATGTTCTAAATGTTAGAAAAGTGAATTCTAAGAGCATAAAAACTAACCCTGCTCAAAACGTTAGCTTTTTTATCAGTGTACTGATGATGGAGCTAGAGATCAGAGGCGTGTACACTTATTCCAATGTACAGCTTAGTACAAAGGAACAGGCAATGTGATGATAAAAGGCCATGCCTGCCTTTTCAGACATTAAGCCCATTCTTCCACCATCTAATTGTTCAGATGCACATTCTATAGTGTCCTCCAACTTCCCAGCCACAGTCAAAAGGTTCCGTGCAGCTTTTTGAGTATATGTGATGAGGTTTATTTTGAATTAAGGGTGAGTGTTGCTTGCATTTTTCCCTGTGATATATAAACATGAGCTGATGAAAGTTCCTCTTGAAACTCCTCCAAGGAATGGCATGCATTTCCAATTAATCTCATAACTTGTCTTTAACTGTTTGGCCATGTTCCATAACTGATAGATGCTATTTTAATTCAGATACAAAGAGAGAGAGAGAGAATGCCCAGGCCAGAGAATGGGGTATACATCAACTTTTAGACACACTGTACTCACTCAGCCAATCAATGTGTTTTGAGACCCCATCACACTTTGGCGACCATTGTTGTCAGTTCTTCACAAATTGCAAAAATGACTTGTCCTGAAAAAAAAATCCATCAAATTGGTGACAAAGCTTGCAAAGGGTCTAGAACATCCAGGCTACTAATTACCTTTCGAGAATGGGGGTCCATGAAAAATCACTTAAATCTCTAGAAAAGACAGCTTTTAGGAGCAGTGTGGCTGGTGGAATCTGGTGGACTGGAGAGAGAAGGCCTGGAGGTCTGGATAAAGGTGTGCAATGAAAGTGAGGAAAACAGGTAAGAGCAGAAAGTAAAAACATATTGAGAGTGAAAAAGAAAAGAAAAGAAAACCACACTTTCTTTCATTATTGCCTACATGATAGCATCCAAATCCCTCCACTCAGCATACTCGCCATCTACAAGTGGATGCCAAGCTTTTTGCAAGTCCAATCTCCCAGCACTCTCCCCTGTGCTTTCCGTCCTGCCTCCACCCTGTGTACTGTGTCCCCACGACGTGGCACACGCTCATGTATCTGTGCCCCCAACACATTTCCTCCTCTGTCCCCACCTCATCTGCATGGCAAAGTCTTATTCTATTTTTGAACCTTTAAATGCCACTCTTTTTTTTATGAAAAATTTGCAAACATTCCTCTCCCCACCTCCACTCACCACACCCAACAAGCAGAAGTGATTGCCTTCCCCCGAGCCTCTCCCTAGTTCTGTCAGTGTGGTCCTCATCACCTTGGCATCTGCTAGGGGTCAAAAAGCACATCTTATTCATCTTGGCACACCAAGCATGAGGTCAGCATCCAATCCATTTCTATTGGTATGTGTAGCTTTTGTGTGTCAAGGCTGGTTTCCACTTCCCATCTCCTCCATAATACCCCTCCTCTGTCCTTCTTATTCTTATAATAATGATGACAACTAGCATTTCTGTAATACTCCATAAATTACCAAGCACTTCTAAATCAGTATTAGTTTTCTAGGGCTGCCATAATAAAACACCATAATAAGTCTAGGTGCCCTAAAAAACAGAAGTATGTTTTCTTACAGTTCTGGAAGCTGAAAGTCTAGGATCAAGGTGTCAATAGGTTGATTTCGTCTGAGGCCTCTCTCCTTGGCTGGCAGATGGTCACCTTCTTTCTCATCTACCCACACGATCACCTTCAGTTTGTGTTGTCTGTGTTCTTATAAATTTACCAGTCAATTTGGATTGGGGGTCACCCATATGACTTCATTTGATCTTACTAGTGATTACCTCTTAAAAGGCTCTGTCTTACATGTCCAGCCACATCCTAAGAACTGGAAGGTAGGACTTAAACTTAGGCATTTGGGAGGGAACATAGGTCAGCACCTAACAACACCCATGATCTCATTTGTCCCCACAAGCAAGAGCCACAGCCACTCTGTCACTCTGCACTAGATTCACCGTCAGTCTAACTTGACCCTTCAGGCTTTCACAGACTACACCCAGGCCTATGTATTTCGAAAGGGGCTTTGTTCCTGATGAGTGAATAAAAACAATGCTTCAAAATTCTTTGGTTTCTTCAAGTTTACTAGTAATTTGTCAAAAGCCAAGCCCCAATGTCAATATAAGAAGGAAATAGAAAAGCTGTCCCTTTGCTGACACTCAGAAAATAAGAAAACAATGTAATACTTCTTTTTAAACTTTTTTAAAAAATTTATTTTTCAACTATAGTTTATAGTTAATATTTTGTGAGGGGTTTTTGTAGTAATTAAAAGCCTAAATGAGGGACTTAAAGGTGCATCTGGACAAATGCTGGCTTAGATCAGGACAGAGAGAGGTACTTGCTACCTAGCAGATGAGCCTACAACTGACCCCGAACCTATGAAACTCATCCACCTGATGGCTCCTTTCACGTGATATTAATTGTTCTAAAGGGTCTTAATCCCAGGCCAACCTGCAGGAGCCATACCATTTCCCCTGGTTTCCATGTTAGTTTCTTGGGCAATATGAAGTCACTGTTTACGGTTCTCACCTATTTCTGTCTCCCTCCTAGATCACGCTCACTGTGCCCAGAACAAGCCACCTCATGCACTCCCTGATGCATTTCAGCACTGCATTTGAGTTCCAGGTGGAAGCCGCAGTGGATGTGGCCCTGACCATGACCTGGATGTGGAACTGGTCC
Organism: Myotis myotis; assembly: GCF_014108235.1. Classification (NCBI taxonomy): domain Eukaryota; kingdom Metazoa; phylum Chordata; class Mammalia; order Chiroptera; family Vespertilionidae; genus Myotis; species Myotis myotis. Next base: position 154,046,213 of record NW_023416313.1, on the reverse strand, counting down.
TGTCTAACCTCAGAAGGGGAGTCACTATCCCCTGCCCTCATGTTGAAAAGTGGGAAATAGGCAGAGGTTCAAGACAAGATCTTAAGTAACTCCTCTCCAACCAAGAATTATTTCCCTTCCCCTACCAAGCCACTGGTTATTTTCTCTCCCCCTTTCTTCTCCCTTTTACTTCCCCAGGCTTTTAATAGAAACCTTTTCTATCAATATGCTGATGCGACTTATTTGCTTATAAAAGCAAATAGCTATTAAATGTTCAGGAAGTAGCATAACCATCTTTTTACACAATTTGTGCTAGAGAGTATTTTTTCACTGGACTTTCCCAGATTCACTGCCAAAGAGCATTTCCCAAGAGATCTTTGCAGCAGTATGTGCACCCAGACTATTTCATCCAGGACACCATATGAAAAGGAACACCTTTGAAATTTAAGAAATGTCTGCCATTAGGTAATAGCCCCTAACAGCAATATTTAACCAGCAAGGTTTTGATCTTGGGGTACACGAATATATACTTGATTTTTGGTTCTAGAACCTCCTAAAAAATACATGTGGGCCAATTTTATTCTGTTTCCTTTATTTTATTAATCATACCTTCTTGCCAGAAGAATTTAGGATGTAGTTATTGTATCAGAATTGGCCTAAGCTGATGCCTATTCCAGCACCCAAAACACACAGGTGTGTTAGAAGACTCTATCCATCCACAAAGAAAGTTACAGGCAGTTATACAGATGTGAACACTTTTTAATGAGCCTTGATTTCCCTCTCGCCTAAGTGTATCAGGCTGTGAAAATACCAAGGTGTTGTTGTCATTTGAGATCTGTGTTCTGTATGTGCATGTTTGCTTAGTATGTCTCTCCTAAGAGCTCTTTCTGCTCTTCCTTTAATTGCTGAGCAGTAAGAGAGGTGGCCCGATCAGGCTGAGCAAGGGGAGCTTGCGAAGAGCAGAAACAGATTTACTAACTTTGAGGATGGCTCCTAGTGAGTCCTTACCATACACATGGCTGGGTTTCCATAGAGCCAGCTGAGCAGATCGCCCCAAAATAGGTTAAGAGATGACATCGGCAGATTTTAAGCAGGAATGATTTCATTCTTTCCTCTCATCAGTTTCATGGTTAGATTGTTCCTGTGCTGATTTGTTATACCACGTAGGGCTGGCTCACAGTCCCTGTCAGCCTTCTGAAGTCTTGATGGCATTGGGAACTGACTGTCTCCTGGGGGTGTGTGAGAAAGAGGTCCGAGCTTCTCTCCTTCAAGGACACTCTCTTCAATCACTGTCTAGTCCATCAAAATACAGTGATTGAATAAAACTTTTATTTCAGATCATGATCGCATTGATTTAATATGTGGTTTGAACTATATGGTATTATAGATCCCTAAATGAACACTGAAATCCTAAAATGGGAAAACTTACCATTGGTCCAAGTTAAAACTACATACCCTAATAAGATACCAACCCATTTAATTTAAATCTGTTATCTTATGTAACTGTTTAATGTTCTCCAGGTATTTTTAAGCCACCTGGTTTTCCTATCATAAGTACATCTGGCATCAGGCAAACAGATTATAGTCATGGACAATGGACTAATTTATGATGTTTTTCTATTTTCATATTTTTGGCCCACTAATCCAAGTTGATATATTAGCCCTGCTTTCAGAGATGAATCTTGAAATCTTGCACTCTTGTAACCCTTTTACCTCTTTCTCTTCCAAACCCTAGAATATTTTGGCATGTTCTGAAATTTAATTAGGAAACAGAGACAGGGAGAGTGAATTGAACCCTTATGTTCTGTCCATCTAGTGCCCCTTCTATAGCTGGCCTCCTAGAAAGAACTATGAATCTGTGTTGATTTTGAAAGATCTTTGTGCTTTTGATCATTCTTCCTTCCTAAGATCGCCAGACACACTGTCACTTGTGTTTGCATCCCATTGTGAGATGTCCTTTCTCTAAATGTAATGGGAGTTTGGTATGTCAAACCAAGCAGGAGAAAAATCAGTTGCCTGTCTTTGCAAAAGAAATATGAAGTTTTGCCACAACAAATGGAAGCAAGACTATTTTCTGTGGTGGTTCTGCTTCTGCAGCTTGAGTTAGAGGCCAAGTCCACTCACCTTGTCAGATCATCTTTTTGATCTGACACCTCCGAGTGGGCCATCCCTTAGCTATTTATTGAGAATTTTAACTGCCAGCTTCGATATGCCATCTTCTTCCTTTAAATATCCACCCAAGGCCCCAAAGTAATGGACATGTTTTTAATAAATTGAATATATAAATCATTTATCACATATACTTCAAAACAGAGCAGCTATCAGAACACCCTGAAAGATTCATTAGAGCATTTTTTTTGCAGACATGTCACCAAGTTTAATAAATGTGTGACAACTCAAAACTGAGATGAGAAATGGCAGAGTGCTCTATGGATTGAGAGTCAAGAAGATAGGAATTCTCATTTTGTCTCCATTTCTGACTTATTTAATGACTGTAGTTCTGTTTATGAGTTACTACTAACTATTCTTGCCTCTGGCCAAAAAATCTACAAAAACACAGAACAATGTCTATACAGGATTGACAATCTAAGAGTGTGCCCTAACTAAGTTCAGTGGTGTAAGAAAGCCTTGATTTTGAGCATGGAGTTATTTTGCCTGGATTCAAGTCCCAGACCACCACCCCTTGGTACTTGACCTTGGGTTACTTCCTTATTGAAGAGCACTAGGTGGTCTTTTGCTATTATACATGACTAGAGGCCCGGTGCACAAAAATTTGTGCACTTGGGGGAGAGGGGGTCCCTCAGCCCAGCCTGTGCCCTCTTGCAGTCTGGGACCCCTCAGGAGATAATGACCTTCTGGCTTAGGCCTGCTCCTGGGTGGCAGAGGGCAGGCCCAATCCCTAGGTGCAGCCCCTGGTCGGGCTCAGAGCAGGACTGATTGGGGAGTTGGGGCACCGCCCCCTGTCATGCACAGAGCAGGGCAGATCGGGAGGTTGCCATGCCACCCTCAGTCACACTCAGGGTAGGCCAATTGGGGGGTTGGGGCGCCGCCCCCGTCACACTCAAGGCAGGGTTGATGGGGAGGTTGCGGCGCCACCCCCTGTCACACACAGAGCAGGGCCGATCAGGGGGTTGGGGAGCTCCCCGCTATCAGGCACAGAGCAGGGCTGATCAGGAGGTTGGGGCACCTTCCCCTGTCACGAACAGAGCAGGGCGGATAGGGAGGTTGTGGCCCTGCCCCCTATCACACACAGAGCCGCAGGGCAATCAGGGGGCTTGGGCGCTGCCCCCAGTCACGCTGATCCCAGTGCCGAGAGGCCTCACGGCTCCGCTGATCCCGGTGCTGGGAGGCATATTACCCTTTTACTATATAGGATAGAAGCCTAGTGCACGGGTGGGGGCCGGCTGGTTTGCCCTGAAGGGTGTCCTGGATCAGGGTGGGGGTCCCCACTGGGGTGCCTGGCCAGTCTGGGTGAGGGGCTGAGGGCTGTTTTCAGGCTGGCGGGTGACTGAAGCTCCCAACCGCTCCTTTTTTTCTTTTTTCTTTTTTTATTCTGGGCCAGCTTTAGCTCTGAGGCTTGGCTCCAGCTCTGAGGCCTCTGCTGCTGAAAGCAGGTATCTGGTTTGTTTGGGTTCTATAATCGAAACACTGTTTCAACTCCAGCTCTGAGATCCCGGCTGGCTGAAAGCAGGTTTCTGGGGTTTTGTTTAGCTTCTATATTTGTAACAATGTTTCAGCGGCAGGCGGGGAACGTTGGAATCCTCTGTCACTGAAGCAAGCAAGCCTCATGTTCGCTTCAAGCTGCCTGGCTGCTGGCCGCCATCTTGGCTGGTAGTTAATTTGCATATTGCCCTGATTAGCCAGTGGGAAGGGTAGTGGACGTATAGTTAATTACCATGTTTCTCCTTTATTAGATAGGATATCATGATGAACATCTTTTAACACATAGATATGTTTATGTATTCATGTGATTACTAGTGACCCGGTGCATGGATTCATGCACATTGAAAGGAAATTAATTAGAAGGTGGCCAGCAGAGCAGGACTGGGTGAGACAGGTCACGTCCTGGAGCCAACCTTCCCTGGACCCTCCCTGACCAGCAGCACCTGGAGTGGCGCTGTGGCTCACAAGGTATCTGCAGAGTGAGTGGGGTTCCTCTGGTAGGTGGGGTCCCTCAGTCTGGCCTGAGGGGATCAGGCCGAAACCAGCTCTATGACATCCCCTGAGGTGTCCCCGGAGTGCGAGAGGGCACTCTGCAAAGTTGGTGTTGTACAGGATGTGGAACACAAATGCAAGTGTGCAATAAACCAGATTCTGAGCCAACAGTGCCCCAGCAACAGCATAACCCAAGGCTGAAGGTGGAATTGCATGGCCCCACGAGGAATTGGGCTCCCTCCTTTCTGGTTTCTGGGTGCTTCATCCAAGAACCTCTGCTGCCATGTCACTGCAGCTCAGCAGCTCCTGCATTGAGCATCTGCCCCCTGGTGGTCAGTGCACGTCATAGCAACCAGTCAGATGGAGGGAGGGACACTTAGCATATTAGTCATAGATAGATAGATAGATAGATAGATAGATAGATAGATAGATAGATATAGATAGATAGATAGATATCTGTAGGGCGAATTTCTGAAAGTGGAATTCTTCACTCTAAGGTTCAGTAAATTTAAAATGTTCATGTATATTGCTAAATTGCTCCCAAAAAAGGTTATACCAAATTTGTACTCCCAACAGTGTAGGTAGGTTCCTATTCCTCCTATACTGTTCACTGGTGATTTTAACTTTTATTAGTCTCAGAAGTGAAAGATGGAATTTCATTTGAATTTGCAATTATTCAATTTTGAGTAAAGATGCTTATCTTTTGTTATTTTAGTAACCATTTCTGCTTATGCATTCCCAATTTTCTATCGGGTACTTGTGTGTTTTTTATTGCTTCGTAAAAAGTTCTTGGTAGATTAAGATTAAGATCTTTGTCAAAACAGCAAATTTGGAAAGCAATTCTAATTTATTTCAGTCATGAGGGATATTTATAAATGTGAAAAATTTATGGCAATTGGCATTACTAACTGAAAAAGGACAAAACCTCCCCAGGCAGGAACAGCGAAAGGCCTTAGCTGTGCATCACCTGAGTTATTACCGTAATAATCATTGAAATAATCCATGTTATATGTAAAGCACAATGCAAAGAAGTCCAAGATGTGATCTCTGCCCTTAAGGAGTTCATAGGAAAGAACAAGATACACTCACGTGAAATGATAATAATCTGTGACAATAAAAGAAATGAGTGATGTAGACCATAAACGCTCTAGGAACTGAGGAAGGAATGCTCATCTTCAGCTGGAGTGGTTAGAGAATATTGCTTAAAAGAAAACACATGCTAGACTAGACAGAGAGAAAGATTTAGAACTACAAAAGTGAGAAGCAAGCGAGAGGAAACAGTAAATAGACAAAGGTGAATGAGGCTTGGAGGAGGGAACAGGAAAGTTTAAATATGAAAAGATGGGTGGGGTTAAATGATTGAAGGCCTTTGCTGTCTGGCTTAGCTTGGATTCTGTAGTATAAGAGCAGTTTAATGTTTTTGAAAAGAGTATTGACATAATAAAAATAGTTTTAGGATGATAATTTTGACCTGGGAATAATGAATAAATGAATGAGTGGAAAATATTGGGGTGGAAAAGTGGATGACTATTGTAATGATAGTTCTGTGGGAGAGAATCAACTACTTTAAAGGAAAGGTGGTTTGTATTTAATTTATACTACAGAAAGCTGCTATTGAACTGATGCTACATAATGTTATCTAAGAAAATAAGACATCCAGATGGAGAATTCTTTGTGTATATATTGAGCATTCCAATGCAATTCTTTTTCTAAATCTGTGATTCAGCTTTTATGCCCCTCCACTCACTCACTCTAATGATGGTAAGCCTTTCTTTGTTGGGTCTGGAATTCATACCAGTTGTGTTTTTTTTGCAGACTTAGAAATTCCAAACATGCTATTGTCATTACACCTCATCTGTCATCCTAAGGAATGGCTTTATTTATTCTTGTGATTTGGAGAAATGAGGTGATGGTAGAAAAGGCTTAGAATAATGGGAGAAAGGTGTTGGCTTCATAGAACCAGCAATTCTTTTCTTACTTCATTTCCTTTACATGTTGGTAAGACTTAGGTAATTGATCTGAGCTCCCTGCACTGTAGCACGCAGCATTCATTCAACAAGTATTTACTGAGCACCTACGATGTGTCAGGCACTGTGCAAAGCACTGAGAACGGTGTTTAAAAAAATAGAGCCAAGCCCTGCCCTGGCCAGGTAGCTCAGTTGGTTGAACCTTCTTCCCAATACTCCAAGGCTGTGGGTTCAATCTCCGGTGAGGTCACATACAAGAAGCAACCAATGAATGCATAAATAAGTGGAACAGCAAATCAATGCTTCTCTCTCTTCCTTGTTTCCACCCCCCCTCTGAAAATCAATAAATAATTTTTTAAATGGAGCCAGTCCTTGCTCTTATGAAGCTTACAGCCGGGAGGAACGCATATAAACAAGTCCACATTCTACTGCTGCTTCTACATGTGACAAGGGGCTGGGCTCTTCTCCTAAAATGTCCCTACAGGTGACAGTCCTGCTCTGCCCCACCTCCAGTCTACTCCCTGCGTTCCTCTGCTTACATTCCTTTGTGTACTGAGGTCTATAATCCACGTCGGATGAACATAAGAGGATAAAAGGAATTCAAATAATAATATCTGGCAAGCTTGCTGCAAAATGCCAGATGTGCTGGTGGCTATGAAGATCACCAAAGAGAAAAACATGGAACCAATCCATAGAACTGGAGAGATGCAGTCAATGCAGCTGCAAAGGAAAACTTTCCTAGGTGGTGAGTAATAGCGTTAAATACATGGCACAGAGAGGAGGTGCTGTGGGGACTTAGAAAAAGAGGCATCTGTTCCGAAGGGTGAGCTCCGCACTGGGCCTTGAAGATGGGTCAGGTTTGAACGGGTAGAGGAAATAGGAAGTGTCTGTGGGAGTTAACGACCGCTGTTTCTTTTTAAAGCTGTTTCACTGATTTCTTTATTGTGTATCTTGTATTCCACTTCTTCCTCTTAAATATATATATAAACATTTACTTTTTAAAATTAAGTGTATTGGGGTGACATTGGTTAATAAGATTTATACGTTTCAAGTGTACAGTTCTATGATACATCATCTGTATATTGCATTGTGTGCCCACCACCCAAAGTCAAATCATCTTCTGTCACCATATATTTGACCCCCTTTACTCTTTGCTACTCCCCCCCGCCACACACACACACACACACACTTCCCTCTGGTAACTTTTCTATTGCCAAGGAGAGAAGTCCAATACAAACTGATTTGTGCAGAAGGAGTGGTCTTGGGGCTCCCAGCATGGCTAGCATCCCGGGGTCCTGCGTTTTAAATTGATTTCTTTCCCTCTTCAGCTCTTGGCTCGGCTTTCCTCTGTACTGGCTTCAGTCAGACTGACTAACTCCATGTGGCAGCTGTCACGTTTCCATCTTGCTCCCTTAACCACGCAAAAGAAAAAAACAACTTCTCTTTCTCAACAATTCCAAACAATTCCTGTGATTTACCCTGATTGGACCAATGAATAACATTTCCTCGTTCCTGAGCCAATCACTGTATAGGGGGATGGAATTTGCTGATTGGCCAGGTCTGGGTTATGTTTCCAGCCTTGAAGCAGAAGCAGATGGGGTCAGCCTCATCTAAGCAACATCAGAACAAGATTCTGGGAGAGGAAGTTCTCCAGAGAAAAAAACTGCAGTGCTGTTACCAAAAAATAACAACAAAAATCATTGCCATGACTACAAACACCTGTAACAAAGAACTTACTATGCACTATTCTAATCAACTTCTTTAATATATCTTTACTCAGTCTAGTATCCCTGTGAGGTAGGTAATCTCATACCCATTTTCAGATGGGGAAACTGAGGCATAGAGGTGTTAAGTAACTAAACACATTACTAATAAATGGCAGACCGGGGAATTGAACCCAGGCCATCATACCACCAGGCCACAGTGTACATACTTAAATTGACTTCTATACACACAGAGAATTAGCTAACACTTAGCCTCAGAAATGAGCAAAGTATATCTGAACAACAGTGAGAAGACCAGCAATTCAGAGGGATGGTAATTTGGGTCTCTTCTCAAGGCTATGGAAACAATATCCAGAAAGCTGGTCGGCAGTGCTGTGCTCACCAAGAGGTCAAGTTCCGGCCAGACCCAGGCAACCACTGCCTGAACTTCCAGGGGAACGATACGGTCATCCCAGAAAACTGAATTATTCCCCAAAGGCTACCCAAGCCCAATCCTCTCAACAGCTTGTGGTTCACAGTTTTACACGATTTACCGAGGACTGATTTTATATCTACGTCTGATTCTCTCCTGCTTTGAAACATCTTTCATAGACCATATTACAGATCTTATTTAAAGCTAACAATGCATTTGAAAACACACACACACCATCAAACGATTGCCATTTTGGCCTTGAGAAGCAGCAGGCCCAGGCTTCAGTCTGTTTACTGTGCATTTCCTGATGCAAAGGAAAGCCAGCCCCGTCGAGAAAACATCACAAAGCATTGTATGACGACAGCTCGTGTACTTCAGAAGAGAAATGGATACATTAGGGAAAGTTTTCTCCCTTTGATGTAGAATACACTATCTTTTTTTTGGTATTAAAATGGGAGTTAACTTTAAATAAATAAAATTCAGCCCGTAGGCGTCAGAAAACGAATGTTGTATTTTGACAGTGTCATTTCTCTGATCCCTGAACGCATTATGGCCGTTAACTTGGGCCTTCATCATGATTTTCCTTTATGGCATGGAGAGCACATTATTTTTTCATCTCTGTTTTATTGATTTCCCCTCGCTTCCTCCCACATTTTCTCTCTGCCAGCTGTTAACTCAGCCCCTCTGCTCCCCACGCGCTATGGGGGCAGGGAGAGAGTTTCTCCTGCCTTTGACAGCGGTGGTCCCGGCACTGGCCCGGGCTCCGTCCTCTTCTCTGCATGGTTTCTAAAGGAAGATAAGTCAAGGGCATTGGACCTGCCTTCAAAAAGAGATCAGAATGAGCCTCCTGCTCCTGATATGAAGCAATGAAGACTGTGCAGTTTGTAGTTACCTGGACTTGAACATGTGCCCCTTCGCTTGGAACACAGAGAGCGTGAGCCGGGCAGACGGATGAAACTGCTGTTTTCTTTCACGGTTTTTGATTTTCCCGAAAGAGCACTGAGTAGTCAAATAGCAGGCGCTCTGAGCCACCTAGACTTTGGTAATAAAATGAAGCATTTTTGTTTCCTAAACAAAATTACTTTTAGGTAAATGAATATGTAAATACCTCCAATAATGTGTGCTTTGTAACATGAGAAAAAAACACTGATGACAGGTGTCTTTAGCCTTGTCATTTTCATTTTGGCCATTCTTAGGGTTCTAGGAATTATTTCTAAAATGATTTTTATTTAAAAGAGATAAGCCCTGGCTTGTGTGACTCAGATGGTTGGAGCATCATCCCATGCACCAAAAGGTTGTGGGTCCGATTCCCTGTCAGGGCACATACCCAGGTTGTGAGCTTGATCCCTGGTCAGGGCACATTCACAAGGCAACCTGATCAATGTTTCTCTCTCACATTGATGTTTCTCTCTCTCCCTCCCTTCCTCTGTCTCTCAAATCAATAAGAACATATCCCTGGGTGAGGATTTAAAAGAAGAAGGAAAGAAAGATATAAGACCACAATTGTAGAAAAAAATCTTTAATATAAAAATGTTGCCATGATTAAAGACTTTTTCAGAATTTCTTGGGCATTAAAAATTTTTTTGGAAACTTATAGTTTCAAGAGCTTAAGTTTTCAAACAGCAGTCATGTTTCTGTGAAACGGAGGTGGAGAGTCACGAAATGACATGCAAATTTGTGTGTGCATATGCATGTTTGTGTTCTGGAGAGAGGCTTCCTAGCTTTAGTCAATTCTCAGGAGGGTTCATGACAGGAAGAATTCCCAGTCTGCCTGTCTCACTTTTCTTTCCTCTCTTGTTGCTCTGCAGTCAGCAGCGCTCTCTCACGCCAGCTTCCTAGTTATCCCCTCCCAGGTGAATTGTTCTTTTTGTTTTCTGATCAAGCAAGGCTGAGCCGGGGAACTCTGGAGCTGGTCCTCTGATGGTGGTGGCGGCAGGAAGATGGCAAGAGTGCTGGGAGTGCTGCAGTGAGTGGCCTCTGAGGGAGCTCCTAGGAGGATGGGCACATGGACGGTGCCTCCTTGACCCACCCTAGGAGGGAAATGGGACAACCAAGGTGTCACCCTCGTGGTAAGATTTCCAGGATAAGTTGAAAGAGACTGTCAAGGGGAAAACCTGAATTGGGTAATAGCTTTCCCTGAACACTTCACTGTTATCTATTTTCTCCATTCAGTTTTTTTAATATATTTTTATTGATTTCAGAGAGGAAGGGAGAGGGAGAAAGAGATAGAAACATCAGTGATGAGAGAGAATCATTGATCGGCCTCCTGCACACCCCCTACTGGGGATCGAGCCAGCAACCCAGGCATGTGCCCTGACTGGGAATTGAAACGAGACCTCCTGGTTCCTAGGTCAATGGCCAACCACTGAGCCACATCAGCCAGGCTATTCAATTGTTGTTGTTTTTTGTTGGGGGGGGGGGATTTATTCTTTTTTCTCTCTCTCTTTCCTTAGTTTCTGTATCCCTTCCAACATCCTAACACTCTAATGAGCTGTCTATAGGACAAACAGGAGGTCTTGCTTCTGGCAGGATAGGATCTTCTGTCCTGTTGATTGATGGGTTAATTTTTATTGAGCACAGTGTGCTACCAGCAGAACCAAAACTCCAAGACACAATTCCAGCTCTAGGAGTTTATGTTCTAATGAAAAGTGAGACAGATAATATATTCAAGCCTCCCCATCTCTTTCTCTTACCAGTATTCCCTTCTATTTCTTTCCTTTCAGACAAGTCCACTACACAATCAAAAAGTGGATATTGAAACAATTAGATAATTTAGGGCCCAGAAAAAGGCTATTTAAAAAAAGAGAGAGAGAAAGCCCTGGTAGGTGTGGCTCATATGGTTGGGCATTGTCCTGTAGAAGGCAGCCGACTGATGTTTCACTATTACATGGATGTTTCTTTCTCTTTCTCCCTCTCCCGTCCTCTCTCTCTAAAAAACAAATCAATAAAAATTAATTTTAAAAAGAGAAAGAGACAGCCAATTAGGTCAAGCAGCCTGTTGGGGTGATAGTTTCATTGGGAGTATTTCAGTAATAATATTCAAAACTGCATTTTAGAAGACTCAAACATTTCTCCAGATTCTTTTGGTTATGTCTTTTTGATAAATTAGATTAAATTACATCAAATTAGATTAAAGAAAGTTACATTCTTGGACTATGTAGTCGCTTAACCCCACACAGAAATACCTTCACTGGAGGGTATTCACAGTGCAATACAATGCAACTTAACTCTGTGACGGGCCGGTGGTTTTTACACAGTCATTTGAACAATGTTTCATTGTTCCTCCATGGCCATGATGTAAGGATCCAAACGATCATTTCTTTAATAAATCATTGGCCCCCAAAGAAGTCTGCCTTTCCAAACTATTCTCTTTCCTTTTATCAAGCCCTCGAGGCTAAGTAACCCAGGGTATTGTCCAATTTGCTCCGAGCAATATGTAGTGCTCAGATGAACTAATTGTTTCATCTCTGGGCCAGTCACAATATATCTGAGCCACCACTTCCTCATTTATAAAATGAAGTGGAGTAGAGATGATGATCCTTCCAGCTCTGAACTGGGGCGGGGGGGGTGGGGGGCAGTACAAGAGCACGTGCGCATGTGTGCGTGTGCGTGTGCACACACACACACTTTTTTATATGATTTCTGATCTCATTCGTGTCCTCATTTAATTACAACAGAAGCTGTGTAAAAGCATGGCCCATGTCTGTCTTGTTCACCCAGGCACCCCTACTTCCTATCACACAGAATGCACTAAAATATATCTTGAATGAAAAATTACCCTATGTTCATAGCAATGTGTGTTTTGCTACATGATGCCTCGAATCCTTTGGAAGAAAGTAGAGTCCATATTATCAATTCTCATGTTTTATTTGCATACAATTCTTACACCATATTTAAAATTCTAACATCTACTCTGCTGTGTAGCTAACATTTTGCCATTTCCTTCTCCTCCTTTTTCTCTTTTGAACATTCTCTTGCGTACTTTTTCATGAAAGGCCCCAATTTAGAAATAAGGCTAAAACATATAACAGGGAACTTGGGTGCAGGTGGCGAGAACCTGGGATGTTTAGAAAGAAGCCAGCAAGTTCCCACAGAAGCCAGATCTGCTGCCACCAAACCTACCAGCTGACACTCAGTCTAACGCCACATGAAAGGAACAAAGCTCCTTGCTCTGTAGGCTAAAAATGTTCCACAGTTCCCCCAATATTGGGTCTGATCTTGAAGAACAAGGCAGAAGGAGCCAACCACCACCCTCAGGGGACCCAGAGACTCCCATTGTTGCCCATTGAAAGAGTCAGTGAGGGGTAGGGTCAGTGAGGTTAAAAGTGCTGACTTTATTTTCCCTAATGAATCAGCTGTTTTTCTCTAAACATAAAGCTTAGCCTGAACACTGAGGCTATTTGTGAAGAGGTAGATGGCAGGGAGTTAAGGTGTGGATTGTGGGGGAGATGGGGAAGACAGAGAAACAGAAAACAGAGACAGGAGACTAGATGGACCTGTGGGATTGATGTTCCCCCTCTAAACCTCTGTCCACAGCACGGTCCTTGGGCACATTTGATAGGCAATGCTGCTATCTAGTGGCCAGAGGGATGAGCAGCACAGGTTCCAAGTAAACTCCAGTAAAATGTTTTGTTTTGTTTTGTTGGGGGTTGGGGGGTCATATTCAGTTTAAGATTACTTCGTTTATTTATGTATTTATTTAGAGTTACTAGATTTCCAGTTTATTATAAAAGGATCTAACTCAGGAGCAACCAGATGGAAGAGACGCATAGAGCAAGGTATGGGGAAAGGGCTTGGAGCTTCCCTGCTCTCTCCTAGCGCAATGCGCTTCCCAAATTCGCAGGTATTCACCCACCCCGAAGCTCTCCAAACCCTCTCCTTTTGAGTTTCTATGGAGATTTCATTACACAGGCATGATCGGTGACCCAAGATTACCATGGGGTGTTTTTTTTTAATAGAAAAAATGAAAAAATAGACATTTTATGCATAACATCTTATAAAAGAATTTATGTGACTTCTCTCATCTTCCTTTCTTTCCTTAATTTCCCATGATGTTCCCTTATAGGCAGTTTCGGGTGTTCCCCATAAACCACTTGGCCCTGGCCCTTGAAGTGGCCTAGGGAAAATTGGCCTCTCTCTTACGTCTGAGATGCTGGCTATTTGAGGGCCATGGGGAAAGCATGGGGTGCACTGCTGCCCCTTTGATTTGGAAGGCTCTGCCCTTCCTTCCTCACATGGGTGGTCGGTTCTTTCCCATCACTTAGCTCAGCTCAGAGGCCACCTGGTGCAGCTGCCCCACTCCACAACCCCCTCCCAGGTGTCTATCTCCAGCACATTACAATTCTGCTGGCTTCATACAGCTCATCACTTGGCAGAATTGTGTTGTTTACTTGTTTCCTTGCTTACTGTCTCTCTCCCCCATCACAATATAAGCTTTATAACAGCAGGGACCTTATCTATTTTTTTCCACTGATATTTCTCCAAACACTAGAAAATGTTGCAGGTGCTTGGCACACAGCAGGCTCTCAATAAATAATTTTGAATAAATGAATGATAGAGAATATTTATCCCTTAAGCCTTCTCTTCCAATATTTTTGTCTAGCATTACCATCTCCATTGTTAGAAAAGTGGGACATGGAGATAGGTGCAGGATTTCACTAGGAAACCGTAGGTACGAAATCTCTGGCCATGTGTCAGTGGAGGTAGTAGATTCGGATTGCAAATTACTAGTAGTAGGTTTGATTTAATATTTTTAAAATCTGACTATGTCTATCCTTATCTACTCAGCAAAAAGTCCCAATGTATTCAGGTACAGTTTTCTAAAACAATAGCAATACACAGAAAAGCTAGAAAAAAAAAACAGGTGATAAAATTCTCACAGGCTTGTTAGTAATCACATGTCAGTTGGTGGTATGATTTAATTTAACCAATTTTAAGAAGAGACATAAATGTAAGGCTATACAATCCCATTGCACTGGGACAGTTGTTAAGAGCACGCTTCCCTTTCTTGGTAATACCAGTATATACTATGTTGTAGCGACCACCATAACTGCCTCCATTATAGTATCTTTTAAAGCAAACCTTTCACAGTTTCCTGAATGGCAGACCCATATGTATAAGACCTGTTTTGATAGTCTACTCCTATAAGGACATTTTTTTCTTTCATTTTTCCTTGCTTCTTTTTCCCATATAAAATATAACATGCCACCTAAGGACATAAAACGTTGAGCTGCTGAGTCCTGCCCAGTGAGCGTCTTCCACAGCCCTGTTCTCCCTCTCCTACCCGCCGCTCATTGTGAAAACCACTGAGCGCCTTCTGTGGGGCCCTGGGGCTCCTGAAAACACACAGAAACCAACCGACATTGATCATATCTATTGCGACCCCAATACTTTTTAAAATTATTCAAATATCCTATTATTAATCCTGGCTAAAGAGCTGCACTTATGAAACAAGTTAAAGTGTGATTTTTATACATTTGCTCATTCCGTCAACATTGTGGGTTGTGATCTTACCATGTGTCAGGCTCTGCTAAGTACAGGGAGTACCTATGAAACAGACAGGGCCCCTGCTTCAGAGCTCAGCTTAGTGGGAGACACTGATATATAAACAGACGATTATAATACATCACAGCAAATGTGATGATTGGGGAAATACATAGGGGGGCATATGGGAGCATGCCCAACAGGAGCTTTGCAGATCAGGGAAGGCTTCTTGGAGGCAGAGATATGGGTAGAAGAGGGGGGAGTTTGGAGAGCAGTTTTCCACCCAAGAGGACAAATACACAGGCCCAGTGTGGGAAAGAGCATGGCTAATGTGAGGAACCAGAAGAAGCTCTATTTAGTGGAGCATCAAGTGTCTGGGGACAGAACAGAGAGAGGAGGAGGCTGGAGGAGGCTGGAGAGGTGAGCAGAGCCCACATCACAAAGGGTCTCATAAGTCATTGTCAAAAGCCTGGACTTCAGCTGGGAAGCAATATAAACTTGTTGAAATGATGTGATCAATTTAGCTGTGGTGTGAAGAGTGGCAACAAGACTGGTCCAGGAGATGGATGAGAATGTTGTAATCAAGATGAGAGAGGATGGTGGTCTGGTTCCAAAAAGGCCACTGAGATGGAGAAGACAGATGGATTCAAGAGGTAGAATCAACAAGACCTGCTTGGCTGAATATGGGGGATGTGGACGAAAGGAGCCTTTTTATGTTAACAGGGACTAGGGGAAAGAAAAGGAAAAAATGATGTGCACGTTTCTGACTTGGGCCACTGACTGAATGGTGATTCCATTACAAAGATAGGGAAACTAATGCAGAAAATGAGACTTGAAGCTCAGAGAAAATGTGGGCTAAAGATACTGATTCAGGGGTCATCTGCATATGTGGTAGGTGGTAATTAATGACATGAAAACACATAAAATATCCAGATTTTGCAGACAAAGGAAGAGAGGCTCTATCCTAAGACCCTGTGGGACAATACTTGTGAGGGGCGAGCAGAAGAAGAGGGTCCCACAGGGAAGAGAAGATACAAGGAGGCAAAAGGCGAGTTCTCGGAAGCCAACAGAAGTGAGTATTTCAAGAAGGAGAGAATTGTGGGCTATGTTGGATTTCTCTGAGAGGTAACAGAGACATGTTCTTTGGATTTAGCCAGAAGGCGGTCACTGGTAATCTTAGTGAAAAATCTCAGTGTAAATCATAAGAGTAGAAGTCACAGCCTTATAAGGTCAAAGGAAGATGGGGAAGTAGAGGTAGGCATGAGACAATTCTTGGGAAACTTTGCTCTGAAAGAAAAGTCAGAGATATGTTGATAACTGAATAGAAAAATGAGGTCAAAGGAGGTTCTTTAGTTGAGTTTTATGTAGAAATACTGATGAAAAGAAAACTATTATCATTTCCATTTTATAAAGAATCAAAGATGTTTAGCAATTTGCCCAAAGTCATGCAACCAGCAGAGCTAGGATCCAAACCTGGGTCTGTCTGGCGCCAAAGTCCTTGTTCTTAACTATAAAATGTAAAGAATACAGCTCAATTCTAGGTACTGGCTTCCCAATAGAATTTACTAGATCAGAATCGTATTCCAATTAGTACTGGGGCAGGGGGAGCATGTGTCACATACCCCAGCCCTATTTAGCAAACCAAAAAACTGAAGCTAAAAGTGTTGACTGAAGTTTGCACAGCTCACTCACAAGTAACAAATCTCAGCTTTGGAGGAGTTCAGTGTTCTTTGTCTCCTTTTATTCTAACTCTCATAGCATTTCCATCTGGTTTAAAAACAACAGATTTGGAGTTGGAGAATAAAGTGTAAAGTATCTTGACATGACAACCGATTGGGCTGTGATATTTAGATTTGCCACATGAATATCTGTGTCACTCTATGTGAGGCTAAAATGGTCTCTAAAAACTCTGCTAAGCATGCTAGCATAAATAACTAGAATTCTGGATATATATACTGAAGCACCCATATATTATATTTCTAATAACAGTTATCAAAAGCGGTGCTTTTTAATTATTTCTCAGTTGGTGATATTCATCTGGTTAAACAAGTGTATAACTGTTGCCAAAGTTATGCTCAGGGGAATAAATGTATCATTTTTGCATTCCTTGTTTAGTTTACCCAAAAGTTGTGTTAAGTACAGATTGGATAATTAAGGAAACTTTTGAAAATGGGAGATATAAAACCATAATAAAATAGAAAACAACTATATGCTAAATTGTACAGTAGAAGTGGTCAACCTTTTGTAACACAAAACTCTTAAATCTATGCCTGGATCACATTTAGTTCAGTGAATGGTTTAGAATATGGAAATTAATAAGTAGCTAAGGCAGTGATGGCGAACCTATGACACGCGTGTCAGAGATGACACGCGAACTCATTTTTTGGTTGATTTTTCTTTGTTAAATGGAATTTAAATATATAAAATAAATATCAAAAATATAAGTCTTTGTTTTACTATGGTTGCAAATATCAAAAAATTTCTATATGTGATACAGCACCAGAGTTAAGTTAGGGTTTTTCAAAATGCTGACACACCGAGCTCAAAAGGTTTGCCATCACTGAGCTAAGGGGTGCCAATCCAGAAAGGATAAGCCCTTAGTGCCTACCCAAGTACCTCTCTTTTTATTATACAACTCTATAAATTTATTTTAAAATCATTAAATTGTGTATTTAAAATGGATAGATCTTACGGTATGTCAATTATACTTCAATAAAATTCTTTTAAAAGCATGCTTATTGTTATTTACCTCATGAGATGATCTCCATATCAACAGTAGCATTCGGAAGTTCTGGGGGGTATCATAATCTGGCTGTGGTCTTGGAATTGCCAAGTACCTCTTAAATAAGGAGGTACTATTTCAGATTCAGCTTTCCGGTGATCTAAACTAAAACACAGTCTATGCAGAGCACCTGTTCTGGAATCAGATTGCTTAGTGCAAATGCTATTCTTACAAGTGCTAATTTGTGACCTTAATCAAGTTACTTAATCAGACTCCCTAAGTCTCAGTTTACTCTTTATAATATAGGGATATTCACAATATCTATTTTGGTGAGAAGTTCTCCACAAGTCTCACATTTCTCTAATATTTTGTAAGACACTGACTGCCCTTCATTCCAGACTACCTTCTCAAGGAGTTTGTACAGCAAGCCGCCTTGAAGATGGAAATGGTGTCTCCCTTCAGAGCAAAGGGCAGGCATGCTTACTGCCCATTATAAAAGATCCAGGTTTACTGCGTTTTGAGTTCCTCTCTTACAGCACAGCCCAGGTGTATGCTGGCATCCCCATGGAACTTCAGGGCCAGTGTAAATCTACAAATATGCTGCTATCCGTGCTGCTGGATAAGTCATGAGTAATAAAATCCTTTGACTCTGACCCAGGGGTCTCCCGTCTTCTGCCAGCATCCAAAAGCTTGCAAATGGAGCAAAATCTCAGATCCTTCACAGTTCTTGACACCTTGTAGAATTTAAAGATAAAATGAGGCTGTTCATTTAAAATGCATAACACAATTCTTAGTATTTGGAAAACACTCAATAAATGCTAACTCTAATTATATTATAACCATCAAAAATGGGTATGCCCATGGGAGTTACACATAAATAAAAGTATGTGTATGCTTGAAATCCCACTAGCAGAAATTCAATTCTGTGTGTTAAGGCTTTATATATTTCCAGATTTATACTTTATATATTTCAGGTACAAGTGCTTACTGGACGGTAACTTATATAATTATATTTTCCCATCAATACCTCCGTGGCTACCAATATTCACTAATAATCAATAGTAATTTCTTATACCAGATCCTAGCAGAGGAAGTCTTAGATGACATATTTCATATGATTGGGAGAAAGATTAGAACACAAGGTTTTGCCCAGGTAAACAAGCCTGAAGAAGGGCCTCATAATGAGGACAGGGTCAGTATCTCTCTTGCTCGGTACTGTATTTCCAATACAGCATGAGACACAGTGTGTAGCGGAAGCCCAGAAAATCTTTGTTGAGTGAATGAATGCAGTCCCGAGAGAAGTGCGGGGAGACTTCCTTTGCCATTCAGAAGTAGACATCTGATTCATTTAAGTGTCCCTATCCTTAAATTATCCTCACCAAACTTGACAACCTACATTTTTCCTACTAAAAGAAAACTTCATCAAATGTCTAAGATAAAAAAGAAACAAGAAAATAACAAAACAAACTTTGACCCACTTTGTTATGCACTGAAAGTCACACTTTGGCAGACAAAAAGGCTCAGTGTTATATAATTGTCATCAGTGTTTCACTTAATATTTTAATGAGCTGAGCAACTGACATCCTGGATGAATACATGCTTTTTGTGGGTCTTATTGCTAAGCCAAAAAAATATATAAAAAGATTGTCATTTAAAAAAAATACCCTACATAATTCCTTCAAACATAAATACATCCCACCTGCCACTGTGACTTATACAAGGATGATTTCTGTTATTCTTCCTCTTTCCTCTTCCTCCTTCCTTCCTTCCTTCTCTCATTTTCCTTCCCTCCCTCGGAATTGCTGAGTTGGGTTCCAGACTTCCGCGCTGGTTCCTGGATTCAGCACAGAACTTTCTGAGCCAGGATGTGTCTGCCAGGACAGG
This sequence comes from Myotis myotis, assembly GCF_014108235.1. Taxonomy (NCBI): domain Eukaryota; kingdom Metazoa; phylum Chordata; class Mammalia; order Chiroptera; family Vespertilionidae; genus Myotis; species Myotis myotis. Next base: position 154,026,887 of record NW_023416313.1, on the reverse strand, counting down.
CAGTGACATTTTTAGCTATGTCTCCTCTCTTCTGCCCAACCCTCCCCAGAGCAACACTGATACATTTACTTAAATATTCCTTGTTTTCCCTACAGCTGGCAAAGTTTTCTCTATATCTGACTATTTGCTCCAGGCTCGCTCTCTCTCTCTCTCTCTCTCTCTCTCTCTATTCTTTTTTTCTCTCCTTTCATTTTTCTCTCTCTGGTGAGGAGTGATTGATTGGAAACCCCAGGATAATCAAGAGGCAATCGTAGAGAAGCAGGGGAGACTGGTTATAAATTGGGAGGCAGCAGCAGCACACTGAATACTCTTAGGCAATGTGTTGTTTACATTTCTTCTTTACCAGCCCTTGAAGATAAGCATCGGAATTCTCCCCACAGTACAGATGGGAGAGGACTGAGAGGCTAAGCCACCACACCAGGTCTAACAAGATACTTGGCAACACCAGGATTGGGGCCCAGATGGTGTGGCTCCAGGGCCCACTCTTACCAGTGGACTCCCCTGTCGCCCTTGAGCTCGGATCTGAGGGATGAATAGGAGTTACTAAAACAAGTACATAAAAAAGAGGACAAGCTCTTCTAGGCAGAGGGTACCGCATTATACAGAGGCCTAAAGATGTGAACCAGCTTAACAAGTTTGGGCAACCACATTGTCCACAGGGGAGTAACTAGGAAACAAAACTAACTCCTAGCAAAGCTCAGAGACTTATTTGCAGCATAGTTTGGGAGTGAAAAAACTTAGCGTTCATATTTAGGAGACTCCGGTTGAATCGACAGCTCCTTTCCCCATTAGGGCATTATGTAACCGTTCTAAGCCTCTACTTCCTCATCTCTAAAACTGGGACAGCACACGTTTCAGTTTAATGGCAAATATTTTTAAAAGATAACATGTGAAAAAGCTTTGTAAACTGCAGCAAATATTTCCACACAAATATCTTTCTCTCTCTTAGCTCCCCCTCTGTACGGAAGGTGGGTTCAGAAAGGGACTGGGGAAGCAACTATAGAATAATGGACATTGCAGAGGCCTGGGGAAATCTTGCACAGCCTTCAGTGTAGGAGTTATTCTTTCCCAGCCTGAAGTCTGGGAGGTTTATGAGACCCGTCTTAACCAGCAGCACAGAGAAAACGGTTTGCCAAGGGCATTGGTCAAACATTTTTCTACTAGAGGAAAACCGCACCTTTGACCTCCAGCATGTTATGGATTTTATGAAATACGATAAGAACAGAAATGACTAAGATAAATACCAGACTCTATATCTTAAAAAGTGAACTCTGAGTAAATACAGAGAACCTCCGGAATGTGTATATCTACTGCAATCCAATGAGCCAGAGTAATGAGGGGTTGGCACGGACACAATGGTGGCCGAGGCTGGCTAGTGGATGGGGAAGTGGCCTGTGACAGAAGATCCCAAGCCCAACAGAAGAGCCACCTCTCCCAGCCGCCACTGGGTTTCAGTACATGGCACAGTTTGGAGACATATGCAATGCGAGCAATGCTGCCTGACAGAAAATCCAATCTACCCCATTTTGAGGGTCCCTTGCTGTCCCTCAGCTTCATTCTGGGTGCTGAAGATACAGCAATAGACAGGACAGGCAGTATCACAGCTGTCTTGGGGCTTACATTCTAGGGCCCAGCTGGGTGGGGATGGAGAGTCAAAATGAACTAGATAATGTCAGATAAAATGCTAAGTGAAGCATCGGAGGTGGTCAGAACTATTTGCTAACTGGATGGATAGGTGAATGAGGCCTAAGATTCCCTCAAAAGATCACCTTTGCGCAGCAAAGAAGTCATGTCACCTGGCTTCATTGGTAAATGCCACTTAGAGTAGTCATTCAAGGCCTCGCAGATGGGAGTGCTAGGCGCCGGCCGGCGAGGCCACCCCCGCGCTGAGGCCCAGAAGGTGTTGAGCACCAAGGAGATGGAGTGGGTTTGGGCGGGGAGGGGGTGGGGAGAAGCTGCTGAAGATGACCACCATGCCCCCTGCAGCCTTCCAGATTCTCAATTCCATGTGTGCCCACAGAGGCTGGCGAGCAAGCCCCAGGACCCTGTGGCCGTGTCCCTGCCCAGAAACAATGGCAGCTCTGCTCTTGGTGGAGGTCCAGCCCTGGCAGAACACAGCGGCCAGGAAGGATCCAGCCAGATGGTGCCTGGACAGTCCAGGTCTACCAGGTTGACCAAGGCGGGCAGGCCAGGAAAGAGCCCCTCGTGCAGCAGCACCTGAGCCAAGCAGAGAGACTTGTCACGCCCACCTGCTGGGGCTCCCCCAGCCTCCTAGCAGAGGTTACGTGTTATTTCCTGCAGTTGGCCATAAACTTTTTTGAAAACCTGAAATACTAAAAATAGACATTCAAATTCAATCATTCAGCAAATAGTTCTTAAGTATCTATTCCATGCCATGCACAATGCTAGGCACTAGGGATACTGAGACAAAACATATCCCAGATACTCAATAATGCTTTTATTGAGGAATCAGCTTGGCTCTGTTCTATCTTCCTCTGATCTTGGCCACTTTCAGATCAGCTTGAAGGTATCTCCTACCAGGAGAGACATACAAGGCTTTATGCAGGGCCTGTGGGGCCCAGGCTTCCATGGAGGAGAAGTGGGAAGTGACATTTCACAGGGCAGGCGGCTCCTCGCTGGAGTTTCCCATCGCCTTGAGAACCTCCTGTGAACCAGTAATGATAATGAAAGTTAATCATCACGCAAGGCAGTGACCAATTCTCTCCCAATCATGAGCACACATACTATTTAACTGGAGGATGGGTGGCCCAACTACAGAATGTTCTACATGTTTACCTTCTGTAAAGAGCAATGGGAAGTCATCACAGAGAAAGAATCTTACTGGCTGCTATTTTCACAGAGCAAAGAAGAATTCTGTGACTACAACACAGGTCCCCTAACTGCTGGCTCTCTTGGGGCTCACAAACATGTATAGAGACACACACAAATAATTAGGACAATCTGGGACATATTGTTATTAATATTTAAGGCATGTGAGGAAATAAATTTGGCCAGTTGGGTAGGGTCTTTTCTTCTCTAAATCCCATGATAGCTTTGGAAGAGTCTAATTTTTCTTGCCAAGATATAGAGCTCTCTTCCAGATGCCTGTTAATCCTCTTTTATTGGAACTTTTTTAGGTGAAGAGAACTTATTGAGCTGACAAAACCATTTAACTTGTGATTTCAAAATTGTGCCCAGAGAAGACTGAATTTGTGGGTTGCTTAAAGATTTGGAAGGTGGAACACAGCCCCGATGAGCAGCCAGAGCTGCTAAGGAGGAAACACTGGTGATGAGAAAGGAAAATAATCTATTCCCAAAGGTTGAATAGGGAGCAAATACAAAAACACAATACAGAACAAGAAAGAGTGCTTTGTGTCTAGTTGAAAACTAGCCTTTTTGGCTCAGTGTTAATTGTGGATTCTAAGAATCATCAGATCAATTCTTGTAGAAATGCTTTGGTTTGACTTATTACACTTTATTCCTTTGCTTTAAGTGATGGGCACCTATTTTTTTATTTGAAATTTATATGTCCTATCACAGGCCATGAGTGAGAAAGCTAATGTAAATTTTATATTCTATAATATTACTAGAGGCCCAGTGCACAAAATTTGTGCACGGGGTGGGGGGTGGTCCCCTCAGCCCAGCCTTCACCCTCTCCAATCCAGGACCCCTCGGGGGATGTCCGACTGCCGGTTTAGGCCAGATCCTAGGGATCAGGCCTAAACCGGCAGTCGGACATCCCTCTCACAATCCTGGACCACTGGCTCATAATCGCTCACCTGCGTGCCAGCCTGATCACCCCTAACTGCCCCCACTGCCGACCAGGTCACCCCCAACTGCCCCTTCCCTGCAGGCCTGGTTGCTCCTAACTGCCCCCTCCCACTGGCCTGGTCACCCCTTGCTGCTCCCCTGCCAGCCTGGTTACTCCCAACTGCCCCCCTCTGCTGGGCTGGTCTCCTCTTACTGCCCCCCTGGTTGCCCCACACAGCTGTTTGTTCAGTCATTTGGTCATCCCTCACTAACCCCCGCTGCTGGCCTGGTCGTAGGCAGCCATCTTGTGAGGGTGTGAGGGTTGATTTGCATATTACCTCTTTATTATATAGGATTAGTATGGACTTTAATAACTCTACATGGTGATTTTAATTTTGTTTTGTTTTAGAATGTGAGGAGACCCAAATATGACTTAAGCTCTTCTTCAAGATGGAAATTCTAACACAAACCCTAGATGTAGTACTCTACACAGGAACTTCAGCCCTATTTTTGGATATTTGTTAAGATTGGTGTATTCCTGGTTAGTTGGCAAGGAGATGGATTTTCCCCTGAACATAACCATTCCTTCAAATCAGGAGCTTTATTTAGGGGTGTAAATGACAACATAGTTGCAATGGTTCCTTCTGAAAAAAAATGCAGCTGAATATTGTCCTCGAGAAGAAAGCCTGGAGGAGATAAAATAGACCACAAAGATGAAGGCTGTCCTTTCTTTATGCTTAGCACAGTGCCTGGCATGGAGGAAATGTTCTACAGATAATATTTTGAATGGCTACATGTACTCTCATCCTCATCAGTATATTCATCAAGCATCTGATGAAACACCAAAAATTGAAGTCATCATTCTATTCAAACTTTTCAACTTCCCTTACTAATGACTGTTTTGCCAGTGTTCCCAGTGGATGGCAGAATGAACTGACTGGATTATTCTATGCTGACACTTCTGTCTCATCATTAAAAGCTGAAGGATGCCTCACTGTTAAGACCTGGACTGGCCAGGCCTTGAATTGAACTTTTCCCACAGTCCATCACCTCATCTCGACTTCTGCATAAAAGCAGTGACATGTCTAAAAGCCAGAGAAACAAAGATCTGGAAATTTTACAAACCATATAATTATCCCTTGAATCATAAAATGTCCAAGGCAAAGCATGGGTCAATGGGAAAAGATGGGTTGGTTTGTGCTTTACTGTGGTGTGTGTTTTTTTAAAGAATTCCTTATTTGGAACGTGGGTACTGTACTTTTATCCTACTAAGAAGAGATGCCTCTGTACTTGAAAACACCTTTACTTGCTAGAAGCAAAAAATATATATATCACTAATCCATTATGCTCTTCCTAACCCTTTCCTCTCTTTGTTTCTTTGCAGCTGTTAAATATGTATTGCCGAAATGCCACCAAGATGGCGAGCACACACTCTGCCCCTCCATACCTACGTTGGCCAGACTTGATACAGTAGGGCCTTGACTTATGAGTTTAATTCGTTCTGTGACAGAGCTCGTAACTCAAATTACTCATATGTCAAATCAAAAGTGAACGAGTGAGACACGTGATGCTGGGCTGATGTTGTGGCGTTCACTGTGACGTTCGCTGCGCCAACTAGTGGTGGGGTATCTGAAGCTGGCTCATAACCCTAATTTTAGCTTGCAACTCAAAGCAAAATATCAGTCGAGAGACGGCTCGTATCTTGAAAAACTTGTTAGACGGGACACTCGTAAATCAAGGCCCCACTGTACTTCACTGCATATGAAAGAAAAAGACATTCACACTTGCTACGCATTAATGATTAGTCTAGATTTTCTGAAGAAGGTTCTAAGAGTACAGAGATGTTTTATGGCACAGGAAAATTTCATCAACAAGCACCAACCACCAGGTCTTCCTTTCTATATACCAGTTGTTCTTTAAGAAGAAAAAAAGAAAAAAAAAAAGTACACCAGTAGAACCCACCCAGACTAATTGAATTTGATCTCTGAGAGTGAGACTCGGGTTTTTTAGTTTTAAAAACTGCCCAGGTGATTCCAATGTGAAATCAAGGTTGAAAACCACTCTAGCCTCTCCCACGTCTCTTTTCTTGTGCAAAATAATTTAGGTCGCTCTTCACTCAAAAATTAAACACCTTTACCCACTTTTCCACACTCCACAAACCAAGACTCCTCATTAAGATCCATTCTCCTTAAAAGGCTATAGATAAGTAGAAAAGTAGTTTTCCTCATGACAAATAATTTTCTTCTGGTCATGTGTAGAATTAGTACCTTTTAGAAAGAGCAAGGCCTGTGGCCTTGTATTGGACTCAGGGGGAAGAACTTGCACATACAGCAAGGAACTTGCTGTGATATTTTACAAAAACATCCTTGGACTAGACTTGAAAGATGCACTCATTAAGTAAGTGTCAGGCAGAAGAATTTTGCATCTGAGTCATGTTTGTAGGTCCACTTTGCAAATACTCAAGAGAAGAGATTTTGCATTCCTTCAGCAAACTCTGATAGTGTGGAACAAAAATTCTGCAAACATGTTCATTACCTGATCTGGGAAGAGAAAAGCCGCCAAATCAGATTCCTTTGTATTCTTCTCTTTGCTACCTTATTACTGCATTAACTGCTGTGTTTTTGTGCTTAGGAAGGGCAATGAGCTACGGTAGAAAGGACAAGGAGCCCGTCAGAGTCAGGGATAGTAAGGTTGCAAGGAACAATATCTACTCCAGCTAGTTCAGGATTCTCCACTCTTGTACTGCAGCATTGCCTAGAGCTCCAAAAAACTTGTGGGTGGTTTTCATTGTGTGTGTCTGAGGGAGGGGGACATGCACACACACCTGTCCCTTGGTGGGCCCTGGTCTCTCCTCCTCTCTGCATGTGCTGCATCCCTGCTTAAGGAGCTGACTCTTTGGCAACCACGATGTCAGAGGACCTGTGGCTTTGGCTTGCCAGGGCACCAATTCTGGCCCCCACTCTGCAGAACCCCACTCAGTTCAAATTACAGAGCAAGTGTGCTTGCACACATAACAGTAAATCAATGGGTTCATCTTTGACCTTTGTTCATTTACTATCCCTTGTAGATATCTGACTTTGACCATGATACAAATTTTCCATTCATTGGTCTGTTGTGAGGATTAAATGCAAATTTATGTATTGTAACTATCATAGGGCCTGGCACTTACCTAGTTAGTTTCCCTTCTAATACTGTGGTAAGGCTTAGAACCCGATTCACTGTTTCTTTCACATTGACACCAACATCACCCCCACAATACAGTCTTTCCACAGACACCCAGGATGTGGTCACACCTTTCCTCACTTCTGCCAGAAGCCATTTTCCTACCTCATTGGTATAGACAGGAAAGTATCTGAAACTCGGAGTGGTTTGGTTTACTTTTGTTAAAGTCTGTGTTTGAGAAGAAAATTTAAAGGCCAAAATAAAGTGTTGGGGAGCTATCTATATGGATTTAATTTCTCTGTGCTATCTCAGTTTGGCCTACGGAAACAAATTACCACGGACTGGGTGGCTTCAACAACGAACATTTATTTCCCACAGCTCTGGAGGCTGGACGTCGAAGGTCAAGGTGTGGGCAGATCCAGTGCCTGGTGAGGCCACTTCCTGGTTTGCAGAGGGCTGTTTTGCTGAGTTCTCACCTGGCAGAGAGCAAGTTCTCATGTCTCTATACTTAAAAGGACACTAACCCCACACATGAGGGTTCTAACCTCATAATCTAATTACCTTCCTAAGTCCCCAGCTCCTAATAAAATCACATTGGGGGTTAAGATTTTAGCATATGAATTTGGGGGCGGGGGGGGGGAGGGGGGCGGCACAAACATTCAGTCCATAACAGTGCCATCTGTCACTCCTGTGGCCCTGAAAAATAGAGGCTGTGCACTAAGCAGGTAGGCAGTAACCACATACTGATCTGTTTTTATTAAAATGTACTCTATATTCTCATTTTTACTTGTTTTTGATTCTGTAAGCCTTCTAAAAGTGAATAAGATTAAACATAGATAGTGGGCCCTAACTGGTTTGGCTCAGTGGATAGAGCATCAGCCTGTGGACTGAAAGGTCCCAGGTTCAATTCCAGTCAAGGGCATGTACCTTGGTTTCGGGCACATCCCCAGTAGGAAGTGTGCAGGAGGCAGCTGATCAATGTTTCTCTCTCATCGATGTTTCTAACTCTCTATCCCTCTCTCTTCCTCTCTATAAAAAAAAATCAATAAAATATATATTTTTTTAAAAAACATAGATAGTGGGTCTTGAGTTATTATTTTTTGGGTGGGCGGGTGGAGTCTTTTTTTCTCCTCTGTCTCCTGACACATTTCCTATTTCTTAGCGGGTGGACTTAGCATCTTCCTTTTGTTTCTTAATAGCTCCATAAACTCTCAGCCTTACCAGTCCTACTTTGAGTTACTCTTTTTTTTTTTAATGTATTTTATTGATTTTTTACAGAGAGGAAGGGAGAGGGATAAAGAGTCAGAAACATCGATGAGAGAGAAATATCGATCAGCTGCCTCCTGCCCACTCCCTACTGGGTATGTGCCCGCAACCAAGGTACATGCCCTTGACCGGAATCGAACCCGGGACCCTTCAGTCCGCAGGCTGACGCTCTATCCACTGAGCCAAACCAGTTAGGGCCTTTGAGTTACTCTTGTTCCTTTTTGCTCTTGGTCAGTGGGGAGACCCTACAGCTTGTCAGGATGAGCCTCTGTAGGACGGGAGCTAGAGAGAAAATTCTGACAAAGAGAGTTTTTATTTGAGAAGCTTTCTCACGTCAAACCCAGTCCTCCCCTGGCCTTACCAGGGCAGGTGGGAGAGAAGCTTTTTAGATCATTTTTCTTCTAGGAAACCTTGCACATCTGGAGCAAAGCCTTCTTATCTTTTGCCATTTGTTCAAAGCTTTTAAGAAAAGAAAGGGGTGGGGGGGAACAGCAAAGAGAAAATTGGTTTTCATCCCAAGGTGGCTGCTAAAGGAAGCCCTAGACTGAGAGAGATATTTAGGAGGCAGAGGTCACCTTCTTTTGAGGTCAGACAGCTGTCTCTTTATCATACTGACAATTTCTGGCTGGGAAGAACATCTGAAAAACATATTTCCAAACATAAAAGTTGAGGTAGCTCCTTGCCCTGCCGTTTTTTGCTCAGGTCTCTACAGGAGTCCGCCACGCAAACCTCTGTTGCAAGTGTGGCAGGCCCACTCCTTGCATCTCCTTCTGCTTTGCAGCCTTTTGAAGGGCCTCTCTCATCCGCCCATCTCTCACAACCCCACTTCCATTGGTGTTTTGAATTTTTAAAAAATAGATGAGAGAAAAGTCTGTCTCAATGACAATGTTCAAATGGCATTTTGGCCCCTGCAGAAATAAATAAATCATCTGATTCACTTTGAAACTGAGAACTAAGGGGGACTACAGGCCACCTGAACTTTGGGACCTCACTTGGACCTTCAATAGGATTCTGAGTGATGTCTTAGGACGGCATCTTTATGGAGACGTGCCATGGTCCTGACTCTGACCCTGAAATGACATAGAGTCTCCATTTCACAAGTCAGAGGGCCCAGATATGAGCCTCTCTGGGGGAAGAAAAAATAATTTTAGAATCAATAATATTCAAAAATAATAATGATAGCCAATTTTATTTAACTTAGTTCCAGGTACTATATTAAGTGCTTTTATAATCATTATCTCATTTAATCCTCTCAGAAATTCTATGATTTTTTTTTTATTTACAGATGCAACAACAGAAATAAATACAGCAAACCAGAAGTACCAATGTATATGCATTACATGCAATGGCCATAAATTGGAAACAAACTATCCATTAATAGAGAGAAACTTAAATACTTCTTTTAGTTTGACCAAAAAAAAAAGCAATTGACAGTATAATATTGGCTTTAAAGGCATCACTTTTCTAGCCAGAAGGAAAGAAGACATAGAAAAATCAAAAGAAATTAGGTATAATTTAAATTAAACACATAATAGAAATCAGGAAATCCACTGCTTCTCAAAGAAAGCTCGTGCCCAATTCTACACCCGTTTCTTGGTCCTTAAGAAGCTTTATATATGGTTTACTGGCTGTCAATCATAGCACCCTGATGGGATGCTGACGGAATATCTAGTGAAGTGAATAGGTAAGGTGTCAATAATTTATCATCCCAATCAGGATGCTGTTAAGAGTGAAAGGGATGCTATCAACAACTGCCCTGGGCAACAGGTATCCCACAACCATCTGGGACAGAGCAGGGCCCACCACCACCTGTTCACAGGAGACCCTCCAGGGAGCAAGCCCCAGGCACCCACATGTGGCTGTGACTCTGATTCCAGGTTCTGCCCTTCCTTGTCTCCAGGGCTCCTTCCTGACATAACAGCTTGATACTTCATCTGTGCTTCCAAGTGTTATGTCTCGTTCCTTCTCATCCCCTGGCTGACTTCAGGTACCTCTGCCCAACAAACTCCTGGGGTTAATAGCTTCCACCATGTCTCCAAGGAGATGAGATCATCCTCTCCAAGGACAGCAGAACCGCAGACACTGCCTCGCTCTCCTCCTGCATGGACTGCCACATGAACACTGCTGTCTCCCAGACCAGCAGCGGGGAGGACAAAGCTGGAGCCCAGGACTCCGTGAGGAGGAGGAGCCCAGCTGATAATCTGCTCAGCTTTGCTCAAGAAGAACAGGTAGACTAAAGAGAAGGAAAAAAAAAAAAAAAAAAAGCTGAGGAAATCCAGAAAGTAAAAGGCAAACTCAATTCCATTCAAATTGTCTCAAACATTTGTCAGGAAGAAAGCACAGAACCCTGACCCTAACAGAAAGCAAATCCTCATTTTCCCCTCTTCAAAATGAAATAGAATGCCGTGGGGAGATTCATCCTCTCCCCTCGGGGCCCACCACCACCCCCATATCACATTAGTCACTGGGAGCCTTTTATGCCACAGACAATACAGCTCAGGAGACACCAGGCCCTTCGATTCCTGAACATATATTTGTATCTATTTTATGGGGTTCTAAGGAATTCTATTTTCATGGAATAAAAAAATGTCATTTTTAAATATTGCACAACTTATTTATTAAATCCCCTTCTCTCACTTTTTAATGGTCATTTCTTCTACTCTGAGTTACTTGGATCAGTTGTAACAAATACTAAATGTTTTGCCAGACCGAAGCCCTCCTTACTCAGCTGGTTGTTACCCGGGTCAACGTGCAAGTCAAATCATGTCCCATGAAAAAGAACAGCTTCGTGTGGAAATGCCCCCATGACAGCTGTAAGCAGATGTTTGCCCTGAGTTTTCTTCCTGGTTCAGGTGTGTGCAGTAGAGGATGGGGGAGAGAAACAGCAGAAGGACCCCGAAGATTTGGCTGTTCTACCCAGAGTCCCTTGCTGGGTGCGTATTCTCCCACTCTCAGGCCAAAGGCAAATGTGGTGCGAAGGGTAAAATTAGAGGAAAATCCCATTTCCTCACCCCGTGGTGGGGCACAGAGGAAGCTAAGTGGACAGGCAGAGTGACCGGTGCTTTCCCTTTCCACACACCGTCTCCTGTGCTTTATAAATGATCGTTAGCTGAACTGTCCTCTGTGCTTTTAGCCATAGCTGGGCACAGACGAAGATTCACAGAGACATCTACAGGTCATAGTGGGAACTGGAATAAATACAAAATGGTATGTCTTCTCAATGTGTCAATACTTCAATTTGGATGATCCCATCAAACACTTAAAGTCAATTTATCGGGAGTTAATTGGACTGAATTAAGTAGGAAGCAATTTGCCATTTGTTTGTCAGTGTGCAAATGATTCCATGTGGGAAGAAAAGGAAATCGACATCTGTTGAGCATTTACTACATGACAAGACCTGCACTGGGCACTCTGTGTTCAGGAGCCATTTAAATTCAGAATCGGCCTCTGAGATAAGTAGTGTTAAATCCATTCCACAGATGAGCAGGATTCAGAAGTGCGAAGTAGCTCGTCCCAGTTCCCACAGGGAGGGAGCAGAGTGGAAGAGCTGGGTTCAAAGCTAGATCCATGTGAGGCTGGCACCCACCCTCTTCCCACTATCCCAGATCGGCCAGAAGCTTTGGAATGTCTGCACTTACCATACACAGGGCAATGAAAACTCATGCACATATTATGAGGGTGTCATTTATTCACTCTTCTTATCCGATGGGTAAAAAGAAACTAGACAAACATCTTTGTGAACTTCCAACTGCAGAGAACAAGGAGAAAAATAGCAGAAGGTTTAAACTTTGGTTCAATGCAACAATTTAGAATTCCTTGGGTTAATATTTCAGCTCTCTAGATAAAAGTCCTTGGTAATTTTTCAGTCTTCCATGCCCCTTCCTGGCTCCTGTCTAAGATGCCATCTGAGAGTTGAGTTTTTGTCCCAAAGTTTTGCAGTATTGTGGTAGGAGGGATCAGGGGCCTCGGGCATGACATCCTCTTGCACAGTGGTTCTCAACCTTCCTAATGCTGCGACCTTTTAATACAGTTCCTCATGTTGTGGTGACCCCCAACCATAAAATTATTTTCGTTGCTACTTCATAACTGTAATTTTGCTACTGTTATGAATCGTAATGTAAATATCTGATATGCAGGATGGTCTTAGGCGACCCCTGTGAAAGGGTCATTCGACCGCCAAAGGGGTCGCAACCCACAGGTTGAGAACCGCTGCTCTAGCAGAGCCTTGACATTTGTCCATCCATTTGTCTTAGCCTGGCTAAGGCCCACCGCTCCTGCTGCTTGTAGCTTGTCCTCTGGTTGCCCTTTGAGTTTGGCCGGAACCCAGTGGAAGCCTCGCCTGCACTCTTGCTGGAGCCTCTGAGGAGGTCTTCCTATAAATGTCACCTGGGCTCCAGACTAGTGCTGCCCTGAACTTAAGGGCAGTTTTTCTTTTCTGTCCATCTTGCCTCCCCCAGACATACACCCTGACTCACATAAACACACTTATGCGAGTGTGGCAACATCAGTGTGGCAACATCAGGTTTTACTCAGAGTAAATTAGGAAGCAAATTAATCACTGAAAAAAGCAAACAGATGGAACAGGATGAGGAATTTGGAAACTATTATAATAACCCAAACCATTGTTCCAGCAGGGTGGTAGTGAGGGGTGCTTGTGGGTTATGCGTGTGTATTGAAGGTCTGCCCACAGGGTTTGCTGATGAATCAAATGTAATATAAAAGAATGAGAAGAACAGGATGAAACCAAGGTTTTCAGCCTGTGCAACTAAGAAAATGGGGGAGAAGAGAAGTAGTAACACGGTTTAGGGAAGAATGTCAACTTGAATGTCAGGCATGGGGATTTCTCTCTGGCCTGACCCTCCAGAGCCCAGTCCAAGGCCTTGTCGCTGGGATCCTCTCTTCTGGTTCTTTTTCTCTGCCCCCTCCTAGAGGCTTCCACATGCCTACCTTGAGACGCTGAACTAGAAAACAAGATTCCTGTTTTATATTGTGGGCCAGTGAACAGTGTAGTCCTTCGCATGTGGGACTACATGAAAAAACTGAAGAAAGCAAGTTCTTCAGCTGATTACAAGAAACGTCAGCGTTTGGTTTCCAGCTTGCTGCAAAGGGCTGCGACCTCTGAGCAAGCCAAACCAAAGAATTCTCTCTTGTGAGAAACATTTATGGAAAAGAAGGAAAAAGGGGAAGATGGGAGGAAGAGAAGGAGAAGTTGCAAGAAAGAAGACAGGAGAAAGATGAATAAATAAGAGCCTGGTTGAAGATTGTCGACTCCACACTGTCAGTAGGTGGGTGGCTAACCAACTTTCCAGATGAGGTTGTCCTCTCAGCATTTGATTAGTGCCCTTCAAACTAGGCAAGCACAGTTCGGTCCCAGCCAGATTTAGGACTAATTTCTTTCTGTCTTATTTTCCTTCTCTCTATCCACAATCAATAAACCCCATCAAGTTTGTTTTGTTTTTATCCTAAAGAGAGATGAGTGCTGCCCCTTCACTGCAATGCGCAGATCGATAACTATTTCTTTGCGTCTAGCCATGATTTCTCCCTTCTATCATGTTCCGCTCTATAGGAAAGGTTTTCACCGACATCATATTATGGTGTGACAATTGGCACCACTGCCTTCCAGCCTGCTTGTTTGTGCTCTGGGCTCCTGCGTTGGGGGCTCCAAGAGTTTGGCCAAGGGAGCAACATCTCAGAGAACCAATCTTTGTTTTTTTGTGTTTATGTGTGTTTTTAAGTTTATTTTTAAATTACAGTTTACATTTAATATTGCTGTTTTAGGTATACAGCATAGTGATTAGACAATCATATACTTTACAAAGTGTTCCCCTCAATATTTCCAGCACTCATCTGACACCATACCTAGTTATTACAATATTATTGGCTATATCTCCTATGCTGTACTTTACATCCTCATGACTGTTTTGTAACTACCAATTTGTACTTCTTAATCCCTCCACCATTTTCACCCAGTCCCTCAACCCCTTCCCCTCAGTCTGTGTCTATGAGTTTGTTTTATTTTTGTTTGTTCATTTATTTTGTTGTTCAGATTCCACATACATAAGTAAAATCATCTGGTATGTGTCTTTCTCAGAGAGCCAATCTTGCTGGCATTATTTTACTTAAACTTTTTACTAAAGTTCCCACTATAAGCAAAAAGTGAGCAAACTCATATGATGAACTTTCACATATACATCACCTAGCCTCAACATTAATCAACTCAGATTAATCCCATTTAATCTATATCCCCTCTTACTTCTCTTCTTATACTATTTTGAAGCAAATCCCAGAGATCATATAATTTTATCTGCAAATTTTTCATTTATGAATCTCTAAGCCTTAAGGTTGATTTTTAAATTTTTTAATTGATTTTAGAGAAAGAGTAAGGGAGAGAGAGAGAGAACATCGATCAGCTGCCTCCTGTATGCCTCCACTGGGGATCAAGCCCACAACCCAGGCATGTGCCCTGACTAGGAATCGAACCGATGACCTCTTGGTTCATGGGTTGTCACTCAGCCACTGAGCCACACCAGCCAGCCTAGGTTGATTTATTTACATATAAACTCAACACCATTATCACAATTTAAAATTTAATAATAATCCCTTGATATCATTAAATCTCAGTAAGAGTTCAAATTTTCAACTTCCTATGCCATAATTTTATTTTATAGTGTTTTTGTTTGAATCAGGATCCAAGAAAGATCTATATGCTATGATTGATTAGTGTTTCTTATAGATCTCTCTCTCTCTCTCTCTCTCTCCTTGCAATTGGTGGAAGAATGCCGGAAGCCAATTCCAGCATGTCAGCAGGGCTGAATCATCTGGAGTGACAAGGGCGTTTCCCCAAACCTGAAAAGGGATGATTGCTTGCTGCCAGACAGCTCAGGGCATCTTAATCTACATGTCATTGCCTCCTACTGGCTAAACACCTGAACAGCCATAGGCAAATTCTTCCAATCTGACAATAAATTCTGTACCTAACCCTATCCTTTGAAGTGTATATCTCCACCTCGCCTTAAGACAAATTGTGTTACTAAAAATCAAGGGGTCCTGAGATGAGGAGATCTTAGTTTCCTTAGCTAGGCTCCTCTGACCCCTAATGCCTTTCAAAATTATGTTTTGTCTCTGGACTCTTTATTAAATTACACACAGCCCTTCTCCAGATTTCCTGAACCTTTCTAGACGCTGGAACAAGAACACCAGCAGAAGAAACCAGGTTTTTAGTCCTATAGAATTTCCATGCTCTGGATATTACTCATTGTCCCTCCATGGTATGTTTTACCATGTATTTCCTATAAGTTGGTAGGTAGATCTAGAGTTTAGATCTAGATTCTATGACACTACTGGCTAGTTTTAAAATCACATTTGCAGCTTACTTTTGTGTTCTATCTGTTATGAAACCCTACTGTTTATCAGAAGTGTTGCATTTGTCTAACTTTCACATTTTTCAAATCTTGCAACATTATTTTAGAGATAAGAAACATTTGACAGTTTTATTCCCAAAAAAGGGCTAACCACCTTAAATCAAATATTAAGAAAAAATGTTATTTTAGAAAAAAACTGCTGGTAATGTTTGGTACAAAAGTTATATTCCAATTGAGAATAAAAATCATCCTGAATTTAGTCTGGGGAAGAACTTTTTTGCATGGTATAATTCACAACCTCCCCTGGGAAGTAATCGGCATTGCCGTTAAAATGCTTGAGCACTTTTCTGATAGACCTAAATGAGATTAAGGACTTCTGGGAAGCCAGGGTTACCCACCTAGCTGACTGGTTAGCCTAATAATTTTTAACAGACATTATTTTTTCTTGCATCCAGTTTAACATGATTAACCATTCTCTTTTCCAATAAAATTCCTAAGAGAATCTTCAATCAGCACACATAAAAGTCTTTTCCCTGTGGCGAGCTGGAAATAAAGTTTGGCTCGGGCTTATAATCCATTAATCTAAGAAGTTGTTTTAACAACATTTGGAAGAAATACTGAATTGTTTCTAGTATTACTTTGGATGGTTAAGAAATTTCATGTACACACAAGAATCCTTAAATATAAGGAAAATTGGTTTCTTTGAAACCTCTGAGGACTTTGATTTGACTAATAGACAAATTTTTTCTTTGGATAACATAATCAAATTTAGCTGCTATCATAGAATAAAAGATCTTCCTTCAGAATCTTTTTATGAGCAAATTGGTGCCTTGAGCATGGGATCCAATTGCCTTGAGGAAGCATCTTTTGATAAGTGGTTTAACATAATGATTTAATTGTAGCATCAAATTCATCAAGGATAATCTATGGGCTTTAATGAATCTAATAGGTGAATCTAATAGGTGAAGGTGAGTTGGTAAGAAGTGCATTGAAAAAAATACATGTACTAGTAACTCAAAGAGAAGAAAAAGATGAATGCTTGGATAAAGGTCTAAATTTGACCACAAATAAATAAAAATTGAATGAAAATATAATTAAAAGGATAAATCGTAAAGATAAATATGTATTTTAGAAAATTATTTTTATGTCTATACAATAATTTTATTAACATTATTTGGGAACTCTTTTCATTATCACGGAAAAATATATAAGCTTTCAGGTGTATATATTACAGTGGAGTTGAGCCTGCACTCCTGTGGCCTTTCAGGATGCTGGATTGTGCCAAATGGGCCTAAACTAGACCTGCAGACCTCACCGTCTGAGCAGAGCTACCAAGAGCAGGTTGGGCTTACGGCTGTCCTCAAGAGCTGACGAGCTAAAAGTCTTCACACAGGATTTGTGTTGCTTACCAAAATAACAGGCCCATTCTAGGAGCCAGACCTGTAATTTACTAGTATACTAGTTCACCTGTTTGCATCAGCCCTGAATCTAAACAGAATAGGACTCTCATATTAAGGAAATCAGCTCTAGGAGCACTGAGAAATAATAATAATAACAACCATTTCACAGAATTTTTAAAAGGATTAAAAATGATGATGTTTGTGACTTATAGGTACAGAAAGAGAATTGGTGGCTGCCAGAGGGGGAAAGGGTTGGGACACTGGGTAAAAGAGATTAAGGGACTAAGAAACACAAATTTGTAGTTACAAAATAGTCACAAGGAAGTAAGTAAAGCATAGGCAATACCGTCAATAATACTGAGATAAGTATACATGGTGCCAGATGCGTGCTGGAAATATTGAGGGGATCACTATGTAAAGTATATGATTTTCTAACCACTAAACTGTTCACCTGAAACCAACATCATAAAAAAATGAATTAAATAAAAATAATGGTGTTTATAAAGTACTTAGCACAATATTTAATGGATACAGGAGATACTTAATAATCTTAATATTTATTTATCTTATTATATTAAATTATTAATGATATTAAATTATTTAGTATATAGAATTAATATATTTATTAGTTCCATAGATCCACACATGCCCAGGGTCAGGGATTGTCAATGAAGAAAGCATGACACAACCAAAAGAAGTATGTCTGCATAGTGCTTTATAATCTACAAAAAGTTCTAACATGTATTAATGCACTTGAAACTCAGCTTGCCCCCAACCACCCCAAGGGCTCTGTGGGACAGGAGTAAGTGTGTCCAGTTTATCAATTCCTGGGAACCTAGTGAAGGGATCTCCGGGACCCCAAACTTCCAACGCTAAATCTGGGACAGTCCCAGGCAAGCCAGGTGAGTCAGTCACCCTAGTTTCTAGAGAAATGAATAGTAACCCCCATAGAACAAGGGTGCAAAAAACATTAGCCTTCAGAGCCCTAAGAAACATGCCGCTTAGCACATGGTGCAGAAGCCCATGGTTTTGTGGTGTAAGGAACTCGGGAGTCTCATCCAGGGAAGACAGCTTCTGGAGGTCCTTGGCTCGCCAAGGGAGGGCAGAAGCGTCTCTCAGCAGGGCCCCTGTCAAAGGGTCAGCGCCGGGCTGATCTCCCTCCAGGGTTTCATCAAGCTCCTTCTGAGGTTTGGCAGGTGTCCCAGCATGAGCTAGCCATCTCCCAGCTCGAGTTTCCCCTCACAGGAGCAGATGCCTGCCGGAGGGGCAAGCAGCCCTGCCACCGCTCCTTTTCAATCCCTGTGGCAAGAAATTGTGTCATAGGAGAGGTCACCATCTCCAAGCCTCTCCTTTAGAGACATCTAAACATTCCCATTTGACAAAGAATTAAAGAAGTGTATGCATAAGAAACTAGTGACACACTTTGCTTTCAATGTTGCTCCCCCCCCATACACACACCGTGTAAGTTTTAGAGTCTATATCTGGAGCTAATAGTATGTTTCTCTGATCCAATAGTACATTGGGTCTGTGTACATAGAAGTTACTGAATTATGTCCAAAATAAATGTTGAATTATAAGCTACACACACTCATAAGAGGCTACATGGGTCTCCTGATACTTAATTCAGCAACATCTCAATCCCAATCCTGAGGGTCTGTTTCTCTCTCCCAAGATCAGAAGGACGGACCTGTTTTCAAGTTATCCACAGAGGTGTGTGTGTGTGTGTGTGTGTGTGTGTGTGTTGAGGTGAGTGAGGAGGGCTGAATCCTTCTAAGGCTTTCAATATAACTAGACATGTCTCATAACAAGGTTAATTTCTAGGGAAAGAGAGTGGAGGAGAGGAATTTCGCTGGGGTTGGATATTCATTGCTAAAAGGAATACAACTAAAAAGAGCATTAAAGAAAACTGCAGATTTGGCATCAATGCACATTGACAGGGAGCAACTTCCCCAAGATGCTGGTGGCTGAGAGGCTGTGAGATGAATCTGCAAGCCAAAGACCCAGGGAGACCCCGCAGAGTATCAGTGTCTAAGAGACTTCATGGACCCATTCCATTCACTCCCATGGAGCCCTCTTATGGAGTAAAGAGGCAATGTCAGCTGAGGATCAATTACCCGTGTGCTAGACAGCTTCAGCATCAGCGCTCCAGAGGCACTTTCCACACTCCCCATCCTGCTCTGTCTCATGGGAGGCTGGCCTCTGCTCATTGGGTCCTTCTAGCTAGCTCCTTTTCCCTTCGCCTTTTGGTTGGATTCAACTAATGGGAGACACTTGGAAGAGATGTTTAGGAAACATGAGGATGGAAGGAGAAGGAGGCAGAATGAAATCAGAAGTCCTTCCTTGAGTGACCAAGAGTAGACAGTGGCTCCTTCCCTCTAGAAAAGACCGTAGTTCCTACTATGGTATAGTGACAGCTATTTCTCAGGGTTCTGGTAGTACTTCCCTCCTTCTGCTCCTTCGAGCCTCTGGTGAAGACTCCCATCTGTTGCCAGTGCTGGAGATACCTCACCATCTTTTGTTGGTTTGTCTACACCCTTTGAATAGCCTGTTTGTTGAACTCTCCTGAATAAGCCTCCTTTGAGTGTGCCTGCTGTTTCCTGTTGGGACTTTGATTGATCCCCTCCACATATTAAGTGTGCTGCTAGTCTCCATGGGGCAAGACAGCAAAGTATAAAGGCCAATAGTGAGCAAGTGAGAAACAATGCAGAAGCAGACTGGGACTACCTTCCTACTCTTTCCCACTTGCACCTATCAGCCAAGGAGTGCACACAGCTGAGGGGGAGGCTGGTAATAAGACATCCTTCTGAGGTTTTGTCAGGCGATCTTGAGTTCCTGGATGTATTGACCTCTAGATGAAATGATCCAGGGAGCTTTCTTCATGCTTTTCAGTATAGTTAAAAAGTTCTTATGAAATCATCATTTTCCTGATTAAACCTCTCTTTTTCCAATAGAAGAGCACATCTGGGTTTCTCTTACGGTCATAACTAGAACTGAGTGGGACAGCAGACAAACTGAGAACGCTCAGACCATATGGGAAGAATTGAGACTTTTAGAGTCTGAGGAGATCATCATGACCAGAGGAAGTGAGGCTGAAAAAAATCATCCTGAAGGAGCAAAGACAAGGAAGACACAGTGCAGACTTCTGAGGCCTAGAGAGCAGGCGTCTATGCAGGCAGACAGAGTAGGCAGTGGGGAGGGTCATTTTCCCAGAGGGCACTCAGCCCCTGGACAACGGGAGCAAATGGCTAAAGTCCATCCTAGTAGAGTCAACAAAGACCAACTCAGAGCTGGTCTGGAGCTCCTCATCAACCCCAGGACTAAAGACCGCATTAGATTCCCCACTTCTGGACAAGGAAAGCCCATACTGCCAGAACCAGAGAAATAGAAATAATGCAAACAGTGCATCTAAATCAATACATCACCAATAAAGGGAGTGTTGAAATGTATTATTCTATTCTATATGGAAAAAACAAGCCATAATATGAAAGAGTCCTTTAGGCAGAGTCTTCACAAAAAGAAACAGCATTCTCATCCTGTTTACAGAACTTAAGTAAAACTACATGAAGTCCCAACAGTTCTCCAAATATGACATATCAAAGAGCAAAGGGGAGAGAACCAAGATGGCGGCATAGGTTAACGCCGGAGTTTGCTGCTTTGAACAACTACTTCAAAAGTGAAACCAAAAAACGGAAGGGACAGCACCCAGAACCACAGGAACGCCGGCTGAGTGTAAGTCCTACAACTAGGAGGAAAGAGAAACGCATACGGACACCCAGAGGAGGCACAGTGCTGAAGTCAAATTCTGAGGTGCGGAGTGCGCGGAGCGGGCTGGCGGCGGAGGGCGCGGTTGGCGTTTTCAATCAGGAGGGAGTCGCAGACTCTGAGCTCCAGATCCGGGCGAGTCTTTAGGGACCCAGACTCAAACGGGAGAAACCGGACTGTCTGGCTTCGGTCAGAGCGAGTGCAGCTTTCTCTCTGAGCTTTGCAGCGGGTGCTGGGACTCAGAGAGGCAGAGCCCCTGAGGACAGGACTGAGAGCCGCCATAACCGCTCTCTCCGGCCCACCCTGTTGATCCTGTGCGACCCGCCCCGCCCAAGCCCTGCACACAGGCATTTGCCGGATAGCCTCAGGCAAAGGCTAGATTAGCACCTCCCTAGAGGACAGAAGTTCTCTCACTGCTGACACAGCTGATTCTCATAGCCACTTGGCCTGGAGGTCAAACCCTCCCTGGAATTAGCTACAACAATCAAGATTTAACTATAAGACTGTGAACAAAGACCACTAGGGGGTGCACCAAGGAAGCATAACAAAATGCGGAGACAAAGAAACAGGACAAAATTGTCAATGGAAGATATAGAGTTCAGAACCACACTTTTAAGGTCTCTCAAGAACTGTTTAGAAGCCGCCGATAAACTTAATGAGATCTACAAGAAAACTAATGAGACCCTCGATCTTATATTGGGGAACCAACTAGAAATTAAGCATACACGGACTGAAATAACGAATATTATACAGACTCCCGACAGCAGACCAGAGGAGCGCAAGAATCAAGTCAATGATTTGAAATGCGAGGAAGCAAAAAACACCCAACCGGAAAAGCAAAATGAAAAAAGAATCCAAAAATGCGAGGATAGTGTAAGGAGCCTCTGGGACAGCTTCAAGCGTACCAACATCAGAATTATAGGGGTGCCAGAAGATGAGAGAGAGCAAGATATTGAAAACCTATTTGAAGAAATAATGACAGAAAACTTCCCCCACCTGGTGAAAGAAATGGACTTACAGGTCCAAGAAGTGCGGAGAACCCCAAACAAAAGGAATCCAAAGAGGACCACACCAAGACACATCATAATTAAAATGCCAAGAGCAAAAGATAAAGAGAGAATCTTAAAAGCAGCAAGAGAAAGAAACTCAGTTACCTACAAGGGAATACCCATACGACTGTCAGCTGATTTCTCAACAGAAACTTTGCAGGCCAGAAGGGAGTGGCAAGAAATAGTCAAAGTGATGAATACCAAGAACCTACAACCAAGATTACTTTATCCAGCAAAGCTATCATTCAGAATTGAAGGTCAGATAAAGAGCTTCACAGATAAGGAAAAGCTAAAGGAGTTCATCACCACCAAACCAGGATTGTATGAAATGCTGAAAGGTATCCTTTAAGAAGAGGAAGAGGAAGAAAAAGGTAAAGATACAAATTATGAACAACAAATATGCATCTATCAACAAGTGAATCTAAGAATCAAGTGAATAAATAATCTGATGAACAGAATGAACTGTTGATTATAATAGAATCAGGGACATAGAAAGGGAATGGACTGACTATTCCTGGGGGGGAAAGGGGTGTGGGAGATTCGGGAAGAGACTGGACAAAAATTGTGCACCTATGGATGAGGACAGTGGGTGGGGAGTGAGGGCGGAGGGTGGGGCGGGAACTGGGAGGAGGGGAGTTATGGGGGGGAAAAAAAAGAGGAACAAATGTAATAATCTGAACAATAAAGATTTAATTAAAAAAAAATGCAAAACACACACACACACAAAAAAAAAAAAAAAAAAAAGAGCGAAGGAAAGGAATGAATTCCTGTTAGAAATTTGACCAGGTATTTTCTATGCACTTTACAGCTAAAAAAAAAAAAAAAAAAAAAAAAAAAAGCAAGTTTCCAAGTTCATACTTTCTTCTTTATGTTGGACTAATAGCTCTTTCTTTGTCAGAAGTATTTACTAATTGAAGATAGAAGATACTATGGGCTCCTAAATAAGATGTGAATTTTAGTCATGTTGGAAAGAAAGAGCAAGATTGAGAGACTTGAAAGATCTCACTCTTCAAGATTTATATGCATACTAGAGGCCCGATGCATGAAATTCGTGCATGAGTAGGCTTTCCTTCCCCAGCTGCTGGCACCGGTTTCCCTCTAACACCCGGGACCCAGGCTTCCCTCGCAGCCCCAGCTTCCTCCAGAAGGTCCTCCGGTCTAATTAGAATATTAGGCTTTTATTATTATAGATATGCATAACCCATGGACACAGACAATAGTGCTGTGAAGGCCTAGAGGTGGGGGAGTGGCTGCAAAGTGGAGGGGGTCAATGGGGAAAAAGGGAGACATCTATAATACTTTCAACAATAAAGATAAGTTTTAAAAATAATAAAATAGAGAGTAGTTTTGGAAATTGTGAAAAAATAGAATAAAAAGAAATTTGGGAATTTGATCTTTCTTAGTAGCCTGGTCTTAACCATCATTGTTAAATTATCATAATGAGTTGAAAACTAGTAGAGTGACCTATTATATATTGACTTTGTATTAACACAAAGACAGTACTTCTGTTGACAAAAAAATTATTCCCCCATATTACTTAAAAGACCCTCTTTTTTGAAATTTTAAATTTAAACATACATTTGTTAAATATATGTATTTTTACATATGTACATAATATGTAATAATATATGTATTTTTACATATATACATAATATGTAATAATATATGTATATTTTATATATCATAAATGAATGCATAATGTCTATATATGCATTAATATTAATATATTAATATTATATATATATTTACCAACTCAGAGACACATAGATATATAGACATTCATTTTGTTCATCCATTCATGGAAGAGTAATTGGCCATTATGGTCAAGTACCTGTGTTTGATGCTGAGAATTTAGAGATGAATGAGATATCTTTTCTGTCACAAGTTAGCAGGAGAAACTGAGTTATTCAATATATCACATTAAAATGCAATGTGATAAATGCTATCAGAAAACAATATAATTAATAAGGAGGTACCCAGTGTCCATGCAGCACCTTATATATGCAATTATTGAAGTTCATAATACATTATTCTCTCTGGAATTATTACATGTGCCCCTACAGTCTCTCTCCCAGCTGTCATTGTTTACCCAATAGAGTTGAAAATAGAGAAACTCAAATAATATTATTAAAAGATAAAAGAGTGTTAACTCTTAAAAAAAAAAAAAAAGAAAGAAAGAATAGTTCCCACAAGAAGGTAATAACATATTAACAAGTCCTGGCAAAATGAATCAAAATGAACCGAAGTCCACTGAAGACCTGATGGTCAGATTTTCAATGATTATTCCCTTTGAAACCCACCCTCATTCCCAGGGAAACTGTGAAATTTTCATTATCCTAATAATTGTGTTATGATAAAAATGATTAAATAAATCACCACATTCCAGCTTGCTTAATATTTCCACAGCAGAAATAAATGATAACATAGGTTTTACTGAAGCTTTCCATTTGTTGAACACAGCAGGCAAGTTAGTGGCAGCTGAGCTCTGTCAATGAGAAACCAATTTGGGTTAGACTGATATGAAAATTAAACTACTGTAGTGTATCAGAATGTGGTAATGTGCTTTTAAATCTTAGCCTTGGTGATTTGTTGAAAAGAAGGAAGTGGCTTACTGGAAAGGAGGAAGTAAAGAAAAAGAGTACCGAGAGGAGTTAATGACGATGAAAGACGGGAGAAAGGATCATGAAACCAGCCAATTCCTTCCTTCAGTTTTTGCACCTGTGTTTTATTGCACTAAAAGGGAGAGCACAAAAGCTGGATATTTTATTTTATTTTTACTCTTTTTTAGGCATAGGGGGCAAGGGAATAAGAGAGAGAGTAATGGTGAGATAGAAAGAAGGAAGAGTTGTGAGTAAAAATAAAAGAATTGGTGAGGAAGAGCCAGGGATGAAAAACAGAAACATGAGAACTTACAAAAGAAGGGAGAAAAGTAAGAAAACCATCCAGAAAACAGACAGAATAGGTCTCTTTGTGGAAAGTATTTTTGCTCCTCAAAATCATAAGACAAATCTATAATAATAAAAGGGTAATATGCTAATTAGACCGGACATCATTCCTGACAAAGCCCGGGGCCAGAGGGAAGCCAGACTGGGTCGCAGGTGCCTGCTGGTGGCCGGAGGAGGGTAGCCCGGGTCCCTGGTGCTGGAGGGAAGCCAGTGCTGGCAGCCAGGGGAAGGAAGGCCTACTCTTGCATGAATTTTCGTGTATCGGGCCTCTAGTATCTGGATAAAGGTTTAACAGTTTATTTTTTCTCTTTTTAATACGTTATGCTTATCATCCTATTTCTTGTTTTAAAATATTAAAAACTAGCATTATTTGTTCCTTCCTACTCTACCCTTCAAAGTTTTAAGTTTTCTTTAGGCTAAAATTTCAGAATCCATCTATCTTGAAGTTTGGAACAAGTAGGTTGAGTTTTGTTTGTTTTTTTTCAGAACAAGAATAAGCAATTCTATGTGAAAAGACAAACTGATCAACAACTGAGAGTGATCCAAACTGTTGGAGTCCAAGCCATTCTAAGATTTTAGAGATGGCTGACTCATAGGCATCATCCCTAAAATTGGGATGAATATATCCACGGGTTGCTGTCTCTATAAGGATGTAAGGAGTGAATGTTGATCAAGCACCAGCAGGGCTGAGGCTCGGAACAAGACCGCAATAGTTGGATTTTGAATGAAGATTTGTGCTTGAATTGTTTTAATAACTAAAGATTTAAAAACTTAAATATTAATTTGGTGAAATGCTTATTGTTAAATACCTTCTCATCCTTATTATTTTAAAAAATTTATCTTTATTGTTGAAAACATCACAAAAGTCCCCTTTTTCCTTCCGTTGGCCCCCTCCTCCCTGCACTCACCCTGACTCCTGCCTCATTCTTATTCTTAAACATCTTTGAGATGCAAAATCCACAAAGTAAAAGCCACTCCAATAGGGATGCTCAAAGAAGGAATGATGGGAACTTCCTTCCTAATGAAAACCTGGTCAGAAATCTCTGCCCTTTCAAAGAAAAATCAGTCCTTGCACTCATTTTCTGGCATCATGACCTTATACTCTTTCCTGTCAAGAAAAGATCTTTAACCTTACACTCTGTAAGTCATTTAGGCACAGGCTTGATGGCGTCGCTCCAACTCTCTCCCATCATTCAGCTTTTCTCTTTCAGTGTCCCTATAAGTGGACAGAATGGAGATCATGTAGGTACATGCTTTATACATCTAGCTGTCTTGCTAGAGAAATATTGTAAAAATAAATTCATGATGGCAATTTCCTCAAAGGAGAGGGTCAAAAATGTGCCAAGTAATTTAATTTTACAAGTGACTTTAAGCCAGGAAAGCAGGAGCTGGCTTGTAGGTAACTCAGGGAAGGCTGAGGATTGTGAGGAAGGTGCAGACCCTGTACCATCGCAAACTTAGCGGGGCTGACCCCCGCAAAGGAAAGCTTGTAAGCCCTTTGCAGAACAATGTCTTACTTTCAGGCCTCTGACTGTCAGGCCTCCTCTCTGGTTAATATCAGCAAGGGAATCCTTGCCTGACAGAATGTAATTTAGGATCTATTAAATATGATTACTTGGCCTTGAAAATGATGGATATTGGACAGAATTATAGAATCACTTTACAAAAGAAAGGTCTCTTTTACATCCTTTCTTGTGGAGCTTAAAATGAAGCCTGGGGAAATCCCTCCGAGGGGTTGTGGCATTTATAGGTTAGGTTTATGAAAAAGGGAATTGATATTCATATTAAAAACTGTAAAAATTGCGCAAGGTGAAGATAGTGAGCATGCAGACAGCTGTGACGTGTGTCTGAAGGGTGAGTGGCATGTTGCCCAACTGATTTACTTGCTTTAATTATATTAGTAATGTGAAAGTCGACATGATTTGAAACAAGCTCTTTGGGTTTTTCATTCAAATACTAGCCCCCAGTGACTACTTTTTATGGTCCTCCCAATTTCCAATTACTTAAATGTTCATAGCTGAAATACTTCAGAGTTCATTGCTGGGTTTGCTTTGGAGGTGGCCTGTGCTTGAGTTTTTATTTAATTACATTTTGTTCTTGGTTATAAAAGTAATATATGGTCACTGAAAAAAATTGCAAAACATAAAACGTCGCAAAGGAGAAATTAAAATCACTAATAATTCTGCCTATAGATTGCCACATATGCATATATATTATTTTAATATAATACATATATATTATTTTTATCACTTAATTGATATAACATTACATACACTGTTTTCTAAAGTCTTTCACTTAATACTGTAGCATGACCATACTCCCATATTTTAAGTATTATTCTATAAGCTACTTAGTGATTATATGCTATTTATTGTATATATGTACAATTAATTTTTTAATACTTTTAAAAATATACTTTTATTGATTTCAGAGAGGAAGGGAGAGAGAGAGAGAGAGAGAGAGAGAGAGAGAGAGAGAGAGAGAGAGAGAGAAACATCAATGATGAGAGAGAATCATTGATCGGCTGCCTCCTGAATGCCCCCTACTGGGGATGGAGCCCCCAACCCCAGCTTGTGCCCTGACCAGGAATTGAACTGTGACCTCCTGGCTCATAGATTGACACTCAACCACTGAGTAACACTGGCAGGGCAGTACAATCAATTTTTAATCCAATCTATAATTGATGGGACTTTAGAAGATCTAGTTTCATGTTGTTCATCATTTTCAGGTAATTCTTTTTACAGATCCCTAGGTATTTATTAGGATATATTTTCAGGGGAAAAAATGCTTTGTCCATAAGTTTGCAAAATATTAGGCCTTTTTACATGTGACTAAATTGCAAGTTTTTTCTATCATATGCAAAATCTACATTACAGTATTTTTTTTAACCACATCTTCTGACTGTTTATCTTGCCAGGACCAAATCAATGGAGGTAACAAATAGAAATGAGATTACCACCACTATATTCTGGTTAGCAGTGAATTTTGTGTTGGAGATAAAGTGCAAGCAGCATTAGACTTCTAAATTATCTCAAAAAAGGAGGAATCAGGAAGGAGAAAATGGGGAGTTAATGTTTACTGGGTATAGAGTTTAATTTGTGCAAATGAAAATAGGTCTGGAGATGGACGGTGGTGATGATTTGCAACAGTATGAATGCACTTTAAACCACTGGATTGTACACTTAAAATGGTCAAAATAGTAAATTTTATGTTATGTGCATTTTATTACAATAAAAAAAAAATTTGGAGGTGGGGAGACAATGAAGGAAATGAAAAAAATCCTCCATACTTGTGTTGCCAAGGAGCACTTTTGGAAAAAGGAACCCACTCCTCATATTCCATGATGTTTTCCTGATGTTATGTAGATGAAGCCATAATCATAACTAACACTTACATGGCACTTTACAAGTGCTTTTGTGCATGTAATTTAAATGATGTAACTGCCTCGTGCAATAGTTAATTATCCTCATTTCGTATATGAGAACTCTGAGAGTAGAGTGGAGTAACTGCCTAAGATGACAGCGGCAAAGAGCAGAAGCAAGGGCCCCACTTCCTGCTCTGTCCCCTATGAAACGTGCTGCCAAGACTCAGCGAGCTCTCATGCTGGCAAAACCATCAAGGATTTCACTTGACAAGTCAAATGTTTCATATATACACTGACAAGGGCAAACATTAAATTACACTTCAAGAATATATTTCACAAAGAAAAACAAGTTTTTGTAACAGTTTTTGGTAAAGTTTAATAAAATAGTAATTTTGCTAATATTAATAACAAATAATACCCCACTGTTTGAATCTTTATTTTGTGTTTTGTTTCCTTTCAGATATTGATTAAATTTTTTAATTAACATATTTATCGTCCTAAAAGGGGAAGTATGTGACACTATGAGTTACCAATGTGGCCAGGCAGGGTTGTAGGCAAGGGAACTGAGGGAACTTAAAGCTATTTAGATTCACATTAACCTCTTCACTACTTCTTATTCCATCAAGATACAAAGTGAAAAGTTACATATTTCCAAATTAAATATTAACATAAAAATAGATTTTTAAAATGTAGATTTTCCCTAAGTTTTCTTTGCTTATTTTTGGACACCAGATCTGGTCAAAGATTAAAAAGTTGTTATAGAATCTTATTTCTATTCAGTATCACCTTGAGTTGTAATAAATGATTTCTCCAACTTTTTAAGACCTTTTAGAGTTTTGTCTTTGGATGATCCCCAAATAATTTATTCTGACAAGCAGGTGTTTTTGGTAAACAGAAATCTGGCCATGAGATTTATTTTGCCTGTCAGCCCATTTATCTTCGGAATTAAATGCACCATAGAAATCATGAACATTTCTTGTTCTCATATATTGGCTAACACATGCATTTAATACATATTGTTATGGACTTGTTATGTGCCCAGTGCTGCAAAAGTAAATAAAAGGCAGTCCCAATGAACCTCGAGCATATTATTAGAGAAACTAACATATACACAAATTATTAGAATGCAATGAAATAGGTGTGATACCAGAAGTATATGCATATAGTCTGGGGTCACCAAAGTATTATTTTTGCCTCTATGAGTCCGAGACAGCTACCCAGAAGTAGAATCATCTGAATTGAAACTAAACAGGTGGAAAGGTTTTTGTAAGAAAGGGCATGGAAGGTTTATGTACATATTTTACTTTGTCTCTTGCATCACTATTACATATTTTTCTTCAATTAATATGTAACCATACAGAATCTGAACATGTTTAGATTCCATAGCCAGTTCATTCTCTTGTAAAGTCTGCATACTCTTTAAATTCACCAATGTTCACTGTGGCTGCCATTGAGTGGACTGACAATGATTCATTGTTGATCAAGGAACATTCAGCTTAACTTTGAAGGTCCTTGATTTATTTACCACTGCACTGGCAGTATCAGGGTGCCCAGCCATAGGGGGCGCCCCTCATATGAACATTATTCCTGAGGACCTTGAGCAGTCAAGTGAACATCTCTTTCATTTAAGGCATTTATCTCCATCTCCCTGTGCACAATTCTATTTTAACTACTGCATTTTCCTTCCCAGTTGAACTTTCCTTATAGTAGAATTTTTAGGGGGAATAACACCAATTACTTATGTTGGCCACTTCTCCAGTTAACTTGTTACATAGAATTTCTAGAATGGCAGTAATGACTTTCTAAGAGACTGTATCATCACCTGTCTTAATCTCTTACTGTATTGATGTAACAGGGATCACTAAACAATGTAATCTTCATTGTACAGTTGATGGTTTCTGGTCAATTGATAAATTTCTCATTTATTTAGAAATCATATTAGCTTTGAGGTTCCTGATCAATTATGCTGTGTATTATTTATTATTTTTTAAACATAAATAGGAATTTGATATATCTCTAACTTCCTTTTTGGTGGTAAATCAAGTCACAAATGCTCTATTGTCTAGAATCCTGAGTGACATCTACTTAGCTTGCTCTTTGCTAATAAATATTTCAGGTTATGTTTTATTTTATTTTATTTTTTAAAATATATTTTTATTGATTTCAGAGAGGAAGGGAGAGGGAGAGAGAGAGAGAGAAACATCAATAATGAGAATTATTATTGGGGATAATTATTATTATCCCCTTACTGGGGATTGAGCCCACAACCCCAGCATATGCTCTTGACCAAAATCAAACCCAGGACCCTTCAGTCTGCAGGCTGATGCTCTATCCTCTGAGCCAAACTGGCTAGAGCTCAGATTATTTTAAACTATACTTAGATTTTTTTTTTCTTTTTTAAAGTTTTACTTTGGATCCCCTCTACACCATTAGATTCCTTTACTTTTGGTATGTCTGCCCAGCAAGGATTCTAAACAAGAGCATTTTCCCTGGTTTAGATTTTCCCTCATCAAAGTCTATGGACCTTTCCTTTAAAAAGAAATAGAGGAAGTTCCTGTGAACAGAGTGGTTGGCACATTCAGTATTTACTTACAGGAGTGAGTTCTGCAGGACGGTCCAACTCTAGGACTTTGTACAATGGCAGCATAAAAACAACAGATCATAGTTCTATGAATGTCATCTATATTATGTCAAAGAGAAAAACATCAAATTCATTCTGAATCAGATCAAACTGAACAGTTCAAAGAATGTTATAGAGGTGGAAATGCAGTCAATTTATTGAATTGGGAATCACAATGTTCAGTGTTTAGATAGAATAGATTAAAATGAAAGTTTCTAAAAAATATTTATTAAAATCTTTCCAAGGCTTTTGGATCCCATTCCATTATTTTATTTGGGGGGATTTTTTGCAATGTGGCACATCATTGCTGAGGTGTCCTCATGGAGTCCCATGCGGTTGCCCCCCTGTAATGCCCTGTGTGGGTCCCTCACGCAGTACCCTGTCCTCAGCCCAGAAAGAAGGCTGTGACAACTAAGAAACCAGCGGTTGTGCTGTGAGTAAAAACAGAGAAAGCAGATTTTTCTGTCAGTGAATGTGCCTCTTTCAAATTTTTGGAAGAGAATTTCTCTGCCATTTATTCAGGAACAAATGGGCACTTGGTTAATACAGCACCAAATATATCAGTGAAGTTTTTTAAAAGCCAGTAAAGAGTGCTTTTTTCCTGCACCCAGGAAACTATGTCCACCTTCTTATAACTGATATGCTGCTGTGTAGAGCTGCCTAGAGTGTCTCATTAGCAAAACATAGGTCATGTTTTAAAACTACAGGGCCAATCACCCACCCACACAATTTTGTTCTCTTCATAAGCAAACCTGGGGATAAAATATAGTAATTTCTAAAATAATAAAACTATTGACATCAGGGTGATAATTAGCTCATAGCCATAGCATCTTCCATACCGCTCAGTAAATGCCAAATCTCACCTCAGCAACCTGTTCTGTTTAGATGCTTCCTAATGTTGAATGAACTCATATTAAATCTCTTATATAATAATAATAAAAGCTAGCCCTAGCCAGTTTGGCTCAGTAGATAGAGCATCGGTCTGCAGACCAAAGAATCCTGGGTTTGATTCCTGTCAAGGGCACGTATCTCAGTTGCAGGCTCCTCCCTGGCCCAGGCCCTCATCAGGGCACGTGCAGGAGGCAACCAATCGGTGTGTTTCTCTCACATCGCTATTTCTCTCTGTCTTTCCCTCTCTCTTCCACTCTCTCTAAAAATCAATGGAAAAATATCCTCGGGATAGCCTCAGGATTTAAAAAAAAAAGCTAACCTTTGTTGAGTAATTAATATGTATTGTCTGAAACATATATGTCTATTATCTCATTTAATACTCACTACGACTCTATAAGGTACGTACTATTAATAGTCTATTTTACAGATGAGTAAATTGAGGCACAGAGTAGCTAAGTGACAGCCTGAGGTCACACAAGCAATAAGTACTAGTGTATTAAAAGACAGATTGTCTGAGAGATAACTGTTACTCGTCAGAAAAGAAAACACGAGTCTTAAGAAGCAAACAGGAAATTAAAGTTTTCCTTCTGCCACAGGAGGACCATAATGGAATTTTTTTCTAAAAGATTATTTTAGAAAGCAGGAGATGGACCATAACATTATATACACTAAATTTGGGGGGGGGAGTCCCCCCAGGCATTGACCTTTATTACTGAGATTTGATTTGGAAGCCCATTTTTATAGCTCAGTTAAAAACTGCCAAACCCAGGCACTTACATAATAGAAATGCTGACATGACCTTAATTCCAGAGGTGCAAAGGGTATAATTGAATTTAAGAACAATGTATCTCATCCATTAAGTCATTAAATAGATCTTAGCAGCTTGACACATTTGGTAAGTACTCCCTGAAAATGGTTAACAATAGTATGCAAATAAATGAGCTTGCATTATTAGCTACTGCATTTTAGGTTGTGTTTCCAAATATAACATTAAATTATAATAGGCGTTTAGAAAGTGTTGTGGCAATACATTTTAAATGCTCCTGAACACAATGCCAACATAGAGAAAGGGAATGTTAGCATCTACAAGTTATTGCCAAGTGCCTAAGTGTGATTCAGATAAGTTATATTGACTGTTGATAAAATTATACTTAATCAGAAATACATCTTTTGACCCAAATTTCTGGAATTACGCCAGTGGTGTGTTGCCTCTGGTTGAAGAGCATATATAAGGATGCTAACTAAATGCCAAAACCAGAACATTGCTCTACACAGATGTATATGTGGCACTGTTGAGAAAAAACATCCAGATGTTTGGCCTCCTTCAACCAAATGCCTAAATACAAGTGAAATCAAGAATTTAACACACATTCAGGGAATTTAATCAATCCAGTTGGGCTCATTCTACTGCAAAATAAAACAAAGCCAAACCCTGCCTTCTTTTTTTTTTTTCTTTTTTTAATATATTTTATTGATTTTCCACAGAGAGGAAGGGAGAAGGATAGAGAGCTAGAAACATCGATCAGCCGCCTCCTGCACACCCCTACTGGGGATGTGCCCGCAACCAAAGAACATGCCCCCGACTGGAATCGAACCTGGGACCCTTCAGTCCGCAGGCCGATGCTCTATCCACTGAGCCAAACCGGTCAGGGCTCCCTGCCTTCTTTTTTAAGGTCAGGGCTAGAGACCTGGATTTTCAATGTACATTATCTCGAATCTTCTTCTACTTTGACTGCTTATAAATTCCGTAATGAAGTGTATAATGATTTCAGTGCAACCGAGAATCCAGTAGTGCAAAGCTTTGGCCCTCAGAATCCAACAATTATTCTAAATCACCTGCTTGTTTTCTTTTCTTTGCTAATATAGCAAACAAGAGTTAATAAATAAGAATATAGCTAATAACCTTTCCAGGTAAAAGTTGGTCATAATAATTGCAAACATATTCAAATATCTTACTTTAGGCTTATATATAGGCAGCAAGTCATGGATAAAAATAGTGCCCTTATATAAAAAGTTATATAACACAGTGACAGAAAAATTGAAAATGTCAGAAATCACTGCCACCGTGAAATAGATTAAAACAACCAAGGGTTTTCATTGAATGTAAGTAATTCAATGTGATAGATCTATTGCAGAAATGGCTTCTGTTTTTCCCCCTCCTTACACCACCTCTATACATCTCCTCCAACCAGGATGTGCCATTTATTTGTTCCACACGCCCATCCTTTGAACCAATCTGTTTTGCAACTTGTGTTGGTCTCTAGATTGTGGTGGATATGAGGGGGGGGCCACACTTAGCCGAGGCCTTGAGAGGCAGCGTGTGCACTTATTTGCACTCATGCTCCTCTACCTTTGCCGCGAGAGCCACTCTGGCCCACCTGCTAAAGAATAAGAGACCATATGAAAGAGCCAGATCATCCCAGCTGTAGCCATCCTAAACCAGCCGGCCACAACTGACCCACCAGCTGGCAACAGATACACAATCCAGCTCAACCGAGCACTGACCAGGCCCTGACCAGCAGGACCCACCGGGCTCATTTGTAGGCGTCTGAGAAATATAAGTGGTTGTTTTAAGCCAGTAAGTGTTGGAGTAACTTCTTATGCAGCAATAGATAATTGATTTAATCAATGTCAGACAAATTTTTTACAGCGAAATAATGCAAATATCGTGATTATCTAAATATTACTGACACTTGAATTTACATACATTTAATATTTTTAAATGCAGTGTCATAGTTTAGACAAGTATGATTGTGTGCTAGATAAGACACATATGATTCTCTTCATTTTAAAGATGAGAAAATGGAGACAAAGAAATCCAAATTATTCATCCAGTTGGTATTGAGGAAAGAAGGGGGGGGTTAGGATAGATTAAAGAGTAGAATCCGCTTTAAAACCTCATCAATTTCCAATAGTCCTTAGGGTCTTAACTGGCTGTATTGTGAGTTTGATTTAAGGATTTAAAATATCAGCACACTGGTACCCCAGGTAATATGGCATGTTCTATTCTCACCATTAGGGAAACAAAGTATTTCTGCCTCTAATAAATTTGCTAAAACAACAAAAAAAGGATGTCTCAATACCCGGCCAGTGTGGTTCAGTAGTTGAGCATCGACCTATGAACCAAGAGGTCACAGTTTGATCCCTGGTCAGGGCACATACCCAGATTGTGGGCTCCATCCCCAGTAGGGGGTGTGGAGGAGGCAGCCAATTGATGATTCTCTGTCATCATTGATGTCTCTGTCTTTCTCTTCCTCTTCCTTCATCTCTCTGAAATCAATTTTTATTTATTTATTTATTTATTTATTTAAAATGTTACAGGTCTCATTGTCACCACTATAATAAGATTACTGTGATGGAAGCATAACCTGTCTCTCAATGTAGCCACATTAACAAATTTCTGGACACTCTGAAATCAATTTTTTAAAAAATGCCTTCCAGAAACCTGCGCATAATTTAATAGTAATTGTTTGTCTCGGGCTTCCATGGTGTTTATCCTTCACTGAGAAGAAAAGGGAGCAGGGAGAACATTCACCTCTTACTTTGGTGTCAACCTTTGGAGTACTTAATAAACTAATTAAATTAAAGATTCAGAATGTACCAATCTTTGCATGGAGATAACCACTGAGCAATCAATGATAATTTAAAAAATCAATTGGTCTTCTGTAGTAATTAAATTTGCCCACTTAGATATAATTGATATTGTT
The DNA here is from genome assembly GCF_014108235.1 of Myotis myotis. Lineage (NCBI taxonomy): Eukaryota > Metazoa > Chordata > Mammalia > Chiroptera > Vespertilionidae > Myotis > Myotis myotis. Next base: position 153,991,610 of record NW_023416313.1, on the reverse strand, counting down.
CGCAACTAATTATCCAACTAAGGGCTCTGAGGGACTTTTAGAGACTGAAGGATTGAGCCAAAGATTCTTCCTCATGTGAAATTGGACAGAAGGCCATGTTTTCTCAAAAACTGATTTAGTCTTCCCGGGAAACACAGTATTGAACAAACCCCAAAACAGTCAGGAAATCAGTATTTCATTAGGGGCAGTTTAGCGCACTATCTGGGATTCCGTGTGTGACCCTGGGCTAATCATTTAATCCTCGTGTTTCAGTGCCCTCATCTATAAAACGGAGTTGTAAGCATTAAGTTACTAGTAATAAAGTGTTTAGAACAGTAAGCTTTGTATTGATATCATTTTTAGCTATCTCTTCATAAGATCTTCAGAAAGAATGGCAAGATAGTCACCAATCACAGGTTTATTCCATTGTTTCATTCTCTCTTGCACCTAATTTCTGTAGGCATTTTGCAGTTAAGGGTTACCACTGGCCTTTCCCATATTATGAGATTCGATTGTTCTCCATGGGATTAAAAAATTGCTAACCTAGGAAAATGGGAACTTCACATTTGCTGTGTGGCATATCTGATTACAAGTTATTAAGCCAATCCTCCCTTCCCTCTCATAAGCAATTCATTTCTCAGCACCAGAGGGGAAGAATAATCATAAAATAAAATACAGGATGATCTTATCGCTGATGCTTAGCATTTGTATATTCACTTAAAAAGGTAGCAGAGCAATTTACGGCAGCCCTCAGGCAGCCTAAATGACATGTTAGCAAGTTATATAGATATGCTATTACCTATTTATTCTGATATTCAATGCAAAAATGTCAGGGAGATCGCTCCTTAAGTACACTAAATTACTGACTCCTGGGGCTGGAAAGTACCGAGAGAAGCTATTAGCTATTGAACCTATCGCCTGGATAAGAATCTATGGCCCATGTAGATGTGAACCTTTCCAAATTCTAGAGAAAGCTATTAAACTAGCTTCTACATTAAGATTCTCACTCTTCCAGGAAATTCTTTTCAAGGTGTTCTGGCTTCAGCATTAGTACATGTGCACTTGTTCTATCATTTGATGGAATGAAAAAAGCTGAGGAGCCTTCTGACCCAGGCAGCACTTCCTTCAGTGCTCTCCTTTGTCCCAGAGCTGTTTTGGCCAGCACCAAGGAGACCACCCTCTTGTCCTGTAACCTACCTTCTCATAGGAGATGAAATTACCAATATTCTACACACTCTGTTCTGACAATGCAGGAATCGTCTCTTGAGCTTAGCAGTCCATGTTTGTCTTCTTTGACCTTCTGAAATACCCATCAGTCCAATAAGAAAAGGGAATAGCTTTGAGATCAAACCCTCCTTGTTACTGCCCATAATGGGTGAAGCTATCTAGCGAAGGATCAGAATTTGAGCACAAAGGCCAGCAGCAGTTCTTGGCACGTTGCAGCTCCTAAGTAAATGTAGAATGGATGAAGTGCAATTTGTATGGATGAAATGCAATTAAAAATTAAACTCTTCAGTTTCTAAGTATATTTTTAATTAAGGTGGTCAACCACTAAGCAGTCCAACTCTCCCTCACCCAGGCCTTGCTTCCCTCGTGCTCTTACAAGCGATGTTCCCCAGAGCTCCCTCCTTTCAGACCTGTAATGTCTGTCTCAGAATCTGTTTCGCAGGGAACTGGCCAAGGGTACTTTCCCACATGAAATAAACTTCAGGATAACAAAATAGTTGATGAGGGAGAGTTTTTTCAAAAATAAATAGAAAAAGAATGATATAGTAAGACTAACACCATTTCACAGATTTCTGATCAAATAATGGATCTAGGCCAGTGGTCAGCAAACTGCAGCTCGCGAGCCACATGCGGCTCTTTGGCCCTTTGAGTGTGGCTCTTCCACAAAATACCACGTGCGGGCGCACATGTACAGTGTGATTGAAACTTCGTGGCCCATGCGCAGAAGTCGGTATTTTGTGGAAGAGCCACACTCAAGGGGCCAAAGAGCCGCATGTGGCTCGCGTGCCACAGTTTGCCGACCACTGATAGGCAATGATCCTCAATGACTGCTGATAGCACAAAAAGAGAGACAAATGGATATTACATTGCCGGAAGCCGGTCCATCCTTGCTGCTTGACACAGTCGCTGCAGGAAAGAAACATCTGCACAGCATATGTTTCAAGGGACCTGGCGTATATAGCATACTGTTCTTAATATGTTTGCTCCCCTTAGCGCTGTGTGTTTTAACCAAGGTCACCTCTCCAAGAAAGGTTGTTTCCCCAGGTAGGAATTTTTCCCTGAAGTCAGGGAGGGGATGCCTCTCCTAGAAAGGTTGTTTCCCCAGGTAGGAATTTTTCCCTGAAGTCAGGGAGGGGATGAAACTCCTTAACTAAGTGCCAGGCGGGCAGTTAATCACTACAAACAATCATGCTTAAGCTACATAATCTTTACTCCCTGGAATGGAGATAAGAAACGCCCTAACCTTTGTAATAGAAATTGACAGGATTAAAATCAACTGGTATAAATATGGATGTAACAAGACAATAAACAGCAGAACTTCGCTGGAGATCCAGACCAGAACTTGGCTGGAGATCCTGGCTAGAGATCCTGGCTAGGCTGCTGATCAACTGAACGCTGTCTCCGTGTCCTTCCTTCTTCACCGACTCCGTCTACACCTTTGGGGACCCCTGGACCTGCTGGGGTTGGACCCCGGCATTACATGTCTCCTGATGGAAACACACCCACCACCTATAGGGTATTCTTGCAAAAAAAAAAAAAAATTAACCTGAATTAGGCTAAATCTCTAGATCCAACTATAAGAAATATAGGGACAGAGAGTCATGTTAAATGATACCATGAGGATACAATTTTTACTAATAAAATCCAGAGTGTAAAAAACTCAACTGGACAGTCCAGTTTCTACAATAAATAGCTTATAAAGGGAGAGGCGGGGGAGGGAGGGAGAAACCTATTTAATAAATTACAATAAGGAGACTTTAAAAATAGGCTATAAAAAATTGAGATGATTGGGGAAATTTTAACCTTCATTAGATATCTGATAAAATTAGACATTCTGTTGATTTTTAGGTGGATTATAGTATTGTGAATATTTTTAAAAGATCTTTACCTTTTAGGGACATATACTGAACTTGACCAATGAAATGACTTGATGTCTGAGATTCACTCTAAAATAAGCGAGGTGGCAGTAGGGATGAGGAGTGAGTAGAGGTATGGATAACACAGTTTTGGCCGTGAGATGATAACTGGTAGCGCTGGCCAATAATACATGGAGGTTCGTAATAGTATTCCTTCTACTTTTGTATACATTTGAAAATTTCAATAAAAAACAATATAATATAAAAACAATCCCACTGAGCGCTAAGCAGAATAACTGAAATGCAGTGCCCAAGATTCCCCACTGTGAAAAGTGGTAATTTCTTTTATTTCGCCACTTTCAAATAATACATTGTAACTCATGGTATTGAACTATAATACAATAAAAGGAGCATAATGATAAAATTCCTTATGGATTTAAGGTTAAAACATAGAAGATCCCAAAAATACATAAAATAATTTAAGAGGGACATTACATCCTAATCTATATAAAAAGTGGAAAACAATGGCTATTTTTGAAGGGGAGAGTAATTTTAAAGACATTAAATGGTAATCAACTCATTTAAGCAATGATACTACAGAATAAATATTTCTATAGAACATTTTATTTTTTCATTATGGAATAATTAGAACAGACTAGGAAAAGGAGAAGTCTTCCATTAAAGGTTTTCTGATAAAATATATGACACCAAGTTACATGTGAATTTCAGATAAACAAGGAATAATTTTTTTCTGGTAGGTATGTCCAAAATATTTTTATTTTCTAAATCTGCAATCCTACTTCTAATTCTTTAGCTAGTTTTTCCCCAGCTTTATTGAAACATAACTGATATATAACATTCTATAAGTTTAAGGCGTACAAGTGATGATTTGGTATATTGTGAAACACTTTTGCTTGTTTTTGTAGTTAATTTTTTTCATTCTTACCACCATCTGACCGCCTGTCCTAAAACGTTGTCCATATGGTACTTCATTAAGGCGACTATTATTTAAAACCTCTCATGTTAAGAGGCCAAGGGAGATTTCCAGCACTGTCACCTTGGAGATTGCAATTCTGGTACAGGTATTTAATTTTGAGATCTCAAAACACCAACAGAAAAATTATCCCCTAGAGAATGAGGAATCTGGAAAGTGTTTTTGACAGATCCACCACATTCTTGCAACAGCAGAGGCTGCCTGCCACTTTGTTCTCTCTCCTCCTCCCCTTCCCCCTGCAATAACACACAAACTGTATTAATCAACCAGATAATGGCGGTGGTGAGTGGGGGGTGATGAGGGCTCCACTGTACTTACTGCGCTGATTCAACCAGACATATGGCTAGAGGTGGGAAAAATGGGAACCAGAATGTGGCCCCTTCGTCCCAACCACAGTCCTTTAGAGATGACCCCATCTCTCCTACGTCTCCAGGACTATGTATTCATATTTGGGCTGTTTTCAGAGTTCTTTCCTACACTTTCCTTTGCTACTCAGAAAAACTCTGAGAGATTAAACAACTGGCCAAAGGTCACACATTTGGTTGAACCTTGTACTCCTGATCCTCATCTCAGGATTCTTGGCACCGTAATTTAAATAAGATTGATCTTTGATAAAGTTAGTTATTCCAGCCACTGGAGTTCCTGTGAACTAATAACAGTTCTGGACCCAGCCTTTGACCCATCTAAGTGAGGGGCACCCTGCGTACATACCCTTATATTCTCAGTTCATTCAATGCTCAATACATATTTAATGATCATTGGGATAGCTTTGAGGAAACAGTGCTAGACAAGATAAAAACAAGTATCTGACTTCGTTGAGTTCACAGTTTACCAGGAAATGGGCAATTAGATATGTAATAACAATGACCCCTGATCAGTGCTGTGACAGAGTCGTCAGAACACACACTAAGCGTCTCTAAGCTCTAAACTCTCAGAGGAGAGCTTAAACAGACCTGCAAGACTTGTAAGAATAAGGTGTTAGGAACACAGTTCTCCTTTATCCTCTGTTCACTGCACCATTGTTGGAATACTTACTCCTCAAACCCTAGGTCCTTTATCCTGCCCCACTATGCCAACTGTCAGGTCCGAGCCCCTCTGTGAAGGACTTTACCTCCTAGGACACCGGGTATTCGGTGGAGAAGCCATGGGAAGTTGTAGGTATATAAGAGAGTCTTCATTGTAGAAGCCAGTGGCCATGTAGCCATTGCTAACAAGGAGCCACTAGACAAAACAGTTTTTCAAAGTATAGTCCCATACTGTAGCCATTCACTGGCTAATTAATAATACATCTTTCCCACACAGCCGCAGTAGTCTCTGTACCTACAGCAACAGCCTCCTGGTCAGTAATACATCTTCCCTGTAATACAGCCCCATACTGGCTGGTCAGTAACAACTTTATACTACTTAGACAAAAGAGGCTTCTTTCCAAAATAGTGACCTCACTATTGTGAGTTATAGAAGGGCATTCTTACGCAGTGTACAGTGCGATAGCTGTGGCCTTGCTGTGCACTTGCATATGCAACTCAAGCTTGAACACTTTGATTAGGAGTCCCACACTCAGAGTGGCCTTGAACACCCGGCATACTCTGAACAGGGCCTCCACACTCTAACTGGCCTTGGTCATCTGGTGTACTCTAGACAGGGCCCCACAGAAGGGAAAAAAGGTGAGTGAGAGCAGAGAGTATTGCAAGCAATGAGACTAGACATGCAAAGACCTGGAAGAGAGAGGAGGTGATGGGGGGATGGCAGGTCCAAAACCTGCCATCACAGGGATGCATGAGCCAAGTCAATGATTTTATGCATCTTCAAACCTTTATCCTATATAATAAAAGCCTAATATGCTAAGTGTCTGGTCATCTGGTCGTCTGGTCAACCAATCGAAGCGTAATATGCTAATTATATGCTAAGGTCGCTCAACCGCTCACTATGACGTGCACTGACCACCAGGGGGCAGGCAGTTGACTTGTTGACCATTCACTATGATGTACACTGACCACCAGGGGACAGATGCTCCAACTGGTAGGCTAACTTGCTGCTGGGGTCTGGCCTATCACGACTGAGCAAGGTGGGCCAGACACACCCTGGAGCCCTTCCGCGGTCCCTCCCTGGCTGGCCAACCTCCCGTGTCCCTCCCGGGCCCTGATCGTGCATCAGTAGGTTCCCTCGGCCTGGCCTGCACCTTCTCGCAATCAGGGACCCCTTGGGGGATGTCAGAGAGCTGGTTTTGGCCTGATCCCACAGGCCAGTTTGAGGGATCCCACTGGTGAATAAATTTGTGCACTGGGCCTCTAGTATTTAATATATTTGTTAAATATTTACTTAGAGGAGTGGATTAAGCCTGGAGAAAAAGTAGTGGGGGGAACACTGGTGGTCATTCAGCTACTCCTCTGTAGTCCTAAATAGTGACAGGCTTTGGCTTCGACCCTGAAAAAAAAAAAAAGGTCTGCAGGACCTGCCTTCCTTAGAAGCAACTTAATGACCACCTTTTGTTACTGAATTAAACTCCCTGGGGGGCTCATCTCCTTCTCCCACTCACTACCACAGAAGCTTCTTTGCAACTATAAAGGCAGTTGTCTCTGGAGTGTTCTACTAAAAACAATTTCCTCGATCCTGTTACATTTGCATGTTTTGTTTCAGCACCCTTCCTGATTGGCTGGCTTTCCCTAATTCTGACCTTGAGAAAGGTCAAGCTGAATAATCAACAGGGATCCAGAGGGGGATTTTGTGCAGAGTGTGAAGTTCACAGTAGCTGCTCTAGCATCATTCACTCACTGGACCCAATCTTCAGGTCCATGCACACCCTGCTTCATTGTTCCTACAGGAGCAGCAACATGGAATGGAGCAGCGGTCCTCAAACCTTCCTCTTTTCAAAGAGGCTTTTAAAATACAGACTTCTTGCTTCCATTCTTAACCTACTAAATCAAAATATCTAGGGCATAGCATTTAGGAATTTGTGCTTCCAAAATTCCCCTTGAGTGAATCTGGTATCCTCATTGGACTATTGTAGAAAGCACAAATTTCAGAGCCAATAAATGTGAATTCAAACTCCAGCTCTAGCATTTATTAGCTGTGTGATCTTGGACAAGCCTCTTTGGCTTTTGTTTTTGGTGTGATTTTGTTTGGGTTTTGTTGGTTTGTTTTGGTTTTGTTTGTGTGTGTGTGTGTGTGTGTGTGTGTGTGTGTGTGTGTGTGTGTTTGCCTCTCTGAGCATCTGTTTCTCCAGTTTAAAAGAAAAATAAAAAGTAGAAGGAGGAAGAAAGAACATGACTCACCTCATATCAGAAGACTGAGATCATCATTATCAAGTACCTGACACAGTCATCCTTAACTAGTTGTAGTCACCTACCCTGCCTTGCCTTGCCTTGCCTTGCCTTGCCTTGCCTTGCCTTGCCTTGCCTTGCCTTGCCTTGCCTTGCCTTCCCTTCCCTTCCCTTTCCTTCCCTTCCCTTCCCTTCCCTTCCCTTCCTTCCTTCCCTTCCCTTCCCTTTCCTTACCTTACCTTACCAGGATGCCAAGCTAATTCTGGACCCAGCCCACCTCCTGCCCTACTTGCTGCCTGTTTTTATTTTCCATGAATCTTAACCCTTCTATCAGCAGCTTCCAAGGAAAATAGCATCAGGTAATAGTCACTGCCAGTTGAGAAGAGGAGCTGAAATTGAAGCCACAGAAAAGTGTGTTTGCACACTTCCCACCCTTCCCTAAGGCCCCACATCAGGCTCAAAGACTTCAGAGCCGGCCATTGGTTCTGATGACTAAATGAAGGTGCTGCATCATGAGCAGAGTCGATAGGACTGTTTTTTGGACATCAGCACCCGAACACAGAAATAGGTCTAAAGCGGCCGTGGCACGTGTGCTGTGCTCCACTGGGGGCTGGGATGGTGACTCCCAGGCACATCCATCCACTGTTAAGAAGAAGCTGTACATGGAGGTGCAGATCAACATTTTCCTTTAGCATAAACAATAATTGGGTTATTTAGCACATGTTGGTCAGAATTCAGTTTTTAAACCTATTATTTCATTATCTTCACACATCCTTATGAATTAGGCTGGAGCATATTGTTTCTATTAAAAATAGCATCTTTCCTGATGGTAAAATTAGTGTATGTTTATTAAACATACTTTAGAAAACAGTGAAAATACTATATAAAGAAAAAAATTAGACAGAACCTAGACACAGAACCTACACAGAACCTAGAGACAGAAGAACTTCACTGGAGGGAACATGGCAAAAGATCCTGGACAGAAACTGGCCACAGAACCTAGAGACAGAACCTAGCGAGAGAACCTGGCTGAAGAACCTAGAGACAGAACCTGGCTACAGAACCTGGATAGAACATGGCAAGAGAACCTGACTAGAACCTGGTGACTGAACCTGGCTGGAGAACCTGGACTGAACCTGGCTGGAGAACCTGGACTGAGCCTGGCTGGAGAACCTGGAGAACCTGGCTGGAGAACCTACCAAGAGAACATGGACACAGAACCTGGCTGGAGATCCTAACCAGAACTTCGCTGGAGATCCTGACCAGAACTTGGCTAGAGATCCTGGCTAGGCTGCTGATCAACTGAACGCTGTCTCCGTGTCATTCCTTCTTCGCCGACTCCGTCCACACCTTTGGGGACCCCAGGACCTGCTAGGGCTGGACCCCAGCAGGCATGTACCTTGGTTGTGGGCATATACCCAACGGGGGGTATGCAGGAGGCAGCTGATTGATGTTTCTCTCTCATCGATGTTTCTAACTCTCTATCCCTCTCCCTTCCTCTCTGTAAAAAATCAATAAAATATATTAAAAAATTTTAAAAAAAGAAAAAAATTAAAACCATCTCTAATTACCACTGAGAGGTAATAAAATTAGCATTTTGATTATTTGTTTCAAGTATTTTATTATACTATATCTTATAAAATTGGCATAGCACTATATATAGTTTCTGAATCATGCTTTTTGCTTAACATTATGTTGTGATTTTTTAGTGTATTGCTAAAAATTTTCAAAGTTGTAATTTTTAATATTGACAATATTGTAGCATATAAATATTTCATTCTTTATTTCCCTGTTGTTGACATTGGTTTTTTTCCCCTCATATTTTTTTTGCTATCATCAATATTAATAACTAGCTTTCATATTTTCAGTTTACCTTTGGGAAAACAGAACTACAGAGGTTAAATAGCTTGCTGCAAGGCCAGGACTGGAATACAAATTCTATACTCCAGTCTAATTCTCTTTTTCATGGGCCACAATATTAATTTCTTTTAAAACCATCAATCAATGCTTAGACCATACTTACCACTTTAATACATTTTATTTCCTGCCCTTTCTTTTTCAAACAAGCATTACTGACAGTGTAGGAGGGTATGGATGGAGTTGATACTTAGTCCCAAAGTGAGGGTAAATGGGAGTGAGGGGGTAATTCAGAGTCTCTAAGCTTCCTTCTTCATTTCTACCTTTTCTCATTGCACCAACACTCACAAGTGATGGCCCAATACCCGTAACAAACTCATAGAAAACAGAAAGCTTCTCTGATGCTTAGCATCCCCATCAAGACATCTATCCCTACATTATAGTGCTTCCCTTCTCTTCCCTAATCTGATCCTCCCATCACACACACACACACACACACACACACACACACACACACACACACACACCATACTATTTGCTGACCAGTCTTTGATTTTCTGTAGAAACTGTTGGTATTCTGCTCTGTCACATCATTAAAAAGGTATACTTTCAGTATAAGATCTATCCTGTGGCCATCATTCTTTCATGTTGCCTCAGTTATGCTTCAAAGGGATTTGGCACCAGGTCATGCAAAACAAAACAAAACAAAAAGTGCTGAGAACCTGGAAGCCTAAATTCAAAGCTTTTGTCTGAGCTCCATTGCTAACTTGCAGTCCGACTTGGACAAGTTGCTTGTCTCTGTGGTCTCATTCTGTCTTTGTTAGATGATCTTGAAGATTCCTCCCAGTTCTGACATGACATACTTCTGAACAGTCTTATTCTTTTAGATGCTCTTTTACAACATCTCTGGAATTTTCCCTGTTAAAAAATATATAACTTGCTTAAGGTGGCTTCCTTCTGGCCATCAAACATCTTTGCTTCCATTCCTTGTACAGGTCCAACCCAAGAGACAATGCCCATAGGAGGGCTCTGTCCCAGAGTTTTCTTGTTGGCAGTACTGCCCTTGATCCAATCAACCAGGACTTCTTTCCTGGGTCCTATGCTTTAGAGGCCCCTATTCTGGACCTCCTTGGGCCCTCCTCTTCCCCAGAGAGTGACAGGTCTGTCAGGATTTGCTCACCTAGAACTTTTCTCCCTCTTCTAGGCCAAGCTCTCCCTACCCAGGAAATCAAAACTCCCTGATCATAAAGCCCTAATCCTGCTTGGGCTTCTACTTTTCCCTGTCCTCTTAAGGGCAGACTGTATTGTCCAAGGTGTGGTCCAAAGGAGACTCTGTAGAATTTGTGTTTGGAGTTACGGACAGGGCTTAGATATGTAAGGTGGACTCTACACACTTATACACAAGTTCTTTGAGGTCAGTATGGAGAGAAAAGTGGGTCCACCGTTCATTGGGGGCGGGGGGTATTAGAGACATAATTGCACGTTTGCCTCAGGCTCACAAATGTCAGCAATGGGCCTGCTGTGGGACACACTGTCTTGTGCAGAGAGGCTTAGTGCAGTCAGGAGAATGGTTCTTCAAAGACTCTATGGGTTACTTGTGGCCATACAGGCGAACTCACTAAGTGTAATGAATGGGCAATAGAAAGAGCAAGGGGAAGACACATACTTTTCATCTTAGACTCTAGCTAGAAGTATGTTCTGAACACAAAGATAATGTATAATTTCTTGTCTGGTGTTTACATTGCCAAACTAGAGTTATGGCCTTGTGAGCACAATGTATGATATTATATTAATAGTAATGACAGTAGATTATTAAGCCTAATCTGATTCCCATGTTGACATTATTTCTCTCTATTTGTGTTGGTCCATTTTCCCTCAACTTCCTCCCCTGTGAAAATAAAGATCATAAGATAAAACAAAGCAATCACTATTGGCTGATCTAGCCACCCCTCAATGAAGTACTACTTTTGAGACCAGAGTAGGAATAAATGGCCTATTAAAAAGCATGTTAATCCCAAACCTCATTCAATTATTTCTCACATCACAGTGTTTTTGTTTTTTAGCATTAGGGGTCATGATTTTATAAATTTGATTTTGGTAATTATATTCATATGATAGTTCAAAAGACTGAAGATGGAGAAGTATGTGCCCTTTAAAATGGTTTTAGTTGTAATTCTACCCAAGTAAAAAATTACTTGGGAAAATTCTACCAAGTTTGCAAATTAGCTGGATTGCAGTGAACAAGTTATTTACCCTCTTGGAGACTCAACTTTTTAATGTAAAATGAGGGGATTGGATTCAATGGTCCCCAAGTTTCCTTAAAAATCTGAAGTTTTATGATTGCCTATGATTTTATAAGCAGTTATGCCTAAAGCTGTTTGAAAGAGAAAATTGCAGTATGTGAAAACCTTTAGGACTTAGTGAAGAAATGAAAAGACGATTCATCAGGAAACTAGGTCAAGTTAGAGAGCAAAGAGTGTAGTTTCCTAAGCAACTGGAGTCTGAAAAGAAATTATTACAGAGTTAAACACGGTCCTATGCAGGCCATGGAGAAAGAAAAGAAAGGAGAGCCCCATCTTTTCCTGCTTCCTGCCCTGGAAGAAGAATCAGATGATGACTGTTTAACTTTCTGCAGCAAGGCGAAGTGTAAAAGAGGCAAACGAACACATAAAGTACCGGATTATAAATTGCTGTCGTTGTATTCGCTACAGCCATGCCTAGTAAACATGAGTAACCTAAGTCAGAAAGTTTGAAAACCAACTCTCCATCGGTACTTCAGTGGCTACTCACAGCATGCTATTTTTTTTTTACCTCTTTCAGTATCAGAAATGCCCCCCCCCCCCCAAGTCCTACAAGTATAATTCTCTGCTGAAGCTGGGGTGAAAGCTGGTATCGAGCCCCCAAATTCTATTAGTGATAATCTGAGGAAGTATAGTTGTGAAGCTAAATTATGATACAACAGACAAGAACATGAAGCTACTTGGCCAAAGTGTTCAATCCAAAGTTTGTAGTCAGACTACTCCAGAGAATACAGAAACCCCAGAGGAAGGACCCTTTAGTCCTGCATCTTCCTACTAAAGAGAAAGTAAGGAACTATATAGTTTGCCTTGGAAATCTAACTATATCACGAGAAACCAATTTCATACCTGACTACTCAGGCTTTGCAATTGCTCAAAAGGCAAAAAATTGCAGGGGGCCCTAACCGGTTTGGCTCAGTGGATAGAGTGTCAGCCTGTGGGCTGAAGGGTCCCAGGTTTGATTCCAGTCAAGGGCATGTACCTTGGTTGTGGGCACATCCCCAGTAGGGGGTGTGCAGGAGGCAGCTGATGGATGTTTCTCTCTCATCGATATTTCTAACTCTCTATCCCTCTCCCTTCCTCTCTGTAAAAAATCAATAAAATATATTTAAAAAAATAAAAAAAAATTTTAGGGGTATGGTGGGGAAGAAACAGTCACAATAGACCTATAACATCTCAGCTGCGCTAATCAGCTCTTGTATAAATAAAAACTGGCTTTATTTCTAATAATATAGCTCACACTTAGAAAATATGAGGCATAAATATATAATGTCAATGAACTTCATATCATTTTCTTGTGCTCAGAAAGTCACAAATTTCTGGAAAACTTAGACAATTTTCACTGTACTGATGTTTCTGAAATGTGACTCAATTTATTTTATGATGTGTTTTGAAAATCTCCTCATCTTGTGAGGATATTTTGTTTAACACAGAGAATATGCTAACAACTACCTAGAAAGCAGGCACCCAAAATTTGTCCATTTCTTTTTTCATCTAAATATCATTTCTTATTAGAAGTTTAGACATCCAGAAGAGACCATTGAAATATTGGGCTTCTGCCGAAACCGGTTTGGCTCAGTGGATAGAGCGTCGGCCTGCGGACTGGGAGGTCCCAGGTTCGATTCCGGTCAAGGGCATGTACCTGGGTTGCGGGCATATCCCCAGTGGGAGGTGTGCAGGAGGCGGCTGATTGATGTTTCTCTCTCACCGATGTTTCTGATTCTCTATCTCTCTCCCTTCCTCTCTGTAAAAAATCAATAAAATATATATTTAAAAAAAAAAAAGAAATATTGGGCTTCTGTGAGCACTGAATACAGAAACCTCTACAGTGAAGGGGCTGCTGAGGAAGAGAAGGGAAATTTTTCACCCAATATTCTGGGCAATTTCAGCTTTGGAAAAGTTTCATGAACAGCCGCCTCTTCAGGAGACTAAGAACAACCACAGTGCCAATAACATTGCATTAGTTAACTTAACAAACAACTGCATAGAGTGTATTATGTGTCAGACCCTACAAATGCTTTATAAATATTAATATTTGATTTTTCATAACAATCCTAGAGAGTAGGTGATGTCATCATCATCTCCCTCATTTTCACAGATGAAGAAGGTGAGGCACAGGGAGGTTGCGTCATGTGCTCAAGGCCCGTAGCTAACAAGCAGCAAAGCCTGGGGTATAAGGCTGCAGAGCCCATGCTCCCAACCACCACACTCTGCTCCTCACCATTATTTTTGAGGTGGAGGTGGAGGGAAAGAATTAGAAAATGTCCTGGATGTCACAGCCCTTTAGCATGTCACTTGTCTAGTGTGCAAACACCACTTTTAACTTCTAGCAACTTCCACCTCTTTGACCCGGAGAATCTCTGCCTCCTAGATCAGCGGTTCTCAATATGTGGGCCACGACGCCTTTGGCAGTTGAACGACCCTTTCACAGGGGTCGCCTAAGACCATCCTGCATATCAGATATTTACATTATGATTCATAACAATAGCAACATTACAGTTATGAAGTAGCAACGAAAATAATTTTATGGTTGGGTCACAACATGAGGAACTGTATTTAAAGGGCCAGAATGTTGAGAACCACTGCTCCTAGATGTTCTTAGGATAGAAGAGATGATGACATAAACACCAAAGCAGGATTTTAAGAGTAATCTCCAGAATGACCTTGCTTAAGAAGCTGAGCCGGTGAGCTAAAGGAGAAAATAGCAAGATCTGAATGGTTTCTACCAGATTAGAACTCCTTTGGTCACCTGTATAATTTGCATAAAGATCAATAAAATGCTTTTTCTTGTTGCATTTATAGGTTAATATGGATGACTTATCTTTGGTTTAAGAGAAAAAAAGGGATCAGTTCCTATAAAATATATACATTGGCCGAAGACCTTAGTGAGTGAGGTCCTTTATGTATGACCAAGAAGTAGTACAGGGATGTTAACCTGAAATATTATTTGTCGTATTAAAAACTTAAAAGTAACCAATTTAGCCTGGCTGGCGTGGCTCAGTGGTTGAGCATCGACCTATGAACCAAGAGGTCACATTCAATTCTTGGTCAGGGCACATGCCTGGGTTTTGGGCTCGATCCCCAGTAAGGTGCATGCAGGAGGCAGCAGATCAATGATTCTCATCATTGATGTTTCTATCTCTCTCTCCCTTCCTCTCTGAAATCAATAAAAATATATTTTTAAAAAGTAACTGATTTACCCATCAGTAGGAGAATGATTGAAGAACATCTGTACACTAGAATACAAAGCAACCACTAAAAAGAATAAGATCAATCTATACATACCATATAATAAAGAGGTAATATGCAAATTGACCCTCATGCCCTCACAAGATGGCTGCCTACGACCAGGCCCACAGGGGGGTGACTGAACAGCAGGCTGCGTGAGGTGACCAGGCCAGCAGGGGGCTATTAGGAGTAACCATGCCAGCAAAGGGGGGGGGGAAATTGGGGCCAATTAGGCTGGCAGGGGGGGCAATGAGGGGCAACTAGGCTGGCAGGGGGGCAGTTGGGGGCGACCAGGCTGGCAGAGGGGAGCAGTTGGGGGCAACCAGGCCAGCAGTGGGGGGCAGTTATGAGCGAGTAGGCAGGCAGGAGTGGCAGTTAGGGCCAATCAGGTCGGCACACAGAGGCAGTGAGGGGTGATCAGGCCAGTGAGGGGGGACAGTTAGGGGAAACCAGGCAGGCAGACAGGTGAGCAGTTAGGAGCCAGCGGTCCCGGATTGTGAGAGGGATGTCCTGGATTGGAGAAGGTGCAGGCTGGGCTGAGGGAACCAACCCCCCCCCCTGCACGAATTTCATGCACCGGGCCTCTAGTATTTACATGGAAAGATATATGTAATGTTAAGTGAAAAAGACAAGTTGCATGATACTTTCATAGTATTATACCATTTTTATAGGAAAACAACATAAGAAACATTTGTTTTCCTATGTCTATAACATACAGGCATGTTTGAATACAAATTGAAAAAGTCTGAGAGAATACATACAAACTTTTTTATTTTTTTTTATTTTTTTTAAAATATATTTTTTATTGATTTTTTTACAGAGAGGAAGGGAGAGGGATAGAGAGTTAGAAACATCGATGAGAGAGAAACATCAATCAGCTGCCTCCTGCACACCCCCTACGGGGGATATGCCCACAACCAAGGTACATGCCCTTGACCGGAATCGAACCTGGGACCCTTCAGTCTGCAGGCCAACGCTCAATCCACTGAGCCAACTGGTCAGGAATACATACAAACTTTTTAAGAGTGGTTACCTCTGGAGAATGTGCAGGAGAGAGAGGGGCTGTGGTGAAAAGGAGATAAATTTTCACTTTATAGACTTTCACTTTTTTGTGGTAGGTAAGATTCACCAAATGCACATGAGTTAAAGCACAAGGAATCATATGGAAACCATTAAACAATTGGAGAAAGACTGAGAAATAATCAATTATAAACAAGCTGTGTAGAATTTTGACAAACTGACTCATGAGATATGTCACATAACCAATTTATGTGCCAGTTCTTCCATAATTATGCATAAATTACTGTGTTAACTTTACTAGACTTTTATTTTGCCAATGCTATAGATTTTGAGGTTTTATTTTCATTAAAACTTAAGGATAAAAAAATAATACCTCCCAAAGACTTATAAGTCAATAGCTAATTCACTGATCTTTTGAAATTATAAGTTTCTTTTAAAAACTCAATTGCACATGATGTGGACCATCCCCACATTTCAGACAGATTGGCTGGCAGGCGCCGTGATAAAACAACATGATGCAGAGTTAGAAGACCAGTGCAGGTTCTATCACTGACTTCTTGTTAACTGTTGTTGCCCCTTGACACCTGTGACCCTCTATGATTCAAAAAAGTGAGAGAATGGCACCTCTCTTGGTTGACTGACAATAAAATATATCTCCAATGCTGGCAAACGCCTTATTATGCGACTTACGAAGCATAGGTGAAGGTGACCTCAGAAACAGTTCTCAGTGTCCTCTCCTTGCCCCCAGCATGTTGCCCCTACTTCCCCATGTTCCATTCGTGTCCCCTTGCAAAGTCTCGACTATAGATCCCCACCATTCACAGCCTGGCATGAAAGCCTTTTCTTGGCTGGACATGAAAGTCTCTTTTTGCCATGGCCTCAGTCCACCTTTCTAGCCTCCTTCCCTGCCTTCCAACCCCTACCCAATTCCACATATGAACAGATCTTCAAGCCATATGGAAAATGCCTCCAGTTTATTATATGCAGGCCTGTGTTCTCACAGCAGAAATCCCATAAGCCAGAGGTGTTTCAGAATTCATAACTTTTTAGATTTTCATCAAGTAACCCCATGCTTATATGTATATTACACAATCCTCTGGAGTGTCTCAGGCATCAATTCATCTTTAAACACATACATATTTTTGCAGCAAACCTAGAATATTCACATTAACTATGATGACGTTGCAAGTAGCCTCAGTTAGTCCAGGTCTGATTTTGCCCCTGAGCCACTTCCATTGGCCCCTCCAGGTCTATTACTCAACCACTCCCACCTGTGCTGTGCTTGGGAAACTGACCTCCTCCTTCTGGAGGACCATCATCTGTGAGCAGTTGCTTTTTTTTTTTTTTTTAATCCTCACCCGAGGATATTTTCCCATTGATTTTTAGAGAGTGTGGAAGAGAGAGGGAAAGACAGAGAGAAATATCAATGTGAGATTGGTTGCCTGCTGCATGAGCCTGGACCAGGAATCAAACCTGGAATCAAACCTGGGACCCTTCAGTCCTCAGGCCAACACTCTTATCTACTGAGCCAAACTGGCTAGGGCTGAACAGTTGCTTTTTAGGCAGTCTTCTTCCCATGGCTCTTTCTTTCTGGCTTGCAAGAACCACCTCCTCCTTAAGTACCAGGGTCATGCTACCACAGTGCTACCCCACTTCCACATTCCTACACCTTGTGCCAGCTCTCCACCTACACCTTTGAAGGGGTCTCTATGAAATCTCTTCAGATGATCCCAATTCTTGAAGCTATGTTTCTTGACGAGTCCTTGACAAATGCAGCCCACTAATGAGTTCCGATTGAGTCAGGTTTTCCTGCCTAATGGGTTAAGAAACAGTGTTCAGCTTTTAGAACGTTTTGGATTTCAGAATTACACGTAAGGTATCGTGAACCCATACACTGCTCCTTCTATCTGGAATGCCCTAGTCTCCTTGTCCAATTGGCTAACTTCAATTTAGTCTTTAAATGCCATTTGTCCAGTGAACTTCAAAGGTAAACTATCCACTGTCCAATCCCCGTTGACAACCTCCCATCCAACAGTCCTGGGCACCTGCAAAGTCACTGGGACAGCCTTGGGAAGCTTGGATGAGAACGGGGCTTGAAGGGAAAACCTACCAAGGGAGGCAATGAACTCACAATGTTAATGTTAATGTTACACACGTCAAATTTACATTGAATGAAAGGTTTAAAATTTTTTAATATTAGTGTATTATTTAAAAAAGACAATGGGTGAGTGAATTCATAAATGATATAGTGGTTTCTAAACTTGTTTTGATCATTTTGCACCAAAGACTCACAAACAGAAATTTCTGGAAAGTCCTCATCCTTAGTATGTTCAATGCATTCTGGCACTTTCTAGCCAATGCCACTTTTTTAAAATACCGGACATACCCTAGAAATGGTTTACACCAGGCAGTGTGGGAGACACCAAACTAGATAATACTTGTCAACAAATGCTTCCAAACATGGTCAAACAAAGAACCAAAATGTAACTAAAATTGTAACCACAGTTCAGTTAGGTTTTTGGGGGCCATTTACACTTTTGTGTAGTTTCTCCCCATTTTCAGTGACTTTACTCCTGAGCAGGGGCAGGAGTGACAGTTGGATGACAGCTGGCTCGAACCACAGGCCGTGTGCTGAGACAGAAACCAGAGCAGCCTGCGATTGGGAGTTGGGGCTGTCTTAGCCAATTTGGGATATTTGGTCACCTTATCTGAGATTACATGTAAACTCGCTTTTTTTCAGTCCCTCAGAAGGCAGCTTTTATTGTGTGATTTAAAAAGAATTTTTTCTGTGTTGTTTAATGATTTGAGTTAATTTTAAACTAGGGTTTGTGAAATGTGAGCTGGTGCCATGAAAATGTGGATAAATGGTTGCTTCCCTAGAGAGAGTAGTGGTGCTTTTAATAATGGATCCTAGTAAAGTGTCTATATTTCTTTTAGGACTTAAAAGAAAAGCAAAATGTGGGTTGGAAAGAGGGTCACTAGTGTGTATGCAGACTGAATGACACAAGCCTGAGTAAGAAAAAAATTGTTCTAATTAGACTCTTGTTTGTACCAAGCAGATATTTAGGTGCCTTGAGAGAAAAGGAGTTAATTGTATGGATGTTGTATTATTTAGGATTACCATTGGTTGCATGTCCCAGAAATCCAAAATAGCAATCCAAAATAGCAGTCAACAATAGCCTGATCTTAAATAAGATAGTATTTAGCTTTCCTGTAAAAGACCAGGGGTTGGCAGTCCCCAACTGGCGTGGCTCCATCATGTCCAAGGACCAGGATTCTTTTCTGCTGCATTAACATGTCAAATGGGATTTCGGTGGATGCATTAACATGTCAGATAGCTGGAAGGAGGGAAGGAGGAGGAATGGCATGCCCCTTCCTTTAAGGACATAACACTTTATAGTTTATTAAATAGAATATAATGTGAAGGACAGATATCAGGGGGAAATGAGCAAATTCTCCCACAAATATACACATCCTGGGATTGATAAACAAAGGCTCTACTTCTGCAGCCTTTGCCTCTAATCAAAGAGGCTTTATTCTCCATATTCTTTAATCTAGTGTTAAAGGGAATTACCAATAAGAACACCAATCTACTTAGCTTAGTTGATTACTTTGCCCCTATAGAGCAGAGCCTGCCATACCAGGACATGGTTGGAACTAGAGCTGATCAAACTCTAACCACAAGATTGAGAAACAGGATCTAACTAGGACTCAGTAAGAGGGAAATGAATGCTAGGAGGTAATCAACAAATAGCTTAGCACAATGTTCAAGAAGTAGCTCTAGCCCTGACTGGGTAGCTCAGTTGGTTAGAAAGTCATTCTGATACACCAAGGTAGCAGGTTTGATCCCCAGTCAGATATATAAGAATCAACCAATGAATGTATAAATAAGTGGAACAACAAATTGATGTGTAGTTTTTCCTCTCTCTCCCCCCACCCTTCTCTCTCTCAAAAATCAATCAATACAATTTTTTTAAAGACAAAAAGCAGCAGCTCTAAGTTAACATGTTCAAATCAAAATTACTTGTTTCTCTCCCAAGTTGCACCTCCTCAAATGAACTGCCATCCACCTAGATGCTTAAGCCAAAAACCTAAGTGTAATTCTTAAACCTCTTTTTCCCTCACTCCTCACATCCAAGCAGACCAGCTATATGATTTGTGGGGCCCGGTGAAAATGCAAATGCAGGGCCCCTTGTTTAAAAATTATTGAGAATTTCAAGGTAGCAACAGCAGAGCATTAAACCACCTGTGGAGTCCTTGTAAGTATGAGACCTGGTGCAAATGCACACAAAGTCAGACCTGCATCCAACATATATTTTGTAAATTCTACTTGTGGTAGTTAATTTTATGTGTCAACTGCCTGGTGCCCAGACATTTGGTCCCCCATCATTCTGCATGTGTTTGTGACAGTGTTTGTGGGTGAGATTAACATCTGAATCAGTATGCTGAGTAAAGGAAATTGTTCTCCCTAATGAGGGTGGGCCTCATCAGTGGGCCTGGATAAAACAAAAAAGCTAACTCTCCCAAGTTAGTCAAAGGGAACTCCTTCTGCCTGACTCTTTGAGCTGAGACATGAGTCTTTCCCAGCCTTCAGACTCAAACTTGAACATCAGCAACTCTTGGGTTTCAAGCCTGCCGGCCTTCAGACTGGAACTCTACCATTGGCTCTCCCGAGTCTCCAGCTTCCAACTGCAGATCTCGGGATTTCTCAGCCTCCATTATCACGTGAGCCAATTCCTTACAATAAATCTCTTGTTTTCCTCTACATATCTACTTCCTATTGGTTCTGTTCCTCTGGGGAGCCCTGACTAACACAACCTCCAAATCATTTAAGTTAATACTGATACCGAATTTTTGGACTGGAACCTGGATTCTTTGTCCTCCGGAATCGAAGAATGAATCCACAGACAGAAAGTGGTATAGCAAAGGTGGAGACTTATTGAAGAACAAGTACAGACGTCCATGTGGGGAGAGGGAAGAGTCCCACAGAACTGACTCTCACATAGGGAGGAGGAAAAGGGTCCCACTGAACTGACTCCCATGTAGGGAGGGGGAAGAGTCCCATTGAAGTCCTGGTCCCCACGGCTTATAAAGGCTGCAGATCCTAGTGCATTGATATCCCCTCTGGTCACTATTCCCCTTCGAGTTGGTTACTATAGTAACTCCTGGGCTCAAAGGTTGAACCTCACATGGGACGTGTGAGGTTCTCCCCACTCCTTCCCTATTGTTTTCCTATTCCCTTGGGCTTTCTTCTTCTCCTTCTGAATGAAGGGCTTCCTTCTCTTTATTTTGTAAATATAGACCTTTCTTGGCTGCTTCCAGTTCCCTTGTCTTATGGAAATATACCTGTTGCTGCCTCCTTGTCTTATGGAGATGTAACTGCACCTGGCTTCCTTGTGTTATGGAAATGTACCTTTTCCCGGTCTGCAGCCCCGAGCTTTTCCATGGACCCCAATTCTAAAAAACCCTAAGCCTGCCTATGTTCCCCCAAAATTCCTGCTTCAATACACTTCTGTCCATTTTCGTGACATCTCTGGATCTCTGGTTCCAGACTTAATGGTTTGTAACATGTGTGCCTGCTTTCACTTTTGCCCACTGCTTCAGTAGTGTTCACTCAGAGAAGCAGAACCAAAAGAATGGAGATAAATATAGATGATTAGATATAGGTATAGATGTAGATATACATACACATGCATAAATGACAAATATATAATACATAAAGTAGACACACTTCATATGTAATAAATATTTAAATATATAAAATATTAAATATTTCAAATATAAGATATATTTAGGTTTATAAAATCTATAACATATCACATACTTATACATAATATACTTATATTAAAATACATAAACATTTATATAAATATTACTATATAAATATTTTATATAGCTACAGAATAAATATATAAGTAAATTCAGATGTGTATGAATTTATTATAGAGCTTTGGCCTTACACAAGTTTGGGAGTTGATGAGACAGTGTATGTGTCTGGAGCCAGATCCTGGGGCTGGCACTGGAATGGATGATGAATATGAAGAGGGAGATGCAAGGATCAACTGGAAGCTGTCAGGATAAGCTTGAACTTACAGGGACGAGTTAGAATCAATGTCAGTCACTCACCACCTCTGAGCCTCCAACTTTGATGAGAGCATGTGCCGCACAGAAGAAGCTGATGCCCTTAGTCATGGAGCTAAGTACGCTGTTGGCCCCGGATTTAGAAACACTAAAGGAGGAAAGTTGGCAGAAGTTGAAAGAGCTGTGGGCTGGATGTGGCCCCAGGACAGCAAAGTGAGCCAGCAGATTACAGGACTGTGGGGACACTGCAGTGGTGCCTTGTATCCTGCTCCAACCTTCCAAGAGCAAAAACAATGGAACACTGCTTCCTTTCTGCCTTCCTAATAGCGTACAAAATTCTTGTGAGGCTGGCCAACCCTGAGCCATGCAGAGAAGGAGATACTGGCAAACATAATTCTGGTTTAGCTAAACTGACAAACCGTACAAATCCCCCGTACCCCTTCAATTAACTCCAACATGGCAGCAGTAGATATCATTTAAAAATTCAAATCAGCCCTGGCCTGTGTTGCTCAATGATTAAAGTGTTGTCTGTGCACCAAAGCGTTGTGGGTTTGATTCCCGGTCAGGTCACATGCCTGAGTTGCGGCTTCAATCCCCAATTGGGGTGTGTACAGGAGGCAACCAATATCTCTCTCTCTCTCTCTCTCTCTCTCTCTCTCTCTCTCTCTCTCTCTCTCCTCTCTTTCTTACTCTCTCTCTAAAACCAATAAAAACATATCCTCGGGTGAGGATTAAAAACAAAATCCACATCAGACTATGTTCCTCCTTAAAGCCTTCCAAGTGCTTCTACGCGCATCTAGAATAAAACAAAACTCTTCACTGTGGTTTACAAGGCTGCACAGGATCTGACCCTACCATTCTCTGAGCTCGTTTCAACTTATACCACTTCCTCCGTAAGTGCCATTCTTGAACATAACGTGGTCATTCCTACCTGAGGGCCTTTGTACTAGCTGCAACATTTGCCTGCAACTCTCTCCCATTGATCTATCCTCACATCACTAGCTCTTTCTTTTTCTTCAGGTTTCAGTTCATATGTCCTCTCCTCGGAAACCTCCCCTGACTACTTCATCTAAAGAAGTTCTCACACACCTCAATTCTCTCTCACATCATCCGATCCCAATGTCCTTACCTCTATTTGAAATTCCTTTGCTTATTTATTATTTACTTGTTTATTTTCTATCTTTCCCACCACCATCACTATCAGAATGTAGCCCCTATAAGAGCAAAGACTGCCTGTCTTGTTCCCCTGCCTGGCACATGGTATTACTTAATAAACGTTTGTCAAGGGAATAAATAAAAATACTTGGACTTATATTGGTTTCCCAGGGCTTCTGTGACAAAGAACCACAAACGGTTTAAACAACAGGAATTTACTCTCTCATGTTCTGGAGGCTAAAGACAATATCAAGGCCATGGTCCCTCTGAAGGCTCTAAGAATGAATTATTTCTTGCTTCTTTCAGTTTCTAGAGGCCCCAGGCATTCCTTGGCTCCCATCTCCACCTCCATCTTCACATGGCTTCTCTGTGTGTCTCTCTGCATCCTTTCCTTTTCTTATAAGGCCATCGGTACTTGGACTTAGTGCTCACCTTAAATCCAGGATGATTTCATATAAAAATCCTCAGTTACAACTGCAAAAACCCTATATCCAAATCAAGTCACACTCACAAGTACCCGGGATTAGAACTGGAGCATATCTTTCTCAAGGACACAGTGCAACTCATTACAGGGCTGATGAAAACTTCCTATTATGCCTGCTTCTTCTACTGAGACAGGGTCCCTTGTACATTCAAACTTGGGACTGCTTATTACGACCCCTAGTGAACACCATGTACCACAAGAAATATAAACATTTGCAGGTAATACATAAAGGAGGATTTTCACACTCCCCTGAAACATTAGAGGGGCAGCTGTCAGGATGTAGACAATAACTAATTAAAAGTTTGCAGGATCCAGAATTAGGAATTTATGTGATCGCCAACTGCAAATGCATCCCCTGGGATACACTGGGCAGCTGAATGCTTAACAATACTTGGCAATGTGGTAAATAAATCAGATTTTTGACCATGTAACAGCTGGAAGGGGAAATGACCTTTGCATTTGTGTTAAAAACCTAAGAGGCTTTTGCAACAAAACAGTCCACATTGCAGTCCGGAAGCCGTTTGGAAAAATCCAGGCTTGTTGGGGAAAGTTGCTATAGGAGGAATTTAAAGCAAAGCATTACAGGAGAAGTTGAGAACTTCCTGTGAAAATCTGAGGTATCCTCTCCATTTCTTGCTGTTAAAGAAGTTATTCAAGGGAAGGAAGACAGAAAAGACTTTGTTCAGGTTTGTAGGTAAAGGCACCAGTCCAGCTGTGTGAAGTGTGCAGCTCTCAGCCACCCAGTTCAGAGTTCTAACTACCAAAGTTCCCTGACTAGGGCTAAGTGGTCCCCTTATTTTGGGTCAGAGAGCACCCCAAAAAAAGCCCTGGCCTTAAACGGGAACCGTGACTACTGAATGTTTGTCTAGTTAGGAAGTCAGGCCCTAAACAAGAGATCAGTCATATCTCACATACATGCCCTTGGAATCTAGCAGCCCGCAGAGATGGATTTCAAACCCACAGCATTGCTAAAGGTCAGAGCTGAGAAGAAAAATGCCTCAGTCTGTTCTGGTTCTTTTGAGGATGGGCACTTTTTTGGTAGAGTGTCCCTGTGGGAAGAACTCTATCCTGTCCACCAGAAATTAAGGTCTAGAAACAGGAGAGAGATCACAGTGTCAAGCTCTCCTTACCCGAGAGGCAAAAGAGCTTGGTAGATACCACAACTGCACCCTCCCTCCTTCATTGGCCTAGACCAGTGGTCGGCAAACTGTGACTCGCGAGCCACATGCGGTTCTTTGGTCCCTTGAGCGTGGCTCTTCCTAAGCCTTAGGAGTACTCTAATAAAGTTAATAACAATGTACCTACCTATATAGTTTACGTTTAAAAAATTTGGCTCTCAAAAGAAATTTCAATCATTGTACTCTTGATATTTGGCTCTGTTGACTAATGAGTTTGCCGACCACTGGCCTAGGCCAGTGGTTCTCAACCTTGGCTGCACATTAGAATCACCTGGGAATCTTTTTAAAATCCTGATTTCTGGATCCAGCCAAGGTTGAGAACCACTGGCCTAGACCCTGGTGTTACAGTAGTCAAAGGGCCATTTAGTGAGAGTCCAGAGGTCGACCCTGACTCTACCGGTGAACAAATGTGGTCAAAGCCTTCTGTGAGGAATCCTGCCTGCCATCTGGGTAACTGCGGAACCCCGGTGCTACGCAGTGAGGCAATACATGATGAGCCGATGGGCTGGGTAGGATGCTGCTATGTAACTAGACCCAGAAATCCAATAGGCATTATCCCCAGTGGAGCTTTAGAGGAAATTTCTGGCAATCCTGTAGGAGGCTGAGACCAGACGATGACTTGGAGATGGTCCAGCTGCCTTCACTAAAATACAGCTGTTCTGTGTTTTACCTTTTGATCCCAACTCCCCACTCCCCACGTCCACCCCCCTCCACTCTGCCTTCAGAGGTTGTGTAGAAAAATATACAAGAGGCTGCCATTATTTTTCTTGAGGAAAATATATGCTAGAAATAAGAAGATTTCATTCACCAAAAATCCTCTTAGAAAGGTAGAGCCGTTGTCTTTGTTGGAACATTTCTTTAATAATTGCTTGGGGGTAGAAACGGACACCTGAGGGGTGCAGATTTTAGTGGATTATCTGCTGGAGGCAAGTGGATGCTTTTATTGGCTGCACCACAGAAAGAGGAGGAAGAGAGAAGAGGAAAGATAAGAGGTGGAATATAAACAGGAAATGTCAGCTCTCTGCTGGGCTGATCACGTGGGGGCCGGGAGAGGCTTTAACAAGCATTAAAACTCAGTTTTAAAATTTTTGCCTTTAAAATATTCCAAAAGGCCTGTGAAAGATGCTGAAAGGGTGGACTCCTTTCAAGTGCATTATTTTGGATGCAATTAGTAGTGGCTCAGTTGCTCCCAAGCCCTACATCCTCTCAGTTGAAACTCTAATCCCCAGTGACTCCTAAATCTTCAATGAAATATTTTTAACACACACACACACACACACACAAAGAAATTAACGTGAATGGATGTTTTTCCAGAAACTAATGAAGAAGCTGAGTTCTATACTCAATATGTTATTTCATAAAAGAAGATAGCCTAGAGCAGTGGTCGGCAAACTGCGGTTCGCGAGCCACATGCAGCTCTTTGGCCCCTGAGTGTGGCTCTTCCACAAAATACCACGTGCAGGCGCACATGTACAGTGCGACTGAAACTTTGTGGCCCATGCGCAGAAGTCGGTATTTTGTGGAAGAGCCACACTCAAGGGGCCAAAGAGCCGCATGTGGCTCGCGGCCGCAGTTTGCTGACCACTGGCCTAGAGGGTAAGGGCTACCAAGAACAGATACTAGGAGCAAATTGCAAGAACTTACAGGCATCATTAAGGCTGTCACAAGCCACAGACTTGGATTTTCATTCAAATTATATGAGGAGTAGGCAGCCTCAGCTGACAGCATGGCTATTCTAATTTTGCCTCTTCCATTTTATTATCAAGACTAGGGGCCCAGTGCACCAATTTGTGCACCTTGAAAGGAACTGTGGGCTGCGAGGCTATGGTAGGCACAGGGGTGGATCTCAGCCCATCCTCCAGACCCCCGTCCAGCCCCTCCTGCCGTGGGCCCCTGTCCCCTGTCTGCCAGCAGCCCTGCTCCTGCCGCTGCTGCTCCCACATGCTGACAGAGTGGAGCAATTGGGCCAGCGCCATCAGCAGGTGTGAGCGGTGGCTGCTGCCCCGATCGCCCCTCAGGAGCAGGCAGAGGTGGAGAGGTCCTGAGGGGCGATCAGGGCCGGCAACCACTGCTCACACCCACTGGCAGTGCCGAGAGATCGGGGCCAGCACCAGGCACCAGCAGTGGGTGCGAGCGCCAGGTGGGACCACGGCACGCAGGAGCAAAGAATTTTTAGTAACCACCAGAGGCTCACCCCAATGACAGCAAACAGTGCCCCACCTTGGTCTGGCGTCCCTGCTCACCTGTTCCACCATCCCACCGTGGCCGATGCCTGCCATGTCCAGCACATTCCCCCAGGAGGTCAGTGCACATCATAACAACCAGTTGTTCAGTTATTCAGTTGTTTGGTTGTTCCACTGTTTGGTCAATTTGCATATTAGGGTTTTATACATACAGATTACTTCTGAGTGAGTTTTCTAAGACACAAATCTAAGCATGCCATATCTATCATCAAAATTCTTCCAAGC
This sequence comes from Myotis myotis, assembly GCF_014108235.1. NCBI lineage: Eukaryota > Metazoa > Chordata > Mammalia > Chiroptera > Vespertilionidae > Myotis > Myotis myotis. The sequence goes on along the minus strand of NW_023416313.1, from coordinate 153,964,526 downwards.
CCTAGCTGGTTTGGCTCAGTGGATAGAGTGTCAGCCTATAGACTGAAGGGTCCCAGGCTCGATTCCAGCCAAGGGCACATGCCTGGGTTGTGGGCTTGATCCCCATTAGGAGACGTGCAGGAGGCAGCTAATCAATGATCCTCTCTCATCATTGATGTTTCTCTCTCTCTCTCTCGCTTCCTGTCTGAAATCAGTAAAGATATATATTTTTAAAAAAATTCTTCAAAAATCTCCCATTGCCTGTTGGATTAAAAGAAAGAAGAAGAAAAAGAAAAAAAAAAACACTTTGCCAGGCATTTAAGGCCTGTCCTAGCTTCTTGCAAAGCACCTGGTAAGCTCTAAATGTGGAGCGTGAATGAGCAGGTCTGGATCTCTCTTTACTATTAGATCACAGAGCTTCTGCCTGGCCATGTGGCTCAGTGGTTGAGCATCATCCCATGCACCAGATCAGATCACATGCCTGGGTTTCAGCCTTGATCTCCAGTAGGGTTCCTGCAGGAGATAGCCAGAGTGAGGGATGTTGTTCTCTCTCTCTGCCTCTCTTTTCCTCTCTCTGAAATCAATAAAAACATATTTAAAAAATTTTAAGTCACAGAACTTCTCAGGAAGGTTACCCCTGGCTATCTAGTAAAAAGCCAATAAGCCCTCAGCCCCAAATTTTCATAGCCCCCTTCTGTGCTTATTTTCTCTTCAGTTCTTATCAGTATGGGAATACTATATATTATATATTATACTTTAATTTATTATCTGTCTCCCTCAATAGCCATATAGACATATAAAATATCAACTATAAATATAAAGACAGAGATTTTTTTAAAAAATATATTTTATTGATTTTTTACAGAGAGGAAGGGAGAGAGATAGAGAGTCAGAAACATCGATGAGAGAGAAACATCGACCAGCCGCCTCCTGCACATCCCCCACCGGGGATGTGCCCGCAACCCAGGTACATGCCCTTGACCGGAATCGAACCCGGGACCTTTCAGTCCGCAGGCCGACGCTCCATCCACTGAGCCAAACCGGTTTCGGCAAAGACAGAGATTTTTAACTTTGCAATTTGTCCACTACTCTATCTCCAATGCCTAGAACAAGAATTGACACATCACAAGTGCTTATTTCATATATAAAGGACAGCTGGATGGGTGGATAGATCATTAAAGCCTCCACTCAAAGATTATCTCTACCTGAAGCTCCCAGGCAGATTTAAATAGTCTGCACCCCCACACCTGTCCCATACATATCTTTTTTTATTATACTGCACTTCTTTGTTTGCATGCTGCTCTGAGCTGAAAACTGCATTGAAGTCTAGAGCCTCACTGTTCCATCTTTATATACCTAGAAGTGAATCCCTTGTGTTTGATACATGATATATCATTAAATAAATGGATGATTGATTACTTTCCTCATTTTAAAGATGGCAAAACAGAGGTTCAGAAAGGGCTAATAACTTACAAGGACACGCACTAGGAAGTTGCAGAGATAAGATACTAACCCAAATGTATGCCATGACATTCATTTACTTTTCCTTTCCACTACTACCATCTCTCCTATGCAGTGGTTCTCAACCTTCTTAATGCCGTGACCCTTTAATACAGTTCTTCATGTTGTGGTGACCCCCAACCATAAACTTATTTTTGTTGCTACTTCATAACTGTAATTTTGCTACTGTTATGACTCATAATGTAAATATTTGATATGCAGGATGTATTGTCATTGTTCTCGACCCACAGGTTGAGAACCACTGCCATCTATAGTGTTCAATCCTGCCTCCACATATTCTATTTATCCATACTATACCCTTTACTAAGTCCATGTTCAAATCTCACCTAATAACTGATGACTCTTATTCATGATAATTTCTCCCCCTTTTTCCAGAAGCTTCCTGAGATAGCTGTTAAGGTAAGTGGGGAAGGTTATGAGGTAAGGTGTGGCCTTGGAAAATAGCTTATTCATGTCCCATTGGTGTTCCAACTCCATATTCAGGTGCAAAGGCCTATTTATTTTGCAGGTAATGTACCCTCCATTAGTCCCCAACCTCAGGTAATAGTCTCTCATGGTCTGTCTATCTCTCCAAAGAAGACAGGTGAGAGGCGCTGGAGTTGGGGGCGCACCTCTCTCTGAGCACCCTCTCCCCAATGAGACTGGCGGGCCGGCCGAGGCGACGGCGGCCCTAGGGTTCCGGGGAGCCTGTTTCCAGCCGGACCACGTCCCTGGGCGCTCCCCGGTGCGCGCCTGCGCGCTCTGCCCGCCGCCGCGCCGGCATTGAGGACCTGCGCTCAGTGCCGTGAACGTGCGGTAGCGGCCTTCGCGGCTCCGGGCATGTGTGGCCGCCGGCTCCGTGGCAGCTGCAGGTGCGTGAGGAGGGCGTCCGGAGCCCGGGAGTGAGGTGGAGCGAGCCCCAGGGAGGGTCGGGCCTGCCTCCATTCCCCCAAAGTTCTCAGGGACCCAGAACGGGGGCGCCGCGACCTTAGCTCCTTCTCCTTGCCTGTTCCCCGCGCCCCGACCGTGTCTCCGCGGGAGTGGGAATCGCCGAGAGCAAGGCCCAGGGAGAATGCTTCTCCTGCGCTGGGACGGGTCATGCCACATAAGGCATATTTTCCCTGGCTGCGGCCGGAGCAGTGCTCACCCTTGCTTGCCCTTCCTTTCCTGGTGTGGGATTTTGCAATCTCCGTGCTGGGCGGAACCCCTAGGTACTTGTTGGTTGTGGGCGATTAGGGCGAGGGCCGGATGTCTGGGTCCCCCGTCCAGTGCAGTTCCCCCGCGATTCAAGGCCAAGGAGAGTGGCCGTGTGTGTGTGTGTGTGTGTGTGTGTGTGTGTGTGTGTGTGTGTGTGTTGTGTGTGTGTGTTGGGGGGAGAGTAGGAAGAGGGAAAGGCTGTGGTCAGTTATGCCCCAAGTGAAAGTTGTCTGAGTTTCTCAGGTGTTTCGTTTCTTTTTTCATTGACTTTTGTGAAAGACTCACTTCGTTTTAAGGGCGTGAGTGAAGACTTAGAAAACCAACAGGTTTTTGGCCTTGAAGCAACTTTGGCGTTTTTGAGATCAGTGTTTACAGCCTTATAACGGAGTGTATCATGCTGTGGTCAGGATAGTTTTCAGATCGAACGATTGAGGTTTGCTAGCTTATTTTTTATTTTCAGTTTAACATAGGAAAAACTACATAGTTTGGGGGTTGTTGTTTTTTTTGTTGTTGTTGGTTTGTTTGTTTTTGACCAAAAGAATTAATTGAGAGCATAGAGAATCAGTTGAAGTAGGATTTGGACCTCTATGGAATTAATATGCACGCCGTGTAAGTACGGGGTGGACAGCACTTGGAGCGTCGGGGATCCCTGAGCTGTCACTTATAAATAGGAGATGAGATCACTGCTCGCCACCCATGGTGCTAACAATATAGGGCTCCTCCTAAGTGGTTTCCCATGTGATGTGGAGATCAGTGACAATATATCCAGTCTTAGCCTAGTGGTAGATGATAAACCATAGTCTCTTTTTGGCACAGGAGCTGTAGGTACTCAATTCCTTTTATAATCAGAGATGGCAGTTTGTGTGTGGGTCTAGTGTAGGATTTTTTTTTTCTTTTAAGGATATTTCATAGATACAAAGAGAAGGAGAAATATACAACAGGAATTGAGGCTCCAGGCCAAAATCCTTTGTGTGATCTTTCAGATCCAAGGATATACAATTGCAAGGCTTTGCTTGGATGGCCAGGCAGTGGGAGGTGGAAAAATATATTTTCTACTCTGTTTTATGAAACAGACACATGTGCATGGTCAGTGCATGGAGGGAGTTGCATGTAGGGACTCGCTCCTTTCCTGCTGCTAGCTAGCCATGCTCATAGGACACTGCATTCTATCGTGGCTCAGATAACTCCACTCTGAGGACCTTGGCTGAGGCACTTCCCAGGTGTCTCCACCATGACCTTACTGGGAGGGAATGGCCTTGACTGATGCACTTCTCTGCATTTTGACTCAGGACCTTTCAACTCCTTCCTTCCTCCCTAGTCTGGCCCACAGGTCCATAAAGAGACGAAGCCTTTTGTTTGGGCCTCTATAGTAAGATGATTGTGTGCACTGTATCTACCTGACTCTCACCTAGTGTCGTACCATTTAGTAGACCACTGGGGAGCCAGTAGTACTTCTTTTAGCTTCTCTCCTGCACTGTCGCAGTAAGGGAACAAAGGCTTGATCAGTTTGGCTCATTTGTCTTGGTTGACTATGTTAACACCTGATTGATCGACAGGAATTGAATATATTGCCAAGTTCTTGGTAGTTCACTAGATTTGTGACTGACTTTTAATCCTCATAACTGCTATTGTGTTAGCAATTAGGGATTTGGAGGTTGTTCACCTGTAATTTCTCTAATTCCATCATGAAAATGCATATTAATAGCACCAGCAGTTGATTGTTACTTACATGGATATCCGGGTATTTTATAAATTAATACTAGTGGCACGGTGCACAAAATTCGTGCGGGGGGGGGGGGGGCTGTTCCCTCAGCCCAGCCTCCACCCTTTCCAATCAGAGACCCCTTGGGGGATGTCCGACTGCCTGGTAGCAGTCGGACATCCCTCTAGAAATCTGGGACCGATGGCTCCTAACCGCTCACCTGCCTGCCTGCCTGATCGCCCCTAACCTCTCTGCCTGTCTGCCTGATTGCCCCTAACTGCCCTCCCCTGCCAGCCTGGTTGCCCCCAACTGCTCTCCCCTGCCAGCCTGATCTTGCCCAGTCTCTGTCTCTCTTTGTTTTTCTCAGCAGTCCTCCAGGCCTCCCTGCCTCCCTCTTCCTCTTTGCTGGCTGGGAGGGGAAGGGGCCAGTGGGGGCTGCTACACCCTCTGCCCACCCTCCCTTCCATTCAGGCCTCTTCAGGCCCAGTCTGTTTTGTTTCCTCATTCTGAGAGAGGCTCCGAGAGTGAGCTGGGAGGGAGGGAAAGAAAGGGAGAAAAGGCTGTGAGCTGGTGGGCGCTGTGTGTGTCTGTGCCTGTGTGCAGTTGTGAGTGAGTGTGAGTGCCGGCCCCACCTCCCCCGTCCCCGTCTCCACTGCCACAAGTTCCCACCCACCAGAGCCTGCTGCACGCGCAGCCTGGGTGTTAGGTTGAGCCTCTGGTCGTTGTGGATGTGACGGACTCAGGGTTTTATATATTAGGATAAGTGGCTTGCAATCAGTTTATTTTATTTTGCATAAATCTCTGTGGGATATTTTCTTTGGCCTCTAATTAGATTTTTGATAACTATTTTGGGATTATATTGGCAAACCAGACACTGTTGTCTTCCTTATACTAGTAATCCTGTCTCATGCTATAGACCAGTGATGGCGAACCTTTTGAGCTCAGCGTGTCAGCATTTTGAAAAACCCTAACTTAACTCTGGTGCCGTGTCACATATAGAAATTTTTTGATATTTGCAACCATAGTAAAACAAAGACTTCTATTTTTGGTATTTATTTTATATATTTAAATGCCATTTAACAAAGAAAAATCAACCAAAAAAATGAGTTCGTGGGTCACCTCTGACACGCGTGTCATAGGTTCGCCATCACTGCTATAGGCCTTCATCTTACTTAATAGATAACTTAGTCACTTTGAATAAAGTAATTGATTTGCTGTGGGTTCCTCTGTCTAGTGTTGTGTGAAGAAGTATGCCAGAAACAGCTTTCACAAACTTTTTTACCTCTTCCTACAGAAGTTTCACAAAACAGTATTTATCCTTGCTATATGTTATGCCAGCGATTTTCAACCTTTTTCATCTCATGGTACACATAAACTAATTACTAAAATTCTGCGGCACACCAAAAAATATATTTTTTGTCAATCTTACAAAACAAATAGGTATAATTTTGATTCATTCACACTGGATGATTATTGTTGTGTTGGCTGCTGCCATTTTTTAATTTGACAATCTAAGGGAAAAGAGGTCAGTTCTGACTAGTCAGATATTGCATGTTTTTTAAATTTTTGCAGCACACCAGGCTGCTGTGGCACACCAGTTGAAAACCACCATGTGATACAATCTGATATTTTCTATTCTGTTTTATGAAACAAAAATGCTGATCATGATCCACTGAACTGATTTTATAGTCCATTAATGTATACTGACATGCAGTTTGAAAAACACTGATAAAGCAACTGTTAGAAGATATTTGCTCAACAAATGAATTATGATTTTTTTTTTCCTTCTGATTCGGATTGCTGAAGAGAACCACCTTGTGTGTGTTTGTGGTTTTGTGGTTAAGGTGTCTTTAAGGTGTCTTCTAGGAGAGGACAGTAAATAGCAAATAGCATATATGTTGGATTTGGATAAATCAACTGACAAAAGAACCCTGAGTTTCTGGTAAACCTGTTATCTCTCTGATCTCAACTAGAAGATACAACATTAGAATGAGAGAGCTAGAACAATTTTTTTTGTTTTGTAAATCTCTGGCTCCCTTATTTAAAGAGAATGCAGCAGTAGAAGAAGGATGAGAAGAAAATTGGCTTTTCTCATTAAAGAAGGGAAGATAGAGTGTAAGATGGTTGTGAAAGTGCCTTTTCTATGTGTCCTACAGAAGTATATTAGAAGAAAAGTTGTATCTTTATATTAACTCTGAAAACAAAATGATCCTTTTATTATATTGCCTAAAAAGTGAATCACAATCAACTTTCAATTACTTTTAGCCATAGACAGGTATATATGTAACCAGTTTGTGGACTTCCTTGCCTCTGAACTTGTCTTTTGGAGATTCTATAATGAAGTGGAAAGGATAAATAAAAAGAACTGTAAATTTAATTAGTTTTTTTATATCTTAGAAACCCTAGAAATGATATTAAGTAGATAAGAATAAAGTTTTAAAATTTGATCAGTTTGGAGCTAAATGATACCTTAACATTTATATCGCTTCAGTTTTTCAACATGTTCAGATGCATCAGGAGGCATTTTTCTGATTTAGAGATAAGGAATCTGTATTTCCTTCTTCCTGGCACTAAGATCATACGGTGGCAAATCCAAGACTAGAACCCAGGTTTTCTGGGACATTTTCTCCCAGTTGACATGTTGTCTTTTTTTGGTCCAAAGAAGAAGTAATTGAGAGTAAATAGTGTTAATGATGAAATCTAACTTTGACAAATGAAATATTCCATTCTCAAATCATGTCCATAGTATGCTGTAATTGAATGAAAATACATCTTATTTTTAGTATTATATTTTCATTCTTACACTTAAATTTTTTAAAGTGGTAAAGCAACTAAATATTGACAAATCAGTTTAGTCTCATCTTAATGTATCATCTTTTAAAAAATATATTTTTATTGATTTGAGAGAGGAAGGGAGAAGGAGAGAGAGATAGAAACATCTGTGATGAGAGAGAATCATGGATCGGCTGCTTCCTGCATGCCCCACACTGGGGATCGAGCCTGCAACCAGGCATATGCCCTAATCAGGAATCAAACCATGATCTTCTGGTTCATAGGTGAATGTTCAGCCATTGAGCCACGCCAGCAGGCAGTGTATCATCTTAATTAGAAATATAGCTTGAAATTATATTGTTATTTAAATATTTCTTTTAAAGACTCATCACTTCTCTATATGTGTGAAATTAGTTTTATGATTCTAAAGTATTCATCCAAAATGGTTATTTTAAATACAAGAAAAGTCCAGATCTCCCCCTTATCCTTAATATCTTTAGCCAAAGGACAATTTATAATTATTTTTTTCATATGAATAAATAATTTTTAAATTAATACATTTTTATTTTTTATTTTTAGACATCTGTGGAGAGTAAGAATACTATGGAGCTCATCAGAATGTATCACTGAAGAATATGATGGCTGAAAACAATTTAAAAATGCTAAAGATTGAACAGTGTGTAGTAGCCAATAAGCTACCTAGAAACAGGCCATATATTTGCAATATTTGCTTCAAGCACTTTGAAACACCATCAAAATTAGCTAGGCATTATCTCATTCATACTGGTCAGAAGCCATTTGAATGTGATGTGTGTCATAAAACTTTTAGGCAACTAGTTCACCTGGAGAGACATCAACTAACTCATAATCTGCCTTTCAAATGTAGTATTTGTCAACGCCACTTTAAAAATCTGAAGACGTTCGTGAAGCACCAACACCTTCACAATGAAACCTACCAGAATGATGTTAAACAGGTTAGAAGATTGTTGGAGGCCAAGCAAGAAAAGCCAGTGTATGGAATGTATCCTACTTTTACCTCAGAGGAGCGATGGGCCTTACACCCCTCTACTAAGTCTGATCCTACCTACAGTCCTGCAAAGAAGAGAAAGAATATTCACGCATGTACAATCTGCGGCAAGATGTTCCCGTCACAGTCAAAACTCGATAGGCATGCACTTATTCATACTGGTCAGAGGCCTTTTAAATGTGTCCTGTGCAGTAAATCTTTCCGACAGTCGACTCATTTAAAGATCCACCAACTCACACATTCAGAAGAAAGACCTTTTCAATGTTGTTTCTGTCAAAAAGGATTTAAGATTCAAAGCAAACTTCTGAAGCATAAACAAATCCATACCAGGAATAAGACTTTTCAGACTCTTTCATTAAAAAAGAAGAATCCAGAGTCATGCCCCCTACCTAATAAATTAAATCCAAAGCAGGATGGTTTTGAAAATGGTGATATAGGTGAATCCGAGGAGAATAATCAACTTGATGTCCATTCTATTTATATTGTTCCTTTTCAGTGTCCAGAGTGTGAAGAATGTTTTGAATCAGAGAAGATTCTCAATGGACACAAATGTTTTCCTGCCAGAAGTGGCAAAATTCCAGGCAGTTTCAAAAGAAGCCTCAACTATAAAACTATTGTTAAAAAGATCTTGGCCAAGCTTAAACATGTTGGGAGTAAGAAATTAGATAGTTTTAGATCTGACAAAAAATCATTTAAAAACAGTTTCTTGAAAAAATGTGATCTTATTTCTGGTGAGCAGAGCCCCGAACAAACCCAGAGAACATTTATGGGTTCTCTTGGCAAACATGGAACATATAAGACAGTTGGCAATAAAAGAAAGAAAACATTGATGTTGCCATCTTCTTGGCAAAAGCACTACCAGAGCCAAAATATGGGGAAAAACTTGAAAGGTATCCTTACAACAGAAAACATGTTAATTATGGAAAATTCAATGAATAATAAGGACATACCTATCAGTGGTTCATCAGGTGAGGAATTTTTTGATAACTGTAAAGTGCTTCAATGTGCTTTTTCAGTTCCAAGCGAAAACATGCATACTGGACATAAGATGTGTCCTTGTGACAAATGTGAGAAAGTATTTCCTTCTGTATCCAAACTACAAAGACACTATTTAATTCATACTGGACAGAGGCCTTTTGGTTGTAATGTTTGTGGGAAATCTTTTAGACAGTCAGCTCACTTAAAAAGACATAAATTAACTCATATTGAAAAGATTCCTTACAGACGATCTCTTTGCCAAGTAGAATTTGACAATTTGAGCAAACTTTTCACTCTTCCGGGTGATAATGGTAACTATAATGCTTCCCAACAATGCCAGACTCCTAGTTTTCAAAAATGTGAGGTTTTGGAGTCAGATCAAATATCAGAAATAAAAGTTAAGTCAGAATCAGAGGATTTCATTCTTGATGCCCCCTATAGGAGCAGGCAGCCCTATCTCTCTAATTCCCTTCTGGAATCAGAGCAGAGCCATCATAGTCATTGTAGTTATTCAGGACATCCTGAGAGGAATGATGGCCTTCTTTACCAATGCAGTGTTTGTTCTAAAAGTTTTAGATCTCCATCTAAACTGGAGAGACACTATCTAATTCATGCAGGACAGAAGCCATTCGAATGCTCAGTTTGTGGCAAAACATTCAGACAGGCCCCTCACTGGAAGAGACATCAACTTACTCATTTTAAGGAACAACCACAGAAAAACTAGTCTTAAATTTGGTTATATAACTGACAGAGCCACTAACTTATGGTCTCTTTGGTGATCTTGTTCTCTAAGCCTGTATAATTTAAAATATATTTTCATCAGAAGGCCTGCATAAGGTTGAATGATTTTACAGGCACAGTAAGGTAAGATACATAGAAAATTAAAACAATGCTTTAGGAACAGCCATATTTTTAGAGGGAAGAACATGATTTGATGGCATAAAGTAAGCATCTGTCTTATTGTAATACATCTTTGGCTTTATTGGAAGTGTTGTAAATCTATGATGCAGTACAAACAATTCAGCCCCATTTGCTTTTTAAAGGAATTATTCCTTGAGACATGCCATCTCCTTTTAGAAATAGTCAAAAACGGAGGCAAAAATTGGTTTTGGGCTGCAGCAAATAGCTCCATGATACTTCATTTATTTTACATTTCACATGAGAGCACAATTTTGTTCACCTGTGGCTCAAATTCCATTGCAAAGTTTTTGTTGTTGTAAGTTTAAAAAATAAAAAGGCAATAAAAGCGAAAATGGATGAGAAAATAGCATTATTTTCACTGGTTTTTTTCCAAGCCATTTAGTCTTAGGATTCTGTGGTAGCTTCACCTCCTTTTTCATAGGTGGTTATAATCACTTTTTGCCCAATCTGCTGTTGCCTTTCCCAAAATAATTTAAAAGTAGTAGAGAGATTAGGATGCACCTCCATACATTAACATGTTTGTTTATCAGGGATATTATCCAAGTGCCACAATCATTTGCTAACATGTATGCAATGTTATCTTTTCAGAGGAATAAATGTAATTTGTCTATTTGCTTATTCATGAATGACAGCAGTAGTTAATTTTTACATTTCAGTAAAACTTTCTTTTAATACCTCGTTGAGTGATCCTATGATTTAAATCTATTCTGTTTGATCAAAAATCAATGATTTGGTTTAGTTATGGTTTTTATTCATAAGATTCTAATGCAAAATAATGTTATTTTGATCCTTAGTAAATTGTTATTTTAATTATTAAGGTAATTATTCTTGTATAAGAATAAAATGCTTATAGAATTGAGGGTATCATTCTTCTAAACAGTACTGTCATGATTTGGGAAATATTTCATCTTAAACTATAAAAGATTTGTAATCACAAATTGCCCCTCATATTTATCATTTTTAATAAAATCTTTAAGAATAGCATTTCCTAGCAATAAAAAAAAATAATAACCATTATCTTTCTAAGGTGAAAAGAACAGGTGGGTATTTATTCTAGCACACTTAAATACAGTGACAAGCCCTCTATTGAGAACAAATAAATGAGCAATTGTAAGTTTTGAATTTACTCTGTGAATTGTCTGTGTGTGAAAGGGAGGGGTTGGACTGTTTACATGTTTTACAAGTGAATTTTGAGAAACTCGGGCTTAATTTAAAGACACAAAACAGTACAGATAAAATCCCCAATGATGTGCAAATGTGCAGGAGAGTCATGTTTTAAAGAACAAGTTCTCTTAGGTTTCCTTAAGGTACGCTCTTCCAGTGCAAGCATGATGGTTTATCGAAGTTGCTTTAGGCAAAACTTCAAGAACACATCTGTAACATTAAAGCAAGTAATAACTAGTTCATACTTTCTAAGAATAAAGAAAGGTTCGAAATGTTTTTTCCCCTTAATATGTCTGAAATCGTGTATTTTTGGATTTTCCTAAGCTGCTAATATAATTTTATTTGAAGTAAATGTCTCATATACTTTTTTCCCAGCCCAAACAGGGAGAGTCCTTAAGAGTGTTGTATGATTATTAGACTTTGTGTGCCTAAGTGATAGTATATTTTTTTTGGCCTATGCCTTTTTAAACTGTTTCATATTGAAAGTTGAAATATTGTAAAAAATTTTGTCAAAGATGTACTGTAGTGCTATTTGAAGTACCTGTAACAAAGTACTTATTTACCTTTACTATCACTGCAAGCTTCTTGTGGAAACTATATAGGAGTGAAAATAAACTGTATACATCCATGAAAAGATTAAACATTCGATATTAAATGATGAGTTGCTGCATGCCAGAGTGGTTAGTGTTATTGAATCAATTACTTTGGTTTTCTGAAAAATAAACTTTATAAATATCTTTGAAGAGAATTAGAAGAATTTTTCCTTTGGATGATTCCAGGCTGTAGCATGATTATTTACAGAAGCAATCTGATTGGCTTAGTTAGTGGAATTATTGTTTCTTGTTTTGTACTGCAATAGGTTCCACAATTTTAGGACAAAATGTGTATGTGTTGAAGAAAAGTAGGTGGTGGTTAAGAGTCTTGAAAAATTCAAATTTCAGAATATTTTAAAAATAAAGTTTCAAATTACACAGTTTGGACTTTTTTTTAAAGGGAAAAATTACATAATGCTGGATCAAGGTACTAATTACCACATACTTTCCTAGGCCCACTCTGATCCACCTTCTATACTGAACTTACTAACATGGGTATTTAAGCATTTACTTTTTGTTCATGTTACAATTCATTGATAGCTTCTTATCACGTACAAAAGGATGTGCTAACTCCATTTCATGTCACATGATCTACCCTCCTACCCATTTAGCCTCCTCTTTGGCCTTCCTCTCCAGATTTGTACTAAAGAAATACAGAATTAGTTCCTCCAATGCATAGTGTCCTTGTTATTTTTCCTGCCTCTATCTTATTAACTTAGTATTAATTTAAATTAGATACAGACATGCTCTTCAAAGAAGAAATTTAGTTGAGCCAGGTTTTATTCATTTTTCTGCCATGATTATGAGAAAAAACTCAAGTGTTCAAAACTGACTTGTAGAAAACGGATTTCAATGTACATGTTTATGTGAGATAACCAATTAGAATTACAGACATTTTAGCAAGTCTTTGAAGTCTGGTTATCTTGCAAGAATCCTTTGTTAGAAATAACATTTGCAAGGACTGTTTTATGATGCACAGTATTTGCTTTTCAGAGCTTTAGGGAAAGGTAACATTTAATTCCTATCTTGAGATTTCTCCTATTGTGAAAAGGGCTTAGAATTTCAGGTCTAACTGCAAGAATTCTACTAGTACTAAGAGAAGAAAATAAAACTTAAAAGTGGTACGATGGTATTATTAAATGGATATGGAACGTGTAATACTTTGCATTTGCATTAGCAAATTTCTATACATTCTTGAAGTTTAAGCTTAAATACTCCTCCGTCTTTTCCATGCCTCCCTGCTTTGGGTCTTATTTTGTTGGTCAATTCATTTTGTTCATTAGATTCCACAAATAAGTGAGATCATGTGATAGGAAGCCTTTCTGATTTTACCCAGCATTTCATCCACTGTGCTCCCACTGCCTTTTGTTCATAATTCTATTGTCACTGTTGAACAGTGGTTTTCAAACTTTAGTATGCACTGGAATTGGAGGGCTTATTAAAAACAGATTGCTGACCGCATCCTCAGAGTTTCTGATTCAGTGTCGGTTATACAGGTTAGCTGTTGCTGCGGTATTGAGACTACACTTTGAAAACCACTGGACTAAACTACATGCTTCTGGAAAGAAAGGGAATGCATCTTTTTGTGTTTTATACACAACAGTTTAAGACACCTTGATATCCTCAAATATATACTGAGTGTACAAAGGAAGAAATGAACGGAGCCATTGTTGCAAACTTAACATTCTCCTTAAATCTATAACTTCACTTAGAGCCTTTCATTCACTCTTGGAATGAGTTTGCTTTCTAATAAGATGAGGTCAAAGCCAATTCAGCATGTACTTTCAAAATTTCCTTCCTGTTCATTCTTAGGTATTAAGAGAAATGGAAATGTATGTTTATAGTAAGATGTATATACACAAATGTTCATAGCAGCTTTATAACAGTCAAGAACTGGAAACAATCCAAATGTTCATCCACAGACGAGTAGGTTAACAAACTGTCATAAACCCGTTTAATAGAATACTACTCAGCAATAAAAAGGAATAAACTAATAGGTGCATCGACATGGATGAAGCTCAAAATCATTATGCTGAGTGGAAAAAAGACAAAAGGTGCATGCTATATTATTTCATTTGTGTAAAATCTATGAAAAGTAACCACCAATCTATACAACTAGAGTGACAGAAAGCAGATCAGTGATTGCCTGAGAATGGGTGGGTTCGAGTGGCAATCGGCATGGATTACAAAAGGGCACGAGAAAACTTAGGGGCAACAGATGTATATTATCATTTCGATGATGCTTTCACGGATGTATGACTGAAAACGGATCAGATTTTACTCTAAGTATGTAGTCAACTTAGATATCCATGAGTCTGTTAAAAACAGTTAAAACCAAGACCTTCATTCTCGGTCTGTTTTTCCACTACTGCTTTTTTATAGCTGAAAGAAACATTAAGTCGTCCCACGCCCCGCAATCATACCTAGAGAAACCCTCGCCAAACACATCTTTACTTGGCGCGCTGCTCGCTGAGACCTCAAAATCCGGCCTGCTGGTGTTTTCTCTGAGCTTGCCGCTAGGGGGCGCGTGCGGAGGAGGTCGAAGCCTTGCCTCTCTAGTCACACCCAACGCTTGCAGAGACTTCCGGCTCACTTCCGTACCGCTTCCGGGGGAATGTTGGGGCTGCTGGACGCGTTCCCCGCGGGACGGTGAAGGCTGAGGATTTCCGGGCCGGAGGTGCTTGCCCTGCGTGCAGCCGCAGCCGCTCCCTGGGGAAGTGCATCGGGCTCACCGTTGTTGGGAGCGGGCCTTTCTTCCCCACTGGAGCGGAGGGCGAGTGCTGCCATGGCGGCTCCAGCTCAGCCCAAGAAAATCGTGGCCCCTACGGTGTCCCAGATCAACGCCGAGTTCGTGACCCAGGTGCGATGGGGCGAGCACGGCGTGTGTGAGGGAGGAGGACGCGCTGGGTGCTGGGGTTGCCATGGGGCAGGAGGCCTTCCCGCCCGGCGGAGTCTCCTTCTAGGGAAGGCGGGCATGAACAGAAAGTTACCGTGCGAGCTTCGTAGTCGTAGAGTCTGTCGTAGGAGCGATGGGTCCGCGGGAGAGGGAACACCCTGGTCTCCCTGAGACCGGCAGGGAGGGTCTTAGGTGATGCTGAGCTGGTGGTTGGGAAGGGGCTGGGCGGTTTCTCGGGCGTTGAGTAACCTGGCTTTTGAATGGAGCGACGAGAACCCGTGCCGAATGGGCGCGTCTGTGTCGGAGCGCCCTGCGCCTGCGCGCGTTGATTGGAGCCTGTTGGCTGTGTTGCCTTGTGCACCGCGGTTGGCTTTGAATAGGGAAGCACAAGCCTGGAGCCCTCGGAGACGTTCCTAATCCTCATGCGTTGCGCTGTGTGTCGGATCGGAGTGCGAATGGTGCGGTGCAGAGGTTACCGCCCCGCCTGCTCCCTGGCCCCCGTCTCAGCGGGTTGGCCAGGGCAGAAGCCTTGGAGTCGCTTTGAGTCCTCCCTTTCCCTTAACCCCGCATGGCTACATTCGAAATAAGCTCTTAAACCTGTCTGCTTCGCCACATGTCTCTACCCGAACCCAGGTTGCCAGTGATTGCTGCCTGTACCCGGGCATCCTAACCTGCCTTGTCTTTCCTCTTGCTCTCCTCCGCCCGTTCCTCCTACTGCCGTGGGGGTGATTTTACACAAGTGCAGACCTGGCCATATTACTTACCGTCTTCAGATCTTTAAAGAGTTGTGTCTTTAGGAAAAGAACCGAAATGTTCAGAGTGTTGTGTAACCTGGCCTGTGCTTATATTCGTTTTCCTCTCCCTGTCTCTCTCTGCTGTGGTCATACTGAGCTGCACTTATTTGAATGTGCCTTGCAGTTTTAGCCTCCTGGCCTTTGGTCATTGTTCCCTCTGCTTGGAATCCTCTTCCTTCCACCTCCCTCCCTTTATATGGCCAATTCAGTATAGTTCATCTTGATTACTTTGGAGAGGCATTTACTGACAATTGAGACTAGATTAGGTCTTCCATTTTTCATATACCTGCATTTTTTGTAAAAGTCGTTTCTTAGTTTCCTTCTCTCATGGAGCTTATATTTTAGGGGCAGGAGCCGGACAAATGAACAGTATAGTTTCAGACAGTGATGAGTGCTATCAGGAAAATGAAACAAGATGTTGTGACAGGGACTGCGGTGAGGTATGAAAGGCAGGAAAGTCCTCTCTGAGGTGATGTTTGAGCTAAGACCTGAGTGCGAAAAAGAAAAGAGCTAGTCTTGGGAAGAGCAGTCCAAGAAATAGCAAGTCAAATGGTCTTACTGTGTGAAGGTAAAGAAAGCCACGATCGTAAACATAAGAAGAGGGAGAATGGTATGAGATAAGGACAGAGAATGTGTAGGGACCAGATCATATACAGTTTTGGAGGCTGAGGTACGAAGTTTGGATTTTATTCTAAATACAGATTTTAATTGCCATATTAATGGAATGGGGGTAGGAGAGCAAAAGTAGTAATAGGGTTACCGTTTGGTCCAGTTAATGATGATCACCTCTACTATTAAAGATTGAAGTAGACTGATATACTCTGAAACTAGAGGCAGTAGGTTTGTGGAGGGATGGAAGAAGAGACATACTGAACCTAATTTGAACAATTGTGCGAACGATTTGGACATTTACTGTGATGGGGAAGGCTGGGAAAAGAGATGGTTTAGTGGGAAATGTCAAGATTTCTGTTTTGGCCATGGTAAGTATGAGATGCCTGTAGACATTCCATTGAAAGTGTTGACAAGGAAGGCTGTTGAATGTGGGAATCAAGAACATGTTGGCCAGTTCTGGGTTTGAATATTAATTTTGAAGTTATTAATTCAAGATGGTACTTAAAACTGTAGGATTGACTGAGATGTCCTACAGAATGTTGTTTGTAAACATATACTATGTACCGTATCCTGCTGTAGATTGTGAGAACTGAGGCTAGGGACTATGTCTGCTTTACTCCCCTTGCACTGCCAGCACCTAGCGTTGCATTAGGACACATTATGTGATGGGTATGTATTTGCTGAAAGAATGAGGGAATGAATTAATGAATAAACATACTGGCGCATTAAGATGTGATGAGAGGAATAATCATTCTCAGCAGTCTTGGGCCATGATAGCAAACATTAATGCTTACTATTTGGCAGATAACTGTTTTGGGCTCTTAGGCTGCAAAGATGAATCAAATGTGATCCTTGTCTTCAGGGAGTTCACAGTCTATGGATGGAGACTAAGAGACTTAAAGAAGTCATCATAATTCAGTGTGATAAATGCCAGAAGAGTGATGTGAGGGAGGTGCTTTGAGAATAAAATTTAAAATGATTACACTTGTCCAAGGAAAGAATTTTCTCATTGAGAAAGTGCCATTGAAGTTGGAGTCTAAAACATTAATAGGAAGGTGGGGAAATAGGTGTTCTCGGTAGAGAGGACGTTAGGTGGTCCTGCTCCTCCACTTCCTCCCCCCTAGCCCCCAAAACCTGACCAGAGAGGGTGCTTTTAAATTATTATTGAATGAATGAGGTGTAGAGGTTAAAATTTAGTTTTAAGATTAGATATCTAAACTTTGACCTTACTTTTTTATGCCACTATGTTTTTACTTATTTTATATCTTTCAAGATTTAGTTTTAACAATCTGTGCTGTCATAGCTGTACTAAGTGGAGAATTGGAAGAATTCCTATTTTACATGAGACTAGAGAGTGTGGGGAAGGGCAGTATGTTCCTGGAGGTAGAGATGTCTGAGAGGTCACAGGTTAGACCCCCAGGAAAAGGAGAAACTCCAAAAAAAAAAAAAAGACATGATAGATGCTTAATAAATGTTTCCTAGATCTTTAATGAAGTAGAGATGTACAGTAAACAGTTTGGATCAGATGATAGGATTTACATATTTATTTGGGAGTCCCCAAATCCAAGAAAACAGATCAGGTTCAGTTCTCTTTTTTTTAAAAAAAAATTTTTTTTATTGATTTCAGAGGAAGGGTGAGTGAGAGTGACAAGGAAGCATCAATGATGAGAATCATTGATAAGCTGCCTTCTGTATGCCCCTACTGGGGTTTGAGCTCACAACCCTGGCATGTGCCCTGACTAGGAACTGAACCATGATCTCCTGGTTCATAGGTCGAAGCTCAACCATTGAACCACACAGGCCAGGGTAGATTCTGTTGGGGTCCAGCCCCAGCAGGTCCAGGGGTTCCCAAAGGTGTGGACGGAGTCAGCGAAGAAGGAATGACAGGGAGGCAGCATGGAGGCAGCGTTCAGTTGATCAGCAGCCTAGCCAGGTTCTCTATTATCCTGTTACATCTGTATTTATACAATTTGATTTTAATCCTATCTATTCTATTCCAAAGGTTAGGGCGTTTGTTATCTCCATTCCAAGATCACTACTCTACTGTTCTGTTAAGCTATAAGGAAGTAACTGAAGGAGATTATCCTAAGTAAAGATTATGTAGCTTAAGCGTTAGTAGTTAAGGTGATTAACTACCCGCCTGGCACTTAGTTAAGGGGTTTTACTAATTTATTCCCTTCCTTAGTCCTGTTAATCCCTAACTCCAGGGGAAAATCCCCACCTGGGGAAACAACCTTTCTCGAGAGGTAACCTTGGTTAAAACATAGCTCTAAGAAGGGGAGCAAACATATTAAGAACAATATGCCATATACGCCAGGTCCCTTGAAACATATGCTGTGCAGATGTTTCTTTCCTGCAGTGACTGTGTCAAGCAGCAAGAATGGACCGGCTTCCGGCAAGATTCAGTTCTTTTAATGGTATGATGTTAGGAAAAGATGGCTGAGTTTTGTGATGCCGATAGGGAGCAGAATGAGGAAGTGAGAACACAGAATAATCGGGGCTAAAGTGTTTTCTCTTGGGTTGGAAGGTGATTGATAATTTGGGTAAGTGTCGTATGAGTGGGGTATGACGGTAATGTTTTTGAGACTTTCTCAGGCTCAATGTTCTCGTTGCTTGGGAGGCTCTTTAAGTGTGTCAGCTGTGATAGAAACTTAGCCATAGTAGCAAAGAAGACATAGGTCCCATCTCTTAAGTGTTCCAGTTAAGTGGGCAGGAAAGATAGATAAGCAAGCAAATAATAATACAGAAAGACAAGACTATGGTCACCATCAGGTAGGGTTGAAGAAGGCTTCATAGAAGAGGTAACATTTCAGATTTTACGTCATTCATCCATTCATCAGCTATAATTTGAGTGCCTCCAGCATAGAACCGTTTTAGAAATATACTGAGTCTTTGTCATTGCCAACGTTTTCTATTTTTCAAGAGATTGTAGTTTAGGTTCTTTTTTTTTTAAAAAAAAAAAAAAACAGTATCTCAGTAAGACCATGTTTTTTCTTATTATACAATTCATCTAAGTAACTGGATACATTGTAGATATATGTGTAAAATTCACAATTTCTAGGTAAAACCTCATATGCTGAAATATAACCTACCAACTCTTTTTTGTTGTTTTTTAACCTACCTCTTATTCTCTATAATAACCCACTGATAGACTACAATTTTTTAAAGTTTTTGTTTAGGTGTGTATGGGATGAGTTTGTACTAATAATTTAAAGGTTTATTTTGTAAATTAATATTCCCAAAGATTTTGATTCTGGTTTTCAGTACTGGTCAACTGTTAACTCATTGTACTATTGGGCAGCTCACGTATCTTTCTAGACCTGGCTTTCCTTATCTCTGTGCTGAAGATGCTTGTCTGAGGTTGTTCACTTTGCTCTGTTGTTTACCCTGTGGGTGGTTAAAAAGTATGTTATGTTTTTTTAAATCACAGTGGTAGGTTGCAGTGCAGGGCATTAATGGCATTTAGTGGTTTGTGGCACAGGCTGTGAACAGGCCTGCAAGCCCATATAGACCCTTAGAATGTAGAATTACTCTGCCCCGCAGTGTCAGTAGTGCCCTGTTAAGAAACACCTTGTCAGTGAGAGATCTCAGTATCAGTCTATGTATCAGTCTGACTTACTGTTTACTTTTGCAGCTGGCATGTAAATACTGGGCTCCCCATATCAAGAAAAAATCACCTTTTGATATAAAGGTAAGCATTTTGAGTTTGCAACATACTTTTAAAAGTTAAAACTATAGTTTTCTAATTATCAAACTAATATTCATATTAGAAAATTTGGAAAATATGGAAGGCACACATAAAGAAAATAAAAATTACTACTCAGAGATAACCAGTACTATCATTTTGTTGAATTTTCTTTAAGCTTTAAAAAAATGTATGTGGATTTTCCTGTTTAAGATGCAGAGATTGTTTTAAATTTATCATTATTATAAATGACAATGAAATGAAAATCTTTGTAAAAATGCAGAAATTTTCCTTCAACTTTTTGCCAGTTTATTTAGAATAGAATCTATTGTTTTTTATTTTTAGGTTGGTGAACTGAGATAAAGATCGTTAATAATGGTGGAGGAAGTGGGAGTTTAATGTAGAAGATAGATGACTAAAGACCAGTAATAGTCAATAAGGAAAGGACTGGACTTATGATGCAGTTGATGCAATTTAGAATAAATGAAAGGAAAAAATTCCTAAATGTAGAATTAGCTCTTGTTGAAATAGGTTCTTAAAGAGAGGTCTTTAAATGAAATAGGGCTGACCTTTTACATGCCATTTAACATGTAATGAAGACTTGGTTTTAGGCTTTGCCATTATAAGTTGAATTGTGTTGTTTCAGATACCCTTAGTCCAATTTAACCCAAAATTTCTGACATTATTTAAGCTTAAATATTTTAAATATATTTTGATTTGTCATCAACCCCATTTTATTCATTAGGAAGATATTAATATATATGGCATATATTAGTTATTCTTAATTATCAAGAAGGTTGCTTTCTCTTATTATATGCTGTTTGTATACGTGTTTGTGTTTCTATATGTTGGGTATAGGGGTTCCTAGGAACATTTTTTATTAATAACAAAAACATCTTGATGACACTACTAGATTGAGTTTAACCTAATTATATTTAGGTTGTTGGGTTTTTCTTTTAGAAATTAAATTTATATCCAGATTGTTTTAGTTAACACAAGTAATAATTCCAGATGAACTTACATATGCCTGTTTAGAAGAACGTTATTATGGGTTGGTATTTAAGAAAGATTATGCCCTTCACTTTATTATATGATTTGAATTTTGATAAAAAGAAAAGCAATAACAGAAAATCTCATATAAATTGAGTAAGACTTGCTTGCCTCTTTGTCTCCCTCCACCACCCACATTTATTTAACAAATATACTTTGAGCAGTTAAAAGACATTACAGTTACCATAAAATAGTAATATATTATACCATGTTAAAGCACTTCATAATTTTACAGTAGGAAGTAAAAAAAATTTTAAAAAATCTTTTTATTGATTTCAGAGAGGAAGGGAGAGGGAGAGAGAGATAGAAACATCAGTGATGAGAGAGAATCGCTGATTGGCTGCCCCCCTCATGCCCCCTACTGAGGATCAAGCCCGCAACCTGGGTATGTGCCCCTGACTGGAATCAAACCTGGGACAACCCTTAAGTCCGCAGGCCGATGCTCTATCCACTGAGCCAAACCAGCCAAGAAATTCCAGTAGGAATTTTTTTTTCCCCAGTTATCACTAGTGCTACTATTACTTCTACTGATAACTATTAAAGGCTCACCATGTGCCAGGATTTGTACTAAATTCCTTGCATGTGTTGTCTTATTTACAGCAACCCCATGGGGTACTTTGTATTATATCTTTTTTGTGTCCTAGCCATCAGCAGTGGAGATGAGTGGTTTGAACCAGGCTTCCATCTCCAGAGCCTAAATTCTTAAGTATTACACCATTCTGCCTATCCTAACCTAAGAAAATAGAAATTCTGAGGCTTTATCATTATGTATTTGGAAAACTGTGTAACAAATACCATTTGCTTCCATTATATCTTTACATTTTTAATTTTCTTTCTTTCTGACTTTTGAAAGCACAGTTTACATTAGACTGAGTCCGTTAATATTTATGCACTTTAAAATTAAGTTTTAAAAAAGATCCTGATCTTATAAACTTTTATTTTCCCTAGAAATAATACAAATAAATTGTTTTTAAATTAAATATATTGGGGTGACATTTGTTAATAATAAGGTTATATAACTTTCAAGTGTATATTTCTGTAATATATGATGTATATATTGCATTGTGTGTCCATCACCCAAAGTCATATCTTCTTCTGTCACCATATATTTGACCCCCTTTACCTTTTACTACCACCTCCTATCCTGTGTTAACCACCATACTGTGTTGTCTGTGTCTATGAGGTTTTTGTTTGTTTGTATTCTTTGTTCATTTGTTACTTTCTGTTTTATATCCCACATATGAGTGAAATCATATGGTTTTTGTCTTTTTCTGACTGACTTATTTGGCTTACCATGATATTCTCGAAATCCATCTATGTTGTCATAAATGGAAGTATTTCATCTTTCTTATCAAAAAGTAGTATTTACATATATATGTATGTATCACTTTTTTTTTTTTTTAATCCTTACCCAGGATATGTTTCTATTGATTTTAGGAAGGGCGAGAGAGAGAACCATCAATGTGAGAGGGAAACATCGATCTGTTTCCTTCCATACACGCCCAACTGGGGATTGAACTTGCAACTTTGATATGTGTCCTGACCAGGAATCGAACCCACAACCTTTTTGGTATATGGAACAATGCTCCAACCAATTGAGCCATCCAGCCAGGGCCATACCACATTTTTTTGTTTTGTTTTTTGTTTTTGTTAATCCTCACCTGGGGATATTTTTTCATTGATTTTTTAGAGAGAGTGGAAGGGGGGGGGGGGTAGAAAGAGAGAGAGAGAGAGAAACATTGATGTGAGAAAGACACATCAATTGGTTGCCTCCTACACGTGCCCCAACTGGGCCAGAATCAAACTTGCGACCCTAGTACCTGCCCTTGACTGGGAATCAGACCCTTGATACTTCAGTGTGGAGCCAACACTCTAACCACTGAGAAACATGGGCCGAATCACATTTTTAATCCAATCACCCATCAAAGGACACTTAAGTTTGAACACGTAATTGTAATGATTCTTTTTAGGGCTCTTTTTATTATTTATGTTTTCCTACTATTTTGCTTTCTGTTATTACATTTTAAAGAAAGTGATGGGATTATGAAAAATTTCTTAAGTATTATTTCAATGGCAATAATATTTTATGGCTTTTCTAAATCAAAATATTTTGTGTAATTCTCAGTAATTGAACACTATTTAGGGTCTGAAAAAATGTTGTTTGATGTAGTAAACATTTTTTATATTTTTAATAACAGGTCATTGAAGATATATATGAAAAAGAGATTGTCAAATCAAGGTAGGAATGAGTTTAATTTTCATATATAGGGATTAGATGGGACTAACTTGGATCTTACCCTAACTTCTTAACTGAATGTGATCATAATTAGAATTTTCTTTTCTTTTTTTGATTTGATCATCAGGGAAATGGTGGCTAGAAAACTTTAATCTAGCTGCTTAAGAGTCATAAGGGTTTATTTTGTATTTGAAGGAATGTGAGGGAGAGTAAATATGAAAATTATTTATTTCAATTCAACTAGTACTAACTTCCTTATTTTCTGATTAATCTTTTAAACATTTATTTAAAAAATTTTAAAAGTAAAACGTACATAATAGTTAAATATAAAATAATAAAATATGTATTTTATATATATAATAAAATTTTTTGAGCAATATACAGAAGGGGGTAAATATAAATAAATGTTTGTTCCTATCCCTTAACCTTCAGTTTATTTATTTGTCAGTATATATGTTCCAGTCTACTTCCACTCCAGATTTTTTTTAAACAAGAAAAAATTTATATTCTATATACCATTCAGCATCATGCCAAAAAGAACCAACACCAAAAACAATGTATCTTGGGTATATTTCCATATCTGCACCTGTAAATTCCCAGTGTGTATTTTAAAAAGATAGTTGACTAAATTTGAAATAGAAGCATCTATGTTGTGAATGTCACAAACCTTATAAAATCTCAGATTTGTTATTTTTCATGTGTTGAGTTTTATGAAGTAAATTTTGCTAAATACTGTAAAGGCAGAATCATGGTAATGCAAAAATAAGAGACTAGTTATTTCGTTTCAATTGTTTGGTGAGCCTGCAGACATAGGCAGGACCAGAGACCATGCTAAAGAATTTTTGAGGAGTAAGGGGAAGCCAGTGAAGAGTTGTAAGCACAATGGTAATATTTTTAAAGGTGAATTTGGAGGGGATAAGAGGCAGGAAATTGGTTAGGGGAATATTATAGTAGTTGGGTTCAAGATAATGATGGCTTGGATTAGTGTGGAAACTTGTGCTTACAACTCCATTATCAAATTTGCTATCCATTATCAAATTTGGCAGGCTTGTCTTAACATATTTTTGTGTGATTTTACAGTATTAAAAATAATTGTTACTTCTTGCGTGCTTACTATCTGCCAGATTCTATTCTGAGCATCTCGCATATACAGTAGTAGCTTGTTTATCCTGACAATAACCCTATGATAGTCACATTATTCTCATTTTATGAGTGAGGAAAAGGAGGTACCAAGAGCTCAAGTAACCAGCCCAAGTCGTTTCCTAGTAGTTACAGGCAAAGCCAGGTTTTAAATTCTTGTCTCTGACTCTATTCAAACTCTGTTCTTTTTTTTTTTTTTTAAATATATTTTATTGATTTTTTACAGAGAGGAAGGGAGAGAGATAGAGAGTCAGAAACATTGATGAGAGAGAAACATCGATCAGCTGCCTCCTGCACATCTCCCACTGGGGATGTGCCCGCAACCCAGGTACATGCCCCTGACCGGAATCGAACCCAGGACCCTTCAGTCTACAAGCCAACGCTCTATCCACCGAGCCAAACCGGTTTTGGCCAAACTCTGTTCTTAAATAGGACAGGGTTCACTGCC
This sequence comes from Myotis myotis, assembly GCF_014108235.1. Classification (NCBI taxonomy): domain Eukaryota; kingdom Metazoa; phylum Chordata; class Mammalia; order Chiroptera; family Vespertilionidae; genus Myotis; species Myotis myotis. The sequence goes on along the minus strand of NW_023416313.1, from coordinate 153,939,832 downwards.
CTTTAGGATGCTGAACCAGCACACTTTGCTATGATTATTAATCCTGTTAGGAGTTCATCCAAATGGTTTTTATACTGAAAAAAAAGGAAGTTGTAGAACAATTTACTTTGACAGTGTTTACATTTATTTTTATTTAAAATGTTTAAATCCCTTTACTATGAAATATAATAGGAAAGAGCATAAAAGAAATGTATAACTTTCTGAATTATTATAATTCATAATCACCACCACGGTAAAAATGAAAGAAAAATTGTCAGCATTCCAGAAGCCCTTGCATGCCCCTTTCCTTTACCATTTTAATACATAAATATGCAAAATGAACACTATAGTTCAGTTTTGCTTGTTTTTGAACTACAAGTAAATAGAATCACACAGTATGTAATCTTTTGTACCTGGCTTCTTTTGCACACAATTATTGTTTTTTACTTAACAATCATCTACTTAATAATATATCTGGAAGTAGGTAGACCAGAAGTCTGGCATGTCAGGGTCCTTCTCGGCCTTTCAACAATATATTTGTTGGCTTTCCCTGTGTGGTTGCAAGGGGGCTCCGCAGCTCCAGACCTCATGTTTTCACACAACCATAGCCCAAGAAAGGAAGCAGGGACAATTACAGCAGCAACAGAAGTTCCCTTTGCACACATCTCTTTTCCTAATCAAATTTAATGAGCCAGTTAACAATAGAGTTAATAGACCCAATTTATTGTACATAAATTACTCAACTTTAGGAAGATTTAATGAAATTCATGTTAAACTCTTGGAACAGACTCAGGCAGAAAACATGCTTTCAGTAAATGTTGGTAACAAAAAAACATAACCATCCCCAAATCCTTTAAATTACTTATATTTATTATTGTTACTTTTAGCTTTTCATTCTTTAAATGGCTTCTGACATGATGTCTAGTCCTAGACCCATTTTGTAAGATAGAAAATATATCTTACTAGAGGTCCGGTGCACGAAATTCGTGCACAGGGGCAGTGGGGGTGGGAGGTGGCCCTCAGCTTGGCCTGCACCCTCTCCAATCTGGGCCCTCTTGGGGGGATGGCTGACTGCCGGTTTAGGCCCGATCCCACAGGAGGCTGCAGTTATGTACAAAGTGGCACTTTGTGAGTTCTGTTGTCCAATCTGCAATTAAAGGGAAATGTCTGCAGCTGGAGATCTAGAGGGTGTCACATAAGTGGCTGTATCTCTCAGTGGACTGACTGGCTCTGGCAGCCAGTACGTTGGCAGTGTTCTGTCTTGGTGCTTTTACACAGTAAAAACCCTCTTCTCTCTCTCACTAAAGTTCTATGACATTGCTTACTTAGAGAAACTATTTAAGAGATCGGAAATTGGTGGAATAAGATTTTGACAGGGTAATGGTCTCTTAGGATATTATATATTCACTAGGGGCCCCATGTATGAATTCATGCACCATGAAAGGGCTGTGGGCCACGAGGCTACGGTGGGCACAGGGCGGGTCTTAGCACATCCTCTACGACCCGCCCGTCCCCTCCCGCCACAGCCGTCCCCTCTCTGCCAGCAGCAGGTGCGAGTGGTGGCTCTGGCGCCAGCTGTGGATGCGAGTTGGGCTGTCGCCAGCAGCGGGTGCAAGCAGCAGCTGCCAGCCCCGATTGCCCCTGAGGAGCAGGGGGAGGTGGAGAAGCTCTGAGGGGCAATGAAGGCCGGCAGCTGCTGCTCACAGCAGTGCTGGCGCCTGCAGCGGGTGCAAGCGGGGCTAGTGCTGGCAGCAGGTGTGAGCACCAGACTGGACCGCGGTGTGCGGGAGCAAAGAATTTTTAGTAACCACCACAGGCTTGACCCGATGACAGTGACTGGCGCCTCACCTTGGTCTGGGGCCCCCGCTCACCTGCTCCACCATCCCGCTGCGGCCTGCCCACCATGTTCTGAGCTCTGCTGCCTGCTGTTGTCGCCTGCCATGTTCTGTGCGCACCCCCTGGTGGTCAGTGCATGTCATAGTGACTGGTTGTTTGGTTGTTCCATCGTTCAGCCTATTTGCATGTTAGGGTTTTATATATATAGATAATTCATTTAATTTTTAAAGCCAGAGGCTATTTTCCAGTGGCAGAGTCCTGGTCTGGTTACTTTGTTTCTAATATACAAAATGATAAAACTAAATTAGTGGATCATTGGACCTACCTTTGGAGAAATACCCTGAATTACAGCATGGTTTATTCATATAAAATGAAATACTTGTATTAAAAAAATAATAAAGAGAGATATCTGATATTCCCTCCACAGTTTTGTAATATTTTAGGCTTAATGTTAAGACTACAAAGCATGTGAAAAGTCTGGTTCCCAGACATGGTGATATATGCATGTGTCTCTTGTTTCTATTTGAATATTAAATGAACGACTGTTGGTCATTTTTAAGAAATTGGAACATGCAAGCATTTAGCAATTTCAATCCAATATTATGAATATTAAAGAACATTTGTGTTTTGATTAGAATTATTTTGCTGTGAATCTCTGTTATATCCTGGTATGTCATGGTGTTGATTGTGTTTCTTACATGGGAACTTGTTACTGTTCTTTGGCAGTTTTTAAAAATAAACTACTCTGAAACAAAACACAAACCAAAAAATCTAAAAGCTAAATTAGCTTTTATCAATGCATATCTAATTATGATTATTGTGATATGTGAGTCAATCAAAACAAGATTCCAAAATACATCTACACTGATAAATCAGAAATGTGAAAATCCTCCTTTATGTATTACCTGAAAATGTTTATATTTCTTGTGGTACATGGTGTTTATATTTTCTATTTAAATATTTTTATTATTTATTTTTATAATTTTAGGTTTGCCATCAGAAAGATAATGCTCTTGGAATTTAGGTGAGTTAAAAGTCTTTACTTTGATGAAGTTAAATATGACAGTATGATTTAACATTTAGATAAATTTTTTATACATTTCTGTGAGTGGTTAAGAAAATAATTCTTAAATTTTTGAAGATTTGTATTGTGATTTGCTTATTTTGGAATATGTATATGAAATCCTTTGTTTTGAAAGATGATGCTACATTGTCATTATAACTAGTGTTTTGAATTGTTTCTCAATAATTAAGATAGTGTGTGCTGAGCAATTTCTGAACTCTTACTCGGTTCAACTAGTCATCAGCCTAAGTAAATTGGAGTTCATTCTGTAGCCATTTTTTTCCCCTTCCAAGCTAAGTTGCTATTACCAAGGCAGCCTTGTTCTGACCTAGCCACTTATAAATATTTCACACTAAAGAGAATGTACAGTTTTTAGATCATGAAGGTAAACTAGGTTATATTTCAACCAGGTATGGCCTGTAGGCTGGAATAAAAGCCAGAGTTGTTGTTTATGATAGTAATATTTACCATTTATTGAATACTTGTCTTGTACTAGATAGGCACAGTGTTAAATATTTTACATACAGAGCTCTCATAGCGACCCTGCAGGTTCAGTATTATACTGCACACTTAGTGGAGGAAGAGCCTGAGATCAGAGAGATGAAGTGATTTGTGGAAGATAATGCAGCCAAGTAATTGGCAGAGTTGGGTTGCCAGAACTCATTTTCCTATTCTCTACGCTACCCTGAGGTTTAGTCTGCATCGGAGGTCAGAGTCTCTCTTTTAACAACTGTTATTACTTCTACAACGCTGATTTAACCCTCACAAACAAATGGCAGGAAGTAGGTGTTCTTACCAGTTTTACAGAGAGAAATTAAAGTTTATAGTTATGAATTAACTAGTAAGTTGACTACCTACTATAGCCTAAGAAATGTGTTGTTATTGAATACTTGATCTCATTTAAGTATTCAATGCTTAATTGGACCTGCCTTTGGAGAGATACCCTGTAACTACAGCATAGTTATTCATATAAAATGAAATACTTCTATTAAAAAAATAATAAAGAGAGATATCTGACATTCCCTCCACAATTTTATAATATTTTAGACTTAATGTTAAGACTAGCAATCATACTGAGATTACTAAATAAACCCAATAAGATCTTCCTTATTTTATAGAGGAAAATAGTGAGGCTAGGAATTGTACCCATCTGGCCCTTAGGTTAATAATGCCCTTTCCATCATATCATCTTTCAAGAAGACAGGAAAAAAATCAAGAAGATGCTGGTATACAATTAGGATAAAACCAGAATTCTATGGTCCTGACAAATATCAGATACCAAAGCATTGCAGGAACCGAAGGAGAAAGCAACAGAACAAATCACAGGCACCAATGACAGTGAACGATTTTTAATAACTGAAAAACTGGTTACTTTTCAGGGACTTTTATATAATTTCTATGTGACAATGCAAATTATGAACAGAGTAACTGCAGAGCAGCAAAGAAAGAGTGAAGATCTTAAAATCTTCTCAATAAAAAGATTACTCAAAGAGGAAGAAGGAAAATAGATTGAATATAAAATTCTCAATTGTAATGATAGAGAAGATAATAGAGTAAGATTAGTAAACAGGAAAAAACCTATCAATCTAGAAAGAATTCTATAACCAGATAAACTGTCATGAAGTAAAGACATTTCAGACACATTAACAGACTATTGCTAACAGAAATTCTAATGGACATAATTCAGAAATAAAGAATTTAAATTTGTAAGAAAGGAATGAAATGATTCTTCATGCATTTTATTTATGAAAGAGCACTTTAGTTTCTAACTTGAAGTCTTGACCATTATTTTGAGTAAAATATTCCTTATCCAGCTTTCTAGGTTCTCACAAATTAAGCAAGAAGGATTGCTAAAGATAGATTCTTGGAAATACTAATATGAGCAGATCTTTGAAGCATAGAAGTAATAGAAAAATTATAGTGCATAGCAGAATCTAAAACACTTAATTGTCTGTGTGTGTGCACACGTGCACACGTGCACATGCAGGTGTAAGTGATTAAAACGTTACGCATGTGGAATAATTTAAAGTAGGAACAACAAATCCTGCTTTTTAAAAATTAGTGCTTTAGAGCAGCGGTCGCCAACCGGTGGTCCGTGAGGTCCGAAAGGTTGGCGACTGCTGCTTTAGAGTACAGCCCAGTACAGTAATTGATGCTTATAACTACCCTGAATAAGAAATGACTAAGTTATGTTTTGGAAATCAGAAACATGTAATGTGATTAAGAATACTTCACCACGGTCTTAAAATAAGAATTTTGGCATCTTGAGGGGAAAATGCCATTATCTTGAAAACTGACTTATGTTGAATACCTCGTAAATTAAATATTACAAAGACTCTTGATTGTTAAGTATCTTTCTTAGGAAGTCACTTGGTTCTGATAGGAGTCAATGTTAATTCTCAATTACACTTCTCTCTGAAACTGCCCATCATATCATTTTGTTTTAAAACTGACATTTGTCAGATATTTTTATTTATTACTCTACAAAGAGACTTAGGTAAAGGCAGACCTAATGTTCTCGTGGTGATAATTACATGTCAGTAATCTTTGATGTCTTCCTATTTGAAATATAAGACTCTTACTCTCCAAAGCTGCATTTGCTATACATAAGTTTGTAGTAAGTAGCAGTGACCTAGATTACAAGTAAATTGGTGAATGTTTCTCAGATTACAAATAGAAATTCAGAATATTCTCAGAAAGTTGTAAATAATATGCTTTTTAGGTGAATGACATATTACAAATGTCAGTAACTAAGGAAATATCCTATGCCTTTTCACTCTTCACAGCCAGTACCTTGAAAATTACCTTTGGATGAATTATTCTCCGGAAGTGTCCAGCAAGGCCTATTTAATGTCCATCTGTTGTATGGTGAATGAGAAGTTCAGAGAAAATGTCCCTGCATGGGAGGTAACAGATTTAAGTTACTTCATACTGTGTTCACTTAAAGCCATTGCAAAGTAGCAGAACTTTTTACCAGTACTAAATAATATTTTCAGAACAGAATTTTACCCAGTAATAAACTAAATGTTGAGAGAAAGAATAGATATATTAAAAAATAATGCTAGATTTCATTTGGTTTCAATACTTCCTTCAAACTAATTTACTATTAATTAAAAAATTATGAATGTGGAATTATTTTTCTGCTTTGTGCTTAAAAAAAAGAATGACATGGATTATAAAGACTTTTACATCAGATAAAGTGGAGTTTATATTAATTAGTGCAGATAGATAATGCTCAGTGAGCTAATATTTTGCAGTGCCTTGTTTCACAACTGTAGTTTCACGTGTATAAAATAGTGTTTCCAAAGTCAAGACAGATGTTTATATTGTAATTTCAGTTTTCTCTTTGTCTCTGATTTGGGATTCATTTTATTGTTTTGAATCTTCTAATAGACTGACATTTTCTCTTTGTGCTTAATATAAATAGAGGCTTGGTCAGTAGAGGTTCAAAATCTAGGTTTCTTTTGGCCACCCTAAAATGACTTTCTTCCCTTTCAGTCATTCTTTTTTAAATGAAAAAAAGGAATGGATACTTGTCATCTCTTTTGAGGGTTCATCTCCAAAGTGAAAAGGTTTTAGACTCTTTAAAATAAAAGCATGGTTTCTTTTGTCAAATATTCAAGAAGTGACTACCATCTATGGCAGATTAGAGCCCAAAGCAAAATATGGGCCTTGTGTCTTATTGAGAGATCTTAGGGATTTCTTGAAGTTGCTTCAGACTACCTTAGGAAAGAAGAGGAAATCTTTTGAGTGAGAGAATGACCGGATCAGTTTGCATATTATAAAGACCACTTGGTGGTTTGAAATAGAGAAATGGCAATGCAGATTAAGAGGTTACACAGAGATTTAGAAAGTAGAATACATTGGACTTGATAATCACTGTAGCATTAGAGGAGGGTAATATTTTCAATAACCTTCCAGGCTTGGTCAACTGAATAGAAAAGATAATACCATTTACAAAATAGGTAAAAGAGGATTGAGGAATACTTCGGAGGGCACAAAATTGTTGAATTGAGTTTTGGATTTATCAAGTTTAAATTGCCTTTGGAATTAAGATATCACTACAGAGGAATGTAAGATTAGAACTAAAGTGAGAAATCTGGACAGAAGATGTGTATTTGGAATCATTAGCATTTGGTAGTGTGGCATTTGTGGGGAGGGGTGGTAGAAGAAGTATGAGGCTAGAACTCTAGGTAACCACTGCCGCATAAGGGAAAAAGGGAAGAGGAGCCTGCAGCACATTGAACATGAGTTGAGGGTGGGTAAGAGTCCTTTGGACTTGACAGTGTAGCAGTTTCAGGGGGCTGCTGTGGGTGGAAGTTGTTTTAGAGAAGTGAATGAAAACAACTAGTGTGGACCGTACATTTGGAGCACTTGTCTATGAAAGGAGAGAAATGTGGCAGAAACTGAATAGAGAGGTAGATCAAAGAGAGAATTGAATATTTTTACATTATTCATACGTTTTAAAAAAACATTATTTACATGTTAAGAGTAAAGAGGGAATATAAAAAAGGAGAGGGTGTCCTTGAGATTAATTAAAGTGGGAGCACTATAATTTTTGCTGAAGATGCTGTTTCTTTTCTTTAAATCAGAAGATTTAAACCACTTCAGATCCTACTGAAACAATAAAGCCTAAGTAGTTACAGGCATAATCCACCAAAGAAAAGATAAAGAAATTAAAGCCATTATTGTATTAGCCAAAGATTTCTGCAACTCTCAATAGTCCAGAAACCTATACTATTTGACTTGCTACCTACCACCTATATATATAAAACCCTAAGCATGGTTGACCGTTTGACTGGTCGCTATGATGTGCACTGACCACCAGGGGGCAGACGCTCAACGCAGGAGCTGCCCCCTGGTGATCAGTGTGCTCCCACAGCAGGAGTACTGCTCAGCTGACCAATGGGTGCCAGACCCCGGGTTCAGCGGCAGCAGGCGCAGGGGGCTGGGATGAGCCGGAGTGGCACAGCACCCTGTCGGGCTTGGGTTCCTCTCTGGCCAACTGCAGCTTCGTGCACTACTACATCTCTCAAAACTGGCAGTCCGACATTCTCCAAGCGGTCCCAGATTGTGAGAGTGCACGAATCCATGCACTGGGCCTCTAGTCCTATCTAATAAAAGAGAAACATGGTAATTAGTGTATGACCGCTACCCTTCCCATTGGCTAATCAGGGTGATATGCAAATTAACTGCCAGCCAAGATGGCGGCCGGAAGCCAGGCAGCTTGAAACTAACATGAGGCTTGCTTGCTTCAGTGACGGAGGACTCCAACGTTCCCCGCCTGCCGCTGCCGGCCTCTGAGCTGCAACTCTAAGCAACTATGTTACAAATATAGAATCTAAACAAAACCCCAGAAACCTGCTTTAGTCGCCAGGCTTCAGCCAGCAGGATCGCAACATTGTTTCAAATACAGAAGGTAAACAAAGGCCAGAAACCTGCTTTCAGCAGCGGAGGCCTAAGAGCTGGAGCCTCAGAGCTAAAGCTGGCCCAGAATAAAAAAAAGAAAAAAGGAGCAGTTGGGAGCTTCAGTCACCCGCCAGCCTGAAAACAGCCCTCAGCCCCTCACCCAGACTGGCCAGGCACCCCAGTGGGGACCCCCAGCCTGAAGGGTGTGTGACCAGCTGCAAACAGCCATCATCCCCTCATCCAGGCTGGCCAGGCACCCCAGTGGGGACCCCCACCCTGATCCAGGACACCCTTCAGGGCAAACCAGCCGGACCCCACCCGTGCACCAGGCCTCTATATAGTAAAAGTGTAATATGCCTCCCAGCACCGGGATCAGCGTGACAGGGGGCAGCACCCAAACCCCCTGATCGCCCTGCAGCTCTGTGTGTGACAGGGGGCGGGGCCACAACCTCCCTATCCGCCCTGCTCTGTTCGTGACAGGAGAAGGCGCCCCAACCCCCTGATCAGCCCTGCTCTGTGCCTGATAGGGGGGAGCTCCCCAACCCCCTGATTGCCCTGCGGCTCTGTGTGTGACAGGCTGCGGTGCCCCAACCCCCTGATCGGCCCTGCTCTGTGTGTGACAGGGTGTGGCACCCCCCCTCCCCCACAGGACCTGCTCTGTGTGTGACGGGGTAGAGCCATAACCTCCCCATCGGCCCTGCCCTGAGTGTGACAGGGGGCAGTGCCCCAACTCCCCTATCGGCCCTACTCCGTGAGTGACAGGGTGGAGCTCCCCAACCCCCTGATCGGCCCTGCTCTGTGCGTGACGGGGGAGCTCCCCAACTCAGATTGTGAGAGGCCATTTTTTATTCTGGGCCAGCTTTAGCTCTGCGTGACAGGGTACGGAGCCCAACCCCCCTGATGGACTCTGTTCTGTGAGTGACAGGGGGCAGTGCCCCACCCCCAATTGGCCCTGCTCTGTGCGTGACGGGGTGGTGCCGCAACCTCCCCATCCACCCTGCCTTGAGTGTGACAGGGGGTGGTGCCCCAACCCCCCAATCAGCCCTACCCTGAGCATGACTGAGGGTGGCATCGCAACCTCCCGATCCGCCCTGCTCTGTGCATGACAGGGGCGGCGCCCCAACTCCCCAATCAGCCCTGCTCTGAGCCTGACCAGGGGCTGCACCTAGGGATTGGGCCTGCCCTCTGCCACCCGGGAGCAGGCCTAAGCCAGCAGGTCGTTATCTCCCGAGGTGTCCCAGACTGCGAGAGGGCACAGGCCGGGCTGAGGGATCCCCCCCCCCCCCCCGAGTGCACAAATTTTTGTGCACCGGGCCTCTAGTTAATTATAAGTAAGCAAATAATCTTTTGGTAATTATTTGTTTTTTTAAGTAGACTTCTAAAAAGTCTACCACTGCTTGTTTAAGGAAGAAAAAGAGCTGAGCAAGCTATTTCAAAATGAATTTTTATTTTTCTCTTCTCAGACTTTCAAGAAGAAGCCAGACCACTTCCCATTCTTCTTCAAGTGCATCTTGAAAGCAGCATTGGCTGAAACTGATGGTGAATTTTCACTCCATGAACAGACAGTCTTACTGCTTTTTCTTGATCACTGCTTCAATAGTTTGGTAATTTGACTTTACTTTCGGGGAACTTTCAAGTTTTTTTGTTCTTTTAAGTTGACTGTAGATGATCTTACCTCTGTAGCAACTCTTCATTCACAGCACCGGGCAATGAGGATAATGCTAACAGCTTAATTATTTCAGCCACTTCTTAAACCATTTTATAAGATGTTTCCTTTTTCATAGATTTGGACTTGCTCTCTCTTTTTTCTATTAGACTCTAAGAAAAATGATAATGAGAACTGAAATTCTCCAAGGTAGAGCAGCAGAGAGTCTGGTTAATAGGACTTTTGAGTGATGAGATCTGTGCTATAGCTACAGACAGAAGCACCTTCGTTACTCTCAGTCATACTTCACCGCAGGCTGGCAGGTCAGCAGGAGGCTCATTTTGAGTTGACTGAGTAGGGGCACTTGTGGATGATCTTTGAAAATCTCTTGGGTTGTATATGGTACATTTCTAACCCTTCATAAGATTATCTTGTAAAAAATTAAATATTTACAATAATAAATATTTTATTTGTGCTTCCCTCCTGTGGTTATCTGAATGTATATGCCTATTTATTTAAAGATAAGTGCTTCTGAATTGATGTGCACTTAGACCCCTGCAGGAGAATGCATGGGGTTGTTTCCTGTCCTGGAGACTGAATGTTGGTAGAGGGATGGTTATTACCTGTTACCATGTACTATCTCACATGGATCTTGTAAAGGCATAAAAAATAGATTTATAATGCCCCCTTTTAATGTCATTTTCACATCTTTAACATTTATTAAACCGAACAAAGCAAATATAAATAGATGTGATTCCTTATCAAAAACAGGACAGAAATGAGATTTAATTAGTATTAGTTTGGTTCTAGGTCTAATTAAAGCCAGCTTATTGAAATGTTCTATATTTTTTGAATGTATGGTCAGTTCTCATGATCTGAGGTAGTTATGCTCTTTAGAGTTTCTGTGAACAGCGAATTAGCTAAACCTGAGCCATTGCTCCTCAGGGGAAATATAGGTTTAGGTTCAGCAAGCCTCTCTGGTCACATTTTCATCAACCAGTCACTACATAACCTTGTTTTATATGTTTTGTTTCTGTTTAAACACACCTTATGTAATATATATTGTCGACTCATTAACGTTGAATTCATTGCAAATGGCTCATGACTTACATCTGAACAAATCTGATATAACTCACTTTCTCTGTAAGGCATGTCACAGCCTTCTTGAGCCTAGGAACAATAGACAACACTTCAACCATGTGGTTGAGGGCCACTTTAAATAGCAAAACCACGCTAAAAAGGCGCAAAAATGTGAAGAAGTAGCACTAAATAGACCAGGAAAAGGGACACTTGTTTATAGAAGAGCTGAAACAAGAAGGCAGAGCTAGAAATATGCATGTTGGATAACTCACATCTTCACTGCTCTGTGTTGTTTGTGAATGACTGAAAGTGTCAGGATGTTGCATTTGGGGTTACAAATACATTTTTGCAAGTAGATGAATTCACAAATACAGATTGTGCAAATAATGAGGATTAACTGTACCTTTTAAAACAAAATATTGAACTTCTTAATATTACAGTGTCATTAATTTAAAAATATTGGTCGCATCCCCCCCCCCAGAATTTAAAAAGGTGGTATGTTGCATATATGAAGACTTAGGTTAAAATGCTCATGCGTTTATAAACTTGTTTAATTTATGCTTTAAACAGGAAGTAGACTTGATACGAAGTCAAGTACAGCAGCTTATCTCCCTCCCAATGTGGATGGGCTTACAGCCTGTAAGTATCTAAATTCGAAATTTAGTTGTATATATGTTATAAGTACAGCATGTGGTTTTAGACTATGTAGCTTTAATATGAGTATAAAATGGTAGCTAAAAATCCCTTTTCCTGCTTTAAAAAAATGTATCTAATTTACCATTCATTAATTTTTATCATAGGTTTAGTTTTTCAGTTTTAAAGTTCTTATGTATAAACCAATGTATATTTTACCTAATTTTAGTACTATAAGGTGATATAAGATAGTATCTATTGAGCTCATATAGAAGGGCCTTAATTTAGCAAAATACAGTTATTCTTTTTCTTTTTTAGTATTTTTATCGACTTCAGAGAGTAAGGGAGAGGGAGAGAGAGATAGAAACATCAGTGTTGTGAGAGACATCAATCGGCTGCCTCCTGCACGTCCCACATGGGATCGAACCCAAAACCTGGGCATGTGCCCTTACCGGGAATCAAACCGTGACCTCCTGGCTCAACTACTGAGCCACACCAGCCAGGCTATGGTTATCTTAATGTATGTCTTTGGATGAGACTCAATATCGAATTGAATTTTTATTTTCCTTAATTGGAATATATACATACAGCTATAGGAGAAGTTCTAGATCATGTTTAATATCAATGACTTTTTTTTTTTTTAAATCAGATCCTTATTAGAAATATATACTGATATCAAAGTCAAATTAACAGACCTTAGGGAGTAAAGTTAAAACTCAAATTTCAGTGTAATACTTTATTCAGGATTCCATTTCCTGCATGGTGTTTTTGCAAACACTCGGATATGCAAGCTCGTTCTAGGTACCAGTTAATGGGGATGAAAACAGACACATATAAATAATTAATAGTAAGTGAAAAACTGCTAAGTGCCATAAGAAAAAATATGGTGATGTGGATATTACCTTTTTACTTATAATATCTGTTTATTTATAATATCTGTTTTATGTTTATTGCTGCAGACTCATTTTTCAAACTTTTTTAATCATCTTGCTTGTAAATGTTAATGCTCCTATTTTTCGAACTGAAATTAATTTTAGAAATAAGGGAATTTAAATGATTATTGAGCTTAAAATCTTGACTAGAAAGGCATTTTCTTTTGTCTTAGTTTTTTCTATTAACAAGTGTTAGAAATGAACAGTTTTTAAAAATATACTTATTCGTTTCTTAGTTTTCAGGTTTTGTCATATTGCTTTCAGGTTTTATCCCATTGCTCTCTGTTATATACATACATTAGAAAACTAATAGTTGATCTAATCTTTATTCTTGAAAATTTTGAGGTTACTGGTGATTTAATATCTCATAATTCTTTCAGGCACGCTTGGAATTAGAATTAAAAAAGACACCTAAGCTAAGAAAATTCTGGAACTTGATTAAAAAGAACGATGAAAAGATGAATCCAGAAGCAAGAGAACAGTATGTTTCCAAAGCTTCATTCTTGTTGGTTTATTATGCTGGGTTGTGGGTCTTAGATGATGTTGACTGGTTTGCTATTTCCTTACATATTAGTGAACCAGATAAATGATTAAGAAGTGTTTTTACCACATTTTCCTTCTTTCCCTTCTCTCTGCCTGAGGGATAAGCACAGTAAAACCTTGATATAACGGACTAATTTGGGCGAAGGGGTGTCTGTTAAAGCTGAAAGTCCATTATATAATAAATTAGGTTTTCCGAATGCATATGTGAAAAAATTGACAAATTAGTTTACCTGTTTTTACTTATTTAGACACATTTGTATAATTAAAATTCATTATGTATGGAAAGCTTAATTTCACAGAAAATTTTTCTATATGTATTACTGCAATTTTAAATTTATACTGAATAGGTCTGGTAAATGTGTGCACTCACCCGTCGCTGCGAGAAACAAATGCACACGGCTGGGGCGTGGCTTTGTGCAAGTAGGAACACGTGCTGGCACGCATTACAACTGCTGCAGAAAGTCATGCACTTAACAACAGAACCAATCACCAAGCACAATGCAGTGTGATCACATTCTAATCATTTGCTGAACATCGTTTACAAGTGGTGACTCTTGGATTTAAATATGTAGACTATAGTTGTAAATATATAATATTTATTTATGTTGGCAAAATTACTACAGTCTTTTTTCCAACATATGGCCTATTCAGTAGAATTTGTTGAAAAGAACTGAATAAATAACAAAAAAAAATATAACCTGTTAATTTAATTATAAGCAAATCTTGGTTAAAAGCAATTTCAAATTAACAGGGTGTTAAATTTCACATATGACATACTGACTGGAAATGTTGTCTGTTAAATCCAAAGTCCGTTAAATTGAGGTCTGCAAAAATGAGGGTTTACTGTACACCAGTGGTCTTCTCCCTGCCTCTTATCCATAGTCTGTCTGTCCTGGATGGTTTGCAGTTTTCTCCACAGTCTTCAGGCCGTCAATCCAAGTTTTCTTTCTTTTTCTTACTCCCTCACTCTTAGCATTGGCATAGGACAGTGATGGCGAACCTTTTGAGCTCAGCGTGTCAGCATTTTGAAAAACCCTAACTTAACTCTGGTGCCGTGTCACATATAGAAATTTTTTGATATTTGCAACCATAGTAAAACAAAGACTTATATTTTTGATATTTATTTTATATATTTAAATGCCATTTAACAAAGAAAAATCAACCAAAAAAATGAGTTCGCGTGTCACCTCTGACATGCGTGTCATAGGTTCACCATCACTGGCATAGGAGATAAGCAGAGAACATAATGGAAAGTAATTCCTGCCCTTGTGGAGCTTACAGTCTAGTTGGGGAAGACAGCCATAAACAGATGAATTACTATATATAGTATATTAGATGGTGATACATGCTAAGGAGAAAAACAAATCAAGTATAAGAATTAAAGAAGCAGGTGAGGGTTGTGGGTTATTTTAATAGTAATTATTATCCATTGGATAAAAGTCTGGTAACAAGTATTCATCGACAAGAGTTCTGTTAGTAGGACACAGAGAAAGGATCTCCGCATACTCTGAAGAGTTTATTTCTCTATCTTTTTGAGGCTAACTGGTCTAATTGTGCTCTTGCCTTGTTTACTACATGATTGTCCTAGCAGTAATCCTTTTTCTTTCTCCACCTTTAATTGCTTTTTTTCATTCCTTTTGGACTAATTACATGATGTCTTTGTATCATTTGAGTACTTTTTTTTAAAAAAACCCTCTGTTTCTATTACCTCAATATGATTTACCCTTAAATCTCTCTGGCCCTGACTTCCACATTTTCCTATCTTTGTATAACTGTTTGCTGTATACTTCTGTTTGGATGCATTACCATGAACTCCAATTTGGCTTAAGCAAACAAAACTAATTGCTTTTTCCTCCCAAACTTACCTTTCTGCCCTGTTCCTCTGAATTCTTTCAGCCATTTGGGCGTGGAACCCTCTAATTCTACTAGCTATTTAAATTAGTAAGGAGTAGAAATTGTTTTTAAACTTACATTTAATTTTTAGACATTGTAATACTCTACTATATTTAATAGTAAAGCATATTAAAGAATAACATTGCTCATCTTATTTTAACTACATACCTTAAATAGATTTTTTATGTTAAGGACAGACTATAAATTAAATTTTGGAAAGTCCTTTCTTGTTCTGACCTTTGAGTCACAAGTGAAAGCTTTTACCTGAAGAAGAAAAAGGTGCTTTTTTCGTTGCTTATTAGGCCAGGGATGAGGCTCTTCATGTATTGCTGTCTTTACATACAGAGAGGAAGCTTTGTGTTCAGTTTATGGTCCTAATTTCAGAGAGAGATGGAACATTTGAACAGCATAAGAAAGACTTGTTCAGTATCACTTACTTTTGAAATAATTGCTTTTCAAAATGATTGGTCGTTCTGAATGTGATTTTAGAGCCTATCAAGAAAGAAGATTTCTTTCACAGCTCATCCAGAAGTTTATCTCCGTGCTGAAGTCAGTCCCACTTTCCGGTAACTGTCTTCTTTTACTTGGCTTATTGGTGAAGTTATTTAGATGCCCATATAGGATTTACTAATCTTTACTCTAAAAACTGCTCTTAGAGTGATTTTATTTTATTCTTTTGTTAATCCTCACCCGAGGATATTTTTCCATTGATTTTTCTAATGAGAGTGGAAGGGATAGGAAGAGAGAAAGAGAGAGAGCATCAGTTGGTTGCCTCCCCATGAGCTCTGACCCCATGAGGACTGGGGATCAAGCTTGCAACTGAGGTACATGCCCTTGACTGGAATTGAACCCAGGACCCTTCAGTCTGCAGGCCGACACTCTATTAAGCCAAACTGGGTAGGGTAGAATGATTTTAAATGAAAATGATGAAGTGTATGTCCTCCCCTTTTCAAGTATATTACCAGTCAGTGTTGTGATTGCTATGAAAAAATCACGTATATTAAAGGCATCAGCATGGTTATTGAAATGTTCATTTATTTAGCAAATTTTTTTTAGCTTGCTTACAAGACCCTGGTCCTGAACAAGGAGCTAGGACAAAGTGGTAAACAAGTTAGTCACAGACCCTATCCACATGGTATTTACAGTATGGTGCTGAATAGTGTTTTTAAGTGACATCAAACACTGTTTGGGGAGAAAGAGGATTTTCTTTGAGGTATGAGGTACAAGACAAAATAGGAAGGATTTCCCTCCATTGTGGTCCCCTCTTATTGATGAAACATGTAAGTATATACTATGTGGAGTATACACTTTAAAATATATAATGATCATTGTCCTGGCCGGGTGGCTCAGCTGATTAGAGCGTCATCCCATATGCCAAAAGGTTGCAGGTTCAATTCCTGGTCACAGCACATGCCTAGGTTGCAGGTTTGATCCCCGGCCAGGGTGCATACAAGAAGCAGCTGATGGATGTTTCTCACATCGATGTTTCTGTCTCTCTCTCCCTCCCTCTCAAAAAAATCAATAAGCATATCCTTGGATAAGGATTTTAAAAAATGTTTACAATATATCATGATTATATTGTATATAGATGTGTGTGTGTGTGTGTGTGTGTGTGTGTGTGAGAGAGAGAGAGAGAGAGAGAGAGAGAGAGAGAGAGAGAGAGATATGCTTGCAGGCCAGTGAGAGAGAGAGAGAGAGAGAGAGAGAGAGAGAGAGAGAGAGAGAGATATGCTTGCAGGCCAGTTACATTTTGAGAGAGAGAGAGAGAGAGAGAGAGAGAGAGAGAGAGAGAGAGAGAGAGATGCTTACATGCCAAGCAGGCCAGTTACATTTTGCTGGGTTTATAAGATCTTTATAAACGTTTAGTGAATGCAAATAGAATATTCTTTACTTAATAAAGGTGGATATATGCTATGCATGATATGTCATTGGTTAATAATATTCTATTTCCTAACTGGAATGCAATATAAGAACAGCTCTATAGATATATCATAGTGCTATTTTTGCATTGGAGATTGTAGCTTTGTTTAAACTGAAAATACAACAGAATTACTTATAAATTCTGACCCTCCAAATAATATTTTACAACTGAAAATCATACCTATAATTCAGCGAGGAATAGTACTAATGCTGTAAACAGTTGATATTACTATCAGTATCAGTATTAAAGAAGAAATTGTCATGCTTATAATTTGAGTCACTTAATATTAGTAAATTCAAATCTTTCAGTTAAGCTGCTTACAATTACAAAATGACTTAGATTTGGTTTCCTTGCAGCAATTAGTAGATAATGAGTGCTTAGAGTTACTAATATCTGTAATAATTAGCTCATAAAAATTTTTGTTTCTAGCTATGGAATGTTTATCTGTGGTCATTTAGAAAGGTTTAATAATCAGGTACCAACAACATAGGGCCTGCAGTAAGTTTAACCGTTAAACCACTCACTGTTGACATTGCTATATACCAGTATTGCCAGAGAACAAAATTTCTTAGGTTGATCTTGAGCTTCAGTCACAATTTACTAACTTGCTGCAAAGGAACAAACAGGATGTTGAAAACAGTGTGAGTTGGATCAGAGATGGTTTAAAGATGGATTATATAGTTAGGAAACAGAAACTACTTTTAAAAAGAATAAGAATTGTAGTTTCATTTTACAGGGTCATTAAAAACAACATGTCCTTATCAGTTGTTGCAAAGGAACTCTGTGTAAGATGAGCTAAGATGCCAGAACTGCTGTCAGAAGGAAAGAAAAAACCATAATGCATGTAAGAAGCAAGTGACAGGATATATTGATGCCTGAAATTGAAATAACAAGGTGTCAGCTCTAAACAATATGCCCAATAGGGCCAACTAATTTAAAAATACGCAGCTTTACCCGCCAGGGCTCAGAAGCTGAGTGCCAGGCATCATCCCATTCAAACTTTAAATAAGCCATTGCCAGTAATTTTCTCAAGGAATAAATAAAAATACAGAGTACAGAGTTTGCTCACATTTTCAATATTAGGCAAAAATATTTTCCTATGTCAGTAACAAGAACAAAAGATAGCAGCAGAGAACTGGTTTGAATGGATTTAATTTAAGTTTCTCCTTTAAATTCTTTAGTTTGCACAGCTGTATGACCTAGACTATGTTACAGAAAACCTGGATTCCACTTCTAAGCAGCCATTACTTTGTTCTACATTTTATCAAGTCAGTTTCTCTTGTCCTCTGTTTCTCACCTAGAAAGTGGAGAGCTGACATAGATGCTCTGTAAGGTCTTGTCCAGCTATAAAATTCTATGGTTATGTAATTTTAGGGTCTGGATTATGGACATGGAAAAGTTCCAGTTAACATTTCCATATATTAGTCACAAACGTATTCACATTTCTTTTGTCATATAATGCCTTCTATTTTCCTGTATACTACACATAAATCCTATATAATAAAAGCCTAATATGCTAAGTGTCCTGTCATCTGGTCAGACGTTCAATCAAAGTATAATATGCTAATGATTTGCTAAGGCCGCTCAACCGCTTGCTATGATGTGCACTGACCACCAGGGGGCAGACAGTTGACCAGTCATTATGACGTGCACTAACCACCAAGGGGAAGACGTTCCAACCAGTAGGTGAGCTTGCTGCTGGGGTCCAGCGGTTCGGGACTGAGCGAGACAGGCAGACACGCCCTGGAGCCCTCCCGCTGTCCTCCCTGGCTGGCCAACCTCCCGCGTCCTTCCCTGGCCCTGATTGTGCACTGGTGGGGTTCCTCGGCCTGGCCTGCACCCTCTTGCAAGCTGGGACCCCTTGGCAGATGTCTGGAGAGCTGGTTTTGGCCTGATCCTGCTGTCAAGGCTGATAGACCCCACTGGTGCAACAAATTCACACACCAGGCCTCTAGTTTAATAATAAATGGTTAATATGCAAATTGACCAAATGGCGGAACGACCAGTTGCTATGACGTGCACTGACCATCGGGGGGCAGATGCTCAATGCAGGAGCTGCCCCCTGGTGGTCATTGTGCTTCCACAGGGGGAGTGCTGCTCAGTAAGAAGCCGGGCTCACCTCTGGCAAGCGCAGTGGCAGGAGCCTCCCCCGCCTTTGCGGCAGCACTAAGGATGTCTGACTGCCTGGCTTAGGCCCACTCCCTGCAGGGAGCAAGCCGTCAGTCAGACATCCCCTGAGGGCTCCCAGACTGCGAGAGGGCGCAGGCCGGGCTGAGGGACGCGCCCCCTTCCCCCCATTACATGAATTTCGTGCACCGGGCCTCTATTAAATTTAATAAATGGATTAGTATAAGCATTTGTAGGGTACCTTCTACAGGTCTAGTGCTGTGTTAGTTACTGCTGGGAGTCCTTAGACTGAGCAGCAATAGAGACCCTGAAATTATCTCCCTTTTAATTGAAACAATCTTGCCAGGATGGTTTTAGCTAGTAAAATGGTAGACCATTTTCTGGCATTCGGAAAAACCTTGTACTCTGAAAATATGCATGTCACAAGACTAATTATTTACAACAAAAATGTGTTTTTTACAGTAGTGCATTATGCTCATGGATAGTATAAAATAAGTGATTTAAAAACATTTTATTGCTCTGTGTCATTGACATGTTAATGTCAAAAGAAATACATGTACAGTGGAAAAAAGTCCTAAAAATTATCCCTTTAATTGGTTTGGTGTGTATCTTTCCCACCCATTTTCTATGTATTCTATAGTATATTTGTATGCATACATGTGCACATATATGCATGTGTTTATGCACATGAAAGGAGTTCTAGAAAATTAGCATGTGAAGACAACAAGGAAAGTGGGGCGAGACTTATATAAAACTGCCTTTCTAGTTTTTATATATCAGGTTTTTTCAAAATCTAATCATTCACAAATTTTTAAAAATTAACACTTTAAAATTTTTTTGCAAATCTTATTTTTATAATGTGTTTCTGATCCAAGCTAGGTTTTTCGTTTTCTTATATTTGTAGAGCTAAACATAAGGGTGGGGCCAGCCTTCTTTTGAAATCTATGTGAGGTCCTTACTCTGATCATAGTCCAATCCTGATGAATAAGAGACAAGTGGCCTTGTTTAAATCGCTGCCAATTTTAGGATTTAGTAACACAGAATAACCTAAGCAAGAAAATTCTAACATGCTTTCTTCATTATATCTAGAACCTGTCACTATGGACAAAGTTCATTACTGTGAAAGATTCATTGAACTTATGATTGATCTAGAGGTAAGAAGTGTGCAGTGACTTTTCTATCGTGTAACAATCATTAAGGCGGCTAAGATTATGCATATGACACTATATGTGAAATATTTTTTATCACCTCAAACTGGCCTTAGTTTAATGTGCCTATTTCAGAGTGTCTCAGAGAAGAAAGTCAAAGTAGTTGACCCTTGAAGTTTTCAGATGGCTGCTGCTTGTAGAAAAAACATTATTCAATATAGTTGTTAACTATGAGCTCAGCAATGGCAGTTTATTTTCTGTCACATTTTAATACCTCTTCACAGAGTTCGCAATAGTGGCTGAAATCATGGGTTTGTGGCCATCTCTTTAATAATCTCACTTTTAAAAATTTGCCTAATATTGTTGATGAAGAATGATACAGCTGCTATTGTCAATTTTTCTCATTAAGATTCTTAGAAAAGAAAATTTCATACTATTAGGTTAAGGATTTTGATGAAAAACTCAGATACAGAGTTGGTGTCCTTCAGATTGAATTTATTTCCTTTCCATCTTTAGTGAAGCGGATTGAAAGAAAATCCTTTCTGTCTGCTCCTTATCTGGAAAGGTGGGGTGGTTTCTTGGCATGAGGATCAGAGTATTAAACTAACAGTCATTCATGAGATCTTCATTCACTTTCTAGCTCTGCCTTTAACTAGTTTATAATCTCTGGGGACCTCAATAACTTCACCATAAAATGGGGGTGTTTGATTAGATTAGTGGTTTTCACACTGGCAGTTCCGCAGCATTGCCTTGCTGACTGTCAGAGGGGGTGTGGGGCGTGCGAGCCATAAAAGAAGTCTCCACTCAGGGTTCCTCACTCCCTGTTTTCTCAAAGCAGCTTCATTTTTAAACCTATACACAGTACATATTGGGATTTCATATAGGATTTTATATGAAAAACAAACAAACTCAAAAATCTGTATTTTTTGAGAAATACTAACACTGAGTTTATTTACAACATGGACCTTGCGTTGTGCATGGTGTCTTTGGGTGACTGGAGGGGACTTTGGATGTGATTAACACTTCCAAGTTAAATATCAATAATTTCACCTTCAGCTACAGAAAACCTGCAGACTTACTGCCGTGGTGTTTATTTTTTCTAGGCCCTACTCCCCACAAGGCGCTGGTTTAATACCATCCTGGACGACTCCCACCTTTTGGTTCACTGCTACCTTTCCAACCTTGTTCATAGGGAAGAGGATGGCCATCTTTTTTCCCAGGTGAGCATTGATGTATCTGAACATACTTACTCTTCTTATTTCTGAATTGACCTTTTTCTGCCATGAAACTGGGAGTACCAGAGCATCACACAAAGCAATTTTGTCTGCACAGCAAAAGAAACCATCAACAAAACAACGAGAAAACCCACTGTGTGGGAAAACATATTTGCCAATGTCATATCCGATAAGGGCCTAATCTCCAAAATTTATAGGGAACTCATACAACTTAACAAAAGGAAGATAAACAATCCAATCAAAAAATGGGCAAAGGACCTAAATAGACACCTTTCAAAAGAGGACATTCAGAAAGCCAAGAGACATATGAAAACATGCTCAAAGTCACTAATCATCCGAGAGATGCAAATCAAAACAACAATGAGGTACCATCTCACACCTGTCAGACTGGCTATCATCAACAAATCAACAAACGACAAGTGCTGGAGAGGATGTGGAGAAAAAGGAACACTTGTGCACTGCTGGTGGGAATGCAGACTGGTGCAGCCACTATGGAAGACAGTATGGAGTTTCCTCAAAAAACTACAAATGGAACTCCCATTTGACCCTGTGATCCCACTTCTAAGAATATATCCCAAGAAACCAGAAACACCAATCAGAAAGGATATATGCACCCCCATGTTCATAGCAGCACAATTCACCATAGCTAAGATCTGGAAACAGCCTAAGTGCCCATCAGTAGATGAATGGATTAGAAAACTGTGGTACATCTACACGATGGAATACTATGCTGCTCTAAAAAGGAAGGAACTCTTACCATTTGCAACGTCATGGATGGAACTGGAGAGCATTATGCTAAGTGAAATAAGCCAGTCAATGAAGGAAAAATACCACATGATCTCACTCATTCATGGATAATAGAGACCATTATAAACTTTTGAACAATAATAGATACAGAGGCAGAGCTGCCTCAAACAGATTGTCAAACTGCAGCAGGAAGGCCGGGGAGGGTTGCGGGGCAGGAGGTAGGGGGGTAAGAGATCAACTAAAGGACTTGTATGCATGCATAGAAGCATAACCAGTGGACATAAGACATTGGGGGATAGGGGAGGCTAGGGGACTGTCTAGGGCGGGGGGATAAAATGGACACATATGTAATACCCTTTGTAATACTTTAAGCAATAAAAAAAAAAAAAAACCAATTTTGCTTTACATTGAATTGAATAATGAAGATTTCTTATTAGTCATTTCTTAAGTAAAATCAAGTCCTAATGTACAAAATGAATGCATTCCTGTATAGGTGGCCTCTAGTACTGACATAACTTTTTGCTAATCACATGTGATTTTATTATTATTTTACTAAATTATGTGTGATGTGGTCCCACATAACCACTGTGGAATATAACAGATGATGAGCATTCATTTCAAGTAAACTATGCCCTAACACTATGGCCCTCCTTCCATGAGATGATGCTGCCAGGCAGTTGAGAGCATGGATGTGTATACGCTTTGTTTGTTAACTTGGATAAGAAGATGAAAGTGTTAGCATTTTGCGTTTCCTGTAATGTCATCCAGAAGAAAAGTCTTCTAACAAACTTCTGACACTTGTCTTTTGATGAGGTCATAGTTAGAGATACAATTTTTATGTGTTTACATATTATAAGACTTCTTTTATATTATGTCTGTGGGCATTCCTTTTTCTTTCTCATTCTCTTATTAAATCCCAGTGATTTAATTCATATATTAAAATCCTACTATCCGCTATGCCATAGGTTAGAATTAAGAATAATAAAGATTTGGGGCAAAGGCAGCCTAATGAACTGTGCTGATGCTGCTGCTGCAGGGGAAGCAGGCCTCGCTTAGCAGCAGGAACTGAGCCAAAGCACAGCCTGATGGCCATGGAGTCTGAGGAGAGGAGTAGATCAGTTAGCCTTCCCCACCTTGCTGTTTTCCCTCATGGAGGAGATTCTCCTATCATGAATTCCAAAACCCTCATTCAGAAAATTCTCAGTGGCCAAAGTAGAAGACCTCAGGAGTTTCCTCTAGTGGTGTAGTTCTATAAATTGGCAGTCATGTAGATTGATTTCCCCCTATTGAAATGATTGGCTTTGATTAGATCCATGGTTGGCAAACTGCGGCTCGCGAGCCACATGCGGCTCTTTGGCCCCTTGAGTGTGGCTCTTCCTAAGCCTTAGGAGTATCCTAATTAAGTTAATAACAATGTACCTACCTATATAGTTTAAGTTTAAAAAATTTGGCTCTTAAAAGAAATTTCAGTCGTTGTACTGTTGATATTTGGCTCCGTTGACTAATGAGTTTGCCGACCACTGGATTAGATCATCAGTGTCTCTTATTATTGGGGTTGGAGCCTAAGTTCTTCTCTGTATAAGTAAACCGTGTATATGAAATAGACTTAATTTATTCACATACGTACCTATTCTCACATAAATAAAACACGCTTGGGTATGTTCTGAAATGTTTGTTGTACTGTTTACATTATAAAATTTTTCAGCACCTCTGAGAAGGTAAATGGACTTATTAGTTTTAATAAACAGTGTCTGTTGATGCTTTCTTGCTCTTATGTTCACACAGTTTGTTAATTTAAATATATCCTTTCAGCTTTTGGACATGCTTAAATTCTATACTGGTTTCGAGATTAATGACCAGACTGGAAATGCTCTGACAGAGAACGAGATGACTACCATTCACTATGATAGAATCACTTCTCTACAGGTAATTCAAATGCATGATAGCCTTTGCTTCTGCTCCATAACGTCAGGCCATGAGTAATTTGTGATTTTCATAGTACAAATAGAATAGGTATTAATTTAATACTGTTTTCATTTTAAACTTTGAGTTCATGAAAAAAAATGTCTTGCTTTCATAGGCCTCATCCTGATACTCAGAAATAATAGTTACTGGGCCAATTTAATGCATTTAAATATCAGTTGTATTTTATGAAAGAGATATTTCAACATATGACAAAGTAGTATGAACATTTTGTACATTTTTTTTTAACTTGAATTTTTTTTTATTTTTAATTTTTAAGCCTTACACAAGGACATGTTTTTACTGATTGGAGAGAGAGAGAGAGATTCATTGGTTGCCTCCCACAGTTGCCCCTACCAGGAATTGAACCCTCAACCTGGGTATGTGCCCTGACAGGGAATGAATCCCACCACCTTTTGGTGTACAGGATGACGCTCTAACCAACTGAGCAACACTGGCCAAGGCAACATTTTGTACATTTTAAAGATAAACACAGGTAATGAAATTTAGCAGTATAGCTCAGATGTAAAAAAAAAAAAATACCTTTGTGTCCTACTAATGCTCTCTTGCTCTTGAGCTCCATTTTCTCTGGTGGCAGAAAAATTTTTTTTTAAATATATTCTGATTTTTTACAGAGAGGAAGGGAGAGAGAGAGTTAGAAACATCAATGAGAGAGAAACATCGATCAGCTGCCTCCTGCACACCCTCTACTGGGGATGTGCCCGCAACCAAGGTACATGCCCTTGACCGGAATCGAACCTGGGACCCTTCAGTCCACAGGCTGACGCTCTGTCCACTGAGCCAAACCAGTTAGGGCAGAAAGAAACTTTTGTTTGTCAGTTTAAAGTAATTCAGTTCTTTCTGTTCTAAAAAGTCATTTTTGGGATAAAGACTCAAACTTAAGTTCAACTGTCTTTCATAATCAATTCCACTGTCTCTCACAGTGTCTCTGCTCTCCCTCTTCTTTCCCAGTCCGCACTGGGGTGCATGGAGACACTAGGATAGCCTCATTGTTTGGAAGAGGAGTGATGGGCACACTGTCTCCATTCAGACTTGCTTTCCTCGGAGTGTTATTGTTTTTGTCCTTGTGCCTCTGCCCTTGAAGTGACCCTGGCTGGTATGGCTTGTGGTCTGTGTTCCTGGCACAGGCGGGGCATGATGATTGCTCTCAGAGAGCTTGGCTGTCTCCCTGCTGACGAGGCCCAGCTTTGTTCTTGATGGTGCTAGAACTCTCCTGAGAGGTGACTCCCATTCATTTCCCAGCTTAGCTCACTCTTCAGGTTTGGATGGCAGGGTCATTTGCCATTGCCTGTATTAATCTCATGGCAAGCTCATCCATAACTTTAGCAACCTTCTGCATGATCCTCTAGGGGGTACGTGAAAAATTCTGGGTCTTCTATGTACCACATGGGCATTAAGGAAGACGGGATGTTATTTCTTTCTCCTATCAAATCAGCATAATGCCACTATTTCTGTTTTCTTCGAGCTTACCCCATGTTGGTTGGGGTGGTAGGCCCTCTGTTTCCAGGGTTCTAATGTAAAGCAGGGTACAAGCTCACTATACTTTTGGCCTCAAGCTATCTCTTCAGTGGGGGTTTTCCTTAAAAATTAAAACTTCCTTTTAGTTTTGTTAGAGCCATTTCTCGATAATAGTGTTTTGTTTTTCTTCCCTCATGTCAATGAAGCTGGCTTCCGTATATATTCAGAGGACAAGTTTAGAAATAAAAAACTGAACATTGACTCTTTGTTTTTGCATTTCTGCTAGAACTTTTCTAGTTTTCCCCCAGTTTATTGACTGCTTCTAGCTAAATAAGGCAGAGGTCACATATGAGAAGCTTTGAAAGAGAAGTGCATAAATATATTTTTAAATGTTTTTACTATAGAATATATAAATTGTAGATTGTATTAATATGTGGACATTAATTATTGATATTTTTTTGTTTGCTTTTCTTTTCTAGAGAGCTGCTTTTGCACATTTCCCTGAACTCTATGATTTTGCCCTCTCCAATGTGGCGGAAGTAGATACTCGGGGATCCTTGGTCAAGTTATTTGGACCTCTTAGGTAAGGTAACATGAAAGGAAAACAGAATTTTCATGTTTTCTTTTATAGTGCTTTAGGTAATGTTACTTGCTGCCCTATTTATTGACAACCAGAACTAGCTAGTGCTTCTCTAGCATGTGGTATCTTTGAGTGACCTATATATAATTATCCATCCTTTTCTGTTCTTTGTAAAATTTATGTTTTTCATAACATACAGTTTCCTAGATTTTAATTTTTTCTTAGAATATAACATAAACCTGGTATCCCATCAGTCATAAACAACATACAACAGAAACCAAAAATGTTCATCATACACTAGTCCCCTCTTATCCACTGTTTCGCTTTTTATGGATAAAAACAGAAACACTCAATGGAAAATTTCAGAAATAAATCATCAGTTTTAAATTGCATACTGCCCTGCTTTGTCCTGCCTGGAACGTGAATCATCCCTTTGTCCAGTGATCTTTGCTGTATACCTACTAGTCACTTAGTTGCCATCTTGATAGCCAGATTAACTTTTTTAGTGTTGAAGTGCTTGTATTTCATTATTTTAATTTATGCCCCAAAATCCCAAAATGCAAGAGTAGTGATGCCAACAATTTGAATATGCCAAAGAGAAGCTATAAATTACTTCCTTGGTTTAATAAGAAAGAAAGTGTATGTTAAGGTTGCTAAGGTCTTTGAACCTTGAAATTGTGAATCTTGAAACTAAAGAAGGAAAAAGAAATTCATGCTAGTTTTGCTGTCTCACTACAGACTAAAAATTATGGCCACAGTGCATGATAAATGCTTAGTTAAGATGGAAAAAGCCTTAAGGTTGTGGGTAGGGGACACAAACAAAACGTTTTCCAATTGCTGTGCCAGAAAGCATTGAGCCTATATGAAGACGTCAGCCAGGGATCCCCTGAAATGAGTGGCACCAGGGCATTTACTGCAAGGAAGGGATGGCCAGACAGATTCAAGAATAGGCTTGGACTGATATAAAAATTCCTGGAGAGGCTGCATTTGCCGATGAAGAAGCTGCTGCCATGTTTCTGGTAGAGTTGAAGAAGTTGATTAAGGACAAAGGTGTGTGTATGTATGTATGTATATACTAGAGGCCCAATGGCTCGGCCCTCGCAGCCCTGGCTTCATCCAGGTTGTCCGGAAGGTTGTCTGGATGGTTCACATTTTTTATTTTTGCCATTATTCAAGTCTGAATAGCCATCATTTGTCAGTTCTTTCAAATAAGCATCGTATACAAAATGTGGACCTCCCATTCTATCATAGAATTTTTTAAAAAACGGATACTCAGGGGTCCAGGTTTATAACTGCTTCATTGGGGACATTCTTATAACTGGGGTTTTGTGGTTTTGTTAAAACTGCGTATGCATGCAGAATGCTATAACTACTTATAGTACCAGTTGGTGCCACTGCCTTGATCTGTGCCAGCAGCTTTGACCGCCATTGCTTTGCACTGTCATTGTATATGTAAAGACGGTGAAAAAATATTGTTTGAGTATGCATATAAAAAAGTGTAGTCATTGCAGACTTCCTGAAAGGACCTTCTCAGGGACCACAACAGGTTTTCAGAAAACACTTTGAGAACTCTGTATTAGGGGCTTTCATTGCTGATATTTTATATTTGCTACTCATGTCACAGGACTATATTTTCTAGGTAAAACTTTTTAAACGATCTATAAAATTACATATTTCAGAAGTGAAGTAAGTTAAAATATTCTGATTTGAATCTTCTCTATTCTGCAGTTCAAATACACTCCACCAGGTGGCATCATACCTCTGCTTGTTACCAACTCTTCCTAAAACTGAAGACACAACTTTTGATAAAGAATTTCTTCTAGAATTGCTGGTAAATATATGTTAATATTCTTCAAACTTTGCACGTGGTTCTCCCTACCTGTTTGAATGACTTAAAAATGTAGATTGGTACATATTTTTTCCGGACTAAAGATTACATACATAATTATGTTATCATTTGGTTTTATCTGATTTCTTTTCTCATCTCTTGCATTTTTTCAAGTTTTTTACCTCTTAAAACTGCTTTATGGAATGCATTTGTTCCATGCAAACATGTATGAGCAACTCCTATATCAGGCACGGGAGTCATGCACTGGGGATCCATAGGTCGCTGACACCATTCCTGCCTGTAAGGGGTCACAGTTACACACTCTTATTTAATATACCATATGTAGGACCTTGAATATGAAGCCCTACCTTTATCACTAGAAAATTCAGGAATGTTTAGAAATAAAGTTATCACTAACTTAGTGGTTTAAGAATTCTAAGGATTTCTTAATCATTTTGGGAAGTGACGGCTTTAACTCTTAAACTAATTCTTTTTTTAATAAACTTTTATTTGTTCATGCAGTTTTAGGTTCATAGAAAAATTGAGGGGAAGGGACAGACCTTATTTTTAATTTCAGTAAAATATTTAATAAAATGGATGAGTATGTACCATACTCCCACTATGAAAATTTAAGTTGTTTGCAGTGTTTACTGTCACAAATAATGATGCAATCCTGATACATGCCTCTTTGTGCCCATATATGGACATTTAGGAGAGGTACCAAGAAGTGAAGTTATTTAACTGAATCGTGCTGCTTATTTAAAAGATAAAAGATGCAGCCATATTATCCTCCAAAAGTTATATGTTCCCACCAACAGTGTATTAAAGTATGTCTCTTTAGGCTCTTATCAGTATTGAGTATTACAAGTCATCCCAATTTTTGCCAGTCTCACAGGGAAAAAAAATAATAGCTTGTCTTAATTTTTTTGTTTCCTAACTGCCAAAAGGTTGAGGTTGTGGGTTTTTTTTCATTTGTTTTAGATTTTATTTTTATACTTATACATACATGCACTGTGATGTATATATACATTTTTTACACACATGGAACCATAATGGGCACATGGTTTTGTGACTTATATTCCAAGCTAATACTTTTAATGTAGGGTACAAAATATAGTCCCTTACTGGAGACAGAAAGATGATATATGCTAGTTTTTGGGGTAGTAACAGTAAACTTTGTAGCAGGTGTTTTTAAGCCTGGTGACAGGTGTGTAAGTGCCATTTGGAGAGAAATCCTTGGGAAGGGTTTTAACTTAAATTCATGTATGGGAAATACTCTTTTTTAAAATTTAAAATTTCATTATATTTTTTTTTATACCCATCAAAAATACTTTTTATTGATATATTACTTGTATGAAATGTGTGTCCTGGGTCACCATCTTTGCTTTCTTTTTTATAAATCGCTTTTCATTTTCTCTGACTACAAGTGCTTTCTGGAAATTCCTTGTTGTGTTTCCTGACAATTTAAAATCTTCTCCTGTAAGTCAGGGTTGGAAACGAGGATTTTTCCAGGAATCTTTGTATTGGAAAATAGTTCTGAGTATAGAGTTGATTCTATGCCTTTTAGTGTTTTATAGCTAAGATTTCACCCTTAAAATTTAAATAGTTATTCCAAAAGAAAACAATTTTTCAAATTTATAGTGCTCTAGCATTATCTTTCATTTATCCTTCTACTGAAGGATTTCCTTAGGCTTTGGATTCTTCTTACTAGTATATCCAAATTATGATTAAAAAGTTGAAATATGCATATTATTTGGATGATATCACACTGTCATCTTCCCTAAAATAATACTATTTCTACTGAAGAGATGTGACACATTTTCAAACATATCATCTTAGCATATGTTAATTGGGCAACAAACTTAATTCAGTATTTGAGATAAATCACAATGGAAGGGCACATAGAGTTCATTAAGTCCACCTATCTCATGTTATAAATTAGACTGAGACCAGCTTATTACTAAACTTTCCCAGATTGTTTAGCAAGTCAGTATAAGAATGAAAACTATTGCCTAGGACAGTAGTCGACAAACACATTAGTCAACAGAGCCAAATATCAAGAGTACAACGATTGAAATTTCTTTTGAGAGCCAAATTTTTTAAACTTAAACTATATAGGTAGGTACATTGTTATTAACTTAATTAGGGTACTCCTAAGCTGGCCTTTGCTAAAAACGTCCTCAATCTGATTGAGGTACATTCGCTGGGGTCGACCCCTTCCAACTCTCCCATCCACACTCGTCTTGTATACTTATTTCATCTATCTCAGTGGTCGGCAAACTGCGGCTCGTGAGCCACATGCGGCTCTTTGGCCCCTTGAGTGTGGCTCTTCCACAAAATACCACGTGCAGGTATGCACATACAGTGCGATTAAAACTTCGTGGCCCATGCACAGAAGTCGGTATTTTGTGGAAGAGCCACCCTCAAGGAGCCAAAGAGCTGCATGTGGCTCGCGAGCCGCAGTTTGCCGACCACTGGCCTAGGATTTGGGGCTTCCATTTTTTTTCTTACATAAACCAGTGCTGAGTGCTATGGTTTCTAAAATCTTGGCATGTGGCAGGCACTTTGAAGCTATTTTATAGTAGTCCATTCATTTTCATAAGAAACCTGAGAGGTGACTGACATTTTATCTTTTTCAGTGAAAAGGAAACTAAGATCAGGGAGGTTGAGGTACCTTGCCTGGCTTTTACATAGCTCATAAGTAGAGGTACTGGGAGTTGAACTCACATCTGTCTGATTCCAAAGACCATCACGATTGGTACTTCCTGCATCTTTGACTTCTTGGGGGGGGAGGTGATTGAAAAGGGAAATGAAATATCTTGTTAAGTGCTACAGTAACTGCAAGATATGAGACTTTTCACTCCATGCTTTGGGTGAATTTTTCCATAAATTATTTTGATTAAAAAAAGATGCTTCTAACTTTCTGCCTGAACCTGTTCTTTTAGGTATCTCGTCATGAACGTCGAATTTCTCAGATTCAGCAGTTGAACCAGATGCCTTTGTATCCAACTGAGAAAATCATATGGGATGAAAATATTGTCCCAACTGAGTACTATTCAGGGGAAGGTATGATAAAGAATTACAGAATCCAGGTGTAGCATGAAACTTAGTTTAGAATTCATATGTAAATGAAAATACCCCTACGTAATATTACATTAGGATAATTTTATGGTACCCTCAAGGTCAACTTTAGAAACTAGAAACTATTTAGTATTTTGAATACTTTGCTTTAAGGATTTAAATTTTAACCATAATGTCACCAAATATTTGGTAGTGCTTTTTTAGAGGCTCTTTGAATTCCTTATAGAGCCAGGTAATGACCACCATAAAAACACATTGTCCTTTGTTAATAATTAACCTTAGTTTTGATTCAAAATGGTACCATCTGGTTTGTTCACTTATCTATTTTAACAGATCGTTTCTAAATGCTTTTGCTCATCTAAGGATGAGGATTCACCACAATTGAGTATATGCCAAAGTGCATTCTCACACATTTTGAAAGCATATTTCAAAAATTTGAGAAAAACTTCTGAACAACAGAATTAGAAGTAATGTGGCTATTTTAAAGACATGGCCAGTGTAGCTATTGGTACATTTATTTAAAAGAAAAACTTATTTCAGAGTCATATCCTGAGATATGACTCAGGTAAACCCAGTGTGCTAAAACTGCTAGATTTCAGAATAGGCAATCTTCATATCTCTTAATGTCTGACAGTGATTAATGCATTATTTCCTCATTTTTCTTATTTGTTCATACTAAAAGCATTAATGACCATATATGTATGATGTCTAACACATTGACTAGTCGGTCCCTAAAGGGCAAATAACACTTAAGAATATTTTGTCTTTTTAATAAAAAGTTTATGTGTCCTTAAAAATGTAAACAGTCTTATAGCTAGCTTTTGGTACTAGTCAATGATGCTAGTCTGAGTTTAAGACATATTTTGATTAGTAAAGTATTACTTTTCTTCCATTCCCATGGTTAATGAATTTAAATAGAAAGGAATACTTTTCAGAATTTAAGTTTTTATACATTTCATAGACTGAGATTAGTTGCCAAATGGTTGGACTTCAGTACTGTTTTCAGAGACGTGGCTACGTCTTGCTGTTATTCACTGACCATGGATGGGGCTGTGCTGTGGAGCCCAATACCTGGTGCTATGAACTAAGCAAGACCCAAGCTCTGACTGCACGATCAGCGAGCTTCTCCAAGCTTCTAAGGAGAGAAAATAAGTATAAAATTGGGGCAGAAATAAAAAATACAGTGTGAGAATTGTAAAGAAAATCTTTGTAAAACTTCTTATTATCAAATAAACACTAAATGCAGAACATTACTAATTATCATAAGGGAAGCACCATGAAACCCTTATAGCTACCTCGTCAGTTATTCCAGAACCCTTCCTTTCTAGTCACAGCTTCCTCAACTTGAATGTAACCATTTATTTCTTGGCTTTTATAACCATCATTATCTTGCATTTTTAAAATAGTTTTATCACTCAGTTGTTTATCCCTAGACACTAAAGCCAGTCCTGCACATTTAAAAAAATGTCTTTTACTTTACAGGTATCCCCTATATACCTTCCTTTTCTTTCTATTGAGGAACCTGCATATAGAAACATGTATAGTTTCCTATAGTCTGGATTTTTCTAAGTGACTGTGAGCATGTCCCCTGCTTTTTATTTTTCTTGCAAATTGGCAACTAGATGCAGAGGCTCAATCAGGCTGAGGTTCTCTCTCTTTGGCAAGATTCTTGGTGTTAGTGTGTTTATTTTCATCGGGAGGCACATAATGTCTGATTGTCTTTTTGTCATGTTAGTAGCCATTGCTGCTTAATAGCTAGATTTGTTAATTCAGTGATCATTGTAAAATGGTGACATTTTAATTGTCTTTTCTTTTTAATAAAAGTATGTTGTTGAAGAAGATGCTTTCTCTCAGCCTCTGACCTGAAAGCAATTGAATTACATTTTAAGTCAGAGTTTACTAACATAAACACTATGAAATTTTTCTATATCAATGTTTCTTGCTTTTAAGTGCGTTATTGCTTTGGTAAGGATACGTAGGGATGATGAAAATATGATTTGCCAGTAAAATATGTTTTAGGTTCTTTTTTAAAAAAAAACTTTACATATTGTTGCTGAGTGCTTGGTCATTTATTATCCATGGGACGTACTGTTAAGTGAGGATAATGGAAAGAATATTGTTTATTAATACAGTCAGAGAAGGGAAGTACCTTGGGGAATAACATACAATCAAGGCCTTACCCTTAAAGTATAGCAAGAAGGCAAAGGTTCAGAAGAGCACAGGGGTGTTCATTGGAGATAGATTTATACAATGTGATATACTCATTCAGTTTTCTTGGTAATTTTGTTTGGGATTCATTTTATGGTAGCATTATTTCAAGATTTGCCAAGTAAATTAGGTGGTAAAGGGAGAATTTTTAAACTACTCAAGACTGTATTCAAGCATCTCCAGATACTTGGTAGAAGCGCTATTCGGATATGATTCACTGATGTGCAGATTACATGTATTAATGAAATTCATCTTTT
The DNA here is from genome assembly GCF_014108235.1 of Myotis myotis. NCBI lineage: Eukaryota > Metazoa > Chordata > Mammalia > Chiroptera > Vespertilionidae > Myotis > Myotis myotis. Next base: position 153,906,246 of record NW_023416313.1, on the reverse strand, counting down.
TTTAAATATATGTTTATTGATTTTAGAGAGGGAGATAGAAACATCAATGATGCGAGAGAATCATTGATCAGCTACCTCCTGCACATCCCTTACTAGGGATCGAGCCTGCAACCCAGGCATGTGCCCTTGACTGGAATCGAATCTGGGACCCTTCCGACCACAGGCTGACACTCTATCCCAGTGATGGCGAACCTTTTGAGCTTGGTGTGTCAGCATTTTGAAAAACCCTAACTTAACTCTGGTGCCGTGTCACATATAGAAATTTTTTGATATTTGCAACCATAGTAAAACAAAGATTTATATTTTTGATATTTATTTTATATATTTAAATGCCATTTAACAAAGAAAAATCAACCAAAAAAATGAGTTCGTGTGTCACCTCTGACACGCGTGTCATAGGTTCGCCATCACTGCTCTATCCACTGACCCAAACCAGCTAGGGTTGAAATTCATCTTTTATTTTCAATTCTTAACATATAGCATTTATTAACTTGGTTTCACTTATGTGTGGTAGTAGAAATAAGACCTTATTAAATATGCTATATTTTAGATATAAAATTAGATTCTTACCAAATTTGTTATGCCTTTTTTATAGAGAGAGCAGATGTCTGATTAAAAAAAAATTCAATTATGGTTGTTATTTTCCTTTTCAGGTTGTCTTGCTCTTCCCAAGCTAAATTTGCAGTTTTTGACTCTTCACGATTACCTCCTAAGGAACTTTAATCTCTTCCGCTTAGAATCAACTTATGAAATTAGGCAGGACATTGAGGACAGTGTCAGCAGAATGAAGCCTTGGTAAGTAAATTGGTTCCACTTGCAATGCAGTGATGCAAACAGTGACTGACACACTTCTGTCAGAAAGCTCATGATGTGTTCAGAAATAATATACCTGGCACAAAGGTGCTCTCCAAAACAGGAGATACTCTTTTTTAAAAAATACATTTTTATTGATTTTTTTACAGAGAGGAAGGGAGAGGGATAGAGAGTTAGAAACATCAATGAGAGAGAAACATTGATCAGCTGCCTCCTGCACACCTCCTACTGGGGATGTGCCCGCAACCAAGATACATGCCCTTGACCGGAATCAAACCCAGGACCCTTCAGTCCGCAGGCCGACGCTTTATCCATTGAGCCAAACTGGTTAGGGCAGGAGAGACTCTTTGAGAAAAACTTGAATGTGAATGTATATCAAAAGTGCTAAAATATAAAACCTGGGTATTTGGGATGGGACGGGGGATAAGGGAAGAGCAGTCATTATCCTTGGGGTGGTGGCGGCAGGGAAAGAGAAATGTCAAGAGGAGTAGGTAGAGCACTAGTAAAAGAGGAAAGAGTGTGGGCTGGCAGCAGGCCTGTGCAAGGGCAGGATAGTTTAGTCCTGTCACCGCTAGTGTCAGTCGACCTGTTGAGGGAACCTGTCAGGAGGTGAGGGCGTGGCCGAACGTCGCACAGAGTGGAACATGGGGAGTCTTCCCTGGGCCTCCATCCATTGATTGCCTGGAAGAGACTAAGTCATCAGCGTTTACTCTTAGGGCCAGTGAGTCGGTCTTGTTGTTTGAGAAACTCTCTTGCTTGAGCTCAGCCTCCCACCTGCCAGCTCAGTCCTTCAGCTAGGAAGAGACTTTCATTCCGCTTCCAGGCGGCTCTGCTGTATCCCTGCGAAGGTTCGTTTTCCTTTTAGACTTGACTGACTTCAGGTAAATGCCCTCGGTCACTATTCCATTCTGAGTATAACATTGATGGAGATGAATTACATATCACAAGTGACTATAAACAAGTAAAATAACTCTCTAAAATGAATTTTTGTTACATTATAGTTACACCACGCATACTTATACAATTATACTGTATTCTATATGAAAAGCTTAACATATTTTGAGTGTGAACTGATTTCAGGTATCTTCTAGACTTCTCCCCTTACTAATTACAGAGAACTGCATGGACACTGTGATTATGATCTATTTTTTCCCCTTCATATTTTATTTCACACACAATTCTATTTTTTATTAGTTATTATGTGAATAGTTATTCTGGGTGAGACTATAAAACACAACATAAAGTATTTTTGTCTTAATAATCAGTTGAGTCAGGAGGCAGGCTAGCACTGTGAAGTTTGTATACCCACTGGCTGATGATCCCTGCCCACAGCTTTGCTGAAATTGCTGCCCATTGTTTGAGCCCCGGGAGTGCTTGATCAGAAAGCTTCCTTAGAATTTATGGTTACCTTGCATTTACATGCACAGATTCTGGACCTAATTTTGGCCATTTTGCCAAGTAGGAACTTGATAACTAGCAGTTTATCAAATACAGCTCACTCATATTTTATTTAAATGCCAAATAAAGCAATAACACTTATAATTCTTATTTATTAATAAAGGAACTTTTTTAAAAGTTGCATTTTCTGCTAGGGAAAAGAAAATGTCACTTTTTATAATTATCTTGTGATAATAAATTTTTCTAAATTTTCATTCCTAATTGCCCATGATTGAAAACTTAAAAACAGTGAGATCTAAAAAGGAGCATGTTCCGTGTATCCTGAAGGTAGAAAAGTAGCCACACCACTTTTCCCCATCACGTAATTCTAGTGATCATGTTTTCAGACTGATGAAACCACCGCTCAGGATAAGAAAGGATGTGTTTATGAGAGGCCGAAACCTGCACTTTTTAATGCTTCGTGTTGCAGGTAGATTTTATAAGGGGGGAGGAATTAGGGAAAATTAATGAGTGCTTGCTTAGAGATGGGAATAAGAATTGACTGCAACTGGATGAGAGGAATATTTTTTAATATGATGGAAATGTTCTAAAATTGGATTTGGGGGGATGGATGCACAGCTCTATCTATAATAATAAAAGCATAATATTCTAATTAAACCTGGCAGCCAAACAGCCTTCCAGACGAAGCCGTGGGGGCTGAGGCAGAGACAGTTAGGGGCGATCAGGCAGGCAGACGAGCAGTTAGGGGTGATCAGGCAGGCAGGCAAGTGGTTAGGGGCGATCAGGCAGACAGAGTGATTAGGGGCGATCAGACAGGCAGGCGAGTGGTTAGGGGCAATCAGGCAGGCAGGCAGAAGCGATTAGGAGCCAGCGGTCCCAGATTGCGAGAGGGATGTCTGACTGCCGGTTTAGGCCCAATTGGGATCTGGCCTAAACCGGCAGTCAGACATCCCCAAAGGGGTCCTGGATTGTGAGAGGGTGCAGGCTGGGCTGAAGGACCCCCGTGGCCTATCTTCCCTGTGCATAATTTTCGTGCACTGGGGGCCTCTAGTAAATTAATAAAATTACTGAATTGTACATTTACAGTGAATGAATTTAATGCTACTAAACTGTACTATCGTAAAGTTGAAAAAATGGGGACAGTGATAGAAAGTTATTACAAAGGGTTTAGGCACAAGGTGTAGTGCCTTTTTGTCCCAGTATGAACCAAGTCATTAGATTGGAAAATTTTTATTTTTAATTAGTTTTACTCTTTGATGTCATGAAGTTTTACAATTTTTGTTATGATACAAAGCCTTTACTTAGGATCTAGTTTCTTTGTAATCATGGCTTTTTGGCAATACTTTTAAATTTTGGAGTATTGCTGCAGTTTTTATATTACAGATTTCCCAAATATACTATTTAATGTAAAAATTAAAGCACTACTTAGACTAATATAAGAAGAAAGAATGAGTGTTTGGATGTTAGTGGCTCTAGCTATTACAGCTAGCTTGATTATTTGTCCCCCCAGTCCATGGTAGCATCTTTTAAATGATTTAACTATTATACCCTAAAGAAGTCATTTGCATAGATATTATTATTTGTTTGCTTGTTTTTAATTTTTTAAATCCTAACTTGTTCTGTAATGTTTTTGAAACAGCTTATAAAAATGCTTAGGGTACATAAGGTAAAATTAAATAGCTGAGACTATTTTATGAAGAAGAAAAAAGGATAAGAATATAAATAAAACTAAATGTGCTGGACTGTCTCATTCTTTGACAAAATAGTTCAACTATTATGTACATAAAGTTACCTTCTTACCTGGGGGGGTGTGGGGATGTTCCTCTATATTCTGAACCATGTTTGCCTCTTTCATCCTACCTTGTATACTCCGGATATATTGAGACTTATTTTTTTTTTAAGTGTAGAAATAAGAATTACTTATGTTAGGGCTTAAACACTAGCTAAACATGTATTCTTACTGGTTTTACTTGTCCAAAAGTTATATTTTGTTTGAGTAATCATGCACTTCTTTGCTTTTCAGGCAGTCTGAATATGGCGGTGTAGTGTTTGGTGGCTGGGCGCGAATGGCTCAACCCATTGTGGCTTTCACTGTGGTTGAGGTTGCCAAACCCAACATAGGTGAAAACTGGCCAACCCGAGTTCGTGCAGATGTCACCATCAATCTCAATGTCAGAGATCACATCAAAGATGAATGGGAAGGTAATCTTGCATTTCAAAAAGTGGTTACCTTTTACCTTTTTAGTTTATTATTCTAGAGGCCCAGTGCACGAAATTGGTGCACTGCGGGGGTGTCCCTCAGCCTGACTTGTGCCCTCTCACAGTCCGGGAGCCCTGTCATCAATCGCCCCAAAGAGGTAGGCCCTGCCCACCTGACTGGGGCTCCACAATGGATCGCCCCCGCAGAGGGAGGCCCCACCCACCCACCACAGTGCCACCGCAGGGTAGCCTGGGCCTCTCTTTGGGGCAATTGATCACGCCCCACAGAGGGAGGCCCTGCCCATCTGCCATAGCCCACTGGTCAGTGGCCTGGGCCTCCCTCTTTGGGGCAATTGTGGAGTCCCCCATTTGATCAATCGCCCTGCCAGCCAATGGCCTGGGCCTCCCTTGCAGGGTGATCATGCAATAGATTGTGCCTTGCAGAGGGAGGCCCGGCCCACCCACTGTAGCCCCCTGGTCAGTGGCCTGGACCTCCCTCTTTGGGACAATTGTGCAATTGATTCCGTCCTGCAGATGGAGGCCCCACCCACCTGCTGCAGCCCACTGGTCGGTGGCCTGGGCCTCCTCTTTGGGACGATTGTGGAGCCCCCTGATTGATCAATTGCCCTGCTGGCCAGTAACCTGGGTCTCCCTCTGTAAGGCGAACATGGGGCGATGGCTGAGCCCCCGACCAATTGCATCACACCCACCTTGGCTGGCCTGGCGCCAGTGGATGTCATAGTGTGGTGGTCCAGATGGTTGTTCTGCTGTTCAGCCGTTAGGTCGATTTGCATATTATGCTTTTATTATTATAGACTTTCACTTAGAGAATTAGCAAAGCACTTTTATTAAATGTTACCCTTCTAAACTCATGAAGTTTAATCCTTAAAATTTGATTTAAAGAATGGCAGTTGTCTTTGTAATTATCATTAGTAAAAAATACCAAGAATCATATTAGAATGATTAAATACCTTAATACTTTAATAAAAGCATACAATAGTATTCATATCAAAGTGTTTTTAAAATTGCAGTTAGCAGAGCTGAAAGTATTTTAAATCTTAAATTTAGTAAGGTAATGTTTATGAATTTGTAAGATCAACATAAAAAGTAAAAATACTAGTGTTCACTAAAGAAAGGGGGAACACAGGCAGAGCAAGAAAATAGATATTTTAAAAGATAAAAAGTGAAGAGAATAGGGATGCATACCATTTATGGAAAATAAAGATACAAAATCAAAACTAGACAAACTCAAAAGGAATTTTAGGGGGATCTACAAAACAATTCAGAAAGAAATAATAATAGTTTATATTCATCAAAGGGGAGAAGTCAGATAATTAGTCAGTGAAATTCTATGTACTCAACAGTAAATAAATAAGAATTCAGAGATATTAAATGAGTTATTTTTTTATTTTTTGCCAGGCAAGATTTGAGGGATGGGAGTTCCACAGTCAATTTTATTTAGGGATAAATATGTTGAGAGTTACTACGTAAGATAGGATTAAAACAGTGCTAACATCTGTGCCTGAAATGTCGCATGAGCTGAGTTTTAATTGGCACTTCTCTTTTTCTCCCAGCTGTCTGTGAGAGCCCTTGCTGCCTTGTTGTTAGACATAGTAGCTGGTACATTTTATCTCCTTTCACCTTCTTGGCATGCCAGAAGGAAAGGGATAGTCTCTTAATGGTTTACTTTTCAAAAACCATTGCTGTCGACATAGCTGTTTATAACCACAGGGACTGTATGATATATTTATCACATTAATTCTGAAGGAATCCAGCAAAGAAGCTGACCAACTGTTTGACAAATGGCCACTGTAGTGGGTATCATTTGTGACAGATTTTGCAACTTCAGTTTCCTTCAAAAGAGTTGTAATCTGATGCCTTACACATCTAGAATAATGTGTACCTTTATCATTTCTAAATATTGAGGAAGACGTTAAGTTGTTGGAGATGGCCTTCTATTTATTGCCCTTTAGAGTTAAGGAGGTATTAAAATAAGCACTGTTTTATGATAGGTAGTAAACTGCCATAACTTATTGGCTACTCCTCAATGTAATATTGGAAATAAACTTAAAAACAAAGATCCTTTACAGAAACTTACAGATGACAGATGGCAAGTCTGCATTGTGGTATTAAGGGGAAAAAATAATGTTTTATCCAATCCCCTTTCCTCCATTACTTTGCAGACTGCTATCAGGACATCAGTCATTTTTTGAGGGGGTGAAGGAGAGCTCTTCTTTTCTTTTAAACATAGGCCTCTGGTAGAATAAGAAATAGAATGGGTGAATTTTGATGGGTAGGATAGAGAACAATCGGGTATTATGAGGGGAGCCACTCATATTTTAAGGAATGGTGGAGAGAAGAGTGTTTTCTGGGAGGCCAGAGCCAAAATTCACACCCAGTATTGATCACAAAGAGTAACCTAGTAGAAAATTGAGGCAAAAATATTAGAGAGAGGTTCTAGTAATGAATATTATCCCTGTGAAAACAGAATAGTTTTGAAGAATTTAAGGTAAATACTATAAAACATTCTTCTTGTTCCTGTAAGAATGTGTGAATTTCAGGCCCTTCTCCATCCCTCATTTAAAATTAAGGAAACAAAATTAAGGAAATTGAAATGCCGGATTCTGCTCAAAAGGCACATTCACAGATGGAATGAATGCAGATGGTTGAAAGGAGAGAGGTAGTTGAGCTCATTGTAATATAGGTATTTTTGATGTAGATCTGTAATGTCCCACAGTAAAATTATCTGCCTTAGGAGGGAATGGGCACTCATCCTTCCTTGATACCAAAAAGCGACATTGGTAGAGACAAAATTACCTCTCAGGCCACTTCTTTGTCTCAAAGACTTGGACCTTTTAATGAGTTGTGCAGATCAGAAGTCACAAATCACAGAACAGTTCCTTTAGTTCTCATTGCTTCTCCTGCTAATTTGCAGAGAATTTGTTGAGAAATAAAGTCATTATTATGAATTAAGAGTTATTATTTCTAATACACTTGAATCCCACTCTATATTGAAACAAACCAGAATGGTCCCAGCACTGTTAGACATATACATTGCTAGTTTGATTTAATTGTGTATCTTGTTACCAAGGTTATGAGCAAACAGACTGCTTAAATTTTCATTTATGTCATATACCGGCTAACAAAATCAAATCAGAAAAGAAATAAAGATTAAGTGGGATGATATTATGTGCTGTGTGATCTAATTTTATGTCTCTTGTCTTCCATTGCCTAGTTTTAATAGAGTAGGGAAACCAAGTGAATTATAATTTGGTCAGATAACTGAAAAGCCATGGACTTTGGCACAAGTCTCCTATTTCTTGACATTCACTTACAAAAATCTTCCGTATTTGCCAATTGAAACTATATATATTCAGCTATCTTTTCAAGATGGTGTCTGTAAACAATGCTATTGTGCCTTGATGAATTGCTTTTGAGTTGACCCTTTTTGGCGAAATACACTTAGACTGTGGTTGGAATGACTGATGTTATGAACCTGCTAAATATGACAGATGGATTATATGCTAACCATATTTCTGGTTACTTATTAAGAATGTTAAGAGTAAGAATGAAGGTAAACATTCAGTTTTGGAGCTGTAGCCAGACGTGGAGGGCTTATTTAGTAATATCTTCATGGTAAAAAGGTTCAGATTTTAATATATGGGAACTTTCATTTAATTACTACTATCAAACATTGAGTATTAGAGGTTATAGAAAAGCCCATAATTGTATTACAGTACAAATATAATTTTTGACCACCTCTCATATTTTAAATGTATTTTTATATTTCTATTCTAAAGATAAGAGCTTAAGAAATTGCTAACAAAAGACTAAAAACAATGACATTCTGATAAGTGAAAATGTCTTAATGTTTTACCAGGCCTTCGTAAGCATGATGTATGCTTTTTAATTACGGTGCGTCCCACGAAACCATATGGTACCAAGTTTGACCGGAGGAGACCTTTTATTGAGCAGGTTGGCCTGGTTTATGTCCGAGGCTGTGAAATCCAGGGCATGCTGGATGATAAAGGACGTGTCATCGAAGACGGTATGGTGATCTATGCTTTTGAAAGAGTGTGTGTACATAATGATAGATTCCTTTTCCTTTTTTTCCTTTTTGTGTATTAGGTGATACTCTTTCTAGTAGTTTTATATACTAAATTGACACAGGATTATCTATAAAGTATGGGTAGAGTACCTACCACCCAGTTTTAGAAATAAATAATATGGTTTCTAAACTGTTTAGATACTGGAAAGGACAGGATCTTTTGAAATCATCTTTATATAAAACTTCCTTTTACATTAATTTACAATATTGCTTTTTATAAAACCTCTTATAGTTAGTTGTTCAATGATATATTTGTCTAATTTCTTCTTCTTAAGTTTTACTGATTTGATTCATTATAGGAGTGGTTCGTAATTGGGAATAGCACTACCCTGCAATTTGAAATGTGTGGTAGTATTTATGTTGTCAGATGACTAGTGTAGGAGTAGGGGTTGGTGAGTTATTAGTATTTTCTGGTTGGGGACCAGGGATGCTAAGCATGTAAACAGAACTATCATGTAGAAGGAACTGTCCTGCCTGGGATGCCAGCATTACCCCATTTAGAAATGTTGCCTTACAAGGCTAGTCAGCTCTTTGAGTTCTTATCTTATCACTGATTGTTTTTTTGAAATTCTTACATTGTTCTGACTTTTTTGGTAATACTTACTATTAAATTATAACTGCATCCATGCCCGGTGCTTATTTTATAATTTAGTTATTAAACTTCTCATAGAACTTCAATTCGCTTTTATTACCTGTGATTTCAAGATTGCACCATTGCTAAAGTGCTGATACTTAGGTCGCTTCTCTCACTAGAATAAAAGAAAAATAAAAATAGAAGGGAATGGAGGATAGTTGGAATAAACGTAAGGCCATATGATGGGACCAGAGTTGGAGGTCTAAGACAGAAAGAAAAAGCCTCTGAGCTTTCAGCCATTAGAATATGAAACTTCCTTTCATACTAGTGATATTATATATGGAATATGGAAGGAAGAAAAGAGTGTTCACCAGGCACTTACTCTATGTAAGGCAGTAGTAGGAGCTGAGCTCTGAGTGGCTGACAAAAGTCAAGTTCTTTGACGTCCAAGGCTCCGATCTTAGTTGAGGTCATATTCAAATAATTGCAATTCCTGGCATTGCCTCATAAACATTACATGGCTACTCTGGGAAGAAATAGTAATAAGTTTGAGAAAGGAGAAACTATTTTCAGCTTTTTGAAATTTGAAATGGATGAGTAGAAAGCATTCTACTTGGGGAGATGGCTGGAGTAAAGTCTGGACAGTTTACTCATTTCTAGAAAAGGAATACTGCTAACTTATTTTTATATTTGGAAAGTAGATATTTAATAGTATATATTTCATTGAACAAACTTTTTCAAAATGTTTAGGACCCGAACCCAGACCCAATCTTAGAGGAGAGTCAAGGACATTTAGAGTGTTTTTGGATCCAAACCAGTATCAACAAGATATGACCAATACCATACAAAATGGAGCAGAAGATGTGTATGAAACTTTCAATATAATAATGAGAAGAAAACCAAAAGAAAATAACTTTAAGGTAATTTGGGGGCTTTAAAACCAAAAATGCTGCATAATCTGAAAAACTTTAAGACAAATAATAGATAGTAGGTTTAAATGATTTGTTAAGAAAATTATCATCACTGCTTTTTTTATTCTTAGATTAAATATAGAAACTTAAGGAAATTTATTTGCTAAATCTCTTTTGTCTTTTGATCAATTTAGAAACTTAAAATATTAATTAATTCATGTGTTATTTTAAAGGTCAGCCTCCTTCCTTGCTTTTTGTATATTACATTCAGTTTGTGCCTCAGTATGAGGTGAAGAAAACTGCTTGTTTATTTGTTTACTGGGACTTCTTTCATGAATCAAAAGTAACACCTATGGAATCTTAGGGCTTTGAATTACTCTATGATATAATGTACTTATACTTTACTTGTTAGTGGAAAAAGATTTGGGGACTAGAGAGTTTTATTTTCATAATAACTTTGTGTGTAGAAGAGTTTTAGTAAAGGAAGGTTTTAAAAATTATTCTTTGAAACTATATTATAAAACTTAAACATTAAGCGGTTCTGCATTTGGTGATACCAGCTTTTGCACAAGTGCCTTTACTTTCTCCACCAAGCACAGTGCTTCTTATACATTATCACTTGATTATTTTTTTTACTAGTTGTTATTAAAAAAGAAAGCCTCACCTACAAAGGAATTTATTCCCCATCTTACCCTGTTGTTGAAGACAAAATAATGGAAATACCTTTCATTTCTTTGGTCTCACACTCCACCTGCAGTTCATCAATCAGTCGGATTGACTTACCCCCTCCACCGATGCCATGTCCAGGACACCTCATCTCTCACATCCCTGCTTCCATTTGTGACTGCTATTCCCCTTAGACCAGCGGTTGCCAACCTTTCAGACCTCACGGACCACCAGTGGTCCACGGACCACCATTTGGCCACTGCCGCTCCAAAGGTTTCCTTAAAGTTTAAGGCTTAGACCACCCTCCACCTAGCGGCTGAATGCTGGTTATACCTGGTACCCCCGTTCAGTGTTTCATGGTTTTTTATCACAGTAGAAAGTTGTCCTCATAGTCAGAGAGGCCCCTTCCCTCTGTTTTCTGGCTTCCTCTCCAACGTCTTTTTCTAACACTTTTCCTTTATTCACTCCATGCCAATCACACTGACCTTTTGCTGTTCTTTAGTAATCCAAGCCTTTGCACAGTGTTTCCTGTACCTGGGCAGTCATCCCCAGGCATTTGCATGGCTTGTTCTCTGACTTTATATGGGCAACTCTGTTTAAATGTCACCTCTTAAGAGAAACCCTCTCTGGCAACTTTATCTAAAGTAACCTCTCCCTTTCTCATCATTCTTTATCCAATTATGTTTATTTTCCCCTACTGCCTTTATTATACCTGATAATTATATGCTATTTAACTGACCTTAGAATGACTTTATATTGTTATTTCTCTGACATTAGAATGCAGGTTTATGAGGGCAGGTCTCTGTTTTGTCTGTATCTGTTTTGGTTCTCTCAATAATGATTGGATTTCAGTCAGTTTACTAAAATGAAAGTTTCTTATATTTATTCCTTTGATTTTTTTTTTTTAATGCCTACTGTGTCTGGTATTATGCTAAGTTACATAGAGCTAATAGAGATGACTGAGGCACTGTTTATACCTTTGGGGAGCTTAGACTACTACTAAGTGAAGTTAGAAATATAAACAGATAGCTACCGTGAAAGCTTAGAAGGTGCCAAAAGTCATAACGAGGGTACAGGTAGAAGTGTCCTGGAAGTTCAAAGAGGCATTCAGGTTCTGATCCAAGAGAAAGGAGGGATGATTAACTTGCCTATGTTTGGGGAAAATGCTCTTTTGGCATCTTTGGTATTTTATTTTATACCTGGGCAGCATCCCTCGTTTATTTCCTTTACTCTTTTCCTGTTTGTACAGCCTGTCCTAATCTGGATACTTCTTGCCTGAATAGTTGCACAAAACAGCCTCCTTTGTCTCTACCCCTGTTCTCCTCTTAGTCTGTCACCTGTCACCTGTTCTTCATATCCTTCCACTGGTCATTTCACTCTGCTTTTCAAAACATTTCTGTGACTATGTTAATGATGACATAAATCAAAGCTTTTTCACAAATCCTTTACTTGAGCTAAATTGAAATGCCACTTTTCCTCCTTGAAACCTTTTCTAATGTCAGAAGTCTCCCCTCCATCCATCTCTCACCTACCTCAAATTGTGCTCCCAGTATATTTTGTAGTATTTTTTACTCTTTGCCACATTCTGATGCTTTGTATCATTGTTAATGACATATTTTATCTCCCTACTAGAATCATAATTACTTTAGAGACTACTCAATCTTATTCATCAAGTGAACATACTCATTTATCTGTCCATTCATCCCATCCTTAAACTCTTCTACATCCTTGCTCTCATGGAATTATATTCTAGTGGTGCTGACCAATGGTAAATACGTAACCAAGAACATGAATAGCAGAATATCAATTAGGATAAGTGCAAGAAAATAAAACAAAGCAATGTGGTAAAAACGTGATTTATATGCACTAGCCTGCTATTTTGTTATCCTGTTGGGTTGTATAGCATTTATAATGTAAGAATGGCTGGTTTAGTTATTTTAATCTTTGACATTAATACCCTAGCCTTTTGATTTACATATGTGGAACAGATCACTTTTTTGAAATAATTATTGGAAAGACTGAGAATTTGCCTTGGCTTTCAGTAATTACTTTTGACAATGTATATATTAACTACTGTAATGAACTTTTATTGTAGTCTTGATTCTTTCATCCTGAAATTTTATTTGATTTTTTTTATCACTCTCACTTTATTCTTCATTTCTTATTTCAAACAGTGCCAATTTTAATATGTGTTTCATGGTTGAGGCATACATTAACATGCTTCTGGTTGTGTGTTTTCTTAGCATTGAGGAACTAAGGATTATAAAGGGGAGAAAACTCGAGAAGTTTCTTAGAGGAAGCATGTTCTTTGAGGGTTTGTTTAATATTGTTTTCTTGCTGTTGTGTAGACCCAGATGGATTTTCATCCTACCCAACAGAAGTCAAGTCTAATTCATTTATGACATTCTGTCTAAATTAACTCCTAACGGATAAACTGTTCTTGCTAAGTTTGGTCTTTTGTTTAACTCGGTGTATGGCATCAGCTTAAAATATAGCTGTTGATTCAGTCTAGCCAAGCACCTGTCAGCAAAAAATAGCTTCTTGCCCTGAAACAGTCGGGAATTCTGGATTAGTGCAGCCAGCTCTGCATTCCACTCAAGTGCACATGTTTGGGATGTCTTCTTGATACGGTCTTTTTCTGTTCTTTACTGGCAGGCTGTGCTGGAGACTATTCGGAACCTGATGAACACTGACTGTGTGGTACCTGCCTGGCTGCATGACATCATTTTAGGTTACGGGGATCCAAGCAGTGCACATTATTCAAAAATGCCCAATCAGATTGCCACCCTGGATTTCAACGACACATTTCTCTCCATTGAGCATTTGAAAACCAGCTTCCCTGGTCATAATGTTAAAGTAACTGTGGATGACCCAGCTCTACAGATACCCCCTTTCAGGTAAAGTCTGAGCTGTCCTCCTCCAGACTTTCTGTGGTCAGTCTAGTTGGGCCATTAGGACTGTAGCTAAAGTAAGTTTTGAGCACTGAGTCTGGATCTTGTTTGGGCAATCTGTACCTTCATCATATACTCACTGGGGTGAATTTATTTTATTTGACTAGTTCTAATTATTTGTGTAGTAGTTATTTTGAGACCACAGTCAGAGTAGCTTTGTGTCTTATAAGAGATCAGTAAATGCTTGTCTGAAGAGTACTACATAAATATATTTATAGCATTCCACTGAAGAAATATGTGTGCATATTATGCACACATATTTCGTGCAACGGGGGGCGGGGGGAGGGGGTTGTCCTTCAGCCCAGCCTCCACCCTCTCCAATCTCTTGGGGGATGTCTGACTGCCGGTTTAGGCCCGATCCCTCCAATCAGCCCCTGCAGGATCGGGCCTAAACCGGCAGTCAGACATCCCTTTCACAATCTGGGACTGCTGGGTCCTAACCACTCACCTGCCTGATTGCCCCTAACCACTCTGCCTGCCAGCCTGATAGCCCCCTAACCAATCCCCTGCAAGCCTGATTGATGTCTAACTGCTCCCCTGCTGGCATGTTCATCCCCAACTGCTGACCCGATTGCCCCCAACTGCCTTCCCCTGTGGGGCTGAGGGGCCTGGAGGACTGAGGCTGGGTGAGGCGGGCCTGAGTGGACTGGGCTCCACGGTCTTTGTGAGGGCATGGCAGTCAATTAACATATTCCCTCTTTATTAGATAGGAAAGTCTGGCATACTACATAGCCATGTGATTTTTAACTTTCTTTTGTTTTTTTGTTTTGTTTTTTTAAATTCTCTTATTTTTAACTTTGCTTGCTTTCACAAGTTTTAAATATTTGCAATATAGTTATATTTAATGTTAAAGGAGTTTTGGTTATAAAATTTGAGTAGAAATAGGACAAAGTACCTGAAGCACCGACTGCTGTTCCTAGAGTTCCATCACACAGGTAGTGACAAAGCACTTTGTGTACCTTGGGTGATAAGAAAGCGCCTGCTTCCTCAGCTGGAAATTACAACGTACAATTTTAGTTGTTAAATATAAATGTAACTAGGGTCCTGGTAGACAAAATTCATGCACAGGGGGGTTGCGGTGGCGGTGGTGCGGCACGGGCAGGTGTGTCCCTCAGCCCAGCCTGCACCCTCTCCAATCTGGTATCCCTCTCACAATCCGGGATCACTGTCTCCTAACTGCTCACCTGCCGTCCTGCCTGATCGCCCCTAACCACTCTGCATGCCAGCCTGCTCATCCCCAACTGCCCCCACTGCCAGCCTGCTTGTCCCCAACTCCCCCTCCCGCTGGCCTTCTCACCCCAGCAGCTCCCCACTGCCGGCCTGCTCATCCCCAACTGCCACCCCCCTGCCACCAGCCTGATCACCCCCAACTGCCCTCCCCTCCTGGCCTGATCGCCCCTAACCGCGTCTGCCACGGCCCCGCCATCATGGCTTTGTCTGGAGGGACATCCAGAAGGTCTCTCGGTCTAATTAGCATATTACCCTTTTATTAGTATAGATAACCCTACCTATTAAAAACATGAATCCTTATAACACCTAAATGTAGTCTTCCTCTTATACTTTCCAAATCCTATTAATGGCAAAATCATTCTTCTAGTTACTCTGCCTTGAAATCTTGGCATTATTTTTGAAAATTTTTTACTCTAATTCCTGCTATGCCTTATCGGTTCTGCCTTCAGGATACTGTTATGTGTCACTCCTGTCCACAGCCTCTCTAGGCCTTAAACACTTCAGTCTTTAGTGGCGGTGTCTTTCCTGCCTTTGTCTCCTCACTATACCTATTACATGCTTTACTGCTAGAGTCATCCCGCTCCCTAACTGAGACTCTGAATTTTCCTGTTGCCTATCAACCTCTTAGCCTCTTTGTTTCTTAGCACATGGGGGTGGGTATTATCTGTCCTTTCAGAATGGGAAGAAAGACTGGAAAAAGTGCACACAGAATTAATGTTTTATTTTAACTTTAGTTTTTTCATTCACTTCCCCAGGTACCTGTGGGGAGTTGCCTCCTAGGGCAGTGGTCGGCAAACTGCGGCTCGTGAGCCACATGCGGCTCTTTGGCCCCTTGAGTGTGGCTCTTCCACAAAATACCGACTTCTGCACATGGGCCACAAAGTTTCAATCGCACTGTACATGCGCACCCGCACGTGGTATTTTGTGGAAGTGCTACACTCAGGGGCCAAAGAGCCGCATGTGGCTCACAAGCCGCAGTTTGCCAACCACTGTCCTAGGGTATCCCTGACCCCGGGCTAAGAACTTCTGCCTTAAAGCCTTGGTATTCCAAAGGTGCCGTAACAAGGCTCCAGCCTTTCTCTCTAGCCTTAAATTGTGTCCCACACTCCAGCAAAGCTGCTGATGCTTCTTTCTTCCTGGAGAGTCTTCCCTCCCGTGTTTATGTGTCTGAATTCTTCGAAACTCATCTTAGATGCCAGGAAGCCTTTTCTAATTAAATCAAGGACAGCGTGGGTAGCACTTCACATGTGACTTAAGTATATGTTTCTTTTTTTATTTTCCTTCATTGGATGACTTTTTCTAATCTGAGCACCTTTAACACATTTTAGTGCTTTTAATTCTGCTTTTCTTCAAAATTTATGTACAGATAGTGAGAGCCTTTAGATCATAAATGTTTCTTACTGATCTGATTATTCTTCACACAATGTATGCACAATTATAAACATTGTTAATTGTAAAACTAAACAGAAGTTTGGTCTTATAGGATAACTTTTCCAGTAAGAAGTGGAAAAGGGAAGAAAAGGAAAGACGTGGATGGGGAAGATGAAGACACTGAAGAGGCCAAGACCTTAATTGTTGAACCTCATGTTATTCCTAATCGGGGTCCTTACCCTTACAACCAACCCAAGCGGTAATTTTACTATCTGGGAAAATTGTAATAATTAATAATAGCTTGCTATTTCAAATGGATTTGTAATATTTTTTATTATTTTCTGATTCTTTAAAAATCCCAGGAAATTCTGTTGCTATACCCTTTCCTTCTAGTCTATCGATTGGCTGAATAGTTCAGACATTTTTGGCCATTCTGTAGTCATATTTCAGAAAGAAACATTTTCAGGTACTATGAGAAATGAACGTTAGAGGGCTACCTTAAATTGAGCACAGGGTTCTTACTTTATGACTATGTGTTACTTTTAACAGCTGCTCGTTGCATGTGTGCCATAATTAATACAGTGGCTGGACATTTGGTATTAGATTGTGAACTAGAACTTGGGCACTTCAGATGAGGTTTGAAATGGGCTAAATATATTGAAAAATAACTGTAGTCTTCTCCGTCCACAAGTTTCATTCAGTTTTAATTGATCTGTGGAAGGGCAGGGGTGCAGAGAGTCATTCTGAAGAGATTGTTCAGTCATGTAAGATGTAAGTTCTAGAGACCTGCTGTACCACATTGGGCTCATAGTTAACAGTGCTGTACTGTACACTTAAATGTTGTGAAGAGGGCAGATTTCTTATTATGTAGTTTTACCACACATACACAAAGGGCCAGCCTGAGGGGGAGAAGAGACTGGGAGAACAGGAACAGATGCAGAGTAGATGTTTATAACTCTGGTCACTGTTGTCTAAATTTTTACTGAATGTCATTCATCTGTGTTTTCAACCAACTTTTTATCTACTCTAATTTGCAGTAATACAATTCAGTTCACCCATACACAGATAGAGGCCATCCGTGCTGGAATGCAGCCTGGGCTAACTATGGTAAGAGCATTATTGTTACACATGTTTTTACATGGATTCAGACTAGAAGTGAGCATCGGATTTTTGTAGTGTGTTCTATTTGAAGCACAAAAGCCAAACTAAATTAAGTGTTTCTAAGTGCTTGTGACATCTTACGCATATGGAGATCTTGCTACTCATTTCAGTGTTCATAAATAAAGTTTTATTAGACCATCGCTATGCCCATTTGTTTATGTGTTGCCTGTGGCCACTCTTGTGTTACATCAGCAGAGGTTAAATGCTTACAGCAGAGACAATCTCGGCCACAAAGCCTAAAATGTTAACTTGCTAGCCCTTAACAGAAAGGTCTGCTAATAACTGATTTAGACATGTGTTTAATTTCCAAGTTTTTGGAGATTTTCTCTTATCCAGTTACTGATTTCCAATCTAAATCCATTGTGGTCAGAGAACATACTTAATATGATTACAGTTTTTTGTTTTTTTATTTTGTTAAGGTTTGTTTTGTGACCCAGGATGTGATCTATCTTGGAGGATATTCCATATGAGCTTGAAAAGAATGTGTATTCTGTGGTTTGGGGGTGGAAGAGTGTCCTATGTATGCCAATCAGATGAATTCAGTTGATAGTATTGTTCAGTACTTCTCAATCCTTGCTTATATTCAGTTGATTACTGAGAGAGGAGAATTGAAGTCTCCTACTGTAATTCTGTTCCTCCTTTTCAGTTCTGTCCGTTTTTGCTTTACAAATTTTACAGCTTTATGATATGTATACACACATTGTTATGTCTTCTTGGTAAAGTAATGTCTCTCTTCATCACTGGTAATTTTCTTTGCTCAAAAGTCTACTTTGATATTAATGTAGCCACTGCAGCTTTCCTTTGAATAGTGTTTATGTGATATATCTTTTCCCATCATTTTACTTCTAAACTACCTATTGTATTGGAAGTGAGTTTCTTGTAGACAGTATATAATTGGGGCATGTTGTTTTATGAATTCTGTCAGTCTCTGTCTTTTAATTGGTGTGTTTAGACCCCAGGTAATCTCTTTACTGATGTGTCTGGATTTAGGTCTGCCATTTTATTTATGTTTGTTCCCTTTGTTTTGTGTTGCTGCTTTTCCTTTCCTGCATTCTTAAGAGTTATTTGTGTAGTTTTAGTTCCCTGTTTTTATTGATTTATTTTGTTCATTTGTTATACCTTGTATAATTTTTCTTAATGGCTGCTCTAGAGAATTACAATATACATACTTAACTCTTCACAATCTACTCAATCCTTTATTTAAGAGCGGGCCTGCTAGCAAAGAATTATCATTGGTTTCTTCATGTGAGAATGTCTCTAATTCACCGTAACTCTAAAGATATTTTCACTGGATATAGAATTCTACTTTGATAGGTCTTTGCTTTCAGCACTTTAAAAATGTTATTCTACATCCTTCTGACTTCCAGTGTTTCTGATAAGAAATACATAGTTATTTGAAACATGCTTTTTCTATGTAATGTATTGTTTTTTTTCTAGTTGCTTTTAATAATTTGGCTTTAGTTTTCAAATATCAAATTATAGTGTGTCAGGGCATAGATTTCTTTGGGATTATTCTGTTAGGGGTTTGCAGAGCTTGATACTGTGGATTTTTATGTCTTTTGCCAATTTGGGAAATTTTCAGCCGTTATTTCTTTAAACACATTTTCTATACTGTATAGTTTTCCTCTTTCTCTAGGACTTCAGTGATATGAATGCTAGACCTTTTAATATTACAGATTCATGAGGCTCTGGCTATGACTTGTTTTACCCCTTCTTTCCTGTTTGTTGTTTAGATTAGGTGACTTCTATTGATCCGTCTGGAAATTCATAGACTCTATCCTGTCCGTTAAGCTATTAAACTCATTCAGTGGATTTTTAAACATTTTATCTTTCAGTTTTAGAATTCCATTTAGTAGTTTGCTATGTGTTTATCTCTTTTTTAGGTTGTGGGCCCACCGGGTACAGGAAAAACAGATGTGGCGGTTCAGATCATATCCAATATATACCACAATTTCCCGGAGCAGAGAACTCTGATTGTTACTCATTCCAATCAGGTAAGAGAGAGAGGAAGTGGGGAGAGGCGGGGTGGGAAGGAAGGGAGAGAACAGGAGTGCACACACACATGTACACATAAATGTATAGAGTGGACCTTGGGGAGGTAAAGAAGGAGCAGGAATGCATGGAAGCACAATGGAGATTTCTGCTTGTGTGATAACCTGATCATAGGTAAACAGAGTACCAGGAAAGACTGTATTGAAGAAAAATATAAAAACAACCTTTTATTTCTAATTGAGGGGGTGTCAGATTGTGGAAAAGCTAAGCAGAATATTTAGATACATAGTCAAATATTTGGATTAAATGAAGTTAAATTGCTCCCCCCCTCATCTTATGTGCTGAGCTAGAGCTTTTACTTTGAAGCATTAGTAGCATTTTTTCTGCTAGTAGAACAAATATTCCTAAAAGACTGAATCTAATCTGTATTACTGGATTGAATTTTAAATCTTTATGAAATATACATATGAATGTCTTACATGGAAGGACTATTTTAGATTGCAGGTTCAATACATTAGGCTTTATAAACAGCTAAAACAAAAAAAAAAACCAAATTCCTGTCTTGTAAATAATGGTTGAAAAATTATTTTTATGTCTACCTGTGTGATGTGATAGCTGTCACTCATAGAAAGGAAGGAAAACAAGTAACATTTGTTAATTCTCATGTAGAATGTGAAAGGCAGCTTTCAGAACGTTCAGCATGTTATGAAACTTGCATGGTAGTCTTAACCTCCGAAGGTACTTATCTTATCTGAATACATATTAATAATGGTGACGAGTTGACCAGTTCGGCAAAGAGTTGGTCTAGAAAGAAGTACGGGGTTTTTAGAATGCTCATGTCATTTACTCTGTTTTTCATCAACTTTTAATTAACAGGTTTTGAAAAACAATACTATTGTGTTCATTCATATCATGTTTTTATATCTTTGAAGTTTATAGTAATGGTGGCATGATGTACTAAAATTGTGCCGTGAAGAGGGTTGATTGAGATTTTATCTTGATTTTAAAAAAAACACGTGTAGACTTATTTTTCTTCTATTTAATAAAATTTAGTCGGTGATAATTTTTCTATTTGCAAATTCTTAGAGTGAATAAAGAATAATACGTGCATTTAAAAAAATATTTTTGTATTGATTTTAGAGAGAGAGGGAGAGGGAGAGAGAGAAACATCGATGAGAGAGAAATATCAATATCAATCAGCCTATTGGGGATTGAGCCTGCAACACAGGCATGTGCCCAGACTGGGAATCAAACCAGTGACCTCTTGGTGCATGGGTTGATGCTCAATCACTGAGCTACACTGGCTGGGCGATTCATGTATGGCAAACCTATGATACGCGTGTCAGAGGTGACATGCGAACTCATTTTTTTGGTTGATTTTTCTTTGTTAAATGGCATTTACATATATAAAATAAATATCAAAAATATAAATCTTTGTTTTACTATGGTTGCAAATATCAAAAAATTTCTATATGTGACACAGCACCAGAGTTAAGTTAGGGTTTTTCAAAATGCTGACACACAGCTCAAAAGGTTCGCCATCACTGATCTATACTAATAAAAGGGTGCTAATTAGACCGGACATCCTTCCGGACACCCTTCTGGACAAAGCCACAGTGGCTGGGGCTGAAGCAGAGGTGGTTAGGGGGCGATCAGGCAGGCAGGCAGAGTGGTTAGGGGTGATCAGGTAGGCAGACCAGTGGTTGGGGGCAATCAGGTAGACAGACTGCCCCTCGCAGGTCTGGCCCTGCCCCCAGCAAGAAGTTAGGGATGATCAAGCAGGCCGGTCAGTGGTTAGGGGCGATCAGGTAGGCAGACAGCCCTTTGCTGGGCTGGCCCTACTCCCAAGCAAGCAGTTAGGGGCCATCAGGCAGGCAGACCAGTGGTTAGGGGCGATCAGGCAGGCAGGCAGAGAAGTTAGGGGCAATCAGAGGGGCTAGGGCAGGGGTGGGCAAACTTTTTGACTCGAGGGCCACAATGGGTTCTTAAACTGAACCGGAGGGCCGGAACAAAAGCATGGATGAAGTGTTTGTGTGAACTAATATAAATTCAAAGTAAACATTACATAAAAGGGTACGGTCTTTTTTTTCAACAGTTTTATTCATTTCAAACGGGCTGGATCCAGCCCGCGGACCGTAGTTTGCCCAAGGCTGGGCTAGGGAGATCAGGCAGGCAGGCAGGTAAGCGGTTAGGAGCCAGCGGTCCCAGATTGCAGAAGGGTGCAGGCCAGGCTGAGGGACCCCCCCCCCCCCCCCCGTGTGCACAAATTTCATGCACCAGGCCTCTAGTTTTTAAATAAATTTTGTCATAACTTGATAATGACTTTCTATGGTGTCCTTTATTAATGATTGATTTGAATAGCACAATTATAGAGAGGATTATTTTACAAAAATAGTCAAAGACTTATTGTTTCCTTAGGGCCATTTTTGATCCTTAGATCATCAAATCATTCTTATTGATGTCTGTCAAATTGTTGATTTTTTCACAACTATTTTGTTTGCCAGATCTCTATGTGCATATATAACTCAAGCAATTCTCTTACATCACTCTAATTCACAATGAAATCTTGCAGATTTTTCTGAGATTTCAGTGGGAGTATTTTTGTCATCTAAATCTATGTTGTTCCTGAGTTTAGATAGCGAAGGTTTGAATAGTGAGTAATGTGATGTGGTCTGATCACTTGGGCCTCCAACTTTTGGCTAAAAAATATTAAGATTTTGGATAGTTGGGGATTTTTCTAAAATTATGTTTATCTCTTTAATTTCTGAACTCTAATTGGTAGAATTTTGATAGCAAAGGATATTTATATTGTATAACCTGGATATTGATGAGATTGGATGCTCATTTGAAGGGCAGGCAGGGTTATACTGATGGTAAATTAGGAGAGATATTTGAGTGAGGGCTAATTTTTAAATGATGTTTTTATTAGTGTATCTTCCCATACTATGAACCT
This sequence comes from Myotis myotis, assembly GCF_014108235.1. Classification (NCBI taxonomy): domain Eukaryota; kingdom Metazoa; phylum Chordata; class Mammalia; order Chiroptera; family Vespertilionidae; genus Myotis; species Myotis myotis. The sequence goes on along the minus strand of NW_023416313.1, from coordinate 153,883,919 downwards.
TCCCCATTCTGAAAAACCTTATAACTGCATATGTGTAGATAATAAATACTAGGATTCGAGGGGACCCTAAATAAGAACATTTAGTAGGTAGAAAGGAGTGGCTTCTGGATGGCTTTCATCAGAAGAGTTGGCTATAAATGAGTGCTCATTGTGCATAGAGATCTTTAGACTTTCAGCCCAAGATTTGAATGATGCACTTTACGTTTCACACTGTGGTCCTCTCGGTGCATTCTACCTACACACTCAACTCCTGAGAGTCCTTCTCCAACCAAAAAGACTTCCCAGTTCTCTGCAATCCATGGAAATTTTGTTGAGTGAAGTAAAGCCTGGTGTGGTTATTCATCATTTTAGTAATTGTTATTACTTGGGAGAAATAGAAACTGAGCCCAAACCTTTTTCTTTTCATAAATTAGAAGCAGAGATTTAGTGATTAGATGATTTTTATGGTTTCCAGTTATTTATTTGGCCTAGTATACTTAGGCAGAAATATCAGAATTCAATAATTGTAAATGGACAAATACAAGATGTTTCCTTTTTTGTTTTGATTTGATTCATATCTGACTGAGCAATGCTTCTTCTCTTCTGTCCTTCTAAATGTTGGTTGTTACTTTTAAGGGAGTCTGATTCTTTAAAACTCACCATCATCCTTCTGGTTTTATTCTCTAGGCCCTGAACCAGTTGTTTGAGAAAATCATGGCTTTAGACATTGACGAGCGCCACCTCCTGCGTCTTGGTCATGGAGAAGAAGAGCTGGAGACAGAGAAAGATTTCAGCAGGTGAGCAAATGGGGATGAGTTTTGAAATGGTATACAAAGAATCTTTAACATTCTCCTTTGTGTATGTCTAAGGCATCAATTAGGAAGTTGATTCATTTAATGAAATGCAATTGAAGATTAATGGCATTGTAAGCTTTGGAGTTGTAAATATTATTACAGGCTCTTAATGCCAGTTTAGCTAGGCTTTATGTTTAATATTGCATATTGTAGAGTGACTAAAATTTTATCACTCAAACTTCTGCTGTTAGTATTTTGGGGGTTTTTTTTCTTCAAAGTTGCTTTATAATACCTCATTCATTTGTATTCAAATCCATTTTTAAAGCATAGTTTTAGACAGAAGGCATAATTAACAGCTGCACATATTTAATACAGTCTTTGAGTATGAACATGACCTTAGACTATGGTCATAGACATCAAAAAAGCTAAAAGAGTGTTAAATTATTATTTTGCATCTACTTTGAGTTCTTGCTTTACAGAGCTTACCAAACATTTATTAGCTTCTAAAAAGTCAGAGTGGTGGGGGGCAGGATAAATCAGAGAGCAAAGAACAACACACATTAAGTTATTTGGGGTTTTAATTATTAATTTTGGATCAGCCAATGATATTTCTCTGAATTCTTCCCATGAGTATTTCCTCATATTAAACCTAACTTACTAGAGGGCTAGAGTCTAAAATCGAATACCCCCAAACTCAGCAAACATACAGATACTGATGGAATGCTAAATATTATACTTATAATTGTATTGCAGTAGGATTTTAAAAAATGGTTTTAGGTACTACTGAGTTTCTAGACAGAAAAATACTTTTGCTTTCTGATACACAAACCAAGCCCCAGGTCTCTTTAAGTGTGTGCTTGATCAATTGGGAATATTCTTTCATTTCTATTCCTTGTTGTAACTAAAAAGAAAAATAGTGAATATTGTTTCATAATAAAAGTGATATCATTTTTCATAAAGAAAAATGTTAAATTTAATGAGACAGTACAGATGGAGTGATCATCCATAATTTTACTAATCCAAAACAAGTGTTTGATAGTCTTTTTTTCAATAATCAGCTATAATCTTACTATTAATTATAATTTTACAATTGCCTTTCTAAATTAATAGTTTTATTTTATTTTATTATTATTTCTTTATTGATTTCAGAGAGGAAGGGAGGAGAGAGAGATAGAAACATCAATGATGAGAGAGAATCATTGATCGACTGCCTCCTGCACACCCCCTACTAGGGATCGAGCCCGCAACCCAGGCATGTGCCCTTGGTCGGAATTGAACCTGGAACCCTTCAGTCCACAGGCTGACGCTCTATCCACTGAGCCAGGCCGGCTAGGGCTAAATTAATAGTTTTAAATAATAGTTTTAGATTTACAGAGTAATTAAACAAATATCACATAGGATTCTATTATATATTGCTTTTTAAATTTAACATTGTAGTACAAGATTTGGCATTTTATTACAAACTCTTTATAAGCATTCTCATTTGTTTTCTCATTACCAACGTGTGCATTGTAGGAAACATTTTAAACTATAGATAAGCACATAGAAAAAAAAGATTACCTGCTATGATGTTTATATCCTTCTAAGTTGGAAAATTCTTAAAAATGTAGACTGTGTCTTATCCCTTTTGTATTCTTGATCATCGCTTGCTGCCTCAGAGGTAAACTGAACTCTGGAGCAGCCAGGAACATGATTTCTTCCTTTGTCAAATCTTTAAACATGAGAACTTCAGTGTTTAAAAGCTGTTTTGATCTTTATTAGTAAAAGGTCATAAGGGGCATTTTGTTATAGTGGAAAGAGTATGTATATAGCCTTTGGAATGCAATTCTGGTGCCGCTACTTTTTTTTCTTAACTATATATCTCTTCAAATTTTAGATATACTGTCCAAATTTTAGGTTTCTTACTCATTCAACAAATACTTGTGAACCTACTAGGTTCAGGTGCCAAACCACATGCTGGGATGACAGAAAGAAAAATGCATTACATTTCAAAGCCTTTAGAACAAAGCTATATTTGTGATGGTATAAAACAGTGCTATTCAAAGCAGTCAGTGGGTAAACTGTATGTTCTTGGTCTGCTGAGATGAACTGGCACCAGAATGCACTGTACTGTTTGCTTCTTTGTGAAGAACTTGTTATGGGAAAAAAAAAATTGATAGCTGAACTTAAATGGTGTATTTAGTGATGTCTGATTTTTCTTCCTCACAGACTACTAACACATTTGTAGGTATGCTCTGATCCATAGGGTGCACTTTAAGTAACTTTGGTGTAAAATGATCTAAGAACTACTACTTATAGTAAAATATAAACTATGTTTTCTGTTTTGTTGTGTTATTTAATTTGGCCATTTATAGCTTCTGATATGATTTTTCTTGAATATTTTGCTGACAGTTTCCTTTCAGATCTCTTCATTACATAATTTTGCCTTTTTGCTTAATTGTAATTTCTAGGTATGGGAGAGTTAATTATGTCCTGGCTCGAAGAATAGAACTTTTAGAAGAAGTCAAACGATTGCAAAAAAGCCTAGGGGTCCCAGGGGATGCTTCATATACCTGTGAAACTGCAGGCTATTTCTTCTTATATCAGGTAGGAAGTTAAGAGTTTTTAAATTATACTTCACTTGTACGGTCTTCAGTTGGAAACTGAAATGGGTTTTTAAGATCTTTTTTGAAAGCTTTTTATTTTTTTTCAGGGAGTATTTTGAAATACATGCTATTGCCATAGCAATATTGTGAATGTTAAATGTTTGTTTTCTCTATAATCTTCAATTTTCTTTGCAAACTTTGTCTGATGATGCTTTCAATGAAAGGCCAATGTTGTTACTTTAAAATTTTTTCTTTCTTCCTTTTTGCTATTGAAAAAGTTTCTAGTTATTCTTTTTTTTTCATTAGTATAAATAACTAAATATCCCAGCTACCTAATGGTAACAAAGTGCAGTTTTGTAACTTACTTTTACTATGACTATTAATTAAGTAATAAAGAAAAACAATCTCCTTTTAAATTTTCAGAAATAAATTATGTTTTAGAATTAATTTTATTAAATACACAGGAGTTTAAGTTAAAAATTATTTTGACTTCAATTTAGATATGTGCTCTTTTACTTTTGTGAGGTTAGTACTTTGGGTATGAACCCAATGAGAAACAAAGGCAAATAAAATGAATACAAATGAACTTCAATAGCCAGTTGGTTTCCTAATAATTTTAAATGGAATAAAGCTTAATCAAATAATGAAGACTTTATGTAACTTTGTTCTCTTTATACTAATGCTATTTGTATATTTTAGGTATAAATTGTAACAATGAAATTTTAAGATGTATATGAAAGAATGGGTTTGTGCTCAGTATAAGTGGATACACAAACCACATGAGCCCATTTAAAATGAACATATTTCATGTTTTCTTATGAAACAGGAGAGATATGCATCCTACTGCAAAGTAGTCTGCATTAGACTCAGACTGTTTAGAAGTTTTAAGAATGGAGTACAGATCATGCTTGAATGCATATTTGGCACAAAATAAAAATCGCTAGGCTATCAGTCAAAACTACGTGTTTTTTAATTTAATTTTTTAAAAATTTTCAACATGTAAGAATCACATGAGGAAAGTTGTTTGAGAGGAAATTCTCAAGCTCTGTCCCCAGAGAGTCTCTTTCAATATAGGGTGGCATCTAGGGATGTACATTGTTATTTAGCTTCTCAGATATTCTGCCTAAGGACCATACTTTGAGAAAAACTGAGAGTGTAATGGGAAAAGACCTGGGAGAAGCACAGAGATTGAGATGAATTAAGTAGGAACTTTGAGGTAGAGGCATAGTTAACATTATGCCAGGGCACAATTGACCTCTTATCACAAAAGTCATAGAATGAGCTTTCAAATGTGTATTCAGCTTAACCAGAGTTCTTTATAAATGTACTAAAGAGAATTGGAAAAATTATAAAGGTCTGGGAGAAGAGTTAAATGCCAAATTGATTTAAAAACTGTTAAAACTGAACTTAACGTATGGAGAGAAACTGAGATTAAAAAACATAAGGAATTTCATTAAGCCTTTTGCATAAATGGAGAATCTGAAATGTTTGAGGTAAAGTCTCTTGAGATGACCCTGAAGTTTTTCCCCTTTGTACATTTTTTATTAAAGAACCTTTTTTTCTATAACCTTAAAAATAAAGCTACTTTGGTAAAAGAAGGGCAGTCTAGTCCATCAGTGACTTTAGTAAGAAATAGTTATTTTGGGTTAAAGATTGCCTTTCTTACCCTTTACCTAGCAGACCTTATTTTTATGAAATTTCTCTTTTATCATTTAAAACATAATTAGCTGGCAAATTTAACCTCAAGTCCTTTTTTTTTAATAGGTAATGTCTCGCTGGGAAGAATATATCAGCAAAGTGAAAAATAAAGGTAACACATCGCCAGATGTCACGGAAGTTTCCACTTTCTTCCCTTTTCATGAGTACTTTGCAAATGCTCCTCAACCCATTTTTAAAGGTCGGTCTTATGAAGAAGACATGGAAATTGCTGAAGGATGTTTTAGGCATATTAAGAAAATCTTTACTCAGCTTGAGGTAAGGATTCTCAAGTTTTTCTAACTTTCCTTTAAAGGTTTTAAGTTTAGATGTTGGTTTTGTTTTTTATGTGAAGTAAATGAAATGTTCAAATCTGGCAAACCAGATTATTACTTTTAAGTGAGCTTATTGCAAATATTTATAGTTCTAGTTCAAGAAATAAGTAAAATTTAGTATGAATTGAATGCCCATTATTCTGGCTTTTCTGGTGTCAAAGTCTTAATATTTGAGAAAGGGATGCTTGCATCAGGAGATTGAACAATGGTTCTTTGAGTTGGAGTCTGAGACTGCCACGTGGGCATTCTTAGTTCTTCATGCCTCTTCTTCAGTAGGCAAATGAGGTTGCTGGTTAGCCAGGATGGTTGATCCTGACTAGTAAGGTGAAATAAGAATCACCACTATACAAAGAGTATGTTTGAAGAAGAATGTGTTTGGAACCCAGGGACCCGCTTCATTGCTTTTCTGCTCTTCTGTCACCTGTGTACTCAGTCCACTGCATTAAATTCACCTTTGTTATGAATACTTGAAATAGTTTCATTTTCCTGGAGGGACCTTGAATAATATAAATATAGTGATAATTTATCTTTTATTCAGCGTTCTTGGGTTTTTTTGTTTTAATCTCCACCCGAAGGTATGCTTAGAGAGAGGAAGGAGAAGAGAGAGAAAGAAAAGCAACATTGATGTGAGAAAAATCTCTATTGGTTGCCTCCTGTAAGCGCCCAACCAGGGATCGAACCCGCACCCCTTTGTTGTATATGACAATGCTTCAACCGACTGAGCCACCCAGCGAGGACTAGTATTCTTGTTGTTAATGCAAATGTTTTACCTTTTACGAAAACAGTCCAAATTGTAGCTTGACTATCAGCTATTATTTGAATTCAATTAGTACCTAATTAATAATGAAGAGAATTATGATTCTTTAGGCCTGATTTATGATATCTTTAAGTTCTTAGGAATTAAGTCTGATTAACTGGATTGTATGGATGTTTGCATAAGCTGTGTTCATTTTCCTAAAATAGTTTCTCACTGTCCCTCCTCCCCCCACTTCTGTAGGAATTCAGGGCCTCTGAACTACTTCGAAGTGGACTGGACAGATCTAAATACCTTTTGGTGAAAGAAGCCAAAATCATTGCCATGACCTGTACTCATGCTGCCTTAAAACGACATGATTTAGTCAAGTTAGGTTTCAAGGTAAAGACTTGTATTTTAGTTTGTTAATTCATCATTTGTTTAGCTGTTAGTTTGTTTTGTTTTTAATGTAGGTCATTTCCCTTGGAGATTGGCCTACCTCTTTTAGAAGTTTGCATTTATAATAACTTAAAAATGTCTCTAAAAAGTGATAACTTCCTATGTTTATATGATTAGTGAACTCTAAATGTAATTTTTCTAAATTAGTAATATATCCATTAAATAATATTATAACCAAATGATTGTCTAACCAAATTTTAATACCTACTAAGGTAGATTAATATATTTTCACTATGTGAAAAATATCTGAACAGAACTGAAAGCTATAAAGATAACATTTGGTGGTTTTTCACCTATTAAGTAAACATCTATATGCTCACATTGTTCATGCTTTAAGAACACATTCAGTCCCAGTTATTTGTTCGTTCAGTAAAGAAAAAGCCTTCCATGTGAGGACATGGAATATTTAAACTGTAAGGATGAGATATTAAATTACTTAATCACATGATAAAGACCAAAGAGCTAAAGCGCATGGTATATAGCCTGTGGCTCAGTTGAAATGGAATGTAATAATTGAGCAAACAAATTTGAATTTGCAGACTGTGACTTTGCTAGTGATACTGATGTAGACTCTATTTCAATGCACATCATTTAACTTCCCTGAAACTGATTTATCTGTGCTTGTTTAAAATAGGGTTCCTTACTATTTTGAATTCAGAATTTGCAAAGCATTTGTTGTTGATGAAAGTAACTGACAAATTTTTTAGTGTTATTCGTTCACTGAAAGATAGGTGTTAAGTAAATTGAAGGTGATAGAATTGTTATCTCGGATAAAAGGTTTCTCAGCTGCAAGTAGGACAAATAATGTATTAAAAGGTAGTGTGAAGTTACCCTTTTGAAAATTATTAGTGAGACTTTTTCACCTAAATATTTTATTCTTGGGGCTGACATAAAATATACTTTGAGTTTTATATTAAATCATATCAGTTCAATAACAGGGGGAGATGATGCAGTTGTAATTAGGATGTTATGCTTGCATGCCGCTTTCCACATGCATATTCTAAAACACACTACTTGTAGCTTATCACATTTTCATTATTCATTTCTATACTTACATTGTGCTACACATCTAAAGATTGTTAGCATGAGTGCTCATAGTATCTCTTGGATTTTTTATGTTTTTAATTTTAACGTTTTATTTTTATCCAATTTATACATGTCTGTCTGGTTTAAGAGCTTAAAAACCTTGTAGATCTGCTTAAAATTTTAAAAAGGCAATCCCCTATTTCTTGATTATCCCCAGTTATCCAGTCTTTCAACTCTTTTAGCTTTTCCTTTGTTTTAATCTATATCAATAAAGAATGTTTAATTTCCTTGTTAGGCCTTATCTTTTGATTCTGTGCTGTCCCCAAGGAGACATGTGTGCACATTCCCAGTATAGTTGTGTCATAATTTTGCTTTGTGATTAAAAATCTCCTTTTTAAAAAGCAGAATCTATAGATAAGTTTTTATAAGTTAAATTGCAGTACATTTTTAGATTTTTTCAGAAAGCAAGCTTTCCTTAAGCTTTCTTTGAGCCTCTCCCATTCTTTTTTGCATAGTGTGTCTAGGATTGTAAAAGTCCATGCAGGGACTTCTGTGAAAATGTGGCTTTTTGAACATCTCCCTCCTTCTAAGCTCCCACCCAGATTACCTCATTAATCATTGTAATAGGGAAGTTCAGTATCAGATAGATGTAGAGAAGATATCCAGCCACATGCCTAAACCTTTTTCAACAAGAAACAGTGCAGAATTGAACTTTAACTTCCATCTTGCCCAATGGAGATCCAGCTCAGCTACCAATCTTGGACAAATATAGATGCAAACATATTTTGATAAGCACTAGTGGGGTCCCTCAGCCTGGCTTGCAGAGATCAGTGGACCTCCACACCACCACAGCCCAGCCTTACCCGCCAGCTTGTCGGGCTTCAGCCAGCTTTTCACAATGATCCTGCACAACACGAAGTAGTGCACAAAGTGGCAGGTGGCTGGGGAGAAGCCCAGCCCCGGCTGGGCCCCGCACCGCTCCTGCTCATCCCGGCCCCACTGCCCCTGCTGCCTCCATTCGCCGCTCTGGCGCACAGGAGGAGTGTCTGCGGGAGAGGCTCCAGCAGCCATAGCTGCACTCGCCAACTGTGAGCCTGGCGGCGCCTGGTGCCCGTCTGTCAGCTGAGCGGCACTCCCTCTGTGGGAGTGCACTAACCACCAGGGGGCAGCTCCTGCATTGAACGTCTGCCCCCTGGTGGTCAGTGCGCATCATAGCTACTGGCCAGTTGTCCAGTCATCCAGATGCTTAGGCTTTTATATATATAAACTAGTGGCCCGGTGCATGAAATTTGTGCACAGGGGGCGGTATCCATCAGCCCGGCTTGCACCCTCTCCAATCTGGGACCCCTGGAAGGATGTCCTACTGCTAGTTCACAGGGATCGGGCCTAAACTGGCAGTTGGACATCCCTCTCGCAATCTGGGACTGCTGGCTTCTAATCGCTCACCTGCCTGCTTGCCTGATTGCCCCCTATCCACTCTGCCTGCCGGCCTGCTCGCCCCCAGCTGCCACCCGCCTCCGGCCTGCTTGCCCCCAAATGCCCCCCCGCCAGCCTGATCACCCCCAACTGCCCCCCGTGCCAGTGTGCTTTCCCCCAACTGGCCCCCCTGCCAGCCTGCTTGCCCCCGCCTTCCCTCCCCACTGGCCTGCTCACTCCAAACTGCCCCCCCCCCCACAGTCCTCATCACCCCCAACTGACCCCCACTGACGGCCTGCTCGCCCCCAACTGGCCCCCCTGCTGGTCTGTTCACCCCCAACTGCCCCCGCCTGCCGGCCTGATCACCCCCAATGCCGCCGTGTCCCCCCCCCCCCCCCCGGTCTAATCACCCACAATTGCCATCCCATCCTGGCCTGATCACCCACAACTGCCCTCCCCTCTTGGCCTCTAACCACCTCTACCTCAGCCCCGCCACCATGGCTTTGTCTGGAAGGTCTCCTGGAAGGTCTCCCAGTCTAATTAGCATATTACCCTTTTATTAGTATAGAGGCCTGTTGCATGGGTGAGGGCCAGCTGATTTTCCCTGAAGGGTGTCCCGGATTGGGGTGGGGATTTCCTTGGGGTGTGGGGCAGCCTGGGCGAGGAGCCTGTGGTGGTTTGCAGGCTGGCCTCGCCCCATGGGGTGAGAGTCCCCGCTTGGGGGGCGTGGCCAGCCTGGGTGAGGGGCTGAGGGCTGTTTGCAGACTAGCCAGGCCCCCCAGTGGGGACTCTCACTCCATGGGGGTGTGGCCAGCCTGGGTGAGGGGCTGAGGGCCATTTTCAGGCTGGCCACGCCCCCCGGAGACCCAGACTCCCAGCCACTCCTTCAGCGGCGGCCAGGGTAGGCGGGAAGCTTGGCTTCCTCTGTTGCCTGTGGCAACCCAAGCCTCCAACTCTGTGGCCGCCACCATCTTTGTTGGGTTAATTTGCATACTTACCCTGATTGGCTGGTGGGTGTAGCGGAGGGACGGTCTATTTGCATGTTTCCCTTTAATTGGTGTAGATTAGTTTAAAAAGGGAGTGTTAATTAAGCATTAAGAATAAATATTATCCCCCTACCTTCCATTTCCCTAGAAAACAAGAGAATACCTTAAAACAGAGAACAAAGGAACTCTAATATGTAGTTAGTGAGATTCTCAAAGACTGTGTTTTACCAATAAAACAAGGTATAAGATACACTATGTAGCAATCAGAATTAGGAGGGAAGTATAAAACATGTTGAGAATTGATCTAGAAGAGAATTAGGCAGATAAAAGAAGTAACCATTCTTTGAAGAATTAAATATTTTTATGTTGGAGAAAGACTTTTTTTTATTACTTTACATACTAGAGGCCCGGTGCATGAAAATTGTGCACTCGGGGTGGGGGGGCCCTCAGCCCAGCCTGTGTCCTCTCGCAGTCTGGGAGCCCTCCGGAGATGTCCAAGTGACGGCAGTCGGACATCAGAGGCAGGAGAGGCTCCCGCCAACACCGCTGCATTCGCCAGCCATGAGTCCGGCTTCTGGCTGAACAGTGGCACACTCCCTGTGGGAGCACACTGACCACCAGGGGGCAGCTCCTGCGTTGAGCATCTGCCCTCTGGTGGTCAGTGCGCATCATAGCGACCTGTCATTCGCTATTCAGTCGATTTGCACATTAGCCTTTTATTATATACTAGAGGCCCGGTGCACAAAAATTTGTGCACTTTGGGGGGGGGGGGGTCCCTCAGCCCGGCCTGCGCCCATTTGCAGACCAGGACCCCTTGGGGATGTCCACCTGTCGACTTAAGCCCACTCCCCAGGCGATCAGGCCTAAGCTTGCAGTCAGACATCCTTCTGGCAGCCAGGGAGCCCTCGGGGGATGTCCAACTAAAAGCTTAGGCCCCCAAGGGAGCTGTGATGAGGAAGCTGAGGTGACAGAGGAGCCACGCTGTCCTGCCCCGCCGCCCTGGGTCGGGTCGCACACGGGATGCCCGGGTTGGCCTGCAGATCACTGCTGCCCCACCCGGCCGCCCCGGTTCGGGTCGCACACGGGACGCTCGCCGCCCTGGGTCACAGATAGCAGGCCCGGATGGCGGCAGGGCAGGCGGGATGGTGTTCTCCCACCCTGCCTGCAGTATGCAAATTAGTCGCCATCTTTGTTGGAGGTTTATTTGCATATCGCGCTGATTAGCCAATGGGAGGTGTAGCGAAGGTATGGTCAATTACCATGTTTGTCTATTAGATAGGATGATAGGATGAGCAGTACCTAACATATGTGGGTAAACTGGGTAGTGGGAGGATACAGGCATCGGACAAGTAAGTACGCAGAATTACAAATGTGGTGTGCGGTGTGCTATGTGCTGTGACACAAAGGAAAAGAGTACTGTGAAACTGTTTTAGATTGGAAGGTCAGAGGAGGCCTAGACACATTGGGGTTAGCCTGATATATTCAGAATGAGAAAGAGCCAAGCAGACAAAGTGAAGAGAGGATAGCATGAAGAGGACTAGAGGCAGGAATGGTTTTGCCATTTCTGAGAAGGTGAACTAGGTCAACATGGTTGAAGCATAATAATGAGGAGAAAGGTGACATATAAAGAACGAGAGGAAGGCAATTCCCTAAGTTAATTGATCTCTTGTACGACACATTATAATGGATTTTTTTCCCTAAGACAATGAAAGGTATGACACCAGGGAGGTGAAGTGATTTGATGACTGCTTTATCAGTGATATAGGTGGTATAAGACAGGAGAGGAGTAAAGAGATTGCTTGCAGTAGTCAGAGTAGTGGCTTAGACTAGAGCAGGGGTGGGCAAACTTTTTGACTCGAGGGCCACAATGGGTTCTTAAACTGGACCGGAGGGCCGGAACAAAAGCATGGATGGAGTGTTTGTGTGAACTAATATAAATTCAAAGTAAACATCATTACATAAAAGAGTACTGTCTTTTTTTTTTTTAGTTTTATTCATTTCAAACGGGCTGGATCCGGCTGGACTAGAGGGATAATGGTAGTAGAAATGGAGAAAAATAAATAGGTTCAAGAGGGAGTTTTTTTAAGGTAAAATTGACATACTTTGTTGATATATTGAGTGCCAGGGGCTGAATCAGAGATTGTTAAGTGCTGGGTAGGATTCATAAGGAAAAAAACTCACCCCAAAATACTACCTATGATAAGAGTACTGGTGGATGAGAATTACAAATTAGTTGTTACATAATAGTCATGGGGATATAAAGTATAGCATAGGAAATATAGTCAATAATATTGTAGTAACTATGTATGGTGCCAGTTGGGTACTGGAACTGCCAAGGGGAAAACATATCATTGGCTAGCCACTATGCTGTACACCTAAAACTACTACAAAATAATATTGAATGTAAATTTTTTTAAAAAAAATTAAAAAGAAGTACCAATGAAAGTGACCTCATATATAATCATAAGTTGATTTGCATATATAGAATTTAAAGAACTGAATTGATATTGTTGTTCAAGAAATTATATACAGGATCGCCTCAAGGTTGAGTTATATATTTAGGGGGCTTCCCTGAGGTTAAAGACAATTTGGAGAAGCAGAGGCACAGTGATAAATAAGATCGTGAACTTTCTGTTTGAATGATTTATTACTTTTATCTGAAATTATTTAGGTGTTGTTTTGCATGGCTGTGGTTATGATGGTATGTTTGCCTTTCAGGCTGTCTTGCTCACAGACTTTCTTTTTTCTCCTTTCTCAGTATGACAACATTTTAATGGAGGAGGCTGCTCAGATCCTGGAGATAGAAACGTTTATACCTCTTCTTCTACAGGTGAGATACTGAGATCTGAGACACAGAAATTCGCAGGGGCAGGATCAGAAAGCTAGATAATTTTAGGGTGCTAATTGCCATAGTTACGTATTTTCTTTAACATCATTATGCTTGATACGGTATTTTAAGCCTGCTAACTTCCTTTAAAATATTCACTGGTTATTTAGTAGTTTGTATTGTTTCTTGGAGTACTATTTAAAAATTCACAGTCTACTTTTTGAAAAACTCAGTAATTTTAATAAAGAAAATTGCATTTTTATAGTGTTTTAGAGTAAAGATAGCCTTTTTTTCCATTTCTTTCATTAGAGTTGTTTCTAGAATTCTTTTTGATGTTTATTGGGTACAGTGCTTTTCTTTATCTTATGCCTAAATCTTTTGAGCTAAATGATGTTGTTTAAGTATGTTTCTTATTGTACAATATTCTTCACCATGAAAGCATTAAAAACAAAATGTGGAATTCTAATTTAAGAATTGAGATTGCTCTAACTTACAGATAAATTGGGTTCCAAAAAATAGTTTTTTATGAGCCAAGTTATTTGGAACTTGAAATGTATTTTATCAGGATATGTTTCAAGGATAAGGAGATACAAGTGGGAAAGTGAAATAGTAGCATGGGAAATTAAAGAAGGTGTAATTTTTACTGCATTGGGGGGTTCAGAACTGGCCCTCGGCATAATTGTGATGCAGGGTGTTTATGTTGACCTGTATGGGCATCTGTTTCCTTCTATGTACTCTTTGTCTAATTCTGACCTATACCTCCCAGACCTCTTTGGATTACCCTAAATGTTAAAATAGGGTAATTCCATGCTTGCCTTCTCAATCCTCCATCCTTCCTCATACACCATCAGCCAGACGCATTGGCACCTATACTTGATTCACAAGTCATTCTGTGAATGTGCCAGATTCCTCTCTGTGGAGCAGGTGAATATGGAGATTTAGTAAGCTAGTGAAGCCATTTAGCAAGAATTTGTGCAATAAGTAGTAGGAGACTAGCAGGATAATCTATCAATTAGAATATTTTGCCATTTCCTCATTTGTCATTTCCAGAATCCTCAGGATGGTTTTAGCCGACTGAAACGATGGATTATGATTGGTGATCATCACCAGTTACCTCCGGTCATTAAGAACATGGCCTTTCAGAAGTATTCCAACATGGAGCAGTCTCTCTTCACTCGCTTCGTCCGGATTGGAGTTCCTACTGTGGACCTCGATGCCCAAGGGAGAGCCAGAGCAAGGTAGAGGGTTACTCCAGTTTAAGGGCGCCAGCTCCGTAGTCCGGGTATTTGATGGCATCTTCTGTATACACTCTCAGCACTCCCTGCTGTCCAGGAACTGGTCATCTCAGTATCTGAACGCACCTCTGTTGCCTTGGCATGGGGTGTGAATTTTTTCCATTGTCCTTTTTTTTATGCCCCCCAAAGATATGCAGTTAATATCATTTTGAAATATAAAGCAAAAAGTGAACAAGAGGAGAACACACCAACTCTTGCTTCATAAAGTGTACAGGCCCCATCTCATAGTTACCTCAAAATTTCCCTGAATTTATGGACTTTTCCCTGCTCTTTAATTTGGGTGAAGAAGCATGGCCTCAGAGAGCACTTGGGAGCTGTCACTTCTGTACTGTCGTCTGCCCTCTGATTTGGTTAGTTGAAGTAGGGAGGCAAGGATGAAAAAGCATTACTGCTAGAAAGAGGAGCACAAAGTGGGGAGAATGAAAGTTGAGAGGAAGAGCACAGTTCCTTAGAAATGCCCTGTCTATGTTAAAAGGGATTTTACCTTGCTAATATTTCCTGTTTGGGGGGCTTTGTCTTTGGAAAGCTTGTGCAACCTGTACAACTGGCGATACAAGAAACTAGGCAACTTACCCCATGTTCAGCTCTTGCCGGAGTTTAGCACAGCAAATGCTGGCTTGCTGTATGACTTCCAGCTCATCAATGTTGAAGATTTTCAGGGAGTGGGAGAGTCTGAGCCTAATCCTTACTTTTATCAGGTAAGAAAAAAACAGAAGACTTTTAAGTTTATTTTGCATTTGGCAGGTGGAACTACTACCTACATCAGTGATACGAACCATGTGGCTAGTCATTAAATAAAGGAAAATTAAATCCCCTCCTCACACACAGAACAAAAAATCTAATTTCAGATGGATTAAAGATACAGACACAAAGGAAACTATAAGAAAACTTTCCAGAAAGAAGGAAGTATTGATGAATATATAATGTTGGGTGAGAAAGAGATTATTAAGCTTGTTACCAGAAGCAAAAACCATAAAGAAAAATACTGGTTTGAGAAAAAAAATTATTTTCAACATTTAACAGACAACAGGTTGAAATCTGAATGTATATAAACTCTTATAAATTGTTTTTGCTTTTTTAAAAATCAGCTCCCCCCCCCCAAAAAAAAAAATGCAATAAGGACAAGAATATGCAATTCTCTCACACACACAAATATAGATTTATAGCAAGTACAAATCACTGGCACATATTTTTACCTCTGATACTGTATGTTGGGGTAGGTTTGGGGAAATTCGATACTCATGCAATGCTAGTAGGAAAGTAATTTGGTAGGTAGATTGTCAGTATGTATTAAAAGCACAATGTTCTCACTTCTAGGAATTCTTCCTAAAAAACATTAGATGAATTTACAAAGGACTTATATGCTAAAATGTTTATTTTACCTTTTACTGTGAATTATTTTGGAAATTAGAAACAACCTAAATGTCTTATCAGTAGGGATTAATTATATTGTTACCTATCCCATATAATGAAGTACTGAATTGCCACTAAGAATGACAACATTATAACCTGGTTTGCTGGCAGGAAAAATGTCTATGCTGCATTAAATGAAAAAAATCAAGTTATAAGTATATCTATAGTGTTCCATTTTATTTATAAAAAGGAACAGAAAAACAAACATATATATATTGGCAATCGGTACGAAAAGGCCTGGCAGCATTTACACCAAAAGATTCCTTTTACCTGTATGCTTAAATAAATGTAGTTTGCTCTTGATAAGAAATTGATAAGATTTACACGGCCATGCAGCTTCTTTTCCCTGCTGTCTTCCAAAGAACCAGAAGATTTAAGAGAGAAGCTGTGTGAGTGTCACAAGTGTCACAGAATATAAATGGCTTTTTTGAAGGTCTTCCTGTAATTTTCCTATGGCCTGGACATGAAATGCAGCTTCTTGTCTTTCTTTTTTGATTTATATGTTATGCTTCTTTCTCCTTTTACCCTCTCCCCTCACCTCTTACTCCTTCCATCAGTCTCTCCTGACCTGCACTAAGCAGCCTGTGTGAGCTTCCTGACTTTCAGGCCCAAGGGAGCTCCTTTCTTCCAACTTTGACCAGTCCCTAGAGTCAGCCAGACTGACTAATATGAGGCCACATCCTCTTCCCACTTAACCTAGAGAACAAACACAAAACACAAAAATACCGTGAAGTATGAAGAAGGAAAAGCGTGGTGTAAAAATGGAAGGTTGACTACAGTACTGCTGGATGTATGTGTTATTAGACTGGATCTTACACTGGCTTCTAAGCCAGTTGCCTCGCCCCTTTATGTTAATGTTTCTTTCCATAGCCATCGTTCCAGTACCCTGCAGCAGAAAATTATCTATCTGCATTGTGATTGTTGTGGTCCCAAAAGTATTAAGTTTTTAAGTTGGTAACTTTTATGATGTTTATTACAAATATATTGCAAATGTTAAAGGGTAACACTTAAAATATTCTACATTTATTTATCAATGTTAATCTAGGATAATGTTACTCATCAGTTTCATGTAAGGAGTTCACTTGTCCAAATTATTAACTCTTCACCGCTTGAAGTGTGATAAATGAACAAATTGTGCTAGTTGGTTAATTATATAAAATTGAAAGAAAAGAAAATAAATGCACAATCTGATTATGTTTGCATTGCAGAATCTTGGAGAGGCAGAATATGTAGTGGCACTCTTTATGTACATGTGTTTACTTGGTTATCCTGCTGACAAGATCAGTATTCTAACAACTTATAATGGGCAAAAGCATCTTATTCGTGACATTATCAATAGACGATGTGGGAGCAATCCATTGATTGGAAGACCAAATAAGGTAATTTTATGAATATAATACATATATTCTCTTATTTATGATGTTGGTGGAAAGATGGAAAGATTTGTATTTATTATGAGTTATTTATATTGTCCCACTTCGTCTCTTTGCTATCTCCTTTTAAGATATGTGAGAAAATGCTGTCATAGGAACTATAAGTAATTCTCTGACAAACCTATCTGTCAGTGTTGTTGGTTTGCTTTGAACTTCTGTCTCAACTACCACACTGAAAATTTTTATAGATAGTGATCAGAAATAAATGTTTATAACATGTTTGCTGGCAAAAGGATGGATAATAAAATTAGATTATTTAGGTATTATTCGAGTAGAGATGGGAATTGTATCACTTTTTGTTTTATTTGCAAAAGTATAATTTGTTCTGTCTCTTTTTGTGTGTATATAAGGGAGTGTTTTCTTCTTGAAGATAAAGAATTATGAAGTGCATCCAGACCTAGGATTTTTTTTTAAAGGTTTTTATTTATTATGTGTAACATAAGCACAATTATTTAAAGTTAATAAATTTTTATTTGAGGAATTTCACATGTTGTGATTCCTTCCACTGCCTTAGTTCCTCCTGAGTTTGAGTCTTAACCCTTTTAAAGATAATTCTTGCTCAATCCATAGTTACCGCATGCATAGTCTTATATAACAGGAATATAGGATGATCATGTGATCACAACAAACTGTCTGGTCACTAGCAACCCAGAAGGATTAGCTAGACAGAACATCAGCAAGACTCCAGAGATCTCAGATAGCTATTTTAAAATCTTACTGATGGCTATTACAAAATCACATATAACTTGTGTTTTATTGATATTGGACAGTGCTGATCTAGGCAAAAAAAAATAAGTAAGGGCTCATAAAATGTTCCCAATAGGCCAAATGCTAACAATGTAGCAGAAAGAAAACCTAGTGGGAAAAATGCTTTGTGGTCATGTCCACAGCAAATGAGATGTGGGGGAGTAATATAAAAAAATAAATAAATATGCTTGATTTTATCAATAAAGGGTTGAAAATTGGAAAGAATAACCAAACAAATATATTAGTAATGATGAGGTTAGGACTGTGGTCACTGTATAAAAGCTCTTTCACCTTTTCTTGGAAATAATCCAAAAGTAAGAGGAAAATGGGAGGAAGAGAAGACAGACTCCGTTTTTAGTGAGATAACACAGGGTGACAAAAATCATGAAGGAAATGGGGGGAAGAAGGGAATTTAGGGGACTGGTCTTGAAAGTGCCTGTAAGTGTGCACTTCATGAAGGCGAGTGGCATTCTCTGAAGTCTAAGAGCCACAACCCTGTTTCTGAACAACGGATTCAGGGATTGGGGTGAGCAGACGCCTTCCTGGTCCCAGATTGGTTCAAAGAAACCTCTCGGTGAACTGTATGTGCCATAGCTTTATTTGCAAATAGACTGTCTCTATAGTAGCAGAAGAAAAGAGAACCTTTGGTTGTGACAAAAAAAAAACACACAATACAGCCTTTAAAACACAATCCTGCTTACTCCACCCTAATCACTCGCATAATAAGTGGGTAAGGAAACCCACTTACTCAGTGGTGAAATAGTGGGGAAGCGGAAACTAGCACAAGCTCAGTTTATACAGGAAAAAATCAGGTAAAGGACATCAAAACATACTAATTGGCAAGATACATGTTCCAGAAAAAAACACGTTGGCCTGGAACAGATGAAATTTTGAATACACATTTAGCTTTGGATTTTAAAGTACTTTAATGAAGTAACCGTATCTGAGAGGGAGGGCTACAAAGTAGAGAATTAAAGAACTCGGCAAGAGACAAAATATGAAATGGAAGAAAATAAAACAAAATTATAGAAATGAAGACAAAATTGAAAGGACTGCGGTGAGGACTAGACACTCCATAAGGGGTATAGACAGTCAAAATTGAGAAGCTAATAACTTTGAGATGTAGGAAGTTTCGAAATAGAAGAAACTCAATATCTGAGTTCTTTTATTTATAAAAACAGAAAAACTTAATTCAAATAATAAAGACAGTTACTCCCTGCCATTGCAAGATGAAAGTAGCATGGCTCCAGGTTAGAGGGACTTGGTGATGTAGTCAGAGACCAAGTTTCATTTCATCCTTCTGCCAGCCATTCTCAATTGAGACAAGCCCTCCACATGGTAAGGATGGCAACAGAATTTCCTAATATAGCATCCACACACAAGAGCAAAGCACTTGAATTCAGAATATATGAACTTCTGTAAAAGTCACTGTTAAATGAAGACAACCCAATACTAAATTGGCAAATGTATTGAGGTAAAAAAGTATGAACTTTAATGTACACAACACATGATGAGTCTCAGAAACATATGCTGAGTGAAAGAACTTAGGCAAAAAAGTACATAGTGTATGATTTCATTTTAATGGAATTCTAGAACTGGTTTAAAAAAAATGTATAGTGACAGAAAACAGCTCAGTGGTTGCCTGGAGTGGGGAATACAGATTTGACAACAAGGGGCCTGAGGTCTTGGAAAGTTTGGTTGTGGCAGTGGTTTAAGGGAGTATATATTGTCAGGATATATCAAATTGCACACGTAAATGAGTGCATTTTGCTGTATGTCAATTATACCTCTGTGAAGCTGACTTAAAAAGAAATGTTAACTTCCAAAGATAGGACTATGATTGTAATTTTTACAGACTAAGCATTTAAACTTCTTGTTGAATTAATGAAAAAGGTAAATGCTTGGGTGCCAACATTAGACGGAAACCTCCCTGAATTTCCTTACTTGTACATGTATTTTCAAACTGAACAATAAGTACTATGAAGATTATTTATTTTTTGGTAGAGGAATGCTATAGATGAGAAATAGGAATGTGTTAAATAATAAGTGAGCACACTTAAGTTATATTGCTGGGCATCAAACCAGGATACCAGATAATGAGCTAAACACAGTGCCTGCTTTCATGGAATTGAGTAGTTTAGTAGGGGAAGACTGTGAATGAGTAACATAGGAACATAGCCATCTGGTTACTGTGGTTTATTGCATAGTTCATGTTCATTAATTCATCTTTTGAATGCCAAGTATATGGTCATGTTTACTTTGGATTGATTATTTTAAGTATGCCATATTTACCATTTTTTTTTCTTTCTAGGTGACAACTGTTGACAGATTTCAAGGTCAACAGAATGATTATATTCTTCTTTCTCTAGTACGAACCAGGGCAGTGGGCCATCTGAGGTGCGTAAGGAAAAACTGTCATAATGTCATTGACCTTTACTCTCTGCTTCAGTTTTAAACTCCTGTGGCTGAGTAGTTTTACTTTTTTTAAATTTAAAGTATAATGAATTGTTAGGACAGCGTTGGTGCTGTGTGTTGGAGTGTAAGAATGGATCTGTCAGAAATTAAAAGAAGTAAAGTGGCACAAGCGTCTCTTCAGAATGACTTTTCATCACAGGATCTCTGGTGTTTCCACACAGTCTCTCAGCTTCAGTGTTAGAGGATAAAGGAACCATTTGTTCTCTCAGGATTAAGAATTGTCAAAACAAACAATAATCTATTTTTATCACTTATTGTGATGTACTTATGCGCTAGAGATTTATGGGAATAATGTCTTCTTATTACAAAGCAGCTGTTTAATTTTATATAAACCTTCATCTCATATGATTTAATAGCAAAACTATACGGAGAGTTCATTTTATTATTTTATTTTGTAGATTAAAGAGAAAATTCTCGAAGCTCTCCTAGTGTAATCAGTAAGTCAAGCTCTGTTTGGAGCTTAGCCCAGTGGTCAGGTTCCATTCGACTGATAACTTTATGTAAGAGTAAGCAAAGATAGAATGTTTCAAGAAATTGTTTGAAGACCGTAGCATTCTAAAATACAGTTTATTTTTGTTTATTTACTTGTCAAGCAAGTATTTGGAGACTAACTTCTCTAAAAAGCAGTTCCTTTTCCGCAGTGAGAGTTACAGCTGGCTGCTCTCTGAATGGGGCATCATTACGATTTATATAATTAAATCTCGTAAAAACTCAGTGTGAGTGCATGAGCGCTGCTTCCTCTCCTCCCCACCTTTTTTCTTACTCTGTAGTGCTTTATCTTTTCTAGATTCCCATGACTTTAGCTCTCTGCTATTTTTTGCTTGACTTTTCTAGAAACTTAAACACAAAATAGATGATGATGATGATGATGATGATGATGATAAAATGCTTATTATAAATGAAAGGTTAAAAAACCTGATTTTGGTATTGTCTAATATCAAGATTTTTCTAAGCAAAAATATCATTATCCACGTAATCAGTCTTCTTTATTTGCCAAAATTTGCTCTTGAACGTCCAGCTTCTTCATCAGGGTTTCTGGTGATGGTTCAGGTGTAGTTAGATTATACAGGGGAAATTTAATTTAAGTATTATTTATGATTCCAATTACGTAAATTCCGTAGGTACCTTAGCTAGGATTTTACCAAACCTTTCTTGGATATTTTGGTTCACAGAGATAATCTTTCATATCTTTCTTTTTCTAATATTTTGTTTTTTTACGTTTCAAGAGATCAAGGAAACCTACTTCCTTCTTATTTCTCTTTTAAATAATAGCTTTATTGAGATAGAATTCATATACTATACAACTCACATATTTTAAGTGTACAAGCCTGTGATTTGTAGCATATTAATTAATGGAGTTATGCAGCTATCTTAACAATCAGTTAAGGTCATTTTCATCACAAGAAACCCTGTACTTAGCAGCAGTCACTCCCTTCTCTCCCCAGGTCCTCGACGACCACTATCCTCCTTTCTGTCCTAGATTTACCTATTCTAGGCACTTCGTTTAAATGGAATCGCTTGGCATAATGTGTTCAAGGTTCATTCCTGTTGTACCATGTATGAATACCTCATTCCTTTTTATTGTCAAATAACATTCCATTGTGTGGATATATCACATTTCATTGATCATTTATCAGTTGATGGATATTTGGGGTTTTTCTTCTTTGTGGCCATTTATGAATAATGCTGCTATGAACATTCATGTACCAGGTTTTGTGTGGACATGTTTTCCTTTCTCTTGGGTGTAGTTACCTAAGTCATGTGTAACTCTGCGTTTAAGCCTTTCTGTTTCCCTGTGCCGGTCATATTGCCTTTGCCCACATCTTTTTCATCCAGGGTAGACTCTTTAGGAGATGGTAGGAGCCAGATTATTCTGCTTTAATTCCAGAAACGTGTTTTAGGACACTCTGGACCCGTTCAGAAGCCAGAGTAGTGAGACATTTCTAGTCCCTTTCCCAACATTTGTTGTTCTTGTCCCCACCTGACTTCAATAGCCCAGGTACCAGTAGAAATGCTGGGGACCTGCTCAGTGCAGAGCAGTGAGACTGTCACTTCCTGTGTTGTCCTCATAAGGGTCCGTCAGAACGACAGCCTGTTGTTGAACAGTGTTTCTGCCCAGCCTTGTTTGGGGGACTGAAAGCAGGTGGTGATCTCATTGCCCTGAGTTCAAGATACAGCTCCAAGGAATCCTGTCTGCTCACTTACTTTTCTGACTGGTAGTTTGTCATGCTCATAGTGTTTGGTCATTCATTATAAATTCTTTCAAGTCAGTCTATTACTTGGCAGTGTGCTGGGTTCTGAGTCTGTATAAATAATTCTAATATTCGTGATCTCTACCCTCTTGGAGCTTAGAGTCCAGTTGGGGAGACACTGAGCATATCCTTAGCAGGTGCCCACCCCTGCATCTGCAGAGGATCTTAGTGTAACACTCCTCCTGCACAGGGAGATGAGGCTTGCAAAGCTGCTTTGCTGCACTGCAGCCCTGAGGACGAGAGCACAGTTCCTCCAAGGGGCCAGGTCAGGGCTGCTGTAGCCTGGATCTGTGCTCTGCCTAGAGTGGAGAGCCTTCTGGGTGTGAAGGGGACACCAGAACGTTATGGGAAGGGATATGTTTTCTCCTACCTAAGTGAACACCTCGTAGTTTTGTGTAGTGGGGGGATGGGAGAATCCCTGGTTATTATATGATCTTACCAGACTTTATTATTATTCATGAAAGTCTTCTTTTTTGTAAAATACAAATCCAAATAGATGTGTAAGAGCATCTCCAGAAAAACTGTCCTCTATATTTGAAACTAAAATTATCTTTTTTTTTTTACTAAAACACATACTAAAGTTAGACTTAATGGATATCACTCTTTTTATAAATTGATTTGACTCAAAGTTTTAAAAGCATATATTCCCTTTAAAAGATAAAGAAAACTGATATAATTCATTAGATAGGCATATGTATAGTTGTGTCATTCAATTTAGCCATTTTATTACTGTTTATGTGAACCCCGAATACTTACTTTAGGCCAAAACTGTTTCGAACTCACATTGAGCCCAGGTACTAGAGTAATACATGAAAAAAGACATGGTATTATATGGTGTTATACCATGTCATCATACTATATATGATTATATTTGTAATTATTATTACAAATAAGTATAAAACTGTGGTGAGAATTACCCAGGAAGTAAAATTTTACTTTGAGGAGCATTGGAGTTTGTAGGTGAAGAAATGGAGGAAGGTTGGTGCAGATTGACTTACTTCTGGTGACTGACAACTGAACTATATCATAATACCAATGTAGCTACTTGGATCTTTTTAGTCAGTGCATCAGTTATTTTGTGATCTCTCCCAAAAGAAGAAGCCAACGCATAGATTAGCGATAAAGCATTAACTTTGTACTTGGTTTACTAGTCACATAACATTGATTAACTTAATGTTTATTAAGTTTTGAAGAAACTTAACTTTTTATTGACACAGCTTAATAGGAATATTTAGTAGAATATGTAAGAAAAATTTAAAAAGCTACATAAATGTGTTGTTAATCTTGATGTATGTTAATTTTGTTTGTTTCCCAAAGGGATGTTCGTCGCTTAGTGGTGGCCATGTCTCGAGCCAGACTTGGACTTTATATCTTCGCCAGAGTATCCCTCTTCCAAAACTGTTTCGAACTCACTCCAGCTTTCAGCCAGCTCACAGCCCGCCCACTTCATTTGCATATAATTCCAACGGAACCTTTCCCAACCTGTAGAAAGGTAGGACTTCTTCATTCTATTGAGCTGTATTCTCTTATGGATGATTACATTAGGTAGGAACATGATCAGACAGATCTTCCAATTACGTACTAATTTAAGAGTGTTGCTTGCATTAAGGAACTAAATTAGATTTTCTATATAAAAACAATATATGCCAACATTTATTGAGTACTCATCATGTATCAAGCAATTAGTTCTTTATGTACATTATTTTATTTCATCTCAGTAACAGCCCTGCTCAGGAGGTTTTCTTATTAACCCAATTTTACGCGTGAGGAAATTGAGAGTTAGAGAAGTAGTTTGGCCGTGCATCTAGTAGATGAAGAATTCGAGATTTGAGGCAGGCTGACTCCAGAGTCCATGTTCATAGTCATTGTGTAGCTTTGTAAGGAGAACTTAACAGAGTAATAAATAGTTTAGCTCTTGGAGAAGACTTAAGAAACTTACATTCTGGGAAAATGTGGGAGGGAGCAGCACATACATGTATACTTAACAAACAGTTATACTCAGAGAAATACCGCTCCCTCCTCATTCATCCCTGCTTCCGGTTTCCTCTCCCTCCTTCTTTCTTCCCCTTCTTCTCCTCTCCCCCCATAAAAGCAATCTCTTTAGTTTTTGGTTTATTCTTTATATATTACCTTGGCACAAAGGAACAGATACCTGTTTATTTTCTTTCTTACATGAAGGTAAGCATACTATATAGACTTGGGCTTTGCCTTTTCATTTAATGAAATGTCTTGAAGATCCATTGGAATTTAAACAAAACTTTTAAATGTTTACAGTACATTTTTCTTCCCTCTTAGAGAAAAAAACAAGATTAAATTCTGTGTGTTTGTTTTATAATAATGCTAAGTACTTTCCAAAAAGGTAAAGAGATGCTGCTGTAGAGGAATTGGAGAAACCGGTGGAGAGATATGATGGGGGTGGGGTCATGTAAAGCCTTGAGTGTCAATCTCTGAAGTTTGGACACAGTCCTGTAGCGCTGAGGTTCTCCATCTGTTGTGGGCTAATGATTAAGCAGAGATTCCTGACAAGAGGTCTGGGGCAGAGCCTCTGTGCCTTGGGGTTGAAAGGATTCCCCAGGTGCTTTGAATCCCAAGGGCTGCAGGGACACACCTGGTGAAAACTGGGAGTGCAGTTCAGGCAATATGAATGAGCAGAAGTGTAGAAACTGGTGCTTTGCACAGCACCATGGATTCAAGACTGGGGACTGAGGTCAGATAGCATCTCCCCATGCTCTGCTCAAGAGGCTGTGGGCATGGGCAGTGAGGGCTGAGCAGCTAGCACTGCCTCCCAGAAGAGGCAGCTCCCAGCAAAGCCACCTGAAAATAAGCAAACGGATCAAAACAAAAAACCCTCCTGTTTTGAAGGCAGTGTTGTGGTTGTAGCAGCATGGGAGCCTCTGCACACACATGCTGTGACCATTGCAGAAAGTGACCATTAGCACAAGAACACCTGCTGACATGCGAGCCTGCCACCCTGCCGAATTCTGGAAATGCTACTTAATGTACTGAGTATTTCTAACTTTATGTGTCTTAAATGATTTGCCACTTTTATTTAAGTCACTTGTATTTATTTATTTCTTGATAAAAGTTTTTTACCTTTATGGTTTTCGGAATTTTTCCTATAGTAAGAAAGGGGAGACTTTGTATGATTGATTATAAATAGGAAAGTTGTTCGTCTTTATTCTAGTATGGCTTAGGAAGAAGTGCAAATTTTGCACTTTCCTGCACAAATAGAAAGCATTGTTTCTGAGATTGTGGTCAGATACTGCTCCACTTGAAGCACCTCATTCTACCTCAGACACTGAATGAACATCTCTGGGGCCAGGCCCAGGCCTCTGGTTGAACATTCTCCCCCAGGTGCTCCTGATAGACACACAACGCTGACACTTTAGCTACTGTTTGCCAACATCTCTTACTGTATATGCATTCTTTATTAGTAAAAATTCCTTCTGAATGTTCACCTTCATGACTGACAGTCCAGATATTGTTAGCTTCTCATTGTAAATGTTAGCTTCTTATTTTTTAGAAAAACATCAATAGGAAGAACAGTTTTAACATTTTCTTTCAAAATAATCTTGAGAATTGCCTTTGGAGCATATACAGTATGAGGAACCATTACTTTAGACTTTGGTGATTTTTCTCTCCAAATGATTGCTCTCTCTTTTTTTTCTACATTAGTTGGTGGACCAAAACTCATATTGGACTTACTAGCCTGAAAATTGTATTAAAAGCTAGTGACTCTTGGCTCCCTCCTGATCTCTACATTTTCTACATTTAAATGGAATCACTCTTTTTCCTTCTTTATTCGATTCTCACACTTACATCTTTATGTCCTCTAAACCCAATAGTGCTTACACATAAAACAGAGAGATGGGCTCCTATTGGAATGCTAGCTTTTAGTGTTTTTCACTGTATTTAACTTCCTTTTTGCCTTTTCTAGAATGGAGAGAGGCCATCTCATGAAGTACAAGTAATAAAGAATATGCCCCAAATGGCAAACTTTGTGTACAACATGTATATGCACCTGATACAGACCACCCATCACTATCATCAGGTGAGTTTTCTCAGCACTAACTTAGTTTTCTTCTTACTAAAGAATCTTCTCTGTTGCAGAATATATCATTTTTTTTAAAAAAATTAAGTGTAGCTGGTTTATAATATTATATTAGTTATATTAGTTTCAGATGTACAATATAGTGATTTTGCATTTTTATACCTTACAATGTGATCACCCCACTAATTTAGGAATCACTGTGCAGCATTATCACAGTATTATTGACTGTATTCCTTTCACTTTAGAATAAATCTTTAAATACGTGATTCCTTGTAGAAAACCAACTAAACCAAAATGGGTTGTTATTATTCATG
Organism: Myotis myotis; assembly: GCF_014108235.1. Lineage (NCBI taxonomy): Eukaryota > Metazoa > Chordata > Mammalia > Chiroptera > Vespertilionidae > Myotis > Myotis myotis. The sequence continues at coordinate 153,857,104 of NW_023416313.1, read as the reverse complement.
TAACATCCATACTTTCAAAACATCTTTATGTAGATATAATTTAGCATGCAACAAAAGCCACTTATTTAAAGTATACAGTATGATGTTCTGACACATGTATATACCTGTGAAACCATCTTCACAGTCAAGATAATGAACATATTTATTATCCCCCAAAGTGTCCTCATGCCTCTTGGTAAGCCCTCTCATTTTTCACTAATCCCTTTCCCACCTGTTCCAGCAACCAGGCCCAACATCTAGAGCTGCTCCAGTGTTTGGGTGGGACAGAGTCTGGTACCTTCCCCCTCCCTGCCATGGCTTTGTCCCTGCCCCTCACAGGGCTCCTTGATCAAAGTTGGCCCTTCTCGACTTGGTGTGTTAATCAGTCCTAATCAGCCGCTGTTTTTCCAGAAGTGTGACAGCAAATCCCTTTGCTAAAAAATCTAATAGGTTTTCATATTATTTTCCTCTCTAGAGAATTAATATGTATTTTGATCATTTGTGATATCCATGTTGGCATATTCAGCAAAACGTAGGCCATTGTCATCAGAGCTGTTTCATCTGTAAAATGAAATGGCCAGCATTGTTCTGGAGAACTTAAGAGTGAACAGTATTTATTAGGAAGATAATAATGTTAATAATGTTAATAATAATGTTAATAATAATGTTAATGTGAGAGCTTCACTTTATAAGCCAATTCTTTTTACTTGAGTTCATTTATACTGATACTTTCCTTTTCTTTATTTTTTTATTAGACGTTATTGCAGTTACCACCTGCTATGGTAGAGGAAAGTGAGGAAGTTCAAAGCCAGGAAACAGAAATGGAAACAGAAGAAGAGGGCATGCCTACTCAGGCTGACATCCCCTGTCTACCAGATGCCAGCGTCAGTCACGAACTGTTAGCCTCTCAGACTGAGGCCACCCCCGGTGAGATGGAGGCCACCTCTGGTCTGGCAGAGACTGGTTCCAGTCCAGAAGCCACCTCCGCTGTCTCCGAAGTCACTGCTGCCGCTGCTGGCCCCGAGGCTGTGCCCACAGAGGCTGGCACCCAGCAAGATGCCACATCTGCCCCAGAGACTAACTAGCCAATGCTAGCCTTTCTTAGGGAGGACATTTCATCTGTAAAGTCAAAGTAAAGTTATTTTTTGTACTTTGTATCTGCCTTTGCCATTTTAAAGGTAATAATGTTCAGTCCTTATTTTTGTTAACTGATATCAGTGTTTGTTCTTCTTGGATATATTTTTTAAATTGTATGTATATGAACAACTCCATTTCAGTTCAATCAGGGGGGCAAATAATCATTCCTTTGATACTTTTCTCATTAATTGAGTGTATCTTTAATCATACCTACATTAAAAGAATTTTCTATAGAATATATAGGACATATTTTACACTTTTAGTGAACTTCTATAAAAAAGAAAAAGACAGAATGCACTGGAAATAATCATAAATGCCCCTAAGCAAGTGTTGAAATTGGGGGGGAAATAGTTCTATCATAGTATGAGATGCTCAACTTGTTTTGTTTTGTTTTGTTTTTAACCGTTCTGCCTTGACATAAAGGCATTAACAACCATAGCTTACAGGTTTCTCAAATCCATTGAAGAGGTTACATGTATTTCTTTCCTAAAAATTTGTTAATGGATCAGAATCACCTAGAGCAGTGGTTCTCAACCTGTGGGTCGTGACCCCTTTGGTGGTCGAACGACCCTTTCACAGGGGTCGCCTAAGACCATCCTGCATATCAGATATTTACATTACGATTCATAACAGTAGCAACATTACAGTTATGAAGTAGCAACAAAAATAAGTTTATGGTTGGGTCACAACATGAGGAACTATTTAAAGGGCCAGAAGGTTGAGAACCACTGACCTAGAGTGTCTGTTTCTTCTTGGGGCCACTCCCAACCTAATGAATGAGAATCTCAGGTGAGGGCCCAGGAATGTGTCCTAGAGCAGGTGCTCCGGATGTTTGAGTTGCTGGCAGAGTGGCATCAGATAAGGCTGGGGAGGCTGAGCCAGGTTGGTCATTTAGCTAAGCAAGAATGTGGCAACTCCATCTGGGCAGGAAGGAAGGCCCGGAGTCTGGGCAGTGAGAGCAGCATGCCAAGGTTCTGCGTCTCCTGCCTGGCTTAGTTCTTTTGGTGGATAACCAGCCACAAAGAGACCTTAAGGTATAATGTGCTCCAGTTCTGGGAGAGGAAAGAGACGCAGACCTTGCTACTCAAGCGTGGTTTGCAATCAGCAGCATCAGTGTCCATTGAAGGCATGTTAGAAATGCAGGCACTAGAGCAGCCGTGGGCAAACTATGGCCCGCGGGCCGGATGCGGCCCGTTTGAAATGAATAAAACTAAAAAAAAAAAAAGACCGTACCCTTTTATGTAATGATGTTTACTTTGAATTTATATTAGTTCACACAAACACTCCATCCATGCTTTTGTTCCGGCCCTCTTGTCCAGTTTAAAAACCCATTGTGGCCCTCGAGTCAAAAAGTTTGCCCACCCCTGCACTAGAGTCTACCCCAGACTTATTAAATTTGAATCTGCATTTCCACCAAGTCCCCGGGTGATTGATTCATAAACACTTTGTAGTTTGAGAAGCACTGTACTGAGAGTACTGTGCTGTCCTCACATGAATGAGGTAGAAGGATGATCTTGAAGGTAGAGTTACCTGAGAGTGACTAAAGTTTCCTGACAAGGACTTCTGCTTATAAGGTCCCTGCATGGGTGGCCAGAAAGGGTGAATATTTGTATATGTGGAGAGAGAAATTGCCCACTACTTCTCTCCCCCATTTTGACATCTGCTAGAGTGGCTAAAGGAGGCATTTCCCCCAAAGTATCTCCTCTACTACATGTACCTGTAGGTTTGACCATGTCCAAAGAACCTTTGATGAAGTAAATAAGAACTACACACAGCCATTGAAATGCTTCTGATCCTCCATCTTGAAGGAATGATCACTTCATTAGGAAATTAAACCCAGGAATCAGGCCAGGGAAGGGTATTTTTGAGTGACTAGTGTTTGCTCAGCTCTACCAGGGGGTGGTAGATGTGATTCACTCTCACAGTGTCTCATGCCTCAGAACTCTTGTGTAAATGTGGGTGAGGAAGGAAAATGGAAGTGGTGGACTGATGAGGGGCATGAAATGATGAGGAAACTGCCCTAGGAAGGTAGGTTGTCTGCTATCCAGTAAGGATTGAGCCAGGTAGACTGTTAGATGTTGTCTCCGAGTATAAGAATTCAAAAGCAGGGGTTGCGGGCATCTGTGTGAGGACCAGCACCCGCAGAATTATTTTCATTGTAAACACATAGTATCAGGTGAATATCTAGTATCAGGCTAAGCAAGAGGGAAGGAGCTTTATGGTATTACTAGAGGCCCAGTGCATGAATTTGTACACAGGTGGGGTCTGGCCGGCCCGCCCCGATCAGGGCCAATTGGGCCAGACTGACCAGGGGGAGGAACTGCAGGCGGTTGGTGGGCCAACCCTGCCCCCAGTCAGGGTTGGGGAGGCCAATCGGGGGCGGTGCTGGCTGGGAGAGGGGCCGTGGGCAGTTGGCCAGCCCCATCCAGTTGAATTCCCGGTCAGTCTCTCAGTCAAGGGGACAATTTACATAGTAGCCTTTTATTATATAGGATTGTCTTTCCTGAAAAAGAATGATTTTTCTCTCTACCCTTTAGGGATATGAATTATAATACCTGTGACCAAGATAAGCAAACTTTTATGCTACTTCCTCATTAAGTAAACTGTTTTCCAAACACTATAAATCACGGTCTAGCTGGATCACTATACCTTTTTTTTGCTTCTTGATTTCTTGTCGGACTCAAAAGGAAATTTAACTGGAAGATGGCTATGTCCTTTGCATTTGTCAAAGAAATTTTAAAAAGGATTGTGGTGGTGGGATTTGAAATATTTCAGATTGTGTTATCTCTGGAAAGGCCAATGAGTTGCAGTTAACTATAGAATTTTTAAGGAACTGAAGAGAACAACTATTATCATCATCATATATAATAAAAGGCTAATATGCAAATCGACCAAACAGCAGAACCACTGGTCACTATGATGCACACTGACCACCAGGGGGCAGATGCTTAATGCAGGAGCTGCTCCCTGGTGGTTGGTGTGCTCCCATAGGGGGAGCACCGCTCAGCCAGAAGCCAGGCTCACAGCTGGTGAGCACAGCAGTGGTGGGAGCCTCTCCCGCCTCTGAGACAGCACTAAGGAGCAGGGAGCCCGGCTTCTGGCTGGTGAGCACAGTGGCAGTGGTGGGAGCCTCTCCCACCTCCGTGGCAGCCCTACGCTAGTCTATACTAATAAAAGGGTAATATGCTAATTAAACGGGATAGACTGGGCGTCATCTGGACATCCTTCCTGACAAAGCCAGGGGTGTGGCTGGCCTGCAAACTGCCGTGGCCCCTCGCCCAGGCTGGCCCCGCCCCCACCCCGATCGGGAGTGTGGCCTGCAAACCCTCAGTAGCCCCAAGCCCAGGCCAGCCCCACTCCCCAGCGGTCACTGCCACCTTGATTAGGCACCCCAAGCCCAGGCTGGCCCCATCCCCCAGCAGGGACCCCCACCCCAATCGGGAGCATGGCCAGCCTGCAAACTGCCGCGGCCCCTCGCCCAGGCCAACCCCCAGTGGGGACCCCCCCACACCGATCTGGGGCCCCTTCAGGGCAGGCCAGCCTGCCCCCACCCGTGCACCAGGCCTCTATCCTATATAATAAAAGGGTAATATACAAATTGACCCTAACGGCAGAATGATCAGAACAACCTCTGGACCAGTCACTATAAGGCACACTGACCACCTCTTAGTCTCTTTCCTCAGCCGGCAGGCTCCAATTGCCTGATGGCCACCCGTGGCGGGGGTGGGGCAGGCGAGCAGGCAGCCACCCTCTCGGTCCCTTCCCCCGGCCGTCAGGCACCGATCACACAATGGCAAACGGGGAACTGGGGGTGGGTGGCGTCAGGGGACAGGGCCTGCTGCGGGCAGCTGGGGAAGATGGCCTTGATTGCAGGCCAGGCCTACGGACCATACCCACACATGAATTTCATGCGCCAGGCCTCTAGTTTTAAAAAATGAGGCTGAATCAAATGTTCTTAGCCAGGGTAGTAACTGTGAAGAGAGGGGTAGAATCCAAGTCTACAGGCCTAGGATAGTATTTGCTTTATTTATAAATCTGAGAGTTTTCTGTTTAATTTGGGGTAACTACAGACACAGGTACTCTTTGCCCGGAGACCACATTGGTGTTCCCGTTGCTCCTTCCTGTGTTTCATATCCGAATACGCAATGATTTGGACTCTATTTTTAAAAGCCAAGAAGATGCACGCACAGAGAATGAGCGTGAAATGAAGCAATTCAAGAATTTAGATTTTTTTTTTTTCCTGAAAAATGCTGAGTTAAGAAAGTTTATTACCAGAGATGAAAATAAATAGCTTCATTGGTTTGGGCAAATGAATGACAAGATCTAAACATTATCAGGTCTCTAGAAGTGATGATGAAAGTTGAGATATTTTGCTAGATCCTGGGAGAAACGGGCCATTTATGCTCCCATATAAAATGAGTGTTTTATGATCAGGAGACAGCATGATATTATAAAACAGACCTTGGACTCAGACCTGGCTCAAATTTTAACCTAATTTACTCATCAGCATTTGGGTTGACCTTGGAGTGGTTTTATAACCAGTCTAAGTCCCAGTTTCCTTTATGTACAAAATAAGGAAAAGATTTGTTTGTTCATAAGGTGATGTTCATGAAAACACCTGGCATCTAGGTGCTCGGTAAATACTAGTCGCTCTCTCTCCCCTTTTCCCTGAAGCTTTGAGACGATGTAGGATTTGCAACCAATCCTCTGACGTGGGTGCTTAGCTCTGCCCCTTTTCAGGGAGCATGGAGGAGGATGAAGAAGGGACATGGGTGGAATTGACCCTTGAGGATCAAGAATCATGCCCCCTGATTGGGAACCTGAGTAGGTCTGGCATGGCGTGGAGGGTGGTCTCTGGAACTAGAGTTCTGGCAGCACAGCGTAACGGGAGGGAAGGCATGACTTCCATCGTCCTGAATCCTGTACGCCCTACCCCCAAATCATTATATTGTTGCAGTTATTTAGTTTTGTGCCTTGAATGTGCTTTTTCTTTTTTATCTTAAAGCCCCTCAAATGGTATTTTTAGAGGTGTTTCTTCAATCAAATAAAGATTTAAAAGATTTTTTAAAAATGCTGACCCTTTTGCACCAGCCAATAGAGCAATTAAAGACAAGCATTGCCTTGCTTCCTGTGAAAAATGCTTGGCAGTTAGCCTTTGTAATTATGAAGCAATCATGTTAATAGATGTTTAAGAATAATACAGCTGGCACAGTACTGAGCCATGAATGGAGATGAGCACATGAGACCATTTCCCTTCATTCCTTGGTGCTCTTAGTGCCCAAGAAAGGGGTTCAATTCAGTGGGACCCAGAAGCTTTCGATGCTTTCGTTTTTCTTCCTAGGAACCAACCGGAGCTCAGTCCCAGAGCATGATTCACAGGCAGCTTGGCTACTGCTGACTGACACTTGGCAGCTTCATTCAGTTGCTCTCTCCCTTTTGGCTTATACTTATTCCAGTGGCCACTTAAACTTTAGCATTTACACACAAATGTGGCGGATCCCACTATTTCTCAATATGTATGACAGGAAACACTTGTCTTGAAACATATTATGAAAATCATGCTCCACGGTCAAATAAGTTTGGGAAACATAATGAATTATTATTTCCCTTTTGTCAAATCACAATGTATTGTTAGTTAATTAAAAGTTCTGAGAATTTCTGCTAGGAAAAGAAATCATGTTTAACTCAGCATTTCTCGAACTTATTTGACCAGAGAACTTTAAAAAAAAAAAAATAAGACACGTTAGAGAGCTAGCTCCACAGAACACAGGTTGGAAACGAATACTTTTACAGAAGCAATTGAACTCTGATTGCTTCTGAGAATATTAAGGGGTCATAATATGCCATCCTAAAATATGCCACTTTGGCATAAAGATTATTTTGAGTTGAGGGCCATTGAGAAGCAACAGATGCAGGAAGGACGGCATAGATTTCCCTTTGTAAGGCGTCCCCTCTGGTCCTCATCCCTGGAAACAGATGGCACTGAGACGAGCCCACATTAAAAAACCCTTACCCAACATAATCCTTCTTTTCCATCAGTTTCCCCATATATTTACTTTTCCGCGACTCACCCCCTCTAGAAGCCCCCCCCCCCTTTCCTTTGCCTATTTACTTCACAATTTATCACTCTTTGTCAAAACGGTACATAAGCTTCCAAGTCTTACTGCTTCTTTTGACTTTTCTTTCCTGTGTAGCCCCCATGGAAGTAAAATTTTAAATATCAATTAAATTTTCTTTTATAAACTTGACCATTTTGTTTTGTGTGTTTTTTCTTCTGGTTTTTAGTTCAGCCATTTACAAGTCTGTATGCTTTTTTTCCTGTTAATCTGTCTTTTATGAGTTTAATTCACAGGCCCCAGCCACGGACGTTAGTAGAGAGAAAGTTTTTCCTCGCCTTAAAAAAAAAAAAAAAAAAAAAAAAAGACTAATACACCTTTTTAAAGGTGCTTATATCACTGTATTTTCATTGCCCTTTTTTCTAGCAGCACCTTCCAGTGCTGGTTTCTTCTATTCTCCAGGGGCTGAAGTAACACAGCCGAAGAAGAAACTAGAGATGATTTGTGCAGTATGTCATATTGTATTGTAATTTGTTGAGTGTCATGTGGTATAAATGCAGCATCCCGAAAATGCAAATGAATAAAAGTTCAATCAATGTACCATGACATTTCTTCATGTGAGTCTCCGACAAAAAGGTCACTGAGCATTCTTTGTTTTACTTTTAATTTTAGACTTCAGTGTTTCATGTTAGGCTCTTTTCATTTCTTACCATAAAGGTTTAAATGTTTGTTTCCTTTGAGAAGTTTAAGTTTCAAAAGGGAAAGGAATGGCCAATAGGGATGGGCCAGAAATAATAGAAAAAATTAAGGCAAGTATAAAGAAATGAAGAAAATTGCCCTTTATAAGGCTGTTTAACATAGAGGACCCCAGAAGTTGCCTACGTGAAACATTGGATTTTCTGGGTTGATCTTCAGAGATGACCATCTCCACGATCCCCTCTCCACCTTTATCTTACATTATTGTACACTCATCTCACACATTTCTTCTTGCAGTAAGTCTGAGTGAAAGAATCTTAATGTTAGCCACTTCTTGGGAGATGCCCTGAGTAATATTAAATTCTCGTTTGAGAAACCGATTTTATTGACATTTTTCAAAAAGTAAAGAGTTCTGGATAGGAATTGGTCATATAAAATACTGCCTTTTTCTTCTTTAGTTCATGGTCCATTTGGCCATTTGGGGGCAGGGATCCTTCTGGTTTTTAATTTAGTTCTTTACAGATAAAGGTGCTTATATCACTGTATTTTCATTGCCCCTTTTTCTAGCAGCACCTTCCAGTGCTAGTTTCTTCTATTCCCAGACTGCCCCAAGAATAGTGGTGGAACAGGAGACCTGGTTAATTTGCATTTTATTTTGCTGGTTGACTACTTTTCACAGAAGTGAATTGAGTTAAATATGATAAAAAGTTGGGAAATGTCTTTGAAATTACCTATTTCGTGTGCAGTCATAGACTATCAAGCACCTCCTGTATGTTTGACAGGAAACAATGCCAGAAATTGCCCCATTGATTCATGGATGAGAACACTGAGGCATGGATGGTTTGCCTAGGACCGTGGTCGGCAAACTGCGGCTCGCAAGCCACATGCGGCTCTTTGGCCCCTTGAGTGTGGCCACGAAGTTTCAATCGCACTGTATGTGCGCACCTGCACGTGGTATTTTGTGGAAGAGCCACACTCAAGGGGCTGCAGTTTGCCGATCACTGGGATAACACAGTCGATTGAACCGGGACTAGACCCACTCTACTTTTCAGGCAAATCCCTTACCATTGCTGTTCTTTAAACTTACTTACTTGAGACAAAGTATAAAGAGCTATACTTAACTGTGCGCATGATCCTACCGAAGAATTCCTCCCAAGGTTAGAATACCAGAGAGGAGACTACCTTGCCAGAATCAGAACAGGAAATAAGAGGTCTCTGGAAAGTATGCTTCAATGTTTACAGTGTTTAGACTTATGGGTGAAAGCCAAATTAATACTTGCTTTTGGTTTGAAAAAGGTCTGAGGAACATAATGGAAGGGTCTCTAGTAAATAGTACTTAAGCTATGTCTCCAAAATGCTAGTTAATTATCCTAAAGCCATTTGATTTTTAAGAAAAGGTTAAATAACAATAGTTTTTAAAAAGTCTAATATATAATAAGGGGAAAGATAGGATTTGCCAAAACTTGCACTTTAAATTATCATTATACATCCAACTGGTTCAGCCTCCCAATTTAACTACTTATCACAAATCTAGCATTAGCATATTTGGGAGCTAAAATGAACATTGAGTTAAAGTTCTCGGGAGTAAAATCTACTTTTAAAACAACTGAAAGTAATCAATTGTGATACATTTTTTAGAGGCTACCATTGCACTTTTGATCTAGTTGAACTCATTAAATAAATGGTGGGCTCCTCTGAGTAAGCAGAGAATGTGTCTCCTCTGCAGAAATATAGTCCTAGCTTTGATGAGAAGTCATGACTGTCAGCTGGCATTGATACTTCAATTGATCAGGTGGTTCTCTTAAATTGCCATAATACTATTAACATTGGGCATGGGAAGTGAACTTACAGCCCTAGCCAGTTTGGTTCAGTGGATAGAGTGTTCACCTGCAGGCCAAAGGGTCCTGGGTTCAATTCCGGTCAAGGGCATGTACTTTGGTTGCAGGCTCCTCCCCAGCCCGGGCCTGGTCAGGGCTCATGCAGAAGGCAACTATTCGATACATTTCTCTCACATTAATGTTTCTCTCTGTCTTTTCCTCTCTCTTCCACTCTCCCTAAAAATCAATGAAAAAATATCCTCCGGTGAGAATTAACAAAAACAAAACCAAAAACAATGATAGGGATTACCTGGCTAGTTTGAAATGTTGAAGGCAGGTGAAATGAATGCAAAGTTCTCTTGGTGCTCTCAGACAGATTAATGTATCAGCTACGAGGAGTTCTGAATTAGCGGGACCCCGCGTGAGCAGTAGGCACTTAGGGATCCTGACTGATACACTTGATAATATATTGTATGAAATGTTCACATTTATTTTTAGAACAAAATGGCACTAGAAGAAGAGTATTTTGTGTGTGAAATATATAGACTCTTGGTTCCAATGTCAACCATGTGTGACCACTTTTTCTGTTAATATTTTACTGGAATATATTAAACATACAGAAAAGTATACAAGTCATAGGTGAACAACTCAATAAATTTTTATAAAGTGAATACAGTCATATAATTATCACCCAAATCAAGAAATACAACATTGCCAGATCTCCAGAAGTTTCCTGTTGGGCCCCTACTGGCCATTCCCTGCCAAAAGAAAGATCCCCCTTTTCTGTCATGAATAGTTATTCCTGTTTTTGAGCTTTATGTAAATGGAATCATGCAGACTATACTTTTTGTGTGTTTCCTTAAATAGATATTTCTGTGTAATGTGAGGTAGGGACCAAGATTAACTGAGCACTATTAATTAGAAGACCATCCCTTTTTTAACATATATATTTTTTTATTGATTTCAGAGAGGAAGGGAGAGGGAAAAAGAGATAGTAACATCAATGATGAGAGAGAATCATTGATCAAAGGCCTCTTGCACACTCCCTACTGGGGATTGAGCCCGCAACCCAGGCATGTGTCCTTGACTGGAATCGAACCTGGGACCCTTCAGTCCGCAGGCTGACGTTCTATCCCCTGAGCCAAACCAACTAGGACTAGAAGACCATCCTTTACATTACTGTCCTATAGTGTCACTTTTGTCATAAATCAAGTATATGTGTGGGGTGTATTTCTGGAATTGTTTCATTGGTATATTTTTTCTATTCTTGTACCAACATTTCACTGTTTTAATTACTATAACTTTATAATAAATCTTGATATCTGGTTGTGTAATCTTGTAGCTATATTCTTCAAGATATTGGCTATCCTTAGTCTTTGTATAAATTTTAGAATCATCCTGTCAATTCTACCAAAAAAAATTCTTTTTAACTTTCTGAGATTTTTATTTGAATTGTATCGACTCTACAGATCAATTTTATGAAAATTGCTATCTTTACAATCTAGGAATATATCTCTTCATTTACTTAGGTCTTTTTAATTTCAATAATGTATAGTTTTCTATATAAAACTTTGACCATCTTTTGTTAAATTTATTCTTAGGTATTTGATCTTTTTATGCTATTGTAAATGATACTTTTAATTACATTAAAAGTATAAAAATGTAATATATTTTTGTATATTGGTATATAGCGATCTTGAATTCACTTATAGTTTGTAGATTCTTTTGGGTTTTCTACATACATAATTACGTCATCTATGAATAATGGTAGCTTTATTTCTTCTTCTTCAATCTTTATACTTTTATTTCTTTTTTAATCTATATGTCTTTATTTCCCTTTTCTGCTTTATTGACCTATTGAGAGCCTCCAGCACAATGTTGAAAAGAGGCAGTCACGTTAAATATCTTTGTATTTTCCCAATCTTAAGAGCAAAGCTTTCAAAATTTCGCCATTAAGTATAGGTTTGCTGTGAGTTTTTGTGATACTCTATTAGAAAACCATTTGATTTTAAGCAAAGTTGGGACAGGTTAAACAACAATAGTTTTAAAAGAGTGTAATATACAAAGGGAAAGATATGATTTATCAATACTTGCACTTTAAATTTCCATTATACATCAACTGGTTCAGCCTCCCAATTAACTCTACTTATCACACTAGAGTTGTTTCCTAGTTTGCCAAGTGTTCAGAATCAATGAGAGACACTGAAGATAGATTTTTTTTTGGACAAAATATTAACAGATGTTTACTGGGTATTTAGTACTTGCCAGGTACTGGCCTTTTTTTACATGCTTTGTCTCATTTAATCTCAATAACACTGAAGCTTAGGCAGTACTTTAAAGCCCCCATTGTATAGATGAGAAAACTTCTCTAAGCCTTATTTGTCCAAAGCTACAAAATTTATAAGTAAGAACTGGAATTTGAACTTTGACTCCAAAGTCCATCATTCTCTAAGCTGCTTCAAAATATAACCATTTTGTTATGTTTGTGTACAAACGCCTGGCTCAGAGATGGGTTGTATGCTCTATGATGCTATTGGAAAAGTTGTTTTGTGATACTGAGATCATAAGTCATAAGTCTACTTTTCTCTCTATTAGATGGAGAGCCATGGAATGAGTTTGCTTCAGCCACTTCTTCTTTGGTTCAGTCACCATGGTTATGAATTTATTGACATCATTCTTATTTAAACAAGCTTTAGTTCCTTATGAATCCAGTGTTAGAGAAATCTCCATCGGCATTAATTCCTCATTTCTGCCATGGTGCATTTAATTTAGAATACCACAGTGCTATGTGCTCATGATCATTTCATTGTTTATTCCAAGAGTCCGTATTCCTCTAGCAGCAGAAGAGAACCCAACAGACACTATTTCATCTCTGCAGAAGCTGGAGTTGCCCGTTGTCAGCTCTGCTTATGTAATTCAGAAGAGCACTTAACACTGTTTAACAGACTTTTGCACAGAGAGGGCCTGGGTGTGCAGCACCCTGCCAAGTACCCTTAGTTATGGAGAAAAACCATTTGTATTTGAAAATTGCAAATCAGCCAGGCAATCACCACACAGAAATAGCCCATGAAAAGAAAGCAGTGCTATATTTGAAGCCTTAATCATGTATATTTATAGGCCTGAGTTTAGTTCTATTGGGAAATGTTCACATTATACAGTAACATGGTGATTACCAACATGCTCAGAGGGGGAGGGGAGGGGATGTTTGAGCCACTTAAGTTTTATGAGTAATGGGGAATTAGTCACAAAGAATTTTTCTGTCCACCCTTTGCTGAATGCCTTTCAAAAATTGCTTTAGTCAGCCCGTAAGCTCAGAAGGCCCCCTGTGCGGGGGGGCGGGAGGAGTATGGAAGTGGGTTCTCACCAGAATTGTATATGAAAAGCCGCCATTAGAGACCCAGTCTGTGCTTAGGACCCTTTCCCACATTAAAATGAAAAGCACTTGGGTTGGCACATATTACTATTTTAGAACCCAGTATTAATAAGTTTATCAGGATACTTCCTGAGAGAAGATTTGAAAAGATACTGATACTTGACGGCCTTCGGTACCTGGGGTGAGAGCAAGTCAGCTCTTTCCAAATGCTGCCCTTCAGTGAATACTGTCACTGATCTGTGATGACCCAGCATTTTGTTGACAGATTCACACACGAAGAATGACTCACCAGCTTCCTCACCCTCACACCTGCTTCTGTGGCATTTGCTGTCTCCCTGTGTAGTCACTCCGGCTGGTTTCCCAAACACTGAGCAAACACTTGAAGGATTAGAGGAAAGGAGACGTTTGGAAGCTAGTGGAAGAATATTCCAGGCAGAGGAAATAGCAGCATGAAGGCCCTGACCCGGGACCTGGCCAGGGTGTCTAAGGTGAATGAGGGGACCGTGGAAGAAAAGGGAGGCCAGAAGTGATGTGTTGGCATTTTCCACTGTTCAAATGAGGTTTAAAGTTGGCTTTGGCATCTTCTTCTGCCTCTGTGTTTTAGTTCGCTTCTTCCCCAAATGCTCTGAAACATTTCTTGCAATTGTGACCCCCAGCTCTATGCCCGCTGCTATGGCAAAAGATCAGTCCCTCCTAGAGTCCCGTGGCTTTCCCTGCCCAGATCTGACCTCCATTCCTTTCACGCCATGTAACTGATCACGTGGCTGCTCTGTGTACTGTCCTCAGTGATTCCCCATGCTCCACACCCGCACTACCCAACAGCTTCCTGCAATGACAGAAATGCTCTCCAATCTGTGCTAATGTCCACAGGTGCATTGGAAAGGTGGTTAGTGAGACTGAGAAACTGAATCTTACATTTTATTTAACTTTAGGTAATTTATATAGCCACATGTAGCTAGTGGCTTCAATACTGAAGCATTTCTATGGTTTTTAATCTTTTAAGAAAGTCATATCGCCCTTTGTTGCTGGGCGGAAATCAGGTTCTTCCCTGGGATTTTGAGGACAGCAGTCCAAGGACCCCAGTACAGGAGACTATGGTGTGGCAAGGTTAATTTTAGTTCAAGCTGTTGTAACAATAAAAACCTAAGAGGGCAGGAAATCAAGGCTTTTTTGGCTCCTGATGCCAACTAGCCCCTTAGCTTCTCTTTCACAGAAACGTGTGTCAGAGTAACCATTCATCCATCGTTCAGGGTCTGCCGGTCAGCCCTGGTAAGGTGGGACTACCCCTGTATGTTGAGGGAGGAAGGCAGAGAGCCGGTATAATCTGAGTGGGGAAAAGACCTGAGACAATGATGACAAGGACCGTGATGACGATGATATTTATTGTGCGCTTACGCATCAGATACTGTGGGATGTGTTTTACACAATTGATGGCACTTGATTCTCATGATGACCCTTGGTATTATAGTTCCTGTCTTAGAGATGAGGAAATTGAAGCTTAAAGAAATCAAGATACACATCCAAGATTTACACAGCCAGTAAGGGTGGGGGTGGGGGCAGGATTTGAACCAGGATATTTAAGTATAGAACCTATACCTGTGATTGGTTTATGCATGAAAGGGAGTGCTGCCCGGAAGGATAGATCCAGGTTTTGGGACATGAGAGGAAGCGGCTGGTGTGTGGGGTTCTTTGAGGGCCCCAGGCAGAAGATGGAGGCTTTGCGGGTGTGGAGAGGGGCCTGGGACAGAAGGTGATGCAGAACCCATTTGTGTTTATTATTGAAATACATGTGGTGAGTGAGCTGGCCCACTCTAGTCTCTTTTTATTTTATTTTTACTTTTCATCAAAAAGCTGATTTTATTCTTTATTTTTATTTTATTGAACTTATTGAGGTGACAGTGGTTAATAAAATTACGTAAGTTTCAGGTGTACAGTTCTGTAATACATCATCTGTGTCTTGTATTGTGTGTTCCTCACCCCAAGTCATGTCTCCTTCCATCACCATTTACCTCCCCTTTCCCTTTTCTATCTCCCCTGAGGAAGCCCCACTTGGTCTTCTGAATATTTAAGTGGATGGTGGTGCATTGATGGATCCTCATGTGTTGCTGCTGGACAACATGTACTCAAGTAGCATTCATTCCTTAATCCCACGCTGCTCTTAAGATGTGGTTGCTTTTACACGTATTAGTAAAACATGATGGGTTCACTCACATCAGTTCTGAAGGGGAGAAAAACAGCTCTCCCTCAATTTTTTTTTCTTTTTTTCAGAAATGACTAGAAATTTGCTTTCAAAAAAGGATGAATGACTGCCTGGTGCTGACTCACTGCTCAGCTGTGACTGCCCGGCCAAGAGGGAGGCCGTGAGCATCTGCAGGCACCTGCACAGCAGGCACCCCCTTGCTAGGGACTGGCTGCTCAAAGACCTCTCATCTGCTTCTGGCTCACAGCCCAGCCTCTTCCTTGGGTCCCGTCTGCTCCTCGTCAGTGTTTGCTGTGACCTCCAGTGTCTGAGCTCTGCAACTTCTCACTGCTCTCCCCCATCCTCCCAGTCCCCTGTTCTCACTGACGTTTTTCTCCTCTTACTTCCCCATTCCTGCATGGGGCAGGGAGCCATTGCTCACCTCCCTTCTCCTTCCCACTTCCGCCTCAACCCAACAATGTTTTCTCCCTCCTTCACCTGCTGGGCTAAAGAAGGTGGCCAGTGGCACTTCAGATTGAGAAGTCACAAAGCACAGATCTGAATGCCAGCAGCCTGGATTTGACTGGATTTCAAGGTCCATTCCAGGCCTAAACTGCTGGCATTAAATCCTACCTGGAGCTTTTAACAGAGACCGTGGCCATTATGGACTAGAAGAGTAATTTATGTATTGACGTAGATGTTCGTGTGTGTGGAGAGGAGCTGAGAGAAAGCCCGTCAGCTAAGGCCACCTGCGTGGTCTGTGGGCGGAGCTTTGCTAGGCCATTATCACCTGCATTTCTTTTCCAGCCCCGGAAGCTGGCACGGCCCCATTTAACAACCCGGGAGTGACAGCTTCCTGATGGTGTGCCCGTTTGTCTGGAGCACCTGAAGGATGGCACAGGCCTGCGGGTCGATGTTTCTCAGGGCCGGCATCAATCATTGCCTAGTAAGCTTCCAAATGCCCACTCACCCGAATGCAGTGATGTGCATACAAATCTTTTTATTTTTAAAAAATGTTTTAAATTTAATTTTATTGTTGACATTATTACAGATGTCTCTATTCCACCCCCACCCTTTTCCCACCTGCATAAAAAAATCTTAAAGGTGGGGTATTTATAGTTGGGTATTTTAGCTTTTCCCCAGGCATTAAAAAATTCATTCATTCATTCATTCATTCATTCATTCATTCCCATATCTGGAGAGTCAAAGAAATGTCATAGTGTTTCTAGGCCACCATCATCACCACTATCTGTTGAAAAAGTAAGAGGGAACCAGTCTAGGATCCCTCTCCCTGCTCCAGACTGCTTGCCATGCATGTAATTTGGAGATAAAATAATTAACTAGAAATTCTGTGCTATTGTTGATTGGAGGAAGCATCAAGGTGTTGCACAAGAGCTTCTTCAAACAGAAAGAGACCTTTATAAGGAAACTACTGTATTTTTCCGTGTATAAGACGCCCTGTGTATATGACGCCCCCCACTTTTCCAACCCAAAATTAAGAAATCAATATTTTGAACATAAAACAGAACACATTTTTATTTAGTAATTACCACAGGTAATGTTTACATACCAGTACTATGCTATTATGCAGCATATCACTTTATTCAGCCTCTGTTGTATCACTGCTCTCTTCTTTATCACTATTAGTTCCAGACATACCAATTTCTTCAACTTCCATTGTATCACTGCTGTCTTCTGAGTCACTGTCTATATATGTGAGATCATCCTCATAAACTGGTGTCATTTCTGAGCTAACTTTGTTCATGTTCTCATGGCCAACCCTTCTCTCCTCATGAAATTGAAGCACCATTTGGCCTTTCCTGTAAAATCAACGATGTTCATTTTGCTTGCAAACATTCTTGCCTGACATTGAATAAGCTTGGTTGACAACATAAACCACTCTGGCGTCAAAATCCAAGTCTTAAGCTTTTGCTCTAAGTTTGCCCATTTTGCTGGTTTTCCTCTTAAGGGCCTTTTCTTCTTTGGCATCTTAAGGAGTTGTTCTTCTGGTTTTCTCCACTGTCTAATCAGACTCTCAGTGGGAGGAGGTCCAAATTGTCTCTCTGCAACTCTATTTCCATGCTCTTTTGCATAGCTGATTACATTCAGTTTGAATTTTGCAGAGTAAGACAATTGCTTACCGGTATTTATCTTTTTATTTTTTGACATCTTTATGGGCTCAGAACGCTCTGGTCCCTTTGCATCTGCACACTCTCCACCTTCACCTCCAATTAGGGCACCAGCTGACATCAGTAACAATAAGGCTTGTGATTGGAGGAAGCCTGTTTGACAAGGTCTGAGCAGCTACGCATCTGCACAGCTCCCTCCTTGGCTGACTTCCGTCTATAAGATGCCCCTCGATTTTCAGTCTAACGATTTTAGAAAAAATATAGTGTCTTATACACGGAAAATATGGTGGGTATTGAAGCCTTCCCATATCTTTGTCCCAGGAAAACCGACTGCAGCCTGTTCCCCAGCTCCAGAGAAAGGGAAGGCCTATCATGTCCATGTTAGAAACAGGCAGCTGCTAGATTACTCAGGTTTACAAAATAACAGAGACTCGGTGCTTGAAGATGGTCTATAAATAATTGTATCCTGTGGAGACCAAATCTTGAAACTATCATCCTTGAAGAAAAAGTCAACATTTGCACACAGATGCACACCTGTGTGACAGGAATAATTTGTACCATGAAGATGGGCCCAACACTAATGCTATTCTCCATCCACACTGGTTAAGGGTTACCAGCAGCTTCTTAAGAAAAAATATATTGACTTTGGAGAGAGAGAGAGAGAGAGAGAGGGATCATTTTGTTGTTCCACATATCTATGCATTCATTGGTTGATTCTTATATCTGCCCTGACTGAGGATCAAACATGCAATCTTGGCATATCAGGACAATGCTCTAACCAACTGAACTACCCAGCGAGGGCATCAACAGCTTCTTCTTCTTCTTGTTGTTGTTAATCCTCACCTGGGGATATTTTTTCCATTGATTTTTAGAGAGAGTGGAAGGAAGGAAGGAAAGGGAGAGAGAAAGGCAGAGAGAGAGAGAGAGATGGAGAGAGAGAGAGAAAGAGAGAGAGAGAGAGAGAGAGAGAGAGAGAGAGAGAGAGAGGAGAAACATTCATGGGAGAGATATACATCAATTGGTTCCTCCCACACTGGGGCTGGGGATGGAACCTGCAACCCAGGTACATGCCCATGACTGGGAATCGAACCCCCCACCCTTGGGTGCATGGGCCAATGCTCTAACCACCTAGCAATACCAGCCAGGCCCCAACAGCCTCTTAATGAGGCAGAACAGGAGACTGCTATTGGAATCCTCATTGTCTACTTTTCAATATAGTACAGTGTGGGTTGCCCTTCTCATAAAAGCCCTTTGTCATCATCATTAAATTTTGTCAGTAAAGCACCCTTTTAGACATAGTTATATGTAGATATCTGAATCTTCCTACCCCACTATTGGAAGAAGCCACGCATAAAATAATACATATAATATCATCCTATATAATAATAGGGTAATATGCAAATTGACCCTAACAGCAGAGCAACTGAGAATGACTGGTCACTATGACACACACTGACCACCAGGGGGCAGACGCTCAATGTAGGAGATGCCCCCTGGTGGTCAGTGTGCTCCCACAGGGGGAGCTCTGCTCAGCCATAAGCCAGACTGACAGCTGACAGCACAGCGGTGGTGGCGGGAGCCTCTCCTGCCTCCTCAGCAGCGCTAATGATGTCCGACTGCAGATTAGGCCTGCTCCCCATTGGCAAGTGGACATCCCCTGAGGGCTCCTGGGCTGCCAGAGGGATGTCTGACTGCCAACTTAGGCCTGATGCCCCGGGGAGCAGGCCTAAGCCAGCAGGTGGATATCCCCGAGGGGTCCCAGACTGCAAGAGGGCATAGGCTGGGCTGAGGGACCCCCCGAGTGCACAATTTTTTGTGCACCGGGCCTCTAGTTCTATTTATATAAAATTCAGGAACATGGTGATAAGAATTCATGGTGACAAAAATCAGAACAATAATTGCTTGTGTGTGTAGAGATGGACTGGAAGGGAGCCTAAGGAACTTCCTGGGGTGATGGAGACATGGGTGTGAATAGTTTTTAGAGCTCATCAAGTTACATACTTAAAATACATGCACATTATGTTTGTAGCTCTAAGGTAAAATTTACAGAATTTTAAGTCAACATAATGGGAAAAATTATTCAAGCCTTTAGGTTGCTGCAGTGGAAAGCTATTTTCCAGAATAGCCCCTTCATCGGAAGACATTCTTACCTCTCGGGTTTTCAGTTCCCTCTTCATTTCTAGCATCTGGGGATGTGCTTTTCTTACAGAGACTTCTGTACACTGATTAAAAATACTGCTTTGCATTATCCGGTATTGCTAGTTGTCTGTCATGGGATAGGTTAAGATTATCTTGACGCACTATCTGCTGGAACTGGAAATTTACTTTCTCTAATGACTTACTTTGTGTATAGTATCTTTTGCCCTACATTTTTATATATGGACATACACATACACATACATACATACATACATACATACATACATACATGTTAAAACGTCTATCTCCTATTCAGAAGTTTGAGATTCTTATCTTGGGTTAAAGTCAGTGCTTTAAGACCATTGCCCAAAGTCAACAAGCCAGGTTATCTACCAGTGATACTTAAAGCCAGTTAACTATTGTCAGTAGTGTCTGCCTCAATCCTATACCTGAATGTTGCTAAGTGAGCAGCATGATGCCCAGTAAAACACTGAAAAAGAAAACAGAAAACACCATCATGAAAACCACCATATCCTTTGGGAGGCTGACAGATGGCTATGCCATCTTCTATTCTTGTTTATCTTTCATCCTTTGTCTTATATTTTTCTCCTGAGGTTAGTTAGGAGCCATGTTTAACTTCCCCTGTCAAAATGTCACATCTAACTTCTTTATTTTATGGAATTTTAGTAAATCATTGACCCTAAATAATTAAAAGTATATAAATCAACATAAGAAGAATCCAGCTTCATTTGTTATATGATTTCGAGATGCCTCTAAACACAGTGAAAAATCAATGTTAGGATCTATTTATATTTAGCCATAGTGTGTACATGTGATGTTTAGAAGTTCTTTATCTACTTTGGGAATTTCCTGACTGCCATAAAGTTAAACTTCCCATGACATCATCGCACTAAAATTCTCATTTGCACTAAAATATTTAAAGAAGGGAAAATGGCACCCAAACTGTGAAAATTACATCACTTATGTGAGAAGTGTGCTTCTACTAATGGCATATGTTAATCAGGATGTGAAGTTGAAATATATTTGCTCTGATGTTGGAGGTTTTCCCACATAGATTGTGTGTGTGTGTGTGTGTGTGTGTGTGTGTGTGTGTGTGTGTGTGTGTGTGGAGAGAGAGAGAGAGAGAGAGAGAGAGAGAGAGAGAGAGAGAGAGAGAGAGAGAGGTTGAGAGAGAGATTAAAAAGTACATATGGGTATGCTTATGAGCAAAAATACGTATGTATATGTATGTTTGTGAGAACATTATATTACCTGATTCTAAGAGATACTTTTTTCTCTATTACAACATTTATAACCATGTATACATTTCATAGAGAGGCTTCTTTCCTCCCCAAATATCTATTATTGAATCAGTGGTACATTTCACAATCTATAGCTTCCTAATCATGAAAGTACTCTGCGCACACACAGAGAATTGAAACTTTTGGTGGAAAGAGTGGCATCCTAGTATACATTTCATCAGACACCCAGATGCTCAGACCTACTAAACAAGCGGGGAATTATTCACAAGGTCAACATTTTCTATTTGTCAGATTGTGTGTACTGGGTACTACTTCAAACATGCTTTTCAGATAACTCAAGCCCAGAAAAAAGCTCATTTGAGAAATGTTCATTTTACTAAAAAAGTTGATGTGATTTGGCCAAAGTTTTAAGGAAGTTGTGCTAAATGAACAAAAATGTGGCCACTTTATGGCGTAATAGGATAGATTGGATGCTTCCAAGAGAAACATTGATAGGTAGAGAAAAGAAAATACATTTTAAAACTTGGAGAGTAACTCTTCCATCTGTGGGTCAGCCTGTTTTATAGTAGCAAGCGCAGTGTCTTGCACATAGCTGATAGCCAATATTTATTTAATGATTGCAAATATTTATTTAGTGAACTGCACTTACCTGTCAAAATAGAGAATAACTTTAATCTTTCAATAAAAACCATCTGCAATGCTAATAATTTTCTTATTGCAGATATGAACTGAGATGCTTTTTCTAATATCTTCTCTTCATGCTATTGAATATTACATCAAGTGCAGATTAGCTGAAAATTCTGGAGTGCATGCACTCTGAAAAATGCATTTGGAAGACCAAACACTTGACCCCTTATCTCGAAATTAATTTCTTCCCCTCTAGTTAGAAAGGCTTGACTACTGAGCTGCTGAAATCATGAGCACTGTTGTTTTCTTATATAAATTTCATGTGTTGATTCAGTAAAGTGGTAATAGGACAATAGAATACTGTATGAAAGTGATCAACATGAAGGTTGAGTAATTTGAAAACACTAACTCTGAGTGGGAAATATTACTGTTGTAGAATGTAGATGGTGGCTTTTCTTATTTTAATTTTTAGCACTACTTGCCCAAAATCTCTACCAAAATTTGCATATCAGAAATACCATATGCTAAAATAACATAACTTCAGACCTCACTGCTTTATATGTAAATGTGGGGATTTTTAGCTATAAATGCTCAATAGGAGTAAAACATGGACTATTAAATTTCCAGTGGTGATCCAACTGAGTATTACAAGACTATAGAAAAGCTCTGTCTACATCCAGCCATCTTCCTTAGTCTGTTGCTTTCAAAGCTATGCATGCTCTAATTCAATTCAAATTAATTCAATTCAATTTAGTTCAAATCAATTTTAGTTCCTTCTATATTTTCAAAACTTTCTAATAAGAAGATAATTGTTAACTGGTTCCTCCCTCACTTCCACACAATATATTTTTGTTTTGCGGTTTTGTTTTATTCCTGAAATATTAACAAAGCAAGTCAGAATTGATGTAATTGATAATTGAGCCAAGATACGGTAAAAGATGAGGACAGTGGGGTTGCAGAGGTGAAGGGCTGGCATACCTCTCCAAAATTATCAGAACTTTTGGATATAGATGAAACGCCCTCCACAACAGGCAGAGGACTGAGATTCTGCATGGGATACACGACGACATTGGAAAGGAGGTGAGGAGTCATCTAGTCTGATGCTGCTCAAACTGCAGTCCTGGGGCCAGCAGCACGCACAGCATCTGGAAGCTTGTTAAAAATGCAGATTGCCCTGACTGGTTTGGCTCAGTGGATAGAGCATCGGCCTGAGGACTGAAGGGTCCCAGGTTCAATTCCGGTCAAGGGCATGTACCTTGGTTTCGGGCACATCTCCAGTGGGGAGTGTGCAGGGGGCAGCTGATCGACGTTTCTCTCTCATTGATGTTTCTAACTCTCTATCCCTCTCCCTTCCTCTCTGTAAAAAAAAATCAATAAAATATATTTTTAAAAAATGCAGATTGTCAGCACCCTTCCCATGCCTGAATTAGTATCTGCATCTTTTTTTTCTTCTTTTTCTTTTTTTAAATAAATCTTTATTGTTCAGATTATTACAGTTGTTCCTCTTTTTCCCCCCCATAGCTCCCCTCCACCCAGGTCCCACCCCACCCCCGACCTTACCCCTCCCCCACTGTCCTCGTCCATAGGTGTACGATTTTTGTCCAGTCTCTTCCTGCACCCCACACCCTCTTCCCCCCTGAGAATTGTCAGTCCACTCCCTTTCTATGCCCCTTTCTATTCACCAGTTTATTCTGTTCATCAGATTTTTTATTCACTTGATTTTTAGATTCACTTGTTGATAGATATGTATTTGTTGTCACTTTGTTGTTCATAATTTTTATCTTTACCTTTTTCTTCTTCTTCCTCTTCTTAAAGAATACCCTTCAGCATTTCATATAATACTGGTTTGGCGGTGATGAACTCCTTTAGCTTTTTCTTATCTGTGAAGCTCTTTATCTGACCTTCAAATCTAAATGATAGCTTTGTTGGGTAGAGTAATCTTGGTTGTAGGTTCTTGCTATTCATCACTTTGAATATTTCTTGCCACTCCCTTCTGGCCTGCATAGTTTCTGTTGAGAAATCAGCTGACAGTCATATGGGTACTCCCTTGTAGGTAATTAACTGTTTTTCTCTTGCTGCTTTTAAGATTGCCCTTGGCATTTTAATTGTGATGTGTCTTGATGTGGTCCTCTTTGGATTCCTCTTGTTTGGGGTTCTCTGAGCTTCCTGGACTTGTAAGTCTATTTCTTTCATCAGGTAGGGGATGTTTTCTGTCATTATTTTTTTGAATAGGTTTTCAATATCTTGCTCTCTCACTTCTTCTGGCACCCCTATAATTCGGATATTGGTACGCTTGAAGTTGTCCCAGAGGCTCCTTGCACTATCTTCATATTTTTGTATTCTTTTTTCTTTTTGCTTTTCTGGTTGGGTGTTTTTTGCTTTTTCATATTTCAAATCTTTGACTTGATTCTTAGGATCCTCTAGTCTGCTGTTGGATCTCTGTATATTATTCTTTATTTTAGTCAGTGTATGCTTAATTTCTAATTGGTCCTTTTTCATATCCTTGAGGGTCTCACAATATTTCTTGGAGGTTTCTAGAAGATTCTTGAGTAACCTTATAACCATGGTTTTGAACTCTATATCCAGTAGTTTTCTTTCCTCCATTTCTTTCATTTGTGACCTGATTCTTTGTCTCCACATTTTGGCTGCTTCCCTGTGTTAATAGAGTGGCTTTGTGTGCTAAGTGTCCTATAGGGCCCAGTGGCTCAGCCTCCCTAATTACCTGAGGTGGACACTCTTGGTGCACCCCTTTGTGAGCTGTGTGCACAGTCTTGTTGTTGTGAAGCCTTGATTGCTATTGGTATCACTGGGAGGAATTGACCTCCAGGCCAATTGACTATGAGGACCAGTTGTGTCTACAATGGGAGAACTTCTGTGCTGGAGACACCCTTATGGGGCAGGGCTTGGCTTCAGTCGGGCTTTGGTGCTCACTGAATCTGTCCAGGTTTTTAGGGGGAGAAAGGCCAAGTCATTCATATGCAAAAGCCTCTACACACAGCTTGGGTGGGATTGCAGGGTCTCACGGAATCACCAGGGTGGAGCAAACAGCAATGGCTGCCGGTCTGCTCTGCCTTGGAGAGGTCCCGGGGTCTGTGTCCCGCAGCCGCGCAGGAACAGTGACCGCTGCAAGCACCTCTGCGAGAAAGCTGCCCTCACGTCTGGCCTGATGCCAGATAGTCCAGTTTCTCTCCGTATGAGTCTGGGTCCCCAAATTCTCACCCAGAACTGGAGTTCAGAGCAGTCGGGAGCTTGTATCTCTCTTGCGATTGAAAAAGACAACAGCATACCCAGCTGCCAGCCCCTTTTATGCGTGCCTCCGTACCTGCACACTTCCACACCTCTGCACCTCCTACTGGACACAATGAGCTTTTCTCTTTCCTTCTAGTTGTAGAATTTCCACTCAGCCAGCCTTCCCATGGTTCTGGATGATATTTGTTTTGTTTTTTAGTTGTAGTTTTAATGTGGATGTGTGCGGCAGCAAGTTCAGGTGTTTACCTATGCCGCCATCTTGATTGTGTCAGGATCTGCATCTTTAACAAGATCCCCAGGTAATTGTAGTTTACCAAGCACTGAAGGGGAGTGCATAAGCGTTCTCGCCTCTTGTCAAGTGTAGAAAAGAACTGTGCCCAGAATGCTAAGGAACCAGAATTTTGTTGCAGAAGGAAGTAGCTTTTGAATGCTTCTTGGTGTGCATTCAACATCGTCTGGTCCTGCTAGAATTTTGAACTTCATGAGAGATGGAAGGTGAGCCCCAACACGTAGAACAGTAGAATATGAGGCAGAGCATCCAGAGGTCTAACATCAGTGACTTAAGGATACTTCAGTCAGCTGATCCTGGTTGCTGTAACCCTATTAGCAAGCACACAATCCCTACAAAGGCCAGAGAGTAGGGGCCCATTGGAAGAGCTGTCTGGAGAATGAGAAGGGAGCATGGAGCAAAACAGGTAATTCAGAAAGCGAGGCCCCAGGCCTAGACTCTCTGGTAGGTTGTTAAATATTTCAAGGTGGTAGCAGCTTGACATCAGCTGTGGTGGAGTATTTATACCACAGAAACCAACAAACACTGCAAATCAAGGCTTTTTTTTTTTTTTTTTTTTTTTTTTTAGAGAGAGAGCAATTGATCAGCACACCACTGTGGGAGAGTAGACAGGTCAGAGGAGAAAGCTCAGAGTTAGTATGTGTGAAGTGCAGATGGAGAAATTCAGGGAAGGAAAGGACAAGTGAAATCGTAGAAAATGATGCTACTAGAGCGAGCCCATTGCAAGCTCCTGGTAATGACTGGGATTCACCCTCTAGCCTGGTTTTTAAAACTCCTTTCACAGGTCTGTCTCGAGAGTTGGAGTTCATCGAAGGTTCAAAGAGACTGGCGATGCATGAAGTAATTGGAGAATAAAATCATGAACTGACTAGAGAAACTTACAAAGATGACTGGGCAGCTAGAGCTCTCAGGGTAAAATGTCTCCATGAGTCTTCATCTGCTGGGGTATAAGCCGGGAGAAGGCGGATACTGGGCTCCCCTAGGGTTGGGGGCTTTTGTCAATCATTTGGGTACTGGGTTTAATTACTATAATGTTTGCACCCAAATGAGGCTTTTCTGGTGACTTAGATTTACCCTTGTGCTTCTGACATTAGTGGTACCTCTGGTTAAAAACCAAGTTTCTTAAACTGGTAAAGAAGTGTGTCATTGGAATGCATCTCTCTCTCTCCATCCTAATTAAACTGTTAAAAATGCATTCAATAAGCTATCTTCTTGATCATCTACCCTTCAACCAGGCCATTTTTTTTTTTTTTTTTTTTAGTTTCCATTGGAAACATCTTGAACTTTCCCACCTCTATGGCTTGGCATGTTCTGTGCCTCTTATTTGGGTTGCCATTCCATTCCCTGTACTCCTGGTCAACTCCACTCAAACCTCAGAACCAAATACTACCTCCTCCAGGGAGCCTCCTCTGATGACTCCAACCTGCAGTAAACTCTTTCTCCATTCAACACTAATTGTTTGGATGAATTCCTTGGAGATTGTGTCTTAAGTTTTTTTTCAAATAAATATTAGGAGGTGTGGTCTATCCATTGCAGAGTTCCAGCTATGGAGACTTACAACAGTCAACAGTTGCCTGCAGAAGGGCACTTGATAAAAATAACACATTTTTTTCCTTTCGCTGTCAAATTCCCTAGAAGTCTTCTAAGTATGTGTCCCCTGTGCCAGTTAGCATTCTTCTAAGTCTCTTTGATGTTTTAAACTAGATAATTTGACAATACCAGTGGCTCCACTGTCCCTCCTTTCATTATATAGGCTGGCCCCAATTAGCAAAAAAGATCAACTGATTTTGGTTCCAATCTAAATCTTTTCCTTTTAAATGATCAAACTGCATAAAATCTAACTTAAGTAACCAAGAATAATGTATATTTATGATACCCTAGGCTTACCTTACGGGGAAAGGGAAAGAAATATCTTAATAATCCCAAATGAGTCTTTAATTAGCTGAACAGAAGGAATATGGCTTGGGAACTGGGGAGAAGGGAGCAGGACAAATATTCCCAGAGACCCTCCCTGGCCCTCCAGGACACCTCGTTGGGTAACAGGGTAGCCAGATCACGTGGGCATTTTTCTTATGTGTGGGGCTTTTCCTTGACGAGGGCTTTTTGCCTGCTGGTGCATCGTGAAACGCTCAGGCTATTTCAGATCACACATGGACACGCCCACATCAACAAAAGAGCTTCTAACTGTAAACCTAGTATTTATTTTCCTGGCCTCATGTCATCTTACTTTCTCTTCATGTACATGAAATAGGACACATCCACTCTGAGGACTTGCTGACACTTGAATGAAAAGAACTTTGGTTATGAGTTGGTGGCTTTTTATTTCTATTTCCCTGTATTTCTTAACTTGAATATCTCCAATTCACTTTGGAGGTGAGATTCACATCCTACTTCCTGCCAGAGAGAAGTCCATCAATTAGCACAGGCTAGGAATCTGGCCCCGACGAGGAAGGCAGGGCAGAGACAAGTCCAGCACAGGTCTCTGATTCACTTGTGATTTTTCCTCCTTTGTGTGGCCAACATCAAATTGTTTTCCATTGCTTTGACACATTGTATGTATGCACTTCATGTCCAGACCAGAGCAACACATCCCTTCTTTTCCTTCCTCCAACTTAAACACACACCTTAATTTTATTCCCCAGTGCAACTCAACCGAATCTGGAGATGATTTGTTTCAGAACAAGAATTCTTTCTTAGTTCATTGCTCATGGAGGCAAGACCCAGGAATCTCCCAGGTGATTCCACAGGTGGCCAAGATTGAGAACACTGGCTTAGATTTCTATCGATTGAGACCCCTGTCTGCAAAACTATCATTATTTCCTTCCCCACCTCCCACACACCCTGCTTTTTTAGGTTCCCACCTCTTCTACATTCCCTAGAATTCCTAGGGAGCATCTCACAGGTGCTCCAGCTAAAGTGTGGACTGCTACTCTGGCCATCATTTGCACAGCCTTTGCCTCTTACCTAGCTGTCCATGTCCAGGCCGCATCTCCTGGTGCTGCGTGTTAGGCTGAACTCCACTCAACTCAGTGATGGATCTGGACCAGGATGGGAAACTAACTTCCCAACCTCCAAGTTCTGCTCCTGTACTAGGTGCTCCTAGCAGAGGCCCTCATGGACCAGTGGGCCAGCTGTCTGTGTTTGCAAAATAGGCCTTTGGGTTCAAAGTGTTCATCTGCTCCTAGAGCAGCTCAGTTGTGTGTTTTAAGCGACCACACTGGTCACCAGAAACATCGCTCCTCTCTAATCTTTAGGTTCTGTTGCTGAGTCTGCTCCTTGTGCCAGATTCCACCTGAAGCAAGTATAAAAAAGAGCCTCCTTTGGGCTCTCCCCTCACCGTGTGGTGCGCCTGCAGCCACAGAGCCTGACTCAGCAGGCGTGCCCACAGACACTGGAACCTCCTCAGCAGAACTCATCCCCATGCTGTTTCTCAGGTCCCAAAGTCCCCAGGTAGCTCACCTGCTTTCTCCTTTCAGTCTTCCCATGTTTGCTTGTTGTGATGCCCACGGTTGTAAGAGGGAGAACCTGGGAGAAGTAGGGTGCTCTGTCTTGGCTAAAACCAGAAGTCTGATCTGTACTTGATTTTCAAGAGAAATAAATAGATACCAGGTGTGTTGATACCATATAGCAATTTTTCAGGTTATCATTTTAGTTTAGCTCAACATTCCACATCTGTCAGTCATGTATATTATGCCATCATATGTGACAATAACTTGTCTTCTAAATGAGAATATTCTGTAAATAACTTCTGAAGCATTGGAGAAAATTAAATTATCTTCTCTGCAGTTTTGTGTGGGTGTATTTAGATGAATTTAATTCTCCAAACAACAGTTGTTGTTTTCCATTTAAACAGAAACCCAACACATAACCAATTTGGTTAAATTTTATTGCACATGGAAATCTTGTAGCAGAGTTAGATTATTGACCAAAAATGGAAACAGTTTTTAAATTAGCACAGCTGGTGAAAGAGATCCAAAGAGCAGGTGGGATGCAATGTCTTCCTTCAAGCTTGTGGAGGTTATTATGAAGAAATTTCCACTGGGTAAGCAAGGCAAAAACATGCTGGGTTTTCAGCAAGAAGATGCTAAATTAGACTGTTTTCTCCCTTTCCTAAATTTATAAAATTCATACATGCTTCTGGAAAAATCTTCAAACAATCTATAAAGATAAAATGGAAAAAATTCCTTCCTTTTTGCCCTTCAACCCTTTCCACTGACAGTTTAGGTGTGTTTGGTTAGAAACCGTTTTCAACCAAGGTTTCTATGTACAGGTGAACTTGAAACTTCTCTGTCCTTTGGGGTGAGTAGGGAAGAGTTCTCTCTTAGGTCTCTTCTAACTTTCAATTCATGAAGAATAAGATGTGGCTACCCTTGAAAACACACACACATGCACACACACGCACACGTTCACACACTTTTCATTTGAAAAGACCACGTTGGTGGCGCCTACAGTAGCGTGCTTATTTCTCACTTGACGCAGCCTCAAAGTCACTCCTCAGGAGGACAGCATGTGGTATGCAGTGGGCATTCCGTGAATATCTGTTGAACAAATTGTAATTATCCCAAAAGGGAACAGTATACCTGTGTTTGTTTATCATTGAAAAAATGTGGTTAGGGTAGAAAATAAATATAGCACAATAGTGGGCCGTGCCAGCACAGCCAAGGGTGATCCTGAGTGGGGTAGGGAGGGGGGATGAAAGGATTGAGAAAAGACAGACAAGAGAATGAAAGCTGGGTCTCGGTGGGACGCTGCTCCCTGATGAGGAGACAGCGCCAGCGCCCACAAGCCGTGTCTTTATTTTATAGCAGATGCCACGAGGCAAAGTAGGGGCGTGATCAAGTTGTTTACAGCATTCTCGTGAGTTTCAACCCTACTCAACTACATGCACCTGAACTCTATCACAAGGCATGTGGGGCCATGTGTTCAGACCACAGGTTCAAGCTTACAACTATAGCTGTTGGCTATGATTGTGCTGGGAGGGCCCTGCCTTTCAGCTGGGACTTGCACGTGGCAATGAGAGGACTCTGCCCTCTCATCAGTCCGAGGCTTTAACCTGGCCAAAAACTGTAGCTGCGCCCCACATCTCCCCCTTTACTTTAGTTTTTATTCAAGCCCATTTACACTATCCAAAAAACTCAAATTATTCAGCATAATCAAAACATCAAAACAAACCCCTGGCTATTAACAAAACCATAAACAGCAATGTTAACAAGAGAAAACAAAACTGGCTAATAACAAAGCAATACCAATGCAAAATCAAACTACAAACATGTCAACATTTTCAGGACATTCCACCCAGAGTCCTTAGATTTAGCTTTGCAAGATTTTACAGAAAACTGACAGTTCTCCAACGCTAGCATGGCTTCCACTTGCTTTTTTAACATCTGCTTGGCCTCAGTCGCCATCTTCTTCAGCTGGCTCCATGTTGATACCTCGGTCACTTGCGTAGTAGAATGCCGCTGATGCAAAGATGTCGTCGATGCAAAACTAGTCCCCTGGATCAGGCTGTTTGGATGGTTGGCCTCAGCACTGAGTAGACATCAGTCCCAGTCAAATCAGCCCTGTCCACGCAGGTGGAAGTTTGGTCCCTTCTCCGCCTCTTTCTTTATCCGCGGCTGCATGGAAACAAGCAACCCTCGGTCCTGCAGAGCCGGAGACTTCCAATTCTGAGTCTGGCGTCTCAACAGACCCAAAGTCCCAGGGAGCTATCAGGTCGCACAAACAAAGATAACCAAAGCCTA
The DNA here is from genome assembly GCF_014108235.1 of Myotis myotis. Classification (NCBI taxonomy): domain Eukaryota; kingdom Metazoa; phylum Chordata; class Mammalia; order Chiroptera; family Vespertilionidae; genus Myotis; species Myotis myotis. The sequence continues at coordinate 153,826,431 of NW_023416313.1, read as the reverse complement.
GAAACAATGCAACTGCCGCACGAGCTTACAATCTAGGTCTAAAATAAAAATTACTTCCTTAAACATCAACCACCACAGCCATCTTCTGCTTTACAGTGGCTTAAACAAAACCTAGCAGATTTCTACCTTATTTTATATCTTCCTGTTTACTTATTTTCTTACTTCCTACCGCTTGCTTCCTACTGCCTATTTTCTATTTCTACTGCTTATTTCTCTACCGCTTATTTCTACTTATTTTTCTACAGCTTATTTCCTATCACTTTTTTACTTATTTCTCTACCTCTAACTATGAACTGTAGGTTGGCTTGGCTGCCCCTGCCCAAACCTTCCTGGGTTGCAACCCCCCCCCCCCTTATTTCTCTATTTCTACAGCTTATTTCTACTTATTTTCTACTGCTTACTTCTACCACTTATTTCTACCGCTTACTTCTCTATGTATTTCTCTATGCTAGCAGCCATAAACATGGCTGAGGGAGTAGCTGCCACTCCTTGCTTTTCTGCTACTTGCTGGGCCTCAGTTGTTAGCTTCTTCAGCTGACCCCATGTTGGCACCTCAGCCCCTGCTGTAGCCTTTGTTTTCTTTTTCTTCCTCTTTGCTGTCATCAGGGCAACTCTCCGTCTCTCGAACAGAGGGACAAGGAGCTTCTCTGGGTCCATTGTGGCTGCACTGCTCCTTCTGGAAAGACACAAACACAACCTCTTCGCCCCCTTTTTGTTTTAGTAATTGCATTTTAAGAGTACAATTGGCTACTAAATCCTGAAGTGTCTTCCCCAGCCTGCCTGGCCTCATACAGAGACCACTGGAGTAGAGACAGAGATCCCACTCTCGCTCTTGCTTGTTTAGAGGGCGACTGGAGAGGCTTACGAGTAACAGTAAGTGGAGTCAGGAGCCTCTGGTCACTTTCTGCTACAGTGGAGCCTTGACTTACAAGTTTAATTCGTTCCGAGATCAAACTCGTTAAGGAGCTTGTTAACTCAAATTACTCTGTCAACTCAATGCAAAAAATCCGTTGAGAGACAGCTGGTATCTCAAAAAACTCGTTAGTCGGGACACTCGTAAGTCAAGGCCCCACTGTATTTGTCTTACATCTCCTGCTGCATTCATCCATCCCTTTTCGGGAAGGTGATCTAGGTAGTCCCGAAGCATGGACCACAAACTGAAGATAGAACCAGGAATTTTCTCTGGGCCTTAAGCTATATAGCAATCTCTAAGTTGCTTCTGCTTATTTCTACCTTAGAAATTTAAAAATGCCTACTTTAAAAATGCTTCAATTAAGCATTGCCCATGTTTTACACTGAGCTAATTTACCACCCTTCAGCTCCCTACCTTATTTTTGTTTTTTGGTCTTATCTCACTTTTGCTTTTTAAGCTTACCTTATGCGCGCGCCTTGGAGCCTCCTTTCACCTGACCACTTTTAAATCCCCCCCCTCCCCGAACTCAGGCCTGTTCGGAAGCCACTTGGGTCGCGCCAGCACAGCCAAGGGTGATCTTGAGTGGTGGGGATGAAAGGATTGAGAAAAGACAGACAAGAGAATGAAAGCTGGGTCTCGGTGGGACGCTGCTCCCTGATGAGGAGATAGCGCCAGCGCCCACAAGCCGTGTCTTTATTTTATAGCAGATGCCACGAGGCAAAGTAGGGCTGTGATCAAGTTGTTTACAGCATTCTCGTGAGTTCAACCCTACTCAACTACATGCACCTGAACTCTATCACAAGGCACGTGGGGCCACGTGTTCGGACCACAGGTTCAAGCTTACAACCACAGCCGTTGGCTATAATTGTGCTGGGAGGGCCCTTCCCTCCAGCTGGGACTTGCACGTGGCCACGAGAGGACCCTGCCCTCTCATCAGTCCGAGGCTTGAACCTGGCCAAAACACTGTAGCCGCGCCCCATACAATACACTAAGACTTACTAATTATTTTCCCCAGTTTTTTAAAAAATATATTTTATTGATTTTTTTACAGAGAGGAAGGGAGAGGGACAGAGAGTTAGAAACATCGATGAGAGAGAAACATCGATCAGCCACCCCCCCGCACGCACCCACCGGGGATGTGCCCGCAACCCAGGCACATGCCCTTGACCGGAATCGAACCCGGGACCCTTCAGTTGCAGGCTGATGCTCTAGCCACTGAGCCAAACTGGTCAGGGCATTTCCCCAGTTTTTTTTCTTATTGTTGGCACCTCTCTGACCCTCAGTAGTCCAGTCCACTCTCTCAAGCTCATTTACAAAGGTATTCACACTTGGTGTGAGTTGGGGCTGGGAGGGAACCCATGAATCAGGTAGCTCTCTGGCTCAGCTCCAAATCCGTAGATCATGAAGCCTTGTTCAAGTGCCTAATGAGAAGGGCTGTCTCTCTTTTTCACCCCCAGCCTTTGTTGAATACCCCTTTTATGCTGCTCATCACAGATCTTTGTGGTGGGTGGCCAGATTTGTGTACAACTCATGCAGTGTAAGCATCTTCTTGGGGTGCCAACACTGCCTCATTCATTCTAATATTCCTTACTCTACCTGGGACAATGTTTTGACCAGAGAAGGCATTTAACTTATAAGCAATTGGATAGAGAGAGTGAATGAACCACACCTTGATTTCAAGGGAACCCCATTTAGCTACAAAATTATTTTCCCCTTGTTCATGTCTACAGCTACACAATAAGCACGACTATTTTTATTTTATTCCGTTAGAAAATAATGCTTTTTTCAAGTAAAAGGAGTTTATTCACCTGAAATATTTGGCTAATTGATTTGTAAAATGATAAATGAAGGGCACGTTTGAGTTTCCTGTAGGTGAAAGCAAGCCTGAATCTCCCAGGGCAATTATTGGAAGCCTTTTGTTCAAAATCTGTCACTGAGACCTGGATGTCTTCTTAGTTGATGCCGAGAATTTAAATAATGCTCACAGAGATGAGGGGATAAAAGATACTTTATTGGACATGGCACGCACTCTAACAATAGGCTACTGTGTTTTCCTAGCAACTTCATTTTTTGTAAGTGGTATATTCCTACATATTACAATCTCAGTGTGGTGACACTATGAAATGTTTTCTAGACCTTCTACACCCCGAAATATCCGAGAAAACTAAGAGCATCTGTCAATCTTAGCTGCTCCCAACACCAGCTTTATGGTTTTTTAAATCTTATCTACCTGGTTGTGACTGAATCAGAGCTTTGGACAGGTGTATCTGTCCCATCATCTACCCATGTGACTGCTCTATACCATACAGGAAACAGAAACAATAAATCTTCTACTCATGACTCATTCTCTCCTATTCACACAAACACGTTCCAGGTGAGAAAGTGGGCAGCTCAACATTTCACTTTTCCTGTTTAGTCAGAATAAAGGTTAGTTTCCAGATAGGTCAAAGGAAACGCTGACTATATACAGTTATAAGTTATAGAACAATGTTTTAGGGTTTGGTATTTAGGCCTGAGGTGTAGGTACTTCCAAACACTAGATCTGTTCTAATAAACGAGGCTTCCTGTTTCCTGGACCGGTGTTGCCCTTTCCATTACTATTTCGGGGCCCACACCCCCGAGTTGGACATCATGAGCACAGCTTGTCTAAGGTTTTCCATTGCCTGGTGTGAAAGCAGAGGCTCAGCCCTTGTACTAGTAACAGTACATATTTCTGATTTATCATTTTCAGTTTCCTATTCAGGTAGAAACTCATGGGAAAGGTGGAAGGGTTGTGGTCACCCCCACCATCGCCACCTCCCTACCCCTCTTTTTATCCCCACCCACCACCTTGGGCCAGTAGCTTAGCGGTCCTTGGGTGGACACCAGAAATGACTGACTGTACCAGACTCAGCTTAGTTTAAGGCTCTAGTGTTGAGTGTTTCCTTCCCACGTCCCGCGTGGGTCAGGGTTCAGGACCTGGAAGCAGAGCCGCACACAAATGAAAATGAAAAGACAAGAGATAATTTTTTTTTTAAATATATTTTATTGATTTTTTACAGAGAGAAAGGGAGAGAGATAGAGAGTTAGAAACATCGATGAGAGAGAAACATCGATCAGCTGCCTCCTGCACATCTCCTACTGGGGATGTGCCCGCAACCCAGGTACATGCCCTTGACCGGAATCGAACCTGGGACCTTTCAGTCCGCAGGCCGACGCTCTATCCACTGAGCCAAACCGGTTTCGGCATAAGAGATAATTTGAAATATTGGGGGACCAGGCGGGCAAGTCCAACTCAAGGGGAAGGACTTCCCCTGTGCTCAGGCCTCACCAAGCTTTTATTGATCTGGGATGCACCCATAGCATAGCCCTTAGGCAGACAACCCCCCATTAACAGGCAGACTAGCCCATCAGCAAGGATTTACATAATGATAAATGGGGGAGTAGTTTCAGCTACCACTGTCTGGACAAACAGAGGTGGCGCCTAGCTCCGACCTTTGCTAGGGCTTCAAAGGCACCCAGACTTGGGGGGGGGGTTTCAGGGAGGGGGGGTTCTCTGTCTATGCTTATCAGATAGTGAAGGCAATAAACAGTTTCCCACACTCTAGGGTTTCCTTGCTGCCCCCTAGGAGTAGGGCTCTGAACTCTCCTGTCATTGGACAGAGGACAGGGAGAGAAAATGGCTGTATCCGTTGGTGGAGAGATGAATCTTTTGTGGCAATTATAAATATTGAGCTAAAATATTAAACAGCAACTGGAATAGCTCCCTGGAAAACTGAATATTTAAATAGAATGTGCGAAAGGGTTAACTGAACAGAGGACTACTCTTTTGTTCATCTGTAAAGAATGTTCTCACCTGAGGTCTGTCCAGGTCCCGCAGGTATTTCTCTGGTGAGATAATACTTTACTCTGTTGCATCCTTTGGGTCCTGCTCAAGATTAGTTTTCTGATAATTTTTCAAAGCCACAGCATGGTTTAGTGGCTGCCCTTGTTCTCTTCTCCGTTCTCCAAGGCTGGCTCTTCTCGCTGCAGTGCCCAGAGCACCCAGACCCACTCATTTGTGGCCCTCTCACTCAAGAAATGGCTCGAGAAGGTGTTTCAGTTGTTTTTAATTTGGAGGCAGAATCTCTGTTTCCTCCCCCTGAGTAACACAGGTGACTGGCTTTTGGCAAAGCCTTTATTTTTGTTATTTTTTAATTTATGAAATTAAATTGGAGGCTGTGATGGTAAGATAAATTGGTTCTTTGTAGTTCTAACCAAGAGGAGTTGCTAATGTGTCCCAAAACAACTGCTTTCAGACTCACCACATAAAGAAAAGGCCTTCAGCAATATACTTACATGGTGATGGGGCAGAGGCCATGTGCTCAGAAAAGTGCCTTCTTCCCGAGCCCAGGCCCCTGCTGGCCACGCCCAGGATTTAACAAGACCCGACTTGCGCCTGGCCAATCGGCAGGGCCCACAGCTGGCTCCCCTCCCCTCACTATTCTCATGGGTGGCACTCGGTTTCCGGTCGCTGCGTCGACTGGAGGCCCGGGTCGGGTTAGCTAACTCAACAAAGGACCTTCTGCTTTTGCATCGGACTGGCTCCCTGGCGTGGTTTCTTGGGGATCTTGAATTCTGGGCATAACACATGGCTTAGTTTTATGTTATTGATAGAACCCTGTTTCTTGACTGCTGTTTTGAAAGAGTTCAACAGCTGAGTTGGAAGCTAACACCCACCCTCTAAAATATATAAGTGAGATATGGATGGAATAATCCCTAGGGCCGAGCCTGCTCCCATTTTGGCATTCTTTGGGTCCAGCTGTTGACTAGAGATAATTTAGATTATAATAGTAAAATCAAGAAATGCTTTTAATGCAAATTCCTTGCATTGCATGCCTCTCTGAAGAACAAGTGTACATTCTTGCAAATTACCAGAATAGGAAGCTATTTTTCTGTCTCTAACCAGCAGCTGTAAGTAGCTATGGAAGCCAAGACCTCATAAATTTTATATCACATTTAGTTTTATTTTAGGGAGGCTAAAATATAGGGCTTTAAAAACTCAACCAGACATGTCATTTTCTTTGTGATTTCCTGTTTAGTGTTTCCTAGTTTACCTCAATAAGCACATATTATTTTTATGATGGGGAAAATGTTATTTTAGATTGCCAGTTATACTTACCATGATGTTAAGAGGGAAATCAAAATATATGATACTTTGTAGGCAATGGGTATTTTCACTAAGCAATATATGCTTGCATTGGGATGGGAGAAACCTACAGATACATTCACCTATACAGTGATCAGTCCAATTCCAAATATTTCCTCCATTGTCTCCAAAATGCATTCTTATTTATCCATCCATTTAACCATCCATTCACCCTTCCATCCTTTATCTTATCCCACAAAAGAATATATTGCAGCTTGCAAAGACAGATAAATAGAAGTTAAAAATGGAAGAAATAGAAAAATGAAAAATAGAGGTAGGTCTACTAGTATAAAGTAAATCCTATATAATAAAGAGCTAATATGCTAATTAGACCAAACAGCGTCACGACCATCCAGATGACATTCTGGACGACCACCCAGACAACCTTCTGGATGAAGCTGGGGCTGTGAGGGCCGGCCAGGGCTGTGAGGGGCTGTGAGGGCTGGGTGGGGCTACAAGAGCCGGCCGAGGCAGCAGGGGCTGTGAGGGCATAGCCCCTTGCACGAATTTCGTGCATCGAGCCTCTAGTAAATGTATAATCATGTTAACAATTGGGCACACCTGTGGTTTAGGATTTTTCTTAGCCACTACCAAAAGGAAAACCTGGTTGGTTACTAGATTCAGGATCCACAGGATCAAAGCAACCCAGTCCCACAGTAGAAGTGCTACTCCTCTTGGTTCTAGAGCCAAACAGGAACTTCTTCCAAGAGGCTCAATAAGAAGACTGGGCCCTTTGATGAACTTCTGAGACAACATCCTTGCAATAGAGGCAGGGGCACCTCTGATATAGATGGTGCATTTCTTACACAGAGATGGCTGAGGGCATCAGAGAGCAGCCCTGTAAACTGGCATGGGCTCTGAAGAGCCGGCAGCTGGTCATCAGTTAGTCCAGCTTCACCTAGAAAGCTTCACCTGGACCCTGTGCACATCAAGAGTCTCAGGACAGTGCACGGCCCCTCTGGGTGCTCAGTGAAGGTTAGTGATGAGTGTCATTGCCGCTATTGTTCTGGGAGATGTGTGCCTGCTCTGCAATGGGGAAGAGACCAGCTCCACGTTATTATGCCCCTGAGGGAAAGTGGCAGCAGGAGCACCTCTGAGCTCACAGCTCTCACCTCCTCCACAGGCCCTCCCATGCTTGTGGGAGCACGAAACACGGTCAGGCTTAGGTTGGGCAATGACACATCTGGGCTCTCAAAGGCAGGCTCGCTGCAGGTAACACTTGAAAAACTGAAACTCCATAAATAGAGTTAGTGACTGCCTGTGTGGGGAGCGAGCCAGCTCTGAGCTCAGAGGAATACCTTCCAAGCAGAAACCTGTGAGCTTCAGCACTTCATTCTCCAAGGACTGACTCCTTTTAAGGAATTAAAAAGGCTTTTGAAACCCTTTGTGATTTTCCCAGACCAACACGGGGATGGAAGAAAGGGGAAACTCAGCTTTTAGATCATCAGGCCCCTGTGACTCCAACACCCAAAAGGATCTCCCTTCTTCATTCTGCTCCCAAGGCCCCCTACCTCCTGCCTTGTCCTCCTCTTAATCTCATCAAAGGGTTCATCACAGCATCCTATCCTATCGTGTCAGAAGGCAGGGACTGCCAGGATGTGCCAAGAACAGAGCCCATTTGGAGTTGAAACACCCTCCCCCTGGTTGATCCCTGGGGTGGTTGCATGTGAAGCATGGGCAAGCAGGCAGCAGGCTCGGAGCGCGTGGCACTGAATTCTGAGCACCAGGATGTGTGGGGCCTGCATCCCTCACAGCCGCGTCACTTTCTTCTTTTACTGAAAACTGAAACTCAGCTCCAGCCCCAGGGCAGCGGGAGCGAACAAATGTGTGGGGAAGAAAATAGAATTTAGGAAGCCTGGCTCCTTCCCACCCCCACTGTCTGGTCTAGAAAGAGCCTCCGCTCCCTCCCAGCCCTGGAATGCAGGGGCTGCAGGAGGAGACAGGGAGAGCTTGTGAGGAGGAATCAAGCCTGTTTCTGTCTTCTCTGTAAATACTGCGACACCTCCGAACGGAGGAACAGCTGAGATAAGTGACCACTAATCCCCCAGTGCGGGAGGAAGCCGGGCCTCCCTTCCAGGTCCCAGCAGATGGTGGAAGAAACAGGCTTCCCTCGAGGCAAGGGCAGCGGGAACTGTCCACCTTCTGTTCCTTCGGCTCGCCCTGCACGTCTCCCTCCTGGCCTGTCCCTGCCCAGAGGGCCTGGGGTCACGCCCTGGCTTTGCCATCCCGCCGGGATGCTCAAGGTCAGCCAAGCTGGACTCAGGCCAGCGCTGGCAGCTCGGGCAGCGTTCAGCAAAGCTCCGAGGGCCTGGGAGGAGCAGCCAGGCAGTGCTACCACATTTCTGTAGCTCCCTGAATCACCTGGCGAAGAGGGATGGTGACTTATTTAAAATGCTGACTCAATGTCCCAGGGTGAAACACCAGGAATTTGAGTTTCTATGAGGCAGCCCAGGCAATTTGGCTGCAAATGGTTCTAGTGTTCCATGGTGAGGACTGCAGAACAAGTGGACTGGAGGGCATTTAGGGGTGGTAGAGGAGAACAGGGTACAAAGTCAGGTGTCTGGAATGGAATCCTCACTCTTCCGGGATATAAACCAGTGTTGTTGTGTGTGGTTTTTTGTTTGTTTGTTGTTTTGTGCGTGTGTGTGTGTGTGTGGGGGGGGTTTCAAATTGCAGAACATAGCCATTCCTGGGTTTTGAAATCACTTTAGTTACTAGTCGAATCAAAAAATGAAATGTGGAGATTGGTTGCACAGCAGTGTAAATGTACTGAGCACCCGCCACAGAATTGTACAATTTAAAATGGTTAATATGGTAAATTTTATGCTATGTATATTTTGCCACAATTTTTAACAAGGGAATATCTAGAATGCACCACAGAGGAGAAAGTCATTTTTATGTATTTAAATAGGCATGACAGAAGCCAATCTCCATTTTCAAATTAAATTGATCCCTGAAAAACTGTGTCAAATTAAAAACCGTCATTGAATTGTACTTTCCCACTGACTTATGTTTTCAAATATATGAAATAGGTGTCAGAATTTTAAAATGTGGAAATTGAGCAGCACTACAATGAACAAATATCAAACCATCACAGATCTTTAAGGGAAAAAAATGTTCTTTCTTATCACAAATACAATGCATATAAAAAATACATTTTTGTCCTAACTAGGGAAAAGTGAAATTGTTTTAAAAACACTTTAATGGTGAAAATTGTTTCATGAAACTGGTCTCAGTGCTCCACTGATCTCTGTGTGCCCCCCTGCCCTTCCCCCAGCCCCCCCCCCCCCCCAGCAGACTGGGCCGCAGGTGGTGGGCTGGAATTGGACTCCTGAGCAGGGAAGTATTTGCAAAGGACTCAGGTCAATAACCATGGTGTTCAGGGATGATCCGGACTTTCCAGGAGCTCCCTTTGCCCATATGGCTGTGAACGTGGGAATCTGCCATCAGCCACTCATAGTAGAAACTGTCTTTCACACAAATGTTTGTGAACTTCAGTCCTGCCCTACTTTTAAAACCACGAAGGAAGGCTTTCTCTTGGATGGCTCCCTCTTTTCATGACTGCCCGGTGATGCCCCCTTTCCTTCCCAGTGAGTACCATAACGCCCCTGCCTTTCCTGTAATTGCTCTGCAGCACATTCTATAATGGCTCTGTCTTATCCCTGCATCCCTGTGACAGCAGTTATTGTCTCATAGCTATTTGCTGAATCAATAGATAAATAAAATGGGCCCACTTCTTCAAAGGTAAGAGCTACGGCTACCTCCCAAAGTATCACTGTGACTGAATTGTAATTGTTACAATTTGCTTTTATCATCTATGTGTTTTTTCCATGTATCTCTAATTATTACAATAATTCATAACCCTTGCCACAAAAGAGTTTTGGTGTCCCTTTTCAAAGAGGAAAACTGGGGTTCAGGAAAGTGAATGGACTTGTCCAAGAACAAGTAATAAGTGAGAGAGGCAGGATTTGAACCCAGGGCTGTGTGGCTGTACCACCATTTCTCCTTTTTCTTGTTGTTGTTGTTGTTGTGTGTGTGTGTGTTTTTCTACATCTGCCTGAACCTGGGCAGCTCTACTGTTTGCATCCTATCATGCTCACTGTAAAACGCCTACTGTGCGGTGGGGGGAGATCCCAGCCAGGATCCTCCATCACCCAGCTGCCCCCACACTTTCTTCTCCAGACGAACCCAAACATGGTTGGGAGCTCGGGGGAGGGCCCAGCATTCCCGGTCGGTCGGGAGGAGTATCTAATCAGCAGGCCTCCTCAGCATATCGCTCCAAGACCACTCTAGAGGTGGATGCCTGTGCCCGGTTTCCTATTTTTAGCTGGTGTGAACAGGAGGAAAAACACAAGCATTAAAAATCAAAGTGCCAGTCAAGAACTGAGACGACAGGGCACCCCAGGGCAAACTGGCAATCTGTGTCCTTCTCATGTCTCTCACATCGCATCGCATGCCCCTCTCCCTGCTTCCTGTCATCTTTCTGTCCCCTGCTCTAAAGTCCCAAGGTCCTTCAAAATCTGTTTCCATGAAGGAGCCGGCATCAGTCATTTACACCAATGCTTCTCACACTTTAATGCACATGTCAGTCAACGGGGCATCTGGCTGACATGCGGACTCTCCTTTAGCAGTTTTAGGGTGGGCCCGAGACTGCTTCCCTAACTCATTGCCTGATGTGACCACGCTGTTCGTCTATATGATAGTTCATAGGTGGAAGTTGCAGTTCTTGGCAAGAATTTGCTCTCTCAGTTTTGTCTCCACCGCGAGTGAAGGGCTTTGCCCCCCGTTTACAGATGTTCATCTTTCCACCAGCAAGTGGACAAGCTGCCTTTGGCATTTGTTTCTTCACTGACTTTGGAGGCCGGGATCCTCTTTTGGACAAAGACCAGAGTCCTGAGCAAAAACCCCGCATGGAGGAAAGCGACCGGATGTCTGGGCTGGGGTGAGCCTGACCTTCTCCGGCAAGGCCGGCCGGGCTCGCACAGTCGCCCTCTCTAGCCTTTCCCCTGGCCTGGCCCGAGCCCTGCAGGGGTTGGGGCTAAGGTGGCCTCGGCTAATCTCAGCTTTCTGTCCCATAGGAGCACAGCCCCAGCTCCTGGAGGAAAGTCATCCAGGCTGGTGGACCCTAGGCCGCCAGGTGCCCCTTTCCTGGCCAGCCCAGCGCGCTGCGGTGGTGCCCCGTGGGCCCCGGGGCCGCCAGGCTCCGCTCCTCGAGTCGCCGTCAGATGGGGAAGATGAGAAGCGGCCGCCTCCTCTGCGCCCTGGCCCAGCTGTCGGGACCCCTCAGCGGAGGGCGGGGTGCCAGGCCCTCCCGCTTCTGTGTGGCTCATTGTCTCGGGCTGGCGGGGCTTCGGAGGCACACCCAGGGATCGCCCCCACCAGGGAGGGGGAGGGGAGGGCTGGCGGCACGTCGTGTTCCCTGCCCCCGACCCTTCACGCCCGCCCCTCCCCAGCTCCCTATTTGGCCATCCCCTGGTTGCCCCCTCCCCTTCCTTACATGGTCTGGGGGCCCCTGGCTCATCCTCTCCCCTGCCCTCGGCTCCATGAATGGCCTCGGCGCTCCTCAGCGGTGCGAAGGCGACCAAATAAGGCAAGGTGGCCGGCTGCCCCCCACCCCTGCCCCCGCCGCTCCGACTGACCCCGTCCGGCAGCGCGTATAAAGCGGCGCGCCCCGCGCCGGACGCCAGCGCCCGCCGCCCGAGCCGAGCCGAGCCGAGCCCGCCCCGCGGACGGTGAGTCCGCGCCGCCCCGCGCCCGCCCGCCCAGCCCTCCGAGACCGCGCCCGTGCTCCCGCCGCTCGCACTTTGCCCTTTAAGAGGCCAAACTTTTCTATTTGATTCCAACTTTTCTCGCCCTGGGAAGTCCCTGGAGAGGGGCGCGCGGAAGAGGGACCCACGGCCGTCCACGAGGTGTTGGAGGTCCCTGCTCTCGTGCGCCTTTCCCTCCGGCTGGGGCACCGCATGGATGGGGGTGTCGATGGGGCGGACGTGGGTTCCCAGTTTGCGAAAAGGTGCAAATGGATAGGGCTGGGGAGGACCTGGTGAGAAGAGGTGGCTGTCCCTCCTTGCGCCTGGGACAGAGGGCGAGCCTCCTGGTCAGGGAGCCCGGGTCATTCCTCCCCTTTCTCTCCGCACTCCGACCCCCAGTCTCCGCTGCTCCTCCCACCCCTTCTGTTTTTCTGCCGCGAGGGGAAGGGAGGTGGCAGGTGCCCCCCAAGCCCCTGAGCCCTGTCCGCTCCTCCCGGGGCGCGGGGAAGGCCAGCCCCGCAGGCCGGCGCTGAGCCCGGCCCGCCCCCTCTCCTCCACCCGCAGACCCCGCTGAAACTGTGCCAAGATGTGCGACGACGAGGAGACCACCGCCCTGGTGTGCGACAACGGCTCCGGGCTGGTCAAGGCCGGCTTCGCGGGCGATGACGCGCCCCGCGCCGTCTTCCCGTCCATCGTGGGCCGCCCGCGCCACCAGGTAAACTTCCCACCCGCCTGTGTCCCCAGGAGCAGTCCCAGCCCCGCCGCGCGCCCCTGCCTGATACCTCTGAGCTGGCAATCCAGGAACTGCCTCACCTGAGCCTCCTGTTTCATGAACTCTTTAGGTCAAATAAGTGAAAGATGGTTTAGCTTCAAGTCCAAGTCGAGGCAAGCAGTTCTCACGCCCTCCACTGAAGGAGAGAGAGACCTGCGCAATTTCCCTTTCACCTCAGGGACACAGCTCTCCAAGGGCCCGCTCCCTGGTGGGAAAGGGCAGCAGTTTCTCTCCCCTGCTCCTGACCTGCATTTCCAGTCCTCGGTGTCTTCTCCTCTATCCTTTGTACACTTCGCTTTCTTTCCTTGGCCTCTCTTTCCAGTCCTGTTCAAAACATAAGAATATAACTTCTCTCAACCAAGCAGGAGCCAAGCCACATTCCTCGCTCTTGTTCACAGCCAGTTTACAGGGCTCCCAACAGATGTAATCTATCTGCTTCCTGGCTGTTGCATTTTTAGAAGCCAGCCCTGACAGAGTCAGTAGGTGCCATGGTGATAGTGACATCCCACCTTGTTTACGAAGAGAAATGCCACCCTTGCTGGCTTTGCCACATGCCTGGCCAGATAGGCTGCCAGAGAGGAGAGCTGTGCTCAGTGCTGGGGAGTGATGGGCAGGACAGCTCCCTGGCAGGCTGGCTTCCCTGGCAGCGTGATAGTGGCATAGCAGCCCATCGCTACTTGATGAATGTCAAAATCTTTTCTTAGGAGAAATACAATGTGTCATGAATCCAGTCACTTCGCAATGTAGTCATTTGTATTCTAGTTGACATGGGTGATGAGCTTAGTAATTTAGTGAAGGCATTATGGTATTTTTAAAATGAGGCGAGGCTCTACTTCAGTGAAATAGCATTGTTCCCCCCTCACCTACAGCTATATTATAAACAGTAGAATTATACATTCTGGGGGGAAGTGGGTGGGAAAAAAGTACTAGATTGATTTTAAGTGATACTTCTAAATTGGGGTAAAATCCTATTGTTTGGTGTTTCTGGCCTTTACAAGGTATTCCTTGACTTGGGCAGTTAGATGCAAATTTATAAGGCACCAGTTTTATTCCTGACCTAATGGAAGCTTGATCTTTCCATCTTTTTCTTCTTTCAGGGTGTCATGGTGGGTATGGGTCAGAAGGATTCCTATGTAGGAGATGAGGCCCAGAGCAAGCGAGGTATCCTGACTCTCAAATACCCCATTGAGCACGGCATCATCACCAACTGGGACGACATGGAGAAGATCTGGCACCACACCTTCTACAATGAGCTCCGTGTGGCCCCAGAGGAGCACCCAACTCTGCTCACCGAGGCCCCGCTGAACCCCAAGGCCAACCGTGAGAAGATGACCCAGATCATGTTTGAGACCTTCAATGTCCCTGCCATGTATGTGGCCATCCAGGCAGTGCTGTCCCTATATGCTTCTGGCCGTACCACAGGTATGTGTGGGCTCTGGGGACAGTCACTGATTAGTCACATTCCCAAGTCATTGACCTTGGGAATCAGTGTCCCCAACTGAAAATGAATGATCCCTTCTCCATGGGAAAGTGTCGGTGCTAAAGGAGAAAGGAAACCATCATTCCCCGAGGTTAGTTTCAGAGCCCATGTATTTCTGAGAGCTGAAAGAAACTATGATGTCACATGAAGGCTCTGTACAATGTACAGTATCAGTCTGGAATGCAACAGTCATTGGTATGTGTTCATACCATCACAGCCCCTGGGCAAACATTACCAAGGAGAACCCACATTCCCCACAGGGTCTGAGTCAGAAGAGATAGAAACACATGTTAGTTAGACGGGAGGAAAGAGAAACACGCCTGGGTGCTTACATAATGTGCTCAAGGCTGATGAAAGGGATGGTCACTTGAGTGTCCTGGGGACATTCTTCTACTACAATATTTAAAAGGCTGGCTTCAGATTTACCATTCATTATGCTCATTTTTATTCTTTGTGTGTAATGGATCTAATTTCATCTGGATCCATGCCCAGTGCTAGTTTTTCTTGGCCATAATTGGTGTCATCAGGTATTTACCTCCTCCCTGTCTGTTTCCTCTGACAGGCATTGTTCTGGACTCCGGGGATGGTGTAACTCACAATGTCCCCATCTATGAGGGCTACGCTCTGCCCCATGCCATCATGCGTCTGGATCTAGCCGGTCGGGATCTCACTGACTACCTCATGAAGATCCTCACCGAGCGTGGCTATTCCTTTGTCACCACCGGTGAGTGTGTGTTTCATGTGCTACAACATTATCTGCTTTTTTTCCTTCACCGGTGAGTCCATCTACCTCCCACAGTTGGCTTCATTCTTCAGAGCTTGACTGGGGTACCCTTTATTTCTGCAGCTGAACGTGAAATTGTCCGTGACATTAAAGAGAAGCTGTGCTATGTTGCTCTGGATTTTGAGAATGAGATGGCCACCGCAGCTTCTTCGTCCTCTCTGGAGAAGAGCTATGAACTGCCTGATGGCCAAGTCATCACTATTGGCAATGAGCGCTTCCGCTGCCCCGAGACGCTCTTCCAGCCCTCCTTTATCGGTGAGTTGTGGGGTCTGGGGCAGAGGCGCAGCTTTTCCCTGCAAATCTTGGGAGGTCCCAGAGTAAAATCTATTATGAGGAAGAAGGATGAAGGGGGGCCCTTGAATTAAAAGAAATCATAGCTTGGAGTCCCACACAGCTCAGCCTCAGGTTCTGATGGCTCATTAAAGGGGTGGCCATCACTGTTCTGTTCTGTTGTGAAATGACACACAGACTTCACCTCAAAAGAAAGGATGAGGCAGAGTAGGACCTGAATAATCCGTATCTGCAGGAAAGAGGCGATTACTCAAGGGTGCTGATTCATTCCAATCAGCTTCATTACCAAGTAGCCGGACTTTCCTTTTAAGTTACTCCTTGTTCAATGAAATAGCAGTCACACTCACAGTAATAACTGGAGTGACATTTATATGTCGCCAAACATCTCACCTAAGGAATGATTTACAGGAGGAAGCTTGTGGGGATCTTATTTTGCTGCATAAATAAAACTTGCATGGATGTAACTTAAATGTGTGTCTTATCCTTTTCCAATACATCGCCATGCATCTGGTGGATACAGCAAGTGTTCGCTTCAAACAGGTGCTAGACACAATTGTTCGTTTCTTGGCAGTCGGTTCTGGGCTAACTGTGAGCACTTTTAGGGACACCTGTTCCACAAATGCCTTCAGTGTATCTTATAAAGGAACACATGTTTCAGAGACAGATGGTGACAGTTTACCAACACAGATGAGTCCTGTTCTCACCCCTCCACCATGGGCCCTGGCCTAAGTGCAGTTTGATTTTTTTAAAAAAACTTGTTCCTAGGTATGGAATCTGCTGGCATTCATGAAACAACTTATAATAGCATCATGAAGTGTGACATTGATATCCGCAAAGACCTGTATGCCAACAATGTCTTATCTGGAGGTACCACGATGTACCCTGGGATTGCTGATCGCATGCAAAAGGAAATCACTGCCCTGGCTCCCAGCACCATGAAGATTAAGGTAAAGAACGCCTGTGCCTGGGGGAGCTGAAGCAGGTCTTGGTATTCCAAGCTGAAGGCATTCCTAACTCCTTTCTCCTCACACTTCGCTTGCTGCCTACTAAAACCTTCATCTTTTAGCTGCTCTAGCACTTTTTTTTTCCTTCTGATCTTTCTAGTATTTTCCCCCAAGATAGGAGACTTTAAAAATGCTTTCAAGCTGTGGATAAAAACAAACCTTTGAAGAAGAAAAAACACCCACCTAAATCTTTGAACACATTTTAAAAGTCCCTAACTTTGGGCCTTTTAGCTTGCTGCCACATTATACTTGAGTCCAGAGAAGTAGAAAATTCTATTTTATAAAGTCTATGATAATAGAAATAATGAAGTAGGGGAAAGTGTGTAAAACTTCACTCAGCTATATTAATGTGTGGAATGAAGCACCTTGCATTACAGTGAGTTAACACCTAATATTTTTTCTGTGAGGCTCCCCAACATGTGGCATGCTCTGTTGCTTGGAGCTTCAGAGTTCCCTGGAAGTTTCTGTTTTCTTTCCGCAGATTATTGCTCCCCCTGAGCGCAAGTACTCTGTCTGGATCGGGGGCTCCATCCTGGCCTCCTTGTCTACCTTCCAGCAGATGTGGATTAGCAAGCAAGAGTACGACGAGGCAGGCCCATCCATCGTCCACCGCAAATGCTTCTAAGGTGCCTCCTCTTTTAGTCTACCTTACATTCAGGATGACGGTATTATGCTTCTTGGAGTCTTCCGACCCACCCTCCTTCATCTCTCATCAACCATTGTACAGTTTGTTTACACACGTGCAATTTATTTGTGCTTCTAATATTTATTGCTTTATAAATAAACCAGACCAGGACTTGCAACCTACAAAAGCCTCTTTTACTTCCTTTTGGGGTAGGCTTGGAGTACGGCCAGTGTTCACATATTTTTGACAGTGAGCTCCTCGATTGATGGCTCTGACACCGTCAGCACTGTAATATTACACCACCACAAAGATCATCGTGTGGGTTAGTGTAACATTTAGCTGGGAGTTATGACACTAAATTTTGATTTTACACTTTGGTATAGAATCACGAACCTATTTCATACCTGAAAAGATTAGGTTTAGCTTCACATGTGCAAGAAATGGAAGGTAAAACAATTCTCTAAGATTGGTTTCCATGAATGATATTGAAAATTATTGCTTAAGCCTATGTTACAGCTGTTTTCATAACTTTGCAGAAGCCACATGTACACACTTAGAATGATTATGTATACACACTTTGAATGATTATGAAGTCACTGTTTATTAGCAGACAGTTCATTCTCAAAATTAAGTGAGTTATCAGCTGTTAAAGTGTGTGTACATGTTTTGGGGACACCCTATATATTGGCAGTGAGAAAGTCAAAGATTATTTTGTATAAATTAGCTTAAATTCTCAATTCTTGGACTCTACTGTTGTCTGCCTGTGGACTGTACATGTTAGCAGTGAGACAGGGAAGCCAGCTGACAGTTAAGCCTGGCGTGATCCATTTAAATGCCCCCTAAACAAGTCAGGACCACCATGCAGGTTCAAAACAAACAGAGGAAACAGGTGCCAGAAACTCCTGCCTAATCAGTGACCAACTTGTGGGACAGAGGTCTTCAGTCTCTTCACCTGTTTGAAATCTTGGGATCTTGGGTTGAGTCGAGTTAAGGCTAGGAAGTCCTGAGGGAGGAAGGGGAGTGGAAAAACCACAATATTCCTTTTCCTCCATTCAGGGCACTCTGCAATATGGCACGGATGTGCTGAGGACAGTACACAAAAGAATAAGCACGCTCTGTCCTTGAGGGGCTCACATACACTCACGTGAACCCCCAATGTGTGTGACTTCAAGGAGACAGACATGGGTCTGGGTCTTGAAGAATGGTCAAGCACTAGAGAGGTGAGATGAGCAAGGAGGAAATCTCAGCAGAAGGAAATGGGGCAGGAGCCAGCACACAAGGAAGGAAGCCAGTGTATAGGTAGGTTGGTGAGAGCTGATGAACTTTTAGGAAATCAGTTTGGATAGACTACAACTTCATTGAGACGCTTTATTTTTTTCATTTTCAAATTAATTGTTAATGACCTTTTAGAGCAACTGGTACAATGTTAAACAGTTTGTTTTTTGAATTCCCCAGACAAAAACCCAGATTTTCTGACATTCAATCTAATGGTGCATCTAAAACCATTTTCGGTCGTAAAACTTTAGTCGTGAAGTTTACAACTAAACTTATAAATATAATCATGTGGATGTAAAACTTTAGTCATGGCCTATCAAGAGTAACTCAATTCTATCACACACCCTTTGGGAGTCTGGGTTGAAAATTTGGGGTATTTTAGGCTCATCAGACACATCCTTAGTAAGCTGCCACTGTCATCATTCAAGGTTTAATGTGTCTTTATCTTATTCATTAAAAAATTTCTCTCTTTTAAAAAGATTATTGATGAGAGAGAGAGAGAGAGAGAGAGAGAGAGAGAGAGAGAGAGAGAAAGCCAGAAATATTGATTTGTTATTGTATTTATTTATACATGCATTGGTTGCCTCTTGTACATGCCCCGAACAGGGACCAAACCCTCAATCTTGGTGTACTGGGATGATGCTCCAACAAACTGAGCTACCTGGCCTGGGCTAAAAGATATCTCTTGATTCCTGACTTTAGACCAAGCAAGATAGTAGGTCCAGGGGACAGAAAGGGGATCAGGGCACACTTTCTGCGCTTAACAACCTCAGAATTTAGAGTTCCATACTTAGCATAGCTGAGTGGAAGTTTTTCTCTGCATTGAGGGTTATATAATAAATAAATGTGGTGGCATTTTCTAAAGATAAGATATAAAGTTTATCGTAGATTTTACTTTTGTCCCCCTCAGTTGTAACCTGTAGCACAGATAAATTGGCTTACAAGCTAGGCTTCAGCAGAGACATGGATTTGGGGCAAATATAGGGAGAAATGATTTCGCCAGTATCTGTGTCTTTATTTTTCATCTCTCAAGTTGAATACAATAAGTATTATGAATTTAACCTCTAAATATAGTATTAATACTTCAAGTTTAGACAACTGGCTGGGGTATCGCCTATGGTTCTTTCTTTGTATAAATGGAAAGGGAATGGGTATAATCATTCCTACTTAAAAGTAGAAGTTTTTCAGAATCAGCTTTCAGAAGTGATAACCATGCAGATTCTTGTTGAATTCCAAAGTTTTCTCATCTCAGCTAATGATGGGGTGTAAGATATTAGAACAGCTGAGTCTTCTAATAATTGTGCTTAAGGATGGTACTAAGGTGACAGAGTTTTTCTTAAGACCACCTCCACATGTGTAAAGTAATAGAGATGTCTACAGTGAGTATGTTTGCAGTTAAGATACAATGTAATATATATATATCATGATATTTCTTCTCAACTTATAATGAAAGGAGTGTTTTTGTTCATTTCTAACACATCAAAACACCTTTGTCACTTTTTTCAACAATTGTCACTTCTTAGCAATGGTTGTTATGTAGATGTGTTTAAATAATCAAGAGAGTAGAGTTAGAGAGAAAAAGAAAATTGCAAAGAAAATGGAATATTTAAAAGGGTAGACTTGATTTACTAACCGAGGCCCTAAAACAATGTCACTAGGGCTCCACCTTTCTCTCCATTTATTCTATGGGCTCTGTTATAGACTGAATTATATCCCCTTAGATCCATGTGCTGAAACCCTAACTCCTCGATGTGACTGTTTTTGGAGACAGGGCCTTTAAGGGGGTAATTAAGGCTAAATGATGTCAGAAGTTGGCCCTAATCAGATAAGACAGGTGTCCTCATTGAAGAGGAAGAGACCCCAGGATTGGGCATGTACAGGGGAAAGGACAGGTAAACACAAAGCAGGAAGTAGTCATCTACAAGCCAGGCAGAGCGGCCTCCCCAGAAACCAATGCTGCTGGCACCTTGGTCTTTGACTTCTATGCTCCAGAACTGCGAGAAAATACATTTCTATTGTTTAAGCCACCCAGTCCATGCTATTATGTTATGGTAGCCCAAACAGGCTAACAGAGGATTTTCCCACATGTTGGACATCATGGCCCAAGATTCACAATCTCCCAACTAACTTATCAGCCTCTGTATTAAAAGAGTTTCTTCCCATACAGTTCTGTCGGAAATTCCAGGGAAGTCTCAGTCTGGCCAGACTTGAGGACTGAGACATGTTTTCCCTGCCATAAAGAATCATCAATATCATTAGTGTGAGAGGGCTAATTCTCCAAAGGAAGGGAACAAACTGACATGCACACCGTACCCAAGGA
Source organism: Myotis myotis (assembly GCF_014108235.1). Taxonomy (NCBI): domain Eukaryota; kingdom Metazoa; phylum Chordata; class Mammalia; order Chiroptera; family Vespertilionidae; genus Myotis; species Myotis myotis. The sequence goes on along the minus strand of NW_023416313.1, from coordinate 153,806,053 downwards.
GCTAGAACCAGAGATTAGGGTAGTTAGCAGGGAGACCAATTGTTGAAGGGCTCCAACTTCCAGTTCAGGAGTTTTGTTTGATTTAGCAGGTCCTGAGAAGGACTTGAGAAGAACAATGATTTCACTCAAACAAAACTAGGAGGCAAGAATAAGAATATTTGGATGGTGATATGTGTGATTGATCAATTTTTTTCTAGACTATAGTGTAACCCAGGGGCTCAGGAACCCAATGCTCTTTATATGACCAATTTATCCATGTATTTAAAAGGAAATAATAAGTTAGAATTAAAATGATATAGATACTACAAATATTTCCTAGTAAATGATAGGTAGGGATGAAATCTTTAGTCTTTTAGGCCTAAAACAGCAAAGGTTGTCTATATTTATCCTAGGGTCTTCCAGGCTCATTATAGAAGGAAACACTCCAGCAGAGTTTGGCTGTTGCTATGGCAACCAAGCTCACATTAAAAGAGATGCAGGAAAAAAGCTCTGAGGGAGATTGCAAAAGTATGCCTTCGGTCACTGGCGAATCTGATGCTAGAAGATGTTTCTTGCAGTTCACTCATCCGCTCTGTGTGCAATAGATGCAAGAAGGGCTGGCTAGGAGGATAAAGAGCTTCAGAGCAAGTACAGATCTCTGAATCCTTAGGGCTCTGGGTCCTCTCCCCTGTGTGGGAAGGCGAGCCGAGTGAGGTGAGAATTAAGCAGGAGTGGTCTGCATGTTCCTCCACAGTGTTGTTTGCTTATTGCTCTACCATGGGAATCAGGGTTGGAGAGGAGAGACAGAAAGAAAACAAACCCAAGGGAAGGTTGCAGTAAAGCTGAATTAAAAAGTGGCATTAATAGTAAATGAGAAATGGACTCTGGAGTCACAGGTAAGCAAGCAGTTGGGTGAACAGGTTTAGTGCTTAACACAGAAAGATGACTTGAAGAACTTTGGAAAGACTACTGGGTAGTGACAGGGTAGGTGTCATGTAGGGTATGATAAAGCAGACATCAGGAAGGGAATTTAAAAGCAAATCTGAAAAAATAGTAAAAGAAAAAAAGTAAAAGCAAACCTGCTTTAGGCAAAGTAGTAAAATTTCCCCAAGAAATCTTTAACACTAGGATCTACCCTTTGGACTTCTTTCAGTGTCCTCTACCCAATGTGGGCTACCCAGAACATTCTCCCTACCTCCCCTATTATAACTACACTTAGCTGCACTTTACTTGTATTCCTAAAGAGCTTACTGACATTAATTCTGAGACCTGAAGAATGGAAAAGCAGACAGTGGAAATAATACCTGCAAAGACTCAGAGGTAGGAGAGTCCGTCCGGTTCAAAGAAGTGAGAAGAGCCAAGTGGATGGAGAGCGATGAGGGACTGAGGAGGAGAAGAGTAAGTGACCCGGAGAACACCTATCCTATGGGACCTATAGACTGTGATAAAAAGTTTGAATTCTATTGTGTGACAGAATTACGATAAAGGGTTTTAAGCATGAAAATATAAAACATATATTTTAAATGCTCATTCTAGGTGCTACATGGGGACTGGATTGAAAAAGCAAAAATAGAGGCTAGTAAACCATGCAAGGCTCTTACACTGGTGCAGGTGGGAGACACTGGGGCTTGGACCTGGAGGAAGCCATGGAGATGGACAGAAGTGTGGACAAAGTTGAGATGGGTTCTATAAGCTGCAGTGGCAGGATGTGCTGGTGCGTTGGATAGGGGCAGACAAGGAGAGGGCTGCTGGCTTGAGGGGACTATGTGTTTTCAAGGAAATTCAGATTTCAAGATGATTCAAACACATCTTCATTCCTACATTGGGAAGAAGGCATCATCCAAAATGGGGGTTTGCTTTTGGTCTTGAAAAGTGTTAAGGGTTTTCTGGGAGAAACAGAGGTATGGAATTAGCAGAGGGTAGTTTAGGGGACAGGAAGGTTGTGGGGAGCCTGACTAGAGCAGGGGGTATGTATTGGGATGAAGCAATGAGGCCAATTGGGATTTGGTAGGGCTAGAACAGTGATGGCAAACCTATGACACACGTGTCAGAGGTGACACGCAAACTCATTTTTTTTGGTTGATTTTTCTTTGTTAAATGGCATTTAAATATATAAAATAAGTATCAAAAATATAAGTCTTTGTTTTACTATGGTTGCAAATATCAAAAAAATTCTATATGTGACATGGCACCAGAGTTAGGTTAGGGTTTTTCAAAATGCTGACACGCCGAGCTCAAAAGGTTCACCATTACTGGAGCATGGGCTTTGGAAACACAGATGTGCTGTGTTGGTGCTTATAGAACACATAATAGATAATAGAATGCCCTTCAAAATTGCTGTGAGGATTAAATGGGATAAAGTAGATCTTATGCTCAGGCCTTAAAACATAGTAGGACTTTAATTAATGTCCTATAATCATTGTTATTAATATTCTTACATAGGTATTAGAGGCCCGGTACACAAAAATTTGTGCACTCAGGGGAGAGGGGGGGGTCCCTCAGCCAGGCCTGTGCCCTCTTGCAGTCTGGGACCCCTCGGGAGATAACGACCTGCTGGCTTAGGCCTGCTCCCGGGTGGCAGAGGGCAGGCCCAATCCCTAGGTGCAGCCCCTGGTCAGGCTCAGAGCAGGGCCGATTGGGGAGTCGGGGTGCCGCCCCCTGTCATGCACAGAGCAGGGCAGATCGGGAGGTTGGGATGCCACCCTCAGTCATGCTCAGGGTAGGGCCAATTGGGGGGTTGGGGCACCGCCCTCTGTCACACTCAAGGCAGGGTCGATGGGGAGGTTGCAGCACCATCCCCTGTCACGCACAGAGCAGGGCCGATCAGGGGGTTGGGGTGCCGCCACTGTCACACTCAGGGCAGGGCCGATGGGGAGGTTATGGCTCTACCCCATCACACACAGAGTAGGGCCAGTGGGGGGGGGGGATTGGGGCACCTCACCCTGTCACACACAGAGCTGCAGGGTGATCAGGGGGTTGGGGAGCTCCCCCCTATCAGGCACAGAGCAGGGCTGATCAGGGGTTTGGGGCGCCCCTGGGGTGCTTTCCCCTGTCATGAACAGAGCAGGGTGGATAGGGAGGTTGTGGCCCCGACCCCTGTCACACACAGAGCCGCAGGGCGATCAGGGGGTTTGGGTGCTGGCCCCTGTCACACTGATCCCGGTGCTGGGAGGCCTCTCAGCTCCGCTGATCCTGGTGCTGGGAGGCATAGTACCCTTTTACTATATAGGATAGAGGCCTGGTGCACGGGTGGGGTCTGGCTGGTTTGCCCTGAAGGGTGTCCTGGATCAGGGTGGGGGTCCCCACTGGGGTGCCTGGCCAGCCTGGGTGAGGGGCTGAGGGCTGTTTTCAGGCTGGTGGGTGACTGAAGCTCCCAACCGCTCCTTTTTTTCTTTTTTTTTTTAATTCTGGGCCAGCTTTAGCTCTGGCTCCAGCTCTGAGGCCTCTGCTGCTGAAAGCAGGTATCTGGTTTGTTTGGGTTCTATAATTGAAACACTGTATCAACTCCAGCTCTGAGATCCCGGCGGGCTGAAAGCAGGTTTCTGGGGTTTTGTTTAGCTTCTATGTTTGTAACAATGTTTCAAACTGCAAGCTCAGAGGCTGGCAAGGCAGGCGGGGAACGTTGGTTTCCTCCGTCACTGAAGCAAGCAAGCCTCATGTTCGCTTTAAGCTGCCTGGCTGCCGGCTGCCATCTTGGCTGGCAGTTAATTTGCATATCTCGCTGATTAGCCAATGGGAAGGGTAGCGGATGTACACTAATTACCATGTTTCTCTTTTATTAGATAGGATAATATACAATACACAATCATACATTGCACAAGCACACACTTGGTGTGTGTGTGTGTGTGTGTGTGTGTGTGTGTGTGTGTGTTGTGGAAGAACTGAAAGACAGGGGTGGAAATTTGGATTTGATATGAGAGAATGTGTGTTTTTTGCTGATGACATTTCCAGAGCAGAGAAGTGGTTCATTGAATGATATTTAAAGTAGGTAAATTCTGGCATTTGGGTCCAGAATGGTCTAGTGAGCAGCAATCCTCACTGAAAGACTCAGTAGTCCAAGAGCAACGACAGAATTTAGGGAGCACATACTCCACAGGCTGAGAATGTAGAGCGAGGTCCTCCTTCATCTGCCAAAGGAGAGAGTGACCTCAATAGATGCATGAATTAAGAAAAAGTATGACTCCATGATAGAGGGTTTAAAGATTTTAATTAATAATCTACTGTGGCCTTACATTACAGAGCATTTTCAAACATCTAAATTGGCTTCCTGAATTCTCAGTGTAGGAAGCACTTTTCATGTCACTTTGAGCCTCCTCTCTAGTTGAAGGAACTTATTTTAAAACTGTTTAAATCTTACAGTAAAGGGTAGCCATACTCTCTTTTATACCCATTACCCTAGACCACATGCGGCTCTTTGGCCCCTTGAGTGTGGCTCTTCCTAAGCTGTAGGAATACCCTAATTAAGTTAATAACAATGTACCTACCTATATAGTTTAAGTTTAAAAAATTTGGCTCTCAAAAGAAATTTCAATCGTTGTACTGTTGATATTTGGCTCTGTTGACTAATGAGTTTGCCAACCACTGCCCTAGAGTGTCAATTCCATTGTGTTATAATAACTGGTTTGATTTTAATACATAAGGGGGAGCTCCATCACTGAAATATAATATGAGGATTCTAGTTTTTAACAAGAAAACCGTAGGTTAGTAGGGGTGAGGGATTCAGTAGGAAGAACTTGATGAGTGCTTACTTTAAATATAAATCTTAAGAGGGAAGATACAAAAAATATATAATACTAGGGACCCAGTGCACAAATTTGTACACCTTGAAAGGAACTGTGGGCAGTGAGGCTGTGTTGGGCACAGGGGTGGGTCTTGGCCATCCTCCATGCACCCACATGGGCCCTCCCACCGCGACCTCCCAATCCCCTGTCTGCCAGCAGTCCCACTCCCACTGCCGCTGCTGCTTCCATGTGCTGACGGCATAGAGTGATTGGGACTGGCACCAGCAGCAGCTGCTGAATGGCAGCTGCTGCTCCGATTGCCCCTCAGGAGCAGAGGGAGATGGAGAAGCCCTGAGGGGCAATTGGGGCCTGCTGCTGCCACTTGCACCCACTGGCGCCAAGCAGGTGCGAGGGCCAAGCCAGATTGCATTGTGCAGGAGCAAAGAATTTCCAGTAACCACCAGAGGCTCACCCCAATGACAGCGACTCATGCCCTGCCTTGGTCTGGTGCCCCTGCTCACCTGCTCCACCATCCTGCCGTGGACAACGCCCACCATGTTCTGCGCTCTGCTGCCTGCTGCTGATGCCTGCCATGTTCTGCGCTAACCCCTGTTGGTCAGTGCACGCCATAGTGACTGGCTGTTTAGTTGTTCGGTTGTTCCACCATTTCGTCTATTTGCATATTAGGGTTTTATATATATAGACATCCACAATCTAAGACAATTAAGCATGATCTAAGGCAGTGGTTCTCAACCTTCTGGCCCTTTAAATACAGTTCCTCATGTTGTGACCCAACCATAAAATTATTTTCATTGCTACTTCATAACTGTAATGTTGCTACTGTTAGGAATTTTAATGTAAATATTTGATATGCAGGATGGTCTTAGCCAACCCCCATGAAAGGGTCATTCGACCGCCAAAGGGGTCGCGACCCACAGGTTGAGAACCACTGATCTAAGGAAGCAAAAATCTGCCACATGTGCACATGTTGAATGGAAGCCTCCATCAGCCCAGTTCCCCACAGGATTAGATTGGGTAGGGCCCCTGCAGACATGAAGCATGAATGAGAAATAAACTGTCGTTATGTCAACCACTGCGATGGTGCTTGCTGCCACTGCATAGCCTAGCTTATTCTGACTGTCATTGTAAGCTTCGGACACACCTCCACGGGATTTCAGTTTGTTTTAGGGCTCTGAGACGATGTTATGTCCGCTGAATAACACATTTAAAATAATAAATGTAATCGGGACTGTTTTTCAGGGTGTCCAATGTGCTATGCCGTCAGAAACAAAAATCTATTATTGGGTAATTTTATTCCCCTTTTGGAGTGTGGGGGGAGATTTGTTTTTCTTGGGCATATGAGTGAAACAGAAAACCTATATGAAGTTACTCCAGTTACATCTTGTTGGTTCAACATGTGAGTAGGATGCTAAGAAAGTAAAAATGAAGGATTTTATCCAGGATATTTTGCTTTAGTCTGCATCCAAAGTTTGCACCCAAATCTGTCTCATCGTACAATTATGTTACCTTAATTGTTATCTTTATTTTTTTTTAAAAATAAAGCTTCAAGATATACTTCACATACCATACAATTCACTCATGTAGAGTGTACAATTGAACTGTGTGTGTGTGTGTGTGTGTGTTAGTATATTCACAGATTAAGTGCCATCATCACCACAGTCAATTTTAGAACACTTTATCACCTTGAAAAGAAACCTCATACCCTTTAGCACTTAGTCATCTATATTGTCATCTAGAAGGACTTTGGGGGCATCATCTGGTTGCATATGCCTTCTCTTCAGGGAAGAGCGAAATTATGACTTTTGTCTTAATAAAGTCCTCTTTTGCAAGAAAAATAAGGAAAATGATCAGGGCCTTTGCTCATGTGATTCCTTCTGCACAGGCCTCTTTCTTCCTCATGTTGAGAAGCTCATTTGCACAGAGAAGCCTCCTTGAGACCTCATTTAAGTTAAACTCCTCCTTTGCCTCCACTCTTGGTTCCTTTTCTCCACATCACATATATTATTTTTCGCTTTAACTTAACGTTTATTCAGGTGCAATTTACATACACTAAAACATGCTCATTTTAAGTACGTAATTCAATGGTTTTGACAAATGTAACCACACTGCCAATGGAAATATCGCACATTTCATAACCCCCAAAATCCCTTCCTGCTCTTCCAGATTTAATCTTCTCCACTTCAACCCCAGACCACTCTTTCTGTCACTATAGATTATTTTGGTCTGTTCTGCAATTTCATGCTAATCATAATTCAAATTATTTGTGTGCTTATTTTCTTCTTTCTGTATCTATTACTAGACTTTTATTAAACCACTAGAGGCCTGGTGCATGAAATTCATGTACGGGTGTGTGGGGGGGTGTCCCTCAGTCCGGCCTACACCCTCTCAAAATCTGGGACCCCTCGGGTAGGGTCCCTAGGCCTGGCTGGTGATCAGAGTCTATAGGGGCTTTCCTTCCCCTGGCTGCTGGCAGCTGGCCCTACCCTTGCCACTGGCCATCTGTGCAGTGCTGTCCCCACTCCCCCGCCACCAGTTGCCTCCCTTTGCAGGTGACAGGTGTGGGGTGCCATCACTTGGCTGGCCTGGGCCTCCCTCTGCGGGCCTACCGATGGAGGAAACCATGATAAGAGTCACATCCCTTTGCCTGTGGGCAAAATGTGCTATCATTTTGAATGAATGGGTAAAAATAGTCTCGTTGACTTATAAATGTTTTGTAACTTTCAACTTCGTAGATAAAGACATTTCTCAGGGCAAATCCGTGCCCTTGATAACAGGACATGAGATCAAGTCAAGCCATGCCTCCACTTCTAAAAACACTCGAGATTTGTGATCTACTAGCACTGTCATAACAACTCTGTTACTATTTGACAAAATATTTCTATTGCCATAATAGAATCAAACCTTAAATCACACACCTGTGAACTGGCATCTCTCAGTCATGCTCAGGGAGGACACTGTCGCTTTGGGCACTGAGCTGGGGTACAGAGACCCTTCCCCAGCTTTTCCTTGCTCCCTTTGCACGCCTTCATTTCCAGTTTTGTGGTGTCTGCATCCCTGTTCAGCCAAATTTCTAAATCTCTTTCCCTCTCAACTATCTAGGACACATGAGAATTAACCTACTCATGTAGATTACAGGGCCCCAGCCATTATTAACCTTAATATTGAAAGAAATACGGCTTTTTCGGTAGGAGAAGCAGAAATGCCCTTCCACTTGGCACCAATAGCAACATTTGCACCAGCTGAGGAAACATGCATTTTAGGAAGTTCAGGCAATGCAAATGCTTGCTTACAGTCAGTGAAAAGTTACATGTATGATATTGCCGAATTTGTGGGCCCCTTTGAAACCATTGTATAATTGCATCCCTGAGGTTATTTTATAGCAGATCAAGGTACGGTCTCTTCGGTATTTTCATAATGCCCTTTGAATTATTGATTCAGTCCTGATATTCTCACCTTCCTTCCCAGTGGGTACCTGGTTGCTATTTGTCAAAGAACTGAACAGTTCAAATTTCATTCTTAAATATTGAACTCAAATGTACCCTACACCTCCTCTTTTTCAGATGTCAGGCTCTCTGCTTGTCCCCTGTTTGCAGGGCCAACCTTTGCTTTAATGGGATTAATGTGCCGAGTGAGCCTTGGCCATAGACCTCACCCCTCTTCTTTTGAAGATGTTGCTCTTGTTGATGGCACTGAATTTGGGAGGATAGTCACCATTTTGGGGGAAGGAGGGAAGGAAGAGAATGGGATATAAATTCATAACCCGGCAAGTTAAAGAAATGCCTGAGGATTGGCTTGAGCCTCAGGGGAGGCAGAAACAGGAGGCAGGTGGGGAGGAGCTGCTCAGAGCAGACAGGCCCTGACCTTTGGCTGGCAGTAGTTTCTAGAGGCAAGTGGACCTGTGTAAGAAAAGCTGGGCAACTGGGGCACGTGCGCAGAACTGGTAACGTGTGAGGCTCTCCCATTTTGCTAAGCCCTGATGACACCCCCTTGCCAGATGGGGGTCACACTTTTCCAAGGAGGCTGGGAAGGTCTCCATGGCTTTTCTCCCCCATGCCCCCCGAAACAGTCACTGCTCTTCTCTTGACCCAAGCCAACAGGCAACTATTCAATTGCCCAGAATTATTTGACTCTGTTGATAAGTGTGCTTTTCAATCTGTTGGTCATGGGCCATTAAATGAGTCTTAAAATCAGTTGAGTAGATTCCAAGCAGCATTAAAAAAAGAAACCAAACAGGGCAGGGAATAGACTATCTTAGAGTATATAGTGAGGGTGAATGATGTGTTGTGGAACTCTGTCTCAGCCCATGCATGTATATACCAGGTTGCAACATAAAATGTTTTTGGTGAGAAAAGTTTGAAAATCACTGTTTACAACAATCAATTTTCAGATATCCCCTTAAAAACTTTTGATTGGGAATAATACCAAATGCACATAAAAGTAGTGACAATTGTCGTATCCTCATCTAGTTTCCAAATTGTCTTTTGTAGATGTTACAATCCTATTCATTTCCTTCAGTAATTTATTTTTATTTATATTTGCTCCATCTTAGCAAATACAGGGGAGGTTTCAGTGAAAATTGAAGTAATATTCCTGATGGTACAAGTTGTGAACGTTTTAGGTCAGCTGGGAGCCTTGGGAGAGGCGTCAGGGGACCATTGGAAAAAAAAGATGTTTGGAGAGAGAAGTGAGGCAAACCTCACAGAGGCTGCGTGCACTGCCTCTCTGCCTTTTGGGGAAGGTAGTCAGGTCTGTCATCTGGTTTAGTTCAGAAGTTTCCTTCCCCCACCCCCTTTACCCCATCCTCCTTGGAGAACACCTGTCGAACCCCTTTGTTTTACAGTTGAGGAAACGGAGCTCTAGCGGTGGGAACTGCGTTACCCAAGAGAGTTTCTCATTGAGTGCTATCTCTTAGAGTCCCCATGTGATGCCAGGAGCCTCTCAATGGCTTTCTGAGGCTTTAAAGATAAAACCCAAGCCCATGTTGTGGCCCACAAGACCTCAATGGTCTGGCCCTGTCTCCCTGTTCATTCCCATCTCTCTCCCCCATTCTCTAGCGACTGCCCTCTCTCTGCCCACTCCACCGCCAGGCTCTTGCACTTGCTGGTCTCTGCATGTCAGTGCTTCCTTTCTCCTGACTCCTGCACTCCCCACACCTTTCCTGAACTCATCGCAGTTATGATTTATGTTTTTGTGAATGACTCTTTGATTAATATCCGACTTCCCTTCAGATAGTTCTGTGAAGACAGGAACCTTCTCTGTTTCTGCTCATCATGTCATCTTCAACACTTAACACCAGGCCTGCCATTCAGAAAATGTTAAAAATACTTCAGACACAATGAAAATGTCTTTGTACTCCTCCTCAACTCCCGACTCTGCTTTTCTTCCCCTCTCCTGAAATTGGTGCCTATTTTTAAACCATGGGTCTGTGTTTTTTATACATTTACTGAATATCCACATATCTACTAAATATCCATGTAGAAAATACAGGCTATTGTTTCCTCTGTATCACATTTATACAAATGAGTTATATTCTACTTATCCTCCAGCATGCTGCTTTTTTCATTTTTTCCATTCAACATTTAGTTTTTGGGATCTCTTCTATATATATCCCCTTAAAAACTTTTTATTGGGAATAATATCAAATGCACATAAAAGTAGTGACAATCATGGGCCATTATATATATATTATTTATTTTAACTATGTAGTAGTGTGCCATCAGATGAATAAATCCCATTTTGATACTTCTGTCATTGAATTTTGTGATTTTTATTTACTATGCATTTTCTTTTGTTTGTTTTGTTCCCTTTTCTTCTTTTACTGACAATTGTGGATTGAATTGTGGTGTCCTCCCAAAATTCATCTGTTGAACCCCTAATCTCCAATGTATTTGAAGATGAGATCTTTGGGTCATTAGAATTAGGTGAGGTCATGAGGATGGGGCCCTCATGATGGGATTAGTGCCCTTATAAGAAGAGACACCAGAGAGCTTGCTTTCTCTGTCTCTTCTTCATGTGAGGCTACAACAACAAGGTAGCTGACTAAAATCAAGAACGGGAGCATTCACTAGGAACCGAATTGGCTGGCATCTTGATGGTGGACTTCTAAGAATTGTTAGAAAATAAATTTTTGTTGGTTAAGCCATCTGGCCTACGGTATTTGGTATGGCAGCTTGAGCAGACTAAGACACTGACTTCTACCAAATTGATGTCTTTGCTACTAGATTTTTCTCTAGGAGGTGTTTTTCCTCTCCTAGCCTGGAAGTTTTACATTCCATTTTTATTCTTTTTTTGTTTTCTCCTAAGCATTTAATATACAGTTAACGCAACACAATCTAAAGTTAATTTCTATGCCCCTCCTATTACATTTGTCTTGGTTAAATGCCACTCACACACATTAAGTATTTATAGTACTCACTTTTGTAAACAAGACTACTTTTTAAAATAATTTTTCCTCATCCTATCTAATAAAAGAGAAACATGGTAATTAGCATTCGACCGCTACCCTTCCCATTGGCTAATCAGGGAAATATGCAAATTAACTGCCAGCCAAGATGGCGGTCGGCAGCCAGGCAGCTTAAAGCGAACATGAGGCTTGCTTGCTTCAGTGACGGAGGACTCCAACATTCCCCGCCTGCCGCTGCCGGCCTCTGAGCTGCAATTCTAAGAAACTATGTTACAAATATAGAAGCTAAACAAAACCCCAGAAACCTGCTTTAGTCGCTGGGCTTCAGCCAGCAGGATTGCAACATTGTTTCAAATACAGAAGGTAAACAAAGGCCAGAAACCTGCTTTCAGTAGTGGAGGCCTAAGAGCTGGAGCCTCAGAGCTAAAGCTGGCCCAGAATAAAAAAGAAAAAGAAAAAAAGGAGTGGTTGGGAGCTTCAGTTACCCGCCAGCCTGAAAACAGCCCTCAGCCCCTCACCCAGACTGGCCAGGCACCCCAGTGGGGACCCCCAGGCTGAAGGGTGTGTGACCAGCTGCAAACAGCCATCATCCCCTCATCCAGGCTGGCCAGGCACCCCAGTGAGGACCCCCACCCTGATCCAGGACACCCTTCAGGGCAAACCAGCCGGCCCCCACCTGGGCACCAGGCCTCTATCCTATATAGTAAAAGGGTAATATGCCTCCCAGCACCGGGATCAGCAGAGCTGCGAGGCATCCCGGCACCGGGATCAGCGTGACAGGAGGCAGCGCCCAAATCCCCTGATCGCCCTGTAGCTCTGTGTGTGACAGGGGGTGGGGCCACAACCTCCCATTCAGCCCTGCTCTGTTCCTGACAGGGGAAGGCGCCCCAACCCCAGATTACCCCTGCTCTGTGCCTGATAGGGGGGAGCTCCCCAACCCCCTGATTGCCCTGCAGCTCTGTGTGTGACAGGGTGCGGCGCCCCAACCCCCCCCCCCCCACCACGGGCCCTGCTCTATGTGTGACGGGGTAGAGCCATAACCTCCCCATCGGCCCTGCCCTGAGTGTGACAGTGGCGGCGCCCCAACCCCCTGATTGGCCCTGCTCTGTGGGTGATAGAGGGTGACGCCCCAACTGCCCCCCAAGGGCCCTGCTCTGTGTGTGACGGGGTAGAGCCATAACCTCCCCATCGGCCCTGCCCTGTGACAGGGTGTGGCGCCCCAACCCCCTGATCCGCCCTGCTCTGTGTGTGACAGGGGGTGGTGCCCCAACTCCCCTATCAGCCCTACTCTGTGAGTGACAGGGGGGAGCTCCCCAACCCCCTGATGGGCCCTGCTCTGTGAGTGACAGGGGGGAGCTCCCCAACCCCCTGATGGGCCCTGCTCTGTGCACGACAGGGGGCGGTGCCCCAACTCCCCAATCAGCCCTGCTCTGAGCCCAACCAGGGGCTGTACCTAGGGATTGGGCCTGCCCTCTGCCACCCGGGAGCAGGCCTAAGCCAGCAGGTCGTTATCTCCTGAGGGGTCCTAGACTGCGAGAGGGCACAGGCCGGGCTGAAGAACACCCCCCCCTCCCCCCCCGAGTGCACAAATTTTTGTGCACCGGGCCTCTAGTATTTCAATAAATCACTCTGGGTTTAATTTCTTTCTTGATTGATAGTTCTTTGAAATGCTTTCATCAAAGTTCTATGAGAGGAGACACTTTCATTCTTTATCTCAAAATAATTTTTTGTACTCCCTCCTTAATATATTTGGGTATATAAGTTTATTAAAATAACTACAAGGCAGTGCTTATATTTTAAAGGAAAAACTACTGATCATCTTCTTTAGGTACTTGCATACTTTAATTTTTATAAGCTGAATATTATTTGTATCATTTCTCAAAAGTTAAAACATACACAACAAAAGATATTAAATACATTGATCACTGGCTCATCAAATAAATGCCAAATCTTCATGTATTCTGTTCATGTTTCAGCAAGATTTTCTTCAAGCAAACCACTGAAGGTGATACTGTTGCCATGATACCATACCTGGAGTTCCCTTAGATATTAAAATGGAGTAGTCCCCTCATTATGGACTCAGGTTTCGGCTGCTGTGAGTTGCATTCATTTGTACAACCTCAATGCAAGTGTTGTCTTGCTTTCTGCTTAGCATTAGAAATTCTTCTTCCCAGTGAAGGAATGTAGGGTCTGCTTTCATTTGAAACTTGAAGCTGGAGGGTGAAAGAATCATAGTCAGGACCCCTGCACCTGGGAAGTGTGGCTACATCCCTTCTCTACTTTCAAAGCAGATTTTCTTTTTAATGCAAGTGATGCTCCAATTGGAGTTGAGAACAGCATCTGTGCATGGGATGGAAATCCAGAGCACAATCAAGGTCCCCCCCTGAGTCTCCAGATTTCCAAAGACAGCCATAAAACTTAGACTTCTAGGGAGAGAGCACAGCCCGTGACATTGAGATAACATCACTTTTCTAGCTGCTTGGGGAGCTGGAGAAATATGAATTCAGTTTACAAAGAGCTTCAGTTAGTCAGTTAGTCCATATTGCTGTTTTATTTTTAGCAGATTATGTTTGGGTTCTTGTTCTTTTTGTTGGGTTCAGGTTTAACCCATCCCCCCGCCCCCAGCTTCTAGCACACAGCATCCCATCTCCAAATTAGCTCCTTCTCCTCATATGTGTAGTCAGTAGATTTCTTTAAGAGGAAACAGACATACACACACACACACACACACACACACACACACACACACACACACACACCACCCCTGACATCAAAAACCATTGGTAACATGCACCTTCAAACTGGCCATAAGAAATTCAACAGAAAGCAGACATTTTACTTTGTATTAAGTACAGATACATCATTTTCAGGATTCCATTATTAGAAACACCAATGAATACTTCAGCATGAAAAATAAAATAGTGGGATCTCTGCCTCACAGATGGAGGAGCACACACATTTACTCTCATTCACTTTCGAAATATCGCTAACAAGATAGAAAGGAGATTTTTAAATTAAGACAATCTATAAAGGCAAAGGGAATAGAAAACTGGAAAGCAGACAGATAAGTGATAGTAACTAAGTAGTCAGCTATAGAAATTATCAGAAACCACTTTATTTAGCAACTTCATAATTTTATGCAGCTGGACCCAAAAAAGTATCGGCTTAAGCATTAGATTTGTATTGTGGTTCTTGGTTTAGCCATTTCCTAACTGTATGATTTGAGCAGATCACTTAAGTTCTCTAAGCCTCAAGTTGATAACCAGTAAAATGGAACATTTTATTCAGTCAACAAATAATTATTGAGCAATCCCCATGGGTCCTGGGGGTACAGAAATGAAAAATGTCATCCTTGACTTCAGGTCCAAGGCAGGAGGCAGGCAAGAACACAAAGGAGGAATGGAGACTAACATTGAGCATCTGCTATGGGGGCAGATAATATGCCACATAATGCTCCCAGTAATACAGTGGTATTACCTACTATTGGCCTTTACAGTGAAGGAAGTCAATGCTCAGAAAGGCTAAGTAATTGAACCCAAGTTGTACAGTGAAAAGGGACATAGGCTCAAATCTTTCATGCCCCCATGTCAATCTCTTAAAAAATATGTGCCTCCTTAGAACACTACACCTAGACAAGGGAAAGGTTAAGGCCAGAACCGATTCCTGAGAGGAAGAGAGTGCCAGAAGGGAGTGTTGATGAATGGATTCTGGCCATGGAAAATTCTGGATACTTAGTCTCTATCTCCTATACCTGTATCCTATGGCTGCTCTATTTATGAAGCTTCACTTAGCAAATATTTGAGTGCCTACTACATTTCACGGACTGTGCTACGTACTGAAGGATATAAAGGTAAAAGCAAATCAAAACAAAAATAAAACAGTTCCTGCTCTGGATAAGCTTACAGTCTATTGGTGAGGACAATCATTATACAGCATTGAAAATTACATGACAGATACACATAACACAAATGTGCAGGGATGTGGGGGGAAGTAGGGAGAGTCTGCTAGCAGGACACGGCCGAGCTGAGTCTGGAGAAACAAGCAGGGATTAGGAAAAGGCTTCAGGAGCAACTAGGTTATATTTTGTACAACACAGTTGACATAAAAAGAAATTAAATAAGGATGGATGTTGTATCGGTCAGGGTCCCAGTAGGGAACACATGACTCACTCACCTGTGATTTTTGAAGACACTTCATAGCTGTTTGAAGCAGACTTAAGAGAACCAATGAGAGATACTGAAACACCCAAGGTCTAGCAGCAGTGGGAAGCTATTACTATCCCAAGACTTAAAGGGACAGGGAAATAAATAAAATTACCAGAGATAGGCTGTGAGTTCTGGGAGCCATGGAAGAACCTGTAGTCAAGAAGAGATATAGCCAAAACTTCACAGAGCAGAGAGGAGTAAATTCCCAGACCTCTCACCCCTTCCACTCTTCAATCTTCTGCCAGGGCTTCCCATGGGCCAAACCCACATGCAAACCCAAAGTCTCATTCTGTGGACATCAGCCTCCCAGGACATAGAGCAAGCTGAGAATGGCAGAGAATGGAAATGAGGGGGTGGGAAAGCTGAACAAGAGAAAATTTGGGAGGAAATAATAAGCCTATCATCAATATTTTTGCTCCTAGGTATCTCTGGGGTATCCCTGAGGAGATGCCCAGTAGATTGTGTGATACAGAGGTTTGGAGCTTAGCAGAAAGTTTTGGGCTGCAGACAGAGCTTTACAGGTCATATTCCAGTTGGATGGTGACAAATCCTGTCTACTCAAAGGTTGTTGGGAGGACTACATATGATGCTAGTGCTTTTAAAAGTGCCCTGCATTAATATGCATTTAGTGATCCTCAGAGATGTTACAGTAGTTATTGCAGCTTTTGCACTTAACTAGTAGTAGTTTGGAGATTTCTTCAGTAGGTTAACAAGACATATGAAATTATAGGGAAGAGGAGAAAAAACAAACTACCCTCTATTTTCTCAACATGGACTAAATCTATTAAATCTCTCTGTCATATTCAGTACATCTACACTAATAAAAGACAAACATGCAAATTGACTGTACCTTTGCTACACCTTAAGCCACACCCACCAGCCAATCAGAGCGACTATATGCAAATTAACCCAACCAAGATGGCGGCTGGAAGCCACCGAGCTGGAGCAAGCAGGAGGCTTGGTTGCTCCAGTGATGGAGGAAGCCAAGCTTCATGTCTGCTGCGGCCGGCTCTGAGCTCCACTCAAGGCAACAAAGTTTCAATTATAGAAGATAAATAAACCCCAGATACCTGCTTTTAGCCAGCCGTAGCCACAGAGCTGGAGCGAGCAGGAGGCTTGGGTTGCCCCTGGTGATGAAGGAAGCCAAGCTTTCCACCCACCCTGGCCAGCTCTGAGCTCCACTCAAGGCTACAAAGTTTCAATTATAGAAGGTAAATAAATCCCAGAATAAAAAAAACAAAAGAAAAAAGGAGAGGCTGGGAGCTTATGTCGCCGGGGGGCTTGGCCATCCTGAAAATGTCCCTCAGCCCCTCACCCAGGCTGGCCAAACCTTCATGGGATGAGGGTCCCCACTGTGGGGGGCTTGACCAGCCTGCAAACAGCCATCAGCCCTTCACCCAGGCTGGCCAGGCACCCCAGTGGGTCCCCCTACCCTGAAGGGGGTGTGACCAGCTGCAAACAGCCATCAGCCCGTCACCCAGGATGGCCAGGCATCCCAGCAGAACCCCCACCCTGATCCGGGACACCCTTCAGGACAAACCAGCCAGCCCCCACCCATGCACCAGGCCTCTATCCTATATAATAAAAGGGTAATATGCAAATTGACCCTGACAGCAGGACGACTGGGAATGACTGATCACTATGACACACACTGACCACCAGGGGGCAGATGCTCAATGCAGGAGTTATCCCCTGGTGGTCAGTGTGCTCCCACAGGGGGAGCTCTGCTCAGCCACAAGCCAGGCTGATGGCTACCAGCACAGCGGTGGTGGCGGGAGCCTCTCCCGCCTCCTCAGCAGCACTAAGGATGTCCAACTGCAGCTTAGGTCTGCTCCCTCCTGGTAAGTGGACATTCCCCGAGGGCAGCCAGGCTGTCAGAGGGATGTCTGACTGCCAGCTTGGGCCTATTCCCCCAGGGAGCAGGCCTAAGCCAGCAGGTGGACATCCTCCGAGGGGTCCCAGACTGCAAGAGGGCACAGACTGGGCTGAGGGACCCCCCCCCCCCCGCCCCAGTGCACAAATTTTTGTGCACCGGGCCTCTAGTATGTATACACATTTCTTACTTAAGTCATTTATTTTTCTCATATATGTCTTTTGCTGCTTTAAGGATTGTACTAAGTGATAAATATAAAATACCTAATAAAAGAGAAACATGCAAATTGACCGTACCTCCGCTATACCCACAAGCCACGCCCACCAGCCGATCAGGAGCGAGTATGCAAATAAATGCAATCAAGATGGTGGCAGTCACAGAGCAGGAGTGAACAGGAGGCTTGAGTTGCCCTTGGTAATGGAGGAACCCAAGCTTCCCACCTGCCCTGGCCAGCTGTGTGCTCCGCTCAAGGCTACAAAGTTTCAATTATAGAAGATAAATAAATCCCAGATACCTGCTTCCAGCCACTGTGGCCTCCGTTCAAGGAGAGTCTGGGAGCCTGGGTTGCCTGGGGCCATGGCCAGCAGGCAAACAGCCATCAGCCACTCACCCAGGCTGGCCACACCCTCATGGGGTGAGGGTCCCCACTGGGGGGCTTGGCCAGTGTGCAAACAGCCCACAGCCCCTCACCCAGGCTGGCCAGGCACCCCAGCAAGGACCCCCACACTGAAGGGGGTGTGGTCAGCTTGAAAAAAGCCCTCAGCCCCTCACCCAGGCTGGCCACGCCCCCCCATCGGGGACCCTCACCCCATGGGGGTGTGGCTGGCCTGAAAACTACCACAGGCCCCTCATCCAGGACTCCCCACACCTCAAGAGAACCCCCACCCTGATCCAGGACACCCTCCAGGGCAAACCAGTCAGCCCCCAACCATGCACCAGGCCTCTATCTATACTAATAACAGGGTAATATGCTAATTAGACCAGGAAACCTTCCATGAGACCTTCCAGACGTTCTTCTAGACAAAACCATGGTGGCTGGGCCAAGGTAGAAGCGGTTAGAGGCCAAGAGGGGAAGGCAGTTGTGGGTGATCAGGTTGGTGGGGGGCGGGGCTGTTGGGGGCAAGCAGACCAGCAGGGGGGCAAGTTGGGGGCACCCTTCAGGGCAAACCAGCCAGCCCCCACCAATGCACCTCTATCCTATATAATAAAAGGGTAATATGCAAACTGACCCTAACAGTGGAATGACTGGGAATGACTGGTCACTATGACACACACTGACCACCAGGGGGCAGACGCTCAATGCAGGAGCTGCCCCCTGGTGGTCAGTGCGCTACCACAGCAGGAGCTCTGCTCAGCCACTAGCCAGGCT
Organism: Myotis myotis; assembly: GCF_014108235.1. Lineage (NCBI taxonomy): Eukaryota > Metazoa > Chordata > Mammalia > Chiroptera > Vespertilionidae > Myotis > Myotis myotis. The sequence continues at coordinate 153,787,482 of NW_023416313.1, read as the reverse complement.
GATGGCTGCCAGTACAGTAGTGGTGGTAGGGGCCTCTCCCGCCTCCAGGGAGCAGGCCTAAGTCAGCAGGTGGACATCCTCTGAGGGGTCCCAGACTGCAAGAGGACATAGGCCAGGCTGAGGGACCCCCCTGAGTGCACAAATTTTTGTGCACTGGACCTCTAGTACTTTTATAAACATAATATATCAGGAATTAAATGCTTTTTTGCTGGGGTGAAGCAGTGCTAAGATACTAAATGATAAGATAGTAAAATATGAAGCAAACACAGGTGGTGGTATTGTTGATGCTGTTATTAGAATAACTAGAGGCCCAGTGCACAAAATTTGTGGACTCAGAGCGGGGTGGTGTCCCTCAGCCCAGCCTGCGCCCTCTTGCAGTCCTGGAGCCCTTGGGGGATGTTTGACTGACAGCTTAGGCCCACTTTCAGTGACCCCAGCTTCTGGCTGAGAGGCGCTTCCCCTGTGGGAGTTCACTGACCACCAGGAGGAAGCCTCTGCGTTGAGTGTCTGCCCCCTGGTGGTCAGTGTGCATCATATTAACTGGTCCTTCCACAATTCAGCCGATTTGCATATTAGCCTTTTATTATATAGGACTAGAGGCTCGGTGCACAAAAATTTGTGCACTCGGGGGGGGGGGGGAGGGTCCCTCAGCCCGGCCTGTGCCCTCTCGCAGTCTGGGACTCCTCGGGAGATAACGACCTGCTGGCTTAGGCCTGCTCCCGGGTGGCAGAGGGCAGGCCCAATCCCTAGGTGCAGCCCCTGGTCAGGCTCAGAGCAGGGCCGATTGGGGAGTTGGGGTGCCGTCCCCTGTCATGCACAGAGCAGGGCAGATCGGGAGGTGTGATGCCACCCTCAGTCACACTCAAGGCAGGGTTGATAGGGAGGTTGCGGCGCCACCCCCGTCACACACAGAGCAGGGCCCATCAGGGGGTTGAGGAGCTCCTCCCTGTCATGCACAGAGCAGGGCCGATCAGGGGGTTGAGGAGCTCCCCCCTGTCACTCACAGAGTAGGGCCGATAGGGGAGTTGGGGCATCGCTCCCTGTCACACACAGAGCAGGGTGGATAAGGGGGTTGGGGCGCCGCCCTCTATCAGCCACAGAGCAGGGCCGATCAGGGGGTTGGGGCGCTGCCACTCTCACACTCAGGGCAGGGCCGATGGGGAGGTTATGGCTCTACCCTGTCACACACAGAGCAGGGCCAATCAGGGATTCGGGGCGCCACAGCCTGTCACACACAGAGCCGCAGGGCGATCAGGGGTTGGGGAGCTCCCCCCTATCAGGCACAGAGCAGGGCTGATCAGGGGTTTGCGGCGCCTTCCCCTGTCACGAACAGAGCAGGGCGGATAGGGAGGTTGTGGCCCCGCCCCCTGTCACACACAGAGCCGCAGGGCTATCAGGGGGTTTGGGCACTGCCCCCTGTCACACTGCTCCAGGGGCCAGGAGGCCTCGCTGCTCCGCTGATCCCGGTGCTGGGAGGCATATTACCCTTTTACTATATAGGATAGAAGCCTGGTGCATGGGTGGGGGCCAGCTGGTTTGCCCTGAAGGGTGTCCTGGATCAGGGTGGGGGTCCCCACTGGGGTGCCTGGCCAGTCTGGGTGAGGGGCTGAGGGCTGTTTTCAGGCTGGCGAGTGACTGAAGCTCCCAAACTGTCCTTTTTTTCTTTTTCTTTTTCATTCTGGGCCAGCTTTAACTCTGAGGCTTGGCTCCAGCTCTGAGGCTTGGCTCCAGCTCTGAGGCCTCAGCTGCTGAAAGCAGGTATCTGGTTTGTTTGGGTTCTATAATTGTAACACTGTTGCGGTCCTGCTCACTCCAGCTCTGAGATCCTGGCTGGCTGAAAGCAGGGATCTGCGGTTTTGTTTAGCTTCTATATTTGTAACAATCTTTCTTAAACTGCAAGCTCAGAGGCTGGCAAGGCAGGCAGGGAACTTCCTCTGTCACTGAAGCAAGCAAGCCTCCTGTTCCCTTCAAGCTGCCTGGCTGCCGGCCGCCATCTTGGTTGGCAGTGAATTTGCATATCGCCCTGATTAGCCAATGGGAAGGGTAGCAGAGGTACGGCTAATTACCATGTTTCTCCATTATTAGATAAGACTAGAGGCCTGGTGCACAAAATTCGTGCAAGGGGAGAGGGGTCCCCTCAGCCCAGCCTGCACCCTCTCCAATCCAGGACCCCTCGGGGGATGTCCAACTCACAATCCAGGACCACTGGATCCTAACTGCCCCCAGCCAGCATGGTTGCCCCTTACTACTCCCCCTGCCAGCCTGGTTGCCCCCAACAGTCCACCTCTGCCGGCCTGGTCATCCCTAACTGCCCCCCCTGCCAGCCTGTTTGCCCCCAACTGCCAGCCTGGTCACCTCCAACTGCTCCCCTGCCAGCCTGGTCACCCCCAACTTCCCCCCCCTGCTGGCCTCGTCGCCCCTCACTGCCCCCCTCTGCCAGCCACGTCGCCCCTCACTGCCCCCCCCCCCTCGCTGGCCTGGTAGCCCCACACAGCCTGCTGCTCAGTTGTTTGGTCATCCCTCACTAACCCTCCTGCTGGCCTGGTAGCCCCACACAGCCTGTTCGGTTGTCCGTTCAGTTGTTTCGGATGTGACGGCCCCTGGCTCTTTATATATATATATAGATATATTCCCAGGAAATACATTTTGAATGAAATGTGAACCTTTCCTGTATGACTAGAGGCCTGGTGCACATTCTATCCATTCATCAGAAATGCTATGTGGATTCCATCTCATCCTATCAACACACACACACACACACACACACACACACACACACACACACACCAGTGTAATAGTGACATATTTCAGAGCGCCTCTTGCGTACCACTTGGAAGGTCACTTGTGTCCATTAGGGCATGCTGCCTGTGCATAGAATGTTTTAGGGCCATACCTGCCACTGGTTGTTATTTTCTCTGGGGCTAGCAAATATGTTTATGAATATCCTCAGTGATGGCAAACCCAGTCTTGCAAGAGGGGTTTGATTTTGCAAATGGCCAAAAGTCATTGGAGATTAATGGAACAATGCAAGGAAGCCTTCCTTCCACCTTGAACACTGGAGGAGCAGAAGAAACCTGAACCTCAGCTCACAGTTGCCAAGAAACTACATGATGCAGGTGCAAGTTGTTTTTTTATTCATCTTTTAAATCCAGATTCATGAAAATATGTATTTTCAGCAGCCACTAATGGAAATAAATTGGTAATTAAGCTGGCTCATACAACTTGCAGCAAAGCACGAGGTGTGATTTTTCAAGTAATGAGGATTTTCTTACATGCTAACAAGAGGTTCTACAGACAATTCCAAAAGAGGAGCCTCAGAAATAGTTTGTTATTGAATCAAATTTGCAGTAAGTTTACATTCTCCTAGGGAGACAACTTTTACTGGTGTTCTGCCTCCCAGGATTTGTTTATCAACAACAACGTTAGTCTCCTTAGTCCTATTTTATAGTTACACCATCTTTAAACAATATTATTTTAAATGAGTGGTCAAAATCTCAGGAACTTTCCAAACACTAATGTCTTGTCATCTCTTCCTCCTACAGAGAACCCCACCCTCCACCTAGACTTTGCTCTGATCCCTGCGGGAACTACACAACTCAGGCAAAACATGGGTTTCTAAGGGAAAAAAAAGAAAAAGATGCACAGGAACCCTGGCCTCCCTAATTGGGAGACCCATCCTTACCATTTCTTAGAAATTGCTAGGTACCAAGGGGCTACCTTCCATAATTTATTTACTGCGCCCAGGGATGAGCATGTGTGAGGTAACACAATTCAACTGATCATGGAGGTATTTATGTTGGCCATTGCAATTAGGGCCTATTTGTTTCCTACATAATTAAAGAGGCTTATGAGTTTTGGATGGTTCCTGAAAATTCATTTAGCTCATTACTCTGAGAGCACATGGGGTTAAATACCAGAGGTGATTCCTTGGCACAGCCAGAAATTCCCCGGGAAGGATGGTAACTGTGTATGGGTTACTTGATTGTAATCCGTCAGCAGTGGCAGTGGTGTCTCGAGTTTCCCTGCATCTACTCTTGCCCACCCCCTCCAGTGTATCCTCTCCATAATGCAAATGGATTGAGCTTTAAAAAACAAGCCTAATCGTGTCACAACCCTCTTACAAGCCTTCAAAGCTGCACATTCCTTCCAGGGAAAATGACAACATCTTCACTCTGACTTATCAGGCTCTGTGTGATCAGACCCCCTGCCTGCCTCTCCAGGCTGTCTTAAACCCTCCCCCAGGACTCTGGGAACCAGACAGGGGGACCTTGCCAGTCCCTGCCTGCTGTTCCTCCAGCTCAAAATTCTCCTCTTCCACCCCTTTCACCTGCTTTACTGTTATTCTCCCTTTAGATCTAAATAATGCTCTTCATAACTGACCCTTCTCCACAAAGCAAGTCAGCCTCTCCCTGCCCCATTATATACTCAGGGCTGTGTATCTGAGTTATCCATTGGTAGTACTTATCACAGCTTTAATATTACACATGAGCATTTGAAATTATTTGATTAATCAGGATATGTCTCTCCTACTAGATTGTATCCCCCTGGCACACAGTAGGCAATAAATAAGTCTTCTTTGAACAAACAAATAAGTGAAAGGGTCAAGAATCTGTATGTGAAGATGGTGGCATAGGTAAAAACTGGAGATTGCTGCCTCATACAACCACTTCAAAAATACAACTAAAAGACGGAATGGACATCACCCAGAACCACAGGAAGGCTGGCTGAGTGGAAATTCTACAACTAGAAGGAAAGAGAAAAGCATACCGAGACTCAGAGGAGGAGCAGTGTGGAAGTAAAATACTAAGGTTCGGAGGTGAGTGCGGAGTGGGCTGGCGGCTGAGGGCACGGTTGTCGTTTTCAATAGGGAGGGAGTCTCAGGCTCTGAGCTCCAGCTCCGGGCGAGTCTCTAGGGACCCAAACTCATCCAGGAGAAGTGGGACTGTCTGGCAGTGGTCGGAACTCGAGGGCAGCTTTCTCTCTGAGGGGCTTGCAGCGATTACTGGGACATTGAGAAGCAAAGCCTCTGAGGGAAGGACTGAGAGCAGCCATAACTACTAGCCCCGCCCTGTTGATCCTGTGGGACCTGCCCCGCCCAAGCCCTGCAGGGAGGCTTTTGCTGGATAGCCTCAGGCAAAGGCTAGAATTAGCACCTCCCTAGAGATCCAGGAGCCAGGAAGCCCAGAGGTCAGAGTGGGACCATCCAGTTTGCAGCTCCGTGGAAACATAAAGGACACACTCAGGGGGCAGACTCAGTGAGCACCAAAGCCCCATTGAAGCAAGTCTTGCCCCAGAGGGGTGTCTCCAGCACAGAAGTTCTCCCACTGCAGACACAACTGATTCTCACAGCCAATTGGCCTGGAGGCCAATTCCTCCCAGTGATACCTACAACGATCAAGGCTTAACTACAACAAGACTGTGCACAAAGGCCACAAGGGGGTACACCAAGAGTGTCCTCCTCAGGTAATTGGGGAGGCTGAACCACTTGGCCCTAGAGGACACTTGGCACAGAAAACCACTGTATCAACACAGGGAAGCATAAAAAATGCAGAGACAAAGAAAAAGGACACAAATGACAGAAATGGAGGAAAGCAAACTACTGGATATAGAGTTCAAAACCACACTTTTAAGGTCTTTCAATAATTTTCTAGAAACTGCTGATAAACTTAATGAGATCTGCAAGAAATCTAATGAGACCCTCGATGTTGTGATAAAGGACCAACTAGAAATTAAGCATACACTGACTGAAATAAAGAATATTATACAGACTCCCAACAGCAGACTAGAGGATTGCAAGAATCAAGTCAACCACTTGAAATATGAAGAAGCAAAAAACACCCAACCGGAAAAGCAAAATGAAAAAAGAATCCAAAAAATACGAAGATAGTGTAGGAGCCTCTGGGACAGCTTCAAGTGCACCAACATCCGAATTATAGGGGTGCCAGAAGAAGAGAGAGAGCAAGATATAGAAAACCTATTTGAAGAAATAATGACAGAAAACTTCCCCTACCTGTTGAAAGAAAGAGACTTACAAGTCCAGGAAGCGCAGAGAACCCCAAACAAAAGGAATCCAAAGAGGACCACACCAAGACACATCATAATTAAAATGCCAAGAGCAAAAGACAAAGAGAGAATCTTAAAAGCAGCAAGAAAAAGAAAGTCAGTTACCTACAAGGGAATACCCATACGACTGTCAGCTGATTTCTCAACAGAAACTTTGCAGGCCAGAAGGGAATGGCAAGAAATATTCAAAGTGATGAATGCCAAGAACCTACAACCAAGATTACTTTATCCAGCAAAGCTAGCATTCAGAATTGAAGGCCAGATAAAGAGCTTCACAGATAAGAAAAAGCTAAAGGAGTTCATCACCACCAAACCAGTATTATATGAAATGCTGAAAGATATCCTTTAAGAAGAGGAAGAAGAAGAAAAAGGTAAAGATACAAATTATGAACAACAAATACACATCTATCAACAAGTGAATCTGAAAATCAAGTGAATAATCTGATGAACAGAATGAACTGGTGATTATAATAGAATCAGGGGCATAGAAAGGGAGTGGACTGACTATTCTTGGTGGGGGGGAAGGGGTGTGGGGGATGCAGGAAGAGACTGGACAAAAATCATGCACCTATGGATGAGGACAGTGGGTGGGGAGTGAGGGAGGAGGATGGGGTGGGAACTGGGTGGAGGGGAGTTATGGGGGGAAAAAGGAGGAACAAATGTAATAATCTGAACAATAAAGATTTAATAAAAAAGAAAGAAAGTACTATACAAAAAAAAGAATCTGTATGTGCAAAGATAAATATTAATGGGTTGGTGGGGTTTGGTTGTAGCAGTGCATATATACACACAGTAGATACATGTACACATCTATCAATTTTCTAATGATATTATAGGAAGATAAAGGGGGGGAGACAGAACATAACTAGCTGATAAAGAGTGAGTACCATGCTATTCATCTGTACATCCATCTTTCAGTCACTATTGTTCATTCAGATGCCAAAAGGTAGAAAAACTTTCTATTTGAACAGTTGGCACTATAACTTCCCTTAGGAGGAAAATTGTCTTGGTTGCAATGACAACACAAAAGACTATGGTATTTAGATCAATAAGTGGGTCCCCTTCCCCCCTTCCCTACTCCACCCAGCAATGGCAGAAAGATATAGTCTAAGCATGTGGCTTTCTGGCCTGTTGCAGAGATGAAGTTTACAGAAACTAGAGGAAAAGGTGACTAGCTCAGCTCTTAGGTGCTCTTGGGTGAGTCCTCTCAAATGCCAATTGTCACAACTTGGTTATTAATATGAACTATATGACAGACATTTAATTATTATTTATTTATTTTTAAAATTTATTTTTTTTTGTTGAAAGTATTGCAGATATCCCTCTATTTTTTTCCATTGACCCCCTCCACTCAAAACCCCCACCCCAGGCCTTCATCACGCTATTGCCTGTGTACATGGGCTATGCATATAAACTCCCGGTTAATCTCTCCCCACTACTCCCTACCCCCACCTTCCCTCTAAGATTTGTATGATGGGCATTTTAAAATAGAGACCACTAACATATAAACTGACATGGGCAAGCACACATTTGACTAAAACATTGACATTATAGATATTAGGCAGTAAAATCAGAACTTTATTGTAAGCAATGACACATCTGAATTATACGCTTACCTTTTTGGAAGACCATTCCACCTCTGCATGAAATAGGAAGAATAATTAATTATTGACATCAGGATGGACGCAGTGATGCTAGGGAACAAACTACATGGACTGTTCTTCTTTTGCTCTGACTAAAAGATATAATCGGATGCAATCATTTCATTAATACACACATGGCCCTGTAATGGAAATACAGAGGACCAGATGGCCGGGAGTGGATTGAGATGAAAAGAGATGGGTGTTTGCAGTTTAGCAACTAACTACTTAGCCTGTATGGATTATACTAAATACTTATAGAACCACACAACACATTTTCAGAATGAAATTCTGGCTTTGTGTCTAGAAACACTATCCCCAGCAGGAGGAGCGCGCCTGCTTTACCGGACTGCAGTGGGCAGGGCTGCTGTGCCTAAGTAGTTGGTGGCATTACTGCAGTGCTCAAACTTGCCTGCATATTGGAATCACCTGGAGAGGCTTAAAACAAACAAACAAACAAAAACAACATATGGGGCTCACTTCCAGAAATGCTAATTTAATTGGTCTGGGATATAACCTAAGCACTGAGATTTTTCAAAGCTCCCTGGATGATTCTAAGGTGCAATAAAATTTAATAACCATTGCATTAATGTGATTCCTGTATTTCCACATGTAGGAACACTTTATAGATCAATAAAAGAAGCAAGAGCTTGTGGTGTGATTTGGGAGGGCTCAGAACAGCCCTTGCCCCAAATAGCTATTCTCTCCTTCTCTGCAGTGTTTGGAAAACTACCTAGAAAAATTCATTTCTTTGAATGAAGGCTTTGCAACTTAAATGAGGATCATTCCTTTGAGAAGGATAATACATTAAGTGGTGATCAGTTATTAACACCCTGGTGTGCTTGCTTACGGATTACTTTCCTTTATGGTGGTGGAGTAAGGGGCAGGAGTGCGGGAAGCTCAGTGGTGGGAGCTCAGAGGTCAATAGGCTGTGGCTTCAAGGCAGGTTCCAGGGATGGGAGATTAGCCCAAAGGCAGTCTGTAGTCAGGATGGAATGCTGAGTTTACATCCAAAAGAGAAATTTGGCCCTAGCTCGTTTTGCTCAATGGATAGAGTGTTGGCCTGTGGACCGAGGCGTCCCAGGTTCAATTCCAGTCAAGGGCAAGTACCTCGGTTGCAGGCTAGTACAGGAGGCAACCAATCAATGTGTTTCGCTCACATCAATATTTCTCTCTGTGTTTCCCTCTCTCTTCCACTCTCTTCCACTCTCTCTAAAAATTAATGGGAAAATAATCCTCCGGTGAGGATTAAAAAAACAAAAAGAGAGAGAAATTTGGTGTGAGGGTTCTGAAGGTCAGAAAAGACTATGAATCAGATCAAATGAGCAAGTTAAAGTCTGTGCTCTTGGCAAACCTTTGGCTGACTGTCAGAATACTGTAGCAAGGGAGAGGAACATGTGGTGAGTAATGAATGAGTGATAGCCCCTTTTCACTCTCAGCTCAGCTCCAGAAACAAGGCGCTCTCCATACTAGACTTGGGCTTTGGTGCCCAAGAAGGATCAAAAGGCAGGTAGGAAATCACCAGAGCCTCTGGGCTGAGTAGTACCTGAGCCTCCAGCTTCCTGGCAAAAACAGGAATTGGTTGAATTTCAGGAGGTCATGTTACCAGGCAACCAACCAGGAAAATCAATGTATGATTATGAAAGTAAGGAAGAACATTGAAAACAAGCTCCACGTCTTAGAGAGGGTGCCTTTCGGGATGAATTCCAATTCTGCATAATTATCTTGACTGTAGATATGAAGCAACAGAATGAATCCAACTTTTAACAGCATACTCTGAGGTGGAAGCAGTACATGTGGGAACTAACATATATTCTCCCAATTTAACAATCCGCCAAAGGCAGGTCCTGCTCATGTGCACTTACCTGCAATTTCCTCATCTCATTTATACAGACTGGAAACGCACTCAGCAGGAAGCCCAGCTATACCCAGCATGGCTGGAATTCTAGCTGGACAGTGACAATGAGCGGGTGCCCAGACTCTTCTGAATGACTTTTGAATAGTGCTGACTTAAAAGAAACCTCTCCCTGCAGGTTTAATAAGCCCCCCCCCCCCCCGGGAAGATCCTGATGTGAATGGGAATCACGACTTGACATAAATGTGAAAGATTATGTGTCCATGGGGTTGATTTGATTCTTACTGGAGTGTTCATTTATTTGCTGTGATTTCACACATCTGCTTTGGCCACAATGTCTTATTACATTAATCCCTGTGCTATCATTACACATAGGTATATTCTCTATACACAAGGTGGGTGGAGAATGAGGAATTTGTACATTTGATTTTTTTAAAAAGGGTTACATCGCCTTTTATTCAAAGGACTAGCCAGCAGAAAATGTTAGATTGCCCAGTATTTGGAATCACACTCCTTGGGACTGAGACACAGTTTGGCATTTGGGGCCATAGATTGCAGAATAGCTTTAAAGGTAACAGGCTCAGGAGCATCCTAGGCCACATAGACAGCCTCTACTTATGATTGGTGGGTTGGACAGATTTACTCCTATAGGAAATGTCTCTAAATTTTGTCTGGACAGCAAAATCAAAAGTCTTTCCGCTCAATATTTTAGCTAGGGCTTAATAGGGGAGGAAATACAAGAGAAGAAAGGAGAAAAATAACTTTGCAGCAAAGAGGAGATTTCATTTGAAGAAAGGAGAAAAATAACTTTGCAGCAAAGAGGAGGAGATTTCATTTGCCACTTTGTTCTTTTAAGTTTCACAAGGCAGGTTAGGTTTGGCCCATCAGAAGACAGTTTGATGGTTTCATTAGGAAACAGATGTATGTAGGCCACTGGGGGAGATAAAGCTCAATTAATCCTCGCTGTTTGTGAATGAAATGTGGAGGGCTTTAACACAGGGGCCAATCTCATACTGAATGCTGTCCTGGAGCCACACAAATCCCAGGAGGCTACATATGCTGGCACTTCCTGGAGCCTATGCACCAGGGCTGTGACCAGCTTTCGGCATCCGCCTCTCCGATGCTACAGTGCAGGGCTTGCAAGCTCAGCAGCATTCTTTATGTTCGTTCAGCAGGTGTTGGGACCACAGAGAGGGAGAGCAGTGCAAAGTAAGAGCAGGGGTTAGTGTAGCAAGAAGGCTTTCGAATGAGGGATCCAGGCTGCTCCAAGGATGGAGGGACTTGCATGTGGCAAAAGGAAACCCCTTTCTCCTCTTGGTTTGAATGAACTTAGGTCCTGAGGGAGCCAGGACCCACCTCTATTTAGGGAACATGCAGCTTTCCCAGGTTGAGGAGGATAAAGAACCAGAGTCGCTCTCCTACTCCTGCAATAAACTTCAGATTCCACAAGCAGACACTATGGAACGCACCATGAAGCATACCCTCCACTCCCCAGGACTTGATGGTCGAGGAAAGGGAAGGTCAACTGATTCACTTTCATTCTTACATCTTATACAGAGTTCCTGGGGAGGGTTCATTTATTGATGATTTGAAGCTGCAACGCTAACAGGGTCACCTGGGAATCTGTGGTTGAGAAGAGAAGGAGGTTCTAAGCACATATAAGGTAAGAGCTAACCCAGACACAGCCATTCAGGAAACTGTTAGTAACTCTCCACTCCCTGTATTAGAATATTCAACTGTGCCCTCCATTATGTGCCTTTACAGTTTTTCCCACTAAATGGGAGAATATTTCCCTGCTCTATTAATAAAAATTACCGTGTGGTAAGACATGGCTTTGCAAAGCCAACAATCCAGGCAGTAATTTCCTTTAGATACTTGCAGGTGGCTATGCCCTCATGATCCAAACAACCCTAATTCCCCTTTTCTTTTTCAAAGGTCACATTTTCCATCTTTTAAAATTATTTGGTCCTCAGGAATGTTTGAGATCTTGCTCCCTGGCATATGTAATCAGTTTGGCTCAAATAAACTCTTTTTTAAAATTAATTAATTTTAAATATATCTTTATTGATTTCAGAGAGGAAGGGAGAGGAAGAGAGAGAGACATCAATGATGAGAGAGAATCATTGATCTGCTGCTTCCTGCATGCCCCACACTGGGGATCAAGCCCACAACCTGGGCATATGCCCTGACCAGGAATCAAACCCTGATTTGTGGTCCATAGGTCGACACTCAACCACTGAGCCATGCCTACAGGGATAAAAAAATTTTTTTTAATTATTTGGTCTTCTCTAAGACTCTTAAAGAACACTTGCCTCATAGCTTTTTCCTTAGCTACTTGTCTGACTTTAGGCAAGCCACCTAATTTGGGGGTCAATTTTAACATCTGTGAAATGGAATGGATTGGATTTCCTGATTTCTATCCTGCCCTAATACTCACAGAAGCAAAAGTACTCAACTTCTTATTGTTATCAGAGCCAATGGAAAGAACTTAATGAAAATGCAGGTAGCTAAACCTCACTTCCATAGATTTTAATTTAGCAGGTTTTGGGTGGGACCCCAGAAACTGTATTTTTAATGAGTAGCCCCAGATGACGTAATGTTTATACTGTAAGTTCCATTGTTTTTTACCCCAAATAATTACACTAATAGAATAAGTGAGTTTTAAGTAAGAGCTAAAGGAAAGAACTTCCCAGGTGACTTAAATGGGGATTTTCAATCAGAGGGGACTTGAGACAGTAAGAATCTAGCTGGATGAGGCAATGGCCCTATTAGAGCAAGTTATTAATTGAAAGCAGCATTGATTGGGCTCAAAAAGGGAACACAACATCATAAGTGTAAAACAACTTATGAGTGATTTTTAAAAATAAAACCGGTTAAGCCTGACTCGCTTGGCTCAGTGGTTGAAGATCACCTATGAACCAGGAGTTCACGGTTGGATTCCGGATCAGGGCACATGCCTGGGTTGTGGGCTCTATCCTACAGTAGGGGGCAGGCAGGAGGCAGCCAATCAATGATTCTCTCTCATCATTGATGTTCCTTTCTCTCTCTCTTCCCTTTCCTCTCTGAAATCAATAAAAATATTTTTTAAATAAATAAAAATAAAAACAGTTAATTGTTTTCAAAGTGTGGTGGGGATAATAGATTTTAATCTAAAACAGGCTACCAAATTTAAAAGTTGAGTCTTTTCAAATATAGGTTCTGTGTACAGGTGCTTTTGTGTGTTTATACACATGCATTATGTATACATGTGTTCATATGTTGAACCTATAGGACATATTAAAGTATAATTCACAATAATAACTAATAATTAACAATGTAGTAATAGCCTAGTGCTTGAAAATTGCATTATAAGAATATTTGAAATGTATCTGCTGCAATTTATGGTCTTAAGATATCATCTTTAAGAATCTGGAAAAGCCACATGTGTAGAACATCATGATTTTGAGTTGTGTAGCCTTATTTCAGACATTTAAAAAGGTTAAACAGATTTCCTATGGGACTTTCTCACTCGTTCATTCACTCCCTGCCCAAGATCTTTTACTCCAAAAGTGTCTGCCAGCAAAGGTGGGAATATAGGGAGGCAGAGCCTAAGGGAACAGGGGGGAGCCTGAGAAAACACACCAAGTCTGAGTTGGGGGATCACCATTCCATTTGGAAGCTGATTGGACAATCGATTATCCATCTCCTTTTTTGAACAGGCTGAAGCTCTAACCACTGAACACACAGGCCAAGGCAATCATCCATCTCCATTTTTGCACCTCCTCCCCGCCCTGCAGGAAACAAAAAGTGCCCGCTTTGGCCCTAATGTTCCATTTACACCCTCTACCTTTCTCCGCTTTCAGTGGGCTCTTTTACTTCTCTGCAGTGAAAAGCTGCTTCCTTGGGGTAAAGGTGTCAGGCCTAGGAGAGATCTTACTGATCCCTCTTACACTGAAGCTTGGGTTGTGCTTTTGAACTCTGCACTTCATGCAGACGTGCATTGTTAATAGACTCAAGCCCATGCCATGTGCCCATCTTCCCTGTCCCGGCCACCAGCTTGGTTGCTCTTGAACTGAAGGCTCACGGTGGGGTGGGTTATGTAATCCTGCTATGTGCCGTGATCACTGTGGATAAGTAAGACTTCATCAGATGCCTGGAATGAGTTAGCAACCCTTTCACAGCTGTATTTTTAAAAAGGTGACAACTACTTACCCATTTGGTACGTGGAATATTCCCAACTGCTGGGTCTCCTAATACTGACCCCGAGCTCATTAGCAGCCTGGTGTGATTGTTTCCATTTTCTAGAGACCAATTAAGCAGTTGCTCGACAGAACTCACAACAAAAATGTAAATTTAAAAACCTGCTGGTGGAGGGGAGAAAGCCAAGGCAGGCGGGCTAGGGGAAGAGGAGTTTGGGTGAGGATGTGAGCGGCTCTGTTTCTGCTAGTGGAGTACTGGGCCTCCTTGAGCTCAGAGTCCACCACAGTTTACCTGAGAAGCACCCCGTCCCCCAATAAATAAATAAATAAATAAATAAATAAATAAATAAATAAATAAATAAATAAATAAATAAGAAAAGAAAACAGCAGAGACCTTTAATCATGACCACCCATTGGCCCACGCAAGACACCTAATTAAAGATTTGTGCCAAGACCCCCCTCCTCAGAGGCAGCTTCACACCAGCGTTTCAGCTTCAGCCTAAATGGACTGTGTGTCATCAAGCTTCCCTCACCCCTGCACCGGATCCACGGAGGCATCAAACCGCAGGCACATTCTGCACCATGTAGTCCTCTCAAGGGAGATTGAAAAACGTCCTACCGTCGTCCCCATTCGCCTTCCCCAACCAGCATCTCCCTTTAGAGAGGGAATTTCTGTTGCCTCCTAGAAGACAAAAAAGCAAAAGACGAGGTTTGTACATAGCGAGAGGCTAAACTACCTACTTCGGTCCCTCCCCGCTCACCCACGCGTCTGCTCCCGGCCCCGCCTCCTCCTGCAGGGGGCCGATGGTCAGGTGAGGTTACCTGGGCGCAGGAGAAGCCCCGAGGGGCGGTGCGATCCTGTCTTTCGGAGTCGCCCCATTCCCCGCCCCCAGGGCCGCAGGACTCTTCCCCCCTCTGCCCCCGCGCGCGTCCCCTGCCCCTCGGGCTTCAGCGCGCAATGACAGCCGCGCGCCGCTCGGCTCCCCTCCACCGACCTGGCGTGACGCAGGCGGAGACTACTTAAGGGCGGATTAGAGGCGGCGGCCGCGGATTCCCAGCCCCGCAGCCGGCTCTGCGCGCTCCGCCCCGGCCTCGCAGGTGGCAGCGCGGGAGCGCTCAGTGCAGACCGAAGTGCCAGGCACCGGCTGGTGCCCGGACCCTTTCCCGGCCGCCAGCCCCGGGGGTGAGTGGCGCGCTGAGACCTCTCGGGAGGGCGCGAGAGTTGGAGGAGCTGCACGCTGCCACCCCGCCCCGCCCCTCGCCCGGGCACCGTGGGCTCAAAACCTGAACCCCGGACGGCGCGGGAGGTCGTGCCGGCTCTCTGGACCGCGCCAGCTGCCCCATCAGCCAGGGTGCGCTTGCATTTCTTTCCCCATTTTTCTCTTTTAAGTACAATAAACGGGAGAGGAGATTCGTGATTTTTTTTTTTAATTGTTTGCTTCTTTAATTGCGGGGCAATTCGCTCCCAGCGGGGACGTGCGGCCCGGGGTGGGGCCAGGAGCAGGAAGGTGCCCGGTGCTGCCCACTCTTTGTCTGCTGCCTCCGGATGCACAGCGATGGGGGAATGGACCATCTTGGAGAGGCTGCTGGAAGCCGCGGTGCAGCAGCACTCCACTATGATCGGGAGGTAAGGGCGCCGAGCCGGCTGTCGGGCGGCCCCGGGAGTCCCTTCTCACATCCAGACTGAGCCCCAACAGCCCCCAGCCCATCCCCTGACCCTTCCCATCGTCCTCAGCCCATGCGTCTGTGTTCCCGCATTGAGAGATTACCCGATGCCCACCCCCTTCTTCAGCTGCTCCTACTCAGCGCCCCATCCCCTCCCTATGAAGCCACACAGGGGGTTCACTCTTCTCCCAATGGAAACGGAGTTGTTGGCTCAGCCATGGTCCCCCCACTCTTGGGAGTCCAGCCAGTCTCCATCCGGTTCCCTAAATAGCATCTACAAGGAAGGCAGGATTGTATTTGGACAGAGGAGGACAAATGGGAAGATGGATTTGCTCTTCAGAGCAGATGTATCTTTCCCCAACAAATTTTTATTAAGCTAAACCGATTTGGCTGCTAAAACTTAACTGTCAGAAACCTACACACCCAATATTGTAATATATTGTGTATATGTGTATATATATATATATATATATATATATATATATATATTCATAGCTATCTGTTTATGTAAAGCATTAAGTTCAATATTCATATGGAAGATAAACATCCAATCCAGCTGGAGTACTTATATACACTGTGTAGGTTTTGAAATGTATTCTGTTCAGATATTCGGTGTGCCTTTGCCATATCCAGAGGGAAGGCGTGTGTTGTGCCTCTGTGCATTCCACATATACAGATGAAACCTGTCTGTGGCAGATGTGCCATGCCCAACGTACAGAGAACTATATATCTGACATCCCTGTCATATGAAGTGCTCCCAGCACCCAGCAGAAAGGGAAGAGACACAGGCTTCCTAAGATCTCCAGTTCAGTACCATGCAGGGCTGGACAGCTCCTCAGTCAAAGGTCCTCTATAAACAACAGAGCAGGGAAGGGAGGAGCAGGGAAGGGAGGGGCAGGGGTTTCCTAAATCAGTGACTCAGCCCACGAGAACCTCTCTCCCTCCCTCTCCCCTGCTCAGGATCCTGTTGACTGTGGTGGTGATCTTCCGGATCCTCATTGTGGCCATTGTGGGGGAGACAGTGTACGATGACGAGCAGACCATGTTTGTGTGCAACACCCTGCAGCCTGGCTGTAACCAGGCCTGCTATGACCGCGCCTTCCCCATCTCCCACATACGTTACTGGGTCTTCCAGATCATAATGGTGTGTACCCCCAGTCTCTGCTTCATCACCTATTCTGTGCACCAGTCCGCCAAGCAGCGAGAACGCCGCTACTCTACCGTCTTCCTAGCCCTGGACAGAGACCCCCCTGAGTCCATGGGTGGTCCTGGAGGAACTGGGGGTATGGGCAGTGGTGGTGGAAAACGAGAAGATAAGAAGATGCCAAATGCCATCGTCAATGGGGTGCTGCAAAACACAGAGAACACCAGCAAAGAGACGGAGCCAGATTGTTTAGAGGTTAAGGAGCTGACCCCACACCCGTCAGGGCTGCGCACTGCAGCGCGATCCAAGCTCCGAAGGCAGGAAGGCATCTCCCGCTTCTACATTATCCAAGTGGTGTTCCGAAATGCCCTGGAGATTGGGTTTCTGGTGGGCCAATACTTTCTCTATGGCTTCAGCGTCCCAGGGTTGTATGAGTGTGACCGCTACCCCTGCATCAAGGAGGTGGAGTGTTATGTGTCCCGGCCTACTGAGAAGACCGTCTTCCTAGTGTTCATGTTTGCTGTGAGTGGCATCTGTGTTGTGCTCAACTTGGCCGAACTCAACCACTTGGGTTGGCGCAAGATCAAGCTGGCTGTGCGAGGGGCCCAGGCCAAGAGAAAGTCAGTCTATGAGATCCGCAACAAGGACCTGCCCCGGGTCAGTGTTCCCAACTTTGGCAGGACTCAGTCCAGTGATTCTGCCTACGTGTGAAGGGACAGGTTTGGGGAAGGCCCAGGGGATGACAGGTAGCCCTGAGGCAGATGGCTGTTTGAGAGTGGCTAACATCTGCCCTCAATTATTTGACTCTCACTATTGAGATACAGGAAAAGGTTGGTTAGGAGAAGATGTTGCATCAATGGGAGAGGAGAGAAAGAATCATTAGGACGTCACACCACTGGTTCCACAGAGACAATTGGGGAGAGTGATGAGATGGATGAGCTGGCCTTTGTTGGATCTTTTAACTTTATGGCCAAGTCTGATCTTGATAACAGTGGACTTGTACAGCTACAAACTAGGACTTAGCTCTGCTGAGTTCTGCATCCTGGTGAATGGTGTAAGTGAAATTCTTCATTGGTACAAGATTTGTGACTTATCTCAACACATCCCTTCATCCTAGGCTGCAAGACAAACATCCTTGAGGCATTCTTCATGTATCTCCCTGATCAGCATGCCCCTTTCCTCAACCCAAGATAGCATGCCAGCTTTTTTTTTTTTTTTTAAATCTGGCCTTACAGTAGACCTAATATGGTTTACCTGCAAGCTAGAGGGAATTACTTGGGATGCTTTTTTGGAGAATGGTCATGACAAAGGCTTGCATTAGAGTCCCATATGACTGGCCCTTAGTCATTATGAAAACCTTAGGAATGTCTCGATATTTCCAATTTTCTAGCTCAAACTGCACTGGTGCTCTTTATTAGGGATAGGGTTTGGGTGGGAGGGAGGGAATTGCAATATGCAATTATAACACTTCTGTGAGATGATTGTTGCACTGTTAGGCATGTGTTTATGAGCTTTGGGATACTTTTGCCTTCCAGTGTGTGGACTTTGGATAGCATTAAAAATATTTTTTGTTAATATCAAAGGTGTCTACTCGAGCCACAGAATTTCTAGCTGGTGTATTCCATTTATTTTCTAATATAGTTTTGTTGTGCAACACAGCTGCACTTCATTTTGCCACTGTTTGAGTTTACCTGTGTGCTCACACCAGAGACCTTAATCAGCCCATGTCAACCCCTATTTGTTATTTTATCAGTTATTTTTGAAATCTCCACAAAATCACTAGAACTAAATATTATCGGGTAACATGTGTTTATGAATGCTTAAGACATATACCAAAGGTTTAAAAACCTATTGCTTTGGACTGTGAATATATTTCCCTTTCTTTGCTCTTATCTATTTAAGTGCCATACTATACCTTTTATATCCACTGTATATTTACACTTGATCTTAGCCAAAAGGCCGAGAAGCGATTCCACTGTATATTTAGTTAAAACATTGGCCAAGAGTAATATTTGGATAATGTACTTTTATGAGTCTTGTTTCCTTTCCATTATCATTATCATTTTTATTTAGATATGGATGCAGTGTAACACACAACTGAGGATTTGTTTAAAATAAAGTTCTTGCCTTTTTTTGGTAAAATGGGAAGTCTGCATTTTTCTATTTTGATTGGGGTTCTATTTATTTAAATATATGTTCAAAATGTTTTATTACATATTTTAAAATGCAGAACACTGGGGGCAGGAAGTGAGAGATGGATGAATAGTATTTGAGGGATGACCAATAAAGTCCAATTAGTCACTCACAAATGAGAAGAGCCTCGTACATTTTATGAATGTTTAGAAGAGTGTGATGAGTTATTCAAATAGTAGCATTTACTAACTCCTTTCCATTTTAGCCCAAGATTTCTCTGTGTGTGTTTTTTCCATGAGGCAATTTCTTATATCACAGTAGCTCATTCCAGGAGTGAAGATTTTTTCCCTTTCCACCATACTTTCCCTGCCATGAATCGTCACATATGACAGGCATGTAGTGCTCTCCATCATCTCTTGAAGTTCTTATGTGTAAAATGATGCTGATCCAACAGTCAAGCAGAACCCTCTAGACCAGCACTGTTCAACGCAGCTGTGTATAATGATGGAAATTTTCAACTATCTTTGCTGCTCTGTATGGCAGCGACTATTGAGCTCTTAAAATGTGACTAGTGCCATTGAAGAACTCAATTTCTAATTTTATTTAGTTTAAATAGCCATATATGGTTAGTTGCTGCATTATTATTATACAGCACAATTCTAGATATCTAATAATTTATTTTGGGGTTCTCCCAAAGGAGACTGAGCCTTTGCTTATATGCACAAGATATTGCATTCTCACACAATGCATTCTCATTTTTTGGCATTTTCTGTCTACATGTGGTCCCATTAGTTCAGTGGGCTAATGTTCTTTTTCAATTCTTTAATGTTACTCACCTTCTAATTCTAGTAAGCATTTGGTCTGAACACTGAAAAGCACCATGGAATTTCCTGGATGACTGTTTTTCAAACACACTTGTTGCACCCTTTAACTATAGCAAGGCAGATGCCAATTTTAGAATGAAAATATTTCAGCCTATAGGTTTTCATCTGCAGTATAAATAGGCAGTTGAAAATTATTATTCTTGAGTACAGAAACAGATCCTCCTCTGTTTTGTGTCTGGTGAGCTAAAAATGTTTTAAGACACCTCCCAGAGATGGAGGAAGAGTGTTGCTTGAGATCTCTTAGCATATGCTTGGGTGTGAAAGAAGTAGGAAACTGTGTGGAAAACAAGGGCTGCTGTATTTGTGCCGTGGTGTACGATGACAAGAATAATAGTGTTTCCTGGTAGAAATACATTCCATATTAGTGGGGCGGATCTCTTTCTTCTTGGCATATAGGGTCATCCCTCAGAATGACTGATGTGTATCAGTCTGATCTTTTGCTTTCTATTTAATGAAGGAAATATACTGATGATTTGATGCTTCACATAGCTATGTGACGTATGTGACCTTAATCTGTACTTTGTGAGAGGACAGCCTTGATATATTCTCTCAAATTTAAGAGCCTTTTGGTGCACTACAGCCCCTGGCCTGTGTGTGCATGCATGCATTCGTGGGGGGGGGGGGGGGAGGGGAGGGGGGGGGAGGCGCGCGCACATGCGCTCTGCGCACTTTGGTGTACATAGTTGGTGCCAATTCTAAAAATTTGAAGAACAGCCTGGAGAGAGTGAAGTTATTTAGCCTGGGAAAAGAAACACCAAAAGCATCAAATTTGTAATGTTTAAGTCATCAGATATTTAAAGGGTTAACAAAAATATGAGAGCTAACGGCTGTACTCTCTAGCTCTGGGGACAGAGGGAAAGGACTGGACTTAGAATGGAGGGTGTGCGAGGTTAGGAGGGATCAGAAAGAACATGCTTTCTCTTGCACCTCTGCTTTTTTTAATGCTATTTCTTCTGCGGGGAATATCTGTCCCATCAACTCCTTTTGTTGGGTATGTTCTTCTTCACCCTTAAAATCAGTTTGGCTGTCCACTCCTCCAGACTGGCTTAGTGCCTCTGCAAAAATACAAATACTAAGTATTTTCAAATCATTAGGTACGCTTATGGTTAGGGAAGGCTATATAATTTAGTGTACAAAATGGGCTACCTTAGATAATGAAAGAAAGGGGCAGGATCGTTAATTGAATGCAACACCAGAACAATGGGTATACGTTGAATCTGTCTTGAACAAACCAAGTTGTGTACTTAAGACTAATAAACAGCCATTGAGCCCATGTCCCAGGCCCTGGGACCCCAGAGATAATTATAATACCTAAGTCTCAGATCTTGAGAAGGGTTGTCAAAGTTACTTCTCAGACAAAAAGGTAAAAAATTATGTCAATAATAATGGAATAATAGTAGTGCATTTAAAAAATATTAATGCCTTTGGCCCACTCTGGATTATCTAAATTAGAATCTCTGAGGCTGTAGTCTAGGCATCAATATGTGTGTGTGTGTTTAATCTTTATTGTTGAAAGTATTGCATATATCCTCTTTTTCCCCCATTGACCCCCTCCACACCACTCCAGCCCCACCCCAGGCCTTCACCGTACTATTGTCTATGTGAATGGGTTATGCATATGTGCATATAAGTTCTTTGGTATCGATATTTTTTTAATTTTCCATTCCTCAGGGATTTGACTGTGTAGTCGTGGTTGAGAACAACTGATGTGAAGTCACTGGCATGAAATTCTGAGAATCAGATGTTTGGAGGAGAAATTTGAAAAGGAGTAAAAAAAGGGAAGTCTGAAACTGTCACAAAAAAAGCTGCCTGTTTACATCGCATGCGAAATTAGTGATGAGAACAGAGATCCTTGGGACTTTAGAAGTGGAAGCAGCGGCCATGGCAATGAGAGGGGCTGGCCAAGGTAGAACCTGAAGTGCCCAGAAGAGGAGCCCATCATGGAAGTTGAAAAGAGCTGGCTAGCAAAAGAAAGTTGCAGAGTGATGCCATAAAATTGAGGGAAATAGAATCTCAAGAAATAGGGTCTGTTATTAATACTCAATTTTAGTAAGTATTCAGCTAGAATCAGCAGTCAACCTGTGGGTTGCGACCCCTTTGGCGGTCAAACGATCCTTTCACAGGGGTCGCCTAAGACTATCCTGCATATCAGATATTTACATTATGATTCATAACAGTAGCAACATTACAGTTATGAAGTAGCAATGAAAATAATTTTATGGTTGGGTCACAACATGAGGAACTGTATTTAAAGGGCCAGAAGGTTGAGAACCACTGATAGATAAAAGGTAGATAAAAACCTCAGAAGCATCCACTAGGTTTGGTGAGTGAGTAGGAAAGGAGAAACAGTGAGCAGAGACGATCCTTTGCTTTGAAGCTCCAGAACTCCTGCAGGTTCCAGGAAAGCTATGAAAATAAGAGCAGGTGAAAGGTAAATTGTCAATCTCAT
Source organism: Myotis myotis (assembly GCF_014108235.1). Lineage (NCBI taxonomy): Eukaryota > Metazoa > Chordata > Mammalia > Chiroptera > Vespertilionidae > Myotis > Myotis myotis. The sequence continues at coordinate 153,765,471 of NW_023416313.1, read as the reverse complement.
CCGGGTCAAGGCTCTGATATTCAGTCAGGCATGACAAGCCAGTTCTGTGACTATCCAACGGTTATGTTCATGTAGATATTGTTACACACAAGATAGCATGAATATTAGCTAAACACACCTGGTTGAACCAAACCTAAATGAGTGGTTGTGGTTAAAATGTACCATTGTCAGCTTTGGGTCTTGAGGGCTTGTAGGCATTAGTCTAGAGCAGTGGTTCTCAACCTTGGCTGCACATTAGAATCACCTGGGAATCTTTTTAAAATCCTGATTTCTGGGCCTCATCCTCCGGAAATTCTTTCTTTGTTATGGGGTGGGGCCACAACATTAGTAACAAAGAAACAGAATTTCTGGAGGATGAGGCCCAGAAATCAGGATTTTAAAAAGATTCCCAGGTGATTCTAATGTGCAGCCAAGGTTGAGAACCACGGCTCTTAGGCCCCTCGAGTGTGGCCACAAAGTTTCAATCACACTGTACGTGCATGCCCGCATGTGGTATTTTGTGGAAGAGCCACACTCAAGGGGCCGAAGTTTGCCAACCACTGGTCTAGAGGCTTCTGAGGGATGCCCGTGCTGAGTGTCAATGCCTGACTTGCTGTTGTGAATCAGGTCCACAGTTCAGCCAGGCCAGTATTCTAAGTCTCCAACAGCAGTGGCAGAGTTCTGATAAATTGACCAGTCATTTTTTTCTCAGCCCAAAGACTAGCAATGCTCTCTAAAACATGTGTATTTAACTTAACAAAGGATCTATCACCTATAATTACATCCTAACTCTCCCATTCCAACCCCTTCCTTGAAAGTCTCCAAAAACATTAAGCAATAGAGAGTCATTCAATTCAATTCAGTGCTTTCTTGAGCACTGATAATGTTCAAGGGCCTGGGCTGCATATTAAAGGAAATCCAAAGACCAGTATGATGCCCTCCCTACTCACCTGAGAGGACTAACACAACTTCCTAAGGCAGGATGTGAACTGTACCATAGCTCAAAATGTTCTAAGAGCAAAGGAAGGCAATATCACATCCAGAGTGTATGTGTGTGTTGAGGGTGGTAGAACAGTATAGAAAAACTTCACCAACAAGGTAGCATTGAGATGGAGGTAGGGACCAGCAGAAACATTCACCTCTAGCAGAGAAGCCTGGGGTATGTGTGGAGAACTGGGAGACTTTGTTTGCATGGAGCTCACAGAGAGAAGAAGTGGAAGGTGAGTTTGTAAAGTGAGCAGACCACATTGCGCACCAGGCAAAGGAAGAGGCCCTGAGTTGGGTAGACAATATGAAGACACACTTTTCAACAAAGTTCCTTAATGCTGCTCTTTCGAGCATCAGGCATCAGCCACACTAACCATGCAGATTCCATCTCAGGATCAGCTTTATTTGGAAAACACATTTCAATCTCAACAGCATGGGATTGGAGCAAATATCCAGAGTGATGGTTGGGGATTTGGCAGCATGGCCCCATTAACATGAGTGGGAGTTAGTCTGCTAAATCCCAGACACTGAGCAGAATCCTCATGTTTATTCACCACGATGACCTTTCTGCTGTAAATTGATACAATATTTCAGAATCACTTAGAACCGATTAAGCTTTGCTGCATCTCCCTCTCCTAAAAGGGAAATATTTTTTTTGTTTTTTTTGTTTTTTAATACATTTTATTGATTTTTTACAGAGAGGAAGGGGAAAGGGATAGAGAGTTAGAAACATTGATGAGAGAGAAACATCGATCAGCTGCCTCCTGCACACTTCCTACTGGGTATGTGCCCGCAACCAAGGTACATGCCCTTGACTGGAATCGAACCTGGGACCCTTGAGTCCTCAGGCCGACGCTCTATCTATTGAGTCAAACTGGTTAGGGCAAAGGGAAATATTTTTGAAAATTACTGCCGTGTGCACTGAAATGTCTGTATTTGTGGGCAACTCTGGCCAGTAAGAACATATGGGCACCTAAATAGTGAGGTGGTGATTTTGTTATTTCTGAGATGTTTGATCTGGGGAACTTTGTCTGTTGTACTTGTGTCCAGGTAGGGGCTATGCTTTTTTACAAATGATTGACTTCTCCAAAGAAATTTTTCCTTTTTGCCTAATTTTCTATTTTCTTCCATCCATATTTTTGTTTTCCCAAAGATAATAAAAGGAAAATTCCTGAAGCCATTTTATATGAAATCTAAATGGTCTAAAGATTTGAATTATTGGTATGAATGATAGGAAATGTGTGTTAATGTTTCTTCTATAACCCTCACAACAGCCCTGGAAAGAAAGGGCTAAGAATGTTTATATCTACTTCTTAGACAAAACCCAAATGTGCAGATGTTAAATCAACTTGCCTAGGTCATGCAGCTGCAAGTCCATAGCTGTGTCTAGATTCCAGCCCATGGGGTGTGATGCTGATGCCAAGTTTTAACACTTCATAAAACTACCTCCAAGAAGTTCTGCAAGATGAGGTATCAGGAAACATGGTGTATTAGTCTGCTATCTCAGTCTCAGTACATCCTTCATTGGAACATTTTTCCTCTTCTTCCTCCCCACCTAAAGTTCTTTTCTTTTCTTTTTTAATTTTTCTTTCTTTTTTTTATTTTATTGCTTAAAATATTACAAAGGTTATTACATATGTGTCCATTTCCCCCCCCCCCCCCGCCCTAGACAGTCCCCTAGCCTCCCCTATCCCCCAGTGTCTTATGTCCATTGGTTATGCTTATATGCATGCATACAAGTCCTTTGGTTGATCTCTTACCCCTCTACCTCCTGCCCCCCAACCCTCCCCGGCCTTCCCGCTGCAGTTTGACAATCTGTTTGAGGCAGCTCTGCCTCTGTATCTATTATTGTTCAAAAGTTTATAATGGTCTCTATTATCCATGAATGAGTGAGATCATGTGGTATTTTTTCCTTCATTGACTGGCTTATTTCACTTAGCATAATGCTCTCCAGTTCCATCCATGCTGTTGCAAATGGTAAGAGTTCCTTCCTTTTTAGAGCAGCATAGTATTCCATCGTGTAGATGTACCACCGTTTTCTAATCCATTCATCTACTGATGGGCACTTAGGCTGTTTCCAGATCTTAGCTATGGTGAATTGTGCTGCTATGAACATAGAGGTGCATATACCCTTTCTGATTGGTGTTTCTGGTTTCTTGGGATATATTCCTAGAAGTGGGATCACAGGGTCAAATGGGAGTTCCATTTTCAGTTTTTTGAGGAAACTCCATACTGTCTTCCATAGTGGCTGCACCAGTCTGTATTCCCACCAGCAGTGCACAAGTGTTCCTTTTTCTCCACATCCTCTCCAGCACTTGTCGTTTGTTGATTTGTTGATGATAGCCAGTCTGACAGGTGTGAGATGGTACCTCATTGTTGTTTTGATTTGCATCTCTCGGATGATTAGTGACTTTGAGCATGTTTTCATATGTCTCTTGGCTTTCTGAATGTCCTCCTTTGAAAGGTGTCTATTTAGGTCCTTTGCCCATTTTTTGATTGGATTGTTTATCTTCCTTTTGTTAAGTTGTATGAGTTCCCTATAAATTTTGGAGATTAGGCCCTTATCAGATATGACATTGGCAAATATGTTTTCCCACACAGTGGGTTTTCTCGTTGTTTTGTTGATGGTTTCTTTTGCTGTGCAGAAGCTTTTTATTTTGATGTAGTCCCATTTGTTCATTTTCTCTTTAGTTTCAAGTGCCCTAGGAGCTGTATCAGTGAAGAAATTGCTTCGGCATATGTCTGAGATTTTGTTGCCTTTGGATTCTTCTAGAATTTTTATGGTTTCCTGTCGTACATTTAAGTCCTTTATCCATTTTGAGTTTATTTTTGTGTATGGTGTAAGTTGGTGGTCTAGTTTCATTTTCTTGCATATATCCGTCCAATTTTCCCAACACCATTTATTGAAGAGACTATCTTGGCTCCACTGTATGTTCTTGCCTCCTTTGTCAAATATTAATTGAGCATATTGGTTCGGGCCGAAGTTCTTTTCTTGTGTGTCTTGGTGCAACATAAGATTGTGAGGGTTTTTTAGGTATTGCTGCTTCATAGTCATCTTTGAAACTGTAGTTCCTGGCACAAAGCAAGGTGTCACAAATGATTACTGATTGAATAAATAAATAAAAATGTAGAATCACAGTACTTTGAGGTGGACAGGAAAGGTCATCCCATTCACTCCTTCATTTTTTTGTAGATATAACCTAGATCCAGAGAGTAAACTTGAATAAAGAGCTCCAAGAGAGACAGAAGTTAAGACTAGGTGGTATAAAGAAAGTGGTTTCTCGGGCCCCGGTGAGGTAGGGATAGCCCCGGTGAGGTAGGGATGACCCCAGTGAGGTCAAGACGGCCCTGGTGAGGACGAAACAGCCCTGGTGAGGTTGTGACGACTCCAGTGAGGTTGGGGCAGATAATGGGGACCAGTATAGACTGATGAACAGGGGTAGATACAGAGGCAGAGCAGCATTGAACAGACTGTCAAACTACAGTGGGAAGCCTGGGGAGCGTTTGGGGCGGGGGGGGGGGGGGGCGGTTAAGAGATCAACCGAAGGACTTATATGCATGCATATAAGAATAACCAATGGACACAAGACACTAGGGGGTAGGGGAAGCCGGGGGAATGTCAAGGGGGGGGGAAAGGAGACATATGTAATACTCTTTGTAATACTTCAAGAAATAAAAATTATTAAAAAAAAAAGTAAAAGTAATTTAAATAAATAAATAAATAAAAGAAAGTGGTTTCTCAAGTTATCAAGAACAGGTGGGCTGGGCTGGACAAAGGTGATTAGCAGTGACTGGCAAAGTTGCAGGTCCTCTGATTTCTAGTCCAGATCTCTCCAAGCACCAGTCGTGAGAATCATGAGTTGGCGCAGTGTTGGAGAAGATCTTATCTTGATTAAACATAGGGCCTGTCCAGCTTTGAGGCACCATATTCCTGGAATAGTCCAGGTCAGAGGATTAACTCAAGGGCACCATGACCTTGACCCTAAGTTTTGTGTGTGCATGTGGGTGTGTGTCTATCTCTGGATGCACCGTGAGCATCTCCTCACCCATCACCCTGAGAAACCACGTTCTTGGTTGCTTCATGCAGAACCCCTGGCTAGTACAGTGGATTCCAGATCGAACTCAGATCTCCTAGGCCATGAGGAAGACCTCTGACTCCCACCTATCCTGACTGAAGGTTCTCTACAGGCTTCTTTTTCTCTCTTCCAGGAGCCCCTGGATGTCCTATGCTGTATGTTCATTGGTCAATGTTTCCAGTGCTGCTTAGAAGTTTCCCTCCATGTCCCATTTTCCCCTCCACCACTATGCTTTGCCTAAAAGGTGCTCAGAAAATTAATTTATTATTTTACCACATACAGGGTGTCCCAAAAATGTATACACACTTTAACATCTGATAGCTCAATTTTGAAAATAAAATGTATTTTAATAAACACTATCTTTATAATTATTCAAAGTGTATGTATACATTTTTGGGACATAATATTATCTATCTATCTATATGATTATGTAGATAGATAGATAGATGATAGATAGATAGATAGATAGATAGATAGATAGATAGATAGATAGATAATACAGTACTTACACATGCTCAGCTCTGAGCTAGGTACTAAGGATACAGAAGACATGTAGGAGAAAACCAAAGGAAGTAGCTTGAGGCTAGTCCTTCTTTACAGAAAATAAAGGCAGAGGTGAGGGCAGCCAATTGCAGATGGAAAGGAGCATGAGCAATAGAGATCTAGGGCCTTGCTCCAGAGAAGCCAGCAGACTACTCTATATGCATCTGACATCATGAAGGCAAGTTTTGTCTTTTATAAAGTGCATAAGAATATAAATTCAATTGATGCTGCAGACCAAGAATAACCTGGTAATCTGGACATCAGGGATGGCCTTTGTCCCTTTCAAGAAACTAAAGTCAAATTACAATGTCAGAGAGGAGGGGAGAGGAGAAAGAGATAGAAACATCAATGATGAGAGAGAATCATTAAGTGGCTGCCTCCTGCACTGCAGATCAAGCCCACAACATGGGCATGTGCTCTGACCAGGAATCGAACCCATGACCTCCTGGTTCCTGGGTTGATACTCAACCACTAAACCACACCAGCCTAGCCACAGTTACTTTGTAACACAGGTGGGACAAAACCCAGTTCTCTGATGGATAGTCTGGTGCACTTTCTACTCTACATGGCCTCTTGACTGGTCAAATGTTAAGCTTTAGCTTATCAAGTGAGATCTCCAGAAATGTTAGGAGGAAAATGAATATGTTCTCAAAAAGCGGTTTCCTATACTTCTAAAGAGGTTGCAAGGAAGCATGTCAAGTCGTTTTTAGGGAAGGATGTCGGTCTTGTCCTCTTGGGAACTGTGATTTGTTCAGTGCAATTAGAACAGAGTGCTTTCACCTGGACAGCAGACCAAGTGGAGGCTGAGGGAGAGGCTGCCGGGTCTGACATGTGCTCCTTGCTTATCTGGTTTCTGTGATTATAGAAATGAGAGAGGAAATAAAAAGCAGAACTTATTCTTTAAAAAGAACAAAACACCAGCATTTATTTTCCATAATTACAAAAGTAATACATATTCAGGGCAGAGAAAAGCACAACCAAAGAATTTTGTCACTCAGAGAATCAGTGTTAACTGTGCCTGTCCTTTGGTGTGCATACCTGTGTAGGACTTATTTTAGATAAATAAAGGGTGACGGAAAAAGCGCTTTTTTTAAAAAAAAAATCTTTATTAGTTAAGGTATTACAAATGTGTCCTCATCCCCCCCCCCCCCCCCCGCCCACTCATGCTCTCATCCCCCTGTTGTCCATGTCCATTGGTTTGGCTTATATGCATGCATACAAGTTCTTTGGTTGCTCTCTTCCCCTTGTACCCTCCCTCCCCTACCTTCCCTCTGGGGATTAACAGTCTGATCACTGTTTCTCTGTCTCTGGATCTGTTCCTGTTCATCAGTCTATGTTGTTCTCTATATTCCACAAATGAGTGAAATCATGAGGAATTTATCTTTCTCTGACTGGCTTATTTCACTTAGCATAATGCTCTCCAGTTCCATCCATGCTGTTGCAAAAGGCAAGAGTTCCTTCTTTTTTAAAAGGGCCTTTTTGTCTTTTATTGAAAACAATCAGTTAAGTATGTGAATATGTGAGAGAGAGAGAGAGAGAGAGAGAGAGAGAGAGAGAGAGAGAGAGAGAGGAGCTAACTCTCTATATACAACAAGATGTCAGCACAGAGACTTCTGAGTCTGAGATGAAATCTTGGTCCAAAGGTTGTGGATGAGCATGATGCACTAGGTCAGGGAAGCATGTGGAGTATCCATCAAATCATGGCAAAGTTGTGAGCAAGAAAACGACTGGATGTATTTAAATTCTGAAGGCCAGCTCATGCACCGGCTCATGAACCAGCCTTGGCTAGAGAAATTATATGATTGGAACCTGGTGAATCACAGGGAAGACATAAAGCCCTAAGTCCTGGTCACAGAGGAGGCACTCCACCTCAGCCACATACCTCCTGTCAGGCCTACACCTGGGCTACAACCCAAAGGCCAGTGGCTGAGATGCAGAAAAACTTTCATGATATTTATTGGGGATAAAAACCAGGCTAGAAAGGGCACATAAGATAACCAGTCCTTATTAGAAGGAACAAAAATGTCCAAAGGAACACCATTTCTATCAAGTTACTCTGAATTCTATTTAAATAAAGGTGCATTTGATAAAAATATCCCTTTCTTTCTCTAAGCCTGGGTGCTAATAAACTCAGCGGGCATTTATTCCTCACTTTGATATATTTGCTCTCCTTACCACACCTCTCTCTGGTGCTCCTAGGGTCCCAAGGTGTTGAAATGAGGGTGGCTGATATTTAAAAAGACTTTCCTAGGTGAGAAAATGCAATGACGTAATGATTTCTTTTTTAAGGAATAAGGAAAGAAGGGAGGTGAGTGAGTGGTGGGTAGAAAAAGAAATGTTTTAAGAAAACTGGAAGCCAAACTCTAACTTCACTTATCTCCTTACTGTGTGTGGGTAGATTTCATATCTAGCATGTACTTGTGGGCTCTCTGGGGTCAAAGGCACTAAATGAGGAAAACAGAAGAATGACAGGTAGCTGGAGAGTACTTATAAGCCAGGCTTTAGACTCAAATTACCCTGTAAAAATAATAGTCACCCAACCTATACAATAAAAGCGTAATATGCTAAGTGTCCAGCCATCCGGTGACCTGTTGACTGTTCAGCCAATCAAAGTGTAATATGCTAATGATATGCTAAGGCCACTCAACCGCTCACTATGACGTGCACTGACCACCAGGGGGCAGACAGTTGACTGGTTGACCAGTCACTTTGATGTGCTCTGACCACCAGGGGGCAGACACTCTGACTGGTAGTTTAGCTTGTTGCTGGGGTCCGGCCAATCGGGACTGAGTGAGATAGGCCGGACACACCCTGGAGCCCTCCCATGGTCCCTCTCCAGCCCTGATCATGCACCGATAGGGTCCCTTGGCCTGGCCTGTGCCCTCTTGCAATCTGGGACCCTTCAGGGGATGTGGGAGAGATGGTTTCAGCCTGATCCCGCAGGCCACTCCCCTTGGGAGGGTGCCAGACACAGGGCTCATGGCTGGTGAGCACTGCTGCGGCCAGCTAGAGCCTCTCCTGATTGGGACTGATTGGGTGCGAGCCCACAGCAGGTGCAGTGGGGCCGGGATGAGTGGGAGCAGCAGGTAGGAGCTGCAGATGGCATTGGACTGTGGGTGTCAGCCCAATTTCCGCAGGCCATCCTGAGGGACCCCCCGACCAGTGCACGAATTCATGCACCAGGCTTCTAGTAATATGGTAATGTCCCAGGCTCATCTCAGATTAATTTTTATGTATTCATTCTACTACTATTTACCAAGCCTCGAGTGTGGGTCATACACTGAATTAGCTTCTTGTCTCTTTCCCACTTTATAGCTGTGTGATCTGCGCAGTTGCTTAACCTTGCTAAACCTCAGTTTCAGAATCTGTAAAATGAAAATAATAAAACCATCTATCAGACAGATACAGTGGTTCTCAACCTTCCTAATGCCGCGACCCTTTAATACAGTTCCTCATGTTGTGGTGACCCCCAGCCATAAAATTATTTTGTTGCTGCTTCATAACTGTAATTTTGCTACTGTTATGAATCATAATGTAAATATCTGATATGCTATATGTGTTTTCCAATGGTCACGACCCATAGGTTGAGAACCGCTGTGTCATTGGGTTGTTTTAAATTTGATTATGTTTCTCAAGAGCTCTTTACATTGCCTGATACCTACTAAGTGCTTAATAAATGTTATTGATTTATTATAATAATAATAATTATTATTACTATTAATGAAACTCTAGGTGATTGGATGTGGCTATGGCGTGTTGAGTTCATCAGAGCCCTTTCTGCATGATAATAAAGGGAGAAAAGGATATGGAAAGAGGGATCAGGGTAAGGACGTCAGCTTTTTCTCATGCCACAATTTGACTCAGGCCAATGTCGTGACTACCAGGGTCAATTTTATGGAATGAGCAGGTGACGTGTAGGGAGCATTGACACCTAAGAAGGTAGAATGGTCAACTAGGACATTAAGCTCCTAGCTGAAGGGGGAGTGGTTAGGAAAAGGAGATGGAGGAGTTGGAAATCCCTTTTTATTTACTTAGAATTTGGCTCTGTTGCAAGATTTAAACTGCTTCCATTTGTGTAGACCTTTATATTGTTCAAGAAGTTGCTATCATTCACATTCTCCAATGCTCAGCAGCCTTGTAAGAAAGAATAGAAAATAGCCCCATCTTTCAGATGAGAAAATGAGGTCTAGAGACACTTATTCTTCAATCTCAAACTGCACACAGTTGGGGTTGAAACCAAAGCCTGTACTAAACCCAAGCCTCTAGTTACTAGAATAGGCTGCTTCTCCTAATATTGAACCCTTTACAGTTCATGTAACTATCTGTTCTTTTCAGAGACTTTTCTGGGCAGAGAAAAACTCATTTTAACCTTGGCCAGACAAGAACATAATTAAACAGACAATTTTTTTGGAGGCAGTGCCAAGCACATAGAACAAATTCTAAAACCAAAGAGAAATCTGAAATATTATTGTTATTTATTGTCTATGACCCTGATCTTGGCTTTTGGTGAGGATCAGGAGAAACTACAGCCATTTTGTTTTATTCATGAACTCCTTGGGCACTAATGGATGCATTTATCGAATTAATGGGTATGAAGCTCTTATGAACAGTGCCTAGCATACAGTATGATGAATTCATATATTCTTGTGTGAAAAATAATAATTTTATGTGTAATAATGCATTTGGTAACCATGGCAACCTTTGGATCCATTTTAAAGAAGAGGAAGCAGAGGCCTAGAGAGGTTATAGAGTACTAAGTGTGGTATAAACTAATTTTTGGCTATGTGCATTTGCACGTAGAAAATTCTACGAGGAATATACCTATCTCTGCATAGTAGAAAAAATGGAAAAATTTAATTTAATTTCAACTTATGAATTTTCCATAAATACAATTTATAATAATTAAATATGATATATTTAATTTTACAAGAGTTTTAACTTACTGCCTTTATAGGTAAGTATGGTATTTAACACTATCTGGTCTTCTGTGGCTTGACCTTTGTCAATTGTTTAATCACGAAAGTCTTCTCAAACACTCAGATAAAACATTCCATCAATTTCTAGCCCAGGCCCTGACTGACACAAGCATTAGGGTTCTTTCGAGGAAGGTATTTTTAGACCCAGTTTACAGACCTCGGTGGAAAAACTAAGGTGAGTGGTTTGCTACAAGGAGAGTCATGTGTATCTCATGATAAAGCCTTTCGCTAATTTTGTCTTCACAGAATCTTATAATAGGCTTATGGTAGCAGAAGGAGGTAAAAGGGCAGAGATAAGAACTCAAGTCACTGACAAGTAAAGAGGGTAAGACTCTTGGTTGAATTTACTATCTCCATTGATGATTCCAGAATTCCAAAACTCTGTGTTTGAGGGGGTAGTTGGGTGAAGTGAGAGGGGAGATTGGGAGACAGTGAGTAGTTGTGAAGGTAGAATCTCTACTAAAAGTGGCCAGGTGAAATTGCAAGGCGATTGGGATGTTGAGGAATCTTTGAGAAATTCCAAAGATCTCAGCCCTTGTCAGACATGGTCCCTAAAACCTGTGGTGTGGGAAAAATTTCTCGTAGGCTTTTCTTCCTTCCTTCTTCCCTCCCTTTGCTTTCTTCCTTTCCTTCCCTTTCCTTCCCTTTCCTTCCCTTTCCTTTCCTTTCCTTCCCTTTCCTTCCTTCCCTTTCCTTCCCTTTCCTTTCCTTTCCTTTCCTTTCCTTTCCTTTCCTTTCCTTTCCTTTCCTTTCCTTTCCTTTCCTTTCCTTTCCTTTCCTTTCCTTTTTCTCCTTTCTTCTTTCCTTCCCTCCCTCCCTCCCTTCCTCCCTTCTTCTCTCCATCCTTCTCTCCCCTTCTGTTCATGATCTTATGGGGTTTCCATCTTTTCTTTCTCAGGAGGAAGGGGAGCTCTTTGAAAGCTTTTTCACCAAAGGATCAAGTTTTTGCATTACTGCTTCTTAAAAAAAAATCTTAGGAAAAGAAAGATGTTTGAGTCAAAGGAATAAATTACTGATGATGGAATTTCAGGTGTCAAAGAAGATATTTTCAAAGTAAGGCTTTTCTACTGTCACTCAAACAATACTGCAGAGGGGACCTCCTACTTTTCATGAATCCTTCAGCTGTCTTGTAGATTTGCAGACTCCTGGGGTTGGCACAGGCATTCTGTATAGCCAGTCCAGCCTCTTCTTGGATGCTTGAGTTCCCTCTGCTGTATCTTTTCCTAGTAGCTGTCCACTTCCGGATGGTGAAGAACTGGTTCCTTTGGACAGAACTCACTCTGTCTTTTTGTAGCTCTTACTGCTTGAAAGTTCTTCTCTATGTTGAACTGAAATCTCCTCCCCAGCAAAGATTTCATAGAGGAAGGGAGAGGGAGAGGGAGAGGGAGAAAGAATTTAGAAACATCAATGATGAGAATCATTGATTGGCTGCCTCCTGCATGCCCCTCACTGATGATCGAGCTGGCAACCCATGCATGTGCCCTGACCAGAAAATGAACCATGACTCATGGTTCATAGCCCTACATTCAACCACTGAGTCGCGTCGGCTAGACAGAAAAAGTGTTTTTATTTTCTGTCTGCCTCCCATTCAGAATCACCCAAAGGGTTTGCTGCCTGAGGTAGAGTTAATGGCCACATGTTCTTCTCTGGAGAAAACTGTTACTGCCATGATGCGTGATACAATACACCCAGGAGGGAGAAGATAACCTTGAAGTTGAGGGAACCTTGAAGTTCTCTAGTCCCTACCTTTTCCAAAATGGAACTGGAAAAGGCAGGGCACAGAGAAGTGTGTTGGGATATTATAATACATAGATACTAGATTCAATGGTTCTCTTTGCCAGAATTAAAATTTCCATTCTGAAAAAAAAAAAAGAAATATTCAAATTAAAGTAGAAAGAACATTATTTACCCCACTACATGCAGGCAATAATAACTATACCAGGTTCACATTTGGAAAAATGTGCAAATTTACTTGTTCATTCTAAGTTGGTATCAAATAACCACAAATTCCATATGTTGCTTTTTCTGTTTTGGTTGCTAAGCACAAGGGATTCATGGGGAGCTTGCTAAATATGTTTGACACATTTCCTCATGTGAATTATAAATATTGGTGGATTCTTTTTAGGCGCCTCTGTCATTCAGAAATATATCCCGAATGAAACTTTCCTCCTCGGCAAAAAGACTTGGCTTTGAGGCTGAAAGGCAGCCTGATTAGGTGTGGGAGCCAGTCCCCAGGTCTGATGTAGAAGAGGAGTGGAAATGACAGTTCCTTACAATTATATGACATTTTGCAGTTAACAAAATGCCTACCCATTCACAATCTCATTTGCTTCTCACAACTCTTCTGTGAAATAGGAATTAGGGCTGGCAGGTGTCTCCATCCCAGGAATAAAGTCATGGGCACCAAAGAGCCGGGGATGGGAGGAGAACCCTCCAGGACAGGAATCTCCTGAGAGTGACTTGAGCTCATGGTGGCAGTTCTGGGGCTGTGCTTCTTCATTGTTGAAAACGCACTTCACAGCCCTGCTGAGTCCAGCCATTTCCTTTCTTATCCTGGTTTACTGAGTACCCAGCCAGTGGCACTTACATAAATGTTCTTCTGGCATGAGGGAGAGAGGAGGGAAACAGCAGCTGTCAGCAGAGTGTCAGCTGGGGACCTGCCATCTCATTGAACAAAGCTCTGGTCAGCTCCAGCAATGTCCTGGGTGCTGCTCTAATCATGAATGATGGGACTGTCCCCAGGCTCACGATTACTCCTGTTCTTAAAGAGAACAGGGAGAGAGGGTCCCTTAGCCGTTACCAAGGTGTCATGTGTAAATCATTAACCAGGAGCAGAGAGGAACCTGAGCAAGGTCAAACAAATGAACCCTGATACTGAGGCCTCTCAAGACCATATCTTAGGCCGAAACCGGTTTGGCTCAGTGGATGGAGCGTCGGCTTGCGGACTGAAGGGTCCCAGGTTTGATTCCGGTCAAGGGCATGTACCTGGGTTGCGGGCACATCCCCAGTAGGAGATGTGCAGGAGGCAGCTGATCGATGTTCCTCTCTCATCGATGTTTCTAACTCTCTATCTCTCTCCCTTCCTCTCTGTAAAAAAATCAATAAAATATATTTAAAAAAAAAAAAGACCATATCTTAGATGGGCAGCATTCCTTCCAGGTAATCACATCATGAGGGTGGGAAGGGGCTGCATTTTGCATTTCTTTCAACTCTTAAAGAATCTTCCAACATTTAGCATTTTCCACTGGGGCTGCAAAAGTCCCCCGTCCCCCCACCTCTGTCGGATGATTCAATCCACCCACCTGTTTCTAACAGCACTGTTGACCGCTCCACTCTCGGCAGCTGTGTTCCTTGAGTTCCATGCCTCTTCTTTTGCTGTAGTTCTTTGTGGAGGATCACTGCACAATCATACTATAGACCCCACTGAGGGCCTCCAATTCTACAGTTTTGTTTTCTCTCTGAGGGCCAACTGCTGAAAAGGCCATCAAGAAACAAAACTGGTGAATGTGGATAATGGTTGAGGCTGTTGATTGGTACATGGGGGATTATGTACCAATGTGTGTAAAATCTCCATAATAAAAAAAATTAAAAGACAAAGCCTCAAGATGATTGGACCTGACCAAAACACAGAATGGAAGTCGATTCAAGCGCAGGAGTCAGGCTGGCCTGAGATCAGATCCCAGCTCTGCCATTTTCCAACAGTAATTGGACATGATGTCTAACCTTTCCAAAACTTCCTCATCTGCAAAGTCAGAGAAAAATTAGTTACCCCATCAGTAAGATTAGTCTGCTTTAAATGAGATAATAAACTTTTCTTAATTAGTGATAAAAATCATCTTTATTGCCCTAACCAGTTTGGCTCAGTGGATAGAGCGTCAGCCTGTGGACTCAAGGGTCCCGGGTTTGATTCCGATCAAGGGCATGTACCTTGGTTGTGGGCACATCCCCAGTGGGAAGTGTGCCAGAGGCAGCTGATCAATGTTTCTCTTTCATTGATGTTCTTAACTCTCTATCCCTCTCCCTTCCTCTCTGTAAAAAAAATCAATAAAATATATTTTTAAAAAATTATCTTTATTTGTTTAAGAAAAATAGCGGGAATCCTATATAATAAAGAGGTAATATGCAAATTGACCCTCACACCCTTGCATCACAAGATGACTGCCCCCACATTGTCACAGATGGCCGGCAGGGGAGGGCAGTTGGGGGGGACCAGGCCTGCAGGGGACGACAGTTGGGGACAATCAGGCCAGCAGGGGAGCAGTTAGGTGTCAATCGGGCTGGCAGGGCAGCAGTTAGGGGGTAATCAGGCTGGCAGGCAGAAGCGGTTAGGGGCAATCAGGCAGGCAGTCAGGCGAGTGGTTAGGAGCCAGCAGTCCTGGATTATGAGAGGGATGTCCGACTGCCTGATCCCGCAGGGATTGGATTGGGCCTAAACTGGCAGTCGGACATTCCCCGAGAGGTCCCAGATTGGAGAGGGTGCAGGCTGGGCTGAGGGATAACACCCCCCCCCCCCAGTGCAAGAATTTCATGCACCAGGCCTCTAGTATAGTATAAAGACAAAGATTTTTCAAAATTCTAAGATGAGGGTACAGCTGACTCTCAAGGGTGAATTGAAATCAGAGCCTCCAAGGGCCTCAGGACCACACTTGGTTTCCTGTCTCTATGCCTCTCTGCATGACTGTTCTACTCTTCTCTTTGCCACAGACCAGTTTCTGTTCGCCAGTCTGCACAGTTGAAAACATGGCTGCCAAAAACAGCTTCCGGTTTACATGTTCTCAATTCAATAGCACCACCAGGCCAAGTTTGGATCTCCTGGTCTGGATTCCAGGTTTTCCAGGGAAGGTCTTTGTTCCAACAATGAAGGCCACGATCTGGTGGTCATACTGTGTTAACATGGAGGCTATCCTAATGGCCATATGGATGAAGTTGTCTGGGAGAAGTTCCCAGAAGAAGGGAGAACAGTCTCAAAAAAAAAAAAATACTCTGGTGAAGTGGTGGTGCTATTGCTAGAGAGATTAAATGATGAGTCTGAATGCAAATTTTTTAGAACATAGTAGTTTATAGATAAGTATTGGCTTCTGTTCCTTTGAATTGACCCATCTTGATCCCTTCATAGTAAAGTCTTGGGTTAGCCCATCCAGAAACAAGGGTAGGAGAACTACAATTACAACTATTCCTTCATTCCTTTATTCCAGAGTGCCTACTCTGCACCAGGCAAAGAGGATACAGCAGTGAACAAAGACAAAGATCCTTGCCCTCATGGAACTTATATGAGGGGTGACACAACAGCAAAAGTGAAAACATATAAGGTTATGGATATTGGGGGAAAAATAAACCTTATCACATATAAGGTGATGGATATCGGGGGGGGGGGGGAGTGGGATAGGATGTGCTGGCGGTTATCTATAATAATAAAAGGGTAATATGCTAATTAGACTGGACGTCATTCCGGACATCCTTCCTAACGAAGCCAGGGCTGGCAGGAAGTCAGCTCGGGTCCCGGGTGCCTGCAGATGGCTCAGGGAAGCCAGCTGGGATCCCAGGTGCTGGTGGGAAGCTGGTGCCAGCAGCTGGGGGAAGGAAGGCCTACTCTTGCATGAATTTTTGTGCATCGAGCCTCTAGTAATTCTATAACATGGGATGGACAATAAGAAAGTGACATTCGAACAATGACTTGAAAAAGGTGCAGGAGTGAGCCACCTAGCTCTTTGGGAGATGAGTATTCCAGGTTGGGGAACCTTTAGGTGCCAAAGCCCCGAGTCAGAGGGAACAGCAAGAGGGCCAGTGGAGCTGGAGTGTATGAGACATGTATAGAAGTGTGTGAGACATAACAAACCAATGACCTTTCCCAGGATTTCTACCTGCAGAAGAGGAGAGTGTGATATAATAACCATGCTAGAGACCAGAGTTTTAGTCTCATCCATTCTTTAGTGATCTCTAAGTAAACCATTTCCAATGGGAGAGAGACTGTGGTAAGTCGGTTTCTCACACTTTAAGAATAACAGGAAATTATAGACAGGGTAGAAAACTGAAGGCCCAGCTGCAGGGCAGCGCCAGTACAACCCTCACCTCCAAGGTGCTGTTCTTTATGAAAGATAGCTGCATAGCACTGGTGGGAGAAGCAAGGGTTTCATGAAGGGTGAATGTCTTTTTGCATACAGACAGGCCACTGAAGGAAGAAAATGCAAGGCCAGGACTTCTTGTAAGAAAGAAATCTAATAACTGTTTCTGAAAGATGCCAACATAATAATTTTTTCCAGTGTCTTTAATTCTGCCTATTAATCAAGAGATCGTTCAAGTAGTACTGAAGGAGAAAGCCCCTGTTATGTGATTGCATCCCACAGCCCATTTTACAATGATCACAATTGAGTATTTGGAGTGAGGACATTAGTAATAAAGGGCCAGAAAGGAAGAGCCAGACTTAGAAGCTCTTCCCTGTCCTCAGGAATCAATGCCAGCAAAAGCCCAAACTGATGTGCTCTTCTCTGGAAGCCATGATTTGCACATACAAGAGCAGTCTGTACTCTTGTGCAAAACAGAGTTTGCTCCTGAGCCTCGGAAAACTACGTACAAGGAAGAATGTGTGGCTATTGGTTGCCAGATTCCAGAAGTTACACACCTGTCAAACATCTGGGCAGGATGGAAAAGGGAAATGTAATTTAGACAGAGGGAAGGAATTACAAAGGACAGGCCCATCAAAGCCAATCCTCCTGTAGCAGGTGGTCCAGGAAAGGGGAGTGTGCAGAATAAGCCTCTTAACTGACCTAGATTAGTAACAATATTCATCCCCTTTAAAAACGGATTCTAACAATCAGAACATGAAACTTCTTTCTGTAGTTTGAAAACTACTAGGTGGTGTCTCAAAGAAGAACCGTTTCTAACAGTTAATTTGCATATATCTTTATACTCATGTAACACAGACATATTGGTCACAATGTGTTTGAAAGAAATGAGGTAAGACAGAAGAAGTAGGAAATTTTGTCCATGTCTTTCTCTTATGTGTACATTCTGGTAAGTTGGCCCAACATGTGAATCTGGTCTTCTAACTATGATGTAGATTATAATCACTAACATTTCTTTCTCCTTGGCATCTCTGATATTAAGACCAGAAGATTTAGGGGTAAAATATGCCAGATCACACTGCATCACAGAGCACATCATTGTTAAAATGAGGGTCTATCTGTCTACCTACCTATCCATATCTATCTATCTAATCTATTTTATCTATCTCATAAACAGTACAAACATATGGCACAAAATTTAAAGGTTTTATTTTTTTCCCCACTCCACCCCCAGTCACTTTCCCCAGAGACGAGAGAAGTTATATGCATTCTTTTTTTTCATGGTACCATGCATATTATTTTCACATTATCTTTTTCACTTAACAAAATAGCATTGATATGGCTTCCTACCAGTACATTTTTGTCAAAGGCTGCATAGTATTCCATTATTTGTTTATTCTAGTATTTACTTAACCACTCTCCTAAATGATGGATATCTCTATTGTTTCCAAACTATTGTCACCTCAAAAAATACTCTACTTCTGGATTCTAGGCATTGTGTAAAAACCATCAATTTAGAAACTGCTCAATAGATGATTCTTTAAGTTGAGCTGAAAATGTGAAATGACAGACTTGTGACTCAGCTTGACGTGATGGGGAGTAACGAAGTGCTATCTTTTTCTACCATCAATTACCATGAAGCAAATGAACAGTGTCAGGAGGAAACAAGTGAAATATTCTTGATTATTTTTAAAATTAATTTTCAATGCTTTCTTCACCTGGAAAGGGCAAGAAGAGGATGGGTAAGAATTTCCTCTATTCTAATTTAAGGAACACTTCCAATGCCTTTATTTAAGCATAAGTATAAACATTAATTGCAAGACACAATATGCTAGATTGTGCTATTTCAACTTGGGTTACACTGATAACTACATGGTTCAGAGCCAGAGTTGGTCAAAGGAGAAACGTGTGTGAGGTTTGGAAGATGGAAGCAAAGCAAACCATGAAGGTTTTGTGGTCATATATGGCGATGGGCAGTAGTACAAGTGTCTGGTGGGCGCCTGCTAGCCCTCACTCTCCTCTGCTCTGCTTCTGGACCCACAGTGACACCAAACACTCCACAGTACTTGGCCATAGCCCCACAGAGCTGCGCAGAGGCACAGCCCTTTTAGATCTTTCCATGTGCCTCTCCTTAAGGCCCTCATCCTCCAGCTAGACGTGCTTGGCTTCTCAGATTTCCCTGAAAGGTCTGGCATGTCATGCATGTCAGTGCTTAAGTTTGATTGGTTGGTGATGCTTTCTTTGATCCTTTGACTCTTTTTTCTAGGCCTCTCTCAGCTTCTCCCATACTAGTGTATGGTCTCATCCTACAATAAACCCCTTTTTCTTGTCATAATCGTCCCAGCTCTGCTTTCTTGCCTGAACCCTGACTGCTACATACAGAAAATGAATCATTAGTTATATCCTTCCTGAAATACCTTACCATTTCTAGGCTCTGTGTTGTGAGAGACAGATGAGAAACTTGAGGGTAACAACAAGATGGCGATGGCTTCCTATCGGTTTCAGCGGAGGCAGGGAAGAGTGAGTTGGCTGAGCTCTCAATTAGAGATGTCCGTTAGACTTCCAAAGGATCACTCTGCGGGTGTTCAGAAAGTGTCGCTCTCAGCTTGAGACCCTGCTTCACATCAAAAGGATGAAAAAATGGCCCTGAGATTCCTTTCTTGTACTGATGTCATACCACAGGCACATGAAACTCAAGAAATGCCACACTCAGTCCGTTCAGTGACTCCAGCCCATCGTTCTTCTCCTCCTCAGGAGATGTTTGTGGGAGGGCACAGCTGCACTCCAGTATATCACCTCCAGGTGAGTGGTGCCCTCCAGCAGCCTTTCCCAGCCCATTAACCTCCTATTTAAGTCCATTCAGTGTTATTTCACTGCAGTTTGTTTGGAGGTCAACCTTCTTTCCCTATAAAATGCTACCTGTCAAAATCAAAGTCTGAAATTAGATGTTTTTTTTATATGACTTTGCTGGGCTAACTACCTGGGTTACACTTGGCTGTTGATCTCTCCCAAACAATGTTATTTTTCTTTTATGTGAGACCTACTGATTTATCCAATTCTATTTTTTCTTATTGTGGTTATATATATATATATATATATATATAGCCATTTCAACAAATTTTAAGTGTATGATTTTGTGGCATTGATTACATTCACAATGTTGTGCAACCATCACCACTATCTATTTCCAAAACTTTTTCATCACCCAAACAAAAACTCTGTAACCATTAAGCAATATTTCCCATTCCTCCCTCTCCCCAGTCTCTGGGTAACCTCAAATTTACTTTCTATCCCTATAAATTTGCCTATTCTATGTATTTTATAAAGTGGAATAATGCAATATTTGTCCTTTTGTGTTTGGCTTATTTTGCTTATCATGATGTTTTGGTTTACTTAATTCTCACGATCCAGACTCTGCCTGTTCAACTGAATACAAGATTCCCTCTTGCTCTGTTTTGGGAATCTCCTTATGACTTCATTGTATCTTGGTTTCTTAACTGTCATACTAGAAAGAGGAAACAGACCCAAATATGTAGAGCCTTATTCAAATTTGATGTTTAAAAACATAAAAATATTAAGAAATAAATTCAAAACAAGATGAAGACCTTCTTTTGCAAGTTTCAGTAACCTTAAAAACAACTATCACTCAGGTGAAATATCAATGAAATATTTCTTTCTATCTCTGTGTGAGACCGTTGAGGTCATAAAGCTACTGAGGAAAATGTTATTTCAAGCTACCAAGTCCCTACTGTCTCATAATGGTCTACAAGTATTTAAACACAATCCAGTCCTTCAATATAGGAGAGGGATAACATGTCCATGAATCTTCAATGCATGCATAATCCTTTTTGACATTTCCCTTCAGTACCGAGGAAGATGGCTGGATTTGCTTGTGGCTGCATTGATAATAACTTATCTCTTCCCTTTTCATTCCTAAAGGGAAATGTCATAACGAGAACCCACTACTAAATAAAACATGTACATCACAGGTTTTTTTTATTTCTGAAAAACAAAAGAGGCTGACCTCCGAGTCAGATTGAATTTATACTGAGCTCAGAGAAAGTGAGGCTTAAATATAGAATCTTGTTTATGTGTTTTAGCATTTGCTATTTTTCCAGTGGCAAAAAAAGAAGAAGCTATTCAGAGTATAAAGCAACAGGAAAGTAGCTACTGCCTACATATGTTAAGTAAATTGTAAAATTATCTAATTGTAGCGATATAAACACTGTAACATGTATAGGTTATAATTAAGTTCATTTAATCGCTTATTCACCCATCCATTTAATAAATGTTACTGAGCGTCTATTGTCTATTTTGTGCATGTGCTGTGATAGGCATTGTATGCTCTGTCCAATATGGTAGACACTAGTCACATTGAACTTTGTGATGTAAATGCAATAAATTCAATAAAATAAAAAAATTCAGCTCATTTATTGTACTAGCCATATTTCAAGTATTCAATACTCACATGTAGCTCATGGCTACCATAGTGAACAGCACAGAAGATAGACCATTTCCATGCTGCAGAAAGTTCTATTGGGCAGCACTTGGATAGAGTATAAAAAAAGTATAATAGCTCAGCCGGTGTTGCTCAGTGATTGAGCATCGACCCATAAACCAGGAGGTCATGGTTCGATTCCCAGTCAGGGCACATGCCCAGTTAAGGTTTCAATCCCCAGTGTGGGGCCTGCAGGAGGCAGCCAATCGATGGTTCTTGCTCATTATTGATGTTTCTGTCCCTCTCTTCCTCTCCCTCTGAAATCAATAAAAATATTTTTTACGTATAATGAAGGTCTTTTATTAAAAGAGTTTGCAATTTAGTTGAGGAGATGCAAATATAAAGAAATGTCATTCTTGTTTCATCCTACAATATAGGATAGCAATAAAGTAGTAGGAGCTGCCCTTTTAGGGGCATGGACTATGTGTCAGTGATTGCTAAATGCTTCATACATGTGGCAGAGCAAAAGTAACTCATAAGAGTCTGGCCTTTTCCCTTTGCTTATTGGCCCTCCTCCCTTTCTCACCCTCCGACTATGAATGGGAGAGTATTGGCCTTCACCAGATCTCACACATTTATAAGTGGGGAGACAGACACAGGACTGGAGGGGAGAGAAGAAAGGGTGGGAGTGATTATGAAGGCCATAATTAACATTGTAATAGGTAGACAAGTAAACTAGATTCCTCTCCTCGTGAGGAATACCTTATCTAATCCTTTGGAGGCCTGAATAAAAAAGAGGAGCACACAGAAGGGAGAATTCATGCTTTCTCAGCCTGCCTGTTTTTAAGCTGAGACATCGGTGTTTCCTGCTTCCAGACTTGAACTTGAACTAGAACTATACCATCAGTTTTCCTGGGCCCGTAGCTTGTTGACTATGGCTCTTGCAAAATCCTTGTGGTCTAGAACTGAGAGAGGAGTTCCTTGAAAGTCATGAAAAGAAAGGCTCTGAGCAGCTGTGAGGTGTAAAGAAAACATATGGGAAAAGCAAGGGGACTGCAACGGGTTTGTTGTGGACTATATATGTTCCTTCCAGGTATAGAGACATGTGAGTAAAAAATGTTGCGTTATTTTGAAGTTAATAGTTTGCTAATTGGACTGTCTCCTCTGATCATCACACTTGAGAGAGGACCATGTGAGTCACATATGCCATAGGTTATACTATCATCATTCTCATTAATTTAACCTTCACTACTACTCTGCAAGGTAGGCTATGTGATTTTTTTTCTAATGTTCAGCCTAAAATTCGGAGAAGTTAAACTAATAAATGGCAATGTCTTATATATAACTCTTATATCCATGCTTTCAGTTGATCTGATTTACTGCCCCAATACCAGGAGGATCAGGTAGTATGTGACAAAGTGCCAAGAAAGCCATATGGACATTAATAATGGCAATGAAGTCCAAAGAAACTAGAGTAACGGTGAACTGGAGTGACTAGCACATGCTTCATGAAGAGTGTGAAATGTAAGCGGCCTAGGAGGACTGGGAAAACCTAGATGGGAAGTGGGGAGAGGTAGATGAAGGAATACACAGGGCATGGACAAGAACCAGCGGTTTTGGCTGCAGCAGAGGGTGTGGTCTTTTGATCATGACATTGTAGAAGCTGGATCAGATTAGGAGTAAAAGATGAAATAAGTAAGTAAGTAAACAAATGAATACTGTTTGCTAAAACTGCTGTTTAAATCTGATATTTAAGGAGAAACCTAGATGGCGGCATAGGTACACACCAGAGTTTGCTGCCTCGAACAACCACTTCAAAACTACAACTAAAAGACAGAGGGACATCATCCAGAACCACAGGAGGGCTGGCTGAGTGGAAATTCCACAACTAGAAGGAAAGAGAAAAGCATACCAAGACTCAGAGGAGGCGCAGTTCGGAAGTAAAATACTAAGGGAAGCAGAAAAAATGTGGAGACAAAGAAAAAGGACACAAATGAAGGAAATGAAGGAAAGCAAACGACTGGATATAGAGTTCAAAACCACACTTTTAAGGTTTTTCAAGAATTTTCTAGAAACTGCCGATAAACTTAATGAAACCTATAAGAATTCTAATGAGACCCTCGAGGTTGTGACAAAGGGCCAACTAGAAATTAAGCATGCACTGACTGAAATAAAGAATATTATACAGAATCCCAACAGCAGACTGGAGGATCGCAAGAATCAAGTCAACGATTTGAAATACGAAGAAGCAAAAAACACCCAACCGGAAAAGCAAAATGAAAAAAGAATCCAAAAATACAAAGATAGTGTAAGGAGCCTCTGGGACAGCTTCAAGCGTACCAACATTCGAATTATAGGGATGCCAGAAGAAGAGAGAGAGCAAGATATTGAAAACCTATTGGAAGAAATAATGACAGAAAACTTCCCCTACCTGGTGAAAGAAAGAGACTTACAAGTCCAGGAAGCGCAGAGAACCCCAAACAAAAGGAATCCAAAGAGGACCACACCAAGACACATCATAATTAAAATGCCAAGAGCAAAAGACAAAGAGAGAATCTTAAAAGAAGCAAGAGAAAGAAAGTCGGTTACCTACAAGGGAGTACCCATACGACTATCAGCTTTTTTCTCAACAGAAACTTTGCAGGCCAGAAGGGAGTGGCAAGAAATATTCAAAGTGATGAATGCCAAGAACCTACACCAAGATTATTTTATCCAGCAAAGCTAGCATTCAGAATTGAAGGTCAGATAAAGAGCTTCACAGGTAAGGAAAAGCTAAAGGAGTTCATCACCACCAAACCAGTATTATATGAAATGCTGAAAGGTATCCTTTAAGAAGAGGAAGAAGAAGAAAAAGGTAAAGATACAAATTTTGAACAACAAATACACATCTATCAACAAGTGAATCTGAAAATCAAGTGAATAATCGGATGAACAGAATGAACTGGTGATTATAATAGAATCAGGGGCATAGAAAGGGAGTGGACTGTCTATTCTTGGGGGGGGGGAGGGAGGAGGGGGATGTGGGAAGAGACTGTACAAAAATCATGCACCTATGGATGAGGACAATGGGTGGGGAGTGAGGGAGGGGAATGGGGTGGGAACTGGGTGGAGGGGAGTTATGGGGGGGAAAAGAGGAACAACTGTAATAATCTGAACAATAAAGATTTAATTAATAAACTGTAAACAGTATACTCTTGATTTCAAAAAAATTAAAATAAATCTGATATTTAAGATGACATTTAATTTTCAGCTTAGTTGCAAATTGTTCAGCCCCCCTTAGCAGCCCTGTTTCAGGGGATAGTAAATAGTGGAGTTGTCTCCAAATACTCTAGGACAGTGGTTCTCAACCTTCTGGCCCTTTAAATACAGTTCCTCATGTTGTGACCCAACCATAAAATTATTTTCATTGCTACTTCATAACTGTAATGTTGCCACTGTTATGAATCATAATGTAAATATCTGATATTCAGGATGGTCTTAGGCGACCCCTGTGAAAGGGTCGTTCGACTGCCAAAGGGGTCGCGACCCACAGATTGAGAATGGCTGCTGTAGGAGATTGTGTGGTGTGATGGTTAATTTTATGTGTCAACTTGATGAGGCCACAAGGAACCCAGATATTTGGTTAAAAAAATTACTCTAGGTGTGTCTGTGAGGGTGTTTCTGAAAGAGATTAACATTGGAATAGGCAGACTGGGTAAACCAGATTGCCCTCTTCTTGTGAGGGGTACCTTATCTAGTCCTTTGGAGGCCTGAATTAAAAAAAAAAAAAGTGGAGTAAGGGAGAATTCACGCTTTCTCAGCCTGCCTGTTTTATGAGCTGAAACATTGGTGTTTCCTGCTTTCAGATTTGAACATGGACGAACTACACCATCAGTTTTCCTGGGTCTCCAGATTGTTGACTAAGGATCTTGGGACTTCTTGGACTCCATAATCACGTGAACCAATCCCTTACAATAAATCACTTGTGTACTTATATACCCCATAAGTTCTGTTTGTCTGGAGAACCCTAATATATGTGGTTTATGTGGGTTGATCTTGATGAAACAATGAATCAGAAAATTTAACTATCTTCACATGTGCAGTGCCTTAGTGGGTGAATCCAGAGCAAGGAAAGGCACCTCTGCCCTCTCAGATCTCTGGGTCTAGCCTGGAACTGGACTAGGCCTGAATCAATAAGCAAATCCAGAGGTCAAGGACTGGGTTTGAGTGGTCTTCCCATGGTCAATGACGTAATAGTCTCCCCAGACTTCTAAGCTTTATCCAAACAGCATGACTCTTGGTAACAGATAAAACAGGAAGGGGGAAAATAGACTATCCAAGAGACGCAAAAAGGTTTGTGACCAGACTTGGGCTGGGAATGTTCTGTTCATGAGTTTGCCTGGTATTACTCTGAAAATCATCTGCAGGTAGAATCTTTTAAAAAAATATATGTTTTATTGATTTTAGAGAGAGAGAGGAAAGGAGAAGGATAAAAAGATAGAAACATCCATGAGAGAGAAACATCGATCTGCTGCCTCCTGCACTCCCCCTTCTGGGGATCGAGCCCACGACCCAGGCTTGTGCTCTGACCAGGAATCAAACCAGTGACCTCTTGGCTCATGGGTCAAAGTTCAACCACTTAGCCACACTGGCTGGGCTTCAGGTAGAATCTGACAGTCCCCAAGCTTCAGTTCTCCAGCCAAGAAGGGCAACTAGTTCCACTGAATCAGACTCTGAGGTTAGCCTTCTTCCAGCAGGAGTATGAACTTCTTTGACCAGGCTTTTCTGGGCAAAATAACCTTTGCCACATGGAACAGAAACACCAAGGTTTCTCAACCTAACCTGGAGCGGTTACAAAACAAACAAACAAACTTTAAGCTGAGGCTTAACTCCAAATATCAAGAGTAAATTCTTTGGATGAAATTCTAGCATGAATACATTTTTTTTTCAACACTCTAGTAATTCTAAAGTACAAGCACTCATCTAGACCATTTCACAACAATAACCCATATTGGACCAAGACATCCCTAGACCAGCCCACAAATTCTGAGAAGAATTAGATTCCTGCAATTCTCTCTCTCTCTCTCTTTCTCTTTTTTTAAAATTGATTTTAGAGAGAGGAAGGGAGAGAGAGAGAAACATCTGTGTGAGAGAGAAACATTGATCAGTTGCCTCCTGCATGTGCCCTGACCAGGAATCAAACCTGTGACCTTTCGGTGTACAGTACAATGCTCCAATCAACTGAGCACCACTGGCCAGGGCTCTTACAATTCTCTTATATGTAATTTTTCCAGGATAAAGCAGAGCCCACATCCTCCCTCTCCTACTTCTCTCTGTTCCGCAGTAACTCAGGGTGTCTTTTAGGGGCTACTGTCCTCTTCCCCCCATGTTTCTCTGATCCCTATCACCCTCTTCTTACTCTAGGCCTTTGCTATTTGAAGTATGGTTCTCAGACAAGCCCTAGTGCCAATACCTTGATGCTTGATAGAAATGCAGAATTCCAGGCCCCACCTAATGAGCCAAATTCTGCATTTTAATAATATCCTCGGGAGATTTGGGGGCACTTTAAAATTTGTGACTCACTGCTCTATTCCACCTCTAAATGGAGCCGACTGGGATAAATGCCCTGACACTGAGACATTTATTATGCAGAAGGGATGGTGCACTCTGCTCCTTCTTTTACTTCCTATGAAATAAGGACATTAGTTCCCTACCATAAAGCAGAGCTACTCTCTTATGTTAGTTGTTAGGTGAAATTACATATAATGTGTACTCAGAGTCACATCTTTAATTAGATATATATATATGGAAAGAGAGAAGGGCCAGCCAGTTGTCTCTGCAGTTGGCCAGACAATTGACTGATAGGGAGGATGAGTGAGGGGGGCTGGGTGGGGGGAGGAGAGGCCTGGGAATGCCAAGGCTCAGCACTCAATTATGTACTCAATGCATAACAGCTGAATGTGTGAGCTATCCAGATGCCACCCATATTTTCTAAGTCACCTGTTTTGTACTCGATTTGGCTTGGGCGTCTCTTTGGTTGTGTTGAGTGGGATCTCTTTCCTTTATGGCTTAGTGACTGCAGGCCAGGCACTGGCAGCTGGGTCTGAGCAATGCCTCAGGTATTTGACTACTTCAGTAGGACATACCAAGGCACTGATTGATCTCAAATAAATCTTATGAGAACACGCTGCTCATCACCTTATTATTAGTTGAGAAAGGAGTCTGTTAGTATTGAGAGTAGAAGCCCAGAGAAGTTCAAGTCAAGAGGAGGTTACTTTTCTCTTGTATTGTGTCACCTTCGTCACCACCATTTAGTGAGGCCTGTGTCCAGAGGCCATATAAATACATATTAACACATAGCATTGAAATAAGAACATGCGTTTTGAAATCAGGCAAATTTTGGTTGAATCGCACTTCTGTCACACCTAATCTTTCACCGTGGATGTGTTCCTTCCTGAATTTTAACATCAGTGTTGACTTCTATAGAATGAGGATGATGAGAGACTAGTAAGGATGTTGTAAAGATTAAATATACAGCATGCAGCATTGCATCTGCTACGCGGGAGCCTCCATAATAGCATTATTATGACCAGACTCTGAGTTATACACATTAGCAGCCACTGTAGATCCAGGTGAGTCTAGTACTTCCCTAAGGACCGCAGCTGACTCTCACTGAGGTACACATAGGGCTCTGTATGAGTTGTTATGAGGTACTTTAAGTGTGAAGAAGACAGGCATCCTCCTCTTTAAAAATAGCAGGTATATTAACTTATGCACAGGCATCTAGGCTCCTGGGAAAATACTCTTTCTGAAGAAAGAGGTGCCAGCTGGAGCCATAGTGGGTGATTATTAGGAACCCGAGAGTATACAGCAATAAAATTCAAGTCCTAATGCAAAAGGATTTAGTGCCAGGCATGCGTTTGTTTAAAGAAAGCTGCTACCAAGACTTACTCATTGCAATCATTTTTGAGCCGTGCTCTAGTTCCAGTCAACTGCTAGGCTGCATTTACTGTTCCCAGCCTGTGGAGCGTCCCTATGACAGCTCCCGCCCAGCCCTGACTGGAATGCCAGAGCTCCAAGGCAAAGAGTTTGAATCCCTTGATGCCAGGTTATTCTTGGCAACAACTCACCTTGGCCCAGATGGAGTCACGAGGCTCTGTCCTGATTATTCGGGGCTGGAACCAGAAGAGATCTCGTCTGTGTGGAGTAATGCAGGCATGGGAAGCCCACCTGGGCACACCCAAGGGTCCCCCTGTGGATAATGAAGGGGTAGGATGAGGTCACTGTCTTTTGCCAATTATTTCTTTTAAATAATAGAATCATTTTATCAAACAATGAAGTATCCCAATGCATAAAACAGATAACAGTCTTTTGTTCTGGTTGATAAATAATGTCTGTGTGCATAAGGGACTTGTGGAGCCTCTATTTTTTTAGATACTTGCTGCTGTGAGTACTCACTAACATATAAACACACACTCTCACATACACACATACACATACACTCACACATAAACACACACTCATATACACACTCACATAAACACACACACACAAACATATACACACTCATTCACATATACATACATACTCATATCTATACATACTCACACATAAACATACTCACATATATTCACACATATACCCACTCACACATACTCATATATATACACACTCACACAGACACACATACGCACACATATACACACTCACTCAGACATACACATACTCACACATACACACATACTCAAGCCTCTGTTGCTTGACACCAAGGCTCTTTGAACATTGTTTAAAAATGCCTGCACTATCTGATCTCTGAGGCATAGTCAGCTCCCTATTCTAGATTCCAGTGAGCCAAATATGGCTTCGGAAGATGAGTGATTTCAAGTGCTGGAGTGAGAGTGGGTGGGGTAGTCTGTAAGAGAAGCCAAAGCTCAGAAAGCAAGCTGGGATTGATGCAGAGAAACAGCTTAGGGCTCAGGGAGCGGCTGAGTATTAGTGTAGATGTGAGCAGCTTTTTAACAACACACAAGGTAGGAGGGGATTATGCCTGTGTTCTCAGGCATGACACACGTGTCATTAGCTCATCGGAGGCCATGTGTTTGACTGTCACCCAGTCATGGCCGGGATCACTCTTGCCCCATCAAAGTATCAAATATGGGCCAGCACCCAGCTTGGCAAGACACCCCTCCTCTGTGGTTCGTTTCCTGGGTGGGCCCAGGAAGGAGGCCTGGGAGGCTGGCAGGAGGCGGAGGGCAGCAAGAGGAGCCCAAGTCTCCATGCACTGAAGCCCAACCAGGACCCAAAAGATCCGGGCCTTGGGGTTATTTATCATTTACACCTACAAAGTGTGTGCTTGAAAACTTTTTAGAAGCTTTTCATACTTACTCTGACATCTGACCAAAGATCCTCATTGACTAATCTTATCTTATGAAGCCAAAGATTGAGTCCTAGGGTATTGGGTGGTCTAGACAGAAACAGGGACAACCTTAAATAGTAATTGGATCAGCCAAACACACCAGTGAGATTAGAAAAGAATCCCAACCCTTTAGAACCTGGACAAAAATAGCCACAAAAATAGAGACAACCCCTTTCCCTCCAAATGCTTTCTTAACCTCCATCTAAGATATTTAGATATTTAAGGCGTCAAGTTTGTAAAACTGTCTCTCAGAGTCTCTAATAAAACCTGCAGGAATGCTCTTCTCCAGAGCCCAAAATATGCCCCTTTCTGCCTGGAAGGGACTGATCTCTGCAAAGGCGTTGTCAGTCTGTCAAGATTGATTGAACATGCAATTTCATTTTAATGTTGGGCTTTTGGACCCAAACTGGACTTTCTATCTGACTACTGTGCTTCTTCTTCTTTTTTTCCTCTCCTCTCTGACATATCTTAGAAGTGCCACCACCAGTGAATCGCTGGGCAGCTCTGTCCAGTTTAATGTGAACAGGAGATCAAATGGTCGGAGCTTATGGGAGGGAGGAGGTAGCAGGACACAAGCTCTGGAGGGACACCGGCGCTACTTCACATAAAAAAGCGAGGCTCCCCTGGTGGGGTGGCTCAGTTGGTTGAGCAGACCCTGTGCACTGAAAGGTGGCCTGTTCAATTCCCAGTCAGGGCACATATCTGGGTTGTGGGTTCGATCCCCAGCTGAGGCATGAATGGAAGGCAACCACTCGATGTTTCTCTCTCTCTCCCTTCCTCTCTCTAAGCATGTCCTTGGGTGAAGATATTTTTTTTAAAGCTAGGCTTTCCGGCCATTGAACCCCCTAAAAAGGGTCTAGACTTGGGGCAGCAGCAGTGAATTAATTTCCTTTTCCTAATGCAGAGGCTGGAGTCTGGATCTGGGGAGGCAACCTCGGTGGACTTAGGAAAAAACCCGCTGTGATGGCGGTGGACTTGCAGTGGCAGGGAGGCAAGAAGCTGCCATGAAAGGGAAGGATGGGTTGGTTTTGTAAGGAAAGTGGGGTAACGGAGGTGCCCTTGCGGAGTCTAAACAGCCTAGGGGAGACAAGTAGGTTTCGCAGAAAGGCGCACCTAAAAAGTTCCACCGGCGCCCGCCAGTCTAGTTTGATGCTCCTAAGGCAGTGGTAGGCAAACTCATTAGTCAACAGAGCCAAATATCAACAGTACTACGATTGAAATTTCTTTTGAGAGCCAAATTTTTTAAACTTAAACTACATAGGTAGGTACACTGTTATTAACTTAATTAGGGTACTCCTAAGGTTTAGGAAGAGCCACACTCAAAAAGCCTCATGTGGCTCGCGAGCCGCAGTTTGCCGACCACAGTCCTAAGGTGTCCGTGTCCGCAGGGAACCGCCAGCCTCTGGCCAGTCCCTTTATCCTCTTTAGGCAGCAAGCAGAGCCGTGGGTGCGAGCGGGCCTGTGTGGGTGCCTCCCTTTGCGAGCTGCCTCCTTGGAGTGCAGGCTCCAGGCAT
Source organism: Myotis myotis (assembly GCF_014108235.1). NCBI lineage: Eukaryota > Metazoa > Chordata > Mammalia > Chiroptera > Vespertilionidae > Myotis > Myotis myotis. Next base: position 153,734,501 of record NW_023416313.1, on the reverse strand, counting down.
CTGTTCTAGCCGCCCGCCTAAAATAGAAGGTCTCATTGTGATAGATTAATCCTTTGGCTCAGATCCTGCCCCGGTCACCAGCTCAGCCTGCACTGCGTGGGTGGGGAAGGTGGGGACAAGGACACTTAACTCATTCAGCACATCCCCTCCCATCTCCTGCAGGAGTGCCCTGTGCAGTTGCTCAGCCTTTATGGAGAAAGGGAGGCCTGGCTGGCAGGTGCTGGGCGGCCTCCACCGAGAGGCTTGTTTGCTTCCTTTTCAGTGGCTCATGGACCCCTGGGGACGGAGGACCAAGTGAAGGGAGACTGTTCCTTTCTCTGATCTCTCTGAACACTTCCGTTAGCTGCTCCTTTAGCCTATTTGTATTTCAATTTCTTCTTCTGTTAAGTGGTGATAATAGTTTTTACTTACCTCATCGAGCTGGTATTATGATTAAATGAGTTAATACATAGGAAGTGCTTGCAACTTCACAAAAGAATAAATATTGAATGATTTCATTTATATGAGTCAAACTGCTAGAGACAGAAAGCAGAATAGTGGTTGCCAGGCGTTGAGGGGAGTGGGGAATGGGGTTGCTGTTTAATGGGGGCAGAGTTTCAGTTTGGAAAGATGAACAGTCCTGGTGATGGCTGCACAACAATGGGAATGAACTTCATGCCACTAAACTTTACACGTAATGATGGCTACAGTGGTAAATGTCATGCTATGTGCATATTATCACAATTAAGCACACAGGCACAGACACACATGCAGTGCCAGCTATTCCTTTCCTGCTGCATTTTATAAATATTTATGTATATAAATTTTCTCCCAGAAAAGGCTATTGCTCATACATAAGTATTACTGTCACCTCAATCACAGATAGCTTCAATTTACTCACACAGAGCAAATGAATGAATGAATATGTGTTGGGCCAGAAAATAAAATATTCCAAAGTAAGCTCTGTTGCTGTTAACCTCCTAACTTATAAAGGGACAATGTTCTCCACCCATAGGGAATCCTGAAGTGGGGAATCCCAGATACTACACTGGGAAAGGCTCCAGCAGAGTGATGATTAATTATCACTTATTCCTAGATGAATTGCTTATAAAGTTTAGGAATACTCCAAGTTCACCTGTGAGCCCTGCTCAGGGTCTACCTCAGGGTCATCTGTGTTGGAGGACTATTTAGAGACTGCGTCAGTATGGCCAGTACCCCAAAGTTTTAGGCCCACCCTAGGATGGGCCTGAGGCTTCATTCAAGGTTTATTCATGCCTGTCTCCCAGGACTGACCCTTTGGAAGAAGAAGCAAGGAGCTGTGCATCCTGCCATGCACTCTGAAGTCCATCTTCTCAGTGGGGTGTGTTCTCGTCTTTTCTGACTGTCCTCTATCATCTCATCCAAAGTGAGCAAGGAGGAGAGAGTCAGTCTGTAGTTTACAGAAAGGGTTCCAAACCTAAATGTTATGAGTCTCAAAAGACATTGTATAAACAAACAAACAAACAAACAAATCTAGGAATCATCTTAAAGAATTCTTTGGAAAGATCCAGAAATGATTCATTGCATCTTGTAAGCAAGGAGAAAAACCAGGGGGAGCCATTTAAGGCTGAGAACATAAAAACTCTTGGTTCTCACAAACTAAGCATGAGGCTATTTTTGTGTGGATTACTTTCACAAGTCCATTGGGGGAGTGAGGCTTCATCAGAAAGCAGCCACTCACCTTGTGGGAGACTTAAAGGTAATTTTGGAGACCTTAAACAACCTTTGGTCCTGGCTCAGGAGCTGGGGCAGGAGGAGGAGTTGAGGGACACTGGGCAACAGAACTCAACAGCCACAAGGCAGACGCTTAACATGGTGGCTGAAAAGGGCAGGAGAGGAGAGAGGAGCCAAAGGCTTAGAGATCATGGGGGAACATCGAATGCTGCTGGAAAAGGCTGGGAGATGAAATACACGTTTAGGCTCTAGCCCCAGCCCTCCCACTGACCTGAATACTTTCTGTCCCAGACTGACCTCCAGTTTCACACACTTTGTCTTCTACAGCAGCTTCTGCCTAAGTTCCAGTGAGCTAGAGATTACAGATGAGTCACTGTGTATAAAGGATTGTACCCTCTGGGCCACCTGGGGAAGCACATTCTGCTGAGTAGGCCCAAACGCAAGGGGGTGACAAGTGGATTCCTTGTCAGCCAAAGATTCCCTGTTGAAGCCTCCCCATGGGTCCTCTGCAGGGGCAAGGGCAGGACAGCATGTGGGAACCTGATCTGAGCAGCTCTGGCTTTTGCTCCCTTGTGTAAGCTCTGATGTAAAGATGCTTCCCTCACAGGGGTGCTGCACCCATTCAGGCTCTCAAGATTCGCTTTATGCAGGCACACACCACAAGTGCATGTGTACACACACACACACACACACACACACAGCACCTGGGACCAGCTTCCAAAGCCAGGCCTGGGGCCCAATGGGGCCTTGTTTCCGAGGGGGATGGAATTGCCAGCTAGAAATAGAACGCTGCTGCTTTTAGCAGTAGCACTAAGACACACACAGCCAATGTACACTTTGTATGCAGACAGAAACCCAAAGTAAAAATGATTTCAAATAAAGGTATTTGGCATCCCCCCTAAAGTGAGAAGGCAGACTGGCTCAGTGCCCAGAGAATCAAGAAGCAGTCATTTCTAAATCCAAATCTGTTGTTGGTGACCTTGAGCAAATCATTAAACCTCTCTGTTAACAGCTAATCAACAATGCAAAAAATAACTGAGAAGAAAAAAGAGAGAGAATTAGTAGAATTCTTTGCCTATATTAAAGTACAAAGTGTTAAGGAATGCAATAAAGACTTGGTGGTTCTGTTTGGATATTCATGTCTTACTTCACATCTTATCCCATACCTTTGAGCTAGGTATTCCCACTAATTCAAGCTGAGATCTGCCCACCCTCAATGATGAGCATCCCATAAGCTGCTTGCCCCAATGATGACGGTGTAATGAAATAGAGCACACACCCTCACATACCCCAGCAAGTCCTGACTTGATCTGCCAACTGATGAGGGGAGTCTCAGCATGGTTCACCATGTGGTGTAGAGTCCTGGATTATCAAGCATAGACAGCTAAGCTTCAGGCTTCTTGTTTTGCTCACGTTTCTTAGAGATTTTGTTTTCCCCATCCTCCCACAACTGTAGTCTCCATGTAAAAATTAAAATGTCACCATTTTATTAATTTACATTTAATTTATCTAAGAGCTGATCACTTGGGGATTTGGATCCAGAAATATACTCAATTATTCTGCACTTGTCAGAGTCAGAAATGATGATTTTTTTTTTTTGAGCATATCATATTCTGTGCAAGGGGATTGTGAAATACAAACCAATTTTCATTCATTCTGATCAAGTCACTTCTGCTATGAACCTCTTAATAACTTACAGATTTGGGTCTTTGTGGGGTTGGGGTGAGAGAGGTAGGCTGAAGGATATGTATGACTGAGATCTATAACATTCTGTCAGGGGTGGGGTGTCATTGATGTAAATATTTCACCTATGTCTGATAATGGCCAACTTATTTAAACGATGAAATCTAGCCTTTTTTGGTCAGTCATCTACAGAGAGACTAATCTGATATATTTCTGTTTCATTTAGGGCCGATGCTCTAAAATAAAACAGCAAGTTGCTTTGAAATGAAATGAATTCATTTCTCTTTAGCCCATGCAATTATTCTCATTGAATATCCTGCTTGTGTGTGTTATTTTCGCCAGCATTTCCATATAAATGTCTAACAAGGTAACCAGAAATAATAAGCTCTTGATATTTTCCTCCTCCTCCTGGACAGAACCTAATTATTCTCTGACATCAACTTTCCTTGTCAAGAGAGTCCTACGGAGCCTAGAAGCAAGGACAGTTTAGCCTTTACAGATTAGCAGAGCTGAGGAATTTGTGCGTGTAGCTTTAAAATAGATGAGGTGTCAAACAGGGGTCAGTTTTCATGTAGGACATTTATGGTTAAGAGTCTGGTAACTTACATTGCTTAGTGTATTTATTTATAGTAAATTAACTATTGCAAAGCTTGGTCCCAGGATATTTCAGGGTCTGTAGGGAAGTCAAAGCACGCACACACACACACACACACACACACACGACACAGACATTATCTGAACACTAATTCTTCAAGTTTATTCTACTTTCTAATAATGATTTAGAGAAATTTAAAGGAATTGTCAGAATGAAATGATCTTAAACTTGATGTGAAAACAAGGCTTTGTGCTTACAAAGGGAAATTTTCATTAGCCATTTTTGCAGATTCATTCTTAGCTTAGCATAGGACCACTCTACCTGGAGTAGGGAAGAATGTTTCCAATTCCTTATCTAGGCCTCTCTGTTCATCTCTACTCACCACCCTTCCAGGTCATCCTAACCATCACCCTTTTCCAAAGACCCAGAGGTCTCCTGTGGGCTGAAAGCAAGCTCAAAGAACACAACCATGCCCTGACCAGTTTGGCTAGTGGATAGAGCATTGGCCTTCGGACTGAAGGGTTCCAGGTTCAATTCCGGTCAAGGGCATGTACCTTGGTTGCGGGCACATCCCCAGTGGGGGGTGTGCAGGAGGCAGCTGATCGATGTTTCTCTCTCATCGATGTTTCTAACTGTCTATCCCTCTCCCTTCCTTTCTATAAAAAATCAATAAAATATATTTTTTTTAAAAAAAGAAGAAGAAGCAAGATATTGGGAGTTATTGGGAATTCAGGGGGGACCCCTTTTAGAAGTATTTACAAGTTAAAGGAGAGGCCTAGAGAAGGTGAAACTTGAAAGAACTATGTCTCTAATGCTGGAATTGTGGGGGTCTTATCAGAATGGGATGGTGGAAGAGGGGTGTGATTGTTTTGGAGGGAGGAACATCTTCCTAGTGACCATTAAAACATACCATATACTATATCACCTTCTATTCTCCTTGCTTATAAAGCTACTGCGAGGCATTCAAATGAAAAGCAATTTGGGTATAACAAACTTGGTTCAGTTCCATATTGCTTGATTCTTTCCCAGAAGCTGTTCATACACCTAAAAACATGTTTATTGGTAAACAATGGACATGCTTTTATTTTAAACATGTTTTTATTGATTTCAGAGAGGAAGGGAGAGGGAGAGATAGAAATGTCAATGATGAGAAAGAATCATCAATCAGCTGCCTCCTGCACGCCACCTATTGTGGGTCGAGCCCACAATGTGGGCATGTGCCCTGACCAGCAAGTGAACCATGACTTCCTGGTTTAAGGGTTGAACCTCAACCATTGAGCCACACCAGCTAGGCAACAGTAGACATGCTTTTAGCAAAAAGTTGTCTGGTAACATTTTTCAGGGTTGCTGGCAGATCTGCTCTATGCACTTCATTTCTGCTTTTTTCTTTTTTCCTACCTCTTTTCTAACAGTTCTCCTCCAGGAATCCCACCTGGTCTGTCTGTCCTTTTGCTGCTGCTCCTGGGCAGTCTGAATCAAATGGTTATAGGGGAGATGTATATAAGTCCACTCAGCACTTACATAGACAGCGACCTGCACGTGTAAACAGCAGGCATACCCAGATCTGCAAGTTTCTGCCTGAGGAACGGCAGGGTACTGCTCTGAAAGGCAAGGGAGAGTGTGATCACCAGGGTGGGCTGAAGGGCAGGAAACACCATGTACTTTCCAGCCTCTGTCTGAGCCATCTGGCAGCTGGACAAGGCAGAGATGGCTTCAGGCAGTGAGGGCACGTCTGTTCACCAGCTCTGTGCCTCTCAAGCCATAGAAACTGCTCATTCGTAAGGAAACGTGTTGGTTCACACACATGGCTTCCCTCCTCCATTTACAAAGTGTAGGGTCCTTGGAAATGACTGCTATGCATATCTAAGTTTTCAAATTAGAGCTGGTATTTATACTCAGCCAAACCCCCGGGGAGGATGGTAAGGTGCTGGAGAACAAGGTTTAAGGTAGGAATTAATTTGTTTTGCTGAACACATTTTAGGGACTATTGGTTCAAAGAATGATGGCCAATCATCAGACTCACCCTGAAGGTGTTTTGGTGAATGTAGCCTCTTCCACCTTCTCTGCAGTTTAACTCCAGTTCCTTTACTCCGGAGTCCTTCTTTGAATGAGGTCAAACAGTTCCTGTGGAATACTTCTGAAGGATGAAATCTGTCTGGTCAACATGACTTCTCTTCCCTTCCCTTCCCTTCCCTTCCCTTCCCTTCCCTTCCCTTCCCTTCCCTTCCCTTCCCTTCCCTTCCCTTCCCTTCCCTTCCCTTCCCTTCCTTCCCTTCCCTTCCCTTCCTTTCCCTTCCCTTCCCACATAATTGATATGTGGTAACATCACTGAGGTGGCAGAACTTGAAGAGCATTTATTGCCATTATTATCTAGGTCTTGGCTGAAAACCATTTGCATTGTTTTCATGAAACCCTGATGACACAGCTCAAAGAGGCCAGAATGATGCAGCGATGGAGGCCAGAATGCTGGTTCGGCCTCTGTCCTATGCTACCAGTACTTGAGAAAACCTCTTCCATTTTCTCTGCCTCAGTTCCTCCATGTGAGAAAGGAGGGTGTATTTGTCTCCCTCTCTTAGAGATATTGTCAGTAGGAAGAGAAGAGAAGGAAGTGAGGATCTGCTGAGGCTATGTCACAAGGCCTTCCAAGGTGACAGGGGTTGCAGTCACTTCGGCTGGGAGACATGGTCATGACTTTAGTTCCACCTTACAGTCTCTCCCAAGACAGAAGAGCTCAAACAGCTGGTATTGAATACAGTGTGAAAGGAATCTTGTTACTGCATAAGTGATTCTGCTGGGACCTCAGTGCATGGGAGGTGTTTAATGAGCAGTTGAATAGTTGAACAAACTGCCAAATGAAAACACCTTTGACTGGAATACAGAGCCATGTCTTACATGCAGTGGCCACTCATTAAATGCCTGGTTCATGGTGTTATATTTCAACTCATTCTGTGTACACAACTTAGAGCCTAGTGTTAACTGCTTTGGCATTGTAATTCTTAAGATGAAAGTGGGGTGGTGTTTAGGGCCAGCCACACCGGTGCTCTATTAGCAATGAGGGTACAGATGTCTGTGCAGCAGAATGAAAGGCAGTGGCGAGTCTATGGCTGCACTATCAAAGCCTAAGAGGTCCGGGAAGGTGCTGAACAGTCACTGTTGACTCTCAAAAATACATGGATCCATTCTTTCAACTTTGAACAGAAAAGCCAGACACAACCATATCAGAGCTAACAGCCTTGCGGAGGTTTTGCTCCTTAGTATTTCTCCAGAAAACCCAGAACCACGTTTACATTTCCTTCTAAGTCCTTCTCCAGATTGCACAGCGAGAAAAGCTCATCTGATCTACTGGATAACTCCAGGTTCCCCCGACACTCATCCAGTGCATAGAGCAGAGGCTGCAGCAGTCCAAGCACCCTGTGCTTTCCCTGAGTGAGAGCAGAGATGTGCTGTGCCTTTGGGCCCATTTCATATGCAAGTTATCATATGTGTGTGATCCAGAGTGTATCAAGGAAGTCCTTCAAATGGACCATCTTATGTTCATTTGGGGTTGCAAGTATAGCTATGTTGTGTCATGTTTTTTTTTAAAATATATTTTATTGATTTTTTTACAGAGAGGAAGGGAGAGGGATAGAGAGTTAGAAACATCAATGAACGAGAAACATCGATCAGCTGCCTCCTGCACACCCCCTACTGGGGATGTGCCCGCAACCAAGGTACATGCCCTTGACCGGAATCGAACCTGGGACCCTTTGGTCCGCAGGCTGACGCTCTATCCACTGAGCCAAACCAGTCAGGGTTTGTGTCATGTTTTTATTTGTCAAAAATGTATTGTATGGAAAGGAGTATTAAAGGGGCAATTATTCTGGTTGGTGGTAAACTCACCAGCATCAGTGTTAGTTAAGGGGAACAATAACTGATGACAGAAGTAAGGACTGGGAGGAATAGGAAAGACTCCAAGTTTCATGATTTTATTATGAAATGAAAGGGAGAAAATAATATTGAAATTGTGACAGAAGGCAATGAGAAATTAGGTCTGGATCCATATAAAGTGATATGTAGCTGAATGTGGTGAGTTCTGAAAAGCTTAAGAATTTTAGTTTTAGCCCCCAGCCTATTGGACTAAATCTTTTCCAACCCCCTACAGAAGCTGCATAGAGGCTGTGCCCCTTCCCAGCAAGATGAGCACAGCTTGCCTGCATCTCTGAGTTGTGATGGGTGTAAAGACTAGCTCATAAATGCTTCCTAGGAACACTTAATATCAAATTCCTGAAATAATAGTGTATTTTCCAAAAGCCCCTCCTGCCCCCTCTGCTCCATCTGCTAAATGTGCTGCGGGCCTTGCATGGTTCAGGATTTAGAACACATCAATCATTTGAGGGGAAAGGGACCTTCCCCCGGGGTGGAGAACCTTGTGCTATGACCTAATGAGGACATTCCCTTCAGAGCTAAGAGCCAGGAACTCTCTCTTCTCTGGGCCCTGAAGTTTGTGTGTTGTCTTCTGACCAGCATGGCTCTCCACTGGCGCATGCCTTCACCTGGAGTGGCCTGTCAACAATCAAATTGCCCACTTCTCATGGGCCTATAAGGAAGCAATTCCATAACTACATCTGAAAATCAGCCTCACTGCTGTTGTTACACATCATATGTTGACATTATATTCCTCTTTTCTTTGAGTTTATGAGTGCCTTTTCCTGGTGCATTACATTGTCTCTATTTCCTTGCCATCCCTCAAGAACAACCGAGTTGTAGCCTCTATCGCCTCTGGTCCAGGTGCCTCCCTGCCTCTAGTCTCTGCCCTCTCCTCAGCCAGCCTGAGCACCCTTCTATATTTACCACCCAGTGCACTGCTTTGATTATATGCTCCCTTGTTAGAGAAACTTCAGTGACCCCCACCACCCCCTTTGACTATCAACTCAAGTCCAAATTCCAGAGGCTGGCATTTAAGAATCTTCCCAAAAAATTCCCAACTTTTCTTTCTAGGCTCATCTCCATTTACAGCCCACTTATACTCCTTACTACCATTAAACAAATATAGTTACATTTTCCAAGTACAGTTACATTTTCCTAGTCCACACTCACCCAATTCCCCATCTCTTTGTCTACCTTCTGAGGTCCTCCCTATCCTTGAAGTCTGAGTTCATGTGTCTCTTTTTCAAAAAGCCTTCCTAGTATAAGAAAGCATGCTCTCATCCAAATCCTTTGTTGTTTTCTTATTTCAGCTTTAAAGCAAAATTTATACAAATATTACATACTAGAGGCCCGGTGCACAAAATTCATGCACGGGTGGGGTCCCCAGGGCCGACTGGCAATCAGAGCCGATCTGTGGGGTGACTGGCGGGGCAATTGGGGAGCCCCCACTGGCACCCGCTTTGGCTGGCCTGGGGCCTGTGGGCTGAGGGCAGCTCCTGCATTGAGCATCTGCCCCCTGGTGGACAGTGTGCGTCATAGCGACTAGTAGTTCCACCTGTCATCCCGCAGTTCGGTCGATTTGTATATTAGACTTTTATTATATAGGATTTGTTGTTGAAAAAATTTTTTAATCAAAACATACGGAAAATAAAAAATTTTCATACCCTTATCTTCAAAGATAACTTCATCTCAGTAGAACAACTGTTATGTATACTTCCTGACTTTTCCACATACATATACACACATATCTTACACATTTTGTCTCACCTAATTGGCATGCTTGGGTATTGTTTTGACTTGTACTTATTATGTAAGTTCAACATAGCCTATACTAGACTGTAATCTCCCCATGGGTTGGTTCTTTTTATCCCTTGTAGCACTGAGTACAGAGCTGTACTGAGTACAGTTTTTTAAGTGCTTGTTGATAACCAGAATGGATTCATACACTTCCCCGAAGACCTGGAGAACTCTCAAAAACATTATCCAGTGCCAATTAAGGGGCAGTCATAAAAAACAATTCCTTGTATTTGAACTACTTTTATTGTTTTTTTGTGATGAAATATTCAAATCTGAACCCTATAAAGTCACGGGAACCAATAAACTAAGCCAACCAATATCCTGAGTTGATTGGTACTTAGTAGATTCACAGACTTTTAACTTCTTAGCAGAAGTTGGGAAGATACAAGAGATGTAGGGTCTTGGGTAGAGATATGTTCTGGAAACTCCTGTTTCTATTCCACTCTTCATGTCCTAAATAAGGATGCAAACCCCCATCTCTAGAATTTTTACAATTTTCAGTACAACATATGGTTTTTTTGGGGGAATCTAAGGGCTGTGGATATCTCAATCTCACATTTTAAAATTGCTTACCTGGACTTAGGACTGCCCGTTCATTGTCCTCAGAGGCCAGTTCTTCACCCCAGCTCTAAAGGAAATGCCCTCAATTAATATTTGACAAGGGAGGCAAGAACATACAATGGAGCCAAGATAGTCTCTTCAATAAATGGTGTTGGGAAAATTGGACAGATATATGCAAGAAAATGAAACTAGACCACCAACTTACACTATACACAAAAATAAACTCAAAATGGATAAAGGACTTAAATGTACGAAGGGAAACCATAAAAATTCTAGAAGAATCCAAAGGCAACAAAATTTCAGACATATGCCAAAGCAATTTCTTCACTGATACAGCTCCTAGGGCATTTGAAACTAAAGAGAAAATGAACAAATGGGACTACATCAAAATAAAAAGCTTCTGCACAGCAAAAGAAACCATCAACAAAACAACAAGAAAACCCACTGCGTGAGAAAACATATTTGCCAATGTCATATCTGATAAGGGCCTAATCTCCAGATCTGTTTCCAGATCTTAGCTATGGTGGATTGTGCTGCTATGAACATATAGGTGCATATATCCTTTCTGATTGACGTTTCTGGTTTCTTGGGATATATTCCTAGAAGGGGAATCACAGGGTCAAATGGGAGTTCCATTTTTAGTTTTTTGAGGAAACTCCATACTGTCTTCCATAGTGGCTGCACCAGTCTGCGTTCCCACCAGCAGTGCATGAGTGTTCCTTTTTCTCCACATCCTCTCCAGCACTTGTTGTTTGTTGATTTGTTGATGATAGCCAGTCTGACAGGTGTGAGATGGTACCTCATTGTTGTTTTGATTTGCATCTCTCGGATGATTAGTGACTTTGAGCATGTTTTCATATGTCTCTTGGCTTTCTGAATGTCCTCTTGTCAACATAGGTGTCTATTTTTTTTTCCATTTAATTGTTTTTATTTATTTTTTTTAATATATTTTTTATTGATTAATTTATTACATATGTGTCCTTTTCCCCACGTTACCCTCTACCCCCCCCCCCCCCGCTCATGCCCTCACCTCCCCGTTGTCCATGTCCATTGATTAGGCCTATATGCTTGCATATAAGTCCTTTGGTTGATCTTTCCCCCTTACCCCCACCCTCCCCTACCTTCCCTCCAAGTCCCGACAGTCATCAGCTTATGTTGTTCATTATATTCCACAAATGAGTGAGATCATGTGGTATTTATCCGCTCTCCAGTTCCATCCATGCTGTGGCAAATGGTCAGAGTTCCTTTTTCTTCTTCCTCTTCTTAAAGAATACCTTTCAGCATTTCATATAATGCTGGTTTGGTGGTGATGAACTCCTTTAGCTTTTTCTTATCCGTGAAGCTCTTTATCTGACCTTCTATTCTGAATGATAGCTTTGCTGGATAAAGTAATCTTGGTTGCAGGTTCTTGCTATTCATCACTTTAAATATTTCTTGCCACTCTCTTCTGGCCTGCATGGTTTCTGTTGAGAAATCAGCTGACAGTCGTATGGGTACGCCCTTGTAGGTAACTGACTGTCTTTCTCTTGCTGCTTTTAAGATTCTCTCTTTATCTTTTGCTCTTGGCATTTTAATTATGATGTGTCTTGGTGTGGTCCTCTTTGGATTCCTTTTGTTTGGGGTTCTCTGCGCTTCCTGGACTTGTAAGTTCATTTCTTTCACCAGGTATGGGAAGTTTTCTGTCATTATTTCTTCAAAAAGGTTTTCAATATCTTGCCCTCTCTCTCCTTCTGGTACCCCTATAATTCTGATGTTGGTACGCTTGAAGTTGTCCCAGAGGCTCCTTACACTATCTTCATATTTTTGGAATCTTTGTTCTTTTTTCTTTTTTGGTTGGGTATTTTTTGTTTCTTTGTATTTCAAATCTTTGACTTGATTCTTGGGATCCTCTTGTCTGCTGTTGGATCTCTATATATTATTCTTTATTTCAGTCTGTGTATGCTTAATTTCTAGTTGGTCCTTTTTCATATCCTTGAGGGTCTCACTAGATTTCTTGAGGGTCTCACTAAATTTATCGGCGGTTTCCATAAAATTCTTGAAAAACCTTATAAACGTGGCCTTGAACTCTATATCCAATCGTTTGCTTTCCTCCATTTCTGCCATATGTGACCTGTTTCTTTGTCTCCGCATTTTGGCAGCTTCCCTGTGTTGATAGAGTGGCCCTGCGCGCCAGGTGTCCTGTAGGGCCCAGTAGCTCAGCCTCCCCAGTTACCTGGGGTGGACACTCTTGGTGCACTCTTGGTGCCTTGGTTGTTGTAGAATCACTGGGAGGAATTGACCTCCAGGCCAATTGGCTGTGAGAATCAGCTGTGTCTAAAGTGGGAGAACTTCTGTGCTGAAGACACCCTTCTGGGGCAAGACTTGCTTCAGTGGGGCTTTGGTGCTCACTGAGTCTGCTCCCTGAGTGTGTCCCTTATGGATCTGAGGAGTTGCAACCTGGATGGTCCCACTCTGACCACTGGGTACAGTGGCTCCTGGATCTAAGGAGGTGCTAATTCAGCCTCTGCCTGAGGCCACACAGCAGGAGCCACGAAGAGGCTCAGCTGTGAAGCAATGCAAGCCGCTGCGGGGCCTTGGGCCTTCTCTTGGAAGTTCCGGGTCTGCCTGGCTGGGCTGCAGTTAGGTACATTCACATGCAAAAGCCTCTGCCGCAGCCTGGGTTGGGCGGGGTCTCAGGGAGTCAAAGGGCGGATCAGGGAGCTATGGCCGATTCTCCGCCCGGAGTCGCGCGTCTCAGTGTCCCGGTAACAGCTGCAAGCACCTCTGAGGGAAAGCCGCCCTCAAGTTCGCCCGCTGCCGGACAGACCAGCCTCTCCCCGTATGAGACCTGGGTCCCCAGAGACTTCCCGGAACCGGAGTTCAGAGCAGTTGGGAGTTTGTGATTCAAAAAGACAGCCGCGTCCTCAGGTGCCACCCCCTTTCCTCGCGCGCGCGAGCCGCCGTACCTCTGCACTTCACCTCCGCAGCGCCTCTGGCTCTCAGCGTGCTTCTCTTTCCTTCTAGTTGTAGAATTTACACTCAGCCAGCCTTTCTGTTGTTCTGGATGATGTTTGCTCAGTCCTTTGCGGTAATTTTCAATTGTTGTGTGAGGCGACAATTTCCCGGTATTTACCTATGCCGCCATCTTAGTTTCCTTCAACATAGGTGTCTATTTAAGACACTTTTCAAAAGAAACCAGAAACGCCAATCAGAAAGGATATATGCACCCATATGTTCATAGCAGCACAATTCACCATAGCTATGATCTGGAAACAGCCTAAGTGCCCATCAGTAGATGAATGGATTAGAAAACTGTGGTACATCTATACAATGGAATACTATGCTGCTCTAAAAAGGAAGGAACTCTTACCATTTGCAACAGCATGGATGGAACTGGAGAGCATTATGCTAAGTGAAATAAGCCAGTCAATGAAGGAAAAATACCACATGATCTCACTCATTCATGGATAATAGAGACCATTATAAACTTTTGAACAATAATAGATACAGAGGCAGAGCTGCCTCAAACAGATTGTCAAACTGCAGCAGGAAGGCCTGGGAGGGTTGGGGGACAGGGGGGAGGGGGGTAAGAGATCAACCGAAGGACTTGTATGCATGCATATAAGCATAACCAATGGACATAAGACACTGGGGGGTAGGGGAGGCCAGGGGATTGTCAAGGGCGGGGGGGGCGGGGGAGGGCACATATATAATACCCTTTATAATACTTTAAGCAATAAAAAAAAAAAGGAAATGCCTATGTCTTGTTTCTCAACTGAAGCTAGTGCGGTTGCTGAGTGCTTATTCAGAAAATATCTTCATAGGACCAGAATGGATATGCAAGAACTGAGCTGCCCAGTTCAATTTTTCAGATGACTCATGTGGTGAGAGCTGAACTGACCTGAGGGAGCCAGCAGCCAGCAGCTAGGGTGCTAGGCTGGTAGACGAGGCACTGCCCTGGCATTGGGTTGGATGGTGAATCAATGTTGTCACATCCCCTTTGAGGAGCTGTGGAAAGGGAAATAAATGTGGCTCTCAGCCACTCTGAGCATTTCTTAGGAAGGAGAGAAGATTCTATCATGGGATTGTTTGGAATCTGGCAATCCAAATTGAAAAGCAAGGTCTGGGATTTTTCTGTGAACTATGAACTATGAAGATGCTGATAATTTGTGTTATTCTTGTTGTTATTGTGTGTGTTTATTTGTTTAAAATAATACTTTTTTTTACGAATTCAAAGGGAAGTGCAGAGAAAATAGAGCAATCCTGATTATTTAGAGTAAGTTTGTGTCTATGGAGAGGAACAGGGAGCATGCATGTCTCATTATTTTATAGCCATAGCTTGCAGAGACATTACCATTTTTTTTCAAGATCCTGGAAGTGTTCGGCAAAGTTCAAAATAATCAAATGGGAAACACCCAGTTCTTTGGGGAGACACACTCTAGTAATGGTGATTTCTTGGGCAAATTAAAATAGATCTAAATAAGTTTCAGCTGCAGAGATTGGGCTGAGCAGTTCTGCAAAGGTTTGACATAGGCTGTGGGAAATCCCAGGTGAGTCCGTGCCTGACAAGACGTTCTATCTCTTTCTCTAGGAAAGGAAGGTGAGACAGTGTCTCCAGGATGAGCATTTTCTGCCTCAGAGACATCATAGGTTGGATGCTGTATTTTGTGGAAACTAGTTCACAAAAAGAAGTTTTCTGTTCTCATTCATTAGGGTCTCAATATTAAGTAGCTGCTCTCTGCAAGACACTTTACTTTGTGTTATTATCTGTGTCTTGGTTGAAATCATTTTCATGGGGTCACTTATGATGCAGCGATGGAGCCCAGAATGCTGGTTTCTGGTTTGGCCTCTGACCTTCTATGCTATTTGAGAAAACCTCTTCCATTTTTCTCTTAGTTCCACGATGTCTGAGATGAGGGTGTTTTTTGACTCTTTCTCTCAGAGATGTGGTCAGTAGGGAGAGAAGAGAAGGAAGTGAGGAAGTGCTAAGACTCTGACACTAAGGCCCTCCAAGGTGGTGGTGACATGGCTGCAAAGGGAAAGTCACTTTGGCTGGGAGACATGGCCATGGGTTTAATCCCACCTTACAGCCTTACAGCTTTTTCTCAGACAGGAGGGATCAGCTGGAACTGGTGTGGTGTGAAGGCAGTATTGTTATTACATAGCTCTCCTGTTGGTGTATTTACTCCATATTGTTTTCTTCATCACTGAGTCCCCAAAGCCTGGGAGGTGTTCCACAAATACTTGTTGACTAATTGAACAACTGGCTGGATGAAAGTACTCGTTGCTGGACTTCAAGTGCAGTGCCCTACATGCCCGGACAGTAAATAAATGCTTCGTTGATGATATGCTGTTATATTTCAACCTACTTTATGTACAGAATTCAGAGTCTGCTGTTGACTACTTTGGCATTTCATTGTCTTTAAGGTGAATGAAAGATGGTGTTCAAAGCTGTCCACACCAGCACCCTGCTAGCAATGATGGTACAGATATCTATGCAGTGAAAGGTAGTGTGATGTTCTATGTCTTCATTAATAATGAATTGGAAATGGTGAAAAGCCTGGTTATTCATCTTTCTTCCACCTCCCCCGCATTTGGGGTTTGGACTTTGCAATTAAGGGCTCTGCTGAAAAGATAGTAACTAGGAGACAGTCAGACTTGATATGTCCTGTTGAAATCTGCTAGGATTCTGCATCATAATGACCATGTTCATATGATGACGAAGAAGCCCTCTTAGAAAAGAGCTATGGGCTGTGAGTAAATGAGTTAATTACTGGGTAAGCAGCACAGTTGGAGGAGAGATGGGGAAGTCTGACGCCTAGTGGTCATCATGGAAGACCTGGAACTAATCACACGTGATTCTAAGGAAAATATCCAAAAAGCATCGCTGAATCCTACGTAGGCACTTGCAGATGATGGTCTGCAAGGGACTTAAAGAGAACCATTTCCAACTTTAAAAAAATATTGTAAGACACCAGGCCTAAGATCTTATCTGTACTCTGACTGCTGGTCTACATGATGGGCTGGTTAAAGTTGTGGTAGAAAGGACTGGCTACCAGAAAAACACAGACCCATTAAAGAAAATCTAGAGCTGTAGTAAGGGAGTGGCAAGATAGCTCCAAGTCCAGCTGCAGACACCAAGCTCCAATTCAAAAAGGGACTGAAGAGAAAGGCCTTTGAGTTCAGGAATTACATACCTTCCTCAATTTGTCTATAAAAATTCTAGACGGGTGGAGTTATTTCAATGAGTCTTTTCAGCTCTAAAGCACCTCATTGAAGGCTTTTAACAGGTGAATATGTAGACACCTCAGTGAGTAATTGAATTATCTTCAGCAAGCCATTGAATCTCTCTATGCTGTGGTCCATGGAAAAGTGGAAAGTAATTTTATTCCCTGGAAACCTTTCTGAGAAGTAATTTAATTACAGTTAACAAAGGAGTTTGAAAGTGCAGTATTGTTATTACATAGCTCTCCTGAGTCTAGGGATATCTCATAAGAAAATAATCAAACAAATGGTAAAAGGTGTGTAATTGAGTTGTTCATTGTAAAAAAAAAATTTTAACAATCCAAAGTTCATTAATAATGAATTGGTTAAATAAATCAAGTACTTCTATATAATCAAGTATCTCCCTATAATCAAGTACCTCCATATAATGGAGAACTTTTTTAAAAGATTCGGGTAGGTCTATATGTTCTTAATATTGTAAGATGTTAAAAATATCTTGAAAAAAGCAGGTGTGTGTGTGTGTGTGTGTGTGTGTGTGTGTGTGAAAATCTCAACATTGAATGGTGAAATTATTTGTGTGACCTTTCATTCTATACCTTTTTGTATTGTCTGATTTATTTTTGGCAATGAGCATATATAACTTCACAACAAAAAAATCAACAACAAAACATCATAAATTTTTCATTTCTATCCTTATTTCATGGAGAAGATGAAAAGATGAGAGGAGATAATATATATGAAAACTATTAGGCTTTACTCTAAGGCACTTGACCTCTGACAAGGCACTGTTACTTACTTCATTTTAACAATAAAGTGTTTGCAGGAAGGCAGGGCACTGAGGAGGGACAAACACTCATGTGCAGTTCTCCTCAGTCTTTGCTTTCGAGGCTCTTCCTGGGCTGTTTCGCTTGCTGTTAAGAGATAGCTAAGAAACACAATCTTGCTGTTTGCAGTGATTTTTCATTTCCTCTTTTTTTTTGTTTTTGTTTGAATACAAAGACAAGATATATTCACCAATAAATATCACTAAGAAAAATCAAAATTTTGGGAATATTTTAAAACTTTGGGCTACGATTTGTCTCTTTTTGTGGACATTGTTGGTAATGATGTTGATAATAATAATGATATGCTCCCCAGGCAGCTTGCCAAGTGCTTTTCTTAATGATGTGTTTTAATCTTACTAAAACCTGGGATGTGGGTAAACCCATTTTACAGATGAGGAAACTAAAACTCAGAGCGCTGACACCTTCTCCAAAATAACACTTGTGTCTTCTCACCCAACTCCACTCCTGGCTATACTATAAGCTCCTTTAGAGAAGTAGTGATCTTCAGAAATAGAATACATCTGAAATAAGAATTCTGGCTCCAACACTGACTAACTTTTCAGGTGGGTACAAATTATTTAACCTGTCTCTCAGTTCCCTCAATTTCCAAATGAGGGATGGAGCCCTTACCATGCAGGGTTAGTATGAGGAGTCAGTGAATTAATATCTATAAAGTGCTCTACAGAGTCTCGTGCATATTGGCAAACAGTGGTCATCCTTATTTTCATTACTGTGTTCTTAATGCTCAGTCTTTTGTATGCATCATCTCACTGAGCCCCTGCAATAAGTCTATTAATATAGGAAACTAAGGCCCAGGGAAGTTAACAGCCAAAGGGGAGGGACTAACCGGTGGAAGGGCGAGGATTCCAACTCAGCTCTGACTTCAGAGCCCACCCTCTGCTGCCTGCCCCATGTTGCTGAGCTGACCAAGACGAAAACGAACTGAACAGTCGTGGAGTAAAGAGCACTGCTGAATTTTTTCTCCATGTGGTAACAGGACTATTTGTGCTTCAGAGTAGTTTCAAACAAGAAGATACTCAAGTTTATGCCCGAGGCGGGAACTACGTGGTGCATTGTTTAAGTGTCTGTGTAAAACAGAATTTTTTCAATGCAAGTGATGGCAGCCAGTTTATTGGCTGACTAAATGAAATGCCCAAGGACAGATCTCCTCTATCGTCAGATGTGATTTGATCCAAGAATAAAGTGATGCTTCCAGAAATATTTCTCTCATTGTTTATGAGCTGTCTTTCCCTCTGTTGGCCTCTTTATCACACAGGCTTTACCTTCTTAGAGGCCAGATGGACACCGGGGGCTCTGAGCTTGTACCTTGATAGTCACATCTATTAAATGAGGGCTTCTCTCTCCCAAGTGTCCCAGCAAAAGTCCTGGAAGGCATCTCATTAATCTGGAGCCACACTCCCCTCCCTGAACCAAACCTAGTGGCCAGGGTGATGGAATGTTCTGATTGCCCATGCTAGGGTTAAGTGACACCCCTCACTCCCCCAAAATACAGTGAGAGATAGACGGACTAAGAGAGGTGGTCAAGTGGCTCTCCAGAAGAAATGTTAATTGCTATTGGCCAGAAAAGGAGTGTTGGTAGGCAGAAAGGATCTATGTCCACTACCATGCTGTTCACTTGCAGATGATGGTGTCTTGGACTGCAGTGAGGAGATTGGACCCTGCTGCCCAGTAGCTGAGGAAACTTAACAAATCCCTTAGCTCCTCCCAGCTTCAGTTCTCCCACTTGTAGGAGCATCTAACATTTGTGCATGGCCCCATTTACTTCTCATCATAACCCAATACTGTAAATACTTTCATTAGTCTGGAACTGTCATTTTACAGCTCAGAAAACTAAATAAATCACTTGTCCAAGGTCACACAGCTGGAAAGTGGCTGAGTCAGGATTTGAACTCAGCCAGACTTTTCTGCCATTTGTCTGTACAATGATGAAGCTGGATAAGATAAGCTCCTATTTTGTGGCCTCAGTGTTCTAAAAAGAAGAAGAGGGAGAATAATTGATCATAGAAAGGAAACTCCCGCAAGCCCCATTTTACAATAAATGTTAATTTGGAGACGTAATGTAGGCCTGGTCTCGGTTTCATGCATTCTTACCTTCTCTGAATCTGTTACAGGAAATTTGTTGCTGTCATTTCCAAATGAATTTCAAATCTGACTTTTAAAATAGCCAACTCACGGAGGTCTTTATTCATTGTCAGCTTAGTTGCAGAAATATAATGATTTCTTAATGCAATTGCATAAGACACTCCACTAAATGAAAACTTAATAGCTGAATATGACTGTGAAGAAGATATTTTTCTGCCTAACAGTAACTTCCTTTTGTTTCTCTTCAATGAATTGTTGAGAAAACATCAAGATGACTTACACATTCTCCAGCTAAAAGCTGCTTATCTTCAAAATCTATGTCTGGAACTGTGTTTTGTCACTAGATGACTTGTGGTAAAAGCAGTCTATAAATTAGTAACTCACATTAAAGTGCAAAGTAGCTACTTAATGTTGAATAATGAATCAGGCGAAGCCTTTTTAAGTTGCTAATTCATGGTTAAATAAATAAAAATAATCATGTAATATGAAAAGTTAGCTTATTTTAGATGCTTCAATAATATGAAAGATTAAACTATAGCTTGTGGTATAAAATGCCAACATTAAATATATTATATTCATTTTTTAACTTATTGAGCAAAAGAATACTCCACTTAAATTTCTTGGTGTCTTAAAGAAATTTTTGAGTGTACAGATTGCTCTGGTAGAGGCATGGATGTTCCAAATTTTCCTCTCCTTATTTGGGATTATTTGTTCAAGCATCTCACCAACTGGTATCATGATTCTAATAAATACACAGTAGTCATGCAATTTGGTCAGTATTAAGAAGAATTTAGCAATCATGAATAATAATTTTTTTCTGAGTTCCCTTCCTAAAAACACGACTAGTAAATGTAATAATAACTACAAATATGGCATTAGCAACAACTACTATTTATGTAGTATTTTTATTGGAGCAGGCTTTGTGCTAAGTGTATTATTTACATTTAGTCATGTAATTCTAAGAGGTCTGTAAAGTGGTATTAGCATACATTTTTTTACAGTGAGGGTCAGAGAAGTTAATTAAAATTCCCAAAGTCACGCAGCTGCTAAGCGATGGACTTAGTATTTAGACTTCCTTATAGCCCTATTCTGAGACCAATGTCTTCCTCTCAAGTTCAGTACATTTAAATTCTGAACTTTGACACAGGCCCTGTATGACCTGTCCTGTTGACACTCTGTTAAGAGCTTCAAAGTTACTGAATAGAGAAGAATTTCTCTTTCGTGGTTTCCCAACAACTAGATCTATAAACTATTTTGTAGGAGTAATCTTGAGGGTGAGGAATGGTAACCATGAATTGGGACCCATTCAGATCATATGTCATATTGGAACTGTGCTTGGATCACTGGGAAGTTTTGTTCTTTCGCCACTGACATTGACTTTTTCAGCACAAAACACCACATGCATTATGCTGTCACCACAGCCATCCTCCGTGATAATTGTAACATGCCAGTGAAGGAAACACCCAGCCCTGGCTCCCATGGCCAACTTCTGAAAGGAGCTGCATGGCTTTACAATGATCGCTCAGCCGGGCGGGGAGAAGGGGAGGGTGGGAGAGCAGCAGGAGAAGAAATCTTTTCAATCTGGATGAACAGATCAGCTGCCTTGGACACCATGCTGTTCTGGCCAAGCCAGGGTTCCTGTGACATCATGCCCCACTCTCATACTGTCAGCAAAATTCCCTGAGGACAACAGCTGCCGCTGCCTA
Organism: Myotis myotis; assembly: GCF_014108235.1. NCBI lineage: Eukaryota > Metazoa > Chordata > Mammalia > Chiroptera > Vespertilionidae > Myotis > Myotis myotis. The sequence goes on along the minus strand of NW_023416313.1, from coordinate 153,713,430 downwards.
CAAACAAGTGTTTCTTCTGCTCACTGTACTCGGGGATGCATGCCAAGTCCTCCTTTCCATGAGGTGTTCATCTTCTTTCTACTCACCCTAGATGAGAATGCTAGAATACCACATTTCCATGACAGTTACTTAGTAGACAACCATGGGTGAGATGGTCAGACACTGGCCATCTCCAGAGCTTCCCTACCAGGGTGCCACAGGTGGGTTCCAGGTGAGTAGAGACATAGATTGGTCTCTTTCCCTCCAGCAGCAGGAAGGGGCATCATGAGGCCACAGCCCCAGCAGCCTCTAGTTTTTCCATTTTCACAAATCATTACTCTCCATTTGTGCTAAGATGTGAAAGAATTTTGGCAGCACTGATAAAAATGACTGGTTACGACTCTACTATTATTTCAGTTATCATTAATAACAACATAAAAGTACAAAGAATCTCAAGAGAGCTAAACTCTTATTTCCTGGGAAATAGGCAAAGTATGTTAGATAGCTAAATTCTGCCTTTTCATTATTCATTTTGTGATCTATGACAAGATGGTAATTATACCCCAATAACCAGAAAATTCAAAATGTCCAGGTTTTCATGGTTCAAAGTGATTGTTCTGAACCCTAGAGTACTGCAGGGTTATTAAGGGCCTCTGAATCATTGAAGCTAAAGTGTTTCCTGGCATTGCGGGGTATTAGATTGTAGTCTAATTCATCATGAAATTGTAATCCATTTATGATGTGACATTAGAACATTTTACAGTTTTATCACTGGAAGTTTAGCCCTTCTGAGATACTTTAACTGTGATTGAGGTGATTTACCAAATCCTCAATTATAAAACAGCAATTATGCCTTGGTTATGGAGTCATAACCTTATTATCCAGATTTCCTAATTTTGTTACATGATCAACCAGGTTGATGGAGACACTGCCTTGGTCTTCTACTCAATAGTCATCATTTGTCTTAAAATTAAGTATGACAAATTGATCTCTAAAATGACCTCTAAAAACAGATCATTCCTGGAAATTTGTCTATAGCACTCAAGACCAATTTGGCATCAAAAGTCTTTCAGTTCATTTTCCTAGACAACAAAGTGACCCACCACCATATACATTTGACTTCTGGTCCCAAACCAACACTTTTGTCTTTCTCTGGAGTTTTACCAGTATTCTTTTTTTTTTTTTCTTTTAACCTAATTGCAAGCAATGTCAGTATGCTCTCTATATGCAATATTCTCTAATATTATAATTTTTAGTCAAAGTTTCTTCTGTTCAAATTTCAAATTAAATTTCTCTTTCAATTCTTTTTTTCTGCATTCAGGAACCTAGTTTCTAAATTATGTTTACTACTAATTTGCATAGGATCATGTCCTAAGTAGCCAACATCTTGCCTGTAACAAAACACTTGGTTTAAAAACATCTTAATTTACACTAGAGATTGATTTCTAAAAGTGAGAAAATCTGCCAAATAATACATTACATATACACAATTTATTTGATATTTCTTTTGCTGTCAATGAATAAAAATTAATTAAATTGAAGCATTCCACACTGACCCCTGGGGGAAAATGACAAAGTATAAAATATTTAAAATATTGCTTTTGCCTTATTAAATTGACAATAAGTTGGGATTCAAAACCAACACTCGGCCAACAATAAAGAATACAAAATAGTTTATGTTCAGTTGCTTAAGTGTTTGGCAAAGACTGTACATATTTCAGAATGTCAAGGCCTGGCTGGTTTCTTGAGACCTGGGCAGTCAAGTATGGATTTTTGAAGGGAGAGAGATGGGCCTGGGAGTATCTCAAACACAGGGAATAAGAAATTGAAGGCATACGGGCCAGAGGCCATACAAAAACCACCCAGATCTTAACCATTCTCAGTAAATTTGGGCTAAATTAGTTCCATTAAAAGGAGACATAACATTTGATTGGGAAAAACTTTGAAAGGCTAACTAGTGCACTTTCCTGTCATTTTATAGCCCACTCCCAAGCAAACACAAATTGGAGCTATTTTCAAAGACCTAAAGAGACAAATTTTACAACCTCCTTGGGTGACCCTGGCCTGTTAACAGCTCTTCCTAAGAAGCAAACTCTCCTGGGAAGATAGCATTATAGTCCTGCTACCCTCCATACCTGCTTATTATTTCTAGTTCTGTCCTCTGGGATGTTAAACAAATACTGGTTATGATTCTTTTGGTCAGATGCCCTTTGTGTAATTAAGTCCCTCTTCTTTGTTCCCAAACTATTTCTGAATTCAAGCATTCCCATTTCTTTTCCTGCATGTTCATTCTGACTTTATGGCAGTGAAAGGCCCCTGCCCCCTTCATTCCCTCAAGGCCTAATGAGGAGTGATGATCTGCCTGAGTGAGGACTGCCCTCTCCCCATGACCACACAGTGTCAGCCCCCAGGGGCACCTGGGGAATGCAGCAGGTGAAGAGGTAATCTGGTTTCTAGCGAAGGCTGAAGTGAATTGATTATAGCCGCATCTCATTAGCAGCCCTTGGAACATCTAGCAAACTACATCATCATGATCTGAGAGATGAGAATTACAGAGAAAATGAGAACTGTGAAAAAGGAGAGAATTGCCTTCCGTTCCCATTTCTGTGCTATGCATCTAGGCCACGGAGATGTCAATTTTCTACTCTAAGTGGAAATATACATTTTCATTAAATTGTCTGTATAATGGGAGGGAAGTTTCACTTTCACTAGTGATGACCACTGACTTCTTTAATTTTAATTAAATTAAAATTTTAATTTTTAAATGAAATGTATTGGGGGTAACGTTGATTAATAAATTATATAGATTTCAAGTGTACAATTCTATAATACATCATCTGTATAATGTATTGTGTGTTCACTACCCAAAGTCAATTCTCCTTCTGTCACCATATATTTGGCCCCCGTACCCTCTCCTACCTTCCCAACACCTTATTTTCTCTTTGGTAATCACTATACTATTGTCTGTGTCAATGAGGTCTTGCTTGTTTGTCTTGTTTGTTTGCTGTTTTCAGTTTTATAACCCACATATGAGTGAAATCATATGTTTTTTTTTTTTACTTTTTCTACCTGACTTATTCGCTTAGCATGTTATTCTCAAGATCCATTTATGTTGTCACAAACGGAAGTATTTTATCCTTTCTTATGGCTGAGTAATATCCTATTGTACTAGTATATATGTACCACATCTTCTTTATCCAATCATCTACTGAAGGACACTTCAGTTGTTTCCATGTCTTGGCTACCAAGAATAATGCTTCAATGAACATAGGAGTACATATATTTTTATGAATAAATGTTTTCAAATTTTGGGGTAGATATCTAAAAGAGTGATTGCTGGATAATATAATAACTCCATTCTTAATTTGTCGAGGAACCTTCATAATGTTTTCCATAGTGGCTCTACCAGTTTACATTCCCACCAGCAAGGTATGAGAATTCCTTTTCCTCTACAACCTTTCTAATATGTGTTAATTGTCTTGTTGATAATAGCCTATCTAACAGGTGTGAGGTAGTATCTCTTTATGGTTTTAAATTGCATTTCCCTAATAGCTAGTAAAATCTAGCATCTTTTCATATATCGGTTAGCCATTTGTATGTCTTCTTGGGAGAAGTGTCTTATTCTAAAGAAACCATGTTCTTCATAGTGTTCCCCAGCTCAGGATCATGACAAATACTTTTTCTTGCTTATAGCATCAACTTGAAATTCCTCAGTCTGATTTTCAAGGCATCCTATAACCTGTCCATCTACTCATTCCACCACATTTCTCATGATTTTCTGGAGTGTTCCCTTTGCTCCACCAGAGAGATCTACTGACCCACTCTTGCATAAACCACTATTGTTCCTACCACTATCCTTCACTAATGTGAGATAGAAAGCTGTTCCTTCTTGTCTCCTCTCTACAAAACCCAGTGAATTCTTCTAGGCCCAATTCAATTTTCTCTTAGAATTACAGATTCTCAAAATTTGAAGGAACCTATAAGGCTATCCAATCTAATACCTACCTTACAGCAGAAACAGATACTTTGTAAATATTTGTGGATTAACTAATGAACTACCCTTCTAGAAACCCTAACTAGGATTTTTTTAAATTATACTTATTCAAAATATATCATGAGTCAGAACTAGAGACTAATTAGACTCTCCCATACAACTCACCCTGAAAACTTCATTTTAACTTTTCAAAGATCTGGGGGAAGAAATTTGATGGCTGGTGTTGATTATTATAATTTATTGTAATTATGAAAATGAACAATTGCTTAAAGTAGTTAAATTAGACCAGGGAGGATGTCTTGGCTCAATGAAGCCTTCATCAACAATTTAAAATTTTTAAACCAGGGAGCTCTTTGTTAAAGGCATTCACTCCTGCCAATTCATTCTCTTAAACTGGCAGAAAGATTAAGGGATAAAGATTAAGGGATGCCTACCAAGCCTGTGACTAAATGGATGTCATCTCGTCTTCTAGGGAGGACAAAGAGGACATAGCAGAGCCAGGGAGATACTGGACATTTACTTGTAGGGTTCTTGATGACTAAGGAGAGCAAGAGGGTATGATTTTATATCCTATAAAGTCTAGTGGTTAATACTTTCTGGAGTGAGATTTCCTGGGTTCAAATTCTGCCTCTACTCCTGTGACTATGAACCAGTTACGGTGCCTCTGTTTCCGCATGGGTAAAATGAGGAAAATATTACATGGGATGTGTATTTTTCCAGGGGGAAGGGGAGAGAATGAATTAATGATTTTGTGAACCAGGAGACATGAGGTCATATGAAAGAACTTGAGGTAGCTTCACACTGATAGCTCAGTGTTGTACAAACAATATTGAAAGGTTATGAGTGTGGAGTTAATAAAAAGTAAGAATAGGTCTCTTGGAGGCTGGGGTTGAGGATGCCAGAACACTAGGTTTGGGAATCCTATGGATGACTTGAGGAAAGGGGGCCATTCCTGGGTATAAAAATATGGAGGAAAACAAGTCAAACACTTTTATAAACTGTTGGCAAAAAGGCCTGATGTGAAGTCCTTTCGGTGACCATTGTATTCGCCCAGTGAAAATACTTGGGCCACTGAAAGTGGTCCATAGAGGAGTTGGGGCAAGGAAATGTGTATTGAAGGCAAGTGAAGGAGATGTGGTCAGGAGGTTGGAACAACCCATGGATTTAGGTACCCGAGCTATTGCTTGCTCTTCTGTTCAAGTTCAAAGTTTGGAAAATGGTATCTTAGGGAAGAAATGGCCCCAGGAAGGACCAGTATAGGCAAAATTTACCTGTCCTATTTTTAGAAGGTGCTCCTCTTAGGGCATGCTTTAGCAGCTCCAGGAGTTCTGAGCAAGGCAACTGTGCCTAAGTTCATGTTTGGTTACTCACATTCTGAGGTCACTGACACCTATTGGTCCATCTTTGCCCTTGAGAAAAGACTTGCATTGCAAGCTCTGCCTGGGTTATTCCCTGAGAAACCAGAAGATCAACGGGTGTCAATGTTGGCTCCTTGAGAGAGGTCACTTTGGTTGGTGAGAGACTGTAAGTAAAAATAGAAGCGCCAGTGTAACCTCTTGGGCAAATGACTTATTCATGGGCTCTAAATAATTGAGGTCATTGAAAAGAGTGCTATTTTTAATCTGTGAGAGCAAAAAAAAAAAAATGGGGTGAACTGGGCTTTAAGGAAGGCTGTGTCTTCATAGGACAAAAGATGAATGAGTGAACAGTGGTGGAAAGGGCAGGGGTGGGTGCAAGCACCCTGTATGGGCATGTGCTCAGCGGGCGACCTTCAGAAGCCTGTGTCTGTAGACCAGTCTGCCTCATGTGTGGCTACGTGGCATGAGGAAGGGCCCTTTGAGGAGATGAGTTGGCAAGCAGGTGCTTTACATAGAGTGGTTTTACAGTGCTGGAAAGAGCTCCCTGCCATATGGTACTGTCCCCACCTCTTGTCACTCCTCCAGAGCTTGAAGGCCTTGTTTTTCTCTTGAAATTCAAATGATCCCTGGGAAACTTCACACATTGATAGTTTATCAGTGGCCACCTCCACTTTTGGAGAACACGTTTGCAAAAAAGTGAATCAAGAGTTGATTAATAGCAAAAATAGGATGCAGAATGATCCTTTGGGTGAAGGTAAAAAAGAAGGGTTGTGGTAGATGAAAGACCTGGGATATAGGGACTTTGAAATGAGGGCCCTGCCAAAGAAGGGAGAAATGGACACAAGCAACCTTCCATTTGAAAACACAGTATTTCTTCTGCACTGTCCTGAGCGCCTCAAGGTATTTGGATGATTTTCTCTTCTATCCATTTTTCATCCCCTTATAACACTTCTCACCCAGATTTCATCAACAAATATTTCAGAGAGCCTACAATTTCTTCAGCCTTATATGTGGATTTGCTGGTTCTTTCATTTAAAATTCTTATAATCCTTCTTTGCCCATTTAGCATTCTTTTTTACTTCTCAGTGTTTGAATTTCATTTCTAAAATTAGAAAAACTTTGCCGAAACCAGTTTGGCTCAGTGGATAGAGCGTCGGCCTGCGGACTGAAGGGTCCCAGGTTCGATTCTGGTCAAGGGCATGTACCTGGGTTGCGGGCACATCCCCAGTAGGGGATGTGCAGGAGGCAGCTGATCTATGTTCCTCTCTCATCGATGTTTCTAACTCTCTATCTCTCTCCCTTCCTCTCTGTAAAAAATCAATAAAATATATTAAAAAAATAAATAAAATAAAATTAGAAAAACTTCAAATATATGAAGCAGAGTTTATCTTCCTTGATTGGGCCTCCCTTGCAGCTACCACATGAGCCCTAACCTACCTCAGACAGGCATTAGGGACTGGTGGCCCAAGAAAGCAGGGATGTTAGAGAATTCCTTCTGGGAGTGATGGGGGCAGTTACCTCCAGTTTCCAGTGCCAACATCCTGAGTCCAGCATTGACACACTACACTGCCCTTCATGCCAATGCTGTCTTTATGAGATCAGCTCTGCATCCTGCCCATCAATTCTCCTAAACATTCTGTGATGTAGCCAATATCCTCTTAACAAAGTCCAGATCTGCTTAATTGACAAGGGTTGGTATTTGTTGTGTGCAACTTAGAGTTCTGATTTTTCATTTATTTAACAACTAGAGGCCCGGTGCACAAAATTCATGCAGGGGGGTGTCCCTCAGCCCAGTGTGCACCCTCTCCAATCTGGTACCCCTCAGATTGTGGGGCGGCGTGGGCAAGGACCTGTGGTGGTTTGCAGGCCGGCCACACCCCTATTGGGGTGAGGGTCCCCGCTGGGGGGGCATGGCAGCCTGGGTGAGGGGCTGATGGCTGTTTGCAGGCTGGCCACCCCCCCAAGCGGGGACCCTCACCTCAGTGGTTGCATGGCCAATCTGAGTGAGGGGCTGAAGGGCATTTGCAGGACCCTCCTTCAGCGGCCAGCCAGGGCAGGCAGGAAGCTTGGCCTCCTCCATTGCTGGGGGTGACCCAAGCCTCCCACCCACTCCAGCTGGCTCTGTGGCTGCCGCCATCTTCATCCCACTAATTTGTATACTCATTCCTGATTGGCTGGTGGGTGTCATAGTGACAGTTAATTTACATATTTCTCTTTTATTAGTGTAGATAAACATTTTTCTATGTATTAGTACTTTACAAATAGTAACCCATTCAATCCTGATACTATGTCTCTGAAGTAGGGACTATTATTACCCCATTTTATAGATAAGGAAACCAAGATAGAGAGGGTTCTTAATTTGCTTTAGTATCTCAGTTGGCCAGTGGTAGAGCTGGGATTCAAACCCAGACTCTTAAACATTTTGTTCAAATGGACACATATGTAATACCCTTTGTAATACTTTAAGCAATAAAATAAAAAAATAATAATAAAATAAAATAAAAAATAAAAAAGAAACGAGGTGAAAAAAAAAAAACATTTTGTTCCCCTGTCTCCCAAACAGAGCTTGCTCCATCTTCTTCCCTTGAAATCCTTCCTACTACTCCCACCTGCCTTCATGCTTAGGCCTCCCCATCCTGTAGTAAACCATAGGACCTGTGTCTAAGACCTGTCTGGTTAAATTACTAATTTATAAATCTCAATGGTTGCTTAAAAAGAGTAGGCTTTTTTCTCCTGAGACCTCAAGACACTTCTATACAATTGTGAAAAACTATTTCTTATGAGAAACCTTAAAGTTTGCCTTAACTAAGTTATCTGTGGAGAATGCCTAATAATTTTTAGACATAAGGAGAAAATATTGCTGTCAGGAAACAGCAGGCCAAAAAAAAATTAGTATTAATTCAAGCCAACTTATGAAACCCTTCCCTGTGTTCAATAGCCTATGTTGAAAATTGAAATAAAGATGGTTATTTCTATGTATGATACTGAGAATAAATGTACGATAAATATCAATGCTGGTTCTGATAGGGCTTATGCTTTCTGTTTCTCACTGTCTCCCTTTGTCTTTCTCTTTCCAAACCTGCTGTATCCTTATTAATTTGCTCATGATCCTGAGCAAAGCACTGACTGGCATCCAGGAATACACACCTTTCACTGGGCAGGAACCCAAGCAAGCCAACTATGGTCCCAAAGACCTGTCAGTGCTGTTACCACTTACTCCTTCTGGAACTGCCAAAGCCTCTTAACAACTCAGTTCCTTCTGCTGACTATTGCTAAGTGTCCATCCTCCCGATTACATTCCACTTAGATCACACATATACACTTGAGATATTTGCCAAAAGGTAATGGGACATGAAAAGATTTTTCTGTAAATGAAAGGTAACAGCTGAGGACTAGGTGAGAGAGCAGTGGCACATGCATCAGTTGTGATCATTTGGGTGAAAAGTGGGAAGGAATTCTCAGATAGCAAGAACAGGAAGCCATAAATGCTATGTCAAGGGAGACTATAAGTTCTCCTTCTTGGCTTTTATTAAAATAAGGAAATTACCAGTTAGAAGTGGGAGCATAGCCCTGCCTAAAAGCAGGAGTTAGGTATCCCATTATGCCACCTGAATGGGCACTGACAGGCTGGAGTAGATGGAGATGCCAAGGGGAAGGGAAAAGAGAAAGAAAGAAGAGACTGGAATTAGGCATATCTGCAATGCTATACTCTTCAAAATCCCCAAGGACTTTTAAAAATGTGTGTTTATACTAACACAAGTGCCCATAAAGGGTAGACAATGTATAGATTAACAAAAATCACAGTTACAGGCAATCTGCAAAACAAGGAAATTTATTCTTTGATCTTAAGGATGTTTGCAGTCAATAGACAGAACTCTGGGTGGCATTCATAGGAGTCTCTCCATGTATCTCCCTCAGTCATACAGAATGTTATTCCTGCTTTTCTCAACCTCACTCACTCTTTATGACCTGAGCCAAACTTCATATCTTCCATGAAGCTGTCTGTGGTAGCTCTAGACTAGCTGATCAAACTTGTCTCTGAAATCCTACTAGGTTCAGAGTCTGTGCTCCCATTTAAAAGAGAAAAATATATACCAGTGGGTGAATGTGGTCTAAGGGTACAAATTTCCAGTTATAAGTCATCCTATATAATAAAACCCTAATATGCAAATCGACCGAATGGTGGGACAACCAGTCACTATGACGCTCACTAACCACCAGGGGGCAGATGCTCAACACAAGAGCTGTCCCCTGGTAATCAGTGCGCTCCCACAGGGGGAGCACCACTCAGCCAGAAGCCTCTTATGGCTGGCAAGCACAGCAGCAGTAGCGGGAGCCTCTTCTGTCTCTGCTGCAGGTGGGCAGTAATGAGTGAGGGGTCCCAAACTGTGAGAGCCCTGGACTGCGAAAGGGATGTCTGACTGCTAGCTTAGGCCCAATCCCCAGGGGGATAGGGCCTAAACCGGCAGATGGACATCCCCAGAGGGGTCCCAGACTGCTAGAGGGCACAGGCCGGGCTGAGAGACCCCCACCCCCCAGTGCACGAATGTCATACATAAGGCCTCTAGTAGGATGTAATGCACAACATGGTTAGTAATACTGTGTTGTATATTTGCAAGTGGCTAAAAGAGTAGATCTTAAAAAATATCATCACAATAAAACATTGTAGTAATGATAGTACACATAGTGATAAATGTTAACTAAACTTATTGTGGTAACCATTTTGCAATATATACAAACAACAAATCATTATGTTGTATACATGAAATTAATATAATGTTATATGTCAGTCATATCTCAGTTTTTTAAAAAACCCAGATACTTATAAGTTGTGGTGATTGGAGTTTATTTTCGTTTCCTATGAGTTAGTCTCATTTCCCAATCTGGAGTTGAGCTTCTGGAGAGACCCAGTGCATGAAATTCTTGCACGGGGGGGCAGGGGTGATGTCCCTTAGCCTAGCCTGCACCCTCTTGCAATCCGGGACCCCTCAGGTAGGGTCCCTAGGCCTGGCCAGTGATCAGGGCCTATCAGGGCTTTCCTTCCCCCAGATGCCGGCAGCTGGCCCCACCCCCCCATTGCCACTAATTGCGATCTGCGCAGTGCTGCCGCCCCCCTGCCCCACTACTGGTCGCCTCCCTTTGTGGGGGACAGGCATGGGGTGCGATTGCTTGGCTGGCCTGGGCCTCCCTCTGTGGGGCATTCGCTGGCTGGCCCTACCCACCCTCCACAGTGCCGCTAGCCAAGTGGCCTGAGCCTCCCTCTTTGGTGCAATGGTGGGGCCCCCCAACCAATTGCATTACACCTGCCTTGGCTGGCCTGGTGTCTGTGCGTGTCATAGCACGGTCGTCTGGAAGGTCGTCCGGATGGTCATTCTGCTGTTTTGTCATTCAGTTGACTTGCATATTATGCTTTTATTATTATAGATATGTCTCCCAAACTCCTGGCAGAGTAGGAAGCAGCTTAATTTTTAGCTGCAGGTAACTGAAAAGTCCAAATCAAATGAGCTTAAACAACAAGGACATTTACTATCTCATGTAACAAGAGGATCCGCAATAGGTTGGGCTCCAGGCGTGACATGTTGAGGTTCCACCTTCTCCTCTCTGTGATGCTGATGGTTCTACCTTGTTTTATGACTTGATTTTATCTTCAGGCTGCTGGGAAAATGGCTATGGCCATTCCGGAGCCCACTCCGTTACGCCAGTATCTGGAGAACCATGTCTTCCTGGGCCGCTTTTCTAAGAAGGAGGAAGCTCCCATTACTCCTTCAACAGACTTTAAAAGTGTGTGTTATCTCCCACTGTATTAGCCAGATTCGAGCTACATGACCTTTCTTCAACCATGCAAGGGGATTGCAAACTGCCCCCAGAACTGAGGTCATCTTCCTCCACGTTACCTGTGGTGATGGTGAAAGAAGTGAGCTATTTGAACACAAAGGAAGGAAGGAGAGCGAATGAGCATTGGCTAGACAACCAGTGGTGGACAGGAGTGCCTTGTGCAGGCTTATGACAGCCAACTGTTAGATTCAGAAATTTTGAATTCTGGTGCTTAAACACAGCCATTGTCAAAAATTAAATTATATATACTTACAATTGAAGTATGTTAAAGCAAAGGTAGTAAATATTCAAAAGTCACCAATGTGCTTATTTTTACTACATCATACTATTAGCTATGCTTTTGATGTTATTTACAGTTGTTGATGTCCAAAAGTGATTTATTGTTTCACTATATAGATTTTAAAAAGAGATGAAGAAAATGTTAATAATGCAGCTTAAACACACTTTCTTAAATCTACAATCAGTGAAATAATAAATCACACTCTGATTTTTATCATCTAACTATTTCCATGGGGTGAATACTGGCACCATAGCCTTTTTCTTGGCCAATGTGATGTCACTAAATGCAGAGCTGGGAAAGGTGGAAAGCAGTAGCTCACCATTATATGGTGTTTCCACTACGCAGATACAAAATCTGTAGCCATTTTATTGTGCATAGCACAAAAACTGAAAACATATTCTCCCAGTTTTCAAAAGCTATTATTTGAACCAGTAGTCATTCACATCATTGACAAATGAGCAACGTTTTGACACATATCTTCCTTGTTTTACTTTTATATTACTCATTAACGTAATAAAAGTATCAACCAACATTCAGATCCGAATTTTACTCAATTGTTAACTGCAACCACAGAATGATTATGGATACAGTAGTTCAGAAAAAATCATCAAAAGCACCCTCGCTGGTTTGACTCAGTAGATAGAACATCAGCCTTTGAACTGAAGGGCCCCAGGTTTGATTCTGGTCAAGGGCACATGCCCAGGTTGTGGGCTTGATCTCCAGGGGAGGGCAGAGAGGAGGCACCCGATCAATGATTCTCTCTCATCATTGATGTTTCTATCTCTCTCTCCCTTTCCCTTCCTCTCTGAAATCAATAAAAATATATTTTTTTAAAAAAATCAGGAGAAACCAAGATGGCGGCATAGGTAAACACCGGAGTTTGCTGCCTCGAACAACCACTTCAAAAATACAACTAAAAGACGGAATGGACATCATCCAGAACCACAGGAAGGCTGGATGAGTGGAAGTTCTACAACTAGGAGGAAAAAGAAAAACATACCGAGACTCAGAGGAGGCGCAGTGCTGAAGTAAAATACTAAGGTGCGGAGTGCATGCGGAGCGGGCTGGTGGCTGAGGGCGCGGTTGTCGTTTTCAATCAGGAGGGAGTCTCAGACTCTGAGCTCCAGTTCCAGGCGAGTCTCTAGGGACCCAGACTCATACGGCAGAAGCGGGACTGTCTGGCATCGCTCAGAACTCTAGGGCAGCTTTCTCTCCGTGGGGCTTGCAGCGATTACTGGGACACTGAGAAGCAGAGCCTCTGAGGGCAAGACTGAGAGCAGCCATAATTGCTAACCCCGCCTTGTTGATCCCGTGGGACTTGCCCCGCCCAAGCCATGCAGGGAGACTTTTGCTGGATAGCTTCAGGCAAAGGCTAGATTAGCACCTCCCTAGAGATCCAGGAGCCAGGAAGCCCAGAGGTCAGAGTGGGACCATCCAGTTTGCAGCTCCATGGAACCATAAAAGACACACTCAGGGGGCAGACTCAGTGAGCACCAAAGCCCCATCGAAGCAAGTCTAGCCCCAGAGGGGTGTCTCCAGCACAGAAGTTCTCCCACTGCAGACACAGCTGATTCTCACAGCCAATTGGCCTGGAGGTCAATTCCTCACAGTGATAACTACAACAATCAAGGCTTAACTACAACAAGACTGTGCACAAAGCCCACAAGGGGGTGCACCAAGAGTGTCTACCTCAGGTAATTGGGACACTTAGCACAGAAAGGCACTCTATTGACACAGTGAAGCATAAAAAATGCCAAGACAAAGAAACAGGACACAAACAACAGAATTGGAGGAAAGCAAACTGTTGGATATAGAGTTCAAAACCACACTTTTAAGGTCTTTAAAGAACTGTCTAGAAGCATGCGATAAATTTAATAAGGCCCTCGAAAAGACTGGTGAGACCGCCGATAAATGTAGTGAGATCCTCAAGAAATCTAATGAGACCCTCAATGTTGTGATAAAGAACCAACTAGAAATTAAGCATACACTGACTGAAATAAAGAATATTATACAGACTCCCAACAGCAGACTAGAGGATTGCAAGAATCAAGTCAACGATTTGAAATACGAAGAAGCAAAAAACACCCAACCAGAAAGGCAAAATGAAAAAAGAATCCAAAAATACGAAGATAGTGTAAGGAACCTCTGGGACAGCTTCAAGTGCACCAACATCCGAATTATAGGGGTGCCAGAAGAAGAGAGAGAGCAAGATATAGAAAACCTATTTGAAGAAATAATGACAGAAAACTTCCCCTACCTGGTGAAAGAAAGAGACTTACAAGTCCAGGAAGCGCAGAGAACCCCAAACAAAAGGAATCCAAAGAGGACCACACCAAGACACATCATAATTAAAATGCCAAGAGCAAAAGACAAAGAGAGAATCTTAAAAGCAGCAAGAGAAAGAAACTCAGTTACCTACAAGGGAGTACCCATACGACTGTCAGCTGATTTCTCAACAGAAACTTTGCAGGCCAGAAGGGAGTGGCAAGAAATATTCAAAGTGATGCATACCAAGAACCTACAACCAAGATTACTTTATCCAGCAAAGCTATCATTCAGAAGTGAAGGCCAGATAAAGAGCTTCACAGATAAGAAAAGGCTAAAGGAGTTCATCACCACCAAACCAGTATTATATGAAATGCTGAAAGGTATTCTTTAAGAAGAGGAAGAAGAAAAAGGTAAAGATACAAATTATGAACAACAAATACACATCTATCAACAAGTGAATCTAAAAATCAAGTGAATAAATAATCTGATGAACAGTATGAACTGGTGATTGTAATAGAATCAGGGACATAGAAAGGGAATGGACTGACTATTCTTGGGGAGGGGGGAAGGGGTGTGGGGTTGAGGGAAGAGATTGGACAATAATCGTGCACCTATGGATGAGGACAGTGGGTGGGGACTGAGGGCAGAGGGTGGGGTGGGAACTGGAAGGAGGGGAGTATGGGGGGGAAAAAAGAGTAACTAATGTAATAATCTGAACAATAAAGATTTAATTGAAAAAAAAAACATCAAAAGCATTCTGTGAAAATTGGCTTTACCAAATATACAATAAAAAGTATTGTATCTTTATTATTATTTATAAGTGGTATGTTGCAATCCTTTATATTAGTAAACTATAATAATATAGACATACTAATATATATAGTATACATACTATCTATTGCATATATAATTATATATAAAACATATAAATAAAAATATATCATAGCCCTAGCTGGTTTTGCTCAGTGGTTAGAACAGTGACCCTCGGACCAGAGGGTCTCAGGTTCGATTCCCAGTAAGGTCAAGTACCTTCATTGCAGGCTGGATCCCAGCCAGGATCAGGGCATGTGGGGGAGGAAACCAATAGATGTGTCTCTCACATTGATGTTTCTTTTTCCCCCTCCTCCCTCCCTTCCATTCTCTCCAAAAATCAATGAAAAAATATCCTCAGGTGAAGGTTAAAAATATATATATTTTCACCCTATAGAGCCTGTTATTAAACACTTACCAGCACAACACTGGGATTACCAATATGTTAACTACAACATCCTTGATGACCAATTACCATAATTTTGTTCCAGAGTCATTTAGAAAATATGCTAATCTGATTTTAGATTTCCTCAATACATTAAATATAGATTTAAAATGGCTCACTAGTTTATTTTTGTATGGGAAGGGTTTTGAATGGACAACTTGCTTTGGTTCAGTTTGCTAGAGAGTTCAGCAAATCAGTGGAGTTCATTTCCCTGTGGAGTCCATTGGAATCAGTTCAAGTTGCTGGTAGTAATAAGCTACACTGATAAAGAGATTTACCATAAGCACATTATTCTCTCTGACTGTGACGAATCCTCCTGGACTTGTGAGGCATTTTGACACCTACTGAGAGGTGGGTGCTCACTCAGGAGGGTGCTCAGCTCCTCACACAATGTTTCTGCCTCCTTTTCAACTGTTTTTCCCTGAAGAACAGATTAGTACACCTGCTATTCTATCCCTCTGTCATGTTGCCCAGTGGGAGGAGGAAAGAAGAGTTCTTGGCCCTTGGGGATGTATTTTAGAATTTGGTCCTCTTCTCAGGCCAGACCTAATGTGCCCTCCTTGGGGAAGTCTCCCCTGGGCTTTACTTCTGAGTGATGGTTTCTCTTCTCTGTAAATGATATATGTTGATATGGGCAATGGAGGAAACCCAGTCATATGGTTTTCTTCATAATCTTATGTCTCTTGTTGCTTATCTCAACAGTCTTTCTCTTTCAGATTTTCAATGGGGTTAAACAGATCTTGACACCTGGTTGGTGGTTGTTATTATTACTGTTAATATAAGGTCGATGGCAGTTACTTCTCTGTTGTGTGTCAGGCACTCGGCCAAATACTTACCTGTATCTTCTCTAATCTCCAGAATAACTACACAGAGAGCTGTCATTATTTTCTTTTTACAAATAGGGAAACTGAAGACCAAACAGACTTAGTAACCAAGGTTTTAAACCATCTGTCTGATGCCAAAGTTTCCATTTTTTCCACTGTACCAGGATTCCTCTCCTCCCTCAGTAACTCGTTAGGACTCAATCCTATTGGAGACATGCTGAATGAGGAGAAATTTCAACGTTGCATTGGGGTAATATTAGCCAATAATCCACATTGGGGCATTCTTACTTTAAGTTCACCCATTACTTTGCTAATGGGTTCGCTAACAGTATTGGTATTTTTAAAATACACGATTGGTGTCCTCACAAGTCGATAAAGGTCAGGTGGAGCCAGGACAGTACGTGCTCTGCGATGCTTCCTGAAAACCCAGTGGTTACCTGGGCGCACTGGGGCGCCAAGTCCTGTTCCATTCATTTCACAGCCTCTCAGTGTTTGAATCTCCGATTTCAATCTCTTGAAATATGCATCACAGGGTTTTTTCAGGTTTCATCGTGTAGGTGACATAAAATAGAGGTCCAGAAATGAACTGTGCCCTGTGCCCTGCAGGATGTGACTATAGTGGTTTTCCTGTCAAAAAAGAGATACCTTAGGTGTAAGGCCAACCAAGCAAGGAGCTAGAAGCCTTTCCACAAAATGATCCTTCACTGTTGCAGAACTTCTTTATTCTAAACTCTTGCACTCACAGTCCGAAGACATACAAAGGACCAAAGCATTGACATAGAACCATGGCAACTCCTGGCATCCACAACCAAGTGGCATTATGCCTAGAGAGAGAGAGGCTGCTGCTGGCATCCTTTTGCTTTCAGGAACAGCTTCTAAATATCAGAACCAAAAACAGATGGAAATGCTTTGTATCATAACAATTGAGATGCTCCATGTCATCCTGAGCCAGAATAGGCTCATCCAAGGTTATAAGCTCAGCACAGGGCTCAGCCATGCAGCTAGTTCAGCCTCCCAAGAAGAGTCTCTCCAGCCCCCGTCACCAATGGTGGAAAGCAGCACTGGGGCAGCCTTGAAACACAGGAAGTGTCTCCAAAGGACAACAAAGCCTGTGGCTGTGTGTTCAAAAGGTTTCCCTCCTGTGCCTACTTAAAGACGTAGGAAAAGTTATATTCCCTGGGCATATTTTAAATTTACAAGTTTTATCATATTTTTTTATAGTTGCAAAAGATGTAGTTTCTGACATACTGTATGTTGCACATGTGCATTCAAGATCTTTTCAACAAGCCCCAGCCGGTTTGGCTCAGTGGATAGAGCATCGGCCTGCCAACCGAAGGGTCCTGGGTTCATTTCCGTTCAAGGGCATGTACCTTGGTTGTAGGCTCCTCCCCAGCCCAGGCCCGGTCAGGGTGCATGCAGGAGGCAACCAATAGATGTGTTTCTCTCACATAGATGTTTCTCTACTGTCTTTCCCTCTCTCTTCCACTCTTCCTAAAAATCAATGGAAAAATATCCTCGGGTGAGGATTAACCAAAAAAAACAACAAAAAAAGATCATTTCAACAAAACCTTGAAGTTATAGGTTTAATACCCTCAATTTATTGAAAATATCTACCATATAATCTAATTGACAAAGGTAGTTCTCATTGTCAAACTAATAAGAGGATCAGGAATACTTTGTGTCGGGGGGAGGGCGAGGGAGAGAAATGTAATTTAAAAACTGCAAGTAACTGATTTAATATGTATTCCCCCTCAACAACCTCTCCTTTCTGAATCTTAACTGTGAGGAAGAGGAAGAGAGAGAGAACAGAGGGTGTCACCTGGATGACACAAAGCCACTGCTCCCTTCAAGTATTTCTCCTCCAGCCTTCCTCGGTTTTCTTTCAGGGGACTGTCCTCCAGAGCAGGGGTGGGGAACATCCAGCCCAAGGGCCAAAATCATTTGGTCTGGCCCTGAGAAAGCAACTGCGGGCAGGACTCGAAATTCAAAAAACCTAGGAGCTTTTGTCAGAGCAGCAGAAATTTACATTAAGTGAATTATATTAGGCGAATAATCTAATAAATATCCAAATGGTCCTTGGCAGAAAAAAGGTTTCCACCCCTGCTCTAGAGTGATGTGTTCTTGGATTTTATGTCTTGTTTTCACTATCAGAGCAATGCACCTTGGTACAACATTGGAGATGGTTAACGTGTGCCTGTCTTTCTAAAGTGGGGCAGGGTCTGCTGTGGAAGTGGAGGTGGGGGAGGAGGAGCTGAGTGTTTTAGGAAGGGTGGTGGAGAGGTTGAGTCTGAAAAGTTACTCTCTCGCAGCTTTCAGTACTGTGTTCAGCTTGAAAAGTTGTCCTCGCCCCCAAAGGAAGCAAACCATTTTGGAAAATCACTGTTCCAAGGCATGGGCACGGAAATGGGGTGTTGTTGCCAGGACTCCGTGTTTATTGGCTTCTGGGTCTTCTTTCTTTCCTTTTTCCATTTCCTCTTCCTCTTCCCTTTCTTTCCCTCTTTCCTCCGTCCCTTCACTAACTGATTGGAGCAGGGGCCATCTGCTTTTCCTCCACTATCTCTGCTCCCTCAGCCATTAACCCCTGCCCTCCCCAAAGTGGGTAGAAATCCTTCCCCGTCTGCCATAGCTTAGGGCTCACCTACAGATTTCCTTTTTGCATTGAGAGTGACAGGGAGGGTGACCAAGTCACCACTGGGCTCCTGCAGCCGAAGTGTCAGAGCCCCTCACTTCCCATCTCACAGCCTCTTCAAAGGTCCTGACAGGGTCCCTAAGATGTTTACAGTATCATAGATTTTTGTAAATTTTTCAAAGAAAGGTATTTTGTTATTCTCTTACTTAAAAAAGACATGCCCCTCCAAATGTATAAGCTTACCACGCCATTAAAATTTCCAGATCTAGCAAATAAAAATTCAAGATGCCTGGTTACATTGGAATTTCAGATAAACAACGAATAATTTTTTAGTATTCCAAATATTACCTGGGACATACTTCTACTCAAACAATTATTCGGTGTTAATCTGAAATTTTGTCTGGCAGCTGCCCTACATCCCCAAAGCTTTGATCCTCTCCTGTATGGCCACCAAATGGTAAGGTGAGCCTTGCTCTTTCCAATCAGATAAGCCATCTTTGAATTTATACTGTAAACTCTTCTCAGACTATAATTTGAAAGGTCTATACTAACCGAATTTACGCAATCTTACTTTTTGGCATGTTTTTTGCTGCAGAAACAGATCAAAATAATTTCCCAACTCTGTGGGGAAATGAGAAACTCCTCTAGTGAGAGACGAGAAAGCTGTAAAATGTCACTGCTGTGCTTTGTTCTGGGCTCCAGCAGGGAACATATGTGTTTGGATAGGAAGCTCCATGAGTGGGTGCAGAGAAGCAATAGTGAGTGGGGGAAGGAGGGGAGAATCATGGCTCAAGAAGATTTTGGTTGCAACAGGAAGCAACAAAGCAGTGTTTCTCAAGTGTTTTGAACTCTGACCTACATTGATAAATACATTTTCCATAGTGACCCCAAAACACACCTCCATGTATATGTGACTAAAACAAGTTTCATGAAACTTCCAACATTTTATGTACAATTATGATGTGTAATGCACACTGATATTTTCTACTCTAATCTTTTTTAAAGTTGATTGCACTTTATAGATCATGATCTGTGATAGATCATGATCTGTGATTTAAATACCATGGCAGGGCCCTTGCTGGTTTGGCTCAGTGGATAGAGCATTGGCCTGCAGACTGAAGGGTCCCGGGTTCAATTCTGGTCAAGGGCACATGCCCGGGTTGTGGGCTCGATCCCCAGTGTGGGTCAGGCAGGAGGCAACCGATCAATGATTCTCTCTCATCACTGATGTTTCTATCTCTCCCTCTCCCTTCCTCTCTGAAATCAATAAAAAATATATTTAAAAAAAAACCCAACATGGCAGGATTAAAAAAAAATAAATAAAAACTATGTCAGGAGAGCAGTGCTACTCAGAGCAACTGCTCAGAGGACTGGTTGTGGTGTCCAATAGAAAAGGAGCCTGCATCACATTGTAAGTTAATGAGCTGCTGCTTCACTGAGAAAAGCTTGCCCTGAAAACCATGTCAGCTGAACAGCATGCTTAGTGACAGCCGATTCACTGTTCTGGCTGAGTTCCTTATCCTGTCTAACGGGTCACAAAGAGTTAGAAGGTGACACCAGTCCTCAGATGACCCTCCAGGAAGGAAGCAGTGCAGATAAACCCACAGAGCAGGAGTCCAGAGGAGCACAGAGCAGGTAGGATCTTCTAGAATGTGAAGAGAGGGAAGGAAGGGCAAATGGTGAGTGCCACTTAGAATGTGTATGGATGCATGCCACTGAGACCAGGGGACCTGCTTTGGAGAAAGTGTAGACACTTTTCCAGGTACCCCATCCAACTGAAAGACAACTGGTTTAGTGACAGACATTTAATTACTGCATGTGGAGGGGTAGGTTGAAGAAAATGTGAAGATTTTACTGCAAAGATCTGGATCGGGTTTCCTTACCCTGAAAAAAGTAAACTCTAACTCCCACCTCTATTCTGTAATAGTTTCCTTACTGGTCTCACCATACCCACTTTTGCTCCCTACTCCCAGCCCACCCATCTAGTTCCTATATAGCAATCATAGTAACATTTCTAGAACATAAATCAAATTATGTCACTACCCTGTGGAAAATAATAAATCATTTCTCCCTTAACTTAAAGTTGGATCCAAGTTCCTGAGCATGTAGGCCCTGTGTGACCTGGCCCAGCCCACCTCTACAGCCTCACCTCTTCCCATTCCCTTCACCCACTACTTTCCTGCCACACTGCCCTTTCTTTAATCTCTTATAGGGTCAACATCTTTCCTGCCTCAGGTTCTTTGCACACACTGTTCCCTCTTCTGGGAGTGTCCCCCTCCCACTCCACCTGCATAAGTCCTCTCCTGAATTACTCACTCCTGCCTCCTCTAATTTAAGTTCCCTTGGTTATATTGTCAGCACCCTGAATTTTCTTCAGAACATATAGTATGGTTTATAATTAAAAAATTATCTCTGTATTCTTTTGTTTGTTTGCTTAATATCTGTTTCCCCCATTTAGCTGAAGGTCCCATGAAGCTATTTCCTTGAACAGTGCCTAAAACATTAGCAAATGTCCAACAATTTTTAAATCAATGAATGAGGATTGTGATGACTAATTATTTCATATGCATGCCAAAAATTGACAAACTATATCTCTTTCGACCCTAGGCTTGCTGACAAGTACACTTAATACAATGTGCATGCACAATGGATCAGACACCTGTTTATTAGTGCTGGAGTGGGCATGGATAGGCTTAAGAGAGCCAGTTCTGGGTATCTCTTCCTAATTTCACATTTAGTGCCATGAGGGGAGGATTTTTAAAAAAATATATTTTATTGATTTTTTATAGAGAGGAAGGGAAAGGGAGAGGGAGAGAGAGTTAGAAACATTGATGAGAGGAACATCAATCAGCTGCCTCCTGCACATCACCCACTGGGGATGTGCCCGCAACCAAGGTACATGCCCTTGACCGGAATCGAACCTAGGACCCTTCAGTCCGCAGGCCGATGCTCTATCCACTAAGCCAAACCGGTTAGGGCGAGGGGAGGATTTATATGACAAAAATCAGAATATGCTACAAATGAGGACTTTTTTTTTCCTTTGGAGATCCTATTTACCAGAACACCGCTGGTGTCTAATATACACACACACACACACACACACACACACACACACACACACTCTAGAGGCCCAGTGCACAGATTCGTGCACTGGTGGGGTCCCTTGGTCTGGCCTGTGAGCCATGAAACTAGTTCATCATTATCCCCCGAGGGGTCCTGGATTGCGAGAGGGTGGTTCTCAGGTGATGCACCCCGGAATTTTGCTCCCTCCTCTCTGGTTCTGGGTGCATCACCTGAGAACCGCAGCTGCCAAGTCACCACAGCTCAGCAGCTCCTGCATTGAGCGTCTGCCTCTTGGTGGTCAGTGCATGTCATAGCTAACAGTTGGACTGTTGGACAGTCGAATGGTCGAACGGCTGCTTAGACTTTTATATATATATATATATACACTAGAGGCCCAGTGCACAAAAATTTGTGCACTCGGGGGGGAGGAGGGGTCCCTCAGCCTGGCCTGTGCCCTCTCACAGTCTGGGACCCCTCAGGAGATTACGACCTGCTGGCTTAGGCCTGCTCCCGGGTGGCAGAGGGCAGGCCCAAACCCTAGGTGCAGCCCCTGGTCGGGCTCAGAGCAGGGCCGATTGGGGAAATGGGGCGCTGCCCCCTGTCATGCACAGAGCAGGGCCCATCAAGGGGGTTGGGGAGCTCCCCCCGTCACTCACAGAGTAGGGCCGATAGGGGAGTTGGGGCACCACCCCCTGTCACACACAGAGCAGGGCGTATCAGGGGGTTAGGGCGCCGCACCCTGTCACACTCAGGACAGGGCCAATGGGGAGGTTATGGCTCTACCTCGTCACACACAGAGCAGGGCCCGTGGGGGTGGGAGGGTTGGGGTGCCGCACCCTGTCACACACAGAGCCGCAGGGCAATCAGGGGGTTGGGGAGCTCCCCCATATCAGGCACAGAGCAGGGCTGATCAGGGGGTTAGGGCGCCTTCCCCTGTCACGAACAGAGCAGGGTGGATAGGGAGGTTGTGGCCCCTCCCCCTATCACACACAGAGCCACAGGGCGATCAGGGGGGTTGGGCATTGCCCCTTGTCACGCTGATCCCGGTGCTGGGAGGCATATTACCCTTTTACTATATAGGATAGAGGCCTGTTGCACGGGTGGGGGCCGGCTGGTTGGCCCTGAAGGGTGTCCTGGATCAGGGTGGGGGTCCCCACTAGGGTGCCTGGCCAGTCTGGGTGAGGGGCTGAGGGCTGTTTTCAGGCTGGCAGGTGACTGAAGCTCCCAACCACTCCTTTTTTTCTTTTTTTTTATTCTGGGCCAGCTTTAGCTCTGAGGCTTGGCTCCAGCTCTTAGGCCTCGGCTGCTGAAAGCAGGTATCTGGTTTGTTTGGGTTCTATAATCGAAACACTGTTTCAACTCCAGCTCTGAGATCCTGGCTGGCTGAAAGCAGGTTTCTGGGGTTTTGTTTAGCTTCTATATTTGTAACAATGTTTCAAACTGCAAGCTCAGAGGCCGGCAGCGGCAGTCGGGAACGTTAGCTTCCTCCGTCACTGAAGCAAGCAAGCCTCATGTTCGCTTCAAGCTGCCTGGCTGCCGGCCGCCATCTTGGCTGGCAGTTAATTTGCATATCACCCTGATTAGCCAATGGGAAGGGTAGCAGAGGTATGGCTAATTACCATGTTTCTCTTTCATTAGATAGGATACCCAACCTCATGTTAGGTATTACAGAGTCACCATTAAAAAGAGTCATTGTCCTGTCTAGCAATACTCTGCAGTCTAGTTTAGAGAATAATTAGGATACATCAGGAATCAAGGAGACTCAGGATATAGCTGTGCGGTGTGAGCACATCCATGGTCAGAAAAGGATTAGACCAGTGTGGGCTGGAATAAGTACCAGCAGACCCCTTTGAAGCCATGCACATTCCTGCTCTATCCTTCTAATCACACCTCCAACATGCTGGGTGCTCTGACAAGGTAAAGACTTCCCTGTCCTGGCCCTCCGTTTCCTAATCTGTGAAATAAAATGGTCCAATTTGATTGTTATTAAGCTCCTTTATAGCTCAGAAACATTGCGTGGTTCTAAATGATTAGAAATGTGAGCCGTAAAGCACCATTCTGAAACATCCTCTTCTATGATTGATGTTCTCTCAGGGACTCCATTTGGGGATAAAAGGGTGAAGTGACAATGACCCTCTTGCTACTGAGTTAGGTCAGTTTTCTGTTAGCCAAAGAAGAGACTTGACATCTGAGGATGGCAGGAGATCTCATGGGTTTTCTGCCTGAGCATCATTCGTAAACGCAGTGGCCATTTGACAGGGAAGTAAGGTTACTATTTTTAAGTCAGCAGGAAAAGGGCAGAACAGCAAGATAGAGAGATGATTTATCCTCTGGCCAGAGTGCACAAAACTGACTGGAGAAACTAATCAAATCAGGCTTGATAAAGCTGATACTGCCTTCTCTCCCCTGTGCCTAGAAGCCCTGTCGGAGCTGGTCTGCCAGGGATCCTGATTTAGGGCACAGATTGACTCTTCTGAGTAGCAATCCAATTGCATGCATTTCAATTATTGGATTTTTAAAAAATCATTACCATGAAATATAACACGAAGCTTTTGATGATGCTAAATGCTGGCCAAAAGCTGGTGTCTATGGAGGGACCTATTCCCAGGCACCTGTGGAACCCCAAGGTGGGGCTGGTTCTGGGCTCCCAGGCCCCATCCCTCTCCCTTGCTGCCTCCCCCATGTCCCTAAAGGCAGGAACAGCTGCAGCCAGGTTGGATCTTGCAGCCCAACTCACCTCAAACCACCCTGAAGCCGCAGGGCAGCAGGAAGCCAGCCTGACAGGCTTTCCCCACTCAGTGCAGCCAGGCTGGGCTGTGTGTTGTGCTACTGCAGGCGGCCATGCTGGCATCCTGCTCAGACAGAGGTGAGGCTGGAGTCCGGAGTCCCTCTGGAGTTACCCAGCCCAGCTGGCTGTGGCCTCAACAGAAAAGGAGGGTGGAGGCTGGGCCACTTCCAAGTCCAAGTAGACATTTTCATATTTTTATATTTTGATCTTTTTATGAAGACAGGAAAGACTTGGTGGTGAGGATAGTTGAATTCACCACAGACTTAATGAGTGCCTGCTCCAGGGTAGAAAGGCGAGTTGGGTGGGCCAAGGGGAGTAAGAACACAATTTCTGCATTTAAAGAGTTCACAGTCTAATGGGCGAGATTTTACATGAACAAATACTTTCAATGAAGCAGGATAAGTGATAATATAAACATATGCACAGGTTGCTATGGAAGCACAGAGAAGGGATTTTAGACCAAAAGGCGCTGTCCCTTGAGCTGTGTTGTGAAGGATGAGGAAGCGGCAAATGAAGCAAGTTAGGAGAGTTCCAGGCAAAGGGAAGTCCACAGTGCATTAGGAGCACCCACGATTGTGCACTCACGGGCAGCTTGGTATAGGAAGGGTAGAAAAAGGAAAGCAGGGCCTGGGAGACACACAGAGAGGGAGGTAGCAACCAGGTGATGGAGGCACCTGAGTGCCTGGGTAAGGAAACTGAGCTCTGCTCTATAGGAGTTTGGGAGCCATTGAAGAACGCTGAATAAGGCAGTTACGTGATCACTTTGCATAGATAGATCCCTCTGGTGCAGAGAGAGGGTGGGTTTAAGAAGAGTGAGACTAAAGGTTTGTGCAAAGATATTGGTGCTCCAGGGCAGTGCTGGGAGAGATAGAAAGGAGTGGGCAAGTCTGGGAAGGATCTAGGAGGTAAGATCAGAAGGACTAAACATCTGGATGATGGACTAAATGGAGGGTGGGATGGTGAGGGAGAGGGATTTGCCTAGGATAGCTGTCTGGTTTCTTGCCTGAGTGATGTGAGTAGAGCTGCATTTCTCCAAATATGTGCCTTGTACCACCAGCTCTGCTGGATGTGAGAAGGTATTGTGTCTAAGTGGCTGCATCCTCAGGCAAGTTTGAGGAATGCTAGCATAAACCAAGCAACACCAGATCTCTCTGCTGCAGGACTTCTCAGAGCTTTTAGTGTGCTGCTGTTAATAATAATAACAATAATAGTCATTACAATCATTATTAAGAACTTACATGAGCTCAGCCGAAACCGGTTTGGCTCAGTGGATAGAGCGTCGGCCTGCGGACTGAAAGGTCCCAGGTTCGATTCCGGTCAAGGGCATGTACCTGGGTTGCGGGCACATCCCCAGTGGGAGATGTGCAGGAGGCAGCTGATCGATGTTTCTCTCTCATCGATGTTTCTAACTTTCTATCTCTCTCCCTTCCTCTCTGTGAAAAATCAATAAAATATATTAAAAAAAAAAAAAAAAAAAGAACTTACATGAGCTCACTTACCATGTGCTTTTTGAGCCATTTGGAAAGAAACAACGTCCTTGAGAAACTTTTCTGAAACTTAAAAGAAATCAGTGAATAAGCTCACAGGTATGAACTAATAACATAGTATTGAACTAATAACAAGGTCATGAAGCAAGAAGCTCCTAGTGCGGGTGACCTGAGCCAAAGGCAATGTGGAGCATGGCCAGGTGCAAGGCTAAATATTTGATATACATTATTTCAGGTTCCCATAACAACACTGTGTGATAAGAATTTTTTTACCTACTTTACGTGTGGGAGAACCGGGGCTCATAAAAATTAAATAACAAACCAAAGATTACCACACATCTAGTAAGGATTAGAAACCCACCTGTAAAATTACACCACATCATTTCTATGTGCTAATGTACTTAGTGATCTGTAAGGAAGGGAAGGATCTAACATACTGCGTCTCTCAAATTTAAGTGACCGCAGAACCTCTGTTTATGGGGCATCTCACAAAATTGGTGGTACATGAAGTGCATTAGTGGAGTGGAGTGGAGTGGAGTGGAGTGGAGTGGAGTGGAGTGGAGTGGAGTGGAGTGCTGCTGACCAAGATCAGGAGTACAGACTGATAAGAGGGAAATTGTATTTATGCACATCATGCAACTAAGATTGAAATTTTCCAAAATAGGAATATAGCTAACATGTTGCAGAAATGCAAAGTGGGCAGAAATTATTTCCAACATTAATGTTCAGAGAAAATGGTCAGTTAAAATGCTATTGGCTTCAAGTTACAGAAGACCCAACTACAAGGAGCTTAACAAAGACACTTATTAAAGCATAATAAGAGTTTGGAGGTAGAATAATTCTACTATTAGTTAATTTAGTGGCTCAACATCATCGAGTATGCAATTTTTTCCTGGTTTGTTTGTTGTTTCTTTTTTGGCCTTGCCATCTTCATTATGCTCAATTGTCCTTTCGAGGCGCCAGGTGGCTGGCACAGTCCCATATGACAGATGCAGACAGCAGCGCAGGATGTCAGGACTGCCTTTGAGTACTAAGACTCAGCAAAGCATGGTCGAAGAGGGAGGATATTAAGTGATGTTATTAAGAAAACATGTCCTTATTCTTCAAGAAGCAAGTGATGCTTCCTGCTCGAAAGCATTGCAAACATTTCTTGAGTTCATTGCTAAATACAGATTGAACCAGGCAAAGTGAGCACAGACACCAGGCACTTGGACTGAGAGACGAGCTGCCATGAGCAAGCAGGCAGCTGGTGCTCAGCTGAGCACACTGGAGAGAAGCCAAACCTCCATGAGGACTGTCCTGAAAGTCAACTGTGAGTCAGCACAGGACGAGGACTGACAACTTCAAAATAAGGGCCATCCCAGTGCCAGCGCGTCCTGCTGCAGGCCAGGAGTGCTGTGGGCCCAGAGACACAGAGACAACCAAAGTGTGCCATCAGTTCCCTGGGAGACTGTGTGATAGACTGTCAGGTGGGGCCTCCAACAGGAGGTCTGCTGAGTGTGTGTTCAGCCAAGTCTCAAATTTCTATTGTTATCTTCATAACTGAGTGATCAAAACTCTTCCGGTTGTATTATTAGAGGTACCTGGACTATTGGAATTGACCCTATATCTGGCTCAGATTGATTCTAAGAATCAAAGTGAACAGAATTTAAGACCTGTGTCCCATAGAAACTCATTTCTAAATTACAAAAGCATTTGGTAATCTGGAAGCCCCCATGCAAATGGCAGCCCTCATTATTAGGAAACATTGAAGGAGTTGGCATGCATGTTGGAAGAAAAAAAAATGAAAAAAATAGGAATTGAAAATAAAGGACATGTAAAAGATAGTAAATGTGGAGTTTAGATCATAGAAAACAGAAGATCTGACTAAGCAACGTCTCTGCTGTCAGTTTTCTGTCTTTCAGTAGCATCAGAGATTGGTAGAGCTGGTGGATTCTCATTTAGGATGTACTACGACAATGGGATGGAGGACCAGGGCAAAAACGGTTGGCAGGCATCTCACACAGCAGCCTCTGGAATAGCTCTCTACTCTAGTAGTTTGGAGTTTCAAGTTTTAAGGCAGGAGATGACAATAAAATTGTACCCAGTTCAGATTTTCTTTTTCCTGCAAGTGTTGAAAGGCTAGTGAGAAAGGAGTGCTATGATGAAGAGCAACGTTTTCAAAACAGAACAGCTCAACCTACAAAATGATGTTAGAAAGAAGTTAGAGGGGCAATTGGAGGCCAAGGACCTAAAAGGAAAAGCAGGCGTGGGGGGATGGGGCTAGAAAGGCAACAAATGTGTATGGGTTTGCAGCTGCTCTGCTAAGTGCTTTCACATGTCAAGTTGTTTCATCAAAAAGGCATAAGGGCGAGGCCATATTAAATAATGATGAGGACTTTACCCCAAAGCCACGGAATATACATTCTACTCAAGTGCTCATGGGACAGATTCAAAAATAGACCACATATTGGGTCACAAACAAAGTCTCCCCAAATTCAAGAAGATTGAAATCATAAAAAGCATCATCTCAGACCATGATGGCATAATATTAGAAATAAACTACAATAAAAACAACCCAAAATATTCAAACACTTGGAAGCTGAATAGCATGTTATTAAATATTGATTGGGTTACCAATGAGATCAAAGAAGAAATTAAAAACATCTTGGAAACTAATGACAATGAAAACCCAACAATCCAAAACCTATGGGACGCAATGAAAGCAGTCCTAAGAGGGAAGTTTATAGCTCTACAGGCCTATCTCAAAAAACAAGAAAAAATGGTAGTAAATCATCTAATTCTACAACTCAAATAATTAGAAAGAGAGCAACAAGAAAACCCCAGAGTGAGCAGAAGGAAGGAGATAATAAAGATTAGAGCAGAAATAAATGACATAGAGACCAAAAAAACAATACAGAAAATCAATGAAACCAAGAGCGGGTTCTTTGAAAGGATAAACAAGATTGACAAACCTCTAGCCAGACTCACCAAGAAGCAAAGAGAGAGGACCCAAATAAACAAAATCAGAAACGATAGAGGCGAAATAACAACAGACCCCACAAAAATACAAATGATTGTTAAAAAATACTATGGACAGCTCTACTCCAACAAACTAGACAACCTGGTGGAAATGGACAAATTCCTAGAAAAATACAACATTCCAAAACTCAATCAGGAAGAATCTAAAAATCTCAATAGGTCAATAACTATGGAAGAAATTGAAACAGTCATCAAAAAGCTTCCATCAAACAAAAGCCCAGGACCAGACGGCTTCACAGGGGAGTTTTACCAAACATTCAAGGAAGAACTAAAACCTATCCTCCTCAGACTACTACAAAAAATTCAAGAGGAAGGAATACTTCCAAGCTCATTCTATGAAGCCAGCATCACCCTAATACCAAAACCAGGTAAAGACAATACAATGAAAGAGAATTACAGGCCAATATCCCTCATGAACGTAGATGCCAAAATCCTCAACAAAATCTTAGCAAATCGGATCCAGCAGTACATCAGAAAGATCATATACCATGACCAAGTAGGATTTATCCCAGGGATGCGAGGATGGTACAATATCCGCAAATCAATAAACGTGATACATCACATAAACAAATTGAAAGAAAAAAACCACATGGTCATATCAATTGATGCAGAAAAAGCATTTGACAAAATCCAACACCCATTTTTGGTAAAAACTCTCAGCAAGGTGGGAATAGAAGGATCATACCTCAACATAATAAAAGCCATATATGACAGGCCCACAGCCAAGATCATACTCAATGGACAAAAACTAACACCATTTCCCCTAAGAACAGGAACAAGACAGGGATGCCCACTCTCACCACTCCTGTTCAACATAGTAATGGAAGTATTAGCCATTGCAATTAGACAAGAAGAAGAAATAAAAGGCATCCAAATTGGAAAAGAGGAAGTAAAACTGTCCTTATTTGCAGACGACATGATATTATACATACAAAACTGTAGAGACTCCATCAAAAAACTACTAGACTTAATACATGAATTTGGCAATGTAGCAGTATACAAAATTAACCCCAAGAAATCTGAGGCATTTCTATACACTAATAGTGAACTTTCAGAAAGAGAGACTAAAAAAACAATCCCATTTACCATCGCACCAAAAAAATTAAGCTACCTAGGAATAAA
Organism: Myotis myotis; assembly: GCF_014108235.1. Taxonomy (NCBI): domain Eukaryota; kingdom Metazoa; phylum Chordata; class Mammalia; order Chiroptera; family Vespertilionidae; genus Myotis; species Myotis myotis. The sequence continues at coordinate 153,683,527 of NW_023416313.1, read as the reverse complement.
CTTAACTAAAGAGGTAAAAGACCTCTTCTCAGAAAACTACAGGACGTTGAAAAAAAGATATAGAGGAAGACATAAACAGATGGAAGAACATACCGTGTTCATGGACTGGTAGAATCAACATCATTAAAATGTCCATACTACCCAAAGCAATCTATAAATTCAATGCACTTCCCATTAAAATACCAATGGCATACTTCACAGATCTAGAACGAACTCTCCAAAAATTCATCTAGAATATAAAAAGACCCCGAATAGCTGCAGCAATCCTGAGAAAGAACAAAGTAGGTGGGATCTCAATACCAGATATCAAGCAAGCTGTATTACAAAGCCACTGTTCTCAAAACTGCCTGGTACTGGCACAAGAACAGGCATATAGATCAATGGAATAGAATAGAGAGCCCAGAAATCAGCCCGAACCAATATGCTCAATTAATATTTGACAAAGGAGGCAAGAACATACAATGGAGCCAAGATAGTCTCTTCAGTAAATGGTGTTGGGAAAATTGGACAGATATATGCAAGAAAATGAAACTAGACCACCAACTTACACCATACACAAAAATAAACTCAAAATGGATAAAGGACTTAAATGTACGAAGGGAAACCATAAAAATTCTAGAAGAATCCAAAGGCAACAAAATCTCAGACATATGCCAAAGCAATTTCTTCACTGATACAGCTCCTAGGGCACTTGAAACTAAAGAGAAAATGAACAAATGGGACTACATCAAAATAAAAAGCTTTCTGCACAGCAAAAGAAACCATCAACAAAACAACGAGAAAACCCACTGTGTGGGAAAACATATTTACCAATGTCATATCTGATAAGGGCCTAATCTCCAAAATTTATAGGGAACTCATACAACTTAACAAAAGGAAGATAAACAATCCAATCAAAAAATGGGCAAAGGACCTAAATAGACACCTTTCAAAAGAGGACATTCAGAAAGCCAAGAGACATATGAAAACATGCTCAAAGTCACTAATCATCCGAGAGATGCAAATCAAAACAACAATGAGGTACCATCTCACACCTGTCAGACTGGCTATCATCAACAAATCAACAAACGACAAGTGCTAGAGAGGATGTGGAGAAAAAGGAACACTCGTGCACTGCTGGTGGGAATGCAGACTGGTGCAGCCACTATGGAAGACAGTATGGAGTTTCCTCAAAAAACTAAAAATGGAACTGCCATTTGACCCAGTGATCCCACTTCTAGGAATATATCCCAAGAAACCAGAAACACCAATCAGAAAGGATATATGCACCCCTATGTTCATAGCAGCACAATTCACCATAGCTAAGATCTGGAAACAGCCTAAGTGCCCATCAGTAGATGAATGGATTAGAAAATGGTGGTACATCTACACGATGGAATACTATGCTGCTGTAAAAAAGAAGGAACTCTTACCCTTTGCAACGGCATGGATGGAGCTGGAGAGCATTATGCTAAGTGAAATAAACCAGTCAATGAAGGAAAAATACCACATGATCTCACTCATTCATGGATAATAGAGACCATTATAAACTTTTGAACAATAATAGATACAGAGGCAGAGCTGCCTCAAACAGATTGTCAAACTGCAGCGGGAAGGCCTGGGAGGGTTGGGGGGCAGTAGGTAGGCGGGTAAGAGATCAACCGAAGGACTTGTATGCATGCATATAAGCATAACCAATGGACATAAGATACTGGGGGGTAGGGGAGGCCAGGGGATTGTCAAGGGGGGGGGAGGAGACATATGTAATACCCTTTGTAATACTTTAAGCAATAAAAAAAAAAGAAAATAAATAAATAAATAAATAAATAATTGAGGTTTATAAAATAGACCTTGTGTTACAGGTTAAAAGCAGTACCAAGTTCTGTAGGAAGCAATGCAATGCTCCCCAAGAGACAGATGTGGGAAGGAGGGCCCATAAGATCATTGGCCATGGTTATCAGAGTATTAGAGAATATGCTGTTGTCATGAGGAAAGACTCCATTGAGTCTTATTAAAAAGCAGGTGTTGGGGGCCTGCGGCATTCTTTTCCCCTGGGTTTCATGTTATAAGTGGAGAGATCCTACAGCTTCTTACTCCAATTCCTTCCATTTCTCTCTAAGGAAGAAATAGCCTACATGGCTGGTGGGCTTGAGAGAAGCTAATGGTGCCTGTCTCAGCCCCTTTCTCCTTCCTCTTTGGGGATCTGCCACCCCTCAGAGAGTACACACCTCACACTGCTCCTCCTTGGCATCCACAGGGGAGACCCAGACAGCTGCACTGCCATGGCCAATTGGGAAGCTAAATCTGGTTCTGGGATGCCTACTGGGGAATCCATGGTTGCTGCATTCATAAGTCAGGCCCTCCAAGTCCAACCAAGTCTGTAGCAGAAACTTAGGTGATATTTTCATTTCCACCTGCCCAACTCCTACATCTCCACCTCATTGTTTCTAACTCAAGTATCCTGAGAGGAATACTATTTCTGACCCGCTCCACTCCCAACATCAGGAAGTGAGTGAGAACAAGAATCAAAAGTTTTCAGAATACCATCCAATGTAGTGGGTTTAAACTTATTTTACTAAATCAAGTCCTGATTCTATTGCCTGACATTCAAGACCCTTTATGATCTAAAACCAATATATCCTTGCATGTGAGCTAACCCACTTCCCGGCAGGTATACCACCTTCTAATGGAATTGGACCGAACACACTCAGCACCTTATTGTCTCTGTGCTCAGGGTATGCCCTCCAAATGGAAAGTCCCTTTCCCCATTTTTCATGTCTATATCTGACCTATATATTCTTCAAGGACTAGCCTAAATTTCGCCAAATCCATAGGCGCTTCCGAGCAGGTTCTATTTAGAGGTCCGCTACCCAACAGTCACCCCCGCTTTCTTCTTTTTCCACAAGACTCCAACTTTCTTTAGTTCTCAGGTGACTAATAAACTCTAGGTGAGGTGGCACCCCTGTGAACCTTGACTATCTAAACCCCAATTGGTAGCGCCGGTCCCCTGCCAATGATTGATTTAGGAGTGAACATGCAACTGGGTTTTGAGCAACAAGCCATTTAGAAAGAAATTCAAGGCTGTGAAAACATTTCCCCCCTGATTCTTGATACTCTGAAAACACACCAGTTCCATTCCCAGCCAGGGCACACGTGGGTGGGTGGTGTCAACAAAGGCAGAGAAAGAAGCTTTGCTGTTTCCTTCTGCTCTAGTTGGCACTCGAGTGTAGCAGACACGAACCAGGACTGAACATGATGCTCCCTACCTCAAGTCTTCAGGGGTAAGGCACTTGAAATCTCCACATGCCTGAAAACCAGAGGCTTGTTTTTCTGGCATGGGCTTGGTTTCTAAATAAAGCAACAGATGTTTTGTTTCCACTTCTTTCCTTTCTGTCTGTGGCTCCTAACGTGTGTGATATTAACTAGGTGTGACAGGCTTCAGGCTTCTATTTATAGCGATGGAAAATGTTTTTCCTGTCTTTGCAGAATTCTGGGCCTCTGAGGTGGTTTTGTACAGTCTCAACTTAACACCCTGAAGGTTAAAAGTGCAAGAAGTTTGAAGATTCTAGAGTCAGAAGCTGCCTTCAAAGGGTAGACAAGAGCATGAGGAATCTGAGGGAATTGCCTCAGTACTTCTACCTAATGATACATGATGGATTGGCTGGGAAAGTGGGCATAATAATTACAAAAATCTTTACATCATCATAGCAAGAAGCCTCTTATCTAACACCATCAAACAGACAAATAAAAACTCATAGACACTGACAACCGTATGGTGGTTACTAGCTGGAAAGAGGGGTGTGGTGAGGTGGTAGTAAAGAGTAAAGGGGGTCAAATATATGGTGATGAAAGGAAATTTGACTTTGGGTGGTGAACACTCAATGCAATATACAGATGATGTGTTATAGACTTGTACACTTGAAACCTATATAAGTTTATTAACCAATAAATTTAATTTAAAAATGACTATCAAGACTGAAAAACTTTATTAAATTAGGAAATCAAAATGATGCCTATCTTAAACATTTTATTTTATATCACACTAGAGGCCAGGTGCATGAATTCATGCACATTAAAAGGAAATTAATTAGAAGAAATCTTTTAATATTGCTTTCTCTGTAATAGAAGTTTCAAAAAATTCACAATCGACAATGACAGATAGAAACACATGCGTGCAACTGGTGCCAATGAGAGCTTTATATATATAAATACACTTGCTTAATTAGACCTGCTTTCTGATTTAGCTAAACTTTCTCCAGCCCAGTGAAGCACCTCAACTTCTCTTTCAGGTAATTGTCAGCAACACAGCAGTAAATATCAACACGAAGCCGATTATTATTGTAGATCACATAGGGAGAACAAAGGGTAAAATATTTAACTGCAGCAGTCTTTGACTATATTCTGTGCAGTGAGAAAACCTGAAGTCATTTTCAAGGTCTACCATTTCTTACTTCTTTTCAGTTGGGTCAAGTTTCTAAACTTTCTAAATCTCTGTTTCCCAGCTAATGAAAAGAAAATAGGATTCTACTGAGTCTCCTATCTACCTACTCCAGGACTTCTGTGAGGATCAAATGAGATGAGGCACGGGAAAATGCTTCACGGACATTTGGTTAAAGTGTAAAATGTTTCCACCTGAGTATAAAGCAAGTTGTATTCCTGGGCTGAAGACACTCTGAGGAGGCTAGTCGCTAGGGAGAGGAAGCCGGGCGTTGCTACGTAATGTCATTACCTGGCTCCCACAGCCACCATTTCCAGGCAGGGCTGGGCTGTGGGAAGCATTTTACACCATGGGGTCTTGACAGCGTCGGCTGCAATTTGGTGGGCTGTCACTCTAGGCTGGTGGCGGGGCCTGTGTCCAACTTGGGAGAAGCTGAGTGTTGCTTTGTGGGCACCAGGTCCACAGTGCCATTTCTCTGTAAATGGCCAGTGTGCTTCACAGCAGCTCCTGCATTGAGCATCTGCCCCCTGGTGGTCAGTGTGTGTCATAGAGACCAGTTGGACAGTCGGACACTTAGCATATTAGCCTTTTATATATATAGATAAATATATGCTTCACTCATTTACCAATCATTTGATTAATCATTTGATTAGATCTAAATCCTTCTACATTGAGATAGGTCTGTTGATCTACTTCTATATTATCTTTCTTAAATAAATCACGTCTATAATGTATTTTCTTTTTTTATTTTTAAATCATTTTTATTTTTCAATTACAGTTGAAATACATTGTTATATTATTTTCAGGTGTACACAGTGATTAGACATTACATAACTTACTAAGTGCTCATCATGATAAATCTTGCACCCATCTGACAGCACACACAGTTATTACACTATTATTGACTATACTAGGGGCCCAGTCCACGAATTTGTGCACCTTGAAAGGAACTGTGGGCCATGAGGCTGCGGTGGGCACAGAGGTGGGTCTCAGCCCATCCTTTGTGCCCGTGAGTGGGTTGGCACCATCAGCGGGTGCGAGCGGTGGCTGCTGCCCCAATCACCAATCAAGAGAAGGGGGAGGTGGAGAAGCCCCTCAGGGGCGATGAGGGCCAGCAGCCACAACTTGCACCCACTGATGACACCAAGCGATCAGGATCAACGCTGACTGCTGGCAGCAGGTGTGAGTGGGGCCGGCACCAGAAGTGGGTGTGAGCACCGGGCAGGAATGTGGAGCATGGGAGCAAAGAACTTTCATTAACCACCAGAGGTTCACCCCAATGACAGCAGCTGGTGCCCCGCCTTGGTCTGGCACCCCCGCTCATCTGCTCCACCATTACACCACAGCTGACACCCGCCATGTTCCATGCTCTGCCACCTGCTGCCAATGCCCACTATGTTCCGCACGTGCCCCCTAGTGGTCAGCACATGTCATAGCGACCAGCTGTTTGGTTGTTCTGCCGTTCAGTCTATTTTCATATTAGGGTTTTATACAGAGAGAGGCCGAATGCAGGAAATCCAGGCCAAGGGACCCCACCTGTGCATGATCAGGGTTGGGGAGGGACTCAGGAGATTGGCCAGCCAGGGAGAAACCACAGGAGGGCTCCAGGGTGTGTCTGGCCTGTCTCACTCAGTCCTGATCGGCCAGACCCCAGCAGCAAGCTAACCTACCGGTTGGAGCATCTACTCCCTGGTGGTCAGTGCACGTCATAGTGACTGGTCGACCGATTGACTGTCTGCTCCCTGGTGGTCAGTGCACATCATAGTGAGTGGTTGAGCGGCCTTAGCATATTATTAGCATATTATGCTTTGATTGGTTGAATGGGCAATCCAACGACTGGACACTTAGCATATTAGGCTTTTATTATATAGGACTAGAGGCCCGATTCACGGAATTCATACAAGGGGCTTGGCCCTCACAGCCATGGCAGCTGCCTCAGCCTTTGCAGCCCTGGCTTCGTCCAAAAGGTAGTCCAGAAGGACATCAAGAAGGACGTCTGGTTAATTAGCATATTTTGCTTTTATTATTATAGATTCCCTGTGCTATACTTTGGTAGTTATTCTGTAACTACCAATTTGTATTTCTTAATTAGAGGCCCAGTGCATGAATTTGTGCATGGGTGGGGTCCCTCGGCCTGGCCAGTGATCTGGGCCAATCAGGGCCGTCTTGCCCAGTCTAGAACAGGGCCGATGGGGGCTGGCCTGTTGGTGGGGAGGGACTGCAGGAGATTGGCCAGCCAGCCAGGGAGGGGCCGCAGGAGTTTGGCTGAGAGACAGGGAAGGGACTGCAGGAGGGCTCTAGGGTGTGTCCGACCCTCTTGCCAAGTTCCAATTGGTTGGGCCCCAGCAGTAAGCTAACCTACCAGTCAGAGCATTTTCCCCCTGGTGGTCAGTGCACGTCATAGTGACTGGTCGAGCAGTCCACCGAATGGTCAACCAATCAGTTGGATACTTAGCATATTCTGCTTTTATTATATAGGATCCTTTCACCTTTTTGACCCATCCCTCAAACAGCCCTCCCATCTGGCAATCATCAGAATGGTCTCTGTATCTATGAGTCTGTTTCTGTTCTGCTTGTTCATTTCTTTTGTTGTTGTTTTTTAGCTCCAATTGTTGATAGATATGTAATTATTGACATTTTATTGTTCACATACTTGATCTGGCTTTTTTTTCTTCTTAAAGAATGTTTGGGGAGCCTGGCAGGAGTGACTCAGTGGTTGAGCATCGACCCAGGAACCAAGAAGTCACCAGTTCGATTCACAGTCAGGGCACATACCTGGATTGCAGACTCAGTCCTCACTGAGGGGTGTGCAGGAGGCAACTGATCGAAGATTCTCTCTCATCATTGATGTTTTTATCTCTCTCTCCCTCTCCCTTCCTCTCTGAAATTAATCAATACACACATATATTTTATCAATCTTTCTCTCTCTCTCTCTCTCTCTCTCTCTCTCTCTCTTATATATATATATATGTATATATATATATACATATATACATATATATATTAAGAATGTTTGGGGAGACAAACATTCAGGTCACAGCAGACTGTTTTCTCTTCTTGGCTATTACAAATAAAGCTGCTATGAATATTCATGTTCAAATATTTGAATAAAAATCTGTAAATACCTAAGAGTAAATACCTAAGAGTCAAATGGATGGATTATATGGCAAAAGTATACTTAACTTTTTTTTTAATTGCCAAACTATTTCCACAAATAAGTATACCATTTTGCATTCCCACCAGCAATGCATGAGCGCTCTAGTTCTTCCACATCCTCATCAGCACGTGCTACAGCAGTCTTTTCAATTGGGGCTATTCTAACAGCTGTGTGGTAGCATTTCATTGGATTTTAATTTTCATTGCCCTAATGATGTTGAGCATGTTTTCATGCTGTTATTTGCCATCTGTGTATGTCTGGGTGAAGTGAATATTAAAATATTTTGCCCTAGCTGGTTTGGCTCAGTGGATAGAGCATCAGCCTAGGGACTGAAAGCTCTCAGGTTTGCTTCTGGTCAAGGGCACATGCCTGGTTGTGGGCTCAATCCCCAGTAGGGGGTGTGCAGGAGGCAGCCAATCAATGATTCTCTTTCATCATTGATGTTTCTATCTCTGTCCTCCCTTCTTCTCTGAAATTAATAAAAAATATATATTAAAAATAAATAAATAAATAATTTTTAAAAGAATTATTTAAAAATATATATATTTTTCCCATTTGTAATTGTTTTTTTTTCTTAGTATTGAGTTTTGAGAGCACTTTATATATTTTAGATATGAGTCCTTCATTGGAGTTATGATTTGCAAATATTTTCTTTCAATCTGTGGCCTGTGTGCATACTCCCTCCTCCTGATCTATGAAGACTCTACTCCTCTACCTATACTCAGGATCTCACTCCTCCTGCATCCCCAGAAACTTTGCTTTTTCAGTTGTTTCCATCTCTCTTTCATTGTTAAACCCTCTCTCTTTTTCCTGGACTATTCCTATCACTGTAAAAACATCCTATATAATAAAAGGGTAATAGGCAAATTGACCTTAATGGCAGAACGACTGGGAATAACCAGTTGCTATGACTCACACTGACCACCAGGGGGCAGACTCTCAATTCAGGAGCTGCCTCCTGGTGGTCAGTGCACTCCCACAGGGAGAACTCCACTCAGCCACAAGCCAGGCTGAGGGCTGCGAGCACAGCGGCAGTGGTGGGAGCCTCTCCCACATCCTCAGCAGTGCTAAGGATGTCCAACTGATGGCTTAGGCCTGCTCCCTTTGGGGAGCAGGCCTAAGCTCTCAGCTGGACATCTCCCAAGGGCTCCCAAGCTGCCAGAGGGATGTCTGACTGCCAGTTTAGGCCCAATCCCCCCCCCCCCCCCGAGGAGTGGGCCTAAGTCGGCAGGTGGACATTCCCCAAAGGCTCCTGGACTGCAAGAGGGCACAGGCCAGGCTAAGGGACCCCCCAAATGCACAAATTTTTGTGCACCGGGCCTCTAGTATTTTTATAATGCCCTTTTAAATTAATACCAATAATCCCTCCTTGACTCCATATCTCCCTCTAGCTATCTGCCCTGTTCCATTGTACCTTTCATAGTGAAACCTACTGAGGAGCCGAGGCCGGTTTGGCTCAGTGGATAGAGCGTTGGCCTGCGGACTGAAGGGTCCCGGGTTCGGTTCCGGTCAAGGGCATGTACCTGGGTTGCGGGCACGTCCCCAGTAGGAGATGTGCAGGAGGCGGCTGATCGGTGTTTCTCTCTCATTGATGTTTCTAACTCTCTATCTCTCTCCCGTCCTCTCTGTAAAAAATCAATAAAATATATTTAAAAAAAAAAAAAAAAAACCTACTGAGGAGAGTTATCTCTGCCCTCAGTGGACCAACAGCTCTGGCATCACAGGGCTCCAGTCAGAAATGCAGGATCTTGGGTCCCATCCCAGACCTACTGGGAACTCTACATGCACATTAAAGTTTGAGAGGCACTGATCTATAATAGTGATTCTCGAACTTAGCACACTGGAATCACTTGAGGAGCATTTGATGGGACCCATCTATAGAGACCCTGGTTTAATTGATATGGGGAGCTGCCTAGACTTTGGGATTTTTAAAAATTCTTCAGTTGTCTCAAAGTCAGCCAAGTTTGAGAACCATGGGTCTCAATGACATGCTTCCTTACTCCCCCTTCCATACATTACAATCAGGATTTTGCCTCCACCAACAGAAAGGTCTCTTGCTGAGCTTACCAATTATGATGGTTAAATTTATGTTATCTTGGTGAAGCCATCATGGAATGATGCTATAGAAATCATTAAAACAAACAAAACAACTAGACAACCAGTGGACAGTAATTTCTGAGAAAAGAGAGTATCTGAAAGCTGAATGCTGACAGCATCTCAGAATTCTTCCACTCAAATTAAACATGAAAAAGTGAAGTTGATGATAAGTGGAAGTGGCTTTCCATACTTCGGGTCTCAATGTTTAACTCATGTGCTCTCTGGAGCAGCTCCTGATTCTGATCTGACTAATTGCCTCCCCACGGCACGCACTGGCTTCCTGACGAGCTCAACCAGCAGCTGCAGGGGCGCCCTCAGCCCTCAGCTCAGATGGTGTGGTTGTGTCTGTGGTTCACAAGAGGATTCTGCAAGGTGTCTGCCCTGCTGAAGTAGAGAGAACTTTAATCAGCAATTTATTTAACTAAGCATGGGAGGTACTGGCTTAACTCTTCCTAGTCCTTCAGCACTTTCAATCTCTCTAAGTGGGCAAGTCCTGCACTTCTTGGCCTGGTGGGATTGCTGCTTCTATTTTAGTCCCCATATATTATACATGATAAATTTAAAAAGCTTTTATTCATAGGTAAGAGGATCAAAACTTTTAGTAAAAAAAATGTAAATTCAGCCTGTTCTCATTACTTGCATTGGGCTTTGTTTTAAGTGAAGGCAGCCATGAAGAAAAGGTGGCACAATTGTGAAAAGGCCAACACCTAGAAGAAATTCAACTCCGTGAATTAGAAAAAGCACCCACTTTAGGCAGACAAATTGTAAAAAGGTGCCCCCATTGGACATGGCAATTAGACATAGGCAACCCACAACTCAATTTGAAAATAGTGCCCCCTTCTGTCGGCTGCTGGGCTTGTGGTTTGGACCAAGAGCTGAAGCAGAATTCAGCTCCTACTCCTTCCTTCTTATCTACTGGCAGAGGCTCAGACTGCACAAGTTATTCCTCTGAGCACAAGTCTATGTTAAAACTCAACTTTCTTAGGAGGATAAAAATGGGAGCTGCAGGGCCTGGCCGGTGTGACTCAGTTGGTTGAGTGGCTGGATTCCTGGTCAGTGCACATGCCCTGGTTGCAGGCTTACCTCCCAGTAGGGGGCGTGCAGGAGGCAACTAATTTTTGTTTCTATCTCCCTCTCCCTACCTCTCTTTCTAAAAAATCAATTTAAAAAACATTTTTTTTAGAATGGGAGGTGCAGAACTATGTAAATTAATATCTTTTCTTCCTATCACAATGCTACGAATAGCACAAGGGCAAATGATAAATAATCATAATCATAATCATATACCCTGAAAAGGAGGGATGAATGAGGGATTGCATCAGAGGGCTGCAGGATGAGTAAAATTCGTGGGGAAACATATGAGTACTTGAAACTGAGAGCTTAGTGAAGGGAAGGAGCAGAAAAAGAGAAGTTGCTCTATGAACAGGTTGGACCACAGCTCAGGAGTGATGAAGAGGTCAGATTTACTGAGAAGGAGTAGAGCTGCACCTAACAATGAAGAGGTGAGTGCCTCAAAAGCACAGCCGAGTCATCTTCAATCTCATAATCCCAGTGCTCAGCATGGAGCCTGGTTCAACACATTTAGTTAATTGGTTGACTGATTGAGTTTTCAGACAATACCAGATTGATCTGGAAGGCGTAATGGCTCAGTCAAAGCAGCAGCAGGTGACGCCATCCCTACTCTTTCTTGATGACACAGCCAGTCACTCCTGCATTCACACTGCAGCAGTCACATCTGCCTGTGATTCAGATCGGAGATTTCAGCCACTGATTGCCAAAGCTGACTGATCACAGGAACACCCAGGGAGCACTCACCAGCACAGCTCCGGGGTCCCCAGATGCTTTTGATCGTCAGCCAGGTTGAGCAACCATTAAGTTAACCAACAACAGGGATGAGGAGAAAACAGAGACGTGGAGTAGAGGGGGTGAGGGTGGTGGGGGGCTTCCCTAAATAGAAGCTTGTTGGCCTGTTTCTGAGAACATTCCCCCTCTTTATGCCCTTCCCCTAGACATCTGTTTCCTGTATCACCTAATGTTACCGCTACAGCAGCACCTAGCTTACTTCAGCTTGGTAACCTTCAGAACCACAGCATCATGTCAGCTGTCACTTTGGATTCACCCGAGGTCATCAAAGCTATTATCTGTGCAGAAAGGCAGCCAAATGTTCAGGACCCTCCTCTCCTATGGTTCCAGCTTCCAACTTCTATTCAAAATACTGTTCAGTTTCTGAGCCAAAACACTATATCTCCCCAGCTCCCACCTCCATCCCCCAATCTCGAACCCTGTTCTTTGAAAATCCTCCTTTCTACACTGCACAGTTGTAGGATATTTCTGGGTTACAAGGGATTATATTCCAAAAATCCCCTTGTTGATTATTTTTTGTAACTCAAGACACATTTCCCAGAAAAACAATGTGCGATTTCTGGACCCACCCATAACATTCTTTGTAACGTATACTTCAACTCACACTTACTCTCACTAGTTGCTCCTCATTTAACTGATGACTAAACCAAGGCCCAGGGAAAGTGAGTTGCCAGCAAAGTGAGTTGCCCAACCCAAGGCTCTCAATGGAGTGAAGGCAGGGAATGGCTTCGTGGTCGTGTGGCAGGCACAAATGCTAGCTTTGGCGCAATGGAACTCAGGCAGTGAGCAGACTGGAGAGAGGGATGTGTGGGTACAGTTCTAAGGGCATCAGGGAAAAAGGCTGGGTGGCCATCAGGCTTCAATGTCCAGCTAGAGCGCTATTTGCACAGTATGGGGACAGCCCTGTCCCCAGCCCCCACCTCCAACTCCACTTTCTCCCATATGCATGATAACATCATTATACAAGTGCACATATTATGTGTCAAGCACTGTACAGGAGTTTGATAGCCCCACTTTACATGTAAGAAAAACGAGGCACAGAGACATTAAACAAATAGCCCAAGATTGGAAGTGATAAAGCCAGGATTCTTAACCATTACATAGTCCTTCCCTTTTCGGTATAATCCACAGCTAAACAGCTCTCCTTAAAGATCTGGGAAGCTATAGAGGTGAGATTTTTTTTTAAAAAAAGGAAAACATTTTCAGTGATACAGTTTAAGGCATTCTCCTGAGGTGCAGTGCCTGGGCTCAGTCACTAATCATGTGACTCAGAACAAACCACTGCGTTAGGTGACAGTTTCTTCATCTATTAAAGGAAGGCATTGGATGGGATGGCCACTTGCAGCTCTAAGGTTGTGTTTCTAATTTCATAAAAAACTGTGTGGACAGGCTCCATGCCTGTCTGAATGTAAATACTGTATTTAAGTCTTTGTACCACAAAACTTCTCTAAGCCTCAGTTTACTCGTCTATAAAACTGGGATAACAGTAATACTCCACTCTATTGAGATTAAGTGGGAGAATAAATGCAAATGCTGTAGCATGCGATTTAACTTTAGCTATGTGACTAGCATGTAGTATGGGTTCAAGAAATGTTCCCTTTATCATCATCATCACCTCACACATAGGTGATACCTATCAAGGTTTTCCAATTTTAAAGTCCTGAACACTGAAGATGCAATAAAGAGTTGGCAAATTCTCAGAGTTGGAAAATTTGCAACTAAGATATTATAACTGCCTTCTTTTTACATTAAAAAAAAATGTATTTTCAAAATCAATTCCTGTAAATTAACCCTTTGTGCACCTGTGTCATAGTTCATGGAAGAGGAAAGAATTCATTAGTATTTCTAGGAGTGTCCCTGATTGCAATTTTCAGCCTCCAGCCCCAAACAATGACATGTTTTGAGCAATGAATTAAAGGCAGGCTCTTTTCCACTTTTTGAGAAATTCTACTGTTATTCAATGCCCCTATTTCAGGTCCTCTAGAAAAGGCACTGAGCTGGAAACGGAGTCAGGAGACTCAAGTTCTAGCCCTCTGGTTTTCACTAAGTTGCTCTGTGACCTTGGGGAAGTCACTTCCCCTTCCTGTATTCACTTCACACCTGCAAAATGCTGGGCCTGAACAGGACATCTTTACGGTCCCTCCAACTCCAAGATAGTGTGGCTGTCATCTCATCAGGTGATTTTATGGTCCTTATGACCGACTATTCTCTTTTTGTCTCCCTCAAGCTCAAGGTGAATCCATCCCTGAGACCCAGTTCATATACCAACCCGAGGCCGCCAAGAGGGGAAGCCAAAAGTTCTGACTTTGAGACTCCGTAAGGATGGAGAGAATTTCAACACTGAATATTGCAAGTTTTACTCCCCACTAAAGACATAAAAAGACCCAAAGAATGTTGATCTAATATGTGGAAATTGTCATGGCAACTCACATATCAGGGTCATAAATGTCACTGGAAAGCAAGCATCTGAGAATTACATCATCTGTCCAGCAGTCCTCCAGCAGGAGGCTGAGCCACTGCTCCAGGAGAATGAGAGGGCGGCAGTCAACACTGTCACAGCAGATGTCTCTGCTCCTGCACTGCCCAGCGCACCACACAGCTGGGCCACTGTGGCTGGACATACCCTTCTTTGAGACAGGAGGGGTACTTTCCATTCTCACCCTGATTCATGCCAAGTGTGTCGGTGTCCTGAAAGCTGGCCCTGATTTGTAGACACCTTCGCTGTGGTCCTGGGACAACTTGAACACTGGAGCGGGGAGGCTGAGAAATGTTTCATGTGCACCCAGGAAAAAGTGGTGTTGTGATAAGCACAGAGCAGCGACTCTGCCACAGTGGTCATTTCATTTACGTGGATATTCAACTTGGAGTGAGCACCTACCATGGGCCAAGTATTCCCACACATTGCTTCCTTCAGTGCCTGAAGTTGACTTTAATTTGATTCTACCTACACAAAAGTAACTGAAATTGGGATTTGGGGGTGATGCTGTGGTCCTGAAGTTGGCCAACCTGAAGTAGCCCAGGTACTGCTTGTGTTGTGCCCAGATTTCATGATTCCCAAGAACCCACAGGGAGCCAGCGAGTCCGATGCAAAAGCAAAGAGTCATTCATTTCAAACCTAGGTTTGGCTCCCCTGCCACACTCACCGATGCAACGGTAAGCTCCAGTGGCCGAGAGAGAGAAAACTCTGTGTGGAGAGAGCTTTTATAGGGGGTTGGGCTAAGGGGAGGAGAAAAGACTGTGGGCCCTGCCGATTGGCCAGGCGCGAGTCGGTGTCTCATTACACAGGATGTGGTCATAGTGATGGCATGCACTTCCCTTGACTATCTTCCGGGAAGAAGCTTGCTGAGCACATGGCCAAGTTAAGATGGAGGGCATAGCCCTTACCCTGGGGCAAGGCGGAGGGCGTAGCCCTTATCCTGGGGCAAGGTGGAGGGCGTAGTCCTCGCCCTTTCACTTGTAGCATCAATATTAGTTGATACAGGAAACTGAAAAGTGTCATGAGTATGTGGAAAAGACCTACTTTGGGCAAAACACTGTGACCAATTGTATGTGTGGCAGGAAGTAAGAAAGTATGCAAATATAAAGAGTCCTTCAAAAGAGTTCGTAATTTGTGTGGAGAATCAAATGTGCTCTATAATATGGAGAGTTCAGGCAGGGGGATGCTGGCTAGGGAAGGGGATACGAAGGGTCAGCTAATATCTCAAATTGGGATTCTGCTACTGTGAACCCACGTATTAACAGTTTGTTTTTCTTGAATAAGTAAAGCATGCACACACTGTATATAATTCCAGTGGGCACAAAATGATATTCAGTGGAAGCCTATCTTCCCTTTCTCCCAGCCTTCCAGTTCCCATCCCCAGATGCAACCACACCTACAGTCCCTTGCGTAGCCTGCAGGAGTATTCTGTGTGTTTAGATATGTCCTTTTACTTTTTTCCTCCTTGGTTTATTCAATCTTGGTTTACTCACATCTTAGAAGTCTTCCCATAGGAATATATGTAGACTTGCCTCATTCCTTTAAACAGAATGAGCAAACAGCAGCTCACATATCAGACCCAGTCTCCACTTGTTGTAAATAAAGTTTTTTTGGAGCATAGTCCCATTCATTCATTTCCTCACTGTCTGTGGCTGCTTTTGCATGACAATGGCAGAATTGAGTAATTGCAACAGGGAATTATGATCTGCAAAGCTTACAATACTTCTATGGCCCTTTACAAAAAAATATGGGTCAACACCTGTTTTAAATTGTTGTCTAATAGTTTGTGTATAAAATGTGCTCATTTATTTTAATAGTCCCTTATTTAAAAAATATATCAGATTAGATTTTTAAGCTATTATTATTACAAATACTGCTTGACTTGATATATTAATACATGTGTCATTCTCATATATGTGAATATACCTGTATAAATACCCAGGAGTAGGATTAGTGGGCAAAAAAAAAAAAAAAATGTCAAGAGCTTTTCATGGATATATCTGTTAATCTAGTCCCCCAGCATTAAAGATATAGAGGAAGGTTCAAGCCCAGAAGATAAGGAAGCCCCTGCAGCTGGGAGATGGAATGAAGAACAGCATTTGAAAGGAGAGTAAAGGGTGGTTGCTCCCAGCCCTGCCCCTGGAATGGGACTGTGGGAAGCTGATGGATGGAAACCATGTATCTCCATTCAAATAAATCTCCTGAGGTATCAGGACTGTGGAAACCAAAACAAGAGCATTCATTCCTGTTAAGGTCACTCTTTGACAGACTGTTCCCCGCCTCCCTGCTCTCATCCCCCACAGAGAGCTGCCTCAGAGCCTCGGAGGCAAACATGTGTGACAGCACTCGCTACTCCTTTGGGGGACAGCTGTGTGGGTTGCTGGGGTCACAGAGAGTTTGACTTTGTGTGGATAGTTTTCCTGGACCCTGGCTTTGCTAGTCTAAGCAGGGTTTGGCGCTGGGGCTCTGGGTTCCCCAGCCCTTGGAGGCCAGTCTGAGCTCATCCTTGGGAGGGGGATCTGAAATGTACAAGCTTTGGGGAGAAAGTCACCCCTCAGAGACCCGGAAGAAATCTTTTCTCTAGAGAGCAAAGGTGGAACCAAGAATGGGGAACGATTCCGACCTCTGCTTTCACCCACTCACCCCCTGCTGTGTGCCGGGTACTCTGGGAGAGGTGAGTATGCAGATGAATAAGAGAATCTGGCTGCCTGTCATAGGGCTCGCAGCCCAGTGGGGGGAAACTGATAGACCTGCAGTTCCCAAACGGTGAGCACCTTTTAAGTTTTCAAGAAAAACAGAGCCATATTTGACATCTGTCAGACATGGTGCAAATAAATAACTCAAAGCTCACAGCTTCAACCTGAGATTGAAACACTCCTTTTGATAATGCCATATCTTCGCAAAGCTTGGCCAGGGGCCATTGCCGTGCTAAAAAGCAAGCAGCGTGCCAACTCGACATGGAGCTGAAAGTGAGGGTGGAAGTGTCCAATTCAATTCCAAGTTGGAGAAGCTGTGCATACTGAGTGGTTGCACCCACCCCACTAAGTTAAGTGATGGGTTATTTAAGAATGATAGAGAACATGTCTTTTTTTTTCTTCCAATTTATGTCTGTTGTTTTTTAAACGACTACAAAGTTGTCAGGACAGAAATACTATTTATAAAGTTGTCTGGGACCGACAGGTATTTCTTTTGGCCCGAGTGCGCTGTAAAACAAAAATGACCGAAACGCTAAGTGCACTGTGAACAGAGTTTGGGAACTTCTGAGATGGGCATGAATGTGACCTGGGAAAGTTAACACTGCAAGCTCAACCACCAGTTCCTTAATTACATAATAGGGATCCTAAGACTAACTACCTTGGGGGCTATTGTGAAGGTTAAATAAGCTAATACAAGTCAAGAATTTAATGCCGGGCTTGGCAAATAGTAAGTGATCAGTAAATACAGGCACATATTGATCCCCAGAACCCTCAGCACCATAAAAGTATATTTAACCCCTAACTACTCAGCTTCAATTTCATTTGTAAACTTACAGCTTCTCAAATCAAGTGCTGTTGCCATGGTGACTGTTGTACTGCCTATAATATCTGGTGTCAAGCAAGTCATTCGGAAGCCAGGAAATTAATCCCCCTGCGGTTTGTCACAGTACTATGCTAATGACTTCACTGTCAGTCTTCTGTTAGGGCTTTGCTCCTTATATTAATTGCTTATTCTGTTTGATAAGAAACACACCTTTAGTAAATCTAGTGATACTTTAAGAAGAAGTAGATTCAAGACAAATTGCATCAAAATTATTCTCTGGTGTCTCTGAAATATTTCTATGTAAGCTCTCTCATCTTGACTATACTACAGTATTATAGTGATACTACAGTATAATAAGACATTGTTGGGGGCTGGGGAGGGGCTAGCAGTCTGAATTGGTGCCAATAACCTGCCTTCTAACGCACACTCTTGCTAGCCGATAATTAACTCCATTGATGCCTGTCCTGCTTGCAGAACCTATTTCCCAGAATGCACCCTTTTTGCAGAGGCCATAAACCATGGACCATACACAGCGCTGGCGCCAGGCCAAGGGTGTGGTCTCACGTCCCCCATCCCAACACATGGGCCTTTTCACAAAGCCCGCAAAAGGTCCGGAAGCCTGATCAATATTTGGGGGACAGAGAAACCAAAGGGTATAAAGGAAAAGCTTCCTCCATATTCACTCACTCAGGGATTTGGAGAACTGACCCGCTGAGTCACGGTACTAGTACAGCTGAAACTTCTGAATATAAATGGGTTTATTCTGGCTCTCTGAGTGCTCCCTGTGTATTTTTCGGTCGCCTGGTGAATTCTGTAACAGTAGTGGTTTGTATTTTTATACACTAATTTTGGTTGTAAGATTTTCCCTCCAGAAGACAAATTTATAGTAAGATTCATGACCTTTCATTTTTTAAAAAGACATAACAAACAAAAAAACTCTCATACTTTGGATGCTACCCTAATTCCAAAACATCCACAAACATGGCTATTCCCATCATCAAACAGAGCCTTCCTGGCCTTTCAGCAAAGCTGCTAACCTTTCTGCCAGTTCCAGATGGGTTTTAAGAACTTATTAGGCTTATTAATTTTAGGAAAGAGAGACCAGATTAAATAAAGAAGAGGGGAAAACCCACTCTCTAATTACCTAGATCAGTGGTTGTCAAATTACTGGTGGGGAGGGTTACATACCAGGAAACAGTGGCAATGACTAGCAATATTTTTCTTTGTCACAACTGGGGGTTGCGGGGGGGGGGGGGGGGAGGTGGCAGGGCACAGCAGTTGGGAGCAGGGAGGTGGTGCTGCTATTGGGAGTAGAAGCCAGGAATGCTGCTAAACCTTTTACAACGCATGGGGCAGCCCCACAGCAAAGAATTGTCTCACCCACAGTCCTAAGAGAACTATAGTTGAGAAACCCAGGCTGGTTTTACTTGATATTATTCCTTTTCCTCATTGAATCACATTTTTTTATTTTTCTAACACCTCTTCTCCTGACCTAATGGGTTCTTTTGAATGTTTAGCTTCTGAAATTAGGTGACCAGCAGCTGCAAAAAAATATCAAGTTTTTCTCCAAATCAGAGACGTTTCTGCCCATTAGTATCACCTGGGAGAACTTTCAAACCACGTCAATGCTGGACTCGACCCTTGAACCAATTAAATCTGAATCTCCAGGCTGGCACCTGATGGCAGTATGTTTCAAAAGTTCCCTGCATGATCCTTATGTGTAACCAGAGGTGAGCACATCTAAATAAATAGAAATGTTGTTTTCTATACTAAGTTGTCACAGAGGACTCAGTTGTGGGAGGAGGAGTTAGTGATGTTGCTATTAATGTAGAACTGCTTTTGTGTTTCTAGGGGTCATGTTGACCACTGGAACCAAAAGCTATTTGAGATTTTTCACACATGTGGCTTGATCACCTGAGATATCTGACTTTTGGGGCTGATCCAAGCATGACCAACATTTTATGTATCTGTAAGTTTTCAAGTGTGTTCTTAATCCTTTTCTTAAAAAAATTATAGTGCAAAGAGAATCATCCAGCTCTGGTGCCTCAAAGCTTGACTTTCACCTTTACTTGAGTCTAAAGAGGACAGGGATGCTTCTTCGATGGATTTCAGGCACCCGCCGAACCTGGCTGCCCCTCGGCATTCTGAAACACCAAAGGGAGTTTTTCCAATTTACTTTCCATCCCTGCTCCCAACCCCCCTAGCAAATAGTGGTCAAGCAGATGGTTTGGGTGTGATGCCCCAGAGGCTAACAGATGTGAATTCTGATGGAATAACAAGAGGACAAACCTTTTCTGGGGCCACATATAAACCAAACACATGGCCTGCCCCCCAACAAACAAATGGTGCCTCATATGGCTGATTTTCAGTATTCCAAAACAGAGTCAAAGACTTTTCAGAATAAGAGAGAAATAGGAAAAGTCAGTAAGAAAAAATTAATTTCAACATCACAGGACAATCTACTTCTCACTCAGTTCTGCAGGGTAGGAAACATTTGTTGCCACCTACTGGCCCTGCCCAGTATCGTCCTTGAAGGGCACCAGATGTTTGGGGAAATAGGCCTCTTTCTAAACAGTCTGTGATAAGCTACAAGTGTCCTATCAAAATGGGGTCACTATACTCTATACCTGAAACTAATATAAAATAATATTGAATATCAACTGTATATTTAAGTGACTGATCAATAAATTTACTTAGTACTCAGTGGAAAAACATTAGTTCCCACCATTTCCACCCCAAGTTCTATGTGCCCTCTGAGAGCTCACAGGCATCCAACCCTAACCTTTATGATAAAACTATGGCTTATGTTGAAACTCCCTGTGTTAATCATTACCTGTTTCTCATCACTAGACTGGGAGCCCCTCAGAAGCAGGAACTACGGTTGCATTGCAGTCTCTTTGTATGTCTGGCACCTAGCAGATAGCAGGTACTCCACAATTGTTTATGGAACAAATGATTTAATAAATGACTAAATTACCAGGAAAAAGGCTACTTTAAGCCAAAAAAATAAAGCAAAACAAAACTTTAAGGAGTTGTTGTTTTTACTGGAAGATATAGACATAACTAGCTAGAACTAGTAATGGATCCTTTAAGTCAAAGTTGCAGTGGCAGCTAGGCACCAGGGCGGAGCCACCCAAAAGCACCTTTGCCCTAGCATGGGGGTTGGGGGGAGGGAGTGAGACAATCTATACCCTACTATAGCAAGTATTTTGGAGGAAAGATCCTACTTCCGTGGAAAATCTTCTGTGGCCTCCTGTCCCTGAGAGGAGCTTACTGTTTAATACTAGCAAGGGAGATACTAACTGAAGTAAAAGCTTTGCTCACCCACCTTTGTTGTTAAAAGGATATACCTTTCCACTTCAAAACTGCTTTCTTCTTGGGAGCTACTTGCTCGCTATATAGATAGTTTACCCTAAAGGGACTGCAAATATTTTCTGTAAAGGGCTAGAGGATAAATACTTTAGGTCATATGGACCATGCAGTCGCTGTCACAGCTATGACTGTGCCATCAAAGTGTGAAAATAACCACAGGCAGCACTAGCTGGTTTGGCTCAGTGGATAGAGCAT
Organism: Myotis myotis; assembly: GCF_014108235.1. NCBI lineage: Eukaryota > Metazoa > Chordata > Mammalia > Chiroptera > Vespertilionidae > Myotis > Myotis myotis. Next base: position 153,662,431 of record NW_023416313.1, on the reverse strand, counting down.
TAGTCCTCAGACTGAAGGGTCCCAAGTTCAAATCCAGTCAAGGACATGTACCTCAGTTGCAGGCTCGATCCAGGCTGTGTGCAGGAGGCAATCAATCAAAGTGTCTGTCTCACATCGATGTTTCTCTCTCTCTGTCTCGCCCCCTCCCTTCCACTCTTTCTAAAAATAAAAATAAAAACACAGTGGAAAAATACCCTCAGGTAAGGATTAACAAAACAACAACAAAAAAAAACACAGACCATATGTAAATGAATGAACATGATGTGTTCCAATAAAACGATGGGCCCTGAAACTGGAATTTCATGTAATTTTCACATGACACAAAATATCATTCTTCTTTTTATTTTCTTCCAACCATTTTTAAAGATATGAAAATCATTCTTTGTTTGTGAGCTGTACAAAAATAGGTGGCAGGCTAGATTTGGCCCATGGGCTGGAGTTTGACCTAAATCAGTATCTTCCCCTCCACCCTGTCTGTTATGTCTCCCTTCATACCTAGTCCTTTCACCCCAGTTAAACAATGATATTCAAATGTCAATATTTTTAGAAACTAATGGCCTCTCTCATCAGTCACTTACAGCTCAGTGTGAATGAATAAATATCACCGCCTTTCCTCAGAGGCGGGGAGAAAATGAAGGTTAAGGATAGTCAAAAGGGCCCCAGCCGGTGGCTCAGTTGCTTGGAGTGTCATCCCGTACACCAAAAGGTTGTGGGTTCCATTCCCGGTCAGGGCGCATACGAGAGGCAACCCATCGATGTTTCTTTCTCACATTGATGTTCACCCTCGGATAAAGATTTTTCAAAAAGGATAGTTAAAAGGAAGCAGGACAAAGCCAAGGTTAACCCAACAAAGCCTTGCCTGCAACCTGCAAACCGGAGCACACTTCGACTGCTGCTCAGGTCAAGTTCATTGCTCATTGGAAAAAGAGCTTACTTCTGTGATCACAGTGAATGTTTTCACTTCAGATAAACCAAGGGAGCTGTGGATGGTGTCTGGGCCGCACACATCTATATGTGTGACTTGGTGACCTCAAATTCAGCGACTGCCTGTGGTCTGGGCCTCCCTGAGAGGGAAAAAGGCCTCACAACTGACATGATCTGGTGTTGAGCCAGTCTGCACAGAATTAGGAAATGGATTATTGTGGATTTGTTTTCCTGTAGGAATTAGGGCTGGAGCTGGCTTAGCTTCCATGCAGCTGAGGTATTAACTGAAATGCATTTCCATCTTACCAGCCGCATCCCGTTTAGCCATGGTGACTTTGGGGTGACTTCCAAAGCAATCTCATCAGAATGCTGATTAGGGCTAACTTTCATGTCAGAACTGTAGGCAAGGAGAAATGAAATGTACACACCCATCTTCCCACGGCAAAATAAGAAGCCAAATTGTGTGACGTGGGCTACTGAATAGTGGTTGAACTTCCAAATGGATCTCCTTTAGTCAGGGGAGAACTGCCTCTTGCCCCCATCCACTAGCTCGGGAAGATTCACAGCTTATAAACAATCAAGAGAAGGTAAAAATGATCTACGGTGGCTGGCCTTGCACTGTGCTGCAAGGTTGTCTTGGTTTGCCATCAGGTCTAATTTGAAGCCCTGTCCTCATCTCCTTACCTGTTTGGTAAATTCACTTAACTCCATCGGAGCAAACACAGGCGTGTGCACTGAAGATGGCCCCCTCCGCATGGCCCTCCCGTTCCCTGAGAAGTCCCCTAACGCTGGGAGCCTCAGCTTCCTCATATGCAAAATGGGGCTTCAGGTCCAGATCCCAGGATTGCTGTAATGATCACATGAGATAAACATGTGAAGGAATGTGCATGATGTGTCCCAATAAAACAGTGAACCTTGTAACTGGAATTTCATGTAATTTTCATGTGTTCCAAATGTCATTTTTCTTTGTCATATAACCTACAAATATTGGCTTTTGTTTTATCTTCTGTCCCCGTCTAAAACCCAAACAGGAATATGTCCAATGCAACTGCCTGGAGACTGGGGGGAGGGGGGAGGGACGGGGGTGGACCGCTGAGTCAGCTATGCAAGGGAGGACTGTCTCCTGCCCCCATCAATAAGCGCTTATCAAAAGGATGTAAGCCCTGGAGCAGGAGACATCTGATTTATAGGAACATGAATTTCTTGAAGGTTCGGGACTGAAAATATTTTTTTCTGATGCAATTCAATTTGTTGGTAGCCCCCCATTTTTATATGCCCTGTCAAGCCAGTTCTGTGCAGATCACCTGGCCTTCTAGCCTTCAAACACACATAGAAAATCCTCAACACACTACCATGCAAATAAGCACTACACACATGCAGAATCGGCCTTACGAATAAACAGCTAGGTGGTCACCACATTCTGTGGTACAGGAGTGCCACCAAAGGGTCTCTGCTATAAAATCCCTCCCTGCAAACGTGGGATGCATACCCAAAATGTCACCATGGTGGGGCTGTTCAGATAAACTGTAAAATCCCCCCTTTCCAAAACAAATATTCTTTAGAAAGGTGATATTTTACTACCACTAGATATTCACAACTTCATGAAATCGTATTATATTTTTTCTAAAGTAGACAGCCAGGGGCTTCTTTAAAGCTAGAAGAATGAGAAAAGGGGAGAGGGAGTGGCCGTGAGATGGGATAGGACACAGCAAAGGAAGCAAGAGGAATACCAGAAGGACCCAGCGTCCACATCTCCCTAATACTTGAGTACCATGTATAAATCAGGATTCTCGGTTATAAACAACACATCAGGAAGATGTACCCTGCTGAGAACTGCATACTTGCCCCATAGTCAGCTCATTTCAGACAAGTGAGCAACCTTTGATTCTCACTAGTCTTGGTCTGTCCTCTAGCTTCCACCTGGACAGGAGCTAACCATGTGAGACAGATGGGTTTGATCAGTGTCCTGGGGGTTGGGGAGACTCTAGGACCTCAGGGTTGATCTATTTCTCCTTATCCATGCATTTATTTCAAATGTTAATTAAGTTTCTATTGCTGGCAGGCCTTGCACTAGATTCTATGGGGAGGGGAGGAAGGGGGAGTATCAGAAGTAATACAAGATACAAGCATCACCCCAAAGAAAATTACAGTTGAATGGAGGAGACAAGGCATGAAGTCAAGTTAACAAATGTCTCTATTAACTATGTATTGTGTTCCCAGCACACTAGAGAATAATTTCAAAACTCCATATGATATTGCATGCTGGCACTGCATGGCTAAGTGCTAAAGATGAGCAACATAAAGGGAACCAAAGCATTTGGCAAGATTAATCAGAGATGGCTTCTTTTTGTTTTTCAATATATTTTATTGATTTTCTACAGAGAGGAAAGGAGAGGGATAGAGAGCCAGAAACATCGATCAGCTGCCTCCTGCACACCCCTCACTGGGGATATGCCCACAACCAAGGTACATGCCCTTGACCGGAATCGTACCCGGGACCCTTCAGTCCCCAGGGCAATGCTCTATCCACTGAGCCAAACCGGTCAGGGCATAGAGACAGCTTCTTGGAGAAATTTATTCTTAAGCTGAACCTTGGAAAAAAAAAAAAAGCAGGATATAGATTCCTCAAAAAGGAAGAGAAGGGGGCGTTGTCCAAAATAGGGGACCCTCGGGAGCAAAAGCGCTGAGACAGAGACAAACAGTCAGTGAGCAAGGGACCCTCAGATGCTGGCTTCACCCTAAATAGGTGGCTCCGCAACAGATTAGTGAGAGATGAGAGTGGAGAGTGCAGTGGGCCTAGCCATGGAGAACTTGAATGTCAGGCAAAGGGACTTCTGAGGCAATGCCATGGAGAGTTCCTATATGGGTGAATCATATATCAAAAAAACATGTCAAAGGAGGTTAATCAAGAAATTGCTTTAGGTCAGTGGTTTTCAACCTTCCTAATGCCGCAACCCTTTAATACAGTTCCTCATGTTGTGGTGACTCCCAATTTCATTGTTACAAATTGAACATAATTAAAGCATAGTGATTAATCACAAAAACAGTATGTAATTATATATGTGTTTTCCAATGGTCTTAGGCGACCCCTGTGAAAGGGTGGTTCGACCCCCAAAGGGGTCGCGACCCACAGGTTGAGAACCGCTGCTTTAGAGCATAGCTCAGGACAAGAATTCAAGACCTGATCCTTTGAGGCATATGTAGTAATTTGGGTGTAAATGGCCAAGGGCCTGGTAGAGAGTAAGGTGTAGAATAAAGAGAAGAAAAGTCAAATCTGAAAGTACATTGAAGGAAGAGTAACTATTCCTGATAGAATCAGGATATGAAGGTAGAATAAAAAAATCACAAAGCCTGCCCTGGCCGGCAGCTTAGTGGTTAGAGCATTGGCCCATGCACTGAAGGGTCTCAGGATCAATTCCTGGTCAAGGGCATGTACCTGGGTTGCATGTTCGATCCCCAGCCCAGTTGGGGGGCTCGTGAGGGGAGGCAACCAATTGATGTATCTCCCTCTCACACACACACACATCTCTCTCTCCCTTTCTCTCTCTCTTCCTCTGCCCCCACCTTCACTCTCTAAAAATCAATGGAAAGGAATACCCTCAGGTGAGGATTAACAGCAAAAAAAAAAATAAAAAGTGCAAAGCCTGCAGGAGACTTGGAGAATGCGAGTGTATCTGACCATAATGGAAAAAAAAACAAAGAAACACTAATATGGGTGAGGAGAAAAGACTGGACAGGCCATATTTTGAAATGTCTCCATGGAAATAATAACACCTCTTCTGTGTCACCTAGTCACATCACCTCTGAAGACTGTAGGTGGTTCTATTTTAACTGGAGAAAGAGTGGGTTTTGTGGAGAAAAAGAAAATAGTTTTCATGCTTGCACATTTGAAGATACAATCCTCCAAGCTTCACCACATACACTTGCCAGACCCTTTCTCCTAAAACACCTCTTGCATCAGCATCTGCAGTAACTGATGACACTCACAGAGCTATCTTTTAGCCATAATCAAGAGGGCCAAAACCAAGACTTCTAAGTCCTTAACTTATGACCCACCACTGTGTCACCTCACTCTCATTTCCTCCAAACTGTGGCTGTTTTGCAGAATTTTTCTGTCTCCCACTGCTGATCAGCATGATTTCTTTGGATTTGGGGTTAGCATAACAAAGGCAAAAACAGGTTAAGTTTCCAAATCTTAAAGTTTTACTGATTCTTGCTGGTATGGGAGCAAAGCATGAATGCCTCCCTCCTTGCTCAAAGGGTGTATTTTGACTAAGGTTTATGTCACAAAAGCCCTCTGATTGCAAGTATTCCTAATTCCTTCCTAGTTTCCAGTCTTTTCCATCTCCCTAACTTCCCAGCTACCAAGCAAAGCAGCAGGAAAAAAAGCAGAAGAGAATGAGATTCAGCCCACCAATACAATCTTTGCCGCCAATTCAAAGATGTTTGTCTTCACAAGTCCTTCTCCTGGGGGACCCTCAGCATCTTTTGACATTATTTCAGGAAGTTTCCATTTAACTTACCTTCTGGAACCAAGGTTATCTCTTCTGTCCGCCCCCATGTCCAGCTTCAACAGACCCGACAAATGCAAACCTTACATAAATGCTAAGTATTAACTAGGCAGAAGCCAAGAGCAAACTATTCAAAGAAAAAAAAGAAACAAAACCAGAACAGTTTGCTTTGTAGAGTAAATAAGGAAGTGCAGAGTGATAGGGGGATGAAAGATGCTCCATGCTGGAGAACAAAGGAGAAGAAATATTAACCTGCAGCTTTAGCTCCAATCTTGTTGCTGTAATTGAGTAGCCCAGTGTAGACTTCCCGGTTCTATTTGAAGTGCATTCAACACAAGCAAATGCCCAATGTTTGTTACAGATCAGCAATTTGGCTCCACATTCCTGGAAACTCATGAAGGCTCCTTTTGTCTGGAATAGAAGAAAACTCAAATGGCTGGTTTCCTGACTCCTTTCCTCTGAGTCTATTGTGAGTCTATTCCCTTAATCTCTGTGCCTCGTAGGCTTCAGGTATAAAAATTGGAGCTTTCTTCTTAAGAATTGGTCACAAAGGCTTCCTTTCTCTTGGACCTCACACTTGTCCTGTGAGGGTTCCCAGATGGAGGGCAGGACTCCTCCCAAAGGGGCACAGTTGAATCTCTGTTCTAGTTTACATTAACTAAGTACTTGTCATATGCCAGGCACTTTTAATTCATTTAGCTCTCACATCCATCCTTTGAGATAAATACTATTATGATTCACATTTTATGCACTAGTAAACTGAGGCACAAAATTAAGTAACTTGTGCAAATTTAGAAAACTGATAAATGGAAAAACTGGGACTTAAACCTGGGAGTCTGACGTTAGAGGCCATACTCAGCTGCCACTTGGAAAAGGAAAAGGAAAAGGAAAAGGACAAGGACAAGGACAAGGACAAGGAAAGAAGGGGTGGATGATTCCCAAATATTTTGCCTGTCCGCCCCACCGTTCACGTGGTTGAGGATGCCATGGCGTGTCCATGCCCTGGAGTAAAGCTCCTTTCCCTCAGGTTAGATCGTCGGCCTGCGGACCGAAGGGTCCCAGTGATCCTAGGCATATGCAGAGGCTTCCCAGATGTTACATGGGTGCAGTCAGTGTTAAGGAGACCGATTCCTCACCCTCCATGTGTACTTTCCATTTTAGATCTTCTTAAGAACTTACCGGTGTTGACGGGCAAGCTCTCTGTCCCACCCCATTCCACAAGAGCCCTTCCTCCAATTTACAACAGAAAAGGGCACCTGTCACCCTTCCCGAACATTGAGAAGATGCATTATCCCAGGCTGCATCTAGGACCCTAGCCTCTAGGGCCCCAAACAAGGAACAATTTAAAACTCTGGAGCTGAGAAAGTGAATTCTAATGAGAGGACACCATATTGTTTAGGAAATCAAATGTTTATAATTCTTTGCTTTCAAAACAACGAACACCACCTAACAGAGCTGATGGATCCTTAGAAGGAATTGTTGATGCTCGAGCAGTAGCTGACTTTTGGCCTATAATTCCAGAGTTCAGGAACTGAGTGACATGGCTATAACACAGCTCGTTTGATACCTATATAAACATGATTATTTGGTGCTTACATCTATGAAAATGGAGATAGGAATATTATTTTACATTCCTTTTTAATATTTATCTATCTATACATATATATATAAACCTAAGCAACTGAATGACCAGTTGACTGGTCACTATGATGCACACTGACCACCAAGAGACAGACACTCAACGCACAGGATCGGGCTCCCTCCTGTCTGGATGGGGCCTGAGGGGATTGGGCTCACTTCTGTCTGGATAGGCCTGCAGGGATCAGGCCTGCGGGGATCAGGCCAAAACGGGCTATCTGACATCCCCTGAGGGGTCCCGGATTGTGAGAGAGCGCAGGCCAGGCCAAGGGACCCCACCGGTGCATGAATTTGTGCACTGGGCCTCTAGTAGATATATAATGCTTTTCATCCACATGTGTATGACCAACTGGAGGAGAGAGGGTAACCCATTCATTGGAGATACATTTCCAAAACGTTTCACTTTTTATTTTTAATAATCATCAATATTTATAATATAACTATGTTGTTTTGGTGTGTTACATACTAAAGGTCATTATGACTATATCTCAACCCAGAAGACTGTGTTTTAACACTGACACCGGAGGTCCCAGCCTTTCTAGTTTCACACCATCCTTAGTGAGCTAATAGTATTTCCACTATGTCCTCAGACCAAAAGAAATACTTATTGGTTCCATTTATTAATTGCTTTGGTTCAAACAACTTAATAAGTATTTCTATCCTAACAACACAGTAACCTAAGATAAAATACATAAAGTGAAAGAAAAAAATATATTTTTATTTCATTCTTAAATAACCAGAATGACTTACTAAGGAGATGTGTGCGCCTGATTCCTTAAACCTTGGGCACCCCACCCTCATTTCATGTTCCACACTGACATGTGTGCTGACTTGCTTTTTGTTAATCCAAACCTGAGCTTTTTTTTCCCATTGCTTTTCCGGAGTGGAAGGGAAGGAGGAAGGGAGAGAGAGAAAGAGAAACATCAATGTGAGAGAGACACATCTACTGGTTACCTCCTGTAAGCGCCCCGACCAGGGGTGGGGGAGTGAACTGCAAGCCAGGTACGTGCCCATGACCAGGAATAGAACCTGAGACCCTTTGGTGCCTGGGCCTACGCTCTAACCAGTGAGCACACTTGCCAGGGTCTGACTTGCTTTTGAAGTACAGCATCGGCCACAAAGCCACCCTTGCAAAAATACAACATCATCAAAGGAATGTAGTTTTGATCAACTGTTGAAGCTGTGAACTACATCCGAACTGGTAGTTCATACTGTGTTTACCTTGAAAATTTACAATATCCGGCGGTTCCCTGTGATTCATTGAAGAGCCCCTCACCACCTGAGTAAATAGTTCGGGAGTCACAGACTTAGGACCTATGTTCACAGGAAATGTTTAACATTTTTTTATTTATACTTTTCTTTTGTTGCAGAGAAAATGGTTGTGTAATTAATGAGACTTGGAAGCATAAACTATAATAGTCCATATAATAGTCCATGGGAATGGAAATATAATTTGTGTATCCTTTAAAAGAATGATGTTAGATATCAATTTGATAGAATGTATAAATATCATTGGGTACATTTAAAAGAGTGCTATGACTTTTATTTTTAAATGTATGTATTTTTAAATGTCAGTATTACTGATATACCAGACAGTACACCCTTTGCCACTGTTTAAATTATAATGCAACATTTACATGTCAACTTAAATATGTGTGAAGGAGTCACCTTTTTTTAAACTCTTTTAGGGCCAGGCTTCTCAGCGTTGGCACCATTGACATTTGGGGCTGGATACATCTTTGCTGAGAGGCTGCCCTATGTATGGAAGGATGCTTATTAGCAGCATTCCTGTCCTCTTCCCACTAATGCCAGTAGCAGCCCCCCCCCCCCCCCACGCGCGAGTTGTGCCAACCAAAAATGTCTCCCAATATTGCCATATGTTCCTGAGGGGCAAAATCACCCCCAGTTTAGAACCATTGTTTTAGGGGTTCCTGAGCAAAAAGGTACAAAGACAACAAGCTAGATTTATACGAGAAGCAATAAAGCATGATCCTTAGGAAGCTGGGTTTTAGAACTTCTGCTCTCACTTTTACTTGCCTTAGGCAAGGTAGCTAATTTTTCTACACCTATCTCTTCATCTGTAAATGGGAATGAACTTTATTAGCAAATAGAGAGTTGTTGTGAGCCTTAGGTGAAAATATATATGTGAGCTCCTTAGCAGAGCCTGACACTGAGTCATCCTATCTAATAAAGAGGGACTATGCTAATTGACTCTCACGCCATCGCAAAAATGGCTGTGCACACAGCCAATAAGGAGGGAATATGCTAATTGACCCTTGCACCATCACAAAGATGGCTGCGCACACAGCCAATAAGGAGGGAATATGCTAATTGACTGCCCCACCCTCAAAGATGGTGGTGCCCACAGCCAATAAGGAGGGAATATGCTAATTGACTGGCACGCCCTCAAAGATGGCAGTGCCCACAGCCACATGATGGAGGTGCCCAGTTCCCTTAGCCCCGCCGGGGCAGCAGGTGTGCGCCTGTCTCTGGAGTCCCCTTAGCCCCCCAGCCACCCAGGGCTGGTCCGAGGCACAGGCAAGCCTCGGATGGCAGCTGCCCAGGTGCTCAGGGCCACAGCAGAGGTGTGATGGGGCATTGCCTTCCCCTGATGACTGGGTCGCCTCCCACCCCTGAGGGCTCCCAGACTGTGAGAGGGGGCAAGCCAGGCTGAGGGACACCCCCCTCCAGTGCATGAGTTTTCATGCACTGGGCCTCTAGTCTGTTAATAAAAGTTGTAGACATTAGTAGATAGTTACTCCCAACACTTCTTCAGGATGTACTTCCCTGCAGGAGCTCCTTCTCTGTTGCATCATCTGCCTGAACTCTGCTGTCTGAAATTCAGACCTTTTATAATCTATCTTCACATTATTGAGCTAACATCGTGCCCCATTAGAAAGGCTTTGCACACCAGACTTACAGTTATGCCATTTAATTTCTTGTCTGACATTAGTTCTGTGCTCTGTCACCAGGTCAGACCTGTCTGGGTGAGCCACTCAGCCTATCTCCTGGGGTGTGTGTGTGTGTGTGTGTGTGTGTGTGTGTGTGTGCTGGAGGGTGTATGTAGTAGAACTTGGTCATCTCAAATTGCCTCTTTAAACTTCAAAAGAAGGAGGAGAAGGGTGAAAGGAAGAAGAAAGAAGGATCATCTGTAGACTTTGGCATGAAGTTCTTTTCTAGGGAGGCAGGATGCTCTCTGTTCTCTTACGTGCCATACTCCCCCTGCCGTTATCCATGCTGCTGCTGCTCCTCTCTGTCTGTTCTGATTCTCTATGGGCCCAGCTTAGGTCCCACCTCTCCTTTGAAACCTGCTTTGTTCACATAGCTGACTCATTCTCTACATTTCTTTAGCCCTTAATTATATACTATCAGGTCACACTGGTCTCCACTTGTTTCTTCTTCCCATTATGTGGTTCCATTGAGGTGATGCCTCCTTTAGGGCAGAGAGTACCACTCATCCTTTTTCAGTATGTGTGTGTGCTGCTCAGACTACCTCAGACAGCACTAAATAAATGCTGGGCAATCAGTTAATTGTCTGGATCATTATATTGTGATGTGACCTGCACATTAAGTGTGTGTCCTAGAAAAGCTTCTCTAGAAATTATCATGGCGTTGAAAATAAATAGCCACTTAAAGTTATAGAAGCATAATCAGACAGGGCTATGGCATGGCAATTCCCCAGTTGTTTCACAGTGAATGTGCCCATCCATGACTGAACAGTGACAGGAAGGACAAGGGACATTAGATACCCAAGCTACTCTTGTTCATGCACTTTTACAGGCTCTAAGAATGCTCTCCAAAGCAAATCCTTCCATTGTGGTTCATTAACAGCCATTAAACAATCCCCTTCTGGCCTTAATTAATGACCTTGCCTTGGAGTTAAAGAGAGAGGATGGTTATCAAGGGCATTATTTGCTCAATTACCCAAGCACCATAGATAATGTGTGGTAATGAATTGGAAGATGGAACACCCAGCCCTTCTTCAATACCACAGTATAAAACCTTGTTCTACCCTTTAAAGTGTAACATCAGTCCTTAGTAAGGGCTTGCATTCAGGGCGACCCCAAACAGAATAAGAGGATGTGATATCTTCATGCTCCTTCCACTAGAATTCCTCAGGTATGATAAGGCTTAGATTTCCAGATAATTTCAGGACCAATTACAGAGACTTCTTGTTTTTCTCTGGTTTCTACTCCTTCTCATAGTCTGCTGTTTGGCCATTTCATAAGTGACTTCGTCCATAGGCTAGTTAGACCCTATGTGGCATAATCAGACCTCCACTTAGAGGGCCTTGTGTTATAAAGCTACATTTTACTTTTGCTTGCTTTTAAAATCATGTTCTATTAGGCTTGGGTTGGTAACTATAAAAGAAATGCTTCTTTTTTAAAGAAAGAAGCAAAGTAGCCTTCATTAGAAAAGAGAAAAATCTGATTGTATTTGAGATAGTTGCTAAGGAGATACTTGGTGTCTTATTGGAAATAGCAAAGCTTCAGGGAGGAAAGAACTAAGATGAAGAGAAGTCTATCAGAGGCAAGCACTTCGTCTCTAATAGGAAAAAAGAAATCATGGCATTTCTTGTCGATTTTCTTATGTATATCAGAGAGCTTTCTCTCTTTACTTGAACCAAGGGAAGGGAAAGCAAATCTTTCTGATTAAATCAGAAGTTGTCAATAACCTGTGACTTCCTTCCGCCTGCCTATAACCGATTTTGAATTAGCATTGGCTTTGGGTCCTAAAGCTACTACAGTGCAAGGGTAAATGAGTGAAGGCGGTGGTGAGGACTGGATTAAGCAGTGGATGTAAACCTCTTTGGAACTCACACCATTTTAAGTGTTCTAATGTTGTACAACTCCTTATTAAAATTATAAGGAAATTAGTGTTTAAAACTATATGATCTGTATAACAGCAGAGGCATGTAAACCTGCATTGCTGGTGCTGAGGAAAGGATCCTTACTTTGTGATGTGCACAGTATGTGTGAAGGCTTCACTCAGAAAGTAACTCTCGAAGGAGGAGCGTTGCAGGTGGGTAAGAAGGGTGAGGACCTTAAGCGAGAATAAACAGCACTTCAGCAGTAGAGAGGCATTGAGGAAACAGAAGTTAAGTCCTGCTAAAAGCAGAGAGTGCACGCTGGGAGATGAAGTTGGAGGAGTGGATTTAGGCCAAGTCACAAATGCATTGTCTGCCAGACTGGGCAAACTATGGGACTCGAGGAAAAGACAGCTAGCTTGATCAGCACTCAGACAACTATAAACCTGGCCTCGCAGAACTTGCCCTTTTGTGCTGAGGTTTGGGAAATTGCTCTCTGCCCACCTCCGTGGGTTCCCCGATCCTCAGATACCAACTTTAGCTGATTTGTTCAGATTCACTGGATTCACACTTTGGCTCATTTTCTTTGTCTGTTTCATTCCAGTTTGGCAAACACTTGTTAGGGCCTGATTCTAGCTTGCTGACTGAATCTGCTCCTTTTCAGCTTAAAATGAGATTTCTAGATCATCCCCTTTCTGCATACCTTATTTCTGTATCATTCATATCCACCTCCCCAACCAAGCATTTATTTTGGACATTCTTTTTAGCCCTTGACACAAATTTCAAATGACCCTGCAATCCTATTTGAATAAAGGTTTTTTTGTGTTTTATTTTGTCTTAAAACACAATTGAATAATAATCATTAAAAAAAAAACCCTATGCTCTTCTTTTCCCCCTGTGGTATATAATAAGAAATATACTTCGTCTTTTTTCAGTGGTTCCTGGCACAAAGCTCCTTTTAAATTTCTTGAATGATAGAAATATCTTTATGTCATTCATAAGGAGCCCCTTTTGAGCCCACCTGAGTTTATGCTAATGAGGTGACTTAGGATGGGGCCTCTTAGTTCCTCAGGATGAGGCTGGTCACAAGAAAGACCAAGTGATTGCCCAGCAGGCATGGCTCGGTGATTGATCATTGACCTATGAACCAGGAGGTCATGGTTTGATTCCTGGTCAGGGCACATGCCTAGGTTGCAGGCTCGATCCCCAATGTGGGGCATGCAGGAGGCAGTCAATCAATGATTCTCTCTCATCATTGACATTTCTACCTCTCTCTCCCTCTCCTTTCCTCTCTGAAATCAATGAAAAGATATATATACATATATACATATTCAAAAAGACTAAGTAATTAGAGGGTTGGAACTTCTAGCCACATCCACATACCTCTGGGGAGGAAAGGGGGATGGCTACAATTTAAGCTCTACAAAAACTTTTGAACAGGAATTGTTGAGCTTGCATGTTGATAGACGCACCCATGTGCTGGTAAGGTAGGACACTGTTTACAGAAGCTCCTACACTTGGGGCTCTTCCAGACCCCATCCGATGTACCTTTTCATCTGACTGTTCATCTGTACCTTTCACGCTATCCTTTATAATAAACTGGGAAACATAAGTAACTGTTTCTCTGAGTTCCATGAGGTGTCTAGCAAATTAGTCAAACTCAAGGAAGAGTATGGGAACCTCCAGTTTATAGCCAGTCATTCAGAAGCGCAAGTAACAACCTGGCCTTGCGAATGCATCTGAAGTGGGGGCAGTCTTGTGGGACTGAACCTTTAACCTGTGGGATCTGATGCCATCTCCAGGGAGTGTCAGAAATGAGTTAAACCAGGGGTCCTCAAACTTTTTAAACAGGGGGCCAGTTCACTGTCCCTCAGAACGTTGGAGAGCCGGACCATAGTTTAAAAAAAAACTATGAACAAATTCCTATGCACACTGCACATATCTTATTTTGAAGTAAAAAAACAAAACGGGAACAAATACAATATTTGTATTTGCATGTGGCCCGGGGGCCGTAGTTTGAGAACCCCTGAGTTAAACTGTAGGACACTCAGTCTCCAGAGGATTGGAGAACTGCTTGGTGTTGTTGGAAAACACACATCAGACCCACCAATCAATCACATTTGGCCATTTAAGCCTAAATTACTCCTCATCAGTGTTCCCCCCTCCTCAACAGTATTGGCTTGGCAGTCCTTGAAGATGGAAAGATGAATTTGAAAACCACCGAAGTTCTTCCGCTCTGATGACTTCATGGTTGTATCCCTAGATTAAATTATCTACAGCCCATAAATGCTACAAATAATGAAAGCTAAATAATATGTTTTGCAATCCTTTTCAAATGTCTGGCCTCTGTAGATCATGTTTCTGTGTTAACACTCTCTCTCGTAGAGAGAAGGAAATGCCACTGGGAGCTTCCCTGCTGCCACCCCCGGAGGCTAATGAGGGCTGACACACTGACTAGCATCAAGGCACCACCAGCCTGGGGAGCTGCCATGGGGCTCCCTCACTCTAATGAAACAGACAGACTTTTTCACTTCAGTAGGCACTTGACACCCAAGAAATTTGACTGTAGGGATGTGGGGTGAGTTATGTCTCCCAGTTCACATTTTGTGATATCTTGGCACCTGGCTCAGTTTGGATGGTTTCACCACCATTGGATGCTTGGCACAGCACTGTTCAAACTCATCCAAGTTTTCTCAGTGAATCCACATATTTTTGGTTTGCAAAATGATCAAATCTTGTCTTAGTCTGTTCAAGCTACTTTAACAAAAACACCATAAGCTGGGTGGTTTAAACAGCAAACATTTATTTCTTAGTCTGTAGCAGGGGTCCTCAAACTTTTTATTTTTTATTTATTTTTTAAATATTTTATTGATTTTTTACAGAGAGGAAGGGAGAGGGATAGAGAGCCAGAAACATCGATGAGAGAGAAACATCGATCAGCTGCCTCCTGCACACTCCCCACTGGGGATGGGCCCGCAACCAAGGTACATGCCCTTGACCAGAATCGAACCTGGGATCCTTGAGTCCGCAGGCTGACGCTCTATCCACTGAGCCAAACTGGTTAGGGCCTCAAACTTTTTAAACAGGGGGCCAGTTCACTGTCCCTCAGAACGTTGGAGAGCCGGACTATAGTTTAAAAAAAAACTATGAACAAATTCCTATGCACACTGCACATATCTTATTTTGAAGTAAAAAAACAAAACGGGAACAAATACAATATTTGTATTTGCATGTGGCCCGGGGGCCGTAGTTTGAGAACCCCTGGTCTGGAGGTTGGGAAGTCCAGGATCAAGGTGCTAGCAGATCCAGGGTCTGATGAGGCCCTTCCTTGGTCCATAAATGGCAGTCTTCTTGCTGTGTCCTCACAGCATAGAGAGCTAGAATGAGAAGCGACAGTATTATGAACTGAATTGTTCGCACCAAAATTTACACATTGAAGCCCTAGCCCCCAGTATGGGAGAATGTGACTGTATTTGGAGATTAGGCTTTTAAAGAGGTGATTTAAATTAAGATGAGGCCATTAGGTGTGCCCTAATGCAATCTGCCTGGAGTCCTTATAAGAATGAAGATTAGGTCGCACAAAGAGACACTGGGGATGCACATGCACAGAGAACTGACCAAGTGAGGATGCAGAGAAGAGGTGGACGTCTACAAACCAAGGAGAGAGGCCTCAGAAGACTTACCCTACCTATAACGTAATCTTGGACATTGAGCCTCCAGAACTGTGAGAAAATTAATTTCTGCTGCTTAAGCCACGCAGTCTGTGGTAATTCATTATGGCAGCCCTAGCAAATAAATACAGATAATAATAGACAATTGTTAAAAAGCATTTGAACAAAAAAAGAGAATTTCATGAGATTAGAGTGTGTAATACAAATAAAATGGCCCAGTGATCTCAAAGTTCCCCCCATACTTCCAGGGTATTTGGAGGGAAAGAGCACCCCCATCAACCCTCTGAGAAACTGGACCTGGTTTACTGCCATTACCCAGGGGCCTACCATTGAACTATTGACTGTACATTCTGGTTTTCACCTATTATAGATCAATTACTGGGTATTAATTCATTTTAGTGACTCTGAAATGTGTCCTGGTTTATATGACAAGATATTTGGTCATAGGGAAGCTGGGTAACATGCCTCTCTCCAGGAAATCTCTCTCAGCTGGGATCCAAACACCAAGCAACAGTTTTCCAAGGATGATGTGTTGAAGGAGAAAAGGAGCCACGTGTCAGTGGCTCTATGGCAGTGATTCTCAACCTTCTGGCCCTTTAAATTCAGTTCCTCATGTTGTGACCCAACCATAAAACTATTTTCGTTGCTACTTCATAACTGTAATGTTGCTACTATTATGAATTGTAATGTAAATATCTGATATGCAAGATGGTCTTAGGCGACCTGTGAAAGGGTCATTTGACCGCCAAAGGGGTCGCGACCCACAGGTTGAGAACCGCTGCTCTATGGCAAGCTCATACCAAAAACACATGAGCAAGCAAACAAATCAAAAGCAAGACTTAGTGCATTATTGTAGGCCTTTGTACCACACACAAACACACACACCATCAGCCTAAAAACCCTCCTCGGTCCCCAAGTCTAAGTGCATGGTGTTGCATCTCACATCTGACCTCTCTTCCTGCATAAGGTTTCTAAAGGATTTTAGCTTTTGTGATTTCTCCCTGCTTTTAAAAGGAATTCACTGGTACTTGGTTCATCTGCATAAATACATGTGAGCCTAGGGAAGAAACTCAGTGTAATGGACCTGCTTCCCTCAACTTCTCACCTCTGCAGCGAGAGGAGGAACTTATTTCCCCTTTTCCCAAGTAAATTTACTTACAGGCAGAACTGTAAGATACAAATAAAAATGTAAAAGAGAAACTATAAAGAGAGTAGATACTAAATATTCTCACCACCAACAAAATTATAATTATGTGAGGTGATGGATGTGTTAATAACCTTAGTGTGGTAATCATTTTGCAATATGTACATATAGTATATGCATCAAATCATTATGCTGTACACCTTAAACTCACACCTTGTCATATGTCAATTACAGCTCAATAAAGCGGGAATAGTAAAAGAGCAGCTGTAATGAGGAAGATGGCCAGCAAACAACAGTAGCTCAAGGAAAAATAAAATCTTTATATGAAATAACTGGAATCTCGGGAAGTAGCCTCTTAGATGCAATTTTTATTTTCAGCATTTCAGGTTAACACAGATTGAGTTAATGATGTTTTCCTATAGCTCCCAGGCAACTCAGAAATGGCAGGACTCAGACTGGCAGAGATGCACTTGCTGCAGATTTGGAAAGGATGAGGAGGCTGGCCTGGGGTTGTGCTCAGTCCCCCAGCTGTAGATATAGAGGGAAGTAGTATAGCATCAGGGATTGTCTATTGCACCCCAGGCACATGGCAATTTTCACAGGTCCTCTCCTTGTCAGTTTCACCAGTTTGAATCAACAGCTCAATTTCAGTGGTGAACAGGCTTTTTTATTGTAGTAACCCCAGAGGTTCAATGATGGAAAATGAGCTCTCTTAGAGTAGGAGATCATTTAGGAATCCTGAATTCCATTTCACCCCTGGTGTTTATGTTTTCCATGGGAGAGATGAAAATGTGTAGGTTCAGAAAAAGGAAATTTCTGAAACCCTAGTGGGAATGTTTCAGATGTTTCCTGCTGCTTAACATATTGTTAAAGACCAGAGAATCAGCTCAAACTGAGGTCCGCTTGTCGGTTGAGGAGTGATTGCTGTTTGGAGATTTTATGTCAACTTTATTAAGTCAATGAAGATCAGTACAGACATTTTGAAGTTCCAGCTTCACTTCCTTCTTTAGAAACAATTTTTTCTCAATGGATGCCTTTTATGGAATTATTTAATGATTTTTCTCAACATTATGTAATTATTCAAAAACCTGACTCATGAATGCTTCATGAGCTTTAGCAAGTGGGGTGTGCATGTGTGTGTCTGTGTGTGTATATTTTCATGTGTTCCCTTTGGACAACTCTCTGTAAGTTTTCTCGATAACTGTGTGCATTGGGGTCATAGTATTTGGACTGTAAGATCCTAGACGACTATTCCTAGGTCTGTTCATATTGAATTCTACTTTTATGTGACTTGAAACATAGCAAATAGAGTTGGTGAAAGACCAACTTTATCAAAAAGGGAAATGACATTTTTTTGTTATTCATATCCTATCTAATAATAGACAAACATGGTAATTGACCATACCTTCGCTACACCTCCCATTGGCTAATCAGCATGACATGCAAATTGTTGGGGGTCCAACCCCAGCAGGTCCAGGGGTTCCCAAAGGTGTGGACGGAGTCGGCGAAGAAGGAATGACACAGAGACAACATTCAGTTGATCAGCAGCCTAGCCAGGTTCTCTAGCCAGGATCTCCAGCCAAGTTCTGTTTTTATTGTCTTGTTACACCTGTATTTATACCAGTTGATTTTAATCCTATCAATTCTATTCCAAAGGTTAGGGCGTTTCTTATCTCCATTCCAACGTTACTCTATTGTTCTGTTAAGCTACAAGGAAGTAACTGAAGGAGACTATCCTAAGTAAAGATTATGTAGCTTAAGTGTGATTGTTCATAGTTAAAGTGATTAATTACCCGCCTGGCACTTAGTTAAGGGGTTTTATTCCCTCCCTAACTCCAGGGAAAAATCCCCACCTGGGGAAACAACGTTTCTTGGAGAGGTGACCTTGGTTAAAACACATAGCGCTAAGAAGGGGAGCAAACATATTAAGAACAGTATGCCACATACACCAGGTCCCTTGAAACATAAGCTGCGCAAATGTTTCTTCCCTGCAGCGACTGTGTCAAGCTGCAAGGGTGGATCGGCTTCCAGCAGCAAATTAGCCGCCAACAAAGATGGTGGCTAATTTGCATACTGCAGGCAGATCCCGCTGCAATCCCCAGCCTCCAGCAGCCCCAGCAGGAGACCCTGGCCTGCCGTGTGCGGGGCGGGGTGGGTGGGGTGGGTGGGGCAGGCGGCAGCACAATCTGAGCAGCTGCCCGCCCCAGCACGGGATCCGGGCCTACCATCTGCCATCAGGGGAGTGGGCCTAAGCCAGCAGGTGGTTATCTCCCGAGGGGAACCAGACTGTGAG
This sequence comes from Myotis myotis, assembly GCF_014108235.1. Classification (NCBI taxonomy): domain Eukaryota; kingdom Metazoa; phylum Chordata; class Mammalia; order Chiroptera; family Vespertilionidae; genus Myotis; species Myotis myotis. The sequence goes on along the minus strand of NW_023416313.1, from coordinate 153,643,443 downwards.
AGGGCACAGGTTGGGCTAAGGGATGCCCCCCCCCACCTTGCCAGTGCACAAATTTTTGTGCACCGGGCTTCTAGTTATATTATAATTCATACTAGAGGCCTGGTGCATGAAATTCTGCACAGGTAGGGTCCCTAGGCCTGGCCATTGATCAGGGCCGATCGGGGCCTTCTGGCTGCCAGTGGGGCCTTCCTTCATTCCATGCCACCTCCTGGTGGTCAGCGTACGTCATAGTGAGTGATGGAACTCCCAGTCTCCTGGTTGGACTCCCGAGGGGACACTTTGCATATTAGGCTTTTATATGTATAGATTATTAATTCACATTGTCATATTTTGATATTATATTCAAATATTGTATTATTTGTATTATGGAATTTTCACAATGAAAGACATTCTATGAAGGCATTCAGGCTGATGGGACCCATAAAATCAGAAGTCATGAATGGTTAGTCTTCCTATCAAGCTCTTACCCTCCAGACAGCATCTATTCTATTTCAAATGCATTATCTATTATGCTCTTGTTGATTTTTTTTTTTTTTTTGGTGCCCTTGACCAGAATCGAAACTGAGACCCTTCAGTCCACAGGCTAATGCTCTATCCACTGAGCCAAACCGGCCAGGGCTTATTGATTTTTTTTTATTGTGGCAAAAAGGATAACATAAAATTTACAATATTAGCCATTTTTAAGTGTACTTAAGTAGTATTAAATAAATTTCACATTGTTGTGCAATGGATCTCCAGAACTTTTTATACTGGGAGAAAGAAACCAGTGGAGAAGAAAAAAAATGGAAATTAAATACCATGGAAATGGGGGGAAATTAATGAAGCATGACCTTGAAGTGAAAAGCTAGATCAGCTCAAAAGTGTAGATGGAGACATTAGCATCGGGCAGGTGGAGGTAAAAACAGGTGGTCAAGGGCCCACATTTCTCTTATGTACATGGAATCATTCCTTCTTGCACTTTAGAGCAAATCTCAGCAAAGATGGAATATAGATCAGAATCTTTATTCATTATTAAAATAAAGGGTGTCCCAAAATTCACGCAAGAAGTAATTTTGATAGAAAACACAGGTTTATAATTAAAAATTATAAATTTTTTATTGTTTCATAAAGTATACAGAATAGGGTTATGTATGGAATAGGATATTGGGTAAATGGCCTCCACGGCTTTGCTGGCACATATGCACTCTTTTGTTATTGCCTGAGCAGCCGCATTTTTGAAGAGGCATGGTCCGATGATGCCTCCAGCCCAAAATCTGCACCAAACAGTGACATGCTGTGGATTCATTTATTTCTCAACAATCACTCGTGGATTTTGTGAACCCCAAATGTGACAATTTTGTCGATTAACCAAGCAATCAAGGTGAAAATGAGCCTCATCGAAATTCAGCCACATTATGCAAAACGGTCATGGAAAATTCCAACAAAAGAGTCCAAATTTCTACTCTTCTCTTAGCCATTTATTTATTTGTTTGTTTGTTTTCTTAAATATTTTATTGAATTCAGAGAGGAAGGGAAAGGGAGAGAGAGATAGAAACATTAATGATGAGATAGAATCATTGATCAGCTGCCTCCTGCATGCCCCACACTGGGATCAAACCCACAACCCTACCCTGTCCCCTGACCAGGAAAGGAAACCGTGACTTCCTGGTTCATAGGTCGACATTCAACCATGCCAGCCTGGCATCTTTTAGCCAAACTACAATTAAATCTTTTGTAACAATCAAGTTTGAATGATCCAAAAACAATAGCAGGATCTCCTAGGTATTGCTCCTTAGGATTTTCCAGCCACAGAGGAATCCTAGGTTCATTGATGACAGTGTTGCTAGGCAACCCTGTCACTAACATTATCTACCAAAATGACCTGACACCAGAAATAAGCTTCCTTTTAAGTGCAAATGTAACTCCATACTTCATTTTGCTCTCTCACATTCCCTCATAAATTTGGCAGTCTTTATGAAAGGGAAAATTTGCCATAAAACACAAAGGATATTTGTTTTCTTAACACTAAAATTTGTTATGTCATTTAGTACATGATGCAAAAATAGTACCTATGTCCATTCCAGAACAGAAACTGGGGAAATTCTTAAGAGTTGTTAAAGTGGTTGCATTTAAAAACACTTCTATCGGAGAAACTAAGATGGTGGCATAGGGAAACACCGAAATTGCTGCCTCCTACAACAACTTCAAAACACAATAAAAGGACAGAACGGACATCATCCAGAACTTACAGGAGGGCTGGCAGAGTGGAAATTCTACAACTAGAAGGAAAGAGAAAAGCACATTGAGGGTCAGGAGCTGCGGAAGTAAAGTGCAGAGGTACGGAGGCTCGAGAGTGCGCGGAAAGGGGCTGGTACCTGAGGACACAGCTGTCTTTTTGAATCGGGAGGGAGTCACAAGCTCCCGACTGCTCTGAACTCCGGTTCCGGGAAGTCTCTGGGGACCCAGGACTCATACAGGGAGAAACTGGACTGTCTGGCAGGGGGCAGAACTCGGAACTCAAGGGCGGCTTTCCCTCAGAGGTGCTTGCAGCAATTACCAGGACACTGAGATGCGCGGCCCCTTAGGGCAGGGCTGAGAATCCGCCATAGTTCCTTGCTCCGCCCTTTGATTCCCTGAGACCCCGCCCCAACCAGGCTGCGGCAGAGGCTTTTGCATATGAATGCCCTGGCCCTTTGCAACCTGAAAATTATCTAACAAACTGCAGCTGGGCCACAGACCCAGAACTTCCAAGAGAAGGCCCAAGGCCCCACAGCAGCTTGCATTGCTTCACAGCTGGGCCTCATCAGGGCACCTCCAAACTCCAAAAAAGGAAGGGGAATCTGCAGTTCTCTTCATAGCTCCTGCTGGGTAACCTCCAAGAGCCAGTGTACTCAGTGGTCAGAGGGGGACCATCCAGATTACAACTCCTCAGATCCATAAGGGACACACCCAGGGGGCAGACTCAGTGAGCACCAAAGCCCCACTGAAGCAAGTCTTGCCCCAGAAGGGTGTCTTCAGCACAGAAGTTCTCCCACTGCAGACACAGCCGATTCTCACTGCCAATTGGCCTAGAGGTCAATTCCTCCCAGTGATCCTACAACAATCAAGGCATAACTACAACAAGACTGTGCACAAAGACCACAAAGGGGTGCACCAAGAGTGTCCACCTCAGGTAACGGGGGAGGCTGAGCCACTGGGCCCTACAGGACACCTAGCACACAAAACCACTCTACCAACACAGGGAAGCATAAAAAATGCAGAGACAAAGAAACAGGTCACAAATGACAGAAATGGAGGAAAGCAAATGACTGGATATAGAGTTCAAAACCACGCTTATAAGGTTTTTCAAGAATTTTATGGAAACCGCCGATAAATTTAGTGAGACCCTCAAGAAATCTAGTGAGACCCTCAAGGATATGAAAAAGGACCAACTAGAAATTAAGCATACACAGACTGAAATAAAGAATAATATATAGAGATCCAACAGCAGACAAGAGGATCCCAAGAATCAAGTCAAAGATTTGAAATACAAAGAAACAAAAAATACCCAACCAAAAAAGAAAAAAGAACAAAGATTCCAAAAATATGAAGATAGTGTAAGGAGCCTCTGGGACAACTTCAAGCGTACCAACATCAGAATTATAGGGATACCAGAAGAAGAGAGAGGGCAAGATATTGAAAACCTATTTGAAGAAATAATGACAGAAAACTTCCCCCACCTGGTGAAAGAAATGGACTTACAAGTCCAGGAAGCGCAGAGAACACCAAACAAAAGGAACCCAAAGAGGACCACACCAAGACACATCATAATGAAAATGCCAAGAGCAAAAGACAAAGAGAGAATCTTAAAAGCAGCAAGAGAAAGAAAGTCAGTTACCTACAAGGGAGTACCCATACGACTGTCAGCTGATTTCTCAACAGAAACTTTGCAGGCCAGAAGAGAGTGGCAAGAAATATTCAAAGTGATGAATAGCAAGAACCTACAACCAAGATTACTTTATCCAGCAAAGCTATCATTCAGAATAGAAGGTCAGATAAAGAGCTTCACAGATAAGGAAAAGCTAAAGGAGTTCATTACCACCAAACCAGCATTATATGAAATGCTGAAAGGTATTCTTTAAGAAGAGGAAGAAGAAAAAGGAACTCTTACAATTTGTCACAGCATGGATGGAACTGGAGAGCGGATAAATACCAGATGATCTCACTCATTTGTGGAATACAATGAACAACATAAACTGATGAACAAGGACTGATCCAGAGACGGAGAGGCACTGATTGGACTGTCGGGCCTTGGAGGGAAGGTAGGGGAGGGTGGGGGTAAGGGGGAAAGATCAACCAAAGGACTTATATGCAAGCATATAGGCCTAACCAATGGACACGGACAACGGGGGGTGGGGGTGGGGGTGGGGGGGGTGAGGGCATGAGTGTGGGGGGGGGGTAGGGGGTAACGTGGGGATAAGGACACATATGTAATATCTTAATCAATAAAAAATATATTTAAAAAATAAAATAAAAATAAAAACACTTCTATCCATTATACAGTTGCATCATGATTGTTGCTAGAGAAAAATAGGAAAGTTTTGCCATAGAGAGTTATAAGTAGGACTTAAGTATGAACATTTTTATGAGTTTCAAGGGACTGTTTTCTTGAACAAAGGGTATTTGAAGGTAATAGAGAAATACAATATTTATGCTGATATTTACTATTAAAGTTCTTGATGATAATGTGTTTTGTGTAACACTTGAGATTTATAACATTTATTGCTTACCAGTTGCCTTTTAATATATTTTTAAAATATATTTTTATTGATTTCAGAGAAATAAAAGTCCTATGACCTAAATTTCTACTCCTCTCTTAGCCTCTTAGCCATTTATTTATTTATTTATTTATTTATTTATTTATTTTCTTAAATATTTTTATTGAATTCAGAGAGGATGGGAGAGGATGAGAGATATAGAAACAACAATGATGAGAGAGAAACGTTAATCGGCTGCCTCCTGCACACCCTACACTGGGGATTGAGCCCACAATCCGGGCATGTGCCCTGACCAGGAATCAAACCATGACCTCCTGGTTCATAGGTCACTGAGTCACACTGGGCAAGCCTTTTAAAAATTTTTTTAGAGTAGTATTTCTAAGAAGGATTATAGTGATTGGGGGAATGAAAACAGAGCTAATACTGCTTGGGTACCACTGTAGTCTGGGAATCTTCCATATCAAATCTCATTTATCTCCAAACCAGTGAAACAGTTATTTCCTTAGCTACTCAGTACATCTACATTTATTAAATTAGGGAGAGAGAAACCTACTGAAGTCACTCCCTGGTGTGTGGTTCAGATTCAGGACAGTCTCCTTTCCTTTTCCTATGTTTTCTGAAAGACTCAGTGAACTTTACTACTTAAACTCCCATTCTTTAAACTGACCAGGTACTCTAGTATTTAACGTGCCAAATGACAAGACTAAAGCAATTTAGAGATGAATTTGATGTCCTTTATTCAAGAGAAAGCAATCCATTGTTAAATGGTAAAAACCATTGAAACCTGTAAAGAATTTTTGTGAGTTTATTTGAGCCAAACTGTCGACAAATGCCGGGAAGCAGAACCTCAATGAATTGAGATAATGCTCTGGAGAATGGCAGGTTACATTTGTATTTATACATCGCAATCAAAGGAAAGGGACATAGATGGGTTACATGAAATTCATTGGTGATCAATTAAGGAGGTGGGATAAAACAAAAGGGGGGTGGGGGAGGGGGAACCTCTGGGATAGGGTAAAAAGTGAAATGCTGGACATATGCTTCTTTTACATAGATGAATACAGAATGGTTTTACATAATTAACAGTTGATAATCAACTTGATAACAATAATAATGAGGGAATGTCCTGGTGCTATTTGTTGTGCCCTGAGGAGTCCGGAAAAAAGGGAAGTTACAAGTTACCCAGTCATCTTACCGATATGTTATCCTAGGGGCAAAAAGACAAATGGGCTCAGTAAAGATCTAAGTTGATATTTGTCAGGGATAATACCGGCCTAGGCCATGGCTACCCACCATAACCTGTCTGTAGTTAAATATTTAATTTTCAGACCATCTTTTGTGGCCATTCTAGGTCTCCGAGTCTGTACAACCGCCATGCAGGCCTTCCCTGAACTAGTCAGGCTAACATATGCCCCCTTTCGTGCACACCATGGACTGGAGGCGTGCAGTGCCTCACAAGCAATGGAGTCCTCTTCCCGGTGGATTTGAGGCAAGCAGGAGTTTTAGAGAGCATTAGAAGAGGCATCTGTGAAAATAGGGCATGACTGACAAGGAGGCTGGGGATTTCCTTATCAGGCTAGCTAGCAGGTCCTGCTTTCTAGGGTAAGGTAAGCAGCCTAACGCAGAGTTGTAGGTGTTTTCCAAAAGTGCAGGCCGACTTGGGTTTAGATTTGTGATGTGGGCCCTGCCCTTAGGACGGCTTCCGTTTTGTGGGCTCCACAATACAAATTAACTTTATCAGATTGCTTTGTCACTCCCCTTTTAGTGCTCTTATTTTTGCCTTATCTTTGAAGCTCTCATCAGGCCTTCTCCAATACTCCCAAAATTCTTCTGTAACTTCTGATCAAAAGTCAATGCCTTTGGGACCTAAAGATTTTTTTGTTTGCCTCAGTGACAGATTGAGCTGTTCATAAAATTTTAAGTGCTCACATAGATCCACTCGCTAATAATAATAATAATAAAGCATGGATTTAAGGTCTTTGCTGTTCTGTTTATTCACAAAATTTATCCTAAACTAGAAGATGTTTTGTGTTCTTCTACTCCCCTCTGCTGGTAATTTCTAAGATAACTCTCTCTTTAGAAGTCAAATTGATAGAACATCAATGGTGTTTTTAAAACCTATGAGAAAAACATGTTGAAAATCATAAAAAATGTATTCAATCTTTTTCTCAAATGTAATTTTTTCAGTCTGAAATACTAAACATTATTTTCTACAACCATTTCTTGGTCTGTATAATTTGTTACTAGTGTCCAGCTATTTTTTTGCCTGACTTATATCTTATGCATGGTCAGAAGAATGGAGCCACAAGGAATAGAGAGAGTGTATTTGGCCATAAAAACTGAACTCATTTACAAAATGAAATAGTACTGCACCACATTTTGTTTGTATTCATCTATTTACATCACAAAGCATTCTCATGTATGTATGTCTCATTTATTTCTCACAGCAATATCATGGTATAGGTGTGCACATTCCAAAACATAAAACTTACTTTTCCTTAAAACAAGCAAAAGGGATCACTGTGTTCAGCCTCATTTAAATTCTGAAATACATTCACTAACTTGGCACCTCCCAGTGTTCCCCCCCCCCCTTTTTTTTTTTTTTTGCCATTTTCTCTGTAAACCACTCTGCTCCCCAAGTGACCCATGTCTAATGCTATCAAGGTCTCCCTTAAGAACATAAAGTGCCTGAAGCAGTTATTCACAGTGTCTCATTACCCAGGATAATTTACATTTTAACCGAAAATCAGACCTGGGGGTGGGTGGGTAGGGGCTAGGAGGAGGAGGGAAAAGGGTGGGGGGAACTGGGAGATATCTAAAATACTATCAACAATAAAAAATGTTTTAAAAATAAATAAAAGAAAATCAGAACTAAAGCCAAAGCAACCAGCCTCTAATAGAAAATTAGAGATTAGTGAGAAAGACATTGTTAGACAGGAAGATTTTCAGTCTAACCACTCAAATAAAAAAGTGGTGGCTTTTGAATAAGGCTGCTTTCAAGGTCACCGGTGTCCCCCACAAGAATGGTGTTGGAATTACTGTCATGTGATTTAGAGGGAGCATGAATTTTGCAGCCAGGCTGATCCAAATTGGAATCTCAGCCCTGTTATTCTAACAGCTTAGGACCGTGTACAGTTTTCTTAACCTTTTTAAGCCTCAGTTTTCTTACCTGTAAAATGGGGATAGTACCACTTCCTAGGGATGCTGTAGGGATTAATGCTGAGCATGTTGTATACAATAAATACTAGTTCCCTCTGCCTCTTCCCTGGATGGAGCTGCGCAGATGGCAGAGTAATTTAATTTCTGCAGAAGGTTAGACAGTAGCACCACTAGCAATTTTAGCAGTGAGATTGTACAGGTGGGTAAGTTCTTCCCTAGGTAAATTTTCATAGGGAGTATTTCCTAGAAATAGTGCTAAACCAGGCCCCATAGCTGCTTCACTAAGAATTTCTGTAGGTATCAAGGACCCTCGTCTGGATGTGAGATATCCACTTAGCTTCACGTTTCTCTCTGATAACTCTTTTCATGTGCTGCGAAGCCACTATCTTTAATGAAAAACCACTTCTGCTTGGTGTGGTGCAGAGGAATAGAATCAGTGTAGAGCTGTCCCTGCTGCATGGCCCATGGAAGGACAAAGACAGGTCATGCATTTGAGCCAGTCGACATCATAGACCCAGGAGGTCAGGTGCCCAACATCCTTGAGAAACCATTAACTCTCAGTTATCTATTAACCTGGTCCCATGTGTGTGAAAATGTCTCACCAGCTGGGTCTATTATCACCCACCTATTGTTTCTCCTTTTGTCTCCAGGGAAGGTTCCACCACAATAACAGCTCCCCATTACATCGAGTTCCATAGACATAGAATTCCATGAACACAGAAGGTAATTCAATGAATTTAAGATTACTGGCAGGGGTTAAGTGGATCTACCCCTCTTTTAATTTTGGCCATAAAAATGCACTGATGTAGTTTTTCTCATCCCCTGTAAATTCTCATCAGAAGTCAAGGCACTGGTGCTTCATATATTCTGTGGATTATAGTGATAATACTTTACTGCCGTGACCTTTTCAATATTCTGTAATTTTCTTGGCTGAGCCTGGAACTCTCCTTTGTTTTCAGCATCATTAATGTCTGCAGAAGGCACACAGAACAAATAAACACACTAACCCCTTCAAGGGAAACTTGCAAAGATGGGGTGACAGTCCCCATACCAGCCATGTCACCCTAGCAAGGAAATGGGGATGCTGTCCTTTTCCCTTATATTAAGTGTTTGGAAGCGAAATTCAGGAGAGAATAACGTAGTTCTAAGGAGCAGAGAGAAAGGACCACATTAGAAAGATCCTAGAACAGAGTTCTACACACACAGTACGGCACGCCGGTAAAGACTTTCTTCCACTTTTCAGCGTTTTATCCAGCTGTCAGAATTCCCTGAGGGCTGAGACTTTTGACTTTGTACCAGTTACAAGTACCCGTAATAATAAGAATAGTTAACATTTTGAAATCTTTCATGTTGTTGGCAAAAGGCTCAGAATTTCACACGAGTCATGTTATTCTCATAACAACTCTTTGGATACTTTAATAATTTCCATTTTACAGAGGAAGCATTAAGTTAGATAACTTTCCCGTAATTAAGTAGTAGCGCTGGAATTCAAACCATGGTCATCTGACGTCATTGCCCCTAGTGTCCATAAAAATTTACCACTCAGATTTCCTGCTGCAAGGAGAATAGCTGACTGAGGGTCCCAGATGCTGAGCCTCTGGACCCACCAAGGCATTTGCTCCATGGGCTGCTCCCGGCCAATGACTGAAGGGTACTAGTGTCGGTCCATTCCTGTGGGATACAAGACCCTTCCAACATGTGACCTTAAGTGAGGCTCTCCCCATCAGCCTGGCCAAAATTTCTTAGAACTGCTGTAGTTGAGGTTCTCCCTTCCCTCTCCTCCTCTCCCCTCCCCTGTCCTCCCCTCCCCTCCCCTTCCTTTCCCTCTCCCTGTTCACAGGGGTTAGACCTGCTTCCTGAATTAAAGATTCTCCCTACCCTACTCCTGCTTCCTCCCATTTATCCTTCACAAGCACTCCCCCCAATAAATCCCTTGCACATCTGATCTTGTCTGGGTGTCTACTTCTTGGAGAACCCAAACAACACACTACCCCTGCCTTATTCTGGAGAGCGGCATAAACCTCCCTATCCTTGTCTGCTTACTTCCAGGGTCAAGAAAGAAGTGCCAGTGACGTTTCAGACTGATGGGCTGTTCATCCTTGAAAGGCCCTTGATGATTTCAAACTATTACTTTCCTCATACCCATTGTATTTTCTCCTTTTAATGAAAACACACACACACACACACATATATAATCTACAACTGTGTCCAGATTTCTTAGATCAGAGGGGCCACAGAAATGTTTGGCTAAACCTTGGAGACAGTGTGAGTGCAGAGATGGGAAGCCCAGTAAGTATGAGAAGAGCAGTCCTGAAAGGTGTTCTCAATGATTTGGGACTCAGGGGTCCTCAACCTCCTGGCCCTTTAAATACAGTTCCTCATGTTGTGACCCAACCATAAAGCTATTTTCGTTGCTACTTCATAACTGTAATGTTGCTACTGTTATGAATCATAATGTAACTCGGCGTTTGTGAATCCTGACTGCACTTGTCCCAACTCGGGTTCCGTAGAAGCGGTTTCTCCGTAGGGGGGCCTTCGGCCTTAGCCAAGTTAAAAAAAAACGATAAGGTGTCTATTACATTTCCCCAAATATATTGTCACAGGAGCAGGCCAAATGTACTCAAGTAGTCTTTATAAAGTATTTTCCTCTAAAATATGGCTACGAAGGAGCTAGTGGAATTCAGATTTCTTTTCATGCTTTAAAAAATTTTTTTCCGCACACCCTCCGTAGTCTCCCCTTCGCCCGCACCTCGCTAGACAGGCAGCACCTGGCCACCCTCCGAGGTCCTGATTTTGAAAAACGGAGCGGGCCAATCAGAATGCGGAGCGCTGTTTGGCGCTGCCATTCGAGCTGGGCCAGACCTGCGGTGGGACAACCGTGGCTCGGGGCGTCAGCGGAGGCGGCGGGGCGGCGGCATGAGGAGGGCTTTCTGGCTGCAGCGAGCGCACCAGGATATGCTGGCCGAGGGCCGCGGGCGGGCTAATGGAGGGAAGGGCAGCCTGTGAGACGTGACGGTGGAGACCAGCCCGGGCGGGGACCGGGACTGGAAGGGACGCCTGAGTAGCCGGCTGGTCCGGCGGCCTGGGGCCGGGTGGGGCGAGGACAGAAACGGACATTCCGCTGACCCTGCCAGGGCAGAAGGGGCCAGAAGTCGTCTTTACAGTTGGGAGAGAGCCGTGGGCAAAGCCAGGGTTGGAGGAAAGGGGAGCTTAGGAAGTGGCCGGAAGTGGCGAGAAGGTGCTAACGGGCGTTGGTACCGGGGACCGAAAGGATCAGGGAGGAGGAAGGGTGGTCTTTGTAAGTAGCTGAAAGGGTCGTGTGACAGGGGAGAAGGCTGGCGTAAGTGAAGGAAAGGTGAGGCGTGGCCAGATCAAAGGCTTGAGGGAAGGCGGTTGGGGGACGTGGAGCGAGGAGCCGGGCAAAGCCGTGGAGGTGGCTGGCGGCCGGGGCCGCGAAGCAGCGAGGAGGAGCGCACAGCCGAGCGTGTGCCGAACGTGGAAGGCTTGTTGGCGAGCGAGGTTCAGAACGCGGGTCCGGCCGCGGAGGGCGGGCGGCGCCTCCGGGATGTGGGATCAGCGGCTGGTGAGGTTGGCCCTGGTGCAGCAGCTTCGGGCTGCCTACGGCATTAAGGTCAAAGGTGGCCGCGGGCAGGGCGAGCGCCGGAGGCGGGACTCAGCCGCCGCGGCCGTAGTGGTAAGTCCTGGGGGAGATTCCGGTTGGGGGGTGGGGGTGGGCCGGGGAGGGGAAGCACAGCTCGTACTGTCACTACCAGGTCCTGCCGGCATGTTCATTCTGTATGGGCCCAAAAGAGAAGGTGGTTACGTGCGTCTGATTCAATCCAGGTAGCCACCGGCTGACGTTTAAAAGAATGACATGGCTTATTCGTTACAGGGGTTTTTGGTCACTCAGAGAAAGTTGCAGGACTTTTCAATCTCAGCAGCTTGACATTAAGAGATAGATCATCGCGGGGGGGGTGGGGGGCATGTAGCTGCCCTGTGCGTGGTAGGATGTTTCGCGGCATCTCTGACTTCTACCCACAAGATGCAAGTTGTGAAAATTAAAAATATTTCCAGGTTCCTTTCTCCGCTTTCTCCATCGTTGTCGTCCCCCGCCCCCCCCCCCCCCCCCCCTCAGACCTGTTACCTTTGCCTTTCTTTCTCCTAAGCTCCAAGGGCCCTTCTTTTGCTTCTGTAACTGGTTTCCTGAGCCTAAGCAGCCAGCTGGCTCACTTCTACTACCTCTGTCACTTTCTACATAAAATTTCTCTTATACTCTGGCCAGGGGGCTCAGTTGGTTGGAATGTGGTCCCACACACCAAAAGGTTGCTGATTCCATTCCCAGTCGGGGCACATACATAGGCTGCAGGTTCCATTCCAGGTCGGGAGTGTATGGAGGCAACGGGTCAATGTTTTTCTCTCTCTCATCTCAATAAAAATATATCTTGCAGTGAGGATTTTTTTAAAAATTATGTGTATACCTCATAAACTTTAGAGAAATTGTTTTTATATTCTTACAGAACCAACTATATTTGAGATTTTGGAAAGCCAATCGAGCTTTTAAATATTAACAAATATGTTGCCATATGAAAGAATTTGTACATGGATTTTTTTCACCGCTTAAGAAAAACTGACACCTGTCTTTAGATTCTGATAGGTCTGAGTTTGAATCCTGCTCTACCCCTACTAGATGTGTGATCTTGAACTGCTTGTTTAATTTTCCTAAGCTTCAGTTTCTACTCTATAAAGTGGGAATAATGGTATCTCTCCTTGGGCTGTCTAAAAAAAACAAAACTCTAAAATATGGCAATAGGACTACCACAATGCCTGTCACATGCCACTTAAACTAATTTTAGTTGTTACGATAATAAATGGTCTATATCCTGATTGTCACACTAGAAATACTAATAAAATGTTCTAATAAAGAAATACAGAAGAATATAGTGTTACATGAGTGGGATCTAACAAGATAGGTAACTGAAAACTATATTTCTTTAGTTATTTGGTGTTGGTTGGCTAATAATAGTTTTGAGTTTTTTGAGAAAAGAACTAGAAATCTTTTAAGGGTGGTATTATAAATGATATTTCAATATATACAGTTTAAAAAGCATGCTCTTTATGAGATCAAATTTTAGCAGTTACTTATGAAGCCAAATATTGAGAATATGTATGATATTTGTAGACATATAATCAGCTTCAGCATCTGATTTATTTTTGCATTTTGCTTGGTTGCACAGTATCAAGAAAATTTTGCTTTACTCAGACAAGGGGTTACCTATGTTAACTTTCTTTTTTTAAGTAGCTCTCTTTGAAATGGTAATCGTAGCAGCAGCAAATATTCTTTGAATGCTTGCTCTGCATCAGATTAAGACCTATGTGAGGATACTGAGGCATAGGGAATGTTAATTTGATCAAGGTCACTTGGTAAATGGAAGAGCCAGTATTTAAAATCTGGCAGTTCTCCCTCTAATAAACAGTTTGCTCTCTTACAGCATTATACTAAATTGTCTTTTCTGTATTCTTCAATTAAATGGAGCCACATGTTTGGAAAAGTGAAATTTTGTTAGTCTGTTGAATCATGAACAATGTTGAATGGTTTCTCATTGTAAATACAAAGTTAAATAATAAATAAGATGCTCTTAAAATATAAGTGCTTCAAGAGCATTCTTGGAGAGCAGATTCATTTAAGCTACATTAACATTTGTGAGATTAGGTATACACACTTATTTAATTTTGTATAAGTAGACACATATACAGGCTTTAATTTATTTTCTTTTTTATTTATTTTTTTATTTTAGTAAATCTTTGTTGTTCAGATTATTACATTTGTTCCTCTTTTTTTCCCCCCATAGCTCCCCTCCACCCAGTTCCCACCCCACCCTCTGCTCTTACCCCCCCCCACTGTCCTCATCCCTAGGTGCACAATTTTTGTCCAGTCTCTTCCCGCATCTCCCACACCCCTTTCCCCACCAAGAATAGTGAGTCCATTCCCTTTCTATGTCCCTGATTCTATTATAATCACCAGTTCATTCTGTTCATCAGTTTATTTATTCACTTGATTCTTAGATTCACTTGTTGATAGATGCATATTTGTTGTTCATAATTTGTATCTTTACCTTTTTCTTCCTCTTCCTCTTCTTAAAGGATACCTTTCAGCATTTCACATAATACTGGTTTGGTGGTGATGAACTCCTTTAGCTTTTCCTTATCTGTGAAGCTCTTTATCTGACCTTCAATTCTGAATGATAGCTTTGCTGGATAAAGTAATCTTGGTTGTAGGTTCTTGGTATTCATCACTTTGAGTATTTCTTGCCACTCCCTTCTGGCCTGCAAAGTTTCTGTTGAGAAGTCAGCTAACAGTCGTATGGGTATTCCCTTGTAGGTAACTGAGTTTCTTTCTCTTGCTGCTTTTAAGATTCTCTCTTTGTCTTTTGCTCTTGGCATTTTAATTATGATGTGTCTTGGTGTGGTCCTCTTTGGATTCCTTTTGTTTGGGGTTCTCTGCGCTTCCTGGACTTGTAAGTCTATTTCTTTCACCAGGTAGGGGAAGTTTTCTGTCATTATTTCTTCCAATAGGTTTTCAATATCTTGCTCTCTCTCTTCTTCTGGCACCCCTATAATTCTGATGTTGGTATGCTTGAAGCTGTCCCAGAGGCTCCTTACACTATCTTCATATTTTCGGATTCTTTTTTCATTTTGCTTTTCTGGTTGGGTGTTTTTTACTTCTTTGCATTTCAAATCTTTGCCTTGATTCTTGCGCTCCTCTGGTCTGCTGTTGGATTCTGTATAATATTTGTTATTTCAGTCCGTGTATGCTTAATTTCTAGTTGGTTCTTTATCACAACATCGAGGGTCTCATTAGATTTCTTGAGGATCTCAATAACTTTTTTTTTTTTTTTTTAATTGCTTAAAGTATTACAAAGGGTATTACATATGTGTCCATTTTATCCCCCCGCCCTAGACAGTCCCTAGCCTCCCCTATCCCCCAATGTCTTATGTCCACTGGTTATGCTTATATGCATGCATACAAGTCCTTTAGTTGATCTCTTACCCCCCTACCTCCTGCCCCGCAACCCATCCCGGCCTTCCTGCTGCAGTTTGACAATCTGTTTGAGGCAGCTCTGCCTCTGTATCTATTATTGTTCAAAAGTTTATAATGGTCTCTATTATCCATGAATGAGTGAGATCATGTGGTATTTTTCCTTCATTGACTGGCTTATTTCACTTAGCATAATGCTCTCCAGTTCCATCCATGACGTTGCAAATGGTAAGAGTTCCTTCCTTTTTAGAGCAGCATAGTATTCCATCGTGTAGATGTACCACCATTTTCTGATCCATTCATCTACTGATGGGCACTTAGGCTGTTTCCAGATCTTAGCTATGGTGAATTGTGCTGCTATGAACATAGGGGTGCATATATCCTTTCTGATTGGTGTTTCTGGTTTCTTGGGATATATTCCTAGAAGTGGGATCACAGGGTCAAATGGGAGTTCCATTTTCAGTTTTTTAAGGAAACTCCATACTGTCTTCCATAGTGGCTGCACCAGTCTGCATTCCCACCAGCAGTGCACAAGTGTTCCTTTTTCTCCACATCCTCTCCAGCACTTGTCGTTTGTTGATTTGTTGATGATAGCCAGTCTGACAGGTGTGAGATGGTACCTCATTGTTGTTTTGATTTGCATCTCTCGGATGATTAGTGACTTTGAGCATGTTTTCATATGTCTCTTGGCTTTCTGAATGTCCTCTTTTGAAAGGTGTCTATTTAGGTCCTTTGCCCATTTTTTGATTGGATTGTTTATCTTCCTTTTGTTAAGTTGTATGAGTTCCCTATAAATTTTGGAGATTAGGCCCTTATCAGATATGACATTGGCAAATATGTTTTCCCACACAGTGGGTTTTCTCGTTGTTTTGTTGATGGTTTCTTTTGCTGTGCAGAAGCTTTTTATTTTGATGTAGTCCCATTTGTTCATTTTCTCTTTCGTTTCAAGTGCCCTAGGAGCTGTATCAATGAAGAAATTGCTTCGGCATATGTCTGAGATTTTGTTGCCTTTGGATTCTTCTAGAATTTTTATGGTTTCCTGTCGTACATTTAAGTCCTTTATCCATTTTGAGTTTATTTTTGTGTATGGTGTAAGTTGGTGGTCTAGTTTCATTTTCTTGCATATATCTGTCCAATTTTCCCAGCACCATTTATTGAAGAGACTATCTTGGCTCCATTGTATGTTCTTGCCTCCTTTGTCAAATATTAATTGAGCATATTGGTTCGGGCCGATTTCTGGGTTCTCTATTCTATTCCATTGATCTATATGCCTATTCTTGTGCCAGTACCAGGCAGTTTTGAGAACAGTGGCTTTGTAATACATGAGGATCTCAATAACTTTATCGGCGGCTTCTAGACAGTTTTTGAGAGACCTTAAAAGTGTGGTTCTGAACTCAATATCCTCCATTGACAGTTTTGTCCTGTTTCTTTGTCTCCGCATTTTTTATGCTTTCTTGGTGCACCCCCTAGTGGTCTTTGTGCGCAGCCTTGTAGTTAAGCCTTGATTGTTGTAGTTAATACTGGGGGGGGATTTGACTTCCAGGCCAACTGGCTGTGAGAGTCAGCTGTGTCTGCAGTGGGAAAACTTCTGTCCTCTGGGGCGGTGCTAATCTAGCCTTTCCCTGAGGCTATCTGGCAAATGGCTCTGCTCAGGGCTTGGGCGGGGCCGGTCGCACGGGATCAACAGAGCAGGTGGAGGGAGCAGTTATGGCTGCTCTCAGTCCTGTCCCCAGAGGCTCTGCCTCTCAGAGTCCCAGCAACCGCTGCAAACCTCGGAGAGAAAGCTGCCTTCGAGTTCCAATCGATGCCAGACAGTCCTGCTTCTCCCGTTTGAGTCTGGGTCCCTAGAGACTCGCCGGGATCTGGAGCTCAGAATCTGAGCCTCCCTCCCGATTGAAAACAACAACCGCGCCCTCAGCCACCAGCCCGCTCCTCGCGTACCTCCGCACCTTTGTATTTTCCGCACTGCGCCTCCTCTGAGCCTCAGTATGCTGTTCTCTTTCCTTCTAGTTGAAGAATTTCCCCTCAGCCAGTCTTCCTGTGGTTCTGGGCGATGTCCGTTCCGTCTTTTAGCTGTATTTGTGAAGTGGTTGTTTGAGGCAGCTAACTCCGGTGTTTACCTATGTCGCCATCTTGGTTTTTCCCAATTTATTTTCTTAAATCCAATGAAAAGCTACAACTTTCTTATTCAGTGACACATTTTTAAGAAGTTTGAATGTGTGCACAAAGATAGTGTGTACAAACATGCAAGTTAACTGACATTTACAATTTTACTCTTGGGATTTTCAGTGTGTTAAATTTTGAATGTGAGTAATACATTTGAATGTGACTGTTTAAAATGGTTTTTAAAGTAGTTAAATGAAATTTGAATTAAATGTTTGCAGAATCCCTATTTTTGGGTAGCTTAGAAAGTAGTTTGAATAGCACTTTTCCATGGAGTGTGTAAAAGATAATCAGGTCTAAAAATAACCACTTCTGGTGTAATTTTAGGAAGTACCCAATGAATGACAGGAATTACCATTATCAGTTGACTTAACCTCTTGTTCAAATTAGTATTTATAAGGTGCCAGAAGGAAGGTATAAGGTCAGTATTTTTAAGGTCATTGAAAAAACAGGTAGTATTTTTTTAAAATACATTTTTATTGATTTCAGAGAGGAAGGGAGAGAGAGAGAGAGAAACATCAATGATGAGGCAGAATCATTAATCAGCTGCCTCCAACTGAGGATCCAGCCCACAACCAGGTCCTTGACCAGAATCAAAACCCGGGCCCTTTAGTCTGCAGGCCTAAGTTCTATCCACTGAGCCAAACCAGCTGGGGTGGAACAGGTAGTATTTTGAGGGAAACCTTAGTGTTTTGGGACAAATCTGTTTAAGAATTTCATGACTAAACACTAACAGGGTTTATTTTTCCATAATGGCTTTGGAAATGGAATTTACCACATTGCTTGAGGGCACTGACTTTATCTTTGCCATCATTGTACTCTTAGCACCTAGCATAAGGTAGTTACTTTTTACAAAATGTACTTGAAAGAATTGCTTTCTTTGTCTTGACTGACTGATAGTTTACTTCTGCTTTTTTTTTTTTTAAGTGTTGTTATTGACTTCAGAGAGGAGGGCAGAGAGAGAGAGGAAACATCAATGAGAATCATTGATCTGCTGCCTCTTGCACTTCCCCTACTGAGGATTGAGCTGGCAACTAGGGCTTGTGCCCCACTGGGAATCAAACTGTGACCTTCTGGTTCATAGGTTGATACTGCACCTCTGAGCCACCAGCTGGCTCTGCTATCTTTTTTTATTTGTTGAGGTTTTAAATTTGCCCTAATGTTTAAGAAAATTTATATTATGCTTAATATTTGTGTTAGAATAACTAAATTTGTCATTTTAGGGTAAAATATTTGGAGTACCTTTTAATGCATTGCCCCATTCTGTTGTACCAGAATATGGACACATTCCAAGGTAAGCAAAGTTTGAAATGAATAAATATTTCAAAGTGGTGTTTGAATGTTTAAAAATAAATAGTTGATTGACTCACACATTTGTTTTGAATTAACAGATGATTTCATTTCTCGGTAGTAATGTAAAAAAAAATTTACTTAAACTTTCACATATTTTTAACTTCAATTTTTACTTACTCCCAGGATTGAATTTTAAGGTTTAGTAATGAGTAAATGTTAGAGAGCAAATTATTTTTGTTCTATTAAATTAGAGATTTCAGATCTATACCAATTCTTTTGCCACAATTCTGATTATATTCAGTAATATACTGAATTACCAATACAGCTAAAATATTGATATTTTTATTTTAGAAAAGTTGGGTAAAAGAATTTTATGCTAAAATATTAGCTTATTTGTGAATATAAATTACATACCTTGAACTTTTTAATGTTGTTTACTATTTATAAATAATCTTTTGGACTAACTGGATCAGAAATTACTAGGTAAGTTTACATCTTAAGAAAATAGTTTAAATGCATTTAAAGAAACTGTTTTAGCTCTTTCTAATTATTTTTCCCTCTGTCCAAAGTAGGGTTCATTCTGCCTACTCTAGTCCAGTAACCTGGGTTTTTAATTGATGCATTGTCCAAAAGCACTTACTGAGCACCTTGCTGCCTTAGAATCATTTTCCCTCAGATAATAGGTGTAGATTCATAATCTTCATTAAGGTTTCCACTTAGTATTTTGCTTTTTAAATAATCTGCAAAGGTTTGTTTATATGGATTTTCAACATTTAGAATTGCAAATTCTAATAATGACTACATCTTTGTCATAATTTTTTGCGTGCTAAAAGAAACAACAAACTACTCTGTTACCCTCTGCGATGTTTAGTCACTGTGCACCAATGCAACTTTTATCAGTTGCTTACAGCTGATATCCATTCTAATTTATTGGTACCAGCTGTTAACTAAGCATCTAAAACTACCATTGGTTGTTAGAAATTGTTCAATATAAAAATTGAGCACACATCTTTAAATATGAAAAAGATTGTAAGGACTGGGGTGTATTTGATTTTCTGAGAGATAATGTTAGAGTGAGAAAAAAAAACACCTTGCCTTATTTTGGGGGAAACGTAGTAAGTAGATGGTAGATATTTTAAGCTGTGCATGCTGTGCAAGAGCACACATGGGGAGAGAATGAAGAAAAGAAGGCCTTGGAGCCTTGAGCCATCCTAGCATGTAGAGGTCTGGAAGAAGAAGAGGATCCAGAAAAGGGGTTTGAGAAGAAGCAGTCAGGGAGTCAGTAGGAAAACCAGAAGAGTGAAAAAGTATTTTTAAAATGATCTGGGAGTGGTCAAGTGTGTTATGCTGGTAGGACAAACAAGATGAAGACAATGAATTTACCATGGATTTGGCAAGGCAGAGGCCATTGGTGATTCTGAGAGCGCTTTTTTTTTTTTTTTTTTTTTTTTTGAGTAATGGCTATGAGAGTCTGATTGGAGAGGGTGGAGGAGAGACTGGGATATGAAGGAAGGTAGATTAGAGGCAGTGCAAAAGACAAGTCCTGTGCTCTGAATGAAAGCAGAGAAACAGGATTGAGAAGGATGTAGGTTAAGTGGGTTTACTGAAGTTGTCATGGGTAAAATGGTGGTTCCTAAAGAGGAATTTAGGAAGCACGTGGCCTTTTATCACAGGTTAAAGGGATTTGTACATCAGAGCTTCTGTAAGGGGTGTAGTGCCTGGTCTGCTCCTGTACTTTGGCAGAATAATGGGATTTAGAAAGATGTGTTCTGGCCACCTGAAAAGATTTCTCTGTTTCAGTTTTCTTGTTGATGCTTGCACATCTCTAGAAGAGCATATTCATACAGAAGGGCTTTTTAGGAAATCAGGATCTGTTATTCGTCTAAAAGCGTTAAAGGTAAGCATATTCTTAAACTGTCATTTTTCTTTTGTATCATATTTTTGGTGTGGTTTTGTGATTGAACTATGTAGAAGTATTACATGAATTATTGACAGAAATTGAATTTGAAAATAGCTTTTTTCATGGCAGAAAACTTTTTTCCAAAAGAAAGTAAATCATTTCTGTAATGCTCTTCCCCCCACCCTGTTTTATTGAGGTATAATTCACCAGTACATTTAGGATGAACAACTTGATGTTTTGATTTACATATACATTGTGAAATCACCACAATCAAGCTGTTTATAAAATGCTTTGAAAGTTTAGAGTAGTTTAAAATTCATGGTCCTAGTTTCTATAAATGAAAAAAAAATTTTTTTTATTATTTTTAGCCTTCTGAAAAGGAGATATATTAAAATAAGAGTTAAAAGAAATTTATTTTAAAAAGGTCTTTAGAGTACAAGAAAGGATAGTTTATTTGCAATATACTCCTAAGCCCCCAAACACTCAAGATTATTTTATCTATTTCAGAATAAACTGGATCATGGTGAAAGTGGCCTGTCTTCTGCACTTCCTTGTGATATTGCAGGACTTCTTAAGCAGTTTTTTAGGGAATTGCCAGAGCCCATTCTCCCAGCTGATTTACATGAAGCACTTTTCAAAGCTCAACAGTTAGGAACAGAAGAGAAGAATAAAGCTACATTGTTGCTCTCCTGTCTTATGCCTGACCACACTATTGATATATTAAGATACTTCTTTAATTTCCTCAGGAATGTTTCTCTTAGGTAAGTAGTAATGAAAAGTCTTGGGAAATGAGAATTTAATTACTCAAGTAGCTGGATTTACTCTTATAGATAATAAAATTTCATTTGGAGTGAAAACTTTTCTTAAAAGTCCTATATAACAAAACCCTAATATGCAAATCAACCAAACAGCAGAAGACTGGTCGCTATGATGCACACTGACCACCAGGGTGCAGATGCCCAACGCAGGACGCTCTTGTGTTGAGCATCTGCCCCCCCCCCCCCCCAGAGGGAGGTGACCGGTGGGGGCGGGGCTGGTGAGCAGGCGGGGCCAGGTTGCCAGGCAAGGTGGGTGCCAGTGGGGGCCCCCTGATCCCCCCACCGGCCACTCGCCCCACAGGTTAGCCCTGATTGTCGGCCAGGCCTTGGAACCCTACTCTGTGTATTGGGAACAGTCTCTTAGAAAGAAAAATTAAAACCTGGCAAGGCTACTCTTAACACTGAAAAAACAGGATGATGCAGTGATGACATGCATGGACTCTGGCTTGTCCATTTTGTGGTCAGCCCTGATTCTGACACTTATAACTGTGTGACAAAGCCAGTTACTTAACTTCTCTCTGCTTCAGTTCTTCCACCCACAAGATGGGGAAAATGGTACTACTGCCTCAGAAGGATCATGTTATGTATTACTTTTTATAATCAGGGCAAAAAAAATGTAGCTGCCCATACAACAGCAAGATGCCTTTTACCTGTATGAAAAGTATGGTCACTGGTGCATGCAGTGTCCTAGTGAGGGGAATGTCCAACTGCTGGTTTAGGCCTGATCCCCACTGGCATAAACCAGCAATCGGACAACATCCCCCAACTGGCGCAGGCCGGGCAGAGGGGATGCCACCCTTCACCCCACCTCCTCCCCTGCATGAATTTTGTGCACCAGGCCTCTAGTATTATATATTTCCTTTCCATAAGAAGTCTATCCTGTATAATTTAAGAAACAATATACCAAATGATTTACTATGTCTTCTCTGTGATCATTATGAATGCCTGGACAGCTTATTGGTGATTGTAGGATTCTTTGTCCACTGAATGGTTTCAGATTACTGTGTTTTTAAAATATTTGTGTTTTGCTCTTCAAATTTCTCTTCTCTTTGCTGTCAATGAGCCTGCTTGTTCTAGACATACTTCCTGCCTTCTAATACTTCAGATTTTCTGTGTGTGGGTTTGAAAATCAGACATGTTCAATTTGTGTGGAAAAACAAAGTGTGAGCTCTATGTTTGCATGATTTTGATGATGTGTATCTAAGCACACAGAAGCTGTGTATTTCTGGTTCTGTCTTTATTCAACCTGATCATGTAGATGAGTAGATGAAGGGTAACTATATTGTGACTTGTGTTGGACTGGAAAAGTAAAAGGTCTTCAAAATATACTTAATATTTTATTTTAATTTTTATCTTTGGTGCCATCTCATAAAAGCTTTTTTTCATTTAGGTCCAGTGAGAATAAGATGGATAGCAGCAATCTTGCAGTGATATTTGCACCAAATCTTCTTCAGACAAGTGAAGTACATGAAAAGATGTCTGCCAACACAGAAAAAAAGCTACGATTGCAGGCTGCAGTAGTACAGACTTTTATTGATTATGCATCAGATATTGGTAAGATGTAGTTGCATTATTAAGTAACTAGAGGCCCAGTGCATGAAATTCGTGCATGGGAGAGGGGGTCCCTCAGCCCGGCCTGCACCCTCTCCAATCCGGGACCCCTTGGGGGATGTCTGACTGCTGATTTAGGCCTGATTCCTGGGGGATTGGGCCGTTCGGCAGTCAGACATCCCTCTCATCACCCAGGACCAGTGGCTCCTAACCGCTCACCTGCCTGCCAGCCTGATCACCCCTAACCACTCTGCCTCCCTGCCTGATCGCCCCTAACCACTCTGCCTGCCTGTCTGATGCCCCTAACTGCTCCCCTGCCTGCCTGATTGCCCCTAACCTCTCTGCCTGCCTGCCTGATGTCCCTAATCGCTTCTGCCTGCTTGCCTGATCGCCCCTAATTGCATTCCCCTGCCGGCCTGATCACCCCTAACTGCCCTCCCCTGCTGGCCTGATCTCCCCTAACTGCCTCTGCCTCAGCCCCCCCGGAAGACATCCGGTCTAATTAGCATATTACCCTTTTATTAGTATAGATAGGATTTATTTAAGTGAGGGAGATCCCAGCTTCTTCAAGTGAACTATGAAGACAACTGTTAGAAAGTTGATATATACTATTGAAACATTTTGGGGGGGCGGGGGCAAGTAGAGGAAAGATCTTAATTGTGAACATTTTCTTTTAGGACATGTTCCAGATTTTATCATGGAAAAGATACCGCCTATGTTGGGTATTGATGGTCTCTGTGCTACTCCATCACTGGAAGGCTTTGAAGAAGGTCAATATGAAACTCCTGGTGACTGTAAGAGAAAGCGAAGACAAAGTGTAGGAGGTAAGGAGGAGTGACAGTTTGTTTTAGAGAGGTACAGCAATTTGCTTTATCTGAAATTCGCTTGAACATAAAAAAGTAGAAACTATGGTGTATGCCATTTTGGTGCTTACAGCATAGTTAGAACGGCATGACATATGCATGTGAAAAGTAAAAGTGACAGTATAATTTAATATTAAGTGCTAGATCTTCAGCACAAACCAAATGAGAAAAGTTCCCAGGATTATAATGGTCAGGGCTCTTCAAAGTGAACCTTCTTGAAGAAAAGGTAAAATGTAAGGGGGATTGGGTGGAGGACCAGAATAATTGTATCTTTTTTTTTTTTTTTTTTAATATATTTTTTATTGATTAAGATATTACATATGTGTCCTTGTCCCCACGTTACCCTCTACCCCCCACCCCCCCCACCCCCGCTCATGCCCTCACCCCCCCGTTGTCCATGTCCATTGGTTAGGCCTATATGCTTGCATATAAGTCCTTTGGTTGATCTTTCCCCCTTACCCCCACCCTCCCCTACCTTCCCTCCAAGTCCCGACAGTCCAATCAATGCCTCTCCGTCTCTGGATCAGTCCTTGTTCATCAGCTTATGTTGTTCATTATATTCCACAAATGAGTGAGATCCTGTGGTATTTATCCGCTCTCAAGTTCCATCCATGCTGTGGCAAATGGTAAGAGTTCCTTTTTCTTCTTCCTCTTCTTAAAGAATACCTTTCAGCATTTCATATAATGCTGGTTTGGTGGTGATGAACTCCTTTAGCTTTTTCTTATCCGTGAAGCTCTTTATCTGACCTTCTATTCTGAATGATAGCTTTGCTGGATAAAGTAATCTTGGTTGCAGGTTCTTGGCATTCATCACTTTGAATATTTCTTGCCACTCCCTTCTGGCCTGCATGGTTTCTGTTGAGAAATCAGCTGACAGTCGTATGGGTACTCCCTTGTAGGTAACTGACTGTCTTTCTCTTGCTGCTTTTAAGATTCTCTCTTTATCTTTTGCTCTTGGCATTTTAATTATGATGTGTCTTGGTGTGGTCCTCCTTGGATTCCTTTTGTTTGGGGTTCTCTGTGCTTCCTGGACTTGTAAGTCCATTTCTTTCACCAGGTAGGGGAAGTTTTCTGTCATTATTTCTTCAAAAAGGTTTTCAATATCTTTCCCTCTCTCTTCTTCTGGTACCCCTATAATTCTGATGTTGGTACGCTTGAAGTTGTCCCAGAGGTTCCTTACACTATCTTCATATTTTTGGAATCTCTTTTCTTTTTTCTTTTTCGGTTGGGTATTTTTTGTTTCTTTGTATTTCAAATCTTTGACTTGATTCTTGGGATCCTCTTTTCTGCTGCTGGATCTCTGTAAATTATTCTTTATTTCAGTCAGTGTATGCTTAATTTCTAGTTGGTCCTTTTTCATGTCCTCCATGGTCTCCCTATACTTATTGAGGGATTCATTAAATTTATCGGCGGTTTCCATAAAATTCTTGAAAAACCTTATAACCGTGGCCTTAAACTCTATATCCAATCGTTTGCTTTCCTCCATTTCTGCCATTTGTGACCTGTTTCTTTGTCTCCGCATTTTGGCAGCTTCCCTGTGTTGATAGAGTGGCCCTGTGCGCCAGATGTCCTGTAGGGCCCAGTAGCTCAGCCTCCCCAGTTACCTGGGGTGGACACTCTTGGTGCACTCTTGGTGCCTTGGTTGTTGTAGAATCACTGGGAGGAATTGACCTCCAGGCCAATTGGCTGTGAGAATCAGCTGTGTCTAAAGTGGGAGAACTTCTGTGCTGAAGACACCCTTCTGGGGCAAGACTTGCTTCAGCGGGGCTTTGGTGCTCACTGAGTCTGCTCCCTGAGTGCGTCCCTTATGGATCTGAGGAGTTGCAATCTGGATGGTCCCCCTCTGACCACTGGGTACAGTGGCTCCTGGATCTAGGGAGGTGCTAATTCAGCCTCTGCCTGAGGCCACACAGCAGGAGCCAGGAAGAGGCTCAGCTGTGAAGCAATGCAAGCCGCTGCGGGGCCTTGGGCCTTCTCTTGGAAGTTCCAGGTCTGCCTGGTTCGGCTGCAGTTAGGTACATTCACATGCAAAAGCCTCTGCCGCAGCCTGGGTGGGGCGGGGTCTCAGGGAGTCAGAGGGCGGAGAAAGCGGCCATGGCCGATTCTCCGCCAGAGTCGCGCGTCTCAGTGTTCCGGTAACGGCTGCAAGCACCTCTGAGGGAAAGCCGCCCTCAAGTTCGCTCGCTGCCGGACAGACCAGCTTCTCCCCGTATGAGACCTGGGTCCCCAGAGACTTCCCGGAACCGGAGTTCAGAGCCGTCGGGAGTTTGTGATTCAAAAAGACAGCCGCGTCCTCAGGCGCCACCCCCTTTCCTCGCGCGCGCGCGCCGCCGTACCTCTGCACTTCACCTCCGCAGCGCCTCTGGCTCTCAGCGTGCTTTTCTTTCCTTCTAGTTGTGGAATTTACACTCAGCCAGCCTTCCTGTTGTTCTGGATGATGTTTGCTCAGTCCTTTGCGGTAATTTTCAATTGTTGTGTGAGGCGATAATTTCCCGGTGTTTACCTATGCCGCCATCTTAGTTGCTCTCCCAGAATAATTGTATCTTACTCTAGATGAGAAGAATGCTATGAAAAAATATTTCTGTAAGAAGTAGTCAATATCTGTAAAAAGACCAACGTGACTTGAAGTGTTCATCCTAAGGATTAGGATGATACTATGGTGAGCTCAATGTCAGGCTAAAGAATTAGAACATTGAGTATTGGAGAACCATTGAAGTCATAACATGATTAAAAATACGGCAGTCCTCGGGTTACATCGAACTCGACGTACATCACCATCTCCCATTTATTAAAAAAAAAAGTTCCATCATTTCGACGTATGTACATATGTACTTAGTTTTTTATTTATTTACCACAAGTAAAGGTCAGGAATTGTTATCTTTCTTTTAAATTTTTTTTACTGTTTCAATTCATTACTGCTGTGTATGTGCTCCATGTGAGTGACGTAGGTGCTTATATAGGTGGGTTCCGACTTACGGTGAAAATCACATTACGTCGTGCCCTAGGAATGGATCTCCAACGTAACCCGAGGACCTACTGTATTTTAGAAAGTTACCTAGTTTGAAGAACTGAGACTTGGAGGTAGGGAGAATAGTCAGAAATGTGGGGCAATAATCCAGGTATGAGATAATGATTTGAAAGTGATATGAATTAAATAATGTGGGAACATTACCAAGGAAGAAACAAAAAAATCCAGGGTTCCATTGTAGTGAAATCAATTATAATACTTTTCAGCTGCTTTTTTTAATTTAATTTTTTAAATTCTCACCTGAGGATATTTTTTCCATTTATTTTTTAGAGAGTAGAAAGGAGGGATGGAGAGGTAAGGAGAGGGAGAGATATGAGAGAGACACATTGATAGGTTGCCTCCCGCATGCATCCTGACGGGCCAGGGATTGAACCCGCAACCTAGGTACATGCCCTTGATGGGAAATAAAACCTGCCACCCTTCCGTGTACAGGCTGATGCTCTAAAAGCGCTGAGAAACACTGGCCAGGGCCTCATCTCCTTGATGAAGAAGTCTGTGGCCGTAACTCCTCCAATTATCTTGGAAAATTTCTTATCTTTTGAGTATTGGAACCAGTTGTCATTAACTACCCCCTTTCTTTTAACTATTGGTTTATATAGTATTACCTTCTATTTTTTCTTTGCTTCCTGTATAAATTTCTTATGCCTTCTGCATCAGTTTCCTAGGGCTACTATAACAAAGTACAACAAACTGGGTGGCTTGAAACAAAACTTGAGTACAACTGCAGAGACCATAATTGCAAATAAGGTCACATTCTCAAGTACTGGGAGTTAGGACTTAAACATATCTTGGAGGACACAATTCAACCCATTAAACTTCTTCCTATCCCAAATGTAGCTATTTTAAGACACAGATTATCTTTACTACCCTACTTCCTTATAGTTTGTTACCTCATCTAAATAGTTGAACACTGGATCTCTCTTATTCACTGTTAACGCTCAAATGTCAGTTTCAGATTCATGCAAATTATTTAATAACAATTTTCCTATTTAACCACGTCAGTTCCACTTTAGTAAGGGAGGACCTACTAGGCATTCTTCTTCTTTTTTTTTTTAAAATACATTTCAGAGAGGAAGGGAGAGGGAGAGAGATATAGAAACATCAATGGTGAGAGAGTATCATTGATCAACTGCCTCCTGCACACCCCCTACTGGGGATTGAGCTCACAACTTAGGCATGTGCCCTTGCCTGGAATCAAACCCGGGATCCTTCAGTCCACAGGCCAACGCTCTACCCACTGAGCCAAACCAGCTAGGGCTAGGCATTATTCTTTAAAAAATAAAAGTCTAAACATGACCCCCAACCACTGAGTCATACCAGCCAGACTAGTGTTTATTTTTTATGTTATAGTTAGCCTTCTTTCTTTTTAATATCAGACTTTGAAATGCCACAAACATCACTGTGACCTGATTTGCGGTAGCTTTAAAGAATCTTTTGACTTTTTTTTTTTTTACTTTTTAAATTGTGGAAAAATAAAACAAAATTTACCACCTTAACCATTTTAAGTGTACGCTTCAGTAGTGTTCAGTACATTCACATTGTACAACCAAACTATAGAACTTTTATTTTGCTGTTATAAGAGTTACTTATTCCTTAACTTTATGCTATATATGACAATTCTCAATAATTGTATTGCTCCAGAATGTACACAGAATTTATGAGCACACTCTTAAAATAAGTAAGAGGAATTTGGTCTATCATAATTTTCCCATTCTTGCCTGTGTATGCGAGTGTGTGGGCTCCTTGGCATTGTCTTTGTGTTAACGAATGTCTTTCATGGACACTGATGCAGCACTGAACTGATTCAATTAATATGATGCCCTGAAATCCTCTATAATAATAAAAGCATAATATGCTAATTAGACCAGACATCCTTCCGGATGAAGCTGGAGATGCGAGGGAAGCCCGGGTCCTGGGTGCCTGCCGGTGGCCTGAGGGAAGCAGATGCCGGCAGCCAGGGGAAGGAAGGCCTACTCTTGCACGAATTTCATGTATGGGGCCTCTAGTGTATAATTAAAGGCTAATATGCAAATCGACCGAACGGCGGAACAACTGGTCGTTACGACGCGCACTGACCACCAGGGGTCAGACGCTCAATGCAAGAGCTGCCCCCTGGTGGTCAGTGCGCTCCCACAAGGGGAGCACCACTCAGCCAGAAGCTGGGCTCCCAGCTGGCAAGTGCAGTGACAGTGGCGGGAGCGCCTCCTGCCTCCGTGGCAATGGATGTCTTCTTTGAGCAGGCCTAAGCTGTCAGTCGGACATCCCCTGAGGGCTCCCAGACTGTGAGAGGGCGCAGGCTGGGCTGAGGGCCCCATCTCCCCCGAGTGCACGATTTTTGTGCACCAGGCCTCTAGAGAGGTGGTCTATACTTTCAGTGTGGCCCATTATGCTCCAAGGACGGTCTCAGATTATGGAGGGAACAGTTTGTCTTTCCATACTCCTGGCTTTGCTGTGCTGGTCTAACTGTGTTTATCTGCTGTGGCTGAATCTGTTGCTCTCTGTCTTCTGCTCTGCATCTTGTTTCTCTTCTTTTCCTTTCTTTTTTCTTTTTCCTCTCCCATATTAACCTTGTTTATCTGCCCAGGTTTCATAAAGGTTGGCTTGGTTAGCCATTGCCTGCAAGTTAGAGCATTGCCTATTTTTGGCTCTTTGAGGTTTTCAGTATTCTCCTGGTTTGTATATATTTCACTTGAGAGTGTAAGATTTCTCAATACATAAGTGCGCTATAGCTGAGCTTGAATTTACTAGTAAATAACTACGTTGAGTGATATTTGCTAATTAACTTTTTTTTTTTTTTTTTTACCTTGGGTTCTCAGAAGTTGTATTTCTTTATTTTTTTTATTTTTTTTTTAATCTTTAATTTCTTTATTGGTTAAGGTATTACAAATGTGTCCTCATCCCCCCATTAACCTTCAACTTCCCCCCTCCCCCCTCAACTCATGCTCTTATCCCCCTGTTGTCCGTGTCCATTGTTTTGGCTTATATGCATGCATACAAGTCCTTTAGTTGATCTCTTCCCCTTACCCCCACCCTCCCCTACTTTCCCTCTGGGGATTGATAGTCTGATCCCTGTTTCTCTGTCTTTGGATCTGTCCCTGTTCATCAGTCTATGTTGTTCTCTATATTCCACAAATGAGTGAGATCATGTGGTATTTATCTTTCTCTGACTGGCTTACTTCACTCAGCATAATGCTCTCCAGTTCCATCCATGCTGTTGCAAATGGCAAGAGTTCCTTCTTCTTTACCGCAGCGTAGTATTTCATTGTGTAGATGTACCACAGTTTCTTAATCCACTCATCTGTTGATGGGCACCTAGGCTGTTTCCAAATCTTAGCTATGGTGAATTGAGCTACTATGAACATAGGGGTGCATATATCCTTTCTGATTGGTGTTTCTGGCTTCTTGGGATATATTCCTAGAAGTGGGATCACTGGGTTGAATGGGAGTTCCATTTTTAATTTTTTGAGGAAACTCCATACTGTTCTCCACAGTGGCTGCACCAGTCTGCATTCCCACCAGCAGTGCAAAAGGGTTCCTTTTTCTCCACATCCTCTCCAGCATTTGTTGTTTGTTGATTAACATATTTAAGAGATTTTTTTGTTTCATTGTGACTAAAAATTAGGGGAACATTTTTGCATGAAAGTATTCCTGTGGAAGTCACAATTTCTTATATAGCTAAATCCAGTGTATATTTTTTGGCTTGTATTATTGGGAATCTCTGACTATTTGATTATGTCTTGTCTTTCCTGATTTTTTTTCCTCTCCTTTTTTATTTGTTTATTTTTGGTTTTGCTTTGTAATACTGTGCTTTCATGGTTTCCCTGCCTCTTAAGTCATTTGTTCTGTCTCATTTTTCTGGATTTTTTTCTGACCACCTCTTGAATGTTCCATTCTTTCATATTTGATCTTCTTACTCTTTGTCCTCTATTTATTTGTTTATTTTAAAAATAGATTTATATTGATTTCAGAGAGGAGGGAGAGAGAGATAGAAACATCAGTGATGAGAAAGAATCATTGATCAGCTGCCTCCTGCACACCCCACACTGGGGAGCAAACCCACAAGCCGGGGGACCAGGAATCAAACTGTGACCTCCTGGTTCATAGGTCTATGTTCAATCACTGAGCCATGCTGGCCGGGCTTTGTCCTCTTTTTAAATGATCTCATTCATTGTCATTTTTAAAAACTACCATTTCTGGTCTGATGATTCCCAAATCTGCTTCTCCGGCCTAGATCTTTACACAAATGGATTTATATCATCTCAGTGTTTCTTAGACATGTCTAACTCTTCTTTCATAATGTCCCTTGTTTTTTTTTTGGTGGCACCATTATCTACTGACTCAGCAAGTCAGAATTTTCCCCACATCTCACTGTTCACCAAATGTTGTAACTTTGATCTCCTAAATTATTCCTGCCTCCATTTTTCCACTGTTCTGTCCCTGTTCAGACCTTCATCTGCTGTCTGGCTAATTTCCACTCTTCCTTCAGGTCTCAACTATCACTTCCTCAGGAATACCTTTGACTCCCCAGTATAAATCAGTTGTTATAATTGTACCTCAGACTATTTAACCCACTTGTCATGTATTTAGTATTTCCTTAGTGTACTTGTTTCCTCTCTGAGAATAAGTTCCCTAAAGGCAGACTGTTTTGGTCACTGTTGTATCTCTAATGCTAGTGCAGTGCTTGACACATTATAGGAACAAATTAAATACTTGTTGAATGACTTAGTAACATACTTAGAAGAACCTTCAGCTAGTTTGCCTGCCTCTAAGGAGGCTTGCTGCCTCAGGTCTGTCTTTCACACTGCTGTCTGAGCAATTTTTCTAAAATGTGGATCAGACAGTTTTGCCTTTGGAGAAAGAAGTTCAAGTTTTTCAAAATGACAAACAAGCCCTCTTCCTGATATAAAAAGGGTTATCTTATGTTCACTTCAGCAGCACATACACTAAAAATTGGAATGATACAGAGAAGATTAGCATGACCCTTGCACAAGGATGATACAAATTCCTAAATTTTTGTGACTGTGGGGGGAAGGGTGGTGGGTGGAGGTGGAAGAGGATATGTGGGAGATAAATAGTGGTGGAAAATAATAAAATAAAGGGAAGAATTAAAAACAAACAAACCACAAGATACTACTTTAAAAAGGCTTATCTTTTACCTTATCTACTGTTCACTGTTTGCTCTAACAATATCAATCTACTTGGTTTCACCCAGCCATTGTAGCTCTGGTTGTGCGTTGACCCATGAACCAAGAGGTCACCAGTTCCATTCCCAGTCAGGGCACATGCCTGGGTTGCAGGCTCCATCCCCCGTTGGGGGCATGCAGGAGGCAGCCGATCTTTGATGTTGCTCTCTCATCAATGTTTCTATCTCTCTATTCTTCTCCCTTCCTTTCTCTCTAAAATAAATCAATAAAAACATTTTTAAAAAGATCTGCTAGTTTCTAGTATACATAAATCTTGTGTTTACTTACATGCCTATGCATATGCTGTTCACCTTGCCTCAAATCAACAACCTAATTCTTCAGAACACAGGCCAGGTTTTACTTACCCTGCAAAGCTTTTTCTCTTATTGCCACTTCCCCTTCCTCAACAAGTAATGCTTTCCTCTTCCATACTCTTTCTGTACATCATAAGTATTTTACATTTCATTTGGTATTGTATAGCTCTTATTTTTTGAAAGAGAGATCAGAGTATAAGTGAAATGGAATAAAATATACCACTTAGGTTTTTTCCTATTTTGAAATAATAACCTTAACTGACCTTAAAAACGTATGTTGATACAAATGTAGATTCTAGAAGACCACAAATATCAATATGAATTATTGGTGAAAGTTAGGTAAATGTTATAATTAATTATATGATTATATATGCCTTGCATTTCAGATTTTGTCAGTGGAGCACTAAATAAGCTTAAATATAACAGAACACCCTCTGTTACACCTCAACAAGAAAGAAGCAGTAAGTGTTATATGTATTTAATGAAAATTTCTGAGTTATTTTGGTTTAATCAAATCCAATATTTTCAGTGGAGATACTGTACTATAATACTATGCTGTGACTTGCTAATTACATTGGATATAATAAACCCAAAATTATAGATAAGAATTTATTTTAGTCTATTTTATCTTTAATCTTCTAAATCATGCTTTTCTGTTGCTTATAAGTTAGATGTTATTGAACATGTAAAAATAACTCAATTTTATTTTTGTTTTAGAACCAGAAGTTTATTAGTATATGTGACCCTCTCCCTTTTTTTTTATGTTGGTTTGCTTGTGGCTGAAATTATTTAGCCCAGTAACAGACAATTATAATTTTCTTCCCTATGTTAATATTCTTTAATGTGAATTATATGCATCTTTTAGTATATTTTGCTCAAGTTACTACAGCTTGCCTATTTTTATTTTACAGAATTAATGATATTTAGTTTTATAGCATGTATTTGATAATGTGAACATATATCACTTCATTCTTTGTTTAGTCCTAAGTAATAGTTTTATAAGAATAAATTTATAAAGCTTTTTTATTTTATCAGCATTGTGGGAGAAACAATAAATTGTGGGTGTTTTTCAGCCCAGCTGTCTGAATCTCCAGTGATTCTTACACCAAATGCTAAGCGCAAACTGCCAGTAGATTCTTCTCATGGTTGCTCAAGTAAGAAAAGGAAGTCCATCAAGCACAATTTTAATTTTGAGTTGTTGCCAAGTAATCTCTTCAGTACCAGTTCTACACCAGTATCAGGTAACAAATGTGATTTATATAATTGGGTTGTAAACATTAACATAAGTGCCTGTTCTGGGTAAAGTGCTATTTCATGTTAATACTGCCCTTGAGGAGCCAGAGCTTTATTTTTTATTAAACCTGAATTTTTATAAAGTCCCCTAAATTTTAAAATAGACTGATCTGTATAATTGACGTGCATGTGGTTTATGGCCATGCCCATTGAAAGTTATGAGAAATAACTGGGAGGGAGAGTCTGGCTTCTGTGGATAGCATCAATGCTAAGATTTTATGTGATTGGACATACTGAATTCTACTTCTGGATCTGTAGCTATAGGTGTATTGCTGTCTTCTGTTGAGTTGAGGTTGTCCAGAGTTTGATCATCTCTGAATCCACAGTGGCGTAACTATCATGAGTTGCATGTGGATGGAGGAGTGTGGGGGTGGGGGTGGGGGTGGTAGAATGTAATATTTTTAATGTTTTATGCTCTAAAAGCTTTAAAAAGTTTTTATATACTGTTTCTTGTAGCATGACTTCCAGATCCCTTACCATCCTAGCCATTTTCTTCCTAATGAACTATAAGTTCCTAATATGGCCAACCAGAGCCTCCAGGGAATAATATAATTTAATCATGCCTATTTGAGTGCCAGACTTTTGTTATTGTGGTCTTAGGTTGGGTTGGCTTCTTTAGCATGTGCAACAATACAGTTGGCTCAAAATAACCTATAGTCAACCCAAATGAAATGAAACCATAACTAAGTCTGAGGTCTTCCATCTCATATTTGTCTCACATTTAGTCAAAATGTGAGTAACCTCTACCTCTTTTAGATTTTTATTGGCTGGTTTCTGACAATGTTGAGTTCCATTTTGAATTCATTAGCTGGGTTATTAGATCTTCTCAAAGGCCTCTCTTTTGTTTATTTAAAAAGTTTATATTTTCCTTGTTTGTTTTATTAAAAATTGAAAACAATAGCAATTTGTTCTCTATGGTCCTTAACAGGTTCTCTTGGTTCATTAATGTGTAATAATAAGAATCTTGAGGCTATGTCTGTAGCTTTTTCAGTATTCAGAAGTTGAAGACTTCAATTTATTTCAAAGTAACTTTGGGTTTCGTTTTTTGAAATTTAAAGGCTTTTCCATTTTGGAGGACTTTTTCCAAATGGCACATGTGAAGTGTGGTTCTACCTGCCTTTGCTTATTTGCATTACATTGTCCCCAAGGATGATCTGCTGACTCCTTTTCTCTAAACTTCCCCCAAATAAGGTTAAACATTCTTGTGTTATTGTAACATTACTATGAACCTGCTTAATCAGTGAATTTTTTATATAAAACATTAAGCAACAGTAATCCTATTATTTTAACTCACCTCTTTGTTGTTGTTAGTCCTCACCTGAAGATATTTTTCCATTGATTTTTAGAGAGTGGAAGGGAAGGGGAGAGACAGAAAGAGAAACATCAATGATACTTATATTTGCTATAGAAATCCATTTTTAAAGCCTCAAGTCATTAGTAAATGGTGAGATAGACAGACTGTCTTGTAAGCTTGTCTTTCTCCAATCTGCAACAGTGCCACTCCTTTGTATTCTTAGACAAGTTTAAAACTCCAATGTGCAAGCAATGGTGGTTAATCTGACCTTTCATTTCTACTAAAAAGAAGAAAATTGATTCTTTTTTTAGTTGAGTTGGGTTATTTGGCCCCTAAAATTTTTAAGCAGAAGTGATATGACTTTTCTTGTGGCTTTAAGTCTAATCACTATTAATAATTTATATTTGAAAAAGAAAATAAGTGTGTGTGGTATATTACATGTGATTGTTTTTATAGTTCACTTTGATACAAGCCCAGAGGTGTCATCTCAGAGTTCACTCTCTCCTGTAGCCATCAGTGGAAATCTTTTGATCAGTACAGATGTACCACGGCGAAGTAAAAGGATTGCAAGCAAAAAAGTTTGCAGGTAATTTATCTAGGGTATTTTCATTGGATAAATATTTGATGTATATAGCTAATAAAATATTTCATCTTTATACCAAGAATCATAATTAAAAAAAAATGTTTTCTGCATTATTAACCAGGTGCCCTTTATATATTCTCCAGAGAAAGATTCCTAATTTGAATCATTTACTTGCTTGAAATCCTACTTCAAGTTGATATGTGTAATTGTTAAATTTCTGGTTAATTTAAAAAGCTAGTTTATTCTGATGATTCTGGTTTATAAGTGACTAAATAACTCTTGTGATAGATGGAAAAAATCTTTTTGCGTGCAAATACAATGTGTTCACATATGGTACTTAAAACTTAACTGATTTTAGAAATAATGATTTGCTCTGGACATTCTCAAATTTCATTTTGCAAAAGTTGCTCCAATTTTTTTTTGCTATAAACTAATATTTTAAATTCCATTTTTTTTAGGGTGGAATCAGGAAAAGCAGGCTGCTTCTCTCCTAAAATCAGTCGTAAAGAAAAAGTTCGAAGATCTCTTCGTTTGAAATTTAGTCTGGGGAAAAGTAGCAAAGATGCAGTAAGTGTCTATCACCATTTCATTGATGTTTATCATAGCATAACGCTGTAGATTTGATGCTGAAAGACCCTCTCAACCCTGCCTCTCCTCTAGCTACTTTCCCATTCTCTACTCCTCTTTATACCAAACTCTTACACTTGCCTATCTCTAGTCCCTCCTTTTCCGATTCCATTGAGGCTTTCATCCTCAACACTCACAGAAAATACCCTCATGGTCACCCATGAATTCATCCTCACTCAAGCCACTAGACAAAGATCAGTCCTTGTTTGACTTGACCCACCAGCAACATTTGACTTGGCTGATCACTTGCTCCTCTTCAACATACTTTCTTTTCTTACTTCAAGGACACTACTCATGAGTTTCTTCCTTCTTTGCTGGTTACTCTTCTAGTTCCTTTGCATTGGAGTTCCCAAAGCTTCATCTTTGGACCGCTCTTTTCTTTCTCCACTCACTCAAAGGTGATCATCAATTTTAAACAACATATATTTGCTTGAGACTTCCAAGTTTGTATCTCCAGTCCAGAATGCTCTCCTGAACAACTTGTCTGTTTCTTAACATCTGCCTACTTGACCTTCATAGTTGGATGTCTATCCAGTAGACATCTCAAGTGTAACCTTTCCCAAATAGAGGTCTGAGATGCATTTCTTCACTGCCTCTGTTTCTCCAATCCTACCCTTTCCCCAATCACACTCCTACCTGTAGTCTTCACCATCCAGTTATGGCAACTCAGTCACTTAGGCCAAACCATGCAGACATTCTTGACTCCTCACTTTCCCTCACACACCCTGCCTACACCATTAGGAATCCTTTCTTAACTATTGCATTCTGAGTATATTGAGATCAGCTTCATCAGTACTATATTTTTAACTTTAAGTCCTGTTATCTTGAACTTGTATTACTGCAATAAGTCTCTATTAGTAGGTCAACCTGCTTCTACCTTGCTGCTGTACTCTAGCCAAAATTATCCTTTTAAAACCCAAGTTAAGTCATGTCATTTCTTGACTCAGAACCCTCCAGTAACTCCTCATTTCACTCTGAAAAAAAAAAAAAAAAAAGCTAAGTTCTTCCATCGACAGTAACCCTGCACACGACCTGCTCCCAGCCTCCTCTGAGCCCTCTTCCTGCTTACTCAGCTTCATCCACTCTTGCCTCCTTGCTGTAGGCCAAATATGCCAGACCTAGCTTCAGCCTTAGAGACTGCATTGGCATTTTCCTCTCCCTGGAATGTTTTGTTCATGACTCTCACCCTCATTTTTTTTTACTCACAGATCATCATCTTATGATCACTCTGTTGGAAATTATACCCTCATCTTTTACCATTTCATATCCCTCTTACCCTACTTTACTTTTCTCCATAACACTTTTCATCTTTTGTATTATATATTATACAATATAATTGACTGATTATTATTTTCTAGTCTAAATCTGTCCACCTAAAATATAAATTCCATGAAGGTAAGATTTTGGCCTTAGATTTTTTTTGTTTTTCTTTTTAATTTCACTTTTCTGAATAGGCCCTGGCAAAGACTTACCATAATTTTTTTCTTAAGTTAATGAAGATGTGAGGCAATTTTTTATTTTGCATTATAAAATATCAACTAAGAGCTGAGTCAAATGCTTACAGTTTTTATCACACATGCAAATGTATTTGGTACAAAATTGTTTCTCAATTATATTATTTTTAATTAACTATAGAATTTTGATAATAAAAAATTTATTTTGTTTTAATATTTTGAAAATTAACTGGTTTACTTTTTAACAAAAATGTTCCAATTTTTCTTTTCTGTACAGAATGGGTGTTCTGGTGTCAATAGACATGAAAATGTTGGTCGACGACTTGCAAATCAACAAAATTTAAAAAGTAGTATTGAATCTGTAAAAACAGGTCTGCTTTTTAGCCCAGATAATGATGAAAGATTAACCAAGAAAGGTAATGGTACATTTACATGATATTATTAGAGTTTTACTCAAAAAACCTACTTTAGTTGTGTGTTTTTTAATATATTTTTATTGATTTCAGAGAGGAAGGTAGCGAGCGAGAGAGAGAGAAACATCAATGATGAGAGAGAATTATCGATTGGCTGCCTCCTGCATGCCCCCTACTGGGGATTAAGCCCACAACCTGGGCATATGCCCTCACTGGGAATCGAACCATAACCTCCTGGTTCATAGCTCAATGCTCAACCACTGAGCCACGCTGGCTGGACTAATTTAGTTGTTTTTTAAAATGAAAGTTTTCCAGCTTAATTGAGATATAATTTACACATGTCCTTTCATTGCTTTTTTAATGATAAAATATATTAAATAACTGTTCTGAAAATTTAAAATTCATGTTTAAATAAAAATTTGAATTGGCATTGTATTTTTCTGTGAATAATTGGAGGATGCTTATAAATATGAAAGTTTGACATTTAAAAATTCTTCGCAACAAATCTTATTTATTAGAATTAAATGCTTAGTACCTTTATTCACCATGTATTTGAATAATAATGTAAAAACTAGGTTAAATATAAATGATTAAAAACCCTGAACTGTTTTATTTTAGGTTCAAAAAAGATCAGTAAGTCTGAGGAACATTTATTGACTCCAGAGCAACTGGACGGAACAAGTTACCGAATGTCTTGGACTGGACCTAGTAATTCAAGTTTTCGAGAAATAGAAGCAAAAGAAGCTTCTCCAATAGAGGGAAATCTTGAGGTGGAAAACTCTTGTTTGGAGCCTGATATGGTAGAAAAGTCATCTATTAATTCATATGAACTCACTCCTTCTAATGTACACAATAAGCATAATGACAACCTAACCCGAAGCTCTCTTAGTGGGGATGAAAATAACTTGAGTACAGAGACTTTGGTGAAAATTCAGAAAGCATTTTCTGATTCTGGAAGTAAGCTTCATGCATTGATAAACCACAAGCATTCATCATTTACTAATGTGGGGAAAGTAAAAGTAAATGAAACATCTATAGCATATAGCTCACGGGAAAATCTATTTGAAAGTAATGATTTGACTGTGATAGCATCAAATGAACACCACACTGGTAAAAGTGAAAATAGTTTTTCAGAAAGAGACTTCTCACAACATCAAACTCAAAAATTAGATAGAAAAGCAACTATAAAATGTTATTCAACTAATATGAAGATGGAACATGATGATATCATTCATTCAGATATGCCAAATGATGACTTAAACAAGCAAGAATTGCCCAGTGATGAACAGATAAAAACACAACGGTCCCCAAGGGATAAACTAAATACTAAATTAAAGGAGGAGAATATGATTGAAGAGAACTTGTTGAATTGCCCAGCTCCTAGGGAGGATGCAGCTAACACCTCTTCCTCAGAGCAGATTACATGTGATACAACCAGCTTATCAAAACCTAGGCGTGTGACAATGGTTACACAGCAGTCACTGGTGGAAAAGTGTGATACAAGGCTATCTGAACATTTACAAGTAACAGAGCATGGAAAGGTTTCAGACCACATACAATGGTTTAATAAGCTTTCTTTAAATGAATCAAATAGGACAAAAGTTAAATCACCTCTTAAGTTTCAGCGCACACCTGTCCGTCAGTCTGTCCGAAGAATTAATTCTTTGTTGGAGTATGACAGACAACCTGTAAGGCACAAATTGGCACATCTTGGCGATACTGCTTCTCCTCTGGTTAAATCAGTGAGCTGTGACAGTGCTCTTCCCTCTTGTATCGAAAGTACGTCAAACGATTCCTCAATTTCACATACCCAGTCAGGTCCTAAGGAATGGAAGTCTGTTTCATGCAAACAGTCAAATGTTGATGCAGTTACAAGATCAAGCATGGGATTAACTTCTAAATCTTTCTCACAGATGAAGAGGCACCCAGACTCTATGAATGCTTTGGTTGGGTCAAACAGAGTTTATAAACAAAAAGTGATATCTGATGGCCAAATTACTAGTAAGGGTCCTTTGGAGGATCTGACAAATCATGATATGTTAAGATCTGTTGTAAATAATAATACAGGCTTCTCTGGGATAAATAGCAGGATCCTTAGGAAGCCGTCAGAAAGAGAAAGGGTCTGGTATAAAGGTTCTCCCAAAAATCCTATTGGAAAAGCTCAACTACTACCAACAAGTAAACCTGTAGACTTGTAATTGGTAAATGTTATACTTGTCATTAATGTAAATAAAATCAGTTGGTGATGTGCTTGTTAATTTGTAGCTCAGGATGATTGTTACATGATAGATTTTTAATTTCATGGCACAAGCAACTTGGATTCTTGTGCTTGTATAAATGACTACTTTTCCTTAATTATGGCAATATTTAAGACTTTAATTTTATTGTGATGTTTTAAAACAGGTTACACTTTACTTTTTAAAAGATTATTGACTGGCTTTATAAGAAATTAATTTTTTAAAATTGCATGAATTTTATGTCTTAAGTGTGATGGGAAGAGTAGAATAAATTGTGTCTATTTCCTGTTATTCCTCCTAAGTCTACAAGAAATGTTTAGGATATAAAGGGAATAGATAAGACTTGTAAGTCTTATTTCTTGAATGA
Source organism: Myotis myotis (assembly GCF_014108235.1). Classification (NCBI taxonomy): domain Eukaryota; kingdom Metazoa; phylum Chordata; class Mammalia; order Chiroptera; family Vespertilionidae; genus Myotis; species Myotis myotis. Next base: position 153,603,131 of record NW_023416313.1, on the reverse strand, counting down.
CATTAATTTTTATTGTCTTTACCCAAATCCCTAGAAATTAACTTGTTTCAATAGCATCTTAATCCTTTATTCCTATTCAGGGCAAAATAATGAGGTTTCTATTGCCTGTAGATGTATACAGGGTGTTCACTTAAGAATGATGGCTAAAGTAGAGCAGTGCTAAAGTGTGCTTATATAGTGTGTTGCTGCAAGAATAATTGATGACTTTTAAGCCATACTATATTTTTAAAAGTAACTTGCACAAATACATTTATATCTGTTTTGTCCAATGCAGAATTTAAAATTGAGGAATAAATAAGCTTGAAAATTTTAATCAAGGTGATTTCTTATATGCAGATGATTGATTCTAGACTTTGAAATACTTGATGCACCTCCACATTTACCTTGGATTCTTTTGTATGTTTTTTTCATTTATTGAGGTGACATTGGTCAACATGAACATATAAGTTTCAGGTGTGGATTTCCATGTTACAAAACCTGTATATTGCACTGTGTGCCCACTACCTTGGAGTCTTATAGTTTGGATTCATACAAAAAGCCCATGATGGCTTGTCTTGTGTGTAAATGTTATTTATTTAGCATAGATATTAAAGATAACTTCCTGAAACATAATTTGCCTGAGATTCTAATGAAATTCAACCCAAATTGTCAAGCAAATCTATATTTATATTTTAAATTATTAGAAGTTACAAATATTTAAGGAAGGAATGTTATTATCAATAGAGGATAGTCTGTGAGTTTTAGCGGAAGGAATATGAAGATAGAATCTACCATTAGACATAGTTTTGTAAGTCAATTGTTAGAATGCCATATTCAGATACTGAGGCAGAATAGGACAGCATTGCACACCTACTCAGCAACCAGACTCACAGTGTGTGTATGTATGAGGCCTTTAACCCTTTGCGGTCCAATGTTACTTTTGGAATTCAAACAGTCTGGTCCAAATTAATTGACGGGATTGAATGTTGAACTTTTTAATGTTCTTATTACTCAACGTTGGACCTGCTCCTAGCGCTTGGTCTGTCGAGTCAGCCTCAAGGTTGGACCGAAAAGGGTTAAAGTCATCAGATGTTTGCTTCACCGAGTTCTACTTGATAGCAGTACATCTCTTTTCTTTCAAAGCTATTTCCTATCTGTATTCATTACCTAGGAATCAACCCTTTCTCAGAACTAGTAAATATTTGACTTATTTGAAGACTAAAAATCTGTACATATAAACATCCTGTTTATCTGACATCAAAACAGGTTTGTAGTGTTTATTGGCTGTGCATTTCAGTGTTTATGGTATTTACCTAGTAGTAGAGATAGAAAGTATTCATAAACCCTGAGATATATGTTGTCTGGTTCAAAGAAATTTTTAAACTTAAAAATGCGTTCATGTCCTTTTACTAGTATATTCATGGGGATGAAATTGTTGCACTGGATGACTAGTAAAAAGGCATAGGAAATTAACTGTAGAAATCATCTGAATTAGTGGTTTTTCTGGGAGATGAATCAATAATGAGAGGTTTTAAAAACAATAAAAACACCTACCCACATGTCACACCCATGTTAGCTGAAAGTGAATTGCTTGGAGGTATGGTAATTAGAGAAAAAGAGTCAGGAAATATGAGTTTTAGACTTGATTTAATTTTTTTTGTCCCTCCATCCCCCCGCCCCCCCCCCCCCACACACACACACACAAAATAATGTTCCTAGTGTCATGGAATATTTGATCAAATGATAAATTTAAATGTCAATTACTAGTTCTGAGAACCAATGTGCATTAACTTCAAAGATTATTTTTAATTGTTCTTTCTTACAAGTAAAGATCTAATATTAATTTGATTATTATGAGCAGCAAACTACAGTTACATAGAACTAAATTAGGTTGCTTGGCAACATCCTATAATCACTAAGAATTTAATATAAGATTTTTTTTAGTTTATCCTCACCCAAGGATATTTTTTCCATTGATTTTTAGAGAGTGATAGAGAGGGAAAGAGGGTGAGAGAAACATCAATGTAAGAGACACATCAATTGGTTGCCTCCTGCACACACCCAACTGATGCTCTAACCACGTAGCAACACCAGCCAGGGCTTAATAAAGGAGTTTGATAATCGTCAGGCCCAGGATATAGATGGTAGATGTTTTGTTTTTAAAATTTCAGATTTTATGCAACATACACATTTCAGTGTACTTCAGTCAAATTTCCATTCATCACAAAAGCAGTAAATTGTAATAACTTCTCTATTTTTCCAAGCACAAAATGAAGATAACAACAATGTCAAAGTAAAATTCAGAATTGAAAGAAAAAACCTCAATATGGGTGAATAATAAATAATAAACTCCCAGCTTGGCCTTTGAACCTAGAACTAATAAACTATATTTGTACTGTTGATTGAGTATATCCTGAAACAAAAAGCTGGAAATGAGCATCCACGGAAGAAAAGCCTAGGAAGGAGGCTTGGCTTCAAACCAAAAGGCCATGTGTCTCAGGAATGATTTTCCTGTCCCCCTCAGCATTGCATGAAATTGCTGTAGGTGATCATGGATTTGAGCTGGGGGTAAAGAGATCTGGATTCTACACCCGTCAAGTTCCTCCTCAGTTATTCTCAGAACCCAGGTACTTTAGTCATCCCCAGTCTTGAAAAAAAATTTGCAATATGTATTGTGTAGTTTTACCTTTCAATTTAACAGAAGTTGCTAGCATTTTCTATTTAAGAGCCTGGTTCCCAATGAAAGGGCTCCTGAAAGCACCCTGAAGATAAACCCTACCCTATCGTTGCCATCATTAAAAGTTCTTAGGACCCTTCACATTTATTTCTCCTACCATTGTCCCCTTTCCTCTTACAGCTGAAAGGCTTAAAAACACAAAATGCCAGAAGGTGGCAGAATTAAAGATGTGCTATTGGGGCAAAGTACACAGTGGCGACCTGTCACATTGTTGAGATAAGTGCGTGAGAAAAGGTGGGTTACTTCTATAAGGGTCTATGAAGAGAGAATGCCAGGAGATGTGCTTGTGGAATGCGCGCTGTGTGGCTCCAGGTGGGAGGTGCCAGCATCTGGCTGCATTCAGGGGAGTCCTTGCTGGGCGGCCTCCACCTGCTGCGGGCGGGGCCAGGGCGGAGCCAAGATGCGGAGGGAGGTGTGACGCACCAGAGACTCAGAGCGCCGCGCTGCCCGACCCCCAGCAAGGCCCAGACTCGCTGCAGGCTCCTCTGGCCCCTGGGTGAGTCCTGCGCTGATGCTGGGCCGCCTGAGGCCCCGCACAGACCCGAGGGTTCTTCGGGATGGGGAGTCGGGAAGGGCGTCCTGAAATCTTTGAGCTGGAAGCTGGGGGCAAAGGGTGGGTGCGGGGTTAGGAGGTTCGGCTACAAATACGAGGGAAAGCGTACCAAAGGAGGGGATTGTGTAGTTCGTCAAATCAGAACCGTGTTGGTCGGCGTGTACATGAAACAAAGCATCCTGCATTCGGTGCAGAGGAGGGAAGATGGAGATGGCTGGCAGCTGGCATCTCCCTCTGGCCTTTCTGTCAGAATGGCAGGTTTTGCTCGATGGGGAACAGGTTTTGTATCCAGGGGTGGGTAGAAAAGGCCTTTTTCTATACAGAAAAAGATAGGGGTTGTGAATGTTTCCGTTCCGGGGGGAAATGCATAGAGAACGTAAAAAGAAAGGGGTTGCGTGGCCCCTGCGGGAGCGTAGATCAGCAGCTGCAGAGGGAAGCTGCGTGAACGTTTGTCCCCTTGTTCTGCAGGCCTCAGGCTCTACTGATGCCAGCATTTAGGACAGCGACTCCCCAGATTAGTTTTCTTCCTCTCGCCTGTCTGTCTTCCCTCTCATCACTCACTTGCCTGGATTCTAAGCCCAGAACCATGAGGTAATATTGCCAACATAAAGCAATGTAGGGGTTCTGTGCCTGGCATGGCTCCAGTCCTCCTTACAGGTGTTCCCACACTTCTGCTCACAACAATCCTACAAGCCAGATGCTTTTCCATCCCCCTTTTGCAGAGAAGAAAACTGAGGATTTTGCCCCAAATCACCCGATTTTGCATGTGACAGAGCAAGCTTGCCTCATCTCCCCTTCCAGATTGCAGGGCAGACCTGAGCGGTGTGTGTGTTTCATTCCCTCTCAGGATCTCAAATGTATTAGATGTCTGCTAAGCTAAAGTGCTCCTTCCACCACTCTGGTCTTCCTGGGATTCTTTACCATCCGTGTCTTCCTAACTCCTTTCTGAGACTCCCTCCCATCCCCCCAGACTCAAGATGTCCCTCTCCCTTTCTCAAAATGGAAACAAGTTAATTTTTGTTGTCTCTTTTAGTAAGAGGAAGAGGGTGGTAGGGTTTAGGGGTGCTGCACAGCTTACAGGGAGCTGCAAGGAGGAGAAAAGACGACTGAGAACTGCCGTTCCTGGCTGACCTTCCCAAGAAGGCTTGTCAGAAGGAGCTGGCTCCTCGAGCTGTTTTGTTTGTTTAACACCTTCCCACAGCAGATGTCCCAGCTGGAGTGGACATTTAAGGCAAAAGCAAACTCCTAGAATTTCCCCTCTCTAGGTGGTCCTCAAATTAGTACTTTGCATGATAGCATCATCTCAGTTGCCAGTTGGCCGATGGATGCAATTTGATCTGATTTCTGCAGGTTAAAAATGGTCTCCAGGATGGTCTCCACCATGCTCTCCGGCCTGATGTTTTGGTTGACATTTGGGTGGACTTCAACATCTGCCTATAGCTCGAGGACCCCCGACCGGGTCTCAGAAACGGACATGCAGAGGCTGCTCCATGGCGTTATGGAACAGCTGGGCATCGCCAGGCCACGGGTAGAGTATCCAGCTCACCAGGCCATGAATCTCGTGGGCCCACAGAGCATCGAAGGTACGTACTGTGCTCCCCACTTTGCAGTTGCCATGAGGAAACTCTGCTTCCTCTCTCCATTTTCCCTTTCTTCTTACCCTACACAGTATACACATCCACATGAGAATATAGGTCCTGTGTCAGCTCTACAGAAAGACTGGCACCCAGCCCAGGTCTTCGCCCATACTGATCTCTGGGAAGTTGTGTTCCCAGCTGGCTGCTTATAAAAGACCTTCAAAGTGTAGGACCTGCAGGCTCCGATTTGGTTCTTAGGGATGACGTCATATAAGCCCAGAAGAGCCAAAAGAGGCACTGACGTTAAGCGTTTATGGCAGAAACTGTTCAAAAATATTTAAAACTATAAAAAAATGTTAATTAACTTGTTTTAATGTGGCAAGACCATTTCACCCCAGAAATTTTCTGTCTGGCAATGTGGTTGTAATGCTTTTATTAAAAAGCAGCACTTTGTTGTGTAATGACTTATTTACAGAGGAAATCGGAATCTAGCTCTCAGGAGAGGCCCCTTATCTCCATGCCTTGCTTTGTGTCCTCCCCGGATCCGAACGATCTCTTTCTCTGCTGAGCTGGAGCCCTAACGCAGTAGCCTGGGTACTGCAGTAGGTTAACTGCAGGGAGTGGGTCCTAAGGAAAAATGCAAATTATTTCCCTGAGTTTTCTCAGAACACACACCCAGCAAGTGCTACTCCCTGTGGATTATGATACATAATTTTACCTGAATTTTGAATTTCCTAAAAATGCTTTCTACCATGGGGTCCTGTGAATGCTGTGGATATTGTTGACATACAATTCTCGTTTCTGGCTTGTTACCCATAGTTTGAAGCCATTGAGTAAAACTAACTCTGGGGAGTTCTTGTCTATTTAGGCTGACATTTAAATTGTGGAATGGATTGACATGGATGATGTGAATATTGATTCACATAGCATAGCAACCTAGCGAAGGGCTTGAATCATAAAGGGCTTCATGCCATCTGTCGCTTCGAGCACCCCTATCCCTTTCAGACCAGCTCTTTGGAGACAGTAAATATGTGCCCTTTCAGGGCAGTAAGTGCTAGGTTAGTCACCCAGCCGTTGTCATGGAGAAGGCTTTCTGAGTTTCTATTAATACCTGAGGCCTGATCATTGATATGGAAAAACAGCGGCTCCTTGGCATCAAAAGCCTGTGTGAATCTTGAGCCTCATTTTCTTCCCTGGATAGCCAGCTATTTAGCAGCCACTATATGCCAGGCACTGGGCAGGAGACCAGGGCAGTTCTGCCCTAAAGATTCACTTTTGGGGGCTGGGAGGAGGATAGGTTGTCACGATACATCATGGCACATGTTTTGTAGATGAACAGATAAGCTGCTGCCGTGGAAGCAGAGAATAGTAGTTTATTCTGCTTGGGAGTGGATTGGGTTGTCTGTAAGGAAATGCTTCTTTGAAGAAGCAACATTTGGCCTGGGTTTTGAAGTTTGAGTAGGAGTTCATCCAGGAATGGCAAATGAAAAGGCATGGAGATTTCAAAGAACATGGATTAGGACAATTCAAAATTAATCATTCTGTTTCTATTATTAACCTTGGGGTAATGTGAGGTCATAGCCATATTAGGTTCCCCCGAACAGCATCTGTGCAAGGGATGATTAGCTGGTGTTTTGGTATTCTGTTACTGCTCCAAATTACCACCTGAACACAATAGCCATTTATTGTCTTGTGGTTCCCACTGCTCAGGAGTGAGACATGGGTTTGCTGGGCTGCCTCTGTTCAGAGTTTTAGAGGTTGAAGTGAAGGTATTTTTTTTTTCAACTTTATTTTTATTTTATTTTATTTTATATTTTTATTGCTTAAAGTATTACAAAGGGTATTACATGTGTCCTTTTTTTTTTTTTCCCCGCCCTTGACAATCCCCTGGCCTCCCCTACCCACCCCCCCGAAGTGAAGGTATTGACCAGAGCTGCAGTCTTGACTAGAGCTCATGTCCCCTTCCAAGCTCTGTAAGATTGTTGGCAGAATTCAGTTTCGTGCTGTTGTGGGACGGAGGCCCCCTTTTTCTTGCTGACTGTTGGCTGGGGTCCCTATCCATTCTAAGAGGCCACCCTCAAGTTGTAAGCTGCATGGTGACCCTCTCGCAATGTGGCGGCTTACTTCCTCAAGCAGAGGGAGACTATGCCTTTAGTCTAATTATAACATAATTTAATTATGGGAGTGACTACCATCCCCTTGGTCATTTAAAAAAATCTTTATTGTTGAAGCTATTACATATGTCCTCTTTTCCCCCATCATCACCTTTGTCATTTAACAAGGAATTGATATCCTATTTTATTCACAGCCACCCTCCCCCCCCCCTACCCCAACCCCAGCACACACACATAATCAAAGGCAGAGGATTCTGCAAGCAGGTACACCAGTGGGTGGGCATCTTGGGAGTCATTTCAGAATTCTGCCCATTACAGCTTGTGTGAAAGCTTAACAGAGAAAATACTCCAAAGACTTTAGAGGAAAAAAGGAAATGAAATAAAAAGCCTGGATGTTTCGCAGCCCTGAGCCTTGCCATTAATTCATTGGGTATCTAATACTTATTCAAATGAGTGTAGTACTGTTTCAACTCTTCTATTTATTTGCCATGTTTCTGTTCAGACATTCACTCAGGCTAATTCCCAGGCTTCTGACAGATACATGGAGTATCTTTCATATTCCTTCCAACATCTGTTTTAGGATTTTATTGTAAAGGAGCAAATTAGAAAAGTATCTTTTTCTAATTTTAATAGAACCGTATACATAATGCATGTATTCTGGTGTGAATTTTAACAAACATTTAACATAGACTATTACCAAGGATACCTGGATTTAAATGTTTATTAGTGCCCTGGCTGGTTTGGCTCAGTGGATTGAGCATCGGCCTGCGGACTGAAGGGTCCCAGGTTCGATTCCGGTCAAGGGCACATGCATGGGTTGCGGGCTCGATCCCCAGTGGGGGATATGCAGGAAGCAGCTGATCAATGATTTTCTCTCATCATTGATGTTTCTATCGCTCTCTCCCTCTCCCTTCTTCTCTAAAATCAATAAAAATATATTTTAATAATAATAATAAATAAATGTTTATTAGTGATGTGAGCTTAAGCAAATTATTTAACTTCTCTGAGCTTTCATTTAGCTTGGGGGTAGGACTTGGGGAAGCAAAAGTAAAGTTTTAGCATCCATGACTGCATACTGGGAAGTCATTTCTAAATGAATCATCCTCACTTTAGATGACAATTACTGGATCTTGAGTTCCTTGCAGGCAGGAACTAGTTGTCTAGTCCAGTGATGGCAAACCTATGACATGTGTATCAGAGGTGACACTCAAACTCATTTTTTGGGTTGATTTTTCTTTGTTAAATGGCATTTAAATATATAAAATAAATATAAAAAATATAAGTCTTTGTTTTACTATGGTTGCAAATATCAAAAAATTTCTTTATGTCACACGGCACCAGAGTTAAGTTAGGGTTTTTCAAAATGCTGACACGCCGAGCTCAAAAGGTTCGCCATCACCGGTCTAGTCCATAGCACATAGAACATAGTTTCCTCTTATTTTGTCTACTCCGATTAATTCATTGTATGATCCTTAGATTAATCTCATTATAGAAGATGCATATTATCCCTCAAATGTAGTATTATAAACAAACCTTTTAGTATAGCAAATAGTATCAGTATAAATTGCCATTAGTCACCGAGGTCATATATCCCATGAAAAAAATATTTCCTCCCTAATCCATGTCCCTTCCAGTTACTGAAACATTGTCTGCCCTCCTTCACAGGAACTTTTTGACACATACTGCCTGTGCTGCCTCCCCTCCCAATTCTCTCCTAGTGCATTGTAGCCCACTGTTCCCACACTCCTTTGTCAAGTATCTCTTCTTTTTTAAAACCAGTTATTTATTGATTTTTATTTATCTTTATTGTTGAAAGTATTACAGATGTCCCCTTTTCTCCCAATGACCCCCTCCATCCCACACCCCACACCCCAAGGAGTATTTCTTGACTGCCAGGCATGCTTTTCAGTACTGAGGAAATAAACACGAGCCTCAGAGATTTGGCTGGGCAGAGGACATACCCTTAAATAAGCAAATAAGTAAAATATAGAATAAATCAAATGGTTATAAGTGCTATAAAAATATAAAGCAGAGGAGGGGGTGGAGGAGACGACTTAAAATAGGGGCGAGGGACTCCTCACTGGGAAGGTGAGCAAAAATCGGGGAGTTGGGAGTGAGCTGTGTGAGATATGGAAGAAGGCACTCCAGGCAGAGGAAGCTGCATGTGCAGACGCTGCAAGATGGGAGCCCGGAGGCCAGAGGCCGGAAGCCGGAGTGGCTGGAGCCCGGGACTCAGGGGAGACAAGGAGGGGAGACTTGGTCGTGCAGGAGGGCAGCCAGGAGGCTAGTATGTGGGACAGTACACATAGGGTCTCACAGCCCTATGTGGGATGGGCCTTTAGAAAGGATCGCTCTGAGGGCTGTACTGAAAATATCCCTGTAGGGAGGAGGCCTGGGGTCGGGCCTTGAGTCAGGAGGCTATTGGAAGATCCAGGTGAGGGTTGTACTGGCCTAATAGCTAGCAACGTGGTGAGGCATGTCCCTTTCTGGATATATTTTGAAGTTAAGCCAACAGGATTTGCTGGTGGGTTACAGGTAGGAACTGAAAGAGAGGATTTGGGGTGACACCAGGATTTTGGCCTGAGGGAGTGGAAAGGGGCAAACTGAGGAAATTCAGGGGAAGCCCACTACATGAGCAATTCAAAGACAGAAAGGGAAAATGCGGTGTATATGACATCCTGAGCTAAGGTGAGGCAAGGTGCCTCAGGGCTTCAGAACGTCAGGGCAGGAGGGTAAAGACAGAAGTTCGGTAACTAGTAGTTTGCTGTGCCATATAGATGGGCAAAAAAGGTTATCTCTGATTATCTTATCATGGGCAAGGCCCCTAATTCAAATTCTTCTATGTGATTAAAGGGAGCTGGGCAGAAGTTTCTCTTGAGCCTACAGTCTCTGTTGCCATTAGCTCAAGATAATCTGAAAACCACAGAGGCATATCATGGGGTGACTCATTTGGAATCCCTGCAGTACTCAGTAAGACTGAATATATGATATCAGGGGAAAATAAATATATCTAGAGGCAATAAGTATGTAAATACTATTTGACATCTGGATCTGTTGAGACATTTTCCTTTTAGTTCAAGGAAAATATTCCATTTCTATTCCGTTTTTTAAAAAAAGCTACCTAGAAAGTTTTGCCAAGAGCTCCGTGATATTTGCTTGCTTACTTTGACTGTGACCCATCACCATGGTGCAGCCTTTGTGCCCTTCATACAGCTGCAGATTGAGAAACAGGAAGGACTATTTGCAGTTCTGGAACTAAACCAGCAGGGGGCCAACTAGGCCCAAAGTATATCACAGGATTCCTGCCACCCGGTAGCCAGCCTCCTGGTTGTTACTTGCTTGCTCTAAGGCCGTGGTTCTCAACCTTCCTAATGCCGCGACCCTTTAATACAGTTCCTCATGTTGTGGTGACCCCCAATTTCATTGTTACAAATTGAACATAATTAAAGCATAGTGATTAATCACAAAAACAGTATGTAATTATATATGTGTTTTCCGATGGTCTTAGGTGACCCCTGTGAAAGGGTCGTTCGACCCCCAAAGGGGTCGCGACCCACAGGTTGAGAACCGCTGCTCTAAGGTGTTCTGAGGAGGAAGCATTTACCAAAAACATCCAGAGAGGACTAGGGGTTATCTTTTATTTCTCCATAGGCACCTTACACATGACTTGGTAAGGAGCATTTTTTTTAATGTAAAACAAAAACACAAAATAAAGACAAACAGGGAGCAGCGTGGTGTTTTATAGAGGAAAAAAAATGTGCTTTAAGAGCAAAGAGATCTGGGGTTGAGTCTTGGCCGTACTATTTGCTAGCTTTGGGTGATCTTGGCAACTTTCCTGAGCTTTACCTTTTCATCTATAAAGTGGGGCTTCCAGCCCACTCTCTCACAGCAATAAGTGGGTGCTGTTAGTAGTAACTGAATTGTGGGCCCGCCACCTCTCACTTTGGAGGTTATCAACAAACAGTACATGTTTAATCATTTTTTAAAAATATATATTTTTATTGATTTCAGAGAGGAAGGGAGAGGGAGAGGGAGAGAGAGAGAAACATCTATGATGAGAGAGAATCATCGGTCAGCAGCCTCCTGCACGCCCTCCACTGGGGATCAAGCCTGCAACTTGTGCATGTGCCCTGACCCAGAAACCAATCTGGACCTCCTGGTTCATAGGTCAACGCTGAGCTGAGCCACACTGGCCGGGCAGTACATTTTCAGTCTTTCCCCTGACACTGGTTTGATGACTCCTCCGCTTAGCCATACAGTTCACATGTGCTTCAGTGCACCCTGTACTGCAGCAGCGCCTCTTCCCTGTAGCTGCTCATTGGTCCCTGTGGCACAGCTACTGGTGGTTGTATTATTATCCCCAGAAACGAGTAAAGCCGCCGCGGCCCACGGATTGATTCAGAGAGCAGTGGCTATGGGATAGAGACTCTTGGGAGGCAGAGCTGGCTCTGCCGAGGTTGGTCTTTGATGAATCCAGTCTGAAATGTGCTTGTCTTCAGAGTATTAACAGCCTCGGGTAAAAGCAGTTCTTTTGTGTGCCACTGGCTCATTTCATCACCAATCTAGGGCCTGAGATCTAGCTCTGCGGTAACACCAGACATTGAACCACTAAGACAGAAATTTAGGAATATTGACATTTGATGGTTTCAAATAATTTTAAATCTATACAGTCAGTTCTCTGTATCCATGGGTTCCACATCCACAGATTCAACCAACCCAATGGATTAAAAAATTACTTTCTCAAAACTGTTACGTTGTTTCCAATGTGTACTATGTAGTTAGGCCTATGAAGGCTGTGTCTGCACTGAACATGGGCAGACCTTTTTCTTGTCATTATTCCCCAAACCAAGCATGTCAAACTCAAAGGCTAACACGGGCCAAATAAATGAAGCATGCAGCCTGTGGACTGCGAGTTTGACATGCTTGCCATAAACAATACAGAACAACAACTATTTGTATAGCATTTACATTGTATTAGGTATTATACGTAATCTAGAGGTGGTTTGAAGTATATGGGAGGATGCGTGCTGGTTACATGCAAGTACTACACTTTATATAAGGGACTTGAGCATCCACCGAGTTTGAGCATCCACGGGAGTCCTGGAACCAGTTCCCCATGGAGACTGAAGGAACACTGTATTGCCAAACATAAAAATACCAAAATTCTTTTTTTATAACACTGACTTTTGGGACTCAATTATTTTATTTCAAAACAAGGAGAACTGAGATTATTTCCTTAATAAATACAAGTGGAGAAAGAGTCCTTTGTAAGATAAAACCTATTTGAAGGGGTGGATAGTAAGAAGTCTCTACTTAGCCAATCTTTGGCCTTGGTAAAGGAGCTGCAGTGCCTCCAGTTTGCCACAGGAGGGCAACAGTGCTTCCCTTGTGAAGGTCGGAGGGTGGAGAGATTGCAACTTGTTTCTGGCTGGCCTTTCCCTGCAGTTGGAGGAAGGAGTGGGGCTGACTCTTGCCCCAGGTATCCGGACTAAAATCTGTGTCTGGGCTGTTCCCTTCCCGAGGAACCAATGAGAGCAGTGGGTTTAAGAGCTCTCTTTGCGTGGGCCAGGGCCTCCAGTTTGCCCATGCCCTTTGGGGTTCTGTTGAGCCCATCCTGAACTCAAATTCTTAAAGCAAAGTCCCTGGATGATTTCCAGTTTTCTTTCTTGGGAAGTTGCACAGATGGTGATAAGAAATTGAAAAGGGATAGCAGGAGGTCTGGGTTGTTTTTCTGGGAGGAGGCAGAATAGGGGGATGAAACGATGACTTGTTTTGTGTTGTGTTTAAGGTACCGGGGCACCCAGGTGTGGGGAACCAGAGAGCACTGAGATGTACAGATACAGGGGCGATGCCTTGGAGGAGGGAGAGGTTTGGGAGTCATCCCCATGCTGGTGGTGGCTGAGGCTACAGGGATGGATGCGGTGACCCTCCTGAGTACCAGGAAGGGGAGCAGAGCACCCAAGAAAAAGTCCTGGAAGACTCGGTGCATGGGACCAGGTAGAAGAATCTGGAAAGAAAGACTGGGAATAAATGAGAACCAGAGAGGTGAAGGGCAAAGAAAACAAGGAAAGAGTTTCAGGAGGGGGCAGTGGTCACCACTGTCCAAATCAGCAGAGAGGTCACGTGAAATAAGAACCACTGGGGGTGACGTGCTCACTGGGTGTAGCCACACGGAAGGTACTGGGGGCGTGGATGGAACTGAAAGCCCTGTGGGGCGGTGGGGCAGAGGTCACACAGAGCAGACAGAGAAAACAAGATGTAAAAGCTGTTACCTGAGCCTCCGGGTCAGGAGGAGAAGATAATAATAGTTTCAGGAGGCTAGGGTGGGGGTCGGGGGGTGGGGGGGAGGAGAGGAGGAGAGGATGATGTAGAGATGAAGAAGGTTTTGTTTAGGTTTTGCTTTAGAGTTAAACTTGACTGAGTGCTCATTGGCAAGAACCAGTGGGGAGGGAGAGTTGGAGATGTGGGATGAGGAGCAGTTGAGAAAGTGGAAGAAGTTCCTGAGGAGATGCGAGGGGATCAGCCCCGAGCACAGGCCTGGCGTTTTCCAACACTGACAACGAAGGAGAGGCAGAGAGATGTGTCTGGATGCAGTCAAATTCAGAGGTTTTTGCCTTACTATTTGCAGACACACTATATATATTTTAAAATATATTTTTATTGATTTCAGAGAGGAAGGGAGAGGGAGAGAGAGATATATAAACATCAATGATGAGAGAGAATCATTAATCAGCTGCCTCCTGCACATCCCTCACTTGGGATGAAGCCCGAAAAACCTGGGCATGTGCCCTGACGGGGAATTGAACCATGACCTCCTGGTTCATAGGTCAGTGCTCAATCACTGAGCCACACTGGCCTTGAGACAGGCTATATTCCTTTTCTTTTTTTTTTTTTTTAACTATTTTAAATATATTTTATTGATTTTTTACAGAGAGGAAGGGAGAGGGATAGAAAGTTAGAAACATCGATGAGAGAGAAACATCGATCAGCTGCCTCCTGCACACTCCCCACTGGGGATGTGCCCGCAACCAAGGTACATGCCCTTGACTGGAATCAAACCTGGGACCCTTGAGTCCGCAGGCTGATGCTCTATCCACTGAGCCAAACAGGTTAGGGAAGGCTATATTCTTTCAAGCCACCTGCTCAGAATTAAAATATGAATGAAATGCAGTCAGCCTCACAAATCTCTGTTCTTTTGTATGCATATCATATACCTTATCTATGTTTTTTGATATTTTAAAATTTCAGACAACTGATTTTAACTTTTTATGAATGTAATCTAACTATTAATTATTTGCTAATTATATTATAAATAACATTATATAACTCCTAGATATCTTGTAAAATGTAATCCAAGTTGAAAAATCTACAGTGTCATCTTTGTCTACTTTTTACTTCTTAGCAATAAATGGTTTAGTGAGGCATAAACCAAGAACAAAAATGGAAAATAATCTTAATAATCTTAGTGTACATTTTAAGTGACTTTGCAACAGTCCTATATAATAAAAGGCTAATATGCAAATAGACCGAACAGCAGAACAACCGAACAACCAGCTGCTATGATGTGCGCTGACCACCAGGGGATGTGTGTGGAGCATGGCAGGTGTCAGCAGCAGGCGGCAGAGTGCAGAACATGGTAGTTACTGAAAATTCTTTACTTCTCTGCACTGCAGTCCCAACCAACTCTTGCACCTGCTGCTGGCACTGGCCCCGCTCACACCCACTCCCAGCGCTTGACGCTGGTCCCACTTAGCACTATCAGCAGGTGCGAGCAGGGGCTGCCACCCCCATCACCCCTGAGGGCTTCTCCACCTCCCCCTGCTCCTGAGGGGTGATCTGGGCAGCAGCTGCCGCTTGCACCTTCTGACAGTTCTGGCTCTGTTAGCACCCACTGCTGGCACCAGCCCCAGTCGCTCTGCACCATCAGCGGGTGCAAGCAGGGCCAGCATCATCAGCGCATGGGAGTGGCGGCAGCAGCGGAGGGAGCGGAGCTGCCAGCAGACAGGGGTCCGGGGTCCACAGTGGGAGCGGCCGGGGGGGGGGGTGCGGAGGATGAACCAAGATCCACCCCTGTGCCCACCGCAGCCTCACCGCCCACAGTTCCTTTCAAGGTGCACGAATTTGTGCACTGGGCCCCTAGTACAATATAAAATATTAGTACAGTCTTACTGTGTACACAAATGTGAAGTAATGTGAACCCCCCCAAAGTAACAATTGTCAAGAGTCACAATTTCAATGTAGGAGGCTTGGTTAGTAATTATCAACAGTGCTTATTGCCTTTTAGCGGGTAAGCAGAAATGACTATCATCCTCAGTTAGGGTTGTTTTTAAATTATGTGAAAATTGAATGATGTAAGGTCTTCAGTTCATCTCTTAAATAAATAACACGTGACTGTCTCATAACGGCAGAGAGGTACACAGAAAACCAGCACAGTCACTGAAATTACATTTACTGTGTAGCACCTGCTAATGGCTCTGCCAGGGATCTGACTCCAGGACAAGCCTTGTGAAGTGCCCATTTCCCTGCAACCTGGAGCCTGGGTGAGTCTGAGCCTCAGTGTGTTACACAGAAGTCAGTAGAATCTAGATGTGCTTGTCAGGTTTCTCCAGAGAAACAACAATCTACACATACACATACACATCCATCAAACTACATATTTACATATATACATATCAATATTTAGAAATAAATCTATGTATACACACATATTTATATATGTACTATATGTGGGCTGATATGTATAAGACTGGACATGTATATATCTAAAAATCATGAAGTCCATTGCCTTAGGAGCACAGATACAAAACAGATTGGTGGTATGTCTTGGGTCTGGAGGCAGAATCCCTTTTTCCTCGGGGACCGTGTTTTCCCTTAAGGCCTTCAACAGGTCGGATGAGGCTCACCCACATTGTGGAAGATAATCTGCTTTACTCAGTGCCTTCTGATTAAGTGTTGGTCGCATCTAGAAGATACCTTCACAGCAACACCTAGACTGGGGTCTGACCGAGCACCTGGCACTGTAACCTAGCCCAGCTGACACATATAATTAACATCACACCAGAGTGGATGAGTAACGTCACACAGTGGCCTCGTGCGACTGTTTTCTAAGGAAAATGATTCTAATCCCCATGGAGACAGTGCAGTGCTTTTGAAACCTCGCTATTGATTCTGGATCTCAGAGTGTCTTCGTGCACAGGGTCATGCTTCTCCACAAGTTTCTCGCCACAGATTTGGAAAGAGAAGCTCAGAGAAGTGACTTGTAGGGATGCGGCCAGTCTCTGCACGTGGGCTCAGAGCCCTGGGGTTTTCTTCTGTTCTAACCAGCACAGTGTGCTGCCTCTGAGGCCAGTGGGTTAAAGGGACAGACGTGGACAGGGTTGGTCTTAGACCAAATTGTGAAATAAGTTTATTTTGTTGTTGTTGTTAATCCTCACCCAAGAATATTTTTCCATTGATTCTTAGAGAAATTGGGAGGGCGGGGTAGAGACAGAAACAGATGTGAGAGAGACATTGATTGGTTGCCTCCAACACATGCCCTGACCCTTCGGTCCTATAGAGGATGCTCTATCCACTGACCAAACTGGCTAGGGCAAAACAGGTTTATCGTTAAGGGTGATCCCCACTCCTCCGCTCATTGTTGGTCCTTCTTTAAATTGCTGCCTATGGAGTCTTTGTGAGTCGGCATTTACCTCGGTGCTGCTTGCCTTCCACGCTAGACTGCAAGGTCTGCCGGAGTGGACGCAGGGCCTGCTGTGCTCTCTGTCAGCAGTGCCTAGACAGGGCCAGGCACCTAATAGACACTCACTAAATAGTTGTCCAAATAGCATTGACCTCTGAGACACCCGCAAGTGAACCTAGTGTTATTTCAGCTAAGATCACCCAGCCTGTAATACACCAGTAAGTACATTGGGAGCACTTTATTTTATTCTTTTCTTTTCTTTCTTTTTTTTTAATTAAATCTTTATTGTTCAGATTATTACATTTGTTCCTCTTTTTCCCCCCATAACTCCCCTCCTCCCAGTTCCCACCCCACCCTCCGCCCTCACTCCCCACCCACTGTCCTCATTCATAGGTGCACGATTTTTGTCCAGTCTCTTCCCGCATCTCCCACACCCCTTTCCCCACCAAGAATAGTCAGTCCACTCCCTTTCTATGTCCCTGATTCTATTATGATCACCAGATTATTTGTTCACTTGATTCTTAGATTCACTTGTTGATAGATGCATGTTTGTTGTTCATAATTAGTATCTTTACCTTTTTCTTCTTCTTCCTCTTCTTAAAGGATACCTTTCAGCACTTCATATAATACTGGTTTGGTGGTGATGAACTCCTTTAGCTTTTCCTTATCTGTGAAGCTCTTTATCTGACCTTCAGTTCTGAATGATAGCTTTGCTGGATAAAGTAATCTTGGTTGTAGGTTCTTGGCATTCATCATTTTGAATATTTCTTGCCATTCCCTTCTGGCCTGCAAAGTTTCTGTTGAGAAATCAGCTGACAGTCGTATGGGTATTCCCTTGTAGGTAACTGACTTTCTTTCTCTTGCTGCTTTTAGGATTTTCTCTTTGTCTTTTGCTCTTGGCATTTTCATTATGATGTGTCTTGGTGTGGTCCTCTTTGGATTCCTTTTGTTTGGGGGTTCTCTGCACTTCTTGGACCTGTAAGTCTATTTCTTTCACCAGGTGGGGGAAGTTTTCTGTCATTATTTCTTCAAATAGGTTTTCAATATCTTGGTCTCTCTCATCTTCTGGCACCCCTATAATTCTGATGTTGGTACGCTTGAAGCTGTCCCAGAGGCTCCTTACACTATCTTCGTATTTTCGGATTCTTTTTTCATTTTGCTTTTCTGGTTGGGTGTTTTTTGCTTCTTCGCATTTCAAATCTTTGCCTTGATTCTTGTGCTCCTCTGGTCTGCTGTTGGATTCTGTATAATATTTGTTATTTCAGTCCGTGTATGCTTAATTTCTAGTTGGTTCTTTATCATAACATCGAGGGTCTCATTAGATTTCTTGAGGGTCTCAGTAACTTTATCGGCGGCTTCTAGACAGTTATTGAGAGACCTTAAAAGTGTGGTTCTGAACTCTATATCTTCCATTGACAATTTTGTCCTGTTTCTTTGTCTCCACATTTTTTTTTATGCTTTCTTGGTGCACCCCCTAGTGGTCTTTGTGCACAGTCTTATTGTAGTTAAGCCTTGATTGTTGTAGTTAATACTGGGGGGATTTGACCTCCAGGCCAACTGGCTGTGAGAGTCAGCTGTGTCTGCAGTGGGAAAACTTCTGTCCTCTGGGGAGGTGCTAATCTAGCCTTTGCCTGAGGCTATCTGGCAAATGGCTCCGTGCAGGGCTTGGGCCGGGCGGGTCGCACCGGATCAAACAGGACTGGCGGAGCGAGCAGTTATGGCTGCTCTCAGTTCCGTCCCTAGGGGCTCTGCCTCACAGAGTCCCAGCAACCGCTGCAAACCTTGGAGAGAAAGCTGCCTTCGAGTTCCGACCGAAGCCAGACAGTCCCGCTTTTCCCGTTTGAGTCTGGGTCCCTAGAGACTCACCCGGATCTGGAGCTCAGAGTCTGAAACTCCCTCCCGATTGAAAACAACAACCGCGCCCTCCGCCGCCAGCCCGCTCTGCGCGCACTCCGCACCTGAGTATTTCACTTCAGCACTGCGCCTCCTCTGAGTCTGGGTATGATATTCTCTTTCCTCCTGAGTGTAGAATTATCACTCAGCCAGCCTTCCTGTGGTTCTGGATGATGTCCGTTCCGTCTTTTAGGTGTACCCTTGAATTGGTTGTTCGAGGCAGCAATCTTCGGCATTAACCTATGCCGCCACCTTGGTTTGGTCTCTTATTCTTTTCTTAATATGTTTTTACTGATTTCAGAGAGGAAGGGAGAGGGAGAGAGAGATAGAAACATCAATGATGAGAGAGAATCATTGATCAGCTGCCTCCTGCACGCCCCCTATTGGGGATCAAGCCTGCAACCAGGGCATGTGCCCTGACTGGGAATTAAACCGTGACCTCCTGGTTCACAGATCGATGCTCAACCACTGAGCCACGCTGGCTGGGTTTATTTTATTCTTTTAGCTTATTTTATTTTTTTTAAATAAAAATTTAGTTTTCCATCCCAGTTGACATACAATATTACATTAATTTCAGGTGCACAATTAACTGCTGAAGTGATCACCCCAATAAGTCTAGTGCCCATCTGACCCCTGCATAGTTATTACGCTGTTAGTGACTATATCTCCTCCCCATGCTGTACTTTACTGGAGCATTTTCATCATAATAACCCGAAGTTCACTGGCCCTTCTCACAACTGCTCCCTCAGGACACCAGCGTCCTGCAAAGGCCCTTCTGTTTCTGGAGATGGGAGAGCACACCTGTGTATGGTCCTGAATGTAGGAGTCAGTGGGCCCCCGGGGGGCAGTTCCCCATTTCCCGCGTTTTCTACTGTCCCTTCAGCTGGGTGCCACCGTGTCCTGCCACCGAGCCGCTGCGGCCCAGGGAGTCCTGCTGTAGGTGCTGGTGGTGAGGGCAACGGAGGTCCCTCCTGAACCTGTGCCCTAAACCCTAGGGAGTTTTCAGGAAAACAGAGCTTTCCACTTCATTTCTCACTGTTCCCAAAACCGCCTGCACCCCCACCTGTGCTTCCCATGGGAATCCCATGAACGGTTGGACAGGGAGACAAATCTAAGCACCAAGCACCTGAATAGCTCATAGTCCCCCCCCCCCCCCTCCAGTGCCCAGGAGGGCCTGGCTCTCCCTGCCTCAGGCTCAGCAGCGGACTCCTCTCTTCTGAGTGTGAGCTCCTCCCAGTTCCTGATGCAAACAGGCTCTGGCGGGTCCTCCCAGACATGCTGTCCGGCTGAAGCCCAGAGTAGGTTCACGCGGGGACCTTGTTCCACTCACCTGAGACCTGCACCGGAGTAAGGGAGGGGCAACAAGCAGCGTGCGGAGTGAGCAGGGAAGCCATGGTGAACAATTTCCCACAGATAACTGATGGGTGATCACTCACACTCAGGAAGTGGGCTAGTGACAGCTACTTTTTAGATAAGATTTTATGGTTTGCAAAAATACCTTCCTGGGTCGGTCTCATTTGATAGAACCTTTGTAACAGTGTGTGTGTGTGTGTGTGTGTGTGTGTGTGTTTAGGTTTAAAGTTGCCCACATCACTGAGTTTTAGGAGTTAGTTGGCAAGCAGCTGTGTCAGGTCTCTCCCCCAGCTGTCTCCTACCCCCTAGTCCCGTGATGGCGAACCTATGACATGCGTGTCAGAGGTGACACACGAACTCATTTTTTTGGTTGATTTTTCTTTGTTAAATGGCATTTAAATATATAAAATAAATATAAAAAATATAAGTCTTTGTTTTACTATGGTTGCAAATATAAAAAAATTTCTGTATGTGACACGGCACCAGAGTTAAGTTAGGGTTTTTCAAAATGCTGACATGCCGAGCTCAAAAGATTCACCATCACTGCCCTAAGGCCTAGGCTGTGATATTTAGCTGAGCAGCTGCAATGATGCTTGCAGTCGTGGTAAGCCACGTGTGGATTTGGGCAGATGGTGTTTCAGGGACACAAGGGAAGCTTCAGGGAGCACATTTTCGGACACACTGCCCCCTTGGAACAAATTGGTGCATGTCCCTGGTGCATGACGAAAGCTCTGGCGGCAGGAGGGCTTGGCAGACCCCAGCTTGGCAGCACGAGGAAAACCAAGTGTGCACTTCTACCCGTGGCGTGCCGTGTGACTGGAGTGGCAGATGGGGGTGGGGGTGTGTGTGGGGGGGTGGTCCTGGAGAAGCAGGAGGAGCCTGGGGCAGGTAGCCAGGGGTCTGGTCCTGCCTCACACCAGTCGTGGGGCGCTGAGCAAGTCCCTTAGGCTCTATGAAGTTCATGTCCCCAATGTGAAAATGGAGGTGAGTGGTCCAGTCCATCCCACGGGGTCAGTATGGTGGCCAAATACTGTATAGGGTGGGCAAAAGTAGGTTTACAGTAGTGAGTACACGAAACAGGTTATTCTTGTATTATTATTTATTATGTGTGATTTTCCATAATAACCACTATAAGCCTACTTTTGCCCACCCTGAAATTTTAAAGTGTTTGGGGCAATCTAAAATGTTATGTAAGCCCTGGACAGGTGGCTCAGTTTGTTGGAGCATCGTCCCATACACCAAAAGGTTGTGGATTCGATTACCAGTCCAGGCAAGTATGGGACAGCCAACTGATGTTCTCTCTTCTCTCTCTCTCTCTCTCTCTCTCAAGTCGGTAGGAACATATCCTCCGGTGAGGATAATAAAATAAAGTGTTGCATGAATGCAAAGCAGCATTCTGTGGTCACTGCCTCTTCCACACGTATTTCCAGGTGTGAATGGCTTCATGGCTGGATGGTTGTCATATTCTGTGGCCATGTCCCACATTCCCTGTGCCCGTGCCCTCCTTGGCCTGGCCTCGGAAATCTGTCCAATAGGCATGTGAGGCTGGATGCTTCCTGCAAGTTCTGGTAAAAGGCAACTTTCACGCACTCAGCTGTGCTTGTTCTATTTCTTGTCCTTGTGGCTACCTAAGTACCGTGATTTGCCATGAAATAGGTTACAGAAGCATCTTTAAGGTCTAGAATTCTAGTCCACTCCCACGCTGAGAGGGAAGTGTGCGCCAGCTGACACCTGCAGACGGACATGGGAGAGAGACGTGAGTGGCAAGCAGGTGTGAGAGGGCTGTAAAGGCCGCTCCAGGTGCCCTAAGAGCAGACTGTCCATGGCTGGTGTGTTTCATAGGCTAAGATCAACACATTTCCCTGGAGCCAGGCATCCTGTCAAAACACCATCTAGCTGCCCTAAGCTTCGAGGAGGGGTTTAGGATCTGAAGGAGGGACTGATGCACAAATGAAAATGCAATACAAGAAATATGAATTTAGAAGGCATTGGAGGCCAGGTGGAGCCTCTTTTATTGAACAGACACACCAACTTCTGGCCTGGTCCACTATTTATTTACTTGAATACACATTTGCCCATTAGCAATGCATACAGGCAGATCAAAGGTAAAGTTTGGTAAACAGCATAAGGATTATCAGGTTAGGAAATTGCCTTGAGCCATTGAGCCCACAGCAGGGCAGTATTATGCTGATTTTCAGCCCTGCTGAATATCCAAGTCCATTGGCCTTCCAGTGGGTCTTTCTGCATTAATATGCTAACAGCTGTTGCCTTTAGCCTCCAGCATATAGCACAGTTCCATTTTCATTTACTTAGTGCCTACTATGTGCCAGAAACTGTGACCTTGACGAATTTTACGACCAACAAACCTGCATTTCATTTATCTACATAGGGTCTTTTTAAAACAGTAAGAGCCAGGCATTTTCTTTGTTTGACCTGTTACTAAAGGTCAAACTGAGCAGAGGAATTAAGTAGTTTCACAGAACATCAAGGATGGAGCAGGACGAGACTGTGGCCCCCTTGCTTTGCTATCCCCTGGCTGCCTCTTCCCTTGCTTGGTGCGTGAGTGTGGGGCATCCAGAATGACTGCCCAGAGAGATCAGGAGTGGTGACCTGTATTCACGCACTGCCTGCCTCCAAGGAAGCGGGCCAGCTCAGTGGGCTGATGCAGACTGATGCACAGAGAGCTGCAAAGGGAGAGACGGGCCTGTTTCCTCTTGTGGGACTAGAGCCCTTGTTAAGGAGGCTGGGGTCCAGGGGAGGGAAAGGTCCAGAAATATTGAAATGCGCACCTAGAGCATGCTGGGACAGAAGCTGAGAGCCCAGGGTGTGGGTCAGACGGCGCCAAGGGTATTGGCCCCAGAAAAGACATCCCAGGTCAGTTGAACTTGAGCTGGATTCCTTGAGGAGGGGTAGGGCGTGGATCAGGGGAACTCACGGTCAGGCAGGAAGAAGTGGGAAGGGATATACTTTTTAGCCAGTACGCGTTCATGCATTGTGGTAATGGGGAGGGGCGGTGGCAGCAAGGAAGCTGGGAATTTGAAGGATGTCACCAGTTTCTGAACCTAAAACCATCTGGGGACAAGAGCATGTGGTCTGTATGACTTAGAGCCCCAGGGCCTCCAGGGAAGCGACTGCCTCCCACAGCCTGTCCCTGTGCTGTAGTGCCCACAACGCCCCTCTCTCCTTGCAGACTCGCAGGCTGCCTGGATGTGGATGTGCTGGGGGCAGCGGTGGCAGTGGGCGCCGGGTACGCGGGACAGTCCTTCCTGTGTCAGCCATAAACACACATTTGGCACCAGCACAGCTGGGACCCCAGGGGCTGGGGCTGGGTGTTTCTTCAGTTACTAGCATTAACAACATCAGACATGACGTGGGGTTCATTTGCACACATCTGGTTGTGAGTTCCCAGAGGGTCGGACACCAGCCTCCCAGCTCTGTAGACTACACTCGCATGGACAATGGGAAGCGAACTTGGTGCTGCATTTGGCCTGGACAGGGCAGCGTGGGGGTTCTCCAGGGTCCAGACGCCCATGGCGATGGCCCTTCCCACGGGCACTCCCCGCAGGCCCAGGGCGCCTCGGCCCTCTCCCCCCCGGAGGTGGCAGGTAGTCCACACGCCCTTCTGCCCTGCAGAGGCTGGGCACCTTCCTGATGCCCTCCTGCTGGTGCAGCACCCCTCAGGCCTGTGCCAACCAGCCCCTGGCATGGTTCCCTCCCCAGCAGCAGGCACCGTGGGCCTGCCGGGACTTTTCCTTTGCCAAAAGCTACCAAAGGCGCCCGTCGCCTGAACTGAACCTGCGGGTCTTTCTCCTGTCTTTTTCTTTCTTTTCTTCTTTTTTTTAAATCCTTAAGCAGATGATGGGAGGAAGCACTATTCACTTTGTCCAGACTCTGAGTCGTCCTTGGTCACTGGAGTGTGCAAAACTATGGCAGCCACGCAGGTGCTACTGCCTGGAAACGTCTCTGAAGGGAGGAGGGGCGGGGAGGCTTCTGGCCGTCAGCATGCATTGCACTGTCAGTGAAGAGAGGTCTTGGCGGCCGTAGGTTCTCATTTAACTAGGTCTGTCTCCAGCGCCCTGGAGCCTGGTCAGCGCCTCTGGTTCTTTATGGGCAGTTTTGGTGCCGGTGGGTCTGGGCTGTGACAGGCAAGATGCCGCTGCTACAGAGAGTGGTCAGCTCAGGAGATCCAGGCCTGTGACCCGAGTGTAATGACCAGTCCGCGTGCAGCCCTCTGCGTGCAGCCTGCCTCCCGCCCCTGCCTCAGTGTGTTCCCCTCTCCTGCACGGGCCTCGCTCCAATTCAGGCACAGGGGCTGCGAGGGCACTGGTGGGACGCCGCCGCTCCCCGTGGGGCCCACTGTTCTGACGTGGAAGCAGTTGGGAATGAGGGCAGGCTGGGGCTAGAGTTTTGCTCTTTCTAGATCGTTATTATTTTCTGTGAGCAGATTTATAAACAGTGGAGGGGAAAGTGTGGGAAACCCAGCTGGATGGATGAGCGCCAAGTCAATCCTGTGTGGCTTTGGCCGCTGGTGAGCGACGCAGGCAGGACACCTATGCTCACATCCTCTGGTTCCCTGCCCCTACCTCCCCAAGCAGCCTTTCAACTGCAGGGTGGACCCAGGTGGGCAGGACAGATCACCTCTGTTAGCCCAGTACTCAGAGCATTTGCCTTCCCGAGTGCTGGGCTGTCACTATTGTAGACCCCGATTCATTTTTCATCTTATCAACCTGAATATTAAAGTTCTAGAACCTGGGGGAGCACATCAAAGCTTACTTGACTCCAAGATTATGTTTGAAGTGAGTAATTAAGATGTAATTAAAAGATTAGAAAGCACTGTTTTATAATACCTATCCACCCCTCCCCTCAAGAAAGAATAGTAGTGTTCTTTCTTTAAATGTGGCTCTAGGGGAAGGGAACTGATATTTATTTTGTAAATACTATGTGCCAGGCACTATATACATGGTTATTTTGTCCTCAGAAATGCTATGGGATGGTTCCCTTTTACAAGGGAAAGTTGAGGCCCAGGGTTGTCCAGATGGGGAGATAGGATCTAGAGAGCGGGGTTTTCTCTCTCAGCACCCTGGACACTGAGCTGAAGAACTCTCTGTCTGGAGGCTCTTCCTTGGTCTCTGCCCGCTCGGTGCCAGGAGAATAACCAGAAATGTCTCCAGATGCTGTCAGATGTCCTCTGTGTGGCCACATCGCCCCCCTGTGGAAAACGACTGTTTTGCATGCTTTATTTTTCCTGTCACTGCACATTTGGAAGGAAATGTGAAGTTACG
The DNA here is from genome assembly GCF_014108235.1 of Myotis myotis. Classification (NCBI taxonomy): domain Eukaryota; kingdom Metazoa; phylum Chordata; class Mammalia; order Chiroptera; family Vespertilionidae; genus Myotis; species Myotis myotis. Next base: position 153,577,964 of record NW_023416313.1, on the reverse strand, counting down.
TATAAAAGGACTATAGGTGGTATGGATTACTTCTGTGTGTAGTATTTTTTTCCTCATTCTCTCTCTCTCTCTCTCTCTCTCTCTCTCTCTCTCTCTATCTATATATATATATATATATATATATATATATATATATATATATATGTGTGTGTGTGTGTGTGTGTGTGTGTGTATATATACTCCCGAGGGGGCACTTTGCATATTAACCATATATATATATATAGTTAATATGCAAAGTGCCCCCTCAGGAGTATGACCCAGAGACAGTTTTTGCTCACTCGCTATGATGTGCGCTGACCACCAGGGGGCAGCACGGAACATTGTGGGCAGCCAGCTGGGGTGGGGGTGGGGGTGGGGGGTGGGGGCACTAAGGGAACAGGGAAGGAGGAGGCTGGGAGGTGGGGAACCTGATCAGCCCTGATTGCCAGCCAGGCCTAGGGACCCTACCCATGCACGAATTTCGTGCACTAGGCCTCTAGTAAAGCTATAAACACCATGTGGATTATTTGGAAAATAAAATGTTTATAATCACATCCCCTAGAAATATCCACTTTTGACATTTGGTGTTTTCTTCCAGTGTCTTTTTCTATAATAGGTGTAGCTTTCAAAATCATGCTAAAAATATTTTTATCTGGATTTTTATGCTTACCATTATATCAAGACCTTTTCCATATATCATAGAAAATCACTGTTGTTTTTAGTAACTGCATTATATCCAATTATCTGTTTATGCCACGGTTTAGTTAACCATTCCCAAATATTGGACATTTAGAGTTTTCCAATTTGTCCCCATCATAAACATTGCTTTGATGAGCATATTTGCACAGAGATCTTTATGTAGCCTCCCGACACGTTCCCTAGGATATATATGGCTATGGGGAGGAAAAAAAGTGGGTCAAGTTCCATGCAGGTTTCTAGGCTCCGTTCCCTACACACTGTCACAGCACTCCCTGCAAATGTTGGGCTGATGGGACTGCTCTCTCTCCATCTGTTCATAAGAATCTTGTCTGTCCTGCTAACTATGAGTTTCACCTTTTAAGAAATGTCTTCATTTAACAGGGAAAAAATGGCATTTCATTGTTTTAATTTGATTATCAACCAACTGGCCGTCTTTCCATCTGTTATCTGCCTGTTGCTGTTCTGCTTCTCTGAAATAATGAGTTGGATTGCCCTTTTAGTAGCTCTAATTGTGTCCACCCACTTTATGATTTGCTATTTCTCTTTTTCACAGCACAGACTTATAGGCAGTAGAGGGAGACCTTGGGCAAGAGTTAGGGGAAAGAGATGGAAGGGAATGCTTGTATATAAATTGGAGATGAACTAAACTAGAATTAATTGACCCCTGAAGTTGGAAAAGGATAAGAGGGGAGAATGGCTCCTGTTTGAGGTGCACCAATGGTGAGAGGAGGTAGTGCAGAAATATCTGGTCATGAATTTCCCAGGATGGCCACCAGGTGGTGCCACCAGCCCAGGGTGAATTGGTTTCTCTGGTCTTGGAGGGCAGGGAATTAGTGGTCAAAAGGTGAGTGAGGTGATAAGGGGCTGAGTGCCACCACACATATAGGACATTTACTAGTTGGGCATTTGTAACTGACCTGTCAATGTTCACAAGTTGGCATGGTGTGTGTGGAGGGAGGAAGGGCGGAGGGAGGAGGAAGGTTAGGGCTCGTTTAAAAATAATACATAATAGTTTTATTAAAATATAATTCACATATTAAACACTTAAAGTCTACAATGTTGTTTTTTATTATATTCACATCACTACAATAAATTTGAGAACCCCATTCCCCTTAGCCATCACAGCCCCCCAATCTTTATCCCCTTACACTACCCCCAGTTCCCTTTCCCCAGACCCTGACCACACTAATCTTCTTTCTCCCTCAATGACTTTGCCTACTCTGGACATTTCATATAAATGGAATCATTCAATAGATGGTTTTGTGATAGGGCTGGATTCGGGTTGTTACTTGCCCCAGGCAAGACGCATCAGGGCAGTTGGATAGAGTATTCCAAGCGCGCGGTGGCGTTTTCAGGCTTCTTGGGACAGAGAAAACCACCCAGAACAGCAATTACCTGACCTAATAAATAATCAGGATGACCTGGGAAGCTGTCAGAATTAAAGATTCCTAGCCCCAGTCTCTCCAGGAATTTAAATTTTGTAGTTCTGGAGAGTCACTGTTTAGGACCTTGGTCCCAGTCCCCAGGGATTTCTGATCATCGTCTAGCTGCCAGCGAAGTTATGGAGAAAAGGGAACCTGGTGTTGGATGGAGGCAGGCGAAGCGCCTGGCCTTCCCCTGGAGACGGGCTCTGCCAGCTGCGGCTTCAAACCCAGGGCCGCTCCCCACGTGGACCTGCTGTGACGCCGGCTCACGTCACAGTGTCCTCTTTGACCCAGGTGACAACGGTGCATATTTGAAGGCCGTCAAACCAACGGCAGCAGGCAGGCTCATTTCCTGTTCGCCTGGCAAACCTCTGCAACGTGGTATATCGGGAAGAACTCAGAGTTAGGAGCCTGATGCCTGCCAGAATATTCTACTGAATACTCCCCAGGGCTGTGTGAGCACCCGGCGAAAGCGGGTGTGAGAGGCGGCCTGCTGCACAAATTTGGGTGTTGGAATCACGGACAAGATGGCACCGTGGAGAGCTTCTTGCCTACCTGCCTCCTTTCCCCGGAGAGAAGACTGTGGGCCCAGAGGGGAAGTTCCTCGCTGAAGTCATAGGCCAGCTGTTGCTAGTGCAGTCAGGCCAGGGCCAGGGTCAGACCATTTGCCTCCTCTTTCCTGCCGGGCCTCACTCTTCAACATCTCTTCCATTTGGGACCCGAGGAATCCTATCCAATCACCTTTCATTCTTAGAAGTTAGGGAGTGCAGGCCTAATTGGTCTGTGGTTACCGAGCTAGTTGATTTATATTTGCTTTGGATGAGTAGGAGTTAAAATAATGACAGAAGAAAAATCCAAGATTGCATTTATAGGTGGCTTTTCAGAACAGCCCAGAGCAGATCCAAGTTTTGTGAGGCCAGAGGCTTAGGCAATTTGGAAACTCTCTTTAAGAAGAAGAATACAAAATTACAAATGCAGAATTAGGTCCAGGGCCTTGGAAGCAGTCTATGCAAATGAGGGGCCTTGAATCTTAAGCATCATTCACGTTGCTGTAAATCCACCTCTGGGAACAGTAATCCCAAAAGTCCTAGTCATGCATGTTCCGCTAGATTCTTTCATGTGTATAAATACCATGTGTCCTGCCGAGAACCATTTAGTCATCTCCAGTTGCACGAATGGAGGCCATTCTATGGACAAATATGTATCGAGTATCTGCTCCACGTGCAGAACACGGATGGGACCCGGAGAGGTAAGGAAGCCATGGTTTAATCAAGTGCGTGATCATGGGCACTGATACCAGTCATCCTCCCCACTCTGGTCTGGGCCAGCGATGCCTAAGGGAGCCAGCCTCTCTGTGTGTCTCCGATTTTGGTCTCACAGAATCTTCTTCCTCTCATAGTCCTTCTCCGTCTCTCAAACGGGGAATGGACATCAAATGAGTAAGACCCTATGGGGTTTCTGGATGAAAAAAAATGTCAAGGTTTAAGTAATATATTAGCGGTTATGCCCCTCCTACCTTCCCCAAGTCATTTTAAATCACTGCTTTGAAATGAATTAAAAGTACATGTATTCATCAGGAACACTTTCCCCCAAAATGTGCCTAATGCTCTGAAATCATTAAAATAACACGAATCATTTCTATACATAGTCTCAAGAAATTAATTTTATTTCCAATTTGGTAGGACAACATCTTTACTCAGTTCTCTTCATTTAAACAGTCACATTAGCGTTAACTCCTGTATTTAACAACAACAAAAAACGCCAGGTTTCTGCCACTTTTTAGAAGGTAACATGGGGTAGGGATAGATCTAGTTTAGTGGAGGGCGCTTTGCTGTTTGTTTTGTTTTGTATTGTCACATGCCATTTTATTGAATTCCTGTGGAGAAGTGAGGAGTCAGAGCTATGAGGGTGTAAGTCCCTTGAGGCAAAACCAAGCAGTGTTTTGTGTCTTATCAAAATTTCCCTTCCCATTGGAGGGAGAAATGGCTGAACCCTCCATGTCATCCTAAAATGCATGTTGTTTTTTGTTTTGTTTGTTTGTTGTTTTGAATTTTGAGAGTTTTCATTTGAAGGTAAATCTTAATGTCATTAAAGTCACAGATACGCTAATTTAAATACCCAGTTCTATGTATCTAAAACAGACATTACAAACATACAGATGTCTATTCTCTCCGCATGTCAGAGCCCACCAAATGCATGTTGCTTTCATGGCAGTTTTACTGGCCTCCGGAGCCCAGCCTTCTGGAGCATTGTAGCGCGAAGGGGCATAGAACCCTCCAGAGAGGTTAGCAGCATCTCCCGGAAGCGCAGCGGGAAGGGTCCGAGCTGGTGGCTGGGGGCAGCCGGGATGTCATAAGCAATCCCATGGCTCGTGTGCCCCTCCCTGCTGGAATCCTGGATTTCAGACATCTTCACAAGCTCTTCCTCGGTAATTCCAAAACTCTGAACAAATCAACCGTAAGAAAAAAAAATAAACAAATATGCAGAGGAGCCGAAAGATATTTAGGATGTGGTTTTAATTAACATTTTTAAGTTTTCCTTCTCAAAATCTTGTATAAGCCATTAAATATGAAAAAACCAAACCTCTAAGTAGGAAAGCGGTCAAGGCCATTACCATTAGAGATGTTGAATTGTATAATAAACAAATAGCTTATTTGTTTTTCTTCTACGTAACACCAAGGGAGCTGAGGCATTGCTGTAGCTTTAAAACACTGACCGGCTGTCTGTTGAATTAGGCGTATGTTGGGATATACCATATAAGATGCAGATACATCCTCCATCAGCCTGTGAGACAGTGAACCTGCTTGCTGTTGTACAGCTTCTAATAAAGGAGCTATCCGAGAAGCACACCCCGTGGGCACACCACTCCCCACACTGCCCGCGGTGGGTTGGAGCCCTCTGGAGGCTGCCTGCAGTGTCACTACCTCGTGACCACCCTGTTTGCCAACTATCCAGGGCCGTTTACCTCTGTTCCCGCTCTGCGGGCCCTTTGGCTATTTCTCTGTTTATTGACACCTGAATCCAAGGGGGAAAAAATGAACATGTAGTAAGTGCTACGTTTGTACCAGTTAATCCTCTCAAGGAGGTATTATTATCACCCCGTCTTACAGAGAAGGAAACTAATAGTCAAAGAGGCCAGACAACTTGTCCAGGATCGCATAAGTAGGAAGCTTGTGCATTGTAAACTGGCTGCCATTGAATGTTTGCCAGATTCCCGCAGAAAGCCTTCCAAGGGCTATGTTATTTTATCTGTCCTCATACCAACCCCTTAAGATTGGCATTACTCATACCCTCGTTTTATAGATGACGTCATACAGCTAGTATGCTGGAGCCAAGATTCAAACTCCAGCGCTCAGACGGCAGAGCCTGCACTCCCGCCCACTGGGCCAAGCCTCCTCCATGTACTTGGGCTGTCCCATAGGGAGGCCAGCCACACGTGGCCACTGGACACTTGAAATGTGGCCGATGGGCTCTACGTGTAATCTACACATCAGGTTTTGAAGGCAATACAAAGAAAAAAAAAAGAATATGAAGTATCTCATCATTCATTTTTTAATATTGATTGCATGTTAAAATTAGAATAATTTAAATATAGGGGAGTAAATAATATAAATTCTTTGTTTTAATTTCACTGAACTGGTGGTTGGGGGCAGCCAGGGTGTCATAAGCAATCCCATCGCTTAAGGAGCAGACTCAGCGGCAGCAGAGCCCTGCTGAAGGAAGGCCTGCTCTGAGGAGTGGGCCCCTGCACAGCTGATCCCCCGCTGTGGTTGCAGCCAGTCCTCAGGGCTGCCAGTGGGCCTGGGGGAAAATCCCACCCATTGTTGTCGTTGAGCAGCAATGAAGGCTCAGCTGCAACAGGAGGGTGTACCAAGCCCACCGGGAGTGCCCGGCGTGGGTGACTGGGGAGGCTATGCCACTGGACCTTCCAGGACACATGCTGCATTAGGCCACCCTGTCAAGTTGGGGAGATGGAGAGGTTCCACCGCGTACAGGGAGGCAGCCAAAAGGAGGAGCCAGAGAAACATCCCAAATGAAAGAACAGAACAAAACTCCAGAAAAAGAACTAAGCAAAATGGAGATGATCTTGTAGATGCAGAGTTCAAACACTGGTTATAAGGAAGCTCAGTGAACTTAGGGGAAGAGCGGATGAACTTAGAACTTCAACAGCGTTAACAGGAACATGAAAACCATAAAAAGAACCAGACAGAAATGAAGGATACACCAACTGAAATAAAGAATTTACATTGCCCTGGCCAGTGCACTCAGTGGTTAGAGAGTCAGCCCGTGCACTGAAGGGTCACAGGTTTGATTCCTAGTCAAGGGCAGGTACCTCTCGGTTTCATGTTCGATCCCTGGCCCAGTTGGGGCACATGTGAGGGGCAACCAATCGATGTGTCTCTCTCACATTGATGTTTCTCTCTCTCCTCCTTCTCCCCTCCCTTCCATTCTATCTACAAGCAATGGAAAAATATCCTTGGGTGAGGATTAACAACAACAACAAAAAGAATAATTTATAGGGAATCAACAACCTAGAATCAAAACAGTGATTTGGAATATAAGGAAATAAAAGACACCCAATCAAAATAGCAAAAAGAAAAAAGAATTAAAAAATAAATAAGGATAGTTTAATGAGCCTCTGGGACAACTTTAAGCATACCAACATTTGCATCATGGGGGTGCCTGAAGGAGAAGAGAGCGAGAGCAATAAATTGAAAACCTATTTGAAAAATAATGATGGAAAACTTCTCTAGATTAGTGAAGGAAAGAGAGATACAAGTCCAGGAAGCACAGAGAGTCTCAAACAAGATGAATCCCCAAAAGCCCATACCAAGATACATCATAATTAAAATGCAAAAGGTTAAAGACAAAGAGAGAATCTTAAAAGCGGTTAGTTACCTACCAGGGAGCTCCTATAAAACTGTCAGCTGATTTCTCAATAGAAACTTTGAAGGCCAGAAGGGAGTGGCAAGAAATATTGAAAGTGATGAAAAGCAAGGATCTACAACCAAGATTACTCTATTCAATAAAGCTATCATTAGAATTGAAGCTAAGGAGCTCATTACCACCAAGCCAGCATCATATAAAATGTTAAAGGGTCTTCTTTAAGAAGAAGAAAAAACTAGATTAAATATATGAGCAATAAAATGGCATTAAATACATATCTATCAACAATTGAATTTTAAAAACACAAAATAAATGAACAAGCAGAACAGAAACAGACTCTCAGATACAGAGAACATTTTGAAGATTGCCAGATGGGAGGGGAGTTGGGGGTTGGGTGACAAAGGTAAAGGGATTAAGAAGTACAAATTAGTTGTTACAGAATAGTCATGGGATGTAAAGTACAGCATAGGGGAAATAGTCAATAATATTCTAATAACTATATTTTAGATGTCAGATGGGTACAAGATTAATTGGGGAGATCACTGAGTATGTTATATAATGTCTAATTACTGGGGTGTACACCTGAAACTAATGTAATATTCTATGTTAACTGTAATGAAAAACAAAACAAAAACCAAATTTACCTATGTGGCTCACATTATATTTCCCCCTCTCTTTCTCTCTCAATCTCTTATTTGGTTATTTATTGATTTAAAAAATTTTTTAAATTACTTTTCAATTACAGTTGACATTCAACTGTATTAGTTTCAGGTGTATGACATAGTGGTTAGACATTCATATAACTTATAATGAAGTGATTCTATCCCCCCAAGAAGTCTAGTACCCATCTGCCATCATACATAGTTATTACAACATTATTGACTATATTCTCTGTGCTGTACTCACATTATATTTGTATATTTCACGGAGAGGCTGTGAAATTTACTCAGGCAACCATTATTTCTCATCTGTAGTTCTAGTTGAAATTTTGGTTGTAGATGGGTGGGGAGGTTGAAGCCATTAAAAAGAAATCCCAGGCAGAGATTACATGGGTACCTATGACAGGAAGGAGTTGGGAATATTTGTGTGGGATGGGAAAGCTAGAAAACCAAACCAGAAATTTGCAGAGGAATTAGTCTGAGCAAACCCCTTGCCCCAAACACCACCTGCCCTCCCCTCCTGAGTCTGGAATTCAAAACAGAAGAAGAAAGGTAATAACTGCTAGCAACTCAGAAACAGAAAAGAATGTCCTACAATATTACTGTTTGTCCAAAACAAATGTTTATGCTAGCTATTTATAACAGACATGTCCTTATTTCCAGCAGCTTTGGATGGAGAAAGGGGAAGTCGGGGGCCGATAATTGATGCAGGTAGGAATTTGAAGGCCACGTGAGACGGCCCAGAAGGCCATCCCTGACCCACATCCAGTCCCTTGTCTTAATCTACAGAAGGGTGGAGGGGACTGCCAGGTGAAATCATTGCATCCCCGAGCTATGTACTCCCAGTACGGGCCAGGGTGCTGCTCCCCTGCCAGGGAAGAACCTGAGATAGGAAAGGACACCAAGCCAGTTGATAGATGGGGGGCTCTGGGCTGGCACTGCTCTGCCAGGCCCTGCCACCTCCCTCCTCCACTGTCCAGAATGGGCCCATCAGGGCCTCCGCTGCCCCTTAGGCACACCTCCTCCTCTGCAGCCTGTGTCCCCTGGGAAGCCCAGGCTGGCTGGGAGAGGTCAGCCTTCACAGAAACCACTGAAGGGCCTTGAGTCTGGGCAGAGACCTCTGCCATTATCATGCTTGGTGTCGAAGTCATCTCTTCGCTCACCCCTTCATTTCGTCCCAGTTTCCTAGGCGTCTGCGCGTCTCCTGTATTATTTTCTTTTGTGTTGGAAGCTGTCTCCTTGGACACTTCTTCACTAATCCATTTACGTGGCTCTGGTTTGGGCTCTGATGTCCCACTGACATTGGCCTCTGCCACCTACAGGAGCCTCAATGCCATGGCCCCGCCTCCTGATCTGAGAACTTGGCATATCCTGCTCCTCTCCTTAGCAGGCGCACCAGGGGGCCTGGACTTCCTGGTAGTGAAGTCACTACTTTACGTTAAAAGAGTTATTCCACAGTTTGTGCAGCGTAGGATTATCTAACCATCATGCTGCACAGCAGAAACCCATACAAAAGAATACTGAATGTAATCTGTAATTTAAAAATAAAATCACTATACCAGAGATTTTCTAAAAGGCAAATATAGATAGTATACGGGAACAGAGTACACATATTAGTCCTCCCTATCCTGTTGGGAGAGAACCTCACCAAAGGAAAGACACGCTGGACTGGCCGCGTCTATGAGAACAGAGACGTGGGGCGCAGGCTCCGGACAGAGGACACCGTCCATGAGTAAAGTTTCAGAAAGGAGGATATAGCTGGGGGCTTTAAATAACTGAACTAGGTGACAGAGGGTTCAAGTTTATAATTTGACGTTTCCACAGTTTTGTCCATGAGCTCACCTAATCCCAACCCCCACCAAAATTTTGTTCTATGTCCCATTATTTTTTTAACAGTAATTGATAACTCCCTCTGACTCCCATTTTAGTCATAATTTCATCAAGAATCACAGAATAAAGTTTTTAAAGGACCCCGAATGGTCCTTAACCTCAATACAAAAGCGGACGTGGCCTTCGTAATAAATTGCCAAATAGAAGCTTTGTTTCAGGCATCCAATAAAGTCACACGAAGGGGCTGAAAGTGCCGGTGCAAATTAGCTATTAAAATTATTTTTTCAAAACCTACGAAATTCACAGCCATCCTAAAAATGCCGCATTTTCAAATCAATGTATTTTATTTTAATTTGGGGCGGGGGGGGGAGGGCTGTGTGTATGTGTTGGGGAGGGGCTGGGCTTGCGGTGGCTGCAGGAACATCAGTTAAATTCACAGAATAAAATTTGAACTTTTGCAAATGAGTAAACAGCCAAAACAAACACCATTTTTGGGGAAAAAAATACACATTTTCTTATTTTGGAAAAGCAAGCAATGCCTAAGCAAAATACCTTAAAAGTGAACTAAAAAGCTTTTCTAAAATAAACAACTCTGCTTGTGATCCTAAATTGGGACCATATGTAGATGGGCAAGCTACAAACGCAGCGCACTCCGCGCTGTCTCTGCCTTCGCCGTTTGCGTGCCTCCGAGTAGATGATGATAATGTTGCCTTTGGTCCCCAAGGACCCTGAGCTTTTCAGATCCTGGTATGAGGGGGAAGCAGAAGAAAGAGAAGTAATGAAAACAAATGCCTTTCAAGACAAAATATCTGAACAATGAGTTTTATTTTGCTCCCCTGCCAGCAGGCTCAACTCAGTTCAGACCTCTCCTGCACATATAGGATGGGCCGGCGAAGTGCCGTGTGGCTGCCGGTGATGCGGGCGTTGGGAAGACCCTGTGCCAGACCAGGCTGCACTCAGCATTAGGAGTCCGGAGCAGCCCCCTTCCCTGTGAACAAGCCAATGCAGCACAGATAGAATCATTCCTTTGTTTTTCTCAATTACCAAACGCTGTGTGCTTTGGGGTCACTTGTCATGGGTTTAGAGAATGTGGATATTGCAACACAAGTGCTCACCATTCTAAACAGCGTCAACTAAGTTCTGTTACCAGGGAGGAGGAGAGTCAAGGCCACAACATCATCTCTAATTGGAAGCCACCTTATGTTCTTTTTCTCATCCAGGACACGTACTTCTGTCCCCTTAGTGCTCCTGGGGTCTCTTCCACTGAACTGGTACCTCCATCAGATATGAGTCCATGTGGGTGTGCTTAGACCTTGTAAGTGGACGGCAGATCCTTGAGAGAGGGGTTATGCCACCTGGTGAGGATGGGAGATGCCTTCCCTTTAAAAACATGGGTAGGATGAGTGCAATGATTAATTCAGTTATTTTGTGTTGAGGAGATACTACTGCTCATACAAAGCTCAGCTCTCTTGAGCCCCTGTGGTTCACTGCCCCAAACACAGGACTGTGTGCTGGGAGCCGGTCCATGCTTGCTGTTTCAAAGGACCTGGCATATATGGCATACTGTTCTTAAAATGTTTTCTCACCTTCTTGGCACTATGTGTTTTAACCAGGGTCTCCTCTCTGAGAAAGGTTGTTTCCCCAGGTAGGGATTTTCCCCTGAAGTTAGGGAGGGAAAAAACCTCTTAACTAAGTGCCAGGTGGGTAATTAATCACTTTAACTATGAACAATCATGCTTACGCTACATAATCTTTACTCCCTGGAATGGAGATAAGAAACGCCCTAACCTTTGGAATAGAGATTGATAGGATTGAATCAACTGGTATAAATACAGATGTAACAAGACAGTAACAACACAGAACTTAGAACACAGAACTTAGAAGACAGAACCAGGAGGCACAGAACCTACACAGAACGTTCTCTAGAGACAGAAGAACTTCGCTGGAGAGAACATGGCAAAAGATCCTGGACAGAAACTGGCCTCAGAACCTAGAGACAGAACCTAGCGAGAGAACATGGCAAAAGATCTTGGACTGAACCTGACTACAGAAATTGGCAAGAGAACCTGACTAGAACCTGGTGACTGAACCTGGCTGGAGAACCTGGACAGAACCTGGCTGGAGAACCTAGTGAGGGAACATGTCTACAGAACCTGGCTGGAGAACCTAGCAAGGGAACATGGACACAGAACCTGGCTGGAGATCCTAAGCAGAACCTCTCTGGAGATCCAGACCAGAACTTGGCTGGAGATACTGATCTGGAGATCCTGGCTAGGCTGCTGATCAACTGAACATTGTCTCTGTGTCCTTCCTTCTTCGCCGACTCCGTCTACGCCTTTGGGAACCCCTGGACCTACTGGGGTTGGACCCCGGCAACTGTGGGCACAGAATGAAGAATACATAGGATCACTCATCTGGGCTCTATCCATTGTGCTGTGAGGAAATGTGGATTGGATAATAAAAGCAGCTCACATTTGTGGAGTTCTTACGATATACATACCAGGAGCTGAGCTGAGCATTGTACGTATAATCTTACTCGATCCTTTCACAAGCCGACTATCTCCAAGTTATAAAGAAAAACGTTGAGCTCCAAAGAGATTGGGATGCTGTCAGGTGCGTGGCAGAGTGTGGACTTGAACTGAGGTCCCTAGCACCAGGCAGCTATAAGAGGGTCTGTGTATAAGGGTTATCTCTTGTCTGTGGGTCCTCAGTAAATGAAAATGTAGTTGCTTTCCAGAACTCTGAATTGTGGGAGACTCATATTTCTCACCAGAAGTTTTCAAAGCAAAAAAAGGTCTTAATACAGAGTTGAATTTGAAGATGGACACGTACAAAAACGACGAATTCTTTTTGTTTCTTCTTTTTAGCTCATTTAAATGACTTGGGTTGAAGGAAGGATATTAGACATCTACGATGTTAAAATCCCACCCTTCAGTTGACCATGTCTTCCAGCAAGGGCTCACGAGCAGGGGCTCATTTGTTTGTCTTGCTCCAGCCCCTTCTCCTGCCTCTTTGCTCCAGGCAGACAGCTGTACTGGGAAGGAGAAACCCAAGGCATGGATTGTGCAGGTGACAGATTGGTCCTCTGACCTTTGAGGAGAGAGCCACTTTCTGTGGAAGTGTATGTGTTTACCTCAAGTCATGGAAAAAAACAAAACTTTCGGGGCCAGCCAGACCTGCTTCAGTAAGGCCCTCAGGACTTCCTGGGACTTGGGGTTTCTCATCGTCCCCTCGCGCCCACCCACGTGCTGCACACTGACCACGTCCTGCCTCAGCCTCTCTCATCCCCACTCCGCAGCCTCTGCACCAGACGTCAGACTCCTCATCTGCCCACTGCAGTCTCCCCTCCGTCTCCCCACTTTCTTTCCTTGTTTCCTCAGGCTGTCAGGAGTCCCCAGGGAAAAACCAAAGGGGGCAGCATTAGTTAGAATAACCCAACTGCTTCAGTCTCCCAGACGTTAACAAAAGGAAAACAGGTCATTGCTTTATAAATGATGTATCGAGGCGTGCCGGAGGAATGAAGGCAGAGACCACAGTGTATTTTTAGCGTCTGCTGTTTGTGGTAACTGCTGGATCCCTTCCCTTCAGCTGAATAGCTGGTATTCAGGAGAGTGTGCCCACTCCCTGCCAGACTCTCCTCATGGAGTTCCTTTTTATGAGGTGGGTGCCTGGCTCCTTGGCACCAGGCTGCCCCATCACAATTCTCCTTTATTGCCCAGCCCTGATGCCCAGTTGCGTGGTTCCACGGGCAGCCCCAGTGGGGCCACGGGCAGGGGTGGGGTATGGATGAGACTGCTGGCTGCGAGCTGCTCAGGGTGTTACCAGACTGTGAAGTGGAGTGTGCAGGGCAGGGGCTGTGTCTGGATGCTCGAAACCGGCTATTTTCAACTGGCGAGCTGCAAGAATTTTTAAAACATGCAATACCTGACTATTTAGTCGGGGGTGCTGATCTCTTTTCCCTTAGATTGTCAAATAAATGACAACAGCCAACACAACCATAGCTGTCCGGTGTGAATGAGTCTAAATTATACCTATTTATATTGTCAGATTGGCAAAAACTAGAATATGTTTTTGGTGTGCTGCAGAACTTTAGTCATTAGTTTATGTGTGCCATGAGATGGAAAAGGTTGAAAATCGCTGCTCAAAACCTTCTGGCATGAGGCTGGCACTCAGTCACAAAGGAACCACAGCAGAGAGAACCGCGGCTAGCTCCCCATCTCAGCGTCATGTCCATCCCACTGGTGCCTGGCTTGAGTGGGTGTTGGCCCACCCCCATGTCACTGACATTCTAGATCCTGAGTGAGCTAGGAAATCTGACAGGTCATTCTACCAATGATCGCTCCAGAGCTAGAGCTAATCTAATCACTGGAAGGTGGAAACCCAGTGGAGAGGCTGAGGATGGGCTTCACACCACCTGTGGGGCTCTCCGGGTACCATCGTAGAGGGAAGCAGTGCTGGGGTCCCCGGCCTCACCAGGTTGCTGAGTGGCTTTAGGCAAGTAACCCAATCCCAGCACTCACTTTCCACTTACAACTGTGAGTGGTAATTCTTGTCCTACTGACCTCATTAAAACATTTTTTAATAAGGCTATAAAAGTACTTTGAAACTTTGGAAACCATATTACAAAAAGGAGGGAAGTGGTATTGGCTCCATTTATTTTCTTTCTTTCCGACCAACCTTCTATCAAAACCATCTCCACCAGCCCCAGCCGGGAGGGGCTCTTGCATTATCGTAAATAACATCACTTGTGCCGTGAGAGATTGCCTTCCCGAGGGAGGTATGTACCCCCAGGTCCCACGGAATTGGTTTGAATGAGACAGGGTGCTTGTAGTGGGATCCTTTTCTTGTGAAATGTTCAAGTGCCTCTTCAATTAGAGTAAACCTTAAACAAAAGAACTTTGACTTGGCTATAGTTTTCCTTATCTGATACCTTGGTGGTATTTTTTTCTTTTTCTTTTTGCATCAGCTATTTATTTATTTATTTATTTATTTATTTATTTATTTATTTAACTGGGATGATATTAGTTAATGAAATTATGTAGGTTTCAATTGTTCTATTACATGATACATTATTTGTATATTGCCTTGTGTTTACCACCAAAAGTCAAATCTCTCTGTCACCATGTTTTTGACCCCCTTTATCCATTCCTGCTTCCTCTCCACCACTCTTCCTCTGGTAACCACTACACTGTTGTCTGTGTTTATGAGTTTTTGTTCATCTTGTTTGTTCATTTGTTGCTTCCAGTTTTATATCCCACATGTGAGTGAAATCATATGGTTCTTGACTTTTTCTGTCTGGCTTATTTAGCTTAGTATGCTATTCTCAAGATCCATCCATGTTGTCGCAAATGGTGCTATGTCTTCCTTTCTTAGGACTGAGTAGTATTCCGTTGTGTATATGTACCATATTTTCTTTATACAATCCTCTGTTGAAGGACATTTTGATTGTTTCCGTATCTTGGCTACCATGAATAAAGCTGTAATGAACTTAGGGGTGCATATATAATTTCAAATAAATGTTTTCATATTTTGGGGGTAGATACTCAGAAGGGGGGTTGCTGGGTCATATGGTAATTCTATTGTTAATTTTTTGAGAAATTTCCATTCTGTTTTCCACAGTGGCTATGCCAGTTTTCATTCCCAACAGCAGTGAATGAGGGTTCCTTTTTCTCTACAACCTCTCCAACATATACTATTATTTCTCTTGTTGATAATGGGCATTCTAACAGGTGTGAGGTGGTTTTAAAAAGGCTCTCAGCAGCCACACTGGATGTCACAGACTCGATGAACCTAGATGGTCACTGCAAGATCTCTCTCAGAGCTAATTTAATCTTATATATAATACTATATATTATAGTGCATGAAATTCATCCCCCAGCCTGGCCTGGTACATGAAATTCGTCCCTCAGCTTGGCCTGCATCCTCTTCAATTCGGGAACCCCTTCGACATCCCTCTAGCAATTCGGGACCGCTGACTCCTAAACACTCACATGCCTGCCTGCCTGATTGCCCCTAACTGCCTTTGCCTCGGCCGGCCACCACTGTGGCTTTCTCCTGAAGGACGTCCAGCAGATATCCGGTCTATCTGGTCTAATTAGCACATTACCCTTTTATTAGTATAGATGAGGAAGTCTGGCTCTCTAGGTTTCCAGCCCTTTGCTACTGAAAGTAGTTTGTGAACCAATAGCATTAGCATAATCTGGGAGCTTGTTAGCAATGCAGACCCTCAAGCCCCACCCCTCAGCTGTTCACTCAGAATCTGCATTGTAATTCGTGTCTGCAGTAAAGCAAATTAGAAGACTTGACTTGCAGGGTCCAAGCCCACTCTCAGTTTATTCATGTATGGACTGTACTTCACTATGGAAAGGACTTGGGATGGTTAACATTAGTAACTTACAAGGGAGGAAGAGACAACAAACTTTAAAAGCCATAGAAGCCTGGACTATTTAATGTAGTTGTGCCACTGAATGCAGTTTAATGCTCAGTGAGAACACACCGCTATAGCACTATTAAGAAGAGGAAAGGTCATATTCCAAAGCCACTGCTTATTTATCTAAAATTCATAGTGAAAAATGTCCTTTAATGTGGTTAAATAAATGAATATTGATATTTCAGAGGATGTGTCAGTGATCTGGATTCTTTATGAAAAATCATCTTCCCTAGCGAGGAAATAAGTGAGATATTACTTTAATTGGAAACCTCAGTTCACTTGATTTTGTTTTTTATGCAGTACATTTTTTTTGTGGGGGGGGGAAGTAAAATGACATCAAGATAAGGTGTTGTTATATCAGAGATTTATTCTACAAACAAACAGCTAAATAAAACCCAACCAGTACAACAAAATTATAAAATTTGGGGCATCAGTATGTATTCAATTTCATATTTGCATTTACTATATACTGGCAACTGATCTTCAAAGTTACTAAGGTAGGAAAATGGATTTGAAACTAAAAGGAATTTTTAATTAAAAAGTTGGGCCCCTTTCTGAACAAGGTAGTATTGGAAGTACTGAACCCCAGTTGGTAGTCCATTGGAGTCTTGCTGTGAGCTGCCAGGTGGAGATCTAACAAGTTCATGAGTGGAGCAGAGGTTGACCAGATAGCCAACTGAAACCAAGCTCAACCATCCACCTGGATCATCATACAGAGGAGCAAGAATCTAGGCACAAAGCAGGGCATGGCAACATAGAAAAGGGCTGAAAGCTATTTTCCAAGATGTGGAAAAGAGCCTCAGTAAATTTCTAGGAAGTGTCCCAACACAGGCCAAGAAAGAGATTTAAAAGCCCTGACCCAGATCAGACCAACTCAGGTCTCCTTCCCTTTCTTCCTCACTCCCTGCCCTGCATTGCCTCTGAATATGAGAGCTGACTGGCACTTTATTGCCAAAACAATGCAAAGAAAACCCATCAATAATTTGATATCTAGAGCTTAGAAATAAACAGCTGCCTGGTACCAATTTTATTAAATGAAGCAAATTTATATAAACAAAACTGGGCTTAATACTTATTTGGCAAGAATTAAATATTTTCTGTTTATTCTGGAGACATTTTTGGAGTGCCATGGCTGTGATGGAAACAGATAATGCATCATCACAGGGTAGAATTAATTAATTCTGACATAATTTTAAAGACGTAGTGAAAGATCTTATCTTTACCAATGGCATTATTTTCCCAAATCAGAGAGCCTCTAAACCTTGAGACCTCTGGGACTCTTAACTCATTTCTCCCTTGTGCACTGTTTGAAATCTCTAATATTTCTACTCATGTTGTGACCACCCTAACCCCAATCCTTGTTTCTTTGTCCCTGAGTTTCAGCAATAGCCTTATGGCAGGTTTTCCTAACTTTCCTCCAACATCCCTTTGCATAAGTGGTCTTCAGAAGAACACCTGGACACATTGGTTTTGAGCAGGTTTACAGGGGTTTAAAAACAAAACAAAACTCTGCAAGTGATTCTGATGTACACCCCTAGATGGGAACAAGGACTTTAAACTGCTGCTAAATTAATGTTCTACACATCGCTCTCTTGCCCAGGGAGCTTTGGTTGATGTCTACCACTATATAAATTCATACTTTTTGGCTTGGCATTGGCCTTCTCCCTTCCTGTCCAGCTCCTCCCATCCCCAGCAGTGCTCGACACCGATGTTCAGACATTTTGTGCCCACACCCACCTCTGGGCCCTCAGTGTGGTTTTTCCTTTGCCACCTGTAAGCATGGATTCTGTCTTTCCTGATTCAATTCGTGTCACCTCTTCCCTGGCAGGATCCTTGCTTCCTAAATTTCTACATCATTTATAGTCTATACCATAATGAGTTATATTGGAGAATATGTTTTATCACATACCATTGGCTTATTTTGTTAGCCTGGAGTAACCAATGAGAATGAAGAACCAACTAGAGAGTAGGAACCATGTCTTTCACATTTTTATCTTCTATGGCACCTAATATAATCATCACTATGTTGCTTCTTGGAGGAAGTCCTCCATGTCTTAGATCTGGTTTAGATGTTTCTCCTCCACACACCTGTGACATCTTGCTGTATTCCAGTTATTTTTATGTTATGTATTATAAGTGCATCACAACTCTGCATTTTAAGTGTTTGTCTCTTTGCATATCCCCTTTAGACTAAACACTATGAGAGCAGGGCTCACATTAATCTGGTTCATCATTGACCCCCTAACACATAGTCCAGGGCTTGATATAAGCTCAATACATATTGTTTAGACTAACAGAAAAAGTAATTATTTAAAGATATGTGTTTGGTTGACACTGGGACAAATGGAACGAATGCCATCCATAGCATCATAACGTTTTGGTTGACTTGGCTGCAGATGTAATAGATCAGCAAATCTAAACAATATAATGAATCAGCTAACTAGCATTTGGTTGCATACTCAACTATATAATTTTCTGATATATAATTGATAATGGGCTTATCAACTCATTATAATTACCAAATTATTTTCTGTACATGGTTGCTTTTCTGGTCTATAAAGTTCAAGGTCCTGGAGAGTGAAGGATAGATAGCATCTGTTGCTTCTACATGTCTCCCATAGTTCCTACCTCAGTGAGTGCTTCTTGATTCGATGTCATAAACTGTAGTTTTTAAAGAGCCTGTGTTATAGTGTATTTACCTGGTGCTAAACATCTGTTGCCTCCTAACAAGTGCTGCATTCATTTTAATGGCACTGGTGCACAGAGGTAAACAGAGCCTTGGCAGGCCTTCCATAAAGGAAACTGTGTTTGCTTCCTTCATTAATTACTAATGGAGCATTAAGACATGCATTCTCCTTTGTGCCAAGTTGGATAATTCCTGGCACTGAAGGCTAGGGTGCTTTCAAAAGTTGAGACATGTATTGACACACCGGGGAGCATGCCCAATGGCAAGCACAGTGGTGGATATATTGCCAAGATTGTACAAGGCTTCAAATAAATCAATACCAGGTGTACTGATCTGTCTGTCCAACCTTTTGCAGGTCTTGGGTTAATGTGGGATAATAATATGAATCAACAGGCTATCTCTGAAGGCAGTCACCACAGTATGAATCTGACAAACCATCAGAAAGGTGAAAAATAAAAGGACCATCAAAGATTTACTGAACACTGAGAGTGCAATGCTAATGGAAGAAATATGAAACACAACATGAGTTGTCAGTTTTTACTTAACAGTCAATTAGTGACAACTAAAATGAAAATTTATATTCTGGGCCATGTTGACTAGCATAACATCAAAATGAAAAGAGTATTAAATAAAAGAGATTGACAGACACTTATTGGTAGATAAGTATAGACTGGTAGATACTTATTGGTAGCTGTTGGTAGATTTTACATATAACCATCAAATTATGATATTTTAAACAGATAAAATGTAAATAAGGATGTGAAAGAATATAATTGAATAATTGACTATATTTAGACATTTATGGACTCTGTAAAAATCTATTATATTTTAAATATTCACATGAAAAATTTACAAAAATAATCCTTTTTTTTAAATACATAAAATCTGCAGGCTACTCTCATCACAAAGCAATGAGATATAATATAACATAAATGTAAATAAAAACACCATATGGTGCTGTCTATATTTGGGGACTAGAGGAATTTGTAATTAAAGGGGGTAAGATTATCCTTTTAAGGATGAACTTTAATAAAACATAATAAATTAAGACAGAGTGACACAAAGTCACTTCAGAGAGACAATAGAATTTACAGGACACTAAGATCTAGCCATGATCCTATTAAATCATTAACCTTTCTGAAGAAAAACATATGTCAATCTAAAGTGGAGCTGGCCCTAGCTTGTTTGGCTCAGTGGACAGAACACCGGCCTGCAGACTAAGGCTCTCAGGTTCAATTCCTGTCAAGGGCACAGGCCAACATTGCAGACTCGATCCTCAGTAGGGGATATGCAAGAGGCAGCTGATTCTTTCTCATCATTGATATTCTCTCTTTCTCTCTCTCTCATCATTAATGTTCCTATCTCTCTCTCCTTCTCCCTTTCTCTCTGAAATCAATAAAAATATTAAAAAGTAAAAAAATAAAGTGGAGCTGCTTCAGCCAAAAATGGAAAGAGAAAGAGAGAGAGAGAGAGAGAGAGAGAGAGAGAGAGAGAGAGAGAGAGAGAGAGAAAGAGAGAGAGAGAGAGAGAGAGAGAGAGAGAAAGAAGAGAAGAGAAGAGAAGAGAAAAGAAAAGAAAAGAAAAGAAAAGAAAAGAAAAGAAAAGAAAAGAAAAAGACAGAAAAACAAGTGTCAGAAAGCACAGCTGGGCAGGGCTCGGGCTCGTCCGAGGAGGAGGGAGTCTCATCCAGCTGCTGGAATTAAATAATATGACAGATTGACAAGACCATCCTCTCGTGGAGGTTAAGTGGAGCGATTGTAGCCTGATTTGGGTTCTACTTTCAGGCACCCCTTTTGGTTTTTATTTTGTCCTTTGTGTACAGGTCTATGTATAGGATGATTGTGTAGTAAGGGGGCTGGGAGTGCGGGGCCTCTGTGCCCCACTAAAGTTAATGAATAGAAATTCATTCCAAGAAATGACCTGCTCTTGTACTGGAAGAGTAAGGTTCCTGTGCCTTATAGTATATTAAGGGTACAAGAAAAGAATTTGTACTTAAAAGTAAAGCAGTTTACACAATGTGTATTGTTCTTATTTATTGCTGTGATTGGGCTCCTCCATCTCAGCAGGCTGAGAGCTTACTACCCTATCTAGCAAATCCTACTGCCACTACCCCATCTCAGACCCGCTCCAGAGCAGTTTTCAGCTCTCTTCCTCCCCCAGTCAGAGCAGATGCTGTCCCCAACAGAGACCTACTGTAAATCTATCAGGAAGGGCAAGCAGGTCGCAGGTCTTGGGACCACATAATAAAAATCCGGCAGTCCCTCTTCCTCACCCTACACAGGCCATGAGAAAATGTACTAATCTTAACCCAACAAGCCTTTGTTTAAACTTCTTTGGGTTGCAACCTTATACCTTTAAATTAACCCTAGACTTCTAAAATTTTAACCTAACACAGCAAAATTATACATCAGGGAAAAGCAATTAAAAATTCTCTACAGTCTTCCCCCTAAAGCAGGGTTTGCCCTATCTTTAAACAAATTAAACAACAGAACAAATACTCTAATGTTTACAGCCAGACAGCACAAAGTAGCTTTCACTTCACACAGACTCTCACACTTACATTCATACACCAGATAGTCCGAGTTTTTGACTTCTACCAGATATTTACCCAGAGTTTAAACAGTCCACCTGACTCCTGATTAATTTGCCTGAGGAAGTCATTGACTTCTGGGGAGGTGATCAAGCTCCCCTTTCACTCACTTGGAGTGGGCCTGAATAATTAATGGGGGTGGCGTAGTCCTCTCCGCATCTCTTGAAGTCCTGAAAATTCTCAAGAAAACATTGTAAGGGGGTCAACGAAGACGACTAACCCTCACCCATTTTGACAAAGACAAAGACAACAAAGAACAAAGACAAAACAAACCAGACAAATGCAACCTAAGGTTGCCCAGACCAGGACCCCCAGACGCCATTGCATCTGGGCGGTCGGACTCTGAGGTTCCGCTGTGTCCAGCCCGCTTTTGAGTCCTAAAGGGAACGTTCCACAGACAGATACCAGATTCTTACCTCCCCGCTGGAGGTCCAGGTGGCTCGTCGTTTTCGGATTGCAGTTTTGGGAGGAAAACACTCCGCCTCCCTGGGACCTGGGACAGAGGCTGGAGTGTCCTCGCCTGGGGCGTCTGGGGTGTCCACCGGCAACTTGGCTGGAGTGGATCTCGCTGGGGCCTCCAAATGTAATAGGGCGACCCACGGAGACAACCACCAGGGACTCAGATCAAGATTTAGGAGCCTTTATTAAGCTGGCCAGTGACTTCAGTTACAGCACCCTGCCGAAGCAATTCCAACTACAGGAGTTACAGCGTTTTTATTTGCAAAACCCACAAAGTTAGTTACAAAACCTTGTTTACACAATTTGTTCCCGACACAATACAGCATCAGTACAGTGACTACCTTCCTATCTATGTGTTCTAGGAACAGAGAGCACAGTGTGCTCCACCTGGCTGAAGCACGAGCACATTCCTATCTATGTGTTTTAGGAACAGAGAGCACAGCGTGCCCCGCCTGGCCAAAGCACCAGATATGCAGCCCAGCACACTGAGAACACAGTTGTCTTTTTCAATCGTGGAGAGGGAGACACAAGCTCCCGACTGCTCTGAACTCCAGTTCCGGGCGAGCCTCTGGGGACCCAGACTCATACGGGGAGAAACTGGACTGTATGGCATCAGGCAGAACTCGAGGGCGGCTTTCTCTCAGAGGTGCTTGCAGTGATTACCACGGAACACTGAGACCCAGGGCCTCTAAGGGAAGGGCTGAGGATAAGCCATAGCTGTTTGCTCCGCCCTGTTGATTCCCTGAGACTTCACCCCACCCAAGCTGTGCGCAGAGGCTTTTGCATATGAATGGCCTGGCCCTTTGCAATCTAAAATTACCTACCAAACTGCAGCTGGGTCAGAGAGACCCAGAACATCCAAAAGAAGGCCCAAGGCCCCACAGCAGCTTGCATTGCTTCACAGCTGGGCCTTATCTGGGCACCTCCAAACCCCAAACAAAGAAGAGGAATCTGCAGATCTCTCCATAGCTCCTGCTGGGTAGCCTCAGGCAGAGGCTAAATTAGCACCACCTTAGAGATCCAAGAGCCAGTGTACCCAGTGGTCAGAGTGGGACCATCCAGATTACAACTCCTCAGATCCATAAGGTACACATGCAGGGGGCAGACTCAGTGAGCACCAAAGCCCCACTGAAGCAAGTCTTGCCCCAGAAGGGTGTCTCCAGTACAGAAGTTCTCCCACCATAGACACATCTGAATCTCATAGCCAATTGGCCTGGAGGTAAATTCCTCCCACTGATACCAATAACAATCAAGGCTTAACTACAACAAGACTGTGCACAAAGCCCACAAAGGGGTGCATCAAGAGTGTCCACCTCAGGTAATTGAGGAGGCTGAGCCACTGGGCCCTATAGGACACCTAGCACAGGAAGCCACTCTATCAATACAGGGAAGCATAAAAATGCAGAGACAAAGAAACAGGTCACAAATGACAGGAATGGAGGAAAGCAACCTACTGGATATAGAGTTCAAAACCACAATTATAAGGTTTTTCAAGAATTTTCTAGAAACTGCCGATAAATTTAGTGAGACCCTCGATAAATCTAGTGAGATCCTCGAGGTTATGAAAAAGGACCAACTAGAAATTAAGCATACACTGACTGAAATAAAGAATAATATACGGAGTTCCAACAGCAGACTAGAGGATCGCAAGAATCAAGTCAAAGATTTGAAATACGAAGAAGCAAAAAACACCCAACCAGAAAAACAAAAAGAAAAGAATCCAAAAAATATGAAGATAGTGTAAGGAGCCTCTGGGACAACTTCAAGCATACCAACATCCCAATTATGGGGGTGCCAGAAGAAGAGAGAGAGAGCAAGATATTGAAAACCTATTTAAAGAAATAATGACAGAAAACTTCCCCTACCTGGTGAAAGAAATAGACTTACAGGTCCAGGAAGTGCAGAGAACCCCAAACAAAAGGAATCCAAAGAGGACCACACAAGACACATCATAATGAAAATGCCAAGAGCAAAAGACAAAGAGAGAATCTTAAAAGCAGCAAGAGAAAAACAGTTAGTTACCTACAAGGGAGTACCCATACGATTGTCAGCTAATTTCTCAATAGAAACTATGCAGGCCAGAGGGAGTGCAAGAAATATTCAAAGTGATGAATAGTAAGAACCTACAACCAAGATTACTTTACCCAGCAAAGCAATCATTCAGAATTGAAGGTCAGATAAAGA
This sequence comes from Myotis myotis, assembly GCF_014108235.1. Classification (NCBI taxonomy): domain Eukaryota; kingdom Metazoa; phylum Chordata; class Mammalia; order Chiroptera; family Vespertilionidae; genus Myotis; species Myotis myotis. The sequence goes on along the minus strand of NW_023416313.1, from coordinate 153,554,137 downwards.
GCTTCACAGATAAGGAAAAGCTAAAGGAGTTCATCACCACCAAACCAGTATTATATGAAATCCTGAAAGGTATTCTTTAAGAAGAGGAGGAAGAAGAAAAAGGTAAAGATAAAAATTATGAACAACAAATACATATCTATCAACAAGTGAATCTAAAAATCAAGTGAATAATTTAATGAACAGAATAAACTGGTGAATATAATAGAATCAGGGGCATAGAAAGGGAGTGGACTGACAATTCTCGGGGGGAAAGGGGTGTGGGGGGTGCGGGAAGAGACTGGACAAAAATCGTACACTTATGGATGAGGATGGCGGGGGGGGGGAGGTGGGGGGGGTAAGGGCAGAGGGTGGGGTGGAAACCGGGTGGAGGGGAGCTATGGGGGGAAAAAAGAGGAACAACTGTAATAATCTGAATAATAAAGATTTAATTTAAAAATCAATAAAAACATTTTAAATAAATTTAAAAAATAAAATGGCGATGACGCTAATAGTAATAACTATTTCATATGATTGTTATGCAAATTAAATAAGGTAATGCCTGTGAAGTGCTTAGCAAGGAGAGGGACATACAATAAATACTTTTGAAGTAAAAAAAAAAAAAAGAAAATATCACCATAATATCCAGAATTCAAAATCAGACAACATGGGGGAATCTTTGCAGAAAATGTGACATCCAATGGCCTGATATCTTTATTATGTAAAATGTTCATACATATTTATAGTGGAAATACTGAAGTTCCAAGGGCATGAACAGACAACTCACAAAAAAGAAATGAAAACTTGTAATAAGCACATGGAAAGATGTTTGACTGACCCAGTAATCAAAGACATTACAAATAAAAAGTACTTTTTCTAAGAGCCTTTTAAATTAGCAAAGAAAACATAAAAATTATTTGTATAAAACCCAGTGCTGATAAGGATGCTGTAGAAGTGATAGTCTCATATTTTGTTGAAGATACTTTATAAATTGTACTTCCTTTTTTTCTTTTTTTTTTTTTTTTTACAAAACTTATTACCCATTTATTTGATATTGCTAGGGTTGAAACCAGTGCATGCAAATCAATGTTCTTCTCAAATAAAAAGAATTTGTTAGCCCACTGTTACCTTTAGAATCATTATAATAAAAACCCTACCTGAAAAGGGTAATACAAAAGAGATCTTCAAGGTCTCCAAACATCTGTACCTCCTTTTTGGGAGAGCAGTTTGGCAATATAACACAAGGAGCCAGAAAAGTCTTTATAGCCTTTGACCTAGTATTTTGACTTGTGGAAATCAATCCTGAGGAAGTTGAATCCAAAACATGGAAACAATGAACTGCCTAAGAGTAAACTGGGAAACACTAAATGTCCCACGCAGGGGAATGATTGATAGGCTGTGGTAGAACCACTGGATAGAAAGCTACATAGCTATTCATAATGATGGGAGTAGAGACTGTGCAGCCACATGGGAAGATGCTTGTGTTTTAATATTAAGAAAAAAATGAATAAACATTTATGTATAAAAAGATATGCAGAGGAGAAATGATTAAAGTAAATATAGTGAATGTGAAGTGGTTGATCTAGAATGGCAGTGACTTTTTTCTTTATCTACCCTTCTTGGTTAGGGTTGTCATTCAGCCTGTTGTCACCTTTCTCTTCCCCCACCTTCCCTCACCCAGGCCACAAGCTCCATGCCCAGCTTCCAAAGCCCTACCCACCTGAGTCAGTGCTGCTCAAGTTCCAACTGGTCCAAGAAGCCCTCCCCATCACATTAGTGAAATGAAACTCCCCCTTTTCTATGCTTCCATGATGCTGTGTGGACATTTCTATTCTAGAACGTATACAATGCACTTTGTGTAGAAAAGATATATGTATAGTATGTGTCTGTTTCTACAACTAAATTTTAAAAATTTTACTAGAGGCAGGAATTGCTTGGTTCTTTTTTCTCTCCCCTGCACAGAGCGCAGAGCATTGCATGTGTGGCATGGCTGGTTAAATATTCATTAAAATGAATGTAATTGCACTGAAATGAATTACTTCCGATTCCCCCCGGCAGGTGGAGCTCATGAAGGTCTGCAGCACTTGGGTCCTTTTGGCAACATCCCAAACATTGTGGCAGAGTTGACTGGTGACAACATTCCCAAGGACTTCAGTGAGGATCAGGGCTACCCTGACCCTCCAAATCCTTGTCCTGTTGGAAAAACAGGTAAGGGACATGTCCTTTGGTTCCCATGTATGGCAGTGGCTTTGGGAGGAAATAAAACATTCTAAGATCAGCTACAAATATTGTGAGAATATTTCTAGTCCAATGAGCCCTCATGTATTTGTAAGTGGATTACAAAGGAAATTTTATTTGAGAATACATTTCTTGGTGAGTTCTGATATTCAGATACACCCACATAGGACTTCCTTGCTAAGGCTTTACATTCTGTCTGTCTCTCTCTCTTTGAAATGGGAACTGAGGCTCTTTTCTGCATGGAGAATGCTCCCCTCCCTTCTATGATGCAGCGGCTGCCCATGGTTAGTGTCTTTGGAACTGGCTACTTAGTCCGTGGATTACCCATGCCATTTGTTTTCCTTACTTCTCTTGACAATCGACATTCCAACTACATCTCAACTAGTTAACATCCATCCTGAGATGTTTCCTAAGGGGCCAGGAGGTGGAATAAGAGGGAGGGGGTTCGTAAGATAAGACGTTGGCTAAGGAAGAAAATTGAACATTTCCTTGCTACTTGTATGTTCTTGCCACGTTCCTATTTCCTAATGCCAAAGAGAACGACTGGTGAATGAGCTACACTCATGCTGGGCTTTGAGCAGCTTACCTTGGTGGTTAAAACAAGTGGCTCTAGACTCGGATTACCTGAATTCAAACCCAAGGTCAAAATATGTGACCTTGAGCAAGTTAATTAACCATGTTGCACTTTAGTTTCCTCATTTGCAAAATGGGGGTTGTTGTGGGAATTAAATGAACTTATTCATATGAAGCACTTGGCATAGCACCTAGCACAGGGTAAGGATCATTAATGGCATCTTGATTGTAATTAGCTTGGCCACTAGTAAGTAATGCATCTCTCTCGTTGGGCTTGTGCTAACTTTTAGCTCCAAAGTAGTCTTTTTCTCCAAGCCTAATAAGAGTAGTTGGTACTTATTATCCTTACTTTATAGGTACAGAAACTGAAGCTTAGAGAGTAACATGCCCAACACTATCTATGTAGCAAGTAGCTGAGTCAAGACTCAAACCTATGTCTACCTCATTCAGTACCCTGCACCCAACCACCATGACAAATTGCCTCAGTTTGAAAATTGTGTCAGCATTGACCCCTCAGCTTTTCTTAAACACAATGCAAGTTTTGTCTGGAAGATGCCGTCTCTGAAAGATACTCCTCTTTTCACTTAGGGTGAGGTCTCTGTTTTTCATGGGCACGGAGCCTCCATTAGGGATGGAGCAACCAAAGTAGTTGGATGTGGCCCAGAAGTGGGGACGCTGGCTCAAGGCTGCAGGAAAACCCGACTCACTGCCCAGAGCCACATGCTCCTGCTGCATTTTACTTGCTTGTTGGGCTTTGGAGGGTAGGAAGAGAGAGCAGTTTAGAGTTTAAAGACCAACAGTCCCCACAGGGATTTGCTTAAGTGGACAGTGCAGTGGTTCTTCAGGTGTGGTTCCAGGATCTGCAGCATCAGCATTACCTGGAAACTTATTAGGAATGCAAACTTTTTAAAAAAATAATTCTTTATTGTTGAAACTATTACATATGTCCCCTTTCTCCCCCCTCCCATTGACCCCCTTCAACCCTCCCCTGCCCCCCGCCCCAGGCCTCCACCACCCTATTGTCTATGCCCATGGGTGATACATATATGCAAACAAGGTCTTTGGGTGATTACCTCCCACCCACCCACCCACCCTCCCCCGCCTTCACTCTGAGATTCCGCACTCTGTTCCATGCTTCCATGTCTGTAGATCCACTCTGTTCATCTGTTTATTTTGTTACTTAGATTCCACATAGGAGTGAGATCATGTGATACTTGATTTTCTCTGACTGATTTATTTCACTTAGCATGGTACTCTCCAGGTCTCTCCATGCTGTCTCAAAGGGTAAGAGATCCTTCTTTTTTACTGCTGCATAGTATTCCATGGTATAAATATACTACAGCTTTTCTATCCACTCATCTACTGATAGACACTTGGGCTGTTTCCAGTTCTTAGCTATTGAAAATTGTGCTGCTATGAACATAGAGGCGCATACATTCTTTCTGATTGGTGCTTTGGGTTTCTTAGGATATATTCCTAGAAGTGGGATCACTGGGTCAAATGGCAGTTCCATATTTAATTTTTTGAGGAAACTCCATACTGCTTTCCATAGTGGCTGCACCAGTCTGCAAGGAATGAAAACTTTAAGCCTTACCCCACATCTATTGGATCAGAAACTCAGGGGTAGGACGCAGGGCTCTGTGTTTGAACCTGCCTTCCATGTGATTCTGGTGCATATTAAGTTTGAGAACTACTGTTATAAGAGGATGGAAAGAGAAGCAGACTTACAGCCAAGAGATCTGAGTTCTGTTCACTACAGTGCTCTCATTTCTTCCCAGGGCCTCAGGCTTTTCACTGTGAAAATGAAGACATACTCAATGCCTTTAAAAAACAGGCAATGTAGGTTATCCTGACAAAAGAAAAATACAGATCTATGTAATGAAGCAGTTAGGAGCTCTGAGAATAGCTATTAAGTGGGCTGATAGAGTTGGATAAAAACCCAACTCCCAGAGCCTTCCTTGTCACAATTTACCTGCCATTTCCTTTGTTATCTTTCTGTTTCTCGGACTTTGTTCTACCCTAATTTGTATTCTAGAAAGGAAATCACTTGTAGATGTGGCCATTATTTGTAAGAAGTTGCTTGAGGTATGCCTCACTGAGAATCGTGACACCACACCATTGAGCAACCCAAGAATAACACGTCTTCCCCTCCCGTGCCATGCTCTCCTCTGAAGCAAGCCCCCCTCACCATGGACAGAGCAGCAGGACCCAGAGAGTCCATCCTCAGGGATAGGATGTGAATCCCAGGGCACATTATCAGGCCCAAGATACATTTGATGCCCAGGACAGGCCTTCATTTTTACTCTCTGTCTGGCCCTCGGAGGTACTGGCGAAACAATTACGAACAGGTTGCAAAGCTGCCTTATGCAGATGGCCAGAATTCTCTTCATTTGCTCTCCTTTCCCTATGTGTCAATTGCTCTAGATCCGAGGTCGGCAAACTGCAGCTTGCGAGCCACAGGCGGCTCTTTGGCCCCTTGAGTGTGGCTCTTCCTAAGCCTTAGGAGTACCCTAATTAAGTTAATAACAATGTACCTACCTATATAGTTTAAGTTTAAAAAATTTGTCTCTCAAAAGAAATTTCAGTCGTTGTACTGTTGATATTTGGCTCTGTTGACTAATGAGTTTGCCGACCACTGCTCTAGATGAAGAAATTAGATAAATAGTTCCATGAAAAGTGGGGAGCCACATTAGGGATTTGTTCAGGTGCTTGACTTCCACCGGAGCTGATGCTGCTAAGAGCTGAGAGACTGGAGCCTAAAGCTGCCGGAAGGTGTCAGAGCAGTCTCAGGGGACTAAGACTACCATTGCCTTTGCTGGTTCATTCTCCCTGTGCAAAGGGACTCTTTCTTCCCCTAGCCCAGTGGTTCTCAACCTTCTGGCCCTTTAAATACAGTTCCTCATGTTGTGACCCAGCCATAAAATTATTTTCGTTGCTACTTCATAACTGTTGCTACTGTTATGAATTGTAATGTAAATATCTGATATGCAGGATGGTCTTAGGCGACCCCTGTGGAAGGGTCGTTCGACTGCCAAAGGGATCGCAACCCACAGGTTGAGAACCGCTGCCCTAGCCCTACACAAAATTCACAATCCATCCTCTGCCCCCTGTTTAAACCATTGACTATAGCACATTAGAGACAGAAAGAAAGAAAGAAAAAAAGACTTACAAAGCATGGCTTCTAGTAATGACAGGGTATAGGTAATAGCAGCAGCGAAGAGGGATAACATTTCTTGGGTTGGAATGGAAGACATGCTTTATTTCAAAGAGCAGTCATAGTATAAACTGTCATTTAAAGCGAAGTGGTGGGGAAGGAATTAAAACAAAGCAAACCTAGTATGTGCCAAATGCTCTGCGTACGATCATCTCTACTTCTCACAGCAGCCTGTAAGGTACGTATGTGATTATTCCCACCTGACAGATGAGTAAATGGACGTAGAGAGACTAAGTTAACTTTTCCAAGGAACTAAACCTATCTGTCACTTATGAGCCAGGATTTGAACCTCAAACTCTGCTCTGTCTGACTTCAAAGTTTACCCCATTACCCCCATAACACACAACCGCAGGTACTATCTAGTGATTGTTGTTCTTGTATCATGTATGTTCTCCAAGAGCTGAAAGTGTTGCTAAAGAGCTCACCCAAGGGAAAACAGAGTGAGTCATGTGGAAGGGAAGTGTATTAGTTAAGGAAATACTTGCTGTTATAACAGATAAAGCAGATAGTGTCTTCACACAATAGGAGTTTATTTCCCACTCCTATGAAGTCCTGCCAGAGGTGGTGAGGGTGTGGTGGAGAGGGTGGGGTGGGAGGTTCAGCAACAAGACTGCCATCTTTCATCTTTGTTTTTCCATCACCATTTATTCTACCTATACCCCTTCCACCTCACCCACCCCTCTCCCCACCACAATCACCACACTGTAGTCTGTGTCCATGAGTTCTTTCTCTCTTTTTCTCTGTTTTGCTCAATCCCTCTACCACCCCTGACACCTGCCCCCCACCCAAGCTGTCTGTCTGCTCTCTGAGTCTGCCTCTATTTTGCTTGTTAGTTCAGTTTGTTCATTAAATTCCGCATAGTTGCCCTGATTGGCTACATGTATAAAGCAGAACAACAAAGGTGGGCATGGGACAGGGAATGGGGCTATATAGGAGGTTCGTTCGGATGGGCTAGGCCTGGAAATGGAATATATCATTTCTGCCCACGTCCCATTGGCCCAAACTCAGGCCTACAGCACCGCCCTATTGCAAAGCACGGCTGGGAAGTTGGCTGTGTGCAGAGGGGAAAGGGAAAGTGGGTTTGGTGGGCAGCCAAACAGTCTCAGCCACAGGTACGAGCATTTGGGATGAACAAATCCCAGAGGAAAAGTGACTTAGAGTGACTGATGTGAATACAGTCTGACCTTTGGGTGTCTGGTTGTTTTTAATAAATTATCTTTTGGAATAATGATAAATGCCTTGGCCGTTCCTCAAACCCTTTGCTGTTTGCAGCAGATGATGGATGTTTAGAACACACCCCCGACACAGCGGAGTTCAGTCGAGAATTCCAGTTGCACCAGCACCTGTATGATCCCGAACATGACTACCCAGGCTTGGGCAAGTGGGTAAGTCCAATCTTAGTTACTAGTGGGTTTATACTCTGCTGCTCTGAAGATACCGATGGGAGAGATGAGCAATATAGGTGGGGAGAGAGAAGAAAAATTGTTTAGTGGCTGATTTTTTAGAAATCTCTGGTTGAGAGGGACTTTAAGTAGTTCTAGTCCAAACCACACTCTAGGCTACAATATTCCAGCCAATCTGAAGAGTTAATGACCTGAACCCATCTTATTAGGCTGCAGAGGCTTCCACTGCGGTCCACCCCACAGTCTGCCTCCTAATACATCCTAAAGTGTCACCAGTGTTTCATGCAGCTCTTATAGGAAATATATGATTGTTTTTAAAAAAGGATACTGAGAAAATTTGCAAATTTTATCTGTAGAGGAGGGTAACGGCCTCTACAGAACTAAGGAAAAAACGATGCCAGAAGCTTAGAAACAGATGTATGTAATTCTGAGTTAAGGAAAGAAAAAAAAAAAAAGTGCAGCCGTGAGCTTGCTGTCAATACCAGGCAAGGATCTATAATTGCCAGTTAAGGAAATTGTTTATAAGCACTTGGAAAGAGAAAGCATGACCATTTGGCACAGGTTTGCTAAAAACAAGTTTTGTCAAACTAATTGTATTCTACTTGCCAGCATTAGTCACTTACTTGCCAACTCGATGAGGGAAATGAAGTGAGCGTGGTGCACTTGGACTTCAGCAAAGTATTTGATGAGATCGTTCATGAAGTCCTATTGGGAGCAGAGGGGAGACATAGCCCAGGCAAGAGAATGTCCCCAAAAGGGAGCTTGTTAAAGGGTCCACGTCAACAGGGAGAGAGATTTCACATGGCATCCTGCATGTCCACATTTTAATAAATGTTTCTAATTTAAAAAATATAGAAGGTGTAATTATCAGATTCTCAAAGGATGACACAAAGTTGGAAAGGCTTGCACGAAGTAACATTTGGGATTCAAGATGGTGAAGGCAGGCTGGGACAATGGGCCAAAGGAGATCCCAGTTGAATGGGGATATTTCTGTGTCCCTGTGGTTGGGCCCATGCAGTTGGATGCTGAAGCCATGTGAGAAAAGTGGAAAAATACTAGGGAGTGTTAGTTCACATGTCAGTAGGTAGTCAATACATCTGTGGAATGAGTGAATGAGCAGCTATTCCTAACTTCCTAAGCCCTTCTAAAGCTATCAATCCCTTCTCAGCTCATTACTGGCAGCTGACCTTGCTTCGACTTTACTAGGAATTTTGTAGTCTCAGGACTAAACGCTCTCCCTTCCTTTTACACCGTTTTAGAGAAAGATGTCCCGGCTTGTTAACCGTTTTCATCATCTTGCTTTAACGTTGCACTGAGCTGATTCAACATGCAACCTTCAAATGCACACATTTCCTGTCTTAAAACAACAAATCAATAATACCTCCTAAGTTGATCTTGCTTCTTGCAATATGCATCATTTTATTTCTCTTCTTTTTCATAAGCAGTTCTGTTAGGGAGACTTGGCATGGGGAGCCATGCTGCAGCCTTCTAGAAGAGTTTGAATATGTTGAATTAAATTGGCAAATATCTATAGGTTCTTAAATAGGAGACTGGAATCATGAAAAGCTTCTATAAAGGAACTTATTCTGGTGGCAGAAAGTATGAAAGCTAGGAAAAAAGGAAGTCATTCCAGCTCTGAAAGCTGTGAATTCAAGTGAAAGTCACCAACATGATGAGGCTCTAAGACATTTCCAGGGAGGCTGGCAACCTAACATCGGTATGTGGCATAAATACTAGTGTAGCATGAGGAGGAAAGATGAGATAGGTCAGGCTTATATGAAGTAGATGGTATGAACTTTCCCTCTGAGGGAATCTTAAAAAGAAAGGAGGAAAGAAAAGAGGGAGGTGGGAAGGGAAGAAGGGAGCAGAGAGAGGGAGGGAGAGAGTAGAAGATCACAGAGAATCACAGAGGAATCACAAGAGATGGGCAAAAGTATTGCCAAACAGAAGCCAGGGCAGGTTCAACAAAGATTAATTGGAAGATATTACGCTTGCTTCATTCCAGGCACCGTGCTAGGTGCTCAATATGCAATAGTCATCAAGACATGGTATTGGTCTTCATAGAGCTTATAGTCTTCTGGTTGAGAAGAACTGCATGAAAATAAAATGAACACAACTTAGCATTGTTCAGACACTATGTTTAATATTTTACTGAATTACCTCATTCAGTAAAATGCTCTAGTTCTGCCATGAGCACCGGGTACAGTTACCAGGAAAGATGGAAGATAAGGGTAGAGGAAGATCCAGGACTGAGGACTCATGGCCAATTGTACAATACCCATTGAGGAAGTCAAAGTTGCTAAAAAGGGCGGCATGGAGGTGTAAGGTGAGAAGGTAGCCTGCATAACTGGCAGGCTGGAAAAGAGAAAAAGGAAGCAAGGGGGAGGCTGAGAGAAGTCTGACTTAGGGCAGAGATCCCAACTGGGGAAGCGGGAGAAATGGAAACTTCTCTCTTGCCAACTTTCCTTGCCTCTTCTTAAACACCTTTAGAGTTCTCTCACCAAGTTCCACTCACTCTCAGTGCTCCAGTAAGAGGCCAACCACCACCCTTCATCCTCTTTGCATCCTTCTCTAAATACCAGTTTGTTTTCTCAGTCATTCCTAGTCTGTGTGCATCGGAGCTCAAGCAGACAAGTTAGTACTAAATGAAAAGGGAAGTACTATTACGGATCAATGACCAAGGAGCAATGTTTATAAACCTTTTATCAGCTATAATTATGTGTTTGTTTAAACTTAAGTTTTCCTCATTTAATTTCTCATTACCACCTAGCAGTAAAATATGGTTTGTTTGATCTTCACATGGAAATGTGAATTGAGTATGTCTTGCTTTTCTAAACTGGGGTCTACAAACCTTCGTAGCGTATATATAGAATGATGGCCTCAAGCTTGTCTTAAGCTCAACAATCCTTCAAGTTAACAAAATAATTATCTTTTACATGAAACTGCATGCAAGACCTGATTCCTTATTTGCTAATAATGTTTCTCTGTTTTTGACATTAGCTGGAGCCGAACTGGGTCTTTAGCGGTGATTCACATATAAATATAAGTGTCTGTCTTGTTTCCTGCATTTTTATCTTTGTTAATGCATCAAGACACATTTATGAAATGCACATCATATGCCTTCCAGGCCTGTGTTAGGTGATTGGAATACAAAGATGAATGGTAATTGTCTTTTGTAATACACAAATAGATAGTAATATTTATTGAGCACATATTATATACCAGACACTATATTAAATAGTTTACTGAATTATCTCATTCAAGCTGCCCATTCCTATTACTCTCATTTTATAGATGAGAAAATACAGGCTTAGGGAATTTGAATAGGCTGCCTAATACCACAGAGCTGATGATTGGCAGAGCTGGGATTTGAACCAAACTGACTCCAGGAGTTCTTTAAAAATTGGATAAGTCCTTTACCTTTTCCATGGCTCACCGCTCAGAATGTGTCCTGTACATGATCCTATCAAGTCCTATCTAGGACTGGTTGCCTTCCAGACAGTGAGTGTACCCACAACATTGAGTGGCTATGACCAAAGGCAGGCTGCTATAGATGCCAGTCACTCCCCTTTTTCACACATTAATCACAAAGTGTTACTCAGGAAAATGTTGTCTTGACAGCAAATGTTTTTCCTGTCCAAGTGCTTATCACATCTTTTCATTGGCAGCATGGACAACTAGGGGCTCTTCCTTGCACGGAAGCAGCTGATCATGGCCAGAGCCTGAGCCGAGGGAGAAATGAGAGGCCAGGACCCTCTTTGCCTTTCATAACCTCAGCAACGTCTGAAGAATTGAATGTTCTTCAGCTGGTGTTCATCGCATTTCCCATGTGATCAGACTGGAGTTATGCCCTTCTATTTTAGTGTTTTATGCCAAGAAGCACGTGATGCCCGTTAGTCTCACCTGGTTAAAGTAGTGTCTGCCAGCTTTCTACCTTGTAAAATCACCAGTTTCCCTTTTGAAATTAATAATTGACCTGCGGAAGGATACTTTGGGACTGTGTAAATATGCTGTCTCCATTAAACTTTTAACCAACAATTTTAGTACCCATTGATGACGCTCACCAGAATCAGTGAAAACTATGGTCATTTTAATGGCAATTTTCTTAGTCTATTATTTTTATGCATTTATTGGTTGGCATTCTAGTCTAAGCAAGAGTTTTCCTTGCTTTGTTTATTTACTTAAAATTGTGTGTATTTAATATCAATATTAAATATTTGATGCTCATTATTTACTTTGGTGTACAGTCCTAGATGTAGCCTAGATGTAGCCAGTGGGAGTCACTGTGTGCTGGTTTTTCTTTCTTCTGACATGTCCCATCATTGTTTTTGAGCATTTCCTAACTTTCTGGCCCAATTAGATATTCCAAATTCATTCATCCTTGTGCTTTCCCTGCCCTACCCCTGGAAACAGACATTCCATCAAGAAGCCTCCCTGGTTCCATTTAGGAATGGAATTTGAAACCAACATCTGGGCAGTTGCCCAAAATCTTGATAGCACAATGGAAAGCCCTCCTTATGAACTCGAACTTGCTACTCACATGGGAAACAGGCTCACCACTCACCCCTCCCCACCCACCAATAAGGAATGGGTGTCAGGAAAGGGGGATGGTTTCTTCTTAGACGTCTGCTACCCACACGATACCTGCCAGTCCCTGCCCTTGGATCCATACAAAGCAGGGCTGATCGCCGCGCCCCAGCACTTCCATGCAGAGGTGGGACAGCACCATCCTGCTAACCCTAACCCTAGTCCTCAGGGAAACACAGGGACCGTCTTTGAGAGGAAGGCTAGCTAGCCTTTTGCACTTCCTTTTGAATGAAGGCTCTTATGGGCATAATTTGGCCTAATACCTTCTAAAGTAGAGTAATAAACGATGCTGCTTCCACCCTGCTGGTGGCCCCGAGGAGCTCCTCCACAGTGATTGGCTGTCTTTTATGATGGTACCAGCTCTCAGGTACCATCTGCACAGTCCCTCCCATGCTCAGGCAGCTGAACACAGAGGTGCACATGAAGATGCTCCTATCCTCACTCCTTTCCCCCAGCCCCCTTCCCCAGCTCGGGCACAAACTCCCAGGATATTCTTTTTTTTATTTTTCCTTTCTTTATTGATTAAGGTATTACATATGTGTCCTTATCACCCCCCCCCCCCCCCGCCTCCCTTGCTCATGCCCTTACCCCCCTGGTGTCTGTGTCCATTGGTTAGGCTTATATGCTGTATACAAGTCCTTTGGTCAATCTCTTCCCCTTCCCCCCACCCTCCCCTACCTTCCCTCTGAGGTTTGAGCACCCGATCAATGCTTCTCTGTCTCTGGATCTATTTTTGTTCATCAGTTTATGTTGTTCATTATAATCCACAAATGAGTGAGATCATGTGATATTTATCTTTCTCTGACTGGCTTATTTCGTTTAGCATAATGCTCTCCAGCTCCATCCATGCTGTTGCAAATGGTAGGAGTGCCTTCCTTTTTACAGCAGCATACTATTCCATTGTGTAGATGTACCACTGTATTTTAATCCACTCATCTGCTGATGGGCACTTAGGCTGTTTCCAAATCTTAGCTGTGGTAAATTGTGCTGCTATGAACATAGGGGTGCATATATCCTTTCTGATTGGTGTTTCTAGTTTCTTGGGATATATTCCTGGAAGTGGGATCACTGGGTCAAATGGGAGTTCCATTTTTACTTTTTTGAGGAACGTCTATACTGTTCTCCACAGTGGCTGCACCAGTCTGCATTCCCACTAGCAGTGCACGAGGGTTCCTTTTTCTCTGCACAGGATATTCTCTGTGCATCAGGAATTGTTACATCCCAGAAAGGCAACACCGGTCAACAGCCTCACTGCGATATTACTCATTCCTCCAGTAAATGACCATGTTCCCCCTTTCTCCATATATGTATATGTGTATGTGTATGTGTATGTGTATGTGTATGTGTATGTGTATGTGTATGTGTATATGTATATTTTAAGTTGAGATAACATTGGTTTATAACATGATATAAGTTTCAGGTATATAACATAATTCAATATTGTATACACTGTAGTGTGCTCACCACCAAGAGTCTAATTTCCATCCATCACCATACATTTGACTCCCTGACTCCCTTTACCCATTTGCCCTCCCTCCACCCTCCTTTTCCTCTGGTCACCACCAATCAGCTGTTTGCCTCTATGAGTTTGCTTATGATTCGTTGTTGTTTTTTTTTCATATTCCACATATGTGTGAAATCATATGGTATTAGTCTTTCTTTGCCTGATTTATTTCCTTTAGCACAATCCCCTCTAGGTCCATCCATGTTGTCGCAAACGGCAAGACTGCATCTGATATTAAACCGATCAGTCCCCAAGGGAGCATGAGACGGAGGCCATGGCCAGGATGGCCTTTGGCAGCCAGGGGTCCCTCCCTCCCTGGTGCGGCCTCCCTGCATAGTTGAGGTTGGGCAAGAAATACACATTGTAAATTGCGGGTGAGGTAGATTTTAATGAACATGAAAATTACGAAGCTCATTCTTGGCATGTGTCATTTTCATTTCCAAATCCACCATAAAAAAATTCTTTCTATCCAGACAGTTCCGAGGATACAAGTGCTGTATAAACTTGTTCCTTACCAAAACTCTGTCATCTCCTTTAAAAAAAAAAAATCAATGTTAGGGTATTTTAGGTACTCTAAAGTACGATGAATCACCTTTTTTATACCTTAGCTCCCTTCTGATTAAAAACAAAAAACAAAACCCACAAGTAAAGCCCCCCAGCTTCCCTCCTCCCCTTGTGCCTCCAGGTTACGTGTCTGTCTTTTGTGATCCCGACAGAAGGAAAATCTGTTGAGCACGTGTCCAATATTCTAGAGCTCATTCCAGCCCCTGTGTGTTTGAAATACAGCAATATGTGGAAACACTTATACAAACTGTGGTAACAGATCCCGTTCCCCTCCCCCGCGCCCCCCGCAACATAACTTTCCTTCTGCCAAGAAGTTTTTTTTTGGCAGTTTTTAAAAGACCCACTCTATTAAAATTGTTATAGGCCAAATGGTTTTCCGATCGTCTTGACTGGGTGCACAGACTAAAGCCACGGGAGGGAAGGCTGCAGAAGTCGGAGTTCCATTTATTTACCTAGAGGATTGTTATTCATGGGCGGGCACCGCTCTAGAGAACAGTTTATGTGTACAGCTCATAAAAAGGGAGTTAGGCCCAAAAGTAAAGTGACACAACATTGTTTGTTTTGAACAAAGGCTGTTCACAGTGAGGAGATGGGTTTCCAACGCGCTTGGGTGTGAGAGTGCCGTATTTCCCGTTTATGGGATGTTGATGACAGGGAGGTGCCTCGGGACGTTGAAGAGACCTTTACTGAGAGCTGCACAACCACCAGCGTCCCCCTCGTGGTCTAGCTTTCTGATGCGACCTTCCTTTCATCTAGTTTCATTTTTTTTCATCTAGTTTTGTTTCCAAAATATGGTATGCAAATATCCAGGGGACACACCAAGTGTTGCTTTTAAGATAGAGGCTCACCTAACCTGATCCATGTATTTGTTGTCTCTTCTTCCCACTCTAGAACAAGAAGCTCCTGTATGAGAAGATGAAGGCAGGACAGAGACGAAAGCGGAGGGTAATGCACAGCGGGCTGGTGGTGGCTGGGATGCCCGGAGCTTTCTGAGTGGGGCACTGGCAAGCTATAACCTTCAGTTGTTGGGATGGAGCAGTCCTGGGAGGGCAGAACAGTGGTCTGTGTGACCAGGCCACGCCCACAAAGTCCGCCTTAGTTTCTGGGATGGCTTTCTCAAGCTTTCGTACATGGTTTTTAGTGCAAAGCCAAGTTTTGTGGTGATTCCATCAGCTCCATTGTACACAGGAAACGTGTGTTGCATCTCTTGCCCGGGTGTACGTGAGTATGTGTCTTTCCGCAGAGGGTCTGTAGGCCACTGGGAGACTGTTCACATATCTGCATCAGTTACATAAACGCACTAGACAGGGACAAGGAAGTGATGGAAGGCATGCTCCAGGCAACAATGCTGAAGGAATGTGGGGACAAAAGATGAAAAGAACAAACCTCATTCTTCCCACATGCCTTTTTTCTTGGCCTATCCAGATTGATGTAAACATCAACTAGATCGATTATATTGGTTTGCTGACCTCTGAATTTACCAACCATCCCAGGGCTGCCCAGGGTGGGACTTTGGTCTGGATGTGTCATACTGAGCCGCTGTGGTGTTGCCTCGTGTAAAGCTGTTGAATTAGTGCTGGGTTTCTCACTCATTTGATGGCACCATGATTTAATCAGTGGCCATTGTCCATTCAGCTAATCCACTGGAACCTTCCTACACAGAAATGCCCGGCCACCTGCCACCATTCTCTGATCATCAGGAGAAAAGGTTAAAATCCTAGTATTACATAGCTAAGTGCTACCAGAGAGTAGCCATCTTTGTTAAAATATACAAAGCAAACCATGTACCCAAGGCCACTGACTGGTTATTTAGAATAATAAGTGCTGGGATCCTGGTGAAATTTGGGACTCTGGACAGTGGTCATGGCGGCTGTGCTGAGAGGTTTGCCGAGTCCAGTCAGAGTGCTTAGGGGTGGGGAGGTGGTTTTTTTTTTTTTTTTTTTTTTAATTCAGCATTAATTCTCAGGACCCTGCAACAGAGATTCCCAAACCACTATGCCACCTGACAAAACACAGAAATCCCATGGCCAGTTTTCTATGCTAGATGCAGTTTTGATGTCTGGAAACAGATCTTTGGGAGAGTTAACAGAGTTATTAGGGGTTTATCTCAGGTGATTACAGTGTCCAGTGGCAGATGGTGGCAGGAAGGGTCTGAAGGGTGTTAGTGGGCTTGAGAGAACATCAAGAAATTCTATTCCAGGCGCTCAGAATACACATAATTTACCAGCAAAATAGCTTGAATATCTCTCCATGGCGCAACAAGGACATTTCCAAATAAGACCAATCATGGCCCCAAAATGAATAACTTAGCCTTTAGCTTTAATTGTCTCTACTTCTTGGCTCACCATTCCTTCTGCCCTGACTTGAGTAATGACTGTGGGTCATGATTTAGGTTCAGTGATGAAACCAGGATTATAAAAATCAGAATTCTGGCTAGGACACGTATTATAAAGGTTTTACTTTGGCCTCAACTTCCTCCTCATAGGAAAGGCTTAGAATTTGTGAAAATATGGGTCACTCTGACCCAGAGGTATCAAGTTCTTTCTATTCTCGGGCATCTACAAAGACCCAAGCTCATGCCGCAAACCGTGAGCCTCTCAGGACTGTTGGGGAAATAGAACTATCCTCCCCTGTCATCATGCCTCAAATGGTGTTCCCATCTTGACTGAAGACTCTACCACCTCAAATGCAAGAATCAATAGAAATTATGGGCTTCCCTTTGGGAAAAATTAAGGCTTTCTCCAGTGAAGCTCAGTATTTGCTGTGGGTTTTCAGAGGACATGGAAAGTAGGGATTCAATCCCAATGGTTCTTCAGTTGTGTAACTGAATAATGCTCACTTTGTAACCTGGCTAGTCTCTCACCCAAAGCTGAAGATAAATCTATAAGTGTCTTAAATTCTCCAGAGGACAATTAAAACCAAGTACCATTATTATTACTCTTAAGTTAGGATTCAATGCTAATAGTTAAACATTCATCAACAAAGTTCACCTGATTGCTCCTTTTACTTCTTCGTTAATTTACTTCCCCTTCCCTCCAATCTTTGCCATGTTCTGGGTCTGGTCTGAAGGACTATCTCCCATAAAACTCCCTCACCAAGAGGATTCTCCCCAAAGTTACAACGGAGCCCCAGGTGGTTTTATGAAACTCTCCATACTTGCTCATTTTCAATTGAATTCCTACTTGCTTCATGAGTAAAAGGTTAATTCACCTTTAAATGATTTAGCAAATTTTTTAACTCTGAAGATGTATCTTGTTAATATTTGAGGTTTACTATTTGTTTTATTTACTAGTAAAGAGCTATCAACCTTGTATTCCACTGTTGATTAAAAACAAAAACCTACTTTCCTTTTTTAATGTAGTAGAATTTTCAGAATAAATATTACTAAAAATCACTCAAGAGATTTATGATATGAATATGCTTTTTCAGTTCACATTTGCTCTACCTTCTAGAGATCTTGATATAATTCTTTGGGATAGGCTAGGGCCATTCCAGCTGACAACCTTCTTGTTATAGAAAAGATGTTAGTTATTTTAAATATTTTAAAGATGTCTTCCTGGCATCTTTTGTGACATGACACTTTTCAGATCTCTGAGGACATTGCATATTTTTAAATTCTCAGCTGGTTTGTGATGCATTTCTTCAGGGTGAATGGGACTGGCATACTTCATTACCCATTGGAATGTGGAAAGGACATTTACAAATACTAAGCTCATTCCCAATCCTTCTCTTTGGAGAATGTTTGCTCACCCTTCAAAAGTCATAGCAGACCTGTGCACTCTGCCCATTCATCCCTGGGGACTTCATATGCAGTGGGGTTGCTGATCATCTGCAACTACAGCTTCTTTCCTGTATTTTTGTTCAGTTATTGGAAGGTGACTTCAATAACCAATATTTCAAAACTTTTGAAATTTTTTTTCTACTTGCTAAAGGCTATCTTTTAAAGCTACAATTACTAATTCAAATCCAAACCTCAAAAAAAAAAATGTATTAGAGAAGGAATGGAAAAACCTTGACTCATTCAGAATACCAACAGATAAAAGAGATTTCAGACCATGGAGTCTTGAGTCAAAAATAATGGAGCCTTCCACATGACTTCCTCCCTTTTTTCTTCAGCTTTTCCATTTGCCTGAGGGAAGGTGGAAATGATTACCGAGCCCCTGCTGAATCCTCTTTAGGAGAATGCTGGCGTGGAAGAGCCAACATTATAGGATGATCTGTGACTGGTCTGCAAATCGAATTTCACCTTGGCCCTGCTTGGTGATCTTTAGAACCTTCGTCTTGTAAAATAATTTGATGATTTAATGCATTTCAGATTCTCTCTTCCCCCTATTAAGGCCATAGAATAATAATTCTCTTTCATAATGGGCTTGTGTATCTAAGTTAATAGTGAGAGCCTATTCGCTGGTTAATTCCAAATCTTTGTGCCAAGCAAAGGAGAGGGGGCATAATGCATCCAATAAGGACTTTATAGCTGCATGAAAGACACAATGAGACACATCTGTCAGACAACGTTTCTCCTCCCACTGAGATGTGGGTTAGTTCCCTGGAGGAATTATTTGTTACCTTATAGTTAACCCAATAGACCAGAAATGATCTCATCCACCTATTTTGTGATGTGTCTGTATCGATGTTCAGGTATAATACCAAGCCATATATATATATATATATATATATATATATATATATATATATATATATATATTTTTTTTTTTTTTTTTTTCCCAGAGTGTCAACCCATATCTACAAGGACAGAGACTGGACAACGTTGTTGCAAAGAAATCGGTCCCCCATTTTTCAGATGAGGATAAGGACCCAGAGTAAAGTGAAGATGCTGGGGGGACACCCACACCAGCCGTCAGGCCTTGGTATTGCTTATGTGCACCTGTTATTAGAGCCCCCGTGAATGGCGAAATGCTTATAATTTATTCCAGTGTGGATGAAAAGCAGCTTTACCTTGCTATTGCATTGTCCTTCACCGATAGCCCCGCTTTCTGCTAAATGCAAGCTTTTTTAAAAAATTTATTTATGAGGATCTGAAATGAGCATTAAAATGAAAGTGTGTATGTCAATGACAATGAAAAGCAGGACTGTGAATGGAATGTCAGATTTCTTGCCGTTTGGAATGCTGCTTTGGCTGCGCTGTTTGGGCCCAGCCTGTAAAAAGCTGGCATTTGGTTTTGATGATGTCACTCACCCAACCTGTGGGCGTTGTTACACACCAATAAAGAAGGTTGTACTCGGAGGAGGGCCTGACACATCTCAGTGGGCTGCATCTTAATAAATGTGCGTTGTGTGCAAGCATTGGCATAGGAAGGTTGTTGTTTTTTAATTTAGACCATTATGAAAACAATGTCTTTGCTAACTGGGACTAACTCATGAATATGAATGTATTTGATCTTAACAATAATACTGTGAGGCAAATGGGGCTGCATTATTATCCCCATTTTACAGATGGTGGGACCGAGACTCAGAGCTTCCACGGAAAGCTGAAAGTGGCACAGACAGTACCTAAAGACTAAGGTCTTCTGATTTTGAGTTATTTTTGTTTATTAAGTAAATAATGGGTTTCTGTCCTGTGCCAGGCACAGGGCTGGGCTCTGGGGGTGCATCAGCGGCCCAATCTGACATTGCTGAGACCCTCGGGCAGCAGATCATACCATCTTGGTCTCGACGTGTCTCCAGGGGTACTGAGGACATTGGCCAACTCCACTGTGGTGCTGAAGTCCTGTGCTGCCTTTTTGTGAAGAGGTGTGTGCACTTTCATTTCAGCCAAACTCTCCCAGGTCAGAAAAGCAGTTCAGTGGACGGCTGGCAGGGATCAGTTCACGGGGGGCGGGGGGAGGGGGGATGGTTCCCGTGCCTTTTACAGCTCCTCACTCTAAAGCAGACAACAATTTCAGGCTTTGGTAGCATTGGTCTCAATTTCTTTGTCTATAAAAGGGAGGAAGCACTCAGCGAGAAAGATCATCCTTGATTTAATTTTAATAAGTGCACATTTATGTCAGGGCCTTGTCTAATAGAAATAGCTTGACCGTATTTAGTTACCATGTGAGTCTGTTATTGGGGCTTATAAAAATCAAGAAAGGTATTGGCAGCTTTTTCATAGCAGGAGGCATTTTTCCAAGAGTTTCTGCAAGCAGTTTCTCCATCGCCCACAGCTTGAAGCACCCTCGCCACCTGCTTTCAAACACAGTTCAAGTTCCCTCACTGGAGATGCGGAGGGCTGCAAGGGTCTACCCTATGTGTTCTGGGTTTTGTAGATATTTCAGTTACATCTCATGCCAATTCCAGCTTTTAGGCAAACCAAAGACATCTCTTTCGCTAAGATTAGAGAGAAGGAAGGAAAAATGGCTAGAGGAAGATGTTTTGTGACCATGAGGAAAAGAGTGGAGGTGAAGCAGGAGGAGGTGAGGTCAGACGCGCTCCTGCCCTGCCCTGGTCTCTGAACAGCAGAATGGGTTTCCCTGGCTCTCATGTCAGCTGACTCCTGGCTGTGTTTAGTGTGAGGTCACCGAGGGCAGAGTGGAAGGTGAGTGAATGGGAGAAAGCAAGGTAATCCCCAGGAGCCACATCTCTGAGGCTCCTGTCTCTCCAGGTGAGCCTGGCTCCAGGCTCCAGGCTCTAGTCATGCTGCCCCCCTCCTGGTCCCTACAGCCCAAGGAAGCCGTGGCTCCTGTCATATTGTCCTCTCTGTGTTATTTCACTAGCCCCTGTAGCCTCCTTCATCACATGTGTAACCAATATTTTATATTAAATTCCTTCTGTTGGAAATTCTCTGTACCTGCCACAGACTCACAGGTGATCTTAAGGTGTCCCTGCCTTGGCACAGGTGCATGAGGGCTCAGAAAGCCCACACCCATGTTTCAGAGGAGGCGGATGGAATGGGAAATGAAGATGATGGGGGCCTAGGATGGTGGGTGGGGTTGGTTTGGATGCTGTAGCAGCTCTGGTTCAGAGCCTGGTTAATTCCACATCTGTGAAAGCCCCCGTTTCTGGACTCTAATTATCTCATCACTGCAAAATTAAAGCAAAGCAAAAAAAAAAATAAAAAAAAAATAGGTACTGCCCTTCCTCTGACACTAAGAACTGCATCCTGCTTAGCTGAACCTCACCTGGAGCCCTTTTCTAGTGACAGTGCTGGGAGTCAGTGAACATCTACTTAAGGGGAA
The DNA here is from genome assembly GCF_014108235.1 of Myotis myotis. Classification (NCBI taxonomy): domain Eukaryota; kingdom Metazoa; phylum Chordata; class Mammalia; order Chiroptera; family Vespertilionidae; genus Myotis; species Myotis myotis. The sequence continues at coordinate 153,532,906 of NW_023416313.1, read as the reverse complement.
AAGACTACCCATCGGCATCGAACTGCAAGGGGCTCCTGGTGGGCTACTGGGTTCCTCGTTGCTGTGCAATCAACATGAACTCTCCATAAATGTTCATGTTTCTAATCATCATTCAAGCACATACCTGGCAGATGGTCCAGAATCTTCTTACTTAGGGGCCCTGTAAACAATTATCAAAGGCCCCCAGGGGACTTCATCAGTCTGAATTAGGGGTAGGGTGGGCTGGGATCACTGGGGCCTGGGCAGCCACCTTTGACATCCCTTGCTTCCACACAGTCTTGTGGGTGAAGCTTTTTCTTGCCTAATGCCTAGACACTTACCTCGCGGGGGGCCAGACTCAGGCTCCAAAACAGCTGACATGGGCTCCGGAATTGGGCTATGAAGTTAAAACTTGCTTATTTCCCAGTTAGAACTGCTTTGTAGAGTATAAGCCAGCTCCAGGGTCCTGTGGAGCTGCTCTAACACGTGCCTCCTCCCCTCTCCTCTGCTCTCTCTCCAAGCACCACTCAGAAACAGACAAGCTCTAGTTAGACCCTTTGTGAGGACACTAGGACCTTCCCATGCTGTGCTTGGGTCATCAAGAATAACCAGTGGCCCTTCTCCCAGGAACATTACTCATTTTTGTCTCCACTCCAGATGGTCTTCCACTATCCCCTACACACAGAAGAGGCTGGCAGGTGAAGTAGCCCTTTCACTGGGCACCCAGTTAAACCTCTGCAGAGGGCATTTGTGCACCTACAAGTAGGAGGATAGTGAATACTCTAAGGTTCTGTGATTCGCTTACAAACAATGCATGAGTCAGGACTGAGCCAGGTGGGGAGACAAATGATTTATGAGTCCAAGGAGCCCACAGTACAGAGAGGCTGACAGGGAGACAGGAGTCACGGCAGAATCTGGGCAGGTGTAGTGAGGGCTCAGCAGCTAACCCAGGGTGGGTGGGTCAGGAAAGGGAGCCAGAAGGTCACACCCAAGCTGAGGCTTAAAAAGTTTTTCAAACTCAGGAGGGAGAATGGAAGGCAAAATGTTTCAAGCAAAGGAATCCATGCATAAAACTAGAGAGAGAGAGAGAGAGAGAGAGAGAGAGAGAGAGAGAGAGAGAGAGAGAGAGAGAAAGAAAAGAGAAGAGAAGAGAAGAGAAGAGAAGAGAAGAGAAGAGAAGAGAAGAGAAGAGAAGAGAAAAGAGAGAGAGAGAGAGAGCAGGACATGGAAGTGCCCAGTCTGGTGATGGTTTTAACAAGAGGGAAACACGTATTGGAAAGCTAAGAGGTAAGTCCAGCAAAGAAGGCAGAAATCATGCCAAGAAGAGCAGGGCTGAGTGGGGCCACACGAAAGTATGTGGATTTTATCCTGAAGGCTAGGAAATCCCAAGAGGATTTCATATAGGAAGGGCGATTATCAAGTTCATATTTTAGACAGGTCCCTGGTGACAGTGTGCAGACCAGCCTGGTGACTGAAGGGGTCCCAGGTTTGATTCTAGTCAAGGACACATGCCTGGGTTGTGGGCTTGATCCCCAATAGGGGTTGTGCAGGAGGCAGCCAATGATTCTCTCTCATCATTGATGTTTCTATCTCTCTCTCCTCCCTTCCTCTCTAAAATCAATTAAAATAACAGGAATAAGAATTCTGTGCAATTAAAAAAAACAAGAACTGGAGGAGGGGGCGAGGAAATGAGAAATGCAGATATTTCAGGGCACATAGACATTCCAGGTCCTGTGAGTCCTGAGAGCTACTTGTAAAGCCAGGTGGTCCCAGTGCTGGGTGCGTGTACAATTTCCATCTCATTATGTCGGAGTATTTAAGGTTAATTCCAGGAGGAAAAGAACTCCAACATATTGGGTAGATATTCTTCTTAGCAGCTTTCACCTAGCAATGCAGTTCAGTCAGAGGTCACTCTTTCCACCAAATTAGGTCCCTGATTCTCTTATTACCCTCCTCTGTGTTCCCGTGGGACCTCACATACACTTCCATACAGTCCCTGGAACAGGCCATAATAATAAGAGCTACTATGTGTGTAGAACAGGTTCTATAGACCTGGTTCATTTAATCCTCGCTCCGTACTAGATAAAGCCACTGAGGCTGAGAGGTTACCTGACTTAACCAAGACTCCACAACTAGTAAGTGGCAGAGTTGGGACTTGAACTTAACTCTCTTGATCTCCACAATTGATACCCCTGTACCCGAAGCTTATTCACTTACGTGTCTCCCTGGCTCTACTGGGTTATACATTGCTCCAGGTCATGGACTGTGTCTCATTCTCTTTCTATCCTGGTACCTTGCCTAGGGTCTGACAAAGGCAATGAACTGCTTGCTGAATGAATGAACATTATGGAACGTTTTAAGAGGCCAGGAAAGACTCATCATCTTAGACCATGTGTAAAGAAGAAAGGGTGGTATTATTTCTTATGTTGGTAGGGTTCACAGATTGACTTGAAGTTGTGTATATGATACCCAGGTCCTTTTATAACTAGCCAGTAAAACTCTCTTCCTCCCGTTTTCCCTGAGGCACTGCCTGAATGTTGGCAGTTCGGGAAGTGTCAAGGCACATAGTTCCAGCCAAATTCTTCAATTTGCTGCACTCCAAGGATGGCTCCACATGACCTATTTATTAGGGAAATAGACTAAACCACGCAATGGTTCTACTTACCCTGAGGGCAGACCTGTGGGAAGACTCCTCATTGGGTTAGGCCATGGGCTTTCATCTGCCAGTGCTCCTCTGACCATAGGACTATCCAGTCGGTATGTGGGTGGCACACAGGGCATATGTCAGGCTTTAGTTATATCAAGTGCCATGGCAACAGCCTGGGAATTAGAACAGAGAGACCTTGGCAAACATTGGCCAATCAACGGGAAGTTTGCTCAGGCTCATTATTCACGAGATCCATTGAAAGGGAGACCTATGAAAAGAGACTAACTTCTTGAAAAGGTAGCCTGGGGACTGGCTTTTACCAGCAGCCTGAGCATAGCAGTATCCTGGTACTTGCTCTCCACAACCTGCTTCTAAAGGAAAAAGAGACTCTACCAAGACTTTGTAACTTTCAGGCTGCTCTCCCCAGTTTGGCGACTTCATTGTAGATGAATCAGAAACATATGGATCAAATTTACTCCTAAATACACATGGGTTTGGCAATTAAAAGAAAATGTGTGTAATATAGCAGGTTTGGTGGCCACCAGCTCTGTGAGAAGGTAGGGGCCACTAAAAATTATCGTAACTACTTAGTAAAAAAAAAATACATATTTTTTTTTTGGTTAAAAGTACCCAAGGATATTTTTCTATTGATTTTTAGAGAGAGTGGAGGGGGAGACACAGAGAGAGAGGAACATGGATGTGAGAGAAACACATCAACTGATTGCCTTCAGCACGAGCCCCGACCAAGGCCAAGATTCAGCCTGCAACCGAGGTACGTGCCCTTCATCGGAATCAAACCCAGAACATTTCAGTCTGAAAGCTGACGCTCTCTCCACTGAGCCAAACAGGCTAGGGCTAGTGAAAAAAATTTGATTGCTAATGGGCACAGAAGAAAGGATGGAGAAAACTAGCAAGAGAATCATGGGTGTTACACCTTGGCTCCTGAAGTCTGTAAGCAAAGGCAAGGCGTTTGCAAAGATTCTAAAAGAAACGTGTCCTTGAATTTGGGTTTAGAAACATTAACTTATGATTTGTGAAGAAAGACTGTTTTAGAAAAAAGCTGCTACAGGATGGGATGAGACAGACTCAAAAGGCCATCCTCATAGACTGAAGGTTCTATTGTTTGATTAAATTAATTTCATCAAACAATAAGCCATTTCTCTCAACATAAACCAAAAATATATTCACAGGAAACAAAAATATTTGGAATTGCTTTGTAAAATATATTGGTTATTGCAGACACAGAGTCATGCAGAGTGAGAAACATCTTAATAAAACCCAATAGCAGCTATAGTGTTTCATCCCCAAGTAGGCCATCATATGACTTTTCATCTGCTGGAGTCACTTTCCTTGCTAGGATTCATCACAATATTATTCATTTTTTATTTCAGAAATAATTTATCACAGAACTATTTTTAAGTGCCAAATTCTGAGCCATGCTATGGGAGTCTTAAACAAAGATGCACAAGATACAGATTTCCCTTATGTAGTTTATAGCAAAATAAATAAACAAATTTTCAGCAATTTGTGCACGATTATTATGTATTTGATCCTGTACCATCACAGTTCAGCAGGGACCAGTTAGGCACAAAAACTTTCTAATTAGATTTGCATTTGACCTTGAGTGCTGCTACTTACAAGCTATGGGACCAAATTATTTCATTTCACGAAATTTTAGTTCTCTCATTTGACAAATGAGAAAGGTAATATCTACTTTATCAAATTGGTGTGAGAATAAATTCCCTGAAATACAGCGCTTGTATTAAACCTTTGATGCCAAAGTCACAATTAGCCAGGTTACAGTGTAAGAAACAAGTTTTTTACTCTGGATTTTTTTTTAGATGAAAGTGATATAAAACAAGGAATTGGGTGCTCATTAAATTATTTGAAGATGTGGAGGAGCAGGAGGTGGGGTCCCATAGCTAGACTTAATCGTTCATAGCTGGGATCCAGAGGTCAGGAAGTGGGTGCCACTGCCACCATCACACGGCTAGGACTGATGCATGACACTCCCAAAGCCATCGTTTTGACACAGAAATGCTGAGTGCCTACAGCTACTGCCTTTCACAGGTGAAACTGCAGCAGAAAAAAATTCTTCTCTTTTCTCTTCCACCTTCAGAATCTTGTGGGAGTGCACTATTTGGTGTTCTATTTTCTTTCCAGAATCCTAGTTTCCAGTTTCCAGAGAGTCAGCTAATGTAATTTTTAGCTTTCCAGCCTCTTCAATACAAGAAGGCACACAGAAAGTGATGGGACTAGATAATGTGTGCCAGTTGACCATATCCAATATTGAAAGTATTTACCACAGTGTTAACATATGATAAGATCTTCAATGTTAACTATCTCTTTTTTTTTGCAATTCAATTTATTTACTTTTACAACTTATAATTCATTCCACAGTCTTCTTTGTTGGTATAACAGCTTTATTAGTTCAAATCAAGACATCACATGTTCTAGCGGCTAGAATCTAGCCCATCATGATGGTGCAACGTTTAGCTCTTCTTTGTAGCTGGAACTCAGTAATTTGTTTCATTCCATTCCAATGATTCTTCAGGCAATGTCATGGACTCCAGTCCCTCCTGGGTGGTCATAAATGATTTCAAAGTCCTGCTTTCTCATCAACAGGCTAATCAGAGGGATGTTCTCATATTCACCATACTTATTGTTGTTGATCTTAGTGCTGCTGGGCCAGACAAGTCTGGGATACAAAGAGCTCACTGACAACCAGGTTGCCCTGCATGCCTCACGATAAAACCTTTCTTTAGAACTCTGACTTCTTCACAGAGCCAGTCTACCTCACATGCTTCATCTGCCAACTCACAGTTATCTGAATTGTCGGGAAGCACAGCAGGGGTCCTCAAACTATGGCCCGCGGGCCACATGCAAATACAAATATTGTATTTGTTCCCATTTTGTTTTTTTACTTCAAAATAAGATATGTGCAGTGTGCATAGGAATTTGTTCATAGTTTTTTTTTAAACTATAGTCCGGCCCTCCAACGGTCTGAGGGACAGTAAGCTGGCCCCCTGTTTAAAAGTTTGAGGACCCCTGGTTTAAGGTAACATTTTTGTTCAAATACACTGTCTTTCAATTTAAGAATACACCCCTGGTTTGGTTTAACTTCCATTCCTGGACTTCTTCCTTGATCGCTTTGTTGTGTGGTCTGGTGATGACTCTTCATTTACTGAGGGCATTTGCTCAGGGGACTTCTCTAGCTCTGGATCCTACCACCAGCTCACATCATACTGGATGGCTTCATTGACTTCATTAGACTGAGCCAACCAGGTAGCAGAAGAAACAGTCCCCTGCGGGGGAGCTGTCGCTCTCTACCACTTCTTGTTCATACACTTTCTCTGAGGAGCATCTTCAACCTCATGAGGGCTACCCCTACTTTCACATGAATCCTGTGAAATCCATTGTGTTGCACCTGCTGAAGCTCAGTTTAAGTCCTCTTGGTTCTCATTTTCCCCCCATAGCCACGGTGGTGCCGGAATTTTGCTGGATTATAACACACAGGGAATTTAGGTCTTCAGTTAGGTGTAGTGGGCAAAGGGGGTTGGAGAATGAGGAAGCTTGAATATTCATTGGGCACAACTGAACATGGAAATACAGATTTCCATTTCTGAATGCTGCCCCAGGAATGGAGAATGGATTCTAGACAGAATTCTGATACCAGAAACTTGGGTAAAGCTGCTGGGCCACGCCATCCATGTAATAAAAGGACCTGGTTATTTTTTTCAGAATGTGTGCTTTCTTCTGATGAGTTCATCTTCTAGGCTGCTCTCATTCCAAGTCTGCGACTGGGAGGGTTAATGGCGGCATGCTGACCCGACCTCCTTGTGGCCGGCCCTTTGCAACCTGGAGCATCTATGGTCAACTATCATTATTAATAGACTAGAGATCTGGTGCACGAGATTCGTGCACTGGTGGTGGGGGCGTGGCCTGGGGGGAATCAGCCCGCTGTGGGAGCGCTGCTCATCCCGGTGAGCTGAGCGGCACTCCCACTGTGGGAGTGCACTGACCATCAGGGGGCAGCTCCTGCATTGAGTGTCTTCCCCCTGGTGGTCAGTGTGCATCATAGCAACTGGTCATTCCACCTTTCGTTCGCTGGGCTTTTATTATATAGGATATGCTTTTTAAGCCAGCATTCAGAAACGATTATTCTTACAAGTGAAAGGAGTCCAGATCATATTTTCCTCCTCCATTTTGTCAAAAGTATATGATCAGGGAATTGATATTTTCTATATAGAAGTAGCCAAAGCACAGGTAAGGTGAATGCTCTGGCGAGGGTAAAAGTAGCGCCCATTGTTCTGATCTCAGTTTAGCCATCTACTCACTATTTTATAATAGCTCCACAGAAGAGAGTGTGGCCAAATGATAGACTGTAGAATTTTAAAGGTGACTTTTTTTTTTTTTTTACAAACTTCCTGTTTGATAATATAAGAAAGTGTGTTCTAAAGATTGCTGCAGTGATTGCAGCAAAGACGTACATCAGACTCAAGCTTTCTCATCAGTACTGACATGGGAACTGTTTTTCCTCTAAAGTGAGCATGTCAAACTCAAAGGCTAACACGGGCCAAATAAACGAGGCAGGAGGCCAGCGGGCCGCGAGTTTGACATGCTTGCTCTAGAGCAGTGGTTGTCAACCTTGGCTGCACATTAGAATCACCTGGGAATCTTTTTAAAATCCTCAGATGAGGCCCAAAAATCAGGATTTTAAAAAGATTCCCTGGTGATTCTAATGTGCAGCCAAGGTTGAGAACCACTGCTCTAGGAGGGAAAATGGTCTGGATGAAAACGGTAAAGATGAAGGTATTTTCTTTTTCTCTAAACTTTGGCTCTTTTTTGTTGTTGTCGTTGTTGATTTGGGGATTGGGTTCTAAGCTTATTTCTCTTCCACAGCTTTTGGGAGCTTCCCGGTTGACTGCTGCTATGTAGAGTGTCTGGGGGGGAATAATGCATCGTGTTTAGGTGGCACCAGTTATTTTTAAAAAAACCAGATTACTGGCCATTAGTTTATCATGCCCCAGAAAACTCTGAGAGGCTGGCATATGAGAGAGGAATTTATTTTTATTGTAAAAGCAGATGAACTTAGAAAGTGAAAGGGGTCAATGGAAGAGCCAGAAAGAGAATGAAGAGATGCCCAGCGTGCTATTTTCCACCCGGCCAACAGCCCATGAGAACTATTCCCAGTCACTTTTTACATATGCCTTGACTGTTGATGCATCAAAGATGTCCTCAATAGATTCACAACTCAAACCACATTGCAGTATTTTTTTAATAAAGAGGATTGAAAATGTGAGTGCAGTATTTCTTCTGTTTTTGCAAATGGATGCGCTCAATGCAAAACACTGCCAGCAGCTGACCCTATATTGGTTAATATGCTCAGATCCACTGGGCACACAACAAGCAAAACCATCGCATTCCTCAGTGAAGTATGATCAGACGCTCTCACACGGAGTGTGCCTCCCGCCTCACATCACAAGGGAAGGGGTTTTTTTTGGATACATTTTGTCAACACCAAAAAGTGTAAACAGCTTTTTCAAGAAGCCGGAGTCTTTTCCTCCTGATTCACTCTGAATGCCTACAAGTGTTTCCTTTTAAGTTAAAGCATTTTACAAATTGTTCCTACTGAACCAATTTACATATTTTATCATTACTATTTTTAATAAGTAAGTTAAAAAATTTTTTATTGATTTTTAGAAAGAGAGAGGAAGGGAGAGGGAGAGAAACATTGGTGCAAGAGTGAAGCATCCATTGGTTGCCTCCTGCACACCCCCCACCAGCCTGCCCCTACCAGGAAACAGCCACCTTTAGGTGCACAGGACGATGCCAATCAACTGAGCCACACCAGCCAGGGCAATAAGTAACTTGTTTTTAAAATAAAAATGTATTTCACATTGTTTCAACCTTTCTGAGATGCTTGGGAGAAAAGAGACAGAGTTCATTTAAAACACTCTTGTTTATGATAGATAAAACCACAAACTTTTGTGATGTTAACCAACTCAGAGAAAGAGAATCTGAACTTCAGAGTATTTTGTGTTTGGAGAGGAGACACACCAAGGAGAATGGGCTCATTTCAATTCCATATATTATAGGAAGGAAAAGATCAAGGAAGAGCTGGTCTTAAAACTGTCAAAATATGAGAATTTGATGGGAAGAAAGAAGGAAAACAGAGCAGTTGGAAATGTAAAGATAAAAGAGTTGGATCCAGACATGTCTATGTAATTTCCCAGAAATGGAAACTGCACTGGCAGCTTGGAAAGAGATATCGAGAAACAATATGCATTAAACGATGAGCGTTTCTTGCAGCAATGAACTTGGAAGGCTCTTAGAACACATGGCATAATGGTCTTGTGATTCATCTACATATGGCCCTATCCTTGGTGACTGACAAAGGGAGAAATAAAGTTTCATAAGGAATTAAACACAGAAGAGGAAGCTAAATGCTATTTCAGAGAAAAGACTCTGGGAAGCTTCCCGGTCACCAGCAGAATATTAACTCGCTCATTCTATTAAATACACAGAGGGACGGATCACATGCAAAATTCCCTCGAATGCTGCAGCGACTCTGAGATGTAGGTGCCATTTCTTCTGCTTTCCCAAGAGTCCAGGAGTCGATTTGTCTGGGTTGCTTAGGGGGTTGAGCTTCCCACTACACCAGGGATTCCCAATCCTGGCTGCTGGTCAGAACCCTCTGGTGAGCTTTGTGAAAATACAGACTCTGGGGCCGAGGCTTGGGGAATTCTGGTTCAGTCCTCTGGAGCAAGCTCTGAAAATCACATTTAAAAAAAATTCCCCTGATGCACAGTCAGTTAGAGGGAACAATGCCCACAGTTGCAATCAGAGATGGCATGAGAATGGGAGAAAATAGACCAGGAGAGAAGGGGTAGAAGAAAAGAACACCACTGCTGTGTGAGCAGCCTGGAAAACTGCACAAGTAAGCTCACACAATTCTACCAGAGCTGGCGCCACCAGAATTTATTTCTAAGACCCCAGACCTTCCTGACCAGCCCACTTCCTCCAAGAAGTATCGGATACGCCTGTGGTTTGGAATCGTGCTTTCGGAAGCCACAATAATCATGGTAAAATTCTGTTGCTACACCCTGTTTCCTCAGGATGACTTAGGATGAGCTACTTGGGCCTCCACCAATAAGTAGTGAAGGAAGAGGCTTTGATACCCTGAACGTATACTTGGCTAGTTACTTGACCCTGTTTCAAAAAAAAAAAAAAAAAAAAAAAAGAGAGAGGAAAAAAGAAAATCAGTGGCAAAACATGCACCATTCCTTTCCACATATGCAAATATTCTTCTCTCATTCAGTATGGCTTTCCTCTTTTGTGCCCTATTTCGCCAGGCTAAGAAAACAAAAATATCTGCCAACAACAAAATCTTTAAGGTCTCCCAGAAACACAAGGGGAAGAGTGAATAGTAATTTCTCCTGACATTTTACCATGGTATTTTTTTTTAGCGGAGTGGCTGCTATCCTATCTGGCAGGCCATAAAGCTGACTTCTCTGGGGTCTTTGCATTGTTGTCTCATGATTGGTTTCACAAGGCAAGTTCCTAAGGCTGCGCCCCTAGGACTGGCTGTCCCTGGGCGGGTGGGGATATGCGCTCTGATTCCACAGCCACGCTGCGGACTGAGGCTCCACTGGAGGGCTCCAATCCCGAGCCACGCATGCTCATTTCTCCAGGGAGACCCAGCTAAAGAGCAGAAACCAGAAGCTGGGACAAGGAAAGTGGGAGGCGGGGCGAGGCTTACCATGCGAAGAAGGGTAACAACTCCGCACTTTTTATCTATTCCTTCCACCAGTGCGGGGGAGCACCTACAGATTCCAAGCACCTTGCTAGAAACCGGGCCCACAGAGTTTACAGGCACGTGGAGGAGACCACAAAATGAAGCAAATGAACAAAGTGAATAATGTAAAAGTGTGGTAAGAGCTAGGAGGGAAGGGTTTTCGGTAAGGGAAGGAGCTGACCTGGTAAGCGACTTCACAAGTTTGCTCCAGCAGCTGTGTGTCAGCCTCCGTGGAAGTGAGGAGAGCATTAAAGGGGTGACTGCAGCCCTTCAGGTGAGAAATGACCTTGAATTGGATTCGGGTGTTGGCAGGGAAGGGATGGGATGGACTCAAGCTCAATACCTGATCTGCCATCACCAGCAACCAGGTTTTGCATGAACTCTAGCACTTGGGACTGTGGACACAAAAGATGCCGTACACTAAACCGAACAGGCTTACAGGAGGCCTGCATGGCGGGCCTTGCAAACTCAGAGACCAAAAGTAACCACATAGGATGGTCTGCACATAAAAATCCCTAACTAAAAGTGAGTCATGGCGGGTAGTCACATCCTAGGCCAGTAGCTTCCTTGAAAAAGGCAACTGTTTACCTTAAAGGGGCCTGTCTTTTGTCTTTGTGCATCCAAGACAACACACCTTTGAAATGTCAGAACAATCTCCCTTTCCAGACTCCTCAGGGCACACTCTCTACACCAGAGCAGAGACCACAGAACCCTTCACTGTTATCTTGTTCCTTGGGTACCATCTCTATGTGCTGTGGATGTTCCTTGCTAACTATCCTGTAGGCACCAATGTAAAAGAAATGTGTCTCTTCATTTTACTCGTCATCCAATCCTAGAGATTTCCTGCTTTGCTTTCTCACACCTCCTTAATCTACTACCAGTGGGTCTCATGTAACCCTTCTTGCACCTCCTCCTTTGATTCTAATGAATAAGATAAACTGCCAAACTGCCATTCTCCAGAGCATTTTCTCAGTCCTTTGAGATTTTGCTTCCTGAAAATTGTCATCAGTTTGGCTCAAATAAACTCATAAAAATTCTCTCCAGTTTTGGATGTTTCTTACAACAATAGTAGTTCTGACACAGCTCCCATCGGTGATGGGATAAAACAGAAGACTGAAGTGGAAATAATGAGGAGGTTTGGAGCACTTTTACAGTTCAACTCAGCTTCCTTTATTTTAAGCGAAATCCTTGCCTATTGTTCAACAGGCATGTGCTGAGTGAGCATCTTCTTTGTTCAGGGCACTGAGCTGGACCCAGAGGGAACTTAAGGATGAGGAAAGACAAGGTGCTGGCACTCAGTCTACCTTCCATGGGAGAAGATCGGTCAAGTATACATGTGACCGCAATAAAGGAAAAATACAACAAAAAGAGGAGAAAATGCTGATGATCTGAGAGGAAGCCTTGAAGTAAGAGGATGACTCGAACAAGAAGAGAGGAGGACAGGAAATTCTAAGTGGAGGGTGGAAGGTACTGCCGGAGCAAAGGCATGGAAAGAGGGACCTGGGATGTACTCAGGGACCAGTTTGTGGTTCACTTTGGCTCAAGATTTGCAGTAAGTTCCATTGAGACCGCCAGTCACACACTGAACACCAGGGGTGGGAGCAGACACTTGCAGCCCAGCCTCCTGTCCTTGCGTATCGTGTGCTGTGTTTGTGCAACTTAATATCTGTATCAAATGCTTATATCAAAAGCAAACTCTCACTTTGAAATTCCTCTTCCTGGTGACAAGATTCTTTCCCTAGATCGACAGCACAAAGCTCACATAGTAATAACTGCTATTAGAATAGACACTTAGACCTACAGAGCTAAAGCTTAAGTACCAAGGAAGGGAAGCTGTCGTTTTCTGAAATAACTTGTCTTTCTTATTTAAAAGGAATGATCTCACTTGGCCTGTATGGCTCAGTGGTTGAGCATCGACCTATGAACCAGAAGGTCATGGTTCGATTCCTGGTCAGGGCACATGCACAGGTTACAGACTCAATCCCCAATAGATGGTGTACAGGAAACAGCCAATCAATGATTCTCTCTCATCACTGATATTTCTTTCTCTCCCTCTCCCTTCCTCCTTGAAACCAATAAAAATGTATTAAAACATAATAAAAGGAACAATCTCTCCCCTCCCCTGGCTCCCTCCCTCCCTCTTTCCCTTCCTTCTTTCCTTTCAAGGAAGATGGAAAGATGAGAAACATAACCAGGAGGTTGCTCAGGCCAGTGTCCTGATGTTTGGGCTAAGTAGGCTTTTGGGGTTGCTGGTGTGTGAGGTGGCCACAGAGCTGCTTTTTAAAAAATATTTTATTGATTTTTTACAGAAAGGAAGGGAGAGGGATAGAGAGTTAGAAACATTGATGAGAGAGAAACATCGATCAGCTGCCTCCTGCACACCTCCTACTGGGGATGTGCCCGCAACCAAGGTACATGCCCTTGACTGGAATTGAACCTGGGACCTCTCAGTCTACAGGCCGACGCTCTATCCACTGAGCCAAACTGGTTAGGGCTGGCCACAGAGCTTTGTCCAGGGCAGTACACGCTAATCTGTTCAGGGATGTCCATGGATTGCTCTGACCAGCAGAGTAGCTGCTTCAGGAATCATGATGATTTCTTCTCAGAAAGGTTTCCTTTTTTGGCTCAATGTCCTTGTGGCCAAGAACCACACTTCCCAGCCTTTAGCCCTGCATTTCCGTACAACATGGTGGCAGGTAGACATATGCCCCTGGGAGGTCCTGAGAGACCCTCACCCTCAGGCTGACCAGCCCCAGGGAACCCTGCTGCCTCTGGGAGATACAAGGGACACCATCTGGAAGCCAGTGTCTGAGATACGCTGCCATGTTGTCCAGCCCAAAGTATGTCCTCTTTGTTTTCTCTTTCTCGTTACACAGACAAGTGAAAGCGTATAGAAACAAACAGTACAGGCCAGGCTGCCAAGTCTCGTTGGCAATGTTCCTCTCCTCCTGCCACAGCCTTCATCACAGGGGAACATGCAGCTCGCGCTTGTCCTGGGGATTTCTCTCCACATTCTCTTACCATTGAGTACAAAGGCATTTCTCCCACCATTGATTTCTTCCTTCTCTGATCCTCTTTCCAAAGGCACCACATTTCTCTAGAGAGTGTGTCCCAAATGCCTCGTGTCTACAAAGCGCTTTACAAACATTAATAGATAAATGGTTAGTTTATATAAAGCACACATGTATTGCTCTGACATAAGCAGTGAGGAGCCCACAGTTTACATTTTTGTCTTTCTTTTAAAAAGGAATGAGAAATCATATTCCAGATGATCCACTCTTCAAGCTAGGGAGGGGAGGAGGGAAGGAGGAGGGAGATTTAAAAGAGATTGAAATTGGACCCTTCGTGAGCCAAGTACACCGGCACCAGCTCATATTGGTTCTCAGAAGGGAAAGCAGGTCTTGACCTGGCTTTCTCACCTTCGGCTCCGTGCTTCTGTGCCCTGAGCAGACCCCAACACACTGGGTACTGTCACTAATAACAAAGACAATGGCAGTAAGGCAGTGTTCATACAAAACAGGGCTTATGCCTGGCCAATGTAGCTCTGTGGTTGAGTGTGGACCTATGAACTGGAGGGTCATGGTTTGATTCCAAGTCAGGGCACATACCCAGGTTGTAGGCTCGATACCCAGTGGGGGGCATGAAGGAGGCAACCAATCGATGATTCTCTCTTATCATTGATGCTTCTATCTCTCTCTCTCTCTCCCTTCCTCTCTGAAATCAATAGCAATTTATTTAAAAACAAAATAGGGCTTATTTGAGTTTTCAATGGCCATGTGTTCATAATTCTTTGTAAGTAACATCATATAGAACCCAAAGTCATATTTCTTATATATATGTTCATATTTTTACAACCAACTGTCTTAACAATACCAGCTATTTAATTATTTAAATCACTTGGCATTATGGGTGGGTTTTGTGTGTGTGTGTGTGTGTGTGTGTGTGTGTGTAGTAATCATGTGTTTGAATATCAGTTCTAACACTGTATGGTGTAGAAGGTCAGTGGAGAGGACATAGATTCTATCAGCTGGCCATAAATTCCTCCTCTGCCTCATACAGCAGTGCACTCTTCAGACAGTTACACAACCTCTCTGGACATCAGCTTCTTCACCTTTAAAAAGAACAAATAATAATAATAGTGACATCATAGGCTTGTTGTGAAGATTAAATTAGATATTGTATGTAAAGCCTACTGTTTGGCACATAAAGGTGTGGCAAAAGTAGATGTACAGTTGTGAGTATGCAAAACAAAGAATTTATTCTTATATTATTATTTATTAATTATTGTATTATTTTCCATAGGAACTGTAAACCTACTTTTGCCACACCCTGTATTAAGTAGTTAGCAAAAACCAACTTTAAGGCACACACACACACTATACAACTGGAAAGAAATCAATATATATATAAATGTGGTGTGTGTGTGTGTGTGTGTAAACAGTGGCTATTTGGGGATTTGGGGATTATGGGAAATTTTCATTTTCTTTTTATTTGCTTTATCTTTCAAGTTTTCTATGATGAGTTTCTAATCTATAATAATCTATAATAATAAAGGCATAATATGCTAATTAGACTGGACATCCTTCTGGATGTCCTTCTGGACGACCTCCCGGACGAAGCCAGGGCTGCGAGGGAAGCCTGGGTCCTGGGTGCCTGCCAGTGGCCAGAGGGAAGCCCGGGTCCTGGGTGCCAGAGGGAAGCCAGCACCAGAGCCGGGGAAGGAAGGCCTACTCTTGCGTGAATTTCGCGCATCGGATCTCTAGTATATTTATAATGTTATAAAATCTTTTAAAAGATGTACTAAACCAGTATAGTGAGTTTTTGGACAGAAATTGCATGGATGTTTCCATGCCTTAGAAAAGAACAAAAATGAAAAGATAAATCTTAAAACATGGCTCCTAGTAAATAGAGATCTCAAGGGAACAAAGGCTGGAAATGAATTCAGAAAGGCCAATGGGAAGAAGAAGGGGCAGGGTAGCCAAAGCCAATGGCCTAACACCCGAGACCTTCAGTTTAATGAGCTCTCTCAGCAGATCTCCAAGCCCTGGCATTTTACAATTGTAGTAGAATGAGCTTTTCATATATATATATATATATATATATATATATATATATATATATTTTAATTGATTTTTTACAGATAGGAAGGGAGAGGGATAGAGAGTTAGAAACATCGATGAGAGAGAAACATCGATCAGCTGCCTCCAGCACACTCCCTACTAGGTATGTGCCCGCAACCAAGGTACATGCCCTTGACCAGAATTGAACCTGGGACCCTTGAGTCGGCAGGCCAACGCTCTATCCACTGAGCCAAACCAGTCAGGGTGAATGAGCTTTTCTTTGAAAATATACCTTAAAAAGATTTAGAAAATGAAGAATCAAAGTCATTCAAGCCCTAAGGGAAAGCAGAAAATCAATAACTGATTAAAGTCCCATCCACCTTTTTCCCAAGCGTGAGGTCATGCCAAAGAGCTCAAGACAAAAAACAAAACACAAAAAAACAAACAAACAAAAAAACTTCTCAGACTTCCCAAGTCACCCAGTCTGCAGACAATGACGGGAGCGGAATTTGCAGCAGGTTCCCTTAAGTTCTGGCACTGGGTGTGTGGATCTGCGAAAGGTATTTCTGCCTAGGCCTTCTGTCTTCTCTCACTCCACGTCTCTGCCAGCAGTGCTGTCTCTGCCAGCAGTCCTGGGCACGGGAGCTTCAGCTTCTCTTGCTACTTGGTTGGGCATCTTCTGGTCTCTCTTTCTCAGGTTCTGTCACTGCAGTGAAAACAACCTGAGAACTGTAACTTTCAGTTAAAGTGATTCTTATGATGCAGGCAAAAGAGAGCCGGAAGGGCTTTGTTCTGCTTGTACCACTCTGTGAGGTAGTCATACCATTGACTGATTTTACCAAAAATAGAAGTTGCTGTGTCATTTACTAGAATGGCATCACCCCTTTCCTCTCCTCCCCTCCCCTCCTCTCCCTTCCCCTCCCTTCCAGTCCCATTTTCTCCAGCTCAGCTCCCCTCCCCTCCCTTCCCCTCCCCTCTTCTCCCCTCCCCTCCCCTCCAGTCCCTTTTTCTCTGGCTAGGCTCCCCTCTTCTCCTGTCCTCTCCTCCCCCCAGTCTTCTTTCCTATTCTTTCCTGTCTGCCTCCCTGTTTCCCTCCATTTTTCCCTTTCTCCTATGCAAATACTCATTTAATAGCCTAACAATTGCCTACTATGTGGCATCCAGCAATATGCACCGTAAATATAAAGATACATAAGACATGACCCATGCTGACATTATACTTTCCTTGTCTTTGCTTAAGCTCCTACCTACACGCTACCAGCTATGCAGACAGTGCCGCTTACTAGGTGTCTGTCATGTGTCTGGCACTTTCACGAAGCTTATTTTACTTACTGCCCTCACCACCCAGAGGTAGGTATTACCATCCATAGAACACAGATAATTGAATTTAGACTCCGAGGGTTTAAATTTCTAGCCCAGGGTTCCTACAAGGAGGCGTCAGGAATTTATTCTGATTTTTCTGACTCCAAGTTCAGTGTGTTTTCCCCTGTGTCTACATATTGACTGTGAAGGACGATGTCATACTTTTATGCTGTCGCCTTTTGCGTACTGTAGTGCACATGTGGAGTACACAGTAAATACTACCATGGGATTAGGTTGGCATTTTATTAAAATGGTCTGTATGATTTGTCTTTTCATAAACTGTACTTGGCAGCATTGCTCAGAATTGTCAAGTTTATGCATTCTTTACCTATGGCAAACTGGTAAATGTTTTCCTGCGTATGTGCAGAGAGCAAGGTGGGTAGCCAGGAGCTGACCCTCCTCAGAAGGCTAAGAGCAGCAGATGTATAAATGGTGATATGGGCTTGTATGTGTTTAGAAAACTTGCCTAGTAATTGGAACTGGTTATAGGTGACTCACAGGAAGGAGAAAGCCTCAGTGCCCAAATGATGATCAAAGTCACTTGAAATTCTGATTAAAAGGTCAGATTCCTTTTTTTTAATTTTGAGAAATTTTAAAAAACTTTATGTAAAGAGAATATCTAACAAATACCCATGTACCATCACCTAGAAATTAAAATTGTCATTACTCTGTCTTATGTATTTCAAGAGTTTTCAAAATAAAAATTTTAAAAGCATTATAAAGTTAAAATCTTTGTCTTCCATCCCTGATCCACCACTCCCCCACTCCATTCTGGTGGGTACCATCTAAGGTCTGGTTTCCAATCCACTATTTATATACATTTACATGAACACATATGTTTTCATAAACAATGTATACTATTGTTTTATATGTTTATTATAAAATATACATAATGGTGTCATACTGTTTGTATCATTTTGCAACTTCCTGCTTTTCTTAAAACATCATTATGTTTTTGAGGTCTAGGTCGAAATATAAAAATCTAGTCCATTCCTGTTAGTAGCTATACAGCATCATTATATGAATAAAACAGTTTATTTTGCCTTCTCCTGTTGATGGACACCAAGGTTAATATATACAATACCATAATAGAAGTGCTCACGCAAGTTTCTAGTTCTCATACATGCCCTCAAGTTCTCTACGGTGTTTACCTAGAACTGGGATGGCTGGGTGATATACTAGGAGCATGTTTAATTGTCACTTATTGACAAATTACTCCCTTGGAATGGTTATGCCAATTGACACTCTCAATGGCGATGCATTTAAGTACCTGCTTCTCTGTACCCTTTTCAATGCTGGATATTGGCAGACTTAAATATTTGCTAATCTGCTATATAAGCAAGGCTATCTTCTTATTTCAGTTTGCATTCCCTCAATTTAATAGTGTAATCTAGCATCTAGCATCTTTTTATGTTTATTGGGTATTCAGTTTTCTTCTTTTGTGAAGTGCCCAGTCATGTGCTTTGCCAACCTTTTTGTTCCTATTATGTTATTTGTGGAGGTTTTTTTCCTTATTAATTTTAAGAAAACTCCATTCTGGACATGAATCATTTGACTGTTATTTGATCATTGAAAATATCTTCTATAAACATTGTCAAGTTCATTACCACATATTTTTTAGGAAGGACATATAAGATCATTTCCAAATGAATAAAGGCTTTATTCTTCTTTCATCTAATACAAGATGGCATACATAGCAGACGACATGATACCGTATATAGAGAACCCTACAGATTCCACCACAAAACTACTAAAACTGATAAATGAATTCAGTAAAGTAGCAGAATACAAAATAAATATCCAGAAATCACATTTTTATACACCAATAATGAATTATCAGAAAGGGAAATTAAGAAAACAATCCCATTTATAATTGCATCAGAAAATAAAATAAAATACCTAGAAATAAATTTAACCAAGGATGTAAAAGACCTGTACTTGGAAAATTATAGGACACTGAAAAAAGAAATTGAGGAAGATACAAATGGATGGAAGCATATACCATGTTCATGGATAGGAAGAATTAACATCATTAAAATGTCCATACTACCCAAAGCAATCCAAATTTCACTGCAACTCCTATCAAGATACCAATTGTGTATTAAACAGAACTAGACCAAATATTTAAAAAATTTATATGGAACCACAAAAGCCCCTGAATAGCAACAGCAATCTTGATAAAGAAGAACAAAGTTGGAGGAATCACTCTACCTGATATCAAACTATAGTACAAGACCATAGTAGTCAAAACAGCATGGTGCTGACATAAAAACAGACATATAGATCAGTGGGCCAGAATAGAGACCCCAGAAATAAACCCATGCTTTTATGGCCAATTAATATTTGGCAAAGGAGACAAGAACATACCATCGGCTAAAGACAGTCTATTCAATAAGTGTTGAAAAAATTGGACATATACGTGCAAAAAAAGAAAGAAAAAAAGAAACTACACCATCTTCTTATACCATGCACAAGAAGAAAAAAATGGATTAAATATTTCAATGTAAGAGTTTAAACCAGGAAAACTCTAAAAGAAAACATAGGCAGCAAAATCTAGAACATTTCTCATAGCAATATTTTTTTCTGATATATCTCATTGGGAAAGGGAAACAAAAGAAAAAATAAACAAATGGGACTACATCAAAGTAAAAAGTTTTTGCACAGCAAAAGAAACCAGCAACAAAATGAAAAGACAAACCACTAAATGGGAGAACATATTTGCCAATGATACATCTGATAAGATGTTAATATACAAAATTTATAAAGAACTTTATACAACGCAACACACACACACACACACACACATACACACACACACACTCCAATTAAAAAGTGGCAAAGGATCTGGATACATCTCCAAATAGGACATACAGATGGCTAACTGACATGAAAAGGAACTCAACATCACTAATCATCAAATTAAAGCCACAATGAGATATTACCTCACACCCCTCAGAATGGCTACCATCAACAAATCAACAACAAGTATTCGCAAGGATGTGGAGAAAAGGGAACCCTCATGAACTGCTGGTGGGAATGCATATTGGTGCAAACTCTATACTGTGGAAAACAGTATAGAGTTTCCTCAAAAAATTAAAAATGGAACTGCCTTATGACTCAGCCATTCCACTTCTGGGAATATATCTGAAGAAAGCCAAAACACTTGTTCAAAAGAACATATGTACCCCTATGTTCATTGCAGCATTATTTACAATTGCCAAGATTTGGAAGGAGCCCAAGTGCTCATCAGTAGATGAGTGAATAAAAAAAGCTGTGGTACTTTTACACAATGGAATACTAGTAGGCTATAAAAAAGAAGGAAATCTTATCTTTTGCAACAGCATGGATGGATTTAGCAGTGGCTCTCAACCTTCTGGCCCTTTAAATACAGTTCCTCATGTTGTGACCCAACCATAAAATTATTTTGTTGCTACTTCATAACTGCAATGTTGCTACTGTTATGAATCATAATGTAGATATCTGATATGCAGGATGGTCTTAGGTGACCCCTGTGAAAGGGTCGTTTGACCGCCAAAGGGGTCGCGACCCACAGGTTGAGAACCGCTGGTCTAGAGGGTATGATGTTAAGTGAAATAAGCCAGTCAGAGAAAGACAGATACCATATGATTTCACTTATATGTGGAATCTAATAAACAAAATAAACAAAATAGCCCGAGCCAGTTTGGCTCAGTGGATAGAGCGTCGGCATGTGAACTGCAAGGTTCCAGGTTCGATTCTGGTCAAGGGTACATGCCCAGGTTGTGGGCACAATCCCCAGTGGGGGACTTGAAGGAAGCAGCCGATCCATGATTCTCTCTCATCATGGATGTTTCTATCTCTCCCTCTTCCTTCCTCTCTGAAATCAATAAAAATATATAAAAAAATAAACAAAATAGAAACAGACTCATAGATACAGAGAACAGACTGACAGCTGTCAGAGGGTAGGGTTTTTGGGTGAAAAAGGTGAAGGGATTAAGCAAAAAAACCCAAAATAACAGACAACAGTATGGTGATTAGCAGAGGGAAAGGGTGATGGGAGGAGGGAGAAGAGGATAAAGGGTGGGGTAAATGGTGATGGATGTAGACTTTACTTGGATGGTGCACACACAATACAATATACAGATAATGTATTACAGAATTGTACACCTGAAGCCTATATAATTTTATTAACCAATGTCACCCCAATAAATTCAATAAAATTTTAAAAAAGAAAACACATATACACACATATACATATATACACTCACATACATAAATACATATGTATACACACACAATGTAATTATTTTTCAGTTTTAGGAAAGAAAGAAATCCTGCCATTTCACACAACATGGGTGAACTGGAGGACTTTGTAAAAAGCGAAACAAGTCAGACAGATAGACAAATACTGTACGACCTCACTCAATATGTGGAATCTAAAACAGTCAAACTCACAGAAGCACAGAGTAGAATGGTGATTGCCAGGGGCTGGGAGGTGGGGGAAATGGGGAGATGCTGATCAAAGGTACAAACTTTCAGTTAGAAGATTAATAAGTTCTGAGGAGCTAATGTACAGCCTGGTTATAGTTAATAACAGAGTGTGGTATTAAAATTTGCTAAGGGAGTAGATCTCAAGTGTTCTCACCACACACAAAAAGAGAGGATCTGTGTGAGGCAATGGTTGTGTTAATTAGCTTGATGGTGGTAATCCTTTCATAATGTGTATGTATATCAAATCATCATTTGTACGTCTTAAACATATATAGTTTTTATTTGTCAATTATACCTCAATAAATCTGGGAGGAAATAAGAATATAGTTCTTAAAGGGGAAAAAAATATACCAAGATGGCATACATAGCCTCTGCAATTAGGTTGAACGGCCACATAGAGCTTTTGCAGCTGTCAGCAAAATCTTCCCTACAAAGGCCTTCGAGGTTCTTCTCTAAATCTGAAGAGTAGCTCCCTCTTAGCATCCTGGGAATTAGATGAAGACACATTCTACAGAGAGGTGAGCAAGCAAGAGAAATGCACTTTCCTTTTACAAACCAGTAGCTGAGCAGGATCTACACATTATCTAAAGTAATTTAAAAGTAGTTTCTGTAAGTGCAATTTATCATTTATCCATCATCGTTTAAGTCTCAGATTTAAAATGTTAACTTCGACTACATGGAGCCATTCTATTTCTTTCCCCTCTTACTGAGAACCGGCTTCAATTATGTAATTAAAGAGGGCTGAAGCCCTGGCCAGTTTGGCTCAGTGGATAGAGTGTGGGTCTGTGGACTGAAGGGTCCCAGGTTCAGTTCTGGTCAGGGGCACATTGCCCAAGTTGTGGGTTCGATCCCCAGTAGGGGATATGCAGGAGGCAGCAGATCGATGATTCTCTCTCATCATTGATGTTTCTGTTTCTCTCTCCCTTTCCCTTCCTCTCTGAAATCAATTTAAAATATATATATATATATATTTATATAGGTTTCAGGTGTACAATTTATATATATATAAAAGAAGGCTGAAGAATTCTTACTCTATGCCTTCATCCTGATTGGATAATGGTTTGCATTAACTGGTTGAGAGCTATGGAAACAAATATGAGGCAAAAAATTTGGATACTGAAATAAATATTTACAAACACACTAGACTATAAACTATGAGGTGGTGAGGGTCTGTGTTCGTCACATTCGTGATGGTTATGTCCTCAGCATTCAGGCACAGTTGAGTACTCCAACTAGTGGGTATGTGCTGAACGTTCCCAATCCACAACTACTTACAGAATCTTAATTTTTGTGTTAGACACGGTGTGCATCGTATAATCAGAATGACCAAGATAGACAAATCTCCGCCCTCATGAAGCTTATATCCTAGTGGCAGAGAGAGATCAGTGACAATGAAGAAAAATGATGCAGTGAAATGGGACTGGGGAGGAGGGGGAGGGCTCAGAATGTTTCCATTGTAAACAGTGTGCTCTGAGAAGTCTCCTGAAGAGGGCTCAGAGTGATTATCAACATTTACTAGATACAGAGTAATAAACGATTGAGGTACACAGAGCCACGGTGCCAGGGCTCCAAAGCAATTACTTCCAATTCAGCAGGTAAGTTCTGTCTCTGTATTTTTATTTGGGGTTGCTTATACGAGTCTTGGAGGGGAAAGTGACTAAAGCATTAATTTTTAGATTAGAAAGAGTTGGTGAATTTGCAAAATAAGAGGTCTTTGAACGAATAGTTTACACAGTGAGAGAACAGCTTGGTGGTGAGCTTGGCTGGACTGTTAATTGCCTAAGTATTTTGTGTATTTCTGACTCCCTACCTCTTCTGCAGCCAACCCCGCCAGGGAAAGTTGTTAAGTCCTGTTGAATGTTCACATCCTGCAGGCAACTACAAACTATGGCTCACGAGATGGCTTAACAACAAAAAATTACTGAAAATATTTAAAAGTACAGCACGGAGTTCACGGGGGGAGAAACTGTTCTTTGCACGAACAAAACATTCAAATGATGAAGATTCTCTAGATACGGAATTAATGCAGATTTCCTTCTTGTTTCATTTATTTTGAAAAATCCACTTCCAGTATCTAACATCTAGTAGGCGTTCACTGTGTGTTGTCCCCCATCCCACACCGCCTGCCTGAAGGGGGGAAAAATCATGTTGTTTGGAGGTTTTGTTTTGTTTTCTTAGCCAAGTACTTAAATCACCACGGTTTCATAAGTACCTTTTGATGGGTTTCATTGTTTTGTTTATTTTGCTTTAGTCAGTGCAGAAACCCTCAAATTTCCTTCTATAACAAACTCTTTTTTTGATCTGACCTGTCTGAGGGAGGCGGTCTGCAGGCAGACCTCGCAGCCGGGTTGGTTTTTATACGGGCTATGACTTACCCACACAGAACTCACGGCCTCTTCTAAGAACCAACGTTCAAGCTAAGAGAATAAATGCAAGTGCTCGCTCATCTTTCGAAAAACATGCTCTTGGTATGTTCGCCCATATCCATCGGGTTCTCAGTAATGAATACAGACGGTGGCATCGGGTTTTCACCTACAGAAGTTGTGCCTTACATTTCTGGGAAGTTATTTCCTTGTCTGACGTTTTATTTTCCTGGCTTATTCAATCTTTAACATGCCACACAAAACCTCCTCTCCTAGCGACTGTCTCCCTTTGTAAAATGGCTGAGGAGTGGAACACTTGGCCTGGGAGGGTCCCCTTAGGCTTACTCTCTCCTCTCCCCCGCTATTCCTTTCTGTGCACTCACAGCCCAGGCCGCCAGCTTCTGAGCTGAAAGATCCCGCGGTGGCGACGAGAGGACGGGGTCCCGTTGGCGACAGGCTCCTGCGGGTGGCGACGAGCCCGCCAGAGTGAACGGGGGCGCCGGGGTCAGAGCCCTCGAGGTTGGGGGCCTTGGGCGGAGCCGCGCGACCGCTCAACCTGAGTGCCCTGCACCCCCGTCCCCTCCACGGGGACAGAGTCGCCCAATCTGTCACGACCCCACGGAGATCGTGCTCTTCGCGGTGCCATCTCCGCGACCGAGCCCGTCGCGGGGCGGACGCCGGCGAGCGGAGCTGGCGAGAGAAAAGCCGGGCCCGGGGCGGAGAGGGAACCAGGGGCCGGGAGCCGGGGGATTTCCTCCTGTGCTTCCCCCTCCAACGGGAGCGGAAAATGTGATTTGCTGTGCATTCCAGGCGCGGTTCCCTGGGGTGACCTCTCCCAGCCGGCCCGGGCGGGGGAGCAGACAAAGAGGCGAGGCGGGCGGAGAAGGGACCCCGCGGGGAAGCAGGAGGGGTGCGGGGGCGGGGGCAGTACCGGGAAAGGGGGCGGATAGCGGGTCCCGCGGCGGCGGCGGCGCCTGGCCAATGGAGAGGCGCGGCCCCGGGCGCCGCGCTCGGCCGCCGGCATTTAAACGGGAGACGGCGCGATGTCCCGCACTCGGTGCGCCCTCCGCGGACCGGGCGACCCAGAGTGCGGCGAGAGCGCTCCTCTCCGTCCCGCTGACCCCGCGCCGAGCCCGGCGGCTCGGGCCGCGGCTGCACCCCGCGCCACGCGTCGAGAGCGCAGGTCGCGCCCGCACGCCGCGCTGACAGGTGAGCGTCGAGGCGCCGGGCGGGGTGTGCGTGTGCGGGCGGGGTGTGCGTGTGCGGGCGGGGTGTGCGTGTCTGCGCGCGCAGGGGCTTCCAGAGCGACTCCCGCGTTCGGCTCTGTGGGGCGCGCGGCCGCCCTCGGTGCGGGTGGGCCGGGGCCCTGCGGATCCCCGGGGTGAACCCTGAAAAGCTGTCGCAGGGTTTTTCCTGCCGAGGCCCTGGCGGCTCGACCTCCCCTTGCGCCGTCTGCGGGGAAAGGCTGGGCAGGAGGCTCTCCAGAGCGAGAGCGTGTCCCGTTTCCTTCTCCTGGAGCCCCGCGAACGCCCTCCTGGTGCGGAGTTCCCCGTGGCTGGGGTGCGGGAGCAGAGGGCCGGGGAGCAGAAGCCGCGGGGAGCAGCGGGGACCTGCAGCTCGGCCGCCGACCGCGGGGCCAGTTAAACTGAGAGGGTTCAAGTTTTTGAGGCGGGGAGCTGGGCTGCTCTCGGTCTCGGGGCACCCGTCGGAGTGCCGGGGACGAGCCTGCCCTGGGCGGGAGGATCAGGAGAATCAGCGATCGACTCGCGCAGGAGTCAGGATACCTGGTCCCGGATGCGGACTCTAGGAGCCCTTGGTGCTCACGCGCCCACGTGCTGGCTGCGCGCTCGGTTGCTTGTTTCAGGCTCCTTTCCGTCCCATGCGCATCTCGACGGGACCTCTGACTTGCAGGCACCAGGCAGCGACACCCCGCCAGGTCCCACTCCCGCGGGTACCCCTTGGTTTGTGTTCTAGAGGACCCCCTCCTCGCCTCGGACGGAGCACGCGGGACTGGCGGCGGAGGCTGGTCTCCGGCTCGGACGCCCAGGTGGCCTCTCGACCTCTCCCACCCCTCGCTCGCCCACTGACCCCTCGGCAGCGCGGGGAGCAAGGCCAGGGGCGGAGGGGCTGCGGGGCTGTCACCTCATCAGCCAGTTAATTGTAGTCATTAGGCTGGGGGGGGGGGCAGACGCACCCCCACTCCGGCTTGGCATTGTCTTCAAATTCCAGCTCTGCCTTGGGGGCGCCCCAGCCTGGCGTTCCTGTGCGCCTTCTTCAGTGACGGTCCCTGGGCGCGGCGGGGGGCGAACATGAGGTGAGCGAGGCTCTGCGATGAAGTCCCTTCCTGTGCGTTTAGAGCTGGCCTGCATGGGCTCCCGGTCGAACCCGGTTGCCGCCTTCTGCCCGACTCTTTTAGACAGAAATATAGCCTCAAAGTTAGGGGTTAATATCTCTTAAGAAATGGAACAAGGGCAGAGAGGCGACCATTGGTAGGTAATTAGATCTCCTGCTGGAAAGAGCAGATCCCAGCGGTGTGCGGGTCTGTTTATGTTCCCCTTCGAGATGGTGCCAGGACAAGAGTCGATTAAAATAATCTATTGTGTTAAGTGGGTCATCAGGGATTTAAACTGTCCCCGGGACCCCAGCGTAGTGGCCTCCCTCTGGCGGTGCACACAAGTTAAATAAATAGCGGAGAAGAGGTTAAGATAACCCCGTCCCAGGGTGAGGAGTCTTCTTTCTCCCCAGGGCTTTCCAGCTCCCCCTCCTCTTTCTTTCTTTCTTTTTTTTGGAGGGGGAAGAAGGGGGGCATAGGAACTTGAAGGGGTGGATTTTTCAAAGCAATGAGGGGGAGATCTTAAGAAAACTACAGATTATCATCTCCTCCCTGGCACACCCAAGTCTACAACAGTAAGTAATTTGATTACTATCACTGGATAAATTGCACTTTCCAATGGTTCACTAATTATTTAAGGGTTCTTTAGATCTGTAGTTGCTCTGTGTGCATGTGCTTAACCCCCAGGTCATTTAGAAATTAAAGTCTTTCGTAAAATTAGTAATTTCACAGATTTCCCATTTTCTTAAAAGTTCATTTTGAGTGAAATGTTTTGGCAACTCATGAAATGTAAGTTGGCTGACAGTCTGTAGGTGAGTGCTCACACAGGGAAGAATAGAAACTTAAGTCCCCACATCTCTGAATGAGAACTGCCTGCCCGCCTTGTCTTCTAAACTGAAGCCCCCAGTCTTAATGTTTCAGTATTAAAAGTGATATCAGTCCAAGAAACACTTGTCAAGGGCAAAGCCGTGGAGCATGTCCCAGAACAGAGTGAAGAGCTGGTAAGCCTAAGCCTGCTATGGAAGATGAAGTGGTACCAGCCCATGTCATACATCTGCAAGGAATTTTCCTTCATTTTAACATATGCTCTTAGAAATGCCAAGTGCAACAGTAATTCCTGGGACAAGAAATTTCCTCCACAGTGAACATGAAGATACAAAAGAGATAATCATTTGAGTTTAAGGTATTTTTCAAACGTTACTGCATTACAAACAAGTCCATATGTCCTTTGTTAAATACTGTGGTGGGTGTCCACAGAGTAGCGCTTAAGGACATGTGTTTGAGCGCTAGATAGAATTGGACTCAAATCTTGGCTCTCCTACTTGGGAGTGGTGTAACCTTGGACAGATTCCTAACCTCCCTGATTGGTAAAACAAACACAATATTATCAATCTCGTGTTTTGTTGTGAAATGTATGATAAAATTTGCTCGAAATTTAGCATAATACCTGGCATAGTAAGGGTTTAAAAATATAGGTGACTGTTCTTATTAGTGGTGATATTGGAAGAGGCAGTAACATTCTACAGCACCAGGATATTTTTACAAGGTGGTTCTGAAATTAAATCCTAAATCACACTCACACAGGGACCAACATCTTTCACTGCAAGACAGAACCTATAACTTACCTGTCTCTCCATAGTGCTGCTCAGTGAATAGTTAATGTTTATTTCTTTCAGACTTAATTCCTGTTGACTGCAAGAATTGTATACAGTCATTAACTTCACACACACACACACACACACACACACACACACACACAAATTTTCCCATGAGCCTAGAGCTCCTGAGATATGAAACGACCAGGTAGTCTTCTCCCTGCCCTATGCAATGCTGGATGGATCCCCTGAGTGGGGTTCAAAATCACCAGGTCATAGTTAGGGTACTTGCAACATGTACAGGTTGAGACTTTATGGTCCACTAGTTGGCCAACCACCAACTCTTCTTCTTGGTACAACTTGTCTGAAAAAAAAAAAAATCAACCCAGCACATTCTTAAATTTTCTATTTAATTTCCAAAAGTTGACTTTTTAAAAAAGTAAAGATCAAAATAAACTTTGCCCTTCTCAAAGAGTTAACCCTAAGATAAAGGAATAGATTCTTCTAAAATCTGGTCTGCACTTAGAGCATTTGCTGTCAGTTCTGATTTTTTTTTTGTATGTTGGGAGAATAATTTGATGCCATACCTATTGAATGTCTTTCTAAAACTTTACTTATCAGGAGGAATTGATCAGACATCGAGGCACAGACTGCTGGCTTGCTGACCATTGTCTCTTCACTGTAATCCCCACTCAACACTCCCATTTAACTGGTGATAAGCAGGTTGGCTAGTTAAAATGAGAAATATAGCAAGAAGAGGGCAGAAAGGAGCTAGCCTAAACTTTTTCAAAGACACCAGGACATTGGAAACAGTCACATATAGCATTTTCATTTTTGATTCCCCAGAATTAGATTATGTGCTCATAGTCTTGTAAAGACTGGAATAAATCACCATGTCCTGCTCAGGACAGAGGTGGTTAAACTGATTTGAGAGTATGTATATTCTATGGGACAAGTGGATAGGAGGGAAGGATGGTGATAAAGGAATAATAAAAAAGATGGGATGGGTCTTGCTGGTAGGGAACAGTAGTAGAGAAAGCTCACCACAGACAATATGGTCACATTACTTGGAGGAGAAATGCATTAAGGGGACATTGAGGCAAGGTTAAAAGATTATTGTCTGTAAAGGAAAATTAAGGGAGGTCTTTGTGGGTGTCATGATGCAGTCCGGATCCGAGTTACAACTTTAATTTAATGATGTGAGTGGGTTATTCTGTATATGCAAATTACCAAAAAAATGTTTGCAACTCATGGTTGTACATGGGTGATAATTCATAGGAACCTAAGTCTGGATTAGCATTTGGGTTGAGTTTTGATAATGGGGCACTCCGCTAGGTGTTGATGTGGAAAAGAATGGTCCTCAAGCAAATATCCTCCATGTCTAGAATATTTACAAAGTGCAAATTATTTTGTGGCCATACAAATGGGATTTCAAGAGCAAAACAGTCTTATATCCTTCACTGAGTCATCAGGACCAAGTTGGTGTGTGTGTATGTCGGGGGGGAGGTGGGTTGGATGGTTGGCCACAATGACTAGACAGAGCCCTGGTTCCAGTACTCATTACCCTTCTCATCCCCCTCACTCTCACTCATGTGGAGTATGTGGAGTCCTTCAGAGCTCTGCTCTTCTCTAAGAAGCAGAGGTCTCTGTTGATTGAGATTCCAGAAGTTGGTTTTCACTCCTCTCCAAATAGCTAATTAATATGATTTAAGAACTCTAAAACCTCACAATTAGCGCTGAAGACCTTTGAAGAATAGGCTTTTTAAAAATGAAAAAAACATTTCATAATATTTTCCACATCTAATAAATCTTATTTTGAGACAAATTTACTTTTCTTATTAAAAAGAAACCACCAGCCTGTCATTCTAGATTCCTTTGGCTTATGGGATACACATGCTCCCATAGGAACAGGAAGCCTGTCCAAACTAACACCGAAAACCACAGTTGACTAATTTGGGGTTTACTGCTTGATTGTTGGTTTCTGCCATAGTGAGTACAGTGACTTCAATTAGAAGATGAAACCCATAGCCTTATGCCTGGGGTCAGGTAAAAAGCAGTGGCTATTTGGGGTTCTCCTAGAGAAAGGAAGGCAAGTACCTAGAAGCTCCCTAAACTGTAGGGAGCTTGCTACACTGAGGGTGAGAACGAAAGGATTGCAGTCGGCTGCACTGCTCATTGGTATGTGGGAAGGCGTTTTAAAATGCAAAGAAATGGGAACTCTGTACATCAACATGGTCCGTAATAATCATGTAAGAGCACCTACTGTGTGCCGGGCGCTGAGGATAAGGTGACGAGTAAACCCTCACAGCTCTCAGTTTAGGTATTTATGTAATTACAGATGTGAAAAGGCCAAGAAGGAAAAGCCGAGTACAAAGAAGGTCCTAAGTTGGTCTGCAGGAAAAAAAAAAGACATTTTTAGACAGATATTTGTGGAAGGGATGGCCTCATGACACGAACCTGTCATATGCAGTGTATATTCCCAGTCAGTCTCAGATTGGCCTCTGTGATGTGGGCTCTGCCGGCCTTGCTCTGGGAGGGCTGCATTATCCTGGAGGGAGGAGGGACAGAGTGGGTATAGGCCCTGGGCTCTCGTATATGCTCCTCTTTGAAATGGGCAGAAACTGTTTTAGTTTAGACCCTGTCCCTGAGCTGAATAAATAGCAGAAACTTGTGAAAGCGTTTCAGTTTCACTCTATAGCATTTGCGGAGGAGACTGGACAGTCCTGGCTCCAGCTATCCTGGGCTCTGGAGAAAATCAGCCCTGTTTTATAACTGGACTTTTCTCGTGAGTGATTTTTTAAAAAGACAAAACAAGGAAATTAATTTTTTTTTTGGGTGGTGAGGCAAAAAAAAAGGGCTCTGTTTAAAGAACAGGGATGTTGTAACATAAACTGACAAAAGCCAGGGAGTCTGCAGTCAGAGCAGAGAGCTAAATGTCACATCATCAGCTCCAAACTTGAACTCGCCCTAAAGTATTAGGCTAATGTTGGGAAGATGGTGCCATTTAAGGATATTTTATTTATTATTTTAAATAATTCTTTATTGTTGAAAATATTACATATGTCTTCCTCTTTTCCCCATTGACCCCCTCCAGCCTGCCCCCGACCCAGGCCTTCAGTACCCTATTACCTGTGTCCATGGGTCACTTAAGGATATTTTAGATTTAATATCTAATTATCTTAATTTGACAGTGTCCTTCGGGTTGCATGGTGTTTATGGACAAGGACTGTCCTGTAGAGGATGTAGAGTCCACACTGCCTTTGTCTAGGGGGGGTGGTTCAGGGGGTGGGGGGGGTTGGGGGGGGCGGAGAGTTGTGATAAGGTTAAATTGCACTTCGTGATTATCTTGGGTAACACCAGTGTTCAGAAGAGAGCAGGGAAGTGATGCTTCACATCTTTGTCCTTAAGTTCAGAAAACTGTGATGAGTCCAGGGCAGGGCAGGCCAGGCCAGGGGAAGTTTCAGGATTCAAGTCAGATTTGGTGTGATGGCCTAAGGAGGGAGGCTGTGAATCTGAAAATGCCCTCGTCCCTCTGTACGCTGTGGCTGCAAGTGCTCCAGGCCTTCCTACTCAAAGCTCATTCAAAGGCAGTACTGCACTCTAACAACGTCCGTCCCCAGGTGACTGCATGTTCAGGTTTGAGAAGCTGTCCCAGGAGAATCCTAATAGTCTGATGCTTCTCTTGCACTTTCCTTTTAAAAGTATGCTCCTCCTGCTCCTCCTCCTCCTCTTCCTCCTCTGTCTGCCCTCCCTTCCTGAACACCCTTCCTCAGATCTATACTCCTTTTCCCAATTTACATTCCTTACTCCATTAATTTTTCTCTCTCCATCTTTGCTTTACTGTTTTATTCTCTTGTCCGTTTTCCCTCTGCCTCCCCCCTTATTAATTTTTTTTTCATTGTTCATATGCCATTTTCCTCTCTGATCTTTATCTAAATCCAGACCCACCCACAATAATTCACTGTCCCCAATCTATTTAACATGTCTATGGCATTTACTAATGCAAATATTTGCACGAAGCTGTTCTCTCTTGTGCTTATTTTCTGCCTTCTAGATTTTACACACACACACATATGTGAATGACACATTTCATCATTTAAAGTAGAAAAGTATATATCTTTGTGTAAAGAATGATATAATGAATATCTGTACTCAATTTAAAAATGAGAATAAGTGAGGGGTCCAGGAGTCTTTGTGAATTACAAGATCTTTCTGGTAAAGTAAGTAATTCTGTCTGCAGTACCGTCATACGTTTGGTTAGTTCTCAAATTGCTTTCACTTTTACATCAGATCTGATCTGAATAGCCTGTCTGGGGAGATGAGGTATATACCGTTGCTTAAATGAAGTCATTTATTGAAAAGTAAAGTGATTTTCCTCAGGTTAGATAGCAAGTTGGTGCCCGAGGAATTCCAGTAGAAACTCAGTCTCAACTTTCCATCCAGCGCCCTTCCTGTGAAGTATCCTCCCTCGGTCCGTGCCTTCTGGTCTCCCCACTGGTCACCTTCCTAAGCCTGAAAACTGTGAACATCGTAAGCATCCAACCAACTGAACAACTCGGGCAGCACTGAGGCTAGTTAGGGGGAAAGACTGGGAGACTTGCCTGGCATGTGAAGCTAATTTATTTTTGCTAAAAACAAGATAAGTTTTCCAAAGAGGTGCAAGGTAACCTGGCATTGAAACAGTAGGAACTTACTAAATATTGTCAAGTACAGGAATGAATACAGGTAAGTGACCACTATACAAATCAAACATAGTTGGTGTCAGAAGCCAGGAAGCAATTCCTCCGGGAGCACCTGTGATGAAGAGAAGGGCCAGGGCTGAGTTCAGATCTCGACTTATTCACGGCCTGATGGCCAGGAGAGTAATAGGAATAATAGTACCAATTCGTAGAGATATTGTGAAGAGTAAGTGAAATATTTTACCTAAATGTTTAACAAGTGCTTGCTGACATACTAGCTGCTATTTCACGTGCTGCCTAACACAGGATACAGCAGGTGATGTTCCCTGTGAGTCAACATCATAGAGTTCATGGACTTAGATCAGTGGTTCTCAACCTTCCTAATGCCGCGACCCTTTTAATACAGTTCCTCATGTTGTGGTGACCCCCAACCATAAAATTATTTTCGTTGCTACTTCATAACTGTAATTTTGCTACTGTTATGAATCGTAATATAAATATCTGATATGCAGGATGTATTTTCATTGTTCGCGACCCACAGGTTGAGAACCGCTGAATAGTCTAAGCTACTGTACATCTAGGCTATAGGGTATAGCATATTTTTTCTAGGGTACAAGCTTATACAGTATGTTGCTGTATAATACAACATGAGATTAAATCAAACACAAGAGAAAAGGGTTTAATCAAAATACGTGGTAAACACAAGATGTATGAGGCTGTTTTACAGCAAACTTTTTTCATAAGTAGAAAGAGTGCATCCTAAAATAATAAAAAAAAGTATAGTAAATATGTAAACCAGTAACATAGTCGTTTATCATCACTATCAAGTCTTATGGACTGTACATAACTGTATGTGCTGTACTGTTATATGACTGGCAGCATGGTAGGTGTGTTCACACCAGCATCACTCCAACATGGGAGTAATGCCTTGTGCTACAGTGTTACAATGGCTACGATGTCACAGGCAATAGTAATTTTTTAGCTCCATTATAATCTTACAGGACCGCTTTTTGTTTGTTTCTTTTGTAAATCCTCACCGGAGGAAATTTTTCCATTGATTTTTAGGGGGAGTGGGATAGAGAAGGAAAGACAGAGAGAAACATTGGTGTGAGAAAAACACATGGGTTGGTTGCCTCCTGCAGGAGCCCTGACCAGGGCCTGGGCCAGGAAGGAAGAGCCTGCAATGGAGATATGTGCCCTTGACTGGAATTGAACCTGGGACCCTTTGGTCCGCAGGCCGATGCTCTATCCACTGAGCCAAACTGGCTGGGGCCAGGGCCACTTTTTGTATCTGCGGTCCGTCACAGACCAAACTTGTTATGCAGCACATGGCAATATTAACATTTTAATGAACTTTCCTGTTTTTCATGTCTTCCCTCTCTGTGCTTCCTTCCTTTAGCATGAGCCGCACCGCCTACACTGTGGGAGCCCTGCTTCTCCTCTTGGGGACCCTGCTGCCAGCTGCTGAAGGGAAAAAGAATGGGTCCCAAGGTGCCATCCCCCCACCAGACAAGGCCCAGCACAATGACTCAGAGCAAACTCAGTCTCCCCAGCAGCCTGGCTCCAGGAACCGGGGGCGGGGCCAAGGGCGAGGCACGGCCATGCCAGGGGAGGAGGTGCTGGAGTCCAGCCAGGAGGCCCTGCATGTGACCGAGCGCAAATACCTGAAGCGAGACTGGTGCAAAACCCAGCCGCTCAAGCAGACCATCCATGAGGAGGGCTGCAACAGCCGCACCATCATCAACCGCTTCTGCTACGGCCAGTGCAACTCCTTCTACATCCCTAGGCACATCCGAAAGGAGGAAGGCTCCTTCCAGTCCTGCTCCTTCTGCAAGCCCAAGAAATTCACCACCATGATGGTCACACTCAACTGTCCTGAACTACAGCCTCCCACCAAGAAGAAGAGGGTGACGCGTGTGAAGCAGTGCCGTTGCATCTCCATCGATTTGGATTAAGCCGGGACACCCTGACTGCCCTAGGGATGCAGCCCCAGGCAGTCCCAGAGCCAGACCTAAAACAACCTGATTTGAACTTGGCTTAAATCTAGAGACAAGAAGAACCACCAGCTGCCTCCTGACGGGCACCTGCTAGTGTGTAGTTTGCAAACATGCGTGTGCATGGGTGGCTGTGGCTGTCTGCAGACACCAGAGGAAACATAGTCTTTGCTGGAGGGCACTTCATATCATCTAAATGAATCTGCTTCCACAGGGGATGGCCCAGAAAGCCCACACCACCCCAGGCATTTTCAAAGGTGCAGGTCTGAGCTCCGGTTATGCCTTTGTCTTCCATGTGCCCTCCTAGGGACTTTCCCTTTAGAATGAATGTTGATGGAAGAGGCCACTCTGAGGGCAGGAGACCTGTGTTAGTGCTGTACTAGACTTGGAAGGGGTATTTCAACCTGTGCTTGCTTCCTGCCTTCCTCCTCCCTTCCATAGTCAACCCCTTTGTAGGATCTCAGTGACTATTTCAATCTAATCTCCTGTTTGCCAAGGGTTCCAAACTAACTCACTGGACCATGGATGTAAATGTTTCCCATCTTTGGAAGACCCTTCAGACTCTAGGGGAGCTGGTGTGGACAAGGGCAAGGAGGACGGAGGAATGAGAGAAGGGAGGGGTTGATCTTAAGGACCACTTGGGCCCAGCAAAATTCATTAGGGAGATGTGCAGGGTCTTGGAAGGCCAGCCCCAAAGCACAGTGAGACCCATGTGTTAGCAAGTTTTCTCCTGGTATTTAACAGAACCCAAGTGAACAGAGGAGAAATGAATTTGCAAAAAATAAAATCATTAACGTTGGTTGTCACTCTGATTTGCTGAAACTAGTTGGAACCCAATTCCAAACTTAAAACAAGTACTGGCCACTTGGAGGTTAGCCCCTTCCTGCTTGGCCCCTCGGGTGGACAACAGATGTAGCTCAGCACCCCCCACATAGGGATTGGAAGAGAACAGAAACCTCGTAAGCAGGAGGTGCTAATTCCCTTTGCTTGGTTATAATCACCTCTTTCCCAATTCGCTATTTCTGGGTAATGCTTGTGGGCGGCACAGCCTCGTTGCCAAGGGTCTGCCTCTGCTGGGTATCCCTGACAGTGAAGAACCAGGCTCAGAGGAGAGCTTGTAGGGCCTGCTCCATTCTAGCTGGAAGAATCTTTAGTTGTAGCCATTGAGAGAAGTTTGAGCTGGAAAGCAGGACAGAGTGAGGAAGTAAAGGAGGTTGCTTCTGGCTAAGGAGTAGTTTAATGCCTGGGAGATGTGAGGGATATGACCTTCCCTTCTTCCTTTGCCCCGTGAGGGCCTAGTGGGAAGCCCTGGTAAGAAATCCGAGCATTTGGGTTCATTAGCTGTCATGGTAACATTGGTGGGATTCATGGAACATTGTAACTCTTGAGAGTGTACTGGTAGAGGCTGTCCTCTGATTAAAATTAAACTTGGGCTACTTCTCAATAGCTACTTAAGATTTGTGTAATGGCCAAAGTGTGGTGTGGGTGAACCTTACTACATTTTGGGTTTGGCTAACCTGTTCCCTTCAAGCCTGAAGTTTTATATGTAAACGGCACCCCGCCCCCCAACACTTTTTTTTTTGTCTTGTATCATCTCAGCCTCACCACCCAAGTCATGTGTAACATGGGAAACCAATACCATAGACTCGTGTTTCAGTTGCCCATCAAGGCTCCAGCATTCAAAGGCCCATTGTAACTAAAGAGGCTGTTTTTATTTTATTTTTGATTTGGTTCAGTGTTCTCCCATTTAACAACTAAACAAGAACCATACTTTGCAGCAGAAGTTATTTTGAACACCCAAAATGTTGGGTCTAATTTTAAAACTTTTAAACTCACTACTGATGATCCTACTACACTAGGTGAATTTGTGCATTTCTTATACACTGTGTGCCCCTGCCCTAAATCTTTCTATCATTCACATCCTCCAGCAATAAACCACAGAATGGATTTAATTAAGCACACAAATGCTCAGCCAGAATTTTTGAGGGTGGGGGAAAGGAAGAGAAAGGGAAAGGAACTAAAAATGTAAAACCATACTCAAGAGGAAAAATGACATTCAGAACCAGCGTCACTGAATTTCTCTTGGTTTAACTGTGCCATCAGCATGCAGTTGTGTTAAAAGAGGCGACTTAAGTTGGCAGCACTAATCTTCTTTTAGTAGCTTGTACCACTTCTTGCATGTAAGTTGAATTTGGCTTAAGTAAAGAGAATTTCCTCAACATGAACTTCACTGGGATAATCAGCAGCATAACTGCCCTAAAAACACAGGCTCGCTAAAGAGGGAACCCTCTGCTTTTCTTACTGTGCCTATATTAAACTCGCACAAGTACGGGTGTGTCTCCCAACATTTATTAAAAGTGCCATATCTGTTACTTAGTGTATTGGAGTCACCGATGATGTACTGATATGTTTTTTCATTACTATAGTAGAATTTTTTTAAGTGGCAACTATTTGCAATCTCGATCTTTCCTATTAAAATAATGCCAAACACCAAATATGAATTTTATGATGTACACTTTGTGCTTGGCATTGAATGAGAAAAACACACATCCTGCAAGTCTGTAAGTTGTTTTTGTTGTTGTTGTTCTTGTAGTTCTTCAAAGTTTAAAATGTAAGTGAAAAATCTGGAGGAAAGGATAATTTCCACTGTGTGGAATGTGAATAGTTAAACAAAAAGTTATGGTTATTTAATGTAATTATTAATTCAAATCCTTTGGTCACTGTGATTTCAAGCATTTTTTTTCTCCTTTATTTGACTTCCTTTGAGTTGAGCGAAGAAGAGGCGGGCACATTGTATGCTGTCGGAGTCTTTTATCAGGTCAGCGGGAAATAAGATCTTGACACATCTGAACATGCATTACAGAGTCCAGACCTGAGCTTTTATTTTTTTTTAATTGAATGTTCCTTAAAGGTTAACATTTATGAGGCAATATTAAGAATCATTTTAAATGTTATTTTGGAAGACTTATGATGTGTGTGTACAAATAGTGGATAATAATGAATAGTTCGCAAGTCCTTTTAAGGAGAAAATCTAAAATGAAAAATGTGTGTGCAGAACATTTATAAGTGACAAGTTAATGCTTAAGAGTGAAAGTAGTTCTATTGACTTATCATTCTCAAGATATTTAATATCAAATGCATTGTGTATTATGTCTGCTTTAATCATTTAAAAACAACAGAGGGTTATATAGACTATGATTAAGGTACTTTGCTGTGTATGCAGAGGAGAGGGAATTTGATAGTATCATGAAAGTTAATTTGGTTTTAAGCAAAGTTTTATGAATCTGCAACTAGAATGTAATTTTACCCAAATTATGTTCTATATAACCTTTCCCAAAGAGCAATAAATAGAACCTCTTCTCTCTCTCTCTTGTGTGTCTGTGTAACTGGAAGTGTTCATAGCGTAGACGTGGTGCAAGGATTCACTTGTGGGAAGGGAGATAGGAAAACAATTAGATCTCTGTGACCTCAAAGGGAATTTATTTCTTCCACCTAGACCTTCCAGATTTTGCTTGATGTCAAATGGCTATGGCAGTTAGAAAGGGTTATGAGGAGCCTTCAAATAGTGGAAGAATGTCATAGAGATGATAATAGCTCTATTTTGAGGTGTTCAAGGGCAAAATGGGAGAAAGATTTTGGGCTCAGTACAAGGATGAGAGTGATTCAGCAAAGCAGTGAGTTGCCATGAGATGGTGGTGGTGAACTCCCTGCCCTGGGAAATACTAAACCATATTTATTCGCTTAGTGACTTTGTCCAGAAAAGTCACTAAGCAAAGAAACAAACAGCAGCAAGCAGCAGCAACAACAAATCCTGGGGAGGGGAAGAGAGACTGATTTCAAGAGTTACCACATTATATCTCTTAAAATACCCAGTTTTCAACAAAAAGTTGAGTCATGCAAAGAAACAAGAAAGCATGGCCCACATACAGGGAAAAAAAGAACAGCCCTTAGGAAGCCCAGACATTGGACTAATAGACAAAGACTAACTCAACTCTTTAGATACTCACGAACTAAAGAAAACCATTCTAAGGAAGTTAAGGAAAATAGGAGAATGAAATTTCATCAAATCCTGAATACAAATAAAGAAAAAAATTTTTTTTAAAAAGAAACGAATAGAAATTGTGAAGCTTAAAAGTATAACTGAAATGAAAATTTTACTAGAAGGGCTGAACAGCAGATTAGAGCAGGCCGAAGAAAAGAGACACACCTTTACCTAGACTAATGAGAGGGAGGGAGAAGAGAAAGAGGACTCTATTAAAATCAGAAGTGAAAAAGGGAACATTCCTATGAACCTTACAGAAATACCAAGGATTATAAGGGAATACAGAAGAACTGTATGCCAACAAATTAGATGAAATGGACATATTACTAATGTAACAAAAAGCCTAATTCCATTTTTTTCATGTTTGACTCCTAACATCTTTTATGCCTCACTCCTGTCTCATTCCCTTCTGCCCCACATCTGGGCAAGCTGATAAGAAAGCCCAGGCTCTCCCTTATTTGGCACTGATGGGACAATCAAACCATTCAAGGACCTGCATGTGAAAACCCTCCGCCTAGCCTCACTCTTTAACCACCATATAAACTCCAAGTCAGTCTTCTTCCCCTGTTCTTAGACCAGGTTGGGAGGCCTGCCCTGCTCTCCATAGAAAGCCTTGTGATGTGAGTCATAAAACTTTCATTTACTCTTGGTGTGTGTAGTGGTGTCATCAGTCTTGACGTCTGAGTCAAACCTTGAATAAGGTCCATTCTGTTTATGCTGGTGTCTATAACACCTAGAAACACACAAAGTATGGAAATGACTTGAGAAGAAATAAATATTTGAATAGAACTATCACAAAGAGGTTGAATTAGCAATAAAAAACTTGCCACAAGAAAAGTCCAAGACCAGATGGCTTCACTGGTGAATTTTACCAAATATTGAAAGGATTAATACCAAATGTTTACAACCTCTTCCAAACAACAGAAGAGAAGGGAACACTTTCTATCTCATCCTATGCGACCAATATTACTTTGCTACCAAAACCAGACTTTGTCAAAATAAAACTACATGATCCCACTTCTAGGAATATATCACAAGAAACTAGAAACACCAATCAGAAAGGATACATGCACCCCTATGTTCATAGCAGCACAATTTACAATAGCTAAGATTTGGAAACAGCCTAAGTGCCCATTAACAGATGAGTGGATTAAAAAACAGTGGTACATCTACACAATGGAATACTACGCTGCTGTAAAAAAGAAGGCACTCTTACCATTTGCAACAGCATGGATGGAGCTGGAGAGCATTATGTTAAGTGAAATAAGTCATAGAAAGATAAATATCGCATGATCTCACTCATTTGTGGATTATAATGAACAACATGAACTGATGAAAAAAAAAGAGAGACAGAGAAGCATCGATCAGAGCTCAAAACTCAGAGGGAAGATAGGGGAGGATGAAGGTAAGGGGGAGAGAACAACCAAAGGACTTGTATGCAGCATATAAGCCTAACCAATGGACACAGACACCAGGGGGGTGAGGGCATGAGTGGGGGGGGGGTAATGGGGGGGTAAGGACACATATGTAATACCTTAATCAATAATAAAAAAAATAATAAAATAAAAATAAAACTACAGACAAATATTCCTTAGGAATATAGATGCGAAAATTCTCAACAAAATACTAGGTAATTGAAATCAGCAGCACACAAAAAGGATTACACACCATGACTAAGTGGGATTTCCCCCTTGGAAAGTAAGGTTGGTTTAATCATCAATCAATGTAATACATCATATTAGTAGAATAAAGGACAAAAACCACACAATCATGCAGAAAAATCACTTGCCAATTTCTAATACCCTTTCATGATAAAAAATCACTTAAAACATTCGGAATATAAGGGAATTCTGATAAAAGACCTGATAAACGACATCTATGAAAAACCCACACAGCTAACATTACTTAAGGGTGCAAGATTGAAAGCTTTCCCCCTAAGTGTATCTGCTTTCACCACTTCTTTTCACCATTGCACTGGAGGCTCTAGCCAGGGCAACTGGCAAGAAAGGAAAATAGAAGTCATCTAGATCGGAAAGGAAGAAGTAAAACTATTTCTATTTTCAGAGGACATAATCTTGTATGTAGGAATACTAAGGAATCCACAAAAGAAGTATTAGAGCTGTCTTGGTCCATTCAGATTGCTCTAACAAAATACCACAGACTGGGTAGCTTATTAAAAACAAACATTTACTTCTCACAGGTTTAGAGGCTGGAAGTACCAGATCAGGGTGTCAGCATGGTCAGGTGACAGGTTGCTTCCAGGTCTGGAGCCTCTTTTACAAGGAACTAATCTCATTCATGAGGATTCCACCTTCTTCAGTTAAGCACCTCCCAAAGGCCCCGCATACTGATACCATTGCCAACGGGGATTAGGATTTCAACATATGAACTGGGGAAGGGAGAGGACACAAACAATTTGGACCAGAGGACGAGCTAATAAATGAGTTTATCAAGGTTGCAGCAAGATCAAGATACAAAAGTTAATTGTATTCTATATATTACCAAGGAAAAACCTAAAACTGAAAATAAGAAAATAATTCCATTTGCAACAGCCGCACAAAGAATAAAATGCACAGGAGTAAATTTAACAAGAGAAGTACTAGGCATGTACATTGAAAACTACAAAACATTCTTAAAAATATTAAACACCTAAAGAAATAGAAAGATATCCTGTGTTCATGGACTAGAAGACTTAATATTACTCAGATTCAACACATTCTCTATCAAAATCCTACCTGGTTTCTTTGAAGAAATAGACAAGCTAATCCTAAAATTTATATGAAAATGCAAGGGACCCAGAATAGCCAAAAAAATCTTGAAAAAAAAGTACAAAGTTGGAGGGCTCACCCTTCCTGATTTCAAAACTTACAGAAAACAATTGTTACAAGGCAAACACACTTTTAACAACCAGTAGGACTTTTTCCAGCCTCTCCAGCAGTTCTTCCTATGATCCGCTTCTGTTTTAACCATTTTCCACACTTTAGTAGTGACCACTCTCAACTTTTATAATAATTTGTTCTTTGCATATCTTTATCGTTTTATCACCAAAGTGTGCATCCCTAAACTCCACACTTTAGTCTGGGTATAAGCCAATTGAGAAAAGATGAAGGTCTAAATTAAGGCAGCCCTAAGCCCCTTCCTGTGATCTGGGTGGTGATTACCAAGCAATCAGGCCACTTCCTCTTCTTGCACCAAGTTTACTGGGAAGAAGGTTAAATTAATTGGAAATTTCAAAGTATTTTATTTTATTTATTTATTTTTTAAAATATATTTTATTGAGTTTTTTACAGAGAGGAAGGGAGAGGGATAGAGAGTTAGAAACATCAATGAGAGAGAAACATCGATCAGCTGCCGCCTGCACACCCCGCAACTGGGAATGTGCCCGCAACTAAGGTACATGCCCTTGACCAGAATCGAACCTGGGACCCTTCAGTCTGTAGGCCGATGCTCTATCCACTGAGCCAAACCAGTTAGGGCTCAAAGTATTTTAAATAATTATTTTGTTCCTTATCATAAAAAACAAAGCTTAGATTCCGATGCTCACAAAAGGATTCTACCGCCTTCTATGTTTACAATTGAAGCTACTTTTTCTCCTCTGTTCATTTATCTTTAGCACATGTAGCATTAGTCCATTGCAAGTGAACTTCACTGCCTTGCAGACATCCCACAAATGCCAATACTGACCCCTTGAATGTAGACATTTATTACTATGCACAGTGATAGCAGAAGTAAAATACGGGAAGTAGATACCTATTGTTTTTTACTTCTGCACCTCTTTTTCTTTAAAAAAATTTTTTCTTTAGAGAAACTCTTGCTGTGATGCCATCCAGACTTCTTATTACTGTGCCTTTCATCCTTGCTCCCCCTGTAGGCATAGGGCTGACATAAGACCACGTCGGAAAATCAGAAGGCCCATTCCACTTGGCCAGTATGATTGATTTTAGAAATGGGCTTGAAACAACCTGTATGCAAAAGAATCTTCCTTAAGATTTGAATATGGAGACTGGGAGAAACAAGATCTTTTTGCTTTTCTAGGATCACAAGTTATAATAATCCTGACCAAAATCTGATGACAGGGATTTTACCCAGGTATCTGGATGAAATTGTCTGAAGAATGAAGCCTCTATACACAAAAAAGCAGAGCCAAAATATGGAGTAAGTATCTCAGTGAAAGAATTTCTTCCCTGGAGCAACTTCAGGGGAATCAGGCCAACCTCTGGGTCATTCTATATTAGTTGTACATCACTTTATAACAAATTATGCCAAAACTTAGCAGCTTATAACAACAAACATTTCGTATTTCACACATTTTTTATAGGATCTGGGAGTGACTAAATTGGATGGTTCTGGCTCGAAATCTCATGAGTTTGCAGTTAAGATATCAGCAGGGGCTGCAGTCATCTAAAGGCTTGACTGAGGTTGGAGAATCCCCTACTCATAGGGCCCACTCACATGGCTGTTGGCTGGAGGCCTCAATTCCCCACACTGTGGACCTTTCTTCACAACATGGTAACTGGCTTCCTCCTGCATGAGTAATCCAAGAGAAAGCAAGGAGGAAGCCACAGTACCTTTTATGACTTAGTCTTCCAAATCACACTTTACTTTCACTTTATTCTATTTGTCAGAAGCAAGTCACTAAGTTTGCCGACATTTGAAAGGAGGATTTTTAGGCTTCACCTCTTCCAAGGAGAAGTATCAATGAACTTGTGGTCCTATTTAAAAATCAACACACTTTTGCCTGGCTAGCATGGCTCAGTGTTTGAGCATTGATCTGTGAACCAGGAGGTCACGGTTTGATTCCCGGTCAGGACACATGCCCAGGTTGCAGGCTCTATCCCCGGCATGGGGTGTGCAGGAGGCAGCCAATCAATGATTCTCTCTCATCATTGATGTTTCTATCTATCTATATCTCTCCCTCCCTCTCTGAAATAAATGAAAATATATCTTTAAAAATAAAATAAAATCAACACATTCTTAGTTACACCAATCAGTAAATTCAATCTTTGGCTTAGTTTGCATTGTGTTTATGTCACTTAAGACCCACAGACTCCTATACCCGTGTCACTAAGAAAGTTTTAGATGTTATTATTTATTGCTCTTACTCTGTGAATTGATCTTTAATGATCGAATGCAGGCAAAGCAAAGCTACTTTTAGTGTCCTGCATCTGTATCACCTGTAGCACCAAAACTGGTTCTACAGAGGCAGGATCTTAACCCATAGCAGAGAGAACTTATCTTACAGCAGGGCCAGAGCCCCACTTAGTAGACAGAAGTTAATATTCGGTGCCCCTGAGGCACCGGCTATACTGCCTTCCAATTCTTCCCCATTCCCTCTACAAATATCAAATCCAAGCATTCTCTTCATAGATAAACAATTTTGGATTCAATTTTTAATTAAAAGGATGGGTCTAGTCAGCACTTTCCACCTTGAAGTTTCCCATTTAAGGGCCCAGGAAGAGACTCTTAAAGTTGAAGATTCTAAATCTTATATTTTTGAAAACTTATACCAGAGGAGCAAAGTAAAGGATGCTTTGAATAGAAGGGGCCATTCACCATGGAGAAGAAATTGCCACTTGAATTACCTTTATAAACTAGTTTACTAAAAAAATTATCACAGGTTTTAAAAATTCTTCTTTTTATTAAATGTCAGTGAGTGTTCTTGCTCACAATAAAAAGAATCTATATTTTAGGTTGTTGAATCAGAAAGAGGTGTATTAAAAGTGATTAGGTAGCTCACAGACCCTGTGAGGGTGAGGCAAGAATCTTGTTTGAATGCTACATAGGAATATCG
Organism: Myotis myotis; assembly: GCF_014108235.1. Lineage (NCBI taxonomy): Eukaryota > Metazoa > Chordata > Mammalia > Chiroptera > Vespertilionidae > Myotis > Myotis myotis. Next base: position 153,488,794 of record NW_023416313.1, on the reverse strand, counting down.
AGTCCAGAAATAAACTAGCCATGGAAAAAAATGCCCTGCACAGCATGGTGCTATTGTAGGAAAGCATCACTGGTTTGCCCACCCTCCCTTAGTTATGCCACTCGGGACAGATGTAGAAACTGCAACCCAGATGCCCAAGAGCCCAGTGACTCCCTCTTCATGACTGACAGAAGTTATGCGTTCCTATGAATGGTTGCTGACTCAGGTTGGTTGCTTCTGCTGCAAGTCTAGTGTGGTGTCACTGCTCGTTGGAATCCAGGGCAATTTACAAACAACTTCACGGGAGTCTGGGAGGTGTGAGTGTTCACTTTACACTCTACATTATGGGAGGCAACCTGGTAGGTTCCTGGAGGAGGCACCCAGAGAGCAAGTGGCCCCATCAAAATAATTTGTAAACACGGGTAAAAAAAAAATGTGAAAGGCTTATATGGAAACATCAGTCTCTTGTCCCATCTCTTCTACCTGACTCTCCTCAGCCTCATTTCTCAGGGTCAACCCTTTCCAATTCTTTTTGCCTGTTTCTTCTGCCATTGCTGAAGGTTCAACAGGGGTCAGTGCCCAAAATGACTCACTCACATGGCTGGCAGTGGATGCTGGCTACTGCTGGAAGCTTAGTTTCAAGTGGTCTCTTCACATGTCTTCAGCTTCTGAAAGCACAGTGGTTGGGTTCCAAGAGTAAGTGTTCCAAGAAAAAGAAGAAGATAAAAGCTGCCAGTTCCTTAAGACTGGGCCTGAAAATAAAAAGAAGAAAACTCTTCCACTTGTGACACCATGGACGAAACTTGAGGGCATTATGCTAAGTAAAATAAGTCAGAGAAAGACAAATACTGCATGCTTCCGTTCACATGTAGAATCTAAAACAATTGAACTCATAGAAACAGAGAACAGAATGGTGGTTGCCAGGAGAGGGGCTGTGGGGTGAAGAAGCTGCTAAGAGAGTAGATCTGAAAAGTTCTCATGACAAGAAAGAAAACTGATAACTATATGAGGCGATGGATATTAACTAAACTCATTAATGGTACATATATCACACCATTATGTTGTATACCTTAAACTAATACAATGTTATATGTCAACAATATTTCAATAAAACTGGGGAAAGGGGGATTACAAAAATGACTGGGCCTAAAAACGTATACAGTGCCACTTCTACCATAGTTAATTGGTCGAAGCAATCTAGACCTGCTACAGTCAAGTGAGGGGATGAGAGAAATGTCAAATAATGTGGGGCCACCGTTAATCTATCACATCTGACTTACAGGAGGGAGAAGGGATATGGGGTTCCTCTGTCCTGTTTATAAACTGGGACGCAGTCTCCTTGTGCTCAGCCCTGCAGCTCACCGTGACCTGTATCTTCCGCAGCACTTGCCTCTGAGCCTTCATTCTCAGGACTTTTTTACTCAGCTTGAAGTTTCTTTCCTTGTGCTATCAATGTTCACTCTCCTGTCTCCCTTACATCTCTGAAAGTATCTACTGAAATCACTCAATTGCTATTGTCTTTTTTTTCTCCTTACTCTTTGTCTTTGTATGTTTATACTTTTAAAATTCCTTACTTTCACTTTAGTGGAGTTTCACAAAAAAAACCAGATTAATTTATATAGTGTATTTGTCTGAGTCCAACACAAATGTATACCCATTGTTAGTTGGTAACAACTTGATTTTGTAGAGTGCTTTAAAAGGGAAAAAATGCACTTTTGTATACATATTTATTTGCTCCTCATTAATTTAAAGAAAGTCAGGACAGGTCTTTAAATGATCTTCATTTTAAAGGTGAACAAGGTGAAATCAGAGACATAAAATGATTTGCACAATCTTGCTTTAGTGATTTGCTTTCTACTAAATCCTCCAGGGAAAGATTCTGGAATTAAGTATAAGGGTGACAAGGAGTAGTCAAAGAAAATAAAACTAGTTTTTCTTTTTATCTGAGGGGGAAGATGCAGTACACAGAGTTCAGAACAACTAGAATTTGTATAGCATTGGAGCGCCCAATTCACAAACTGGAATTTGTTTTTTTTAATATAAATGTGCAATTGTGTGTGTGTGTGTGTGTGGCGGGGGGTGGGGTTGGGGTGGGGGGGGGCAGGGGAGTGGGTCAGAAACCTACTAGTAAGAAACTAAGAAGACTTTGATGACCTAGCTCAGCTTCCTATTTCAGGCCATGCTGCTCATTCTGTTCACTTGATCCACATGCTGGGATGTGAGAACTTTTTCCCACATCCCTTTGCAGGAGCCCATTTTGGCCGTTCTTATGGTAGTGGCTGAGTTTCAAAGAGGAAGACCCTGTAATGTCTCCCAGGCATACTACAAAGGAAATATAAGTCATCAGATAGTTGGATCTGGACCGGGGCCAGGATAACTCAACTCTTCTTGTAGAAGGTGCCATGGGATCTATAGTGATGGCAGGTGATGGGAGAAGTGGGTCCCCTCAGCTTTATGTCTTGTCTGAAAGATGATAACCATGCTAATAAATTTAGTGCCACATTCTTTACAGTGTGCTCATCCGACCCCTAAAATAAGGCCATAAACCATAATGGGGTCCATGATGCTTTCAATTATTAGACATTCATTTCTGCTCTTCATTTTTCCCCCCTCTTCTGCCCAAATTTGGCTTTATTGATTTGCTTTCAGGAGGCATGGGAGAGGGCAGAGTTTGAAAAAAAAGGTCCATTTTTTAGAAGTCTGAGAAAAATTATACGTCTATCAAAATAAAACCTAGGCTCCCTAAAGGGAAAGACATAGCATTTTTGTCATTGTATCCACAATAAACACGTAGCCAGATCATAATGAACAGAGCCTGTTTGGGATTATTCCTGAGCATTTTCAGAGTCATAGGCTATTTTATGTTATTAACACCCTAATTAAGAGAAGCATTAAGCTTTTCCTTTAGTAGCTACTAGTAAGGATAGGTACAACCCCACCTCTAGGGCTTTTTTGAGAGCAGGAAGGCAGCCAGAAAAGTTTGTGGGATGTGGCACTGAGCCCCAGAGAGAGGCTGAGTTTGTAAAGAAAACAGTTGGTGTTACAGAAGATACGTTATTTGGGTTTCTTGCCCTGCTACACAACACTGAAAATTGGCCTTTCTGGTTGTTTGAAGCAAGGCTGGAAGGATTAATTTCTTCACTGCTGATCTCTCCCTCTTTCTCTATTTATAAATTAAGATTTTTAAAAATTATACCTGACCTTTAATATTATATTAGTTTCAGGCATACAACTAGTGATTAGATATTTATATACTTACTAGAGGCCCGGTGCACAAAAATTTGTGCACTCGGGGGGGAGAGGGGGTCCCTCAGCCCGGCCTGTGCCCTCTCGCAGTCTGGGACCCCTCAGGAGATAACGACCTGCTGGCTTAGGCCCGCTCCCGGGTGGCAGAGGGCAGGCCCAATCCCTAGGTGCAGCCCCTGGTCAGGCTCAGAGCAGGGCTGATTGGGGAGTTGGGGCGCCGCCCCCTGTCATGCACAGAGCAGGGTCGATCAGAGGGTTGGGGAACTCCCCCCTGTCATGCACAGAGCAGGGTTGATCAGGGGGTTGAGGAGCTCCCCCCCCCCCCCCCGTCACTCACAGAGTAGGGACGATAGGGGAGTTGGGGCACCGCCCCCTGTCACACACAGAGCAGGGTGGATCAGGGGGTTGGGGCACCGCCACTGTCACACTCAGGGCAGGGCAGATGGGGAGGTTATGGCTCTACCCCATCACACACAGAGCAGGGCCCGTGAGGGGTGGGGGGGGACTGGGGTGCTGTACCTTGTCACACACAGAGCAAGGCCGATCAGGGGGGTTTGGTCGCTGCCCCCTATCATGTGGATCCTGGTGCCAGGAGGCCTTGCTGCTCCGCTGATCCCGGTGCTGGGAGGCTTCGAGGCTCCGCTGATCCCGGTGCTGGGAGGCATATTACCCTTTTACTATATAGGATAGAAGCCTGGTGCACGGGTGGGGGCCGGCTGGTTTACCCTGAAGGGTGTCCTGGATCTGGGTGGGGGTCCCCACTGGGGTGCCTGGCCAGCCTGGGTGAGGGGCTGAGAGCCGTTTTCAGGCTGATGGGTGACTGAAGCTCCCAACCTGTCCTTTTTTCCTTTTTTTTTTCATTCTGGGCCAGCTTTAGCTCTGAGGCTCGGCTCCAGCTATGAGACTTCCACTGCTGAAAGTAGGTTTCTGGCCTTTGTTTACCCTTCTGTATTTGAAACAATGTTGTGGTCCTGCTGGCTGAAGCCCGGGGTTTTGTTTAGCTTCTATTTTTGTAACATAGTTGCTTAGAGTGTAGCTGAGAGGCCGGCAAGGCAGGCGGGGAAGCTTTGGCTTCCTCCGTCACTAAAGCAAGCAAGCCTCATGTTAGTTTCCAGCTGCCTGGCTGCCGGCCCCCATCTTGGCTGTCAGTTAATTTGCATATCTCGCTGATTAGCCAATGGGAAGGGTAGCGGTCGTACGCCAATTACCATGTTTCTCTTTTATTAGTGTAGATGAAGTGATCACCCAGCAAGTCTAGTACTCATTGGACATCATATATAGTTGTCACAATATTATTGACTATTCTTCATATATATTTTACTAGAGGCCTGGTGAACAAAAATTTGTGCACACGGGGCGGGGGGTGGGGTGGTCCCTCAGCCCGGCCTGTGCCCTCTTGCAGTCTGGGACCCCTCAGGGGATGTCCACCTGCTGGTTTATGCCTGCTCCCCGGAGGATTGAGCCTAAGCTGGCAGTCAGATATCCCTCTGGCAGCCCAGGAGCCCTCGGGGGATGTCCACTTGCCAGGGGGGAGCAGGCCTAGGCTGCAGTCAGACATCCTTAGCACTGCTAGCTCCTGCATTGAGCGTCTGCCCCCTGGTGGTCAGTGTGTGTCAGAGTGACCAGTCATTCCCAATTGTTCTACTGTTAGGGTCAATTTGCATATTACCCTTTTATTATATAGGATTAAGCATTTCAACTCTTCCTTCTTTTCCAGACACTGTCAAAACTTGAATTCTACACCCATACCAAATCTAATTTCTGATGTTCATCCATGATTCAAAGGAAACTGGGTACTACTCAAATAGAGTTAAACCATTAATGTTGATAAAAATACTAGATGGAAAAATCTTAATTCCAACTCCCTCCAGAAACTGAAGACCTTTCAAATATCCTTCTACTCTGAGACCCTGTCATGACAAAATAATAATAAAAAAAGTTCCCATTCATTCTTACCTCTTACTTAAGATTCTTTGTATTTGTGAACAACAGCCTTTCATCAGCAACTTAGTGAAAAACAAAGGAAAATTATGGAAGAGAATCGTGTGCCTTGGAGAAGACCATCAGGCCAGGATCATGTCAAATCGCTTGGTGATTTTCTTTTTAGAACTTTTGGCCAACAGAGAACCTTTCACTTGAAAGTTTGTGTTAGGTGAGAATAGGCTAGGAGAAGAGAATGTTAGGTAGTAGGTGAAGACAGGAAATTTTGATTTGCTTTTGAGTTTTCAGAGGGCCTTTAATACAGGTGGAGAACCAAAGTCAGTAGAAGGAAATTGTGGTGGAAGAGAGGTGTACCAGTGGGATTGAGCAATAGCAGGGAATTTGTGGGGATCCTTTAGTAGAAACGTGAGTGAACCATGTTAATCAAAGACTGCTGCTGGCAGCTTTGGGTGATTTCCCAAATGCAGGTTCATATGGTCATAGTCTGCATTCCTCTGCAGACTTTTGGAGGTAAGGAATTGGTGAGGGAAGAGAGGGTTGCATTGAGGCATTACTAACTGAAAAATGTTCTTAATTGTGGTGCTTACTTCTTTGCTCATTCCCCTTTGAAACAACTGGAAAAAAAACAAACAAACAAACACAAAAACCCACACAAACATCTTTCATTTGTGCTACTTGCTCAAGAGAACAAATGAAATCACAGTCGTGTACTGACTAAATATTTCCTAGTTTGGGATATTAACAAGGGCCTTTAAATTGCTATAATTCCCTCATCTATGCTAGAATGGAAATTTTTCTTGGTAATTTAGAACTTAATCGTATATAGAATTTGTACAGACATTAAGTTGCTAGACAATGAGCATAATTGAATTTTCTTTCAAAAAAATATATGGCAAGGCAAATCTATGCTTTTTTTATAACCAAATCTATGCATTTTTTATAACCAAAATGGAGGAAAAGAAACATGTAAGTTTTCAACTAAACGTTCGTGACTCAGTTCGAACTGATTTTGGGAAAAGATTCAAATAATCTGACATGGATATGCATCCTCAGTTATGAAGTTAACTTTGCAAACCAGAAAGTTCTAGCTTTGGAGGAGTGGGTTAGAGGAACCGTCAGTGGACTGGCGTACATGATGACAGTCTGACCATGGCTTTGAGCTCATGAAGGCCTCCAAAATGACCAGAGAGGCACAGGGTTGAACTCATCAGTACAGTTTTATATGATCCCCAGGAGTTTGTTTCATTTCAAAATTATCAGGAAGTTTGACTGAGTCACCCAACATGCTTTGCTGAGAGCTAAAAAGCCATGTTCTCTAGACCTCAAGATTGAGAGGGCGGATGAATCTAGCGATTGGTAGGTAACGTGATCTGCCTTTTGTAGCAAGCCAGAAGCCAGATGTCCCCTCCCCTTTGATCTGAATAACACTTTAGGCTGCAGACAATAAGATTGGTTTTAAATTTATTGTCTCTTTGATTTCTGCATTCTAATGCTTTTTAAATTCTTTACACAAGACAGGGCTATATATAGGCAACTGGGGTGGTTCAATGGAGGCCAAAAAGAAAAAAATATGCCAGTAGCTTTTGAGGAGTGCAGAGCGGAGCCTTGTGCATATTTCTCTGCAAGGAAACAAAGATGATACTTGGGGGCACGAACTTTTTCGTTTCCAGTCGTATTACTCCAAAATGAAGTTTCCCATTCCTGTTCCAGCGAGATTTGTGAAAAGTGCTTTGCAGAACACCCCCCCTCCCCGCCCCCAGCTAACTGCTATAGCAAAAGAATCCAATGTAAGCGAAGGAACCTAAATCAGAATGCCTTCCTGTTCTAAGCCCTCTGTGACCTTCACCCCAGTTAGCGTTTCATTCCTGCCCTTGGTACGCAGCCTGGTGGAGGCAGCCAGCGGAGGCCCAGAGCTTGAGTTCAGTAGTCCTGTTGACCGTGGAGATGCAAACCTCACCGGCTAGAAGTTACATGGCATTTGGGAATCTTTTACTTTGAATTACTACTAAGTGAACAATAGTGGCTGGGCACTCAGTCAACTGGGGGAAAACATTTAGCCCAGTTCCTTCCTTCAAGGAGGTCAAATGCGGGACAAATTGCCCCAAGAAGGCAGCCTGTTCTGAGAGGAACACCAGAGGAGGGCAGGAACAGGGGTTCAAGGCTCAGTGCGTTTCCATGAAAGCTCTGTGACTTTGAGGAGGCATGGCTTCCACTCATCTCTGTTTTCTCTTCTGGAATATTAGGTGAACTCATACTGACTTAGCATTTTACTAGATTAAAAAGCCTTTCCCAGTCAGATCTTATTTGAGCCCAATAATCACCCTGTGAGGCAGCCAGGCAACACTGGTATTTCAGGATGAGGAAGTTGAGCTAAAGGATGAAGACTTGTTGGGAGACTCATTACCAGTCTGAGACAAAGGCAAGACTGGCACTCAGATCTCCTGACACCTTCTCCCCAGCTCTGTGCACTTAACAAAACCCACCCAGCCTCCCAGCCTGTGAGTCAGGAGGACCAGAAGGGTTTTTATCTGTAAGAAGGGTTTGCAAAGTGATTACAGCAGAATTCTGAGTTCTTCTCCCCAAGAATCCCTCTGAACTCCTCCCAGAAGGAAGGACAGCTGCAAAAGGGCTCGGGAAGGTGAGGAATTACAAAAAGCAAAGGCTGATTTTCCCCGTGGGCGCACCGTGGCAGCGTGGGAGTGGAGTCCCTTTGAGTCAATACATCCATCAGATTTTCCAGTTCGTTTTCAGTCATTTCCTTGGATATCAGGTATTAGGCTCTAAATGCACTTTTTTTCTGCTTTATGGTTATGAAATAAGAACAATGGCCACAGCTGAAGCTTTAAATCAGATGGGGATGCCCCCAAGACAGGCTTTTAGAAACCTTAGTCAGGAAAGGCTGTGCAATTGGGAGCCAAAGAAGACCCTCAGCACGGCTAATATCCAGGTCTCGCTAATACTTTGTCCTCTGTGGTCCATGGTCACAAAGCACTGTACTAGATATTTTTTAAAAATATGAAGAAAATATAAGACCCAGTCTGTATACCCAAGAGCATTACAGACAAAATGGTAGCAAGAGCACTTTAAAAAAAAATTTGTGGTGTCAGCAATTACAGGATGATATTCAAATAGGTGTACATGGAGATAGACTCTCAGCAGTCATGGGACTGTGGATGTGGCTGACTTCATCTTCCATGTGGCGGTCTCTTAAAATGACTGCTTACTGAGACCTGGGGCCCACTTGCCTCTTCTCTGCACGTTCATCCTATTCCAAAAACCTTAGAATTCAACCCAGCTGAATGAAGACCTCCATTGTATTGAAAGAATGGCGAAGAGGTTTTAACTGTATGATCCAATTATTTTAGACAGTCTGATAAATAACTGTACAGGGACTATGAAATTTTATTCCAAAAAACCAGAACCTCAATTTGTACTCATGCAATTCTGTTTCCCAGTCTGGCAGATACAATTGGGTACCCTCAGTGATGAGGGCTGGTCTGCAGGTGGCACGGTGCTGTGGGCAGTGAAATGGGGTGCTTCCTTGGATTCTGCAGGAGGGAAAGATCACGGCTAGGGACCGAGATTGGTATTTCAGTGTGGCCTTTCCAATCCTGGGATCCCAATGTGCACAGGAATGCAAAGGAGCCTGGACACGCCATTGCTGTCCCTTGGCCTCGCCCAAAGCAAACCGTGAGCAAGGGCGCCAGGGGACCCCACTTAAATGGAAATCATCTGCTCTACATAGCAGCAGATATTTAAAAATGAAAAAGTGTTAGGAATATTCCAGTCCTACTGTTTTATAATGCACAGCAGCTTGTTCTTTCTAAGGTGCTACTCTGGTATCTTTTGATTCTTCCAATCTTGTGAGATAGGGAGGAGTGAGTGCACATTTGGCAGACTGAGAAAGGAAGATCCTAACGGGTCCAGCGACTGGCCTTAAGTCACAGAGCAGAGCTGTGACAAGGACTCAGCCGCCCAGTGCAGAATGTAGTGCTTTTCAAATTATTTGTGTATTTTTGGCCACATAGTCTGATCTGCATTAGTCCCTGAGGCTCCCTGGGTTGGAATGACATGGTGGCTTCTGTGTTTTGTTTTGCATTGGTCTTTTTAAACATCTCCTTTCTTCATCATGCTTTATCATATGAACACAGAAAAATACACAAAAACAAAGTTTGTTGAGTTATTCATAAACAAAAACCTTTGTAATATTGCTGGCACTGCGGAGGCCTTTTGTGGCGCTACCTAGGCGGCTTCGTGGCTGTGAGACAGGAGCCTGTGTTTGGAGAGGGCTCCACGCTCGGCTTAATGCTCTGCTGCCAGTATTTTGAAATTGTTCATCATCTGTGAATAATTTTTCGTTTTGCACTGGGCCTGTCAAATTATGTATCCAGTCATGCTCCTACTCAATCACGTTTTCTCCCCCAAAATGACCATTATCCTAATTTTTATGATAGTCCTTTTTCTCTATAGTTTTAAAATCTCAGTATGCATGTGCAAAGATGATAATTTTTGTTTTTGAATTTTATATAAATGAAATGTATGGAATATTGTGTTATATTTCAGTAAATATTTTTTAAATTTTTTTTATTGGTTTTAGAGGGAAGGGAGAGGGAGAGAGAGAGATAGAAAAACTAATGATGAGAGAATCCTTTATCGACTGCCTCCTGCACACCTCCTACTGCCAATGGAGCTCCCAACCCGGGCATGTGCCTTGACCAGAAATCCAACCATGACCTCCTGGTTCATAGGTTGATGCTTAAACACTGAGTCACACCAGTGGGGCAGTAGCTCTTTTATGAGACTTACCTATGTTATTTGTCGCTGTCATTCATTTGGCCTCATTTCTGTATGACATCTGATATATGAATATCTATCACAATATATTTTTTATTTATTCTACTTTTGATGGAAACCTAACTCATTTCCAGTTCTGGTTATTATGTATCAGGCTGCTTTAAACATTGTTGAATGTGTATCTTTGTACAAAACTGCTTGCACTCCTGTTGAGCATTTATCTATGAAGGAAATTGCTAGATCATGAAGTGTTTGCTCAGTTTTAGTAGATAATGCCAAACTATTTTTCTAAAGTAGCCGTCTCAGTTTCCATTCTCTCCAACAGTATGAGAATTTCCTTGTTCTGCATCCTCACCAATGCTGGGTATGGACAGTCTTTTTAATTTCAACCATTCTGGTGCATACAGGGTGGGGCAAAAGTAGGTTTACAGTTATGAGTACATGAAACAGAGTTTATTCTTGTATTATTATTTTTTAATGATTGTGTTATTTTCCATACAAACAACTATAAACCTACTTTTGCCCTATCCTGTAATCACAGTGATATCTCATTGTGATTTTAATTTGGACTTCCCTGATCAATAATGAGGTTGAGTATCTTTAAAAATGTATTGCCCACTTGGATATCTTTTATTTAGTTTCTTGTTGATTCTTTTATTACATTATTTGGGGATCTTTTAGTATGAATTTATACTAAAAGTTCTCTCTGTATTCTGATGGGAGTCCTTTATCAGGCATATGTATTGCAAATATCTTCACATGGTCAGTGCCTTAGAGATATTTTTGGATAAAGAGAAGGTCTTACTTTTAAAATAGTGAAATTTATCTATCTTTATGGTTGATAATTATCTGTGTACTTGAAGAATGTTTTAAACCTTAATAGAATATGATGAAAGTGACTGTGTATGAGTTCTGGGCCTTAGTCAAAAAAGCATAAATGTTTCACCTTGGATCACTCAAGCAGCCTCATGGAGAGGCACTGAGGCCCCCAGCCTAGAGCCAGCACCAACTCGGCAGCCAAGTGAGTCAGCCATATCCCAGCCCTATTCAAGCATTCCAGCTTTCAGATGATTACAGACCCAATGGACATATTACTACAACCATTATAGATTCCAAGTGAGAACTGCCTTGTTGAGCTCTTCTCATACTAATAAAAACCACAAAAAAAGAAGTGATTATTGTTGATTTAATACACTTAGTTTTTGGGGTATTTTGTTATGCAGCAAGAGATAAGTAACATAGTTACCATCTCTTACCATTCATCATCACACAATGATGGGCATGAAGCAAATGCTACTTTGGGGAGACTGACTCAGAGGCAGCCAAAGCCATGCAGGCATCCATGCAGGCGGGGCCAGGGCAGGCAGGCCAACTTTCAAGTCTTTTATTTCAATGAATACATCACAGCCAGGGGAAAAGTGGCAAAGTCCAAAGTAGAATATTTAGTCTTAGGAATTTATCGCCTATTAGTTGGACCACCAGCAAACACAGGCTATTTAAAGAATAGACAAAAAATGTATACGTATAAATTCAACAGGTATCACTATGCTCAGCAAAGGAGAGTAAGCCTTGGTGGAACCAGAGGGGAGTTTTCCTAAGGTGGGTTGATATATTTCCTAGGTCCCTATGATACACAGGCTTCCACTCTCTCCTAGGAGCTCTAATTCAGAACACAACTTTAATAATGGTTTCTACAAACTCTTAGGATCATTGGGTCCCTTATTTTCCACCAACAGCTCTAGAACATGTCTCAATAAGGGAATATGGAAGAAGACAACAATTAATGTGGTAAATGAGTTGAACCTCTCGGAGGGGCTTTGGCCTTGGGGGTCAAAGGATTTGGATTCTAGTTTTGATATGTTCACTAAAAGTGAAGTCTCTTGAACCTCAGTAGTTTTTACTCTGTGAAATAGATTTTATCCAATGTCAAAGAAACTCTATGACTATAATTTAGAAGATTTTCTAGTGATAAAATGTCTCCCCAGATAATAATTGTCTGTTCACTAAATGTCAATATCTTCCTGGGCATATTTCAGCAAGTTTCTAGAACTCAGGAGTGCATGGCATTCAGGAACACTGAACAGATTAATCAATTAAAAAATAATCAAGGGGTGTGGGGGATGTGGGAAGAGACTGGGTAAAAATCGTACACTTATGAATGAGGACAGTGCGGGTATAAGGTATGGGCAGAGGGTGGGGTGGGAACCGGGTGGAGGGGAGCTATGGAGGGAAAAAAGAGGAACAACTGTAATAATCTGAACAATAAAGATTTAATAAAAAAATAATCACACTTCTATTTAAACAGAAGTATATTCTGCTGGAAGTATTTTAGTTTTTTTGTTCATAGATACCTACAAGTGTCATATTATTGCTTGAAAAGAATTTGTACCTTGTGCTGAGCGCTGGACTACAATACCACATTCTGTTCTTTCCCTAGTATATTGTTTACCAATCCACAGCTTGAAGTCACCAATCCCCGTGGTTCTCCTCTCACTCACCCCATCTTGGGTAATACATGTTTAGGTAGTGTTGCTTTTGGGTCAGCTTAGCTGAGACAATGCCTGGCTGGGTTGTGTGTTTGGTGTTAGCCTTTTATGCCTTGGCAGGTTGGCCATGGCTGGTGGGATGGACGGGGCAGAAAGAAGGAAATATGAATGACAGGTTTACTGAGACCCAGCTCTTGCAGCTCAGTAGTAATGTGGAGCTTGGGCAGCAATGGAAGTTAGAAGTGACTGGTTTCTCGAAGGTAGAGTACTGTTGGAATACTTTTCCAAAATGCCTCCTGAAAATAAATCTGCACTGCACACCAGACAGACATGAAACCAAGATTTATTAAAATACCCTTAGCATATTTACCCATCGGAAGCCATGAATGCAGTTCTCTGCAAATTCCAAAAAAATAGAGTTCTATCTCTTAAAAGAAATTAACAAAGGTATCAATAGATTAGAATAAATATAACCTATCATAGAGATAGAATCCTTTGAGTAGACAATCTACATTTTTCTAACCAATATATACTATGTACAAAAATACACTTGATGTGGTAATCAAGTAGTGTCAAGGAGGAAAATATACATATATACGCACACACATATTTTCATTATGTACAATCAATATTGGTTCCTTCACTTTTTCTTTTTAAAAATAAATACTTCATTTGGTTGCAAGTGACATTTACAAATTCAACTAATGAGCATTTCCAGCGCTGACAAAATTAAATAGGCAAACAAATGAGAAATACATATTTTTAAAAAATTTAAAGGAAAAAATACCTGAATCCAATTAGCTTATTACAGTTAAAATATCCAAGACCATGTCATGTAAGGTTTCGTGTCATGTAAGTTTTCATGTCTTTAAAGTGCTGCCTCACTTCTCAAACTGCCTTCATTATTGCTTAAAATCCTTCAAGATGACTGCTGCAGATTGGTCCTAATATACTTCCAGGTCAAATGTTTGACTATCTGGGACGTGCTTATACTTTCTCTTTATGCCCTTTCAAGTGTGTCACAGTTACTGCTGATCTGAAAACCACCACAAATTGTTGACGTCTGATCCTGATGCACGGAGATGTTTGAATAGTGAGCAGTAAGAATGGAGTGGCAATAAAAAGCCCATGATTCAAAATGTTTGTACAAAACTGAAGCAGTGTGTCCAGTAGCACTGAAAAGGTATCTGAGCTTCAAAAATTCAGTCATAGGCAGCATAGCTGTACTGATTTGTAATTTATCAAAAGAATGGTCCCGGTTAGACAGTTTTAAAGTAAAATCTATGAGAAATTGAGGACGAGAACAACCCTCCCCCTAACCTTCTTAAAATAAAATAAAATAAAAAAGAAATGTATTTTCCAACCTTTTTATGGACTTTTCCCTCTTTGCCTAAGTGATGAGGTGATGCTGACATTAACAAGAGGCAGTCATAGTAGTGTGTCTCACTTGGTGACAGAGGAGCGCCCTGTCCAAAGGCCTGGGAAGCAGAGCACTGGGTGTGAGAGGAGGGAGTGAGGGCTCAGGGAGACACTGGGCTGTCTGTGAGGCAAAGGGGTAAAAAGCTGGGTCCTGGAAAAACGGTAAAGTGAGAAAAAAAATAGCTGCGGGGTATGAAGGAAGGGGAGGCCACAGTACTGAAAGGAGAAAACAGAAATGAAGCTAGATGCCAGAATGACTTTAGGACAGGCACAGAGAAAAGGGAAAGATCCCTGGACCACCAACCCCTGGCAGTGACACTGACATTGAATGACATTATTTCAGCAGGCACAGGCCAGTTTCATTAGGGTACTGACCTCTATGAGACACTGGGGACTCCCATTTGCCTAATACAGATTCCTTAAGCTGCCATTGGTACAACCATGGCGAAAATGACCAGCTCCCTAACAATGCAATGCATCAGCCAAACAGTGCACCCTGGCCTTGTCCAAATTTTCCTTCTTCCCTGTCACCTGTTCTCCCTCAGCCCATGGCTTGCAATCGCACAAGGCTGAATGAACACACATAACTGCATGGATCCAGTGCATTTTAAGAAAGCAGAGTCCATTTTAAGAAAGGGTGTCGCTAAGAAAATTAAACGTTTAAGACTTGAGATAACTTACATTTCTGTTAGGCCTGATTCCTATTAGGATGCTGACTGATTTCACTTAGGTCTGGGCGTGCAGGCCAGTGCTGATTTTCCAGGCCAAAGCACGATTCCTTAAATCAAACTCCAGGGGCACGCTGCTCCCCACAGTAGTCTAAATTAAAACTCAATGAAAGAAAAGACTATAATGAATCAAAGACATGTTTTGTCTAAAGAGTCTTAAAAATTATTTCATTTCTCATTTTAAAAGTTTCTGCCTTTTTAGAATTATCTCAGATTGTTTCTTTAAAGAGAAGTCCTTTTTAAAATGCTCATATTCTTTGAAGATTATATATTTGACTAACAGTAGAATCATATTATTTGTGTTCTGAGAAATTGAAGAACTGCAGAATTATAAAAGTAATTACTAGGAATAGTCTGATTCCTCTGGTAGACTAAAAAATCCTGGGTGTGTCACCGTGGGCAGATAGGAGAATTGTCGCTAGACTTACCCCTCACTCATAGATTTGTTTCCACAGGAAATGGATGTTTTTGGAGAAATATGCAGAGTGGAATCTCAGTGGGACCGAGACCACCTTCTTTATGTCTTGATGGTCAGATGTGAAGAGATAAGACTATAGCTAGGGACCAATTGCCAAGGAGCAAGGGAAAAAAATTAGCTATTTACAGTTCACTTAAACCTATCTAAAATGTAAAGATTTTGAATATCTTTTTAGTCTATTATTGGGAAGAGTAGTACACTTTTTGTATGCTATAAACCCATTTTTATATGTCTCACAGAAGGAGACCTGGAATTCAAAGTTCATCCCAAGAATTCTCAGAGAGTTCATTCCTGAACGCATCTATCATCCATGCCGTGGGGAGGGAGAGAGTAATTTCCCTGTACACTCAGTACTCTACGGGAATAGCTTTCATTTGGGAAGCTGACTGATTGGTAAATAAAATTATAGTTGTTCCACGAGAAAGAATGGAAGTAAGCCCTGAAAGAGAACAAGAAAGGAAAGCAGGTACAACTTTGCCAAAGATGTTGACAAGCCACCATGAATGCACACCTGAAAACACTTGACTTCTTCATTGCTGAGCATAATGCGTTGGCAGCTCACACTATATATGGGGAAGAATTATTCACTATCTTCTTAGACATTTTTATAGTTTCAAAGACAAAGAACCCCTTGGTGCCTTGGTGTCTGTACAGACAGAATTTAGGGAAATGCTCAGCCTACAAAACAGCCTAGGTCTGGTAGCAGGCTGTTTACTCCATGGGGAAGAATGCCAAATTCTTTGGAGGTGAATTTCTACAGGAAACTACGGGCTCATTTGCATTTTTCAGGTCCAATGCTATAAAATTTCACATAAAACATTTTTTTTTTAAAGCCCATAGAAGTTAAGTATCTGGATCAGCTTTTAGAAAAAGACGCAGACTGGAGGTTCTTAGTATTGAGGGAAAATTAAAAAACAAACAAACAAACAGAAAATTATATAAACATAGATGGAATGTGGAAGAGTAAATTAATGGCTTTAGCTACCACTTCCATATAAAAACTGAGACTAAGTCAGTCGTTCCCAGGTCATAGAGTGGAGAAGAAATTCATGAACAAGCACTTCCTAGAGAGAATATGCAATAAAGCCTGGAGTTCATTTGAACTGCTGACTGAAGTGAGTCATCATACCAGAGAAAGGAAAGAGGGAAAAGGTCCTCTATGTTACAATCACCAGGCTGGTTGGGAGAGGGGCTGGGGAAAGAGGGGAAATGAATCCAATAAGCTCCATCTGAGGACAGCTAACCTACTGCATGAGGCTTGATTTGCTTCTCTGATCTCTGCATTGGTAGAAATTTCCCAGGGACTTAAGAGACAGAGTGAATTAGCTGCTATTTTAATATCTTTATGCTCTCAAGTAAGTTGTCAACCACACGATGAGCTTCAAGTTGGACATATTAGAACTCTCTTGAATTCACTACTGAACAGCAAAGCATTGATCGGGAGGAGGGTTTGTTAGAATGCCCATTCCTTGGGAGGGAAATGAAGAATTGTGAAACTAACATTCAATGCTTCTGACAAGGCGTCAACAACTGGTGGGTCTGCAGAAAAGACACAAAATGGGCTGCTCAGTCCCATACAGCTGTTATGGAGCCTAGTCATGACTGGTTTCTATTGCTAACGTAGTTGTACATACTGACATGGGGGCCTAAAGGAGCCAGGTATGCCTAGGCCTGTTTCTGAAGGTGCTTTTCTTTAAGTGACTTCTGCCCCAATTACAGAGAAGGTTCCAAGCAGCTGGACTGTTTCTCTGTACAGCTGGAAAACGGACATATATCCAACAAGTTATTTGCATTTTGGAGGGGCTAAAAATGATTCTTACTTTTTAATTCCTACTAAATACTATTAGGTTGGCCACACGGACTTGTTTCTCTTAATGCTGCAGATTTCTTTATGACAAAGTAGCTGACATGAATGGAAGTTCATGTCTTTATTGAATCCACTCTCTTCAGTGGTAATGTTCCTGAAGGTACAATATGTAATATGTGGAATGTGGTAGTCATGGTCTTCTGGATGTTCCATGCATTTATAAACTGCTCTTAAGAAAATCCAGAGTAAGGAAACTTAAATGGTCTAGCATTTCTACTACAACATGACACTTCTCCTTCTACGTGACTTTTTCAAAATTAACTCACTGAATTTCACAGTATGCTCATTTTTTTTTTTATAATTTAGGAACCAATAAATTAATTTGTAGATTACCAAACCTGCTGATGCTTTTTATTTTCCCTTCCAGTTCTTGGTGTTTTGTTTGTTTATTTCATTTGTGCTTTGTTGTTTTTTTTTTCTTCTGATTAGAATAGGCAGGACCAAAGAAAAATAAAACTCAAATCTAACAGTTCTTCCTAGTGATTCCTAAAGACAACTTAAACTACTTTATAACATTGTATATTTGATATTTTTGGGGAAAAGCTGTTTGTTTTTGTTTTTTTTTACTTCTCTCTTCTTGACACAGAAAGCCCTAAGTCAGTTTTATCTTTGGGGGAAGGGAGAGTAGGTCAAAATAGACCAACTTATTAGATCAAGGAGTGAAGAGGTTCCACTGCCAAAGTTAAAGCCTGGTTACTGGGAAAGAGACTGCCGTTTTGCTAATTCCTCCTCACACACTGACTAGCCACTGACTAAGGGAGTGATCTGCATGAATGACACCGGGCAAGGAAGGAGAAATAGAAATGAGAAAACATAACACTCACGAAAGCAAGAATAATTGAAATAAAAACTTCCTCATTGCAAGGAGTGCAATCTATGGAGAGATGTGCACAAATACACTTACATCTCTTCTGCTACATCCAAGCACATGGAAGAACCATACTGATGACTATCTTTGGGGAGATTTCGATACCACCAAAAATTCCTTCCCTTCCTTCAGTTTCTCCACCAGCAGCACATGAGCTTTTCACTTAGAAAATGCCTTTCCTCACGGTACTTATGGACAAAGGGGTGCTGAAGGGAGGTTCAGCAGGTGTGCAGCTTCTACTGTCCCTACTTGGGGAACAGGAGAAGGGAGACCAGCATCCAATCTGACATTCAATTCCTCAACCACGTTGCCTATTTGTTTAGGCTACAACATTTCCAGATGTAACAGCACCACTAGGTTCCCTTATCCTACTTCTCGGATTTTGGAAATTCTTCCTCCATAATTCCTATGTAGTTGCAGCGAGCATTTGAGGAGACACCATGGACATCAATTCAAGTATTCAAAAGGCAACTGATGGGCAGCAGGTCCATCACCTATGATGGTGCGGGAGTCACCATCATCAATTTCTGCTTGACCAGACTCTGCCCTTTTTTCTCCTCCCGTAAGCTGCCTCTTCTTGGGTTAAAAGCTATAGAGCACATCTCCTTCTAACCTTATTTTTGACACCCCACTGGCCTGAGGTTTTTTCTTATTTCTACCTAAGATAGTTACATCATGCTCTGGTTTAATATATGATATACTCGTGTGCTTGAGGGATGATGCCAATTACTCATGCAAGAATCTGAACTGCTATCAGCTGTGCCCTGATGTAATGAATCTTGGCTAGAAGAGAAGATGATGTTCACAAGCTAGGATTTCCCAGAGTCTGACTGGGAAGCCCGATGTGAGTGTCTGGTTAAGCAGAATAGCAGTACTGGCCACTCTCCCTCTTGTTCGGGGAGGGCTGTGCTTAGAACAGCCACTTAAGTCTTAGTTACCCGAAATGCTCAAGCTCTAGTGGTACCCCAACTAACTTCCTCTCCACGAGAAGTTTAGAGACACCTGCTGTGTTTAAACACAATCTCAACTGTATTTTAGAGGGAATATTTTAAGGCCTCCAAGCTGTTTTAGATGGCCTACCTTGAACAACTCTTGCGAACCTTGACTGATGATCAACTTAAGTTAGAAATGAAGGTGATGTCAACAGTGCAGCATGTGTGTGGATTGGGAAGGGGGTCCAGATACATACTGCAGGATTCAAACTGGGTGAAAATGATGGAGATCCTGCCCTGGTGTCTTAATGTACTAACATATTACCTTTGACTAATCTTAGAAAAATCACTGTTTCCCCAACATCGGCAGGCAAACTTTGCTCTTTAGAAAGAGGTATTTTACTGCCAATTTCTAGTCTATCCCTGAGGATAAAACCCACCTTGGGCTGCATTTGTCTAACTCTCAAATTAAATGTCCCCACTCGTTATTCCTCCCCGTTGGTTCCCTGAGAGCATGTTCCTGCTGGGTTATGTGGCCAAAGAGACAGTCCTGGTTATCTTCAGTGATTTTCCTACGAGCACCAGCTTCAAGACTTAAAGTGGATGATGGCGACTCCACTGAAAGCCACTGGCAGCTGTCTCCCATCAGGTCTCTAAGGACACACATGTTTCCAAACATATGTTGGTCTTACTGAACTCAAAGCTGGTTCCCAAGGCATGGGCAAAACAGGCACTTTTTTTTTTTTTTTGCACGATAATACCAAAAGGCATGTCACAGAGCCCAGGATGGCTGTAAGTGGAATTTGTTTTCAATTGATGAATTCCTTAGGTTTTCTCCACAGTTAAGGGAAAAGGAAGAAACAATATAAGAAAACAATCTAGTCTAAAAAGCTTCTTGCTCACAAGCAACTTCTTTTAGTCATGTAAGTTTCTTATCAGCTTTCCTATTTTGCTTGTCTCATCCTTTTATTTTGAACTGGAAAAACAACAACAACCCAACTATGCTACCATATTCTTTTCTTTTGAAAAGGTGGTTAGCACCTGCATGATATGGCTTCAGAGACTTGATTGGATCTTGACTGTACATTCTTGATTCCCAAGACGGGCATTATATTAGGATATGGTGCCCCTTTAATAAGCTGGATCTGTTATGGGTCCCTGAGGGGGTTGATACCTGGCAGGCATGTCCTGGGTAAACATTCAGCCACCTGGAAGTTGAGAGGTTCTGGGAAGATCATGGGACAAGGGTCAAGCCACACATTGCAGCTGGATTGGGAAGGGTTTTAAGGTTGTTGCTCCATCATTTGGAGGAGAAAGCTTTGACCTCTCTCCCTTCAAGGCCCAAACCTGATAGTCTCTGATCTTATTATCAATTCACCCCCAGTCCCCTCTTTTCTCTACTCACAAGGTAGATTCCTTTCTCTTGTGACTCAAGGGACAGTGACTCCCAGGGTCTGAAAAAGCTGCATGTACATGGCATTCCATTAATGTGAACACCTTCTTTGCATTTGCGTGTAAAGAACTTTTCTGAACTTAATTTTTCAGACACCAAAGACCTCTGTCACATGGCTGTCCGTCAAGGGTCAAGGTCATAACAAAAGGCGGCAAGTAACATTTGCAGTCCTGTCTGGAAACTGCCTCCTGGGGCTGCTGGGACAGGTCTGGCCGCACACAGTCCCAGAACATGACGTAGAGCTCAGGTGCACATCATCAAGACATTGCCCATTCATGAATGTTCTGAAACGTGAAATGTGCTCTGTTACTGGGTCACTTGTCCAAGCAACTGCTTTGACCCCAAGTGTCTCCGTGCTCAGGTATCACTGTTTCTTCCGGAATCTGGGATGGAGAGACTCTCCGATGGTCCAGGAAACAGCAATTAATTGCTTAATGGCTGATGTGAACTCCCTGTACCATAATTTGTTCTCCAGGTTTATGAAGTTTATGGTTATTTAACCCCTTCTCCACCATGTATAATCCCATTTCCTCTCCTTTCCATAACATGAACAACAATAAGATAACCATTTTTCTCCTCTGGGAAATCCATAGTCTTGGACCTCTTTAAAAATAGTTTGGGTAAATGTCAACATTTTTGGTGAGAAAGACACTTCAGGATCTTGATGCAATGGGATCAAAATTAAGATCAACAGTCAAACCAGCAGTGTGTAAAGGCTTGAACTCTCTCAAGGCAACTGTCGTAAGAGCCCTCTCTTCTTCGGTCACAAATTTACATATATCAAGAGTGGGTCAGAAAGCTTGGAATCTTTGCTTTTAAAAAATGTTTGGAAAATCTTGGGGCTTTCTTCTGGTCTTATAACAAAGTGAACTTTGGGCCTCTACAGAAACAATCATCAAATACTCCTGCAATTTCCCTTACACAGCTTGTCATTGGTTCTGTGGCTTAACCAGGGACTTTGGGAAGGCACGGGTTCTCACTGCAGATGACCTCACAAAGCCATGAGCAAAAGCAACGTTTAGTGACATGTCTTTCAAGAACTTCCTGCAGTGCTGGTGTTGCAAAGGATAAGCAAGGTACTCAGTCTTGCTGTTATCTTCAGTGTCTCCTTTTTAGTTGGTGGTCACACTGGCTTCCTTTTGACGTAGTCTTTCTTTCTGTTGTTTAAGAAAAAAAAGTTTATTATCATTCCTTTTCTAATTTTCCATCAAATTTTGACAAGTTTCTAAAGTTTTGGGCTAGAATTCTAGAGTTGTACTATATGCCCTAGAAATAAGAGTGTTTCAGGCCTTCTTTCCTGAAACCTTCAGTTACTTGCCCCTTACAACCTTTACCCTCACTCTCCAACAAACCAACAAAATAATAACCAGCTCATAAACCAAGGATATCCACCTGAAACACTGACCATTACCATTCCAGGCTGTTGTTCTGTGACAAAAGTCATAGTTTTGTAGTGTTACTCAAAGGCTCCTTCCATTCCTAACCTTGGCCCACTAATGGAATTATGGAATGCTCAAGAAATAGGGAGTCTTTAAAAATGAAAAGTCAAACTGGAAGGTGACCAGACATGGTCTATGCAGAATGGCAGGAGCTCCCGTTCACCGTAGATGTTCTGCTCTGTGTTCCCCGAGTTTCCTTCCCAGGGACAAACTTCTCATGGGGAAGAGCGTGGAAGTCTGCTGGCAAGATGTAAACACAAACAAGGACACAAAACAGAAACACAGGCCCTCACGTGTCTAGGGCTTTAGAGAAGTAAATATATTAAGCACAGTGATGGGTATGTCTGCTCTTAGGGGTGGGAGAATAGAAGGCTAAAGGAGAAATGGGAGAAGTACACTCCTTCCGGAAGAGCAGAGGCAGAGAGAAGCCCTTTGAGAGTGGATCCTTAGCTACTTGTGATCTAGGAGATACCATGTTACAAAGAATTATTATATTGGTTTAGATCAAATGCATGTTGATGACTTTAAACACCCATCCCTAGTTTGGATCCCATCCCTGTCTTATGAAATTAAGTCAGGAATCAGTTTACGAGCTCTTCCCTAATTTCTACCACAATAAACAACAAAACAAACAACCCTAACAAGTTGAGGATCGCAATTGGGAGCTCGCTCATAGTGTAGGTCACCTACAAAAGAATAGCATGGAGTCTCTTTCATCTAGAGCAGCGATTTTCAGCCTTTTTCATCTCATGGCACACATAAGTTAATCACTAAAATTCTGCGGCACACCAAAAAAATATATTATCTTTTTTTGTCAATCTGACAACAAAAATAGGGTATAATTTTGATTCATTCACACTGGATGGCTATTGTTATGTTGGCTACTGACATTTTTTTAATCTGGCAATCTAAAGGAAATGAGGTCAGCAACCCTGAGTAAACAGTCAGGTACTGCATGTTTTAAACATTCTTGTGGCACACCAGTTGAAAATTACTGATCTATTGAGCTATGTCCATTCTCTTTGCCCCTGGACATGCATTTGGCTGTAAAAGTTAGGACAGAAATCCAAATAAGAGGCCTAGGGAAAGGGGAAGAGTCCGATGAAAGGTAAAAATCAGGGTTGAGCCCACTGTCACTGAAATCCTACAAGTGAGTGTAATGAACAGAGTGTCAATGGGCACGGAGGGGCTCTTGCACTAACCACTGCCTTTGCAGGCCAAGCTGTGTGGCCTTGGCTTCTCTATTTCTCACTCACCAACCTCACTCAACATTTCATTCAGCTGCTGATGGGGTATGAGAGACACCACAGTCAATCAACAGAAATAATCTCACTTTATAACTTATTGTCCCATTTGGATTGTCACAGCAGTTGAAGCAGCTGGCAAAAAGTACTTGTGACACAAAAGGGAAACACCAAGTAGTTGTAGGAGGTCAGGGCACAGTCGTAGGAGGGTCTGAAAATCAAAGTGAGGAAAGTGATACTCCCACTTTCCACTCACTGCTGTTTTCCGTTGCAGCGCCAACCAAAGTTGCCGAAATTCATGATAACAAGGAAAAGAACTAACACTTACTGAGCTCTTATTACATCCTAGGCACTTTGCATGTCTCTTCCTACCTTCCTCAAAATCACTCTAAAGCAAAGATAATATTATTTCCCTCTTTTCACAGAAGAGGGAGAAGCAAAAACTTCACTAAGGTTTTCCAACTAGTCAGTGGCTGAGATGGGATTTGAACCCTGACACCTTGGGTTCATAACCATTTAGCTATTCCAACTATTCTCTGTGACAAACAGGTGGAGATTCATTGTGATCTACCCTGAAAACATGACCTTGGAGGACAACTTGACCCCACAGGTAGGAAGCCAGACCAGACTGCTGTTTTCTAGGACAGGGAGGGACTTCTGAGACTCAGAGTGTGGTCCCGGCTTTTGTTATCCGTTTGTGAAGTGATACAGGTAGACTGCATCTTTTCTGCATCTCAGTTTTTCTACTGATCCAAAGAGGATAAGCCTGCCCTTTTCTTTCATTGGGGAAACTGATGAGAGTGAAATGCTTAAACATTTCAGGAGAAAGGTGCTTTGAGATGAGGGGGATCATGGCATGTGGGGGGAGGGCAGTGGAAGGGTATGAAATGACAAGTGACTCAGTTTGGTTTATTAGAAAATGACCTTTGTTGAGTTTGGTGGCAAACACATGAAGCTGTTTTGTTCCTCTCTCTCTCTACACACACACACACACACACACACACACACACACATATATATATATGTGTGTAATCTGTACACTACTCTGGGGTGGAAACTGAGAATCTGGACACTACCTGCCATTCCCCTGAGTTTTGTCCTTTCAATTCAGACACACTCCTGGGCGCACATCAGTTATAATGAAAAATCTTGAGGTTATGTTGAAAAATGTATCTCACCAGACTGGCCGTGGGATTGATTTTCTTTGTCTCCACTTTCTTCTCTGCTGTCAACTTGCTGACTGATTCCTGAGCCATTTTCAATCTGAAATTAAGACGGAGTGGGGAGGGGAGAGGAGGAAAAAGAAGGAGGGGAAAAAAGAAAAGAAGAAATAGGAAGAGATCAGGTTAAACAGAAATCCAAATCATGTTGAGTTAATCAACAGTTTGGAAATATAAGGAATGGTTTCAATGCTTTTCATTATTAAATTCAAACTCTAATTAGGTGTCAAGGCATATCTTCTGTGTTATCAAAGGTGAATTACCTTCCCTGGCTGAGGGGCTCACCTAGATGACTTTGGAAAGTCTGTGCTTTTGTGTCCAAAGCAGGAGTTTTTAATCTACAGAAAACTAGATGCAGTTACTTTATTCTCCACGTGCATGTCAAGGCTATCTGACTTGTGATCTAGCTACTCAGCAGACATGAAAACGAAAAATATGAAAATTCACCAATTTACATCAAGAAAGTGAAAAACAACCCAAAGAATGGGAGAAAATATCTGTAAATCATATATCTGACAAAGGACTTATATTGAGAATACATGAAGAACACTTACAACTCAAAAGAACAAATTGCCCAATTAAAAAATAGGCAAGGGATTTGAATAGACATTGCTCCAAAGAAGACATGCAAATGGCCAATAAGCACATGAAAAAAGACATTTTTAGTCATCAGGGAAATGCTAATAAAAACCACGAGATAGATACTTTTTTACATTCATTAGGATGGCTAGAATAAAAGAAGAAGACAATAACAAGTGTTGGAGGCAAGGACTTAGAGGAATTGGAACACTGATGCATTGCTTATGGGATTGTAGAATGGCACCGTCACTTAGGCAGTTTTTCAAAATGTTAAGCATAGTTACCATACGACGCTATAATTTCACTGCTAAGTATGTAAATATATGTATAGGCAAGTAAATAAAAATATATATCCATACAAACACTTGCATATGAATGTTTAAAGCAGCGTTATTCATAATACCCAAGAGTAGAAACAACTCAAATTTCCATCGTCTGAAAAATGGATAGACAAAATGTGGTATATCCACGTAATGAACTAGACCATAAAAGGAATGAAATGCTGATATATGTTACAAAGGGGATGAACCTCAAAAACATTAAGGCAAGTGAAAAAAGGCAACTACAAAAATCCACGTATTATATAATTCTATTAATGTGAAATGTCCGGGATAGGCAAATCCAGAGACAGAAAGTGGGTTAGCAAAGCCAGAGGCTGGGGATCTAGACAGTATCAACTGTTACTGAAGATGTGGGGGAATGAGAACTGACAAACTGCACTGGGAAGTGTAAACTGGTGTAGCAGGCTTCGGAAAATCAACTAAAACTGCAAACATGCATACCCTATGAGCCATCAATTTCTCTTCTAGGGAGATACCCCAAAGAAACTTTTATACAGACACAGAGCTTTCACTGCAGTGATATGTGCAATAATGAAAAACTGGAAACCTAATGATTAGGTTCAGTGGGTAACAGATGGATGGTAATCTATATACGTAAAAACCTAATATGCAAATAGACAGAATGGTGGAACAACAGAACAACCGATCGCTAATGATGTGTGCTGACCAGCAGGGGGCATGCGCTGAACATGGCAGGCATCGGCAGCAGGTGGCAGAGCGCGGAACCTGGTGGGTGTCAGCCATGGTGGGATGGTGGAGCAGGTGAGCGGGGGCGCCAGACCAAGGTGGGGTACCTGTTGCTGTTATCGGGGTGAGCCTCTGGTGGTTACTGAAAATTCTTTGCTCCCATGCACTGCGGTCCCTCTCGGTGCTCGCACCTGCTGCTGGCACTGGTCCCACTCGCCCCTGAGGGCTTCTCCACCTCCCTCTATTCCTGAGTGGCAATTAGGGCAACAGCTACCACTCATACTCACTGACAGTGCCGGTCCCGCTTGCACCTGCTGCTGGTGCCTGCCCCAATCGTCCTGCGTCGCTAGTGGGTGCGAGCGGGGCCAGCACCATTAGTTCATGGGAGCAGCAGTGATGGGAGTGGGGCTGCTGGCAGACAAAGGACCCGGGCCGCAGTGGGAGGGGCTGGGCGGGGGTGCAGAGGATGGGCCAAGACCCGCCCCTGTGCCCACCGCAGACTCACAGCCCACAGTTTCTTTCAGGGTGCACAAATTCGTGCACTGGGCCCCTAGTAGTAAATAATAGCGAACATTCATTGGGTGCTTACTCCATGCCAGGTACAGTTCTACCTGGTTTATTTGAATTACACCATTTATTTCTCATGACAACCTTGTGATAGAGGAACTTTCACTCTTCTTATTTTATAGGTCTTAATCACCATGCAATACTGTTTTTAAAAAATTATATTCATTTAATGCAGTGGTTCTCAACCTTCCTAATGCCATGACCCTTTAATACAGTTCCTCATGTTGTGGTGACTCCCAATTTCATTGTTACAATTGAACATAATTAAAGCATAGTGATTAATCACAAAAACAATATATAATTATATATGTGTTTTCCGATGGTCTTAGGCGACCCCTGTGAAAGGGTCATTCGACCCCCAAAGGGGTCGCAACCCGCAGGTTGAGAACCACTGATTTAATGGAATATGGGATAACTGTGAACTAGACCTATTTTTATTGACAGAATGTCTTATCAACAATTACATGAGAGAAATATGTTCAGGTCCTCAGCCACTATGGAAAAGAGTATGAAGGCTCCACAAAAAATTAAGGATAGAGTTACCATGTGATCTAGTGACCCCTCTTCTGTGGATCTGCCTAAAAAATTTGAGAACATTTATTTGCAAAGATATATGCATCCCTAAGTTCATTGCAGCAATATTTACAGTGGCCAAGACATGGAAACAACTAGTGTCCTTCTATAGATGATTGATAAAGAAGATGTGGAACATGGGGTGGGGTGGGGGGGCTGACAAGCATAGGTTTATAGCTGTGAATATGCAAATATTCTTGTATTATTTATTTGTCTTATTCTTCTTCTTATTGTTATTATTTTGTATCTTTACTTGTGATTTACCTTTTAGGTAATGATGGCTGGCAATTTAACCTACATTTGCCCACACCTGCATATACAATGGAATATTACTCAGCCATAAGAAAAGATAAAAAAGTTCTATTTGTGACAACACATAGATCTTGAGAGTATCATGCTAAGCAAAATAAATCAGACAGAAAAAGTTAAGAAACATATGATTTCACTAATACGTGGGATATAAAACTGAAAGCAACAGATAAACAAATAAGAAAAAACAAACAAAAAAACTCATACACACAGACAACAGTATGGTGGTTACTAGAAGGAAGGGAGTTGGGAGTAGTAAAGGATAAAAAAGGGGGTCAAATATATGGTGATGGAAGATTTGAGATTGGGTGGTAGGCACATCATGCAATATACAAAAAGACGTATCATAGAATTGTAGACTTGAAACCTATATATTCTTTTTAACCAATGCCAACCCAATTAGTTTAATAAAAAACCCAATTACAGATATCAGAAACATGATATTGAGAGACTGAAGCATTCTGCAGAGTGACACAGTGAAGAGGCCATGTAGCATGATGGCCAAGTGCTCAGGCTCCAGAGCCTGGCTATGGGATTAATGCTGAGTGTCACCACTTACTAGCTGTTTCACCCCGGACAAGTGACCTCTCTGTGCACCTTGATTTCCTAAAAAGGGGGATAACAGCAGCCTGCTACATATAGTCACTGAAAGGATGGAAATAGTACAGCTCCAGGCACAGTGCAATCAGGCAATACATGTTCCCTACTCTTGTCTGTGCATGCAATATGCTACATTGTGCATGTTTATAAATGGAAACCACAAAACAGTATTGTTCACCGATGCCTGTATGTGTGTGTAAACATACATATAAACATCTATCTATATTTATATACAGACTGGAAAGATACTCATTAGTTACATGATGGGGATTATTACTAGCAAAATGGAAGAAGAGAATGGCTTTGGGAGGTAGTGTATAGAATAGTACAATTTAATTTTTTATAATGCCTCATTATTTTTAAATTAAAAACTCTTAAATAATACTTGGTAAATGTGAAGAGATAATTCCAGGTGGTGGGAATATGGGTGCCATGTTATTCTTTCTATGTTTCTTTTTTTAAATTTTTTCTCAAAATATTTTAAAAGTACTAAATATTCAAAAATCCACCAACTCACAGACTCTTTGAAAAATGAACATG
Source organism: Myotis myotis (assembly GCF_014108235.1). NCBI lineage: Eukaryota > Metazoa > Chordata > Mammalia > Chiroptera > Vespertilionidae > Myotis > Myotis myotis. The sequence continues at coordinate 153,460,504 of NW_023416313.1, read as the reverse complement.
CTAATGAGAAGCAAGGACCTACAATCAACATTACTCTATCCAGTAAGGCTATCATTTAGAATTGAGGGAGAGATAAAGAGCTTCCCAAACAAGAAAAAGCTGAAGGAGTTTATCACCACCAATCAGTATTATAAGAAATGTTAAAGGGACTTCTCCAAGAAGAAGAAAAAAAATATGAATAAGAAAATATTGCAAAGAAAAATATTCTTACTAAGACAAATATCAGAAAAGAAGTGGATCAACCAACACTAAAGCTAGTACACAGGTTAAAAGACAAAAGTAGAAAGATCATGTATAATTCCAAAAGTAAATTAAGCAATACACAAAAACACACAAAAGAAGCAAGATATAATGATAAAAAATATAAATGGGGAGGGGGTGAGTAAAAATGGTAGTGATTTTAGAATGTATTCGAACATAAGTGATCATCAACTTAAAATAGACTACTATACACATAGCTTCCTATATATGCAGCCCATGGTAACCACAAACCAAAAATCTACAAGAAATCCTATATAATAAGAGGCTAATATGCAAATAGACCAACCAGCAGAACAACCAAACAACCGGTCACTATAATGTGCGCTGACTACCAGGGGGCGTGTGTGGAACATGGCAGGCATTGGCCACGGTGGGATGGTGGAGCAGGTAAGTGGGGGCGCCAGACCAAAGTGGGGCACCAGTTGCTGTCATCAGGGCAAACCTCTGGTGATTACTGAAAATTCTTTGCTCCTGTGCACTGCGGTCCTGCCTGGCGCTTGCACTTGCTGCTGGCCCCGATTGCTTGGCGCCGTCAGTGAGCGCGAGCTGTGGCTGCCGCCCCGATTGCCCCTGAGGGCTTCTCCACCTCCCTGCTCCTGAGGGGTGATCGGGGCAGCAGCCACCACTCGCACCCGCTGATGGCATCAACCCCTCTTGCACTCACTGCTGGCACTGGCCCCAATCACTCTGTGTCATCAGTGGGTGTGAGTGGGGCCGGTGCCATTAGTGTGTGGGAGCAGCAGTGGTGGAAGCGGGGCTGCAGGCAGACAAGGGACCAGGGGCCATGGCAGGAGGGTCTGGGTGGGGGTCCGGAGGATGGGCTGAGACCTGCCTCTGTGCCCACCACAGCCTCTCGGCCCACAGTTCCTTTAAAGGTGCACGAATTCATGCACTGGGCCCCTAGTAAATAAAATAAATCCAAACACAACAAAGAAACTAATCAACATACAAGAAAGGATAGCAAGAGAATAGAAACAGAGAACTACAAAAACAATAAAAACAATTAATAAAATGTCAATAACTACAAACCTATTAATAATTACTTTAAATGTAATTGGATTAAATGCTCCAATCAAATGATAAATGGATAAAGAAAAGGTGGTACATATATGTATAATGGAACATTACTTGGTCATAAAAAAGAATGAAATCTCACCATTTGTGATGACATGAATGGACCTAGAGGGTATTATGCTAAATGAAATGTCAGACAGAGAAAGACAAATATCATATGATTTCATTTATACGTGCACTCTTAAAAAACAAAATAGATGAGCAAACAAAACAGAAAGAAACTCACAGATATAGAGAACAAACTACTGGTTGCCAGATGGGACGGGGGTTGTGGTGTTGGTTGAAAAAGGTGAAGGGATTAAGAAGTATAAATTGGCAATTATAAAACCAGTCATGGAGGTATAAAATACAGATTAGGGAATATAGTCAATAGTATTGCAATACTTATACATAGTGTCAGGTATGTGCAAAACTTATGGGGGATCACTTTGTAAGTTATATAAATGTGTAACTGCTATGTTGTGCACCTGAAACTAATACAATATTGAATGTCAATTGTAACTGAAATTTTTTTAAAAAGAAAAAAGAAACCCTGCTTCTTCTTCAGGGAATTAAATAAAAATATCTTGCTCAACATTAATCACATACTTGCTTCATATTGAAGAAGTGGCTGAGTGTCTTAGCTCTTTATTTAGCTAATTTCACACAATGTACTTAAAACATTTGCTTAACCTAATCTAACCTCCCAGTCCACATGCTCAATTTAGTTACAATGAATTCAACATGCTGACTTGTGTACCAGGAAAGAAATAAAAATGAGACAAAGATGAGCAATGATTTACAAAACCCAAGAAGAACTACATCGGCAAAGCTGCCCTGAGAACGGGCACTTCCCATCACTGACATAGGTCTGAGTGTATACACCACAATGCCTACTAAACTTTTCCATTTGCAGCAATAACCATGACTATCTCCCCCCCCCCCCCCGCCACCCGCCCCAAAAGAAAAGACTGCACTAAAAGGAGCAACCCAGGTCAGACAGCATTGGAGACTCTGGCTACTAAGGGATTTGCAAACCACGACGATAGTGTTGTGAGGCCACAGCTTGGAGCATCTACTCTTCTTGGCTTCTCTCCAGCAAGATTGGTTTTCAAAGAGAACACCTATTAGTGATCCTGGAATCCCAATTCCAACGGAGTGGTTTGGAATTACCATTTCTCTCCCGGCCCCCTAACTTTTAGGGAACTTTTCTCTGGCCACCTTTTGCTTTAGTAGTTCCTTTTCACCTTTGAATTCTGGTCTCTTCTTTCAGAGTTGGTTTTCTACCACCCTCCTGCTCAGCACTGCCTTTTCCAGCTTCCGCATCCTTCAGCAGTCCTGCAACCTCCCTCCACGCTGGCCATGTAGAGGCACGGGGATGGGAGCCAACCTAAAGTCCTGTCTCCACTGCAAACCTTTTCCTACTGGTCCTGGCTGTTGTGCTGGCCCCAGGCAGTCACACATACCCCATCCTCTCAAGGCAATTCTGACCTGAGTGACCCCATCCTGCTCTTCTCCTAATATTTTCATTCAGTGATTATGCCTCCCTTTCAAAGGGAACTCTTGAAAATCACATGGATTGGGGGAAGGCAAAACTTGGGCCAAGTAGCTTCAGCATCCACTAGATTTAATTCTAATTCAAACCCTGCCAGTTATTAGAAGACTTGGAGCAAATAATCAACTTTTGTAAATTTCAGTTTCCTTATCTATGAAATGGAGGTTAATATCAACCACAAGGTAACATCATTAAAATGTCCATACTACCCAAAACAATCTATAGATTCAATATAATCTCCATTAAAATGTCAACGGCATATTTCACAGACCCAGAACAAACTCTCCAAAAATTATATGGAATAAAAATAGACCCCGAATAGCCACAGCATTCCTGAGAAAGAAAAACAAAGTTGGAGGGATCACAATACCAGATATCAAGCGATATTACAAAGCCACTGTTCTCAAAACTGCCTGGTACTGGCAAAAGAACAGACATATAGACCAATAGAATAGAGAACCCAGAAATCAACCCAAGTCATTATGCTCAATTAATACTTGACAAAGGAGGCAAGAGCATATAATGGAGTCAAGACAGTCTCTTCAATAAATGGTGTTGGGAATATTGGACAGATGCATGCAAAAAGATGAAACTAGACCACCAACTTACACCATACACAAAAATAAACTCAAAATAGATAAAGGAGTTAAACGTAAGATGGGAAACCATAAAAATCTTAGAAGAATCTACAGGCATCAAAATATCAGACATATCTTGTAGCAATATCTTTACCGACACATCTCCTAGGACAATGGAAACTAAAGAGAAAATAAACAAATGGTACTACATCAAAATAAAAAGCTTCTGCACAGCAAAAGAAACCATCAAAAAAATGACAAGCCCACTGCATGGGAGAACATATTTGCGCAATGTCATATCTGATAAGGGCCTAATCTCCAAAATTTATAGGGAACTCATACAACTTAACAAAAGGAAAATAAACAATCCAATTAAAAAGTGGGCAAAGGACCTTGATAGACACTTTTTTCGAATGAGGACATACAGAAAGCCAAGAGATATATGAAAACATGCTCAAAGTCACTAATCATTCGAGAAATGCAAATCAAAACAACAATGAGGTACCATCTCACACCTGTCAGAATGGCTATCATCAACAAATCAACAAATGACAAGTGCTGGCGAGGATGTGGAGAAAAAGGAACACTTGTGCACTGCTGGTGGGGATGCAGACTGTTGCAGCCACTGTGGAGAAGAGTATGGAGTTTCCTCAAAAAAAAAAAAATTAAAAATGGAACTCCCATTTGACCCAGTAATCCCACTTCTAGGAATGTATCCCAAGAAATCAGAAACACCAATCAGAAAGAATATATGCACCCCTATGTTCATAGCAGCGCAATTTATGATAGCTAAGATTTGGAAACAGCCTAAGTGCCCATCAGCAGATGAGTGGATAAAAAACTGTGGAACATCTAAACAATAGAATAATATGCTGCTGTAAAAAAAAAAAAAAAAAAAGAACTCTTACCATTTGCAACAGCATGGATGGACCTGGAGAGCATTATGCTAAGGGAAATAAGCCAGTCAGAGAAAGATAAATATCACATGATCTCACTCATTTGTGGAATAGAATTAACAACATAAACTGATGAACAAAAATAGATACAGAGACATAGAAGCATTGAACCAACTGCCAAACCTCAGAGGAATGACAGGGGATGGTGGGGGCGGGGGTCAATGGGAGAAAAGGAGACATCAACCAAAGGACTTGTATGCATGCATATAATAAGCAAAACCAATGGGCACAGACAGTAGGGGGGTGAGAGCATGTGCTGGGGGGAGGGAGCAGGTGGGGAGGGGTCAATGTGGGAAAAAGGAGACATAAATACTTTCAACAATAGAATTTAAATTAAAAAAATATCAACCACAAGGTATAATTATGAGAATTACATGAATTGATAAATGTAAAACATCTAGTATGTCTGGTATATATATGGTAAGTGGTCAGTAAAGGATAACCATTATGGAATCTTCCATCACAGAAATGGAGAAACTGCGGAAGATGCTTGGCAACAGTTTCTGACTACCAATTAAACAGTTGCAGCTTTTAGCTAAGTATTTGTATCATGAAAGCAAACCAGCTATTGCTATTATCCTGAGACCTAGCAAACCAAAGAACTCACCTCAATTTCTCTGATTCTAAAAGTCCTTTCTAGAAGCTAAACTTTGGTACAGGTATGAGAAAAATCCCTCAACCAAATAAATAAGAGAAACTATTTACATTTCAAAACAAAGGTTGCATCTATTGCCTTATATTTTTTCTAAGTTTCAGAGAGGTAATTAGTATAAATAAAACTTACATTTCAAATATTATTGAAGTTGGGATTAAGTATATTTTTTTCATATTAACTTTGTTTTTCTGGTAACAAAAATAACATTTGTTTCTTATAGAAAATTTATGTTTATACACTTAAAAATTATATTTCCTATTTATACTGTATGTCTAAAAATACAAAGAAAAAGTGAGACTTGCTGGCCATTTAAATATTTTTACCATGATGTAGTTAAGACGTAAGTGGACCAGGTAATGAAAATTCAGCTCACATACAAAACTCTCAGCCAGACCATAGGGACACAAAGGCAGTGGTGGTGGCTATCATTTTTACTGCTGTGTCCCTGGTCCTTGAGACAGAAATGAATGGAGAACTAGAGAACAGAATTGCAAAAAAAATAATAATAATAATAATAAAATAAAAAAACTCTTACTTTTCTAAAATACTGTTCACTGGAATTTCTTGACAACGCTGAGCTCACGAGATTGCATAGGCATTGCAACCCATGCAGTTTCATGGGGCCCCCAGCCTTCACGACTCCTGCCACTGTCGTGAATGTTTTTCTATAAGTTACTCTGCATCTTGTGCAGCTGATCCCGCCTAAAACTTTCTAGGACATTTACAGTCATTTTTATTAACAAAGGGAGACATTTTTCAACTCTTTTCCCAGGGGACATTTGCTACATGAAGAAAGGTAAACTTGGTTGGCTCGAGTTGACACCTCCCTCTGAAGTTTAATTTATCTGACTGTGCTGTCATCATTTCTAGGCACCTGCCTTGTACACCAGACTGTAGGTCTTCAAAGGCAGGGGTACGACTTTATTGTCTTTCTTTCCTCAGCATCTTGTACAACACCTGGCATATAGTAGATGATGAATGAATACTGAATAAATAGGTGAATAAAGGATTATAAGTGACTAACCTCTAAACTGTAAGAATTCAGGCATGAAGAATGGTTATGGGGAAACATGCAAGTCCATTAAGATCCATTAAAACAGCCCTAGCCAGTTTGGCTCAATGGATAGAGCATCGGCCTGCGGACTGAAGGGTCCCAGGTTTGATTCCAGTCAAGGGCACATGCCCTGGTGGAGGGCTCAATCCCCAGAAGGGGGCGTGCAGGAGGCAGCCGGTGATTCTCATCATTGATGTTTCAATCTCTCTCCTTCCCTCTTCCGCTCTGAAATCAATTAAAAAATATTTTAAAAAGATCCATTAAAATATAAAGTTCCTTAATGTCATCTGAATACATCACCAATGCTCCAAACTGATTCTTCGAAATGCAAACCCGCAAATTCTCACTAGATCTCTGTACGTTGTTAACAATAGAGTCCACGTCATTTTTTTGAGGGCAAGGCTGTTTCTCAGCTGCTTTTGTATCATATCTATGGTAAGAAGCAAATGCTAAATATCATGACAATCTAGCTAGATTATGAACACTGGAAGGGCAGAACACAGAGGTAGGTATTAAAAACTGCTTTGACCTCACTAGAGATTGATTGTCTGTCTATCTATCTATCTATCTATCTATCTATCTATCTATCTATCTATCTATCTACCTACCTACCTATCTCTATCTATTGCTTGAGAATGTTCTTCAAAAATGGTGGGCAAAGTGTCCTACACTTGCTGCAGAAACTCCAACAGCTGCTGTTGTTGATGGCATTACATGTACTCGGAGTCAGTGTTCTGGTAATCATGTGGGAAAAGACTGCAAGCCGGAGGTCTGCTGTGTGCTCCCCCTCAGAGGGCTTATACTAGTATATATTTAAGTTCACTTGCTAACATTTGTAAATGCAGAGCTTTCATGGAAGATTTCCCAGCTCTGACATCTCTTATAAAACGGGAAGGTTCGGCAACATCCAGTGGCATTCCTGTGCTGCAACTCCTCAGTTCCTGGCACTCCCTGCCACTCCCTGCCATCCCCGCAGTCCTGTGGTTGTCAGCCATGCCATCCGTCAGCCTTTTGCACAGTTGGTTTTCCTATACTCTGCACACTTTGCTCATTTTTGCTGCCTTCCTGGACTCTCTAAGCTTTGAGGTTTGAGCTGGGAGACTTAGTGGAAGGCTACTGTGATACTCCAAGAGTGCAGACCACTGGAAGGGTCTTCTAATCCATCCTCCTGCTAATGGACATGGTCTCAATTAATAATGCACAACTCGCTCAGCCAGCATGGCTCAGAGGTTGAGCATCAACCTATGGACCAGGAGGTTACGGTTTGATTCCCAGTCAGGGCACATGCCCAGGTTGCAGGCTTGGTCCCCACTAGGGGGTGTGCAGGAATCAGAGGGTCAATGATTCTCTCTCATCACTGATGTTTCTATTTCTCTCTCCTTCTCCCTTCCTCTCTGAAATCAATAAAAATATATTACTAAAACAATGCATAACTCTAAAAATGTCACTTCTCTGTTTGAAAACTTTCAATGACTCCCATACTGTAGCCAGAATAACAAAGGTTTTCTGAAAAGGGCCAGATAGTAAAATTCCAGGCTTCGTGGTTTATATGGTTTCTGCAGCTACTCAACTCTGCTGCTGTGGTGTGAAAGAGCCATAAGAAATACATGTATGAGCAGCAATGCCGTGTATTCTAATAAACTATTTAGAGAAACTGGTGGTGAGGTGGATTTGGCCTAATGGCCATGGTTTGCTGCTCTTTGAACGAGATAGTGTAAGATTCAATTCCTTACGCTCGCAATCAAAGCTCACCCACTTTCTAAACTTAGTTTACTTGTCTGTTTTACCTTTAAAGACCCAGATCTGGTTTTATATTGTCCTTAGACAAATCACTTAAACCATTTGAGACTTAATTTCCTTGCCTGCTAAAAGTGGGCATAATACCGCACCTCAGTAATACAATTACTGTGAAAATTTAAAAAAGATATACTGGTATATGATTACTTACCAAATATGATTACTTTCCTTCACCTCCCTGTGGCTTCCTGTCCCAAGCAAACCACTCACCATTCCTTGTACAAGGCTTTTCTCACCTCTGTATCTTGCTCTTACAGTTCCCTCAATTACTTTCTTACTCATTTCCACGTGCTCAAATTCCTCCCATTCTTCTGTTCCCAGCTTAAGTGCCCAAGTCATGAAAGCTTCCTTCATCTCTCTTAGCCAGAAGTAATTGCTCTTTTCTCAAGTGAAAGGGCACTTTGTGCCTCTCGTAAGGCACTTAGGACTTTTCATCTAAGGACTGTCTAGGTGTCTTATTTCCTTCACACCACTGGGAACACTTGACGACAATGATCGCACCCTATGCATATCTGGTCTTCTCCCTGTTCCTACCCTTAGCACTGCGCTGTGCACAAATTAGTGATTAGCAGATATCTAAGTAACAAATGAATGACTTGCATTGACAGTTTTTCCTCCCTACCTTAAAAAAGTATACCTGTTTAGTAAATACCTAGACTAGTAGAACGACTATCTAATCCATTTGCATGCCATTTATCCTTGGGGAACAAAAGTAAAAACATTTAAAAATCTAGTTCCAGTTACTGATTAGCTGATTGAGTCCTAACAAGGAAACAGAAAGGGTGCTTGAGGCCACCCAAATGTGCTGTGTTTATACATGTCAACTTGTATATTCCAGAATGTCTAAAAGTATCCACATTACTCTGCCCACAAAGAGACTAAGGCTCAGATAGGTTATAGGCAAATACTAGTTTTGGTTTCAAACCTTATATTCCACCCCCCTTCGAAAAATAGATACATAAAGAAAATAAGAAAGAAAATAACTATTCTTAATTCATAAATGCCTCAGTAAAACAGACTTCTGAAAACCCCATCTTCTTTTTCTTTATCCTGCATATGATCCCTACGGAGTTACGGAGGGCCTCAGTAAATTTCATTTGCTGCCAAAGTCTACTGAGGAAAGACACGGAGTGAGATGAGACAGTGACTCATGTCTTCTGATGTTCCTGCTTAGCCCTCACTCTGTGGAAGTGATTTGTAGCCTTGGTTTCATAGGAGAAGCACCTGGGAAGGGAATTTTGCTCCTACTTAGAAAGTAGAAAGCTACAAGAGACATTGTTCCCATCCTAACGATGAAAACAGCTAGAAAATGTATAAAATCATACTTTTTCTTTTCTAATATATTTTTAATTGATTTCAGAGAGATGAAGGGAGAAGGGGAGAGAGAGAGAAACATCGATGAAAAAAAGAAACATCAATCAGCTGCCTCCTGAAGGCCACCTTACCGGGATCTCAGGCATGTACCCTGATGGGGAATTGAACCGGGACCTCTCAGGGCATGGGGCAATGCTCAACTAACGAAGCCACACTAGCCAAGGGCAAAAAATCATACTTTTTCTTTAACAAAAGAGCTAGGATCACGTGGCACCTAAGTGAACTGCATCCTGAAGAGTAGCAGGCCTTTTCACTTAGAGGGTAGGCACCCCAGGACTACAACGTCATCTGGGAGGTCATAACACTGGGCATACCGTGGGCTTTCTACAGGCTAGATTTATATGCTCACAGCCAAATCAAACCAATTCAGAATGCAGCCATATAAGACTGAAGAAGTACAATGTCTTTGTTCTTTTGACATTCAGTATTTCATTGATTCATGGTGCACAAGGTAGAATATACTGAAATCAGCATGAAATTTATATAAGAGAAGTGCTGTCATTTTTGACCATAGGAATGAACCACACCAACCAATCAAGAGATATGTGACATTATTGAGCAGGTGAGGTAGAGAGAGTGTTTAGATTCTTTTATACTCCTTGTCACTATTGGAAAAACCAACATTTTAGAGCAATGTTTTCAAACTGTCTTTGAAAGAGCCTTAACGTTCAACAAAGATGTTTCAGGGAGAGGAGGAAGAGTTAGGGGACGTTCTAGACCCCTAACATCTGCAAGCCCTGCTTTACCAGAAAAGCTTTATATTATCTGTTTTATATATTGGGGCTTCAAGCATGTTTTCATTTGGACAAAAAGAGCTCTGCTGGTTTTTGTGTGCGTGTGTGTGTGTGTGTGTGTGTGTGTGTGTGTGTGTGTGTGTCTGTGTGTTTTTAAATAAAAAGTTGGAAAACCCCTTTGCATGGAATTCAATAGAACCCATAGAAACTCCTAGGGAGGAAGAAAAAAAACAAAACACTGTTGTCTTCAGGAGAATGATAGCCAATAAAAGTCCTTTTCCTAAAGAAATATTCAGAGATATTGTGGAGGTGGATAACCAATTTAAGAAGAAAATGTGCTTTGCCCTAACTGGTTTGGCTCAGCAGATAGAGCATGGGCCTGTGGACTGAGGGTCCTGAGTTTGATTCTGATCAAGGGCACATGCCCAGGTTGTGGGCTTGATCCCCAGTAGGGGTTGTGCAGGAGGCAGCCAATCAATGATTCTCTCTCATCAATAATGTTTCTATCTCTCTCTCCCTCTCCCTTCCTCTCTGAAATCAATATATATATATATATATTGGCCCAGTGCATGAAATTTGTGCATGGTGGGGGGGTGGGTCACTCAGCCGGGCCTGCACCCTCTCGCAATCTGGGACATCCCTCTTGTAATCTGGGACCACTGGCTCCTAACCGCTTGCCTGTCTGCCTGCATGATCGCCCTTAACCCCTCTGCCTACCTGCCTGATTGCCCCTAACGACTCGCCTGCCTGCCTGATCACCCCTAACCACTCTACCTGCCTGATAGCCCCTAACTGCTCGCCTGCCTGCCTGATTGCCTCTAACTGCCTCTGCCTTGGCCTTCACTGCCGTGGCTTCATCCAAAAGGTTGTCTGGAAGGACATCTGGAAGGTCATTTGGCTGACTGGTCTAATTAGAATATTATGCTTTTATTATTATAGATATATATAGAAGACAATGTGTTTTGAAAGGATGATTCTTCTGACAGCCCGAGCCACTAGATTTGAGCTTTGGGGCTCTAGTAAAATATCATATGTTTAAAAATCAGAAACATGGCTAGTTCTACCCCTCTTCCTTGCTTCTTACTTTCCAGATATGTATTAATGCTGAGAGATCAAAAGTCTCTGGCAAATACTCACAGACTGGCCCTGTGGGGACAGATTCATATAAGCTGAAATGTGGGGAAAAGTAAGTGCCCACAGGGACATCCTCTTACTTACCATTCATAAAGACAGGAATTACCTCACATTTCATTATTACAATTCAGAAAGCTATTTTTAGAAAGCTATTTTATTCATTTTCTTTATGGTTATGCTTGGAATTTTGCATGATTTTCCTGATTTTGTTCCTAATGTATTTTCAATTTCTATTTGCTTCTTTTGTTTATAATAACCCTGGAATAAAAATGAAATGGATCCATCTTATTGCGTCCTGCCCAAGTTTCCTCCAAATTTAATCTGTGACTACAATTCTCTCCCCCCCCTTCTTTCCCCCTCCCTCTTTCTTTTGGTGTGTGTGTGTGTGTGTGTGTGTGTGGTCATCTCCTTTTTTCCTTTTCCTTTTGTTCCCATTCTGAATAGCTTTCTGAATTGTAACAAAACTGTCAGCCCATTAACTTCTGAATAACTCTTAAGTATGAGGCCACGTCATACCACGTCATATTTTTAATGAAAACATCACATAGGCAACTAGTTGGTATCTGGACATAATTTATCTATCTCAAATCATGGCTCAGGGTGGGGGCCTATAGTCTAAAACAGTGGAGTTAATTTTAGTGTTTAAAAATGAGTCAGTGTGGTGGAAAAGGCAAAACGATGAAGACAATAATAAGATCAGTGGCTGTGGAGCACCAGGGAGACATGGCTAGGCAGAGCACAGAGGGTTTTTAGGCAGAGAAAATACTCAGTATGATATAGTAATGACAGATACGAGTCATCATACCTTTGTCCAAACACCAAGAGTGAACCATGAGATAAACTATGGACACTGGGTTCATCTTTGTTTTTAATTTTTTAAAGGTACCATTCTGATGAGTAATGTTGATAATGGGGAAGGTTATGCATATGTGGGGACAGGGCATACATGAAAAATTTTTGTATGTCATTCTCAATTTGGTTATAAACCTAAAACTTCTCTAAAAAAAAATTAAGTTTTTTAAAAGTGGAAAAAGAACAAAAGCACCTGGCCAAGTGGCTCAATTGGCTGGAGCGTCATCCCATACACCAAAAATAAAAAGGTGTGGGTTTGATCCCCAGTTGAGGTGTGTACGGGAAGCAACTGATCCATATTTCTCTCTCTCTTCCCCCTCCTCTCTCTCTAAAATCAATAAAAAACATATCCACAGTGAGAATTTTTAAAAAATGAAAAAAACCCCACCTATTTTGTTTTAAACAGCTGTTGGTGATATTTATTAGAAATTCTCTTAAATGATAATGGCTAATTCATTTTAGCAAGAAGAAAATATACAATCTGGTAATATTGCCAAGGCATATTTGTTAATACATCATTCACTTTGTAATGCAGACAACAGGACCAAGGAAGTGACGTCAGGAGTACAGAAGTTTTTGCCTACAGTGCTACCAGCCTCAAAGAGGAAACTCTATCAGACATCAGGTACTGTGTGATCTAAAAACATGAATCACTGCATGATCCGGACCAGGTATATCTTTACTGAAGACACCAAAAGTCACATTGGTGGATAAAGGCAAAGAAAAGGGAGGCATTGCAGGGAATACAGTTCATGAAATGCATGTTGGTAAAAACATGAAATTGGACCAGCCGTAATGCGAATCTCTTTAGAGAAGACTTAATATCCCTCATCACTGAAGAGAAGAGGTCAAAATAGTCTAGAAGAGGGAAAGGCAGGCTCAGTGCACCAGCATTTGTAGTAGTGGGCCTCCAGCATGCCACAGGGAATGTCTAAACAGTTTTCTAAAAAGCAGGATTATAAAAGCTGAAGGTCCCAACCACTATACCACTAGAGTGACTAGACTAATCCTAAAATTCAGACATGTTAATCTGAATCTCTCTAACAAGGACAAGAACTCTTCATTCTGGTGACTATTTTAAAATACATGGAGAAGCATGATCATCAAGGGAACATGAGAAAAACATGCCTCTGTTGCTGGCCCAGTAAATTCCTGCCTTGGGCCCTTTGAATGGTGGATAAGGCTTTGGTGGGATGGAAAAGGCGTTGGTACCTCCTGGAGATTGCACTTGTAAAATAATTTGCCAGTCTGACTACCCAATGTGGGTTGGCTTTACCAATCATGATGAGAGAGCTTCTCCTAACATTAAGTGATGGCATCTTTATGATCTCCCTTTAGGAAAAATAGTCACAAAAGAGGTATAAGAAGCTGCAAAGATGAAATACCAACTGGCTATTTACTCTTTGCCATGATCTCCTTGCAGCCTTGAAGTAAGTAGTGTCAGGCTGAGGAACAAAGAATACCATACAAAGAGACTCTGGAAAGGTGTGGAAGTGCCTTACTTAATTAGGAGAGCTCAATACCGTATGATTTATGCCACTTTAGATGGTGAAGTTTGAGGTTAATATCTTCCTCCTCCCCCCACAAATAGGATTTTTATTTGTCACCATTAAAAGTATGACTTTTAAACAGACTATTGGACTAGGGCCTCATATCCATCAGCTCATTCAACTTTAGCACCTGTCTCACCCTCAGCAGCTTTTCCAGAACTGCTGCCTTCACCAGGAAGCTCCATGGGTTTTCCAAGTCAAACTTGGGCTTGTCCAGCATTTTGACTTTTCTAACAAGACGTCATACAGTGGAGAAATAGAATGGTAGGGCTTTTCTATGTCTCTCCCAGTGCTCTCTGGAATCAGTTTATTGACCACTTCTTTCAAGTCATTTGCCTGCACCTCTCGGGCCATGATTTCCATCATCTTGTTCAGGACTTGGTGGACCTGCTGATGCTGAGCACAAGAGGTCTTCCGAATCTGATTGTTGCAGTTTTTTAGTAAAACCAACACAGAATAGATAAAGCAAATAACCATCAGTTGTCTTGACATCAACATGAGCTTCAATCGTGCGCTGCCATTTTTTGACCACGAAGCACATTTTATCATGGGTAAGATCCATGACATGGAAATTAGGTAGTTTTTGCCTGAACATCCTCAGTAATTAGCCTGAATTTTCTAAATGCAACTTCATCATTCTGCAGATCAGCGAGGCTCACTGATCTGACCACCAAACACGACCCTTCAGACAAGTGGTTCTCAACCTTCCTAATGCCGCGACCCTTTAATACAGTTCCTCCTGTTGTGGTGACCCCCAACCATAACATTATTTTCGTTGCTACTTCATAACTGTAATTTTGCTACTGTTATGAATCACAATGTAAATATCTGATATGCAGGATGTATTTTCATTGTTATAAATTGAATATAATTAAAGCATAGTGATTAACCACAAAAACAATATGTAATTATATATTCAATATGTGTTTTCCAATGGTCTTAGGCAACCCCTGTGAAAGGGTCTTTCGACCTCCAAAGGGGTCGCGACCCACAAGTTGAGAACCGCTGCTTCAGAACACCAGATGTGATTTGGGTTCCTTGAGTTCTCGTGACGAGTGTTTTTCTGTCTTTCATACAGAACAGAGCTGGTGCTTTAACATCACACCAATCTTTCTTAGAAAATGGATCAACCACTTTCTTCTTGGCTGCCCTTTGGCTGTCTTTCGTAAGACGCCTGTTCTTGCCGACAGCCAGGGTAGTGCCTTGAGAGCCAAAAAGGAGGGTCACATCTCGGTATTTTCCTCACGAGGTTTATATGAGGCATTAACATTATAGAGTAGTTTTGAATGTTGTGCTTTTAGAAGGACTTAGCTATGTCAGGCCATGCTCCAGCCACTGCCCGGTGACCTGAACATCAGAAATAAGGCTCTGTGTGCTCTCTGGGGTTTGTTTGGGGCCTTTTGATAATCCTCAACTCTCCACCAGGAACTGTCCTCAGTTCACTGAGTGAGCTTGTTTCTCCATAGCCGGGGGAAAAGGGGCTCCTGCCCCGCTTTAGTTCTAAATTACTAAGTGCAATCATGGACACCTGCCAGGGGCTGTGGGAACCTCCCTGATTTCTATCCTCCTGGACAAAAACTCCTTCACTAGGTATTGCTGGATTCTTTTTTAAAAAATATTTTTTTTATTGATTTCAGAGAGAAAGGGAGAGAGGGAGAGGGAGAGGGAGAGGGAGAGGGAGAGGGAGAGAGAGAGAGAGAGAGAGAGAGAGAGAGAGAGAGAGAGAGAGAGAGAGAGAGAGAGAGAGAGAGAGAGAGAGAAAGAAAGAAACATCAATGATGAGAGAGAAACATTGATTGGCTGCCTCTTGCATGCCCCTACTGGGGATTGAGCCTGCAACCTGGGTATGTGCCCCTGACCGGAATCCAACCCAGGACCCTTCAGTCCACAGGCTGATGCTCTATCCACTAAGCCAAACCGGCTAGGGCTATTGCTGAATTCTTGATATAATTATTACACATGGATAATAGTTATGAAAGTGAATGAAATCAGTCTTCACTGTCAGTAAAACACAAATACCACAAAGACCAAACTCCTTAATTCCTCAATGTAAAGAGAAATTTCTTCCTCATTACAGCAGCTGATGAAAACATTATTGACTAGTTTATGTTTCCAAAAGGCAAGGAAATAAAATTGTAAAAAGAGAGCCATAATAATATGAAATAATGAGTAACCCCACAATCACGTATCTCAGACAGACCAACAGGACCACAGACTTGAACGGACACACACTCTCCTATGCTCATTCTCTCTTCAGAGCCTGACCCCTGACCCCGACTACCCCACCACCCCTGTGTTTCTCCCCAGGTTGGCCTCACTAGCAGGTCTTAGATGAAAAGACTTAGCTCCTTACCCATCAGAATCTAGTCTCTAAAAGTTAGTCCATCATAAATCAGTCCACCACTTCTACTTCCTAAATTTGACAATTTTCCTACCTCATTCTTAAGAGATTTTTCTATTTACAATGAAGGAAGTCTTCTTACAGACCAAATGTCACCAGCTACACAATCAGCCACTTCATGGTTTTAGCGGGCTATCACTTGTAGCACCCAAACACATTTTGACTGCAAATGATTAATTGCAGAACAAAAGCCGCTTCCGTTTGCAGAGCCTCTCCCCCAGGCCGCAGGGGAGTGGAAGTGGGGAGGTGGGGGGTCCCTGGACTTGCCCTGGAATGCATGATCAGTTAAAGCCAATCACTCTGCACTTGGTAGACGAAACACCCTGAGCCGCCCGGCGATTTAGGTGCGGAGTGAAAGGTAACAGCGTTGCATTTCCTTGTTCAGGGAGAGGTAGGTGTCTGGGAGACAGATTGGAAACTGAAGGCGGCCCTGTGTCATAAATCTGCACATTTAATTGCAATGCACGGCTAGTCTTTGGAGGGCCTTTCCAATCCTGATAATGAAGACATGCATGTGCTCGTAGACGCCAACTCCCTCCTCTTTGATTTTGAAATCTGCACCACCTACCAAGTCTCACCAAACAACGAGAGCTGATCAGAGGCTCTTTGCGCAGCGACTAAGACAAAAGGGTGAGGGAACAGGGGAGATTGTGTGGAGCAGGCAGCCTTTCTGGCGCCCCTTAAATCAGACTTCCCGGGCAGACCCCTATTCCATCTAGTCTATGCCCAAGGCAGGAGCTGTCAGGAGGCCCACAGATAAGCAATTTAGAAATATTCTAGCTGAATGAAGGAGACTTACTTTGGGTTTCCACTGCTGTCTGCCAAGCTAGGGAAATAGAGTGCAGACAGATGCTCTCTAAGGTTCTTATTTGAGCTCCAAAGAGGTTTGAGGCTTGGCACAGCCATGAACCCCAAGGATCTTCACTTTCTTTCTTTCTTTTTTTTTTTTTTAAGACAAATTGAAAGTAATATAGTCAAGAACAGAGAAGGTGATTGTTTTACTCCATTGACTAATCTTTCTTGTCCGGAACATGTCTATTCTTTTTAACAAAGCTCTTAAGATTTTAAATCCTTGGAAAAAAAGCAACCCATATGGGATGTATTTGGGGAATTCTACCACCAAAATCCAAATAAATAAGATCTCTCACCTATCAGCAGCAGACAGAAAATTCTGTAATCAATTTCAACATGGTAAAAGAAATTACAGTGATTGTTTATTTGTTCAACAATGTTAATTGAGCACCTACTATGAGTAAGGACATAAAAGGTGCGCCAGAGAAAATGAAGAAGAAGACTTTGCCGTGGTCTTCTAGGGCTTGTAATTTATTTATTTATTAACTGCCTGTAACTAAAAGAACGAAAAAGAAATCACTAGTGCTAAAATTGAAGAGACAGAATTTTAGAGGAAAGTCAGCTCACAGAGATTGGGAAAAAATTCATGAAGGAGACAGTATGTGATCACTAGATTAAATTCTTCCAGAATAGGGTTTCATAGCTTATACAGCAGTTAAAACATACTAGTAATAGGTATTTTAAAAGAATCTGTTTAAATCAAGCTGATTAAGCTGCACATTTATATGATGGGAATGCAAAATGCAAATGCAGGGGAGGCTGGTGTGGACTGAGCACCCAGAGAGGGAAACAGAAAACACAGCAGTTAGGCTGGCCCCACAGATCTCACTATGTGATTCTTCCAAAACGTGTGTCGAGCCTCCCAAGTCCAGGCCTTTGCCTTGTGATCTCTAAGAATGTACTTACTCCTTTCTTCTCTAAGTAGCTGGAGTCATCAGTTCTGTCAATGCCCAGCTCACTTCCTATCTAAAATCACAGTAAATCAGGGTTGGAAGAGACCTTCAAGATCACCTAAGTGTAGCAGTTCCTAAACTTGACTGAGAATGGGGCGAGATCCGCTGGGGAGGTATCCTTCTCCCTCCCACCTACAAAGCTTACCCTGGGATTATGATTAAGTTTGTGCACATTTCCACAAGGCTTTCCAAGAGATTTGGCAGATCTGCCACATTTGCAAGTCACTGATCTCCAACATTTCCCCAGTGGCTCCTGAATCCCCTCTACAACTTTCTGCCTCGGCTGGTCCTGTGTATAACTAGACATCTGCCTAAGACCCTCCCTGGCTTTCAGATTGCTTTGGGATCACTTCCTCCTTCAAACTCTTGCACTGCTGAGGATCTTCAATGCACACTTTAAATCACTTTGTTCTATGTTGTGAAGTCCTTTCTACATCAATAAACAATTACTAGGCTCTGTGCTGAAGAATGCACCATAGAAGACAGAACAAGGAATGGGTTTATATTGAACAGGTGGGAAAATACACACAATTGTTAAAAAAACAAGTTGCAATGAACTGCTAAAGGATGGAAGAAAAGTATGTTGTCAGAGACCAGAAGAAAGGGTAGTTCTACTTACAGGCAACTCAGAAAATTTCTATTACAGATGGTTTTGGAGATAGTCCTTAAAGGATGACAATATTTTGACCAACAGGAAATAACCAGGACAGTGCAATGTAAAGAAATTATCCAATGAGAATTCATGGCAAGAATGTGTAGGTGTGAGAAACAGTGAGTTGTCATGGTAGGTACATGTGGGTTGAGGATATAGAAAATGAGATTGAAAAGTGAATTAAGGGAAAATTTTTAGAGGCTCATGCTCTAATTTTGAAGACAATGTGGAAAACTTGAAAGAGCTCAGGCTTTAGGGTCAATTAAGACCTAGTCCTTTCCCCCAATACTGTTGCTTACTAGTAAAACTGTGACATTGGCAAATTGTTTACTCTCTCCTGTGCTTACCTATGAAATAGCAATACATCTTTTTTTTAATATTTTAAAAAAATTTTTTTTATTGATCTCAGAGAGAAAGGGAGAGGGAGAGAGAGATAGAAACATCAACAATGAAAGAGAATCATCTATCGGCTGCCTCCTTCAGGCCCCCTAGTAGGAATCGAGCCCACAACCCCTGGCATGTGCCCTTGACCGGAATCGAATCTAGGACCTTCAGTCCACAGGCCGATGCTCTATCCACTGAGCCAAACCAGCTAGGGTGCAATATACCTTCTTTTCAGGACTGTTCTTTCAAGGACCCAACAAGTTAATGAATATAAGTACCAACCTTATACATAAATGGCTAATTCTCTTCCCTTTATTTCATTAGTAATAGAAAACAACAGAACATGTTTGAAGAAATAGATGTGATCTAACTTAGGTTGTAGAAAGACAATTGGAAACAAAAGAATATTGAAGAGGAAACAGAAAAACTATAGGCAGAGAGAACAGGTAGGAGGATGTTTTAATAATCCAGGTGAGAGATGGATTAGGGCAAAGCCACTGTAAAAACAGGGTCAAGGAGAATATCAACTGAGGAGGCAAAAGTGAAAAATCAGCAACTGGTGGAAAGTGAATCTTTTAGCATTAAAAATGACTCAGGTTTCTAGCCTGTCTCTTGCTACTAGGAAGATAGTGGTGCAATGGAAAGTTAGGGGACCTAAGAAGAGTAGGCCTCAGAAGGGACAGAATAAATTCTTACTGGGATGTATGAACTGCAGGTGAAGGTTGGACATCCTATGGGAAGGTCTGGTGTGCTTTAGGAGATTTGGGTCTGAGAATTAGAACTAAGAGGTTGGCTCTGGGTAGGAAGACTTAGGAGGCCTTGGCAAAGAAGTGATAGAGGGAGCTGTGAAAATCAGTGGAACTAGCTGGGGAGAGGGTATCGAGCAGAGAAGAGGAACACTGAGATCTGAACCTTGGGGGAAGGTTACTTAAGGAAGAGGGAAAAGAGGAGCTAATGAAGGAGATGAAAGAGAGTGGTCACCTTCACAGAAACATACTCAGAATACTATGAGAGCCATGGGGCATTTCAAGATAGAAGAAACTATCATCAGAGTCAAAAGCTAGTAGTGGTAAGGAGTTAGAAAAAGCTATTTGACTTCACAATTAAGAAAGGTGGCAAAGTCTCCTAATGGTCTCAACATCCTTTTCCTCTTGCTGCCTCTAGTAAGAGAAACCGTGAGTCTTTGGCTGGGCACAGGGCTCCCAGATAAGCCTACATTTTTCCTGGGCTCCCTTGTGTATGGCCATGAGACTCAGTTTTGCCCAATGAAATGTGTGTATTTTCCAGGCCACATGTTTAAAAGGAAAGGTTGTGCCCTCCCCTTCCTACTGGCAGGAACTTAGCAGTAATGGTGCTGGTGGACGTGATGTGAGCCATCTTCAACTTTGTGAGTAAGGACCTCATCTTAATGATGGTTGCCACAGGACAGAAGATAACCTGAGACCCTGACAATCAAACAACTTACACTCAAATTATTATGCAAAAGTATATAAAATATTTCTTGTGTAAGCCCTATTGGGTTTGGCTCAGTGGTTAGAGTGTTGGACTAAAGAATCTTGGGTTCCATTCCAGTCAAGGCCATGTATGTCGGTTGCAGGCTTGATCCCCAACCCGGGTCAGGACACGTGTGGGAGGCAACCAATTGATGTGTCTCTCTCACATCGATGTTTCTCTCTCTCTCTCTCTCTCTCTCTCTCTCTCTCTCTCTCTCTCTCTCTCTCTCTCAAAATCAATGGAAAAATATCCTCAGGTGAGGATTAACAATAACAAAATTTTCTCATTTAAGCAAGAGTTATTTTGGTCTTTGTTATGGCAACTGAGGCTTTGTCCTTAATGATACAGGAAGGACTAAGCACATGCTAAGGAAAAAGAAGTGAAGAAATTAACATAAACTCTTCTTTTAAGAAGTCAAAAGGAAAAGGAAAGCGAGAGAGAACAATAGTTTCCACAGGAAAGGGACTCAAAAGAGGTGTTTTACTTTTTAAAAAAATCAATGATTTTACTGTTCTTACCATTTTAAAGTCTACCATCTCCTCTCCTTATTCATAGCATAGTTTTAATTTTGCAGAAGTAATTTTAAATTTACTGCTTGGGAAATAAGCAGGTTTTATTTTTTGTGATTATGATAATTCTGTTTATTAGTTAGCTCTTTGGGACATTTACTGTTCGTGGATTAGTACAGAGCTGCCTTCAAATGTGACTTGGGGAAATTCAAAGTTTTGCCAGTCAACTAGAGGGTGATTTGTATTATTAAAGGGGTCCCTTGAAATACGAAGCTTCTGAGCAGTTAAGTGTACACAAACCATTTAACCACATAAGAGAGGGCCAGGGAAGGGAACATTAACTTGTGAGAAGTTACTGTAATGATCATGTTTGCATGTCAGCAGGAAAGCAGATTTCAATAAATAAAAATGTTAGTTCATGGAATTTTTTCCAGGAATAACTTTCTCATCTGAAGAGAAGAATTCCTACATCGTCTACACTGCAATCAATTGCCCCTTTGTGGGCTGAGTGATGGTCTAAGTTCCCAACTCCTGCTCCTAAAGTGACCTGAGCAACAGGGAGCTCTGAGAACAGCTTTTGGGGTAACCCCACAGCAGCTCTGAACCATCTGCTGTCAAGGGAATGGCAGTTACATAATTAACCATAATAGCTGCAAATGATATAGTTACAACAAAAACCCTGTTGGTATTTAGCTGAACTAAAAAAAAAAACAATGGTGTAAATTATAGCTATGTGTATAATAAAATTTCTTATTTGCATTTCACATAAAATTCACCAAGCTCCTTATTCACTCATTACTCACCCATTATGGGTTTTTTAAATGGCACTTTGAAAGTTTGCTTTGGCTTGGGGTGAATTATTTGCCAAGACTTTATTCCTGGAGTCATGGCTCCTCGGGGACTTCTTTACCTTTTGGCAAATTCATAGCTCATTTTGTGGGTGGTAGCGGTTTGTGGCCACTATGTATGCATGTGTGGTCATATGTGGGGAGTAGTCTTAGGATATCCTAAATAATGGGACATTTCATAAGGAAGGGTCTTATATCCCAGAGTAATTAAACAGAAAAAAGAAAAAGCAGAAAATGAGTAAAGCATAGTAATAAACATAGCAGCAACAATTAGGTTGGTTCCTTCCAATTATGCATGTGCTTGAATAATGGGCCGACTTAATAGGCGGAAGAGATGTGCATTACAAATATCCAGGGAATGTTTGCATAGCAAGAGGCACAAATACAAAAGTGCATGAGAAGGTGCAATTGAGGCAAAGCTGTTTCTGAGACTAAAAATCGTGATAAACTTTAAAAAGCCATAAGCGCAATGTTGGATACAGATGAGCAGAGGAAAGGATTTTTTTTTTGCACGTACACTTTCATTAAAAAATGTGGTCTTTAGGACCAACATCAGTATTTTAGGGGAAGAACTGGGGGCATAAGACAAGGTAGCTGTAGACATTCACCAATTCCAAGAGGGCAAGGAAAATTCTCCCTCCCCAAACCTCCCCGACTCACTGCAAGACACTGGCTTGAAATATCTTCCCTAATGCGCTCAAGACTAAAGGTAAAGAGTATTTCAGAAATGAAACAGAGTTTATGGAATATTAGGAAAGTAGTTTCTAGATTTATAGAGATTTCAAGCTAGAAGAGATCATCGTGTACTTTTAGTTGCTGCTTCCTCCCAACCTATATACTTTACAGATGTGATATGTCATTGGGTCCTCCAAGAAATAATAAATGACTGGCCACATATTGTGTACCAAAATAATGGCGTAAGAATGCTGGTTTCTAACTCTCTATCTAAAGGTCTGTTTCACACCACTGAGCACGCACTGCTTGTACTTATAAGGGTTAAGGGAAGGGCCTGGTGCATTTCACTGGAGGGTGAGTTCTAAGACTAGGGGCTGCATGAGAACTGGGCGGGTGACAGAAAGAAGATCTAGGGGTGGTGCATTATGCATTTGTGCCTGGACACAGCCGTTTTCTATTTTGCCTAATATTGGCTTAAATGACAAGGAAAGCTTAATGCCATCAATATACCATCATAAAGTAGCTTGCTCTTCTCCTGGGTATAGTTAATTTGCAGGTAAACCATAGCGCTCACAAGGCACAAGAACAATGGGCGCTTTTATAGTCATTTGTGTGCTTAGAGGTTGTCCTGGGTCCCACAACGGACAGTTGCTACCCTAACATGAAGCCGCATCAATGCAACTGTGCATTAGGCTAATGAATGTGTTTTCCTGGAAACCATACTAAGCAGAGAAAGAAGTAAAGAATCTCTACCACCTGAAATTGACCTCAAGTGGCTCAAAGTAGTTTCAATACTTCCATTCCATTTAGAGGTGATTCTGTCCCTTTAAAAACACTATTATTGATCCTTCATTTCCCCCAATATCTGCGGTTTTAGTTGGGTTTCAAATAGATCTAAAAATCAAGTGGGTGCAATTTCTCCTGATGCGATCCAAACCATTGTTTTCTTTTTCCTCATATATACAAGCCATCCGGTTTTTATTTGAATTATTTTTTTTTTTGAGGATGACTTTGTACTATGTTATGTTACCTCGTGATATTTAGTGTTGTTGGGATTTATTGGATTTCTGGGAATAGTATAATAAAAAATGATAATATCAAACATCATTAATTAGGTGTCAAACAAAGTAATCATATTGTTTCTTATTTTAATTACAATAGAATTCAAGTTGATTTGCTTATTTTACCAGAGTAATATGTGATTCCAAACTGTTAAAATCTAAAATCTTTAGCAGACAGAGGACAATTATAAAAAAAATCCTCACTTCACAAGAAAACCCGGGTTATTAATCAATTTGTTTAACTGGCTGAGCAGTAATAAACATAATGTGCTAACATCTCTTAGCAAATAGATTTTTGTAAACAAGCTGCTTCCAAAAATATTTTATGAGGCATCGTTAACATTCGGAGATGCTGCTGTTTAGGTTGGAAACCTCGGTGATCCATCTCGCACAGCGCGGCTGGAATGAAGAGACCCCTGGAATCGCTCAGTGAGAACTGAAGAGGGGCCTGGGAAGTCATGACCCTTGGAAGGTGTTGGTTTACAGAGTGTGAAGTGGGCAATTCACCAGCTGCACCCAGGAAGCGGTGCTGCAAATGCCTGCGGCTAGGAGTCAGAGGACACGTCATGTTAAAGGACGCCAGCCACCACCCCTGCAGACCCACAATTTATCGGGTCTAACTTCAGTGACAGGGGAAAAAACTTCTTAAGTTAGGATACACTTGCATATTTTAACTGAAGATTATTATAACGAAAAGCAATCAATTACCCTCTCAGTTGTTTTTGGTTTTTGGACCATTTTAGGGCTCCTTCCTCAAGGGCAAATTCAGTAAGGACGATGCTCAACATGTGAGGTGCAACATCTTAAGCAAAGGCCATACACTCAGAGCCCACTGCTGGGTTCCTGGCTGTCAGGTATGGACATGGGGAGGGAGAGGAGCTTGGTGCTACCACTTTCCTATGAAGCTCACAAGACAGAATTTATTCCTTGGAAGCTGAAAGGGTTAAATAAGCAGCTACAGGGCAAGAGCAAATGAGGTAGGTGTCAAGGTTTTTAGAATTTTTTTTTCATGTTATTATCAATGATCTTTTTCTTTAAAATGTCACTTAACTATTTCTCTGCTTCCGCTTCTCCATAGAATGGATGTACTAATGTTAATTCCCATGTTCCCAAAGAGGTAATGGTGGGAAGATATGCTGATAAACATTTTTGAAGCTCTTTGACTTCCTTAGAAAGAAAGCAGTCTTTTGAAAAGAGAAAATATTTAGATACTCAGCAATACTGGGTCAAAAATCTCTAACTTTTGATCACTTTTAAAAATAGCTTTTTAAGGTGAAATATATTAGTGTATTGTGTGTGCGTGTAGGTATATTATGCATATGCTTTTTCTCTGATTACAAAGTAAAGAACAAAAGCACTGAACGTAGGAATTTTAGGGCTCAATTTTAGTGAGAGATAGATGCTTTAGTTAAATGAATCATCTCCCTTACTTTGTAGGATTTTTTTTGTCTCCTTCCGCTCTACTTTGAGTGACACTCTTATGCATCTGTCCTGCAGGGGTAGGAGCAAGACCTGTTTGAAGTTTAAATCCGTGACACTCTCTGTAGAACGGTGGCAACCTGATCAAAACAGTAATCAAGCAGAAATGCTCTTTCTCAGAGTGAACACACACATGCGCGCACACACACACCTCCCTGCATTCAGAGCCGAGGTTTTCCTTCTACCCCCAGCTAATAAAATCAGGAGGCTGCACTGAGGCTGAGCGGCAGGCAGTTTGATGTCCTCAGCAGGATACGGGCAGTCAGAAGTGGCGCTGTAAATCCAGAGCGGGGCTTCAACACCGTGTTAAGTGTGGCCCGCGTCTCAGAGATTTCCCTTTGATGCAAGTTCAGTATATTAATGGGAAAAGCATTCACTTTTATTTGTCTGTACTGTCTGCGACAGCAAGGCTGCCTCATTTAGCCTGGGCCAACATGAAAATACGCAGAGAAGCAATCTGTTGCAAATTAGCACAGCTCCCCTTTCATTTACTAGCTAGTAATTGGAAGGGGTTAAGAAAGTGTAACTTATCGGACCACGTGAGGGTATCTGCTTGTGCGGACAGCAAGCCTCCCCCCGAATTGCCCTAGGAGCCCTGAGGCAATCATCCTTCCTCATGGCCACTTGGCCTGAGAGACAACACTGACGCGTGTGAAATGTGTGCGCTTTGCTAGGTCTGAGGAGGCAGTTTCCTGGACTCCCCAAGGGGGTATTTGTGACTCTGTCGGAACTTACCTTTCTTTAGATATGTTTTTACTTTCCCGTTTCCAAATCGTCTTGAAGTCACTGCAGAACTCGTACCACACCATAAACACGTAGTTTGGAGTGATCTCTTTCTCACCAGACTTTGGCTTCATCCCAAAATATCCCACTGTCGTTTCAAAACTGCAACAGGCAGGAGGGGAAAACAGAGTGAGGGAGAGGGTGAGAAACTGTCAACACCATTAGGGTGGGTGGGGGGCCCCGAGGGCAGTTTCCCACTTCCCCACTCTCTGTCTCCATTACTGTGGTTTATCCTAAACCCCAGAAAACCCATTTGCTCAAATCCACTTTCCAAGAAATTCAATTTGACTGGGGATACTCCTCGTCATATCTTATCCATGTAAAATCCAGCATGTGCAAGTCTGGGGGGTATACAGGTAAAACTTTGAGTTTGCTCTTCATCTCCAATCTATGCCATGTACCTGCTCTTCACTTGAAGTTTAATGATGACGGGGAAC
The DNA here is from genome assembly GCF_014108235.1 of Myotis myotis. Lineage (NCBI taxonomy): Eukaryota > Metazoa > Chordata > Mammalia > Chiroptera > Vespertilionidae > Myotis > Myotis myotis. Next base: position 153,434,423 of record NW_023416313.1, on the reverse strand, counting down.
GCTGCTGGCATACTGACTCTGTGGCATGAAGCAGTGGTCCGTTAGCGAGCCCAGTGGGAATAATTAATCTGCTGAGTGTTTCATGGAAAATCAAGACTGTTCTCTCCTATTCTGGTACCCCCTGGCGTTGTAACCTGGGGCCGATCACTCAGCATCAGACTCAATTTTCTCAAGGGTAAAATAAGGGACTGAACCTCTATGATCTTTAAGAAGGCTACATTTTTAAAGCTTTATATGATACAAGAATACAGACCACCAAATGCACAAAAGTGTATGTACAGTTGAGGGGATAGCAAGGTTCGGATGGAAAATCATCTTTGATCTTAATAAATGATCTCCAATCTGGACCAGGTTTTGCAAAGGAGATTCCCAGATATCACTAAGAGCCTCCTGACCTACCCCATGGACTCTCACACCAGACTAGCCAGGCCTCCCAAGCAGCCCTTCTTGGAGGCACTAGCTTTGCAGCAATTTATAGCTCTGCACTCAATCTTTCTACCCAGCCGCCCCCACCCACCCCAAGCCTCACAAGCTCATTTGCCATGAGCAAGAACACTTAAATAAATGGCTCCCTTTTCTAGGGTGTTGGAAACTAATCAAAGCAGGAATGGCTGGCCAGGTTTATGGCTACTCAGTGCTCTATCATCTGTTCAGACACAGCATTTTTTTTGTGGCCATCCTGAATACTGAGTTCCTAATGGAACTCTATTCAATGGCAATTGTAAAACCCCGAAGCCCCGTTACTATTACAGAGCATACTTTCATCTCGTTCTCAGTTATTGGCCAATATGTATCTCATAAGATTTTACCACAGTTCACAGATGAACTGTTAATTGATTCCATGGCTATGATTAGGCGAGATCCAAGCTGGGGCTGCAGCTCTGAGTCCCATAAATTCTTTGTGCTTCTGTAAATAATAAATCTGTTTTTAATGCAAATTAAAACTACTGGTCAGGGAATTTTGGCTCCCAGTTATTAAAAGACTGGGAAGTGTATAAGTGGAGAAAGGCAACAACTGCAGTAATTTCTTAAGGGACTCTTACAATACCAAACATGCATATTTTGGCGCAAAACCAGCAACGGAAGAAAGTAGCAATGTCCACTTTCACCCAGGCGGGACCCATTTTGTGGCAAGCAGAATACTGATAACACCAAAGCACACTCCATGGCATCTAGTTTTATTTCATTCAAAATGAAAATTATATTAATGTAGCATGAAAATGCATTGTAGAGAGTTCTGTGAACGATAGGAACCGGCCACGGTTTTCTTATAGGGTCCTGGGGCTTTTGAATTGGAAGAGACTTACATGTCAACTTGTCCAATGTTCTCATTTTACAGATGAGGAAACAAAGACCTGGAAAGACTGAATGTCCCTTTTTATTGGCAGCGTTGGGCTAATCTTGGGCCTCCTGGTTCTCAGGGAAATGCTTTTTCCTCCCTCTGTCCCTGTGGCTCATGCTCGCTGACCCGGGCATTCAAGAAATACAACAGTGCCCCTCCCCCGCATTTCCACTTTAGACACAGTTGCCCCTGTATCTTCCATAATGTGTGTTGCCCCCAGCAAAGCAAATCATTATTTTCTTCTCTTCTAGATGCTCACCTTCTATACAGAACCATATTTCTTTGTGCAACAATAGAGAGGAGAAAGTCTTCCACGGTGAGTCTTTAGGGGAACAAATGGTCTTCCTACAGCCCAGCAGGACACAGTGAAGAGCACAGAGCCCCAGTCCTTGCTTCTCAAATCACCCCCACACCTGGAGCCTTATTGGGAGTCTTGAGTGCGAGACCAGGGCATTGCACGCACTGGTGCCGTTGCAGAGAAGGGCAGCTCTGTTTGGGGGCTATCGCAGAGCTTGAGGAAAGCATGCCAGCATCCTGCGGCCTGGCTTTCCCCGACTCTGAACTGAAGCTAACCATGTACCTCCCCCCTCTCCCCTGGGAGCTGTGAGGTCCCGCTTACTCACCCTCAGACGGGGCGAAAACTAAAGGAAAGGCAGAACTTGAGCATTTCCCCGCTATGTGCTTTGGGAGCTAAGAAGGCAAGCGAGCCTCTTCAGGAGAACCAAAGTAAACAGAGTCGCAGAGAATGGCCTGGCCTTGGCACCGCAGCTGTGATGGAGAGCAGCTGCTCCGAGGTGCGCCTTGTTTGAATTCAGTGCTCTTCCTTTGCCCAAGGAAAAGCTAAAAGCTGGTCTATGAACCTGCAGCTACCTGATAAAGTCTAGGCCACTGTCCTCCCAAGCAAAACTCTCTTCCTTTCAAATTCAATTTTGATTCACAGAAGACAGATGATTGAAAACCTTCCGAAATTTGGGCAAGAAAATTATAGATCTTAAGCAGTCAGGAGAATTTTCTTCAACAGACAAAGGGGCAATCATGCTTTCCGAAACTTTTATTTGCCAGCACATGACTCTTGCTTTCGACTTCTAACAAGTGGATGGATTTCTGATCATGTTTCACATAACTTCTTGACTTCACTCTAAACTATTCCTTGACTCCTTTTCTCCCTGCTACAATTCCTCGTCTGATCTGTGTCTTTACAATTCAGCTAAACATTTCTAAAGTGCAGACGATGATTCTATCAAAGAGCCCGTGGCCAACTGAACGGTTTTACTTCTGCAGCGCAGAGAGGCCAGAGTGGAACACATCCACTTACTGTTTTACATGCGTGCCTTCAGAAACTGCTTAGGAAAAGCAAATATTCCTTCGCCTCAGAGTAAATTGTTTCTCTTGAGAATAAAACATGAGAATTTCCTAAATCTCACACGAATATTGCAACACTGACCACCAACCTCCTTAAAGAGGGCAACCAAACAACTGTGGTTTCTACATTAAAGATGGGATCGGACATATTTCATGTATGACATGAAAGCTAGACTACCTTCACCACAAAGTCACGGAAAACGCTGACAACCAGAATTTATGGCCCCCCTCAGCATGGCTAATGCACAGCAGCAGCTTCGGCCCCTCGGAGGTGGGCCCCCTGTTTCTTACGCAAGAATCTTGAGGAAGTATTAGAAGTGACACCCACCCCAGAAACCGAATTTCTGTTTGGCCTGATACTCATATGCCCCTAGTTGAGGGTCTCTTTATGCATGCTGATTATTTCTGTAACACAGACGCAGCACTTTTACACACGGAGGACGGGAAGTTACTGTAGGGGTAAGGCCAGTACAGGGGCACAGAAACACACACACACACACACACACACACACACACACACAATCAGGTGACGTCTTCATTGCCAAGATTATCATGTGAAGATAAAGTTACGGTTCAAGAACATGTCTGCACTCAGGAAAATGCAGGGCTTGCCTTCACCTCGCTCTCATCTGCATTTTAATTTTATTGGCGAGTACAGTGGAGAGCAGGGCAGGATGTGGGACTTGTCAAAACAGAGCAGACGGCACCGGTTCAGTCTTTCAGAGCCCCCGGGAGGAGAAGGGTTCATTTGTAGAGTTTGTTCATTTGCATTTAGTGAACTCCTCTCCTCGCGTATTTGTAAAGTCCATTTTTTTCCACATGTGCCTCTTCCTGCTCTTACCTCTTATTTAATTTTCCAGTACTTTTAGAAATGTACCAGCAAAATTTATCTCAATTTTCTGAGTTGAATATGAGAAAGCCTCAGTATATTCCCATTCCTCCTCTAAGAGGGAGGGGCAGCCACACTGACTAACCTGGCCAACTGATAAAAAGAAAGCCCCTCTGGGGGCCACAGCTGGTGATTATTGGCCTCTACCATCTGATGGCCATTGAGAGAGAGAAGAACAAACAAGAGGTGTGAAGTAGGGGGGAGCTTGAATAGGAGACCTCTGAGGTCTCTGACCAATTCTGTGGGAGTTTTCCATATAGAGGTCATTCCCTTCTCCCCGAGATGTCCTCTAGGCTCTGAGGAAAGACACAGTAAGCCTCTTAGGTGTTTGTAATAACTGGTTGAATCTAGTTGTAATGCTAAGAAGGATCACGTTGTTCCTGACTCCCAGGAAGTGGTTCAGGAGCAGAGTGATGGAGGAGAGGCAAAGAGATGGAAATAGCGTCATGACATGGGAGGCAGGTGAGTCACTTCCGAATGATCTCCTGCTTTTTTTTCTTAAATCTCTTGCTTCTTGAGGAAAAATATTCCCAAGTCCTGTCACAGTGTTTTCACTCCAGCTCTCCACAGGCTGTTATTGTTCATGGAAGCATAGTATTAACAAATGGGGCCAAAAGAATCGTCAGTCAGACATTATGTGGATGAAACAAGCCAGTCACAAAAGGAAAAGTACTGTATGAGTCCACTTACAGGAGGTCACTAGAGCAGTCAAAGTCACAGAGACAGATATTAGAATGGTGGTTGCCAAGGGCTGGGGGAAGGGAATGGGGAGTTAGAGTTTAATGGATCCAGAGTTGCCTTTGAAGAAAATGAAAATTTCAGGATATAGATGGTAGTTATGGTTGCACAGCAATGTGGAATGTACTTAATAATAATAATTAATAATAACAATAAAATGGCTAGTCAAAGAAAGAGCTGGGGCCAAGTTAGAGCTGCTTACCTTTTCTGAGCATTCTCCAGGTGACTTTCTTCCATTTTATGCTCTTTTTTGGCTGTAAAAGAGAAATAATTACGATTAAAACAGTATTTTTTTCATCATATTTTTGCATAATATTCTAACTTTGATTACCCATTCATTATAGAAATAAGCCCAAATTCAGGGGTTGGCAGCCCCTACCACACGTACTGGAAAAGGCACTCAATTCACTACATTTATCACCACTGCATTCTTTTTCTTAAAATCCTCAACTGAGGATGTGATTAGAGAGAGGAAGAGAGAGAGAAAGAGAGAGAGAGAGAGAGAGAGAGAGAGAGAGAGAGAGATGTGAGAGAGAAACATTGACTGGTTGCCAGCCCAGGTATGTGGCCTGAGGACCGAGAACCTTTTGGTACATAGAACAGGGACAACACTCATCATGCTCAACCAACTGAGCCATTCTGGCTAGACACCATTGCTTTCTTGAGAATAGCTATAGCTATCAGCAAGGGGTGTGTGTATGTGTGTGTGTGTGGGGGGGCATTTAATTTACGTTCTTACTGGGACACTTGTGAGAGTGAAAGGAGGTGGCAGTAATAATTGCACCAGGACAAAGTCATACATGGGGACAATCCTGGCCAGGTTGGAACAAGTGGTCACCTGGCTATGGTTGGCCTCTTTGTGAGCCTTGGCATGGGCTCAGCACTTCCCCTCCTCTCCCAAACATTATAAACCCAGTGCCATTTGCAGTGCTGCTTAGATTCAAACAAATTAATTGAGTCCTTTCACACACTTTCTCTACACTCACAGGCCCCATTGACAATCTGGGAAGGCCTACGATTTCCTTTCTCAGAATAATGTTTTTAAATGCATTGAAAATAATACTTAAGATTATTAAAGAAATCTGTGATAGTGAGATACAATTCTGAATTTAAAGATTAGGAACCCATGCTCTGACATCAATGTGTGAGAGAAACATCGATCGATTGCCTCCCATATGCGCCCTAACCGGGTATCGAACCCACAACCTAGGGATGTGTCCTGACCAGGCATCGAACCTGCAACCTTTTGGTGTATGGGACAATGCTCCAAGCAACTGAGTCACCCAGCTGAGACTTACCATTGATTTTAAAATGTAAATGTTAAGTTACTCCCATGCTTAAAATCTTCCAACAACTTTCCACCATCCTTGACATAACGGTTTAAAGTCTTCACAATGTCCCAGAAGGCCCTGCAAGTCTGCTTTCTGGCTCCTCTGTGACATTACTTTTTTTTTTTTTAAATCCTCACCTGAGGGTATTTTTCCATTGATTTTTAGAGGGAGTGGCAGAGAGAAGGAAAGACAGAGAAGAACATCAATATGAGAGGAACACATAGATTGGTTGCCTTTTGCACGTGCCCCGACCAGGGCCCAGGTCAGCAAGGATCCTGCAACTGAGGTATGTGCCCTTGACAGGAATCAAACCCGGGACCCTTGGGTCCACAGGCCAATGCTCTATCCACTGAGACAAACTGGCTAGGGCTGTGACATTACCTCTTCTTTTCCATGCTCATTCCTTTCCAGGCTGGCTGGCCACCTTGCTGATGCTTGAGCACACTGAACGCATGCACTTGCCTTTCCACCTCCCTGGGACACTCTGCCCAGTCTCTGCATGACTGGCTCTCTCACCCGAATAGGTCTCAGACCAAATATCACCTTCCCTCACCTCATTCAGTAAAAGATCATCCCTTGCCATGCATCCTCCCCTCCCCTACCTCCTCATGTTACCTTTCCCCCCATAGCCATCATCTACCTGATGCACTAATTCATTTGCTCATTTGTTTATTAAACAACAACTGAATGTAAGCTGTAGGAAAGAAGCAACTTCACCTGGCTTGTTTTTCGTTGTGCCTTAAACATGGAAAGTGCCTACATATTAAATAATTTATTTTAGCTTAAAAATGAAAAATTGACCCTGGCTGGTGTGGCTCAGTTGATTGGGCATCAACCTTGTGCACCGAGAGGTTGCTGGTTTGATTCCTGGTCAGGGCACATGTCCGGGGTTGTGGGCTTGATCCCCAGTAGGGAGCATGCAGGAGGCAGCTGATGGATGTTCCTCTCACATGGATGTTTCTCTCTTTCCTTTCCACTCTCAAAAATCATAAACTATTCTTTAAACAAAGGTATATGTTGAATATAGGTTGCTTAAAAAGAGATATACTAGGATTCCTAAACCTAAAGTATTATATTTAGAATATTAACATAGGCTAAAGAAGGTTGTGAGGATAAAGTTGTATACTATATTCTCTAAGTCCAGTACATTTCACTTAACAAAAATAATTTTTTATATTGACACTAGAAGCCTGGTGCATGAAATTCATGCACTGGGGGAGGGGGGGGAGGATGTCCCTCAGCTCGGCCTGTGCCCTCTCACAGTCCAGGAGCCCTTGGGGGATGTCTGACTGATGGCTTAGGCCTGCTCCCCCCAGGGACCAAGCCTAAGCTGGCAGTTGGACATCCTTAGCTCCCACCACTGCTGCTGCGCTCACCATCTATGAGCCCGGCTTCTGGCTGAGTGGCGCTCCCCCTGTGGGAGTGCACTGACCACCAGGGGGCAGCTCCTGCATTGAGCGTCTGCTCCCTGGTGGTCAGTTCGCGTCATAGTGACCTGTCATTCCGCCATTCGGTCTATTTGCATATTAGCCTTTTATTATATAGGATGATTTGGCTTTGATAACTATACCATTTTAGGTAAAGCCATAGTTATGGGAATCTTTTGTGATATAATTTCCCCCCACCCTCTAAGCAGCAATCTCTGAATTAGTATGGTTCTTAGCCAATCAGATACAGAGAAGTGACCCATGTCTCTCATAGGTGACACCAAGTTAGTTCCCCCAAATGTGAAACAACCAAGTGGTTTGCTCTTATCCAGTGATTCTTAATTATGTGCCTAGTCAAACAAGAGGAGAATTCTTCCAAGGCCTGAGTGGTCTTCCTGGACACCTTTGCTGTTCTCCATCACCAATGGTCTCTAACTGGCTGCTCCCATGCTGTGTTAAGTACACTATGGTCGAGCCATCATTGCATATACATTTAGTGACAAGAAATATGCTCCCCACTGAATTAAGCATTAGAAGAGCACTTGCAATGGCTCTATGAATATGGCTATCTGGGAGGAAAACGGCATCCAAATACAAAAAGAGGTATTACTAAGAGGCAATGCATATAGTACAATCACTGAGGGTTTTGGGGAAAAGAGTTCTCAGGAAAATGGGAAGAACCTAGAGATCTCAATTTTTCCCAAGCAAAGGGTCTACACACAGAAAGAAAGGGTAGCCCCAGTCCATGGTGTGACCTGGAAGGTCTCCCAGCCCAAAATACTTCTTCTGCCACAATGTGTGACATTCCTAACCGTGTTATTATACATTTTAAAGTTTCAGACAAAACAGAAAGACATTATCTGTAAGGAAAATATTTAAAGACTGGAGTCACATTCACAAATTCTAATACCTCCAACAAATAGGGCAACTACAGGCCAAGTGCAATATGCTGATATTCTAAAATTTGACCCCTCACTTCTCAATATTGGATCTGACACAGTTTCAGTCTAGGGAAGCCAGAGGGAGTGGTAGGGACATGGGAAGGCCATGCCCCATTCAAGGGAGGAAAGGTACTTGCCATTGTTACCAGATCTCCTATCTTTTTCATGGAAGCTAAGATTTTTAAATGAATGTTCTCAACTTAGAAAAAAAAGTTTCAAGCACTCGGCAGGACAAAGAGTACATTCCTGTTGGCCATATCACCCTGTAAGTCCTCACTTAAGCCTTGAGTAGCTACTGATATATGGCATAGGAGGGTGTGTTCTTTCTTCTGTGTGCCAGATGGGTGCTGGGATTCCCCCACTGAAAAAAGGCAGACAAAGGTCCCTAGAGAACTTTCATTCTGGCTGGGGAAGATAGACAATTAAATCCAAGAGAAGAAGATCAGGTATGAGCAATTTTTGATAAAGGGTAGCAAAAAAAAATAAAAAAAATCAGAGCATGAATTGTTGCCTATAAAAGGAGACTCCATGTGGGTTACTGCATTAAGGGGTACCTGGGCAGCCAGAGCATGCTACAAAGGTATTGGGCACAAAAAAGGGACACTGTTTAATTGAAGATGATAAGTCTTAGATAAAAACTGTCCTTACCTACAACTTTGGCTAGCAGTGGTCTGATCTGTGTGTGGGATTTACCTAGGCTTCTATTCTACATAGCCACATGGATAGTAGTATTTCGGTGCTTCTTTTTCAGTTTAAACTTGGTACTACATGTGTGGTTGGAAGGTCAGGGGGAGGGCAGACTTCTTAGAAGTTTGGAGAAGTGGTCAGATACTGACACTGTACCAGGGGAGACAGATATAACAGGCATCCCCAACCTTGCTCTTCTTTCTCCTCTTTCTTTCACAAAAAGGCGTCTCATTGTCTGCAATGACTTAAATATAATTGTTTTCCAAGTTGGGGGACTAAAGAAGCTGCTTAGCATGCAGATAGTCTCACAGTTTAAGACAATAAAGAAATAAAGAAAAAAATCAGAGTACTGAAAGTGAGAATTTTTGCTTAACATCAATTCTGTCTTCCAAACTCCTTTATGAAGGCTGTGCATATACTGTGGCGATGTGAATGTCTGGAAGTGCTCAGAGAACGCTGAGTGGTAAGTTTGTATGATGACCTACCTACAGCATACAATACATGTTCTGTCATTGGTAGAACTATGTTGCTTTTCTTCCACTTTCATTTCCTCCAATAAAGAACAATGGTTATTTTTCATAATTCCATGTCACAGAGAGAAAGCAATATGGCTTCTTTAGAAGGTTTTTTTTGTTTTGTTTTGTTTAAGAAACATTAATGTGGGTTTTATTTAATGCAGCCTTTACTGAACAAAGAACATTTGCTTTTGCATAAACCTTCAGTACCATGGAACTTTGTTTCCTGATTCATTTCATGGCCATTGTCTCATTAGTTATCATAAAATTGCCTCACAAAAACAATTCTGAAATTCATAAGTACTGTGGCCTACCAAGTGAAGCAGAAATGGCCCTTTTTATTCATTGGTTGTAGGCCCAAGGAATGCAATTCAGAACTCAAGATAGCTAAATGCCAAGTTTTAAGCTCAGCTCCGCTGCTCCAGTGTCATGGACAAGTTGCATGTATATCCCCTGTTCCAGTTTCTCTGCTGTACAATGAAGATGTTAATTCCTACCTCCCACATAGTCATGAGAGCCACATGCAAAGGGAACAGTGCTCGGCTGCATCAGAATCTCTGCAGTCAGATCTCTGATGGTTCCACCTCACGCTGAGGCTAGAGGGGGTTCAAGCTTCCAATTGGACAGCTGCTTTGAGAGAGTTAAATGCAGGTGTAGGCTAGTGGGAAGAGCGTGGGCTTTGCGTCAGGTGGACACGGGTTGAATTTCTGCTCTGCCATTTATTAACTGGAAGACCTTGGGGAAGTCACTTAATTCCATTGCGCCTTACCCATAAAACTGGAACAATAATATCTACCTTGCAAGGTGTTTGTGACTATTGCATGTGCTGAACATGAGAGGTTAATGCAGTGAATAACATGCTAGGGGAGGCCCTCAAAAACAGCAGCCATTGATTACTGATTGGCTGGAAGCAAATGCTGGGAATCACTATTCTGGCTCTCTGTCTTTGGGATGAATAATACAATATTTCAACCATAATGCTCTGTTCTTTCTTAAGAATGACCACAGTCACACTCAGTGGACGATAATTTTGCTAGTGATCAGTTTCAAGTTAAACTGGGCATCCTCTGCTTAAAAACTCAGTTTTCCCTTTCACTCACAAAGCCAGTGTCCCTACCCTGGCTGCTAAGCCTCTTCCACAGAAGCGTGTTCCCTGTCCCATCCCATCTTGTTTTATTTAATCCCCAGGAGTGAAAGAGAGTAACTGATTTATAATTTTTTTTTTTTTTTGCGGGGGGTGTAAGCATGAGGGGACAGGCACGTATGATTATTCTCACCTAATTCTTTTTCCCACTTAATGACCATTGAGTTACACAATCTCAGATCTGATTAAATTAATCACTTTCCCAATATTAAATGAAAGATAATGTTGCAGGAGTCTATTTCTAAAAGGTAAGTTTTCTGAGCGCAAAGATTCCTCCTTTACGTTCTAGATCAGCCATGGGCAAACTACGGCCTGCAGGCCGGATCCGGCCCATTTGAAATGAATAAAACTAAAAAAAAAAAAAGACCGTATCCTTTTATGTAATGATGTTTACTTTGAATTTATATTAGTTCACACAAACACTCCATCCATGCTTTTGTTCCGGCCCTCTGGTCCAGTTTAAGAACCCATTGTGGCCCTCGAGTCAAAAAGTTTGCCCACCCCTGTTCTAGATTCTATATAGTGACCTATTATAGGTTCCCTGCATGGCACAATAAATGCAGTTTTCTCTATTGACACTAAATTGTCAACTGAAGAGGCAAACTGACTGCAATCCCTACCAGAATACCAATGGCATTTTTCACATAACTATAATAATTAATTTTAAAATTTATATAGGACCATGAAAAACCTCATATAGCCAAAGCAATTTTTTTGTTTGGTTAATCCTCACCTGAGGGTATTTTTTCCATTGAGTTTTAGAAAGAGTGGAAGGAAGGAGGAAGCAGGGGAGAGAGAGAGGAAAAAAATGATGTGAGAGAGATCGAACCTGCAACCCATGTATGTGCCCTTGACCTGGGGATCAAACCTGTGGCCCTTTGGAGCATGGGCCAATTCTCAAACCATGACCATGGCAGCAATGTGTTTTATTAAATAAATTTTTAAAAAATAATTTTTAGGGAAAGAGGGAGAGAAACACTGATGTGAGAGTGAAATATTGACTGGATGCCTCCTCCAGGGATGGAGCCCACAACCCCGGCATGTGTCTCAAACCGGCAACTCTTTGGTACATGGGATGATGCCCAACCAACTGAGCCACACTAGCCAGGGCTAGCTAAAGCAATCTTGAGAAAAAAGAACAAAGTTAGAGATATCACACTATCTAACAGCAAACTATATTACTAGGCTAAAGTAATCAAAAGAGCATGGTACTGGCAAAAACCAGACATATACACTGAGTGGCCAGATTATTATGACCACCCCATCAGTACTTCGTTGGGCCACCTTTTGCCTTCAATACTGCGGCGATTCTTCTTGGCACTGACTCCACAAGATATTGAAAGGTGATGTGAGGAATCTGACACCATGCCTGATGAATAGCACTGTCCAGTTCTGTGAGATTTAATGGTTGTGGAACCAGCTGCCAGATGGCTCTTTTAACTTCATCCCACAAATGCTCAATTGGATTGAGATCTGGTGATTGTGGGGGCCACCTAAGGAAGGTAAAGTCTCCCTCATGTTCTAGAAACCACTCCTGCACAAAGCGAGCACCGTGGCATGGCGCATTGTCTTATTGGAAGAAGCCATCTCCTCTGGGATATGCCATCAACATGATAGGATGAACTTGATCAGCAATGATTCTTAGGTATGTTGTGCTACTCAGACATTGTTCCACACAAATTAAAGGGCCCAAATAATGCCAGGAAAACATGCCCCAAACCATAACACTGCCCCTACCAGCTTGAAGGGTTGTACTCATGCATGTGGGGTGCATGCTTTCATGCTGTTTCTGCCAAATTCTCACTCTGCCATCTGCATGATGCAACTGGAAATGTGATTCATTGGACCACATGACTTTTTTTCCAATGCTTGACTGTCCAATCCTTGTGTTTCTGTGTGAATTGGAGACATTTTATCTTGGTAACTGCAGACAGCAAAGGTGTTCGAACAAAGGTGTTCCTGTGTGAATTGGAGACATTTTATCTTGGTAACTGCAGACAGCAAAGGTGTTCGAACAGGCCTTCGGCTTCCATATCCTATACAATGTAGTGTATGGCTAATTTGCCTACAAATATCATGTGGTCATAATAATCTGGCCACTCAATACATATATATATATGTGTATATATATATATATATATATATATATATATATATATATATATATGTATATATATATACACACACATATATGTATCCCGTGTACAAAGGCTGTTAAATCGTGTTGTTTACCCATATCTTCAGAAAAAAAAATCACTTCTACTGTCGCCGTAAACAACCTGCTTCCCTATTTATAATGGTCTGACCCTCTAGCAACTTCAGTGTGAAATTATAGCTAACTAGAGGCCTGTTGCATGAAGAGATTCGTGCAATAGGCCTTCACTTCCCCTGGCTGCCGGCACCGGTTTTCCTCTGGCACCTGGGACCCAGGCCTTCAGTCTTCGAGGCTCCGGATGGAGCCTTCAGTCTTCGCTCCGCTGCTTTGCCCCTACTAACCACCATCTTTGTTGGGTGAATTTGCATACTCTCCTGACTGGCTGGTGAGCATAGAGGAGGGATGGTTAATTTACATGTTTGTCTATTATTAGGTAAGATTTGCCTACAAATGTCAGGTGGTCATAATAATATGGCCACTCAGTGTAGATCAATAGAAAAGAATAGTGAGCACAGAAAATAAACCCACCCCTTATGGTCAATTAATTTATTAGGAGGCAAGAATCTATATATATAAAACCCTAATATGCAAATAAACTGAATGGCAGAACAACTGAACGACCAAACAACCGGTCAATATGACGTGTGCTGGCCACCAGGGGGCGTGCGTGGAACATGGTGGGCGTTGGCCATGGAGGGGTGGTGGTGTAGGTGAGTGGGGGTGCCAGACCAAGGCGGGGCGCTGGTCACTGTCATCGAGGTGAGCCTCTGGTGGTTACTGAAAATTCTTTGCTCCTGCACGCCGCAGTCCTGCCAGGCACTCTAACCTGCTGCCGGCATGGGAGCTGCTGTTCACACCCGCTGCCAGTGCCCAGAGCCAGCCCCGATCACTCGGCACCATCAGTGGATGCAAGCAGTGGCTGATGGCCCCAATCGCCCCTGAGAGCTTCTCCACCTCCCCCTGCTCCTGAGGGGCGATTGGGAACTGGAGCCATCTCTTGCACCCACTGTCAGCAACGGCCCCACTTGCACCCACTACTGGCGCCGCTGACCCCAATTGCTCCACGCTGTCAGCAGGTGCAAGCAGGGCTAGTGCCATCAGTGCATGGGAGAGGTGGCGGCGGGAGCGGGGCTGCTGGCAGACATGGGACCAGGAGCTGCAGCGGGAGGGGTTAGGTGGGGGCATGGAGGATGGAGTGAGACCTGCCCCTGTGCCCACCACAGCCTCGTGGTCCACAGTTCCTTTCAAGGTGCAAGAATTTGTGCACTGGGCCCCGAGTCTATATCCTATCTAATAAGAGAGAAACATGGTAATTAGCATACGACCGCTACCCTTCCCATTGGCTAATCAGGGCGATATGCAAATTAACTGCCAGCCAAGATGGCGGCCGGCAGCCAGGCAGCTTGAAACTAACATGAGGCTTGCTTGCTTCAGTGATGGAGGAAACCAACGTTCCCCGCCTGCCTTGCCGGCCTCTGAGCCTGCAGTTTGAAACATTGTAACAAATATAGAAGCTAAACAAAACCCCAGAAACCTGCTTTCAGTGAGCCGGGATCTCAGAGCTGGAGTTATACATTGTTTCGATTATAGAACACAAACAAACCAGATACCTGCTTTCAGCAGCTGAGGCCTAAGAGCTGGAGCCTCAGAGCTAAAGCTGGCCCAGAATAAAAAAAAAAGAAAAAAAGGAGCGGTTGGGAACTTCTGTCACCCGCCAGCCTGAAAACAGCCCTCAGCCCCTCACCCAGACTGGCCAGGCACCCCAGTGGGGACCCCCAACCTGAAGGGTGTGTGACCAGCTGCAAACAGCCATCATCCCCTCATCCAGGCTGGCCAGGCACCCCAGTGGGGACCCCCACCCTGATCCAGGACACCCTTCAGGGCAAACCAGCTGGCCCCCACCCATGTACCAGGCCTCTATTCTATATAGTAAAAGGGTAATATGCCTCCCAGCACCGGGATCAGCCGAGCTGAGGGGCCTCCCGGCACCGGGATCAGCGTGACAGGGGGCAGCGCCCAAACCCCCTGATCGCCCTGCGGCTGTGTGTGACAGGGGGCAGGGCCACAACCTCCCTATCCGCCCTGCTCTGTTCGTGACAGGGGAAGGTGCCCCAACCCCCTGATTGACCCTGCTCTGTGCGTGATAGGAGGGAGCTCCCCAACCCCCTGATCGGCCCTGCTCTGTGCGTGACAGGGGGCAGCACCCCAACCCCCTGATTGGCCCTGCTCTGTGCGTGACAGGGGGTGGCGCCACAACCTCCCCATCGACCCTGCCTTGAGTGTGACAGGGGGCGGTGCCCCAACCCCCCAATCGGCTCTACCCTGAGCGTGACTGAGGGTGGCATCACAACCTCCTGATCCGCCCTGCTCTGTGCATGACAGGGGGCAGCGCCCGAACTCCCCAATCAGCCCTGCTCTGAGCCTGACCAGGGGCTGCACCTAGGGATTGGGCCTGCCCTCTGCCACCCAGGAGCGGGCCTAAGCCAGCAGGTCGTTATCTCCTGAGGGGTCCCAGACTGCGAGAGGGCACAGGCCAGGCTGAGGGATGCCCCCTCCCCCCCGAGTGCACAAATTTTTGTGCACCGGGTCTCTAGTATAGTTAATAATATTGTAGTAACTATGTATGGTGTCAGATGGGTACTATACTGGGTGATCACTTCATGAAGTATATAAATGTCTAATTACTAGTTGTATACCTGAAACATAATATTGTGTGCCAACTGTAACTGAACAACAGCAAAAAAAAAGAAAAAAAAAAAAAAAAAAAGGCAAACTGGATCATGCCACTACTTGGATCATGTGTTCACTAGCGCCCCCTCTGTCCAGATTAAGGAACACACAATGCACAGTAAGCCCTTCACAACCTGGCTCCCGCTACTTCCCATTAAATCCTCCATGCTCCTGGTATTCCACCTACTTCTTTATACCTTTATTTTGGGCCCACTGCTTCCGGTACTTTGAATATCTCTTGCCCCTTGCCTTTCTCCTTCCCAAACCCCCTATTGTAAAAGTCTTTTCTTTCTTCAAAACCCAAGTTTTAGAGTCATCTCCTCTGTGAAGCCCTCCGCATGGGCCTCATGAGCCACTCTTTCTGTGAAGCTGCAGTAGCCCTGTGCTCATGTCTGTGGGGCATGGATCGAGACCATCTGCTGGCAGGTGGCTCATTCTACTAGACTCCATGCTTCTTGAGGGCAGTGGCAAAAATTCATTTTAGTGTTTCTCTCAACTAACACCGAGTAGGTCCTCCACTTACTGGACAAATGGATAAACCAACAGCAAGGGAACCACAGGAACAGAACCCTGTCCCTGCTCATTATCTCCCACTGGGGCACCAGAGCCCATTTGATGGCACAGCAATTTCTAATCTCCCATTTTCTTTTTGCAACAAAATAGAAAAGAGTCCAGCAGAGAGTATTCATTTTCATCCTGTTATATCCTGTTTTAGATTGATACTAGTGGTCCAGTGCACAAAATTCGTGCATGGGGGTCGGGGGGGGGGGAAGAAGGGGCAGTGTCCCTCAGCCCAGTCTGCACCCTCTCCAATCTGGGACATCCCTCTCGCAATCCGGGACTGCTGGCTCCTAACCACTCACCTACCTGCCTGCCTAATCGCCCCTAACCACTCTACATGCCAGCCTTCTCACCCCCAACTGCCCCTGCCCCTGCTGGCCTGCTTGCCCCCAATTGCCCTCCCCTCCTGGCCTGATCGCCCCAACCGCCTCTGCCTTGGCCTTGCCACCACGGCTTTGTCCAGAAGGACATCCAGAAGGTCTCCTGGTCTAATTAGCATATTACCCTTATTAGTATAGATAAAGGCCTGGTGCATGGGTGGGGGCCGGCTGGTCTTCCCTGAAGAGGGTCCCAGATCAGGGTGGGGGTCCTCTTGGGGGGTGGGGCTGGCCTGGGCGAGGGGCTGGGGCAGTTTACAGGCTGGCCATGCCCCCATTGAGATAGGGGTCCCCACTGGGGGGCGTGGCCAGCCTGGGTGAGGGGCTGATGGTCGTTTTCAGGCTGGCCACACCTCCTTCAGGGCGGGCGTCCCCACTGGGGGGTTTGGCCAGCCTGGGCAAGGGGCTTATGGCCATTTGGGGGCAGTTGCAGGCTGGCCAACCCCCTGGCTTTGCCTGGAAGGAAGGGCGTCTGGAAGGTCTCTCAGTCTAATTAGCATATTACTCTTTTATTAGTACAGATACTATTTAGATTGATATGTTCTAGGTGCAAATAACATTAACCTTTGCATTTCATCTGGTTCAGACTGAAATTTTAAAATACAGGGTAGGGAAAAAGTAGATTTACAGTTGTTCATATGGAAAATAATACAATTAATTGATAATAATATAAGAATAAGCCCTGTGTTTCATGTACTCACAACTGAAAACCTAGTATAGTAATTATAAAAAAATGTAAAGTTTTTATACATAAAATTAAACTTGCAGAAAATATTCAGACTAAAACTATTCATCATCTCAATATATTAAAATACCAAATTTTATCCTCAAGAAGGTGGCATTCATGTACTTGAAAGTGGCTGAAGGAGGAGGTAACTCTTCAAAGAAAGTGGGGGTTTATGCCAAACATAATTAAGCCATATTTACAGATACCTATCTGGGAGGTAGTAAATTGTGAAATGAGGGGAAGGGATAGAGGTTGGAATATCTTCCAAGTATTCTTTACACAGTCTATTACACTTTAATATACCATGGTTTATAGACCTGACATGGCTGGTATAAACCAACAGGACACACAGTAAAGACGCTGTTTTTATTACAGCTCTCCCAATAGAGGAGCCAGGTGATGCTAACAAGGAAACAAAGGGACCTCACTCCCCTTCATGTGGTATCCATCTGATGAGAACACGGCAGTCATTTTTCATTCCTTACAAATCGCTCCGTCATGCTCTTTCCAGGAGAAAAGAATGCTTTCACCAACACAGGCAACAGCACACTGACGATGGAAACAGGGATGCCTTTTTAGCATTGATGTGAGAGGGGGAATCGGAATATGTGGGTCCACTGGGTTTTGGAGAGGTCATACCCTTGCATCTTTTTCTCTTGGTCTGCTCACCCAGAGGTTGATGTCCTCCCAGCTCGTCTTCCTATTGTATTGGTTTTCATCGTTGTGATTAAGTCAGAAGGATCATTGCTGATCTTGTCATTGAGTTTACATTTGCAAATGTCTAGTTGGACAGTAAATCTGAAGAGCATAATAGGTCATTTGTTGGATTTTCTGTGTAAATTGGTATGAGGTTGTGTAAAGGCATATCAAAATTTCCAATATATGGGTATAAGTTGATTTCCAGGTCACCTGTCTAAGGCTAAAGTGGACCAGAAAACTCAGCCTTTTGATGAAAGTACCAAGTAGAAGACATTGTATTAAAAGACTTTAAAGAGGTCTTTAGAGTCATAAAATCAAAGGAACCCAGATGAAAGGAGTCTTGAGAGTCATCTAATCTAACTCTCAGGCTGATGTTTGAGACAAGATCCTCTTGTGTTAGACTTTCCAGATCTCATCTTTTTCATCATTTTTATCTGCCATTTTCAGTTGCCCTTTATAAATGAACCTGAATATTTTTATGGGCCTCAAAGAAAGGCAAAATGCTGGTATCACCTAACTTGGGCACCTGGGGCCTTTCTCAACCAAAGTTCTTCTGAAATGCACTACTTGAAAACTGATTTGAACAGCTATTCTCTGTCTCTTCCCCCAAGTGCACATAAGCAGTACCATTCTAGATGCACAGGGAGATGTCAATTCTTTACACACAATGGTGGTCATAAGGCAACAATAGGGCTTAATTCTTTCATAAAAGGTTGAAATATTTCCTGACGCCATCAAGCTTACCAATGACTTATGATTTTGTTCATTACATTTTTAAAATTTCTAAACCAAGGCATGATAATATTCAATACCTCATAAAATATCTTATTGCTATAATAATTTGAATTAGAAAAATCTCCATGATTATATAATAGGAAGAAATATACTATTCTTTAATATTCCGTGATGACTATAATCATTATTGGTGTTGGTGATGAATACAGTTTAAGCGACTACCATATAACTCTAAGTGTTCATCAGACTATGCATCTGGTTTTTCTCTATAGTAACTATTCAAAAGTAAACATTTTATCTGTTACACTTCTAGGGAGTAACCAGATTATAAGTATGACTGGAATGTAAGTGAAGGAAATCTATCTGCTATTTATGAATGACTCATGAGTCAGCTCTCTGTAAAAGCTATATGACTCCCTTTTTTTTTAATATACCTTCACCTTAGATGAGACTTTTGCCTCCATAGGTAAGTTTTTCAGCCAATCACAATAATGACACAGCACTTGACCTTTAGACTTTATGAGGAATTCTGCTCATTTTTCTTGAAGGAAACCATATAATTAGCTGCTACTATTCTACTACCTTTCCCTTTTGCTTCTGGTCGTCTGGTGAAGTCCCTCAATGCTGGATAACTATCTGTACACAGAAAGTTTTTGGCTTCAAGGTGCTACAGATACATTACTTCAGAAAGTTGATAAGACAGTATAATCTATGGCCTACTATAGCCTAGAGTCCCAGTGGTCAGCAAACTGCAGCTTGTGAGCCACATGCGGCTCTTTGGCCCCTTGAGTGTGGCCATGAAGTTTCAATCGCACTGTACATGCACGCCCGCACGTGGTATTTTGTGGAAGAGCCACACTCAAGGGGCTGCAGTTTGCCAACCACTGGCCTAGATCAATAATTTGATTTTATAAAACTGAAAAAATGGATATCCAAGAAAGGGATTTTCCTGGGTCACACTAATAGTGTCAGAATCCAGGTCTTTTGACTCACAATCCAATATACTTTCCAATGCTCCCTGCTGCTTCCTGGGGGGGGGGGGGGGGGCGGGGAGAAGGCAGTGTTTTTCTCCAGAATTCGCAAACACGAAGGTGGTACCTTGGAGCAGCACTGTACTGCACATTTTCCATAAAAGTATATACATCAGAGAGAAAGTGCCAAGATGGAATTTCAGCTTTCACTCTAAATTTCCTGACTCTTGATGCTTTAAAACAGACCATGGGGGTAAAATTTTAGAATGATCCGGTGAGAGGCTCATTAACATTAATGGGAGTCAGGTGGTTGCAGTCTCAAAAAGGGCCTGAAATTCTCCATGTATCTCCTCCTCTAGGCCCATATAGACCTTTAACTTATCAGCATTAATAGAAGTGACATGTCTTTGTAAAAATGGTTTTCCTTAGTCATTTTTTTAAATAGGTACTCTAGAGGAACATATTTATAAATATGATATTGTCTAAAGAAGAATGACAAATAAATCCTGTTTCCTGTGTTGTCTACCGTGTCTCACTGCCATCTCATTCCCAGTGGGAAGGCTCAGCCCTCCTACCAGGCTTTAGAATTTTTGCAGGGGTCATGGAGGAATAGTGAACTCTGTCCGCAGCTTCATCATTCAGGGAGCAGGCACCCAATGAATCATCATTTAGGAAATATTAGGAATTGCAAAGAAGCTAGATTTGTAAAAGTGGGCTGCCCACATTTTGTTCCATAAAGAACATTGCTGAAATTTCAAAGACCACAGAGTTCAGAGTCATGAGACTATAAATGACGATTTGGTGATAAATTGCAGGTATACCAATACTGGAAGAAGGGCTCCTTTCCCACACACCTTTGTCCTATTTTGGCATTAACACTAGCCTAAAGGAGTATAATTTCTGGAAGGCCTGGACTGTATTTTTTTTTTTTAAACTTTGTATTCCAAATGCTTAGCACTTGAGGCCATAAACTTAGTGTTAATAAATCAGTAACTTGCTGTTCCATTAATTGGTGAGAATGACTGAATTTGAGGGCAGGTTCACTAGCAAAGTGGTAACAGGATCCATGCTAATTTTTTTCTTTCTTATTTAAAGTAGTGCTCTTTACAAGCAAGGGCCTTATTTACTTATTTATTCATTCATTTTTTTAAAAAATTTCAGAGCTTTTTAGTATTTGATGTTCAACAAATCTTTCTTTAAGCATCACATTAAAAAACTTAGAAAAAAATGTTCACCAATTGGCTTCGTTGGGTTTTCCATAATTGCTTCTGATGACTATCCATGTTATTTAGAGCCAACACTTGATTCTTTTGTACCTTAACTTGTTCATCTATACACTGGATAAAATCAAACTTTGGAGCTAGAAGAAATGAAAGAAATTCCCTTGTATAAGCCTCTCAAACTATAAATGAGCTAAGTTAAACAATAGGGGACTGAATTAAAAAAATATTAGATTTATGATAATAGAATAGTGTACTGAACCATGTGTGACCCCTTCAGCCCACCAGCCATGTCTAATGGGATCCAAGGAGAGTCAATCTACTGGCTGATCAGTTGCTTATGAAGCAGTTTAATACAACTGGTTAAAATAACCAGATTGATAGTGGTGGTAGCGATGATGATGATTATGATGGACATTCACTGAACACTGAGTGTGTGACAGATAATATGCCAAGGGAGTTACGTAGATCATTTAATCATTTCAATGCACACATGGGTTCTATATTGTGGATGATGACAGGGCCAAAGCTTCAAATTGCTCCATTAATTTCTAGCTGTTGGCCTTGGACACATCGTTTAACTTGTCTAAGACTGAGTTTGCTAATCTACAAATGGAGGTAATAATAAGATCTAAATCAGACAGATATTGTAATTAAATGAGATATTTGTAAGGTGCTCATTCATTGCACCTGGCACATTAGCTCAGTAAATATAAATTACTACAATCATTACTACCACCACCACCAGAGCAAATCTTAGTCATCCAATGATGTTTGCTTGTTCCACTTTTCTTGGGTTCCCATAAGATTTATCTGAATAACTGAGTCTTCTGTTTTTCCTTTAGTAACGTGTACGATACACTCCCCAAGACCTGAAGCAAATGTACTGGATCCAAATGCTAAAATTATGCTTTCAAATGATATTATGGGGAAATGCTATGACACAGCTATAAGTACAAAAATTTAGAGTATAAAGCAGTAGATATAGTCTGACTAAAATTACATTAAAATTTATATTACAGAAATAAATGATACACCTATATTTAAAAACATCATGTTATACCAAAATATTACAGTTGCTCTTTCTGCCTCTCTTTAATAGCATTTTTTGCTTTTCATATGTTTTTAATTTTATTTTTGAAGAATTAGCATAATTTAATATAATAAGTAAACAAAACAATCGCTGCTGTTGGAAGCAGCAGCAGAGCCCATTGAAAATGAGTGACTTGCCTAAAGGCATACGACTGGTTTTGAGGGGAAAACACAGAACTTGTCCCCTTACTTCAGTCTAGTTTTCACTACATCACATTGTTATTATTTATAGATTCCTGCTTAAAGATGGTAAAACTGTCATATCATTGCACAGTAGAAAATTAGAGAAGTCATAACTGAAAAACAAGCATTTGAATGACTAAGTTAAATTTAAACATATAGTCACCTATACTCAAGTCCTAAAGTCCTTTCTTTATACTTTCCATATACACACACAAATGTGAAATTCTACAATCTCTATAAAGTAACTATCCACATATTTTTATAAATTGTCCAGAAATATATTCAATATGAAGAATGGTTTTAATCACATTTTAAAGACTAAAACTCAGATAAAAAGCGGTTATGCATGGTCAGAGATCTTAATAGCTTAAGATTGATCTTAACTAATCAAAAACAAAGAGGGGGAGGAGCCATACTCATATATCAGTTAAATATAATATGGCACCCATACCTTTACAAAGGAGATTTACATTAAACCTCTGACATCTTTGTTCATAAGACATTTGTTAAATAACTGAAACTCTCCCTGTAAGTGTTCAGATGTTAGTGATGAACATGAATGAATGGGCCATCAGAATGTCCAGTTACTAATCACAAAACACCCATTGCTACCCTTAAACCAATCTTTTAGAACCCTGGCAGAGGCTAAGTTTATTTACTAGGAAACCGATTTACAGGGCCACGGTAACTGAAAAAAGAAAAGTCTAACTTTCCTGACATCTGCTATTGCTTTGAACATTAAAATACTTTATCTACTTTTCTTTCATATTGTCAAGAATTTGTCATAGCTGGGGACAAGGCCCACTAGAAATGGTACCCAAGAATTCCCCTAACTTTGGTAGTTATGTTACCAAGAATCTAGGTGCAGGGAAGGTCGGTAATAGTCTGTTTCTTGGGCGGTATTTCCAAGAAAAGGAAATTTCTGGGAGGACTGGGATTCCCAAAGAAGGTGCTACAGAAAATATTTTCCACATTAAAGACAATTTAATTTGTTCCACCAGTAGAAGTTATGCAGAAAGACTGTTAGCACAGTGATCCTAATAAGAGTCAATAAAAGACAACAAAAAATGAGACTTGGTTTTAAAACTGACCACGCTGCTTATAAGACTGCAAAGGTGAAAGTGCTGATGGTGAGTTTAACAGAATTCAAGGTGGCTTCTCTAGAGTTACCTTTCAACAATAATTATCCTCTTTTTTAAAAATAAATCCTTATATTTTCAAAATATATATAATTCCAAAAGTAATAAATCCTTATTACTTTGACATTTATTCCTATAACATTTGAATATTTAAGAAAAAATAAATAAAAAATAAAACTAGTGTATGCCCTTTCTTAAGTAGTGGCATATATTAATATTTGATTCATTTTCATAAATGGAGGTGTATATTTATAACCACATACTCATTTGCTTTTTTTTTTTTTACATAGTTGAAGTCATAATGAACATATGATCAGTTTCTTGCTTTTTCATTTAACATGTCAAGGCATAGGTCAATCTTTAAGAATACTTTTAGAGATAATTTATAATTTAATTTACAATTCTTGGCAATAATTGTTGAAAAATAAGCTTTTATTCCAAAGTGGGTATGGAACTTATTCAAATAAAACAAAATAATTGTATAGAAACCTAAGATAGCATTTCAAACTTTGGCAGTATTTCTTAAATGAGAATTTGCAGGAGAGAAATGTTTGGTTAGAAAGTACTATTAAAATATTATCAAGTATAATTAGCAGACTTTAATCTTTTGATTAAACTTAAAAATAACTCATTGCTTTACCCTTTAGTCTTCCTTTTTTGTGGCTTGGTAGAGAAATGTTTTAGATGACCACAAGTATTTAAATTGTCTCTAATGCTACAAAATAAGTTAAAATATCTGCCCACTATGTTTAAACCTAATATACTTGTCCTGTATTTAAAAAAGACAGGGTAAAAACATACCTTGACTAGAAAAATATTGAGAGTCAGTCTATGTTTGAAAGCAAGTGTGAGGCCTCTGAGCGCATGACAAGCCACACACACCTGATAGGAAATAGATCTCCCTTAAAGTCTGAGAGAAGTGGAAACCTTTGAATACTAAGTAAGTAGGAGCAGGAGCCTGAAGTTAATTGTGCAAAGGGCATGAAGCTGATTTCGGGAAGAAAAAAAAAACAAAAACCCAACTCATGAAACCAGAGGCTTGAAATGTTTTACTGGAGAAAAACCATAGCATTACCTCCTCCTGTGGGATGATAACAATGATTTATGAAGCTGAAGTCATTTCTTGTGATTGTGCTTCGAGGAGATTGGTTTCACATGATCTGTGAAGCCAGGCAATGGGAGCTGAAGAAGAACCCCACATGTTCAATGGAGGCTCGGATCTGCCCTCTTCAAGGGGATTCCAGAGCTGGGAGGAGGGGGAGGAAAAGCTATTGCTCTCTGATCCATGAGCCCCCTTCTCCCCTCCCACAAGCTCATTAGGTGGACACACGGCTCTCTCATTCTCTCATTCCTTTTAAAAGTATTACCACTTTTGCTGTGTGGGAGTAGAAGCTCATTGTAAATGCACAGCAGGATAGTAGCAAAGCCCAGATTAATTCCCCATGGATTTATATGGCTCGTTCTCACCCACGATGACTTGTACCATTTCAAAGGTGCTTATGCTGCTGTTTTTATGGCTGGTCACTAACTTTATTCTGGCATATGGCGGTTGGCGCCATGACACGGAGTGAACATTTTATACCTGAATTAAAGTGGCTATTTGACAGTTTCTGTCAGAAAGTTCAGAGCAAAGAATTTGTGGGACAAGATTTATTGCATATTTTATATGGGACACATCTGTTTCTTTGCTAGCTTTGTTCCTTCCCTTAAAAAAAAAAATTAAAGACGTTTCCTAAAGAAATATAGTAACTGATAGAAAAAATAAATTTCTAAAGCAGAAGGAAAATATGGTCAAAAGTTGAGTATTTAGGACCTAATTAGAGAAACAAAACAAAGCAAAAACAAACAAACAAACAAAACCAACCCCACTTCTCATTTTGAGAAGGAAAAATGACTCATAGTCATGAATAAAAAGCTCAGTTGAAACAATGCAGTTACCACTGGCAATTATTTTATGGTTGGTTTAATGCAATTTATATAATGAAGCTAAAAATTTAAGTTCATAACCTACCATTTTCCACACACTTGAAACAGGATTGGAAAGAATAACCTGCCTTTGATGTATCTTTAAGGATTTTGCCCTCCTAAATGGTGAACTAAATAATAAGTCCAACCACATCAGCATTAAACAAACAAAAATTACACATGTTTGAATATTTAAAAAGGGTATACCTAACAATAAATGCAGACAATTCCCAACCAGAATTCATCAACACAATGTGAAGGGCATACGTATATAAATTTCACCCTCACGGAAACACTCCACCTGTTGTACATAGTGAGTACTGGGATAGAGAATCGTGATTGCAGAAATACTGGGCTCACCTGGAACCTGGTATTGTTAACACACAGGCTATTTATCTTTTCACTGCCATGGGGGAGCCTTTAATTCTGAACACTGAAAAACTGAAAGTAAACTTCCACTCAAAGATTTTGAAGAATCACTTTTTAATTACTTTAGGTAATACTCATTCTCCTCATAAAAAATACTAAACATTACAGATGTTCTCACTGATAGCTGTCTGCACCGCACCCTCCATTACCCCCAACACACATGCTCATCCTCTCCTGAGACCCGGCTACTGTTACTGGTTTGAAGTATATCCTCCCAGGACTGTTGAGTGTCCTTGTCCAAATGTGCAAAGCTTTTCTAAGTCAAATATAGAGAAGAAAATGTGCTTGCTCGCTAGGTATGCCTGATTTTGATTTTAGTTGAGACTGTGCAATAATCCTCCACAGTTAGAGTACCACACTAAACTCCCAACCAGTAAGTCAGTGGTTCTCAACCTGTGGGTTGCGGCCCCTTTGGCGGTCGAACGACCCTTTCACAGGGGTTGTCTAAGACCATCCTGCATATCAGATATTTACATTACGATTCATAACAGTAGCAAAATTACAGTTATGAAGTAGCAACAAAAATAATTTTATGGTTGGAGGTCACAACATGAGGAACTGTTTTAAAGGGCCAGAAGGCTGAGAACCACTGCAGTAAGTGATATTGTCAAACTTTAATTTGGGCGAATCACATATATTTTGAAACAAATCCTTACTATATGTATTGCAAACATCTTTTGTCATGCTGCTTGCCTTTTGACTTTGCAATGTCTTTTACTTATACATTTAATTTTGAAGTAGTCAAAGTAATAAGTACTTTCTTCATATCTTTTGCTTTATTAATTCACTTGAAAAATAAAAGGCCTTGGTATATGGTGGGGTCCATGGTGATGGAAAAAAAATAAAAAAATAAAATAAAACAAAGGCCTTTGCTACTCCCAAGTACACAAACATATCCCATAATTTCTTCTATATGTTTTGTTTTTATTCATCTTTTCATATTTAGTTGATTCATCATTTGGAATTGTGTGGAGCAAGACTCATTTTTTGGAAATGGATAGCACTACTGGAAGAGCACTGGTTTTCTAAAAGATAGTCAGAGTATGCAAATAACCACAAGTCTGTTTCCTCTCTCATATGTAAACATGCCATTTCTTCTTCCTTCTCATTACTATGGCTAGCGCTTTCAGCTTTTGAGTTGAGTTGATCCTTTGTGTTCACAAGGATTACAGATGCATTTGAACTTATCTCCCCCATATTTATTTTTGTACTTTCACTTAACCAGTCTTTCTATTTTCCTTTTCCCCTTTCCTGAACTTTGTTGACTTCATCAAGTTGTATTTATTTTCTTTTTCCTTTATTGGCGTGAAAGTGATTAATTTTAACTTTTTGATTGGTGAATACATTTACATTTCAACACCCATAACCCAAATGTCTGTGATCCTGGGTATCTAGAGTTAATTGTAGCTCTCTGCCCTAACTCTGAACAGTACAGGGTGGCCTGATTTTTCCTTCTCCCTCTGCCAAATCTCCTGGCCACATTCTGTGCACATCTCATGTGCTATCATCCACAATTTGACTTTCAGATTACCCAAATAAATTTTCTGTAATTAATATTTAATCACCATTTTATAATTTATTTTGTTCATTATACCTTTTGCCACTCCACTTCTTCCTGGATTCTCTTTCTCATTGAAGGACTGCAGCTTCAAGAGTGGATGTATGGACAGTAAAGTACTAGGCTCCGTATGTCTCAAAAACTCACTTTTCTTCATTCTGATGATGGTTTAACTAAATGTAGAGTTCCAGCTCCAAAATTATTTTGTTAGAATTTTAAATGTATTGCTTTATCGTTATTGTGTATCCAGTGTTGTTGCTGAGAAGTTTATTGTTTAGCTCACAGAATTTTTCTAAATCCTTGTTTCTCAAAGTTGATTATAAGAGTTAAAAGCGTGCATTTATCTTTTGTTGCCCCAAAGAGCTCTTTCAAAAAAGGATGCAATGTCTTTCTTCTTTTATAGGAAATAATCTCATATTGTTTCGTCCTCTCTTCTTTTAACTTGTATTAAATAGATTCAATTTCTAAAAACATTTTCTATATCTCAACCTTTCTCCACACTGTCCATATATTTTTCTCTTTATGCTCTATTCTAGAATAATTCCCTTGGCTCGAACTCTCTAATTGGATTTTCTGTGTTGTCTACGTTACCATGCTGTGAATTCATGCATTTTAAAAAAATGTTATCCAACCCCAAATTTCATTTCTATGTTTTACACTGGCTTCTTTTTTTATGGGGTGGTGCACTTTTGTAATTCTCTGAGAATATAAAACACACATGATCTGAAGACCTGTTCTGTCTACAAGTGTATTTTCTCAGGTGTAAGTTCTTCTGCTTGTTGAGTTCGCTGGCTTTTCTCAACTGTTGATTCTGGAGCAGGAACCAATCTTTTTAGTTGAGCCTCACCATTGGATGCAGGAGTGAGAGCTATATGGCAGCTTGTATCCTACTTGTTTTGGAGAGAGTAGATGAGGGACAGAATGTTTAACTAGGCAGCATGTTCCCTCATGTCCTGAGACATCAGCAGTTACCCAAGGCACTGCTCTGACTCTACCCCCAAAAGCCTCATTCTTGACCGTGTCTCAGAGATAGGTGCTTCCTATTGTAGTTGTCTACTCCAGGGGTGGCCAAAGGGGCTGCCTTTGCAGAATAAGAAAAGTCCCCCAAGAGCTGTCACTGGAAGTAATTGCTTAAATTCAAACCTCAACATTTTATATGCCTTCTCCATCATTTATGATAAGATACCTTATGCATGCTTTTCTTAGAGTTTAAAACCAAATAAACTGCCAAAGTAGCAATTTTACTATTATCATAAGTACTGATGTGGGGTGTAAATAATTGTAATTAACCACTTAAAAATCCATTTTAAAGGAGCTACATGGAAACAAAGCCTCTGAAACACACTGTTCCAATTCATACTGGAATCTAGTCACACACACTGCACAGGTAATGCTCACGTTTGCAAAGCATGCTTCACAGAACGGGCTTCCCTGAACTCACAAGGGAGAAGGCACAGAGCCCGGAGCTGTAACATCCTCCTGCAAAACCAGTGGAAGGCCATACTGGAGCTGTGTGCCCCTGCCAAAACCATGTGCTTCCCGTTTTACAGTTCTATAAAATGGCATCTGTGAAGAAATAAGATTTCATTTAAGTGCTGGAAGCCACACACATTTGGAGAACAATGGGTTTTGGATGGCAGCACATGAACTCACCAACAAATACCATGCTGCAGCCATGGGGAGGACTGGGGGTGGAAGTGAGAGCAGGGCTGGGTAAGGAAGGAATTTTTAAAAATCCTTGGCTACTTGATTATTAGTTATATTATTAAGTAAATGTGAGCACCATCTGAAAAGGGACCTGATCCATTTCGTGCATGCCATGAAGTGCAAGTCTACTTGAGCAGGGTCAGGAGTCCAACGGTGATTGGCAGAGGTTCAGATTCTTACATGGTTCTCTTAGTTCCAAATAAACCACATGTTATTGATGCATTAGTTGCATATAGATAATGATTTATAGTTTATCACACATTTTCAGAAATAGTGCTTTGTTAAAATTATTATGAAAGGCAAAGTATATACCCAAGCAAGCCAGATAGGTGCATGTTTAATACGGTCAATATCTCAATCATTCTAATCACTTCTCGATTTCCTCCACTGGCTCTTCTTCTTCCTCCTCTTGCACTCGAAATATATTTAGCCTCCAAGGCTATCTCTTGGCTCTTCCCTCCTCCTTTATCTTTATGTAATTACCTAGACATATAACTACCATTCTTCTGCTGATGAATCTGAAGTGTATACTGTGGACTCCAATATCTCAACAACAGATTTGCGTTTCTCATGTCCTGCAGGACAACCATGACCTGAACAGCCAGCCTGGAATTCAAATTATCCCTGACTCCCCCATCACAACACAAACCCGTTACTTCCAGGCACTTCCACAGCTCAGAGAATGGCATGACATTCACTAAGATGATCAAAATCAGGGAATTATTTTTGGTTCCTCTCTTTGCTTCAACTACAAGGTCAAATTGTTATCAAATCCCTGTCTTTTCTAATTCCAAAATATATCTTGAATTTATCCATATTTTTATTTTATTGGTTAATCCTCACCCGAGGAAATTTTCCATTGATTTTTTATTTTGTTTTATTGCTTAAAGTATTACAAAGAGTATTACATATGTCTCCCCCCCCCCCCTTGACAATCCCCTGGCCTCCCCTAATCCCCAGTGTCTTATGTCCATTGGTTATGCTTATATGCATGCATACAAGTCCTTCGGTTGATCTCTTACTCCCCCCATCCCGCCCCCCCAACCCTTTCTGGCCTTCCCACTGTAGTTTGACAGTCTTCTCTGCCTCTGTATCTATTTTTGTTCATCAGTTTATAATGGTCTTTATTATCCATAAATGAGTGAGATCATGTGGTATTTTTCTTTCATTGACTGGCTTATTTCACTTAGCATAATGCTCTCCAGTTCCATCCATGCTGTTGCAAATGGTAAGAATTCCTTCTTTTTTTTACAGCAGCATAGTATTCCATTGTGTAGAAGTACCACAGTTTTCTAATCCATTCATCTGCTGATGGGCACTTAGGCTGTTTCCAGATCTTTGCTATAGTAAATTGTGCTGCTATGAACATAGGGATGCATATATCCTTTCTGATGGGTGTTTCTGTTTTCTTGGGATATATTCCTAGAAGTGGGATCACTGGGTCAAATGGCAGTTCCATTTTTAACTTTTTGAGGAAACTCCATACTGTCTTCCATAGTGGCTGCACCGGTCTACATTCTGCATTCCCACCAGCAGTGCACGAGTGTTCCCTTTTCTCCGCATCCTCTCCAGCACTTGTCAATTGTTGATGATAGCCATTCTGACAGGTGTGAGATGATACCTCACTGCTGTTTTGATTTGCATCTCTCGGATGATTAGTGACTTTGAGCATGTTTTCATATGTCTCTTGGCTTTCTGAATGTCCTCTTTTGAAAAGTGTCTATTTAGGTCCTTTGCCCATTTTTTGATTGGATTGTTTATCTTCCTTTTGTTAAGTTGTATGAGTTCCCTATAAATGTTGGAGATTAAACCCTTATCGGTGATAACATTGGCAAATATGTTCTCCCATGCAGTGGGATTTCTTGTTGTTTTGTTGATGGTTTCTTTTGCTGTGCAGAAGCTTTTTATTTTGATGTAGTCCCATTTGTTTATTTTCTCTTTAGTTCCACTGCCCTAGGATCAGTATCAGTGAAGAAATTGCTTCAGCATATGTCTGAGATTTTGTAGCCTTTGGATTCCTCTAGTAGTTTTATGGTTTCCCGTCTTACATTTAAGTCCTTTATCCATTTTGAGTTTATTTTTGTGTATGGTGTAAGTTGGTGGTCTAGTTTCATTTTTTGCATGTATCTATCCAATTTTCCCAACACCATTTATTGAAGAGACTATCTTGGCTCCATTGTATGTTCTTGCCTCCTTTGTCAAATATTAATTGAGCATATTGGTTTGGGTCGATTTCTGGGTTCTCTATTCTATTCCATTGATCTATATGTCTGTTCTTGTGCCAGTACCAGGCAGTTTTGAGAACAGTGGCTTTGTAACCCAGCTTGATATCTGGTATTGAGACCCCACCCACTTTGTTGTTCTTTCTCAGGATTGCTGCAGCTATTCAGGGTCTTTTTTTATTCCAGATGAATTTTTGGAGAGTTCGTTCTAGGTCTGTGAAATATGCCATTGGTATTTTAATGGGAAGTGCATTGAATATAGATTGCTTTAGGTAGTATGGACATTTTAATGATGTTGATTCTACCAATCCATGATCATGGTATGTTCTTCCAACTGTTTATGTCTTCCTCTATCTCTTTTTTCGACGTCCTGTAGTTTTCTGAGTAGAGGTCTTTTACCTCTTTAGTTAAGTTTATTTCTAGGTATCTTAATTTTTTTTTGGTGTGATGGTAAATGGGATTGCTTTTTTACAAAATTGAGAGAGAAAAACCACATAGTCATATCAACTGATGCAGAAAAAGCATTTGACAAAACCCCACACCTATTTTTGATAAAAACTCTCAGCAAGGTGGGAATAGAAGGATCATACCTCAACATAATAAAGCCATATATGACAAACCCACAGCCAACATCATACTCAATGGGCAAAAACTAAAACCATTTCCCTTAAGAACAGGAACAAGAACAGGAACATGCTCACTCTCACCACTCCTGTTCGACATAGTACTGGAAGTATTAGCTATTGCAATTAGACAAGAAAAAGAAATAAAAGGCATCCAAAATGGAAAAGAAGAAGTAAAACTGTCCTTATTCGCAGATGACATGATATTGTACATAAAAAACCCTAAAGACTCCATCAAAAAACTATTAGACTTGATAAATGAATTCAGCAATGTAGTAGGATACAAAATTAACGCCAAGAAATCTATGGCATTTCTATACACCAATAGTGAACTTACAGAAAGAGAGACTAAAAAGCAATTCCATTGATTTTCAGAGAGAGTAGAAGGGAAGGGCAGAGACAGAGATAGAGACACATCAAGGTGAGAGACACATTGATTGGTTGGCTCCAGCACATGCCCCGACTAGGCCGAGAATTAAGCCTACAACCTATTTATGTGCCCTTGACCAAAATTGAACCTGGGACTGTTCAGTCCAAGGGCCACTCTATCTACTGAGCCAATCCAGTCAGAGACATCCATATTTTTCCATCTGATTTTCCACCACCCTGGTCCAAAGAGCTTTTTTTTAAAAAATACATATTTTTATTGATTTCAGAGAGGAAGGGAGAGGGAGAGAGAGATAGAAACATCAATGATGAGAGGGAACCATTGACTGGCTGCCTCCTGCACGCCCCCCACTGGGCACGGAGCCCACAACCCGGGCATGTGCCCCTGACCGGAATCGAACCCAGGACCCCTGAGTCCGCAGGCCAACGCTCTATCCACTGAGCCAAACCGGCCAGGACAGAGCTTTTGTTTTTCATCTGAGTTATTTCAGTAATCTCTTTGTATCTTCTCTTGCCCCCTCTTCCATTTATTTTCTACATAGCAATCAGAATAATATTTAAAAACATAAATATAGTCATGTTACTTTTTTATTTTAGCAACTCTTCTGAGGCTTCCCATTGAATACTAAATAAAATCCATTCCTGCAGGCCTTCAGGGTTCTGCATTGGCAGCTTGCCCTACTTCCAGCTGCATTAGCCGGTATTAGTTTCTCAGTATGCCAAACTCTTAGGGCTGCCGCCCATGATATTCCTTCTGCTGGTGGTGTTTTTCTTCCTACATTTCCCAAGAGTAAGTCCTTTCCTGACCTAAATGTCATTACTGTAGATTTCTTTTAAAAAATATTTTTATTGATTTCAGAGAAGAAGGGAGACAGAGAGAGAGATAGAAACATCAATGATGAGAGAGAACCATTGACTGGCTGTCTCCTGTACACACCCTACTGGGGATCAAACATGCAAACCAGCTAGAGCACTGTAGATTTCTTAAAAGTGTGCCTCCCCCAAACCTAAACATTCCACAATCTGTAGTATACATTGGGTTAGTTATTTGCTTTTTTTTTTTTTGTCTCCTTCTCTTCTTAATTATGAGTTTGTCTACTTTGTTCACAACTATATAAATTATGCCTGCATAGAACCTGACACACTGTAGGCTTTCCACAATGGCTGAATAAATGTTCTGTTAGTCTCTGTGCTGCAGTTGCTCTACTGTGCAATCATCTGTTTGGACTGGCTCTCCAGGGTAGGCCGCAAGGTCTGTAAGCCAGGGAACTGCCTCCCGCCTTGACTTGGCACAGTATCCGACACATTATAGGCCTATACATGAGAAATGAATGGTTGCAATTAGGTTCTCAGTAATCTTTTTTCACATTGTATTAGAGCTGACATGTGAAATCAACTTAGGTGGTGATGTTTAGAGTAAGTAGTCTTGAGAGGTTTAAAAAATACACACACGAAAAATTGGTAATAACGAGCGGCCAAGGAAATCATGGATAAGGTCTGTTTGGATAACAAAACTGGGATGAGGGAAACAAGTTCAAAATAGTAGTCAGAAAGAACTCAAAGAGAGACCCCAGGGACTGACTCTCCCTCTGGATGTCTAAATCCATCACTGACTTAGCAGACAGTCCCTGGAAAGGACCGTCTCTCAGAGCATCCCTTCCCTCATATGTCAAGAAGCCTGATAACTGTTTTCTTCACCAGGATAGTGGGAGTACAAATGAGGTGGCAGAACAGTAAGTGCCCTGCAGTGCACTGGAGAAAAGGCACTCTAAGGAGAATGGAGGGCTCTGAGGGCCAGCTCACTGCAGCCTGAGAGGCTGTATCTCAATGGTGAAGGTGCTGAACAAGATCAAAGTTGAATTCCTTAGCAAAATATTGTTTCTCTGATATTAAATTTTTTTAAAAAAGTAAACAGACCAAGAGGGTATGCTCAGAAATGGATGGAAAGACTTGATGCCAACCAATCAAGCAGAAAGATTTAGTAAAAAGAGACCAAAAATAGGATGAAGGGATTCTAGGGCAGCACAGACCATTTTCCTGAGAAACAGGGAAGCAGACAGAGAAATAAGGGTGGTCTCTGGACAGTCTCCCTAACCCACTGCTGAGGCCAGACTTCTTGACACGGAACTCTAATGCTTTGCTCCATTTCTAAGTCATGCCCGTCCGTGAGTTTACTTTGAAATTTTGTGTAGAAACCGAAAGAGACCTACCTTACATTAGAACACTAGAGGATATAATACTGACTTCCATTAAAATGTTCTAGGCAGTTTCCAGATAGCAATAAACTATGGAAATACTATTCTGTATGCCCTTCACTGGCTCTTTCCACTACTTTCTAGATAAACATGTTCAGAAAATGCAAATGTCTGCCTACAACTGATGCATTCGCCTTGACCTGAAACTAAATAAAACTGAAAGGGAATTAAAAGAGAGGATGAAGTCCTCGCATTTTCCTCAGGCTGGTTGCCATGTCTCCATTAGGTTCTGGGTGTGTGTTTATTTTTATAGCTCTCTTTCGTGGATAGATGGTGTGAGACAGAAGTCTTACTTCCAAGGTTCATTTTACTGAGTGGCCTATAGTCAGTCTTTCCAAGAAGAAAAATGGAAAATTATGGTTCAAGAGTGTTACTGTCCATCAAGAGACCAAGGAGAATTCTGGACCTCATCCACTCAACAGCTTAAATGATCATTTATGAGCAGCAAAAATGATTGTCTTGTCTTAGCTGCATTATTTGGGGCTGAGTTTATGGTTTAGGCCCAGCTAATCACAATGATATAACTGTGCATTCCCATCACTTTCACATATGGACTATTACTATTGCATTAATTAAGTAGAAAAAAACAAAACCTTGAGGAATCATGTTCTTTTCTATGGAAAGCAAAGTACAAGAAAGTAGAATTCGTTTTAATGCTTGTATCACTTCATAATAATAGAGTTCTAGTCATGTCACATAATTGTCTTATCTTTCCCAATGAAGAAGAAAGGATTTACAGATTACTGGCTCTCCTTTGCAGTGGAGTTCCAGACTGATGTGACTACCTTAATGATAGCAAGGAAAAGGTGTAGAGATAAAGAAAAACATGGCTTATTCACACAATGGAATAATCGATAGCAGCTAGAGAATTATATCCACATGTATCAATATGGGTCGATTTTGGAACAATCTGAAGTGAACATTAGGGTGCAGAATGATAAACCCAGTATGCTTCAGCCTTTCTATTGTGCATTCACTGCCTCCCTGAAGAAAGTCAGAAATTCATAATCTAAATTTGATAAATCTTGATCACTGAAAGTTATCCAAAGACAATTTCAATTATCTAAAGTAATGAAGGCAATTAAAAGTGGTCTTATCTTTAAAAAAAATGTTTCTATTGATCTCAGGGAGAGAAAGGGAGAGGGAGAGAGATAGAAACATCAATGATGAGAGAGAATCATTGCCTGGCTGCCTCCTACATGCTCCTTACTGAAGACTGAGCCAACAACCCGGGCATGTGTCCTGACCGGGAATAGAACCATGACCTCCTGGCCGGGCTGACTTATCTTTTTATCATGTAGAATTTTCTTTCTACACTTGGCTTTTGTAACAGAGAATGGAGTTTAGTCTGCTGGTAAGACCTAACAATTTTGGTAATAGTTCTGCACAGCATCTATTGCATTCTGCAGAGGATGCTCCAAAGAGGCTACCCATCTCCTCTGAGAATGAAAAATAAATATTTGTGGTTACAATGGTGTCACGATTCTCAGATTAAAAGAGGGATTTAGGCCTACTACTTGGCTCATGCTCCCTTCTAAGAAAACCACATTTTTTTTTAGCAACCTAATAAAATTATTGGGGAAAGAAAGCACGCTCTCTGATGACTAGGAATGTTAACAAATAAAGGAACCTTTTAGTAATTTCAATGTGTTTTAAGGATTTCAGAATTCCTCCCCTATGTTACTTTATGGCATTTCCAGTAAACAGAGAGATAGGTAAAACATAATATTCCTTGGAAGATGACCGAAGGCAAACCTCTTTATCTGCTGGCACCTTTATGCATGTGCCACACATTGAATGCTTTGTCATCCTTTAAGGAAAGGTCCTGGTGGATGCAAGTATGTTAATAATTGCTTTCTTGTAGCAACAGCTAGCCATTTGGTCACAAACTCAAAACCCAATTTGTAAGAACATGGAATTGGGACAGCAAAACTCCAGCCAAATTGGAGAAAATGTTCTTTCTGCTTCCTCAAGGTCTACTCTAACTTAATATGGATGCAACTAGCCAAATACCCAAGAATAAAATGTGTTATGCAATATCTACTCTAAGGCTATACAATTCATGAAACTAATCAAACCTTCTTCTTATGTTAAAAATAGACACTTAGGCAGAAGTTCTGTAAACCTTAGGGCTCTACATAGTGAGAAACCAGGAGGACTGGACAAGCCATCTTCTCATTTCCAGCTGCTAGCTGGTGAATAATGCAGGCCCCAGGACAGTTGGGGATGGTTTTCTCAGAATGAAAGATTTCTACCAGTTTACACTTTCATTAATATTAAGGGCTCCATCCGTGGCTGCCGAGGCAGAGTGGTGCAAGTCAGGTCAGCTGCCCACACCTTCCTCGGAGGCCAGTTTCCTGGGATTGGCTCTCTGCACCTCTGTTGCATGAGCTGGAAGTAGATGGATGCAATCACATTCCAAGACACCTTATTTGGTGTTATTATGAACTGGGCCTACTGTCTCAGCTTCTGAAAGCAGTAAGGATCCTCAGACCCCTGCCAACCCATGCAAATCACCCTTTCCTCTGTTTAAAGTCTAGGATCCATGGATGATGAAAACAGTTATGACTCTCCCGTTGCTGGCATATAAAACGATGTTGCACATCTAGATACAACTCTGACCATGAATATAAGCCTCCAGCGAACTCAGTGGGGGGAAGGAAGAAAAGATTTAGACACATGCTCCTGCAGAAATGAAGACCAGGGACACGTTTTTCCCATGGGACAAAGTTAGGAAGTACTGAATCCAAATTCTGTACTTATTTAGAGACGTTATGCTAAATGAAAAGGAGAAATAAATAACTGAATAAGATTACTTTTATCTGCAACTAATTTTAATGTCTCCTTTGTTTTTAAAATCATTTGGACAAGTGAAGGGAATTTCTACATTTCTCTGGGTAATACATGATCCTACATTTAGATTGTACACAATTTCAAGGAACCCGGAAGGCCCCAAAGTTATCAGAAGATATGGGCTGTCTAAAAAATGTCAAGAGATAAGAAAATCTCACAATCCTTGCATTTGACTAGACGCTGACTATTAGATAACAACAGATTTTTTTTTTTTCCTTTTTAAACTGTCAGGAGGGTAGTCCTGCCTGACTCACTGTCTGTTTTCCATTCTTCATTGGCTTGTTACATTGATCTCATTCCTGACCTTCTTTTGGTTACACAGTGGTAGGGAGGCTTTGATATTCCTTTTTAAGTCTCCAGATACATTTCATTCCATTTATGATTTAAATGAGGAAGAAGCGCTTTAAATGTTCCTTTCCTTTTCTGGACAAATTCAATGTGTGTTTACTAAGCTCCCACTACATACTAAGCAGCATTCTAAAGTGAGAAAAATAGATACCTTCCCTCTTTTATTAGCTAACACCTCAAATGTTTAAAAACTGAAGGAAGAGCCATAGAGGACACAGAAGTGACAATTAATAACACGGGGAATGGAATATTCACAGGGGTATGTCTAAGGAAAACCCTGCCTCTCTGAGAGGTTATGCCACCAAAATACCCCTCACTTCTAGTCTCTCTCTCAGCTTGCTCAACAACTCTAGCCCAAACCATGAAAAGTAACTCAATTCTTAAGTTACTCTCACTGGGGCCTTCCTTTGACATCAAACTGAGTTCAGTTTCCTCATTTGTAAAATAGAAATAGTAATAGCCCTGCCTCAAGATCTTTTTAAAATGAGACTAAGTGAGACTAAATATCAAACCTGGCCAAGAACATTAAATAAATGTTAGTTCATACTGTTTTTATTATTCTTAGTAATAAAGAATAAATACCATAGGAGCTTGGGAGTTTCTATAGAAAAGGTGAGATGTGAGGACAGTTTTGTAGGGTGTGTGTTAACTTTGGGTAGAAAAAGGGAATAGGGTTAGGACTCCAAGATTTAAGCTGAAGCTTCTATTTCTTCCACATGAGCAAGGGCCTAGACAGGCTGGAGTGATGAGTGGTGTGTGTGTGTGTGTGTGTGTGTGTGTGTGTGTGTGTGTGTGTGTGTGTTTTGTAGAGGTCAAGGAGTCAAAAAGGAGACTCCCTAGACTGGAGGAAAAATCTTTTGTGGGAGCAGTAAGCTTAGACAAGTAGAACAGACCATGAATATAACCTTTCAGAGAGTGACGCAAATAATCCACTCATGCAAATAATCCCCAAGAATGCAGCATTCTTTTTACTAACTTCTGATTCCCTGGGATGAGGAAGGTGGGTAAGAGGGGATGCTTGTTTCTGGTGTCTGGAATAAAAGCCTCTGATGGGGACGTATTGCGAATATACTTGTAGGAGAAGCTCAACGCTTTTCAAAGTGGGAAACATGGCATCATCAGGGATTTCTGTGTACCTGCCTGGAAATGCTAGGCTTCAATCTAGGGCATATTTGAACTTTTGCAACTCTCAAAAATATCATCATTCCTGAGGGCGGCAGGCTCTGCTGAGAAAAGCTGTTCTGTTCCATAGGTTAGCACTAGCCTAACAGAGTTCCTGTGACCACGTATGACTTAAAACAAACTCAGCCTTTGCATGTTTTTGCAACATCCCTATAACTATGGGTTGTTTAAAAATAGCTATGCCCCAAAGAGTTTATTTCCAACATCTGACATGATTGTAGTCTGCAGAGATTTGTTATGTAAATAATGGTAGCAGAGGAGAAATACGCAAAAAACATTGCCCCTTCTCAAAGCCCAATGGAGTTAGTGCTTTTGTCAACTCTGGGTTCCCAATCTGGGGGTTGTTTGTCTGTTTGTGGTGTGTAAAATAGAATACTCTATGCCTGCCTCAGCTTTTCTTCTGAGGCAGTTGCAATTTGCAAAGGAACTCTTGTTCTTCCATGGTGTCCCTAACTTTCTTTCGCAGACCACTGTGCTTCGGTGTGGAGAGGGGTTTTAATGTGGTGGCTGTTGAGACGATGCTGAGAATATGTGTAAAGCAAAGGGAAGAGCGTTCTGAGATGATGACTCAAGTAGTGTTAGAAAATGCCAATAATTCAAGGCTTGATGATGTGTAAAGGCATGTGCCAAAGCCTCTATAATTCAACTCTCAGCTCTGTTCCAGGGCTACCCGAGCATGGGGTGCTTTCTGTTTTGGGGTGGAGGGTGTGTGGGAGACAGCAGGAAAGGCAACTTATTCTTAGATCTGTCGATGGGAGAAAAGCAAGGGACAGATTGTTTTGCCCTAATTCTATCCTCATTCCAGAACAGTGTCTTACTATCTCTTCTCTCTCCTCTCCATTATTTATTGACTGTCCACGGTATGCTAGCTTTCTAATCTCCTCATCTCTTATGGTCATATTTTAAGATGCAGTCCCTCTAAATGGCTGCTACCTTTTCTAGAGCAATCCTACTCTAATTCTTCTCTTAAAGGATGAGTAGGAAAGACAGGGAGAGAAAAATGATTTTGGTCTTCAGTTAGTTTCACTGATGGGAGAAGAGAAGGGATGATGGGAATGTCTTTTGAAGCTATGGCTGTTTTGGAAGGTGCCCACCTGGGTAAGTGAGATGCATCCCATACAGATGAGGAAGAAGAACCACAGACAGTCAATGAGCAACAGATACAGTCTTGGAAGCCAAGGGCAGAGAAGGTGAGCCTTCTGACCCAGCTCGTCCAATATTCCTCCAAATTAACCACTGACGAGATGGAGCAATAGCCCAAGGAATAGTTTGCCACCCATATCATCCATCCAAAAGTGTAAGGGGCTTTGCTTTGTAATTACAGGCAAAAGGGGTTAATAAGTCTGAATATTTCTCTCAAATCTGATGATGTATCTGAGAATATCTTTTCTGAGGGTCTCCAGACCTCCTTCATGGAAGTTGCCGGAAAGTGGTATTTTCATACTTCTCAGTGTAACGTGAGAAACCTACTGCCTTTTTTTTTTTTTTTTACTTTTAGCAAATAATCTTAGGTTTTAAACATATTAAAGCCTAAATAAAGTTAAAGTTCAATATGTAGGGAAAGAAATGTGGATATCTTCATTTAATTATGAATTTTTAAACTTCTTTTTCATTTTCTTGGGCTCCTTCATAAGCGCAGGCAGATACTTCTCACATTGTAGCAGATTTTTGAGATACTCTGTAACAGTGATGGCAAACCTATGACACGCGTGTCAGAGGTGACACGCAAACTCATTTTTTTGGTTGATTTTTCTTTGTTAAATGGCATTTAAATATATAAAATAAATATAAAAAATATAAGTCTTTGTTTCACTATGGTTGCAAAGATCAAAAAATTTCTATATGTGACACGGCACCAGAGTTAAGTTAGGGTTTTTCAAAATGCTGACACGCCGAGCTCAAAAGGTTCGCCATCACTGCTCTATAATCTCTACTCTGACCCTCCTCATTTTTTCCTGATTCTCAGAACCTCCTGGGGTTTATTCATAACCCCGTTCTATTTGTTCCTCACTGTATCTGGTTAGATAAGCCCAGATCCCAGCGTGCCTACTTTGCCATACTATGATGAAAATAAATTAAGCCCTTGAATGGTGAACTCTCTGTTCTTAAACTTTTGTGTTTTTTTTTTCCTCCAAGAAAATTGGAAAAATTGTATTTGTCATATCAACCATGATCTTGAGTCCAGCTCAGTATCCCTTTCTGTCCCTTAACCAACAAGCTGATGAAACTGCCTCACTCATTGGACTCAATGTCCTCCTCCCACATGGCTTTGGAACAGAATGTGGCCTCCCTTGGGATTTTGTAGTAGCAAATTGAGGGAGTAAGACCTTACTCATA
Source organism: Myotis myotis (assembly GCF_014108235.1). Lineage (NCBI taxonomy): Eukaryota > Metazoa > Chordata > Mammalia > Chiroptera > Vespertilionidae > Myotis > Myotis myotis. Next base: position 153,393,592 of record NW_023416313.1, on the reverse strand, counting down.
TATAGATATGTTTCTCCTCCTATGTGAACTCTGTTCCTTTGCCCTTTCTTTTCAAGTTTGCCTCAAGGGAGAAAAAGAAAAGATATATAAAACAAAAAACACAAACAAACAAAGAAGCTAAAGCCCCAAACTAAGATTGCTATTAATTACCCCAAGCAAAGAAACCCAATTGCCATTGCTCAAGCTCTACTCAGCTAATTCCTCTTCTCCCCCAAATGTGGCTGAAACCCTGGGCCTCTCTCACTCACTCCCACCATTATTATTTTCAGCCATTTCTTAGCTCAAGAAAAGGAGAATCATTGAGAAGTGAGCAGATAAAGGTAATCTAGATAATATCTTTCTCAGAATGAACACTTTTCTGTCTTTGTCTTATTTCTACTAATCCTGAAAATGGGAATCAAAGTTAAACGGTGGTGGTGGTGGTGGTGGTGGTGGTGGGACTAATCAGCACTGACCACCTGGTTAACTTCAGAACTGGGAGTTTCATAGTCATCAATACAGAAGTTAGAGGCTTTCACTCATTTAGACCCTTCAAATGCTAACAGTATGATACCTCCAAAATTCAAAGCTCTGCCATAAAAATAATTGCCGTGCAGTTTGCCTTATGCTTTTAGGCATTGTTGGCAAAGGCGTCACCTTTGTTACAGCGTGTGAATTTGTATTCTGTAGGGTTGGTTTGGAAGCAGCTGCCTCAGGGAATCCAGTCCCTTACTTCCTAAAAGCACACAGCTGCTGGGAGAGACTCGAGGAGACAGCAGGACTAGAGGAGACAGTGGCACCCAGCCTGCACATCAGTCCTGACTACACAATCACAGATGCTCATGCACGAGGGATAGCAGACCATTCAGACACAATGAAAATGGGCTGACTTTAAATAACAGGCATCCCTTACTTGAGTTTATTTTCTTCTAAATCATGACTCTAAAAAGTAAACATAGAATTATTTTCCTCTTCCAAATTGATATATCACTTTCCTTCCTGGCGTGGACCACCAACCAGGTTTCTGCCACCGGAAGTGGGGAAAGGACTGGAAATTCTGTGAGGAAGCCTGATCGAATACCCTATTCTTCCAACTTCCAAACCAGACACTTGGAGATGCAGACACATTTTTTTTTTTTTTTTTTGTGGTCTAAGTTGCAACCTCAAAAGAACTTGGCAGTTTTCTCACCATGGCCTGTGATTTCCGTGATGTGATGGTTTGCAAGGGTTTTGTTTTAAAATAGATGTTATGGGTAATCCCATGGGAATCCTTTTTTCAATCCCCCTGAATTGATAACCTTTTCTTCTTAAGTGTGACCTTGGTGTTCGGATAACCTTGGGACACAGACAAGGAGGATTCCCAGTGGTAAATGCCTGTCTGGTGCAAAGGGGGAAGGAAGAAAGTAAAACTTGTGAACTCATAGAAATAAAAAAAAAAAACAGCTTTGTATGTGCTGTCCTGCCCACTGCTCTTTTCCTTTCTTTTAGGAATATAGTAATGTTTGCATCTTCTCCTATTTCACTGGTTCTATTCATTGTAATTCATAGCAACAGTAATTCACATTCTAACTTAGCCTTACTTCAGCAACTCCTTTTCCTCTTCTCTTTGATTTCAAAACTAAAATGCCCAGATGCTCTCTTCCCAGAACCAAGTTCTTCATATTTTTCTGCCTAAACTGTTTACATCTCACAAACTCTGCATTTGGTGAATGGAAGACAGGCCTCCTTCAATGAAGATGAAATCCCTATGATTTGAGCACATCTCCTTTGGCCTCTTTATTATATGCTTAATCAACAAGAAAGTCTCAAGCTTCTGTCCACCACAGAAATCCTGATGACAAGGCAAAGGGCTTCAATGAAGCAACAGGAGAAGATAGAAACCATGCAGGTACTGCTGTGATAGGGTGCTCTGGGGACAGGGAGAGGGTGCAGCCGATGTCCACAATGCAGGGCTATGCCCCAGAACCTTTGTGTCTTTCCAGTTCCTCTCCTGAGCCCTCCTAAGAGTGCACTAACATACTGAATCAGAATGGCAACTTCCATGTCCCCACCCCCGCAAGGCTTGATAATAACGCCACAGTGAGAAATGCTTTACTGTTGTAAAATATGTGTTAAGATTTATTTCTCTGTACAAGTAGAAAGACAGTCTTCTGTCAAGCTTGGGTCTGAGATGCAAACATGTGGTTGACCAGGATTCATGGGAATGAATGGCTATGGAACCCTTAAAGAATGATGTGATTTGAGTGCTGACTCCTGAGCCCAGAGGTCAGAAGCCTCCTCACTCTACTCTCCCTATTGCACTGGCAAGTTTGTGACCCCTGGGTCACTTCTTATCACCTGTATCTACTGTCAAAGTGCATAATTGGGCTTATGGTGACATTCAATACTCATTCTCTTCAACCTCTTTGCAATATTTAACACTGCTGATAGCAGCTCCTTGGAATTCTCTTCCTTTAGCTTTAGTGCTTATACTTTCTTAAGTCTTCTCCCATTTCAGATCTTTTTCTATCTCTTTGGTATACTACCCAACATAGCCCACCTCCACTCTCTTCAGTGCTTTCTTCTTCCTCTGCTCTCTCTCTATTTTCAATCTCATAACAGTGCACCAATCGCTGACTGCTAGACTCAAGTATTTCTCACCTCTGGACACATGGTTCAGGTATATTCCCTGAATGTTCCAGAGTACAGTCAAGCTTCTCAGTACATGTTCACCTTCAAGTGTTCACCTTTTGTTTTAGTGGTAATCTATTCCTTCTGTCACTGAAGCTTAGAGTCTTGCTATCACCTTCAATTCCTACTTAATTACTCTTATTCATCCATCAGCAAACACTTAGTGTGTACCCATTATGTGACAGGCACTGGGCATACATTAGTGAACACAACTGAAGTGTTCTCTGTCTTCATGGAGTTTGTATTCAATCAAATGCCTAAATCCGGGAAACCTAGCCTCTATAATGTCACCCATATTCAACTTCTCATATCTTTCCCCATAAAAATGTATTCTACTGCAGATCTTCACCACCTTTTCCGAATATTACTGTATGTCTTCTTTTTTAAAAAAAATATATTTTATTGTTTTTTTACAGAAAGGAAGGGAGAGAGATAGAGAGTTAGAAACATCGATGAGAGAGAAACATCGATCAGCTGCCTCCTGCACATCTCCTACTGGGGATGTGCCCGCAACCCAGGCACATGCCCTTGACCGGAATCGAACCTGGGACCCTTCAGTCCGCAAGCCGACGCTCTATCCACTGAGCCAAACCGGTTTTGGCTACTGTATGTCTTCTTAAATGATCACTTAAAGTCATTGTCCTTCCTGCCTCCAGTATCATCTTTTAAAATACATATATTTTATTGATTTCAGAGAGGACGGGAGAGGGAGAGAGAGACAGAAACATCTATGATGAGAGAGAATCACTGATCAGCTGCCTTCTGCACATCCCCACAGGAGATTAAGCCCGCAACCTGGGCATGTTCCCTTGACCAGAACCAAATCCAGGACTTTTCAGTCCACAGACCAACACTTTATCCACTGAGCCAAACCGGCTAGGGCTCCAGTATCATCTTTTTATTCCACAGGCTTTATCACATGATTTTCCTACTCAAATCTTCCATGATTCCCTATTACATATAGAATAAAATACAAACCTTTTGGCCTACAATTATAGACTCTTCACAATTTATATATATATATTTCCAGCTCTTACTACTTTTCAAAATTTTCCAACTTTACTTCCTATTACTTTTAGATATATAGAATGGTGAAGCCAGATGTGACCTTTGGGGTCCCAATACCTTCAATTTTATCAATAAAGACAAAGGCCCGGAGAAGTAAAGTGCCAATGGGGTTTGATGGAAGGAAAGCCCAGTGTGGAAAGAAGCACTCAATATAGCATTTAAAGATAGGTAGGACTTAGATAGATGGAAGGCTCCTGATTGATCCAGCTGTAGAGTATCATCGAACAATTTTTAGTTTTTAGAAGTATATCCTTATGACTTACAAACTGCCTCTACCAGTTGATTCAATCTTCACTGCCTTTCTACATTTACTTCTTCTCTGTCTTCCTCATACTCTCCCCAAAGCAATTCTGTGGTTGTGCCAAGAACACCTCCCAGTTCTATCAGCGGCCTGCCACCTAGTTACTTTCTTATGGGTCTAACACTGGCTGATCAGAAATCAGGTCTATGCAAGGCAAATGCACTTCGATTGGAGTGGTCAGGAGCACAGCTAGAATTGCCTCCCTTCCTGCTTTATCCTTCTGGACAGCTGGGACACTGGGTATAGAATGCTCCAGCTACAGTAAATATGTTTACCGTACTTTGTATGTGCTTCATGGAGTCAATTCAATTCCCTTGGAATATTCTTTACATTCCATACATCAATGCTCAGCTCACAATCCACCTTCGTTCCTGATTTCTCTTACCTCTGAGTTACATGGTACCTTTTATGCATGTCCTCAAAGGTGCTGTTTTTGTTCATGAATTTGAAAATATTCATAGAGTGCCTACAGACACTGTAAGCAGGGAGTAGAACAGAATTCCTGACTTTGAGAAACATACATTTTATGGGAGCAGACAGAAAACAATGACATGAATACATGGTATGTCTGATGGAGATAGAGAAGAAGCTATATAAAGCAGGAAAATGGGAAGAGAAGACTAGAGTCTCTAGAGGTGTTATTTTATCAGGGTGTTCTCTTTGATATTTCAGCAAGGACCAGAATGAAGCTTGGGAGCAAACCATGCAGTATCTGGGAAAAGCAGATTCTGAACAGAAGGAGAACCAGTATACACCCTGCAGTGGGAATTTGCTGAAGAGGCTCAGATATCAGCAGGAAGGCTAAGGATGATGGAGAGAACAAGGCAAGGAGAGGTAAGTGAGGTCGTTGGAGTCAGAGACTTGTAGGTTATAAGGACTTTCAATTTTATGATGACTGAAATGGAGAGTGTTTGGAATATCTTAAGAAAATTAATAACCTAATCTTACATTAATTTTAAAAGGATTTGAGGGGCAAGGCTAGAGGCAGAAAGCCCAGTTAGAAGATATTTCAACAGTACAAGTGAGAAATGATAGCTTGAAATCAGTGTAGTAACAAGGGATATGAAGAAGAATTGATGGATTCTGGATATATTTTGAAGGAACAGTGATAAGATTTGCTGGCGGATTGGTTATGAAGTGCAGATTTAAAAAAAAAAAAGATACGAGTTTCCACAATTTTTGGCTTGAGCATCTTAAAGAACGGCAGTTCCATTTACCAGGGGAAAGCAGATGTGTGAAGGCGAGAGGGTGAAGTGGGGAAGTCAGTTTGGTTTGGGACCCTCCTCAGGGCCTCCCACACAGTAGAGAGCCTAAAAATGCTGAATGAACTGATAAAAAAAAAATAGTTGTGATGGGTCACAGAGAACTGGATGTGCTCTCTGCCGCTTCCCTGCCCATCAACAGATGCCTGCCCGGGGGGCAAAATGGGGAAAGGATGACCACTTCCACAGCTGTCATGCTGAAAGGGTCACCGCGTGCTCTTGCCTCATCTACGTGCCACGACACAGGTTCTAGGAGGTGGAAGAGGATGGCTGGGAAAGGAATGAATGCAAGAGGGAAAGGGGTGAGGAAAAAAAAAAGAACCAAAATGACTGGAATGCCATGGGCAACTATAATGATTCCTGAATAAGAATGAATCTGGAGAGCATGTCACAAGAAACCAGAAACATAAGTGGGGGAGGGGGCAGCAGAGAGAAAACAGAAAGCTATGAAAGAAGGCAGAGAAAACGGAGGTAAGAGGAACAAGAAAATTAAAAGCAGAAGGAGAAAAAGAAAAAAAAAAAACTTGAGGAGGTGAAGCCAACGTCTGAAGAAAGAACAAAGGAAACGCCATGCCATCAGCTTACACTGAGAGCAGGGACTGGGGTCTGATTTCAGTGCACCTCAAGGAGAGACAAACAGTAAACCGGGGGAGCCCTCCACAGAGCCTCTGGGCATTTTGAATCCAAGAAGAAACACACAGGCCAGGATGAATGCTCAAGCAAACAAACGACAGCCGTCCTGGGGTCGTGAGTGAGCAGACTGCATGTTTGACAGGGCCACGGCGGAGCAGCCCCGGAGACTCCAGCCCAGCCCGGCCCCCATCTGTGTGTACAACACACAGCTGCTTCAACTGAGTGACCTCTCTTGTCAGCATTTGGCTAATTAAGGAAAGATATTACCTACAGATCTCTATGTCTCAGTCCTATTTCCTGCTCATTAAAAAAAAAAATGGTTTAATGAGAAAAAGAATCAAGGCAAAGAATCTAAATTATTTTCCCCCCAAAGTGAGCTGAGTGGCAGTGGTTGCCGTTGCCAAAAATGCTTGAACAACAGGATTTTGACACGAAGACTGGAATCTAAACAGCATGAAGAAATCTTGAAAGCCAAGCAGCCCCCATTATCTCATGCTTGCAAGACTATAGTCCAAAAGATGAGTGATGAGTCTCCATTTGTGCAAGCAGAGCGGTGGGCCAAGGCCCTGACAGAGCCACTAATTGCCCATCCGCTTGTTTACACACCCCAGAGATGGTGACTGGACAAACAGCTCATTTCCCTTGAAATTGGACCAAACTTGGGGGGAGTGGGGGGAGCCTGTTACATGTGATAGAAGAGGAGCAGGCAGACTTCTCCTGGGAATAAGACTCCAGATCAAAGCAGAGACCAGTGAGCTGAGCACACACTGGTTGAACAGCCAGCTTTCCCTAAGTAGCATTAAGTCCACGGCTTTCTGCATCCTATCCACCTACAGCCTCACTTCCTAAGGTCAGAAGTTTTGTGATATTCAGATACAAGGATCAATGGGGGAGTGTCAACACCAAGCTCACTTCCAAGGCTTCTGCAGCTAAGACAACTGAAGTGAACTTTTTGGCCCTTTCGGACTTCAGTTGACACTTGGCATCTGCTACACTGCACAACTGCTCACCACTTCAGTGTCCTCATTGTCGCCTAAACTACAATGTGAGCTACTTGAGGACAAGGACTGGAAGCCTCCAGATTCCATGGCAGGACACGACATGTGGAGAGACACCAGCCAAAAAATGGCCATGGTTGTTAATGACTATTAGCAACTCCTCACACAGCGTATGTATTTTTTCTTTGTCTACATCAGAAGGTTGGTTTCTTGAGATAAGAGATCCAGACTTCTCAGTTACGCCCTTGGCTGACCGTGGAAGTCAGTAATGCCTGGCGCCGATCCGAGTCCTGGAAACAGAACTGAGAGGACTCTCTTGAAGACCTATTTTTCCTCAAAATGAGAATGGACTTAAAAAATAAAAAGCTATCTCTGTATTGCCCAGCCCACAGTTATTGTGTTAATGTGCAGAAATATAGCCATGAAGTATGAAGCAACAAAAAATGATTACTTCTAGTTATCCAGAACTTACTGTGGGTATACTGATGACTCTACTCAATAGGAGGGAGACTTATGTTGGTAAGTAAACGAAATACATTTCAGGTTTTGCCCTCTGAGCATTTAGGGCACTACATATTAGAAACATAGTAAAGTAGGGTTGATCAAACCTGAGAAGGGACCAATCTGCCCAGGGAGGAGTACCACACCCTGGAATCAAAACATGGGGTGAATGGCAGCCTGAGGTTGTGAGCAAAACTCAGCAGTCCCAGCCTTCACCCCAACTTCAGCTTTCCGCTTGTCACTGTGTCCCAGCCCCAGGTGAGTAAACCTGCGGCTCAGGCTCTCCTATTGGGGCAGCTATGGCAGTGGGGGGAAGAAGAGGGGAGAGACAGAGAAAAGCTGGAAAAAGAAGAGATACCCTTTTTTCTGGAGAGAGCTGAGGACGGGGTCACCTTGAGGATTATCATATTCTCAGGAGGAGCTGTGATACCATTTGAAAATCTAGCTGGTGGCAGCTCCATTTTCCCCAGATCAGTAGTAGAAGACTGGGAGCATTTGGTATCAGCACCTTAAAAGACTACTAAGGAGTCAACAGCATGGCTGCAGCCTCTAATCTGTGCAGATAGTTGTGTGCAAATGATGAAAACCACTTTGCTTCAAAAGGAGAGTAGCTGTTTGAAAGTCATTTTAGATCACGTAGGATTCCATGTGCTGTCAAATTACAGGGATCCCGGAGGCTTGGTTAGTTCACTTAGCACGATGGCAAAGGTGGCTGCTTGCGGGGAGAGCAGTCGTCGGGGCAGTAGAGCAAGGCTGGGGATGGCAGGAATAGGGCCCAGGAGGGAGGTGGAATGTACGAGAAAGGTACTGACACAAGAGGAAGTTGGCAGGGTTCACATGGCCTGTCATACAGAGCAGTAAGTGGACTGTAATTCTGGACAACTGGAGTGCTAGATAGGGAATGCGCACAAGTGGTGAAGTCCGGAGCAGCATGAGCAATAGTTGTTTAAAAAGAAAAGATGACTCCTCACTCCACCCCACTGCCCCCAATCTTTGGAAGACACACACAGACAGGAGTGTCACACAGTACAAGAGGTTTGTATTACACAGAAACTGTTGCTCAAAGAGGAACTTACACAGAGGAACAAAATTCAAAAACAAACAAATCACCCCCATTTATCACAGTTGAGCCATCCAGTGGTTTCTCTATCCCTTTGGCCATTGCTTCAGATATATTTGCTGGAATATTTTTTCTTCCTTTCCCCTGACAGCTCACTGATCTTAGTGGAGTTTGGATAATCACAGTGTGTGGGAAACAATCTGGGCCACTTTTCTAGCTTGCTTCTCCTTAGATGCTTCTTGGATGTTGTCCATTTAATATTTTTGAGAAAAAAATTACGTATACACACACACACACACACACACACACACACACACACACACACACACGATATTCTATAATCTCAGAGTAAATGTAGTGTGTCCCTGAAAAGAAGTTACATAAATCCAAGGGAACAACGTCATTATTTTAAATTAAGACACGTGGTATTTCAAATCAATCCACCTGGAACATGTAATCAAAACTCATGAACTTTTATATAGATTCCAGATTCTGATTTCTTATCTATATTTCCAGGAACAGAAAACTGGTAGATAAACTAGCAATTGAAAAACAATTATTTTCAATGCTATATAGAAGTAGCTCTTAAATCTATACATTCTATCAACCCTCCCTTGGCCCCATCCCAACCAGAAAGCATTTTAAAGTGTATCTATGCATAGTGCAATTGGTGAGATCTATTTTCTCTGTTATTCAGCAGCTCATAGTTAAGACTTTCAGCTATAACAATCCTGATAAACACAGAAAGAGCTCTTATAAGTACATAGGATAGATCCTGATTCCACACGACCAGGCTGCTGTAGCTAAGAAGAGTCTTCCGAAATCTGCTTTTAAATCATTCCTCTGGTGGGAATGCAGACTGGTGCAGCCATTATTAAAAACAGTGTAGAGTTTCCTAAAACAATTAAATATGGAACTGCCATTTGATCCAGTGATCCCACTTCTAGGAATCATCCTAAGAAACCTGGAGCACCAATCAGAAAGAACGTATGTACCCCTAGGTTCATAGTGGCACAATTTACAATAGTGAAGATCTGGAAACAACCCAAGTGCCCATCAGTAGATGAGTGGATAAAAAAAGCTGTGTAACATTTATACCATGGAATACTATGCAGTGGTAAAAAAAAAAAAAAGAGAGAGAGAGAGAGAAAGGATGTCTTATCCTTTGAGACAGCATGAAGGAACCTGCAGAGTATTATGCTAAGCAAAATAAGCCAGTCAGAGAAAGACAAGTATCACATAATCTCACTCATATGTGGAATCTAATGAACAAAACAGATCCAGAGACAAAGAAGCATGGAAAAGAAGGCAGAATCTCAGAGGAAAGGTGGGGAAGATAGTTGGGCAGGAAGAGATCAACGAAAGAACTTGTATGCCTATATGCATACCCCACGGACACAGACAATAGGGTGGCGAAGGCCTAGGGCAGGACAGTCTAGAAGAGGTCAATGGGAGGCACCTATTTATGCAATGCTCTCAACAATAAAGATTTAAACAACAACAACAACAACAAATCCCCCCCCAAAACAACAACATTCCTTGCTCTCTTGGGGGTGGGGGGAAGCCCTCAATCCTATGATTCATATAAAAGTAAAATGCTTTTCTGACAGTGGAGCACAGCTTGGTCCTCAGCTCCTCAAGGAAAGCATTACTAACCTGGCCATTGAAGGACCAAAGAGGTCAGAGCCCACTGAAAAGGTACTCAGAATTTACGGGTTTTTGAGTGGACAGTTTTATTAAAGGCCAGACTACAGAAAGGAAACATTCCTAATTTTGTCAAATTTCTGATAATTTCATCATTTGAAAGTTGTAAAAACAGTAAAATCCAGACCTTAAATCAGTTATTTATACTGACAAGAAAAATGTTTGTGGCAGCTTAAACTTACATTTTTTCTCTCATGCTGGTGTTGGGAAAGTTGACTTGTGTGCTTTTTTTTTTTTTTTAAACACACCGAACCATATTTAAAACGAGAAGATTATAAGGTTATTTGAGGCCATTTGTCCCTGGAAAAAGGAGGGAAGTATGTCTTCATCATGTCTCCTGCATGAAGTGTGAGTTGTTAGGGGTCCAACTCCAAGGAGAATCTCTTGAAAGGAATGGAGTAGAAACTGCAGCAAATGGGACTTTATATTAAGTCCCAGAAAAAAATCTCCTGGCTGATGCTTGGTTCTCCTGTGCTAAGGTAGGGTGGATTTGTGAGGCTACTCTTTTTGAGGTGTTTCTTTCCATGTAGAAACAGACAAATAAGGACTTTTCTTTAGAGAGAGATTGAGGAGAATGATGAAACTCATTCCCTGGAAATACTCTCTGTCCTGAAAAAGTTATAAGGACCAGAGCAAACACATTTGCTATTTATCTGATCCCTAAAGACAACATGGACCCCACTGCCTAGGGCAAGCACTCATGATCAGCTTCGCAAATCTTCATGGACTAAGTCAGGTAAAGCCAGGACCTACAAGTTAAGAGTCTAGATATTAACTGAGGAACAATCAGTTATGCCCTGTGGTAGGTTGCCTCCAGATGGCCACCATCAATCTTTCCTTCCCTGTACATATGCCCTGCTCTCCACTGAGAGGTGGAGTGTATTCCTCCACTCTCTTGCAACTTGACTGGCATGTGACTTCTTTGACCAAAAGTGACACCATGTTTTATCTCTAGCCTTTAAGAGGATTAGAAGTTTCTGCTTCCTTTTGTGGAGGGGGGGGGGGGGTGGCATTTGCTCTGGAAAGAGGCAGCCATTGGTAAGAAATCTAATACCCCACATCCACCATGCTGTGGGGAAGCCCAAGCCATGTGGAGAGACTACACAGATTAGGAGATGCCCAGCCAGGATCTGTATATGTGTATCAAGAAGTTTTCAGACAATTCCAAATCCAGCCACCTTCTGACTCCAACCTCTTGGAAAACCCAGTTGAGTCTAGTCGACCCATAGAACCGTAAGAGATAGTAATAAATTGTTGTTTCAACTATTTCAACTACTAAATTGGTTATGTAGCAACATATACCAGAATATACCCTAGGGATTCCTGATACCAACAGGCTATAATATTTACTGGCAAATAAAAATCCCAGGGGCAAAGACTGTGTTCATCTTGCTCATTATTGTATCAATAGCAAGTAGCACAATCTCTAGAACATACAAAGACCTGAATTAACATGTAATGAATAGTTTGAGCAGATAGATCTGTGCTAGTATGGCAAAAGAAGGACCCATGGTCAACAAATATCTTAGATGGAACTAAATCTGACTTTGCTTAAGTAATGTAAGTCACACCAAGGTACAAAGGAACGTAAGAGGAGGGTAAAGGAAGGCAGAGAACAAATATTTATGCCTATTATTATGTTAGGTAGTATACTGGGTGACTGACATATGCCAGCTGATTTGATTATCAAAACAACCTTATGGTATTGGTGTGATTATCTCTTATCTTTGAGATGAGAGAACTTAGCCTTGTTTAGATGAAGTAAATTTCCCAAGGTCAGACTGTTAGGAAAGGGATTTGAACTCAGGTTTGTGTAATTCTGAAGCCAGCCCTCTTTTCACCAGAATCTCCCAGGAGACCTCAACAGAAACACTAAGGAAACAATTTGAAAGAGACACAAAACCCATCCCTTGAATCTTACCCAGGACTATGGAGTTCCATCAATTGTGGTCAACATGTTGGAACCTATTTCACCACATGAAGCTCAGACAAACTACAATTAATGCCATAGCCATGACTACAAACTGGGAACCAACACCAGAGGAAGCTTCAGTTTAAGAAAGCAGATGATCACGCACATAATATTATGTTAGTAATTAGGCTTAATCCTAGAATCATGAAACTGAAGGAAAGATATTAAGGAAAGAATATAGTGCCCTCCTGGGAAGAATAACAATTTCAAACAGATTTTTTTTTTTGTGGATTTCTGCATTACCAAATTGAATATATTACACTCCTCTAGAATTATTATGATTTCTCACTCCACATTTAATTTATTTCAGCAAGAAACTGGGATGATGCGATGAGCTCAGTAGGCAGATGGTTTGTTCATTTCAATGAATAATTTGAATGTCAACAAGTCAGTAGATGCTGGGAGGAGAGGGAAAGTGGTAAATAACAAAGGCCCTCATACCAAGCTTTGAGGTGGAGCGAGGATGTGCTACCAAGGGCTGGCACTTTAAGAAGCCAAGCACTCAGATCTTGCTAAGTTTATGAAAGGTTGTCTGTGAACTGACATTGTGTATTTCCTATAGTGAAAAAACCATTCATTGCTTATCCCTGTTGAAAAAGGTTGTGATCTGCTCAAATACACTTTTTTTAAAAAAAAAATTTCAGGAGAGAAATAGTGGCGATCAAGCAAAACTTAAATATAAACACTGGTAGAGAAAGGTAGCTATATTTCTTTTCAATCCAAAAGATTAATACAAGGATTAAGGAATTGACCACATTCTCTGTTTTCAGCCTGCAACCTTTCAAAAGTCTCATCATTCTCCGACCTGCAGGGAAGCAGAGCTTGAATGTTCTAGTTGACAGTTATCAAGGGGAGTTAGATTCGTTTACTCTAGTGGTGTTTGCTGTCATTTCTAATCACGTTAAGTCAGAAAAGGCGCGCTGACTGTGGGTCCCAAGGATCATGTGTTTGCAGTACAACTCAGCAGCCACTAGGTGGTAATATTGTTGATTTGGGTGGCCATGACAGGAGATCCATAAGGCATGCCTCCTTTAAAGGAAACATGCAAACACTTTCTCTCATTAAGATGTAACTATAGAAATAAAAATTACACTTCAAAATAAAAGATTTTAATGGTGGAAGAATACAATGCTTTAGAAGAGCTCCATGCATATCTGCCTACCTGCTTTTTACTCTAATTACATATATGATGATCTACAAATTATAACAAAAAGGCAGCTTCAGGTCCCAGGGAAATCCAGCTAATATGAATTGCATTTGGCTTACTTTTAAGGGAGATGAACAAGATGAACATGATTTTCTAAGATCTTTCACTGTAATTATTTATTATTTGCCATTTGAATTTGGAACTAGAGCTATTCACAGGAAAGGAACACTTCTGTGATTGACTCTCTGAGCTCCACCCTCCACACCATCTGATAAGGCTATGATAAAATGACTGAGACTATAGCAGCAGCAAGCTACTGACATCTAGTGCCAGGCTCCGTGCTCAGTGCTCCGCAAACACTGTCTCCTTCAGCCCTGGCCTCCTACTGGTGCTGCCGCAATTCTCCTAAAGTGAAATGAACTCAGCAGAAGCAACAGACTTGTATTATTTGAAAGAATAAAGAGATCTTTCCAGAGTTGGACATTATCTGCAAAACCACGTATTATATAATATGTATCCTGCGAAATGACTCCCAGAAGGCAGTGTAGGTGTTAAGTTCTTCCAGCATGAAGAAGAGAATAACTGAGTAATTCAAAGAGAAGTCATGTGATACCAACTGCAATCAATCACTGATTAAAACCTCGATGATAGCTGTAAAGAAGCCAAAGAGCAAATGATGGCTGAGCCAATGATTATATGAAGCAATTTATCATGAAAACAACTCTTATGCAAGAATTCGGAGCTCAATACTGACTCCATAAAAACGCTTAGCTACTTGTCACCACAGTTATTTCCAAAGTATAAATACAACTTCTCCGTTGTTACTGTTGGGGAAGGTGGTACAGAGTCTCCATCAGGGCTCTAGGAATAGGAGTCCCTGGGGTTAAGCTGTGGTGGATAGGTCTGCTAGTCTCACATTTTTCCTGTTTAGATAGTGGGAGTAAAACTTTCTAGTTACCCACAAGGCCTTGGGACACAGAGAAAAATAAGTGAGTGTCCAAGTTACCAGAATGGCATAGTCCCAACACTGAGATTGAGATCACACCGACCTTGCAGAAGTTACTGAAATCCTCAGACTCAGTTTCCTCATCTAGAAAATTAGGAATGACAAAATAAGCTTTAAAGGATTGCTGCAAAGATTAAATGACACACTGTGCATCAACTGTTGAAGTCGGGAGGCATCCTCCCAACTCCCTGTCTGAACTGAAAACTCGAGGGAAATTTTCAACCCATTGGTATTTCTCATGGAGGGTGACGATGAGGTAATAATTGTGCACTAATTATTAATGGTTTATATAGTTCATACAATGGTTTTACATATATATTTTGTCTCATTTAATATTATTAATGACACTATGCAGTAGATATTCCTATAATCGTTTTATAGACAAGAAAATAAAAACCTGCCCAAAGTCACATAAGAAGTTACAGTGGGGAAACTAGAGTTCAAACCCAGGTCTCCTAACTTCAAGTACAATGCTTTTTCTGCTACATTCAGAATACTTAAAAAGTAAAAACAAACAAACAAAAAAACCCCCAAACCCCCTATTTAACCTAAAAGTATACATGCAGTTGTAACAGGAAGATTAAATAATGCAATTATGGCTCAGGATCAGGAATGAAACTTCAGAAGTTCCTAAAACCCTGCTTCTGGGGAACATAACTTAGTCTACTTCTAGTTTTTCCAAAACAAGCCAGTGAAATATGGAAAGAGAAATTCACAAATGGATGACTTTCTATACACAGAAAGAAAGAGCCTGCCTCACTTGGCTTCATCCCGTACTTCTACCTGGGGATGTTTCTACTCCTCAGAAAGGAGTTACAATAACTGAGTAATTCAAAGAGAAGTCATGCGATACCAACTGCAATCAATCACTGATCAAAACCTCGATGATAGTTGTAAAGAATCCCAAAAGGAGATGATGATGATGATGTGTGTGTGTGCATGTCTGTGTATGCACACACATGCTGGCAGGGCTCCATTGCCTAGAGCAGTTGTGGAGGGGTGTTGAGAAAGAGGACCATAATGAAAGAAAGCAAGGTCCTAGCTCATTGAACTGGTTCTTCATTCACAAGAAAAGGAAAATACAAGAGGCCCTTAAATTTCCTTCTGTGATCCAGTCCAACCCCCAAAGGAGGGAAAGAGTTTGTGAATGAGCACATTTAACTTCCAGTCCCTTGGAAATTGAACATAAAGGGCTAGATTCAGTAGGTGAAGGGACTCCAATTGGTATCACAATGGGGAAGCCTGAAAAGGAGGCAGTCTTGAAAGAAAAAAAAAAATAAATGCAAAAATTTAAATTTTGGGGTTAGGGGGAAAGCAAGTTGTTTAAAAAATATTTTAAGTTTTTTTTGAAGAGGTTCACATTAATTAAAAGTTTTATGAAAAGTCTGCATACCACCAGTGAAATACCAGCCCTAGATTAGTTTCTTATTTGTCCTCAGAGATTTTCATTAAGTAGCATCCATTTTTCCCTTCTTCTTAATATACCCACTCTTCTGACTCTTGCTTTTTTCCACTTACAATACATCTTAGAGATTCTTCCCTGTCAATATATAAAGACTACACTCATTCTTTTCTCTTTTTAAAAACAGATGCTTAGTATTCCATCATATGGAAGCACCATAATTTGACAATTCCATTATTGACGATCACTTAGGTTGTCTCCAATCTCTTGCTGCTACAAACAATGTGACAATAAGTAACATGATACATAAATCACTTTGCATGCGGGAGCATAAATAAAGGTATGCATTTAGAAGTAGAATTGCCAAGTCAAAGGCATATGCATTTGTAACTTTAATAGATATTGCTAAATTGACCTCCATACAGATTGTAACAATTCACATGCAATATAAAAAGTAAAGTTTACCCTATTGCATTGCCAATATAGTATATCAAACTTTTGTAATTTTGCCAATATTATAGATGAAAAATGAAATTTCAATGTAATTTATTTTGTACTTCTATTTTGAGATATGCTTTTTAAACATATTAAAAGATGCTTTTTTTGCCGAAACCGGTTTGGCTCAGTGGATAGAGCGTCGGCCTGCGGACTGAAAGGTCCCAGGTTCGATTCCGGTCAAGGGCATGTACCTGGGTTGCGGGCACATCCCCAGTGGGAGATGTGCAGGAGGCAGCTGATCGATGTTTCTCTCTCATCGATGTTTCTAACTCTCTATCCCTCTCCCTTTCTCTCTGTAAAAAATCAATAAAATATATTTTAAAAAAAAAATAAAAGATGCTTTTTAAACATATTACTTGTTCCTATTGGATGTTGGTCTTTTTAAAAATGATGTCCATGAGGTCTTATGTATTAGGTAGATTTTATGATATGAGTTATAAATTTGGGACTGTGACATATTTATTTTTTATTATATAAAGTGATGTTATTTAATGTTTTATTGAGTTTTTAAATGAAGAATGGATATTGAATTTTGTCAAGTGTCTTTTAAAAAATCTAAAGAGATGTTTACATCTAAAGGTCTGAATTTTCTTGTTAGGGCTATTAATAGTGATGAATTATATTAATAGACGTCCTAATATCACATTATATTATCCTTAAGTTCCGGGAATAAACTCCATTTGGTTGTGAAATGTACTTTTTGTTTTATTTTTTAAAAATATATTTTATTGATTTTTTACAGATAGGAAGGGAGAGGAATAGAGTTAGAAACATTGATGAGAGAGAAACATTGATCAGCTGCCTCCTGCACACCCCCTACTGGGGATGTGCCTGCAACCAAGGTACATGCCCTTGACTGGAATCAAACCTGGGACCCTTCAGTCTGCAGACCGATGCTCTATCCACTGAGCAAAACTGGTGATGGCTGTAATTTTTATTTAAAAAATTTAAAACTACAATGAGTTCCATCCTGGGTCAGGGTACATATAAGAAGCAGCTGATTGATGTTCCTCATATTGATGTTTTTGTCTCTCTCCCTCTCCCTTTCTCTCTCTTAAATCAACAAAAAAGCATATCCTCAGTTGAGAATTAAAAGAAAAATAAACTACAGTGAGACTGACCTGTAGGTTTTTTTTTTTTTTTTTTTTTTTGAGGGGGGAGGACTACTTTTTCCAGGTATTTATGTCAGATTATACAAACATAAAAATAATTTAGGCATTTTTGTTCTTTTCATTGGAGAGAAAAAAAGAGAACTAGAGTTATTCAATAGACAATTTATTGGATATTTGTCTAAAAAGAAAAATTGAGTAAATTAAAGATAAAAAGGGAGGGGCGTTGGAGGAGAAACAAGAGAACAGGGATGGGGATAGAGAGGGGAGAGGGAGAGAGAAAACTGGTTACTGGGTGTGTGTGTGTGTGTGTGTGTGTGTGTGTGTGTGTGTGATGTGCTTTTTATAGAAATTTCTGGAGGAAAAAACAAATAAAAACAACTGATTCAAACTAACTCTTTCTGATAAGAGTCTACATAATAAACCTCTGATAAGACAGCTTTCTCCATCTTCCAAGATTACTCCTCTGTTACTTCAGTGACCAAGAGATCACAACAGATTATCTTAATTCTTGGCCATCTGATGTGATTTCAAGCCATCCCTGCTGGTACTTTTGTTGAATAGTAGTGAGGAATACAAGAATCCTGTTTGGCCCATACGGCGTGTTCATTCCTGCAGCCACAGTCCTTCCTTCCACAGGCTCTTTAAAGAATGTAAGAATTACTTCCTCTCCTAGGTCACACTGTCCCGATCACTTGAACATGATAACTCAGATAGTTTTCTTCCTACATCTTGGGGGTTGAAGAGATTACTTAACAGCCTGCTTTTATTCTACAGTTTAGAGCAGTGATGGCAAATCTATGACACGCGTGTCAGAGGTGACACGCGAACTCAATTTTTTGGTTGATTTTTCTTTGTTAAATGGCATTTAAATATATAAAATAAATACCAAAAATATAAGTCTTTGTTTTACTATGGTTGCAAAGATCAAAAAATTTCTATATGTGACACGGCACCAGAGTTAAGTTAGGGTTTTTCAAAATGCTGACCCGCCGAGCTCAAAAGGTTCGCCATCACTGGTTTAGAGGTTTAGTTATGGTCTTTGTCAATCTAATATGAGCTAAGCATTTATTAAGAATGGATTGTAGCCCTAGCCGGTTTGACTCAGTGGATGGGGCGTCGGCCTGCGGACTCAGGGGTCTCAGGTTCGATTTCGGTCGGGGGCATGTGCCTTGGTTGCGGGCGCATGCCCAGTGGGGAGTGTGCAGGAGGCAGCTGATCGATGTTTCTCTCTCATCGATGTTTCTGACTCTCTGTCCCTCTCCCTTTCTCTCTGTAAAAAAAAAAAAAAAAAGAGAATGGATTGTAGCCTGGCCAATGTGGCTCATCCACCTATGAACCAGGAGGTCACAATTCGATTCCTGGTCAGGGCACATACCTGGGTTGCAGGCTAAATCCCCAACAGGGGGCATACAAGAGGCAGCCGATCAATGATTCTCTCTCATCATTGATATTTCTCTCTCTCTCTCTCTCTCTCTCTCTCTCTCTCTCTCTCTCTCTCTCCCTTCCTCTCTAAAATCAATTATATGTATAATATATATCTATATCTATATCTATATCTATATCTATATCTATATCTATATCTATATCTATATCTATATATGTAAGGACTGTAAGCATATCTATAACATAGATGAATGGATTGTAAGCATATCTATAACATAGATGTTTTGATATTCAGACATGCATTATAGACCAAAAAATGCATCTCACCAGATTCTGGCATGATTTCCAATTCTAAAAGAATCTAAGTAGGAAAATCACAAAGTAAAACAAATACCCTCCAGGAACTTTGCAAGACTCAGGCTGTTTGTTCACTAATTTAACAAATAATTATTAACACCTTTCATGGGCCAAGGCTGAACCTTTGTTATTTGGGATGATAAATGTAGGAAACATAGGCCTAGTACCAGCTTTCATGGGGTATTCGGCCATTGAGATCATTCAATGTGGGAAATTAGAGTTCTTGTTTTATTTGTTTTTAGTTTTGTAAATTTATTTACTTTTTACTAGAAAATAGTTTCTTGACATTTAAAATATCTCTAATCTCAGCTGTTCAAAGAACCTTACAGGATAGTTTGATTAACTAGGATCAGCATGGCTCATTCAAATTTGTTTTGATTTGGTTCCATTCATGGATGCCACATAAAATTAATGGAGACTGAGATAAGGCCAAGTGTAGGAGAGGGCTGGTATTAGCACCAGTTTAGGTTTCAGCCCTCCCTGCCAAAGCCATAAATACAAATGACCAATTTAACAGCATGAAAAGACCACCTACAAGATCTATACCTGGGACCTAATCAGTTGCTCTGCGCCTTCTTTCAATTACAGGATCCCTGCCACGTTTATGGGGACGTTTAATGTGAGCATCACATTTTTGAAGGCCATATCATTATGAGCATGTTTGATCTGAGGGTGGGAAAACATGCGCTCACATAATGCCTGCACAGAGCTCCTCTGCGCTGAGCTGTAAACTGGTGTCAACAAGAGCCTACTGTGGAAGAGGAAAACCCTGCAAGGAAAAGGGCTCAGAGGCTGTTGAGAGTGCCACTCTTGAAAAGTGGTGCCATTAAAACTGCTTTCGGTTCTGCGCAGGAAATGAAATTATTAAGAACAAGTACCCCAGTTTTGTCGAGTAATACTATTTAAGGGCATTTTGAGTAGGGAATGATGATAAAAGACAAGGATAAACACATCGCTTCCACTTGTGTGTGGAAACAGGATATGATTTACAGAAGAAAAATTAAATCATCATGATTGTTAGAACTGAATTGCAGCTCATGTAAAAGCTAGTCTGACCATGAATCAACTGAGTCACAACGTCTGTATGCGACTTCTCAGGCATAAAGAACACAATTGCTTAAGACTTCAAGAGTGATCAGACCCTTAAATAGAAAAGTAGCCACTTCCTGCCAAATTTCCAAATATTATGAAAGTATGGAAGTATCTTTTCTCAATTATAGTCATTATATTCCATCCTATGCTCAGATACTCTTGAGGAACTTCTCATTCTACACGCTTTCTTCGTGTTATCTCATTCATGCCTGCTACCCTCTAAAGTCTCACTCAGTGCTCTCCCATGAGTCCAACATCTCTACCTCTGTGTCTCATATGTCTATGAAATCAAAATGTCCAAATTTATGGCACTGTTTCCCATCCCAAATCTGGTCCTCCTCATCAGTATCCAGCCAGTTATTCAAGCAAGAAAAAGGAATTATCCTTTTCTCCCACCATTTTTTTTTTTCTGGAAGTTTTTGTACTGCCAATGAGTTATCTAGTCCTGTAACTACTAAAAGCTTTATGAATGTCCCTTCCTTTCTCATTTTTACTGTGATTGCTTTTGCTCAAGTTCTTACCATCATTTGCCTAGACTACTGTTCAGAAGAGCTTGATGGACTGGCTTCCAGTCTTTTACTGTCCCAAGTATTCCTTATATTGCTCTTATGTATTTTTAACAACAAAAAAGCAATATGATCCCACATACCAAAACAAAAAAAAAGCCCGAGGTGACCATGTCACCCCCACACATGCTATTTTTCAAAGGCTCTCTGTTGCTTGTAAGACAAAGTTCGCATTCTTTAGCAAGTCATATTGTGACTCTCTCTCCCTTTTGGTCTTGTGTTCTTCCCACGTGCCCTATACTCTAGCTACCCCAAGTCAATTGCCATTCACCAAACATGTCGTGTCTTTTATCCTGAGATTCGTAGTGTTTTCCTCTGCCTGGAATACCCTTCAGAATTTGTCAGCTGAGAATTCCTCCTCCTCAATTTATTCATCTGTACAACAGGAAGATAATAGTGTTTACTTCAGAGGGTTGTCATGAGGACTAATAAGAAAGAAGATCTCCCATAGTGTCTGGCATACAGAAGCACTCACCAAATGTGAGCTTGGTTATCACTGTCATTGTGGAAAGTCTTCCCTGACTTACCTAGAAGTGTTAGGCATCCCTCCTCTCTAATTCTATATGTTTAATTAATCATGTTACATCAACTTCAAAATTGACAAAATTTTCATATTTTAGCACTTATGATATTACAATACATTATACAATCTATGACACATCGAGGTTTAATTGCCAGCAATTTTTCTTTCTTAGTAATACTTGTAATGATGTTTCTTACAATGAATGGCATATTAGATGAGATACTATACTTAAACTATATGATAACTGCCACTAAAATTTTATTATTCAGGGTGAATAATGCATACTTATTTATGCATGGAAAACCCTATATTTTCTATGAGTCAGTGAAATATCAACATAAGAAAGGGACTACTAGTTAGAACTCCATAGAAGCAAAAATAAAATAAAAATTCCATTTGTATATCCTGCAACCTGGCCAAGCCCCACTCACTCCTGAATCACAGAGGAGTAGTCAGGTGAAGCTGCATGCTGGCATATTTTTCAGTTAAGCACCCCATCTGAGAGCCACACGATGGCCCGACCCAGAGCAAAAGTGGGGAGGGGCTAGCTTATGAAACTGCATTCCCATAACCTAGGATTCACAATGAAGAAGGTAGAATAAAAGAGTGAAGAGGAGAGTGAAAGAATGAGATGAGAAAGGTCAAGGGACCATGTCTTCTAGACTAGCACTTTCCAATAGAAATATAATGTGAGCCACATATAGAATTTTAAGTTTTTGATGGCCAAGCTTAAAAACCAAAAGAAACAGGTAAATTAATACTAGCATTTTATATTTTTAATCCAATATATTTAAAATATTATAATTTTATCATATCACCAACCCAAGAATCAGAAATGAAATGAGTTTTTTTTTTGAACCAAGTCTTCAAAATCTGCTATGTGTTTTAGCCTTACACACATCTTCAATTGGATTAGCCTCATTTCCATTGCTCAACAGCTGCATGTGGCTAGAGCCTGCCATTTGTATTGGACAGTACAATTCTACATTGATTTTGACCAACTCAATTTAAGTAATGAGATAACAGTAACAGACTGTTTCAAGAGTGGCTCTTTTCAGCACAAAATACTATACATGTTTTAAGATTCATGCAGTACTTAGTTATACATTTTAAAATTTTTTATAGGATGATAATTTTCCTTTGGAATCTTTTTGTGCTTTGTTTTGGCTGATTTTGTTTTAACTATGATTTGAGGTTATTCTTAATGTCCTTCCCATATCCCCTGCATTATGTTGGTTAAAGAAGAGCTGACTCCTTTATTCAATTAGATCTTTCCCCAACAAGACAGTCCTTGGGAGAATGGCAAGAAATGTATAATTCATCTCAATATTCCCAGAATTTATCGCAGTCCCTAATGGATAGCAAACTCTGAGTAATCATCTTTGAGTACACAATGAAAGGTGGATGAAGATAGACAGTAGTGGCTTTCACCCTGGGCTGCACACTGGAATAATCTGGGGGGTAAAAACGCTGAGGCCTGGCCCCACCCCTAGAGATGTTGCTGGTAGGTCTAGAGTTTGACTTGGATGCCAAAATTTAAAAAATTTCCCCCAGGTGATTCTAGTGTGCAGCCAGGGTTGAGAACCACTTTTCTAGGGTTTTCTTAGAACATCATTCTGTGGCCATATCCTTACCTCTCTGACATAAGGCCCACTTTGCCTCAAGTCAGTTTCCTCTCAGAATAGGCCAGATGTTTCTTGAGAAACCTAGTAGGAAAGACACTAACACAGAATCCCAAAAGGAATTTGCAAATTCCTTTTCCAAGGCACCAAAGAAGATATTCAAGGGTCTAAATCTTTTCATATTTATCTTTTTCTACCAAAAAAATTCACAATTTAAGTTTTAAGATTCAAGCTCATTTAAGGAGAAAAAAGTAAGGCCACTATAGCACATAGGCAGATAATACCCAGATACAAATATTACAGAATATTCCAGAAATTGAATAATAGAAATTAAAAATAAAAATGGAATCTAAGTACACATGAGCCTCATTTTAAGTGAAGTCCATACATGTCAAAAGCAGAATTTCTTAATTGGGGGTCAGCAAAGGGAAGTATTTCATGCTTTTCTTCAGCCCCTTGAGGTTATATTTGCATAGTCATAAAGCAATACATCTACTTTGATAAGTCACAAGACAAATAAGTGTTAGTATCACTGTTTGCTCTCACGGCACTTTGCCTGACAACATTACCTCCATCAATCTAAGGTTTAGCAGTGTTCCAGGGAAAGCTCTGACATCCACTTCAGCACTAACACGCTCTCACCCGGGAGGAGGGGGAAGCGATATCTGCACCAAGGGAGCAGCGGAAATAGAGTTCCTCTGAATCATGGACTGGGTTTCCCTGCCAAGCCTCAAGGTGGTCTGTCCATACTATATGGATTCACCCTGTAATGGTCTTTCTTGATGGTGTGGTATCATGTGACCTTATTAACAAACTAGAGGCCTAGTGCATGGATTCATGCATGGGTGGGGTTCAGCTGGCCAGGCCCCAATCAGGGTGGTTCGGGGCTGGGCCTGTCTGGAGAAGGAGATGGTGGGAGGTTGGCTGACCGGCCCGCCCAGATCGGGGCCCAATCAGGGTGCCTGATCAGGGCTCGGCTGGCTGGAGGAAGGGGTTAGCAAGCCCTGCCCCCAATTGGGGTTGGGGGGCTATTTGGGGGTGGGGCCGGCCATGGGGAGGGGTTGTGGGCGGTGGGCCCGCTGGCCCTGCCCCTGAATGGGGTGGGTGGGGGGTGCCAATCAGGGGCCAGCAGCCTTGGAGAGGAGCCATGGGTGGTTGGCCAGCTGGTCCTGCCCCTGATTGGGGTGGGGGGGCCAATCTGGGGTGGGGCTGGGTGGGGGGAGGGGCTTCAGGAGATTGGCTGGCCAGCCTCACCCCCTATTGGGGGGGGCAATTAGAGGTGGGGCTGGCCTGGTGGAGGGGCTTCAGGCCAATCAGGATGGTGGGGGCCCATCAGGGGTGTGGCTGGCTAGGGGGAGGGGCTGCAGGAGGTAGGTCGGCTAGCCCCATCTCCTATTGAGGTGGGGTGTTGATCAGGGGCGGTGTTGGCCAGGGGGAGGAGCTGCAGGTCAATCAGGGTGGTGGGGGCACATCTGGGGCGTGGCCCGCTGGAGGGAGGGCCTGGAGGAGGTTAGCTTGCCAGCCCTGTCCCCTATTGGGATGGGGTGTGATCAGGGTGGCGTGGCCAGGGGGAGGCGCTGCAGGAGGTTGACCGTCCAGCCCTGCCCCCTATTGTGGTGGGGGGTGAGATCAGGGGTGGGCCAGCAGGAGGGAGGGGCTGCGGGCCTATTGCAGTGGCTGATCCAGGTTGCGGCTGGCAGGGGTGGTGGGGGGGTAGGATGAAGGGATAGGGTGTTTGGCCGGCAGGCCCCACTCTTGATGGGGTGGGAGAGTCTGATCAGGGGCAGACTGGCAGAGGGGAGGGGCCTCGAGGTTGGCCGTAGCCCCCACCCTCTGATCAGCCAGTTTGCTGGCCACAGTGGGCGTCATAGCGACCGGTTGTTAGGTCGTTATGGCCGTTATGGTAGCAGCCTTTTTATATACAGTGGGGCCTTGACTTACGAGTGTCCCGACTAACGAGTTTTTCGAGATACGAGCCATCTCTCGGCCGATTTTTTGCTTTGAGTTGTGAGCTAAAATTCGGGTTATGAGCCAGCTTCAGATACCTCACTGCTAGTTGACGCAGCAAACGTCACAGTGAACGCCACAACATCAGCCCAGCATCATGTGTCTCACTCGTTCACTTTAAGATTTGACATACGAGTAATTTGAGTTATGAGCTCCGTCACGGAACGAATTAAACTCGTAAGTCAAGACCCCACTGTATATAGATAGAAACAGCACATTGACATATCCCTAAATGTCCCTACATGCATTTCCTCTGGCTTTCTAGCAAACACAAAAGCTCCCTCTAATTATACCACACTTATTTTTTTCCTTATTGAAATGTAATTGGCATATAACATTATATTAGTTTCAGGTGTACAACATAATGACTCAATATATGTATATATTGTGAAATGATCATCATAATGAGACTAGTCAACATCCATTACCACACAGTTATAATTTTTTATTTCTGGAGATGAGAACTATTAAGATCTACTCAGCAACTTTAAAATACAATAAAGTAGTATTAACTATAGTTACCATGCTGTATATTACATTCCTGGGGCTTACTGGAAGTTATGTCCCACACTTATTTTTGTTTCACATCTTAAGCTGAATTTGAGAAATTAGAATAGGAAATATCCAAAATGCATTAAACTTCCACATTCACTAACAATGATCAACAAGAATTCCCTATTCCTGCCAAAATCATGGAGGAAGAAGCACAACTCAATAAACTTTCTAAATAAGTACTGGGTTTCGTGCCTATCACTCCCATCTACCAACCCCGAAGGGCTGATGGGTGTCAAGTGATTGGATGTGTGACATTCACCTGGCCCCAATTTTCTTTCCTGAAAAGTAATGGAAAATTTACAATACAAGCTCCCAAATTGCTACACTCATAAAACCAGGAAGATAATCACCATCCACCTGCCCAGGCTGACTGTGAATCTGAAATGCATGACTGCTTACACTGGACATTGTTTGTCAGTTAATATGTTCTAAGGATCCTCTTGGGTTCCATGAAGAGACAAAGACAAAGTCTTCTTCCCAAAGTTTACAAAAACAAAAGTAATGTTAAAATTTACAACGTGAAGACAGATTTGAAAGATGATATGAAAATTATGGGACAACTCCATATACATTTAGTGTGTAACCACCATGGGAAGATGGACTCACGGAATCATTGAAGCTGTCGGTGGTCAGCCAGGATGCAGGGGGCAGGGGACCCCAGAGAAAAATTGTGGAATGAAGGATGTTTTGGGGTTTCCTACCTTTCTGGAAGAACTCCTCTAGTTTGTCCTTGAAAGGCTGGAGGTACTGCTTTGGAGACTCCTTGCACACCACTGCCATCTGTTTCTCACTTGCTGTGAAGAGAAGTTTGGAATTAGACTTCCTAAGAACATGTATTTGCTGATTCTGTGCTCTGAGCTATGCACTTGGGGATTGTGTGAAATCCTTATTGATCACTGTTTATCCAAATTCAAGGGGGGTGGGGTGGGGAGGGAGCAAAAACAGTAACAGGAACAAAAGTAATTAGCTCACTCTACATCTTTCTTCAGGAACTGGCAAATGCATCTTCAGTTTTCCTTTTAGAGATGCTGCAAATCCTCTGGCTTGGGACAGGTGAAGTGCTCTGCTTTTGGTCTCTCAAAAATAGATGAAAAAAACTGCTGAAGGACTGAGGCCCCAATCCTCTTCAGATCATACTCCAAAAGTAGAGTTTGAAATTGCTTTTACAGAAGTTCTCAGGCATTTCAGTTGCCTTGAACCACCAACCTGGCTATTCCTCAGGATGACACCCATATCCCAGCATGAGAACGAAGCCCAGATAGGGAGAACCGTGTCTCTTTTCATGCTTCCCATTCACCTGCCCTTCTCATTTACATTCTGCTAACACATGTGAAATCATTTTGTGACTTATGTCCCTAGATTCCAAATTCTTAGAAAGGAAATGATCATTAGTGGAAATAAAAATCTGATAAATTCTTGGAGTCAAGCATCCCACCATCCCCAAATGAGGACTTGGGTGGGTGTTATCCAGTATTCTGGCTTCAGGGAAATGGAATCTTGTCTCTCATAACAGATGAAGAAGAATTTTGATCTCTTTTAGGAGAAGAGATGGACACAGAGAGAAAAGGGTAGCAAGAGAGAAGAACAATTGATTTGGAGAAGGATGGCCTCTGGGGCATCTCCACTGTTTTAGCAAAGCCTCCTGAACTCACAGTGTTTGCTGTGAGTGAATGTGTGAACACCAAATGAGGGGCTTAACTTTACACTGAGTTTAGAACAGGTGCAGAACAAACATACCTCACAAGGAGGCAGAGGCGCCTCCTCCTATGCACCTCTCTAATCTCTTTCCTTCAAATCTTGTGGATAGTTTTATTTTTTCTACAGAGATTGGCTTTTGGCATACATTATTCTTAGCTAATAGGAGACAGGTTGGTTTCTAGCCCTACAATGCATATATAAATATATGTATGGGTTACACAAACACTCATACAAAGTATTTATTGAATATCTGAACTATGGCACTGTGTTAAATGTTGGGGAAAAATATTTAACCAGAGCTTTTGGTCATCTCTCCTCTAAAAATACTCATAAGTGTCTAGTAACAAAGAGATGAGGAAATCAACAAATTGTAATATAGTGTGATGTCATGGGATACTGGGTAGGAGCTTCCAATTCAGATTGGGATTGGGTGGTGGCCAGGAAAGGTTCTCCAGAAAAGATAACATAAGTTGAATTGCAAAGATCAAAGAGGAGGAGGTTCATATACTAATTTTATGTTACAAATTTTCCATAATAAAAAGTTTCAAATTTTTTTTTTTAAAAAGTTAAGAGGAGTTAGCCAGCCAGGCAAGGAGAATAAAAAAGTTGGGAGTAATTTCAAAAAAGAGGAAATATACTGAGTAAAGAATTATAGAAATGCATAGGTCTTTTGGGATGGTAATAGTATGACTAGAACTCAAGACATGGACCTTCTTTCTTTCCCAGGTCTACAGTTTCCTGTGTCTAGATTTTATTATTATTATTCTTTATTGCCTAAAGTTTTACATATGTCTTTTTTTCCCCCCAATCCTGTGTCTAGATTTTGATTCAAAGGAACAAGATTCAAGGAACTAGACTCAAAGGAACTGGATCCAAAGGAATTAGAACTACTCTAATTAGGGAAGAAAGGTCAGATAAGGCCACAGAAGTAGGAGGCTTGTATAATTTTAAATAACATGATCAGGAAAAGTTCCCCCTCTGAAGATATTTGACTAGAGCAGTGGTTCTCAACCTGTGTGTGGGTCGCGACCCCTTTGGTGGTCGAATGACCCTCTCACAGGGCTCGCCTAAGACCATCCTGCATATCAGATATTTACATTACGATTTATAACAGTAGCAATATTACAGTTATGAAGTAGCAACGGAAATAATTTTATGGTTGGGTCACAACATGAGGAACTGTATTTAAAGGGCCAGGAGGTTGAGAACCACTGGACTAGAGACTTGACCAGAGTAAAGAAGGAAGCCATGAGTAAGTTTGAGGGGGAAAATCAAGAGTTATTTAGGACATGTTAAGTTTGAGATGCCAATTAGACACTCATTATATATAAAAGTCTACAGTTTAGGCTGCATGGCTGAGATAGAAAAACATACCAGGAAGTCACACACATAAAATTGGTATTTAAAGCAACAAAAATAGATGAATTGGTAGGGAAAGAATGTAGCCAAAGAAGAGAAGGGTTTACAGGACAAACCCTGAGGCATGCAAGCAGCGGAGGAGAGGCCAGAAAAGGGTAGGGAATGAGAAAGTGGAAGTATGGAATCACATGATCTGAGAGGAAGCCCATATTGCAAGAAAGAAAGAGCAGTCAGCTCTGTGCAATACTGTTGAAAGGTCAAGTGGAAGACAGAAAAGTGACCACTGATTCTAGGGACATGGAAGTCACTTGTCATCTCAGGAGTAATTTTGGGGAGTGAAGGATGGAGGGAGGAAACCAAACTGGAGATGGGAAAGGTAAGTGGAGACAGATTCTACAGCCATTTGTTTAAAAAGGTAAGCCAGAGAAAGAAGAGCAAAATGAGGAACATCCTTCTACCCAAGATGTTCTCTGGAGTTACTCCAATCAAGAGTGGGTGCCCCTTTCCCCAGAGGAATGTTGTGTAAAAATAAACCCACCAGGGAGCTTGAGCCCAGGGGAATCCCATGACGCTGATTCACTTCACAGAGGGAAGCTGCCCACGATGAAATTCACCTTAACGTCCCTGATCATGAGCATTCTCCATGAAAAAATTTAAGCAGAAGTGACAGGGCCAAGTGAGGACATGCCAGCATGCTTTAGGACTTTTGGAAAGACTTGCAAAGCTGGGCCACCGACTACAGCCTTTGCACGGAATCATCTAAAGCACTATTCAGAGATCCCTCCTATCAAACATCACAGCCAAATAAGAATTTCCACTGTGATGATTATGTGGTTATAGACGCAGCCTTGGTCTGCGAAACATTAGCATGAAAAATATTCATTAATCACCTACTCATGACTAGGCCTAAATACAGATGGATTGGGTATGATTTGATTTATAGGGTGCTAAGCAATCCATTTATTTATTTAAAAACATCTTTCCTTGGTTGCATGAAAATAGCCATCATTAGAAGCCTTCCCTTGATCAAAAGATGCTAACTCCAGAAGATCCCCTTAGGAATATATATATATGTATATATATATATGAAAAATATTAGCAAAGACGAATTTATTAACACTTTAGTATAAATTTATTTCTCAGCCTTGTTTGGAAAGGCTGGGTCTCAAACAATAGACAGAAAAGTTGTGTTAAAAGGGAACATTTCTGTGGATTCTGACTCTAGGTAGATTGTATAATAGGAAGCCTTGGGCAGACAGCTCCAAACATGAAGTTCCTGCGCATCTTTGGGAGGAGAACAGCATTAATGTCTGAAAAGTATTATGAAGGTAACACAAAGAAATGCAAAAATAATTTCTAAAAAATAGCAGGAAACAAATCATTTATGATACCATGACTAGGACAATTTCCATTTCATACTCTGGTACCTGTTTTTTAGTGTCTCGGCCGCTGTATCACACACGCTCTCCATAATTTGATAGGAGTTGCCTTTACATATTATTTTTGTATACACTTTCATTTGATAGAGAAATTTGTGCACCTTATTCTTTCTATTAAACATATCATGCACACTTTCTCATATTATGTCACAAAATTCACAAGCATTGTATTTAACAGCCATATAAAATTTTACCCTGTGGAAGTGTCCTACTTCACTTAAAAATTCCCCTGGACTTGAATAGTAAAGTCCTTTCTACTTTATTCTTACAGTGAATCATTCAGGCTTTAAGTAACATCAGTGCCCAAAAAACACTTCTTCTGAGTTTAAGATTACTTTTTTAAGATAGATTTCAGAAGTGGAATTATGGGTAAAATAGGAAAACACTTTTAGAATTCTTGATACAAACTTTTTGGTATAACATGGATTGTACCAAAATGAGGAAAACGAAGGAGAGCGATTTTGAATATAAAACTGTGGCTTCCCTACTGCTTTGCAGAGGTGGCTAGCTACATACAAGCTGGAGCTGAGCCTGTCACTGTACATAGGGCCTGTGGTCCTTGCGTTGAAGTGAGCACACTCTAGAACGGCAAACACTGAGATGACCATCCATGCACTGAGGTAATTTACTCAAAGGTGAAGACATACAAAAGTGGATGCAAGATAATCTAGGGTTCACTACTGGGTAAGACTAGGTTTGAAGCCTGTCCCTGAAAGTGGCCTTTTTGAAAGGTCTTATGAGTGACATTTAATTTGAATGTACACTGTCAATAGCAGTGGAGCTATCTGAATTTTGGGAGGGTCTACAGGTAGATTTAAAATTTATATTAAATGCTCAGATTTTAAAAAAATACATATACACAGATGCATATAAGTTCTTTGGTTAATCTCTTCTCAGACCCCCTTTTCTCTGAGATCTGTCAGTTTGCGGCATGCTTCCATGTCTTTGGACCTATTTGTTCATCAATTAATTTTATTCATTAGATTACACATATAAGTGAGATCATGTGATATTTGTCTTTCTCTGACTGGCTTATTCCATGGAGAATAGTGCGGTGAAGGTCTGGGGTTGTGTGGGAGCAGGATGGAGCAGGAAAAAGGGGGAATCTGTAACACCCTCAACAATAAAAATGAAAATACATACACATTTATATACTTATAAATGCATAATTTTAAGATGCTCAGACCTGTGGATCAACAATATCAAATAAAGATCTGGACACATGATTACAATTCAATCCATTTTGTGAAGAACAGATAAGCCTACATTTTGGGGCAACCAAGTGAGCATTACTTTAAGAAGTATTTTTGGTAAAAATCAATGGGTGAAAATTAAGTGGTTGCTGATGAAATCAGCAAAGGCAGAGAGAGCAAGGCCCTATTGGCTGAGATGCCTCATTCTCATAGAAATGATATTAGAGGTTAAGCAATACATCCTACCCATTGCTTAAATCAGGAGAATGGTTTTCTATTGGGAATGCTTAAATGAGAAAGACTTCCTTGGGAGCCAAAGTGCTTATTGCATGGCAGTTTTTACTAAAATTAAATGATGAATTTCCTCATACATGTAAATCTTGAAGGTGCCAGGCCTGCCTCTATATGATCCAAGGAAATCGGTAAGTGGAAGAGGTAGCAATGCTGATTTGGGGATTATTTCCTTACAGCAGTGCAACAGCTGGCTACAAAGAGGCCAGTGATTGAGATACATAAGCCCATTACCAAAAAGCAACCTGTTTGCACGTCGCTCAAGCCTTCTGCAGTGTCTCTGACCGCTGTCGGGGCCCACGTTCTTGTTTCAGCCTTCGCTGGTCAGTCACATTAACTGTAATTGTCTACTCTGGAAAGTGTTTACATCTAAATAAAACATGAAGAAGTAAAAGAGAAAAGATGGAGAGGCCTAAGGAGGAGAGAGAAAGGAAAAGGGTGGAAAGTTATTTCACAACACACCGCCGAAACCAGTGGATGAATTCTGGTGTCTAATTTTGGCGACAGCAATCACTGGCGAAGCACGAAGCTGGCAACTACTGCTAATCAGTTTGCCACTGTCTTCAGATTTAATGCAATATTTGGCTCAGACATTTTAAAAAATCCCCCATTCCAGCTAAAATATTTACACAGTTCTATGTGTCTCACTTAATGCCTGTTAAGCAATCGTCTTTTAAAACTCCACAGACACTTGTAAATCTGTCGGGAAAACTGTGGCCTATAAACAAAGCTTCATATAAAGCGGGCTGCACTGTCAATTCGCTGGGAGTCGGGATTTCTTAGATGTGTTTGAAAAAAAAAATGTTGAAAATCAGAACTAGTTTGGCGTGGGTAACGAAGTGGCCGAGAGTCTCGCTGGCGGGATGCTGTTAGTGGTATTAACGGGAAACCTCCAGACACTGACCTTGGCTATTTAAAGCCCCACTCTCCTGTAACCCTGTCATCGATCTGCCTCTCTGTTGAGTTATGGCGCAGGGAAAGTTACTGGTCCAGCAGCCCCAGTCATCTGCATCCCAGGGCCTGCCAGGTTAGAGAAGGTGAGGTGGTGAGGTTTGTAACAGGAGGCAAGTATATGGTTCCATGCCACTTGACTGTGATGTAAAAGTTTTAGGGAGGATGGGGATTCTTAGAGGAAAGGGGAAGTCTTCCCCTAGGGGGAGGCTAGGTATAACAGATTCTGAAATGCTTATTAAACGCCCTAACGTCCTTACCCCTGATGTTAATGAGCCCAAGTGATAAAAGTTAAAGGCAAGGCAGGCCCAGCAGAGCTGTCTGCTGCTGGTCGGGGGAGCCCCAGGAACTTGTCCCTGTCTTCAAGATGAGTCAGGACCTTGTGATGGGACCTCAAGCAACTTGCCCAGTTGTTCAGTTATTCCTATTAGACTAGCTGCCTTTTTATTTCTACTCCGTGTCACTGACTTGAACATGTCATTGAGTATGATTCACAATTAATTTTATAACACTTTAAGGAAGAAAAATAATACACTTCAGTTTAAAAGCCCAACCCCCGCTTAAAATAACTCAATTTTGGGTAGGGGGATAAAGAGAGGTATGCCCTGGATTAAAAAATAAATAAACAACAACAACAACAACAAAAAAACTAGATATTGTTAATTCCAAGATATAGTTACTCGAACAGGAGGTAGCAAAATACTTGTTCATTCTCTTTACACTATCACCATCAGAAAGGGTTCTGCAAATTATTTTGTGAATCTGCCGAGTTCACAAAACTCTGCTCACCTTCCCACCTATCACACAGGCAGCAGGTTTAAACGCTGTTCTTAGACACAGATTACTGCTCCTGCCAGAAGAGAGATCAGAAGAGAAAATAGGAATATGTTTCTCCCCTAGAAAACGAGGGCAACACTGGCGCTTAAAATGGGTTTACAAATGATTTAATATGTCAGCGAGTTTATTTAAAATTAGCAGCTAACTCAGCGCTTTGAATAAATATTTGCTGAACAAATAAACTGATTGAAAAGGTCAAACAAGGTCCTCCTGGTATTTTGGAGATTTTTTTCGGATACATGGAGATTTGATGGTCTTTTCAAAGACCATCAAAAATAGTCAAGAAAAGTAGTTTTAAAACACAGTCAATGAGCAGTTTGAGTACATCAGCCATTCTAGATTTTCCTTGGGCTTTTCCCTTTCTGTGCATTATGGCACCGGGAAAGTTACTGGTCATCTACACAGAATTGTCCAGAAACTCAGCGGCCTTTTATCTCTGTACTCAATGATTTCCTGAAAACGATACCAAGTTCTCAACCTGTATGATTACAAGCGAATGGCTCTTAATGGTCAAGGGTGTCTCGAACCTCAGCCTGCTTTATGTGTCTCATTTTATTCCTCAGAAGCAGTGGTTCTTAACCTTCCTAATGCCGTGAACCTTTAATACAGTTCCTCATGTTGTGGTGACCCCCAACCATAAAATTATTTTCGTTGCTACTTCATAACTGTAATTTTGCTACTGTTATGAATCATAATGTAAGTATCTGATATGCAGGATGTATTTTCATTGTTCGAGACCCACAGGTTGAGAACCGCTGCTCAGAAGAACCCTGGGAGCTTGGTCCTGCTATCATCCCTATTTGTAGGTGAGAAGAGTAAAGTCTGAACTCAGGGATGTCCTACCCACTGGCCTTGTGCTGTCCTGCTTCCTACTCAAACCATCTACAGGGAAGTACCAGGAACCACTGAAGTATCTACGAAAGTGCTTTGCGAAAGTTAAGGAACAAGGCAATGAAAGCTAAAAATCACCAAGCATCACCACTGGGACCCCTTCATTTTAAATGGGACAACAAAAGGCTGGAGAGGTTAGGTGAAGAGTAGGAGAAGGTCAGGTTATTCAATGGCACAGAGGAGACCAGAACTAGGGCTGCTGATCCCAGGTAGGTCAATGACCTTTCAACAGGTACTTAAAAAGTAGAGTTGCAGTCCATGACCTCTATCCATCTAAAAGCGATGCTACATACCACATGATCTCACTCATTCATGGATAATAGAGACCATTATAAACTTTTGAACAATAATAGATACAGAGGCAGAGCTGCCTCAAACAGATTGTCAAACTGCAGCAGGAAGGCCGGGGAGGGTTGGGGGGCAGGAGGTAGGGGGGTAAGAGATCAACTAAAGGACTTGTATGCATGCATATAAGCATAACCAGTGGACATAAGACATTGGGGGATAGGGGAGGCTAAGGGACTGTCTAGGGCGGGGGGATAAAATGGACACATATGTAATACCCTTTGTAATACTTTAAGCAATAAAAAAAAAATAAAAAAAATAAAAAAATAAAAAAAATAAAAAATATAGATAATAATAAAAAATAAAAAAAATAAAAAATAAAAGCGATGCTACAGCCAAGAAATCTGAGAGAAAGATATTGGCAAAACTCCAATACTCTTTGCTGGGCTTAACAAGTATCCCTCTAACTTCCTTCATTTGCTAGTCTGACACATAAAGACTCCATTTGTGACGTGTGAATCCTCCCTAGGGTCCAAGATACACAATTTTGGGGGGCAAGAAAATATTTTGATATTCACAAAACCACCCACAAATCTATTTCTGTGAAGAAAATATCTTTTTTGTTGTTGTTAGGAAGGATATTTTTTCCATTGATTTTTAGACAGAGTGGAAGGGAGGGAAGAGACAGAGAGAGAGAGAAAAACATCAACGTGAAAGAGACATATCAATTGGTTGCCTCCTGCACACGTCCTGACTGGGGCCGGGAATCAAGCCTGCAACTGAGGTATGTACCCTTGACCAGAATCAAACCTAGGAACTTTTAGTCTGAGGGATAATGTTCTAACCAATGAGCAAAACCAGCTATGCCTTGAAGAAAGTATCTTGACCCCACACAAATTTATAGTAACACTAGAGGCCTGGTGTACGAAATCTGTGCACTCGGGGGAGAGGGTCCCCCAGCCTGGCCTGTGCCCTGTCACAGTGCAGGAGCTCCAAGATCCATCACCCCAAAGAGGTAGGCCCCACCCACCCATTTGGGGCTCCTCGATGGATTGCCCCAAAGAGGTAGGTCAGACCCCCAGAACCCCCAGGCAGGCCTCACTGCCTGAAGACAGGAGGAGGTGGGACCTCCAGGCAGGCCTCGCTGCAAGGAGGTGGGACCCCCAGAACCTCCAAGCAGGCCTCACTGCACAGAGGCGGGACCCCCAGAACCCCCAGGAAGGCTTTGCTGTGCAGAGCCCGGGGACACCCAGGCAGGCCTCCCCGCATGGAGGCAGGACCCCCAGGAACCCCAGGCAGGCCTCCACGGGCAGAGCTGGAACCCCCGAGGCAGGCCTGCCTGGTGGAGCCAGGGGACCCACCTCCTCCCAGTCAGGAGGAGGCGGGACTTCAAGGCAGGCTCCGTGCTGCGCATGCAACATCAAGCCCAGTCCCGCCCACCTGCGCGCACCCGCTGTGCACATAGCCATCTTGTGATGGCATGAGGGCATCACGGCTGATGACCACTTAGGCTTTTATTAGTAAGGATTGGCTTGGTAATCAAAAGACCCAAATTCTACGCCTGGCTGAGTATTCCCAGCCATATTGCTTCTTATGTTGGAGACCTGTTTTCTCCACTATATATGCCTGCGTTACCCACTTCAAAGAATGAAGTTCTACATACAGGTATGCTATCACCATTATAATTACATTAACACTTTTTTTTTCTTTTTTTGAATGGGACATATAGAAGATACTCTTGCCAACGACTTGCCAAATTAAAGCTATTTTCCATTCCTTCTACTCGTATGTCTTAAAAATATTTTTTAAAAGTTTATTGATTTTTAGAGAGGAAGGGAGAGGGAGAGAGAGAAACATTGATATGAGATCATAACATTGATTGGCTGCCTCCTCCACACGCTCCACAGGGGATCAAGCCCGAAACTCAGGCATGTGCCCTTGACCAGGAATCAAACTGAAACCTCCTGGTGCACAGGTTGATGCCCAATCAACTGAGCCATAGCAGCCAGGGCCTACTTGTATTTTCTATTCCTTCTACAGAATGCTGAAGGTTTGTAGCGGAAGGCTTCTCCCTGGGTTTCCTGGGCTATTCTTCCCACAGTTGAGTAGAATCCTTATCAAGAGCAGTGTGCTGTTTCTAAACAAGTGGAAAAAGTGAAAATACTGCTGTTAAGTACAGGTGTGAGAGATCAGTGAAGACTGAGGAGACACGGCGAGACTCAATGCGATGCGGTGCTCAGGGTTGGATCCTGGAACAAAGACAGGGCACTAATGGAAACACTGGTGAAGTCCAAATAAACTCTAGGAAGTTTAATTAGCAGAAATGAATCGGTGCCAGTTCCTTAGTTTTGATGAATATATCACAACGACGTAAGATGTTGATGGGGGAACTGGATAGGGGCTATATAGAAACTTTCTATACTATCTTTGCAACTTCTATAAATCTAAAATTATTCCAAACTAAATTTTTTTTAAAAAGCTCATTTTTATAAAGATGTGAGCACCCTGGCTGGACAGCTCAGTTATTTGGAGCATTATCCCGACATGCCAACGTTAGGGGTTCAGTCCCTGGTCAGAGCACATACAAGAAGCAACCAATGAATGCATAAATAAGTGGAACAACAAATCAATGTTTCTCTCTCTCCCCCCACCCCTTCTTCCCTCCCTTCCTCCTTTTCTCTCTCTCAAATCAATAAATAAAAATTGAAGTAAAAAGGTATGGGCAAGATAGATGTAAAAGACTGAGAATAATTATAACTATCTAGAAAGTTTCTGTGTTGATATTTGCAAAAGCCATGACTCCACTTTAAAAATTCAAAAGGAAACCACAGCTGATCTATTATGGATGTGGAGTATGTAGGGAAGACCCACAAAACTCCATTCAACATATCTATAATTCAAGAAAAGGCCTCAGCCCTGCACCAAAAGACAGATGAATACTACTATATTTAACTTGTTTTAGATTAAAGGTTAAGGAATGTTATATTACTTACTATGATTCCTGATTTGGGCCAACTTTGTTCCATTAATCAACCATATTGGATAAGAATTCTACTTATAAAGATTACTTCTAGATGGTATCAACATTAGTTTTTGAGGCACGGATTAATTTAAGAGAAAATCCTTGAGAGCCATTTAGAAAGAGAATACCTGAAGTCAAACCTGATAAGATTTTTACAGTTGACTTTTAGACCCTGTATATGACCAGAATTCCAGGAATTTTTAGCTGTTCTAATTAATTAAGTCCAGGGAAGCCTTACTGCATAAGTAGAACTGTAGAATGCACTGAAATAGCACAGTAATAAAAATCACCTTAGAAACTCAGAGTTGGAATGCACTTTTAAAATCATCCAGCACAACTGCCCTCTTTCATGTTACCTAGCCTGCCCATCCACCATAACACAGTCTTCCAAGCAGAAGTGGGTGAGGCGCCCACTATCTCTCAAGGCCATCAGTCGTCCCTTTGGGCAGCTTTAAAATCTGTCTTCTTAAACCTTCTACCTGTTTATGCTCATTTGACATCTTTGCCCATAGGAAACAATCTAATTTCTCTCTGATAGCAAGGCCAGCAATTATCTGAAGTAAGCTTAGTCTTTTCTACCATTTATTCATTTTCTCATTCATTCATCCACTCAACAAATATTGGTTGAACAGCAACTATGTGGCAGGTACTGACCAACGCAGTAAATATAAACACTAAAAAGGTCATTAGATCCATTGGAGAAGGGGAGGGAGAGAAAATTTACAAATAAATAAATAAACAGAAAATAATACAGTATCAAAACTGTCGGCTATAAAAGAGAGAGACAATGCAAAGTGGCTGCTGAAGTTTGGAGGGTCAGGGAAGGCCCAGGGTGTGGAGCTATTTATATGAAGAACATTCCAGGCAGAGGGAATAGCTGCCCCAAAGGTCCTAAAGCAGAAACAAGCTCACTGGGTGAGAACCCAAAGAAGGCCTGTGAGGCTGGAGTTTAATGGGCAGGAGGGGATGGGGTTCCATGAGATGAGACGGGGAAGGTGGATGTGGACCAATCATGTAGAAACTTGTAAGGCACGGCGACAAGTTTTGAAGTTGGATTTTATTCCAAGAGCAATGAATATGAACCAACAAAGTAGCCTGACCTGTCTGGTGTATGGAGCCTCTACTAAAGGGAGGGCAAGAATGGAAGCAGGGCTACTGGTGAGGCACCTGGTGCGATGGCCCACACGTGGAGGTGGAGAGCAAGAAACTGATTCAAGGCGTGTTTTGAAGGAAGAGTCAATAGGATTTGCGTATGGACTGGATGTCAGATACAAAGGCACAAAGGGAGTCAGGGATAAGTGTTTTCCTTTTGCCCCAACTCTGCAAAGGGGCTTCCTTCATACCATCCCCCTCTCAAATAATCAGTGAGCGGGCAGGATACCCTTCGTTTCACACAAGGACACTGAGAGGTGGGGGGTGACGCTGCCGGCCAAAGGTGACACAGCCTACAAGACACGCATCTGAATTCAGGGCTTGTGACTAGGGCTTTTCCATGACAGTAGCTTTACTTCAATTATTTTATGTTTCTTGTTAAAGAAAAGACAAAATAAATTCTATTTACTGGGTTGATTTATAAATAAGGGTAAGAAATAAAGTGAAAACCAAGAGGAGGGAACCAGGGCAACATAACTCATCCTTCCCACCTACAGATGTCACAATTGTGGCTTCAAAGAAAAACACAAACTTCTTCCATTAATTAAAGGGGTGCATCGGGTTTCAGTTTCCGAGTCCCCTCTCCTTTCCATACAGCTTGGCTTTGAAGGCATTCCATTTGGGAAATGTGTGACCTTTACTCATCATGCTGCACTTAATTGAATGCTTTGCATCAAGAGTCACCACGCTAATCAACATTTACACCCACTGCCTTTTTGAAAATCTTACCCCAGTTCCTTATGTCCGTTTTGTTGAAATGGTTTTACAAAAATAAATCATATCAAAGTTTTTCTTTTATTATTTCTAAAACTTTGCTAGCAAAACTAAATATTTTTAACACCATGGCAACGCAGTCAGGACTCTGGCTAATGTATCCAGTCCGTAGCAGAGTTCAGACTCACCACACCACGGAAGTGGACAAATGGGCTAGGAGGAGGAAAGAGCCATGGATTAGGCACGGTCCATAATCATTCAAGGCATGTCTTCTGGAGCTTCCTAAAAGGTGATAAACTAGCCAGGCTTGTCCTAACGGATCAATTTCCCCTCTCCGTTCTAGGACTCACCAATATGCACACATTGAGCAAACTGCATGGCTCTGAATGAGATTAAGTAATACCGCCCTCACCTTTGCAAGTACTTCCTCAGCCATCTGTTCATCTGACCCTTCCTCTATCCCTCGGGGTTGGGCAGGCTCACCGAGGTTAAGTGATTTGTCAGAGTTGCATGGCTTATCATGTGGTTAGTAACAGGCAGAACTAAATTTTTCAACTGTATCTCTTATATCTCAGGCTGGTACTCCTTTTCGCACACTAGCTTCCACTGTTGAAATTTAACTAAACTGTCACAAATGCTGTGTGTGTGTTTTGTTTTGTTTTTGTATATTTATTTATTATATACATGCACATAGTTAAAAAAAAAAGAACTCTGTGCACTCGACAAAGACCAGATCCCACTCTCCTGCCACACCCACCACATGGGGCCCCTCCCAATATAGCAGCACTGTGACGTTCAGACTAGGATTCAGTGTTGACATTTTTATGACTTTGCAAAAACAACTCCCAGTCCCAGCTGATATATGTAAATTCTGGTTAACTTGCCTTTTCTAAAACACTGCTGCCCAAACTACCTAATCCATAATTTGCTCTGCTTTCTATGCATTTACCACTAAATAGACTACAAAGTTGTTACTAGTTGTGTAAATCCTGTTAAAGCGTTCAGATACATGAGACTGCATATTTCTCAAGAATCTTCTTCATGGTTCTTCTGACCTAATCTAATCTGGAATGTTTGCTCTTCGTGCTTGGTTGTCATCCTGAGCTCGCTGTCTGTGGGGCAGCCCTTCACCTCCCTTTTCCACTGGATTATTTTTTTTATTTCCTGTCACCTTTGTCTTCCCACTTGGTGGTAAAGCACATTCTCTAGCAACATCTTGAGGATGGTTGCATGGGAGATACGTTTTTTGAGAATTTTCATGTATGAAAACACTTTTATTCTGCCCTCATATTTAATCAATAATTTGGTGGGATAAGATTCTGGAATAAGAATGATTTTCCCTCAGATCCATTTCTAGCTTCCAATGTTGCTGTTGCAAAGCCTGAAGCCATTCTGCTTGCTGACTGTTCCTGTGTAATTTGTT
This sequence comes from Myotis myotis, assembly GCF_014108235.1. Taxonomy (NCBI): domain Eukaryota; kingdom Metazoa; phylum Chordata; class Mammalia; order Chiroptera; family Vespertilionidae; genus Myotis; species Myotis myotis. Next base: position 153,352,919 of record NW_023416313.1, on the reverse strand, counting down.
TCCACATCTCATCGCTCCCTCTCCCCAAAAAGCTTTTCTTTTTGATCCGAGTATTCTGAAATGCTCTAACAATGGTATGGATATTTTATTCTCTGAGCCTTTTAAAATTAGGAACTTGTGTCCATCTTTTTTGGAAATTTTCTTGAATGATTTTATTGATTTATTTACATATAGATACATATGAATATTTATGAATGAATATGTACGAGTTTACGTGTGAGTTTGTGGTGTGTATGAATCTGGTGGTAAAAATTGGATTGCTTCTCACCTTTCTCTACTCCTGGAATAGAATTCAGCTTTCTTGTTTGGCTAATTCATTTATCACTTGTCCATCTACAGAAATGTTGTGGTCATGGTTTTCTCTCTTGTTCTGTGTTCTTGAGCTCATGCTTTTAAAGAACTCTCTCTACTCTTGTTTTACTAATTTTCAAGAAGAACTGAAATCCCACAAGAGTGTTCAATTCCAATGAGTGTTCAGTTGGCCACCTCTTCTCAGTAGTCCTCCCAGAGTTTTTCAAAGTCTTCCTCTTCCCTTTCTAAAGCCATATTGCTTTTGGACAATTCACATATGAATGGTTAAAGAGAATATTCACTTTCATGATGAGATCTAGATTTTCTCTTTTCTTTCTCTCTTGAAGAAGGCATACTCTCATGGAGAGAAAGCCATCTGATCATACTAGGTGGTAAAAGTCATTCATCCTGCAGGGCTGGTTCCAAGCACAGAAGCAATGGTCTGCTCAGCTGTGTGACTTCAAAAGTCCTGGAAGGTTCCTGTACTTTCACATCTATGTCAGAAGCCATGTAATTCCACAAATGGAAGTCAAAACCATGTGGGTTGCCTTGGAGTGCCCCTATAGTACTCTGTTATTTGTCTGACTAACCACATTGGGATATGTAGGGACAAAACATAGACTAGGTAATTGTCAGAGAGAGAGCTGAAGAGAGTGAGTATGTTGGAGAAACCAAAAGAGATTGATAGGCAGGTCACTGGATGATGGAGATTACAACAGGTAAATTAGTTGAGTGGTTATGGGTAGAGAGAAGAAAAAGCCTAATTATAATCCAAAGATTATTTGTATTCCCTTTAGAAGATAAACTAGAGAACTAAGTGGGCCTTATTCTCTAAGCTTTATCATCCTAGATCATTTGTTAGTGTCTGAGGGTTGGGTCTGCAAATAGTAAAAGATTAAAGCAGGATATAGTGGAAAGAGTATAAGTTTTGTAATCAGATAAACCTGTTTCAAATCTCAACTTTGTCATTGGTACCAAAGTTGTTTCAACTTCCTTACTGTAAAAATGCAAGCAGTACTTGTTTTGAAGGAGTTTTAACAAATAGAAATGATGAAAGCAAATTTGGTAATTGATCATTAAATGGTAACTTGTCATTAGTGATTGTGGAAATGGACACGCACTGTACCCTTATATTTATTGCACCTGAGTCCATTGTCCACCCTTGCAGGGATTTTATCAGAGATTATTTAGAATTGCCAGCACATAATGGTAATAAAATGTGAACCAACTTTTAGTAGGTTTTATTATTGCTGTGAAATTCTGGACAGATGTGCCAGATAAAAGACAGGACACCAAGTTAAATTTGAATTTGAGATAAAAAATAATTTGTTTAGTGTAAGTGTGTCCCATGCAATATTTGAGACACACTGATGCTCAAAAAATCTTGTTTACCTGAAATTCAGATTTAATAAATCTGGCAACACCGAGGGCACCCCATATTGCATGCTCCATTGTAGGTTCCCTGACTGTATTTATTGCAAATACAAAGGAACAGCCATTGCAGACTTTCTTTAAATTGTTTCCTTTGCTTCTGAGACAATATCAATAGGCAATCATTTTTTAAAAATTCAGTCAGCGTGGCTCAGTGGATGAGCATTGACCTATGAACTAGGAGGTCATGGTTCGATTCCCTAACAGGGCATATGCCCTGGTTGTGGGCTTGATCCCCAGTGTTGTCCCAGTTAGGGCACATGTCTGGGTGGTGGGCTCAATCCCTGGTGTGGGGCCTGCAGGAGGCAACTGATCAACAATTCTCTCTCATCATTGATGTTTCTCTCTCTTCCTCTCTGAAATCAATAAAAATATGTTTAAAAAAATTCTGTTTTGGGATCAGCAGTACTGATGGACTTAGTCGACCAAAGGCCACATTTTCATCCAAGTGTTGGATAGATACATAGATTCCAAGCCGGGGAGGAGCCAACATGGTTGCAGGAAAGACAGAGTCAAAGGGGCCGATGGAAAGGCAAACTGGAACTAAAAACTGATAGTGACCCTGGCTGGGTGGTTCAGTTGGTTGCAGCATCATCCCGTACATCAAAAGATTGCAGGTTAGATCCTGGTCAAGGCACATCATACCTTGGTTGGGAGTCTGATCCCCGGTCAGGGAATGTATTTGGGAGGCAATGTTTCTTTCTCACGGCGATGTTTTTCTTATTTTTTCTCTCTCTCTCTAAAAATCAATTAAAAACAAAACAAAACATATCCTCAGGAGAAGATTTAAAAATAAAAAACCACACAAAAGCAGTCAAGAGCAAAATGAAGTACATGTTCTGCTAACTGCCCTCTCTGCCTTCGTCCACCACGGGGACACCAATGCTCTGCAGGCAGAATCCCTCCCAGATACCAGCAGTGTTCACAGTCTCAAACCCCACAGATGGCGTTACACATATGTTGATATATATATGCGATTTGATATGTATGCTATTTTGTTGTATTGACAGCAAGCTTTAAAACTTCATATGTCAAATTTGCTGCAGGTGTTAACATCAGAGATATTTTTATGCTTAAATATGTCAAATTTCGTGCAAAAAAAGAGAGCATTTGTGGGAAGTTTTAATTCATTACTTTATTTTGAAGAAAAAGTGCTGCTGAATATTTCAGGAAGCTTATGGTGAACATGCTCCATCTCAAGGTACTTGTGAACGCTGGTTTAAACGTTTTAAAAGTGATGATTTCAATGTGAAAGAAAAAGAATGTATAGGTCAACCGAAAAAGTTTGAAGACCAACAATTATAAGCATTATTGGATGAAGATGCGTGTCAAACTCAAAAACAACTTGCAGAAAGATTAAACGTTGCTCAGCAAACAATTTCTGATCGTTTATAAGCAATGGGAAAGATTTTAAAGCAGCGGTTCTCAACGGGTGGGTCGCGACCCCTTTGGGGGTCCAACGACCCTTTCACAGGGGTTGCCTAAGACCATCGGAAAACACATATATAATTACATATTGTTTTTGTGATGAATCACTATGCTTTAATTATGTTCAATATGTAACAATGAAAATACATCCTGCATATCAGATATTTACATTATGATTCATAACAGTAGCAAAATTACAGTTATGAAGTAGCAACAGAAATAATTTTATGGTTGGGGGTCACCACAACATGAGGAACTGTATTAAAGGGTCGCGGCATTAGGAAGGTTGAGAACCACTGTTTTAAAGGAAGGAAAATGGGTGCCACATCAACTGAATAAAAGACAAATGGAAAACCAAAAAGTCATCAGTAAAATGTTGCTTCAACAGCATGAAAGAAAGTCTTTTTTGCATCGAATTGTGACTGGTGATGAAAAGTGGATTTATTTTGAGAATCCCAAATGCACAAAATCATGGGTTGATCCAGGTCAACCATCAACATCGACTGCAAGGCCAAATCACTTCAGAAAGAAGACAATGCTCTGCATTTGGTGGGATCAGGAAGGTGTGGTGTATTATAAGCTTCTAAAACCAGGGGAAACCATTAATGCTTATCGCTACCAACAACAAATAATCATTTTGAACCATGCTTTGATTGTGAAACGACCAGAATGTGCCAGAAGACACGGCAAAGTAATTTTGCTTCATGATAATGCACCATCACACATTTCAAAACCAGTTAAAGACACATTAAAAGATCTTGCCTGGGAAGTATTAACCCACCCACCGTATTCACCAGATCTTGCTCCTTCAGATTACCACTTGTTCCAATCAATAGCACAAGCACTTTCTGAGCAGTACTTTAAAACGTACGAAGAAGTGGAAAACTGGGTCTCTGAATGGTTTGCCTCAAAACAAGAAAAGTTCTATTGGGACAGTATCCACAAATTACCTGAAAGATGGGGGGAAATGTGTAGCTAGTGATGGACATTACTTTGAATAAAGCACTTTTGATGTTTCTCTAGAAATTATCGTGTTTTCTGGATTACAAAATCCGCCATTATTAACTGGTACACCTAGTATTTGCCCAGACACTTAAGTGAGCTAAATGGCAAAGGAGAGGACTGTTTCCACCTTTCAGGAGAAACAATAGGTAGTCTATTGCTTACCATGTAGTTTCAAACAGGAAAGATTTTCCAACATGTAAATAATATAGCTCATAGTGATTAATATTACAAATAATAGATTAATATGTAAAAAACTACAACTAATCCTTAATCATACTACTCTACCTGCCTACAACTGAGAGTTGACTATAACTTATGTGGGTTTTTTTTAAAGATTTATATATATATATATATAGATAGATCTATATATATTAATAAATATATTAATATATTTATATTAATATATAATAGATCTATATATATATTGATTTCAGAGAAGAATGGAGAAGGAGAGATAGATAAACATCAGTGATAAGAATTAGTGATCGACCACCTCCTGCACACCCTCTCCTGGGAATGGAGCCTGCAACCCAGGCATGTGCCCTGAGAACCAAACCATGACCTCCTGGTTCATAGGTCAACACTCAACCACTGAGCTATGCTGGATTAGCTAAGATTTTTTTTAATTGATTTTTTTTTTTAGAGGAAGAGGAAGGGAAAAGGAAACATCCATGTGAGAGTGGAACATCAATGGGCTGTTTCCTGCACGCCCCCTACTGGTGATAGAGCCCCAACCTGGGCATGTGCCCTGACTGGGAATCGAACCAACAACCTTTCAGTACACAGGATGATAACCAACTGAGCCATACTAGCCAGGGCTATAACTTATGTCTTTTTAACCTGATTTTAATTGTAAAAATTTCATATGCATATCCAAATAGTCAAACTATTGCCACTACACCAGTCTTAGCCAAGGGCCAAGAGAAATGCATAAATGTTCTCACTTCATGATTTTACATGTGTAGGTATGTGGTTTCCTCCCTAATTCCCCTCTTTTACTGATTATAATGGTTTTGACTGTATGATTCTAAATAACAGGTTAGTATTTTTGGTGAGCCTTTAAAAGGGAGTGGAGCTAAATGAATGAATTCAATCTGCCATCTTCATCTGGACAACACATTGACTATAATTTAGAAAACCTACCACCACCCCTCCCCCCAACAAAAAAACCTCTTTCTTGAACTGTTACTTTCATGTATGTATGAATTTATATCCTTCTATAATTTAAATTTTGAGTAGAATGTTTAGGAAGTAGTGTTATACAAACAGAGGCTCATCTGGATGATATAGGGTTTATCTGGTCACTACATTAAAATAAGGACATCAGAATGGGAAATGCCTACAGATGTATTGGATGTACTTCAATGTAAAGTTAGGTTAGAACTATTACTATTCAAACTTAAAATGAAAATTTTAGTAATTTTGAATGCCTGGACTATGCATTTCACACAGCATCTCACTTTAAAAAGGCTTAAAATAGTTAACATTTTAGGATAAACATTTATCAGTAAACATTTATAGAGTGGTAACAGATATCAAAAAAGTCAACAGAAACTCTTGCCTTTCCAAAAATGTATAAGTGTATTTCCAAATATTTCTAAATGGTTCATCAGAAAGGACATGTTCAAATATATAGTCTTAAATATTTAGGGAAAAGGACATCATTGGAATGATCTTAAAACACACACAAACTTGCACCTCAGCCAACATTTTCAAACAAGTTTGTATATCTTACACTTAGGGTTAACTGCTAATTCCATTTTCCCAATTTATATATGCAATAACAGGGCTCAGAATGCATCATTTTCAATGCAGATTTAGATCATAGTTAGCTGGTTAAGTAGCCCACCCTTAATAACAGGGGTTACTAAGTAACTTTTGTTAGCTAATGACAATTTATTTTATTTTTATTTTTTATTTTATTAGTATTTTATTGATTTTTTACAGAGAGGAAGGGAGAGACAGAGTTAGAAACATAGATGAGAGAGAAACATCGATCAGCTGCCTCCTGCACACCCCACACTGGGGTTGTGCCCGCAACCAAGGTACATGCCCTTGACCAGAATCGAACCTGGGACTCCCCAGTCTGCAGGTGGATGCTCTATCCACTGAGCCAAACCATTCAGGGCGACAATTTATTTTTATAAAAATAATTTTTGATTGATTTGAGAGAGAAACATCGATTAGTTGTTTCACTTACTTATGCATTCATTGGTCGATTCTTCTATGTGCCCTGCCAAGGGATCAAACCCACAACCTTGGCTTATAGGGACAATGCTTTAATCAACTGAGCTACCCAGCCAGGGCTATTTTTCTTCTTAAACTTCTCAGAATAGAATGACTTTTCAACACCTATCTGAAGAGTTCCCGTCTTATCTTCTAACAAAAAAATTAATTAACCTTCTTACTTTCATAGCCAGAGTGAATTTTTCATAACTAAATACTATTACAGGATGATGTGAAACAAATGTGGATTTGGGAGTGGTGACACCAGAGTAATTTTGAGTAACACTAGTGCTATTCATTTTGGCTTTCAGGCATCAACACTTACAAGAGGATGTGACCCACTCTGTTTACATGGATAACAACTAAGGACAGTGTGGTCAGGGAGTATTAAGAGCAACATTAATGGGCAAAGAGCATAATTGTTTATCACAGCTCCTCCTGTTAAGGTCATCCAGGAATGACGATTTAATAAATAGTTGTGTCTTTATATTAAAAACTTGATAGCAATGTCAACATCACTTAAGCTACATTTCACAGAATGTATGTTCTGCAACATATTACTAAATATTTAGTGAAATAAAAAAACACACAAAACACACACACACAATGTTTCATATTTTAAGTTGAGAAATGCTGCTTTAAAGAGGGATAAATCATGTTTTTTGTGTGTGTGTTCTTTTTTAAAAAATTGCAGGACTTCCTAAAACCTTTAATAAACTCATGTGCACTGTGAATTCCTATCATGTGATTTCAGGACAGAGCATTTCCAGGTTTATCGGACTAGCGACTCTTTCTTTAGAAAGCACTAATTCACATTTTCTGCAGTAATGGTGAGCACTCGTACTTGGGAAATCCCACATCTGTGGCCTCAGCAATGGTGTGTGTGTGTGTGTGGTGTGGTGTGTGACTGGTATCAACTGGCACAACCTTTGGTGTGTTTGTTTTCTATTGCTACTAAAACAAATTGCCACAAACTTAGTGTCTTAAAACAACACAAATATATTACCTATAGTTCCCATATGTTAGAAGTCTAACCTGGGTCTCACTGGGCTGAAATCAAGATATTGACAGGCTGCAATCCCTCTGGAGGCTCTATGGAGAATCTATCCCTTGCCTTTCCCAGTTTTGGAGGCTCCTGCATTCCTTGGTTCATTGCCCACTTTCTCCATCTTCAAAGCCAGCAACATCGCATCTCTCTGATCATTCTACTGTACTACCTCCTGCTGACCACGGACAAGGAAAGTTCCCAGCTTTTAAAGATCCATGTTAAAGATCCATGTGATTAGATTAGGCACACTTGGCTAATCTCCCCATCTCAATGTCAGCAAAGTCCCCTTTTTGCCATGTAAGGTAGCATGTTCACAGATTCCAGGGTTAGGGTTTGGACACCTTTGGGAACCATTATTCTGTCTACTGCCACTTGGGTCGATAATCATACCTTCAGAATTTTGGCCAGCAAGGTCAACGAATAAGAAAGGGAGCAACTATTCCTACTGCTTGCTGGATTTCCCCCAACTATCACTTATAACTTCACAGTATCAGGAAAATCAAAATTATCATCTCATTAAGGGATGTAGAACAGTGAACAAAATATGGAACATGTTCCCAAGCACCAAGAACTTGGTTTGGTCTCCACAATGCAGAGAAGAGTGTACAAGTGCTCTGGGAATTCGATTCTCCACAAACAGCCAGCTGGCTGACCAACATCATGGGCCTGATTCTATAAGTTGTGCATTTTCCAGTAAGAGGTACTTAAATAACCCCAGTTGGCTTTACTGAAGCTTTCATTACTAAGGTAGTGTGCATTCATGTCCTTCTATGATGTATGTACTATGTTGTCCCACTTTGTGAGTGAGAAATTAATACACTCTATGGTTGTTACTTGACAAGATCTTACTTTCACCAAACCAGTAAAAAATACATCTGATTCCAAAGCCTGAGGTCTTAATCTTACGCAATACTGTGTCTATTCACTTTTATAACCCATCTCTCCTACAGGTCCTCCCCCTTCTATCCCAACCCAAGGGCTTCCTTATATGGTTCCAGGGGTGGGAGTAGATACAGTTATACTCATGCACACGCTCAGTGACACTCTGTCATTTGTATCTTTATGAAGCTTTATGCCTTGATTATATGCCTTTCTGTTTTGATCTATGATAAGGTATGGAGACTGCTGGGCCACTAGCAGGATATGTCATGAGTACATGGCTTAGAGTCGCATCTAGTTTTAAAATGTGGCTAGGTCGTCACCTGCGAAGTAATTTAGCATGTTATGTGAGCATCATAAACTTCAGTTTCCTCCTCTTATGAGAGATCGGCAATAATATCTGCTTCAGAGGGTCATTGTAAGGATTCAAAGAATGATATATGCAAAGCACCTGATAGATAATAATAATGTGTTATTATTATATAATGCAACAAACTGAAGTTGATACTATTACCATCAATTCCTTGCTGTGTTTACCTACATAAGAGTGCTATGCAAAGTTCTTGTCTCTATGGAAGGTGCGTATTGAAAACCTCTACTTAAATCAGTGACATTTGTACAGCCAACAATCCTAGTTTCATTCTCATCCTATTGTTAAGGTGTGGTTCAGGCTACTCAAAACAAATTTCTTCTAAAGGGCCATGACTGCGGGGAGAACCGGGGCCGGAGACTTCTTGAAATTTGCTAATCACATCTGGTTTAGCTTTAGACATTTTCTGGGGTTTTGCCAGCAGCCACGACATTTTAATGGCTACAATAAACCTCAAAGCCTCATCAAATCTTTGCTGTATGTGTGAAAATTATGTCCTCTTCAATTAAACATTCAATCTAGGCTCACACCAAGGCCTTATGGAAAAGGCGGTGAAACCTGAATGGGGACGGGAGATGAAACGGACCGCCACGACTCTGGCCATCTTGCCAGATGGTATTTGGAAGAAAAAGAAATTCATTAGAGAACCAACGGTCTGTATTTTCTTTAAATATTTACTAGGTACCTTTCATGTGTTAAAAACACTGGCATCCCTAAAGATTAGCAGGGATTTTTTTGTTTAAATATTCAATGTGTGTGTGGGGGGGGAGTCCCAGTTTCCTCAACCGCCTTTATGGTACTTCCTTGGTGAAGTCCAATACAAAGAAGAAAAATAACTGTGATGATCAGTTTTCCTTCCTAGGGCAGTCCCTCCAGCTGCAGAAGTTTGATATCTCCTTAAAATTGACTGAGAAAAGTGTCAGTTGAGTGCTGAGATCTGCAATGACAGCTAGGATTTCCCTAGAGAAAATAAGATACACCAAAGTGGGGAGCTTTGGGGGAACCCCTGCCTGTCCACTGTCTTCCTAATTCACTCTTCTCATCCCTTTTGTTATCATCTAACACACTGGAGCGTCCAAGGGAGGTGGCCGAGCCAGGATGCCCAAAAGAGGAAGTCCCTGGAAGGAAGGCCGGGGAAGAAGAAAGAACACACACAGATCAGGCTTCTGTTCAAAAGATAAGAGGAGCGAGCAGGCCCAGGGTGTTAAAGGGGCCATGAGCTGGGGGGATGGGCATTCAAAGGCAGCCAAGGAGTGAACAAACATGGGTCTTCGCTGCCACTGCTCACCTGCAGCCATCCTGGGGACTGGCCTGGGCCCTAATTCCACCCCTGGAGAGGGACAGAGGAAACTACTCCATGATGGCTTACTTGGCTTTACTCAAGTAAGAATCAAGCTCCTCATGTTATACAAGAACAAAACTGTCATTTTTATTTTGTTGTTGTTTTTTTTTTGTTTTGTTTTGTTTTTTAGGAAAGGGAATAGAATAACAAGTCCACATATCGCATTCCTGAACAAAGCATTCATTTGGTTGAATTCATGCTCTCAACCACATCAACAGGAGGGGGGAAATGTCCACATGTTCCTTTAAAAATAATTTACAAGGTAAAAATATTCACTTGTAACCACCGTCCTTATTTAAGCAAGTTTATGCCCAAAGTAAAAACAAATGGCTTTCCCTGACACTCCGAGCAGACCTTGCCCCTTCACTTCCAGTTCCAAGCTGTTCTCTGTCTAAGACTTGGGTTTCTGAGCACTCTTTCACAATAAACATTTTTTGAATGTTTATTTTATGTCTTAGTGTAAAAATATTCCTGGTTCAAGCTCTTCATTTCCTCAAGCTCGCCTTTTGGCACTCTGGGCTCCATTTCCACATTAACACGCTCCCTAAATCCTCCACAGAGCTCTTCAGTTGGAGCTACACAAGCTCCAGCGCAAGTATTTATATTCTTGGACAAGGAGATGTCTCCACAGTGAAAACACAAGACTCTCGAAATGCCAAAGGAAAATTCCTGCCCAAGAGAAGCATATTTTCACCTTTTAAAAAAGCCCAAAGGGCTTTCAGAATATTGTTTTGAATAATTAAAAAATGTAAAATAAACTAAAATAGAATGTCTTGCCATCCTTATTAGACTCATATATATAAACCAAATATATAGGAACACGGGTGTGCGTGTGCGTGTGTGTGTGTGTGTATGACAAGAAGAGGGAGCGGGTGTGGGAGCAGGGATGGAAGAGAGAAGGCAGCATAGTAAACTTGTATAGAAAATGCATGAGTTTTAATCAGATAGAATTCAGTAAATCTGTTTTGCATCGCCTGCGTGAACATAACTTCTCTAAGCCTCATTTTTCTTATCTGTAAAAAGAAAGTTAGTATAGTTCCTGCTTTTAGGTTTGTTATAAGAATTATATGAGACCGCAGTAAGCATCCAGTAAAGGGTTTAGGCTGTTAATATTATTATTATTAAAATTATATCTATTATATGTTGGGAAATGTAGATAAAACAAGATGTAGATATAACAAGTACTAACACAGTAAGAGAGAGAGACATATGTAAGTCCAGTGCCTCCAAAAAGTGCCTAGTGATGGAACGCTTTGTGAGAGCTGTAGCATACCACAGTTGAACTCTGCACCCATTCCATTCAATGAGCCACACACAAGTAATCCTCTTAAATCATTTTTTAAAACTCTTAGCTATTATCATAACGGAATAGTTCCTGTTACCTTCCAGTTGCCTCTTCAGTTTTCTCAAGTCTTTGATGAGGTCTTCAAACTTGACTTGGGAAGCCAGAAAGAAATCTTGTGGTTCAGGCAGGGGGAAAATGCTCTTTTCTGTTCCTGCTTCCTAAAAGATAGATAGAGTGGAGAAAAGCACATTATACTTCCCAGCTGTCACTTTCAGTTGAAATTCCAAAGCATTTCTTATTGAATGTCTGAATAAACATTGCAGCGACACTTCTCCGGGGGTCCTCAGTTTGGACTGGTTACTTTGAAATGCTTTGGTGTGTTTCACAACATCTTTTTGCTCATTCCGGCATTTAGATTGGCTACGGCACGGGTGAGGTTCCATTGTGCCTCATGAAAGAAAGAGAAAATTGTCAGGTATGTCCTGATCTTGGGCACTCTATGTCCATGGAAAAGGGCATAGGAGGAACACATCAAAGTATTTAAATTAAAAGTCCCTGTTTGGGTTGCACATGGTAGCAATTAGAGAACTCAGCATTGAGGTATGTCAATGGGTGTGAATTGGAAGGTACTGAGTAAGGCAGCACTCCAATGGGAGAAACAATCACCCTGCCTTACGCCTTTACCTACCTTCCTCTGAACCTTAAAGCACGCATGCACACATGTGTGTGTGTTGGGGGGAGGATTGAATTCATATTTGTAAAAATTTTCCAAATGTTGTTTGGCTACTCTTACCACATATTTAACGTGGGCATGACTGGGTATAGTTTTTGACAAGCCCCACAACTATCCCTCAAAGAGCGCCTGAGCTGAGAAACTTCTTGAGGGACAAAACATTCATCGGGCACATTGAAAGATAAACTGAGCCTCAAATTTCTTTTCCAGTCTATCTGGCTTCTTCCTGGGTTGTTTAATGTAGCTTCATATCTTGCTCATCTCAGACAATCCTCAGGTCTCTCCACATAGGCCACTTTGCCAGCTTTCCTTCACATTCCATCTTTCCTACTGCTATTAGGACTGGTTCCAGACTCTAAAACTGCTTTACAAGGCACTTTATGATCTGGCCTCTGTCTACATCTCCAGCCTTATTTCTACCTTCTCCTTATTTCTAACTCCCTTCCTCAAACTTTCTTAAAATAATAGGTCAGGTCATGGTCTCTTGCCTCTAGGCTTTTGTACAACTTATATGAAACTGTCCCTTTTTCCAACCCTTGCCCAGACGGCTGGAACATGTTCATACCTCTTTATTCATACTCATCCTTCAAATCTCAAAACAGACATCACTTCCTCAAAGATTCCCCCTAAGTCCCAGCAACCAACTCTTGGTGTTTCCAAGAGCCCCTGGTATTTACCATTCTCACAGGACTTACCAACATTAATTTACAAATTGCCTGTTAGCTTGTACGTCTTCCCCACTAGACAGGAAGGCAGGAACTGTGCCTTGGTCTCCATATAGAATGTAACCTCTGGCCTTTCAATAAATTATGTTTGGAAACATCACAGAAGAGCTACAAAACTCTGCTCTGGGAAATCTGTACCTTCAGCAGGAGACATCTAACTTACTTTCATATTTTCTTGTGGTTTCAGGGATTCCCTTGACTCTTTCCCTTCCTTTAAAACCTTTAGCTTTACTTGGAATGATAAAAGAAGGTGGTTCTCCTCATTTGCATAGGACAACATTTTACATGATCAAGGCACTTTTTTTCATCTTCCTATACTTATTTGACTACTTTAAAAACCATAGAAGCAGTATCCGGTCTGAGTGCCAAGATGGAACAACATCTAAGATGCTTGCCACAAAACTCCATGGTGATCTACACTGGAAGTACTCATGAATAATATCTCTTTCTATTTTCCAAAACTTTTTATCAAACTTAGTCCAGCTTGATTTTTCTTTTCTTTTCTTTCTTTTTTTTTTTTAATTGAGAAAATGCTGCTGAGCCAATCAGCCTGGTAGTAGTTCTGGTGAAATTTGCTCAATTAGAGTTCAAAAGACATGGCTCTAGATGGGTTTCTTTAAACTTCACAGACCTAGACTTGGACCCAAAACCTGGCATGAGTGGAAGAAAGCCTGGAACAAAAGTCACCTTTCTTCAGCTAATTGCTCATCACTACTAACCACAGAAATCATCACTTACGCTCCTAAAGGGAGAGGATCGTTTAATAAATCATACAATTTTATGCTCTTGTTGAGTGAAATGCATTTTGCACAGTGAAAACTAGGGGAGGACCACACGAATGTTGACTTCTTGTTTTTCCTAAGCCGGATCATTCCAAATTTGAAACTATTCTTACGGTAAGATTTTCCTCTGGGAAGCTGATTTCACTGGGTTCGGCTTTCTTTAACGAGCCGTATATCATAGGCAAATCTCAGTCTTCCTACACAATGCATCTGACTTGGTTGAGACAAATACCAGGAGGTATATCTGCTCATGTCAACCTGGGATTAGAAAGGTCACCTCTCACAATGCTTCTACCACACTGGTACCTGCTGCCAGAACTTGGGGTACGGTACGTACATATTGCCTGAAGCAATATACCTCCCCTCTCTACCAGAAAATAACTTTCACCTCCTCATACCTAATTCTTTATAGATGCCTCTTATCACATTCTTGTCAATATTTGCAGAATATACAACTCAGCAAGTATTTATCAGGCACCTACATTACAGACACTAGAAAGAGACAATGAGTTCTGGATCTCAGGGAGCAATACCAGGGCGATGGTAATTGCTCATTGATATCTGTAGATGAGGTAGAAAACATATTTTAAGTGAGTCATGAAAACAAAGTGTTCCTGGGCTTACAACGAGTAAAAGACAAGGAACTGAGCAAAGCCCTCTTGGAAGAAAGGTCATGTAAGATTGCAATATTTTTTATTATATCTTTTCTTCCTTTTACAAAAGTGACACATGTTCATTAGGTGTAGTAATTAAAAGAAAGAAGAAGGTAAAAATCTCTTACAATTCTACTATCCAGAAATAATCAAACATTTTAATATATATCTTTCCAGGTATTTCTGTGTGTATTTATATTTACATATTGGAGATCACCGTATATATTATTCTAAACACATTTGTAATTTAAAAGCAGATCAAGAGCATTTTCCAATGCCAGTAAACATTCTCTTAGATACTTTCCATGGTAGCATATTCCAATGTATGACTCTAGCATAATTTATTTGACCTTAGTTTCTACCTTTGGACACCTACTAAAAAATTCCGTGATATTTTGCTACTACAAATTATTTCAAATAAAATAGTGATACATGTCCTTATTTTTTCCTTAGGATAAAACCCCTAGAAATATGTATAATATTCCACATATTCATAGGGCTTCAGATACAGAACGGTCAAAGTCTCACTAGCCCATACAGCACATCTGAATTAGGAAAAGGGGTCCCCTGTAAGCCGACACAGCTCTCTGGGCAAACAGCTTGAAAAGCACATGATGAGAAATTTTTTCAAGGTACCCATTATGGACATATAGTTTGGTGAATCCAGAGCAAACTAGATAAGGGTCTCATTTGACCTATAGATCTTAAACAGATAGGATCTCAGTCAATCATACAAGACAGACCCTAGAAAGGCTGGATCAGTATAGATTGCTAATTCTATACATATAGTTGGCAATTTATATCTTATATTTGTTTTCTGTGGTTACCTGCAGTCTGTTTTGCCACTATTTTTAAAATGAGAAGGAATGAACTGATTTTTGCTTATTGCTTTTGAAGAGCTCACTATATAAACTTTTCCCCCCAAAAGGTATTTTAATTATTTTAAGAGATATTCATAAGACAAAAGAGAAGTTTTATATAAAAAGGCTAGTGACAAGAATAGTTCCAATTAGGGAGAACATCAGATGTAAAAACACATCAGGAAGAAAGCACAGGGTGTGTTTGGAAAACGTCAAGTCTTGAGTTGAAGCATAGACTGTGCATAGAGGAAAAGTAATAAAAATCTGGTTGTAAAACACTGGCATTAAATTGGATAGAGTCTTAATTCACTTGAAAAAGGGAGCCATTTTGTTTTGGAGTAAAAAAGTGATGTGAAATGATCAGAACTATAAAATGTAATCAGGCCACAGGCCATGGGATGGACCAGAATGGTGGGGAAGCCAGCCGGGAAGTAATCGAAATTCCCTAGGTGAGTTATCACAAAGCCTGAATGGGCGGGGGTCACTTAGGATAAAAATCAGGGAAGAATACGACAAACAATTTGAATTGAAGGACAGAGATCAATGAAAGAGAAGCACCATTTCATGTCTAAATGACCAAAATTATAATATCCTTAATAGAAACAGGGGAGAAGTGGGGGGGTGAGGTGGGATGAGAATCCTGGTTGTAGATATGTTGAGAACAATTAGATAAACCCACCAGGAGTGCAAGAAAGAGAACTATAAACCTCATCAGTGCTTAGCTGGTCATCTGGATGAAATTGCAGGCCTCTTAAAACTAAGGCTCTGGCATCTTTACTTTCCTTCCCTCAGTACTTAGGAAAAACTCTGCTTCCATGGATAGTTAAGCAGGAGTCCTGACAACATTTTCCCGAGACTTTTTCCATTCATCTTGATTGCTAGATTTCTCAACATCTTACAACAGTACCTCTTTCTTCTCAAAGCTAGGACTCCTTGTTCTCAATTTAATGAGGAGGAATAAAATACAGAAAATTATGCTCAGGTAGATTCTCACAGAAAATGTTATTTCTAATTGCAAATGTAATTTAAGCAAAGAGGAGGGATTTCAAATTCCACATCTGCAACTTGTTCCCAGATGAACATTATTGAGAATGTCTTGGGCATTACTGAATATTAATTTCCTAAATTTTGGTTTGCATCCCAGAATCTAGTTTCAAATATAACCACTTACTAAATGGCTAGACTTCACAAAGGCCCTGGCAACCTGGTCAGAAGGCACCGGGATACTGGGGGTTTCTCCGAAGCTGTGTCACACAACGGAGTGAGAGTCAGTAGACCTGTACCACCAAATAGAGCTTCTCTTCACAATTGGCTTCAGTGTTTCCATCTATAAACCAAGGAGGCTGGCTAGCTCTCAGATTCTATGTTGGACTTGAAATCCATCCGTCCGTCCGTCCATCCATCCACCCATCCATCCATCCATCATCAGATTGCTGAATGTCAACAATGTGTAAGAGTTGAAGCCCCATTTGTGTAGTTTTCCACATAATGTCATTTCTTACCTGATCATAGTAACGCAGGTAGTATTTCACGACATAGTCCACCAGATTAATCCCATTATCCTAGGTTTAAAAGAGAAGCTTAAATGAAAATCATTCACATGAGACTCTGCTGTATTATACAGCTGAGAGCCAAAAATCTCAGTTTATGACCTGAACACTTTTAGTTTGTGATACCTGGTCCTAATTCTGAGACCGGCAAGATTTCTCTCTCTCCTCCTTGTCCCATCCATTTTTTATGGCATCCATGCAAAGAAATAACACTACACTGCTCTTTGTGGGGTAAAAATCCCCCAAATAATCCGTAAGACCTCTGAGGTCATGGCTAAAACAAACAAACAAAATAAATAAATAAAACACAGTCTCTATATTTTCTGGCATAAAGCCAAGTCAGGAGGGGGGCAAGGGAGTGCTAAAGGGAACCAGGGACTAGAACAGAAAACCATCCCTCCCTTCCCACCTTTCAAAAGATGTGTGTTCTTAATGGTGTGAAAAACAATCAGGACAGCTTAAAAGGAATGCCATGCCACTTTATGACCCTGGGAGGCCAGGCCCTCCCACAAGGCAGCCTTTGAGTCTTGTTCACATGGATCTAATTCTAATTTGCCTCTGTGTTTCCACTCCCACTGCCCCCCCATAGGATGCCTAGGTATGGCTGGTTGTTTCTAAAGAGGTGGCTCTGCAGGGGTGTGGAGCCAAATGATAATCAGGCTCAGAGAGTTTGACAGTAACATCCAGCCTGATTGTTGTGGGCAAAAGAGTAAGTCAAATGCTCACCTCAGCATTGGTCCATTCACAGGAATGAATAAATTACAAGTGGCCAACAACAAATTCAAGCCTTGTGCTATGGCTAATATCATATGCTGTTTTATTCTCTCGCTGAAATTCAACATCTAATTGCATTTTAAAGCAAACAAATATGTAGTGGGAATTTTGCCATCAAAATAAGATCAAACATTAAAAAAAAAGCTATTTTATTCCAAAGTCAAAAGAAAGCAAAGGAAAAGTATATTGTTATGGGGAGGACGGAGATAAATGGAACAATCAGAAATAGGTTTTCTTTTTTTAAAATTAAAGGGATAGAGGGAAAATAATGGCAGATCATAGACATTTATTACAAAACAAATAAATACCCGACTTTTGACATCCTTGAGTTTGGGCAGAATTTCTAAGCTGTATCCATCTGCTTGTCCCCGAGTCCTATTTCCTCCATTCATATAATTTCCAAAAGCCAGAATAAGAGCTAAAATATCCTTCACACTCTTCATGTGCAGCAAGCCCTGTGATGACAAACACCAATGATTATGCAGCTGAACTCCAAATATAACTATGTCCATTCAACAACAAATATTTATTGAGTACCCAATAGGCTGTTTGGTGGCATGTTACCAACAGAATTAACAGTTAGCAAGATGGAAAATAAACTTTAAGCCTTAAGTGTCTTTTAAAAAATACATCAAGAGTCATCATTTCCTATCCTTTCAATGAATTATACTATGTGTGGGTTAAATATTAGTATTTGTATTTCCATTTGAGCCAGTTTTATTTTGTAAATACTTGAAAGTATTTATAAATTCAGGAAAGAGAGTTGTTATAGTTAGGCTTCACATTCGATGACTTGCAAGTAGAAAGGGGTTTAATATCATTTGAGGATCTGTTTTTAGACTATTATCTATGTAAATAGTACAGTTAAGTGTAGGGTAGTTATAATAACATGTCAATTCTTCCTTATTTGTGGTTCTAACCCTCAGAGGTGAACTACAATCAGGTAGTTCAAGGCCAGAGGCTACCTGTATTAAGTGTTTGCTGATATGTCTATTCACTGTTATCATTTCAAGCTGCTTAGAGTTTTCTTCGCTCCCCATTTCATTTGTTCTCTCTTCTCTCTCTCTCTCTCTCTCCCTCCCTCCCTCCCTTCTTACTTCCCTCCCTCCCTCTCTCCTTCTCCCTTTCCTTCTCTCTCTCTCGCTCTCTCTCTCTCTTTGCTTCAAGTACAAACTCCAAATAGATACTTTTCCCCTTTCTCTATAGTCTTAGTTGGCTTTCTTTTATTTTAGGAAAAGAAATCCAAATGCAGCTCTAGGCTGACTTCTGCTCCTGACTCTCTGGGCACTATTAAAGGGTACATATTATACTTTGGTATATATGCCTCCCTTATTGAAATCTTTTATATTTTAGAAAGAAAAAAATAATGCCTTCAGATAAGTAACTAAGTATTAAACTAAAAGCTACAGTATTTGTGGAGAGTGTTCTTAAGGACATGGGTCACTGGGAGAAAAAGCCAAATGCTAGAATTTAACTTTATAATGAATACCAATATGGTAAAGCCAACAAAAACTTATTTGCTCATCACTCATTATCATAATAATTTGTTTCCTTTAACAAATCTCTAGAATATTTTTATTTCACTATGTAGCACATTTCAGATGGTCAAATTCATGGGTCTGAGGCAAAACCTCTTTCGTAATCCAGACAGTGAGTAAAAAATAAACTATACTATTTGGGTTGGTGTTAAATGGCCAGTATGTACATTGGAAGGTGTTTGGAATATTTGAGAAGAAATCTGTAAGAATGACATTTTTTCCACTCTCTCCTTTTCTCTCTCCCTCTGCCTCGCACTTCATCTGCATGCACACGCATACTCACACTTGGGCAGGATAATAGTCACAGCTATACTTAGAAAAACACACAATCTTAAACCCAAAAAGTTTTGGCAAAGGGACTCTAGCTGATCTCTCCCACTCCCAGCTTCCTCCTTTACCCCTAATAAGGACAAAGTTGTCTTTTTAAATTAGACAGCAACATACCTTAGAAGCTCGTGTGATGATCTCTACCTTTCGATGCAAGGAGGTGATGCCTTCGGAAAAGACAGATCTGAAGATGATACACTGGGCACGCTCAGCAAAATTAGGGATCTGGGCTAATTCACGTAAAAATCTGTAAAAATTAAGAAGGAATTATCTAGCTTCATATAAAATCACAAGGAAAGTAAAAAGACAGCTGGAAAAGATCCATCATGAGAGCATTCCTTATTTGACAATTAATTTAACAAACTTAAAAGGTACCAGGCTAACTTAAGCAACTCTAAGGCGATGTGTTCTACTGTGGATAACAAAGCCACTTTTCAAAAAATGGGTTTTTATGGTAGTAAATAAATGCATAGGGGCCAGTCAGCATAGCTCAGTGGTTGAACGTCGACCTATGAACAAGGAGGTCACGGTTCGATTCCCAGTCAGGGCACATGCCTGGGTTGTGGGCTCGATCCCCAGTGTGGGGTGTGTAGGAGGCAGCCGATCAATGATTCTTTCTCATCATTGATGTTTCTATCGCTCTTTCTCTTACTCTCTGAAATCAATAAAATACATAGTTAAAAAATAAATGCCTGGTATATAAATTACTTTAGGAACAGAAAATTAATGCAATTATAATGAATCACAACAAGTTATCTATCTCCTGCTACCCAATTAAGAGACTAAACACAAATGAGAAGCGTTAGCCTTTAGGGCATGAGAAAATATATACAATATACTTGCTGTATAATGCAGCATTCTCTAAGGATATATTTATACAGCTGAGTAAAGTGAGGACTGGAGACAAGTGGTACAAAATCTCTTACTGAAGTGAGATTTTTGCTTAATGAATTAGATAATAGTCGATAACGTCCCTATTCTGCAGATATTTGTTTACTCTTCCACATCAACTTACCTATATAAACAGAGCTCAGAGCTCAGTGCTTGGAACAAAGCAGCACTCATTAAGTGGACACAATCTAAAACTGCTTAAAAACTGTGGCAAGGCAGATCTTAAAGCTAAAGGCAAGTACTAACCTACACACAAAAGCTCACTGTCTGAGCAGTTGGGCACCGGTGCCCTTTGCAAAATTAAGTTGGAAGAACTACATACTCTCCTGGCCAGTCACCAGAGGAAGGGGCATAAAACTAAACGGTTGGAAAGAGTTGGATGTGAACTCAGAAAAGGAGAGAATCCACTAACAGCAATTACATTCATTTTGGAGTCGAAATGATTATTACCTGATATTTCTGAAAGCCTCGGTCAACTCATAACATCATTACTTTGACATTTTGCAATCTCTGCCCAAGAATGCTTGCGAAGCTGGGGCCTCCTTCTTTCCATGCCTGAAGTAATTCCCTTAGCTAATACTCGGTGCTTCTTTTACTATTTTTTTTAGGGAGCTCTGGGTGTTAATAAGATTCTAATTATCAGCTGTTTTTCTTATTTATCCCACAACCAGGTAATATCTTCTTTAAAATTTTTTTTTCTTGATTGGATTTCCTATATTTAATCTTCTAAGCCAACTTTTCTCATTGTGTTTTTTTTTTTTTTATTGATTTTTAGAGAGAGAGGAAGGAAGAGAGGCAGAGAGACAAAAACCTCAATGCCAGAGCGAGACATCTATTGGCTGCCCCCTGCATGCCTTCCACTAGCGTTTTAAGCCACAACCTGGGCATGTGCTCCGAACGGGAATTGAACCAGGGACCCCTTAGTGCACAGGACAACACCCAACCGAGCCGCACCAGCCAGGGCTCCTCTTCTTTTTTGTTTTTAAATGACACAGAGATGAAGTAAAGAATACCCATAAAGAAGCCACACCTGTGTTTTAAATTTCTGTAATGGATTATTATGAAAATCATGTAATGGGATATAAAACCCATACGATTTCTGATTAGGACAAGATGAAGAAATTACATGTTTATGTAAATTGTTTCTTCATAAAATTAGTATTAAACCACTGATTTATTTATAACTGGAATAAGGGGTACCACCAGTTTTCACAAATATGAGTAGTAAAAAGCTTGAGGGACAGGGGCATTTGGTACTGTGGTGACTCAGGGAATTTAGTTACTCAGATGCTGCTGAGAGCTACCGCAAGGGAAGTGCCCTGCATTCCTTCCTCTCCCAAATGTGACCGTGAGTCTCTATTCCCAAGCAGGACCTGATCCCCAGCGTGTGCACACTTCCTAGAGTAAATGAACACAGAGTGAAGCATTTGCAGAGACTGTGTAAGAGAATATACTGCTCAACACCTCAACTCAGCAAGAAGGACACAGATGAAAAGTGCATGTTGCTTGAACAATTACTTATAGCTAGTTTCAGAACAGGAGGTTCGGGGCCAATATGAGGAGACAAGCCCATAAGTTCACCAACTTATGTTGCACGTAAGTGCTCCCAGTGATGGGGCTATAACAGGAGCTACGGAAGTCACACGCAGGGCACAAAGACAGAGCCATGAGGGACCGGGTCAGCCACGGTTCCCTGGAGCTCTCTCTGGTGCTGTGCAGAGCCTAGATGGCTTGCATGATATTTGTCGGGGAGGTGAGGAGGAGTCAGATGCTAAAATGGGGCATGGTGTTCTAAAGAGTTTAAACTTTGTCTAAATGAATGTAGGGTTTTAAACAGAGGAGTGACCCTTTCAGCTTTTTGTTTTAGAAAATCACCATGGCCCTGGGTTGGCTGACTGATTGGCGGTGACAGCAGATCTGAGGCTGGAAGACCTATACAACCGCAGTTGCAATATTCTAAGAGGGAAGGCAGGAGGGCCTGAAGTGTGAATGGAGAGGGAAAATGGATGAGAAAGCTACAGGGCAGCAAGAGCCAGAGTAACTGACCAATCCCAAAGGATTCTGAGTAGTGTCCACAATGACTTGTAAGTTTTTGACTTGGATACCTGGTGGAATGTGAAGATGTGATATAATGGGGAAGCGAATTTGGGGGTGGGGGGAGATGATTTTATGTCACATTCTGTCCAAAAATAGCCATGCAAAGCTGTCAGAAATCATACCATACTCCCTTCCCATTTATCTGGGAAAATATCAGAAGGATAAGTAACCTCAATGACTATAAAGCAAGTGTCTGATAAATAACTTATCCCTCAATTGTGTTTCATTCGCTACCCATAAGAACTGAGTTTCGTAGTTTGGGTCTTGGTACTTAAGAATATTTACAGACTGATTTCCTTTGGACTTGTCTAACTTTATACCCTAGTGCCAGTAATTAGAACTACATACCCTCCAAAGAAGCCTTTCTTTCCCCAGGTTAGGTTCATTTTCCCAGGAAGAGCTACACTTTCAGCCTGTATATAGGAGAGGAGTTCTACACCTCACATTGTGTTGGTTACTCATCCACAGTAGCAACTCAGCTGACAGGTGGAATGACGTAATGTGCCCATTGGTTTTAAGGACCTAACACTGGGTTTATCATCCCCCAAACCCCCGAATGGTATTATCTCAGGTGTGTGTGCGCACACGGGGCTGTGTACACAACATCATTTCATGTTGTATCCTGTGTTCTTCCATAGAGGACTCCACTCTCAGAGCCTTGTTTCAGAATCCATGTATCTTCCCAAGGCAGCTGTGGGCCCTAGTGGAGCATCCCGATAGGCTGTATATGGTGTCCTCACTCGGCCACAGAAAGCTTGCATCAGGCCCAATCAAACCCAAATCTCACCTCACCTCACCTCACCTCACCTCACCTCACCTCACCTCACCTCACCTCACCTCACCACCTCAAGGTAGAGTGTAAAGAGTCAAGGGCCATCTCTGAAGGGAGCAGCTTTCAACCTGGTCCCAGGCGGATGACACCTTTATGGGAAATGGCTTTCTAAACCTGGCACTGGGGTGCAAGAAAGCTGATGAGGTGAGTAATGAGGCCAGTCTCTCCATGCTATGATTTATAGGACTGGGCACCACACGGTTCTTAGGAAATTGTAAAGCCAAGACTTCATATTTTCCAGTATGTACAACATGCGTACAGTCAACAAACTTGGAGCTAATGGCAAAGGAGTTGCCAGAAAATCAAACTCTGGCATAGATCAAACAAACGCTGTACTGTGCAGGAGATCGAAAGCAAAGGTGGCATTCACTCAGGCCTGAACTCCCCATCTCTGTGCCTTTCCCTCCAGCAACTGAATCCAGGCACATCACCTTACCAGGACAACGCACAGGCCTCTTTGCTATCAGTCACAACTTAGCATGTCCAGGAAGCTGTTACAGTGACCATTTACAAACTTTAAAAATGGGCTTCAATCCAGATCATTGGGAGAGAAAGCAGGAATAATGAGTTATATGTAGCCTTGGCTGGTGTGGCTCAGTTGGTTAGGCATCATTCCAGGAATTGAGGGATCACTGGTTCAATTCCAGGTCAGGACACATGCCTGGGATCCCCACTGGGGTGTGTGCAGGAAGTAGCTGATTGATGTGTCTCTCTCCTCCTCTCCCTTCTTCTCTCTCTAAAAATCAATTTAAACATCTCAAAAAAAAGTTATATGTTAATTACCTGCCACCATTGTTGTGTCCTGGCAATTAACCTTGAAAAATAATGCTAGAAAGGCATTAACACAAAAGGAAAAGGGGAATAATCCCAGTAACAAAAACCAACTGTTCATTTTACTGGGTCGGCCATGCCCATAGCTTAGAGCAGGTGTTGAAAATTGCAGCCCAGAGCCAAATTCAGCCCACCACTTGTTTTGTATGGCCCATCAACTAAGAATGGCTTTAACAATTTTAAATGGTTGAAAAACATCAGTAGAATGGTAACATTTCATGACATGTAAAATATGTCAAGTTCAAATTTCAGTGTCTGTAAATACAATTTTATTGGGACATAGTCACACCCGTTTGTTTATGCTTTTGCACTACAACAGCAGGCTTGAATAGTTCCAACAGATTGTTTGGCCCACAAAGCCTAAAATAATTACTATCTGGCTCCCTACAGGAAAAGTCTGACAACTCTAGGCTTAGAGTATCATTACTCAAGGTGGTATAGTTGGCCCTAACCAAATGCTTGTCCTTGTTAGGGACTAAATATTTGTGCCCCCAGTGATGAGAGGTAATTAGGTCACGAGGGTAGAATCCTCATGAGTGCAATTAATGCCCAGAGACACAAGAGCTTGCTTCCTCTCTTTGCTTTCTATTATGTAAGGCAGCGGTTCTGAACCTGTGGGTCGCGACCCCTTTGGGGGTCAAACGACCCTTTCACAGGGGTCACCTAAGACCATTGGAAAACACATATATAATTACATATTGTTTTTGTGATTAATCACTATGCTTTAATTATGTTCAATTTGTAACAATGAAAATACATCCTGCATATCAGATATTTACATTACGATTCATAACAGTAGCACAATTACAGTTATGAAGTAGCAACGAAAATAATTTTATGGTTGGGGGTCACCACAACATGAGGAACTGTATTAAAGGGTCAAGGCATTAGGAAGGTTGAGAACCACTGATGTAAGGATACAAAGAGAAGTCAGCAGTCCTATTCTGGCATCCTGATCTTAGACTTCCAGCCTCTAGAATTGTGAGAAATAAATTCCTGTTGTTTATCAGTCAACCAGTTTAGGGTATTTTGTAATAGCAGCCCAAGCTGACTAAGACAGTCTTCAAATACTCCCCATGGCCTTGTCAGTGTCCAAATATTCCATTATTAGTCACTTTTCAGTGATTAGCTTGTTAGTGGGGATTAGTTTATTGTATTAGGAAATAAGACTTGGGAGTGGACCACAGAATCCCTCAGCAGTGGGGGTTGATAAAGGGCAGTGGAACTCTATTTGCATTAATTCACAATATTACTAGGTTTTATGAACTAATTGCGGGGGGAGGTGGGTGGAGTCCTGACCTATGCTGCATGTGAGAACAATTCACCCAAGGTTCCCAAAATTATCATGAAGGTTGGTCAATAACTGAATAGCCCTAGAAATCTCCTATTCAGACCAGGCATCCAAGGGGCGAGGTGCATTCTAGAGCAGCGGTCGCCAACCGGTGGTCCGCGGGCCACTGGTGGTCTGTGAGGTCTGAAAGGTTGGTGACCGTTGTTCTAAAGGACCCATGGGCAAGGCAGGAAGGTTTCTGTACAAGCCACTGAACCTCAGATGCCTCCAGGGCTGACTTGTTAGCCAAAACTTGATCACTCTTCTCTTTGTTTCCCACCCTTGCCTCCTCTAGGCTGAGAGGGGTGGCCTGAATTGAATATGAAGCACTCAAAACAGCAACAGGCAAAGGAGCCCTGTGGTTGCTCTGGACTCACTGCACATGTGCACAGAGTTTGGACTTTGAGTCCTGGGTGGGGCCTGGGGACTGCAGAGCCGCAGAAGCTTCTCTATGGTTTGCAGATCTAAGAGCCCAGCCAAGGACAAAAGTCACTCAGTTACACATTGGAGTTCTGGGTTTTCAAAGGATGTGACAGACACCTCAAACTATAGAGCAAACAACTCTAGATAGTGAATGGAGAGAAAAGCACACTCCAAGAGAAGATGAAAAAATCACATCTAAACTGGGCAGAGCAGGTGGAGAAATCCGGGGAAAAACTGACACACTCAGGCTACATTTACTGGATACGCCACTTAGGAAAATCAAATGCTGTGCTGTGCTCTGACATATCTTCTCAACTGCATCAGCAAATCCTTAAACAGAGCAATGACTTCTTCCTTCCTCAGTTACCCTTTGGGCCAGAATGTTTAGTCTAGGAGGAATTAATAAGTTGCTAGAACAAGAAAGGGGAGTCATGAGGGTGGGGAGAGGGGTTGAGAAATAGTCTATCCAGCAGCACAAATCTCCCAGGTGCTTTTCCCAGCAGGCATGTCATTCTGCTACATGCAATAGGTCAGAGGCATGGTAGAGCTGAGACTTAACTCACTGCACCATTTAGAGGTGATTGTTCAAAGCTGGGAGGCAGGGAGAGAGGGGCTGCACTGGGGCCCAACAGAAAAGTGTTCAAGCTTTCTTACTGCTCAGGTTTATCCAGCAGCTTCAATTCTTCTTCTTTGGATGTCTCATAATACTTTCTTATTTTAACCAATTCATCCTCTTGGGCTCTCTGTGTTAAAAAAGAAACAAAACAAAATAATGAGCACTGAGGATCAAGCAATAATTCATCTCGTGGCACATATAAACTAATTACTAAAATTCTACTGCACATCAAGAAAATATATATTTTTGCCAATCTGACAAAAAGCAATAGGTATAATTTTGATTCACTCAAACCGAGGCTATTGTTGTGTTGGCTGTTGTCATTTTTTTTTTTACTTGACAATCTAAGGAAAGAGGTCAGTGCCACTGACTAAATAGTCCGGTATTGCATGTTTTAAAAATTCTTGAGGTACGCCAGTGTGCCATAGTACACTGGTTGAAAATCGCTGGTCTAAAGCAATGTGTCTCAAAGTGTGGTCTCTGGACCAGCAGCATCAGTACCACCTGTCACTAGTTAGAAATGCAAAATTTTGGCCCTACCCTAGACTGAAGAAACTCCAGGGGTGGGACCCAGCAAGCCTCCCAAGTGATTCTGGTGCATGCAAATGTTTGAGAATCCCTGGCTAATGCAAAGGTCATAATAAGTGACATCAGCTGTTTACAGAAGCCAGGACACTGGGCTGCTGCCTTTGAATCCTCTCTCTGTTTGCCCATAAGCAGATAAGGGTCAAGTTGTCCTTTGCATTTGGTTCCTGACTCTCAATAGCCCTCCTAACTTATGTAGGCTCCTGACTTTTTTTTCTAGTCACCATCTTCTCTTTTTCTAAATTTTGTAAGCATTCCTTATCTACAGTGCTTATTTTGGCATTTAGTCGCATACTTTCTCAATGTATCCAACTATTTCAGTTGGATACATCTTACCTCTATTGTGAGCTAACAAGTACTGACCACGTACACAGTCCTGAGCCCAGGGTAATAACAAAAAGCATTAGAAAGGCACTTTGCCTTCTGAAAAGTCCTTTAACACAATCACTTACCCTCATTATATAGATGATTCCACTGAAGCCACAAAATACCTGGTACAGGGCCTGACTCGCAATCTCTCTCTCATAATAGCATACTGCCCTCCAGGTGCTCAACAAATGCAATGTCAGCTCCCAATGGCCTTGTATCTGTGTACCTTCTTGTCTTTTAATGAGAGCCTTACTGATGGAAACATGAGAAGTTCCCACCCAGTAGTACTAGACAACTCCTGATACATGTAAAGGGTGTAAAAACATGTAGGGAACTGTCCAGAGAACCTGTAACTGTGCTCGTTATTTCCACATACAACCCAAATTTAAAGACCACATATGTGTACAGTGCTGTTTGTTTTCAAAATACATTGCTATTGCTACATATATTGAATTATCTTTTAATGCTCATAAAGAATCAGGTAGAGCACATTCGAATTCTTGTTGCACTGATAAGCAGACAGGCTTATGGAATTTAAATGGCCCAAAGTTGCTCAGCAGTCAATGATAGAGCTAAACCCGTCTGATTCTAAATCCAGAACACACACTCATCATCCTATGCTATACCCCACATTCAACACCATCAGCTCATTTGGACTAAGAGTAATCCTCCTAGCTGGCATTAGCATTTCCATTCCTCATAGGAAGACACTGGTGTAAACCAACATTGAGTCAGTAGCTTACCTTCGTTAACTCTGATAGCAGGCTACAGGGCTGAGTTCCGTGGCACAAAGTGGTCTCCACCTTGAACCACCCTCCCTTGCTGGTGTGCAATGTGATCTACTAACTCAGATACCACAGTGGGGGTGAGGAACCTTGTGCTTTTCTCATGTCTGCTCTTATTTGAGCTTGCATGTCTGTGCCTTAACCTCATCCATGTTATATCAAAATGCTTACCACCAAAGAACATGAATGAATGGCTCAGCAATTTTTCAGGAAGGAGTCACTTATAACCATTTTTTTTAGACCTTAACATATTTATTTATTTATTTATTTATTTATGTATGTATGTATGTATGTATGTATGTATTTATTTATTTATTTATTTATTTGTAAGGACATGGAAATATGGAAACTCTTGTTCGGAATGGCTTTGATACTCACATTTTCATATAAGGCCGCCAGGGTCTCCAGATCAACCACAGAGTCATCCACGTTGAAAATGGCTGCCAAGCACCCGAAAAGGGAGAAAAAAGAGTAACAGCTTTGAGTAGACTCCTCCATACTAACGTTTATTCCGTGCCTAGCTCCCAAGCAATACAATCTTGCCCTTTCTCGTACAAGGTGTGTCTTTCAGCATGTCTTGTCCCTTTCGCTTTGCACTAGGGCCCCGAGGAAAGAAACCAAAATGGTTGGCTGCTGTTGCTGGACTGAGCCCT
Source organism: Myotis myotis (assembly GCF_014108235.1). Taxonomy (NCBI): domain Eukaryota; kingdom Metazoa; phylum Chordata; class Mammalia; order Chiroptera; family Vespertilionidae; genus Myotis; species Myotis myotis. The sequence continues at coordinate 153,324,260 of NW_023416313.1, read as the reverse complement.
GGCCCCAACCAGTTCAATGTCTTGAGCTTGGGGTCCTTTCTGCAGTTTAATTTAGGCTCCATGGGAGAAGTGTATGTGATTTAAAACTAAATCAGTTTGTAGGTTTAAAGCACAATTTTAAATCTTTCTTCCCGGCTGGTAATTGAAGAGATTTAGTACCTAATGCACCAGAACTGACTCTTGCCCATTACCAGGAAGAAAGAGAGAAAAAGGACAATGTTGGCAAATTAAATGAATTCAGCCATGTGATTTCAGGCACCTTTCCATGGTCACTGCAAACATCTTGTTTGGATTAAAAAGACAAGAAAAAGCAATAATTGCATCAATGGCAAATTAAGATTATGGAAACCTCCCAAGAGTTGGTCTTAAGGCAAATTTTCATTCCTATGGTTTTATTAAGATTTTGCTTGCTATTCTGTATCTTAAATAAGTCACTTAGCTATTAACTGATATGCTTATGATTTCATCTAGAGAGATTCCTTTCCATATATACCAGGATACAAACATTGAATTTAAAGCTTTAATGCATTTGGCAATCAAAGTGTTTGAAATAGGCTGCTCCACATCTTTAAATAATTATTCAAAACTAATAAGGTTTGTTTCCTCAACCCCACCTCCCTTCTCTGACTTTACATTGTGAAATTAACCAGCACGCTAGTAAATTTTCTCTGTGGCAGGCTAATTAATTTTATTAAACCAACCAGTGATATTTAGAATGCCTTAAAATCTGCTCGTCAACCATTATTCTATTCATTGGCATTACACCATGGTTTTCAGAGAAGGTAGGGATCAAGGTAAAGGGCAGGTTGCTTTCAAATTGCTTTGCTTCTTCTGTAGTTTAGAATCATATGAATCCCTTTATATAATTTTAACAAAGTTAATTAACTCAGCTAAGATCATGTAACTTCACAGGACATCGAGAAATGTACTTAAAATTCCTTCACAGGCCACCTTTCTCTAAGTTAGTAGTTAATCAGCAAGCTATTCCTAGATACATGGGCTAGTGAGAAAGGAAGAGGTTAGCATGCTAGAGACAAAGTCAGTCATCTCAGATTCTACCTCTAACAAGACAAAGAAAAATTACCCTTCTGAAAAGGCCAATCTGAAACCACAAAGGAAAATGTAGTTTGAGAAAGAATTTACCCTCCCAGCACTGTTCTTTGTACATGGAGATAATATGAATTCACTAATTTATTAGACAGACTAGTTACTTTAAATATGGTGCTTTAAAAAACAGAAACTAGCCCAGAACAATGTTTTGTTTTTAAATGTCAATTCCAACATTCTCCTACAAAAATCAGCCAACAGGAATGCAATGAGAAAAGGTGAAATTCTAAGTAATTCATCAGAAATGTTCACTTCTAATCATAAATCCTAGCTACTAAATATGAACTAGTAGTTATAATTGAGAAACATTAACTAATGAGAAAGAGAATATATGCGGGTTTCTTTCCTTGGAGAGTTAATATTTGGTTTTAAAAGTTAATCAGGCCCTAGCCAGTTTGGCTCAGTGATTAGAACATCGCTCATGGACTGAGAGGTCATGGGTTCAATTCTGGTCAAGGGCATGTACCTTGGTTGCAGGCTCAATCCCCAGTATGGGGTGTGCAGGAGGCAGCTGATCAATGATTCTCATCATTGATGTTTCTATCTCTCTCTCTCTTCTCCCTTCCTCTCTGAAATCAATAAAAATGTTTTTTTAAAAAGTGAATAGCATGGGTCCCAGATACACAATTGGAGGGTTTTATGATCAGCCAGTGCCTCTCCAGTGTGCCTGGTGGCAGAAAGAACACATCTAGCAAGCATGGGGCAGAAGCACAATCATGGGCTCTGGAGACATTTGGTTGCTCATTCATCCATCCTTTGAGTAAACATTTGTTGAATGTGTACTAAGTTCTAGAAACTGTTCTAAAATGCTGTGATTATGTATATCCAAAGTGTGTAAGATATTCAAAACATTGACATCTTGACATTTGTACTCTAGCTTAGTGGAAAGAAAAAAAACAAGTAAATCGTTTCAGATAGTGATACACTATGAAGAAAGTAAAGTAGAGAAATGAGTGACAATAGATAGAATGATCGATGAAGGCTTCTTTGATGAGGTCAAATTTTATCTACACACTGAAGGGGTCAGTTCTTCGAATGTCTGGGAGAAGAGCATTCCAGGGAGAGGTAACTGCAAAAGGAAATTTCTTTTTCTGGTGAAGAAAGAAGCATAAGGTACAGAAAAAGACCGAGATGATTATCATGGAAAGATCAAGACATCCTCACTATGTGATCCTGGCAGGTTAAACTGTCAACCTCAAACATATAAAACATATTCCCATAAAACATAATACCTATAAACAAGTAATACCACTTACTGAAAATATTAAGGGAGGTAATGTGTATGCTTGGCATTGCACATAGAGCATATAAACTCAAAATGGTATCTATGAACTATGACTATTATGATTTTAAACATACACATTGTTCATGTGTTTTAATGTTTGTTAATGCCTTATTTGCTCTAACATCTGGAAAGAATTAGAGAAAGAAGACTACAACTACTGAGTAGTTTGCTATAAACAAACTTTCCAGAATTCTTGAGTGTTTAAGGCAGGAGGTTCAACTTTAAAAAGCATTATTAATAGAAAAGGTATATGCACAGATAACTACAAAAAATAATGTATCCAATGTCTGAAGGTTAATACAAGATGCCTTTGGGTCCATTCAGAATGTTAACCTAATTTTATCTCTAATTTCCATCTTTCTCACTAATATACCCTTCATCATACCACCGAAGCTATTTTTTGAAAACACGGATCTCAAAATTTTACTTTGATGTTTAAAATACCTTAGATGTCTTTCCTTTAAATATTTGGTGAAATCCAAGCTTTTTGGACTGATTTTTAAGGCCACCCCCTCCTGCCCCCAAGCTACACTTCCAGTCTCATCTCCTACCACTTCTGTTTCTCCCATGTACACTGTGCTCCAGCCAGATGGGACAGCTCCCCATTTCTGAACATGCCAGTTTCTGCCTTTCCCACCATCATCCTCTGAGGCCCAGGTGAAAGGTTTTCTGCCCTGGAAGGATCCCCTTCACCTTGGGATCCTGAAGTCCTCACTCTTTGCCTCTTCCACGGTATTGTACTCTATTTTAAGAACCTGTATTATGGTATGTTGTATAACAGTTCCCTCTCCCATTGAATGGTAAGCCCCTGTAGTCAGGGATATTCCTATGCATCTTGATAAACCCAGCTCCCAGCAGAATACCTGGGGTGTAACAAGAATAAAGTAAACATTTGTCAATGGGAAAGATGCTACAGGAACCCCAAAGAGTGAGTCCTTCTGCTAGGTGTCAAAGTTTCTTTGTTATTAGATATTTTTAAAAATTGATTTGAGACATATTTGCCAATGATACCACCGATAAGGGTTTAATTTCCAACATTTACAGGGATCTCATGAAACTTAACAAAAGGAAGATAAACAATCCAATAAAAAAATGGGCAACGGACCTAGATAGACACTTTTCGAAAGAGGACATACAGAAGGCCGAAAGACATGTGAAAACCTGCTCAAAGTCACTAATTATACGAGAGATGCAAATCAAAACGACAATGCGTTATCATCTCACACCTGTCAGAATGGCTATCATCAACAAATCAACAAACAACAAGTGTTGGAGAGGATGTGGAGAAAAAGGAACCCTTCTGCACTGCTGGTGGGAATGCAGACTGGTGCAGCCACTGTGGAGAACAGTATGGAGCTACCTCAGAAGACTAAAAATGGAACTCCCATTTGACCCAGTGATCCCACTACTAGGAATATATCCCAAGAAACCAGAAACGCCAATCAGAAAGGATATATGCACCCCTATGTTCATAGCAGCACAATTCACCATAGCTAAGACTTGGAAACAGCCTAAGTGCCCATCAGCAGATGAGTGGATTAGAAAACTGTGGTACATATACACAATGGAATACTATGCTGCGGTAAAAAAAAAAAAGGAACTCTTGCCTTTTGCAACAGCATGGATGGAACTGGAGAGCATTATGCTAAGTGAAATAAGCCAGTCAGAGAAAGATAAATACCACATGATCTCACTCATTTGTGGATTATAGAGAACAACATAGACTGATGAAAAGGGACAGACTCAAAGATTGAGAAACAGCAATCAGGCTATCAATCCCCAGAAGGAAAGTAGGGGAGGGCGGGGGTAAGGGGAAGAGATCAACCGAAGGACTTGTATACATGTATATAAGCCATACCAATGGACATGGACAACAGGGGGATGGGAGCATGAGTGTGTGTGGGGGGGAGGTTGGGGGTTAATGGGAGGGATGAGGACACATTTGTAATACCTTAACTAATAAAAAAAAAAAAAACCAGAAAAAAAATTGATTTGAGAGAGAGAGAGTATGGGACAGGGAGAGAGAAAATCACCAATGAGAGAAGGAAACATCAAGTGGCTGCCTCCTGCATACAACCTCATGGGGATTGAGCCCTCAACCCCAGGCAAGTGCCCTGACCAGGAATTGAACCAGTAACCTCAGTGCACGGGACCATGCTCAACCAACCAAAACAGGCATCAGAGTTTCTTGATAAAGAGAGCATGGGGTCTTGAAAAAGAAAACATAGTATATTAAAAAGGGATAAGATATTTACAGATAAAATAGTATGGGAATGTACCTGAATTAAGGTTGTTTGCCCACATCCATTTGTCCCTGTTAAAAAATCAAGGTTTAGCCCTGTCCAGGTTGCTCAGTGGTTAGAGTGTCAGCCCATTCACCAAAGGATCATGGGTTCAATTCCTGGTCAAGGGCACATACCTGGGTTGCAGGTTTAATCAATTATGGTATTGTGGTATGTTGCAGAACAGTTCCCTCAGCCCCAATTGGGATGTGTGAGGGAGGCAACAAATCAATGTCTCTCCTTCTCTCTCTCCCTCCCTCCTTCTACCTCTCCCTCCCACTCTCTCCCTCCCTCCCACTCTCTCTGAAAATCAATAAAAAAAAATACCCTCCATTGAGGATTAACAAAACAAAACAAAAATCAAGGTTTAGTTAGTACAGTTGAATAATTATGCCCTTAGTATAGGTGCATTGCTTGACCAAATATTCCATGCTAAAACATAACTAAGTGTAACAAGTGAATTTTCTCATATTTTAAGAAAAAAATTTTCCCTTCATTCTTGACCTTCAAAAACTTTTAAAATAGCAGTATCATCTTAGGGGAAAAGGTTACCAGTAAATATTCAACTGTTATATGTCTTCAGGAAGATACCTGAAACATCCATTTATTAATCACCATTAATTATACCAAATTCATCCCGAGCAATGACCATTTGTAAATTTACAAGTGCCAGTGAGCATCGACTAGAAGGATGTGGGACATTCCCAGTGGAAAAAGCAGATGCAGACAGGCTAATGGAACTTGCAGGCAATGACAGGTAGTTCAATTTTGGCTCGAAGAAAGCATCAATTAACTGGACTAAGGAGATAAGATCCAACCTAGTCTGGAGAAAGGCTTGTGTGATTCTGAATGCCACAATGAGGAGCCTGCAGTACACTTGATATACTGCAAGGAAGCACTGAGCAATTATAAGTAGGGGAGTAAACTGGATAGAGTTATAATACACTAGAGGCCCGGTGCACAAAATTCATGCACGGGTAGGGTCCCTAGGCCTGGCCAGTGATCAGGGCCAATCGGGGCCTTCCTTCCCTTGGCTGCTGCCTGCCTGCCGGGGCCTTCCTTCATCCAGCGCCGCCCCCTGGTGGTCACCACATGTCATAGCGAGTGGTTGAACTCCCAGCCAGTCGAACTCCTGAGGGACAATTTGCATATTAGCCTTTTATTATATAGGATAGGACACATCAAAATTTGGAACCAATGGTTTCAAACCTCTTCCAGTGGCCGAAGGGAGCAAAAACCTGAGTACTATGGACAGAAGGAACAGGAACAGAAGAGAAAGACAAAGAGAGCATACAGAGTTGTATCACTAGCTAGCTCTGGACTGAGGAAACTGGACTATAAACCACTCAGAGGCTTTATGCCTAGATTTTGGGGGAGAGCTTTGGGCCATGCACAGAAATAGGCAAAGGAACTTAAGAGCTGGGCATCCCAGGTGATCTCCTCACCTCTACCCCAACCCCAGGGTCCTAGGGAAGGGATGGGAGAGAGGAAATGACTGGTGAAGGAAGTAGATGATAGAGTAATTTAGGGCCAGCACCAAGTACTCCTCTGAGGCTTCTCATCTTCCACGTAAGGATCTTAAAAGTAAAAGTAAAATAAAATCCACAAGTGGAAGGAACACTATGAAGAGATCCATGGGTTGAGCACATGAGCTTAAGGAAATTAAATTATTTCTATTATTTCTATCCTACGCAGTGGCCAGGGGAGGAGGTTAGGTTATTGGCCAAAGGTCTAAAAAGTGAAAGACAAAACAAAACAAAAATACTTAAATCCCAGTTCTTCTAGGAGAACGGTCTTGCATGTACATAATTCTGCCTCCTATTCACCAGAACAGTTTAAATTCCTACATAAGGACAGAATCAATACTTGATCATTCTATTCCCCCAAATTGTTGGGCAGTATGTTAGAGAATTAACTCTTAAAAACACTTACCATCACACTTATAAGCATTACATGAACCTATTTAATTAGTTAACTGATGATTACGATGTCAAAAGAAATCTATCATTGGTCAAAATATTTTTGGAGTTACCTAGAATCAGGCAGTGCCATCCATTTTCTGCTTTAAAAACACACTCTGTCTCTCTTGTTCTGTCTGCCTCTCTCTCACACACAGACTCACACACTCAAGCACCCATTATACACCTTTTATCTTGAAAGTTGAATAAGCAAATCCCAGCTTACACAATTCTACAGCACACCTCAAAGCCCTGATACAGTAATTCCAAGTAATTCTAGCTTTTGTTCCCTTCTGTACAGGGCTCATTATACCAACACTCCTGCAGATGGTGTCAGAAAGGTGAAGTGTCAAATCCACAAAGGGGAGACCCCAACAACTCATTGCTACTGCAATATCAATCATTGCTGGTGGGTTTTACTTTTATCTCCCTCTCTCCTTAGTTATCCCGACTCACACTGTCAGTTCAGCTAGAATATTTCACCTACACCTCACAATATGCCGAAAGGAAGTAGACACACGCTGTGAAAAGCTGGTAATTTTATTGGGTTCCTTTACCTTTAAAAATCTGTTACTTGGTCAAGTCTGGCTTCTGGGCTCCTTTTTTGCAGGGAAATTGAGGCAAACATTTTTATGTGGTCCTCTGGTGCCTGCTCTGTACTCCAAGAATTATATACACAAGGATCATTAGAGTCGTGTTTCGCCCATTAAGATATAATAACCGTCAGCAGGGACAAAAAGCAGATCAGTATCACAAATTCAAACTAACAGGCACACATAAAAACTATGCGCCTGCTCCGGGCCCATGCACAGGGTCAGGGTCTCACACAAGAGGTAAAACCCCCCTCCCGTTTGCAGACAGCTTTGCGCAGACCAGGGTAAGCAGAAAGAACACGCAGGAATTCTCAGCCCTGCAGCCACTTTTAACCCCGAACACTTCTATCCCCAAGCGCACCTTGTCCAAATAAACAAAGGATGGCTGCTCGCTGTTTGAAGGGCTTCTAATTAGTAAAAAAAAAACCAAGCAGTTACTCACAGGAGCTGATTTAAAAATATGTATATTTTTAATGATTTCAGAGAAGATTGGAAAGGGAGAGAGAGAGATAGAAACATCAATGATGAGAGAGACTCATTGATTGGCTGCCTCCTGCACGCCCTACAGTGGGGAATGGAGCCTGAAACCCAGGCATGTGCCCTGATCAGAATCGAACCGTGACCTCCTGGTTCATAGGTTGATGCTCAACCACTGAGTCACACCGGCTGGGCAGGAGCTGATCTTTTTGATTGAAGGAGCACCTCTGGGCAAGAAACAGGGGAGACTGAGGGAGGAAGGCACAAGTCCTAGTCGGTTAGATTAGCCAAAGGGAATCTTGTCATCCAAGGTGTAGAAGATGTCACAGATAAGACTGGGTCAGTTTACCAGCTTTGGCTAACATTGGCTTTTAAAAATAAGCTCTATGTAGCCTGCTTTGTTCTTTGTATTTCCTTAAGTAGTTGACAGGCTACCTTACACAAAGGGGGATTTTAATAATCATTTGCAAATGGAGTAGCTTTGTTTTCAGCCCAGGAAAGCAAAGATTAATATGATTATTTGATTTATGAATAGAAATTATTTTGTTAATATTGTTAACTTCCAAATAGCCAATATAATACTTAGCTGTTTTTGCCCAAATTACTAATATTTTTAGGACTTGATAAATACTCAATTTGTAAAGAAAAGGGGCCAGAATGTGGAAAGTAAAATAAAATAAGAGGCCATGGGTTTTTAAAACTCTCAGGTAACCTGTCCCTGAAAACTACCACAAACTAATCTCCGTGACCTCTACCAAGGAAAAGGCAAGGGTGCGGGAGCGTGGAAGGAGGCAGTGGAGAGTCTGAGAGATAAGGAGAGGCAAAGCAGAACCATCTTCCAAAGTCTCACTCCCAACAACAGCCCATTGCTGAGAGGAAAGACCAAGTTCATGACAAAACTGAAAAAGTGAAAAGGGCAAAAGTGAAAAGAAGGGAGGAGCATGGAGGTGGGTCAGGACAGGGGCTGCACAGAACCTGCCCCCACTGAAGGACTCTGTAACCACGCCTCTTCGCAATGTCATAGCTCTCTCATAACCTTTCCTCACTATGTCTCACTTTTTTTCCCCACTGGCCACTACGCTACACCTCCGATCGGCACCAGGCAAGCCTGTGCAGACAAATACGCACGAAGCCTCGCTCTGCGCAGACAACCAGATGAATGCTGAGGGCACCCACTATTAAGGAGCTTAAAGGAATCTCTGTCCACTCCACCAGAAGGTGGGGACAGTAGGCAAACCTTACTGGGGGGGATTAATACTTAATAAATTATTAGCCAGCATTTACCGGGAGTTTCCTATGTGCCAGGTATTGCTCTGTTTTATATTTAATCGTATAAAATAGATGCTAGTGTGGTCCCTAGTTTTACAGATGACGATGCTAAGGCATGAAATCACAGTTTGGTTTCCAAAGCTCAGTTCCATAAACACATTTGCTAAACTAGAGTATACTTCTTCATCCCTTCAAAAGTGTTAGCCGATAAACGATCACTCCACCTAAAACCTTCACCACCTGAAAAACCACCACACAGACAACTCAGTTAACCAACTACCCACAATGTCTACACAGAGGCCTTGGAAAACGGCATCGCAGGGCTTTGCGTTAACCAGCAGTCTCCCAGAGGGGGCTGCATATGGCCACTGCCACAGGAACTTCACTTACATATGCTTCACAACCATAACTTCCATTATTCAGTTATCACTAATACTTAATTCAATTTGAATATGCTGTCTCAATACATGGGATAATATGATCAAAATTCAATCTGTTTAGCTATTTGCAGTTATTCAAAATAATCAATATTGCAATTTTGCTATGAAGTCATAGCAAAAAAATACTAAAAAGGAGAAATCTGGAACTTGAAAAATCATTATCTTAAAATAAAACAAAATATAAATGTAAAAATAAAATATAATAGAAAGACTTATTTTCTTGAAAAGATATTAATAACTGCAACTTGACACTGCATGCCAGAACTAAGAAGGGAAGCAGAAGCACCAAGAATGAAGAAACACAAACAAAAGTTGCCTTCAGACACACAAAGAATGAAAATTACCCAGGGAATATACGTCACAATCTTATCTACACTGCGGAGTGCCTGCTGGTGCTAACTTAGTCGATACAGACCTTATTTGGGGCTTTGACGGAGACAGGAGGTAGGTGTAAAGGGCACAGTGAGCAGGAGCTGGCTGGAAGGTGGAAGAAACAACCCCAAAAGGGACACTTATCTAATCTCTTCCAAAACCTCAAAATCACTCAGTCTTATAAAGTAAAAACCCCAATTCTTGCCCAAGTCCAGGCATGTACTACTATAGGCCTGGAGGTGCCCAAGGTGCCATTTTATAGGTGCAATTAAAATTGTCCATGGTTCAAACCTCAAAGAAGGGCTACGGCATAGAATTCACACCACTTCCCCTCCTTCCTCTCTCTCTTCTCTGTAGGGCAGTGGAATGAGAAACAGTTTGGGTTAAGCTGCTTCTGTTCTTCCATTAGTTCTGGTTCTTTTAAGCCAAAATTACATTCCAGGCAGATTGGATGGTCTCAGCCAGTGCCTGAAGGTAAAGTACAAAGAGCGGCCACCCTCTGCTCTCTGGACGCAGCTCCGAGCGAAGGAATGTACAGTGGTTCAAACAGAGGTGGGCGGACCCCGGCTCCTCAGGTGTTTTAGACTCAGTGGGAGGATGAGAAAGGTGGGAGAGGAAAGGGCAGCATTAGAACTACTGTTTATATTTATCTAAAGATTTTTTTAAAATTGAGCTCTGCCGATATTTAATAAGTTGATTGACCCTGGCAGCTTCATTCAGTATGTCCGCAGGTCATGATTGCATGTCACCTTGGGTGGGCAAAGGCCTTCATCCGTGCATCCTCACGTGTTCTTTTACTTTCAACATATTGTGATGGGGAGGGAGGCAATTAAATAAAGGTTTCTGATTCTAAAATCTGGTTTTAACTAAATTTGACAAAACAAACAAGTTGGCTTCAAAAGGTTCCTGGAGAGAAACCCCAGATTGAAGATAATCCATCAACAATAAGAAAATGACAGAGCAGACACTTTGATTGTTAGTACAAGTTCTTCATCAGCCACGGAATGAATTAAAAGCAAGGACACTCGAATCAGATTTGCCAAGACTCTGACCTCCGCAAGTCATAACAGAATTTATCAAGGGACTGTTTGAAATCTGGGTTTAAGTCTACTATTGTTAAGAATGAGCCTTCCCCTATTTATATATTGAGCCTTGAGATATTAGCTAATGAGAACCCAAAGCCATCAAAATTAGCAAGATATTTAAATTATTAAATCTCATTTTAATTAATATTTTTTGCATATACTTCAAAATATCAATATTAGTTCTGACACACATTTACATGATGTACACATTTTAGAAAACATACCCCGAGGAGCAGGCTCTAAAACTTTTTATTGATATGAGTACACAGTACAAATTTAGGAGAGCAACTGCCTTTGAGAATAGGGTCTTCTAGGCTGGAATCTCAATGTTCCTCAGGAAAGTCCCAGACAATCACGGTGAATTTCAGAGGCCTGGTTAAATTAATTCTGTTTAGCCCTGGCCGGGTGGCTCAGGTAGTTGGAGTGTCATCCTGTCCACAAAATAGTTGCACATTCCATCCTTGGTCGGGGCACATATGGGAGGCAAGAGATGTGTTTCTCACATCAATGTTTTTTCTCTCCCTCTAAAAAATCAATAAAAACATATCATGGGGTGAGGATTAAAAAATTAATTATGTTTTAGACAACTAGCATAAACCTTGACAGATATTTCTAGAAATTATTAGGCAAAAGTGAGCAAAGTCCAGTGGGCATTCTCAGATCTGGGGTTCAGACTCTGGGCATATAACTAACTGGCATCCTTTTACATTTTAATTTAAAATTTACATTTGAAATAGAAAAATAATCTTCGATGCTGCTGCACTTCGAAACTGAGATTCTGGGCTAGTAGAAACTAAACTGAAAAATGTTTTATTTTGATGTTAGATTAAATGTTATAAATATAAATTCTGAGTGTACGGGAAATTTCCAAATGAGTGCCAGGAGGTTTCTGGCACCCGGTCTGTTGCAATGCATACGGAGGTTTATATCAAGAATAGTCAACAGCAATTTTCCATCCCCCTGGGAGAAGAATAAGAGGAAATCACTAACGTGGAATGAAAACACTAATTTGCAATCATGCAGGCAGTAACTGTGCCCAAGGATGCCAAAACGCTTTTAAACGCAAGCCATCCAGTTTAGTGGATGGATGAAGTAAATCGCTTATTTAGAGCCTCTCCTGGACCACATACAAGCGCTGTGGGCATTACAGTCAGTCTCCTGAAACCACTCTTCCTCCGTGACTAAGATCCTGCCTTAGCCGTGCGGGGCTTTAAACTGAAGGCAGTACTGGATTTGGCTTTCTCCTACAAGATGCCAATTCCATCTTGGGTAGAGAGACACAGATAGAGGCTGTTACCTTTCAGGGGATGTTATATTTCTAACCTAGCTCTATCTACTTAGCATTAGGCCAGAATGTTCAGATGCTCTTTGAACACTTCAGCTTAAATATATCCAGTAATTTCAGATCCAAATAATCCAAAACAGAATTGACCTTCCTGCTGCTACCCCAGCTTTCCTCCTCTATTTCCAGTTTATGTTTTCGACATCATTATACACATGCTTGTTAAGGCCAGAAACCCAAGATACATATAAGGCTTCTTCAACAATGCTTGCATCTGATATGACTAGTTAGCAATTCTCTCTCAAAATATCCCTTATATAGGGTCTCCTCTTCTAAATTTCTACAGACACAATCTTAGTTCTGGCTTTTATCATTTATCTCAAAAATCACAATCCTAACCCTGGCCGGTGTTGCTCAATGGTTAGAGCGTCAGACCCTGCACTGAAGGGCCTCAGGTTCAATTCCTAGTCAAGGGCACATGCCTGGGTTGCAGGCTCGATCCCTGGCCCTTGTCGGGGTGCATGCAGGAAGCAATCAACCGATATGTCACTCTCTCACCAATGATTCTCTCTCTCTCCCACTCCCTTCCACTCTCTCTAAAAATCAATGGCAAAAAAAAATCTTCGGGTGAGAATTAACAAAAAATAAAAAATAAATCCCAAGCCCTTTTGAACAGATTTATCCACTTTCAGTCCTTTTTTTTTTTGTATTCATTCAACAGACACTTGATGATCATCACCCAGGTGCCAGGCACAGTACAAGGTGCCAGGGACACCAGTGAGCAATCTCCCTCTTGGAGAGTATATTCTAGAGAGGAGCATAAATGAGAACATAAGTAGATGAACAAAAAACTATTAAGTGCTGTGTAGAACAGGAGAGAATTAACTCAGGGTGACTTAAATTAGGGAGGGGGGGTCTGGAAAAGTATCTGAAACAGAGCGAACGGGCAGTGCTGTTCATTTGAAATGTGCTGTGCTTTCAAAGAATCCGAGGAAGGGATGGACATGGCCCTTTGAAGGAATGAGAGGACCACTGTGGTGAGAGGGCAGTGAGAGGGAAGCAAGCACAGGCAGCTGCAGTAGTGATGCGCTCTGTGGTCTTCCCCAGCCTGAAAGGTATTTCTGCACTCAAAGTCAGACCACCGCACTGCCCATCTTCAATGCTGTCTCCCTGTTACTGATGGGATAATGTCCAACTTCTGTGTGTTGAGACTCAGAGCCTCAGTGCTGGATGCGATGCCTTTCTAGCCCTGTGCCCTGAAACAGTCACACACTCAAGCTGGGCGTCCTTTACACATGCCTCCTTTCCATTGGACAGGCTCCTTCTGTGTGTGATGACCATCGTGTCACCCTCTAAGACTCATCTGAAGTTTTGTAGGAGGAGATAAGACATTGCTTTGTTATTTCATGGGCAACTCTATTGTAATCTTGGGCTGCTTTTTACATCTCTCTCTCCATCCTGTGAACTCCTGAGAATCTTAGAGTCTGAACCTTGTATTTTGGTCATCATGGTACCTGATACAGAGCTGGCTTCAAAACATGTTTACTGAGAGAAAGAGGGAGGGAGGGAGGGAGGGAGGGAAAGAGGGAAGGAGGGAAGAAAGGAAGTTTTGTCCAAATGCACTAATGGAATACACAACATTCAGACTCCATCTAAGGTTCAGTTTCTTTTTTTAAATTAAATTAAAAAAAACATTTATTGACTGACTTTTACATATGATATATTAGCCCAATTAGTTGTAAATGATGCTTAATTAGCAGAGAAATTCTTAGCAAAAAATGGAACATGACATAATGGAAGAGACACTAGCTCTCTACTTGCAGCTTTAAGACTTTGAGGTATAGAGCCCCAAATTTCACTTCTTGAGTACACACTACAGCCAGCATCTAGTGGACAATGGAGAAAAGCCCATCCTACAAACGAGAACAAGGTTTCTTTTTAAGACTTGAATCAGTAAAAACTGGATCACCCATCTATGGGAGGTAACTGTGGACTGAAATACCCCAACCTATTATCTAGGTGACCAACCTGTAATCTCAGCAAAGGGGAAGAAGGCATAAACAATATATAATGCCAAGAGGAGACAACTGACATGGAGGTGATGATGAACAGATATGATAAATATTTTCATCACGACAAAGGAAAATGCTCTAAGTCAGCGGTTCTCAACCTGTGGGTCGCGACCCCTTTGGCGGTTGAACGACCTTTTCACAGGGGTCGCCTAAGACCATCCTGCATATCAGATATTTACATTACGATTCATAACAGTAGCAACATTACAGTTATGAAGTAGCAACGAAAATAATTTTATGGTTGGGTCACAACATGAGGAACTGTATTTAAAGGGCCAGAAGGTTGAGAACCACTGCTCTAAGTGAACACACTGGCTGTGTGGTTTATACCTTGGCGCCTTACGAGTTTGAAAAGTGAAAGTTAGTGCATTTGTGCAGTAGAAAGATGAATACATGACCAGGAGGCTGAAGAACAGTCTCTGAACTGTGGTCATTTCACCACGGTTGTCGTGCTGTGCGACCTTGCCTGGCTGCCAACGGGCCTGCCCCAATCAGATCTCACTGCAGCCACACACCCCACATTAAAACAAATGTTTTAGGCCAATGTCAGCACAGGGAGTCCTTTCATCAGGATGACAACACAAGGCCAAGTGCATTCCATTCACGACCAGACATGGACTCAGAATGAAATGTAACTGACATAGCCCGGCTCCTAAGTGACCTTCAGATGCCAGTGTCAGTCAAATGACTCTAAAGAAAAATTAAGCTCAGGTTATAGTGCCGTATTCATCTGGAGTGCATTACTAAATGAAGACATGAAATGGAGCTTAGGAGCCAACTCTGTGGTGGATTTCGGAGGTTCCTGGAGCAGGAGGAAAGGAAAATGGCGCCCACGCGTCCCAGAAGTATGCAGTGCTACAAATGACGTTTCTAATGTTCAAATGTTAGTTCCCTTATGCTTCTCATAAGCATATTCTTGTCCGGAGTAGAATACTGGAAAGGTCTCTTTACATGACTCACAATGGGCATTCAATCCACAAGGCTTATGGTCCTGAGTTGGTGACTGGACTACCACGTGGCTGGAGTGAATCTTACCCACATGGCAATCTGCTGTCCTATAGCAGGACATGCTGAGAAAGAACTGAATACAGGCTAAGGTGCTATTGCCAGTGTGAAAGCTCATATCCGTAGTGCTTTGCACCCTGGTGGTGAAACCACGCATGCTTGGCTTCACCAGGCTTCTGAAGAATGCTGTTGTTTAGGACAAGACTCTGCCACTGAACATGAAAGGACCGTTTTCTAATTTCAATGACCACATCAAAAATGTTAGGATTCTGGACATAAGACTACACACTTCCCTGCTGATAGTTTTCTGTTTTGTTTTATTTTTTCATTTTTCCTTTGTCCTAGCATCATAATTTCCTGGTATGAATTTACCCAAAACTCAGTTCTTCTAGAAGACCTAATACCTAAAAAGTTACTAAAGAATTCCTTTCTAATTCTGATGGCTGACATTTTTTAAGCCATCCTCAGCCTCTAATTCAAATCAATTACTGCAACATCTTTGCATGTTTAATATTCATAGTTATGTATTTAGTTCTACTCTTAAGCTTAAATACTAAAAATAGACAGCTTATTTGAATATATTTTTATTGATTTTAGAGAGGAAGGAAGAGGGAGAGAGAGACAGAAACATCAGTGATGAGAGAATCATTGATTGGCTGCCTCCTGCATGCCCCACACTGGGGATTGAGCCCGCAACCCAGCCATGTACCCCAACTGGGAATCGAACCCTGACCACATGGTTCATAGGTCGACCTCAACTACTGAGCCATATTGGCTGAACTTAGACAGCTTATTTGAATACTCTGAAAACTTTTTAGTTTTATGTGGAATTTTTAATGTTTGCAATAAAGCAAATGTTAAGACCTTAACAAAGCTCTTTTGAGAGGAATAGTAGTGTGTGAAAGTATCATAAGTATTTTTTAGTTCAAGACCTATGGGAGTCTTCTGCTGGCTACCAAAGCAAAATAACTTTGAGGCAACACAGACTGAAACCTGGGTAGTGTGGTTTGAGAGTGTCTCCACCGTTAAACTCATGCTAAATTCTACTGAAAGTATCTACAAGAGACTGTATTACTACTCAGAAAGTACTGTCAGTGACATGTTAAAATAATGATTTATAGCCCTGGCTGGTGTACCTGAATGGTTAGTGCCAGCCTACACACCAAAGGGTCTCAGGTTTGATTCCTGGCCCTGGTCGGGCACCTGTTGGAAACAACCAAGTCTCTCTCTTTCTCACTGATCTCTCTCTGTCTCTTCTTTCCCTCTCCCTCTCCATCCCTCCTTTCCTCTCTCTACAAAGAAATGGAAAAAATATCCTTGGGTGAGGATTAACAACAGCAACAGCAACAATAACAACAACAAAAAGATTTACATTTAATTGATTACTGAGAAACGGGAGTATTATTTTAATGCAAGACGAAGATTTTAAAAAGCAAAATCGCTTTTGGTCAACTTTTCTAAGAACAATATATACAGGTAAAATTTCCTCTTTAAATGTCTCATTTCAAACTGAGCCAAAGACAACCAAATTGAAATAGTGTCATTTGAAAAAAAGAAGGGATTAAGAAACAATAACAGAACAAGTAGATGAATCAAAAAGTTTCAAGGTCCTTGAGAATATTATCTTAAGCAAAATAAGTCAGAAAAAGCTAAGAACCATATGATTTCACTCATATGTGGGATATAAAACTGAAACTCAGACACAGACAACAGTATGATGGTTAACATAGGGAAGGGGAGGGCATGGTAAAGGGTGAAGGGAACCAAATATATGGTGACAGAAGATTATTTGACTTTGGGTGGTGGAAACACAATGCAATATACAGATTGTGTATCATAGGGATGTAGACTTGAAAACTATATGGCCCTATTAACTAATGTCACCCTAATACCTTGTATTTAAAAAAAAGAAAGACAAAGAAAGAAAAATAGAAAAAGTGTTTCTCCAGAATAATGTCCCAAGTAATGAAGAAATGATGGAATTTGTATATTATTATTTTGAAAACTTCTAATAAAATAATGAATCTAGGTAAAGATCATTAGTGCTCACTAACATCATAAAGAGACGACCAGATATGATGTACTTCTTGACAGAATATTCAATAGTATATATAACATATCTTCCCCCCACTCAGGTTAAGTCTCTAGAGCAGCCATGGGCAAACTACGGCCCATGGGCCGGATCCGGCCCGTTTGAAATGAATAAAACTAAAAAAAAAAAAAGACCGTACCCTTTTATGTAATGATGTTTACTTTGAATTTATATTAGTTCACACAAACACTCCATCCATGCTTTTGTTCCGGCCCTTCGGTCCAGTTTAAGAACCCATTGTGGCCCTCGAGTCAAAAAGTTTGCCCACCCCTGCTCTAGAGGAACCACAGGGGACAGAAGAACATAATAAAAACATGGTAATACAATCAGCAAATCTTCTGGGAAACTCCACAGGACAAAGTGACATGGTTTCATCAAAATATTAATTACAAAAGGCAAAAAAAAGATGAATAGTAGAAACTTTTAGATTAAAAGAAACCTGAGAGACACATCAAAGGCAATGCATAAAATTTGTTTGGATCCTCAATCAAACTAACTATAAACAAAAGGATGAATCAGTGAGTATACAGACAATCAGGGAAATTAGAACTACTACATATTTGATGATCTTGAGAAATCACTGTAAATGTTTTCAAGTACATGATAATGGCACTGGAGTTATGCTTGAAAAGTGTCCTTATCTTTTAGCCATGTACTAACATTTTTAACAGATGAATTATGTCTGAGTTTTGCTTCATAGTTGGTGGAGAAAGGGTGTTTCAGGTGAAATAAGAGTAAACTGATTGTTTTGTAGTTGAGCAGTGGGCACATGGGATTCACTGTGGCATCCTAATTTTGTATATGTTTGAAATCTTTCACAATAAAATGCTGAAAAAAATTAAAGTTTTGGGGAAAAATGGTAGAGAAGACTTACCCTGCTGGATATCTTTCATTTCTAAATGCAAACTAGATATCAAGATTCCCACAGTTTGAGATCGTTTTCCATCCAATAACTTGATGATCTGGAATTTAAACATAAAATTAACACAAGCTCAAATGACCATGCAATCTTTCAGAAGTATATAAAAAAATTAAGATTTTTAGATACTCTGATTGTTGAACTAAACTGACACTATACTCTATTTTGATAACCCTTTAATTTAAAAGTAACTTATCCACAACTAAAGATATTACAGAAAATAAAAAAATACACCACCACAAATTCCACCAATCTAATACAAGCACACAAAATCTTTATAATATTGGTATATCTAAACAATGAGATATTATTCAAACATAAAGTGACGATTCATGCCACAATATGGATGCACTTGAAAATATCACACTAAAGGAAAGAAACCAGTCACAAAGGTGATATTATATGATTTCCACTTATGTGAAATGTCCAGAATAGGAAAATGTATAATAGAGACACAAAATAGATTAGTGATTGCCTAGGGCTGGGCGTGTTGGGGGAAGTGGGGTCAACAACTAAAGGGTTCAAGGTCCTTTGAGGGTGATGAAATGTTTTAAAATTTATTATGGTGATGGTTGCATATACCTGTGAATATACTAAAAACCACTGAATTGTACACTTTAAATAGATAAATTGCATGGTGTATGAATTATACCTCAATAAAGATGTTTTTAAAAAGAGAAAAAAATCTTTATAATATTATTCTCTAATCTTTTATTTAAACACATTTTATCTAAGTTGTAACTGTAATATATGGAAATTATATATATAACTTTTTAACTTATCATTGGCATATTTTCATTTGCTACTTTTTTTAAAAGAATAGTTTATTTATTTTCGAGAGAGGAAGGGGAATGGAAAGAGAGAGAGAAACATTGATGTGAGAGTGCAACATTGATTGGCTGCTTCCTGCATATCCCCTACTGGAGATTGAGCTCACAACTTTGGGCATGTGCCTTTGACTGGGAATCGAACCAGCAACCTCCTGGTGCACAGAAGGATGCCCAACAAACTGATCCACACTGGGCTTCATGCTGCTACTTTTTAAGTCTCTTCATAGCCTCCATTCTTGGCTGTGTCATCTGCTCAGTGGTTTAGGGTAAAGATCACTGTGATCTTGACTCAGTAGTTTATCAGTGATATGACCTCAGAAAAATCACTTAACCACTAGGTATTTAACTTCTTCATCATGAAGCAGTGCTGACCAACTTAGCTTGTACATTTATTCTAGAAATTAAATGACAATGTGTGTAAAGCCCCTAATAAAACTCTTGACATAGATTATTTAAATAAATTTTCCGTTTTGGAGAGTTAGATTGCTTCATATTTGTATTATCCTATCTAACAAAAGAGAAACATGGTAATTAGCTGTACCTCTGCTACCCTTCCCATTGGCTAATCAGGGTGATATGCAAATTAACTGCGAGCCAAGATGGTGGCCGGCAGCCAGGCAGCTTGAAACTAACATGAGGCTTGCTTGCTTCAGTGATGGAGGAAACCAACGTTCCCTGCCTGCCTTGCTGGCCTCTGAGCTTGCAGTTTGAAACATTGTTACAAATATAGAAGCTAAACAAAACTCCAGAAACCTGCTTTCAGCGAGCCTGGATCTCAGAGCTGGAGTTGATACAGTGTTTCGATTAGAGAACACAAACAAACCAGATACCTGCTTTCAGCAGCAGAGGCCTCAGAGCTGGAGCCAGAGCTAAAGCTGGCCCAGAATAAAAAAAAGAAAAGAAAAAAAGGAGCAGTTGGGAGCTTCAGTCACCCGCCAGCCTGAAAACAGCCCTCAGCCCTTCACCCAGACTGGCCAGGCACCCCAGGGGGCACCCCCACCCTGAAGGGTGTGTGACCAGCTGCAAACAGCCATCATCCCCTCACCCAGGCTGGCCAGGCACCCCAGTGGGGACCCCCACCCTGATCCAGGACACCCTTCAGGGCAAACCAACCAGCCCCCACCGGTGCACCAGACCTCTATCCTATATAGTAAAAGGGTAATATGCCTCCCAGCACCAGGATCAGCGGAGCCGCGAGGCCTCCTGGCACCGGGATCAGCATGACAGGGGGCAGCGCCCAAACCCCCTGATCACCCTGCGGCTCTGTGTGTGACAGGGGGCGGGGCCACAACCTCCCTATCCGCCCTGCTCTGTTTATGACAGAGGAAGGTGCCCCAACCCCCTGATCAGCCCTGCTCTGTGCCTGATAGGGAGGAGCTCCCCAAACCCCTGATCACCCTGCGGCTCTGTGTGTGACAGGGTGCGGCGCCCCAACACCCCCCCCCCCAACACGGGCCCTGCTCTGTGTGTGACAGTGGGCAGCGCCCCAGCCCCCTGATTGGCCCTGCTCTGTGCCTGATATGGGGGAGCTCCCCAACCCCCTGATCGCCCTGCAGCTCTGTGTGTTACAGGGGGCGGGGCCACAACCTCCCTATCCGCCCTGCTTGTTCGTGACAGGGGAAGGCGCCCCAACCCCCTGATCAGCCCTGCTCTGTGCCTGATAGGGGGGAGCTCCCCAACCCCCTGATCACCCTGCGGCTGTGTGTGTGACAGGGGAAGGCGCCCCAACCCCCTGATCGGCCCTGCTCTGTGGGTGATAGAGGGTGGTGCCCCAATCCCCCCTCCCCCCCCACGGGCCCTGCTCTGTGTGTGATGGGGTAGAGCCATAACCTCCCCATCGACCTTGCCCTGAGTGTGACAATGGCGGTGCCCCAACCCCTTGATCGGCCCTGCTCTGTGGGTAATAGAGGGCAGCACCCCAATCCCCTGATCCACCCTGCTCTGTGTGTGACAGGGGGCGGTGCCCCAACTCCCCTATCGGCCCTACTCTGTGAGTGACAGGGGGGAGCTCCCCAACCCCCTGATGGGCCCTGCTCTGTGAGTGACAGGGGGAAGCGCCCCAACCCCCTGATTGGCCCTGCTCTATGTGTGACAGGGGGTGGTGCCGCAACCTCCCCACCGACCCTGCCTTGAGTGTGACAGGGAGCGGTGCCCCAACCCCCCAATCGGCCCTACCCTGAGCGTGACTGAGGGTGGCATCACAACCTCCCGATCCGCCCTGCTCTGTGCATGACAGGGGGCGGCGCCCAACTCCCCAATCAGCCCTGCTCTGAGCCCGACCAGGGGCTGCACCTAGGGATTTGGCCTGCCCTCTGCCACCCGGGAGCAGGCCTAAGCCAGCAGGTAGTTATCTCCCGAGGGGTCCCAGACTGCGAGAGGGCACAGGCCGGGCTGAGGGACCCCCCGCCCCCCCCGAGTGCACAAATTTTTGTGCACCGGGCCTCTAGTTATTAATATAAGCAAGATAATACTTTGCACATAAAGCTTTAATTTTAAATTATTTAAATTTGTTCCTTTATAATAACACTAGAGGCCTGATGCATGAAGATTTGTGCAAGAATAGGCCTTCCTTCCCCTGGCTGCCGGCACCGGTTTCCCTCCGGCACCCAGGACCCAGGCCTTCGTTCTGGCCACCACCTCCCGCCCTCGCTCTGAGCCAGCCGCTGCCAACTTTGTTGTGAAGTGATGGTCAATTTGCATATTATGTCTTTATTAGATAGGATAGGCATATCAAAACTTTTACAATTTTTAAAAGAAACTCCAAATACCTCATTGGCAATTATTTCAACCTTTATGACTATTCCATAGAGCAGCGGTTCTCAACCTGTGGGTCGTGACCCCTTTGGTGGTTGAACGACCTATTCACAGGGGTCGCCTAAGACCATCCTGCATATCAGATATTTACATTATGATTCATAACAGCAACATTACAGTTATGAAGTAGCAATGAAAATAATTTTATGGTTAGGTCACAACATGAGGAACTGTATTTAAAGGGCCAGAAGGTTGAGAACCACTGCCATAGAGAGTTCTTCATAGTTTTGTTTCCTCTAATCCTAGTAAGCCAACTAAGTTCCTAATAACATATCACACAGTGGTCACTAAAGGAAAAAGGTTATCTTTTCTTCATGGGGCATGGCTACAAAAATCAATATGACATGTACTCAAAACATCACCAAATCTTGTGGGGGTTTTTTAAAGCATTTCTTTGGTAAAATACAAACTAAACATCTATGCTTCCTCTCCCACCAAGGTACATATAAGCTTACCAAAATACAGTGAAGACAAGATTAAACAGTAACCAGCACCTGCTTGTATATTAGTACTCGACTAGCTGAGTTGTTTGCTGGTTGAACAATAAGAGATACCATGAGTTTGTTCCAACCAAGATTGTCTAATTGTATAAACTGTCTAGTTACCTATTGATTGATCGAACCTGAATCGATTATTGCCAGCCCTTTGCTTTTCTTTCTTTCTTTTTAAAATATCTTTATTGTTGAAAAGTATTAGCCCTTTGTTTTTCATTTCTCTGTTCAGAATGGCTACTTTTATATCACTATCAGAACTAAAATATAGTAAATACCAAGTTTTCATCAAGATAAAAAGAAAATCTGATTTTTCAGTCTAATGTGTTTAATAATTTCAACATTAGCTTTAGAGAAAGATTCTGGGGCATACAGAATTTCAAGAATTGTAAGATAAATAAAGAATAAACTTTGTATTATTTATTTATTTGCATATGAAAGCAAAAGCAGAGGAGGAAGAGATTATGTATAATCAAATATCTTCTTTAAAAGTACAATGTCTGACTTTTTCTTAGAGAACACAATTTTAAAGTGAAATGCTATTTAAAACTTCAGTACCGAATTTAAAAATCCACATAAGTTTTAAGTAAATATTTAGCCACAAATTGTCATTTAGCAAACATCTGCGGTGGCACCACTCTAGACTCTGGGGGTGGGAAATGACAGGCCGTTCAAGTCTGTAGAGCTTAGTGATTTTTAAAACTTGCTGAAAAGAACCAAAAAGGCAAATAAAAACATCACCTGAGCTAATTGCAAATTCAAATTCAAAAGAAGAAAGGCTTTGGGAATTGACTAGATTTATTCTTAAATGTCTAGGATAGTGACTGATACAACCTTGGCCATGGCATATACATCAATGTCAAGGACAAAGGTACAAGAATCAAATGTATGACAAGATCACAACTGGGTAGCAAAGATTCCTTCAAACAAACCTTCCCGTAAGCTATCCAGTTAGAGATCTGAAAACCAGGGTAATGCAGTCTACCTACAGGGAAGATAAAGTTCAAATGCTGGTTTTTCTACTAGCTAATTAAAAGAAGGCAAGAGAGCAACCTCAAGAGAACTGAAAGAGAGATTGAGAGATTGAGATAATCTGTCATTAGGAAAACAAGCAAATCCATCCCCACCTCATTGCTCAATCAGGCTGAACTTTGGAAAGGGTGTCACCACAGTCAGTTGTCCTTGCAATTTTGTCTAATGATTTGGCAGACGTTTAGAGAGAGAATGCTACCTTTAGCTGAACCAAAAACCTTAAGAGTTTTCTGAAATAGGTGGCATCATTTTACACTCCTACCAAGCATGTGAGAGTGACCATTTTCCTGTTCCCTCACCCACTGTGGGTATTATAAATTTTAAAAATGTTGGCCAATATGATAGATTAAAATGTTTTCATCAATAATCTGCATTTTAAATTATTTAATGGTAAGGTTAAGCATTTGGCTGTTGGTTACATGTTCTTGTGAATTGTTTTTGTATACTTTTTGCTGTTTTCCTATTACTAAGTCTCTTAAGATGGTACAGTGCAAAGAAATTTAAATAAGAACATAGCTCATATGATTTCACTCATACGTGGGCTATAAAACAACAAATGAATAAACAAGGAAAATAAAAACTCATAGACACAGAAAATAGTATGGAAGTTACCAGAGGGAAGGGGGTGAAGGTAGTAATAGGTAAAGGGGGTACAATTTTGGGTGGTGAGCACACAATGCAATATACAGATCATGTATCATAGAAAAGTACATCTGAAACCTATAATCCAGCGGTTCTCAACCTGTGGGTCAAGACCCCTTTGGTGGTCAAATGACCCTTTCACAGTGGTCGCCTAAAACCATCTTGCATATCAGATATTTACATTACAATTCATAACAGTAGCAACATTACAGTTATGAAGTAGCAACGAAAATAATTTTATGATTGGGTTACAACATGAGGAACTGTATTTAAAGGGCCAGAAGGTTGAGAACCACTGCTAATCTTATTAACAATGTCATCCCAATAAATGAAAAAAAGAAGAATATAGCTGAATTCATAAGAAGAAAGAGATATACACAGAGATTGCTGTGGATAAGGGGTGTCTTCTAAGGGAAGGAGAGGGAAGAGAACTACTTTGTACTGCACCCCTACTAAATGCTAGGTATTGTGCTCACAACTAATCCAAATGAATAGTTGTGAATTGGGGGCAGTGAGCACCACAATATTGTAAACTTTATTCCTTTAGGGTACCTCCCAACCCTGCCCCATGGATTTCTAAATAAATAACAACACTTCATGCTCAAGAGTCCTATAAAGTGAGTGTAGTCACCTTACCCCTAGGGCCTTAAAGCAAGGCTCATAGAAATAGAACACTGTTCTGCTAACCCAATACTGCTTTTTGATATGTGATCAAATCTCACAGTCCTTAGCCAGATATATACCTACTAGTGGCCTGTTGCACGAATTCGTGCACATTGAAAGGAAATTAATTAGAAGAAATATTTTAATATTGCTATTCACCCTTTCTCTATAATAGAAGTGTCAACCAAATTCATGATCAACAATGACAGATGGAAACACATGTGTGAGATTGGTGCAGGCGAGAGCTTTATATGGATCACGCATGCGCAAGTCAACTTAGCCTTTTACAAATATAGAACAAACCTGCTTAGTTAGACCTGCTTTCTGATTTAGCTTAACTTTTTCAAGCCCAGTAAAGCACCCCAACTTCTCTTTCAGGTAATTGTCAGCAACACAACAGTAAATATCAACACGAAGCAGATTATTATTGTAGATCACGCAGGGAGAACAAAGGGTAAAATATTTAACTGCAGCAGTGTTTTGACTATATTCTGTGCAGTGAGAAAACCTGAAATCATTTTCAAGGTTCACCATTTCTTATTTCTTTTCAGTCGGGTCAAGTTTCTAAATTTTCTAACTCTTCATTTTCCGGCTAATGAAAAGAAAATAGGATTCCACCAAGACTCTATCTACCTACTCCAGGACTTCTGTGAGGATCAAATTAGATGAGGCGTGGGAAAACGCTTCACAGAAATTTGGTTACAGTGCAAAGTGTTTCCACCTGGCTATAAAGCAAGTTGTGTTCCTGGGCTGAAGAAACTGCAAGGAGGCTAGTCATCACTAGGAAGAGGAAGCCGGGTGTAGCTACGTGAATTACCTGGACAGAGGGAAGGACACTTAGCATATTAGCCATATATATATAATCTGAGGTGTTTACTTTCACAACAGAGTAGTTAGGAAGAAAACATTATGAAGGGAAAGAAACAAATACAAAGAAAACTGATGGAGGGAATAAACAAGGGGGAAAAAGAACAGATTTAGAACATGACAAAAGTTTTTAAAAAAGATGTTTAATTAGTTGTCAATCAAGAATTATTACATCATTTAAAATAAATTTTTAGAATCATGGTGAAGTTTTAAATAATCAGGTGCAATTTATGTAGAATCTTCTGTTAAATGAAAATTCCCTTGTTTTTCTTTTATGGCACTATATGAATTCTCAGTAAGCCAACTTCTAGACAGATAAAGTGAACTTCAAAAATTTCTCTCTGAAGAGAAAGAGCATGTGACAAAAAGATAAACTAATATTGCGTATTTATTCTCCCCAATCTACCAGCTTCTCTAATATACTCTGGGCTCGAAAAAAATCAAATGCAACCTCTTACACCTTCCATATTCACATTACTGAACAGTGTGGACTGGTGATTATAATGATCCCCTGAAAATTTTTTAGAAATCTAAGTTGCCTGAGATTGTCTGATATTTAATCTGCCCTTTTTATAGCAAGAAATTTAAATAATACATTAAAAAATAACCACAGCATTTTATTTTTTAAAAAATATTTTTTATTATATTTCAGAGAGGAAGGGAGAGGGAGAGAGAAATAGAAATATCAATGATGAGAGAGAATCATTGATTGACTTCCTCCTGCATGCCCCCTACTGGGGATGGAGCCCACAACCCAGAGATGTGCCCTGACCGGGAATTGAACTGTGACCTCCTGGTTGATAGGTTGAGGCTCAACCACTGAGCCATTCTGGCCGGGCACAACATTTTAAATATAAAAGATATATCCAACCACTTAGTAATTAAAAAATTTAATTAATCAACACCAAATTATTCTTTCAGCATTCTGGTTGTTATTATGTGGTGCTACTTTAACAGTTTTTAAAAGTCATCTGGCCCAAGTCAAAGGTTCCCAGCAATATAATAATCTTAAGTAGAAATACAAATACAACTAAGAATTGCAGCCGTAAGACAATGGGTCTCCCCTCTGGCTTTTCGGTTTAGAGTGCTAAGCTTCATGGCCTCTTGGCTGGCTATAGTGACTGGCATCATAGTCTGGTGACTGGTTATTAAGAGGAAAGGCAAGAGATCAGTGATCAGCCTCCTGCTCCTAGGCTGCCCTGACTCATCATCACACCAATGCTGAAACGCAGTCAGTCCAATTCAACAGCATTCACCAAACGTAGACTCCTGTCTGTGCTGTGAGGGATGCAAAGATTAAAAATAGTACATATGTATACATGTATCTGAGTACATGAATATGTATAAATATGTATACATCCTCATTCAATGGGAGCTCAAAGACTAGTTTAAAGGAAAACATATAAATAAGTTTGATACAAAGAAGTTAATTACAGAGCTCTGATAATAAAAGAAGTTTCTAATTATTCTTAGGTGTATGATCCCTAAAAAGTTCCAGGACTCATTGAAAGGTGGGGTTACGAATGAGATGGCTGTTTCAGGCACAGACTTGCCTGGATACTTTGGAAGCAGTTCCCAAAGTGTTATATTGAGTGCCTTTTTCCTGAAACAAAAGGCCAGATCTCACCTTCTGAAAATCTCTTTCCACATGTGTTCTTGGAAAAAAGGGCACACTCCAGGCTACTCAGGAAGATACTTCAGCAAACCTTTATGGGAGAGCACAAGTACGTGTAAAAGTTTGCTATCCAATGTGCACTCTGGTTGAAGTGGATTTTGGAATCACTTAACCCTTAGCTTTAAAGAAATCCTCAAATGTTGTCTACCTTATCCTTCTGCTTCTGGATTGGCCCAGAAGCCCAGGTATTTAAGGATGGGCTTTACTTAGGAAGAATGTTCACACTTTGAAATTTAAAGATTACTACAGGTAGCCTGGCTGGCATGGCTCAGTGGTTGAGTGTCCACCCAGGAACCAGGAGATCACCGGTTTGATTCCTGGTCAGGGCACATGCCAGGGTTGTGGGCTCGATCCCCAGTGTGGGGCGTGCAAGAGGCAGCTGATCAATGATTCTCCCTCATAATTGATGTTTCTATCTCTTTCTCCCTCTCCCTTCCTCTATGAAACCAGTAAAAATATACTTTAAAAGTTATTACAGTATATTTCAAACAAGGCACACAAATTTATAGCCATTTTCTATCACTAAACAAACAAAACACAGTCCCACCTCAGCTAACTGTAAACATAACCTAAACTTCTCATGCAATTCTTATACCACAATTACTCCCATACCCATTTTTCATTCTTCTTTGTCCTCATATGCATATTATTTGATTTGTTTAATCCTCAAAATCATTTTCTAGAATTAAGTAATTTTTGGCACCAAAGCATTTTTGTCTGAATCAAATTCCCCCTGCTTCCATGTCAACCTTCTTCTGCTCCCAGGGAAGCCAGACAATAGCCAGTCTCACCATCTCCAACACAAAGCTCCTTCATAAACCTCAAGACCATCTTTTTCAAGACCATCTTTTTTTTTTTTTTTTTTTTTTTTAACAAGAGATGCTTTATATCAAATCCTTAAAAATTTGTGTTTGAGAAACGCTAGTAAGCCCTCAGTTTATCTTGGTCCTATCTGGAGTCAGCTGAACTTGGCAGCACAAGGCCTTCTCCCAGGTATAATTACAGTCTGGAGGAGAATGCAATTTGTGCAGCATTCCACTGGCCTACAAGATGACCTTGTGCAGGGGCAAATTCACAGGTTGCGCTAAACCCTATTAGACATGCCTAGTTTAAGGCCAAGCCTTTCCAGACCCCCGTCGCATGCTAGGATTAGGGCATGTCACACATGCGTACTATTATAACGCAGAAGGAAGTCTCACAATGCCTGCCAGAGGGGGGAAAGCAGGCCCACACCCCACGCTGTCTAAACCTGCACCTTGAGCCAGTGTATTATTATTTCTTACATGTGTGGATTGTTTGAAAAACCTGCCTCTTTGAATAAGAATTAAGACAGAAATGGGAAGAAAGATTTGCTGCACTGGAAAACCACACCCTGACTACTCAGCTAGAAAAGTCTTGCCAGACAGACTGAGAAAGAATTCCTGCCAGGTCCAGTGGGACTTTCACATCTACATAAAACCCACATATAGCTCCAGCTTGTGCCTGAGCTTGGAAGACATGGCCAGAAGTAAAAATAAAAATACACGGTCTGAACATGCCATGAATGCTGGAAGCTTGCTCGGTGAGTACGTTTGGCACAGCTACAAAATGAAGATAATCATACAAGCCTTCTTCTTCCAGAGAGCCTTCCCAGCTGGAAATGAAGACGACTCTATACCGCCACCCTCACTGAACACCAAACACTCTCGAACCTACACCAGATCAAGTAGGTATTCTCTTCTTTGGCTTAGTCCTCACTGTGATTTTTCTCATTTTCAGTTCCAGGATTTCCATCCCCAACAAAGTCTATTTTATCATAGAGCTTGGAGAATAGGCTCCAGGCCTAAGTAAATACAGCCACACGAGTTATCACCAATGAACTTCTCCTGGGCACTGAAGGCAAATAAGAGCATGCTGCTCCTTTCCTGTCCAAATCACCCTCCCTCAACTAAGAGCAAACAAGTCAAGGATCCACATATATGAGCAGATATTTGATTTGATGACAATGGTATATATATATATCCAAATGTAGAACATTTTCAACATTAAAGAACAAATGAGTACACGGTTTGCCTTTCTCAGCGAGATTGACTGCCACAGTGGAAAATATACAGAGGGTAGACAACCTTACTTTCCACAGGAAAATTCTAAAAAACACTATTTCTATTTTTGCCTTCAGACTGGCAATATCTTTTGCGTATGCTTCATATCAACACTCACTGAATGCCACTACTTGGCAGAACTACAGACTTTAAGAGGCTGGATTAAAGCACATGTGCTACTGATAAGTCAGCCCATCTCATTAGCACTAAGCCTTTGCATTTCTAAGTCGCTGGATTCCAAAGGGATCAAGGTGCTCTCATAATGACTGTGGCATTTATCTTGAAGACATTCTTGTGGACTAGTACGCAGGTATTATCCTATAGAGATGTAGACATTAGTCCATCCTAAGGACTATCAGCTCAGATGATCAAGCTGATAACTTACTCTGGATACCTCTAACTCATACATATAAATCAGTATGGGGTCTGACTTTGGCTGGATTGGAGAGCAGTATTTTCTGGGGATGAGGTAGGGTAGATCAAGGAGTCACCTAGGTTTAATTTTACTCTCATTTAAGTGTCACCCATTCACATACCACCGAATTAGAAATTCTTATTTTTATGTAATAAACATATAATTTGGAAAAAAGAGTGAGAATTTCCCAGTGGAAGGAAGTTCTAAGAAGTGACATAAGATGGTGCAAAGCCATGAGGCATGGTAGCCAAAAGATGCAGACCTTATATATATATATATTTTTAAAAAAATCATGACAGCCAACAGACACAGGCCTTATATTAAAAAATACAAAACAAAAGAAACCAAACACAAAACATCATGAGAGGAAGCAACTGTCACAGCCCCACTTCATAGTTGCAGTTATTCTTGTGCCCTCCCTCCATTTCTAGTGCAGCAGTGACTAGAGATGAGACAGATAAGCAACTACTGCTCCCAGCCAGTCCCAGGAGCTGAGGGCCAGCTGGAGAGTTAGAGCAGGACCAGGGCTGGCAGTCATCTCGCTGTCTCTCCTCAGGGA
The DNA here is from genome assembly GCF_014108235.1 of Myotis myotis. NCBI lineage: Eukaryota > Metazoa > Chordata > Mammalia > Chiroptera > Vespertilionidae > Myotis > Myotis myotis. The sequence continues at coordinate 153,293,953 of NW_023416313.1, read as the reverse complement.
GAGTGAGCGCTTCCTTGGAAACATTCAACTGTTTCTTGGCAGGTGCCCAGGAAAATAAGTGCTGACTCAGCTTCCTTGCTCCCCTGTCCCGTGCTCTCCCCCCTGCCACTCTCTGGCACCACACCCAGAGGAGCTGGATGGATGGCTCCATGGGGCCACATTATGAAATGTCACCTGACTTGGTACAAACAAGCCCTCACTGCTGAGGGCCATCATGGTCGGGTATGCTTCTGGGTAGCAGCCTCCGTCCACGGGCCTGAATAATGTCACTAAAATAAGCTCTCCACACGCAGCCAGATTAGCTGTCCCACTAAATGTTTCGAGGCACACTGAGCTGCACTGTTCTGTCAGGCTGCTAAGTCTGAATCTCTTCCAGGGGCTTATTTTTGGGGACACATAAAACTGCTCATGTGAAGTTTACTTTAAGGATTTAGGCTCTTCACCAAGAAATGTGAAAAGGCAAATTGTCACCCTGTCCTGAGTCTGAGAACATATTTGGCATCCCATTCCCTTACTGATGAGACACAAAAACGCTTTTATTGGTTTTCAGGCTAGTGGATTCTGTGCAGAAAGCAAATGGAGAGAAGGCCATAGCAGGTGAAGGCTGTGGCTGGGCAGGGGGTAAAGGGTACTGTGGGATGGAGGAGAGTGGGTATGTGGGCAGGAGGTAATTCTGGTGGTTTTGGAGTTTTTGTGCCATGCATGAAGCAAACTCCAAACCAAAATCACCTGTGTGTTCTCACTGATTATAGAGACCTAGGAGAGAATATGACCAAGAGACATCAGTGTATTCACTGATCTGTCTTCAGACAATGCCAAAGCTACTGTCACACAAAGGTACAGATTAAAAACACCACCCTGTTATTCCTTGGAACTCAAGGCCCCTTAAAGAGTGCTGGCCTGTAATAATCATGAAACAGTTCTAAACCACTGACCATTAACTTGGTGGGAAGCAACTGGATAGAGGGCTACAAAGTAGAAAGAAAGTGAAGAAGGAAACAGAAGGACTATGAGAGATCCAACTTATGGTAAAACATAAAATTAAAACAAAACAAAACACAGGCCAACTGTACAAGACTCTACTTTTCAAACTGATGGTGTGAATACTAAGAAAATGAGAGAAACTAGGACCTCTTTTTGGGCAGAAAAATTCAATTTTGTACCTTCACGTGGCCTCCAACTATCATGGTTCAACTCTAAGGCCAGGAATGTATTCCATATATGTAATCAACTTTTTAACAGCAGGGAACATAATTTACTTATTCTCTGCTTCAGGAGGGATGAGAATTCAGAGGCTTACCATTCAAGATATACCAGATGCCACAGGTATATGAGATTGTTTTACTACTCTTCTTTCCATTCCTTCTGCCCCAACAATCAATCTGCATGGCTGTCAATGATTAGTAGATGAAATGTCCCTTCCCTTCCCTTCTTATCCTACTGGACCAGCATTGAGGAGAAAGCTTCTCTTGATCATTCCTAAATTGCATGGGAAACGTCCTTATCCTACATCAGTGATGGTGAACCTTTTGAGCTCGGCGTGTCAGCATTTTGAAAAACCCTAACTTAACTCTGGTGCCATGTCACATATAGAAATTTTTTTATATTTGAAACCATAGTAAAACAAAGACTTATATTTTTGGTATTTATTTTATATATTTAAATGCCATTTAACAAAGAAAAATCAACCAAAAAAATGAGTTCAAGTGTCACCTCTGACACACGTGTCATAGGTTCGCCATCACTGTCCTACATACATCTACATGTTGTAGGCAAAGCCCTTAGAAAAGTTTGGTAGAGGCACTAGAAAGTTGTCTATAGTATAAAGCAATCAAAATTTGTGGGATGTCCTCTAGAAGTTTTGTGTGCATGTGAATTACCAGGGACCTCATTAAAAACACAGATTCTTGCCCAGTCAGTGTGGCTCAATGTGGTTGAGCATCAACTTATGAACCAGGAGGTCACGGTTTGATTCCAGGTCAGGGCACATGCCCGGGTCATGGGCTCAATCCCTGGTAGGGGGTGTACACGAGGCAGCTAATCAATGATTCTCTCTCATCATTGATGCTTCCATCCCTCTCTCCCTCTACCTTCCTCTCTCTGAAATCAATTAAAAAAAGACATATTAAGAAATATATAGGTTCTCATTCACTAGAAATGGGATGGGGCCTATTTTAGATTGAAATTGTAGTCCTGAAAAACATGTTCAAGTCCTAACCCCTAGTACCACAGCATGTGACATTATTTGGAAACAAGGTCATTGCAAATGTAATTAGTTAAGGTGAGGTCATACTGGAGTCAGGTGGGGCCCTAATCCAATATGACTGATGTCCTTATAAGAAGATGGCCATGTGAAGACACAGACATGGAGGAAGAATGCCAAGTGATGATGAAGGCAGAGACGAGTTATGCAGCTACATGTCAAGGAATGACAAAGATTGCCAACAAACCACTGAAAGATAGGAAGAGAGTAGAAGGATTCCCCTACCGGTTTCAGAGGGAGCATGGCTCTGCCAATACCTTGATTTAAACTTTCAGTCTATAGAACTGTGAGAGAATACATTTCTGTTATTTTTACTCACCCAGTTTGTTGAGACAGCCCTTGAAAACTAATACAGGGCCTGAGATTCGTATATTGCCATTAAAATGCTGCTTTTGCTTCTGGTCTGTAGACCACACTTTGAAAGTCCAGATGACTACAAATCAATGTATTATTTTCTTTACTATCACTGGCACTTAGTGCAATGCTTGACATACTAGTATATGTATGTATGTTTATATAATCCCCGATTCCCAGAACTTTTTTGGTTAACTAGCTGAAAATGTTTCCCCTTCTCTATCAATCTCCATAGAGTCTTTTCTTAAAGCTATGTGCTCAGTCCAGGAAGAAGGCTTTCTTAGATAAGTCCGATCCCAGGTATACAGAGAACCACATTGCCCTCCTAAAGATTCTAAATATCAAAGTTTATAAGACCTTTGGACTTCTTGTCTCATCTATATAATTTCTCATTTAATGTTGAGACATTGAACCCAGTCTCGTATATATTCCTGATGGCTAAAATAGGGCTTTTCTCTCCAAAATGTAAAGTGTTAGGCTTTTGGAAAGAACACATGTTAATAATTATTCCAAGCTGTTTAGAGATAATGGACAACAGAAAAGTTATTATCTTCAATGTCATCGTATGTCTTTGATATGATAATCATTGCATTCAAGATATCAGAAATGATGGATGGCCTTTGATTTAGAGTATATCGTGATGCAAATTACCTGGCTCTTTCCCACTCCTGCTTAGAAGGTGAAGAGCTCCTGACAGTGGGCACTCCTAGCTCCAGGGCGTTGGGTCACTGGACAGCAAAATCTGTGACAAAACTCAAAGGGAAACACTTCCTTCTCTTAAGATCCACGGCTACTTTACTTTTTCCTTTTATGGACTTACTTCACCTAGAACCACCTCACCTCACGCATAGTCTTAATTTGCAGCCACTGCTGTAACATACACTATTTATAACTGAAGTCATTCTACTCTGTTAACTTTCTGGCTAACAACAGTTGACATAAGTAACACATTGCTCTGGTAGACTCACTGAGTTCCTTCCATAAACATAAAATGACGATTCCAGGAAATGTTAGGAAGAGAGGGAAGATGAAAGAGCACTCTCTATACATACATATTTTTAAATTGCTACAAGATTCTGTTAGGGCTTACGGTGTATAATCCAGCACATTTCCCCTATAATTAGTCTCTACCATCCTCCTTACTCTCACAGCACATCCATCACGGAAACTCAGCACACGTTATATTCTATCCCTCAGTCATCCATGTGAATGAATAACAATGATCCAAAATATTTACTCATCATCACACATGAAAAGTGAGCCAGCCCTTTCACCCATCCTGACTGGAATCATGAAGATGTGTACCTGGAGGTTCTCTCATATGGATGAGTCACCTTCTGATAGTACGAGTGCCACAAACACATTGTAGGTAATTGGCCCAGAGCCACTCAGGTGTCTGACTACTAGTCCTATATCCTTCCCCTTGAAATGCATCTCATTCCAGCAAGGATGCACATGTTGCAATAAGGCAATGGCCTCTAAGATGTGAAAAGCAAAACTACTTTGAGTTTTAAGCCAACAGAGTAAAGGATTTCACTTCCTTTTCTCCTATAAAATCTATGCAAATGATAAGGCTGAGGATCAGAAACACAGACTCTATCTTTAGTGAACTCCTAGACCTCTGTAGTTTCAAAACAGAAAATGTGAAGGCAGAAGTAGTTGAAGTAGTAAGTTTCATGCAGAGTGATGAAAGGACAAACCTAATTTTGTGCAGAGGAAGGCAGAACCTTGGACATGTGCAAATTAAAGTCTTCATGTGCTGGGAAAGGTAAGGGTGAGGTGGTGGCTAAATATAAGGGGGTTATTTAAAGTTAGACTATGGTTCACCCTGGCCAGTGAAGCTCAGTTAGTAGAGCATCATCCCATGCACTGAGGGTCCCAGGTTCGATTCCCAGTCAAGGCACATTCCCAGGTTGCAGGTCTGATCTCCAGTTAGGGTGCTTACAGAGACAAGCAATCTTGATCAACATTTCTGTCTCTCATTGATCGTTCTCTCTCTCTCCTATCCCTTCTTCTCTCTCTAAAAGATAAAAAACATATCCTCAGGGTGAGGATTAAAAAAAAGCACACACACACAAAGTTAGTCTATGGTGCAATTAGGTGCCAGATGTAAAATCAGCTATCATGATCAGAAAGTATAGTTTCTAGAGAAAATCAACCAGACAGACTCACGGGCATCAGGCACACTTTGATAGGGTTGAGGTCTTGTGCTGGAATGGAATGATTATCAAAAGTCCACATCCTTTCTAGGCTTCCCTCAGAATGCTAGCATTCAGGCTGCACCCACTTCCAGCCCCAGTCAGGGGCCTGGAGAAGTTCTGTCTGGAAAAATGGATTGGCTAAGAGCTAAGAGCTTATCATTGGGAGGGAAGGAGGAGTTTGGCAGAAGGAGTGGTAAATGAAACAGCTGGTCTGCAACAGTTTGCCCCACCCTGACATCCATCACTGGGCAAAACTTGTCCTATTACATTGAGCTTCCATCCAGGATCATCACACCCCAATCTGGTACATAAAATAGCAGCCAAGCATCACCAACTATCTGAAGAAATCCTTTAACTAAAATACGGAGGTCAAAGCCAATATACATAAATGGAATTTAGAAAAAGAAACAAAGTAGTAAACAAAAGAAAATCTAAAGAAACTATAATTTTTCTACTCAGAAAATCATACTCTTTTTTAAAAAAGTTCAATGAGCTTTTTTTTTTTTTTTTTAAATATATTTTATTGATTTTTTACAGAGAGGAAGGGAGAGAGATAGAGAGTTAGAAACATCGATGAGAGAGAAACATCGATCAGCTGCCTCCTGCACATCTCCTACTGGGGATGTGCCCGCAACCCAGGTACATGCCCTTGACCGGAATCGAACCTGGGACCTTTCAGTCCGCAGGCCGACGCTCTATCCACTGAGCCAAACTGGTTTCGGCTCAATGAGCTTTTATAAATTAAAATATAATTCTGAAATACAAAAATCCTTGTCTATCAAAATAGGAATTCCACAGTAACTATGTAAAACTGTAGAAGCAATAGATAGTATATACCAGAGAAACAGCTAAGAGAGTTGAAAACTGGTACCTCTGGTGTACCAAGGTGGGAGTGGGATGGGGACAATAGAGAACTTTTATTTTTACTTTTAAAAACTGTGAAATAGCATACAAAATAGCATATGTACACTTATGCATAATTTAACCGGTGTCAAAAATAAAGCATGTACTCACGTCCTCCCTTAAGAAAGTGAGTGCTACTAATATATCTTTGAAGACTACCTTCCTCAATAGTTTTCCTCCAAAGAAACCATTCTTCTGAAATTTGTGTTCATTATTCCTTTGTGTGTGTTTTTTAAATAGTTTGGCTACAAATATATGATTCCATAAACTTACTTGGCTTTTAATGTTTTTTGAATTTCAGACCAATGATCTCATTCTTTTGTGACTTTTTTTTTTAACTGAACATCAAGTTTATGAATCATCAAAGTGGATGCACATGGCTGTAGTTCATTCTTTTTCAAAGCTGTGTAGTATTCTACTATGTGGCTTTACTTCAGTCCATTTATCCACTCAAATGACAGTGGACAGATTTTTGCTATTATAAACAAGGCTTTTTGCAAGCATTCTCATATGGGTCTTTTGTACAAATGTGTAAAAGTGTGAACAGATGGTATATACATGTTCACATGAGGTTGGTAGAGCCAAACAATTTTCCAAATATATGGAATAACTGACCTTCCCATTAATACTAATAAGAGTTCCTACTGCTTGGCCACCCTCTCAATATTTTAGTCACACTTTTTAATTTTTGCCACGCTGGTGGGTCTAAAGTGGTATTTCTGCGTTTCCTAGTTGGTGACTTATCTTTTCATGTTATTGATCATTCATTCCATGACAAGCCTGTTCATATCATTTGCCCATCTTTCTCTTATTGATTGGTATGAATGCTACTACATTTTGGATAGAAATTCTTCTTTAGCTATCCATGTTACAAATGTCTTCTCTAAGCTTGTGGCTTATTTTTCATACTCTTTGTGTTATCTTTTGATGAGCGAGAATTTTGTTTTTATTTTAATGTAATTTTATTTTAATGTACATATTTGTTACTTTATTTATGGTTTATTTATTATTTATTTATTTATATTATTTTTTTAAAAAAACTATTAACTTTTCCCTTCCTCATACATGTGCTGATACTACTGGAATTAATTTTTGTTTATGGCCACATATATATTGATTTTTAAAGTATATTTTAATAGTCAATTTTACCCACTGATCTGAGATACCACATTTGTCATATATTAGTTTCCATATATGCTGGATCTGCTTTGAACCCTCAATTCCTTTTTTGTTTTTTTTTGTTTTGTTGTTGTTAATCCTCACCCAAGAATATGTTTTCATTAATTTTTAGAGAGAGTGGAAGGGTGAGGTAGAGACAGAGAGAAAGAAACATCAATGTGAGAGAGAAACATCGATTGTGCTTGCCTTCTGCATGCACTCCACCAGGGGGTGAGGATCGAACTTGCGACCGAGATATGTGCCCTTGACTAGAATTGAACCCAAGACCCCTCAGTCGGAGGGCTGAGCAAAACTGACTAGGGCCCCTCAATGCTTTCCATTGACTTTTGCTTTCTGTGCCAATTATTACCATACTATAGCTACCTTACCACATATTACTTAATTTTTATTGATATGTGGTAGAATAAGTATCCTATCTGATTTTTCTCTTTTAGAGTTTTTATTTTTTCTGAATTTTATTATTACCTTGCTTTTAAAAATTATAGTTTTGCCACAATATATGATTCCTTGAAATTCTCTGACTTGCATGTTTTTAACTTCAGACGAATGGAATCATTTTTTATGATGATTTTTTTTTACTAAACATCATGTTTATGATTGTTTTATGTAAGGTTATTTAAAAAAAATATATTTTATTATTGATTTCAGAGAGGAAGAAAGAAAGAGAGAGATAGAAACATCAATGATGAGAGAGAATCATTGATCAGCTGCCTCCTGCATGCCCCACCCTGGGGATGGAGCCTGCAACCTGGCACGTGCCTCGACTGGGAATTGAACTGTGACCTCCTGCTTCATAGGTCGATGCTCAACTACTAAGTCCCACCAGCAGTGCTGTAAGGTTATTTTTGAAACTTTGCTCTTCCATACATATTTTTAGAATAAGTTTGTAACCCCAAATATCCTAAGTAATTGATGGAATTACTTTAAAATTAGAAATCAATTTGGGGTTAACTGACATCTTTAGACTACTGATCTTCCTATTCATGAAGAGAATATATCTCTCCTTCCATTTAGGTCTGCTCTAATGTTTTCAATACAATATTTTTTATACATTTCTGGATTCAGTCTGTTAATATTCTGTTTATGATCTTAACATCTATATGAGAGAAATTATCCTCTAATTTGTCTTTTACTTCCTGTCCTTGACTATATACTAGCTTTGAATGTCACATCATTTTTTAGTCTGTAAAGTATGTTGTGTAAGAAGTATTTGGTGTAATAAAACCATCTAGGCCTGGTACGTTGTGGGAAGTTTTTAAACCACTGATCCAATTTCCTTAATATTTATGTGACACTCAGGTGTTCTATTTCTTCTTGAATCTGTTTTAATTATTTGTCTTTTTCTAGGAAGTGATTTCATGTGATTTTCATTTATTTGCAAAAGTTTGCTCATATAAGTCTTACACATTTCTATTATATCCATGGTCACATTCATGTTTACATTCTCATTCTCATTATACTAGAGGCCCGGTGCATGAATTTGCATATTAGCCTTTTATTATGTAGGATCTTTGTTTTGTTCAATGTCACTGAAAGTTTGTAAATATTATAATAGTTTTCAAAGAATAATTATTTTGCTTTATTAATCATCTCTACTGTATTTAATTTTTTAAAATATTTAATTCCCATATTAGGTTGAACCATATGAAATTATAAATATTTGCTCACATTTGACCTACAAAAATTTGACTTTTCTTGTTGTGCAACCTAATATTTCCTCTGTTTGTTTTTCTTTTTCTAGTTATTAATTTTGAAATCTTAATTTATTTTTGACCTTCTTTTCTAATATAATCACTTATGACCATACATTGTAGCTATATTCTAGGAGTCTTGATAACCAATATTTTTTGAGTATTTATAAGTGTTTTTGGAATCTCATCACAATTGCTTTCTTGATTCATGAGTTATTTACAGATGAAAGTACAGATTTTAAGAGGCAAGGAGGTTTTTGTTGTGGACATATTTAGACTGTATTTTTGTCATTAATATATGATTCCTAACTTAATTTCATTTTTATCAGAGAATATGATCTGTATTTAAAAACCGCTTAAAATTTCCTGAGATTTGTAAACCTTTGCTTTTTAAAAGTATTTTAATACTACTTGACTTTTAAATTATATCCATGTATCATGTTGACAAAAATTAGTAAAGCATAATAGTTAATTTGGTCTATTTTGTTGTTAATATAGAAACCATCCTAAAATATCACAGTTTAAGAGTTTCATCATCACCTAAATCCTCCATTCTAAACATGTTGTATTTATTTATTTATAGCCTATCACATTTTAAAAGGGCTTAGGAGGCCACCTTACACATGTTGGCTGCTAAGAGTTGCACACCTAAAATTGTACCATACAGATTACCATGAAAGCCAAAAAAGAAAAAAAGTGCTAGGAAATGGAAACAAATCTATATATATATATAGATATGCTAAGTGTCCTACTATCCAACTGGTTGCTATGACATGCACTGACCATCAGGAGCCAGACACTCAACACAGGAGCTATTGAGCTGTAGTGACTTGGCAGTGGCAGTTCTCAGGTGACACACCCTGTAACCAGAGAAGGGAGCCTGAATCCTTGTGGGGCCGCGTGGGTTATGTTGTTGTTGGGGCACTGTCGGCCCCAAATCTGATTTACTGCACACTTGCGTTTTGTGTTCCACACCCTATACAACAGCAACTTTGCAGAGTGCCCTCTCATACTCCTGGACCCCTCGGGGGATGCCGGAAAGCAGGTTTTGGCCCGATCCTTGCAGGCCAGGCCAAGGGTCCCCATCTGGCAGAGAGACTCTGCTCACTCCACAGATGCTGGGAGTGTCTGGCCCATCTTACCCAGTCCTGCCCTGCTGGCCACCTTCTAATTAATTTCCTTTCAATGTGCACAAACCCATGCACTGGGTCACTAGTTTTATTATAATTTTGTTGTATTGCATGGTTTTCTTTGACAAACCTTGAGGACAGTCATCTCTGAGCATGGAGCTTAAATTAATTTGCTTTAATTACACAGTGTGTCCAAGTAACACACAGAGAAACGATAGGATAAAACAAAGATCAGGTAGCTCTTTGGGGCCGAGGAACCCTTTCTGAATGAGAAATGAGGCTTCTGGTTGGAACCTAACTTTCTGTTCTCCTTTCAGGGTGACATGAAGGTTTTTCTTCAGTCTTATTCCTTCCTACTCCTGATGGTAATGATGATGATGGTGGTGATGATATGGTGGCAGCAGCAAATATTTCTGTATCAGGCACAAAGCTAAACACTTTACATAGATCATTTTAATCCTCATAATCATCCTTGGAAGTTACCACTATTATTATTCTCACTTTGTAGATGATGGAACTGTACAGAAGAGTCTTAGAGAGATGAAGGGACTTGCCCCATGGATAAAGTGATGACTTAGCAAGAAAAAGGCTGTGTGGTTTCCAGAAATTGCTGTTGGGCCACACTACCACCTTCTGTACTCAGAATAGTGTGGCTCTCAGTGCATAGGAGTGTTGAAGGAATCAATCTATATATATAAAAGCCTAAGTGACCGAACGAACAACTGAATGACTGGTTGACCGTTCGCTATGATTGCACTGACCACCAGGGGACAGATGCTCAATGCAGGAGCTGCCCCTTGGTGGTCAGTGCACTCTCACAGCCAACCTCCTGCGGCCCCTCCCCCCGGCCAACCTCCAGTGGCCCCAATTGGCCCTATTGCTGTCCAGGCTGAGGGACCCCACCCGTGCACGAATTTGTGCACTGGGCCTTTAGTAGCACTATAATTTGCTAGCTATTAATAATAGGAAAGGAGCAAAAGGGAGGCCAGACATTAAAAGCATGGTCATCAGGGCAGCTTCACCAGAAAACTATGATTTTTTTTACTCCCTAAGAAACCATTCCCTGCAAATCAGTGGGGGAATCCCTGGGGGAAGAGTTGCCCAACAAAAGGGGAGATGGACGCATGCTCAGTGAAGTAGGGGGGACATGGGGAAGGTGCCTGTCAGTCTTAGCTAGAAACAGATAATTGGCTAGAGGGGATGGGGCCACTGCAAGTACCAAAATCTTAGAAGGTTAAATCAAAATCCCCAGACAAAGGAGTTCGTTCTCTTACTCTCTTGTTCCTCTGGCTGTGTTCCTGCTCATGTTCCCTCCACAGCCATGTGGCCTGAAGCTGCATAGCCCACAGCCATGTGGACCCCACATGCAATGGACTGATGGACTGCAGCTGGGAATATAAACTAAGCTAGCCTGATGCTGGATTGGACTGTGCAAATATGGAACAGAAACTTTGGACAATGGCTTTAACCCAGCTCTGCTAAGAGACAGCTATACTTCTTCCATGGTGGGACAGAGGGAGAAGGGACCTTGGAAACTCAGAGGTTTAATTCCATGCAAATAAATGCCACTCATTCTCCAATGCAAGTCTCAGAAAATTCCTTTTCTTGTGACATCGCAAGAGGCCCACCTCCCCTGGCCACAGGTAGGGACATGGACAGCTCCCCACTGATAACAGAAGCAGTTGGTCAGAGACCTGGAGCTTAGGCCTCTACTACAGCCCCGTCACTGCTTCCTGGTGGCTCTGAGGGAAACACCACAATTGTAGTTGATAGGCATGAACTCCCTGTGCTAGTCTGAGTCCTATCTTCTCTGTCAGCCTCGGTGGCTCATCCCTTTCGTTGGTGGCAACTGAAGGGCTGTGTCCTACAGGGCTGAATTGTTCAGATATCTCCACACCCGGGAGAGTATATGTAATGCACAACAAAAGCATCACATGGCCCAGTTTCTCCGATGTCTTACTAAATCATTCCCAACATCATATGCTTTAGGCCTTTTGCTGCTACATTGTGAATCACAGTCCTCTCTAATCAACACTCCAATGTCTCAGTTTTTCCATTAGTAAGATGATTGTAGTACAAAGTGAACTATTTATAATGAGCCCCAGCTCAAGCAATGAGGCTTTCAGTTGGCTTCATCTTAAATAAATCTTTCTTTGTTAATTAATGTACCTTATCCTAGTGTTATAAGTAACATTTATGTTCCTGAATTGAACTGGGAGGAAGAGAACCACACCCAGAGTGGAGGATCCAAAAATCCTTAGCATCAATATGAAGGCAATAACCATTTGAAAACAAAGTTTAAAAGTTTTTGTGCTTGTTGTAAACTAAGGAAGTTGTACAAGAGGCTCTACAAGAGAGTAAAAAGTGATGTGATAATTAGGTCATGAATTAACCCCCTGGTACTTGCAGCTCTATCCTATTTTTAAAGACCCCCTTCTCACCTCCTAGGATATTTTGCACATGCAAAATGCTTAATGTGACTAATAAGGTACCTAGCATAAAAGTTAATTAATGAAAATGAAAACACTAAAACTCAGGTTATTTAGTATCCAGGGCCTGGAGCCAGATCCCAATTAAACCACTCTTCTGGTGAAGGAAGGGATCAAAATGCCCAATAGGTTCCATCTGGCTGCTCTCTGTGGGTCAATCTAGAGCAGTGGTTCTCAACCTTGGCTGCACATTAGAATCATCTGGGAATCTTTTTAAAATCCTGATTTCTGGGCCCCATCCTCAGAAATTCTGTTTCTTTGTTATGGGGTGGGGCCACAACATTAGTAACAAAGAAAGAATTTCCAGAGGATGAGGCCCAGAAATCAGGATTTTAAAAAGATTCCCAGGTGATTCTAATGTGCAGCCAAGGTTGAGAACCACTGATCTAGAGCCTCATGGCCTTTTCGAACTATGTAGTCTTTCCAAGCTCTCCTTCCCATTGCAACGAGGAGCTCAGGGAAGTAAGTCTCCCTCGCCCTTTCCTGGGGAACTCTCAGCCTCTCCCACTCACGTGTAAGGGGCTTGGCAGCTAAGGAATCCAGCTGGAAGCAAGCAGGATTCACTAACTCTTCCCTGCCCAATCCCTTTTGTCATTCATTCCAATGGAGGGGCCCCTAACCCCCCAATCCCATTTGTACCCCACTGAGGAGATCTGATAATGGTGCTGGCAGAGCTGTGGCTTTTCATAACTTCTGGCAGGAACCTCACTGACCCATAACATGGCTGCACACATGATTTCTTCTCATACTGTCTTTGTAAATTGACCATGGCTAACCTTGCTGCCCTAATCAGATCAATCAGAATAACATTTCTTTAGCTGCTGCGTGCCCGTGCTGGCAGCCTCCTGGGCTGAGGCGTGACTCAGAGTCAGGCTCAGATACTGAAGGCGGATTTTGGAGTTTCCAGTGGTCTCAGGTTTCCTTTGCTTTTATCACAGTTGGTGAGCTTTGTAAGGCCCGTGTTTACAGCCATGCAAATTAGCCTCAGCTGGAGAGAAATCAGGCCACGTCCACATGAAATCAAGCTTTGGCCCAAAGGTATGTTATCAAAAATTGAAAGTGTGGCCATAGTATTGGAGCTAACCCAGACTGTCCTAAGGAGCCTGTGATGGCTTTGTCTGGTGTAGCCTGAACCCCTGGCTTGGCCTCAGGACCCTGAAAACAGAGACAGAGGGGAAAATGGAAAAGGACCACGCAAGCCAGGGGGCAGGGAGCTGGCCAGAGCATTCTTTGTTAAGTAGAGACAAGTGTAAGGAGGAAAATGTTGCATCTCTGAGAGAAGAAACACCATGGTTGAGAGGCTGGTTTGTAGTAAATCCCATTATTCACTGACAAAGCAAGGTCCAAATTCACGGTTTTATTCTACTCATACACTCAGCTTTAAAATGTATGTGTGTCGCCCTAACTGGTTTGGCTCAGTGGATAGAGCGTCGGCCTGCAGACTGAAGAGTCCCAGGTTCGATTCTGGTCAAGGGCATGTACCTTGGTTGCAGGCACATCCCCAGTAGGGAGTGTGCAGGAGGCAGCTGAATCAATGTTTCTCTCTCATTGATGTTTCTAACTCTCTATACCTTTCCCTTTCTCTCTGTGAAAAATCAATAAAATATATATATATTTTTTTAAAAAAATAAATAAATAAAATAAAATGTATGTGTGAAGGCCTCCACATACAGAGATGGTCTTGTATGTTGCATCCGGAAAGAATCTTTCAAAACATCCATCTCAGGCACCAGGACAATTACGGCAACTAAGGCCAGAGAGGCTACGTGACTGGACACACAACAATGGCTAACTACTGGTTACCTTCCCGACAAGATCTCCGGCGCCTTTCCACTGCAGCTTCCCCAGCACATTTCCAGTACCTCAGCACATGCACAAGCCTGGTTTACTTTGAAATAATTCTCCAATACATGTATGTCTCAAGACTGGGGGGTCCAAATGCTAACACTTACTCCTGAGCTCCCTCCCACATACTCAGGGCCCACACCACACGGTGCCCGAGGTGTCAGGCAGCCTGGTCTATGGGACTGCGCCTGGAGCTGAGTGCTGAGACCTGGGATCACACGTGAATGCCTTGTCCCTCTGCCCTCTAATAAGCAAAACAAAAGCTGGTGGGTCTTAAGTGTCCCCATTTGCAAGTGGAAGTAATGACCGGATTGTTGGGATTCATGTAATGAAAGTTCTCATCTTTTGACAGATAAGAGATCTGAGACCAGAAAATTGAGGGGACCTGCCCAAGATTCAATGGTTGGTTAAGGGCAGAGCCAGAAGTGGAAAGCAGGTCTGCTGACACCAAAGCCAGTGCACTTCTGTCCGTGGACAAAGACCAGAAAACAAGATTCAGACTCTCCAAGAGAATGTAAAGTCAGGGCTTGTAGCTACATTCACACCAAAAGCCCATGTGTCAGGTAACTAAGAGCACAGGCTCTGGGGTTGTTGCCGGATTCACTTCCTTACCCCTTCAGAGCTGTGTAATGCTGGGCAGTTACATAACCCCTCTTGGCTCCAGCCTCCTCACCTACAAAACGGGAATAATAATAGTACCCACCTTACTGGGTTCTTGTGGTGATTAAATAAATTAATACATGCCAAGCACTTACCCAAAACCCACTTACTTAGCATTAACTATTATTATTACTACTATTGAAATCTTCACTTGAAAGATACTACATAAATGCAAGGTGATTAAGACTTCTCTCTGCCCACGTTAGGCGTGCACCTGTGAGAACATGTGTATGGGCAGAGGCTGTTTTGACCTCGGTGTATATTGGAGACGTGTGCACTTCCAAAGCATGCGTTCAGTTGAGAACGCATCACTATGGCCCGGGTTTGTGACTAAGATACACATATAAGATCTTTGCCGATTCTTGTTATCTTCTCACATACTGTTGAGCTTAGACTGGAGGCCAGAGCAGTCACTGCTGGGACCAAGGTGCCAGCATCAGCACTCACCCTCAAACCACTGCCCAGCACTAGCCTTGGAAAAGGGCCTGTGTTAACCAGAAATGAACGAGGTCCAGGAAAATACAGGCAAGACTTCAAAATTTTCCTCAACTAGGCGGGAAGGATAAATACTTTTTCAAAATACAAATATTTATAATGGTTCTCTCACAGACTGTCTTGTAATATCCAATCATTCATCTTTGTTTTCCAATTAGATAACTCCAAATCCATATTGAAATAAATCTTCACTCCCTTTAGGTAATGAAGATTTAAAAAGCGTGTGTTTGTGTGTGTATGTGTATGTGTGTGTGTGTGTGTGTGTGTGTGTGTGTGTGTGTCTGTGTGTGTGTAGGTGATTCCAGAATTAGACCCAAAGGGTCTAAGTCTAAAACTTCATAAATTTTTATACTGTAGTCATTCATTCTAAACACTGGAACTATGTCTACTAATGATTTCTGTTCTACTAATACCTACAAGCCTTTCTAATATGCATTTGGCTCCCAGTACTTTCTGTGGATAATTTGCTGTGAAATTTGGCCCCATGGTCCACAATAAAGTGATTTAACGAGACTAAAGAGGGTGCAGAGGGGCAGTTACTCTCTGGTAGGTTCCCCTTTTCAGGGCTCCGGGAAAGAAGCTAAGTTTGCTTATATCTCAGCATTCTAAGGTGCCCTCTGGTGGTTTGGGGTAGGTAATGAGCATCTTAATGACACTGCAGCTGGTTTGAGGTGCACGTACAGATTAAGTTACTGTTTAACAGCCAACAGGAGAAACATAGCTGAACTCCAAGAATAATATTCAGATTCTACATTCTGAAAGAATCATTGATATCCACACTTGACAAGTTCTAACCACCTTTCCCCCACCTCACCCCCAATAAGTAAATAAAGTAAAAGTACAACTTAACTTCTTGGGCCATCTTATTTCCAAATAAAATTTACAAGGCAGAATTTTTGTAAACTAGTGCCTGTCAGCTCCTGTGTGCTTTTAGTAGATTTAGCCAGTGAGGGGCCTTTAAGCTGAAAAACAGGACAGCCCTGATCATCCCAGGTGTCACTCAAGGAATCTGGACATAGCACTAATGACTTCCAGGTCATACTTTGGTGCAATCAACACATACGCAGGTTATTACACTCATTTCTGTAGATGATAACCCCTAACTCCGTTGCTCATTTTTCCAACACATGAGAAATATAAAGGGGCTTGCAAACTCACCCCCATTCCTGGAGGGGAAAATAATGCACATACCTTACTCAGGGAGCTGGAGAAATTATTTTTGTACACAAAAGCTGAAATTATATAAACTTGGAAGGCAACAGGTTATGAAACCCTATAAATTTATGTTCAGGCTTCCAAACAATGTTCGCCGTCCACCCTTCTCTCCCCACTCAACTGAGACACCAAGTCTGGGATTCGAGAATTACAGCTAAGATCCTCGCCAAAGTGACCAAATTACAACTGATGGCTTTTGGCTCCAGGACTTTTCAACAGACTAGTGTCTGCTGAGCCATCCCCACCCTCCCCACCCGACTCACACCCCCACCCCAAGAGCTCAGGGAAAAGCCATTAGTTGATTATTCTGAAGAAATAGCTATCAAAAAACGAGGGAGAGGAATGATCTCACATATCTTACAGAGGGAATGAGCACAGAGATTATAATTCAAAGTGAAATGGTGACATTTCAAGAGAAGAATAATATTGGCAGGCCATGCTGATTCTCTGAAAGTTGTTGGGCAAGTTTAAAAAGCAACTGGAAAGTTTATCAGAGTAGCTACTTCCTTGACAGGCACCAGGAGAAAGAATCTCAGACAATGAAGGCAGATTTCTGGCTCCTTGTCAAGGTGCTGACCTGTCTTTCCCAGGAACAAATGTAGCTGAGAGGCAGTATAAATAGGGGCATATTGACAGTGGAAACTTATTTTACAGCACAGAGAGACTATATAAACCAATGTATGATGAACCATTAGATGTCCGTATGTGTCATTAGAGAAAGTTGTGGAATTTTATAAATATTGAAAAACAGAAATGGTGTGGAGATTACCCTTTGCAAACAGTTTCAAGAATGGACACACTAATGTTTTAAGATCTTCAACAACCTTGTAGGAATTAACGATGTTCAAAAATGTATTTGCAAAGCTTTCATATTAGTTCATAAACTAAGAGATTAATACATAGTTCTAGAGAATAAAGCACTTTCATAACCATGATTTCACTTTACCCTCATAACCACCCTGTAAAGAGTTGTTATTCCTTATTTTATAGAGAAGGAAGTAGTGTGTGACAATTAAATACATGGCTCTGAAGGTTATCACAGAGCAATAAATAGGAGACAGTACTATGTTCTGGTGGTGCAAACAAGGGCTGGTGTTTTGAACCCTGGCTCTTAGTTTGGTGGTGGCTCTGTCTGTCCTGGCAGAATGGACTGGTGCCACAAATGAGGTTGGCACATGCCTTAGTATCCAAAACAAATCTGTCATGGTATTTATTTACAGTTAACATTTAAAATATTGGTAGAGTCAAAAGGAAATAGCCCCTTATCTACATATTTCACTGTTAGAGTTAAATGCAAAACATCTTTTTATTCAAAGATTTGACTTCCTACTGAAAAACTCTGAAGAAAACTGGATGATTTTTACTATGTAGGAAATATTTTCAATTTGCACAAGTGTAAGCTATATTTTTTTGATGATTTTAATAATAGCTAATCTCGTTTATAAACATCAAATCATTCATCTCAATAAATATTGTTACCATCACCAATGTGGCCAATTACTGTGTAAATAAAGGTGCAGTGAACATGCTGCGGCTCTTGTATATCCTCTCAAGGGCTCACCATTATCAATGTCGCCCCAGTAAAAGTGTGCAAACCCTAGAAGCCACTTCATCTTCCTAGGCCAGTTTCTCATGTGCCAGATGAGGGTACTCAGATGATTGGGAAGGTTCCTTCTAATTCTTAGACTCTATGGTATAGAACAGGATACCTGCCCAATTTAAGAATATGTGTTCACTGATGGGAACATCAGATGCTAGTACAGAAGATGAAACTAGAAACTAGTATCTGTATTCAGCAGAATCTTGAGAGTTATTTCTGAACTAGGAATGTGGTCTGCGGAGAGAGATGAAGACCGAATCCATTTAAGAGATGTTCACATGTATCTCACAGTTAAGATTCAGAATGCTGGCCCTTTCTATCTCCAACATATATACTCCATATTAGTCCTTCGAAAAGACCTATTTGGCAAGTGTCCTCCTGGTCATCTTGGTAACCATTCTGTGCTTAAGCAGATGAAGTTAGCCTCCAATGCTGAAATCCCTCAGTTGCTTACAACCTCCAAAATTCACTTTCATTTTAAGATTAAAGAAAACAAATATCTGACTCTTGGAAGAGACCAAGGGATCCAACTTGATGCTGGAAATCTGACCACAGGCATGGAAGGAAGGCCTATAGGAAGCAGGTTTAGAGTTTTCTGGCTTTTATTCAGTTTGTTATTTTCCTTAAAACTTAAAATCGCAGCCCTAAGGTAGACCACAAAGCTCACTAACACTTCAAGCAGCCTCAAGACCATGTAGCCCAGTAGACCTATATTCTTGGCTCTACTTAAAGAAAAAAGTGGAAACTACATAGGTGCTGACTATACGGGTTAACAGCAACCTCACTGTTCAGAAAGATTAAAGAGTTCAAATGAAGGGTATTTTCCTCCTCAGACAGGGAAACAAAATAAACACATCAAGTACTAACTGGCTTAGTGAAAATCCTTTGTTGAACAGGCAAACAATTATGAGATAAGAAATAAGAACAAACAACTAAATGCTTTGATGTTTTAAAAATACTCATTTGCCAAAACAGAAATAATAACAGCATGTTACCAAGCATCCAAAGAGAGAAACAAAAAAAGTCATAGCAATCTGGGAAGAAACAGAGAACGAAATTAAATTTAATATGATAATGAGTAAGAATGCATTTAGCAGAGTTCCTGGTTAGTCAGAGGCAACTTCCTGGAAGTGGCAAATTGAGGTGAGTTTCTGGAATACAGAGGTTCTTCTTTTGCGTGTTGTATGGAATCTAGTCTCCTGTTTCTGTAGATAGCATCTGAAAAGCCAGCCGGCCTATAAAGCACACTTACTTCCATCCCACACAATCTAACTGCATGGGAATACGTTTTATAGTATATTAGTTGACTACTTTCCTGGAATGAATTGTTTTAGTAGAAAAATTCAAATTGTCCCATGCAATATTTCTTTTTATTTCTTTTACTTTTTATTTTATTTAGAAGGAAGGATGGAAGGGAGAGAGCAAGGGAGAAAAAAAAGAGAGGGAGGGAGGGAGGAAGGAAGGGAGAGAGAGAGAAAGAGAGAAAGAGAGAGAGAGAGAGAGAGAGAGAGAGAGAGAGACAGACAGACAGACAGACAGACATTGATGTGAGACACACTGATCAGACAGACAGACAGACAGACAGACATTGATGTGAGACACACTGATTAGCTGCCCTTCCCCCGCCCTCACCCTGACAGGGTATTGAACCTGCAAGACAGGCATGTGACCTGACCAGGGAACAAACCCGCCACCCTTTTGTGTATGAGACAATGCTCCAACCAACTGAGCCACAGTGGCCAAGGCTGCATATGTCTTCTCAAAAGGTTTGTTGTGAAATTTAATTATTGTCAGGATCACATTGTTTTCTCATAAAAACACAATTACAATGGATTTAAGAGGTGAAAAACTTTGATTATGATTTTCATTGATGATTCAACTCAGTGGGAAAATCTTTCATTAACAGAAAACTGCACTCAACTTTTGCCATTTTTTCACTGTAAGGCACAGCTGATTTCATAATCACAGTGTTACCTGAGATATGAACCAGGGGATGAACCCAACTGTATAATTTAAGAATGAAGAGTTGATGATAATATCATTTAATATTACCAACTTTTCAAAACAGTTCCTCAAACCCTCAGACTTAAATTTCACAACATCCTGGTGAGTCATATGGACTCAGATATTATTAATCCTCTTTTATAGAAAAGAGAAAAAATGATCTAGAGAAAAAAGAAAACCTACCCACGCTCACATGGCAAATCAATAGCAGAGCCCTGGTCTGTGGTGTTCAGTGGTTAGAGTGTCAGCCCATGCATCAAAGGGTCATGGATTTGATTCCTGGTCAAGGTCATGTACCTGGGTTGCAGATCTGATTCCTGGTCCCGGTCGGGTGGGACTGGGGTGAGTGCAGGAGGCAATCAATCAATGTGTGTCTCTCACATTGATGTCTCTCTCTTTCTCTCTCTCTCTCTCTCTCTCTCTCTCTCTCTCTCTCCTCTCCTCTCCTCTCTCTCTCTCTTTCCCCCTCCTTCTTTCCCTCCCTTCCACTCACCCTAAATATCAGTGGAAAAATATCCTTGGGTGAGGATTAAAATAAAATAAAAAATCAATAGCAGAACCAAGTACTTTACTTTTGCTCAACACCATCTAGGCCAGTGATGGCGAACCTTTTGAGCTCGGCGTGTCAGCATTTTGAAAAACCCTAACTTAACTCTGGTGCCGTGTTACACATAGAAATTTTTTTATATTTGCAACCATAGTAAAACAAAGATTTATATTTTTGATATTTATTTTATATATTTAAATGCCATTTAACAAAGAAAAATCAACCAAAAAAATAAGTTCCCGTGTCACCTCTGACACGCGTGTCATAGGTTCGCCATCACTGATAGGCTATTATCAAAACACTTAGGAGAAAAAAGAATGAACTCCATACAAAAAAACATTTATGCAGAGAAATAACAGCAGTGGTAGCAACAGAAGCAAAATGAGAATAGCCATCATTTGCTGAGTGCCGACAGTGTGCCAGGCACAATGTTAAGCATGATGTATATAAATGTATATTCATACTTAATAATTAGAATAATAATAGGAACAGATGCCATCTCATGTCATGGTTAGGGAACGGAGGCACAGAGTGGAAGAACTTTGACTTAGGTCACATAGCCAGTGTATGGCCCGGTTGTGATTCAACTTCACATCTGATACTTGAGGATCTTAAACCTTTTCTCTGATGGGATGACTGGGAGCCTCAGATTTCAAATCCTCAAATCTTTGCTCAGAAGGCACCTTTCTTAATGAGGACTACCCTAAGACTCTATTTAAAGCTGTAGCCTCATCACCATCATGCCAAAGTCCATCCTTCTTAAATCATGGTTACGTGATCTAATTTTTGTTTTTAATATTGATTGTCAAAGAAGCTCTAAAGAGCAAGAATCTTTGGGTGTATTTTTTCACCAACATATCCCAGATGCTTGGATAGTGCTAGCCAGTAGAACATTTTGTAATGACAGAAATGTTTTATACCTGTGCTATATGATAACCACTAGCCACAGAACAAAACTGAAAAGTGGCTAGTGCCACGGAAGGACTGAATTGTTTATTTTATCTAATTGTGTTAATTAAATTTAAATAGCCATATTTTTTCAATAGAATTAATGGCTAAAGAGGGTTCAGATTAAATTAAGAAAATCACTTGAAAATTCAGGTGCTATGACTGAAATAGCAAGCACACATGCTCAAACTTTTGGCTCCTTTTTGTCATCTGTGACTTGAAATCTTGCAAAACTTTTTTTGAAAGCAGGGAAAGCAAACCTGCAGCACATAATGAATTCCCATGTATGTTATTTATATATGATTACAATGATTATGATAATCACGCAGTACCTTTTTGACCTTGTTTTTTTTCTCATAGGTCTCTGACAGTGGTTTTTTCTTCTGCTGAGTTGTGTCTTTGGAGAATAAATACTCAAATTCACTAGGATCCCGAATATCAGGTTCTTCTAAGGAGTCCCATAAGGTTGGTGTAGCACTTTGGCTTAAAAGAGAAAATGACAAGAGAAAAGAATAAACACAATCTCTAATTCATTTTTAACTCATTAAAAAATAATAAAAGTTTACAACTGGATTTAAAAAAAAAGTCAACAAACTGCAAGCACCTGTTAATAGAGCTCTTAATGAAAAACAAAACAAAACACACAGCCCTAGCTGGTTTGGCTCAGTGGATAGAGAATTGGCCCCTGGACTGAAGGGTCTTGGGTTTGATTCCGGTCAAGGGCACATACTTCGGTTGCAGGCTCGATTCCCAGCCCAGGTCAGAGCGTGTTTGGGAGGCAACCGATCAATGTGTCTCTCTCATATCGATGTTTCTCTCTCTTTGTCTCTCCCCTTCCCTTCCACTCTCTCTAAAAATCAATGGAAAAGTATCCTCGTATGAGGATTAACAAAAATACATAAATACATACACACACATACATATGCACACAAATCCCTAATAAAGCTCAGAGAAAAGCTTTTTGAAAAACATATTTAAAAAAAAATTTTTTATTGATTTCAGAGAAGAAGAGAGGGAAAGATAGAAACATTAATGATGAAATGATGAGAGAAAATCATTGATCAGCTGCCTCCTGCATGCCCCACACTGAGGATCGAATCTGCAACACTGGCATGTGCCTTTGACTGGAATTGAACCTGGGACCTTTCAGACCGAAGGCTGACTCTCTATCCACTGAGCCAAACCAGCCAGGGCAAAACACATTGTTTTAAAAATATATATATATTTCTTTATTGATTTCAGAGAGGAAGGAAGAGGGAGAGATAGAAACATCAATGATGAGAGAGAATCATTGATTGGCTGCCTCGTGCACGCCCCCCACTGGGGATTGAGCCTGCAACCCAGGCATGTGCCCTTGGCCAGAATCAAACTTGGGACCCTTCAGTCCACAGGCCGACGCTCATCCGCTAAGCCAAACTGGCTAGGGCAAAACACATTTTTTAAAAGTCAAAATATAATATAGAACATTAAAGCAAATACACATTTCCAAACAGAATGGTCATTAGATATAATCAAAGAGAGGTCTAGAGAGAGAGATCTAGAGAGAGAGAGAAACTTTGTGGGACCAGAAATCCTGGGGTTCATACTGTTAGTGCCATGCGAGCTGCTTCTCCCTCAGTCTGTAGCATTTCCATGGTGGATAAACATGGGCATCATATAAAGGCTGAGGGATAATCAATCTTGAGACAGTGATGGGATAATTCTTAACCAGAACGAAAATGAAGTACTAATGTAAAGATTTAGCCTTTCTTTGGATTTCTTCTACTGGTTTTAAATATGGTTTTCTGGTAAAGTAAGTGCAGGACCTGTAATACGTGAATGGGCTGTGCTCATTTAGAAATACTTGATTTATAATACCACACTCCAACAACAGTATTAATAATAAAAATTATTATGGCTCAGTGGTTGAGCGTTGACCTATGAACCAGGAGGTCACAGTTCCAATTCAGGTCAGCGCACATGCCTGGATTGCAGGCTTGATCCCCAGTGTGGGGCCTGCAGGAGGCAGCCAGATGATTCGATGATTCTCTCTCATCATTGATGTTTCTCTCTCTCTCTCCCTCTCCCTTCCTCTTGAAATCAATAAAACTATATTGAAAAAATAATAATAAAAACAAGCCAAATGATAAAAATGGCCCTCACTGGGATTTCAAATAAAGCAGTCACGGGGAGACTGCTTTGCTTTGTCTTAAAAAACAAACAAACAGGGTCACCTTAGATTTGAAACAAAGAAAGAGATGAAGATATGGAAAATGAGATACAGAAGACCTGCCTCTGAGAGCTGACGGATGGTTAAGATCCAGGCTCCCTTCAGTCAGAACACATTTTCCCCCAAATGTCTGCTTTCTTAACTTAGTTTTTAATCTATTTTTAAACACTTTTAATGCACACAGATAGAAAAAAATATATCTCATTTACATGTTTGTTTTTAAACATATGTAGATGTTATTACCAATAATACCTATAAGTACTTACCTTTGTTTCAATATATATTTTCTCAATCAATGGAAACGGAAAGATCCATTATTATTATATAAAGTGGTCCATACAATTTTTTGATACTAAAAGGTGATTTTCATATTCGAAATTGCTTTTCAGATCTGTGTTCACATTTTGCTATATGTCTGCCTTACCCATGAAATATGACATTTTGGTTCTGGGCACATTCACAATATTTGAGCCACTGAAGAGCATGTATGTGACATATGTGAGTTATAAGATATGACAGTATAATAAATACCTGTGAAATCATCACCCACGGGCTAGAACATTTTCAATGAAGTACATCCATGTACATGCTCCTTCCTCAGGCCCCACCTATCATTCAACTTCAAGTGGTGTTTATCTCAGCGGCACTGAGGAAGGGGGATCTTAGGGTGCTGGTTTGGAGCTCACAAAATTTCTGGGAAACTGGGGAGAGGATGCTTGGAGGGAGGTGATGTGAAGCATAAGGCAGATTGTTCAGACTCACCCCTGTCACCTCTGTACCTGTACTGCTTGGCCCAGCTCCCAAGGACTGAGCTCAGGTCAGTACAACTAGTGTTATACCTCATGTTCTGAAGCAAATTGGGTCTGGCAGTCAGGCTGAGTGCTTCGTCACCATTTACAACATTGTTTCTGTGGGAAAATACATTTCCAATAATAAATAAATAAATTCTGAAATACCACCTCTCAGTGAGTTGGCGGTAACTGGCATTTTGTGGGGCAGTGACAAGAACTCACTTACAATGGACCATCTGCTCTCATGGTCAACTCTTTTCTGACCACTAAACTTACAGTTTTAGCTCAAAAGAAGAGGAAGAGGGAGGCAGAAGGAGGAAGGAAGAAAAAAGAATGGAGATGGAAGTAGAGAAGGGGGAAAGGGGGAGGAGGGGGAAAGTGAAGGGAGGAAGGAGAAGATACTAGGAAGATAGATATTTAACAGGAAGCTGAAAAAGTAGATAGATTAGGATTTCTTTTTCGTTAACTAAATGTCTCTTCCCTTTTCTAGAATCAGAAAATAGATTTTTTTATAAAAGCAAAATGGCAAGACTTAAAAATCAGTTCTCATTAGTAGTGAAAAGCAATCTAGATGGATGAGAGGCGGTATATATATAACATGGGAAAAATTCATATTTTACTCCCAGTTCCCTAATAGACCAAGACCAAAACTTTTCATGTGTACATTATACAAAGTGCTTACAACATCCAGTTATATAAAATATTAAAATATCATTTCATCCCTTTTGAAAGAACACATCTCAAATAATTTTACTTTTTTCCATAACTAAATGCTACACAGAATCTTTAGACCATTTTAGTTTAAAAGAAGTAGTCGGCCCTGGCCGTTGTGGCTCAGTTGGTTGGAGCACCATCCCATGCACCGAACGGTCTCCCGTTTGATTCCTGGTCAGGGCACACACTCAGGTTGCGGATTCAATCCCCATTTGGGATGAAAATGGGAGGCAACCAAACGATGTTTCTCTTTCACCTCTTTCTCTCTCTATCTCTCTCTCAAAATAAATAAATGTGTGTGTGTGTATCTATCTATCTATCTATCTATCTATCTATCTATCTATCTATCTATCTAGATATTTAAAAGATAAAATAAAATAAAACAAGTAGTCATGCTCTGAGGAACAAAAACTCTTGCCATAATAAGAGAGATGAAATGTGTGGTGCAGCAGAAGTGCCATGTCCCAGTCTTCACACATCACAGTGGAAAGCCTCCTGCTCCCCCAAAGTCAGGCTCAATCTGACAAGTTCACCTAGTAGGGCTCTCCTGATGTCCGGAAAGTCAGTACATTCATCCACTTTTCATTAGGCTCAAAACTGAAGCCCTAAATTTATGGTAAAACTGATAAGAGCTTGAACATTCCATTGTTTTCTTTTTCAAAATGGCCAAGTACATAAGGAAGGAGAAACACCAACAATGATAATCTGCAGCTTGACTTCGTCCCACCTTGAACCCTGACAAAGGGCCCATAGTGCCTAGCAGCACTGTAATACCCCTGCTGCAGTCATGATAGTGGTTGTGCAGAAAATCTGTGGGGAATGAAGTGTGGGCACAGGTGTGAGACACAGGTGTGAACAGCAATGTGTGCTGTCTGACCAGGTGGGATTCATCACCCAGGAAGGGCTGCACATTAATTTCAGGACACTAATAAGAGAACACAGCTCCAAATAAATATTCTGGAAAGTTATTTCTTAGGAAATGCCATCTGAGTCTTGAATGGGAAAAGGGGAATACTAGTACTTTAGCTAAAGGTAGGAGCTATTTCAGGGTCATCTCATGGTTTGTTTTTTTTTAACCATCACTTGGAAAATTATAAAGCATCAACATTAAAAAAAGTATCAGGATTTTCTCCACATAAACTCTTGGCCCTTATTTTTTGGTGAGAAGAAAGGGGCCAATATGAAGTACCTAATCAACTTCACCATATGCTTAGTATTCCCACTCCTCCTATATTGATTTCCAGTTATTTTATAATTGTGAATTATATGTTATCTTCTTCAATATCCTGCTTTTTCTAAGTAAAATGTTATATAAATTGAAAATTTCACCACTGTATCTGGTTTTGTGAATAATTTCAAAAAACATCCCAAGTGCCATCAGCAGATGAGTGGATAAAAAAGCAGTGGTATATTTACATAGTGGAATACTATGTGGCTGTAAAAAATAAAGAACTCTTACCATTTGCAACAGCATGGATGGACCTGGAGAGTATTATGCTAAGTGAAATAAGCCAGTCAGAGAAAGACAAGTATCACATAATCTCACTTATATGTGGAAATTAATAAGGAAAATAAATTGTTGAACAAAATACATCCAGAGACTTAAAAGCATGGAATAAGATTGACAAATTTCAGAGGGAAGGCAGGGGTGAGGCGATGGATGGGAAAGGAGTGATTAACGAGGGAACTTGACATGGATATACACATAGCACATAGACAAAGACAATAGAGTGGGGAAGGCCTGGGAGGGGCAAGTGCTGGGTAGAGGGGGCTTATGGGGGGCAAAAACAAACAAACAAACAAACAAACAAACAAACAAACAAACGGGACACCTTTCATGCTTTTAACAATAAAGATAAATTAAAAACCAAACCAAAACTTAACTTAAAAAAATGTGTTCTGTATTTTCTGTTCTCTGTAAACAAATGAACGTCAAACCTAGAGAGTAGTCAAGAAGCAACTCAACGGAGAAACCAAGATGGTGGCACAGGTAAACACCTGAAATTGCTGCCTCGAACAACCACTTCAAAACTACAACTAAAAGACAAAACGGACATCATCCAGAACCACAGGAAGGCTGGCTGAGTGGAAATTCTATAACTAGAAGGAAAGAGAAAAGCACACTGAGACTCAGAGGAGGTGTGGAAGTAAAGTGCAGAGGTATGGAGGTGCGTGGAAAGGGCTGGCAACTGAGGACTCGGTTGTCTTTTTCAATCGGGAGGGAGACACAAGCTCCTGACTGCTCTGAACCCCAGTTCTGGGCGAGTCTCTGGGGACCCAGACTCATACGGGGAGAAACTGGACTGTCTGGCAGCGGGCGGAACTCGAGGGTGGCTTTCTCTCAGAGGTGCTTGCAGCAATTACCATGGGACACTGAGACTCGGGGCCTCTTAGGGTAGGACTGAGGAGCGGCCATAGCTGTTTGCTCCGCCCTGTTGATTCCCTGTGACCCTGCCCCACCCAAGCTGTGCTCATAGGCTTTTGCATATGAATGGCCTGGCTTTTGCAATCTAAAATTACCTAACAAACTGTAGCTGGGTCAGAGAGACCCAGAACATCCAAAAGAAGGCCCAAGGCCCCACAGCAGCTTGCACTGCTTCACAGCTGGGCCTCATCTGGGTACCTCCAAACCCCAAACAAAGAAGAGGAATCTGCAGATCTCTCCGTAGCTCCTGCTGGGTAGCCTCAGGCAGAGGCTAAATAAGCACCTCCTTAGAGATCCAAGAGCCAGTGTACCCAGTGGTCAGAGTAGGACCATCCAGATTACAACTCCTCAGATCCATAAGGTACACACTCAGGGGGCAGACTTAGTGAGCACCAAAGCCCCACTGAAGCAAGCCTTGCCCCATAAGGGCATCTCCAGCACAGAAGTTCTCCCCCATAGACACAGGTGATTCTCACAGCCAATTGGCCTGGAGGTCATCCTCCCAGTGATAATTACAACAATCAAGGCTTAACTACAACAAGACTGTGCATAAAGCCCACAAAGGGCTGCCCCAAGAGTGTCCACCTCACCTAATTGAGGAGGCTGAGCCACTGGGCCTTACAGGACACCTAGCACAGAAAGCCACTCTATCAACACAGGGAAGCATAAAAAATGTGGAGACAAAGAAACAGGTCACAAATGACAGAAATGGAGGAAAGCAAACTACTGGATATAGAGTTCAAAACCACACTTATAAGGTTTTTCAAGAATTTTCTAGAAACCGCCGATAAATTTAGTGAGACCCTCAATAAGTCTAGTGAGACCCTTGAGGATATGCAAAAGGACCAACTAGAAATTAAGCATACACTGACTGAAATAAAGAATAATATACAGAGATCCAACAGCAGACTAGAGGATTGCAAGAATCAAGTCAAAGATTTGAAATACAAAGCAGCAAAAAACACCCAACCAGAAAAGAAAGAAGAAAAAAGAATCCAAAACTATGAATATAGTGTAAGGAGCCTCTGGGACAACTTCAAGTGTACCAACATCTGAATTATGGGGTTGCCAGAAGAAGAGAGAGAGCAAGATACTGAAAACCTATTTGAAGAAATAATGATGACAGAAAACTTCCCCTACCTGGTGAAAGAAAGAGACTTACAAGTCCAGGAAGCACAGAAAACCCCAAACAAAAGGAATCCAAAGAGGACCACACCAAGACACACCATAATTAAAATGCCAAGAGCAAAAGACAAAGAGAAAATCTTAAAAGCAGCAAGAGAAAAAGAGTTAGTTACCTACAAGGGAGTACCCATACGATTGTAAGCTGATTTCTCAACAGAAACTTTGCAGGCCAGAAGGGAGTGGCAAGAAATATTCAAAGTGATGAATGCCAAGAACCTACAATCAAGATTACTTTATCCAGCAAAGCTATCATTCAGAATTGAAGGTCAGATAAAGAGCTTCACAGATAAGAAAAAGCTAAAGGAGTTAATCACCACCAAACCAGTATTATATGAAATGCTGAAAGGTATTCTTTAAGAAGAGGAAGAAGAAGAAAAAGGTAAAGATAAAAATTATGAACAACAAGTACATATCTATCAACAAGTGATTCTAAAAATCAAGTGAATAAAAAAATCTGATGAACAGAATAAACTGGTGAATATAATAGAATCAGGGGCATAGAAAGGGAGTGGACTGACAATTCTCGGGGGGAAAGGGGTGTGGGGGTGCGGGAAGAGACGAAAAAATCATACACCTATGGATGAGGACAGTGGGGGGTGGGGGAGTAAGGGCAGAGGGTGGGGTGGGAACCGGGTGGAGGGGAGCTATGGGGGAAAAAAAGAGGAACAACTGTAATAATCTGAATAATAAAGATTTAATTAAAAAAAAGAAGCAACTCAGCATCTCTCATTATCCTCTCAACAGGTTCCGAAATAAGGCGGAAGAAATCCCATTGAAATTTGTTTGATTTGAAGTTTCCAAACAACCATACATTGCTGCCTTACAGACCCAGCTTAACAAGCTATACAAATGGAAGGTGCTCTTTAGCTATTCACATACTGGCACTTTCTCTGATAGGCAGCAGGGTATAAGAGATGAGGGCGCTGAGCAGTTAGGGGAACCAGAGTTTAACTAGAGAGTTTCTATTTTAAGACTCCCCTCTGACCTGAAGAAATAATGACTCAGCTATGTCTTGTTCTTGTAATAAAAAAAAAAATGAAAAATTACACATACCTATTAGAAACCAGATCATATGGTTAAAGACAAGACAGATATTTAAAAAATCTTCAGTGAATCTACAGTATAGATTCCAGCTCAATGTCTTTGTGATTACTCACTAATTGTAGGAACGTTCGAGAAGGTTCTAGCTAAGACCTGAGCTCTTCTCTATTCTGTAAAGTGGAATGTTTATCTTAGAGAGGGATATGACACTAAACACATCATTTCTCTTAGCAGAAAACCATAGCGAATACAGACAAGATGTGGTGGGGACACACCATCTCCCCAAAACACTCCAAGGCATTCACTGTACCACACTTGAGAATAAGTGCTGCACTGCACATACAGAAATTAAACTGGTAAGGGAAAACATCACTTGTGCAAAAGTCTGGGAATTCATAAGTTGAAAATGGGCTGGGGGGCGTAGGGGGAGTGGTTGAGCTTACCTCTTATCACTTATTTGTATTCTAGTCCAGTACAGAGGCTTCATGGGACAACTGGGCTCAATGGCTGGCTTCCGAGGACATTGGCTAGAAGAAGGGCCGACTCCAAAGAAGAGGCCAGGAGGAGGTGGGGGCACAAGTCCTGGGAGTGTTGGAGCAGGAGGAGGCCCCCCACTGCTGGGCAGAATGGGTGAGCTAGGAAGTGGTGGTGGGGGAGGAGGCGGGGGAGGTCCAGTGCTTGGAGGCAGAGGAGGTGGCGGAGGTGGTGGTGGCCCTGCACTCACAGGTGGTGGCAGAGGGGCTGGTGGCAAAGGTCCAAGCCCAGGTGGTAGGGGTGGAGGGGGAGGGATGACTGCTGGTGGGGGTGGTGCTGTGGGGAGAGGCGATGCCTTCTCCTGGCTCGGTGAGATGCATTCCACAGACTGAAGTGGTGGAAGAATGTCTTTGTTGTCATTTGGCGGGGAGAGTTGGCTTAAAGAGGAGATGTTCAGCTTTTTGGGTATTATTTGGTTACTTCTGGTTGTCTTGCCTTCCCCTTCGCAGGGTTTGAGGAAAGTCTCTCTGTCTGTCTGGATGCACACATTTCTGTAGGTCTTGGGAGGGCAGTCATCGTTGGTGGAGATACAAACATCTCTCATCTCTTCACATCCTCCGCGCCATCGGTGCTCTATCTCGTGTTTGAGGTTTTCGATGGTTTCTTCTAGTCTTGCTGTTATCACTGCATGCTCACCCCGGATGTGAAAGGCCTGAAGTTCAAACTGAACCTGGAGAGATAGGAGTAGGAAAGAAAGGAAAGCATTTATAAAAACAAATACCAGAAATAAAAAAAATGCAATACCTTCCCCATGCCACCCGAGCACAGCTCGCAGAAATGCAGGGCAATACACAGACGTCCTTTAGAGAATCCGATGGGGTGTAAATTTCACTTTATGAATTTTCCAAGGACTTAAACAGTTGGAGTAGAGGCAGAATTTCATCCAGTATGAACTCATGGGGAATAATTATCATGGATTAAGGCTTAAAGTAAAACTGTCATCTAAGAACTTTCACCCGGTTTTAATATCAAATGCAAGACAAAATTTTTAATAAAGGTCTGAACATGCATGACTACATCTTTTATTACTTTTGGATTTGGCTTGGAAAAAGAACATTTTAAGAAAAAAATAGATTTGGAGATCCTTGGAGCTGCTGCTCTCACAGTCTTCCTCAGAATGTCTGTTCTATGGGGTTTCCCGGTCAACACAGCAAAAACAAAAGGTGCAAGAAGAAGCTATGATCTATGTGTATTTTCTTAAAAAGTTTCCACAACAAAGCTGCTCATGATAAGTATTTGTATCTTTCATAATCATTCACAATATAGTAATAAATAAGCAATATAAATGCATAGAAAATGAGAATATAACAATTTGCTATGTTTTTCCTACATACCCAGCATTTTAAACTATACTTTATGACAGTCTTTTTACTACTTTTATATTTTCAGTTATTTCAATGCCTTAAGTCTATGGTTTTATACATATTAACACAGACCTGGCATACTCCCAGTATTAACTAGTCTATTTCCAGTTAGCCTATTACAGTTAACTGGGAAGCTGTCAAATTTATAATTTTATTAGCGTTTCAAAAATCTAGTTAAGAGTAATTAAATATTCCCAGTGAATTTATTTAATTTCTGCCTACCCATCTGATTGTAAACTCCACAAGATGAAATCAGAGACAGTGCCTTAATTTCTGTATCCCAGCAGCCTGCACAGCACGTACGTAGTACTGAAGAGATGGATAAAAACCACTGCCACAGTTATATTCAGCCACTGTCCAAAGAGCCTTCCTGTGCCTAACAAAACTGTCTTCACTCTAATTTAAGCCCCCAAATATCTACAACACCAAAGTGTATACAAGGATAGATTCATTTTGCATTGAAAAGGTAAAGAAATACTTTTAACTGCCTAGTCCCAAAAGATTAAAAGACATAGGAAGATTTCCTACTTTCATTAAGACACTTCTAACTGTATTTTTGCTAGGTTCACCTTCCCCCCATGAGTCAACTCCCTCATAACTATGGTCAGTAGAATTAGAGACAAGGCTTTTCTGAAGCTGACTTTGTCATATGTGGATATGGCAGCCTCCGATCCAACTCAGAAAGAATTACCCAGTTCAGGGCACCATGTATTTCTTGTCTAACACAGAGGAGTTAGTACCTGAGTTCTGGATTCATGCGACCTGGTTCACGTCTGCTTAGCCACTGGCTAGCTCTATGTTCTTGGGCAGGTAACTTTGTGTTTTCAAGCTGGAACTTCCTCAAATGTAAAGTGAGGGTAATAGTGAACCACCTCTAGGGTTTTTATAAAGATAAAAGGAGATACTTCCTATAAAGCAACAGGCATTATACCTGAAACTTAGTAAGTTCTGAATAAATGGTACTGTTAGCTACTGTGGCTCATGTCAATATTACAGTAAGAGACGAACAGACCTCTAATTCTTTGAAATGTCCAAATATACCACCTTTGTGGAGTGATGGGCAGCAAACGAGGAAACGCTTACTCAGGATAAACAATGTCCTACAAATACAATCATTTAGCCGATCTTTCATGAGTTCCACTACCAAATGCCTGGAAGTAATTTCAAGCTTCACTCAACTATGTGACCAAGATAATCTTTGTTTCAACATCTTACGCCATCTTTCTCTCCATCTCCCTTCCCTGCCCACCTCCACCCAGAGCCCAAGACTGATTCCCATCCTGAATTACTTGCCACCATTTCATTTTAGTGAATAGTTCAGTTCGGCCACAACAAACTAACTCTTGGTTGTTATTCCCAACTAAACTTTTTCCAAGGAGGTTAAGTGCCAAATAATATTGATGGGCCAATAATTTTACTCAATCTTCAACTTCTTAATAGTATGAAAAACTTGTAAGGACATGCTCGCAGAGAAACTTCCCCTTTATCTCACAGCTAGCCTGTAACTATACCAAAGGCCCTGGTCCCCACCTCTCTAGCTTTTCATCCAACCAACCATCTTTTGAATCCGCTGAAGCTGAGGTATACAGCTAAATACAGTTTTTGTGGTCCTGTAATGCATTTGCTTAATGTAGAGGGCAGAGTACAAATTGCACAGATTATTTTAGCTCCCTGTACTTCAGTTTTCTCATAAATAAAATGGGGATGATAACAGAATTCACCTCATTAGGCAGTTATGAGAAGCAGATGAGTTAATATGTGTAAAACAACACATAGAGAAGTTGGAACATAGTAGATGCTATGTTATCATTATTGCTCTCTCCTTGCTATGGGACAGATAAAAGAACAGTGGCCATACCAACTTGCTTTTGACTCTTGGCATGCTCCTCAGCTCCATGTTCTATCCATAGAAAGCAAAAGTAAAGAGATCTAAATCCTTCTTTACCCTTCTAGATGTCACTTTTTCTTTCTCACTCTAACTCTTCCTAGTCACAGCAGAGTTTTGTTTTGTTTTTTGTTAAATAAAGCATAGAACTCTTGCTTTATCTATTTTCTCATCCATCTTCCATTCAACCAATTACAATTGGCTTCTGCGCCCACTGTCTTATTGAAACCGCATGATTTTAGTGTTACAATTGGTCAGTACTTTTAAAAAATATATATATTTTATTGATTTTTTACAGAGAGGAAGGGGAGGGATAGAAAGTTAGAAACATCGATGAGAGAGAAACATCGATCAGCTGCCTCCTGCACACTCCCTACTGGGGATGTGCCTGCAACCAAGGTACATGCCCTTGACTGGAATGGAACCTGGGACCCTTCAGTCCACAGGCCGACATTCTATCCACTGAACCAAACCAGTTAGAGCTTGGTCAGCACTTTTTAAGTCCTCTAGTACTTTGGGCTACATTGTTAAAGTTGACCGTTGCCCATGCCTTGAAATTCTCTCTGTTTCCGTAAACTTCCAATATACCCTCGTGACCCACCCCCATTTTCCTCCCACTGCTGGGCTCTCTCCAGTCAATCTGTGGACTCCTTTTCCTCTATTCATCCCTTTCATGCTGTTCATCAGGCATCCTCCTTGCCATTTTATCTTTCTCAAATGATACAATCCTCAGGGTCATCTTTTGTATGCATATAAAATGACACTCACTATAAACTGTAACTTCCAAATTGTTACCTTCAAACTGTAATTCCAGCTATCCTCTCGTCTGGTTTATCTGCATACTTAACCAGCCATCTCAGACTCAATACATCTGCAAACGAAGTCGTCATCATTAAACCTCAAGTTATCCCCCCTCTGAAATCCCTCCTTGCAGTTAATAGCGCCCTTGTCCTCCCAATCATCACATCCAGAAGCCTGGATGCCATTCTGAGTTCCTTGTTCTCTCCCATTCCCAACATGTTATCAATTAGTTACATTAATTTCTCTGATTCATCCCTTTCCTCCCATTCTCAACTTTTCTTTACCTGAACAATAGCAAGAGCCACCTAATTCATTTTAATTCATTTTTCCCATCCAAGTTTGGCTACATTGGCTCTAGAAGGATGAAAAAAAAAAAGCCGATCTTTATTTCTTAAAACCCTTTCAATAATTGGCCATTACTCTCAGACTGACACTGAAAACCCTTTAGCATGAACACACAAAACTCTTCCCATCCGTTTTCTACCAACTTTCTCCACTTTGGCACCTGCCCCTTTCCCAGATGTGTCCTGGACTCCAATGTTACATATCATCTTGCCTCTCCAGGGACCACGCTCTTTCATGCATCTGAGCCTTTGCAAATGGTGCCCTCTCTCAGTACCCCTCTGATGCAAACACTCAAGGCAAGCGGACAGATTACCAAGCACAGATCGCATGAATGGCTTCCTTACAAACTGTAGTCACTGAAAGGAAGAATTACCAAATAAGGAGGAAATACTAATTTCCATGTACTCCATATCAATATGCTGAGATTATAGTAAGAAACCCTTCTGACCATTAA
The DNA here is from genome assembly GCF_014108235.1 of Myotis myotis. Lineage (NCBI taxonomy): Eukaryota > Metazoa > Chordata > Mammalia > Chiroptera > Vespertilionidae > Myotis > Myotis myotis. The sequence goes on along the minus strand of NW_023416313.1, from coordinate 153,258,681 downwards.
AATTTAAATGGCCCACATAAAGAAACAACTTACCTTTGCCCTTCCCTGTTTCACAACCCCTTTGATCATTCGGATTTTGTCTTGGTTGTGTTCAGAAGCTCAGCATGACACAGTAATTGAAAGTGATTAAAGTAATAAGCACCTCATTCATTCTGTATCTGTCCATATCCTATCAATTATTGCAAATTGTGCCTGGCTCTGCTATAAATGAAGAATCTCAAGTCCATGCACACCATGAGCCGAGCCTTTGGGAAAGCTAGTTTTTAACCCCATTTTTCACTCTACTTCCTGTGAAGTGCCACTTCTACTTTGCACATGGAAACCATGTGCTGTTTCCTATCTTGTGTCTAGAGCCATAGCTAGAAGGACTGTTAATGATTTGTGAATCAAACACAGAGTAGAACTTTCTGTTGGATAAGCATGGACTGCTGGATAATGTTTGCCTGGGGTCCCGGGAATCTTTATGAAATGTCAAGCCCAGGTTCTTACAGTCAAAATTGTAGCTAAGGCTGGGTCAAGGGAACATAATGCTTTAAAACCCTGCCAACTATCTTTCAGTGTCCTCTACTTTCATATCGAACATGGAGTTTGTACACAGAAGACAAAAGAAACCTTCCATTCACTTTCAGATAAATGCTCCTTGGGACATATAAAGCATTATGGGTTTCCCTCTCCCTGATCCTCTCTGCTAAAAATCTGTTTTTCTGCATTCATCTCAATATATAAGTTGAAAGGACATAGGTGCTGAGGTTTCACATTTTTCCAGTTTTCCCCAAGTTTTATCTACGAGACTTCATTCAGTCTATCTACCTCCCTTTACTCTTAACTTGATTGCTTCTCTTATTTTCATGTTTAATCACATCCTCTTTCCACGTGCAATAATCAGTTAACCTACACCCATCTCTTTCTAAACAAGATTCAAATTCACAATCTTTCAGAGAGTAAACCCAATTAAGCGATTCTGTTCGAATCATCCTTTTCCTTCACTAGCACTATTTTTATGTTTAATGTACTGGCTACCATTAGACAGCTTTGTAATAATAATAATAATAATAATAATAATAATAAAACAACAGTGATGGGCAGGACCATCCTCACATATCATTCAATTGGTCTGAGATGGTGTCCTTAGAGCTCCCCAAGAAGTTCCAATGTGCGGCCAGAGTTAAAACCAACAGTAAGTGTTCTTAATCTTTACTGTGCTCCAAACTCAGCTGAGAGAGTATATCATCAGAATATTGGTGGATTATTTTTGGTAATGATTACTTGGGTCATTTCAGAATCTCCAAAGTAACCTGTGTTACTTGAAAAAGCCCCTTCCTATTCTGACATGTCCCCATAAGGGGAGAATCCCTCCATTACCACTACTGAGAACAGTTATTCTCCATAGCACATAAGCCTAAATGCTTTACATGGCTCTTCAAAACCTGCCTTCTGCTTGCTTACTTTTCCAGATACTTCTCTATCCTTTCCCTATGTTGCACCATTACAGATATAAACATATGATCAACTCCCACATCTGTATGCTTTCATGCATGCTTTTCCCCCTACTTAAAACACCCTTTCTCTCCATTTTCACCCAGTGAAAGCTCCAAGGACAATTCAGTCCATCTCAACTGAACCTTCTGGCTTAAGCTTTTCTTAATTCTTCCTGACAAAAGTTTTCCTTTGATTTTGTTGCCAAAGAACTTGCTAGGTTCACATTACATTACAGTCATTTATGTTTATCTTCTTTGCAAATCTTAAAGCTCCAGGCAGTTGGGGACCATGTCTTATTTGTGTTTGAACTTCCAGAACAGTGCACACTGCTTCGCTGGTTAGTGATCCATAAATGCTTATTGGATGGAATTATGTCTTTATCTTTCAATATTAAGACTTTCTTGTGCCTTTGTATTGCCCACCAAACTAGACTTGAAGATCCACAAAATTTTAAATAGAGAGACAGGTGGTTGCCTTCCTCTCTGTCACCCAATGCACAGCATAAATGATGAGATTCCATAGTTGTTATTGCCTAGAAAATTCAGACAAAACATCTAGACTTTTTAAAAAGTGCAGGTATCTCTAAAAGTTGACGTTGACCATATTTAATTTTAACAATTCAAAATACTTCATGTAGATAAGTGTTCTCTCTACAGTAAGCTTAAAGACTGTTCTCATAAATATAATAAACTATCCAGTAGAATTGAAGCACATTTGTGATTCTAATCTGATTAGAAATTGGGCTCTAGGCAATTTCCCCAGCCCTCCTTGGGGGCTGGTCCTCCCTTCCCCTACCAAATCCTCATTATTTTTTAATATCCTCCACATTACCACTGCTCAGAGATATCATCAAAGGAACACATTGTACTGAAACCCAAGCAACAGTGGGAGACTTTAGCTTGTCTGGTCCCCACAAATGTGTCTGTCAAAAAGAAAAGTGCCCACTGATGAAAGATATCATCAAAGTGCCAAGCACTGCGGAAAAATCATCCATTAGTATTCTGTTGTTATGAACATTCTCTCCTAAGGGTGCTGCCAGGGCCCATAAAATTCAGGTTATCTGCTATACAACTTGAGCAAGTCAACCTTTTCCAGGTACCCTTCCAAATATGACATTCTTAGAGTGGGAAAAGCAAGACAATTCCTGAGACTGCTCAGAAGTACAACTAAACTTCACTGCTTCAGAAAAACAGTGTAAGCAGAGGAAAGGAAAGGAAAACGGGGCTGGAGGACATGAAATGCCTTGAAGGGAAGGGATTCCATTCTTATATACTTCGTAGGTAAGGCAAGAAGATGAAGGCTCTATGGCTTTGCATATGGGCATCCTGGCTTTTCTGTTCTGCTTACAAAGGTTGCACAGACTTCAAAAACCCCCTACTTAACTGACACTTCCTGCTGTAAAAACAAAAGTCTCCATTAATAAAAATAATGGCTTTGGGTTTGATGAAAATCCCACAAGTTAACAATACCTGGTTTTAATTAGCTGTGATCAATACTTTTTTTTTTTCTTATCAGAAATAGATCACATTGTGTTATAACTAAGAGGCCATCCCGGGGACACTGGGAAACATGACACACATCTGACACATCTCCGTAATTGCAACTTGCTAGGAGGGTTCAAGAAATAGAGGAAAAGAGCAGGAAAAGAAGGAATAAAGAGCAAAAGAGAGATGAAATAACAGTTGAATTGACTCAGGAGTAAAACCCAATCCACACAGTGCTCAAGAGTCCAGGTTAAACCACACAGGTGTAAAAGCAGTGCTATCTCCAGTAATTATCTGTCGCGCTGATAGCCAGTCCTGATAGTAAGGGAAGTGAAACCAACATGGAGTGAGTGTGTAAACACTGCACTGGGCGCCTTCATTTAGTCCTTGCAACTCTGTAAAGCAGACAGATGTTCTGGACGATGTGGTAACTTGTATAAGAACATAACTTGTACAGCAAGAAAGGAATTTGAATCCTGATCAGGTATGAAAATTCATGCTCTTTCCACTTTACCATTTTGAATTGATATCAATTGACAGTGGCTAAAATAATAATTCATAATTACTGACTGACAGCATTACATACTACATATGCCTTGCAATGCATTTGTATTATATTAATGCATATAATTATGGCAATATCCTGTAAGAATGCTGGTGTTGTAGCTGCTTCCTAGATGAAGGAAGGGACAAAGAAATTAAGTAAACTGCCAATGAGACAAACTCAAAGTCTGACCTTTTACCCTAGTCTAGTGCTCTTTTCACCTCATCGGGATTCTGAATCATCAGTAACCCTCCCTGTTCAATAGGACTATTTAGGAAGTCAGACTGCTAACACAAAAATGGAGATACTTTCTCATTAAAGATACTTTCTTTAAACTATATGCCCTCCATCCTTCTGGAAAAGAACTGGAGTCATTGAGTAAATAAATCTGAAGGTTTCTGGTTCCCAGTCAGGTGGGAGGGCAACACTGCCTGAGAGTCAACAGATCTGCATTCTGCTCCATTACTCCAGTCATTAGCTACTTGCACTTAGCCAATTCTTTCCCACTTCCTGTAATCTTCATTTTATTAGTATCTAAAATGAAAGGTTTCATTACTTAACACTAATTTGGTTATAAAATGCTATTCCTACACCCAAGACTTCATTATATCTTTCTATCAAAACTTCCCAGGCCCTGCTGATGTAGCTCAGTGGTTGAGCGTCGACCTATAATCCAGGAGGTCATGGTTCGGTTCCTGTTAAGGGCACATGCCCGGATTCTGGGCTCAGTAGGGGGCATGCAGAAGGCAGTTGATCAATGATTCTCTCTCATCATTGATGTTTCTATCTCTCTCTCCCTCCCTCTTCCTCTCTGAAATCAATAAAAATATATTTAAAAAAAACTTCCTAGAATGCAGCTCTGCTCATGACAGCTGCATCAGGACTTAAGCACAGTATTATCTAACCAATATAAATAAAGAACCCCAACACTCATTATGAATGCAGAAGAACACACAAGGCCAAACAGACTCATTAAGTGGCTCTGAAAACACACCAGTAGTTCAGTATGCAGTACAGATGGAAGCTGTGAATTATTTTTGAAATATGATAGTTATTACAAGTATTCAGGAATATACTTCAAAAAATAAACAAATATAATTATGCACAGTCATCCAAAGAAGTAGTGGGGAAGAAAAATAAACAAACAAAAAATCTTTGAAATGTGGAGTGAGGTTCCTACCTGGGACACAAAATAAAGAACCACTGTAGCCAAGAGTGCTTTTGTGAAATAAAAGGAAAAAAAATAAAATCATTATTCATGGGAGATTCTGGTAACAATTTATTTTTTTAAGTTATTGGACTCACTAAATATTGTGTGGGTCACAGAATGGGTATACCTGGGGATATCCATGGAAATGATTTTCAGACTTCATTTTTCCAAAGAGTAATTCTAAAACTAATGAGCAAATCCAAGACTGTACATTTCTAGGCAATGAGCCAACATACTAAGTCCTTCTCTATGAAGAGAGAGGACTTGGAACTTTATGTTGCATTATTATTATCACTACTGAAACTACAGTTAGAAGAATGAGGTATATGCGACCCCTTCCAGAGTACATATGACATTAGAAGAATCAGGTAGTAAATCCTGGTCCTTAAAACTGACAAACTGAGGCACTTCAAGTAATTAGAGCAATTACTTTAATATTTTTTTCTTGCCTTATGCATTTCTTCTTTTATTATTATTTATTTTTTAGAGAGAGTGGAAGGAAGAGGGAGAGAGAGAAAGAATCATCAATGTGAGAGCTGAACATTGATTGGCTGCCTCCCACACATCCCCGACTGGGCATCGAGCCCCCAACCTGGGTATGTGTCCAGACCTGGAATTGAACTAGCAACCTTTCAGTTCACAGGACAATGCCCAACAATTGCGCCACAGTGGCCAGAGCCCGGATCATACATTTCTATGAAAGAATACCATACTATGGCCAATGCCCATCTGTCCAATAGTATCACTTTGGAAACTATGAAATGGATCCCTCAATTATGTTTGCCTCACATACTCCCAACTTTGTATTTTTTTATTGAAAAGGGGTAAGAAATTAAAAATGGTATTAGGTCACTTAAATAGCATTGTCCAATTGGAGCAAGTAAGGAGGGACTACTTGTTGAATTCTTTCTAATATTAAAAGTAAAGATGAAACTTCTGCATAAGACTCTAAGATTGCTGATTAGAAAAACATTTTCCATATCTTTAACAATTTTATAGCATTCTGGCAGTGAGAAGAGGCTCAAGAGAGAGAGTGATTGTGATAAATTTCCTACTTATGGGCTTACTCTTCATAGTGGTGTTGTTAAAAGCAATAGACTGTAAAGAAGTCTTCATTATAGCAAAGTGAGATGAGACTGTGGTCTCTCTACCATCTAATACTCAAACAAACTTTAACAAGCATCTACAATACACCAGGTATTGCGAAAAGAAAATTAAGGACAAGAACTGTATGATTTTATTCATATGTGAAAAATAAAACAAGAACAACAAATGAACAAACAAAACAAACATACACACATACACAAATCCAAAACCAATAGACACAGACAACAGAATGGTGGTTACTGGTGGGGAAGGAGTGAGGGGAGGACAGAGGCTAAAGGGGATCAAATATTTGGTGGTGGAAAGAGACTAGGCTTTGGGTGGTAAGCACACAATGGAGTATACAGATGTCATATTATATAGTTGCAAACCTGAAATTTGTATAATGTTATAAACCAATGTTATCCCAATAAATTTAATGAAAATTGAAAAAGAAATCCGCCCTTGCTGTGTAGCTCCATTATTTGCATCATTATCCTGATTGTTGGTTAGTTGTTCAATCCCCGTTCAGGGTGCATGTAGTAGTCAATCAATGAATGCATGGGTGGGTGGAATGACAACTCAATCTATCTTCCTTCCTTCCTTCCTTCCTTCCTTCCTTCCTTCCTTCCTTCCCTTCCTTTCCTTCCTTTCCTTTCCTTTCCTTTCCTTTCCTTTCCTTTCCTTTCCTCCTCCCTCCCTCCCTCCCTCCCTCCCTCCTCCCTCCCTCCCTCCCCCCTCCTCCCTCGCTCCCTTCCTTCCTTCCTTCCTTCCTTCCTTCCTTCCTTCCTTCCTTCCTTCCTCCTTCTTTCCTTCTCTCCTTCTCTCAATAAATCAATAAATTAAAAAATTAAGAAAAAAGAAACCATGCACACTTTGAGAATTTCTAGCTGAAAAGAGATAGTTGTGAATTATTTTTCATTTTCAACACAGCTGAGCTATGTGGGTCTTACATTATTATTATTATTATTATTATTATTATTATTACTACTACTACTACTACTACTACTAGAGGCCCGATGCACAAAATTCGTGCAAGAGTAGGCCTTCGCAGCCCCAGCTTCCTCTGGACAGTCGTTCTGCTGTTCGGCCATTTGGTCTATTTGCATATTATGCTTTTATTATTATAGATTGTTATTATTAAGACATAACTTTTTCATAGACAACTGAAGAAAACCAAGGACAGTCAATTTGTGCAGCAAAGACATCCCAGGTTGTCTGTGTTGCCTTCCTTATCCAGTAATGAGACACTCCAGGCCCAAACACTCATAACTAACCTCCCTGAATATAATCTCATGAGTAAGCAAGGAATAGTTGGCTTCCTACCTTAATATTTGAACAAATGACCAATGACGTGTGCCTAGGCCACAACCACCTTCTCTTTGCCACTTTGAGCTTTCCCAGGGATTAGTCACTTGATAAATCTGCCATTGAATGGGTTTTAAATTATAGGCTAATCGACAGGGAAAACAAACAAAAGCGTTTATGTGTTTTTCATTAAGATCTGGGCTCTGGCCTAAGATGCCTCCTTAGAGGAACCTAGGAGGAGAAATGTCTTAAATATCCCAAAATTGCTCACCCCAGCCAAAAGGAGCCCTCATTATACAAGACATAAGGTGAAATGCCAAAAACAAAGGGCTCACAAAATTGAGTATAGTCTTCATTCTCTAAGTAACAGACCCAAGGAGAAATATTTTCTACTATAATTGGAGAGGCTGGGTTCAGTAATGGGAAAAACACTAAAATCATGGTCAGAGTGCCTCAATTTAGTTCAGCATAAGACTGCTGGATGATCTTAAATTTGCTTCTTATCTCTGGCTATTTTCTTCATCTGTAAAGCAAACGGGTCAGAAAAAGATTAGGAAGCTTACAAACCAGTTTTCTAGGGATCCATGGAGGTGTTTTAGTAGTTTTGCAAACACTTAGTTTTAATGTTATTTTAAAAGTATATTTAACCTGTAGTCCCAAAGTGTCTAAAGAAGTACCTATGTCATAAAGACACAAATGTCCAAATTCCCTAAGATAAAAGTTGAACCTTTCTCCCCAAGGCTATAGCATTTTCACTTCTGTGGCCCTACTTCCAGAGCTCTCTCTCTCTAGGTCAGGGAAAAGGGGGTTAGTGGTAATTACCTAAGATGTATGGGTAATTCAATGTCATTCAGTGTCATTCTCACATTGCCAGGGAGTGAGTGACTACTGAAAGTTCATAGTGTTAGGCAGGATATTACGTTGCCTTTAACACTGTGATGTCTCATTTCTTCCTCTTTCTCGTGGTCTATTTTCTATCACATTGTTTATTTTTGATCTGATTTTCTCAAAGTAGTTGATCAATACGCCCTTTCAAGAATACAAGGTCCTAATTTCCTGCTCTGTAAAGAAAAGGGACCTCACGTCTTCTATTCCCAGGCCAACTTGAAGAGTTACTAATATTTTTCCTAAGCCAGTTTTTTTTTTTTTTAAGTATTCAGTTAAAAGTACACCTTGGATTGATATTCTTTTTTCCCTTAGAGATACCACCTATAAAAACAGTCTGTTCCACAGTGCAATTAGAACAGTTTCTTTCTCTACTTACAGGGTCTCCAAAATAACAAGGTCTATCATCCCACCAGTAGGATAAGCTGCAAGTTCTCTGTAGTCTGTAAAGTGAAGGTGACATTACCTGTCCTGCTTCCTAATCTATATTTCATGGGAAGTGAAAGGAACTCAGAATAACATAGTCAGAACAAACTAAGAAATACTCTGACTGAAAAACACTCAGAGTTTATATAATATTGGATACAATTAACAGCAACTAGTTGAGTTTATAGTGCATTGTCAGTTGGAAGCTACTAGCACAACCCATATGTCTCCTATGTATAGGTTTATATGTATTTTTAAAATGGGTGAAAACAATGTGGTTTAAACAAAAATTAACATTTCTTCTAAATAAATTGCATTAAAGAGGATCCATATGCCTGAGAATGCACATTAAAATAGACTAGCATTATATCCTAAAACAAAAGCTACGGTACCTCTTATGTACAAGATACATTGATGTTTATGTCGAGATTCTTCTCATGCAATTTTTACACTTCATTAATAGGTACCTCTCTTGCCTTTTTATGCCTACCTAAAAAGTGCTCAAGTCCTTTCTTTTCACATCTACCCACTCCTCACAAAAAAGCAGAACACTTGCCTAATTCTGCCACCCTCACCCAAAGATAAAATCTCCCATTATGTTCACTTACAAATGTTACTCTCAAAGATTTTCAATTACCTACCGTCTTTGCATTTTTTGTAAAATAAAAAAAAATTAAATTTCAGTTTACATTCAATATTATTTTGTATTTGTTTCAGTTGTACAGTGGCTAGCCAATCATATACTGTCTTTGCATCTTTACCATACCCTTTGTGTAATTTTTCAAACACCTAATTTAGATTGCCACCATTATACTGAAAAAATGCTGATGAAAATCACTAATAACTTCCCGAGTTACCCAATTTGATGGGACTCTGCAGCTGAACTTGAAGGTGGCCTCTCTTGCTTTCTCTGGTCCTCCTACCTTGGTGGTTATTCTGCCTACTACTGTGCTAGCTTCTCTTCCTCCTCCCACCTTCTAAACAGATCAGTTTTATAAGGACTCCCGATTTTGTCTCCTTCACTCACTGAGCATTCCTGGGATCATGAGTAGTGTCTGGTGTGTAGCAGGCACTCAGATAGTAATACCCCTAGCCAACCTGTAGAAGTCACTAAAGCTATTGTGCCTATGACTATTGCCTTCATAGCAAAAGGAAGAGAATGGGGCAGAAATTCTGAATAGTACCCATGTAAGCCCTGTTACATGTATGATTAAAAAGCCTCTAATCTATATGATGACTGCTATTAGCCCTCAGTGAGGTCCTAGTTGATAAGGGCATAGCTGTTGGAGACCATGTTCTTTCCAACAAGTCTCATGCAATTCCAGCACGCATAAGCCCAAAGATGCAGGCCCAGCTCTATTCAGACCTGGTAAATTTGTTTCACTCGGTGGACCTCCAGGCCTGATTACTTTACAATATGCTCAGGGACTAAATGAGAGATGACAAATGGACGGACCCCAAATTAGTCAAAATAAACATTCAACTCCAAAGACATTCATAATGCCATCATTGTGAATACACAATCTTTTATTGGTAAGAATTTTTATAGTTCCCAATACATTTCCATTTCGAAATAATTGAGGAACCCACAGACATGTTTTATTCCATGTGCTTTCAAGTGTTATGAGTTAGTTTCCAATTTTCTTTTGCTGGGACAGACACCAAAATGATTAGAACAGGGGTCATATAAATGCCTGGATCAACAAAAAGAACCTTCAAACTGCACCCACGATAATGTGGGTGACAGGTTTATTCTTCACCATGGCTTGGCTCTTTTCGAGTTTCTGTATGTAAGCAATAAAGCTTATCAAACATCTCTGGTTATACACCCATCTAAGAAGAGGCACAGATATTTCCAGAGCTGTGCTTGCTTCATTTGGAATATTTGCAATTGAGGACGCATGTAGTCTGACAGCACACAAGTGATAAAGTCCATCCACAGCACCTAAACTCATTTTCTTGAAAACAGAGGGAAACAGAATAATGTTCTTTTTGAGCATCAAGAGAATTCTGAAACTTCCTGACTACAGGGCATCAATACCCATGTTTTTTAGAAACAATTTTGACAAAGTATCATGCTGATTTATTTGAGCTCACAAAGATCTGAAGTAATATTTAAAAACAGATCTCTTTCTTTGTGTAAACATAGATTAAGAAAAATGTAAATCCCCCATCTAGGTTTATTTTTTTTTAAATGAGGATTTTAATTATGTATTTATAAATCTGGGGTGCTCAATGCCTTAAACAGTTAAGAAAATAAATGGAATTTGGCAGAACATTTGTTCTGATTACTAGATGTTTAATGATACTTGGAACATAGGGATGCATGTGAAATTACACTCAAGTATGATGCACACAGAAGAACTTGGAAAGGGCCAGATCTCATTTTGACTTAATTCTTTTCTCCTGGAATACAGACAAACCACATTCTTGTTTTCCTCCCCCACTCCACTTCCCCTTGGGTTAAACTAGTGTATTACTTTTGATTGATATTCATCACCATAATTTGTGTTTTTTTGAAAGGATAATTGTTATAAGAATTACATTTTTTTACTTCTTCCAGTAATTGAAAGATATGAATTTACATCAGTATTCTTCTTTCCTAACTGACCAAACAGAGAGCATAATTCATGAAATAGTTTCAAAATCAATGTTTAACTATTCTATGCAAAGTTTAAATTTAGTTTGACAGAGGGTTATGGCTGGCTGTAATTTTTTTTCTCCCCGGCAATATTTCCATTTTAAATATTACGGCTACACATATTAATAATGTGAAAAGACAGGGGCACTATTACCTGAAAACTCATATATAATTTCTTCAGAAGGTATTCAAAAGTTATTAACTAAATATACAGGTTAATGAAACGCAGGGCCAGCTATAAAACATCAATATCACTGCATAACTGCTGTAGCATTTCATATCATCGGTGCACTGCTTTCTCATGTTCTGGGCCTGTCAGCTACAAGAGCTCATAGATGCCAGGTCGTGCCATGCACCCTACATGAAAAAATGAACTGACTCAAGTACCCACGCCAGCCGTCTATTCTCAATAATTATAAACTACTTACACTCTAAATATTTAGATTACTAGGAATCTCGGTGTTGGACCATCACCTTTCCCACACTGCCCAGAGCAGAAGGCGCTCCGATCGCATGCCCTTGAATACAGTATTAATACACATATGAAACAGATTAGAATGGCTGAGGTGTCTGAAAGAAAGGAATTTTGATTTTTATAAAGATTGGCATGAAGATCATTTTTCTTGGTCCAGATTTACTTTGTTAAACATACCCCAACCTCAACTGTCGTTGCCAAATATAAAAGCAAATGCCAATTTTCTTCCAAGTCACTTTCTTTTTTTATGTTTTTCTTTCATGTGTTTTCAGATTTTCATATCAACATAGCACAGGTAAGAATAAAAGTGTACAGTTCAATCCAAACATGATGTACCGGAGGGGAAAACATTGATCAGCCCAGCACTAAACACTGGGGCTCATGAAGAAGAAAACATTTGTCTTTTTGTTTCTGGGTTTGATTGGTTTTAAGGCTGATCTGAGGGGACAGGGGGTGCTATGCAAAATCCCCTCACAACATTCATAACTTCTCAGTAACAGTCCTTTGTTAAAGGTGGTGCTTGGTTGCAGGCTTGGGGCGGGGGATGTAAAATTGCTCCAAGAGGTATTTCTGACCGCTGGCAGCCTCTCTGTCTCTCCACTTAGAAAGATATATATATATATATATATATATATATATATATATATATATATATATATATATATATATGCGCGCGCGCGCGCGCGCGCGCGCGTGTGTGTGTGTGTGTGTGTGTGTGTGTGTTTTAGGTAATCAGTTTGCTAATGAGCAGGGAGTGAGTGAAGCTGTGGGAATCCAATGATGGAATCTAAGTCACAGTAGAACAGAGTCGGTCTGGACACTGATCCGTATCTCACAAATCTAGAAAATCTTGTCTGAGAATTATGACATAATCTTTCAAACTCTTATTTATAAACCCTGGACGCCATTTTTAATCTTGCAGAGATAAAGAGTGAGGAAAGAAGGGGAAAAAAAAGTATTAGACAACCGTCTGACCTTAAAAAGCAACAAAGTTGGAAACGAATTAAACGTTTGGAAGAGGTAGCCCTATTTCCCTCCAATTGATCCATGTTTAATTTTGTTCGTGTGGCTGAAGACTGTGGTTTTAAACATGTCATTTGAAACCTCAGATAGCATGTACTCAGGACTGCCCGCCATTAAGGGCTGCATGGCAGCTTCTCTGCCCATCGCTTAATTGCTGGTAACACTTTCTCTGCTTTTGGCAGAACCATCTCCATATGGCTTAAGTGATGAAGCCCTGGATTGAGATAAATCCTGATTTCCAGTTATAGTACTTCTATCAGCTGCACACAGATTCTTGGGCTCTATTACTGCTAATGAGTAGTAACCAGAGGTAAACCCCAATGGGTGGTCGACTTCCTCGACTATCAAGACCCCTGTCCTGTTGGAGGCATGCTGCTTCCCTCAAGGGCACTGAGGAAGAGAGGTTTGAGAACCATTAAGCTCCACTGTAAGATCAGCTTTTCAGCCTTCAATTCCCCACCTATAGAACGCAAGGGTTAACAAGTTACTACAAATTCAAATGAGTCCATGTTGCTTTAACCTAAACCAATACAAATGATCCCTCATCAGAAGCTGTCTAAACAGGCAACATGTGATAAATGTGCATCTAAAACAATGAGAAACAATAAACACCATTCTCCCCGAAGAAAAACATAAACTGTAAAAAAGATGTCTTTTAAAAACCTTCTGGGAACATAGTTTTCTTTGTATAGTTCTCTGTCTGTACTGAAGAATACTGCCTGTAAAATCACTTTGGTTTAAACCCAGTTTCCATTACAGAGGAATAAAAAGGAAACCAACCAGTGGTTGATTTATGCATTAGTGCGTGCATTACTGTGATGGTAGACTCAACTGTGTGCTATTTACTGAAGGTTTATGTCCCTCTTGTGCTCAGCACTTGGGGGCGGGGGAGGGCAACATCATTGCTTTCATGATTATGAGAGTCTGCTATGTGCCTGGGTCAGGTATGAAACCATGAGGTTTCAGAAGAGGAAGCCCTGGGCAATCAGAGATGGTTTCACATATGAGGATGAACCCTTGCCAGGCCACAAAGGATTGGCAAAAGGTGAGCAGATTGTGAGCAATCCAAGTGGGAGAAAAAGGCAGAGTGATGGGAAAGCATAGGCAACTAGTGGTAGAGAAAACTAAAGTCATACATTTGAATTGGGTTTTAAAAGGTTTTTAAATGGCGTGCGAAAGACTTTGAACTTCACCTGATAGGCAATAGTGAGTCACCAAAGGTGTTTAAGAGAGGAACAACAATCTCTAAGCAATTTATAACATGGCTGGGACATAGGCAAACTATGAGAAGGGCTACATTAGGATGAAAGCACAGGGTGCTGAGGAACAAGTGTATGAAGGGACCAGGGTGCTAAAATTAGCATAATTTGGCAATCAACGAGATGCAGAAGGTGAGGGGCTAGCTAGGAGCTGCCAAAGAAGCACCTGTGATTTTTGGCCTGGACTTTTACTTTTAAGGGAAAAGCGGAACATTAAATGAATAGGGCAGCTAAGAAAAGAGACAGTTTGTGTTGTGTTTATAGTGGGGGGTGGGGGGACAAGTCATAGGCAGACAAGTCCTTTCAACCCTGGATATTATAAGAATTTTTGATAATCTGACTTTGGAAATTTTAAATTTGTGATACTGAAAACATTTCCCAGTATAGATTTTCTAGAAAAAAACTAGAATTTCCTTGGAGCTGGAACTCAGGAAAACTTGAATCCAAATAATTAGGTCTGAAAAGCCTTTACGCAGCTATAAATGAAACCTCCAAGAGACAATGTATAGAAAGTCAGGTAACTATAGGCCACGTTTTGGAGAGTCACGGTTGAGGGTGCTGCAGATTTAGAACTGAGTGACAGCAAGTAAGATGTAGAGACACTCAGAGGAGGAAGCACAGGAGAATTCAGTGTCTCAGATGTCCAGGGAGGAGATTTTAACACTGAGACTCTAGAACAGTGGTTCTCAACCTTCCTAATGCCGCGACCCTTTAATACAGTTCCTCATGTTGTGGTGACCCCCAACCATAAAATTATTTTTGTTGCTACTTCATAACTGTAATTTTGCTACTGTTATGAATTGTAATGTAAATATCTGATTGCAGGATGTATTTTCATTGTTACAAATTGAACATAATTAAAGCATAGTGATTAATCACAAAAACAATATGTAATTATAAATGTGTTTTCCGATGGTCTTAGGCGACCCCTGTGAAAGGGTCGTTCGACCCCCAAAGGGGTCGCGACCCACAGATTGAGAACCGCTGCTCCAGAATCAATGAAGAGTGGTGGGGACCAAAAGAGTTCATAATGACTGCATCTGTGGTCTCAGCTGTCTCAGAACAGCGATAACAGACAGCAAGTGGTGTGAGAATCGTCTGCATGGAACTAAGGTTTGAGAACTTTGCCAGTGAGAGGAGAGACGGAAGCTCTAAGAAGCAGAGTGGTCAAGCGAAGGGATTTCAAAGTAAAGGATGGCTGAATTTATCATTAGAAATGGGGTAAGGCACCTGCCAAAAAGAGAGCAAGGGATGAGAAAACGTGCAGAAGGGGTGGTAGGGGATGGCATCAAGGAGCTCTAGTGGACAAATATTCACTGTTTGAGTTTCTTTTTCTATGCAGAGGGGCCAAAGTTAAAAACGAGGCAAAGAGCCCTGGCCGGTTTGGCTCAGTGGATAGAGCATCGGCCTGTGGATTGAAGGGTCCTGGGTTCAATTCCAGTGAAGGGCATGTACCTGGGTGCAGACTCCTGGCCCTAGTCAGGGGCACGCAGGAGGCAACCAATCGATGTGTTTCTCTCACATCGGTGTTTCTCTCTGTCTCCCTCTCTCCCTTCCACTATCTCTAAGTATCAATGGGAAAAAATATCCTCGGGAGAGGATTTTAAAAAAAGGGGCGAGGGGAGGCAAAGAAATGAAGGTGTCAATAGCCTATAAACAAAGGCACTGATTTTTAAACTTTTGCCTTCTTATCTTAAAAGAAATGCTCCATTTTTCACCCAGAGTTAATTTAGCCTCCGGGGTCCCTGATCTCATCCTCCTCCACCTTCTCAAGGACATTTTCTTATCAATCTGTTCCTGACTGGGCAGCTCTCCCCTTCATCTACACAGGTCTCCTGTGGACAGTGCAAGGCTGGCTCCGCTGGTTCCAGGCCTAATCTACACCTAGTGCACATCTGTTCTTACTGCTGGACGGTAACTTCACAAATATTTTACTACATAATCTGGACTATGTATTCTGTTGGTGAAGGTAGGATCCCCATGTTGTGGACTGTCTGAAACCACAATCACACAAAGTGTCGGGGCAATGGCTCAAGACTGGGTCTGACGCTGAAGCCTCGTGCTGCTTTCTCATGCGCAGGGCTCTCTCTAGACACTTGTCAAGAGGCCGCGGTAGACTCTGTTTCTGTCTAAACATTACAAAGTACTGGCTTGCTGTCAGAGACCAAACGCTAAATGGCTGCAATCGCTTGATAGATTGTGTGAAAATTTTATGGTCCTTCCGTCAGACACCATAATTTATTATCACATAATACACAGTCAGAAGAACCAAAAGAAACCATCCCACAAGGGCAAACAATGTGGAGGCAGTGGCCCTTTGACACTCTGAGGCCACAGGCATTATATGGATCCAATAAGAAAGCCGCCTCCAAGAGCGAGAGAACCACCTCTTGATCTTGCAAAATGTTTTTGGACACCTAAAGGCTCTTTTATTGCTGGGGCTGATTAAAATGAAAAGCTTAAACGACTAAAATGTTCTTTTTGATGAGTTTTTGCCATGAACTATGGACCCTGTAGTCCAGTGGGATTCGAGCCCTTTGATCCTAGGCACTCACATAAATTCAGAGTCATAAAACAACATTGGATTTGATTTTACTAGTGCGGCTGATGTGCCAGATTTGTAATGCAATCTTGTTTTCTCCCCTCCTCGTTTCTGAGCCCGTCCACCATTGTTTTATAGCAAAAGGAAAGGAGTTTCCATTTGCTTTTGGCAATCAAGCTTCAAGATTGAGCCACTACTCCGCAAAATGGGAATTTCATACAAAAATAATGATACTCTATTACAGTCATCACCATTAGAATCCATGTTATTTTATGTGCTGAAAATAAAATACCAAAAAGAAAAACCCTTTTGTGCATAAAAAGAATTATAATTTCATTATTTAAGAGGGTAAGAAGATCATGTGGTTGGAAACTATAATGTAAGTTCTAAGTAGGAAAAAATATGATCAAGGGTAACATTCATAAACTTATAGCAGGACTAGCTGAAAATAAAATTTAAATAATAAAAGACCCCCAGGTTGTTTAATATGTTAGTTTTCAAATTTCATTTATCTAAAAAAACTGGTACCTGAGAGGGAAGTAAAGGAAGTAGTCAGAGGCATTTGTTTAGTGAAAATATATGAAAGGAATGTAACTGAGATATTTAATTCACTTCCTTTTCTAATCTTCTAATTGTTTTCCTTGTCTGTATCCATACATTATAACAGTCCTATAACTTATAACTCTGGAAGTGAAAGTGTTACTATAAAAGATCTATGAGGGAACTAAAATGCAGATAAATTTACAAAAACCTATATTACAGAAACCAAACTGATCAGTAATAGGTCACAATTATGTATTTTTTCATAGAGTAAAACATCAATTTGAGCTCATTTTGAAAAAGCAATGATATATTCAGCCTGTTCATTAGATCAGGGAATGCTAATTTAAGTTGTATAAATAATTTTTAGCAATTTTATTTTTCATAGATTACCTGAATACTGGAAAATGGCTCACCAAAATTATTTTGTGAGTGACATGGGGCACAAGAGTCATGAGAGGGCTCAACAATTCTATTTTGAAAAGAAATATGGTTAAATATACCAATGTCATTATCCCATGGGCAATGCCTGATGAATTTTCAGCTGCAGTCTCTCAATCCATGCATGAGGCCCCATGAACATCTCAGAGAATGGCCCATCCAGATAAAAAAAATTCCAGCACACATTCACCTCCTTGCCTTTGTGTGTGACTATATTAGAATAAGCCATATGAAATTTCTATTTTATCAATTAAAATAGGTCAGATATCAGAAATTTCATATGGATAAACTCCATAAAAAATTGAAAACACACACATTAATTTGTTCTCCCAATTAATACTTTAAATTGTTATTATATCTATGTATTTGCAGCAGATATAGGTCAGGGGGATCTTTTGAAAACCCAAATCTATTCTTTTACACCGTCCTCTGCTCAGAATTAGCAGATTCTCATTGTTCTGAGGATGAAATTGGGAAGCCTTCAAAAATCCAACAAAACCCTCCAGAATCTAGCCTCTGGCCCTCCTCCACTTCAATGTTTTTCAAGCTGCAGTCCATGAACCATTAGTCAGATAGCAAACCACCTTATGCTTTATCACAGCATGTTTTTTTAAAGAGAGTTGAACATACCAGGAGATCAGATTAAACAAGTTCTGTTTAATAAAATCATTATTTCTCACATAGACACACATATACCTGTAATCTGGGTTTCAATATGAAGTGCGTTTTTATTCTGAGATGCAGCCTAACAAGTCTGAAGTACGCTAATCCAGAGCTTCACCCCAGCCTTTCTCCTATTTGTCACTTACTGCTCCAGTCACACTATCTCCCTGCAGTCTTTCAAACCAGCCACACTCCTATTTACCCTTTGGAATTCAGCTTAAATGCCACTTCCTAAAAATTACCCTTCCCTGACCTTCCAAATTTACATTATACCCTATCATAGCATCTCGTTCTATATATTTCTCCAAAGCACTCATCCTATGTAATAAAGAGGGAATATGTTAACTGACTGTCACACCCTCACAAAGATAGCAGCACCCAGAGCCAATAAAGAGGGAATATGCTAATTAACTGCCACGCCCTCAGAGATGGTGGCACCCACAGCCACAGGATGGCGGCGCTCAGTCCCCTCAGCCCTGCTGGGGCGGCAGGCCCCCAGCACAGTCAGGCCCGCCCCCAGGCGGATCCGGCCACTCCACATGTGTTCCCCAGTCCCCTCAGCCCCCTAGCTGCCTAGGGCTGGCCCAAGGTGCAGGCAAGCCTCGGATGTGGGCTGCCCAGCTGCCCAGGGCCACCTGAGGCTCAGGTAACCAGGGCTGGCCAACACTTGCGCTGCCGGCACTGGCAGCAGCAGAGGTGTGATGGGGGCGTCACCTTCCCCCGATCGCTGGGTCGCCTCCCACCCCTGATGGCTCCTGGACTGTGAGAGGGGGCAGGCCGGGCTGAGGGACCCCCCCCCCCTCCAGTGCATGAATTTTCATGCACTGGGCCTCTAGTCTAATTATATTTCTTGATTAGTTGTTTTATCAATATCTGTCTCTCTGACTCAACTACAAGGACCAGAAAGTAAGGACCATGCCTGTTCTGCTCCCTCCAGCATCTAGTACAGTGCCTGACACCCAGTACTTAATATATAGTGAATCAATGAATGATAGAGAGACCTGTAATTTCCTTTTGATGACTTAGTTCTTAGATGAAAGACAGATAACCAATTTCATTAGGCACTGTTTTTAGGTGGCTCTTTGTCTTTTATCATATAGTGTGTGTGTGTGTGTGTGTGTGTGTGTGTGTGCGCGCGCGCGCGCGCGCACGTGTGTATGCATAAACACATCACATATTGCTTCTGTAAGTACATTAAGCATTATGCCTATGAGTACAAACCTATATGCACATATCTGTGAATGCTGTTCTGTGAAATAAGCTAAGGGAAATTTTATTTTTCATGTGTTTTGAGCAAAGCTCTGAACTGGAATGCTGTTTCAATCATCAAAAGAAAATCTACTTCAGTTTTAAGAGAAAAGGGGTCAAGCTGACCTCCAGTGGTGAGACTGGGAAATGGCTTCTAAAATAATGTAAAATACCCAGATTACCTGTCACACAAAGGGACATGTGCATGCAACATACCTGTTGCAATTAATACTTTCAATTGTATGTGTTATATATATTTGAAACAGGCAGGGTTATACCATACAGAGTACTAAAACAAAATAAGCATACACCGAATTTACAGAGATACCTACAGCAGTTTCCAGAGACAGTAAAAGAAAATGCCACTCATTTACGGTAATCAGTAAAATCTGAGACTTCATAAATCTTAGTTGAGATATAAGATCTGAAATTCACAAAACACACTAAAAGCAGATAAATTCTAGATGCTAATAGTCACATTAGCATAGGTTCGAATATTACCTAATATTAAAAACTTAGTTTAAGCTGCCTTAGTTTAAGTTGTCATTTAGTTATTACTTCTCAGTCTTTTGGCTAAGATCATGTGCATGTAGCTATTTAGCTTTCATAGTACAAGTTCTATTCTCCTAATTAAACAGTAACCTCTGATTCCAAAATCCAGGGTATGTGCTAAGTATGGTGTCTGGCATATAGTAATAGGCAATAAGTGGTAGCTGCTATTGCTATCATCATTATTAAGTGATGTTTTATTCTCCAGCACATCTCTTATATTTGACAGATGCTCAATTAGTATTTGATTACATAAAGATAAACAATAAAAAGCACAGTTAGTATATAAAACTAGAGGCCCAGTGCATGAATTCACGCACCAGTGGGGTCCCTCGGCCTGGCCTGCGGGATTGGGCCGAAACCAGCTCTCTGACATCTCCTGAGGGGTCCTGGATTGCGAGAGGGTTCAGGCCAGGCCAAGGGACCCCACTGGTGCATGATCGGTGCCAGGGAGGGACACGAAGGTTGGCCAGCTGGGGAGGGACTGCGGGAGGGCTCCTGGGTGTGTCCAGCCCATCTCATTCAGTCCCAATTGGCCAGACCCCAGCAGCAAGCTAACCTACCGGTCAGAGTGTCTGCCCCTGGTGGTCAGTGCACATCATAGCGAGTGGTTGAGCGACCTTGGCATATTACACTTTGATTGGTTGAACAGCTGACCGGTCGACCGGACACTTAGCATATTAGGCTTTTATTATTTTGGATTATACTTTAGAAAGTTAATCTTCATAGCAAAAACAATTTTGAAATGCAAATGCAACATCTTCCTCAGGGCCCCCCAAATCTGTGCTATAACTATTGGGGTGTTTTTACATATTCAGATATTTTCTTCATAAAATCATGGCAGCAGTAATAAAAATGAAATCACACTGTTATAACAAAAAATATTAAAAGCAATACTCTTTGAAACATTAAGTGTACATTAATGACAGAATGTTTTCTTTTATATACGTTCATGGTTTATATTGGGAGAACTTCACCACCATAAAACACTCAACAGCCACTGACTTAAAGTAAATGAAACATGCTGCTCCTCAGAACAAATTCAATAGTTACCACTTATTGGACATCTACCACTTGCCATTGTACTTCCGGTCCCATTCTTAACGATCACAACACCTGTAATCAGTGTCCTATCCACCAAGTTAAGATATCATCACAACCACTCTTCAGAGGAGAAGCTGAAGCTCAGAAAGGTTTAAATAATTAGTGCAAGACCACACATCCAGCAGATAGTGGAGACAGAATTCAAACCCAAGGAAGGTTTCATATCTGTGTTTCTACTCAGCTGATCTGCCTAGAGTTATGCTGCATTTCTTTCAATGAATGACTAGATGACTTCAATATATAGGTTTATTCTTTAACATATTCTTCTCCTAAAGTCCATAACTTTTAAGGACCAATATTCTACCCAAGGACAGATCCAAGAAAGAAGGTCATGTCATGAATACTCTCTAGGCAAGGACCTTCGAGGTGTAGAAACTTCCATAGGCAGTTCAGTGCAGAAGTCAAAAGTGCCACCTCATAGGGTTGGCATAGTAACGCATTTAATCCTCATTTAATCCTGGCACATAGTAGGTGATCATTAAATACCACTAGGACTCAGAGCAAGCTAGGACACATAGTTGCTGTGAAATTGTCAAAGCATACACATACGTACCTGTGTGTACACACAAAAACTCAATAAATTCACACTACCGATTCCAAAACTCATTAGAAGAGGCAACAGGTGCCATTTATCATGCATGGGCACACCCTACAAATAATTGACAGCAGAGGGGACAACCACATACCCCTGTGCTTAAGGAATCAGTAATACTGGGAGCTCCGTTGGAGAAAATAAGATTTTAAAAAAGCTGAGAAACTCCATGTTTAAATTGAAGAAATCAATGAAGAAAAGAACTGGTAAGACAGAAGTTTTGCCCCAGTATTTTCTTAGTTTATGGCCTCAGAAATTGATTTCTTTGAGACTCAGGTTTCAAATCTCTAAGATGAACACAGACAAATATCAAAATTATGGTGACAAATACTAGAGGCTCTTCTTCAAACTGGGCTCAGGACCAGTTGTAAGAAATGAAAATGAAAAGCAATATTCTATCTGCTCTTTCTACTGTGCTTATGTAGGAGGAAGGGAAGAAGAGCTTGTCATTTCTGAAACCAATGCAATAAGAAGACTCTGTTGATATTTTCCCTTTCCCAGCACCACACAAATGTCCCCATTGTAGGTTTTTGTTGTTGTTGTTTTTTTTTTTATCATACAAGGAGCTTGTATAGGGTAAGAATAGGGGATGATCTATAAACATCCTTGCCACAGAAATAGAGGAAGCTGGTAAGTAAAAAATTAGAAAAACCATTATACTGGAGAAAACGAATCAAACCAATTGACAAGGTGACAGTGGAAACGGAGCAGGTTTAGACACCAGACAGACCTGGTGAGTAAATCTTGCCATCACACTGACCAGCTGTGAAAACTCAGGATAGCACTTCACATCTCTGAGTCTCTCCATGGATTAGAAATTGTGTCCTTGAAGCACCAAGCACTGTGCCTGGCTGTGCTGGTCCTTCGTGCTCCACATACAACTATGTTTATAATCATCTCCAATCAAGTCAGAAGGCAAAGGATACTCAGCATTTAAACTCAAAAAATCAAATCCTTTCTTTCCCACCCCTTCCTAATAATGTCCTGTAACATAGACCACACCCAATATTTTAAACTAAGAGCTCATTTTTCATGCACCCTTTCAACACTGCTGCCCTCACTCTCCCATCAGCAGCCCTTCCAAGAAAGGACAGTAGAATGGAAGAAAAAAGGAAAGGAAAATAAATGCAGAAGTGCACAAAAGTCTAAAAGCCCAGGAGACTTTTGCTTGGTACTCATGACACTCAGGAAAAAGTAGATGAGGACATTTTTACCCAGCTTTTCTACGCTCCAAACCAGAGTCACCAACTCAGATGTCCACAGGACCAGGCAATCAACATAAACAGAGAAAGGGGCCTGGATACTAGGCAACAGGAAATGTGGGAAAGTTAGAACATACATTCTCATTATAATCCATCAAAGATGACAATTTAAATAACACTGAGCTGATAAAATAAAGTTTTTGGGGGTTGTGCTTGATGGTGTCACAAATTCAAGAGCTCTGTGGCTCTCCTAACACTACCTCAAAAATAGCCTTCTACCAAAATACTGTGAATCATAAAGGCATTTCTAACAATATCCACTCAGAACACTCAGCAACCATTCATTATATTTCAACCAGTTGCCTAGCACCGTTGCAGGTAATGTGGGACATGGGGACCTCCAAATCTTTTGGATTGAGTTGAGGCAGACACATGGAACCACTCTGCCCAGGCCACAAGTAACAGAACTTCAGAAGTGGAAGGAAACTTAGACCACCTAGTCCTACACTCTTAATTTATAGCTGAAGAACCTATTATTCACCCAGTGGTACAGGATTATGGAAAACTCACAGAATTACTGGGTGAGGAAAAACAAGTCTGGAGAGAAGGAAGCACCCCCACAGGCTCTAACATACCTCCCTTCCTCCTTCATGAAGAGTCAAGAAAGCAAAGGACTCCACTCAGAAGGTCACCTGCTCCAAAACAGCCTGTCATATAAAGTAAAAAAAAAAAACTATTGAAAAAAGGAAAATTAACTTGGCCCACACAAGTGGCTCATGTTTAGAGTTTAAGACTCAGCGAAGATGATTGGGGCAGGTGATGCATGAAGGGGGCATACACAACCTGCATCAGTTTCCATGATACAAATGAGTAATGCACATATTCTTTGTTCTACAACCAGCTTCCCTCCATTAGCAATTACGGCTTGACATACTGTCTGACTCACATGGGGCAAGACAGCACCCCGAAGGCTGAAACAAAGGGCTCCTGGGCTAAGTCTGCCAGGGAATTAATTGCTTTGTGTTTTTCATGAAAATTTGACTCCAAAGATATCTACAGGCTTCGAGGTAGTCAGTGGCCTAAAAGGCATCAACACCAGTGAACCAGCAAGTCTACTAAACTCATAATAGTGTATTATACATCCACAATGAAACAATGGATTAAAACATTTCTCAACATTTAATTTTCTTTCCTTCTTTTTGGCACCTCAGTAATGAATTATACTAATATCAGCACTTAGGGGAATACCATAAGGGTTTGATGAAATCATTATATTTCATCTTTGTGAAAGTTTTGTTTATTGTTCTATAAATTACTCCTTTTCCATTGCAGTAATCTCCAGGAATTAACAGATTTAAATGTATTGTGTTGATAACAAAGAACATAACAAATGGAAAAGGCTCAGGATTTATGTCTCTATAAATTTAAGCTGTATCAGCTCAAGTGTAGTCTGCATTCAATTTTGTTTCAACGACAGCAATGTATAACCAGTGGAGTGGATTGAGAGAGAGAAAAGTAAGGAAATCTGTAAGTTTCTCTTCATGAAGGCCAACATACCATTTGGTTCTCTTGGGGACAGCAAGGTACAGGGTAAGTTAATTTCCAGTTTGGCATTCATCCCTGGATCATTTCACAGAGAGAATTACCATATTAGAAGTGTGACTGCATTGCACAATGAGCAGGGCCTGCCAGAGGCCATCGCTCAGCAAACTTTCCCTCAGTTTAGGGCTATGGTCATGATGAATAGGGTACAAGTAAAAGGGTCCTCTAAAGGAAATGTCACTGTTGGCTAGTCCTTTGTCTTCTATCCCACAACCCAAAGAACATTAGTTAAAAACAGATAAAAACAATCTGTCATTTCCATGGCACCTATTTCCAAACTGCTTAAAGTACTGGTCAAAAACCAATATTCTTAAATTATCCAAAGCTGCTCAAAGCCAGACAAGGGGTATGCAGGCTATTTTTCAACTTTCAAAATTGAGGAAGCAGAGAGCCAAAGAAGTCCTACGCATCCTATGCTCATAAAGAAGAATTGGGCCCTATGGGTGCTTCATTTCCCATTCTCACGGAGTCAGGCACCTGAAGAGCACTGGAAGGCTAGAGTGTTCTGGTCACACTGTGACTGAAAACCTGAATGCGCTGCACTGTTCCACAGAGGCAAGCAGAACCGAGAAAGCAACCCCTGGTTAGAAAGGAGAACCTCTAAAAGAAACTATAAGAAAAAGTGTGGGGGATGTAATAGCAGGGACTTAGAGAGTCTCAGTTAAATAGCATTAGCGCTAAGAGCGTAATGTGGTGGATAACAGAATTCTATTTTATTTTTTTGGATGGTGAGGCCAATCATAAAATTCAAAGGGCTATTAGAGATTATAGGGCCTGGCCCTTCATTTTAGAAATTAGGAAACTGAGCCCAAGAGCACTGCCTGAAGTTCATAGTGTTTATCATGGCAAACCTAAGACCCAAGAATCTCAACCTTCTGACTCCAAATCGAATGTTCTTTCCATTAATGCTGCACTGATTATTGGAAAGAATATGGGCTTCACAGTCAGACAGAGCTGGGTGGACACAAGTTCAGGTTTTCCTCTTACTAGTCTAAGACTTCTGACATGACAAGTCAATCTCTGCAAGCCTCATGTTTTATCATCTGTAAATGGGGACAAATATATTACTTTGCTTATATTTCTACATTTACTTTTCATAATACTGATGGTCTCTCTCTGCCTCTCTCTCTCTCTCTCTCTCTCTCTCTCTCTCGCTCTCATCCACCCTCTCTCTTTCCTCCCTCCCTCCTTCCCTCTCTCCCACCATATGAGAATACAGCTTTTGTAAACCTGGAAGAAGACCCTCACCAAGAACCTGACCCTGCTGGCACCCTGATCTCTTACTTCCAACCTTCAACCCCAAACTATGAAAACTAAATATTTGTTGTCTAAGAAAAACAACAACAACAACAAAACAAATGCTAAATGACTGGAACAGAGGTTGACACACAGTATGGATTGAATTAAAAGTACAGTACTATGCCCTAGCTGGTTTGGCTCAGTGGATAAAGATCAGCCTGCGGACTGAAGGGTCCCGAGTTTGATTTTGACCAAGGGCACATGCCCAGGTTGCAGGCTCGATCCCCAGTAGGGGACATTTATGAGGCAGCCAATCCATGATTCTCTCCCATCATTGATGTTTCTAGCTCTCCCTCCCTCACCCTTCCTTTCAGAAATCAATAAAAATATATAAAAATAATAACAAAGTAAAATTGTTTAAAAAAAGTTCAATTCTATTATTTTTCAATCACAAGTTGTTATATAAGAAATATTTGCATGTCATCTATATGCCAAGCACTTTGGTAGGTACTTTTAAGAGATGTAGAGACAAACATCACTGCTCCTCCAGGGTGCCTAAATCAGCAGATTAATAAGCAGGGCCTTGGTGGCATGAAAATGGTTCTGAAACCACTTCAAGAACTTAACTTAAATCTTGCATTGAGATGATAAGACTATATAAATCAATTTAGAAGAGTATCCCAAAACATAGGTTATTTGCGGGGTGGGGGGGGGGGGATTATGTGGGAAACAAGTTATAGAATTTTCTCTCTTGTAGTTCTTCTCTATACATGGTAAAGTCCCAACAGGAGAACCAGATATTTCTCAAACTTATACAACCATGAAATCTTTTTGTCAAGAAGCATTTCAGAGATTCCCAGTACAGTAGAATGAGCTTTTGGGAAACCTGGTGTAGACTACCCTGATAGAGAGCACAAAGGAAGAGGAACAGCTGAAAGATCGTGGAAAAATCACCCTAAAAGAATAAGTCAAATGTCCCAAGGAAGTCCTTAACCAAGAGAGCCAGGGGATCACTCTTAAGCTGCTTAATCATAAGGAGATCTGCGCAGAGAAAAGGAATGAGAAATAACACATAACCAGTACCACTGGGTGCACCCTGTGCTGAACAATCCTAGAAGAACATTATCAGCAGCAGCATGAGTATTACTGTAGAGATGTGAAAACTAAGTCCCAGAGAAGTTGATTCATTTCTTTTTTTTATTGATTTATTGCTTAAAGTATTACAAAGGGTATTACATATGTGTCCTTTTTTCCCCCGCCCTTGACAATCCCCTGGCCTCCCCTACCCCCCAGTGTCTTATGTCCATTGGTTATGCTTATATGCATGCATATAACGTCACAGTGCAAGGAGCTGAACTGAGCCCTGACTCAAAGACCTGAGTTCTTTCACATTCTCATCATGCATAAAATAAAATCACAGCTTTACAGTCACACAACCTGTACAACAGCCGTGATGGTGGTTTTCAAACCTTGCTCCTAAGCAAGCTCTCAGAAATAACTCTTTATTTATACCATGAAAGATTTAGTTTTACCATATGCTTTGGAAGGGCAGATCTGAAGTATGTTTCTACCCAGTAGTCATGAACTATGTTTCTACCCAGTAATCATGAACTCATGCAATGGCTACCACAGGCAAAACTTCTCAAATAAGTGAAACCCTATAAAGGTAGGTGGTAACTTTTTAAAATTAAAGTTAGTAACATAGAATTATCTAAAAGTGAAAAATGAACCAGATGATGCCCAGGATCATGAAGTGATCATAAATTCTCAAGGTACAGTTTGCGAAAGAAAGGGCACACTTGGACAAAATTAAAGAATTTTGCTGTGGCTATTTATCAATGACACAAAATAGTGAACCCACCAGGAATATTCAATGCGGGAAGCCACCACTTGCCAATACTATCATGAGAGTGCACCAAGGAACGCAGAAGGCCGATGGACCTTGAGCGTTAGAAGGGCTGACACTAAGCACCGATTGTTGGTGTTGAGATAGTGGTGGCTCGAAGCAATTTCCTGACCTGATAGCCTCCAAGTAAATGTTTACTGGACCTTACTGATCTTTACTGATCTTTACTGTCTGCTACCTGTTTGCTGTGCTTTACTGAGGGCAAGATGTGTATCTAAAACTGAATAAAAGCAGACAGGACCCAGTTTCGGTGTGTCTCTTCAAGAAGGAGGCTCCACCTGGCCTCCAATGCCTTCTAAATTCATATTTTTTATGTAGTATTTTCATTTGTGCGTCAGCCCCTCCTTCAGATCCTAAACCCTGCCACAAAGGTCTTGGCAGTTCAACCTGCCACCACTCTCCTACCAGAGATTTTAACAGAAAAGTCAACCAAATGCATTGACTTTGTGTAGAAAAAATATAAACATAAGACTCCTGAAATGGATTCATTCACATAATCAACAAACCTGTTTTTGATAAGGGGAATCTGTATGTTAGTTGCTACACATCTTGAAAATCTGTTCCCAAGACCAAGCCCTGTGTCCTCTCTATAGTACAGCACTCCGCAACAGCAGGCATGCAATTAGGAACTCCATACTCTCCCACTTACAAGCCTTGGGACTCTGGTCTAAAAAATGTCAACCTCCAACCAAATTATTGTAGGTGGTAAGAATCCCTTTTGCAGGTCAGAGAATTGAACAATTAAGGTTCTCTGAATTTAGGGTCTCTGTTTATTGGATCATGTTATTTCTTTAAACTCTCTGAAAACATTCCAAAAAATTAAATGTGATATGTATCAATTCTTATATTTGGTCACATAATTAATCACTTTTCCCTTGTCCTTTACCCATGAAATCTTTCTTATTCTAGAAGGGCATGCTGAAGAAGTCCTGAAACACGCTAGCTTGGCCATGAGCTGTAAGTGGAGAAAGAAACTGTAACAGGCAATTGAAGGCTGCCAATGGAAATCACATACTAAGAAATGAACATCACCACAGGAGTCCTCCCACCCATTCACTGCCTTCCAGAAGTCCTGTGCCTTCGTTGCTTTGTAGACTAAAACAGGTAGAGATGATATCCTGGGAGTGCCCACGAGGACGGCCAGGCCAGGTTACTGTCAGTTTTATGCGCAGCTTCTGTGCGGACTGGTTGGTGTTGCTGTGATCTAGTTACTGTATTTTCAACATCTCCCAGAGAACAGGGGTTAATGAAAGCATAAAGGAGCCAGGCCAGTGAAATGGCCCAGAGCAGGACAGTGGCAAACCAGAAAACAAGTGTACGAGTTGAAGTGGATACCTGCTACTCAACCCTGTAGGTTGAAGACATACAGGAAAATAAGCCCACTGTTGACACATTTTCCTTTAAAACAAACAAACAAAAAACCAGCTAGAAATCCCTGCATATTTTAAAATATTTACTCCTAATTCAATCTTAAAATGTTGTTTGCCAACAGAAACTAGAATACGAGTTGCCAGTTTCCTGTTGAGGGGTATCTGTGACTGCTAAACAGTTCTGGACTACAGTTAACTGTACAAACTGGGAACCAGGCCCTGCCCTGGTGGCAGTGGTATGCCATGGCAATTAAGTATAAATCACAGGTATGTGATTTCAGCAATTAGTTATAAATCACAAATATGGGACAAAAATATTCTTTATAGTTTACTGGAAATAGCATTTAAAGAGCAGATAATTCTTTCAGAGATACTTGACACTTAAGATACAATTAGAAACATTTTTTTTAACCTTTACTATTGCCAGTCATACCTTGTTCTGATTTTATCTTAAATAGAGATCACAATTCCAATATACTTTTTTCTTTTCCATTTACTCTTCTCTTTCCCTTCTCCAAACTTCCCTTCATTTGAGATGGAAGATTATAGGACTTTTATGGAGATGACACAAACTAATATATGTAATGTCTAAAACAATGACCAGCACAAAGTAAAAACTCAAAAATTGTAAGCGCCAGCTATATCTATGAATATTATTTAGTAGTCAAAGTCCTCAACAGGGCTGGTCTACAGCCTGTGGAAAGCTAGTGTTAACTCTTCAAACCAAGTTGCTACATAAAATGTCTGCTCACAGAACCACTCTGTACCTACTCGAGTTAGCAACCTGTTTCTTAAATTAATCCCAGTTCAGCTCCTCTGAGACAGCCGAGAATCTTTTGCACATCAGAACACAGATAAAGAAAGAGAGGTCTCTGTAGAGCATTTTGCAACAAAGGAGGTAAGGGCCTCCACCTCTCTTTTTCCCTTAGGAGACCGAGGTACTTTTCCACCTTTTTGTTTCTTTGTGAAATAGACTCATTCCCTCTTCCGAACTACTTAGACCCAGCTGGATGAGGGTGGCATGAATTTATATACTATATGACTTAATGATAGTTTCGCTACTTGCAATGGCTTCATGTATATTCTAACACGTTGTCTCAGTTACTGTAAAAATGCATTATCACTTACTGAAAAGGAGAATATCTGATCCACTATGTTACTGAATTAGCAAGTAATCAGTTAATACTAAACACCAAGTTTTATTTAAAGTTTGCTACTGTCCTCTCCTGAGGGACGGAGTCCACCCAGTCATCAGTGAGCTAGAATCGGTGCTTGATTCGATATTCACTTATTTGAAATTAAGACGCTGAAACTTCCTGTTGCAGGCACAGCAAGCAAACACCAAAAATAAGGGGTTGACAATTAGATGGTGGAGGAAATGATGCCTCAGTCTTTCTGAGCTTCGCCAAAGAGGATCAAGTGAGCCATTTCCAAGCACTCCCTGGGGATACACAACTCAACACAACTCTTCCTCCTACTAGGCTCACTTCCTTAATGCCTTAATCTGCATGACATCATATCGCAGGCATGTGCTAACAGGCAGACAAATACAAACACATGAATGGAAGTAAGCCAAACAAAATAATTTACACTGTGCCTACAAAAAATAACTATTTAAATACTTCTTATAAACAGCAAAAGGCTAAATACTCCATCATCTTTCCTGCTTTACAAATAAACCCATCATTTTTCCTGATCAAATTCTTCTCTCATGCTAATGCGTTTGTGGTATTTTTTAAAAATAGGAATTGAATTATATTAAAAACAGAGTCCAAGGCTTTCATCCCCAGGACAGACTCAGTGCCCACTGGCAAGTGCAAGCTACAGGTGCTGTCCAGGTAAATATGCCTTCAAAAGGGAAATGTTTACTTCAGCACATGAGGAAACTAAGAATCGACCTCAGTAATCAGTTCAATAGAATCAAAGAGACATACCTGTAGGTTTTCAATTTCTTCTTTGTGCTCCCTCTTCAAGTGTAAAATAGCAGCTTGGTATTCTGCAAGATCACAAAAGAAACCAATTACAAAGAAGCACGAAATGATATACAAAATTCCAAGTGAGCATCTCCAAGATTCTAGAGGTGCTTCTACAAGTAAACTGACTGAATAATAATAATAATAAAAACACACACAGAAAACCTGAGTAAATAAATGCACAATTGGATATTCACTTGACAAGAGATGTTGTAAACTGAGACAAGACAAGACAAGGAGCTCAGGATAAAAGGAAGATTTTGTTCCATTTAGAAAACTTTGAATTATCATAAGCTCCAAATTAGGCAGATAGGATAGGGTTAAAAAAAAAAATAGCTTGATGAGTGTTCCAGATAAAGACTGGGTCAGGGTTTGTCTTTAAGGAGGAGTTGGAAGTTAAGGCCCCACAGAGAACAAACACAGATGTGTTAAGAACAGACACACAGGAAATAAAACTTTCTATGTGAGATCAGAGAATTCAATTTTTAACTCCCCCATTCACCCCCCCCCCAAAAAAAAATCTCCATTTGAATGCAAGGCTAAGCAAGCACCCAGGGCTGATTTTAATCTTTAGATCAACTTCATAAAGTCAAGACCATTTGTCATTTGGGTGAGAGAATAGAATGTAGGTTAAGTTGAAGTTGAAAGGGGGACAAAAATAAAATCCTGGTCCAATTTTAGTCTGAGTCTAATAATGTTTATTCCAACAATAAGTCCCAAGTGTACACAGGAACTGCAGCCAACCACTAAAACGACCATTCCCTGGCTAAGCATGAAGCAGCTATGACAACTTGATTCCCAGCAATACGGCTAAGTATGTGGGGTCACAGAACTATGCAGGCTGCAGAGAACCACAGAGCAAAATGCTGTGAGAAAACGTTTTTGTGGCATAAGCCAGATTTTTACAAATGGGTTTGGGTTGTGAGTATGAATAAGAAAAATGTCAGTTAGATGTCATTTTAAGATGTATGAAAAGACAGGCTATTTCGTCAAGTGAATTTCAGAATGAAAGGCTAGGTTTCAGTTCAAAAGTGGATGTGGGAAATCTTTGGTAAAGCCATAATGGAGAGAAGTGTTGCTGTTGATAATTATGACTAGTCATGCCACTGCTTTTGTGGTCCACTGAGCTGGGAATCCATCAGCAAATTTTAAGGTTTCTACATCCAGACCATGCCTTGAATCAAATCACTTCTACCATCCCATAACCACCACTATGGTCCAAGCCACCAGCATCTTTTCCCTGGACCACTCAAGTAACCTGAAAAGGTTACTGCTCTCTCTTACCACTACCAAAACCCATTCTCCTCACAGCAGCCTGAATGATCTGTTAAAGGAACGAACCAGATTATCACCCATCTCTGGGTTTCCGCTGCACACAGACTGAAATAAAAACTCCCTCCTACAGCCCATAAGGCCCTTTGGAACCTGATTCCTACATACCTCTTCCTGTCTTCCTTGCTCACAACACTCCAGGCACACTGGCCTTCTTACTATTCCTTGAACTTGTCAACTTCTTTTCTATCTCAAAATCTTTACTAATATTGGGGACAATAATAATGAATGTTATTTGTTGAGCACTTACAATATACCAGGTATTACCTAAGCACTTCACATGCATTAACTCATTTTCATCCCCACAATAATCCTATGCTGTGGATACATTTTCCTCACTGAAAAGGAAGAAACTGAGTAAATTACAGAGCCAGAAGACATACATAATTCAACGAGTGAATGTATAAACAAGCTGTGATACGATAAAATGGAATACCACGCAGCAACAATAAAGAATGAACTATGAATACGTACATCAACATAGATGAATCTCAAAGGCTTTATGTAGAGTGAAGGAAGTCAGTCTCAGAAGGCTAACGATTGTTTAATTCAATTTGTATGACATTCTGGATGAGACAAAACCATAGGGGTGAAGAACATATCAGAGAAGAAGTGGCTAGAGGTTAGAGATGAGGGAAGGTTTCATTACAAAGAGTCAGCACAGCACAGCCGGTGTGTCTCAGTGGTTGAGCATCAACCCATGAACCAGGAGGTCACAGTTTGATTCCCGGTCAGGGCACAAGCCTGGGTTGCGGGCTCTATCCCCAGCAGGGGTTGTGCAGGAGGCAGGCTGATCAATGATTTTCTCATATCATTGATGTCTCTCTCTCTCTCTCTCTTTCTCTCTCTCTCTCTCTCTCTCTCTCTCTCTCTCTCTCTCTCAAATCAATAAAAATATATCAAATATTCTTTTAAAAATAAAGAGTCAGCCCAGTTGGCGTGGTTCAGTGGTTGAGCAACAACCTATGAACCAAGAGGTCACGGTTCAATTCCCGGTCGGAGCACATGCCCAGGTTGTGGGCTCGATCCCCAGTGTGGGGCATGTAGGAGGCAGCCAATTGATGATTCTCTCTTATTGTTGATGTTTCCCTCTCTCTATCCCTCTCCTTTTCTCTCTAAAATCAATAAAAATATATCTACATATCTATATATATATATGTATATTGTAAGTGCTCATATATATATATATATGCGTAATATGCAAATTGTCCCCTCAGGAGTTCAACCAGGAGACTGGGAGTCTGGGAGTTCAATCACTTGCTATGATGTGCACTGACAACCAGTGGGGCAGTGTGGAATGAAGGAAGGCTCTGGCCGGCAGCCAGCAGCTAGGGAAGGGAGGCCCCGGCCGGCAGCCAGAAGGAAGGTCGCAGCTGGCAGCTGGAAGGCCCCGATCAGCCCTAATCACTGGCCAGGCCTAGGGACCCTACTCATGCAAGAATTTCATGCACTGGGCCTCTAGTGTGTGTGTGTGTGTGTGTATATGTATATACATATATATATATATATAAAAATAAAAGAGTCAGCACAAAAAAGGCCGTTTGGGTGCTATCACTATTTTCTATCCTGACTATGATGGTGGATACATGAATCTATACATGGGTTAAAAATTAGAGAACTGTACACCAAAAAGAAAAAAAGTGAATTCTATAGTATGTTAATTTTTTAAATCTATACCAAATATTACACTTTTAAATATTTTTCCTAGGAGATTCAGCATAACACAAAAATACATGTTACTACCACTTCTAATCTTTGTTTTCCTAAGGGAACTATCAGGTGCAGTAGGGCAAGAAAAAAAAACAAACATGCTCATGCACACATGGCATACACATGTATATGTATGTACATATATAGAAAGGGGAAAATAAAGTTATTATTCACTATGATTGTATATTTAGAAAATTCCAGGATTCTCTTAGAATATTAGATTTAATATATGAGTTTAGTAGGGTTGCTTGATTTAAAATCCATATATAAAAATTCTGATACCAGTAAGAGTATAAAAAATTAAACTTAAGATAACTTATAGTGCCCTTACTTAATACAATGTACTTAGAAATAACCTTAACAAAAATATGTAAGACCTCATGAGAAACCAGAAATGCTATGTTGAAATATATTACAAATGAAAATATAGACAGGTAGTGGGGCAAGCCATATTTTGGTAAAACTCGATATTGTAAAGATGTTGATTTTCTCAAATTGATCTATGGATTCAGTGCAATCCCATTCAACATTTCTAATCGTTTTTGTTTTGTTTTGAAATTGAGGAGCTCAATCTAAATATTGGTTGAAGCACAGAAGTGCAGAAAAAGCAATGAGCAAAAAAAACATTGAAAAATAAATAAAAGGTAAGATGAATTATTTTTAATTATCACCACATAATTAAAGTGGTGTGATACTGGCACAGGGATAATAAATAGACTAAAAGAATAGACTAGAGAGCCCAGACATAGACCACGAATCTATGGTCACTTGGTATATGACAGAGTTGCATGGGAGATATTTGTTTACAGTAAGAATTGTCTTTTCACTAACTATCAATTGGGAAAAATAAATATTTACATGGAAAAACATAAAACTGGACTCCAAATTTACACCATATAATAATCTATTCTAAGTTGATTAAGAGCTAAATTATAAAAAACAAAGGCATCATCCTATCTAATAAAAGAGAAACATGGTAATTAGCGTACGACCACTACCCTTCCCATTGGCTAATCAGGGTGATATGCAAATTAACTGCCAGTCAAGATGGCGGCCGGCAGCCAGGCAGCTGGAAGCTAACATGAGGCTTGCTTGCTTCAGTGACGGAGGACTCCAACATTCCCTGCCTGTCACTGCCAGCCTCTGAGCTGAAACTCTAAGCAACTATGTTACAAATATAGAAGCTAAACAAAACCCCAGAAACCTGCTTTAGTCGCAGGGCTTCAGCCAGCAGGATCGCAACATTGTTTCAAATACAGAAGGTAAACAAAGGCCAGAAACCTGCTTTCAGCAGCGGAGGCCTAAGAGCTGGAGTCTCAGAGCTAAAGCTGGCCCAGAATAAAAACAAAAGAAAAAAAAAGGAGCGGTTGGGAGCTTCAGTCAACCACCAGCCTGAAAACAGCCCTCGGCCCTTCACCCAGACTGGCCAGGCACCCCAGTGGGGACCCCCAACCTGAAGGGTGTGTGACCAGCTGCAAACAGCCATCATCCCCTCACCCAGGCTGGCCAGGCATCCCAGTGGGGACCCCCACCCTGATCCAGGACACCCTTCAGGGCAAACCAGCCGGCCCCACCCATGCACCAGGCCTCTATCCTATATAGTAAAAGGGTAATATGCCTCCCAGCACCGGGATCAGTGGAGCCGCGAGGCATCCCGGCACCAGGATCAGCGTGACAGGGGGCAGCGCCCAAACCCCCTGATCGCCCTGCGGCTCTGTGTGTGACAGGGGGCGGGGCCACAACTTCCCTATCCACCCTGCTCTGTTCGTGACAGGGGAAGGCGCCCCAACCCCCTGATCAGCCCTGCTCTGTGCCTGATAGGGGGGAGCTCCCCAACCCGCTGATCACCCTGCGGCTCTGTGTGACAGGGTGCGGCACCCCAACCCCTTGATCGGCCCTGCTCTGTGTGTGACAGGGTGCGGTGCCCCAACACCCCCCCCCCGGGCCCTGCTCTGTGTGTGATGGGGTAGAGCCATAACCTCCCCATCGGCCCTGCCCTGAGTGTAACAGGGTACAGCGCCCCACCCCCCTGATCTGCCCTGCTGTGTGTGTGACAGGGGGCGGTGCCCCAACTCCCCTATCGCCCCTACTCTGTGAGTGACGGGGGGAGCTCCCCAACCCCCTTATCGGCCCTGCTCTGTGCGTGACAGGGTTCGGAGCCCTAACCCCCCTGATGGGCCCTGTTCTGTGAGTGACAGGGGGCAGTGCCCCAACCCCCTGATTGGCCCTGCTCTGTGCATGACAGGGGGTGGCACCACAACCTTCCCATCGACCCTGCCTTGAGTGTGACAGGGGGCGGTGCCCCAACCTCCCAATCGGCCCTGCTCTGAGCCTGACCAGGTGCTGCACCTAGGGATTGGGCCTGCCCTCTGCCACCTGGGAGCAGACCTAAGCCAGCAGGTCATTATCTCCTGAGGGGTCCCAGACTGGAGGGCACAGGCTGGGCTGAGGGACCCCCCCTCCCCCCCCGGGCCTCTAGTTGTTTTATAAGAAAATATAACATAGTTTTTTGAAACCTCAGACTAGAGAAGAATTTGATTCAAACTGCATTACATATTTTAAAAATAATAATAAATTTCACTACATTAAAATTAAGAACTTCTTTTAATAAAAACACACCATAAGAGAAAGAAAAGGCAAGCCACAGAGAAGGAGAATATACTTGAGACAAATAATACTATAAATATATATGTGTGTGTGTGTGTGTATATATATATATATATATATATGTGTGTGTGTGTATATATATATATGTTATCAATAATTCCTACAAAATTATAGAAAATGAAAAATAGGTAAAAAATGTCAATAGGTGCTCTAAAAAGAGGACATACAGATAATCTATAAATAAGTTAAAAGGTGCTCATTCTCATTAGAAATATTTAAGGCCAAAACTGAGTGTTGGTGAAGATGTGGAGCAATAGGAACTTTCATACACAAGTGTCAGGAGTGCAAATTGGTACAATCCCTATGGAAAATGTTGGGCTTTTTTTTTTAATAAAGTGAAAGATATGCCTACTCCCTACCCAACAATCCTAATCCTAGGTACACATAAATAAAAAGCAACTAGAAAAGAAAAGAAAATAATATTAACAAAAGCCAGGATAAGTGGTACCCAGGAGAAGAGAAAGTGAGTTAGGTCATGATAG
The DNA here is from genome assembly GCF_014108235.1 of Myotis myotis. Classification (NCBI taxonomy): domain Eukaryota; kingdom Metazoa; phylum Chordata; class Mammalia; order Chiroptera; family Vespertilionidae; genus Myotis; species Myotis myotis. Next base: position 153,221,702 of record NW_023416313.1, on the reverse strand, counting down.
ATTGAGCAAGGTGGTGTCACATAGGCATTCGACGAAAAGTTATTTTTTTAACCTCTGTGTTTTATGCCATTTTCATGTATACTTTAACATTACAATATAAGAAATATGATTGCTCTGGTTATTATCATCTACACTAATAAAAGAGAAACATGCAAATTAACCATCACTCCATCACTCTGCCACTCTGCTACACACACCAGGCAATCAGAGCAACTATACAAATTAACCCAACAAAGATGGCGGTTAATATGCATACTCAAATGTGGAGCAAAGACTGAAGGTGACTGAAGATGGTGGTGGCTACGGAGCTGGAGCGAGCAGGAGGCTTGGGTTGCTCCCAGCGACGTAGGAAGCCAAGCTTCCCCTTGGCCCTGGACTCCACTTAAGGAGTTGCTGGGGACCTGGGCTCCGCTCAAGGAGTGGCTGGGGGCCTGGGCTCCACTCAAGGAGTGGCTGGGGGCCTGGGCTCCGCTCAAGGAGGGGCTGGGGGCCTGGGCTCCACTCAAGGAGTGGCTGGGGGCCTGGGCTCCACTCAAGGAGTGGCTGGGGGCCTGGGCTCCGCTCAAGGAGGGGCTGGGGGCCTGGGCTCCACTCAAGGAGGGGCGGGGGGCCTGGGCTCCGCTCAAGGAGGGGCTGGGGGCCTGGGCTCCACTCAAGGAGGGGCTGGGGGCCTGGGCTCTGCTCAAGGAGGGGCTGGGGGCCTGGGCTCTGCTCAAGGAGTGGCTGGGGGCCTGGGCTCTGCTCAAGGAGTGGCTGGGGGCCTGGGCTCTGCTCAAGGAGTGGCCGGGGGCCTGGGCTCCGCTCAAGGAGTGGCTGGGGGCCTGGGCTCTGCTCAAGGAGTGGCTGGGGGCCTGGGCTCCACTCAAGGAGTAGCTGGGGGCCTGGGCTCCGCTCAAGGAGTGGCTGGGGGCCTGGGCTCCACTCAAGGAGGGGCTGGGGGCCTGGGCTCTGCTCAAGGAGTGGCTGGGGGCCTGGGCTCCGCTCAAGGAGTGGCTGGGGGCCTGGGCTCTGCTCAAGGAGTGGCTGGGGGCCTGGGCTCCGCTCAAGGAGGGGCTGGGGGCCTGGGCTCCGCTCAAGGAGGGGCTGGGGGCCTGGGCTCCGCTCAAGGAGGGGCTGGGGGCCTGGGCTCCGCTCAAGGAGGGGCTGGGGGCCTGGGCTCCACTCAAGGAGGGGCTGGGGGCCTGGGCTCCACTCAAGGAGGGGCTGGGGGCCTGGGCTCCGCTCAAGGAGGGGCGGGGGGCCTGGGCTCCACTCAAGGAGGGGCTGGGGGCCTGGGCTCTGCTCAAGGAGGGGCTGGGGGCCTGGGCTCTGCTCAAGGAGGGGCTGGGGGCCTGGGCTCTGCTCAAGGAGGGGCTGGGGGCCTGGGCTCCACTCAAGGAGTGGCTGGGGGCCTGGGCTCTGCTCAAGGAGTGGCTGGGGGCCTGGGCTCTGCTCAAGGAGTAGCTGGGGGCCTGGGTTGCCAGGGTCGACCCAGGCTTCTAACCAGCCCTGGCCTCCACTCGAGGAGCTGGAAAAAAAAAAAAAAGAAGGGGCTGGGAGCAGCCGGAGCAGAGAAGCCAAGCCTCGCTGCTGTGGCCGGACCAAAGGCCTGGGTCCTGGGTGCTGGAGGAAAACCGGTGCTGGCAGACAGGGGAAGGAAGGCCTATTGAATCTTCGTGCAACAGGCCACTAGTATATCAAATAAAGAATATTACATGGGCACCAGAGAGTCTCTAGATTCATATAATAAGAGGACAATTTAGTAAATGTGAGTCATATAAATGTTGAGTCCTAAACCATATGATGATCAATAGCTAAAACTTAATCAATCCTCAGCCTCTACAAAGTATGCAAAGGAAGATTAGCTAAATCAACCTTCTTGCAAAACGAATGGCCCTCGGGAACAACATCTACATTCTAAATAGAAATTACAGAGAATATATTTTGAAATGATTAATTTTGTGTAAATTGTGCCTGTAAGGGTGTGACAGATATGATTATGACTAATTAACAGCTTGATAAAGGAGATCATCACAACGCTAACACCCAGGAAATACTGATTCATCTCCTCCTTAAACAAATAAATACTTTTACGAACAGCCCCAGAGCGACAGCTGGCAAGAAAACACATCCCCATTCCTGACAAAGATGACGCAATAGGCTGCCTGGGCAGCACGTAGAAGCAGGAAGCTAATGCCCTCACTTGTAGAATACTCATTTTGAGAGTCCACAAGAAAAATGATGAAAGAATAAAGATTACAGAATAATGAGTTAGGGTGGTAGTTAGAAGCTACTAGGTTTTAGCATAGTTTGCCACACAGCATTATTGCAGCAATAGCTGATGAATACATTTGTTAAGTGTCTAGCTGGGTTTACTTTGGAAGATCAGACCATTTTGGAGGCTTAAAATAACTGGAATGGAGTCTCACCAACCAATACAAACAGACAGGGCTCAAGAGAAGAGGATAAATGAAGCAGGGAAAGAGCAACACATTTATATCATTTATATCAAAAAATTATCTCAGAATAATAATTGAGTCTTTATGTACTAGGATGCTGGTATAAAATATATACAAAGGTCAGCAAGTTCATGCCTCTGTCTCTTTGATTTTTACCTGGATTCCCCAGGTAAGTATTAAAGGCCAAAACCATTTGATGGACAGCTTACCATGGAGAAAACAGTCATTAAATCAACTTCTAGCTGCCAACACTTCGATAACCTATCTTTTCATTTTTGCTTCTCCTCTACATTTATTTTCTAGTCTGTTAAAATAGGGATGCGAAGAAGTTTAGAACTCCAGGGACACAAGCTCAGATAAACGTATATTCCCTTTTCTATCTATGTAGTTTTATGTATGCAGTAAAGTATATGATTGTCTAACCACTATGCTGTACACCTGAAAACTAATACAAAATAATATTTAATGTAGACTGTAATTGGGAAAGAAAAAAAAAAGTAAAACTAAATAAAATAAATAAAAGCCACAAAACATCTACAGAGGCACAAAACTTGTCAGAAAAACATTTAGTCTATCCAATGCCTGCCACTAGGTGGCAGACACAATACTTGATATTTAAACAAAACTTGCTACCAAGTGGCACAGTAACCTTGGAGTTGGCAGGGGCGGCCAGGTAGGGAGAGATGAGGGTGCACCACAGCTATGAAATGAACATTTTTATTTTACATGAAGGATAAACTAGTATGGATATGGTAGCTATATGAGAAAAATTAGAACCAGTAAGAGATATTTACAACCACATTTCCAAAGTTAAAAGTGACCCAAGAGACACCCAGTTGTTATAGGTTCACCCTTTTTCATTCCTTCCTAAGTCTGCATAGCAATGAAATCTAAAATATGAAGCAAGAAAGTTTAGTCATAGGCAAGTACCAAACAGAGTAACATTTCCAAGAAACAGCAATGGAACAAAGCAGCAAAGGGGTGCTCTGGGCCGGAAGCTCTGGGCCTGCTGCGCCCCAGTTCCAGAGGCAGGCAGGTGGCTGGAGTTAGGTTACTGCAGAGAACAGGGGCTGAAAGGGGCCCTGTGGGGCAGGAAACCAGGGCCAGGCTTGTGGCTTAGGAAAAGGGACAGAGTGGGGTTCCCAGATGGTAGAGGAAGCTAGAAGTTGCTGTCAACTACTACCTGGGGACTTAAATAGGAAGTTAAAGACAGGGATTAAGAGCCATCTCCAGACCCTGTCCATTCCTGTCCCCAGTGACTAGATCTGCAACATCCACCTCACCACCTGGGGCTGGGAACCCCAAACACCATTGTAAGACCACCTTCTGGGCTGGGGGTCTTGCAAGGACCAGGGGAAGCTACTATAAAACAGACAAATGTAAAGGGGAAGAGGAGACTTCTTTTTTTTAAGGCATCCTACATGTCATGAGCCTTCAATCCAAACCTGAAATACATATGAAGAGATCTAGATGTCAAGACAGACAACAAAACAACTGAGACAGGAAATCACACAAAACAAATTTTAAATGTTAAAAACTGAAATATTTTAATTTTTAGAATCCTTCCAAAGATAAAAGGATAACAACCATCCTATATAATAAAAGGCTAATATGCAAATCAACTGAATGGCAGAACCACCCGTCACTATGACGTGCACTGACCAGCGGGGGCAGACACTCAATGCAGGAGCTGCCCCCTGGTAGTCAGTGCACTCCCACAGGGGGAGTGCTGCTCAGCCAGAAGCCGGGCTCATAGCTGGCGAGTGCAGGGGCGGTGGCAGGAGCCTCTCCCGCCTCCACGACAGCACTAAGGATGTCCAACTGACTGACTTGGCCTGCTCCTGCGGGGCCAAAGCCATCAGTCGGACATTCCCCAAGGGCTCCCAGACTGTGAGAGGGCACAGGCTGGGCTGAGGGAATTCCCCCCTCCCCAAGTGCACAAATTTTGTGCACTGGGCCTCTAGTTACAAATAATAATGACAGGAACAACTGTGAAAGCAAAATAAAACAACAGTGGGTGACTATAAAATTTAGAAATGTAAAATACAGTCATTGAAATTCAAAGCTCAAGAGCTGAATAAACTCTAGCACAGTCAAGGAAAGGATGTGTGAATAAAAGAAAATGCTGAAGAAGAATAAAAATGTAGCACAGAACAAGAAAAGGAGAATATGGACAAATCATACTTAGGAAACTGGCACTGGTATAAGGATAACAGAGTAAACCATGAAATAGAAGAAAAGAAAGTCTTTAAAAAAGAGACATGCACCTATGGAAACTGACTGTGTGATCTGAGATTGCACTGAAGTTTGTGGGGGGAAAATAGATTATTTTTTTAATCCAGATTTAAGAAAAATATTCATACTTTAAAAAGAATCAATCCCAGAGGATTAAAAATCTAACTGTGAAAGCCTAACAGAAAAAACCTTGGAAGAACATTAAATTTCTTTTCTTTTTAATTGATTTTAGAGATAGAAAAAGGGATGGAAGGAGGGGGAGAGAGAGAGAAAAAAAACTCAATTGGTTGTTCCATGTATCTATGCATTCACTGGTTGATTCTTGTATGTGCCCTGACCGGGGAGTGAATCTGCAACCTTGGCATACTGGGACGATGTTCTAACCAGCTGAGCTACTTGGCCAGGGCCAGAACATTAGATTTCTTAAGTAAGGTATTTTTTAAAAAAATAAAGGAAGATTTTTTTTTGTTGTTGTTGTTAATCTCATTGAGGATAATTTTTTTTCATTGATTCTTAGCTAGAGTGGAAGGAAGGGAGGGAGGTGGAGAGAGAAACATTGACTTGAGAGAGACATCCATCAGTTGCCAGCCAAGCAAGGCAGGGATGAACCTGCAACCCAGGTACATGTCCTTCACCAGGAATTGAACCCAAGACTCTTCAGTTTGCAGGCCTATGCTCTAACCATCAAGCTGCACCGGCCAGGGCAAGGAAAACATTTTTTAAACTCAACTATGTTAAAATTACCAAAATTTGGTATATTAAAAGATATCATTAGAAAGTGATAAGCCACAGCCCGGCCAGTGTGGCTCAATGGTTGAGTGTCAACCTATGAACCAGGAGGTCATGGTTCAATTCTTAGTCAGGGCACATGCCTAGATTATGGGCTCGATCCCCAGTGTGGGGTATGGAGGAGGCAGCCAATCAATAATTCTCTCTCATCATTTATGTTTCTAACTCTCTCTCTTCCTCTCTGAAATCAATAATTTTTTTAAAAAGTTTTTTTTTTTAAAAAAAAAAAAAAGTAATAAGCCACATACATAAATGGAGAAGACATTTGCAAAGCATATGACCAACAAAAGATTAGTTTTCAGAACAAGCAAGTACTATAAAAAATTTCTGAAAAGCAATCAATATAAAAATGAGCAAAAGAACAGTACATTCATAGAAAATCCTTATATAATAAAAGAGAAACATGTAAATTGACCATCCCTTCACTATGCTCACCAGCCAATCAGGGTGAATATGCAAATAAACCCAACAAAGATGGTGGCTTAATTTCCATACACAGGAGCCAGGCGTAGAGCAGAAGCGGGAGAGCCAGCATCTTGGGGAGACATGGCTCCCTCAGTCACTCCCTTGGGGGGACGTGGCTCCCTCGGTCACCGGGTGGAGAGCAGACCAGGAGAGCTGGAGGCTTGGGGGAGCCGTGGCTCCCCCGGTTGCTCCCAGCGTGGGGAGCACCAGGAATTCTGGGAATAGTAGTTATGATGGCAGCCCCAGGACCGGAAGCAAAAGCCCAGAGCACAGGGAGCACCAGGAATGCTGGGAATCGTAGTTCTGGTGGCAGATGGATCTCCTAGGCCAGTGGTCGGCAAACTCATTAGTCAACAGAGCCAAATATCAACAGTACAACGACTGAAATTTCTTTTGAGAGCCAAATTTTTTAATCTTAAACTATATAGGTAGGTACACTGTTATTAACTTAATTAGGGTACTCCTAAGGCTTAGGAAGAGCCACAATCAAAAGGCCAAAAAGCCGCATGTGGCTCGTGAGCTGCAGTTTGCCAACCACGGTCCTAGGCACTAGAGCAGTGGTTCTCAACCTTCCTAATGCCGTGACCCTTTAATACAGTTCCTCATGTTGTGGTGACCCCCAATTTCATTGTTACAAATTGAACATAATTAAAGCATAGTGATTAATCACAAAAACAATATGTAATTATATATGCGTTTTCCGATGGTCTTAGGCGACCCCTGTGAAAGGATCGTTCGACCCCCAAAGGGTTGAGAACCACAGGTTGAGAACCGCTGCACTAGAGCAAAGTGAGCCTGGAGCAAGTTACTGTTGCTGTGGGGGATGGAGGGAAAGCAAAGGTGAGAGACATAAGTAAAATCAGAGTGTCTAGGAAAAATTAAAGGGAAGGTATCCTGAAACTTCCAGGAAATCTCCACCAATGAAGCAAAGAGAAAAAAAAATGCCTCTATTATTCTGTGAGCAACAAACCAAACTGGGTTGGGGGGTCTCAGACAATTTGTTCCTGTGATTGCAAAGACAGACAGAAACTCCCGGATTGGAGAGGGCTCCCCTGAGGGCTCCCAGATTGGAGAGGGTGCAGGTCAGGCTGAGGGACCCCACACACACACTACCCGCCCCCCGTGCACAAACCTTCATGCACCAGGCCCCTAGTAAATTATAAATGGCTAATAAACATATAAAAAGATATGCAACTTCACTGGTCCTCAGGATAATGCAATTAAAACTACAGTGGATGTCACTTCATACCTATCAAATTTGCAAATATTAAAAAGTCTGGGTAGTTCATTTGAATTTGACTATTTTAATATTTTGTTAATAAAAAGAAATGCTTGCAAAAAAAGTCTGCTAACACTATGTGCTGGTGAGAAAGAGTGAGATTGAGAATTCCACATACTGTTGATAGGAGAGTTGTTTAGAATCACTTTAAAGATCATTTTGACAATATCTACTAAGTTTAAAGGTGTACATAAATAAAACCAGAAAATCTACTCTAAAGTTTAGCCCTAGTGAGGGATTTATTTACACATGAACACAAAGGTTTAAAAGGACACTTATGAACGCATTGTTTCAAACCGTAAAAAATAGGAATAAACTTAAATTTCCATCAACAGCAATACAGGTAAGCAAATATTGAGTGGCATATTCACTCAAAGTGATGCATTGAAATGAATGAATTAGAGCTATATATACCAACACAGGTAATCAAACAAATAATATTGAAAGAAAAAGTTGCTGCAAGACACACACAGCAGGATGCCATTTCAAATACATAACCATATTATATATTGTTTGGGGATTTTACACCTAAGTATTAAGAAGTGCATAGGATTAATAAACAAGTTCACCTAAGGTGAAGGTAGAGGGTACATAGGAAATTTTAAATGTATTGCTAATGTTTTATTTCTTAACTTAGCTGGTGGGTATAATCATGAACTTAAATGCAACTAACATCTTAGACTTAAAATATATAAAGTAAAAACTGACAAAAATATAACAAAATTAACAAGTAAATCAATAGAAGATAACTAGTACCATTCTCTTAGAAATTGACAGATGAAGCAAATGAAAACAGGGATTAACACAATTAACAATCTTGATCATATATATCTCAGAACCCAACAAGTGACAACATGCATCCCTTTCAGGAGCATATATTTGCAAAATATTGATGATTCATTGGAACAATTCATCAAAAGATTTCAAAGTAATTGCTTTGCAGATGCCGCCACCCCAGAGCCACCTTGACCAGCCATGGTGAAGCCCATTGTGTTCTTCAACACCACCATTGACAGCGAGCCCTTAGGCCGCGTCTCCTTCGAGCTGTTTGTAGACAAAGGTCCAAAGACAGCAGAAAAGCACTGGGGAGAAAGGATTTGACTATAAAGGTTCCTGCTTTCACAGAATTATCCTGGGATTTACTTCACACACCATAATGGCACAGGCGGCAAGTCCATCTATGGGGAGAAATTTGAGGATGAGAACTTCATCCTGAAACATACAGGTCCTGGCATCTTGTCCTGGGCTAACGCCAGACCTAACACAAACGGTTCCCAGTTTCTCATCTGCACTGCCAAGCCTGAGTGTGTGGATGGGAAGCATGTGGTCTTCGCCAGGTGAAAGAAGGCATGGATATTGTGACAGCCATGGAGCGCTTTGGGTCCAGGAATGGCAAGACCAGCAAGAAGATCACCATTGCTGACTGTGGACAACTCTAATAAATTTGACTTGTGTTTTATCTTAACCATCAGACCACCATTTCTTCTGTAGCTTGGGAGAGCACCCCTTCACCCCGATTTGCTTGGAATGTTCTATAATCTTTGTGCTCTTGCCACGGTTCATTGGGTCCCATAATTTCCTTACCCTTACCCAGTCTAGCTGGATTGCAGAGTTAAGTTTATGATTATGAAATAAAAACTAAACAGTTGTCTGTCAAAAAAATATTTCAAAGTAATATTATCATACAGATGATGTTCTTTTTCTATAATGTGATTTCAAAAACAATAAAAGGATAGACTGAAAATGAGAAAAAACTAAAACTAGCAAATCTAAATCAGAAGTTTATGAAAGTAAACAAACCATACAACTATGCAGAGTTTATTCTAAGAATGAAAGATTTGATACATATTATCTGAAAATTGTATCAGTGGTATATACCATATTAATATACTAAGAGAGGAAAACCATTATATCTCCAAATGGTACAAAATGATAAAGAAAAATGTCTTGATAAAGCTCAACACTCATCCTTGATATTTAAAAAACAACTCTTAGCTAACTTAAAATAGAAGGGAATCAGATCCACAACTATCAATCAATAATTTTCAGCAAACTTCAAATGTAATAGTGAAGCTTCAGGAAACAAGGTTAAGAAACAAGTGAAGCTTCAGGAAACAAGGTGAATACCCACCATCACTCTTATTTTCCTATATACTAGAAGTCTGGAACAATGCAATACGAAGAGAAATGAGATGTAAAAACTGGAAAGGAAGAGACAAACTGGTATTATTTACAATGATATGATTGTCAAAATTTAAATGGTGATCCTGATACCATTATAATAACCTGGTTACTATTTAACAGGAAGGGAGCAAAGGGGAGAATAGATAATACAGGCATGCATTTATACAGCTTTGACAGGAAGCTGTAGTAACATTCTCCAAGTCTGTTCCCCACAGATGACCGGGGGAAGGGACTGGACAATAGACACATGCCCAGTAAGTCTGGGTGACATGGGGAGATGCTTACCTGTCAGTCACACCTGGGAGGGAGTCAGTGGCCAGAAAAGGCGTGGCCATGGCAAGGGCCTGGAGATCCTTAACTCCTGAACAAAGACAGTTCTCTCTTTAGCGGTCTTGGCCCTCTTGCTCTCTTGGGACTCCGGTTGCAGGGGGCACGCTCCCCTGCACTCGCTCACATGGCCCAGGGCCATGTGGGACCCACACAATGGACAAATGGACTAAATCTAGACTGATGCTACATCGGACTCGACTCCACTCTGGAATGGAAACTTTGGACACTGGCCCTGCTTTTAGCTCTACTAAACGCCCAGCTGCACCTTCTTCAGGACTGGTTTAAGGGATATTGGACTTTTGAACCCAAGGGATATAATCCCACACAAATAAAGCTTTCTACAATCTCCCATGGGGCCTTCACAAATTCTTATTCCAGCGGAACTCCAAGAACCCCACTCCCACTGCAACGGAGGATTCCACCCACCCAGTCCTCCTGCAACAATACCATTTGTACAGGGTTTAGGAACCCCGTGCTATGCATTGTCTAGGGCCACATAGGTTGGTTGTGAATGGCACCACCCCAAGTTTTGCCTGGTGGTGACCCCCACACAAACCTTGGGAAAGTGGCTATCTCTGGGGAGACAAGCAGAGAAATTGGATTGAGAGGGATTTAAAAGGGGGGTGGAGGGGGCCTCGGCCACTGGCTTTAAAAGTCTGAAGAAAATATGGCAAACTATTTAAATGTAGATGGCTAATATACAAGTGTACATTCACTTTGTTATTTTTCTATTAGTTTGAAAGTATTCAGGATTCTCTTCTATAAATGGTAATGATATGTCCAAAATTTCACATATAGACTTTTTTACACAAGACTAGGTTTAGCTTTATAGTTAGTGAGGCAAATTATCTACCTCTAACAGAATGGATATATAAAATCCTAATAAAAAAAAACAAAACAGAAAAAAAGACAAGAAAACAAAGCATATAAGCATTAGTTGCCTTGACTGAAAACTTTGGGAGAAGTTCCCTGCTCTGTAGAAGGTGCCTTGACTCAGTAACTGACAGGGCCCTTTATTTGACGCCGAGAAAATGAACTTGGGGTGGGGTGGGGGTGAGGGGGGGTGAAGGGCAGTCTCTGGAGAGGCAGGTGAAAGCCAGCCAGCTTTCACTCGAATGAGAGTGGAATTTTCTAGTAAACCAGGCCAGACAAGTACCCAGGAGGCCAGGCCACCTGCACAGGTTTCTAAGGGAGACAGGACACTTGTGTCTCCCACATGGTGGAAAAGTACTCCAAATGAAAACATATTGCACCTGCCACTGGGCTTGGTGCCTATTAAGTATAAGGTCTTAACCTGCATTACTTCTACCATGCAGAATTTAAGAACTGACTTTTGTGGCTATTTTCAAGTCTCTTCTCATCAAAGATAAGAAAAGTTATTAGACATAGAAGGAAAAATAACAAAAAAAGTGAGAGTTTGGGATGGAAAGACATGTAACTGTAAGGTCTTAACTCACATTACTTATACCATTCAGAATTTAAGAATTGGGGTGTGTGTGTGGCTATTTTTAAATCTGCCATTTCTCAATCCTAAGACCAAGATGAGAAGACCTAATACACATATAGGAAAGCCAGCACAGCGAGCATTTGAGATGGAAAGCTTAGTAGCTTCTCTGTAGGAACACGGTGAGAGGTAAGGTCACATCAAGGAGATCCAGCTCAGAAAAAATGGACATTTCTCTGCCCTCTGGTCCAACCTCCACAGGTTTGCCAGATTCAGAAAATAAAATTACAGGATGCTCAGTTAAATGTGAACTTCAGATAAACAACAGATACTTCTTTAGTATAAGTAGGCCTCATGCAGTATAGGGGATGTACTTATACTAAGTAATTATTCGTTATTTATCTGAAGTGCACATTTAACTGGACATCCTGTATTTTATCTGGCAACCGTACTCTAAGATCTCTTAGCACTTTTAGTGGAAACTGTACAACAGGCCACTTCAGTTTATAGAAATTGAAGACTGTGTGCACACAGACAGAAACAGTCATCCCCAAAATACTGCTTCTACACATTTCAGTTTAACGTCTTCTCTAAAATCTGATGTTTTAGTTTTACCATGGTAGTTTTAGCTTTATTTCCCCCCATGTAATCTGATTTTTTTTTTTTTTAGATAACTTCTCACGGAAACAGCTATGAGGAAGTCGATTATCTAGTTTTCCAAAATGAACAGAAAGAATAAGGCACCAAATGAAATGGAAACAACACACATCACCCAAATGTACACATCTCCCACTTTCCATTCTGGTACAGAGGGAGGAACACTCCTGACAGAGCATAGGAAAGAAGTATACGCTCACTCACAGGCGAAACACAGCTGCTACTCACAGGTTGTAAAAACACTTCTGAAAAATCAGTCCTGTGCAGCTGGCCACCTCGGCTCTTGCTACTGTGTTACGAAAGTCAAAATCAGCCGCAGTTCAACTGGAGACACAATAGCTCACTTCTGAAAGCCAAGACTTCTCCTCCAGCCAACCAATTTAATCCTCCCCTATAAAGGCTTTATTCAGTGCTTCTCAACCTTGGTTACATATTAGAATCACCTGGCGAGGCTTAAAAACTACGCGTGGACCCCAGCCCAGAGACAGATTTAATGGGTGTGAGATGCACGCCAGGCACTGGGGTTTTTCGCCGTCCGGGTGATTCTGACGTACAGCCAAGCATCCGTGTTATCCTCAAACAACGATGTCTGCGAGGTGGAAAGTGATGCATTTGCCCGGGTTGTAAAAAGCCTGCTCCTCCATTCGTTAACTCCAAGCTCTTCTCTGCCCACACTGACGAGGCCACAAAGGCTAACTGCATTGAGCCAAGAGCTTATACTCAGGAACTGGGTTCTTCTTGCCCCACCGCAGTTTCGCTAAAATTTCAGAATCCAGAAATTATGTTCAAATTCTGGGAATATGTAGAAGGGACTTCAGATGGGGGAAGAAAAAGAAAAATGGCAAGCTCTTTGAGGAAATCGCATTTTACCAGAAAACCCCCAACATAACCAGCCAGATTATCGTTTCAGAAATGGCAGCCTCTGCAAGCATGTGAAGGGTATCAGCTCGTTTCATAGAGACTTTCGGTTTGGTCTGGCAGCAAAGCTCCAGGCCCTGCTGGCCCACACGCCCCCCCACCCCCCCCCCTTTGCAGTAGAACCTGGTCCGGAAGCACATCCTTCTTTCTCAGAAGCCCCAGGCTGAGGTTCAAGGCAAAGCCTAACTATTACGGAAACCAGACACTCTTCGTCTCTCCTCCTTCCTATTGATAAAATAAATGATCGACCAAACCATAAGAAGTCATTTCACTAGTTCAAAAATAATAAAATAGAAAGAGAATCGGTTTGTCATATCAAAAGGTAACGTGCCTTACAGGTTCCTATAAGTGAGACCGTTCCTGCTTTACTTAATAGCATTATCAGCACTAGTCTCTAGAGCAGTGGTCGGCAAACTGCGGCTCGCGAGCCAAATGTGGCTCTTTGGCCCCTTGTGTGTGGCCACGAAGTTTCAATCGCACTGTACGTGCGTGCCCGCATGTGGTATTTTGTGGAAGAGCCACACTCAAGGGGCCGCAGTTTGCCGACCACTGCTCTAGAGTCTATCTGAAGATGAAAGCTGGTTTGAAAAAACATATATAAAACTTAAATCATAAAATCACAGAACCTTAAAGATAGAGTCTCAGAAGTCACTTAGTCCAGCACCCCTCCCCTCAAAGAACACAGGCAGAAACTAATACCCAAATAAAATGACTTACTGTATACTGCTTTACAGCATAGAGAATCTCTGACCAGCACCCAGGGGAAACACAAGAGGAGAAAAAGGTCACATGACTGTTTCGCAGCATGCAGGTGTCCTGACCACTTCCAATCCACTTCCCACCATACTTTGCAGCCTCTTTACAGCTTTTAAGTGAGGTCAAATGTTCACACAGGAAAAGAACTAGAAGTTCTGAAGCAGTAGAACATGATTTGAAAAAGCAGCTGCTGCAAACTGAACAACAGTACAGGCTAGGAACACATATTAGGGTCGGGGTGGGGGGTGGTGTTGGGGGGAGGGCAGTGTGCAGGGCCCACTTGGAATTAGAGACCAAAAGTTACAGCGGCAGATCCTAGACAGTTGTGTCATTTTCTCCAATAGCGTCTTTAGTTCAGATATAGATAGGGGGCAGGTGTTTGGATATCTGCAGGGCCAGGGCTTTGTCAGGTGGCTGCTATGGGTGGTGATGAGGTAAAGAAAGGAAGAGCATCATGAAGAATGTTCCGGAAGGGATACATAGATCACAGACAGAATCAATGTCATAAGAAGGAAGTGAAGACAGAACGGTTGGTAGCCTTGGAGAAAGATGCTTGGAGTCAAGCCCCTGAGGGAGAAAAGGGATCTGTGTTTTCGGAGAACTCGGGGAGAAAGCTGGAATGATAGAATGGTGGACAGAAACTGGGTGCTATCACTTAACACTTCAAAGTTAAAGCTCTCTTGAGTAAGTATAAGGTCTAGGATGTGGACAGAGCATTAGCTGACTGAAACGGAAAAGAATAGCACGGGAAGGGAGGAGAGGCCAGGATTTGAAATAGGTGACCCATTGGTCTGATAGGAAAGCAGAGGGTGTGGCCGGGCCTGGGAGGTCAATGAAGGGAAATAAGGAAAGGTAACCTAGAAAGTCACCCAATACAGCCCTGAGGCCCCAAAGGACCAAAAGTTCATGTGACTCTTTGTGGATATATCTTCTGCCTTCTTATTTGGGGTTTTGTTTTGCTTTACAGAACTCTCACAGTACAAGGATACGGGGTTTGCAATAAATGAATCCTTTCAGGGCTAGTGGGGCCTTTAGGATCTGGTTGTGATTATAAAGCCCGGTAAATGGTAGCTAACAGTAGCATTTTCCATTACCAAGTCAAGTTTAATGCTTTACGAATAACACATTTCCTCAAATACAGAACACCATGAATCCTAAGATGCATGAGTATTTGTATGTATATTCTTTATTTATAAGAAAATAATTCTAATTCTAAAATGTAAAACATACCAGAATTTCAAATGCGGAAAATGTGCACCGTACGTTAGATAAAATGTTATTAACTCATTGAATTCTCGTAAGGATTTTATGTGGGAAGTGTTATTTCCACCCCATATTAGAGATAAGAAACCAGGACACGCCCTAGCCGGCTTGGCTCAGTGGATAGAGCGCTGGCCTGCAGACTGAAGGGTTGCAGGTTCGATTCCGGTCAGGGGCATATGCCTGGGTTGAGGGCTGGGTCTCCAGTGCGGGGCGTGCAGGACACAGCCGATCAATGATTCTCATCGTTGGTGTTTCTCTCTCTCCTTCTCCCTTCCTCTCTGAAATCAATAAAAATATATTTTTTAAAAAAAGAATAGGAAACCAAGACACAGAGAAGTGAAGTACTTTCCCATGCTCACACAGATAAGGAACACAGGCCAGATTTGAACGCAGAAAGCTTGGCTATAGAATATACTCTGAATGTCTGCACCATTGCACCATACTATCCCAGCTCAATAAATACTCATTCTAGAGGACAACAAACATCCTGATACACTGACCAACGCTTTCCTCATCCCCTGCAGGAAGGAGCTGGCATGTGGAGTGCCTGCTGCTGGTGCAGCCTGAGGACATGGACTTCCTGACAGGCTCACATTCCCTGGACCGGGTCTGACTCAGCCTGTCCTCTCCAGAGGGCCCGCCCCAATTAGTGGTTTCCTGAAATTCACTGCTCCAGGCTCCAACTCATCCCCAAACATGCACAGGCGTTTTCCACGTGGCCGTTACTATACTCATGCATCTGTAGCCACGTTTACTCCTCCCCTTCTTCCAGTTGTCATCACGAGCCACACTTCACGAAGGCGACTCCTGGAGCCACAGTCACAGCTGCCACAATAAAGAAGCCACAGCGGAACGAGCACCAGATGCACCCAGCCCTCAGATCATACCGCCTCAGGCTGCTCCAATCTCTGGCTCTCGTAAGGCGTAAGCTGGGGCCGGGCTCATGAAAACCACACACTCCCTTTACAGCTCACTGCCTTAGTTACTGTGGTAACAGATATCACACAAACACAAAGTCAGTGTCACTGTTTCCATGTCCTATAAACATACGAACAAATGTGCAACCCTGCCAGTCATTAAAGAAGTATTAATAAAGCATAACATACTATTTTGTCCCTCTATTTGGAAAATAATTTTAAATCAAGAAATCCAGTGTTGTCTAAAAAGCAGTAAATCATGAACTGTCAACATAATCAACAACAAAAAATTACTGCAGTTAGAATTATTGTTAGCATTAACATTTATTGAATATCTTCTATGAACCAGGCATTGTGCTAAGCAGTTTACTTTACTTTCTCTAATCCTCAGAGGTAGGCACTAGAGCAGCGGTTCTCAACCTGTGGGTCGCGACCCCTTTGGCAGTCGAACGACCCTTTCACAGGAGTCGCTTAAGACCATCCTGCATATCAGATATTTACATTACGATTCATAACAGTAGCAACATTACAGTTATGAAGTAGCAACGAAAATAATTTTATGGTTGGGTCACAACATGAGGAACTGTATTTAAAGGGCCAGAAGGTTGAGAACCACTGCACTAGAGTATTCCATTTTGTAGGACACGGAGGGTCACTGGTTAAGAGGAACAGGTATTACCTTTTAGATCAGGGGTGGGGAAACGTTTTTCTGCCAAAGGCCATTTGGATATTTATAACATCATTTGCTTAATATAATTCACTTAAGATAAATTTATGTTGCTATGAAAAAATCTCCTGCCCTAACCAGTTTGGCTCAGTGGATAGAGCGTCGGCCTGCGGACTGAAGGGTCCCAGGTTCGATTCCAGTCAAGGGCATGTACCTTGGTTGCGGGCACATCCCCAGTGGGGGGTGTGCAGGAGGCAGCTCACTGATGTTTCTCATCGATGTTTCTAACTCTCTATCCCTCTCCCTTCCTCTCTGTAAAAAAATCAATAAAATATATGTTAAAAAAAAAGCTCCTAGATTTATTGAATTTCAAGTCATTCCCTACCCGTTTTAGAAGGTGAATTTGGCAATTGGTATCATCATGATTGAGAGGAGACTCTGGACCCAGGAGGCCTGGTTCGAATCCTAGCTCTGCCACTTACCCACAGTGGGGTCTGGGTTGTGATTGTTCACCTCCTGTGTCTCTGTTTCCTCATCTGTAAATGGCGATAATGATGATTCCTACCTAACAAGGTTGTTGTAAAATTGAGATCTATTATTTGTACAGTGCTTATAGCAATACCTTGCATATCTATATCATAAAAGGCCCGTGGTCTTGACGCCACAAGGGCAGAACAACCAAACAACCAGTCACCAGGAGGTGCTGGAGCACCTCATGACCCCTCCCCCCACCCTATCCCCATCCCCAGGGCGCCAGCAGCATTGGTGAAGTGTGGGAGGCTTGGTGGGGCGGCAGACATGGCCCTGATGGCAGGCTAGGGGACCCTACATGTGCACGATTTAATCATGCACTGGGCCTCTAGTAGGTATATAATATATAGGGTGTCCCCCAAAAATGTATACACACACTTTGAATAACTATAAAGGCAGTGTTTATTAAAGTACATTTCATTTTCAAAACTGAGCTATCAGCTATTAAAATATATATACATTTTGGGGGGACACCCTGTGTATTTTCAGCTGTTATTACTATTATTATTGTTTCATCTTCATTCTTAACTGATAGCTTTGCTTAATACTCCACTGATAAAACTGAAACAGCCAGAAGAACTTCCACATCTGCCCACCTCCCAGCACTGATAACCACATTCTCCACCCTCGAATCTATTACCCAAGATGACTTTCCATGCTCCAATCAAAGCCCACCCCTCTGCCAGTCCACAACATCTCCAAGCTACTCACAGTCTTAAAGAGATCAGTCCAGGTAGTCTCCCTTCTTCCTACATGAAATTTCCCCTTTCTACTGGAACCTTGTCTCTGGCATATCCCATCTTAATTAGAATAAAATGAACCTATTTTTTTCCATTGATTTTTAGAGAGTGAAAGGAAGTGAGGGCAAATGAACCTTTCTTTTGATCCCACTTGCCTCACTAGCTACTACCCCAATTTTGTTCCTTTGCAATAAAATTTCTCAAAAACAGTTGTCCACATACTGTCTCCAACTGTCATTCTCTCTTTAAGTCATTCCAAATTAGACTTTTGCCCCAACCTCCTCCACCAGTATCCTCCAATATACTCCCCACTTCTAAATTCAATGGTCAGCCCTGGCCAGTGTGGCTCAATGATTAGAAAGTTGCTCCTGGCACCGAAGAAGGGTCATAGGTTCAATCCCTGGTCAAGGGCATGTGCCTGGGTTGCAAGTTCAATCCCCAGTCTCAGTTGGGGCATGTTCGGGAGGCAACCAATTGCTGTATCTCTCTCACATCAATGTTTCTGTCTCTCTCTCCCTTCCACTCTCTCTAAAAATCAACGAAAAAAATATATTTTGGTGAGCATTAACAAAAATAAATAAGTAATAAATTCAATGGTTGATTCTCAGTTCTTACTTTACCTGCTCTACCATTTGACATAGTCCCTCCCTCATTTTTAATGTAGAATCCAAGACTCCACAATCTCTTGGTTTTCCTGCTACCTCACTGGATGCTCTTTCTCAGTTTACTTTGCTGCTGCCTCCTCTTCACCTCAATCTCTTCCTCTTGGAGTTCCCCAGGGTCGGTCTTGGTTCCTCTTCTCCGTCTATACTCAGCATTTCATCCAGACTCAGAGTTTTAAAAACCAACTTTTATATGTGCAAATAAATGACTCCCCAATGTATATCTACAGCTGAGAGGCCCTCTTCCCTAACTCCACACTCATATACCCAAGTGCCTGCTAACATTTCTTGTGAAAGTCAAATCACACCTCAAGTTTCACAGACCAGAAATAATGCCTGATTGTGGTCCTACACCCGTGCTAGATGTTATCCCTGACTATTCTCCCCCACATCCAATCTATCAGGAAATCCCGATAGACTCTTATCACTGTAATTAGCTAGTTAATATAATAAAGGAAAGAAAGCAAAGAAAAGTCAGACATTGTAAGCATGGCCATCTGGACAGCTTCCCCAGGAAGTTACAGCATCATGCTCTCCAGGGAACCACCGGTCCATTCCCTGCAGATCACTGGGGGAAAGGATGGAACAAAAGGGGACATGGGCACATGAGCAGTGAAGTCGGGGTGATGTAGGGAACCTGCTTGCTTATTAGTCTAGCCTGGGGAACAATGGATTTAGGCCCACAGTGGTTCTCAACCTTCTGGCCCTTTAAATACAGTTCCTCATGTTGTGACCCACCCATAAAATTATTCTCGTTGCTACTTCATAACTGTAATGTTGCTACTGTTATGAATCGTAATGTAAATATCTGATATGCAGGACGGTCTTAGGCGACTCCTGTGAAAGGGTTATTCGACCGCCAAAGGGGTCGTGACCCACAGGTTGAGAACCGCTGGGTTAGGGGGTGGACCCCATCAGAAATACACAAAATCTTGGAAAGTTAATCCCTAGACAAACAGTTCCCGCTCTCTTGCTCTTTCTCTCTCTTGCTCCATGATCCACACTTCCATGCACTTGCCTGTTCTCTCTCCATAGCCATGTGGCCTTAAGGAGCCCCATGGCCCATGGCTCTCTGGAACTCACACACAAGGAATGCAGCTGGGAACACAAGCTAAGCTAGCTAGTTGCTGGGCTGGGCTGGACTTTAATATGGCAGAAATTCTGGGAAGTGGCCTTAATTCTGGCCCTGCTGAAGACAAGGTTGGCCTTCTGCCAGGGCGAGACAAATAGAGATGGGACCTTAGAGAAGAAACCCCTTAATTTTACATCATTAATAAAGTTTTCCACAAAACCCCATCCTACTATGGGGGTCTCAGGGAATTATTTTCCTCGCAGCACCCCAAGAATTCCACTTCCTCCGATGTCAGTTCTACTTCCAAAATAAATCCAGAATGTGATTATTTTTTACTGCCTCTATTGTTACAACCATAGTCCAAGCCACCATCTCTTGAGCAAGTACAATCTCTTCCTGGGTCACCATAATAATCTCCTAATAACTATGACCCTGGGTCCACCTATCCCCACACCTTCCCACCTCCATCTCATCCCCAACCTCTAGTAAACAGCAGCCAGAGTGAGCTTTTCCAGACACAAGAATAAACATGTCCAAATTCCCTAACAGCTCCCCATTTCACTCTCAGCACAAAGGCCAACATCAAACAACATCCTACATTGGCCTACAATGTTGCCCATCAGGGATTCTTACATCTTTTTGTGCCATAGCAGCTGGCAATGTCTACTGATCCCTTCTCAAAATAATATTTTTAAAGGTATAAAAGTAAAATACAATAGATTATAGAGGAGACCAACTCAGCTGTCAAAAATATTTTTTATGTGATACAGTACCACATGTACCCCCTTCTTAATACATTAAATAACAAGATCTAGTGGCAGGTCTGACTACTAACATAATTTCAATGTGACATGGTGATGAACACTACCACTACCTATGATGTGATAATATCTGTGACTTCTGACAAGGTCATAGACTTTATTAAGTTACTGAGGTTTTTTGGCCTACATTCATAACTGAAAGAAATGTTAAATTTCAGTTAGATGTAATTTATATATTATTATTAAAAATAATAGCAGGCTGGCTCAGTGGTTGAACGTTGACCTATGAACCAGGAGGTTGCAGTTCGATTCCAGGTAAGGGCACATGCCCAGGTTACTGGTTTGATCCCCAGTGGGGGGACATGCAGGAGGAAGTCGATCAATAATTCTCTCTCATCGTTGATGTTTTTCTATCTCTCCTCTCCTGTCCTCTCTGAAATCAACAGAAATATATTTTAAATAATATTGATGAAGATAAATTTTCCCCATCCAAATTAATAGACCCCTATATTCTATCCCTGGACCCATTAGAGGTCCTCAGAGCTCAGGTTAAGAACCTCTGGGTCTACATTACTTCTGGAACCTCCTCTTCTAGCTAACTGCTTTTCTGGTCCTGTTACATGGACCACGCCACACCCACTCTGTACTTAGAGCCTTCACACTGGCTGTTCCCTTCTCCCACATTCCCCTACCCATTTTTCTTTTCTTATTCTCTGTTCAACTGTCACCTTCTCAATGAGTCTACCCTGACCACGCTATTTAAAACTGCAACCAGCCCTAGCCAGTTTGGCTCAGTGAATAGAGTGTTGGCCTACAGACCAAAGGGTCCCAAGTTTGATTTCCAGTCAAGGGCACATACTTTGGTTGCAGGCTCCTCCCAGGCCCGGGACCTGGTCGGGGCTCATGCAGGAGACAACCAATTGATGTGTTTCTCAAAATATCCTCGGGTGAAGATAAATAAATAAATAAATAAATAAATAATCTGCAACCAACCTGTCCACCACATTCCCAATGTCTCTCACCCAGCTTTTCTTTTCTATAGCATTTATCACCATCTAATAAAGACACGATACAATTTATTTACTATATTTCTTTATCATCTATATTTACCACTATCACCCTTTTCTTCGCCCCCATAGAATGCAACTTCCTGGAAGGGCAAGAATTTTTTTCTGTCTTGATTCACTGATATAATTCAAATGCCTAGAACATAGCCTGGCAAGTAGAAAATGCGCAGGCAACTCTGAAATAAATGTGTGCATTTCAAATAAAATTATTGTTGAGTGCTTATTACATGAAATACTTCCTCCACACACAACTCCACATAAGAACACACTAAGATTTTATCCATTCAACATTACTTTATAGCTAACATTTATTTATTTCTATTCATTCCAAAGGGAATCCCCAATTTAGTTCTTAAAACTGTCCCTTTATTCATTGTGAAAGGACACAGTATGGTGTCAGCAGGTGTGACCTGACATCTCTATAAGTTTAATTGTACAAAATAGTGATTCGGGAGCAAACTACCAAGATTCAAATATTGGCTTCTCTCTTTACTAGCTTTGTAAAGTGCAAGAAAAGTATACAACTTTTCTATGTTGCAGTATCCTCTTCAGTAAAGTATAATTATTGACCTTGTGGCATTATAATAAAGATTATAATTTAATTATTGAAGCCATGTATAGCCTTTAGTTCATTTCCATAGGGCTTGGCAGATGTAAAACACAGTATCCATCATTGTGGTTATTAACAGTGAGATATGGAAATACCCTCTTATAATTGGCAGAGTATCCATTTGTACTGTTTATGAGTGCCTACTATCCTCCCTCCCAGAAAGGATAATTAATTTTTGAAAAGATTTGTAGATTGTAAAAGCAGTTTAGGAACTATAATTTATGAAACAGGAAAATCCAATTCTCTAAGACAACCGCTATTAGTATTTTGCTGCATTTCCTTCTGTCCTTTTATCCTATACTAGAGGCCTGGTGCACGAAATTCATGCACTCTGGGGGCGGGGGGATCCCTCAGTCAGGCCTGTGCCCTCTCGCAGTGGGAGAGGCTCCTGCCACCACCACTGCACTCACCCGCTGTGAGTCCGGCTTCTGGCTCAGCGGCGCTCCCCCTGTGGGAGTGCACTGACCCCCTGGTGGTCAGTGCATGTCATAGTGACCAGTTGTTCCACCGTTTGGTCGATTTGCATATTAGCCTTTTATTACATAGAAGGATATCCTACCAGGCTTGTTACCATTCACATCTATTTTTTTAAAACAACATTGAACTCTGCAGCAAGAGACTTATTTCTGACCCTTAATAAACTTCAGAAATGAAGTAAGGCAGAAGCCACACTCCTGTCTTGCTGACCCAGACCCCAGGCTCATGTTTGGAAGACCAGCTCATGCCTCAGACAGAAGCCGGTCAGTTCCCCAGGCACAGCACAACAGGACAGACTCCCTTTGTTCCTGGTACAGACATGGACGTTCTGACACTCTCCCTCAAGCAGCCCACAGCTGATCTGAGCTTGAGTGAGGAGGGGAAAGAGGTGTGGAGGATTGAAGGAGAGAGTCCGGAAGTGTCTTCTCTAAGACCCTACAAAGACAGGCTGGCTCCACAGGTGCAGGAGAAGGGGAGGACAAAGTTCTGAGCAGGCTCAGGCTTGAGGGAATTGGCTGTGTCCTTTGTAACCTTAGGCTGCAGTTATAGCCACTGAAAACCAGGCAGCAAGCCACGGGGAAGGAGCTTTGCCATGCCCTCGGGGAAAGACAAACATTATTGACACGTTTTGTAGAAATAAAGCTGGCACTTTCACTAGCTCTGGCGCACAAAGCTATATAAATGTCAGCTGTTACCACGCACATTATCATTCCCTGTGGGGCACAGTAATTTACATTTTTAACATGATCACAGGAGACTCTGATGCAGTGTGTTCAAAGAGTAAACTAGAACAGTGCTTTTCAAATTCTTTCGCTCATGCAAAACATTTTTCTAAAAAATAATGTACTTCTCACACACTTTTAAGTTGACAGCTAAAGTTTTTCATTACAAGTTTAAGTAGTTGCAAAGCACAAAATCTTGGAAATTTATGAATACTGATACCTTAAAAACAAAACCATTACTTATTATCTTTAATTTTTTTTTACATTTCACCTTAAATTTAAATATAATTTATTTTTAAAAATAAGTAATAGCCCAGTGGTTCAAAATTCAAAAGATAACAAAGGGTAAACATTAAAACGTCCCTCTCACCGCTGGTGCCACTACCCAGTTCTTCCCCACCACAGGCAATGCTACCAGTTTCTTGTGTATGATCTAGAGAGATTTTTAAATATGTCCATATGTATTCACTCACACATAATGACCTTGTCAATCTTTTGATATCACTACACATAAGAAATTATTTTTTAGCTTATAGCTGAATAGTATTTTATTGCATGAATATTCCATAATTAGTCCCTTTTTGTGACTATTTAGGGATTTTCCCCCCATTTTTCCATGTCATTATAAATAATGATTCGATGTCTATACACATTTCTTTTTCTCCCCTTCTTCTTTTCATCCACCCAATGTTAGTTGGCTATGACATTCTTTTAAATGTAGCTAATGGAATCTAATAACACCATGATTTGCCATTTAACTTATCTGCTTAAAAAGACTTTGAACAAACTGTGATTTAACATTTGGAAATTTCACATGCTTCCATTTCATCTTTTAACACATTTCAATTTCACTTTTCACAGAATTTATACAAAAGTAGTACAGCGTTATGCTAGGATGCCCATTATTACTTACCCTCTCATAATTTTCATTGACTACAAATATAAAATAATTTGATTTTTAAAAATTTCCTGTGGTCACAAGAATTTTTGTTTTAGGTTTAATTCTGGACTGCGTAGTTATGATTTTTATTAGTACCTAACCTGTGAAAACACCACATAAAATTTTATAATTATCAAGCATTAAAATTTGATTGGAGCCCTGCTGATGTGGCTCAGTAGTTGAGCATCAAACCATGAACCAAGAGGTCACTGGTTCGTTTCCCAGTCAGGGCATACGCCTAGTTTATGGGCCTAATCCCCAGTAAGAGATGTGCAGGAGGCAGCTGATCGATGTTTCCCTCTCACTGGTGTTTCCATTTCTCTATCCCTCTCCCTTACTCTCTAAAAAATAAAGAATAAATAAATGAATAAATAAAAAATAAATAAAAATTTTAAAACATTGATTTGGAAATGTATCTTTTATTGGAATGGATGGGCAGACTTTTTGGTGCTTTCTTTATCAAAGAAAGCTCCCCAGACCCCATTTTAGATATCTGAATTATAACAGACTCCTGAGATTATTATTTCCCCCAGTGAAGACTGAGACTAAATTTGGGTAATAAAGCAAACACATAAGATGTTAAACAATATAATATTTAAATAAAATTCAACAATAAAACACCTATCATAGGCAGTGTCTAGTGGCCAAGATATTCAGAAGAGCTCAGGAGAGGATCAGATAGTCAAAGACTTCATAAAAGAAGCAACACTAGAGGGGGGTTGGGGGGAGAAGGTGGGTAGGATTTGAAAGATAACTAGGCAGAGGTAAAAACTTACCAAGTTTGAAAAGGGTGATATTGATTTTGTTGGCTAGAAAGTACCAGTTGATATCCTTAGAAAGTACATTCAAACCTCGGTTCTCAAATGTCTCTCAACTCGAACTATTCAGTTCAAGGAAAAATATGTCTCAGTTGTGGGGGGTGGGGAGTTTGGTTCTCTACCTGACAACACTTCCATGTTGATACCTCAGCATGACAAAAAGCATCTCTCAGGCAAAAAAAAAAAAAAAAAAAAAAAAAAAAGGAGAGAATGCTTTTGCTGCTAGTGAAATCCAAAATCCATGATTAGCACAATTTTAAAACATAAAGAAGCCATATCAAGAGTGCTAATGTTACCCTGACCGGTTTGGCTCAGTGGATAGAGCATCGGCCTGAGAACTGAGAGGTCCCAGGTTCGATTCCAGACAAGGTCATGTACCTTGATTGCGGGCACATCCCCAGTAGGGGGTGTGCAGGAGGCAGCTGATCGATGTTTCTCTCTCATCGATGTTTCTAACTCTCTATCCCTCTCCCTTCCTCTCTGTAAAATATCAATAAAATAAAAAAAATAAAAGAGTGCTAATGTTGGCGATGAACAAAATAGATACAGAGATGTAGATCAGAGGGAAGGTGGGGGTGAGAGGATGGGTAGGGGGGGTGATTAACAGGGGAATTTATATAAATATATGATAGCCCATGGACACAGACAATAGTGTGGTGAAGGCCTGGGAGGGGCAAGGAGTGGGGTGGAGGAGGTCAATGGTAAAGAAAGGGGGTCATCTGTAATACTTTCAACAAAACATATAAATATAAGAAAAGAGAAGAAAAAAAAAGTGCTAATGTTGCTAAGGATGTGAAAGCACGCACAGAACAACAATCACAGGCAACTGAAGAGGTAGAAAAATTGTTGCTGATTTGGATAAATGAAAAGCAGTTAGCCGTTAGCCAGTGATAGCATTTCAGAGGCAATGAGTATGTGCAAAAGCCAAGATGCTGCATACTGACCTCCTTAAAGACACCTCTGAAATGAGTGCTGAAAATGATTTTGTTTAAGGCTAGTAGGAGGTGGTTTGATAAATTTAAGAAAATAAATGTTTATTTATAGATGAAACAGTACATGAGTCATGTACTATATGTAACAAGGGTTAAAACAAGGAATTATTTGTGGGTCTGAAACTGATTAATTCAATTTACAATATTTCTAATGGGGAAAAATGATTCAGTTTTTGAACAAATCGCTTCTTGAACAGCCTTCTGGAACGAATTACATTCGAGAACTGAGGTTCCACTGTATGTGTCTCATCAGAGAGAGAGACCCTGGTGCAATGGCAGTGGTTGTTTGGTTTGATTGTTGCAAGCACGACAATTACTTACTGTTAAAAACCAAAAAATGTTGTTGATAATATCAACGTAGGTAAACTGCTGTTAGACAAATGGTCTTATGTGAGTTCATTTCAGGCAAATTGACCTAGAGTTGAACATACATTTTATCCAAAACTGGGTAATCCATAAACATAATGAAGACTAATATACATCACTATTAAGTCCCACATTCATTCCAGGTTGGACAAAGAAATGAGTTTAAATTCAAATTATCTTATTTTATTCTAATAGCCCTGGCAATATGTTTAGCAAGAGGTATAAGCCATCACCTAAAATGAAAACCAAGAATCTACTGATTTATACTAATTAACTCAGATTCCAGTATCATGAATAAAGACTTTTTTTTTTAAGGTACCTGTTCACAAGAAAATAGAAATCATTGATTGTCTCTATAATCTACCACCGAGACCATCACAAGGAACTCCAAACTGGTCTTCCTACTTCCCCACAGCGGCCACTGGCCTCTCTCCCAGACCCACAATCAGCCTCAATACCTCTTGAGCAGGCTTACAAAACCCACATCTGGTCCTGTGAGTTCCCTGCCCAAAACCTTTCAATGGCTCCCCTGCACTGTCCAGAAGTTCTCAACCTGTGGGTCGCGACCCCTTTGGGGGTCGAACAACCCTTTCACAGGGGTCGCCTAAGACCATCGGAAAACACATATATAATTACATATTGTTTACAGTAGCAAAATTACAGTTATGAAGTAGCAATGAAAATAATTTTATGCTTGGGGTCACCACAATATGAGGAACTGTATTAAAGGGTCGCGGCATTAGGAAGGTTGAGAACCACTGGATACCTTAAGGTCCTTGGCATGGCATGCTATATAATTTCTCTCCCCCAAAGACCTGCCCTTCTCCAAGTTGACGGGCTTTAACAACCCTTGCATACCATTTCCCTGGTCTCTTATCAATCATAATAAACTACTTGCAATTCTTCACACTGGCCCTACTCTGTCCTTCCTCTGCATGTTTGGTCTATCTTGCCTCCACCTGAATTACCCAGCCTGCTGTTTCCCAAGGCTGCTCGGGAGGCCTGTCCTAATTCCTCTAGACAGGATTGACCAGGCTCTCCTTCTATAAGCCACACATTCTTCATTAACAGCATCAGGATGTTTTATTGCCCTTACTAGTGTACGTTTTACCTCTCCCCTATCCTACTCTCTACCACCTACCTATACTACCAAGACCACCACCACAACAAACCCAAAACAGAACCATAAGCTGCTTGAGGTGCAAGGATCTTGTCTTATTTACCTTTGTATTCCAGTGCCTATCTCACATAGTAGATGCTCAGTAAATATATGCTAAATGAATAGACAAGTATATTATTATTTGTAATAATAGCATTAATAACATCAATAAATGAGACACTAATCATGTGCTAGATGTTACTAAATAAGAGTTAAATGTGATCTAGGAGCATCAGTAACTCTGATGTCACAGCCATTTACCTGCAACTTCTGAGATTACAAAACAAGATAGAACATGTGCTCGAAGTCAAGGGAAATTCCCTAGGAGCCAATCCTAGGCTTGCCATGAAGCTCAACACACAATAGCAGCCCTTTTTTTTTTTCTTCAAAGTTCACTTCTACTTATCCTGGTTAATGGTATACTGAAATAGTCTTAACATTAAGGGTGACCCCCCCTCCTCCCCCAAAAAAAGGCAGAATAACAAAGGGCAGATCTGAAAACCATTCTAGTGCCCTGCTGTGGAGTCACGGCATATTTTACTACTGAAAATATAGAAAATGTCCCCATAATTTCCTTTTGTTTCCCTTACCCTGAAGTCACAAAAATCATTATTTTTGGCTAAGACCTTTCCTTATTTAAAATGACCAGGAAATCAGTAAATCAAATTCAGCATTTTATCATGACAAAATAGGACTATTTCAAAAACATAGAGATGATTCTTCACTAGTAACTCTAAAATGTAATCACTAGATAGTCAGGTTAAAGAAAATCACATGAATCACACAGTAACTTCAATAAATATAACCCTAATACATTACATTCAAATTACTTTTTGTGATGCCAACACTTAAAAGCCAAGGTATATAAAGAATGTCCCTTAACTTGATAAAGGTTATTGATCAAAAAAATCTCTGACCAACATGTTTACCAGGAAAACATTAGAAGAAAGCCTATAAAAGCAAGAATAACACAAGGATGTCTATAATTCACTACTTTTCTAGCTTTGTTTTGGAGGTCCTAGGCAGTAGAAAAGGATTAGTAAGAAAAGAGAAAATAATTTGTGTTTTATTTTCTAATGTTTGAAACCTGATGAAAAATGGGCAAAAGACTGGAGCATACATTTCTCCAAAGAAGATACACAAGTGGCCAATAAGCACATGAATAGACACTTAACATCACTTATCATTAGGGAAATAAAAACCAAAACTACAGTGAGGTACTACTTCATACCATTAGAGTGTCTACTATTAAACAAACAAGATAAAAAGAAAAAAATAGCAGAAAACAAGTGGTGGCAAGGGTGTGGAGAAATTGGAACCAGTGTGCAACTGTTGCTGAGAATGTAAGTGGTGCAACCATTATGAAAAACAGCATGGCGGTTCCTCAAAAAAATAAAAAACAGAGTTACCATATGATCTAGCCATCCACTTCTGGACATACACCTAAAGGAATTGAAAGTAGGGTCTCATGGTGTACATATGTGTAAACCCATGTTCATAGCAGCATTACTCACAATAGCCAAAAAGTGGAAGCAACCAAAGTGTCCATTGACATTTGAACAGATAAACAAATATTATTTAGCCTTAAAAAGGAGACTCTGCCACATTACAACATGAATGAATCTTGGGGATTTTATGCTAAGTGAAATAAACCAGTCACAAATAGACAAATACTGTATGATTCCAATGGTTGCCCCTTACGTATGGTTTCAATTTCCACAGTTTCAGTTACCCATGGTCAACCAAGGACTGAAAACACAAAATGAAAAATTCCAGAAATAAACAATTCATAAGCTTTAAACTGTATTTCATTCTGAGTACAGTAATGAAATCTCATGCCATCCAGTCCCATCCCCCTCAGGACATGAAGCATTCCTTCATCATATTCCTTCAGCATATTCACCTTTTCAGTATTGCAGTGCTCGTGTTCATGTAACCCTTATTTTACTTAATAATGACCGCAAAGCTATTCACAAAACTTCATTACAGCATATTGTTATAATTGTTTTACTTTATTATTAGTTTTGGGTTTTTAAAAATATATATTTTATTGATTTTTTACAGAGGAAGGGAGAGGGATAGAGAGATAGAAACATCGATTTGCTGCTTCCTGCACACCTCCTACTGGGGATGTGCCCGCAACCAAGATACATGCCCTTGACCGGAATCGAACCTGGGACCTTTCAGTCTGCAGGCCGACGCTCTATCCACTGAGCCAAACCAGTTAGGGCTATTATTAGTTTTTATAGTTGATCTCTTACTATGCTAATTTATAAATTAAACTATCACAGATATGTACGTATAAGAAAAAACATAGTCTATATAAGGTTCAGTACTATCTGCAATTTCAAGGCATCCACTGGGGGCCTTGAAAAGTATCTCCCACAGATCAGGGGACACCTAACGTATATGGGGTACCTAAACCAGTCAAATGCATAGAAACAAAGTAGAATGGTGGTTGCCAGAGTCTGAAGGAAGGGAAGAAATAGGAAATTGTTTAATGGGTATTGTTCATAAAACTTCCCAGGCCAAGAGACCAAAGAAAGAGGCTGACAACTCCATCATTACATCAGAAGTTTATTAAGGGAACTTACTTGCATCTTGAGTGACAAGACTATAAGGATAGTCTTCCGTGCTGCATGGCCAGCACTAAACAATTATATGGAACTGTGAAGGATGGATAAGGGGAAAATGTCTTGTATTCTTGCCTTGGGAAGGCCAACGGCCTGTTCCAGAAACCAGCATGCCTGGGGCCTACAGGAGGGGTCTCTCAGACAGTTTCTGAGGGGATTTACAGGACTCAATCTCTGTTCTGGCCTGGATCTAGCTGATGGATCCTGCAGAAGTCACCTCATGGAACAGTCTCCTCTCCACAAGTATAGTTTCAGTCTTACAAGCACAAAAGTTCTGGAGATCCATTGCACAACATGAATATACTTAACACTACTGAACTATACTTTAATATAGCTAACACTTGCCCTGGCCACTGTGGCTCAGTTGGTTAGAGCATTGTCCCACATATGGAAAGGTGGGGGGTTCAATTCCCAGTCAGGGTGCATATGGATACAGATCTCGATCTCTCTCTCTCTCTCTCTCTCTCTCTCTCTCTCTCTCTCTCCAATAAAATACATATCCTCAAGTGTGGATTTAAAAAAAAATGGCTAACATTGATACATCTATTACATAAACCATATGTGCTACATAAGCAAAGTGAATAAATGCAGTGATAAGAAATTTTAATGGTTAAGATAGCAAGTTTTCTGTTATGTAAATTTTACTACAATTAAAAAAAATAAAATAAATTGTTATGATTTGTCTGTCTCTTCCCCCCCAAAATCCAATGCTCTCAACTAAAAAACTAGTGGAACTAATATGAGTATAAAGTCAGAATTAGAAAACATGAAAATCAATCGCTTTGTTATACCAACAAGACAGACTTGAGCAGAGCAAGGACAATGGGCTAGGTACAGAAGGTCAACAGGGTGGACAATCAAGTGTTGGGTGGGACCTCACCCCAAGAGTGACTTTTCCTCCCCTAGCTTATCGCTGATTTGGACCCCCTGACCTTTCCTCCCTATAGATAACATCTTGGCCTCTGTTGTATTTAAGCTCCAGACCCAGATAAGCAACAAAACAGCCACAGCCCTCAGGACCAACTGCATAGAATAATGACCCCCTGGTGCTGGCCAATCAATGGAGATCACAACCCTGAAAGGACATACCTAGAAAGCTACTGAATACTCTATTGAGATCTTCTCCTGGGAAAGATCCTAAAATCTCCACCCTTAGAACCCTTAGGAAGGAGGACCCAGTGAGCCCTTCCTCCTGGGAGCACATTCATGCCTTTCCCTTTTCCTTCCCTCACCCCTCCCTGCCCCAGGCATGTTACCATTAGCTTCCTAACTCCCAAGATCCAGGGGTCCTTCCTTTACCTCTATAACTTGTTCCCTAAGCCCATTTCTTCTAGGAATTACTTCTACCTCTGTGATTTGCCAAATAAATGTTTTCTTATAGTTTTGGGTCTTGGCTCTGAATTCTTTCCTAGCCAGAACCCAAGTACCAAGGTTGCTGAACACAGGTTTGATCTGACCCCACTGGCTATACACCTGGTGCCCTTCCTGTTGCCTCCAACAAAGCCAATTAAAAGCAATTAAAGTAATTAAAATGGGAAATTAATCCCAATTATAATAAAATATGCAGAAATTAATTTAAATATGTACAAGCTATAAGAAGAAAATCATACAACTTTACAGAAAAACATAAAAGAAATTCTGAACAGTTAGATAAATGATGTTGCTGGATGGGAAGACCTTATTATCAGGCCCCTTGATATTGATCTGTAATTTAATATAATTCCAATGGGATCAGATCTTGAGAAACTAACTTTCAAATTCATATATAAGAGTTTGTGTTCACAACTATCAAAACAACATTTAGAGGGAAAATAAGAATACAGGTGAATTGAATCACCACATATTTGAATAACTGGAAAACTACATTAATTACAAAGACATGCAATTGTCGCTGGGTCTAGCTATACATCTCAACAACAACAACAAAAATATTAAGGGATCTACAAATAGATGAGCATGTAGAAAGGAATTTATATATGAAAGCTGGCACTCCATATCTGCTGAGCAAGAATGATCTATATTAAAGAGTGTTGGAGCAAGTAGTTACCTGGGGAAAACAAATTAACAGCAGTTTACATTGTTTGGGTTTTACAATGCTCCAGGCTAAGGTGTTTAAATGCATTATTTCATTGAATACTAAAAAGAACATTTTTAAGAACTTATAAGGAACCCAAGGCATAAGTAGGTGATTAGCTTGCCCAGTAACTTGCCCAATAAAGGTGTGACTGCCCAGTCACTGCTGAAGCCTCGAATTTGACTCCACATTACATTCCATAGCCCAGGCTCCCCCATCATTACAGCACACTGCCACCCTTAATACACATTTATTTACACCAAAACACAAAAAAAAATTCTAGATTTAAAAAAAAAATCTAAACATATATGTGTGCATTTTAGCTAAAATATACTTGTTGTTAAAGTTTAGGTTAGAAAAAGCTTCCTTAAACCAACAATAAATACAGAAAAGATATAACTACATAAAATATAAAATTTCCATATAATGAAAGAGCGGGAGGCAAAAGACATGGCAAGCTGGAGATTAAGAATGCAATATAAACAACAATCAAAGGATTAATTTCCTTAATACATAAAAAGCTCCTTCAAATCAAAAGAGTAAAGACTAATGATGCAATTTACAAAAAAAGCAAAGCAAGTCACAAAAGAAGATAAAATGAATAAGATATCCAACCATGCCAGTATCGGAAAAATACACACTTAAAACAAGTGTATGCAACTTTTAACCATTATATTGGCATAAAATAAATGAACACTGGTGAAATGTGAGTAGCGGCCCTGGTCAGGGCACAACCAATCAATGTGTTTCTCTCACATTGGTGTTTCTCTATCTCTCTCTCTCTCTCTCTCTCTCTCTCTCTCTCTCTCTCTCTTCCCCCCCCCTTGCTCGCCTCCCCCTCCCTCTATCCCTCCCTTCATCCCTCCCTTCCACACTCTCTAAATACCAATGGACAAACAACAACAAAGAGCACACCTGGAAAGCTGATGAATATTCATTTGAGACCCTTCCCTGAGACCTCCCCTCAGAATCCCCACCTATAAGAGAGAGATAAACACCCTCAATGCAGACCAGCATGCCCACACTATTCCCTTCCCCTACCCCCTTCTTCTCTCTCAGGGACCCCAGGACACTTGCAGCCAGAGGATCAATGGGCAGTGGCAGCTCATCCAGGCTAACCCCCTGAACCTATCTGCAAGGCCCTCTCTTCTCTGACTTCCCAGTGAGCCAAAGCAGCCCAGCCTAGGCTCACCTACTTCTTCTGTGCCCTTCCTGTCTCACTGCCCTAAGTGTATTTTTACTGCGGCCAAGAAATCCTTGGATTGTTTGACTGCACTTTGTCTCTTGACTGAAATCTTTCCTTCAAGAAAACAAGAACAGAGGTTTCGTCATCTGGCCAGTAATAGTAACATATCACAAAGGCCTATAAAATATACAATGCACAAACCCATTGCCTAAACTGAGAAAGAAGACACTTAGCATAATCCTGTCTAGACACAGGACATTAAAGGAAATCCATTCATGGCTAATGCGGCCTGTTAGCTATGAATGGAGAAACTTTTCATAGTACAGTAGGCCACTAAAATATTCCAAAATATTTATAGCTTTCCCTGGCCAGTGAGGCAAGGATGTCTGGCTCACTCAGAAGGGTAGCCAATCACTCTATAACCAAGGGAACCCAAATTAGAAACACACCAGAAAGCAGACAGTCGTTGAGAGGTGAGTTATTTCTCTATCTGATCCAAAAATACTCTGCATAGGTTGTTCCTGAGCTACTCCAAGGTTCTGGGTGGTGTGAGTAAGCCCCAAGAGATGCCACATGCATCGTCAGCCTGCTCACTCCCATCTCCAGTGGCCATGACGCCCCCTGCTAGGGCCTCTTTCCCGTGTGCTTACTCTCAGGAGGGGCAGTCTCTGTGCCACGCCCTGGCTGCAGGCCAGCTCTGAGGAACAGCCAGTAAAGAAGAGCTTTTCCCAGATGCACATTGGAAGAGAAACCAAATATGCACAGTTCATTTTGTTTCAGAAAACATGAGTACTTTTCTTTGTACTTTTTTTCTCCCTCATTTCATGGGTAATTAAGTTACTGCCAGTTCCCCAAATGGTACCATTTTAATCTCACAAACATTAACTTCATGAGGAGGAGGCAGGTCTGAAATATATGCGAAATTAACTGCAGTGTGTTCTCCCATAGTCCTCTATCATCACTGGTTTTAAAGGCATCACAGAATATTAAGAATCACTAATCAGAGCTGGCTTTCGTGAGTCACAAGATTCTTAGGAATGCACTTGATTTTTAAGAAAAATAAATCGCAAGAAACAAATTCATTAATTGTATTTATTCTTTAAAAAAAATAATATGCCTTGGAATATATTTAAAGAAAAATCATAGCCGAAACCGGTTTGGCTCAGTGGATAGGGCGTCGGCCTGCGGGCTGAAGGGTCCCAGGTTTGATTCCAGTCAAGGGCATGTACCTTGGTTGCTGGCACATCCCCAGTGGGAGGTGTGCAGGAGGCAGCTGATCGGTGTTTCTCTCTCATCGATGTTTCTAACCCTCTATCTCTCTCCCTTCCTCTCTGTAAAAAATCAATAAAATATATTTTAAAAAAGAGAAAAATCATAAAAGAAAATTTGAATTAGTTTTATAAGCTATGTTCCTAGGCAGAAATACTAAGCATTTTAAAGATCTCAATTTTCATACCCACTCTCACATCAATTTAAAAATTAATGCAATTCCAATAAAGGTCCCAAAGGAATCCTTTTGAAACTTAACCAAGTAAACTAAGATTTGCTGTAAGAATAAATAAGAGAAAGCCACAAACATATTTCTAAAAAGTATGCATGCAACTTGAACAGATTCTGAGATGCGGTATCATGCTGCAATAATTAAAATGCTGATACAAAATTTCAAACACATCAAAGAGAACAGAAAGCCCCAAATAGTCCCAAACTTAGCACACAGAGGGATAATTATTCCAGAAGTCTGCTGTAAAATTAACAGCTTAGGAAAAAAGAGGTTGGCTTAGATCTCTACCTCAGGCTATGCACCAAAGTTAATTTTTTATATGAAATTGAAGGAAAGTGAGAAGAAAGGAAGAAGTAGAAAGAAATTATTTAAGAAATTTGAAGATATACATGATCTTTGAATGCAGAAAAGTCTTCATAAGCCAATAGAAAAGATATATAATAAAATGAGAATATATGACTACATAAATATTTAAAACTTATGTACCCCAGAAATTACAATTAAAATTAAAGGCAAATGATAAAGGAAATAAATTATTTTCAGTGTTCTAAAAATATTAGTTTTTATCTAAAGATATTCAGTATGAAAACATAACTTTGGCTATTTATTAATATGCATCAAAACCTTAAAAAGGCATATGCCCTTATATTTAGCAATTCCACTATAAGGAATTTTGTTAAAATGTAACAAAAGTCACTAAAAAATAGTCAAGTTTTCAAGTGAAAAAAGCAGCCTGCAGAGTGTGATCAAACAAAATTTTAAGCCTTAAATTCACATTGGCCTATCATGGTGCATAAGGTGGGCAATGGTTTCTCTATGGAACAGGATAATAGAAAGTTTCTTTTGCTTTCTGATATTTCAGGATATTTCCAAAATATTATTTTGCAATATACAAAAACATTTAAGACTTTTGAAAGAGAATGTTCCTAGATGGCGGCGGAAGATTTTCTGAGATCAGAAAACAAAGCCTCTACATTAAGGAGAAGTAGATATCCACAGAGCAAGGCTCTGAATGATGGCCATTGTATTTCCTATGAACTGACTGGAGCAGAAAACATAATGCTTCCACAGGATGATAAAAAAAAAAACAAAACAGGAGTTTTTCTTCATGCCATTGTAGAAGACCTGTGTGGTCAGGGGTAATGTTGTATGTGCCAATCCTGTCCATGCAGGCCAATGAAGCGATGGTGGGAAACCACAGAGCAGAAGAGGGTCAGGGTATAGGTACCCCCCGCCCCCCACCACTCCACTCCCTCCCAGGAAATCACTGCAGCCCTCCACCCAAGTCCCAAGTCCCCTGCTGGGTACCTGTTAGGCAGTGTTTTCCATACTACTAAGCTTCCCTTTGAAGTTCTGCGTTTCCCAATAGCTTCTCCCACACTTGCCCCTTCAGGTCTAGGACTTTAAAACTTCTCACTATTACCAGCCCCAAACTACTGCTTCATCTCTTGTTGAGTTTCCTAAACGCTGCCCACACCTTTGTAAATATTCTCTAATAAACTCTCAATCAAGTCACCCAATTGGCATGTTGCCTGATTCCCAACAGAACTCTCTTGATGTAGTAATACACACAATGAAAAGAAAATAAGGCCAAGTGCCTTTATACTGCACAAAAGATCTGACCTAAGGTGGTTAATACATTATTTTCATTCAAGTTTGAGATAAAAAGTTTAACCCTATGTTAACTCTTATTACTCAATGATTATATGATACCAAGAGTATCTTATGCTTTCTAGGTTTTTGTTTTTAAAGACTAAGGAAGTTACTAACCCTTACATAACCTCAGCACATACAGGACAGTGTATTAGAAAAGGGACAGAATACTGGTTATCTATTTCTCATGAGACAAATTGCTTTTGCCACAAATTTAAGAGGTAGGCATTTTTCTCTCATGTTCCCCTTGTATGTGCCACAGAACACCTTTGTACTTTGTTGTGATTGGGTTTTGCTTAGCCTCGAGCTTCACAAGCTCACTGCTATTTCTGATTGGCTCCACAGGAAAGTGGCAAGGACTCACATTGGATTGATTAACCCTTAAGATGTGAGAAGTCCACTAAGGAATTCCTTCTGAAAATGTAAGACGATGCCCCAAACTTGTTTTAACAGCAAGCTCTGGTTCGGAGAAGAATATGGGGTCTGTCACTCAGGTGGTTTCCAGCTCAAGTCCCAGGAAAAGGGAAGCGGGGGATTCTCTTTTCACTCAAAACTGCAGTGAGGCATTCCAAACACAAGGAGGAATGTAAGAAAGCACAGCCCAAGAGATGGGAGAAAGGGATTCTCTCTCCTTGAGCAGAACAATTCAGGCACAACCGGGGTCCTCCCTGAGTAGTTGAGGTCAGCTCTAGCACCTGAGAGTCCCCTGAGTGACAGCTCTGGAGGTTCTGGTGTTTCTCTCAACTGGCACATCACCAAGGCTCCAAGAGCTCAGAGATTGGCAGCAGAATTGCCCTTGATGGGGGGCACAATGTCATCAAAATGGCACCAGAGGCTCTAATGGAAGCCAAAGGCTTTAGCTGCCAAGGTAGTCACAGTGTCATCAGCAGCTACAGATGATGCTGACGGCCTTGGAAATGACAAGAGAGAGGATCCTTGGCAGTGGGC
Organism: Myotis myotis; assembly: GCF_014108235.1. Classification (NCBI taxonomy): domain Eukaryota; kingdom Metazoa; phylum Chordata; class Mammalia; order Chiroptera; family Vespertilionidae; genus Myotis; species Myotis myotis. The sequence continues at coordinate 153,184,448 of NW_023416313.1, read as the reverse complement.
ACCAGCAACAGTGGCTAGCTACCCTCCTGTGACGAAGAGGATTCAAGAAGCAGTAGTTTAAGGGGACAGCTTCTCTGATATCAGCTCTCTTTTACTTTTTATTCTTGAACAAAGTGAGTTTACAGTATTAGGTGTTATCTTAAGCCCTCAGGAAAAAAAAAAAAAAAAAAAAAAAAAAGATCATTGAACGATAAACTCTGAATAGAGGGAAATCTAAGCAGTGGCAAGTCCGAAGTGGCCAAGGGCAGCATAAGGACAGTGTGAGACTCATGATGAAAAACATCATCTCTTTTCCATCTCTGCCAAGAACTAGGCTCAGATATCAACAGCTCACAATTGCTATCGCACAACTGAAATATGAATGCTAGAGTGTTGACCTCCTGTTTCACTCATTTAATGAATAATACACACTAGAAAAATAAAAGCACTGAAGGTATAAAAGCGTAAGACTTCAAATACTTTGAAATATTTTGTATATAGTTTTTCTGTCTCTGTGATTCCTACAGAGTGGTAAATTTTGTATGTTTCCCTAAGGGCAGGGGAAATCAATGAAAATACCACAGAATGCATTGTTATAAGCCAAATGCTTATTTCTTAACAACAGAGACAATAAAAAGGAAAATGTTAACTTCCTCAAGATTAGCAGTAAGTGACAAGGCACCATGAGTACTGGGTCAAAAACGAGTTTCCTTCAGGCGTGGGCTATCTTATTCTTTTTTTATATCCACCCCCCCATCCCCCAAGTGTGTCCACAAGGTATTGTGCACCTCCAAGGCTTTCAAGAACCTGAGCACTAGCCCTAGGACAGAGGTTCTCAACCTGTGGGTCGCGACCCCTTTGGGGGTTGAACAACCCTTTCACAGGGGTCACCTAAGACCATCGGAAAACACATATATAATTACATATTGTCTTTGTGATTAATCACTATGCTTTAATTATGTTCAATTTGTAACAATGAAAATACATCCTGCATATCAGATATTTACATTACGATTCATAACAGTAGCAAAATTACAGTTATGAAGTAGCAGCGAAAATAATTTTATGGTTGGGGATCACCACAACATGAGGAACTGTATTAAAGGGTCGCGGCATTAGGAAGGTTGAGAACCACTGCCCTAGGAGCACAGTAATTAAGCCACAGTACTGTCACTCATGGGAACTGGCCGCCCTACATGCCTTCCCTTAATTGCCACCCTCTCTCTGTCGCATGATGTCATTGGGCCATCAGAGCCCTTCTAGGAGAACTATCATTGTTCGGCCCTTCATCCTCATTTTCCCCATCTCATCCAAAACTTTAGAGACCTCTCAGAACATAGATCATTACATTAAAACAAGAAAATAAGAAAGACTGGAAAAGCCACATATGAGGTAAATTAGGGTGCTCCGCTGAGCTTCAGAAATAAAAGAAGACAGAGTGAAACCTAAGGAATCTCTGTAGAAGTATAAACACCCCCCAAATACCACTGAGGTTTATTTCCTTCTCTATTACCAAATGGAACTTGGCTAATTATTCCCTGAAAATAAACACATTAACTCTATCATTAATAAAGTTAACACTAATGGCCAGTTACAAGAAGGATGCCATGATGCATTGGTAGGGATGAGAGTAACATCACCAATATAAACTAGGAATAAGAACGTATAGGATTCTGGTTTTTCATTAAAAGCAAACTTTAATACTTATAATTGTTCAGACTATGCCAGATCATGTGGAAAATAATTTGATATGTGGTTGAATATTGCAATCAAAAGCATTCCAATTTTGGAAAATCAAACGTAGGTAAGAACATTGGGACAGCTACATATATGTTCTTTCTGTAAGTCAAGCACTGCAGGAAAAAATGCTATGAAGTAGTTGATGCCTTGGGGTGGTCAGAAGTTTGCAATTGTGCAAAAGGAGGCTAAAAGCAATCAGGTTGCTGAATGAAATTCATATGTTCTCAATCACTGAAGAAATTTTACAATACTGCAGAAAACCCATCTATTACTAAATCACCTAAACTTTGATCCACTATGTCTACCTATGAGTACAACTGAAGTACATTTTTATAACCAGATAGACTGACCTTAATATGCACACATATCTAAGACACCAGCAGAATATAAGCATGCATAGGTGATCTTCAAATGCTAGGATGACATAGGATTCATTAGAGACACCTACACTCACACATATACAATTAAGATATACTATCCTCTCATCCTTCATTTCTTTTTACAATTTCATGTGAACCTTTCACTTACAGAGTAAAAATATCTAGATTTCCACTCCATTTAAATATATTCAAGCAAAGCTCCTGGAAAGGTTTCCAGAGAGTTAGGTTCCTTTAAAAATGGCCACGCACAAACTAAAGCTTTTGTCTAACAAAAGTGAAAGAGTAACTGATATGGGATCTGTACATTCACTCTGCACAAGGTTCCTGTAGCTGAAAAGCATTAGTCACAGACAAATAGCAAATCAGATTACAGCTCTGGAGAACCATACTCTGCCTCTTCCAGCAACCCTGCCAGCTCACACATTATAGAGGGCCAACCACCTGCTTCCTGAGGAATTTGTAATCTACCTTCTCCATTAGTTCCCCAAAGGGTCTCTTACTTTACACCTGTGCCCCCCTTCATTCATTCCACTGCATTCACCTTTCATCTCAAAAAGATTCATTAACGATAAGAGTGTAAGGGTTCCCTTTAAAGGCGCAACCAAAAAGAAAAGCCTTCAGCACTACATTTTATAACAAAACAAAAACTCAAATTCTGAGAGTCTCCTGAATTAAAACTAAAAGCCATTGCAGCAGGAGACCCATTCCTGGGTGGCTGGCCTGTTTTCACATTACCTGCTTCAGTGTACTTCAATCCCACTTTTTCTTCTGTGTCCTTTGTCTTTGGGGGTGGCCAGACAGCTTGGAGTCTGCCAGGAGTCCTATCGTCCTGCTCAGTGGGGCTGTGCTCAGGCTGTTTAAAAAATGGGCAAAGAAAATGATCAGTTAAATGAAATATGGCTAAAGCTAATTATTCCCCGAAAACAAACATGTTAACTCTAACATGAATAAAATAATGGCCAGTTGCACATTGTATTCAATGATCCTTTCCCAGACATGTAAAGTGATCAGTGGGAGTGAAAAATTTAAAAAACAACTCAAGGCTATGGGGATGTAATTAATGTACAGCATGGTAACTATAGTCAATAGTGTTGTAATTTAAATTTGGAAGTTATTAAGAAGGTAAATTTTAAATATTCTCATAACATGAAAAGAACTTTGTAATTCCGCATGGGGATAGAGGGTAAAGAGCCTTATTGTGCTAATTGTTTCACAATACATACAAATGTCAAATCATGTTGTATACCTGAAACTAATATAACGTTGTATGTTCATTATACTTCAATTAAAAAAACACACACCTCAAAGGCCAAGTATTACACAACCCTTGATAGATGATTTTTATCATGTAACTATCTCTAAAAAAATCACAAATCCACTTTGAGCTGTAGATATAGATACAAATGTACTCTAATCAAGTACACTTATAGGAATGTTTACAAGTGTATCCCAAACAACTCCATGGTTTTTTATGATATAATGACTACTATTCCACTTTCCATCAACATTAGCTGTAGGCCAAGATACACTTCTCAAGCAGCCCACATTGCTAGTTCAATTCGCTTTTTCTTTCCTATTAAAAAAATAATAGTGAGATGGCCTTCAAGCTATTTTTATCCGTTGATTTTTGTAACTATGCAAGTGTTACACTGTGTATAGTTTTTAATTAAAACCCAAGATAATTCTACCAAAAACTTTTTAATTTTTAACACTTTAACTGATGAATTGTATAAGAGGAAATAATTGTATTCTGAGTTGATACAACCCAAGACGTGCTATTCGTTGTCCTTATGAACCTCTAAGATCTACTGGACAGGTAGTCTATAAATTACCAAATTAATTAATTTTCTTTGCATAACAGTTTTTATTAATTAGATAGTCACCATACACTACCTTCACTTAATCTTCACAACCACTATATAGGTTGAGGGTTAGCACTTTTTTTTTTCTTTTCTCCTCATGTGGAGATTGAGGCTCAGAGGTGATCAGGGTCACCCAGACAGTAAATGGCATTGTCAGAATTAAAATCCAGGTCTCATTTTAAATGCAGTGCTCAATCAGGATGCCTTGTAACCAACCCAGAACATTTCAATTACATCACAAACAAGTATTCTGCTGAGTGGCAGACATATAAAGGAAAAATACTTTTCACCGAGGTATATAATTAAGTGGTGAGGAAACCTGGGCTGTTTCCATATTGCATCGCATCCTCATGCTGCTCAGTTTTATAAGAACATTTACTATTAATGTTTAAACTCCGAGTGGCAGCTTCCCTTTCCCACCAGCACATAATTACATACACCTCTCTTATACCAATCCATAAAAACATAAGGAAACGCTGCTGTCCTACTCCTTACAAGGACAATTTCAATAATAATCATCATTCACCTAGAAGACAGTCACTAATAATAGGTGATCGGAATTCACTTTGACAGGAAACCTCAAAAGAAATACAGCAGCATCACATTGTATGACAAAATGGAAAACCCAATTCTACATACGCTTTTGGAATCCGAGGGGCCGTCGGCTGGCCTTGCCTTGGACCGTTCAAACACAGCTCTTAGGGACTCCTTCTCATGCCTCATCTTGCGCTTGAGAGCTTCCAGCTCAGAGGAGTCAGCTGTGGTCCCCTTTTTGGGGGGACGGATGAACAAGGCTTTAAAGGCCTCCAGGGCGGTTTCTGGTGGCTTCGGTTTGACCTCTCCACCCGGGGTTTGGGCTTCTGCTGGGCCGCCCTGGCTCTCCTGGGCAGCGCTGCAGCCCATCTCTCCTCCCCGGGTCGGCTCAGGGTCTTCTGCCTTCACTTCGGCCCTGGGCATGTCGATGCTGAGGAGCTGGGAGAGCTGCTCCAGGAGAGTGGGAGGGGCCTTCAGGTCACTGGCTTTCTCCCCAGTCTTCCCTGTCTGAGGCCCTGTCTGTGCTAGGGACTTCTGAACCGGCTGGGTCAATTTGAGCAGAGCCAGGTCCCCATCCTTTGGTTTAATTTCGGTGATGGTCTCCCCACCCTCAGCGGGAGCGCCCTTCTTCAGCACGCGGAGCCCACTAAAGAAAGCTGGCAGCTGGAATGACTTCTCTCCAGGGGCTTCTTTTTTAGAAGAGGTGTTCTCGGTGACACCAGCACTCAAAGTCTGGTCTGTTCCCACAGGGAGAACTTGGGAACCTTCTTCCCCAGCCTGTCCTTGACTGGGGCTGTGCTCTGTCTGAAGACCACCATCAGCAGGTTCCGGTTTGCTACATGTCTCAGGGGGAGCCCCCTGAGGACCTTCCTCTCCGAGCTCTGCAGCATCCCTCTCCCCAGCAGCAGTGTTCTCTCTACGGTCTCCTGGCTTTTCTTTGGGCTCCTCAGATGGCTCGGATAAAACAACACTTGGGGACTTTGGGCCATTGGTGTTGCTTCCCTCTTCTGGCTCCTGGCCACCATCCTCAGAGTCCGAATCACTGGTGGTGGTCACCAGGGTCCCGCGAACCAAGATGGCATCGTCTCCGCTCACACTCAGGGCAGTGAGTGGAAGAAGCTCTTGACCAGGGAGAGAAGTCCCTGCCTCTGCTTTTCCCTGACCTCCCTCCGACTCCCTCCCTGCCTCCTCCCTCGCAGTCTTCCCATCATCTCCTTCGAGGCCCGGTGCAACCTGAGCCCCTGCCTCCTGCTCATCCGAGCCCTGGCTGGGACCATCCAGCCGATGCGTGGGATCCACCCCTAAAGCGTGGAATGCTTGCAGCACCACGTCTTCCTCCTCGGGCTTCACAGATTCCAATTTACTCGCAAACCCAAAGAGGGATTTCATAGAGAACTTGCTCAGGATCGACTGGGCCATTTCGGGTCCCGCTTCAGACTTGTCTGGTTGCGAGACATCACTGCCATTCACAGGGTCACCGACGTCCTCCATGCCTCACAGCAGCGCCCTCGATGGCAGTCCCGACTTCTGTTACCTGCCCTGCTCTCAGTGTATCCACTCCATCAGCTCTTAACTTACAGGACGGGAGCAACAGGACCGGCAGCCAGCTCCTCGGCCGCCCAGCAGCACACTTGGTCTCTTTCAGGTCGGTCACTGTGCTCCCCTTCCGGTCTGTGCGGCCACGGTGCGCCCAGGGCCACTGTAAAAAGTCCGCGGAGCTCTATGCCCAGAAGCTGCCTGGGCTGCGCACCTTACTACTCGCGGGCTGGGAGGCTGCTCCTCTGGGACTTCCGTATTTATTTCCGTGGACAAAAGGCTTTTTGTCATAAGGAAAGTCAGCCGGCCCCAGTCATCCCAGCCCAGGACTTCACCACAGCTCCGCCCCAGTGCCTGTCTTTCTCCTGGTTGCTTTCAACTTCCTCATTGGTGAGCAAGTGAGGTTCCAGAAAGTGCTGAGCCGGCAAGCTGCTCCTGACAGCCCTCCACCACCCCAGCAGCCCAAGACGTTCAAAAGTGAATCAGCAGAAAATGACTGAAATACTTTTTACGGGCCCTCCTTTGCCATCTAAATTATGGTCAGAAGCCTGTGTCATCCAGGCCAAAACAAAACAAACAAACAAACAAACAAACAAACAAAAACCACACACAAAAAACTAGCAGTGCACACAGATCAACAGCCACTCACAAAGCCAAAGCAAAGAAATAAAAGTAAAGAAAGAACTAGATCATCTCAAAATCCCTAAAACTCAAAAGCAGTTAATTTACTGCCCTTGAAGCTTTTTTTTTTTTTTAAGTGCTTTCTTCCGCTTCCCTGCAGGTTTCATCTGGAATGCAGATTTTAGCTGCTGAGGCCAGAGAAGGAAAACCAACGCGACTGGTTTCAGATTACTGCTGTTTTAGCTCTGCCCTGGTGTCTCAGTGTTCCACAAACAAGTACTTAGACAAGCACGCCCACCACGCCCAGTGTCCACCAGCCTTAGGGTGGCAGAGTAAACAGCCCCAGCAGGAATGGTTACTCTCCACACTCCCTGCCAACCTCAGGCTTCTTCAGCAGCTTTGACTTCCTGGCTCTCTTAGGATTCCTGGCGGCTAAAGGGCACCTCTCTCTGCTTCAGTGATCCAACCAACTAAAGGAAGCCTGGCATGGTGCAAGGTAACACACAACCTGCCTTGTTAGGCAAAGCAATTCACCGAAGTCCCCGAGGAGCCACATTCCTCTAAGGGACAAAACATCTGAAAGGTCTCTACCAGCCAGGTCTCTATCAAAGACTCAATTTGCCTAAAACAGAAACGGGACAGACAAAACCACCACCCAACATCAGCTCAATGTAGTTTCCAATACTCTGATTATATCCTGGGAACCTGGCAACTGAGGTCCTGGAAAAACTGCAGCACTGTCTCCCAGCTGCATAGTTGCCTCTTGGGACAGCTTCCTGTCGTACCTGAAGGTCTCAGTGTTTCTCTTTCAAATCCTGTCCAGTCAGCAGGCATTGAGTAAGCACCTGGGATAGGCAAGGCACCGTGCTGGATCAGGAGAGTCAAGCTAGCTTAATAGTTACCGTGGCTCAAAAGTAATCACCGGCTCTCTTTGAGCCCAGGTGTTAAACACAAACAGCAATTTATTCTGCAAAATAGTTGTTGCCAACAAGCCAAAGGACCGTCTTGCCTTCTCTGTAGCAGGGAATGGCTGTGGGTCTCCCACTGATAACTTGTATCATGTTCCCCAATAAATATGAACACTAAGAAATTCTGATTGCAATAGCACGTCTAGCAATGTGTTCAAAAGGAACCCTCGCACAAAGAGGGTACATATTGTATTCCATCCTTCCTTATAGGAAAGTTAAGATAGCACTTCCTAATCCCTGATTTGACTATGTCTAAATGGATACTTTCCTGTTTGCTAGTGATCCTAGTATATTTTGGGATTATTAACTAGGGCACACACAATTAAAAAACAAGTCCACCACACATGCAGAAATATTCATTGGTGCCATTTAAGTCTCAGAACCAGCTTTCTGTCCAGAGAAAATGCACATTGACCAAATCAGACTTCTGCTTCAAGGCTGAGGGAAAAAAAGGAATCATCACACCTGCCTATAAGATCAGTCTTCCAATATACATACGGGTGAGGGGAGGAGACATGGCACATATTTCCTTCTTTAACTGAGAAGGCTCCATTTTCTCAGACGTAACTACTAACTGATTTTTAGAATACGTTTCAAGAACCCTCAGCAGATTTGGCAAAATGGGACATAAGTTGGAGAGACTTGTTGACCTTTCTACGCTACAGCATGGAGCAAAATTATAAAGTTTCAGAATCCTCTCAATACCCACAATGCTAATACATCATGGAGGCGGGGGTGGGCAAGTCATGGGTCTCGGGAGATGATGTGATTCCAGCCCCTCAAGGTGGGTAAGGTATTATTAGGTTCATTTTAAAAGTGAAGCAACCATGGCCAAGAGAACATAACTGCCCCAGGTGGCACAGCTAGTGAGTGGAGAATAGTAATCATATCTAACAGTTATTAGGTGTTTACTATGTGCCAAGCACTGTTCTACATTAACTGACTGATACATATAACTATGAGGTCGGTTTTATTCTCTTTTTCCTATTTGGAAGCACAGCAGGTTAAAGTGGTTTTCCCATGTTCACAGCATCGGTGAGCGGTGAAATGAGAACCTGAGTCCAGGCCATCAGGCTCCAGAATCCACACTCTTAATCACTCTTCTAAAACCTTGACTTCCACCTCCTGCCAAAATAGGCTGCCACACACACCTGAATTGTGAGATATGAAGGCATATCAGCTTATGTGGTTGGTGGTCTCAGTAGGATGCATAATGTACTTTACCCTCTGAGATGACACACAATACTGACTTCACAAAAACCTTAATGAGAATGACCATTCTTTTCCCTTGCTGTAATTGAGGGGAAAAAAATCTAGAGGCGCTGCTTAGAAAAATCAAGCAAAAATTCCTAGCTGGCCCTGGCCGATGTTGCTTAGTTGGTTGAATGTTGTCCCATGCACCAAAAGGTTGCTGGTTCAATTGCCAGTCAGGGCACATGCCGGGGTTGCAGGCTCAATTGCTAGTTGGGGGCTTGCAGGAGGCAGCCAATCAATGTTTCTCTCTCTTTCCCCCTCTCTTCCTTTCACTCTAAAATTAATAAAAACATATTTTTAAAAATTCCTGTTTTAAAAATATGTTTTTATTGATTTCAGACAGGAAGGGAGAGGGAGAGAGAGAGAGAAACATCAATAATGAGAATCATTGATTGGTTGCCTCCTGCACGCCCACTACTGGAGATGGAGCCCCAAACCTGGGCATGTGCTTTTGACCAGAATTGAACCTGGGACCCTTCAGTTTGCAGGCTGATGCTCTATCCACTGAGCCAAACCAGGTAGGGCCCTAGCTGGCTTTTCGGCTGGTCACAATCAAGACATTGAATCCTCTGGACTAAAACACATCAAGAGGCTTTCCAGCTTGCCTTGACAATTCCCTTTCTTTCAAGAAGCATGACTCCTGCCCTAGCCAGTTTGGCTCAATGAATGGAGGGCTCCCGGGTTTGATTCCAGTTAAGGGCACATACTTCGGTTGCAGGTTCCCCGGCCCTGGTCAGGGTGTGTGCAGGAGGCAACCAATCAATATGTCTCTCTCACATCAGTGTTTCTCTCTGTCTCTCACTCTCTCTTCCACTCTCTATAAAAGTCAATGGAAAAATATCCTCAGGTAAGGAAAGAAGAAGAAGAAAGAAGAAGAAAGAAGAAAGAAGAAAGAAGAAGAAGAAGAAGAAGAAGAAGAAGAAGAAGAAGAAGAAGAAGGAGAAGAAGAAGGATTCCTATCACAAAGATGTATTCACCCAAAAAGCATTATTAAGCACTGACTATGTACAAAGCTCTGGGGATATAAAGGTGAAGAAACTCCAGCCCTCCATAATCATGAAATGTGTAGTTTAATGGGAGAAATCAGCCAAGAAAGAGGTGATTCTAGCCATAGACTTCATACCCCAGATCCAGTGAACAGCAATAGGTGGACCTAAAACAATTTTGAATGAAAGCAAGCCATGACTGCCTAAAGCTGAGTAAGAAAGAGCACCATGGCAGTTCAAATAGATCTCTGAATATTGACTGTCTTGCCAGCCACTGGTCCTCATGACCATGAAAAATATTACTACTTCTGGTCATTTAGGGAATTGAAATTCATTTCAGACTGTAATGTTAAAATAAGCAACCTACAAATTTGATCTTAGTTGGTTTGAAAAATGATTCCATTTACTGCTATAACATTTTCAGGAGGGAGATAATCACTTCTCTTGGACATTATGTATTTCAGTGTTTTATTCTGCTATAAATACTTATTAAGCACCTAAAACCTACTCCAAACCAGGGACAGCTAAGACTGTCACATTTACAACCTCACCTGATTGTCTTCTGTTCTAATCTCAAGACACCCAAGCTCTTTAATAGCTACACTTGAGCAGAAAGCCAAATAAAAATGATCTACCTTAGACAACTAAGTTAAAACAGACATGATAAATAATGAGGTAGCATTTGACCCACATGTTCTTTCAACTATTTGTTAAAAAAACAATCAGTACCCAGCTACTTGAAAATGGAACATAGTACATATTTGTGTGGAAAATTTACTACCAGTGAATTTTCCACGTTCCTCTCATCTCACTATCCTCTCAAATTGAGGCTTATGCCAATTGTACCTCATGGCAATAAGAACATCAGTCCAACTTGGTAAGATAAGCCTAAAAAAGTGATTACAACAATAACCAAAAAGGCACATCACCTCATGGGAGCAGTAGAAACAAGCTCCTTGAGTCTTACAAGATTGATTCATCAGCATTAAAAACTAAAAGAAAAACACACACACAAAATAAAACAATAAAAAAAGCCTATATGCAGAAGTTGGATGTTGCCTAAAAAGAAAACTTCCTAGAACCACTTCCCTTTACCCTGTGTGACCTTCGCCCATATCATTCAGCTTAGATAATTCCTTCCCACATTCTCATAAAACCCCGAAAGGCAAGGGAAAGTAAAGCAAACAAGATTACATTTCACAGCATTAGGCTACTTAATTCTCATGTTTCTCTTTATCCAATTTATTTCAAGTTCTGGGCCTGAACTGAATAACTAATTGCTTCCAGCTTCCTAAAGTGGTTCAACTAGGTTCATGTGAGGCTTGCTAGAGACAGCAAGTAGAAAGTGGAATTTACATTAGTAAGAGTAAGTAAAAGTGTAGAAACTATATCTGTGAAAGAAAAAAGTTTGAGCAATAGATTGGGAAAAGTAACTAAACTATAAATAAGGTATGAGTGGGGTAATGGATGGAGATGGGTTTTTGGGGATCAGGAAGTATGTTTTAACTTACCAAATGAAGTTGAGATCTGAGGAAATTATGACATCACAAGTACTCCAAAGACATTTGTTACATGAGTCAGAGGCCATATGGAAGGAGTAGGTTATGAAAGAGTGTTGGTAGAATCAAATTGTTGGGAGGCTGAATGGGATTTTACAAATATTAGAAACCAATTAGCTTAGCCTTATTTTAAAGAGGGAGTCAAGAGGAGCTAAATAACTGGTACCAGTTCACACTGCTCAAGCACAGCGGCAAGATGGAAAAGGGTGTCCTGACCCCTGTCCACCCCACATCACACACCCTGCTCCTGCCTTGGCATGTGTAACCTTACCTTCTTCCAGATCAGCATCCTCCTTATGCTCATTCTCCACATCCTCAAAATGAAATTATGAGGCCAAATGAAAGACAAAGCCAGAGACCTCTGTAAGCATCCCTTCTATTTTAGTTCCATAGCACTTCCCCTGCCAACTAATACAACACTTAATACAGCCCCTCTGCATCAGCCTATCAGAAGCCAGCAACTGTTTTTACTAATTGGTTAAAAAAGAAAACAGGCCCAGCTGGCGTGGCTCACTGGTTGAGTGTTGACCTATGAACCATGAGGTCACGGTTCAATTCCCAGTCAGGTCACATGTCTGGGTTGTGGGCTCGATCCCCAGTGTGGGGCATGCAGGAGGCAGCAGATCAATGATTCTCTCTCATCATTGATGTTTCCATCTCTCCCTCCCTCTCTTTTCCTCTCTGAAATAATAAAAAAAAATTATTAAAAAAAAAAGAAAGCAGGCTGCACTTGCCTACTGCAAGAACAAGTTGCACTGATTAAGGCCTTTTTCTATTGAGCAGTATCAAGGATTGTGTGGAAATATGTTGAATGTAGGTAACAAACTAGAAGACTCTTAAAGGGAAGAGGAGAGGCTGTGGTGAAGCTGAAAGAAAGAGGAGAGCAGTAGGTATGTGATCTTTCAAGGATCAAAGAACAAGGGCTGTTGCAGAGTTAAGAACCTTCCCCTGAGTCCTGCACTTACATCCTACTCTGCTCCTTCAAGAAGTTTGACCTTCAATAACTTATACAAGCTCCCTCCTCAGCTTCCTTGCCTGGAAACTGGGAATAAGAAAAATACTTACTTTATGGGTTGTTAAGAGCATTAAATAAACTAATATCTGTTTGACACCCTCATCAATGCCTGACACATAGTAAGTACTGTATGATATATTTTCATAGGAAAGAAACCACTTTCTTAGGGATGTCAACTAGGATTCAAAATTTTTTTTTTTAACTCTGTCAATATGAAACAGGTATTTACTGACAGCCAGAGTATGAAGGTGCCCCACCCCTACATGTGCACTTGGGCAGAAGGGCCATTTGGTCTGAACAGGATTGTTCAATACAGAAAGGCCTAAATATGCCTCCCCATGCCACACGTGTGCCACGAGTGAATGGAGTTCCAAAGAAAATTCTTTCAAGGGATCCCTTGGGGTATTTCAGGGCAAATGCTCTCTGGATTGTTTTTTTCCATCATCTGAAAAGAGTAATTAGCTTAAAGTTTTCCCAGGTCACCACTGTAGAAGGTAACAGAGTTCACCCTGTTTTTTATTGCCTTTCCTATGCTCCACAATGATTTTTAAACCAACTCAGAGAGGAAAAAAATCCATAAATTTGGATTCTCTCAAGAAAATCCCTGCCCTAGCCAGTTTGGCTCAGTGAAAAGAGCATCAGTCTATGTACTGAAGGGTCTAGGGTTCAATCCCAGTCAAGGGCACATGCCCAGGTTGTGGGCTCGATCCCCAGTGTGGGGCGAGCAGGAGGTAACCTATCAATGATTCTTTCTCATCACTGATGTTTCTATCTCTCTCTCCCTTCCTCCCTGAAATCAATAAAAACATATTTTAAAAAATCCTTTTCTCAAGAGCCTATTGACAGACACTGATGATGATACTGCATATGTTAAGCTGATGCACAAAAAATGTAAGAGGGAAAAGGAAAGGCTGGGACTTACTTGTGAAGCTGGAGAGGAGAGGGGAAAAGGGGGGGGGGTTCTTTAAGGTACAGAATATCCTGGGACAAGTTTTTGAAGGATTTTGAGCTTTTCCAAAATGAATAATATGATGTCCCTTGTGGATAATCACTGCAGAAGCCATGAAGTCCACGCAGAAAGCATTTCATTGTGGCTAAAGTTGATCATGATAAAAGTTTTAGATGAAGGTCTGGATTCTAATAAACCATACATACCTATTGCTGCCCAGATGCTCCTGCTTCCCAAGTCATAAAACTAAACAGCCATTGGCTATGCTGTTCCTTGGGTATCTTTTTCTTTTCCTTCCTTAAGTTTTTAAAGTAAAAGTTATTTTGAGATTATTACTTCAAACAAACAATAAAGATCAAGGTATCGTTCTTTTCCCTTTTCTTTTCTTTCAGGTATCATTTTTAATTACTTTTTAAATGTAACGGAGGCCATATAAAAATTAGGAAATGTGAGGATTTACCTAAAATAAAATGAAGGTAGATAAGAAGAGCTTGCATAATGGGAAAGGAGGGAGAGAACTAGCATTTTTTAGAGTGTCATTCTTGTCCTAAGTAGGTACCATCCTAGATTCTTTAGGCAAGTTTTCTTGTACCTTAACTCCCTCATAACTCTTAGGAGAAAGGTATCACTGAGCTCCTTTTATAGATTAACAATGTCCAGTGCAAGTCTCTGCAATAATGGAAATGTTCTATATCTGTGTCATCAATACAATAGACACTAGCCACAGGTGGCCTCTGAGCACTTAAAATGTGGCGAGTGTGACTGAGGTACTGAATTTTTATTTTTTTAAAATATATTTTATTGCTCTTTTACAGAGAGGAAGGGAGAGGGATAGAGAGTTAGAAACATTGATGAGAGAGAAGCATCGATGAGCTGCCTCCCGCACACCCCCTACTGGGGATGTGCCTGCAACCAAGGTACATGCCCTTGACCGGAATCAAACCTGGGACTCTTCAGGCCAACGCTCTATCCAGTGAGCCAAACCGGCTAGGGCTGATTTTTTAATTTTATTTAATTTGAATTAATAGCCACGTGTAGCTAGTGACTACTGTTTGGGCATTGCTGGAGATGTTAATACTGAGGTTGAAAGAAATTAGGTCAATTCTAGATTAGACAACCAATGAGTGGCAAAGCCAAAATTTGGACTGGATCAATCTGATTCTGAATGTTCAGCCTTTTCATTACAATAAGTCAAAGAACTATTTTAAAACAGTTCTCTTTCACATTGAAATATCAGAATGGGGGCCGAATAAATCACCTGGTTACCAGATCCAAACGACTATAGAAGTTAAAAGGAATTTGCAGAGAATAGAAAGGACACAAAGATTATGAGTCCTGATTTGATCAGTAATGATTCCTTGAAGTTAATACTCTCATGAGTTAGTCATTTTAAGAAAAAAAAAAATGAGAACAAATGTAAATTCATTGAAATCACGAAGGAGAAAGTAAGCTAGGCATTGCCACAACTATGAGTCTATTCTTGAACACAGCTGAGGAGAGAAGAGAAAAAAGGTAGAGGAGAGGCAAGAGTTACGGCTTTGAAGTAGCATATGTGTTCAACAAGAGATATTATTTACTAGTCACATACTCACTGTGTTACTTAAGACAAGTTACTTAACATCTATGAGCGAGTGTCTACATGTATAAAATAGAAAAAAATAATTGACTCAGAAGGATTGCACTAGGAATTAAAAGTGCTTATAGTGCGAACGCAGTGCCTTCTTGATTCACCACAGATTCAGTGTGCAGTTAGTTGCAGGAATCAACGGGTGGGAGAGAGGCGTCACATTCCCAAAGTTCTGAAATCTATTCACTATTGCCTCCACTTTGTACATCATTTTAATTTGGTGTTTAAACAAAACAAGTGCATAGAGCACCGCTGTAATTTTCAACACTTTAAAAACTATCATGAAATATTTTGAAGAAATATTCTAACAGTTCCTAGAATCAAGGTCACTTACTTTCTACAGCTGGAGAGGAAAGTTATAATGTTCATGCACAGAGCATTTATGTAGCAGCTGCAGTTCTTAACCCAATTTAGAAATAGTAATAATAATAACAAATTGAGCTGGCTTAATTAAAGCCTGCAAAAATCAAAAGATAAGAAAAAAACGACTGGGCCCTAAAAACTGAAACGTTATGTTAACACAGATGTGCTCTAACATTCTCTAGACCAGCGGTTCTCAACCTGTGGGTCGTGACCCCTTTGGGGGTCGAAGGACCCTTTCACAGGGGTCGCCTAAGACCATCGGAAAACACATATATAATTACATATTGTTTTGTGATTAATTACTATGTTTTAATGATGTTCAATTTGTAACAATGACATTGGGGGTCACCACAACATGAGGAACTGTATTAAAGGGTCGCGGCATTAGGAAGGTTGAGAACCACTGCTCTAGACAAAGGCTACTGCACTTCAAATTCTAAATAGGTCACGTGGGATTGTTATTTTAACCACAAATTACCATCTTTATCCTGGAGAGAGAAGAAAGAAAGTGCTTTTCAGAAATGCATACATGGAACATAAATGATATATGTAGAAAGAGACCAGGGTTTAAAGAGACCATATGAAGTTTATAGGACCCCAAGTCCAATAAATGCACACAGCACTGCAGTTTTTTTAAAAACAAAACAGAGAGGCTGAAAATTGAACTCTTTGAAAAGGGGGCAAAAAAAGCAATTATTTTGATTTTAGAGAAACCAAATAAGATATTTCAGCTGCAACTCATTTAAATAAAATTCCTAGATAAATTTCTCAACAGTTTAATAAAATTCAACTCTATTCTGTGTGCTCTCAGGCTCTGAAAGCATAATATAAAGTTTTCTCTATATAAAATGCCAAGAGTCCAAACTTTACATGAGCAGCTAATATATTTCACGTCAGAATAGACAAAGAGAACATCATGCTAAATGTTATCAAGGTCAAAGAAAAGAGAATGTCAGACTTCCATTATCCACTAAGGTTGTTCAATGATTAAGCCAAACTTACTGTTCCTTTTGTTTTACAGTGAAATCTGAGATGCTGCTAGATTTGAGAGCACAGGTAGGTGTTAAGGGAAGCAAGGGAAATAGCATAAGAGCTGAACTTTACGATTGCCTAAATTTTCCATTTAATTTAATGTGATAATGTTCCACATCAATTTCAAAATTGGTACTAATTTGAGATAACTGGTTAAATTTCATGGGGTTTAGAAGCGAAACCAGATTACTTTTTATCAAATGTTTTATCATGACTTAAAGTGATGAGGAGTTTGTAAGGTAAAAAAGGGGATTCTCCAATTTGATCATTAATTCATCACTTCCCACTGTTATTTTCCCCTCTATCATTTCATGATCATTTATCATACAGCCAACAGACACTTGATCTCTGTCTTTTGTTGTTAATCCTCATCCAAGGATATTTGTCCACTGATTTTTAGAGAGAGTGGAAAGGAGGGGAAGAGAAAGTGAGAGAAAGAAACATCAGTACATCAATTGCTGGCCTCCCGCAGGGCCTGGGATCAAACCTGCAATCTAGGTACACGTGCCCTTGACCAGAATCAAACTTGGACCCTCCAGTCCACAAGCCAATGCTCTATCCACTGAGCCAAACTGGCTAGGGTGACCTCTTTCTTCCTTTCTCTGTCTTTCTCTTTCTGTCTTTCACGCACACAGACGCTCATACATATGTACTCATATACAAAATAGCACATCCCTTCAGAAAACAAGCTACTTTGCTATTTCTGAATTCACTTGCACACACAAGCCTCATTGTCATGAATATCTTAATGTTTTGGGTAAGTCTATCTGTGGCCTTTAGCCTTAGGTAAAGGCCCTCATTGGCTTCCATGAAAACAAGACAGGGAGGTGGCCCTTTTCATGTACTGGAAAGGCACCATACCAGACAGCACTGTGCACTGTTTGCTGTTGAATTAAATTATGCTGTAGAGTTTGACATTCAGGAGTGAAGGAAGGTGGAAGTACTGATATCTGCTCATGCTCCCATCGTGTTTCCTCATTCATCTTAAAGGGATAGGATCATTAAAGGGCACGTTGAGACATCTAGTGTTCCATGGTAGCCACTGCAGAATCTTCACTGGATTGAGGTCTATGGGGTGATTTGGTTGTGGTCTAGTTGTTTAATTCTGAGCCTGATTCTTAATCCTTCTCACTAATTATGGGAGCTAACTCATCCCCATTAAATACATGGCTTTGTTTTGTACATTATAAACAAAAGAAAACAAAAAAGAATCCATAGTAATGGAGAGGTAGAGGGGTTTAACATTTAAGCCCTTGGGTCTCGACACAGACCTGGGTTCAAGTCCTTGCCCCTCACTTTCCTGAGTCTCTCTCTCTATTTGTACAGTAGGTATAATGATACCTCAAAGGATGGTGCCTGGCATTTAGGACGTGATCAATACCTGGAAGTTTTTGTTATCAGATGAGACACTAAAGGTTGGGTGTAGACTTGGTAATTATATCATTCCATTCGTAAGATACAATTACTTCGAACCTGATGCTATGTCCTCCCCATCCACTTAGGCCAATTCAGTCAGAAAAGTTCAGGGCTCCACAGGTGAGAAGGAAATTGAGATGATCCTTGGAAATCAGAATCACTAAGAAGAGGTTAAAGTTTGGGTTTTAAAAACTGGCAAGCAAAATCCTACTTCCAGGATTTGTGCGACCAATAATAATCGTAATGGCTGCTTATCTTTTTCTATCTTTTTTGCAATCTCAGGCCACACTTTTTTTTTTAGTAGTATTTCTATCTCACACACCTCCCATGTTTACAGACACTTTATAAACCACCCTCCATGGTGAGTACTCCTCTCAAATGAGATCTTTGGGAAATTTCACTGGTAAGAAATTAGGCTGCATTTGCTCTCTAGTCTGTCCATCTTCAGTGTCTTTGCATATCTGGTTCAAATGCACTGGAAACGGAGGAGCATGGCTAATGGTAGCTTCTTGTTTGATGGCTACAAGAAACTTTCCTTTAAGTGTAACTTTATAATGTTCAGCTCTAAACAGGGATTCTGGGGTGACTGAGTGTTTACCATACACAGATGCCACCGACGGCAATTCACACAGTTAGTGCATTTGAATGCTGCCCGAAAAGCGATGCCTAGGGTTGCCAGATTTAGTAAATAACATACAGGACAACCAGTTAAGTCTGAATATCAGAAAAACAAGTGATTTTTCACTCTGAGTTCATCCTATGGACTATTTAGAAACCTCGGGACCTGAAGGGGAGCTGACTGAGCACTGGGTTCAGTATTTCAGGAGTTTTGTAGATTACCCAGAATGGTCCACAGAACTTGCTTGCGCAGGTCTACAGGATAATCACCGAAAAAGAACCTCTCTACATGATAGTCTGGCTGACATTTACCCAAGAGGCATCAAGACTAGCACTGGTTGTTTGAACATTAAAATACATGCTGGTTGGCAAACAGATGCTGCCCTCAATATCTCTAGTGTCTATCCTACACCAGCCCCACATCCTGCCATTTCCCCAAGGACATCCAGGACCTTACAATTCAGTGACTGAAAGACAAATGTCACAACATGGATGGCTCTTGAGGCATATGCTAGAATAAGAGAAACAAGTCAGACAGGGAAAGACAAATACTGTATGCTTTCACTTGTATGTGGAATCTTAAAAAATACCCACATACATAAAAACCAAATCAATCAAACAAACAAAAACTAAGCTCACAGAAACAGAGAACAGATGGGTGGTTGCCAGAGGTGGGGGGAAGGGGATAGGGGAAATAGGTGAAGGCAGTCAAAAGATACAGACTTCTAGTTATGTGATTAATAAGTTCTGAGGATCTAATGCATAGCATGGTGACTACAGTTAATAATACTGTGTTGCACATTTAGAAGTTGCTAGGAGAGTAGATCTTAAAAGTTGTCATCACAAGAACAGAATCTGGTAACTGAGGTGATGGATGTTAACTAAATTTACTGTGGTGATCATTTTGTAATACACACATATGTATATAAAGTCATTATGGTGGACACCTTAAGCATATACAATGTTATATGTCAATTATACCTCAATAAACTGGGGGAGGGGGAACTGCACTGGAGAATCGGAAAGAAGTGGTGGGTGCCTTCAAATAGAGTTAGGAGACTACAAATTTTGGTCTTGCTATCAGAGATGTGACATTATTTCTCACATTAGAACAAAGATTCACATTGGGAATATTGAAATGTTATTTGTTTCCTTTAAATAAATAATTTCCATTCCAAATATCAATCATTGCTTCGGTTGATTTATGTTCCTATAATAGAATCAGGGAAACTAATATTGTAGCTAAAAGGAACTTTGTTTTATCTGTTCCTGGTCCTCCCCATTCTGTCAAAACACATTTGATAAAAACAAAACAACAAAAAAGAACCCACATACAACAAAACAAACAAATAAACAAACAGAGAACCTGAAGCCCAGGGAAGTTCAGCAATGCCCAGGGTGCCATAGCTAGTTAGTGGTTGAGCCAAGAGTAGAAGTGAGAGAGATCTTCAACTCCTGGTCTAGAGCAGAGGTGGGCCCACTGCCTGTTTCTGAATGGCCTGGAAGCTAAGAATGACCTTTACATTTTTCTTAATTAAAAAAAAAGATTGTTATTATATTAAATATTGATATTCTAAGTAAGATTTTCCACTTGGAAGGGTTCTAGTGACTTGGTGAAAGTTTATATCCTGTTAATCATCAGCACACCAGCTTACAAGGACATGTTTCTCCAGGGGGACTTTGAACACTCGGTCGGGGAGGTGTTTATGACTGATATTTTGATTGGCCTTAAAGCTTTGACAGGACTGCTCTGTTTTGCATTGCCACTATCAGAAAGTTCCTTTCCCAGCCTTTCCTGTGGATGTGCTGCCACTCATTAATATGCAGGGTGATAGCTAAACATTTAATAATCAGTGGGAGTCTGGCATCCACCAATCAAAATGGTAACTGGAAGGAGGGCTGGTGCTACTATGAAGGGCCTTTCTTTAGCTTTTTTTTTTCTTTTTTTCTCTATAAAGAACCAGAGAGGGAATAAGAGTCAAATGGTACTGAGGGGAAAGGGTTTGGGGGTGAGGAGCCTTAGGGCCCAAAGTGTAAATAAAAAAGCTAATGTAGAAAATAATCTTAAAAAATTATCCTAATTTTTAAAAGTTAGAATAGTAGACTAAGAAACATATAAAAATGTTTTATTATCTATACTTATAATAGGGTAATATGCAAATTAGTCAGGCCGCCATCATATAACCACCGATCAGCAGGAAGGTGGGGCAGCAAGCTACGAGCCGGGGAGAGCTATGAGCCGGGGAGAGCTACAAGCGGGGGAGAGCTATGAGCGGGGAGAGCTACAGGTGGGGGAGAGCTATGAGCAGGGAGAGCTATGAGCGGGGAGAGCTATGAGCGGGGAGAGCTACGAGTGGGAGAGCTACAGGTGGGGGAGAGCTATGAGCAGCAATGGGCAGGGAAGCCAGCTGAGGCAGCAGCGAGCTACTCGCACATGGATTTGTGCACAGGGCCAGTAGTAATGTATATAACATATAAATTATGTTTTATATATACATATCATTGCCATTAAAGGCTAGTTCAGGAAATAGATCTTATTAATGCAATGATATGTATCAAAAGCCTAAAAATACTTGGAAGAGAAAGGGCATAGGAGAAATTATATGTGTGACAGTGGTATTTACTTCCAAATTGTAGTATACTATTCCAAAATTGGAAACAACTTCAACATCCAATAATAGAGAATAATTAAATAAATTTTGGGATATGTTATAGTAGGACAGTATACGGTCACTTAAGATACATCTAGAAGGAACCTGAAACAACATGGGTAAGCGATGCAAAAGTGATTGATAGAAAAAGAAAGAAAGAAGGATATAAAATCTATGTTTATATGCCAAAAAATCCCTCACTGAAAATAAATAATACATAGTAAAAAGCACAAAAAATTATCAAATTTAACACTATCCTTGACTACTGAGATTACAGATTATTTTTCTTTCCATTTAAATACATATTTCAAGTTTTTTAAAAGGGTTGGGTATGATTCTTATAACTAAAAATAAACTAAGTAAAATTAAGAAATAATTTAACTCACAGAGAAGGTAAACCTGTTTAGCCAGTGCCTAAAAAAACACATAAACACAGAATTTTTTAAAAACACAAAAGAAAAAGTAAGTCTTTCAAAATCTGTTTCTGAACTTCCAGGTTCTAGGCCTTGTGCAGCAGCAAGCTGAACTGAGAGTAATATGACCAATAGATGTCACTGTTCCACTTCTTATTTGGAGCATGTCTCAAGCTGCACAATTTTACTCATTCCGAGGGAAAAACAAAACTGCAAATTTCCATGTCATCTCATGAAGGGTTGTAGATTTTCCATCTTTCAGTTCCATTCCAAACCTCCTTTTACAATAACTGGGATGTCAAATGCTTTTCTAAAAAAACATACTGTGACTATGGTTTTATAGTTATGAAAAATACAAGGTTCTGTTGTTGGTTGCGTGAGAAAATTGTCACCCATATGAACATCACAGACCTAACCCACATTCGTCAAACACATACTTCCAGGCCTGAAAGTAATGAATTGGGAAGTATTCAAGATTGTCAATAGGCATGAGAATTAATGGGGGGGAAATAAGTGCTTCCTGGATTCCTAATGCTCACCCCCATCTCTGACAGGAAACTGGGAGGTGAAGGGGGTGAACAAGGGTGGTGAAAATGGGGGCAGGTGGTCAATCCTATCAGGCCACCTACAATGTGGAAGTAGCTAAAACTCAGCCCCCTGCTTTGTATAGGGTCTTCAATGCTTCTGTGTCAATGAATACAAGAATGACTGCGAAAGAAGAAGGCTGTGTTTTTAAAATGGGTCATCTTGTATTCTGCAGATTTCCTGCCAACTTGATCACCTGTTATTTGGGCAGCCGAAGAGAAAAAAAAAAAAAAAAGGTTTAGGAATGTGCAAGCAAGACAGGCTATTTGGGTTTCACTGGAAAATCCAGAGCCTATCAGTCAGCTAACATATTTCCTCACCTTTTAAGAAAAAATGATATTAAGAGATGAACAGCATCAAATGATCATTCCCACAATGGGGTTTAGGCAGCTAAGCTGATGTGAACAGAGGACTCTGAAAAGCTCAGATAAAGTGTAAACACAGTCACTTTCTAGCACATAAATTTCAGATCACCAAGATCTGTTTTCTGCCACCAGTTGATTTTTAGACAATGACCCCTCCCCACCACAGATCATGCACACACAATGAAGCTTCAGCAGCTTTATGAACATGATTTACATCAAATGCATATTAAATGAACCTATGCTGACTGCAAAGAATCACAGCACAAACACAATATTTCTACTTACATGGAGATCCAAGTGCAATTCACTTCTGTTTGTCTTCTCTCTCTCCTCGAGGAGCAGAAAGGGACAGGCTGGTCCAGCTCTATGGCCCAGGACCCAGGCACCTCCATCCCTGATGGGAAGGTCCTTAGAGGGTGACTGCTCATTGAAGCAGTCCCGGGGAAAGCTCTCGGAGGAGATGCCTAGACAAACACAGAGAAGGTTTTCAGTGACAGTGGCCAGAAAAACATCAAGCCACCATATCTGGGGACTCGTGTGGGCCATTTCACACTACCTTCCTTTTTGTAAGGTTTAGAGTTTCCTTTCCTCCAAAAGTGCTTTTCTTAATTACTCTTCTGAATCACACTAACAAAGAATTAAAACATGTGCCCCCATACCACCTGCTTAAAAAAATAAGCCTAATTAGCTCATCTCTGGGCTCCCTATTCTTGCTTACTAATCTTGCTATGCATACCATTCTCATTCAGGACAGAATCGGGGAATGAGCTGGAGGATAGAAGCCAGAAGGCTGGATTGTTGGCTTTACTACTAAAAGCTGTCACCTGAGCCAAGTCACTAGTGTGTGTGTGTCTTCTAGTTTAGGAACTACACGGTGTTCATCTTCACTGTTGGGGGTGGAATCATCATGAGTGGTGCACACTGGCGGCTGGTCAGCTTGTTGAATGCGTGAGGCTGCCTGAGTGGATTATGTGGAACTCCCTTTTCTCATCCCCAGAATGAAGATGTTCTGCTAGTTCTTATCTACATGTTAAGATAAGAATAGGCAGGTATGTGCCAGGCACTGTTCTCAGCCCTGTTCTTTGATTTTTTAAAAGGACCCTATTGGCAGGTATCATTAGTGTTCCAGTTTTAGAAGAAGAAACTGAATCACAAAGATCATACAGTCAGTAAATGGTAAAGCCAGGAATTGAACCCCGGCAGTTAAATGCTAGAGGCCATGCTCTCAAAGACCAGACTATATGGCCTCTGCCTGGCATTCTTGTGATGACAATGTGTGTTCTGTCACCAAAGGACTTTGTGGCCAAATAAGTGTGAGAAAAGTGGCATGTCTTATCCCTTGGAGCTACGATTCATGTTAGCATATTACAGACCTTGAGTGTCCTTTAGTAAACAAATTTAGCTCCGTATAATAGTATTTTCCACACTTAATTGACCACAGAATCCATTTAAAGGGGCACCTGATAACCTTGTTGAAAGCCACTAGTGTTCCAATGGAACATAGTTTGGAAAACACTAGGTTAGGTCACCTCTAAAGTCCCATCTGACTCTCAAGTTCCTGGTCCTCTTTTAATTCCTGGTAAGCAACCCTGGCAAAATATTATGCAACCAGGCAGAAGTTAAGGGTTTAGGCTCAACCAGGCAGAAGTTAAGGGTTTAGTGTACTTTCGCAATAGAGATCACCGTTGGATATATGATAGGGTGTTTATTACACATAATCCTTGTAAGAGCGTCTCTTTGGCAGTGACCCAAAGCCAGCCAATGACTTCTGCCATGCTGCAAACCTGACTTACCAGTGACCTGAGCTGAGAGTAAGCCAGCTAACAGAGGGATCATGGGATAACATGCTTCTCCTTTCTATGAGAGTAGCATTTTAGAAGAAACACTATTTAAAAATGGCCAAGGTTTTGCTTGTTGTTTGCTTGTCCAGTCAGCTGATTTCCAAACACCTCAGAGTGAAAGGTGAGGCAGGTCCCAGCGTCTCTACAGTTGCCCTCTGGCGGGCTGCCCGTAGAACACTCTCTGTGGAGACTGAGGACGTGAGAGTCCAGGGCCTCAGGTGTTTACTCTGCTGACATAGGGTGTCCAGATTATTATAACCAAGCTCTTCCTTTCCCTGAGCCAGATGTCTTAGAATGAGAGCCGTTTCAGTCACCTGGCCTCACCCTCTCCATATGCCCCTTGTTACCTACACTTTCCAGAGCGTTTGCTTTGGCCCTCCTGGTAGTGCCCCACTCTGGCTCTAAGAAGAGGCACTCTACAAAGTACCTTCACTTTATCTTCACGGTGACACTGAGAGGAAGGTTGCTGGCCATGCTTTCATAGATGAAGAGATTCAAGCCCAGAGCCTTTTTAGCTGCCATTATATGGCTCATCTCTCTCCCAGAATACTTCTACTCATATTGGGCAAGAAAAAAGAAAATAGACCTTTTTAAATTTATGGTATACTCTCACCATGCTACATTATCTTCAGAAATGTACTAATTACTAGCCCTATTTTTCATTTTATGGCCTTCCACTTTTCATTTTTATTTTGGAATAGCTGCTGGCTTTGAGTAAAGTTTATACTGGTTAATAAAACGACATAAAGCATAATATATACATCACAGAGAACATAATATACAACACCTAAGGTAAGACATCCAGATCATCAAAGGCACATTGTCTGGTGAGCAAAAGTTCATCATTTGGGTTTAAGAGAGTGGTGAATTCCCACAATAACTAGGATCTGTGTCCTTAGAGAAAATGCATATGCACACACAAACTCCCTCGTACACCCTGCGGTGCTATCCAACACAGCATTCATGAGGTGTGGAGTGCAACCCAATCCACTCCTGTGCAGAGGAAAGACAGCACGCAGTTTAGGTAGAAACAATTAAAAGGAACTTTGTTTTGGAAATAGTTTTAATTTTAAAGAGCCAATTTCTCATACCTAGTGTTTAACCAGACAAAATCCCTGTGAAGGAAACATGCAAGGTAAAAATCATGGCGCACAGTAATTTTGGTGAGGATAAATTTGACAGCAAAGGACCAAGGGCAGAAGTCAGTAACATTAAAACATTATTCTTAAACGTCTGACAATGTAGGTTAGGACATGGGACAAATTCACCATCAGAAAGCACATAAACTTATAAAGTAAGTCTTTTAATGGAAATTTTAATAATACCAACACAAGTTTTTTGAAGTTAGAAATAAAGCAGATGTCTATATTTATTAAAATGGGTAGTAGCCACACTACTCTCTTCAACTGAATAAATTTAATAAAGAGAAGGAAAACTTACCTAAAATTAGGTAAGTATGTTCTGTCAAAAGTCAAGTGTCATTTAATTTTCTGATACAGATTTTGAGGTATTTGATTTTCATTGAACATTTTGTAAAAAGCTGTAAAGTTTAATCAACCTAATCATATATCTTTCCCTTTCATGTGCATATTGTAAATTTGTTTTTTACTCAGTGTTTATTGCTTATTTTGCTTATCAAAGACATTCCAACAGCTGGATGGACCACACATACACACACAGGTTAATTCTACAGCTGACCACTATTAATAACAACACATAGCACAGTCACAGTACGGTAAGGGCGACTTACCTTGGGACCACCTGGAAAGTCTGTGCTTGTCTCAACCATTCAAATGATGAGCTGCACTTCCTGATGCTAACCTACAACATCAGACTGGGGTTTTGCTGTCAATTATCAATGTAATGGAAGCAGAAAGACAGGAAAGGTAATATGCCATTTACAACTGTAAGCAGTATCCATAGCTTATCTCTCCAAAATAGAATGTCTCTCTACCTATGGTACGTTGGAGTATTGTTAGCACTTCTTTACTCACTCCCTGTATGATTATTAAGCACCCAAGGCCTTGCCAGTTGTCTTGGCAGTTCCTCCCATTGGCCCATGGATAGTGGATCTGGCCTCATGACCTGTTTTGGCCAACTGAATGTCGGCAATGTGACACTGTGCCAATTCTGAAGCAAGCCTTACCAGTAAGAAGCACCGTGTGTTTTTACACCCTGCTTTGTGTTTATGCCATCATTATTTGACAAGCCCATCCTAGGGAGCCTGGATTAGACACACAGAGCAGACCCATACACAGTCTTACTGCCTGGAGCCAATCTTAGCTGAACCTGGCTCAAATCAAATGAACCTTAGTCAACTCCTAAGCCAATGAATGGGAACAATAAATATTTGCCGTGAGCCATTGAGATTTGGGGTTCATTGTTGAAATAGCTGCCTGATATACTCTCTATCATCTGCCTCCACCAAAAGCACTACACTTTAAACCATTTCTGCTAATCAGGCTTAAAGATTATTATAATCTAATATGTACTAAAAACCATTATTCAATGTATCATGTTTTGTTTTGTTTTTAAATCAAGTGAATACTCATAGTATGCCCATTATCTCATTCATACCAAGATTCACACACAAACTACATTTCATTTTAAAAAGTTAAACTTGCCCAGCCGGGTGTAGCTCAGCGGTTGAGCGTCGACCCAGGAACCAAGAGGTTGCGGGTTCGATTCCTGGTCAGGGGCATATGCCCAGGTTGTGGGCTCGATCCCCAGTGGTGGGCATGCAGGAGGCAGCCAATCAATGATTCTCTCTCATCATTGATGTTTCTATCTCTCTTTCCCTCTCCCTTCCTCTCCAACATCAATAAAAATATAGTAAAAAAAAAAAGTTAAACTTATTTACCAGGCAATGCTTTTAATTACCTAAAGAATTTATGTCCACATATATAAAGACACTTTCAAAGAGAAGCTTGCAAACATACTATGTAATTTTACAAAATTACAGTGCCTTTTAGGCTTTCATTTTTAATTTTTCCGTAATACCGAGCCCTCACTTGACAGCAATGATGAAGTAGTTGTGCCTCCAAAAAGAGAAGAGGGAAAAAAAAGCTTGAAACTCTCATGAGTTTTTGTTCCTATGCTGTAGTTCCCAAGGCCATTCATCACACTCGACTTAAAATAAATCCAAGAGGTGAAGTTTCCCCAACCGTGAAAATCAGAACTGATACGTAAATGTAGACAGGTTGTCTTCTGTTATGTTATTCAGACATGTACTTACAGGCAAGAGAGACAGCAATCTAGATGTGTAGCTAATGGAAAGTGACTTTAAGTACTTGTAGGGAGGTGTGTGACTGTGTGTGCAATTATTCATGTCTATATCAAGAAAGGCAGAGCTTTGACACAAATACAGTCTCGCGACTGGTTTCTGTCAATTAGGGATCATCTCTTTCTCGTTCTATTGCCCTTGTTTTCATTTCTAGTGATGTTAAATGATACAATCTCAGGTAAGTAGATATAATTCTGAAAAAGCCTCTTATCTAGCCATCCCAGCCTCTAACTCTTCTTGCTAGAAGTATGTGGAGACAGAATTTATGAGCAAGGGCAGGTAGGTAGAAGGTACAGTATAGACAGGCAGGGGAAGTCTGCTGGTGGATCAGGAAGTAGGAAGGACCCGGGAATAAGCTATGTCAATTTCAGAACCTATGGGAAAAGCATCTATATCCACTAACAAATGCAATGTTGTTAATATTCAAATTCAAGCAAAATAAAATGAAAATTAGAGCTGGGAAGGAATTTTGCATACCTTTCCACCTACCTGCTCATTTTATAGTTGAGGGAACTGAAATCCAGGAAGATTGTGATATTTCCAACACAACCATCTAGTGGCAAAGGCAGAACTAAAATCCAGATTCCAGGGAAATCATGCATGCTATTTATTTAGTTATTTATTTTAATATATTTTATTGATTTTTTTTTCCAGAGAGGATGGGAGAGGGATAGAGAGTTAGAAACAACGATGAGAAAAAACATCAACTGCCTCCTGCACACCCCCTACTGGGGATGTGCCCACAACCAAGGTACATGTCCTTGACTGGAATCAAACCTGGGACCCTTCAGTCTGCAGGCCAACGCTTTATCCACTGAGCCAACCGGTTAGGGCTCATGCATGCTATTTAGAGAACATTATTGCCAATCCACAAATGAGAATACTGAGGTCTGAGAAAGAAGTAGATGTGAATGGTTAAACAGGTGGGTTCAGTTCCTGACTGTGACCTTGGCTAATTGCTGGACCTTGGTATAATTACTAACCCACCCTGAAGCTTTATGTCCTCATTAATAAAATGAAGATGATAAGAATATACCTGTGCTCAAAATTGTTTTCGTTCAAGAACTTTTCCTGGGGTGGGGTGATGTATTGATGGGGGATACAAACAAATCCCTGTTTCAGGTATAGAAACCTGTATGCAGTGAGAGCAGATTAAACATCACAGGCTGATGTTAAGGACTATTTTTTGTCAAAGAAAACAAAGAGGAAAATAATTAAACTCATAAGAATTCCCGATAGCACTGCACTGCAGAAGATTCCAAATCTGTTCAAGTCCTAAAAATAGAACTCACGTCATCAAATGCAATAGCTCCAAGTACATGGCTGATCATCTCCAAAAAGAGCAGCTCTTCAGGGCCCTTCCACAAACACCCTATGACAGTCAAACATGAGCCTAGAGCCATGAATAAAATTATTTATAGACATAGGTTTAAATGAAATCACATTTTAAAGAGGTACATAAGTACATATTGTTATGATTATTACATTAACCTCTCTCTGTGACCATTTCCTGTGAAGAATACAGATGATAGGCAAGAAGCAAATATTTAAGTCAGGACTCATTTACAGCAGTAGTTATACTGAGTATTTTATTTTATTTTTTTTAATATATTTTATTGATTTTTTTTTTTTTTTTTACAGAGAGGAAGGGAGAGGGATAGAGAGTTAGAAACATCGATGAGAGAGAAACATCGATCAGCTGCCTCCTGCACACCCCCTACTGGGGATGTGCCCGCAACCAAGGTACATGCCCTTGACTGGAATTGAACCTGGGACCCTTCAGTCCACAGGCCGAGGCTCTATCCACTGAGCCAAACCGGTCAGGGTTGAGTATTTTAACACCTGAAAAAGAGAGGTATGTACTGGTATTTAAAGTACAAATGATGCTGAGTCACCATGCTTTAAACTTTATAAAAGGTAGGAGCAGATGCATCAAAGTATGGTTTGGTGCAGAAAAGACCAAGAATCAAATTTGGAAGATTGCAAAATTCACTGAGATCTTAAGAACCTCTGTCTATTTTCAGTAATAAGTGCTTAAGAAATTAGATGTTGGTACCTTCTAATTCCTAAGTGATTAAAATTTTTCGGTATTTTGATTATAAGGAATATACTTTTTAACAACAAAAATACTGAGGTAAAGAACAAGAATACAAAAAAATTATTTATAGTATTTATTATAAATATATGTGAATAACATTTTTCCTTCTTATATAATATTATTTCAGTTATTATGGGGATAGTTGCACCAATGGGGAAACCAACTCTTGAAGAGATATCACATAATTACTAATTATCTTAATAGCTAAGAAGGTATAACAAAAACTACAAAATACTAAGCCTTGGATTAAAAAACATATATAATAATGACTTTTTAAAAAATTCCTTTACAAAAAGAAATGATTTTAAGAGATTCACAAAGACCAAATATATATAACAAGATTAATAAAAATAAAGGCACATACGTCAATATTAAGGGTAAATATTTAAGAGATTAAGAACAAAATATGCCTTTGAGTGTCTTTGCAAACAAAGCAAGAACATTTGGTTATTTCACTCCTATTATCAAAAGAAAGAAACAGCCCAGCTGGTGGGCCTCAGTTGGATGAGCATCACCCCATGCACCAGGAGGTCACTGGTTAAATTCCTGGTCAGAGCACATGTCCGGGGCTGTGGGCTCAATCCCCAATAGGGGGTGCAGTAGGCAGTGGATCAAACTTCTCTCTCATTGGTGTTTCTGTCTCTCCCTCTCCCTTCTTCTCTCTGAAATCAATAAAAACATATTTTTAAAAAAGGAAGAAACATATTGATCCTTCAGGGCTGACACAGATTTTTTTCTGATATTAAATTCTGAGAGGCATTGTTACTTAACAGAATTAGTTCCACGCTAGCCTTAGCTCCATCCTAGCTGTTTGACCAACAATTGATTTCACAAAACCAATGGGGCTAGTCTAGTTATTGATCAATAGCCTTTGTCCTCCTAACCAGAGAGGTTTTGAAATGTCTTAATTGCCCAATAATTTGGAACTGAAGTGATGAGTTCTTCAGCAGAGCAGCTAAGTACTGGCCTTTCTGAAACAGCCAGATTCTTAAATGGCCCCCATTTGCCAAGGTTTCTCAGGCTCCAGAGTTTTTCTATCTTCCTTCTTCCACTAGGCATTAATACTAAAGAAGAGCCCCACATTTTACCCCCAACTACCTTAGCTGAGGCCTGATTTATTGGTTTCTCTTCCCACAAATCCATTTTCTTTTTTTCTTTCTAAGCCATGATAAGATAATCTGAGTCACAGCACCATGATGTTGGTGAAACAGCACCAGAATGTCACTGGCAATTGGACCTCAGTTCAGTAACCTCAGTTCTTGAGTTCTGGCTAAGAAAGAATTTGGAGCCAAGACTCAAACTATAAGAGAAAGTTTATTTAGAAAGTCACAGGGAAGAATAAATGAGTGGCAGAAGAAATGGGCTCAAGTTACAGAGGGAAAAGAAGGGCCTTTGGAGAGAGAAAGGTAAAGGGAGGAAGAAGAGGAAAGGAGAGAGGGGTGGGTATGTTGCTAGGAGGGAGAGTGCCCACAAATTCATGTTCTTCAGGGCCAGTGATGTCTTACTTACGGTACATTTACTATATGTCATGCACTTTACATACATTTCACATTATTGAGAATCTTTACAATAATCCTGAAAGGTAGTTATAAGAAAACCCTACTTTAAAGATGAGAAAACTAATGAAAAAGAGAAGTTAACTTTGTCCAGCGTCAATCAGTAAGTAGTAGAACTAGGTACTGAAACCAGAGCCTGGAATCAACCTCCTGCCATAAACAACTAGAAATTAAACAAAACATAGGAAACAACTATTTTTAGATATTCGATTGCAAGCAGCACAGCATTATAATACTTGAGATATGTAAAACAAATTAAGTGAGTCTAATAATTGCCTAGGCTAAAAGGTGATTTTTAAAAATAATCGATAGGGTCCCAGTGACCTCTGGAGCATTATCAAGTAGTCTAACATATGTAAAATTAGAAGCAGGGGTGTAAGAGAAACAGAAAAATATTTAAGTAAATACTGGCTAGAATTTTCCAAATTTGGTAACAATTATAAAACCACAGATCAAAGAAGCTTAATAAACCCTAAGGGGGATAAACACCAAAAATATCTATGCATATGTAAAAGGCTAATATGCTAAGTGTCCGACAGTCTGACCGGTCGCTATGATGTGCACTGACCACCAGGGGGCAGACACTCAATGCAGGAGCTGCCGTGACGCGCACTGGCCATCTACAAAGAAACAGCACTGTGGACCTGACGCCCACAAAGCAACACTTGGCTTCCCCCAAGTGAGACACAGGCCCCACCACCACCCCGGAGTGACAGTCCACCAATTGCAGCTGATGCTGCTGAGACCCCATGGCGCAAAATGCAGCCCACAGCCCAGCCCAGCCCAGAAACGGTGGCTGTGGGTGACAGGTAATGACATCACATAGCAACTCCTGGCTTCCTCTCCCTAGCAATAACTAGCATCCTTGGAGTTTCTTCAGCCCAGGAACATGACTTGCTTGATAGCCAGGTGGAAACATTTTACACTTTAACCAAATGTCTGTGAAGCATTTTCCCATGCCTCATCTCATTTTATCCTCACAGAAGTCCTGGAATAGGTAGATAGGACACTCGGTGGAATCCTATTTTCATTATTCGGAAAATGGAGATTTAGAAAGTTTAGAAACTTGACTTGACTGCAAATTTGTAAGAAATGGTGGATCTCAAAAATGACTTTCCGTTTTCTCATTGCGCAGAATATAGTCAAACACTGCTACAGTTAAATATTTTATGCTTTTTTCTCCCTGTGTGATCTACAGTAATAATCTGCTTTGTGTTGATATTTACTGCTGTGTTGCTGACAATTACCTGAAAGAGAAGATGGGGTGCTTCACTGGGCTGGAAAAAGTTTAGCTAAAGCAGAAAGCAGGTCTAATTAAGCAAGTTTATTCTATCCTATATAAGAAAAGGCTAATATGCAAATTGACCGAACTGCAGAACTACCAGTCACTATGATGTGCACTGACAACCAGGGGGCAGACGCTCAATGCAGGAGCTGCCCCCTGGTGGTCAGTGTGCTCCCACAGGGGGAGCACCGCTCAGCCAGAAGCAGGGCTCACGGCTAGTGAGTGCAGCAGTGGTGGCAGGAGCCTCTTCTGCCTCTGCTGCAGCACCAAGGCTGTCCGACTGATGGCTCAGGCCCATTCCCCAAGGGGAGCAGGCCTGAGCCATCAGTCGGACATCCCTGGAGGGCTCCTGGACTGCTAGAGGGCGCAGGCCAGGCTGAGGGACGCCTCCCCCGATCCCCCACCCTGAGTGCATGAATTTCATGCAGCTGGCCTCTAGTAATAAATAAAATTGCTGAAAAGCAGTGATAAAAAGAATATTATAAAAGCCAGTCAGAGAAAAAAGTAATATTATATATAGAAAACCAAAGAAAAGAATTATAACAAACTTCTTGTTACAACATGCAAGCCAGAAGACAATAGAATGACAATATTGAAGTACAGAAAGATAAAAAAAAATGCTAAAAAATAAAAGATTTTAAAATTCAACCTAAAACTTTATTTTATCTTATTTATTATTTTTTGTTCAACCTATAATTTTATATCTAGCAAAAATACTTAGAAAAAATAAACTTCAAAATGACATATGTTACCAGGAATAAAATAAGTCAATAAATTTAAAAGGCTCAAAGTCATAAAAAATATGTTCACTCCCAGCCGGTGTGGCTCAGTGGTTGAGCATCAACCTATGAACCAGGAGGTCATGGTTCAATTTCTGTTCAGAGCACATGTCTGGGTTGCAGGTTTCATCCCCAGTGGGGGGCATGCAGGAGGCAGCCAATCAATGATTCTCTCTCATTATTTTTTTTAAAATATATTTTTATTGATTTCAGAGAGAAAGGGAGAGGGAGAGAGAGAAATAGAAACATCAATGATGAGAGAGAATCATGTACAAACAATCAATGACTATGAGACATCTGAGGAGAATGTCTAAAAAAAAAAATAAAATAAAGTGGAGAACAAAAGGAAAAAGAGGTTGCATCACTCTTTACCTGCTGGATCAAGATTTTGGAGGTGGCAACTTTCTTTGGCAGCTCTTGCCACATGGCTCTCTTCCCTGCCTCTAGTCCTTGCCAGTTTCCTGTGATTCTGTCCCCACCCTTTTCCCCTTGGGGTGAAAATGGCTTTTTGCCATTATTAATTTCCGGTAATCCCACAAACCCATGCTGGTTTTCTTAATCAGTCTGGACATGATCTCTTCATTAAGTTATTTGCAGTTTAAACCCTCTTGAATAGACATTTATTTTCTGCCAGGACTCTGACTGATAGGGCAATTGTTATCAGTAACCACTGTTACCAGGAGTTTATTTCCTACCCTTTAGCATGCTTGTGTATTCCTAAGGCATCTAGTGTGCTTGCTACCTGGAGTTTACCATAGCCAGTAAGAATAATAGCAGCAATATAATGGGCCAGTGTAGATTTTTGTAGCATATGAAAATGATCAAAGTCCTTTCAGATTCTATTATGGGAAAAGGAAAGTTGCCATAGCCTTAAAGTAAGGCAGTGACAAGTATACTGCCGTCTTTTCCAATTGGAGATAAACTGGCTGATATGAAAACAAAGCATTTTCTGAATCAATAAGTGCACATAGCTCCCAGGGGCTGTGCTGATATACTCAGTAAGTGAACCATATCTGAAACAGTGCTTGCAACTTGCACCCTTGTGTAATTAAGTTTACAATAATCCAATCATTCTCTAAAAGCCATCTGTCTTCTCACTAGCCTAGCCCAAAGAAAATTTAAGCAGAAGTATGATATGAATCACCATCCCTGCATCTTTCAAATCTTGGATGGTGGCACAAATCTCTGCACTTATCCCAAGGATGTAGAATATACTTTCAACTACTGGGGGAAATACGGTGCCATTTCTCTCTACACACTCAGATCTGGAAACCCAAAGTGGAGTGGCCCTTCTCACTGTTATACCTAAAAAACCACTTGCATAATTTTTGCAACCTTGGGCTTGGTGGATTTGGAAAACTCAGTGCCCAAAGGAGGAAATGCTTCCACTAGGGAACAAAGTCATGGTTGACTTAGCCAGGAAGCTGAGAGTGCTCCCAGGCCTTTTAGGCTCTTATACGTTAGAGATACATTTATTTGACTTTACTAGCAGCGGTTCTCAACCTGTGGGTCGCAAACAATGAAAATACATCCTGCATATCAGATATTTACATTACGATTCATAACAGTAGCAAAATTACAGTTATGAAGTAGCAACGAAAATAATTTTATGGTTGGGGGTCACCACAACATGAGGAACTGTATTAAAGGGTGGCGGCATTAGGAAGGTTGAGAACCACTGCAAAGTTCAGTGCCTCACTAAATAAATGTCTTTAGTAGAATATCTTGACCTGGACCTAAAATATCAAACTTCTGTAATCAAAGAAATAATAGTAAATGTTGAAGCTGCATATTTTGAAAAATAATATAAAATTAATGTCCTCATATGAATATTAATATGATAAAAACACACACAAACTACTGTGAAGCTGCATATTTTGAAAAACAGTATAAAATGAATGTTATGAATATTAATATGATAAAAAAAAACACACACAAACTACTGTGAAGCAAATACTTTCAAAGCTTCTTGGTAAAAGAGAACATTGGTATACATCCCTGAAAAGTTATTGACAATATATATCTGAAACAGGGGCTGACCAAATACAATACTCAACTTGTTTTTGTGCAGCCTGTAAGCTAATAATGATTCTTTCATTTTTCTATGTTTAAAGGAGAGGAAGGAGGTGGAAGAGAGGCAGGGAGAAGGGATAAGGGAGGAGAAAGAGAATCAGCAGCAGCAACAGAGACCTATGACCTTTAAAGTAAAAAATATTTACTATTTGGCTCTTTACAGAAAAGTTTGCTATTTCCTATTCTAAAATGTTAACATATCCTTTATCCAGCAAGATTGACTTGTGTGAATCTATCCTAGAAAAATAGTTGTTTTGCTGCTCAAGATCTTTGTAAAAAATACATTTGTGGACCAAAAAGGGGGTTCTACAGAAAGTAACCTCACAGGATAATCTGATTATAAATTCCTAGATGGGCAGGTCATGGTGGGTAGTCATGGCCCAGGCATGTAACTTCTTTAGTAAAAAGTTTATCTTTGCCTTAACCTAGCCCAGTCCATTGTTTTTGTGCATCTAGGTTAACACAATTTGGAAATAACCACCCTCAAGAAAGCACATAATCTTAACCTCTTCTGTAATCTAATC
Source organism: Myotis myotis (assembly GCF_014108235.1). Taxonomy (NCBI): domain Eukaryota; kingdom Metazoa; phylum Chordata; class Mammalia; order Chiroptera; family Vespertilionidae; genus Myotis; species Myotis myotis. Next base: position 153,148,556 of record NW_023416313.1, on the reverse strand, counting down.
CCTGCTTCATTTTCTCTCACCTTTATGTAATCATCCTTACCTTTCCTCCTTAATTTCAAATGCATAAAAGAAATGCAAAACTCATCTTTTGAAGCATTTGAGATCTTGCTTCCTAGTAACTGTTGTCAATTTGGTTCAAATAAAATATTATGAAATTTCTTGCCTTGGCTAGTATGGCACTAAGAGGTCCCTGGTTTGATTCCCCGGTTCAGCCCCTGTTTCAGCACATGCTTGGGTTGCAGACTCGACCCTTATAGCGGGCCTGCAGGAGGCAGCCAATCGATATTTCTCTCTCTGTGTCCCCCTTTTCCTTCCTCTGAATCTAAAATCAATCAAAACATATTTAAAATTTTTTTATAATTTTATTTTTATTGTCTAAAGTTTTACATATGTCTACTTTTCCCCCAATTAACCTCCCCTACAATTTTTTAAATAAAAAATAAATCTTATGAAAATTCTTTAAAGCTTTCTACATTTCTTACATCAACATATTATAATTATAGGTTGTCCATCAAAGTGTAATTTATGAAAGAAAAAAAATGTAGGTAACTAAATGCCATAAACATATAAATCTTTATTGTATGAACGGTTACTCTTTTTCTTAAAATTTTTATTGATTTCAGAGAGGAAGGGAGAGGGAGAGAAAGAGAGAGAAACATCAATGATGAGAGAGAATCATTGATCGGCTGCCTCCTGCACCCCCCAACTGGGGATTGAGCCCGAAAGCCGGGCATGTGCCCTGACCAGGAATTGAACCTGGGACCCTTCAGTCCGTAGTCTGACGCTCTATCCACTGAGTCAAACTAACTAGGGCAGAATTGTTACTCTGTTCAGTGCTCACTGGAAGCAAAAAGGAAGAGTGAGACAGAACTCCATTTCTCCAATGGGTTTCCTTTCAAGTTCAAATGAATAGTTTAATATGTTCTCATGTTCTATTTTACTCATTTTGAAATATTTCTCTTTTTTTTTCATTTTGAAACATTTCTGTTATCATTTTCCCTTCTGCTAAAAACAAACAAATAATAGATCCCAAATGAAATCACTTTGCTAAGCCCCACCAAGACTTAATTCCTAACCTAACTGCAGTGTCAGCCTGTCCAAGGAGTGGAATTATAGACCAACCAGTCTAGAATTTCTTCGTGGGCACCAGGGGAGGTAATCTGCCTGATAGACCCCCTAAGGGAAGGTGACTTGCCTGAAATAATCCACTCTTTTAACTTTCTTGTCCTACCATATTTCTGTCTATAAAAACCTTCCATGTTGTACAAGTCCTCAGAGCACTCTTCTATCTTTTTGGGATACTGCCTGATTTATGAAGCCAATTAGATCTTCAAGTTTACTTGGTAGAATTTTGTTCTTTAACACTTCAAACTATAATATGCCCCAAAACATTACAAAACACCTAAGCCACCAAAATGAGTTTCATGCGGAATATTAGAGTGTGCTAGGGCGAGGGACTGTGCCATGGAAGGGTTACAGAATGTTACAGAATGTGCTGAGGGGAGGAAATAAGACATGAGAAATTGAATGTGCTCGAAGGGAGGGGGATGTACGAGGGAGGATTGTGTTCAAGGATTGTGTCAGGGTAACCGTGGAAGCAGGATTGTGTCAGGGTAACAGTGGAAGAAAAATTGTTAGATTGTCTTAGAAAAACAATGAATTATGATATGCTCCAGCCAGGTGTGACTCTGTTTACCCCCTTTGTGCTTGTGAACTCTTTATGAACTTTTAATGGAATGTTTTGTAATTGATTTTTAACATTGCTTTGCTATATGAAGATCATACTGCACCCTTGGTCTCCGCCACATGCTCCGAATCTCCCAGAGGGGGAGATAGGCGCTGTGGTCAGCTGGCCAGCTTAATAAAAGGCTCTTAAATTTCAATTCTGAGTCAGTGGTCTATCTCGTTGAGCCAACCCATAACATTTGGAGGCCAGCAGCGAGATACCCGGCAGGGAGGAGAGGGACCCCTTATTTAGGGCTGGAGGCTCTCCCCCGACAGGGAGGAGAGGGACCCCCTATTTAAGGCAGGAGGCTCTCCCCCGGCAGGGGTGAGAGGGACCCCTTGTTTAGGGCAGGAGGCTCTCCCCCGGCAGGGGTGAGAGGGACCCCCTATTCAAGGCAGGAGGCTCTCCCCCACTTGTCGCCGGGCACTCAGCGAGATACCCCACACCCGTGGAGAACGACTACCAAGGAGGCCTCCACTCCACCCAAAACTTTCAATTCGGAAACCGAGCCACCTGGACTCTCGAGAGAGGTAAGGACCGGTCGTTAAACTGGAATTGGGACGTCCCACGGAAGGACCTATAGGGAGGGCTGGACGCAGCGGTACTCCTGGTCCTGACCCGTGGCCACGACGGTGGCCGGGGTCCCTGGTTCGTGTGGCTGTAGGCTGCACTGGGTTTGTCTGTCTGGTATTTGTTTGTCTTGGTGTTTATTGTCAAAAAGTTGTCTGCTTCTGTGTACACCCTGCTGCAATGTTTTTTGAAAATTTTCAGGACTTCAAGGAGCGAGCTGCAGGTTCCGGGCAACCTTAAGTTGCATTTGGCTGGTTTGTTTTGTCTTTGTTCTTTGTTGTCTTTGTCTTTGTCAAATGGAATAGGGTCAGTCATCTTCATCGACCCCCTATCAATCAGGCCCACTCCGAGTGAGTGGAAGGGGAGCTTGATCACCTCCCGGGAAGCTATAGAGCTCCCTCAGGAATTGGGAAATTGTTAGGAATTGGGTGGATTGTTTAAACTCTGAGTGAATGTCTGGTGAAAGTGTGTGAGTGTAGAGGGAGGGGGCCTGCCCTCTCCTCTCCTTTGTGTGGCTCCACGACTTCGGTTACGGAGTCCGAGTGGGCCCCAACCTGCGGTTCCGCGATTCGTCATATGGCATAACGGTGACTCACCCCCATGTGGAGGTGACCAGGCCCGGGGTTTATACGGGTGCACCTTAGCTATGACGAATCTAAGCTCCCAAGGGACGCGGCCAGGAGGGCATCTGCGTGAGGATCTGTGAAAACAGGTCACCCCCTCCCTTGTCTGTCTCTCACCACCGATCATCATGGGGTCGGGAAAAAGTTTGTTTGTGTGGGACTAGCCAAATTACTACAGAGAAGAAGGACTAGATACAGCTCCAGCCTGGGCTGGTCTACTAAGAAAGTGTAAATCATTACTGGTCTGTGTAAAGTAAAAGCTACTTTGATTTATTCTGCTTTCTGTTGATATGCTTGGCTGAACGTTTGGTCTGGCCCCTTTAATAGTCTTCAAAGCCTCTTGCAGCTGCGAGAATTATTTTTTTTCTCAGAGTCTTTTGCTCACTGTTAAAGGGGAATCAGCCTACTTAGTTAATAAAGATTTCTGTCTATCAGTTGCTCTTACCTGGGTTGTAATTTACTATATTAAACTGAAGTTCTGGGGTAGATTTAAAAGTTATAATGTTAATGCTTTTGATTTACAGCGATTCTGTGAATGGGAGTGGCCCACTTTCCAGGAGGGGTGGCCGGATGCAGGGTGTTTTGATCTGACCACTGCCCACCGGGTCCATTATGTCATATACGGCCACCCAGGGCATCCTAACCAAATTCCTTATATTCAGGTTTGGGTTGACATATTGTCCAAGAAACCCTGGTAGATAAGGGCATGCCTCCAGAGGGAAAATTGGGACAGAGACAGACAATTCTTTTGGCCGGGCCCCAGAAGGGAAAGGCTCCCCCGGTCCTTCAGGGAGAGAGGGGGAGAACCTGCAGGACCTTGCGACATCCGCCCCAGTCCTGCTATTCCTATGTTGCCACTAGGGCAGGCCGGCCCTCTATAGATCTGGGGCCAGACAAACAGCCCTCTGGTGATGCAAGGCAGATAAAGGCGCTATTCCCCAGCTCCAGACCAGATTGGGGAATGAATGATCAAAGAAGGGGGGCTGGATGCCTGAGCTGCCTGCAGTGGCCCTAAAAAAGAGAAGCAGCAGCAGCAGCAGCAGCGAGAAAGTACTTGGGCCTTTGGCTTGCAGGCTACAGCAGTTAAGCCATAAGCCAGTGACTGGTACTAGCCTTCCTACAGCCCCAGAAACAGAGTAGCAAGCCTGAGATCTATGAAAACTGCAGATAGAGCTAGTAAAAGCTCCCTGCTTGCAAATGTACTGAAAGGGTTTAGTACCTGTTGCTGCTGGAAGAGGAGGGGCTGCTATCCCCTTCCAGTACACTCCCTTCAAAGAGGCCTGGTCGCTGCTCTGCCATAAAGGGGACTGGTGGGAAGACAAGGAAAGCAGGGCCCTGTAACTAATAAACAGAGTTAAGAAAAAGGCACTCTCCCTAGACCTGGGAGCCATCAGGACTTTGAAATTCTCCAAGAGAGGAGAAGTCTGACTCAGAGACTAGCCGAAACCTCGTTGGGTTAGGAGGACCGGAGGCTGCATATTGAACTTATAGACTGCAATTTGCTAGGCAGAGGTCCGAGCCCAGTTGTATAGGGGTTAAGCTACCTATGCACAGCAAAACAACTTTCTCCTGTGCCAGAATACATTTTAAGGAAATTGGACAAACTGTATTTGTGGCTAGACAGAAGAACTGGCCTATGTATAAACTGTCCTGGAAGAAGGCTATGTAGGGTGAACCCAAAAAGTAAAAGGTGTCTAGCCGCCGAGAGGGCAGTTGCCCAGGTGGGCAAAGAAGAATACCCATTAAATTTTGGTTTCTATTGAGAAAGAGTTGACAGTTAGCAACCTGTATGCTGTCTTACAGGCCTGTGCGACCATGCCGATGTCAGGGGTGGCACAAAACCTCAACTGTAGGAAACTGGGAAAGGCCTGTCTAGACAAAGGGGGTTAATAAAGTGATGAATACTAGCCCTCTGTTACAGGAATTACAGACCCTGTGAGGTCCTGTGACATGTAAGACCCTGTAAGGAAATAAAGCTCCTTTAGTACAGATTAAAGGCTGTGTTTCCCTCCAGGCAACCCAACTGGAACCCCTATAGTAACAGGGGAAAGGAGGCTCTCGATCGGTATCGCCAGACTCTATTAGAGGGCATCCGAGCTGCTGCTTGGAGACCCACAAACCTCTCTAAGGTGACAGAGACAGTCCAGGGGCCTAATCCTGATGCCCCGGAAAGTCGGAGGGCTGTCAATGTTGCATTTGTTTCCCAGTCGGCCCCAAATATTAGAAAAAATGACAGAAGTTAGAAGGCTTTGAGGGGAAATCAATCTCTAAGTTGGTTGAGGTGGCCCAGAAGGTTTTTGACAATCGGAAGGACCCGATGGCAGGTTTAAACACCCGGATGGCCAAAGTCCTCCTGGCCCTGAGCGAGGAGGGAGGCCCAAGGGGCCGGAGAGACAACAAGGGCAAAGAAAAGCCTCGCGGAAGAAAAGGAGTCCAACCCAAGCTTGGGAAAAATCAATGTGCATTTTGCAGAAAGGAAGGACATTGGAAAAGGGAGTGCCCTGAACGTACGGGGAAACCGACTCCCTCCCATGCTGGTGGAGGAGATGGATTGGGGTTGTCAGGGCTCAGCTGGCCCCCAGGAGCCCAGAATGACCCTGACAGTGGGGGGCCAAAAGGTGGACTTCCATGTGGAACTCATAGCACTCACTCAGGCCCTCTGGTGGGAAAGGGAAAAACAGCAAACATTTCAGCTTCCTGAAAACAGCTGCCTTGAACCCTGCTACACTCCTCCCTGACGAGAAGGCAGAGGCCCCTTTGCATGACTTCGAGGAGACACTGACTACCCTCACTTCCCTCCGTGAGAACCTTGTGGACCAGCCCCTGCAGAATCCGGAGGGAGCAGCTTCGTAGAGGAAGGTACCCGGTATGCGGTATGCGGGGCGGCAGTAGTGACATGAGGAGGAGCCAGGGGAGATCTAAGAAGCCCTGGTGAGTGCCCCGGCACTCGTCCTGCCAGACCTACCCAGGGACTGCAAGGATATATCTCCTCACACTGCCCTTACAGGAGGCCAAGGAAGTGGCTAAAAGACCAGTAGGGCCCCTAGAAGTTCTCGTAGCCCTGCCAGCACCAAGGCTCCCAGAGAAGCCTACTTATGTGATGGGGGAGCAGAGGCTAGCTGAGAAACTAAGGGCCCGGGAACAAGAGGCTGCATGGCTAATTCTGCCAGATGGGAGGCCTATAGTGACAGAAGCCCTGGGGTGGACCATCGTTTCCCAGACCCACCAAAGCACCCACCTGGGGGGAACGAAGCTATCAGAACTACTAGGAAGAGGATTTTACATCCCAGGGCTCCAGAAAATATCCCAAGACTTGGCTAGAAGGTGTCAAGTGTATGCCCGGGTGAATTAAGGGCCCCCTGTTGTGGCCGCACCGGGACAGCGATTTCGAGGTCAGAACCCTGGAGAACACTGGGAAGTGGACTTCACCGAGATACCAGGAGGACAAGGAGGGTATAAATAATTGCTGGTTTTCATTAATACCTTCTCTGGCTGGCCTGAGGCATACCCAACCAAGGCAGAGACAGCACAGGTAGTAGTTAGAAAACTCCTCACTAAAATTGTCCCCCGGTTTAGCTTACCACTATATATGGGGTCCGATGATGGCCCGGCGTTTATCGCCAAAGTTACAATCCATAGTTAAGGCCCTGAAAGTTACTTGGAAATTGCATTGTGTTTATAGACCACAGAGTTCTGGACAGGTAGAGAGGGTAAATCGGATCTTAAAGAAAACATTAACTAAGTTAAAATTAGAGACTGGCGAAAACTGGGTAAGTCTCCTTCCTTTTGCCCTCCTCAGAGCTAGGTGTACTCCGTATATAAAAGGACTCACCCCTTTTGAAATTATGTTTGGCAGGCCGCCACCTCTTCTTCCCCGCCTAAGGAGGGAAAAAATTGCCCGGCTGTCTACCCAAAATTTGCTTAAGTCCTTACAGGCTTTGCAGAGCAGTGCCATGTCAGCACAACGGGTGATGAAAGCCATATGGGAGGAGGACGTGCTGAGATCCAGTCCAACACAGCCTGCCTTCTCTCTGGGTGATCTCGTCTGGGTGCAGCGCCACGACCCTAGCAGCCTGGAACCTAGATGGGATGGACCCTACCAGGTGGTGCTGAGCACTCCAACCGCCATCAAAGTCGCAGGAAAGAGGCACTGGAAATTGTAACCCCATCCTCCTCATGCCTCTCACCTGGTGAACTGACCAATGGGAAGGAGAAAGACATGGGAACTAAGACTCTATGTCAGCGGCCGAGCCAATTCTTCACCATCAAATGCCGGACTCTTCCCCGGTGGCTCGACCCTACATTGCCAAATGCCTCCTCAATTTCATATCGTAGAGGAGGGCACTGAATCAAAGATTTGATTCGGGCATAAGACCAGTAGGGAATGTGCTAGGGCGAGGGACTGTGCCATGGAAGGGTTACAGAATGTTACAGAATGTGCTGAGGGGAGGAAATAAGACATGAGAAATTGAATGTGCTCAAAGGGAGGGGGATGTACGAGGGAGGATTGTGTTCAAGGATTGTGTCAGGGTAACAGTGGAAGAAAAATTGTTAGATTGTCTTAGAAAAACAATGAATTATGATATGCTCCAGCCAGGTGTGACTCTGTTTACCCCCTTTGTGCTTGTGAACTCTTTATGAACTTTTAATGGAATGTTTTGTAATTGATTTTTAACACTGCTTTGCTATATAAAGATCATACTGCACCCTTGGTCTCCGCCACATGCTCCGAATCTCCCAGAGGGGGAGATAGGCGCTGTGGTCAGCCGGCCAGCTTAATAAAAGGCTCTTAAATTTCAATTCTGAGCCAGTGGTCTATCTCGTTGAGCCAACCCATAACAAGAGGAATCAGTGTTTGTTTGTTTTGTTTTGTTTTAAATTTTTATTTATTGATTTGAGAGAGAGATAGAGATAGAGATAGAGGGAGAGAAAGAGAGAGATTTATTTGTTGTTCTACTTATTTATGCATTCATTGTTTGATTCATGTACATGCCCCAACCAGGGATCAAACCTGCAACCTTTGTGTATGGAGATAACACGCTAACCACCTGAGCTACCTGGCCAGGAAGTGTCTTTTCAGAATGTTTTGTTCAGCTAAGTTTTAATAGTTTCTTTTTCCTTTATACTTTTAACCTATTTGGTCAAACATAAAATCAATTTACTAAAAGAAAATTCACTTCATAGGCAAATTTTTCAGTAAAGCAACTGATCCTTAAAGTAAGCTAAATCTATACTAAAAATAAAATGGAATTCATCATATATTTTTCAGCCAAGAAGAACTTATCAATATACTCAAGTTCATGATAAACATTTCTCTGGAATGATTCCATCAAACAAATAATAGAATAGAAACTTTTGAATCTATCATTGCTGAGAAATTATAAACAAGCACAAGATGGTCAATAAAGGCTTCAGAAGAGCAAAGAAAATCAGAGGGCAACAGCATGGATGGACCTGGCAAACATTATGCTAAGCAAAGTAAGCCAGCCAGAGAAAGATAAGTATCACATGATCTCACTCATTTGTGGAATATAATGAACAACATTAACTGATGAACAAAAATAGATACAGAGACACAGAATCATCTAACAGACTGTCAAACCTCAGAGAGAAGAAAGGCGGGTGAATGGAGCAGGGGGTAGGGGTAAGAGATCAGCCAAAGGTTTTGCATGCATATAAGCATAACCAATGGACACAGACAACAGGGGGGTGAAGGCCTGTGCTGGGGGTGGAGGCAGGCTGGGAGAAGTCAATGGGGGAAAAAGAAGACATATGTAATTATTTCAACAATAAAGAATTAAAACACAAAAAGCAAAGAAAATTGTGCTGACAGGTATTTTAGGAGTAAGGTTTTTACTATGGGCTCACATTTTATTTACATACATAGAAGTAGACTTTATTATCAAATTTTCACCATTTAAAATATAGTATGGGGCACTGTAGTGACTTATTGCTAATGAATGAAAGTGCCAAATAATGGTGGAAATGTAGAAAATTCCTAGGGAAAGCTACAGCCACGGAAGTATGAGGTTAGGGAAAAGTAGTTATCAGAAGATTGAGCAGAATTAAAACATGAGCCTCATCCAAGCTGATTCCAGCCACTGAGAACTAAAGAAAATGGAAACATAATTACTAGGGAAATTTGTAATACGTATCTATTACTATAGCAATGTCTTCCAATTAATTTAATTCTAAAAATAGTTCTGTAATTTGCCATGAAAGCAAGCATAGAGTGCATTAACTGAAAAGAGAAAATAGTAAGGAAAAAAACAGATAACTTGATGTAAATCAGTAAAGGTGTTAAACTTTGCTGAAGGGATTTGATGCTCTTTTCTTTGTAGAAAAAAATTAAAAAACATTTCTATTTTTTATTTTTTTAAATACATTTTATTGATTTTTTACAGAGAGGAAGGGAGAGAGATAGAGAGTTAGAAACATCGATGAGAGAGAAACATCGATCAGCTGCCTCCTGCACATCTCCTCCTGGGGATATGCCCGCAACCCAGGTACATGCCCTTGACCGGAATCGAGCCTGGGACCTTTCAGTCCGCAGGCCGACGCTCTATCCACTGAGCCAAACCAGTTTCGGCAACATTTCTATTTTTAAAATAATGCCATTTTGAACACTAATATTTGCACCATTAAAACAAAGAGCAAAAGAATGTTGAGATTTCGTTGTGATGGCTTCTGAGGTAACAAGCGGAAGGTAGAATGATCCTCTTCAAGGGTTAGTTCTCAGAGAGATGGTGGAGCTGCCCTGGGAGGCAGGCAGCATTTTATAAGCTGGGAACCGTCTTAAAACATGAAGTACATGCTCTGACCTAATGACCAATGTCCATGATGCTATCTCACTGCTTGGATACAGAGGACCAATATCCAAGGGGTTAATAGCAAACGTTTTTATTCTAGTTCCAATGATTCTAGGCCCAATGCTGTGGGTGGTCTGGGTGTTTCATTACCAAATGGAGGTATGCTGCCACTGGACAGGGGTGGGAGGCAAGAGTCTCCTCCAGAATTAGAGACATTCTCTGGGCCATTTTTAGCTTTTCCTGTCAGGAAGTGAACAGGTAAAAGAGGGGCAGGGGTTACGATTAATAGCTAGCATGATTTATCCTATTAAAAGGAAATAGGATTATTGGGGAATAATGAGAGGAATCCGAAGAACAGGTTAGCAGAACACTCTCATTACGTGATCCAGTCTGTACTGTTGGAAGTTCAGATCCCTAAGAAATAAAGGATCTCCCATGCTCCAAAGAAATTCAGACCAGCTGAAATGCTGGCTAAAGCCAAGGACAATTTGACATGAGTAATGAATGGGGAAAGACCCAATGCAGTTCATGTGATTAGGTGGATAGGAAGGGAGGAGAGAAACACCAATGATGAGAATCATTGATCTGCTACCTCCTGCACACCCCCTACTGGGGATTCAGCCCACAACTAGGGTATGTGCCCTGACCAGGAAACAAGCTGTGACCTCTTGGTTCACAGGTTGACACTCAACCACTGAGCCACACCAGCTGGGCTAAACCTAATATTATTTACATTTTCCTTTTGCTTTCTCCTTTTTTTTGGTCTCACTACTATGCTCTATTAATCACAGTAAAAATATTCATTTGATTCATAAATTGCAAAATATTGAAATGGATCGTGATGGGAGAGAGGAGGAATGAACACTGCCCAGTGACTGGGAACTCAAAGAACAGTGTCCCCAAAACATCACTTCTAGACCCAGTATTAGTTTGTGTCATCTCCTACTAAGGAAAAAGTATTTGCGTTTCCACATGGCAGAACTAGAGCAGAACTATTGAGGACCTATTTGGATGTACTATAGATGTTTAGAATAAAGAAGTGAGATCTAGAAGGTATCTCATGGAATGGTTGCCTGCCCCTTAACTGTTCTCCCTTTTCTGGGAAATGCTCCCAGAATCAAAGGAGAGGCTCTGAGCAGCCATGCCTCTAATGCAATCTGAAGTTTTCATAGCTGAGTGGTCAACAAACAGCTATCTGACCCAAGTTGATGCTAAATTTATGCCATATTTTAAAACAATATATTTTTATTGATTTCAGAGGAAGGGAGAGGGAGCGAGAGATAGAAACATTAATGATGAGAGAGAATCATTGATTGGTGCCTCCTGCACGCCCCCCACTGGGGATCAAGCCCACAACCCATGCATGTGCCCTGACCAGGAATTGAACTGTGACCTCCTGGTTCATAAGTCGATGCTCAACCACTGAGCCATGCCAGCCAGACTACATTTTTTTGTTGTTGTTAAAAAAAAAAAAAAAAAAAAAAGTGGGAACAAAAAACTGAAAGAGACTGGAAGGGTCATTGGAACTAGGTCATGTAAATGATAGAAAAGATCTATGGAATCTTGGGGAAAAAAAGTGTGGATAGTAGCTTTTTTAAATATGTACTTGGTTTTAGAAAAATGTATAAATCTCATCATTTGAATCTATTAGTCTTCAAAGGAATCTTGAATCCTATGGATGCATCCCAAAGTCTTCTATCTTACCAAAACCAGTGGTCAATTCTCAATCCTCATGTCATGGAATTTAGTAGTATCAAGCAGAGTTGGACACATTTCCCCCCTTGAAATTCCTTTCTAGAAACCATATCCTTAACACTCTCCAAGTTTTCCTCTTGGTTCACTACTCACTCCTCTGTTACCTCTTCATCATCTCTACTTTTAAATCAGGGTTCTTAGCCTCAGTACTATTGACATTTGGGGCCAGATAATTCTTTGTTGTGGGAGGATGTTCTGTGCATTGTAGAATGTTTAGCAGCATCTTTGGCCTTGACCCACTAGCTACCAGTAGCATCCCTCTGTCCCAGCCAATTGTGACAACTAAAAATGCACCCCCCCCACCCCCCGCATTACCAACTATAACCTGGTTTTTGAGAACCATTGCACTTAGCGTTCCAACACCCAGAGATCTGTTCTGATCCCTCTTCTCTTCTTCATCTTCACTCATTCACTTGGTTACCTCATTTAGTATCAGAGTTTTAATACTATCAAAACTAGTGACTCCCACATTGGTATATCCAGCCAGACCTCTCTCTTTCTCCTATCTCATATGGGCACTGACTACTCACTGCAGGGTTCCGATGCATCCCTCTTAACCTAGATTTTCCTCCTAATCTTGCTCTTTCTCAGTCTTTCCTACTTAAGTAAATGGCATCAATATGCAGTTTCTAAGATTAAAAATATGTTCCATCTGTAATACTTTCAACAATAAAGATAAATTTAATAAATAAATAAATACAAATATGTTCCATCTGTAATACTTTCAACAATAAAGATAAATTTAATAAATAAATAAATAAATAAATAAATAAATAAATACAAATATGCTCCATCTTTGAGTCCTTTCTGTCTCTCACATTCCATATACATTATATGAACAAGACCTGTTTATTCTACCACTAAATGGTATCCTAAATCTGACCACTTGGCATATGGTTACCACTCAGTCTAAGCCACTATCTACTCTCATCTGGGCAACTGAAATAATCTCCCAGCTCATCTCCTTTCTTCTACTCCTATCCCCCATAATAGTCTCCAAAAGCACCCAAGGGATCTTTTAAACATCACATTATTCCTCAGACGAAAATCCTGCAATGGCTTCCCAACCTCACTCGTGCCTGTGACATTGACATGTGTGTTTCCTCTGCTGGAATTCTGTCCCCCAGATCATCACATGGCTGACTTCTATGCATAAGTCATATTTCTGCTCAGATACCCTTCCAAAAGAGGTTTACTTGTCACTGCCCCTCTGCCACCATTTTCTCTCTGAAGTATTGTATCCATAACTCTTATCATGACCTGAAACTATATAACTAATGAGTCTCAGACAAAAGTTGACTATAGCAATAAATGTTATCAGATCAGTTTTCCTCTATACAGATGGCAGTATGGTAGTCCTTCTTTTAAGAAAAAGAAGAAAAATGCCAGTATATTTCAGGTGTTTCATGTAGGCCACTTCTCAGTTACAGTAAACTTGAAATCCCAAAGGCATATCTGTAGATCTTATATTAAGACAATAAAATAGGTTTTAGCTTGGAAGCCACATTATTGGGAGTGATGGCTAGAATGCAACATTGGCAAGAATTCTGAGGCCGTGTTCAGGCTCAATGGGAAAGAATCTCAGTGATGGATTAGCAATGACTTTCCTAACACAGGAGTAAAAGAGTGGTACTGCATGTGCCATGTTTTGCCATCCTTTGACTAAACTCTCAGACTCTTCTTTTGTTTGCTCACTATCTAGCAGTTCTTACTCACTGGCATCCTCACCAACTAAACAAGAAAACAGAAGAGATATGAAACTTAAACAGATAACTCAAATACTTGTGACTCTGGTAATAATTTTGATGGAGGAGGGGGGAAAATAACCACATAAGTCTAAAGGATATGCTGAAATAACCAGAAGGTGTGAATCATCTATATAGTGCTTACTTCCCACAAGTAGAGAAAGGAGAAATGGCATAGGAGAGGAAAAGAAAACAATGAATTCAAACATTGGTTTATAAGAGAATGGGATTATCTTATTTTCCTTGCCCTTTGAGAAAAGACAGATTGAATAATGAGATTATGAGATTACAATGTGAAGACATTTGAAGAATCTTTGTCATTAATAAAACATGACTTTTATTTTCTAATTCCCTAACTCTGCTGTTAAATAATTAAGCAAGGACAGAGAAACTGAAGATGGAGGAGAAAGAAAAAAAGTGAAAGAAAAGGTCACTATATGACAAAAACTTCCCAATCATCCAAACTCCCCTCCCCACACTTAAGAAAGGTCAACTGATAGCCTTTGACTCCTGACTTGTAACTATATTCCATTCCTCTTTTGATGTTCTCACCAAGAGGGATTTAACTGCCCTTTCCTTGATTCATTAGATGGTTACTTCAAAGAAACTCCAAAGAGCATCATTTGCCCAAACAACTCCCCTGTCTTAGTAAATCCAGACAAAACCTTAAAAGCAATTAATCCTAAACTTCACACATTATTGTCTTTAGCCCCTGTCAGTGACCTCAGCCTACAATATTGATTACCACTCTGACTCCTAATATGAATCTTTCAGACGATCAATCAGTTTCCAGAACAGGGAAGAGTTATAGGCATTCTAATACTGAAAATATGCCAAGGTCCACAATTAGCCCAAGAACAAATCAAACTTAGCAAACTTGTCATAAGTTTATTACCATTTATAATCCATTTCTCACCCCAAACTCAAGGAGGGAATGATCCATATTCAGCCTAAGGAGTGCTTCAAGAGAAAAATGCATTTAAAATGAAGATCGGAAATAAGCCAGTTGGAAAAAGATAAATATCACATGATCTCACTCATTTGTGGAATATACTGTAATGAACAACAAAAACTGATGAACAAAAATAGATCCAGAGACAGAGAAGCATCAAACAGACCATCAAACCTCAAAGGGAAGGCAGGGGAGGGTGGGAAGGGGGAGGGGGTAAGAGATCAACCAAAGGACTTGTATGCATGCATGCCAATAAGCATAACCAATGGACACAGAGAGTAGGAAGGTGAGGACTTGTGCTGGGGGTGGGAATAGCTGGGGAGAGGTCAATGGGGGGAAAAGGAGACATATGTAATACTTTAAACAACAAAGAATTTAAATAAAAATAAAATAAAATGATGATGGGGACTGCGTGAAAAAGGTGAAGAGATTGGGAAGTACAGATTGGTAGTTATAAAATAGTCATGGGGATGTAAACTACGCCATAGGCAAAATAGTAATATTGTAATAACTATGTATGGTTCCACGTGGGTACTAGAAATATTGAGGGGAAAATTTTGTAAAGTTTATGACTGTTTATGCTGTACATCTGAAACTAATACAAAATAATATTGAGTGTAACTTGTATTGAAAAAAATTAATTAAAAAAGATGGAGACATGTACTTGATTTAGTAGCAAAGGTACTAAAACATTTTATTAAATTAACAAATATTTCCAAGCATTCTAACATATAAATAAGATTTGTGAGGCCTCTGTGAAAGGACAACATACAAATCCATGATAGTTTCCATGTTTTATTAAGACTTTAAATGGTCAAAGGACACATAAGATAAGTGACCAATGAATACAGATAAATGTTTAACATTACTATTATTAGAAAACAAATTCAAGTTAAAGAAGCAATAAAATACATTTCCGCATCAAATCAGAAAGACAAAATCTTGAAAACATGCTATGTGGGGCACAGAACAGTAAGGTAGACTCCCTGCTCTAAAAAGACAGCACAATGCCAGCATGCTCTTTAGCCCCAGCCCTTCATAGGGTGCCTGAACATAGCAAGTTCCCCTTTAAATATGTTAAGTAAATAAATGAAATAGGTACATGGATGCTTGGCTGGTGGGAGTGTACTGAATAAAATTTGGAGGAACAATTGGATAATAAATATTAACATGCAGGTGATAGTCATACTTTTGACACTGCAATTCTTCTCCTAGGAACCCACTATAAAGAAATTCTTTAAAAATGGAAACATCCTATCCAAAAATGCTTATCTACATTATTAAACACTGAAAAATTATAAACCAGCCGAGATCCAAAATTAGGTAAATGATAGTAAACAGCTGGCCCATTCTCTGTACAGAATATCTCACAATAATTAAAACAATATTTGTAAAATGTTTGGAAATATGGGAAAAGGTTTATAATATGTTAAGCCCAAAATTATGCATTAAGTATAGAAATTTTATTTAAGCATAGTAAAAAATAACTAAAAATGCAAATTTTAACAGTATTTTTTCTAGGTGTGGTGATAATGGAAGGGTGTTTTCTACTCTCATAAACCTCTCTATATTCTTCTATAATTCTGTATTAACAAATAGGTCATCTTCTGAGGATTATTCTGACACACATCCCAAATAACAAGTATAGGATATATCCCCACAGTCCCTTACATCAGGACTTCTCTCTTATTTTTCATTTTATTATTTGTTTATTTACTAGAGGCCTGGTGCACAAATTTGTGCATGGGTGGGGTCCCTCAGACTGGTTGGTGATCGGGGCCAATTAGGGGGTCCGGCTGGCAGGGGGAAGAAACCGCGGAGGTTGGCCAGCTGAGGGGGAGGTTCCACGGGATGTGGGCCGGTGGGAGGGGGGAAAGGCCGTGGGAGGTTGGCTGGCTGGCCAAGGGGAGGGACCTCAGGAGGTTCGCCAGCCGGCCAGGGGGAGGGACCATGGGAGGTTGGCCAGCCGCTGGAGGTTGGCTGTGGGAGTGCACTGTGGGAGCTGCCCCCTGGTGGTCAGTGTGCATCATAGCAACCAGTCAACTGGTCGTTAGGTCATTTGTCACTTAGGCTTTTATATATGAAGACTGGAGGCCCGATGCATGAAATTCATGCAAGGGTAGGCCTTCACAGCCCCAGCTGCCAGGGCCCTTGAAGCCCTGGCTGCCTCGAAGCTTTGGCTGTTGGGGCCCTTGCAGCCCTGCTGCCTCCCTGCCCTGGCTGCCTCGTGCCCCACCCCCGCCCCACATCTGACACCACACAACCCTGATTCCCCGGTTCCATAGAGCCCCCCAATTGATTGCCCCACAGAGGGTGGCCTGGACCTACCTCTTCGGGGCAATTGTGGAGCTCCCCGATTGATCGCCTTGCTAGCCGGTGGCCTGGGCCTTCGTGTGCAGGGTGATCATGGGGTGATGGTGGGCCCCCAACCAATCGCATCACACCCACCTTGACTGGCCTGGTGCCAGTGCATGTCATAGCATGGTCATCCAGACAGTCATTCTGCTATTCAGCCGTTTGGTCAATTTGCATATTATGCTTTTATTGTTATAGATTTTTAAAATATCTTTTTATTGATTTCAGAGAGTAATGGAGAGAGTGAGAGAGATAGAAACATTAATGATGAGTGAGACTCATTGACTGACTGCATCCTGTACACCCCGTACTGGGGATTGAGCCTTGAACAGATTTGAACCTGGAACACTTCAGTCCACAGGCAGATGCTCTATCCTAGCCGTGGGCAAACTACGGCCCGCGGGCTGGATCCGGCCCGTTTGAAATGAATAAAACTATTGAAAAAAAAAGACCGTACCCTTTTATGTAATGATGTTTACTTTGAATTTATATTAGTTCACACAAACACTCCATCCATGCTTTTGTTCCGGCCCTCCGGTCCAGTTTAAGAACCCATTGTGGCCCTCGAGTCAAAAAGTTTGCCCACCCCTGCGAGTCTATCCACTGAACCAAACTGGCTAAGGCCTATTTTTCATTTTAATGTTTGACTATTATTCAGGAAAGGTTTTATAAGTGCAAATCAAAAAGGCATATTTTTTCATTTTCTTTTTATTGAATTTATTGGGGTGACATTGGTTAATAAAAATATATATGTTTTAAATGTACAATTCTATAATTTGTATATTGCATTGTGTTTTTACCACCCCAAATCAAGTCCCCTTCATCACCTACCCTGTTCTGCCTCTCTCCTCCACCCCCTTTTCTCTCTAGTAATCACCATACTGTTTTCTGCGTCTATGAGGTTTTGGGTGTCCTTTTTCTTTCTTTTTTTTTTTTTTTTTGCCTAATCTCTTCAACTTTTTCATCTAGTCCCCTAACCCTCCTTCTGTCTGACAGCTGTCAGTCTGTTCTCTGTGTATATTCAGAGAACATATATTCTCTGTGAGTCTGTTTTTATTTTGTTTATTAGTTTATTTTGTCCATCAGATTCCACATATAAACAAAATCATATGGTACTTCTCGTTCTCTGACTGGCTTATTTCACTTAGCATAATACTCTCCAGGTCCATCCATGCTGTGGCAAAAGGTAATATTTCCTTCTCTTTTATGGCTGAGTAGTATTCCAATGAATAAATGTACCATAGCTTTTTTATCCACTCAACTACTAATGGGCACTTTTAAATCTTGACTAGTATAAATAATGCTACAATGAACATAGGGGTGATACATTTTTTCAAACAAGTGTTTCAGTTTTCTTTGGTTTTTCTTCCCTTTTTTCCATGTCCTTGCAAACACTTGTTGTTTGTTGATTTATTGATGGTAGCCATTCTGACAGGTGTGAGATTATATCTCACTGTGGCTTTAATTTGCATTGCTCTGATACTTAGTGAAATTGAGTATCTTTTCATATATCTTTTGACCATCTGTATCTCACTCCAATAAATTTTTTAACAAGCAGCATGGTATTGGAGTAAAAAAAGACATATAGATCAATTGAGCAAAACAGAGATCCCAAAAATAAACCCACACCTATATGGTCAATTAATATTTGACAAAGGAGGCAAGAACATAAAATGAGATAAAGACACTCTATTCCATAAATGGTGTTGGGAAAATTGGACAGATACATGCAAAAAATGAAAGTAGACCACCTTCTTACACCATACACAAAGATAAACTCAAAATGAATTAAAGACTTAAATGTTAGAGTCAAAAGCATAAAAATCCTAGAAGAAAACATAGGCAGTAAAATCTTAGATATTTCTCATAGAAATATTTTTTTTTGATATACTAGTATCTCCTCAGGCAAGGGAAACAAAAGAAAAAATAAGCAAATGGGACTACATCAAATGAAAAAGTTTTTGTACAGCAAAGGAAACCATTAACAAAATGAAAAGACAACCCTTGAATAGGAGAATATATTGTATTCATCAGTGAGACATCTGATAAGGGGTTACTTTTTTAAAAAAAGTTTTTATTGGTTTCAGAGAGAGGAAGGGAGACGGAGAGAGAGAGAAACATCACTTGACAAGGGGTTAATATTCTAAATTTATAAAGAACTTACACAACTCAAAACCAACCAAACAAACCCAATTCAGCTAAAAAATGGGCAAAGGGTCTGGACAAGGCATTTTGATGACTAATTTTAAGTCTTTTACTTTAAATTTTATTAAATTTCAATTAAAATCCTTCTGCTACTCCTTTAGGCATTTCCCATTTGCTATTAGTGAAGATAGAGAAAGCTTTTGTTATTGTTTTGTTTTGTTAATCCTCACCTGAGAATATTTTTCCATTTATTTTTCTTTAGAGAGAGTGAAAAGGAGGTAGGGATAGTGAGAGAGAGACAGAGAGAAACATTGATGTGAGAGAGACACATTGATTGGTTGTCTCCTGATCAGGCCCAGAAATCAAACCTGCAACCCTTTGGTGTACAGGTCAACACTTTAACCACTGGACATACCAGCCAGGACCAATAGAGGCAACTTGTCAATATTTTAGACAATTAAAATTTTCTTCATTAAAATATTCATAATTCCTTGACATCAATATAATTTTATTAACCTTTAATGAAGTTCTACAAATAAGTCCTCTACATTTTCTTAAAGTTGTCTATCTATGGCACCTAAGATAATAAATATTCAGAATAAATGAGATATGTAAATAAATGATATGTCTCTATAAACTGCTACTTTTTTCAAATGTTAGTTTTAAATTTTTTGTGGTATGACATTTCTTACCCTATTTTTATTTCTAATGGCATTTTCCCCTCCCATTCTACTAAGTGTTTCATTTCTGTGTTCTCCATGGTACTCTGCATATCTCTCTACAAATTACACATATTTTAATGTATGTTGTAAAATACTTTCAATCCTATACAGGTAATTTAAAATATACAATTTTATTATAATTTTATATAATATTTTTAAAATTTTATAAGACCCTCTGAGCCTAGCCAGAGTGGCTCAGTTGGTAGAATCATTGTCCCATGCACCAAAACATTGCTGGTTTGATTCCCAGTCAGGGCACATGCCTAGATTTCTGGTTTGATCCCCAGTATGGGCATGTGTGGCAGATAACCAATCGATGTGTCTCTCTCAAATAGATCTCAATCTCTCTCTCCCCCCCTGCCCCTTCCTTTCTCTAAGCATGTCCTTGGGTGAGGATTAAAAAGAAGGCCCTCTGAAATGCAAATCAAAACCACAATAAAATACTACTTGACATCGACTAGGATGACTATAATAATAACTAGAGGCCCGGTGCACAAAATTTGTGCATGGGTAGCGTCTCTAGGCCTGGCCGGCAATCAGGGCGGATCTGTGGGGTGACCAGAGTGGTGATCGGGGCCCCTGCTCACACCCGCCTTGGCCTGGCACCACCTGTTCACCTGTTCCACCATCCCGCTGTGGCCCCACTCTTGTCAGGGCCCAATGAGGCTGGCAGTGCTTCCACTGCCGCCTGCTGCCAGCACGACATCGTCAATGCCTGCCGTGTTCCACGCTGCTCCCTGGTGGTCAGCGCATGTCTAACTCCTGGTTGGTGGAACTCCCATCCGTGAGGACAATTTGCATATTAGCCTTTTATTATATAGAATTTTTAAAAAGCAGATAATAACATATATTGTAATATAGAATGGTGTAGTGGCTTTGGAAAACAATATGACATTTCTTCAAAAGGCTAAATACAGAATTATGCTATCACTTGACAATTACACTCCAAGGGAATGAAATTACCCAAGAGAAATGAAGAGATATATCCACACAAAAACTTAAACATGAGCCTGGGAGATGTGGCTCAGTAGTTAAGCATCAACCTATGAACCAAGAGGTCATGGTTCGATTCCCCATCAGGGCACATGCTGAGATTGTGGGCTTGATTCACAGTAGGGGGCATGCAGGAGGCAACCAATAAATTATTTTCTCTTATCATTGATGTTTCTATCTCTTCCTCTTCCTTCCTCTCTCTGAAATCAATACAAATATTAAAAAATTTGTTTTAAACACTTAAACATGAATGTTCATAGCAGCATCTACACTAATAAAAGAGAAACATGCAAATTGGTGTCACTCTGCTACACCCACCAGCCAATCAGAGCGACTATGCAAATTAACCCAACAAAGATGGAGGTTAATTTGCATGCACAGGTGCAGAGCGAAGACTGAAGGCTCCAGCTGGAGTGAAGACTAAAGACTGAAGAGGCTTGGCTTCTCCGCTGTGGCTGGACCAAAGGCCTGGGTCCTGGGTGCCAGAGGAAAACCGGTGCCAGCAGCCAGGGGAAGGAAGGCCTATTGTGCGAATCTTCATGCAACGGGCTTCTAGTCTATATAATAAAAGCCTAAGCTACCATTACGGTGGAATGACCAGAATGACTGGTCACTATGATGCACACTGACCACCAGGGAGAAGACACTCAATGCAGGAGCTGCCTCCTATGGTCAGTGTGCTCCCATGGGAAGCGCCGCTCAGCCAGAGCCAGGCTCACAGCTGGCGAGCTGAGCAGCGGTGGTGGGAGCCTTTCCCACCTCCACGGCAGTGCTAAAGAGCAGCAAACTGAGCAGTAAGGAGCGAGCAGGCTGGCGGTAAGAAGTGAGGGATCACGGATTGCGAGAGGGCGCAGGCTGGGCTGAAGGGACCCCCCTCCTCCTCCAGTGCACAAATTTTGTGCACCAGGCCTCTAGTTATTAATAATAACCAAACGGTAGAAACAACCCAAATATCCCTCTACGTATGAATACACAAAATATGTTATATATCTATACAATGGAATATTATTTGCCAATAAAAAGGATAAATATTGAAAACATTATGCTAGGTCAAAGTGGCCAGTTACAAAAGAACACATATTGAGTTATTCCATTTATATAAAATATCCAGAACATTTTATATAAATAGAGGCCAAAAGTAAATTAGTAATTACCTATGGCTGGAGGGGACTGGAGAAATCATGAGTGTTTGGTAATGAGTATAGGGTTTTCAGGAAAGGTAATAAAATGTTCTAGAGTTGATTGTGGTGATAATTATATATCTCTGCGAATTTACTAAAAGCCACTGAATTGTATATTTTAAATAGGTGCATTGTATGGCATGTGTATTACATCTCAATCAAGTTGTTTTTTAAAAAAGACCCTGTGAGTAACCATTTTATATGAATTGGTAGTATTATATGTTAGTGTAATTTTTTGGAAAGAACTAAGACACTAACAAAATATTCATGTCTTTTTACTAGTTATATTTCTATAAGTTTACTTAAAAAATAGCTTAATGGAAACAAAAAGCTATGTGAATAATGATGTTAACCGCAGCATTTTCTATTAGTTTAACTTGGAAACAATTCAAATATCTAAGAATGGATTTAGTATTATGGTTCATCTACATACTAAAATATAATCTCTTAAAATTATGAAGCTATAATGAATAAGATCGTAATGAAATATAAAAAGTTTGAAATATATATAGATAAATATTGAAGTATATAATATTCTATTTAATAAAAGAGAAACATGGTAATTAGCGTACGACCGCTACCCTTCCCATTGGCTAATCAGGGCGATATGCAAATTAACTGCCAGCCAAGATGACGGCCAGTAGCCAGGCAGCTTGAAACTAACATGAGGCTTGCTTGCTTCAGTGACGGAGGACTCCAACGTTCCCCACCTGCCGCTGCCGGCCTCTGAGCTGCAACTCTCAGCAACTATGTTACAAATATAGAAGCTAAACAAAACCCCAGAAACCTGCGTTAGTCGCTGGGCTTCAGCCAGCAGGATCACAACATTGTTTCAAGTACAGAAGGTAAACAAAGGCCAGAAACCTGCTTTCAGCAGCGGAGGCCGAAGAGCTGGAGCCAAGCCTCAAAGCTAAAGCTGGCCCAGAATAAAATAAAAAGAAAAAAAGGAGCGGTTGGGAGCTTCAGTCACCCTCCAGCCTGAAAACAGCCCTCAGCCCCTCACTCAGACTGGCCAGGCACCCCAGTCGGGACCCCCACCCTGAAGGGTGTGTGACCAGCTGCAAACAGCCATCATCCCCTCTCCCAGGCTGGCCAGGCACCCCAGTGGGGACCCCCACCCTGATCCAGGACACCCTTCAGGGCAAACCAGCCGGCCCCACCCGTGCACCAGGCCTCTATCCTATATAGTAAAAGGGTAATATGCCTCCCAGCACTGGGATCAGCGGAGCCAAGAGGCCTCCCGGCACCGGGATCAGTGTGACAGGGGGCAGCGCCAAACCCCCTGATAGCCCTGCGACTCTGTGTGTGACAGGGGGCGGGGCCACAACCTCCCTATCTTCCCTGCTCTGTTCGTGACAGGGGAAGGCGCCACAACCCCCTGATCAGCCCTGCTCTGTGCCTGATAGGAGGAGCTCCCCAACCCCCTGATCACCCTGCGGCTCTGTGTGTGACAGGGGACAGCGCCCCAACCCCCTGATCGGCCCTGCTCTGTGTGTGATGGGGTAGAGACATAACCTCCCCATCGGCCCTGCCCTGAGTGTGAGAGTGGCGGTGCCCCAACCCCCTGATCAGCCCTGCTCTGTGGGTGATAGAGGGCGGAGCCCCAACTCCCTGATCTGCCCTGCTCTGTGTGTGACAGGGTGCAGTGCCCCAACTCCCCTATTGGCCCTACTCTGTGAGTGACAGGAGGGAGCTCCCCAACCCCCTGATGGGCCCTGCTCTGTGTGTGACAGGGGGCAGTGCCCCAACCCCCTGATTGGCCCTGCTCTGTGCGTGACAGGGGGCAGTGCCCCAACCCCCTGATCAGCCCTGCTCTGTGGGTGATAGAGGGCGGAGCCCCAACTCCCTGATCTGCCCTGCTCTGTGTGTGACAGGGTGCGGTGCCCCAACTCCCCTATTGGCCCTACTCTGTGAGTGACAGGAGGGAGCTCCCCAACCCCCTGATGGGCCCTGCTCTGTGCGTGACAGGGGGCAGTGCCCCAACCCCCTGATTGGCCCTGCTCTGTGCGTGACAGGGGGCAGTGCCCCAACCCCCTGATTGGCCCTGCTCTGTGTGTGACAGGGAGTGGCGCCACAACCTCCCCATCAACCCTGCCTTGAGTGTGACAGGGGGCGGTGCCCCAACCCCCCAATCGGCCCTACCATGAGCGTGACTGAGGGTGGCATTGCAACCTCCCGATCCGCCCTGCTCTGTGCATGACAGAGGGCGGTGCCCCAACTCCCCAATTGGCCCTGCTCTGAGCCCGACCAGGGGCTGCACCTAGGGATTGGGCCTGCCCTCTGCCACCCGGGAGCAGGCCTAAGCCAGCAAGTCGTTATCTCCCGAGGGGTCCCAGACTGCGAGAGGGCACAGGCCGGGCTGAGGGACCCCCCTCCCCCCCCCCCGCCGAGTGCACAAATTTTTGTGCACCGGGCCTCTAGTCCTATATAATAAAAGGCTAATATGCAAATAGACTGAATGGCAGAACAACCAAACAAACAAACAACTGGTCACTATAATGTATGCTGACCACCAGGCAGCAGTGTGTGGAACATGGTGGGCCTCGGCTGCGGCGGGATGGTGGAGCAGTTGAGCGGAGGTGCCAGACCAAGGCAGGGTGCAGACAAGCCTCTGGTGATTACTGAAATTTCTTTGCTCCTGCGCGCCGTGGTTCAGCCTGGCGTTTGCATCTGCTGCCAGCACTGGCCCCACTTGCACCTGCTGCTGACGCCAGAGCCACCGCTCACACCCGCTGCCGGCACCCGGCGCTGGCCCCAATCTCTTGGCACTGTCAGCGGGTGCAAGCGGCAGCTGCCAGCCCCGATCACCCCTCAGGGATTCTCCACCTCCCCCTGCTCCTGAGGGGCAATTGGGGCAGCAGCAGTCACTCACACCCGCTGCTGGCACCGGCCCCAATTGCTCTGCACCATCAGTGGTGTGAGCAGGGCCGGCACTGTCAGTGCATGGGAATGGTGGCAGCAGGAGCAGGGCTGCCAGCAGACAGGGGACCTGGGGCCATGGCGGAAGGGGCCGGGCAGGGGCACAGAGGATGGGCCACGACCCACCCTTGTGTCCACTGCAGCCTTGCAGCCCACAGTTCCTTTCAAGGTGCACGAATTTGTGCACTGGGCCCCTAGTATAAAATAAATGACAGTAGTCATGTAAAAACACCTATCTATAAAAAGAGTTGAGATGATTGGATTGTGGAACATTTTTATTATTGCCGTTTTGCTTTTTGTAGTAGTTTTCTTATATATACTTTTTAATTAAAAAGAAATTGTTATTGTTCCTTTAAACCAGTAGTAAGCACAGAGACCCAATAAAATTAAAAGGTTCTCTGGAGATGCCTAATGAAAGAGCATTTGGTACATGTGGGGAAAAATTTCAGGCACCAGTTTTTACTTTAAAATCTATGACAAATAAAAATCAAAATACTTTCATGACATCAGAGGCAACAAGGTGGTTATAATGAGCCCAGTTCATTAAATGACTGGCACATATACCTCTGGTATATATTTATTATCTAGTGTTTTTCAAGTGCTGCTCAATCAATAGAAGTGCAAGTCCTTGTTCTCCCAGGGCTCACAACTGGAAGTGAAGGAATAGCATAATAACTAGTACTTAGGTATAGGAGTGTGCACACAGATGCTGTGAATGTGGTTTGCTAGGAGGTGATGTGGGGAGATGGCAAGAAATGAAGGACATTCAGGCAGAGAGAGGTACACCAATCTCTAGAGTTATAGCTACTGTGCTTACACTTTTGAAGGTTTAGCCTTCACATTATAGCTACCCTCAGCAGTGCAGATGTACAAGGAATGAGTTGAAAGTAGAAAGATTCTTACTAGAATCTTTGCATTAGGTGTGTTGGCAATAGGCCATTAGGTATGTATGTATATATGTGTATGTATGTATATATGTATGTATGTATGTATGTATTTTGTAGGGAATGAGGAAACAAAGTCCTTATAGGCTAAGTACAATAAAAGTATTTAACACCCCCCCAGGCACATGTACCTAAATGCTAAATAAATTTTTCCCAATGTCTACATTTATGGGTGTAATCTGGATACCACACTCCCAAAGCCTGACCTGTATACAGTGTGATCATCTGTTAATGAATTACTCACTTTCTGCAATATTCTTCCCCAGAGGTTAACTGTCTCCTTGACATGAATTCAATCAACTTCCACACAGGAATTAAACAAAATGAGTATCCCCATAAATTTTGACTTAGGTCCACCACAAACTTTGAATCATCTGTTATCCCTTCAATGAGTAGTTAATAAAAATGAGGCAACACTGTGAAGCCAGAAAAATTTGGTTAAGATCCTTCCTATGTACCCTTTTTCAATTAACTGTTTGATTCTTCGTTATTCAGGTAGAATTTGCTTATGGTTAAGATTTAGAAAATACCTATGAGTAGAAGGAAAAACAGCCAGCCATGGACTCCATATTCAGGAATGACTATCACAAACATTTCAGTGAATTTCATTCTAGTCTTTCTAGGCACAATCTTTGTTGTGACCCTGTATTATTTCTTTAAGGAACACAGCTTAAACACAGGTATACACAATTATAAAGCCTATTTTCCCCAGTGACAGTTTGCTTCTTCATGAAGAACAACTCTGTTCCCCAACCTCCACCTCTAGTCAATACCTGGGTGTCTGCCCAAAACAGAAAAATCACCCTGGGTCATATACTCGGGTACCTTCCTCCATAGTCCACACCATCCCCCAATGTAAAGGGTCCTACTGCTCACCTCTGCTACTACTCTTGCCCTTCTAGACAGGAGCCCCTGGGATAATACTACTAGTCACCATCAGGCAGACATACCACATCAATTAGAACACTGCTCATTGCTTCTTGGATTTCTGGCATCCCATCTCAGAGCCAGTTCTAGGGCTACATCAGTTTCTTCAGCCCTGTTTCCTTCTAGACCAGTGGTTCTCAACCTGTGGGGGTCCAACCACCCTTTCACAGGGGTCTCCTAAATACATCCTGCATATCCGATATTTACATTATGATTCATAACAGTAGCAAAATTACAGTTATGAAGTAGCAACAAAAATAATTTTATGGTTGGGGGTCACCACAACATGAGGAACTGTATTAAAGGGTCGCGGCATTAGGAAGGTTGAGAACCACTGTTCTAGACCATCACCCTATCATTCAGGTCCTTAAAGTACCACCATAATTCAAAGCAGAGCCTTCTTTAATAATAAAGCCCTGACTGAAAATTGCTCCTACTGTCCCTTTAATTATTCACATTTATGTTTTTATCTACAACTGTGAGAAACAAGATAAGCAGATCCTTAGCTCAGGAACTGCTCCAGGCCCAGATGCCCCCTCCCCCACCACACACACCTAAGTCCTAGTCAAGCTCCTCCCTGGTCAGTTCTCCTGCATGGTCTCCTAGGATGGTTTCCTACCTTCCTGCTCTTCGAATAGTTTTGTTCAGAAACTCAATCTGGAGGTCCTAAAGTATGCCACTGCTGGTGCTTGCTCTTCATTTCAATGCCCTGCAAGTGTGGCGAGGAGGCTCCTCAGCCTCTGCCCAGTCCAGGCCTGTTGGGTATTACTCCTGGGAGTCCCTGCCTGTCCAAAGAGGAAGAATCAATCAGCCAGGACTCAAAGAAAGTACGGTAATAGGCTAATTTCAGGGCAGTGACGTAAAAAAAAAAAATTGGCCTCTCACTTCCTAACATTTAGACCTAAATATTAATATAGAGAGATCATGAATATCTGAATATTTTCCAAGAAGTTTCAGAAAAGAGTTTAGTACGTAATGTGTTGTCACTGGATTCCCAGAAACCCGCCTCTGCCACATCTGTTCCTTCTCGGGAACAAGTCATTGTTGCTTCAACATCTGAATCATCCAGCTGCTTGTTTGTGTACACCACAGAACACCACGCAAACGTGAGTCCCCTCGCCTCATGACTGAAGCACTTAGGATTTCCTTCCCCTGCCACATGAGCACAAGGCTCCTTTCTTAACCATAGTGAGTAATAAGTAATGGCTGCTGCGCTGTCCACCCAAACTATAAAGTCTGTATTTCTCATTGCCTGAATGAAGACACAGCCCTAATACGCATAAATACTATAATTAAAAGAATGAAAGTGTTCCTACTTTTACTGATCAGTGGAAGGTGTCTGACTTCTGGAAACCATCTCTTTTTTTCTCCTCCTTTATTTTGCCTATTGTGTTAAAAAGATGCAAACATTTATATAGTTACTGTTCAACCAACCACTGAAAAATTCAGGGATCTAGGTTACGGAACGTACCTTGAAAGGTAACTGACCTATGCTCATCTTTAATCCAATGCATGATGAGAGCATTGATTTAACACATAATATTTACAAGGTCATCAAGACTTCACTTACCCATTCAGTCAAAACACCGATTAGGCACCTACTAGGTCAGGCACTGAATCATGCAATACAAGTCCTTGCCTTCATGGAGGCCAGTAACCCATGGGGAAAATGAAGAAACGAACAAATCCTTGGGATGTAAATGCTACAAGGAGAGTACTAAGGAAATAAAGAGCAGAACTAAGGCAGTCCCAAGGAGAGTGGTGTGTGTGTGTGTGTGTGTGTGTGTGTGTGTGTGTGTGTGTAATGGGATACTTCTCAGAAGAAATAATACATGTTACATGAAGAATAAGATTGTGTGTGTGTGTGTGTGTGTGTGTGTGTGTGTGTGTACAATGAGTTTATACATATATATTTCTAAGCCTCATCTGAGGATCTTTTTCCATTAATTTTTAGAGAGAGTGAAAGAGAGAGGGAAAGACAGAGAGAAATATCAATGTGAGAGAAACACATCGATTAGTTACCTCTTGCACATGCCCTGATCAGGGCCCAAACCTGGGAGGAGCCTGCAACCAAGGTACGTGCCCTTGACCGGAACCTAACCTAGGACACTTATGTCCACAGGCTGACACACTATCCACTGAGCCAAACAGGCTAGGGTGAGTTCCTATATTTGAAGAATAAGATGTAACTTGGCAAATCATAAAGGACATGCACATGTAAAAAAATGTGTATACTCAGCAGATGGCAC
Source organism: Myotis myotis (assembly GCF_014108235.1). Lineage (NCBI taxonomy): Eukaryota > Metazoa > Chordata > Mammalia > Chiroptera > Vespertilionidae > Myotis > Myotis myotis. The sequence goes on along the minus strand of NW_023416313.1, from coordinate 153,119,941 downwards.
ATGTCTCACTATGAGTGGAATGTGGGCTGCTTGTGGAAGAGGCAGGTGAGGGCCAGGTGGCTAAGGCCCTTGTGTACAGCTAAAAAAATTTTGAAATTAAGGAAACTAAATTTCATCCTCAAGTCACAAAAATATTTTGATCAGAGGAGACCCGATGTCTTGTCAGTCCTCTTAACTGCCTTGCCCCTGCCTTTTAAATTCAAATGGTTTATTCTCCCACAAGCCACAATGCACTAAGCCTGAAATCCAGCTGTGGACTGCACCTGCATCAGGTAATTGTCTGGAATGGCTTACCTATTTCCTTAGACTTGTTCTTCCTTACTCTTCTTTGCCTCTCAAATCCCTAAATCTATTCTTAGTTCCCATATTGCTGCTTTCTGCCATGTTTTTAGCTACCATTTAGGAGTTCTCTTTCTGCATCACATCTTAACTCTTGACTCCTTCTGGTCAGGTGATCTTACAGGCCTTAGCTTCAGGTTACAGGCATTCCCCATCACAGTAACCTGTGACCCTCTGCCACCAGACCCATGGGTGCATCACTATTTCACTCTCCCACACTCTTGCAATAATAATGTTTCTCAGGTGGTTCTTAGATGTGTAAGAGTTTTCTCAGTGTAGATGGGGATTGTAGCCCCTTAACTTAAACACACACACACACACACACACACACACACACGCACGCACGCACACACACACACACACACACACGAAGACTAGAGATCTAACTATTAAGAAGGAGATCCCAAATTTTAGCTATGTCCCTGGTGTTTGGTTCACCCTATGACCTTCTTTAGCCCTAGTTACTGGAACCCCCATTTTATAGAGGAGATAACAATGGAGACCTAGATAAATTTTCTTACTGGAGTTCATCAAGACTAGAAGCCTAATTTTCTACTCTTCTTTGCATCTGGCTGGGAAAACCCTCTAGCTATTTTAAAGTATCCTTGGCTCACATTATTTCTTGCTTCACCCAATGACAAAACTTGGAAAAACTTAGATTTTCATTCAACCTCCCATGATTAAATTATTCCTGTTCACTATTTGGCCCTCCATTCCAAACTCTCCCAGCAAAATTAAAAGATCTAATTTTGAGACTATTCCAGTAGTCATAGGGGAGTTTCTGGATGATTAATATAGAAAAAAATGTTTTTAACTATTGAATGTTGGCAAAGAACTTACTCCCCTCTACCAGCGGCCACCAGCATTCCACAAGTGATAAAAGCAGGATTGGAGAGGAATTCATATTAAAGCCCAAAATGACTATAAGCTGCAAAGACAAGTGATACCAAATATGAATTTTTTTCCCTCATGAAAAATATAGAATAGTGAGAAAAGTATAGGCCTTGGATTCAGAAAAGTTACCATCCATATATCTGGGCAAGTTCTTCATCTATAAAATGAAGATAATAGAACCCCCCACCCCCAAGAGTTTTGTGAGGATTAAACAAGATGAAATAAAGTACTTTATATAGCACTCAAAAAATTGTTGTTAAGCCCTAGCCAGTTTGGCTCAGTGGATAGTGTTAGGTCTGATCAAATAATTGAATCAATACCCCATACCTGGGAAGTGACCTTTAGGCCATTTCACTATAGACATTTCCTTTTGCTGAGACCACACTTTACTTGCTAAGACCACATTCCATTATCTCTCCCCTTTGGACCTGCACAGAGAATTCTCCGCCCAGGAAAAGCCCGCCAAAAGCCCTTTAAAAACTGCTGCCTCCCATCACTGGGTGCTGGAGCCATCTGAGGCTCAGCCAACTGGTGTGTGGATGATCGAATAAACTGGTAATCCCTCACCATTCTGGCCTCATGCGTTCCTCCTTCGGTGACCTAACAGATAGAGCGTTGGCCTGAGGACTGAAGGGTTCCGTCCAGTCAAGGGCACATGCCCAGTTTGTGGGCTTAATCCCCAGTAGGGGGAGTGCAGGAGGCAGCCAATCAATGATTCTCATCATTAATGTTTCTATCTCTCCCTCTCCCTTCCTCTCTGAAATTAATAAAAAATTTAAAAAATATATTAAAAAATTGTTGTTAATACTTTTATTACCATTAATACTACTAATATTATTTTACTACCACAACCAATGAAGTATGACACTAAAGTCAATGGCCCACCTTTAAGATGAGCTAATGGATGATTCTACAAGGATTTAGAAATATTCTATTAAAAATAAAGTTAAGCTCCTATGCAGGCATATCACTTATATATCAAGAGGGAGGAGAAAGTATAGTGTAAGGACAAATTAAAAGATCTAATTTTGAGACTGTTCCAGTAGTCATAGGGGAGTTTCTGGATGATTAATATAGAAAAAATGTTTTTAACTATTGAATGTTGGCAAGGAACTTACTTCCCTTTACCAGCACCCACCAGCACTCAGCACCCACTCCACAAGTAAGAGAAAGAAAACAAATCCAGTTGCCACTGCTGGAAGCTATACGCCCTCAGTTCTGGCAATAACAACAAAAGCATTTGTAATTTCCTGCCATAAAGAAGACAATGCAGAAATCCTGCATCTAAGTAAGAGTAATTTAAAGTCTGGAGGTTGTAAAAACTGTAACTGCATTTCGATTACTGGCATTCTGGGAAATACAGGGGTTGTCTGTGAAATTAACAAGATGCATTCATTTCTTGGAGTATTCTTACTGAACTAGGATATGCTATTAAACATCTTTTCTCCCAAATACATTACTTAACCTTAACAATTGCTGTTGGAAAATCTCAACATGAATTGAGTTTATTATTTGTTCCTTGCACCTCAATAAATTTGAGTTCGCTTCTGATATCAAAATTTATAGATATATAAAATAACAAATTAAAGTTAATAAATTAATAAATGATTCCAATAAGTAAACATTAACTTCTGAAATGGGTTTCACCTACATCTATTAGAGATAATCATACTGCAAACAGCATTTTTGTATCATTTTGATGAGCTAGAAAGTGCTCACTTAATCTCCTTATAGGAAGAACCACTAAAGCAAATAATGGTCATAAAACATATTCAGGGTCATATAGCAAATTAGTGTTTGAACTAGGAATAAAATTCTGATTTGCATTCAAATGCCTATTATTCATCTAGTCTAGGTTATTGGTGATGGGACGGTAGTAGGGAAGGGAAAAAATATTCTCCCCCTTCATGATCCTAGAAAGAAAATCTTTGTTTTCTCAAATCAAAATAAATGTGTTACAAATTTAAACAGACTTTTTCTAAAACTTTCTGATTGTCACAAGATAAAATCACATGAATTCTGAACAAATGTGTATCTCTTTAAGAAATGCTTTTAGATCACAGAACACAGCTTGCAAACTTAAAATTATTTGATTCACTGCCTAATATTCTCCATACAAAACTTTAGTCTTTTCTATTGTAATTACTAGTTCCTACTAAGCAATTATAACTTAAGGAATTTTCTCATAAGCTTTATTAATAACTTTCCTCATAGTTTACTTTCTACTCTATTTGGAACGCTTTATGATCCCCTGTCCAAATACAGAGATTCTCAAGGGCATACTAAGAAGTCTGCCTAAAAGATTAGAGAAACCAGAGAAACAGAGATTATGGCTTCCAATAAGTACCAGCAAATAGGGAGAAATAGGAGAATAAAAAAATTGTCAATGTCTCTCTTAAGGCTAAAATTAATTTATTTTACATAACTTATTTTTCCTAGGTAATTTCTCTAATTTGAGTATAAAGTTAGATAGTATCTACCTCTCTACCACAAAACTGTGTTTAATAGGAATGAGGGACTGGTCTTGTAGGAAAGAAGAAAATCTCTCCCTCTTACATTTTAATAATGTCCATATTAGATATTAAAAGCAAAGAGTATATTTAAACAATGTCCATGTTAAAGATTAGATGCAAAGTGTTTTCATATACTTTGGCTAAATAATATGGATTAAACATTTCTTGATATTGATACAGCTTTTTTATGACATCAACCTATCTTTAAAGAACTGTATAAAATCTTCATATAAATACAACTAATTGAATCCACACTCCAAAGTGTTGAGAGTAACACTCCAAAGTCTTTATGATGAAAATCTCTCTAAATGAAGATTATTCCTAGGCCTTCCTTTACAAATAAATCAACACACAAATCCTTAGCTTTGTTCAATATAACTGAATGAGTATGTTAATACTCAGCTAGTATGATTTTTAAAACTTGAGATCAGCAGCCCTGCAGGTTACAACTGGAGGACACCTGAACCTACTTGTCGTGTGCCAAACAATGACCTTCACCAAGAACTCTTCTTTCACAGTTCATCCCATAAACTCTAGCAAATTAAAAGCATTTACAAAGTAAAGAGGAATTTCAACTCTGATAATCTGAAGAGATTTACCTCGACTTTAATAAGAAACCTTGCTTTCCCCACCTGCAGTCAAGAGCACAGGCTTCTGCTTACCTTCCTCTGGGGCCACTGACCTCCTGTGTCGGCACTTCCAAATCTTGGGAACTGAAATTGACTGACCATGTCTTGGGTTATAGTAGCAGCACGCACCCACGGTGCCAAAGGGTGGGGAGCCTGCAGCAAACATGATGGGTTCTCAGGACAGCTTGAGAAGAAGGAACGTGTGGAGGATGCCCTTCCCTGGCTCCATCGAAGGAGCAACTGGTACAGTGCCACCTGGGAAGAGACTCTGCCAAGCAGTAATGAGTCAACCTTCCGTATGCACAGTGGGCCAGACAGGTTTCACCACTTTATAGTTATATTAATGACAAAACCAAACTATTCTTCAAGAGCTTCTTTTTATTTTCTTCCTCTTTCAGGGGAAAGGAGGTGATCACTTTTCAAAAGATGTTTTCAATTAAACACAAAAACTTAATTTTTTTTTACCTTTTTACCTATGATTTTTGAAAAATCATCCCTGAAAACTAAGTCATATATGAACTATCCCTTATTCTACTCTAAAAACAAATGATTCTACTATATCTGTCTTCAAAATGTGTTAGGGACTTCATCTTCAGATTTCGAAAGCCAATCAACCTCCTTCCCTACCTCCATAAAGTGACCTGCAACACTACATGTAGCCTTGGATGTAGATCTGAACTATGAAAAATCACTGCATAATTATCTTAATGAGACTTTGTGTTTATATCGAGCCTTTTATCTAAAGAGCTCAAAGACTTTGGCTAATGTGATCTTATTAAACTTCATAACACCCCACTCAGGAATGCAATAATAAGGAATATTACTATCAATTTGATCAGGTGGGGGAAACTGAGAAGTTAGTGATTACATGACTCAATTGGGGATCACAATGCTGGCTGAAGGCAGTGTTGATTCAGGACTCTGACCGCCCTTTTCAAGGACATACGCAATTGACCAGAGGAGGGCTTCATGTTGAAATGAGAATTAACTTTCACTTCTTTTGCTCTATGGTTTTTTAAAAAAAAAAAAATAAGGAAAATAGAAATTATTTTGTTTGCAAATTCTGGCACACATGCTGAAGATAGCAGATGTGCTAACTCCAGTCACTTTATTGTCCTCTTTACCCTTTCCTTTCCCAAGGCCACCACCATCTTCCAAATAGGATGGTTAGCCAGTGAACTTTTTTCATGCACAGGAAGAAAGAAGTTTTCAACATTGGCCATCCTGTGCATGTTCACTGTGAGATATTCAAACACTATGGAATTATACAGTATTTTAGGCGGACTTCTTAGCATGCCCTTGAGAATCTCTGTATTTGGACAGGGGATCATCAACAGTTCCAAATAGAGTAGATAATAAACTATGAGGAAAGTTATTAATAAAACTAATAAGAAAATTCCTTAAATTATAATTTCTTAGTAGGAGCTAGTAATTAAAAATCTCATGTTGTCACTCCCAGAGATTACCACTGTCATATGTGGGGATGTATGAATACACACATGCAGTGAAGCCAGACATTCCATTCTGCATAATGTTTTGGTTGTCTTCATTTTCCTATATTCCTTGGTCATCAGTTTTTGTCAGCTCAGATATCAGTGCACCATTCTTTTAAGTGACTACATATCCCTTTTTTTTTGTAATCCTCATCTGAGGATATTTTTCCCATTGATTTTTAGAGAGAGTGAAAAAGAGGGATGGAGGGGAAGAAAAGGGAGAGGAGAGAGAGAAACATTGATGTGAGAGAGACACATCCATTGATTGCCTCCCTGACACACCCCAACCAGGGCTAGGGATTGAACCTGCAATCCAGGTATGTGCCCTTGACTGGGAATCAAACCCAGGACCCTACAGTTGGCACAGGTCAATACTCTAACCACTTAGCAACACCAGTCAAGACTATATATCCATTTTTATGTATATATGTACAAGAATATACTAAAATTTATTTTCTCTAACCCCCTTTTACTGGATATTCAGGTATTCCCTTTCTTTTCCCATCTTATACAATCCTATATAATAAAGAGGGGATATGCAAATTGACTCACTCCATCACAAAGATGGGGGTGCCCACAGCAGAGGCGGGGGGAGAGGGGTCTCTGTAACACAAGATAGCTGCACCCACAGCAGAGGCCGAGATCCAGTAACGAGCCTTAATGAGCAATCAGCAGGGACCTGAGGCTATGCCCCCCCACCCCTTTGGGGCTTGACAGGGGACCTCAGGCCATGCCCCCCACCCAGCAGGGCTTGACAGGGGACCTCAGGCCACGCCCCCTTCCCTGGTGCCAGGCTAAGGAACCTCAGGCCATGCCCCCTGCCTGGCAGGGCTTGACGGGGGACCTCAGGCCATGTCCCCTGCCCCGGCACTGGGCCAGGGACCTGAGGCCGCAACCCCCATCCTGGTGCCAGGCGGGGGACCTGAGGCCGTGCCCCCCCACCCTGCAGGGCTTGACGGGGGACCTCAGGCCGCGCCCCCTGCCCTGGCACTGGGCCAGGGACCTGAGGCCGTGCCCCCTGCCTTGCAGGGCTTGACAGGGGACCTCAGGCCATGCCCCAAGCCTGGCAGGGCTTGACGGGGAACCTCAAGGTGCACTCCCCTCCCAGTGGGGCTTGACAGGAGACCTGAGGCTGCACCCCCCACCTGGTGGAGCTTGACAGGGGACCTCAAGGCACACCCCTGCCCAGCAGAGCTTGACAGGGGACCTCAGGCCATGTCCCCCACCCGGCGGGGCTTGACAGGGGACCTCAAGGCACGCCCCCTGCCCGGCCTGGGCTGGAGGACCTCAGGCCATGCCCCCCGCCCCAGAGCCAGGCCAGGGGACCTGAGACTGCACCCCCTGCCCAGTGGGGCTTGACAAGGGTGGGACTGGCTGGGTCTGGATCTAGCCCAATGGGGGGGGGGAGGCCGGGTCTGGGTCTCGTGCGATTTTGAGGTGCACATGGGTGGGCGGGGACTTGACTCTGGGTCCCATGGTGTGCCCCAGACTCTGACAGGAAGAAAATTTTCATATACATTTTACTAATTTTCTTTCATCTCTGACACTTCTATTATAGAGAAAGGGCAAATAGCAACAATAAAATATTTCCTCTAATTAACCCCCTTTTAATGTGCATGGATTTCATGCACTGGGCCACTAGTGCACTAAATATCCTTATATGCTAACATTATGTGTTTTAAAAATATTTCTTTGGATCTACTTTCCATTTTTTACATGATTCAGACCTCTTGTTTGTGAAAATATACCTGTTGCTCTATACACTGAGATGCTGATGGTATTGTGACTCTGTAGCCTCTGATGAAAACTGATTTCCTCTTTCTTCCCATCTCTGCTTGGTTTTGTTTATTTGATTGGTTGATGTGTGTGTGTGTGTGTGTCTGTGTGTGTGTGTGTGTGTGTGTGTGTGAATTTTTATTTTATTGTTGATAGTATCACAGATGTCTCCTATTACCCCCTTCCTCCCCCTTTGCCCACCCCCTACCCACCCCCCAGGTTGTTGTTGTGTGTGTGTGTGTGTGTTTTAATGTTTTATTAGAGAGAGAGGAAGGGAGAGGGATATATAGAAACATCAATTGGCTGTCTCTTGCATACCCCCCACTGGGGACTGAGCCCACAACCCGGGCATGTGTCCTAACAGGGAATCAAACTGGTGATCTCTTGGTTCATGGGTTGATGCTCAACCACTGAGCCACACTAGTCAGGCGGCAGAGGTTTTGGCTTTATCTGCAGAACACTACTTTGCTTTATCTATATGACCCAAAAAATGTGAACTGGAGAACATTCCACATGAGATAGATGGGAGGACAGCTAGTGATATTGTAAGAAAACAGTACTTACAATCATCCATGTAGGACTCACAGCCCACTTTCTCCAAGACCTAGTCCAACAAAAAAAATTAATTCCTGGACTTCTACCAAGACAGAGTGGTGGGTCCTATGTTTTGTTTGTGTGTGTGGGGGGGGGAGTATTTTACAAATAAGACTTAGATCATATGCTTACATTTGAGTTTGAGCACCATAATAACTGATTATATTGTGCCTCTGCCCCCTCAGACCAAATGGGAGATTCAGTGTCACATTCAATCCAATGCCGATGCCCTTTACAATCTCGTGGATTGTCTATAAATTGAAAGCCCAAAGGAGTGTTCTACTCCCTTATTTCCAGTGGTATTAGCCCCAGTATCACAATTATTTCCACATGGATATCCTGTGTCAATTATCTTACTTCCAAATAATGCACACAGTTCACATTTTACTTTGTATTTTAAAAACTAAAGGAAAAGAAAGTAATAGACTTAGAGCCACAACATGAAAAATCTAGAACTTAAGGTGGTCACCATCATTGTTTTTCCCTATTAACTAATTCATTTGTTCACTTACTAAATATGTATTGCAAGTAAACAATGTGAATAAGACACAGTCCATGCTTTCAAGGAGCTGACAGAACATTCAGAGCCACGGACAAAGAAAACAGGCAAATAAAAACAATACTCCTGAAGTGCAGGGAAGAGTTCCTGGAAACTGTTACAATTAACAAATAGAGAAACAACAACAAAAACCACACACCTTGCTAACACAATGAAGTACAGTGTTCTTGGGAATGTGAAGCCTAACAGATTTTTAATGCACTTAGCTCCCCTCACCAAGAAAGTGAGTAAGCTGAGAAGCTTTATTTATTTATTTATTTATTTATTTATTTATTTATTAAGATATATTTTATTGATTTTTTACAGAGAGGAAGGGAGAGGGATAGAGAGTTAGAAACATCGATGAGAGAGAAACATCGACCAGCTGCCTCCTGCACACTCCCTACTGGGGATGTGCCCGCAACCAAGGTACATGCCCTTGACCGGAATCGAACCTGGGACCTTTCAGTCCACAGGCCAATGCTCTATCCACTAAGCCAAACTGGTTAGGGTGAGAAGCCTTATTTATTCTTGACATATTCCAATTCTATTTGTTTCTACCCCTTCTTAAAATATTGCCGTGTTCTCTAAGCTCAAGTATTACTCTTCAAAAAGAAAGAAATTTTTTTAAACCAGTCATTTATTAACACTTTTCTCCAAAAAAGTACATACTATAGTGGGAAGGAAAGATAATTCAAAATAGGTTTTATAAAATTAATATTGATTTTAGACTATGCACATTAGGCCCACCCAGTCTTTTTTTAAAAAATATATTTTATTGCTTTTTTTACAGAGAGGAAGGGAGAGGGATAGAGAATTAGAAACATCGATCAGCTGCCTCCTGCATGCCTCCCACTGGGGATGTGCCCGCAACCAAGGTACATGCCCTTGACCAGAATCAAACCTGGGACCCTTGAGTCTGCAGGCCGATGCTCTATCCACTGAGCCAAACCGGTTAGGGCCCACCCACTCTTTAAATGCTCCCCATAGTAAGTTTTATGCCTGCCTGCTAGGTATCCTGAGAGTATAAAACATAGCAGGATAAACAACAGGCCATTATCCTATCATCACCTTCTAAATAGTTCCACTCAATAATCCAGAAATGTTTGAATCTAATGGCCACTGACAACACAAACAATATGTGAAAGAGAAACCTTGTGTCTATGTCAAATCCATGAATGGTGAATTGACCCATGTTGGCCTGTCCTACTTCAGTATGCTCCTCCAAAGAGCTGAGAATAAGGGTCTTTGTTCTAATTGTTGTGTGCACTCAGGTTAGGAAAGTTAACTTTTCCAAGCCTAGTTTTTGTCATCTAGAAATGGAGGCAATATACAACCTTTCTCAAACACTCTAGAAGGGCTTATAGATAATACACAGAAAGCATCTGACACGCAGTCAGCTATAAGTAATTATTAGCTATCATCTGGGAAAGTAAATATTTTGAACCCAGTCTTGAGGACTAGTTCTAAATGAAAAGTTATACTATTCCTGGGTTGTAAATGCCAAGACGATAGACAATACCTGTAAATAGTTATTTAAAGGAAGTATCTATGGAAGATTACAAATTAGTAATGTTGGTGTTTAAACAATTGCTCTTGAATTTGGATATCTAAATTATACTTTAAAAAATAAGAATAGGGTTCATTAAATGACCAACTTTGTATGGTGGGAATTTTCCTAAAAGCTCCCATAGTTTTAGTAACTGGGGTGTTCTTCTCTTCATGTGAGTTTATCAAGGAAGTGTTTCATTAATATTAAATATCTAACTTTTTAACTTCCTAAGTAGGATTACTTGCTTATTTACATCCCATTTAAAAATGCCAAATTTCTTTCTAAAAACTATCACTTTCATAATCCATGATTAAAAGCTCTTCTTTACAATAAGTCACTAGGCTGGGACTAAAGATCTATATATGAGATAAAAATAATAATAACACCAACCTTACAGTGAAGTTTTGAGAACCAGATAACACAGATGAAAGGGCTTTGCAAATGATAAAGCACTGTCTAAATGTCCCCCTTTGGCAGTTGCGGCTGCCACAGCTGCTGACTAAAAGGAGTTTATCCCTGGAGTGCTCACCCTCATTAGAAACACAGTTGTGATCAAGCACCATGTGATGAGATACAGAGAGTTCTCCTCGATTGAGAGGAGGAAGAGATGAGTAGAGTGACAGAAGTAACACCATGAAGGAGGCAGGATGGGGGGAGGGGAGTAGCCTCAGATGGGCAAGAGATGGATGAGAGGAAGGAGAGGGGCACTGTGGGAAAATGGTCCAACAGAGCAGCATGGAGTGTTCACAAATAATATGGAGCCTTGAGATACAGAGTCTGTGCAGGGAAGCAAAGTGTGAGATAAAGCCAGAAAGGAAGGTGAGTACAGGTGGTGAAGAGCTAATGCCCACAACATCCAATATTTTTTCAAGTAGGTCAACTCTACATCTATTCTTACTATCCACTGAGTACTTATATTACTTACCAGAGGTCAGGTGCATGAATTTGTGCATGGGTGGAGTCCCTCTGCCTAACAGGGAGGGACCGAGAGAGGTTGGCTGGCCAGCCCCTCACCCCAACAGGGCAATTGGGAGAGCTGGCCAGCCGGGGGTAGGGGCCATGGGAGGTTGGCTGGCCGCAGGAGGTTGGCTGTGGGAGTGCACTAACCACCAGGGGTCAGCTCCTGCATTGAGCATCTGCTCCCTGGTGGTCAGTGCGCGTCATAGCAGTCATTCCGGTCATTTTGGTCATTCGGTCATTCAGGTCACTTAGGCTTTTATATATAGAGATATTTAAAGTTATCATTTATCAGCCTTCAAAACTCATTTTAAAAGTCCCACAGATGAAGGATGTAGCAGAGGGTTCTTGCACTTCTGCTCATTCTTCAGTAGGTGAGAGATAAAGGGAAGTGGCAGGAAATGGGCTGAAAAGGGGGAGCTGCACATCCTGGCAGCATTCCCAGGATGGAGGCAGCTCCGTGGATGTAAATAGAAAGCAGTAAAGCAGCAGTGTAGGCTGCAGGCAGGTTGGAGCAGAAACCAGGGGAAGGAAGGAAGACAAATGACTTGTAACTACCAATTTGCAGGGCCATGAAACCTTAACTCTTCTGGATCCGCCTTCCTGGTAAGTCCTCTGGCTCCAAAACCCTGGACAGGAAAACTGATACCCATAAAAAAACTGGCTGAGTAACTACAAAGTGTGATAAATGCTTCATCTTGATTAAAGGCAGTGGTTTTTCTGACAAAGAAAAATCATGGCTGGTTGACTCCGCAGAGAGGTTATAATACATGGTTACACGTGGGAGTTTGAGAAAACTGCATAATGCATGTTGCAAACAGACATGTTGACCATTAGGAGCTGGGAGGAGAGAGGTAAATAAGACAGAGTCCTAGCCATAATGAGCAAGGAGGAGACGTTACATCTTACATTCCCTCCAACAGAGGGGAGGTCAGGCTGGCCTTGTTTTTCTTTGGGATTGTGGTCTCCAAGTGAATCAATAAATAATCAATAAATAATCATCGTAACTTAACCACAGATATCCAGTAATTTTCAGTAATACCACGGTTAATGCTCCTCTCGTTTCAACCTGGACCCTAAGACCTTTTAACCAACTCTATTCTGTCCTTACATGGACGGTCACTTAACCCCAGTCTCAAGGGATAGACAAGAATAACCAAAAAGTTGAGTCAATAGTGAATTACGATCTAACTATGAACAAAACAATCCCTATTACTTACTAAACAAAATCCAAGTGTAGCTGTCTTTGTTAAATTGAAGAAATATATTTTAAACACTGGTATACCTTTTAAAATAGAAGTCAAATCTGTATGTGTACTAAAGCTGCTCAACCAGGATAAAAGTCGAAATAAATATGTTTTCAAATCAAACTCAGCTCCATCCCAACCAAAGCTCCCTTGTTCGAGTGCCCCTCTGGGGCTGTGGAGCTCCCTTCTTGGGTATAGGCTGTGCTGTGTCCAGATGATTTCAGGCAGGTTTTATTGTAGTGATACTTAGGAGGACACCAATGCCACATCCACTCGCAGTGCCTGTGGAGAAGTAGGTGCAGCAAATCCAAGATCCTATCCCTAAGTCTCCCTGAAAGGTAATAAATAGGATGAGACGGTGGCTATACCTCTGAGTGATGTCATGTCTGTTCATGCTAAAGGAGGATTTGGATGGAGAAGCAGCAACAAGATAAGGGAGAGATGCTTGGCCAGTGTGGTTCACTAGTTGAGCGTCAACCTATGAACCAGGAGATCATGGTTCAATTCCCAGTCAGGGCACATGCCTAGGTTGCAGGCCTGATCCCCAGGAGGGGACATGCAGGAGGCATCAGTGATTCTCTCTCATCATTGATGTTTCTATCTCTCTGCTTCTCTCCCTCTTTGAAATCAATAAAAATATATTTTAAAAAGTAAAAGAATAAAAAAGAGAAGAGAGAGGGAGAAAGGGGAAAGGAGGAGAGAGATTGAGGATATAAATGAATGAGAGAAAGAAAAGCTGATCAAGGCAGATGCCCAGACACGGAGATGCAAGAGCTATGCAGGCTGCAGGCTTGTTGAAACAGAAACTGGGAATGAGGCCAGAGGAAGGAAGAGGAGAGCATGGTGGTGGGAGCAGGAGAGATGCCTAACAGAAGTAGGACGGAGAAACAGAGAAAACAACTTGCCCTGGAAAAAGAGAATAGAAAGCAGATTTGTGGATCTCCAAAGACCATAATTTCTAACAACTTCAGAAAAAGGCAAGGAACAGCTGATCACTTGAAAATGTGGTCATGACTGTTCCTTAGACAAGACCAGAAACGAGGGCTCTAATTCTGGGCTTTGGATTCCTGAAGGATCTTGAAGATTCAACACCACTCTCTGTACTCCCATAGCCTACATTTGTTCACCAGTGAATGCTCTCTCCACATCCTGAAAGGAGAACTTATATTCCTATGATGTTTCCAGGCCCATTTATGAAATACCTCACAGAAGTTACCATTATCATTACACTGAGACATCAAGTTAGTTTATGTAAAGACATATTTTAAAGCTGAGGTAACATAACGCTCAGTGAAAACAGCAATCAGGCAACCCCACAATGTGATTGGCTATCAGAATTTGGGGGCAAGAATTGAAAAAACTCAGTGAAGTCTCAAAATTTTAGGTTATAAATAAGTGCTTTATAAACAAATACTTTAATATATCAAACCTTAAATTTTCAAATGAAAAAAGGTTGGTAAACCACCAATCTTAACTGAGCTGAAATAAACCTGAGGCTGGGCTGGCAGTCTGTATAAATAATATTAAGATTATTTTTAAAAATGTTTAAAACTCAGTAACTTTTAGAGCTTTGTCAGTACTTGAGCCCTCCCTCATTACTAACTTTTTTAAAAAAATATATTTTTATTGATTTTAGAGAGGAAGGGAGAGGGAGAGATAGAAACATCAATGATGAGAGAGAATCATCAATCAGCTACCTCCTGCATGCCTCACATTGGGGATCGAGCCCACAACCCAGGCATGTGCCCTGACAGGGAATCAAACTGTGACCTCCTGGTTCATAGGTTGACGCTCAACCACTGAGCCACTCCAACCGGGCCCTTATCACTAACTTGAAATACTTATTACTAACATACCTTCCCATTGGCAGGTTAAACTGGCATTTTCTGATGCCTACTTCATAGCACACATTATGGGAGACACCCACATGATCTCACCTAATCTCACTACCGGTGTTATTATCCCAATTGTACAGAAGAGGAGACTGACGCTGGGGGTGGTTAAGATCACATGACTGGGAACTGGCAGAGCCAGGATACAAACTGAGGGCTCAGAGTCAAAGTCTGGCGCATCTTGTAAGATACCAGACTGCCTCCATCATTCATACCTGTGGCCAGAAAGGAGTTGGCTATCATCCAGAAAGTAGGATGCTGGAATGTAAATATTATCTTCTTGTTCATCTACAAGCATGTCAAATATTTCACGATAAAAATATATATGAAGTAATGTAATAGACTAGACTATGTTCCTCCCAAATCTTTGTTTCTCTAACTCTTAGGACTTCAGAATATGACTTTATTAAGAGATAGGGCTTTTAAGTAGGTGATTAGGTGCTCAGCTCAGCAGCACATCTATCCTATCTAATAAAAGAGAAACATGGTAATTAGCCATACATCCGCTACCCTTCCCATTGGCTAATCAGGGCAATATGCAAATTAACTGCCAGCCAAGATGGCGGTTAACCGCCAACAAAGATGGTGGCTAATTTGCATACTGCAGGCAGGATGGGACAGCACCATTCTGCCTGCCCTGCCGCCATCCGGGCCTGCTATCTGTGACCTGGATGGCGGGCGACCCCTGTGCGACCCGACCCAGGGCTGGCGGGCATGACCCTGGCGGTCCGCCAGCTGTCACGCCCCCAACCGGCCCTCCCACCGGGAGGTCCGGGCTGGCGGGGCGACTGCTGCCCGTCAGCCATCAGTCACGCCTCCCGACAGGAGATCCGGCACTGGTGGGGCGACTGCTGCCCGTCAGCCAGCAGTCACGCCCCCAACCAGCCCTTCCGCCGGGAGATCCGGGCTGGTGGGGCGACTGCGACCGCCAGCAGTCTCCCCGCCAGCCCGGATCTTCCGCAACAGTCGCTCCGCCAGACCGGATCTCTCGCAGCAGTCGCCCCTCCAGCCCGGATCTCCCGCGGGAGATCGGCCCTGCTGGGGCAACTGCTGCCTGTCAGTCACCAGTCACGCCCCCAACCAGCCCTTAATGTGGTATACAGGGAGATATTAGAATAAGTTTAATCACTTTATCAGTCATTATTTGCATCAGTGTTGTTTTTACATCATGAGTTTTTTGTTATATCATTTTATTATTGTTTATTTATTAATAAAAGTATGTATTATTTTCATATACATTGTACTCATTTCCTTTTATCTCTCACACTTTTATTATAGAGAAAGGGCAAATAGCAACATTAAAATATTTCCTCTAATTAATTCCCTTTCAATGTGCACGAATTTCGTGCACTGGGCCACTAGTATATATATAAAAGCCTAAGCGATCGTCCAACCGTCTGACCATTCGACCGGTAGTTATGACATGCAATGACCACCAGAGGGCAGACGCTCTGACAAGTAGCTATGATGTGCACTGACCACCAGGGGGCAGATGCTTAATGCAGGAGCTGTGGTGACTTGACAGCTGCAGTTCTTAGGTGACAACCCACCCAGAACCAGAGAGGAGGGAGCCCGATTCCAGGGTGCATCACCTGAGAACCACCCTCTTGCAATCCGGGACCCCTTGGGGGATGTCAGAGAGCCGGTTTTGGACTGATTCCCGCAGGCCAGGCTGAGGGACCCCACCGGTGCACAAATCCGTACAGAGAAGATTAGAACCGTACAGAGAAGATTAGCATGGCCCCTGTGCAAAGTGTCCCATAGGTTTTGAAATAAATAAATAAATAAATAAATAAATAAATAAATAAATAAGCTGGTGTGGCTCAGTTGGTTGGAGTATCATCCCCATACACCACAAGGCTGTGTCCAATTCCAGGTCAACCAATTGACGTTTCTCTCATACACCGATTTTTCTCTCTCTCTCTCTCTCTCTCTCTCTCTCTCTCTCTCTCTCTCTCTCCCCCTCCCTCCCTCCCTCCTTCCCTTCCTCCCTTACTCTCTCTCAAAAAAATTATTAATAGTTAGAAAATGGACTGACAGCTTTCAGAGGAGAGGGGGGTGGGGGCTGGGTGAAAAAGGCCATCAGGATATTGATAAGGGTGGCAGATCAGAGCAACGGAAAAGTGGGAAAAATGAAGTTAACATTTACTAGGCAAATGCCCTCCAGGGGTAATCCAGCCTCAAGTGACAGCCTCAAGTGAGGACTCTATAAGTACTTCTCCTTCCTGCTCTTCCATGTTCTGTACAGGAGAATGGACATTACATTTATTTCTTGGGACTCCTGTCTTCATGCACTGTGGTCTATCACTTTAACTGAAGATGGAAGAATCAGCTGGTCTTTTGCCCAGGCCTCAGCACATAGGTCTCAGGTGTGAAGAAGCTACCTGCGTGCCACTGGTGACAAGAGGAGACATTATATTTCTTCCCAATGTAACCCACACTATGTCTTTGGAAAAGAAGCCCCAGACTGGGACTGGCATGACATTATGCATATTACTCACCACTCCTAAGAGCAGAGGGGAAAAATTGCAATAGAAACATTCAAACCTGCAGCTTTTTAGCCTGTCATTCTTCTTAGTCAGGCATTAACCTAAAAAGAATTTCTTGGACCCTGGTGATCTGTTTCCCAGGATTACCTTTCATCTCTGCTGATTCCAAGCAGCACAGCCCCTTGAACTCTCCACCACAGTCTCCAGCTCCTCTCATGTGCTGTCATGCCCAGACTTGCATCTCTTTCACCACACCCTCCAGGTTCCTCCACAATAATCCAACTTGGAAGAGGAGCCTGGGGGTCTGTTGGTCTGTGAGCACACACCCCCCTCTACTGGACAAACATAAAGAAACATACAGGGCTGGAGGACCACAGAATTCCCCAATAGGAAGAAACCTCTAAGTCACTATCCTTACCCTGTACATGAGAAAGCAGAGGCTTACAGATGTTCCAGAAATCAACAGAATCACAAAGGGAATTGGAGGTCGAGCCCTGCATCTCTCTGCCTCCCATCCATGTCAAGCATCACCATCATATGGAACCATGTCCTTCTACTCACAAGAAGAGAGTACTAAGTGACTGAGTTCATGGGAGTCTCTAGTTTTGAGATGAAAACCTCTCCAAGGCACAGCCATGTATGAAGAAGTAGAGTGTTGGTTAAAAAGCACTGGGTTGGAGTCAGAGGACCTGGTCTCTAGTTCCATGTCTAGTACCTACAACCTCGGCGAGGCTGGACAAGACCATTTGATGTCTGGGTTTCCCTGTTCTCAATTATGAAGTGAAAGAGAACAGATGATCTCTAAGGGTGCCTCTCAGAATAGGAACACAATTGTGAGTGAGTGGGCAAACGAGTGCAAACAGGATCACAACACTCAGGAAAGTGCATTAACTGGAAACCTGGAGACCTTGTCCTAATCCTCCGGCTCTAGAACCCACCAGATGCTTGACCTTATGAAAGTCTGTTCATCTCCAGAACTCTGTGTTAGGAATATGGATCAAGCTAGATGATCTTCTTGGTAGAAAGACTGTACCTTCTCAATCCCTAAGTTCCTACAATCATGAGTAATGATAACTCTGAGTATTAATGCTTTCTTCAAAGGATCCTAACACCACAGGGGCATGTTAATACATTGACCTTTCTACTTGTTTATAATATAAGAGTACATAATTCAAATTATCTGCATGGAGTTCAAAAGAACATAAGTATGTACACTTACTTTCCACCTGTATAATGGACAAGAAATTAGTCTAAGGTCCTACCATCAAGAGCTTCTGTAAGCCACATTACAGAACAGCCAGGAAACCCCTGCTTTCTATGAAATAGTAAGTAGAACTAGTAAATCACCAAATTAGATCATTAAGTCCACTAATTTTAAATTAGGCTGTAGGAATTGACATAAAGTTTAAAAGAAGAGACAAAATAAAACAATGGCCAGGTTATTTTCCAATGGCCTAAGGATGGCTCTGGAAGCAGAGGGGAAGGGTCACTGAACTATCAGGTCCAGCCCACCTCACCCCAAACCGCTCAATAAACAGAAATCTATATGGAAAGAGTGTGCTTGCCATGGAAATGCAGTGTCAAAACAGGTTCTGTAGGTGTGCCACCATCCACCTGGCACCTGGCTGCTACTACCCTGGAGTCTGGATCTGCTGCAGACCAAAGGGGACACAGCAGGGGATTGGGAGAACTTCATCACCAACTATAGGACTGGCAGCCCCGAGGTCAAGTGGAAGGGCACTGAAAGGTAAAAGAAAGGAAGACTTGCCTAACCTCTCTGCCATTCAGCTATCTCACCTTCTCTTAAAAAAAAAAAATTAAAAATAAAAGCAAATACATCCGAGTCACAATGTTTTGCAGCTAAATTTAAGGCAGCCTATACATTTAAAATATTTTGTTTATTGAGTTTCTCCCTTCAAATTATCTCCCAATATCTCCACCCTCTTTCTGGCCTCTCAAGAAATTTTTTTTGAAAGTGTTTAAATTCAAATGATGTTCTGTTTGACCTGCACCCACTAAGACCAATAAGCACGTTAGATGTTAGATATACAACTATTTGAAGACCTTGTTCCAGAAGTTTCTCTACATATTTTTTTGTTCCAAAAGGGCAGTGTAAAGTTTTGAGAGTCTTCAGAATCTCACCCCCTATCTTAAGGCCTCATTTGTAAAGACGCGTTCCTGAAAATAGAGAGAATATTGCTGTTAAATGTTGGTACAAAATGAACAAGGGTAGGAAGATCTCACTGTGAGATAAGCCAGAACACAGACTAACCCAGTTAGCAAGGAGAATGTTAGCTCTGTCAGCCGGCCTCCCCTGCTGCTGCTTCTCACTGGCATCCAGTAGGAAAGATCCCTTTCACACCTGACACAAGAATGCACTGTCCTCTGAAACATGAGAAAAGCCATCCCCTGGAGAACAGGAGGCCTCTTGGCAGGAGCGAAGCTAGAGAAACCAAAGCGTAGCTGGCAAGGCCCATGTAAGAAGTGACTTTCCATGGAATACTGTTGTAACCAGTTAGGTTGTACAATATTCTTAAAATATATTGCTTAAAACTTGGTAGAATCATCACTGTGCGTCATGTACCAATACAAAGCTTCCATAAAGCTATGGAACAGTATCCTGTTTTCTGCCTTGTTTCTCTCCATCACACATATGCCCGGCTAACACAGTATAGAAATGACTGATTTTATTTTGGTCCACAATGTGAGCTCCATGAGGACAGCAATTAGCTTAGTAACTTTTTAAATTTTTTTTTGGTTTGTTTTGTCCACTACTGTGTCCACTATATCTAGAACAGTGATGAATACACGAGAGGTAGTCAATAAATACGGTTGAATGAATGAATGATTTTTGAGTGCCTCACAGAGATAAGCACACATCACCACAGCGACAGGGCTGTGTTTGCTGTTACAGTTCAGAGAAGTTGGTTCCATGGCCATAGGGGACATGGCAATGTGATGAAATCGAGGACAGTGATTCGACATCATCTCTCCTCTGCTATTTACATTAGCAAGTTATCCTCTCTGAGTCTTACTTCCGTTCTCATTCAGATGGAGATGGCATTCCCTGCTTCTGGGACTGGCTGGTTAGGAATCACACAGAAAGTACATGGCATTGAAGAGGTTTAAATCTCTTGGGAGATTATGAAAAATAAGCATTTTATGCACATATACTGCGCACCCATATAGACAAGGACAGAAGCATAAGCATAAAGAGAGATGGAAGTGTTTGGGAACAATTTCAACTAGGAATAGAAAGTAAGTACCCACTTCTGTCTATGGAATAGCTTTGAAACTGCTGCATCCTAATCTTATACGATGATATTTCTGGATAAATGTCTAAGCAAGTGATTTCATTGATGAATAATGTTATATATTTTTTTCCCCTGAAAATGGAGCAATGATTGTGTTAAGGGTTCCAGAGTGTTTTGTATACAAAATTTAGGAAGGTCAATATAACTCTATCAAAAGAATGTTTTTTCTCTAATGCTTAACACTTTTTTTAAAGCATTTTATTTTCAATATTGCATGCAAGTTTCTTAAATCCTTTCTGGAACAAGGTAAGGCATAAACCAAAGGAATGATTTTTAAAAAGCAGACAGAAATATACCCACTCATCCAATGGGGGTTTCTGTGTGGATCCGATGATGATGTATGTGGAAGTTCTAGGTAAGCAACAGTGTGTCTCCACAGATGTCACTGCAGTGGAGGGTTCTTACCCACAGCTTTCTTTAGCCGACACACTCCTTGCCTCCCCATCCCCTGTCACAGTGAGACTGTCACTACCGCCACCACTCTGCAGGCAGCTGCTCTTCCACATCTGCCTCTTCTAGCTGAGAGGTAGGGACTACAGGGTAGGGGTTTTGAAAGCATCCTGGAATTGTGTCTTCTTTCTCTCTGCCTATCTTAAGTGAGACGGGTAGCTACAGATTCCTTAGAACAGTGGTTCTCAAGCTTCCTAATGCCGTGACCCTTTAATACAGTTCCTCATGTTGTGGTAACCCCCAAACATAAAATTATTTTTGCTGCTACTTCATAACTGTAATTTTGCTACTGTTATGAATCGTAATGTAAATATCTGATTGCAGGATGTATTTTCATTGTTACAAATTGAACATAATTAAAGCATAATGATTAACCACAAAAACAATATGTAATTATATATGTGTTTTCTGATGGTCTTAGGCGACCCCTGTGAAAGGGTCGTTCGACCCCCAAAGGGGTCACGACCCACAGGTTGAGAACCGCTGCCTTCGAAGAAAAAAGGAGCCTACCTGATTGTGAACCCATGTAACCCCCCAAAAGTCAGCATGACACAACTGGTCAATAAAGGCTGTTTAATGATGTCACCAAGAACGTGTCCTTCCCAGGGAAAGATTTTGAGTCTTTTCATAGTCCACGCAAGAAATTAAATTTTCCTACTAAAAGTGAACAATATATTTCCTTCCAACAAGCTATGTGAAAGTCTCACACATTTCTTTATACTGGGCATGGCTTTTCTCTGTGATGTTAGACCTTAGGGAAACGAGGGGAGCCCCAGGTACTGCAACCTCTTCCAGTAGCCTCCACTGTGTGGCCCTCTCAACGCACTGCCCTGCTGCTCTGGTTCCAGGCTTTCTCTCCAGTCCCTGTCACCTTGGAAGTACAGTGATGAGGCAGAGAGATGAGGGACAACAGTGGTAGTCAGTCAAACCTGGGTTGAACTCTAAGTCTGCCCCTTACTAGCTGAGTGACCCAGACAACTTACCTCATTCTCTGACTTTCTGATCTTTACCTGTAAAATGGGATAGTAGCTATGGTATAGATTGTGGTTTGAACTAAATGTAATTTTTATCAAGGGTTCAATTCAGTGCCTGGTACATAAGTGTTCAATAAACAGCGGTTGCTGCTGTTGTTGCTATTATATTTTGGCCAATGTCCATAGGCATACCCTGTCTGCTGGGGCACAGGCAGGGTCAAAGTCAATGCAGGAAAATGAAAGGGCTGAAGGAACATGAGAAGAGAAATAAGCAAATGCCTTCACTGGAAAAGGACTCCAGGAATTGTCTGTCAGTGGGAACACGATCACTGATTGCCTGCACTTGTGGGAATTACATTTCTATCAGGTAATCTAAAGAGGCGGAGGGAGAGGATATATCACCATCTCCTGCCAACGGATCCTGCAGCTGTTGTTCCTCATCCCTGAGAGCTTCCTCCTGTTTCATTTTCCCTTCCTCCTGCCAATGCGATGTGTAGCCTCTGCACTCACCTGTTCTTATATTCCCATCATCTCCTCCTTTGTTGTCCTTCCCCAAGACCAGCTTGATATGTCCCCCAGAAACTCCCCCAGAGAGATGCTGCCCTCCTCTTTTCTAACCCTTTAACACGGACACACAGAGGCTTGAATTAACCAAGCAATTCTGCATTTTCATGGTTTACTAGATGACCAGACTCCACCTAGCAGTGAGGACACCGTTGCTGTCTGTCCAACGAGGCACACAGCTTTGATTATTCTAATCAACATGGTTGTTGAAGTATGACAGCTATGAATTAGGGCTCCTGAACCCACTCAGAGTTACATCCTGCATGAGGAGGTGAGGACCATGGCAGTGGTAAAGGCAAAAGAAAGGGCTCAAGGCAAATGACAGGAGCAGCAGGTACCAAACTCTGCTCTGGGCCCTCACCATCTCTGACCTAACCTGCAGGCCCCTCATATTTCAAATCCCTGGAGATCTTCTTCATGAAATTTCATACCCTGTCTACTCTGTCACAGGGTGATGTGCCTGGGCTTCAGTCATCCCAGAGACTGTTGCTATCCTGTAAGATGGGAAATGGATTAAAGATGGGGGTGGAAGGAAGAAGGGAAGGAAAAAGAAAGAAAGGGGAGGAGGAGGGGAAGGGAGGGGGAGGGAGCATGCTCACCCACAGATCCAACACCAGACCTGGGGAATGCTGCTGAGAAGCCTGACCACACACCTGACTGCTCAATAATCAAGAAGAGCAGCCAGAAAGAACCTTCACAACAGATCACACATTGAACCTCCTTATTTCAGGAATAAGAATGATTCGGTTCCTGGGAAACAGACTTACCAAGACCATCTAGACAAGTGGTTAATGGCAAAGCCTAGACTTACCCCAGTCTTCTGTAGGCAAACTTGAAGTTTTATAAAATTTAAAATCAAGTTTTGTTAGTTTGTTTTCTCTGAGGATTCTGCTTTTGTATGTATGTGTATGTGTGTGTTGTATGGTTTCCAAAAATTGTCTAATGAACATTTCCAAATACACATAAAAATAGAAAGAACTTATAATGTAGCCATAGAAAAGTCTTACTCAACAAAACAATTATCAAGATTTAGCCACAGTTGCTTCATCAAATTTTTTAATCCTCACCTGAGGATATATTTTCCATTGATTTTCAAACAGAGTGGGAGGGAAGGAGGAGGTAGGAAGAGAGAAACATCGATGTGAGAGAGACACATCAATTGGTTGCCTCTCGACCAGGGCCAGAGATCGAACCCACAACTGAGGTATGTGCCCTTGACAAGGAATCAAACTGGCAACCCTTCGGTCTGAGGGCCACTCTCTATCCACTGAGTCAAACAGGCCAGGGTGTTCCATCAAATTTTTACCTTCATTTTAAATACTGTAAAGCCATTCCTATACCTTATCATTTCACTCCCGCATACTCTTTAAAAATATGGATATTTTCTTGCCCAGCCAGCGTGGCTCAGTGGTTGAGCATCAACCTATGAACCAGGTTCCATTCCCCATCAGGGCACATGCCCGGATTGTGGGCTCAATCCCCACTGGGGGACATGCAGGAGACAGCCGATTAATGATTCTCTCTCCTCATTGAAGTTTCTCTCTCTCTCTCCCTCTCTCTTTCTCTCTGAAATCAATAAAATATATATTTAAAAATATGGATATTTTCTTATATCAGTGATTCTCATATTTTTGTTTCCCCTTCCTCCCAAGAGTTTCCTATTCGGTAGGTTTGGGGTGGGGCTGAGAATTTTCACTTCTCACATGTTCCAGGTGATGCTAGTGATACAGTCAGAGGCCACACATTGAGAAGCACTGTCTTACATACTCACAATGCCATTATCATATCTAACAGACTTAACAGTAATTTCTTGGTGTTACCAAATATCTAGTCTGTATTCAATTTTCCTGATTATCCCAAAAATATTGGTTACAGTTGGTTTCTTTCAATTATATTTTAAAGACCACACATTACATTTGCTTGCTATATCCTTACGTTTCTTTTACCTGGTATATGTTTACCAGACTAATAGTATCCCCTCCCTCCCAACCTGTCTCTTTTGTTTATTGCCTTATAATCTTCAAAGTTGCTAAGAGACTAGATCTTAATTGTTCTCACCACAAATAGGAAATGATAATTATGTGATGTGATGTAGGGTTATGTAATGCTATGGTGGTAATCATACTGCAATATATAAATGTATCAAATCTACATTGTAACTTATACAATTTTATGTCAATTACATCATAATAAAAAAAGAACTCCAGTACAGTCCCACATATGGACTTATCTGTTTGCTTGCTCATGGTGCTACTTAACGTATCCCTCTAGCTTCCACATTTCCTGTGAACTGGAAGTCAGCTCTGGGTGTCTGATTATCTATACATTCAGCTCTTTGGCAAGAATACTCCATAGATGGGGCTGGTGTGTGTAAAAATCAAGGTTTAAATTTTTACAAAAATTTTATTGATTGATTGAGAGAGAGAGAGAGAGAGAGAGAGAGAGAGAGAGAGATTTGTTCCACTTTTAATGCATCTGTTGGTTGCTTCTTGTATGTGCTCTGACTGGCATATTGGGATGATGCTCTAACCAACTGAGCTACCTGGCCTGGGCTCAAGGTTTAAATTTTAAACTCAGATCTGAAACATACATTTTTTGCATATTTGGAACATACATTTAAAAACACGACCTTACCTATTTTAAAAGCATTTAAAAATAATCTATGACCTTTATACTAAAGCATACCTTTCTCACTTGAAAGGTTATGGATCCCCCTTTTATTCTAAGGAAGAAAAGAACTTCTCAGATCCCTCAGTAAGCCACACACCTGGGACCCAGTTCTTGGTCACACTGGTTTACACACTCAACACAAATGTTATAAAACCCTATACAAGTTAGCGTGCATTCCATGAAATGCCTGCAATCTAACGAGGATACTGATTTAGTTTCTAAACCACCAAGGCTACTATTTTGTAACTACTACTGTCTTGACACCTCCTACTGAGATCCCAACATAGATATCCTCTGATTATGCCAAGCAGGAGCCTGCCTCTCCAACCAGCACAATTCCCCAGGTGGGTGGTGTCCTGATGCTGAGCAGAGGAAAAACAGAGCAAGCTGTTGGGGATGAAATGTGATCTAATGGAGGAAAGTGACCAAAATAAGCCAGCAAACAGAATTCTTCTTGAGAATAAACTGATTCCTAAAAATTAAAAAAGCATGGATGGCATTTTAAGTCATTTTGGCAGATTAGACTTTTATCAAAATCGTTTATATTGGCAAAATGACTTTCTTAGTCATAAAAGAACACTTATCTAACTGAGTAATTTTTTTAAAAAATTCAAAGGATAAATATGCAGAAGGCAAAAACAAAACAAAAATTATACAGTACCAGGGCCCTTCTTCAGCAAATCTCATTTAATTTTTTTCCCATTTATTGATTGACTTTAGAGAGAGAGATGAAGGGAGGGAGATAGAATGAATATAGATTTGTTCTTCCCCTTATTGATAGATGATAGAATGAATATAGATTTGTTCTTCCACTTATTTATGCATGCACTGGTTGATTCTTGTATGCACCCTGACCCCCCAACCCCCACCTCTGGTGTATCTAGACCAGCCATGGGCAAACTACGGCCCACGGGCTGGATCCGGCCCATTTGAAATGAATACAACTATTGAAAAAAAAGACCGTACCCTTTTATGTAATGATGTTTACTTTGAATTTATATTAGTTCACACAAACACTCCATCCATGCTTTTTTTTTTTTTTTTTTTTTTTTTTTTTTTTTTTTTTTTTTTTTCCATCCATGCTTTTGTTCTGGCCCTCCGGTCCAGTTTAAGAACCCATTGTGGCCCTCGAGTCAAAAAGTTTGCCCACCCCTGGTCTGGACGATGCTCTAACCAACTGAGCTACCCACCAGGGCCATTTCTTTTCTTGTACACACACAGGCATGAGATGGTGTGAAAAGCACAGACTCCTAAGGGTTAAGTGAAATTTCCATGTAATTAGCCTAGCACAGTAGGGCACACTATAATAAACATTACTTCCCAGGTCTCAGTCAGTCTATTTTATAAACCTCCTTGTTGGTGTTTCTAGAATTTCATGCCTAGGCAAGGGAGGGAAAAAGAGCTGCATTCTGGCAGTCAATTGATTAATGATGAATAGATCCTCCTAATCTCTTCTGTTGAAATGGAGGAATAGGAAACATTGGTACATGCAAGCAGAGATAAATAAATTTTGTGCACTGTAGAAAATTTTTGCAGTTAATTTTAAAAAATAACTGTGAGTTGTAATAATCAACTCTGGGCAGCAGTAGGGCATTGATCAAAAACTCGTTATTTTTAATAAAGGATCTATATTTTATTTTATTTATTACAATATATTTTTATTGATTTCAGACAGTAAGGGAGAGAAAGAGAGAAAAACATCAATGATGAGAATCATTGATCAGCTGCCTCCTGCATGCCTCCTACTGGGGATTGAGCTGAAAACCCAGGCATGTGCCCTGACCAGGATACAGATTTCCATGGGCAGGAATGAAATGCTTCAGCAATGCAAAGTCATATGTGTTAAGCCAATAAACAGTACTGCTGGGGAAAATTATTTCATTAACAACACTTTTTGTATTCTTATTACTCATTTTATAAAAACTGATACTGGTATAATGCATAACACACTAGACATATCCTTAAAGCAGCATTCTTAAAGAGATAGTGTTTATTCTGGTTTCACTTGTCCTAGGCATCAAAATCTTGTTTGAGTCCTGCCAGCATGGCTTAGTGGATAGAGGGTGGCCCACAAATTGAAGAGTTGAGGGTTTGACCCCCAAGTCAAAGGCATGTACCTGGGTTGCAGGTTTGATCCTGGGCCCCAGTTAGGGCTCATGCAGGAGGCAACCAATCAATAAGTATCTCTCATGTCAATGTTTCCCCTTCCTTCCTTCCTTCCTTCCTTCCTTCCTTCCTTCCTTCCTTCCTTCCTTCCTTCCTTCCTCCCTCCCTCCCTCCCTCCCTCCCTCCCTTTTCTTCCCTTCCCTTCCCTTCCTCTTCTCCTCCCCCTCCCCTTCCCCCTCCCCATCTCCTTCCCCCTCCCCCTCCCTCTCCTTCTCCCTCTTCTTCTCTCTTTCTCTCCCTCCCTCCCTCCCTCCCTCCCTCCTTCCTCTTCTCCTCCCCCTCCCCTTCCCCCTCCCCCTCCCCTTCCCTCTCCTTCTCCCTCTTCTTCTCTCTTTCCCTACCTTCCTCCCTCCCTCCCTCCCTCCCTCCCTCTCCTTCCACTCTCTCTAAAAATCAATGGAAAAAATATCCTTGGGTAAGGATAGACAATAAGACAAAAATCTCATTTGAAATAATTAAGGTTTCTTATGTGTTAAAACATTACTCAGGACATGGACTATGGTTTAAGTTAAGAAATTGCCTAAGTACCAAATATTTATCATTAGAATTTGGAATGAGGCTTTTCCACCCCCCCATAAGCTCTATAAAATGTTCATTACTGAATCTATTTATTCCAGCTGGGTTCTGGAAATGCAACATGAACAAAGCCTAGCCCTCTATGAAAGAAATTCACAATCTACTGATTCCAGCTTCTAGAGAATCTACCCATTGGTCTTTTCTGAACACCTTTGCAGAAATCCAGCAATTTTTTTGCTATGCTATTTCCACAGAGAAGAGTGCTGGGGAAGGAAAGTGAAAAATTTGTGGTGGGAATCAGAAACAATTACTCCCATCTTCACCAGCACATACTATTATGACCATTATGAATCAACAATTAAAAAGTAAGTTTTTAAAAACGCTTACTGCAGGAGAGTAACAGCAAAGCACTTAGAGCTTTAGTTAGATCAATAGAAAAAGTGGATGTCAGCACCAAAAAGAACAATTGTACTGGAAGTTAGAAGATCTGAAGTAATTTATCACTAAACAGTTAAAGTGCTTTGGATGGAATCTCATTTTCATTACCTGTACCATGAAGGCACTGGGCCAAAGGATCCCTCTCAACTTTAGAATTTTAAAATCAGTCCATTTGGTACACCCTAGTGACATGATTGCCTGACACTGTTCTTGGCACCTTGTTTACTCTTCATAAGAATGCTATGTAGGACATATTGTTACTCACAAAGTAGAAAAGAGAAAACTGAGACTAAGAGAGGTTGTATAACTTGCATTAGACCATAGCAGCAGAATTCAGATCCATATCTACACTAATAAAAGAGAAACATGCAAATTGGTGTCACTCTGTTACACCCACCAGCCAATCAGGATGAGTATGCAAATTAACCCAACAAAGATGGAGGTTAATTTGCATATGCAGGCACGGAGCAGAGACTGAAGGCTCCGGCACCAGCAAAGACTGAAGACGACTGACGACTGAAGACGACTGAAGACTGAAGAGGCTTGGCTTCTCCACTATGGCCGGAGCAGAGAAGCCTCCAGGCTTGGCTTCTCTGCTGTGACTGGAGTGAAGGCCTGGGTCCCGGGTGCCAGAGGAAAACTGGTGCCTGCAGCCAGGGGAAGGAAGGCCTATTGCATGAATCTCTTCATGCAACAGGCCTCATATATATGTGTGTGTGTGTGTGTTCTTCCATAATGCCCCTTTAAAACCTTAAATCCATCCAACTAAGTGCAGAAAAGCCATAGGGTTTGAAAACTGTAATTTATTTAGTTTCAATAAATCACAGTCATACCAAGTAAATGAAGGACAGAAACACATATATGAAGACTAATGAATGAGATTCTTAGGGAGCGTTCAGAAAGACAAGACAGCATTTCAGTGATAGTCACTTTTCAAAAACAATAATGAAGAAAACCTTCTTTGTTAAGCAACACCAAACATCAGTTAACTTTGCAAGCCAAGCCAAGTCTAGATGACTCCTCTGTTATTACAATCACAGAATCAAAATATTTAGATGTGAAAGATTCTCAGAGATAGATTGTCCTCAAAGATTTATTCTAAGTTATTCATCTTATCAATGAGCAAATGGAAATACAGATATATTACCAACTTTATTTCGATTACCATTTAAGAGTATTACACTTAACAGAATATCTCAATTTACTTAATGATCAAGTAAAAATTTAATTTATTTTACAAGCCTTCACCTTTTACAACATATTGACCATGAGCCTAAATAATTATATTGTTTTAAATGGAGTTGCTTTATCCCCTTGAGTTTAGGTGCTAATGAAAATTATTAATGAGACAAAGGCCACCAAGCAATTGCTTATTGGGGAAATTTCCAGTGCTCCAAAGTAAATACTTAAGTAGCTACTGTAACTCAAAGTCATTGAAAATTCAAAGAAGTTTCTTGTTGGCTTCAAATTGGTGGTGGGAACAGGATATGAAGAAAGGGAAAGAAGCATAATTGAA
The DNA here is from genome assembly GCF_014108235.1 of Myotis myotis. Classification (NCBI taxonomy): domain Eukaryota; kingdom Metazoa; phylum Chordata; class Mammalia; order Chiroptera; family Vespertilionidae; genus Myotis; species Myotis myotis. The sequence goes on along the minus strand of NW_023416313.1, from coordinate 153,090,420 downwards.
GTTAGGAGACCTGAAGTATTATATCACTAAACAGTTATAGCACTTTAGATGGAATCTCATTTTCATTACCTGTACCATGAAGGCACTGGGCCGAAGGAGCCCTCCCAACTTTAGTATTTTATAATCACTGTAAGAGGTGACAAATATCAACTAAATCATATTCTCCCATGTGAAGTTTGTAGAACAGCTGCTGGTTTTTAAAAAAGAAATATAAAATTTTTTCAGATGCTTTGAAGGTCAATGTCTCTAAAGACTTAACTTTCCTGAGGGATATACTTACATATATTTAAACATGTCAACATATTTCATCTCTCTAGGCAAAGTATACTTCTTTCATTTTTTCAGGATTAAAAATAAATCCTGATAGTACCTCTAAGCAGCAATACACCTGGAAGAAAATCAATGAATAATAAAGAAAAATAACATTTATTTTGTCCCTATGTGCTTTCCACCCATGGTGAAAAGAACCAGCTTATCTGCTTCTTTAAACTAAGGATGGGAACCACATCTAATAAAATGCCCCATATTAGGTAATGAGTATTAAACACTCTTTTTAAAATTAGAGTTTAATAATATAATATGCCAGGTGGATACTGGAAATATCAGGGGGAACACTTTGTAAAGTATATGATTGTCTAACCACTATGCAGCACAACTGCAACTAGTACAAAATAATATTGAATGTAAACTTCAATTGAAAAAAATTGTTTTAAAGAATAAATTTTTTAAAAGAGAAATTTGAAGCCCAGAGAATTAATTTCTTTAAGGTCAAAAAAGAATTAGAGCTGATCTTGAACTAGTTTTAGTGGTTAGATCAAAAAGAAAACAAAGCAAGCAGGACAAAGCATTTGACTTGCAGCCCTTATTTTTGTTTGTTGCTGTTGTTTCTTAATATGTTTTTTATTGATTTCAGAAAGTAAGGGAGATGGAGGGAGAGATAGAAACATCAGTGATGAAGGAGAATCATTGATCGGCTACCTCCTGCCCTTGACCAGAATTGAACACAGGACCTTTCAGTCCGCAGGCTGACGCTCTATCTACTGAGCCAAACTGGCCAGGGCTGCAACCCCTCTTTTAAAGAGGTCTGATCTTATGGAAGAAGCCACTGGAACTAGTCCATTCACCTATCCAGTACATACTGACTAGTCAAGCACTAGACAGTATGATAAATGCCAGAAGCACACAAACATTTTATGATTCCTGCCATCCAGGGGCTCATAATCTAATCAGTGTCAGAGACTTGCCTATAAACAACATGTCAACACCAAGTGTTTTAAATGGAAGAAGCACAAACTCTAACCTGGAAGATTAATGGAAAAGATGCATTTGTGCTGACTTCACAGATGAGTAGTTTATCATGGAAACAGCATGTGCAAGGCACGAAAGGAAAGAAGGAAAAGAAGAAAAGGTATTATAAAATAAATTTAAAATCATGTTTTTCCCAATTTTATATGTGTGAAATAGGATCTTATTTTAATTGTCATTTTCCTAATTGCTGTGAGACTAAGCGTATTTTCACATACTCATCATTTAGACTTTCTCTTAAGTGAAGTGACTATTTATCATCTACCCCCATTTTGTCCTCCTGAGTAGTTTGCCTTTTATTAACTAGAGGCCCAGTGCACAAAAAATTGTGCACTCGGGGTCCTTCAGCCCGGCCTATGCCCTCTTGCAGTCTGGGACCCCTCGGAGGGTGTCCACCTGCTGGCTTAGGCCCGCTCCCTGGGGGATCAGGCCCAAGCTGCCAGTCAGACACCCCTCTGGAAGCCCGGCAGCCCTCGGGGGATGTCCACTTACCAGCAGGGAGCAGACCTAAGCTGCAGTCAGACATCCTTAGTGCTGCTGAGGAGGCGGGAGAGGCCCCCGTCACCACCGCTGTGCTGGCAGCCATTAACCTGGCTTGTGGCTGAGCAGAGCTCCCCCTGTGGGAGCGCACTGATGACCAGGGGACAGCTCCTGCATTGAACATCTGCCCCCTGGTAGTCAGTGTGTGTCATAGTGGCCAGTGATTCCCAGTCGCTCTGCTGTTAGGGTCAATTTGCATATCACCCTTTTATTATATAGGATTAGAGGCCCAGTGCACAAAATTCATGCATGGGAGGGGGGTCCCCTCAGCCTAGCCTGCACCTTCTCCAATCCGGGACCCCTTGGTAGATGTCCAACCGCCAGTTTAGGTCCGATCCCTCTCACAATTTTGGACTGTTGGGTCCTAATCGCTCACCTGCCTGCCTGCCTGGTTGCCCCTAACTGACCCCCTGCCGGCCTGGTCGCCTCTTACTTCCCCCCCTGCCAGCCTGGTCGCCCCCAACTGCCCCCCTCTGCCAACCTGGTCACCCCCAACTGCCCCCCCTGTTGGCCTAGTTGACCCAAACTGGCCCCCCCTGCCGGCCTGGTCACCCCTCATGACCCCCCACTGGCCAGCCTGGTCGCCCAACGCAGCCTGCTGTTCAGTTGTTTGCTCATCCCTCACTAACCCCCCTGCTGGCCTGGTCGCCCCACTCAGCCTGCTTGTTCAGTCGTTTGGTCGTCCCTCACTAAACCCCCTGCTGGCCTTGTCGTAGGCAGCCATCTTGTGAGGGCATGAGGGTTAATTTGCATATTACCTCTTTAATATATAGGATTTGTATAAATTCTTCATATAGTGGTATTTTGGATACTAATTCTTTGTTGCTCATAAGTACTGCAAATACCTTCTCCCTGCTTTTCTTGTTATTTTAAAAATATCATTTGTGACAGTTAAATGAGTTTAAATTTATTTAATTTTAATTTTATATTATTTTAATATAGACAAATTCACAAATAAGTTTCTGTATGGTTTGTGCTTTTAAGAAACCTTTTCTTGCCTGGCTAGTGTTGCTCAGTGGTTGAGTGTTGACCTATGAACCAGGAAGTCGTGGTTTGATTCCTGGTCAGGGCACATGCCCAAGTTGTGGTCATGATCCCCAGTGTGGGGCATGCAGGAGGCAACCAGTCAATGATTCTCTCTCATCATTGATGTTTCTATCTCTCTCTCTCCCTCTCCCTTCCTCTCTGAAATCAACAAAAATATATTTATTTAAAAAAAAGAAATGCTTTCCTAAGACTTCCATATTTTCTACAAAAAGCTGCAAAGTTTTGCTTTTCACATTTCAGTTCTAAATCCACCTGAAATAGATTTTGTGCATGGCACAAGGAAGCTCCAAATTCATTTTTTCTTTCCATATAGATAATAAATTCTTCCAGCATCATTTATTGAATAATGTATCCTTTCCCAGTCTTTGTAATATCAGCTGTTGCAGGTAGGATTCCCTGGGAAATGGACTGAGAAGAGATTCCCATGCAGGCTTGGTGGAGAAAGGGAGGGAGGCAGGATTGGGCAGAGGAGGTGCAGCTGCCACAGAGGCCTCAGCTGATCGCACAGGGAGCTCTGAAGCAGGGGCGGCCATTCAGAGTTGTCCCGCACAAGGCACCAGGACTGAGCTTTTGGACTCTCACACACAGACAGACCAGTCATTGGGTAGGACTGCCCTTGAGGAGTAGGTGGAATCTCAGGAAAGGTAGCTACTTTGGGCAGAGGGCAGTTCCGAGGAGTGAAGTTGGGGTGGGGGGGTGGGAGGAGATGGGACACTCAGCCATGAGCCATCAACCAGCAATTCTCCCAGCAGCTGAGGGAACTAGGGCCTTTATATTAATAGGAGGATCTGGGTGACATACACAGTATCTTCTACACAGCCTTTGTCATGTATGCCCTTTCCAATTTTATGGGATCACTATTCTTTTGGAGTCTTTTCCCTATGAAATAACTTCCAGATATGTCTCCATTTTGGTCCTCTGCATGTAACCCAATTTGTCAATGGCCTCCTTCCAATATGTACCCATAATTACACCCCAAACGCCATATTTGTCAGACTATTTACAGTACAGTAGTACATTTTTGCCCTTGATATCAATATCTATTACTAATGTAGTCTGGCTTTTGCTTTAAACAGTCACATCACCTAGCTGGCTCAAAATCAATATGTTGTCAACTAAAATTGAAACCAAAGTCCTTTACTGGTAAGTGGATATTTTATTCTAAATGCAGAGTGTTTCCAGTATCCTCTTGAATTCAATCTTGTTCCATTTGCTTAGGAAGGATTTAACAAGCTCTGATTCTGTCATCTAACACTTCTTTCCCCATCTCATTTTTCCTCCAAAGCTGACTAAGAACACTAATAAGATGTTGAAAAGAAAATATCTAAACAGGATTGGGAATGGCGAGGAGCCTTGCGACATGCAAATGCTTTCTGCTTTTTGGCACAGATCCATTCATCAACACTCTAAGCGTGAGGGCTCCTGTGTGTCTTTACATGGCAGTTGTCTTCCTGGTCACTGGAGGCAGGGACCTTAGCATGATCCTTGACTTTGTTTCCTTCCTCAACTTTAGAGCCAATCATCTAGTTCTGAGTCCACAGAGTTTTGGAATCTATTCCTTGTTACTAGCAGCACCAAGACCATTACAGACCTGTTTGATTCTTACTCCTATTTACAATTTAGGACGTTCCCACTGTTGCCAAAGCTATTTGCCTTGAAATAAAAGCTAATAGCTATTCTCCTTTTAGGGGTTCCCCACCTGAAAGAGATGACAGTAAGTATTGTCCCTTCTAGAAGAGAAGATGCATGCAGCTTCCCAGGATGTAGTCTGCTGAGAGCATCCATGGGCCTCGTTGGCATACAGACTATTGGGCTCACCGAGGATAATGGAAAGGCGGCAGCTCTTTGTAAGGCTGTGATTTGTAAACATAAAAACAATTCCTCACATTTGTAATGCACGTTCATGTATTCTGTCTCCTTTCATTCTCACAGCAACTCTGAAAGAGTGATATTATTAACCCGTTGTTGAGTATGAGAGCTGGAGAAGTATGTTACGCAGAGACACATATATAGCAATTGACAGAGGCAGGATTTAAACGTGGGCTTCCTAATTTCAAGGCAGTTGTGAATTAGGAAACTAATTTCAACTAAACAGTTATGTGAATCACGGTCTATTTGGCACGAAAAGGAAAAAGCCATCTAAAGGCAGAGTTCTGAAAGGACAGCCCCGAACCTCTGGAAGGAAAATATTGCCCAAAAGACACAGGAAGTGATTTTTCTGGTGACACAGAGGCTGAGATGGAAGAGCTGCTGCAGCTGAGAAGCAGACACTTTCCTGATTTGGGCTCTCTGTGAGATTAGTCATACATTATCATATGATTTTTCAAGACATTTGCTCTTAAAGGAATTAGAAAGATGGCAAGAAAATAGTAGTGCTGCTCTTTAGAATAAAGCTGCAGATGTGTGATTGCAGTATCATAATTACTTACTAGATGGAATCCTGCAACTCCATAATATTTGATGATAACATAAAACTGGTTGTAAAAGCTATATACTCAAAGCCTAATGGATGCTTAAAGACAATTTGGAGAAGTAGCATCTTGGACCACATGCAGCAACTGGCAGTTGGAAGGCATAGGTAGTTATTTGAAGACAGCTGTATTGAAGCCAGAGGTTAATCTTATGATTAATGGTAAAAAAAAAAAAAGTTGTGATCACAGTAACAAATGTTAAAGAGGAAACTAGCATTCTATCTTCAAGAACAGCAGTCTACCTTCCTGTATTAATGCAATGTACAAATGTCAGTAGGATAATACAAAAATAATAGACTTTCATGTTTACAAGTGTATAGGTCCCTATATCTGATATAGTCTATAACAATTATTCAAAATCATTACAAAAATGGTTAGGTGGGAATTAAACTGTTTCTCAAGGATAACTCATCTATATCATTTCCCTTGAATAAAATATTTACACTTACAAGATTGTGAATTCATTTAACAAAGCTATACTTAGTATAATAATTTATGTCCCTTTAGTTAAAATTTCAAGTAATCACATCTCATCTTGTCATAGTGAATCTCGTATGCACAATAAATAAAAACCCATTCAACAATCAGCATTTATATAATATATGCTCTAAGCTATATCAAGTGTGATGCTGTGTTTTAGAGATACAAAGGTAAATAAAGCTTGGTCTCTGCTTCCATAGAGTTTATATTTAGACAGACATGTAAACAAATAATTATGGTATAATGCGATAATAATATGTAAAGTTCTATGAAATTTTTCATTCTATGATGAGGGAGGTTTTATAATAGAGATAACATTTAGAACTTTTAAAAGACTTTATCTTGAAATAATTTTAGACTTACAAAAAAGTTGAAAAATAGAGAGTTCCCTATACCCTTCTCAATATTATGCAAACATTTACATTTGCATAACCAAGGTTAGGATGGATTTTGAAGAATGCCTAGGAATTTATCAACTATCTCATGTAAAGAAAACATTTATGAATAAAACCACTGAGTTATAAAATACTATAATAATATCTAAATATTTTTGCAGAACTATTGCGCCAAGCCTTTTAAATATATCACATAATCCTTAAAACAACTCATGAGTATTTAAAATATTATATCTATCACCACTCCCATTTACATACTGAGGCAGTTGCCAATCTTCTGGTAGATAGCAGAGCTGGAATTTGACACTGACGTGTTCAGCTTTCGCACACACGCTCTCAACCAGTACACTGTGATTAATGATCCAGAAATGGAGAACAGTCATTGTTACATTAGGTTACATTAGGGAAGGCTGTGGGGACAGTGTCTGACAGTGGAAGGAGAAAATAAGACCAGAAAGAGGATGTAAAGCCCTAAGTAATGGAAGGCTACTGTGATAGGCAGAATTCTAAGCTAGTCCCCTAGATTCCTATCCCCTGGGGGACATGCCCAGAATAATCTCCTCTCCTTGAGCGACAGCAGAATCTGTGAATATGAATGCATGTCACTTCCACGATCCAGTTACATGGCAATGGCAATGGCAAAGGAATTCTGCAGATAGAATTGTGGTCCCTGGTGTACTCACACCACTCCATTGGTTTGGGCCTCAAATTCTCAAGCCATTTTCTAGACCTAATTACTCTTTTCCTGCCTTGATTCCTGCTTCCACTCTTGGAACCCTGTCTCATACTGTAAGGATCCTGCTCTGCTGGCTAATAACAGGCATTTTATGGGCAAATTAATACAGTGAGTTTTGTGCATAGCTTTGGGGATTAATCACATGGCCTCAACTGATATTTGCATTGTATATTCTCACAACAGTGCTTTCACACAGAAGGCAAACTTCAATGGTGGGCACCAGGCATCGAGCGGGGGGGTCCTTGCAGGACCCTTGAATCAGCCTAGAGGAGCTCTAAGTAGCTGCCTAGTCTCCTGGTTCACCAGTGTGCGGGTCATAAAGTAGCCTGGTGCAAATGTGCGGCCTTTGATCATGCATAATACAACACTGCTGGTTAATCTGTGACCAGCAAAACACATGACACGGTAAGCTGCCTCTGGTTTCCATTTCAAGTTTGTTCACTTGGCTACACCTCAGTGACTGCTGTTGACAATACAGTTAAGTCTCATTTAAGATTAAGAAAGGTCTGTTGTAGTAAAACTGATTATGTTGTAAAATTATTCCAATTAAAAGAACAGTTTCTTTGTTCACACAAAAATTTGGCTTTGAGAACCCAAGTTCCATTTAATTTCAGCCCCATCCTCTGAGCGTATTCAGATTCTTAAACCTACACAGAGATGCATACTTTTAAGGTTAGCTCAAAAATAAAGCATCATCTACCAAACTAACCTGATTGTAACCACATAATATTATATGAAACCAATTTCATTCTGTTTAATGTAGGATAGGTGGGGAAAATTTGCCCCTGTTACCGACCAAGTTGTCTTATCATCCATTCATTCTTCCACTTATACATTCATTTAATGAAACAATCATTGAATACGTGCCATTGTCAGTTATTGAACCTGACTCCAGGTAAATAATGAGGAGCACGACACTGTTACTGTTTTTTATTTTAAAAAAGAAGAAAATATCTGTTTCAATTCTGACATATTCTATCACCAGCAGAAACAGGTTCCGAATGAAGAAGGGACACAAAGAGCATGGTGGGGACAAACCCACTTCACTCTGCTGTATGGCAGGTCAGCTGAAGGGATTCCCTGAAATTCTGTTTAACTGCTCCTGGGGCAATGTATCACTCACGGTCACTGCCTTGTCACTTGTAAACTGGAGGGTAACAAATTTTTTGTTTCTATTTTTAATTTTTTTTAGAAAATCCTCATCCGAGGATATTTTCCCATTGATTTTTAGAGAGAGTGGAAGAGAGGGAAATACAGAGAGAAACATCGATGTGAGAGAGACACACTGATTGGTTGCCTCCTGCACATGCCCTGACCAGGGCCTGAGCCAGGGAAAAGCCTACAACCATGGTATGTACCCTTGACCGGAATTGAACCCAAGACTCTTCGGTCCGCAGGCCGACTGAGCCAATCCAGCTCCAGCTGGAGGGTGTTTTTGAGTTAAAGTCAACAACCAAAAATTTTAATTAAATCAATGCAGACTGACCACCAAGGAACTGCAAATCATCCATTTGAAGTATAAGACAGGGTCTTACATTCAAAAGCTTGATGAGAATTCAAGACTGACACAGAAAACAATGAGATAATATTATAAAAATATATATACTAACATAATAATATGGAAATAATAGAGGTCCAAATGTATTGTCTTCACAAAAAATGATATAGCTATCAGGAGTAACCAAATTATTATTAGTTGATAAAATTAAAAAAAGCTTTGTAGGAGAAGATGTGACTTCAGGTGGCTCAGAAATAATTGGTAGAAAGAAAGAGGACTTTGGTTTTCTTATGCTATATCACCCTTTAACTTATTTCATAATCGAATGATATTAGAAATGCAATTTTAATTTAAAAAAACTTACTTTAATTGCAAATAAAACTTCACTGATTAAATTCAAAAGCTGAGTGAGCCAGTTTCAAGCTAGACTGTGTAATTTTTTAAAAAATTCACTGGAAAATCAAAATTAACCTACAGAAAACAACGAGACCAAGACAATGCTATTTAAGTCACTTAAAAACAGAAGTAAATATAGACGCTTTCATTGAGAACAAATCAAGAAATTCACATCAAATAACCAGTTGTGAGTTACTATTTGTAGCATCATTTCATCACTGAGAAACCCCAAAGAGTAAATTATTGAAATCTTTTTTTGGTCCTCTGAGTCAACATTGGTCTTTAATTATAATAAAGCTATTATTATCTAATATTCTATGAAGTATTTTCATCAACATTATGTTACTTGATTTTCAAAAGAACCCTATGAATGTAATATTATTCTTTCCAGCAAATGCAGTCAGGGGAGTAGCAACCAGGTGCAAAATCGCTATTTCTCTGGCTCTACCAATGCTGGTGCTCCCCTCCCCTCCACAATTTCTCCTAGTCATTCTAGGAATCACATGTGCTCACAGATGCAATCCTCCCATCATCACTGCTGCTCTTTCCTGCTCTGACCGTTTAATGTGCCTCCAGACACTTCTAGAATCATCACCTGGGCTTTTGCAGCTAAGGTGCCAGCTGCGTTCCCAACGCACTACTGCCCTCCTCCCTCACTTGTCCTCTTTTCCTTAGTATGAGGTAAGGACTGGTTCACTCCACCAGATTCCCGGTCACATCGCTTCAACAGCCCCTCAAGTAGGGATTCTTCATCCCCAGGTTTGTTATACTGTTATGAGACTCTGTCTTCAATATCTGAAGGACATGTTAGTAAAATTACTCTGTAACTTTCTGCACTGCTTTTTTCATTACAGTCTTCTCTCCCTATCATCCAGGCATGAGTCCCTGAGAGCTGGGTCAGCAGAAAATCTGGAGGACATCCGTCAGGCTATTTTTACTGTTGTTCCTACCCCAACGCTGATATCCTCTCCTCTGCCTCAGACCCTGCTTTCCTCGGATGCGCTCGGCCCGGTGACAACCTTCGGAGCACTGAGGCAACAAGCTCTCCTCAGGCCTAACCGTCTCATTATGCGGAGACTCCTGTCTGAACCCCAGGCAGCCTATGTTTAGGCTTAAGCTGCATGTGCTATTTGCTCTCTCCACAAGCCTTCTGGGCTGACCTGGAAACCAACAGCTTTAATCAGTCACAGGATTATTTCTGGGGCTCTCTTCCCAAATGCAAAACTCTGAGTCAAAATTTTAACTAAGGCTTAAAACAAACAAAAAAACCGACACCACAACATTTTAGAAAAAATATGTGAAACCTTCCAACTTACTGCCTTAAGTTGAGAATAAAACTGTCACAGGAATCACAAAAATCTGAATCTCAATATCTGAAGCCCTCGCTCACTTCCTTGGTAGGAAGTGAGGTCTTAGACTCTTCCGCCCGTTATGCCCTCCAGGGGGCCCGTGCTTGGGAGCCTGCGCCCTGCCCCCTTGGGCTCTGTTACTCTGTCACTCTGCCACCCTTGGGTTGCTAACAACCTCTTCCTGACCCCTGTAGCCAGGGCTGTTCTCTCCCTCGGCTCAGAAAGTTTCTGCTTCTCTCAAATACCTCCTCCACCTGCGAAACCACTGGGCTTCTGATGACAAAGTCATTCCTTCCCTCATGCCAAGAACCCTTCTCCTAAACTAGGTAGGGCCCTCTCAGGAGTTTGAGAAAATACCTGTGCACAGAATTTTGATCCAGACTTGTTCTCTCACAATATTTCCCTTTCCATTGTCCATTGTTCCTATCTATTATTGTGTATCCTTCAAAGATCCCACAGGTCCTTCTATGTCCTAAACATATCTTATTCCCAATCTGACAGTTTCAAATTCTTTGCTATAAGGCACTGGGCCACAGAGACAGTCTCTGGTCCCATGTGCAGGAGCAACGCATGACTGTGGGGAACTCCGAGGATCTTCGGGGAGAGTGAAGAAACTCTGGAGCACGATCTGGTGGGCAGCTGAGCTACCAGGGCACAGAGGAACCAGGGGGATGGTATGGCCTAATGCCACAACCCAGGGGCCACAAAAGTGTACTCAGTAGCATGGGTTGATTCCCATTTAAGAACTAATAGGAGTTATGATCCCTGTAAGTGATCAGAGAGTAAAGTAAAATAGGCAGTGAAGGTCATTTACCTGATTAAAAATGATCAAGAAGAAGAAAGTGGCCCAGAGTCGGTATGTACTGTTTTCAGAAAGCACCCTCTCACAGAAGGGTCCATGAAGAATAAAACAAAACATACAGCTCCAATATTCAGTACTTTACTTTGTCAACTTGATTAAATGCTTGTAATATTATATATATCAAGAAGTTATATGCAAATGAGGTCAGGACCCCATAACGGTCACGATCAGCTCAGGAGGAGGGACCGTGCGCAGCCCCGAGTCTGAGAGAACAACATGCAGGCACGGCCCGGAGCCTGAGAGATCAACACAGAGGGGCGCCTGCTCCAAGCCTCTGACACAGCTGGGGGCAGGCCCGCAGCAGACACACACACACACACACACACACACACACACGGCATCTGCTCCGAGCCTCCATGGCACAGCTGGGGGCAGGCCCCCAGCAGACACACACACACACACACACACACAGGGCACCTGCTCCGAGCCTCCATGGCACAGCTGGGGGCAGGCCACCAGCAGACACACACACACACACACACACACACACACACACACGGCACCTGCTCAGAGCCTCCATGGCACAGCTGGGGGCAGGCCACCAGCAGACACACACACACACACACACACACACACACACACACACGGCACCTGCTCAGAGCCTCCATGGCACAGCTGGGGGCAGGCCACCAGCAGACACACACACACACACACACACACACACACAGGGCACCTGCTCAGAGCCTCCATGGCCAGACTGCAGCTTAGGCCCTAAAGCCGTCAGTAGGAAATCCCCTGAGGGCTCCTGGATTGTGAGAGGGGGCAGGTTGTGCTGAGGGTCCCCCACCCACCCCAGTGCATGAATTTTGTGCTGCATGAATTTCATGCACAGGGCCTCTAGGTCAATTATAAGCTTTAAAGTTTGTCTTTTCTAATGCCCCCAAGAAATGATGCTATGAGGCAGAATAGTTGTCATGTGAAAATACAGGATGGGGCAAAAGTAGGTTTATAGTTGTTCCAATGGAAAATGATATAATTTTCTACACTAATAAAAGAGAAACATGGTAATTGGCGTACAACCACTACCCTTCCCATTGGCTAATCAGTGAGATATGCAAATTAACTGACAGCCAAGATGGCGGCCGGCAGCCAGGCAGCTTGAAACTAACATGAGGCTTGCTTGCTTCAGTGACGGAGGACTCCAATGTTCCCCGCCTTCAGCTGCAGGCCTCTGAGCTGGCAGTTTGAAACAGTAACAAAAATAGAAGCTAAACAAAACGCCAGAAACCAGCTTTCAGCTAGCTGGGATTTCAGATCTGGAGTTGATACAGAGTTTCGATTGTAGAACACAAACAAACCAGATACCTGCTTTCAGGAGTGGAGGCCTAAGAGCTGGAGCCTCAGAGCTAAAGCTGGCCCAGAATAAAAAAAAAAAAAAAAAAAAAAAAAAGGAGCAGTTGGGAGCTTCAATCCCAGCCTGAAAACAGCCCTCAGCCCCTCACCCAGACTGGCCAGGCACCCCAGTGGGGACCCCCACCCTGATCCAGGACACCCTCCAGGGCAAACCAGCAGCCCCCACCCATGCACCAGGCCTTTATTCTATATAGTAAAAGGGTAATATGCCTCCCAGGACCGGGATCAGCAGAGCCGTGAGGCCTCCCGGCACCAGGATCAGCGTGACAGGGGGCAGCGCCCATACCCCCTGATCGACCCTGCTCTGTGCGTGACAGGGTACGGAGCCCCAACCCCCCTGATGGGCCCTGCTCTGTGCGTGACAGGGGGCAGTGCCCCAACCCCCTGATTGGCCCTGCTCTGTGCGTGACAGGGGGTGGCGCCGCAACCTCCCCATCAACCCTGCCTTGAGTGTGACAGGGGGCAGTGCCCCAACCCCCCAATCGGCCCTACCCTGAGCGTGACTGAGGGTGGCATCGCAACCTCCCAATCCGCCCTGCTCTGTGCATGACAGGGGGTGGCGCCCCAACTCCCCAATGGGCCCTGCTCTGAGCCCGACCAGGGGCTGCACCTAGGGATTAGGCCTGCCCTCTGCCACCCGGGAGCAGGCCTAAGCCAGCAGGTCGTTTTGTCCCGAGGGGTCCCAGACTGCGAGAGGGCACAGGCTGGACTGAGGGACCTCCCCCTCCCCCCCGAGTGCACAAATTTTTGTGTACTGGGCCTCTAGTTAATAAATAATAATATGAGAATAAACTGTGTTTCATGTAGTCACAACTGTAAACCTACTTTTGCCTCACCCTGTACGTATGCAATAAATCTTCAAATTATAATCTCTTTTTATTTTAAAAATGGTCTTATCTTTTTTTTTTAAATGGTCTTTTAGATTTTTCAGTGGCTATTACTTTTAATCACAGTGTTAATTCTGCCATTTCTATATTTCTTCAGAATTACTTTAGATGAATGTACTTGGCTTAGGACCCAGAATGCCACCCTTGCTTTAAATCTTATACTCTGAATCTAAGAATAGAAAAGTGACAAATAAAAAACAATTCAATAGAAGGTGTTATCCTTAAGGTACAACTGGATTTTGACCTGGGAAAAAATTCATTTACGTAAAGCTGTTTTGGGATTTTAAAACATCAGATCTTGGTCATGGTCCTGGCCTTTAAAAACAAAATCTTAACAAGAGAAGCACTTTATTTTATATAGAATCTGACCGCAAAATATAAATTGTTCATTGGTAGAAAATCTATTTAAATATTGCATATGCAAATTAGTTACTCTTAATTTGCATAATTGGGGAAGACATTTTTAAATTATTTTTGTGCTTTGCATAAAAAGCAACCAAGCACAATGTGTTGTCAATCACTGGTAAATGTAAGAACTATGCATTTAAAAAACCAGATAAATCTTTCTGAATTCACAGACTGAAACCTGCACCACAAGATCTTCCAATTCTTTCACTTCCTCTATATTTGAACTTTAAACAATAAGACAATTGACCTAATTAAACTGAGAGATAGAAAGGTCAAACAGCAAAGAAATGAAACAGTGTAAGAATTATTTATTATCAAGATAACCAGTGTTCTATAACAAAACATATACTACACATACACACATCCTTCTTTACCTCATTGGTCATTTACAATACCATTCCATCTGTCTACACTTTTTGGTCCTCAGGGCTCAGTCTATCTGCATCATCATGTCTCACTCTTGCCCTCCAGATCCACTCTCTGCCCTTCTGCACATGCCCTTGGCTCCAAAGGCTGACCTTTCAGATCGCATCTACCAACTCCCTTACACTTTGCCTTATGGTTGGTTCAGTTAGAGGAGTTTTCTAGGCAGAAGATCAAAGGAAAGTGAGGCCAGGATATTTATTCCCACAACTTCCTCTCTGCCAGGTGCCTCTACCGCAGGCCACTGTTCCCGCCACATGGTCCTCCTGATTAAGCTCCCCTGTCAGGTTCCAGTGACCCCTGCTTCCCTTGTTCCTTCAGGCCTCAGGATGTCGGTTACCTGCCAGGACCCTGTCTAACCCAGGAGCCTTTCTGAACTGTCTTCTTCTCCTGGTTTCTGGATGGATAATGATCTGTCCTCATCCAGTCCTACCTCCCTGACAAGTCCTTTATGGGCATTGCTTTCACAGGGCTCCGGCAACCTGAATTTCTCTTCGTAACAATGCTGTGTATCAGTGCTGAACTTTTGCCTCATTAAAGGACATGGGTAAAATACAGAAAAGTGTGGTTTAGCTATAATCCTACCATACATGCACATCACTCTAGGAGTATCTTTTTTCTTTAAAAAGTAAGTTTTGCTCAGTGGTTAGAGTGTCAGCTCACGCACCCAAGGGTCACAGGTTGATTCCCAGTCAAGGGCATGTATCTGGGTTTCAGGTTTGATCCCTGGCCCCAGTTGGGGCGCATGAGAGAGGCAACCAATCCATGTGTCTCTCACAATGATGTTTCTCTCTCTCTCCACCCTCCACCCCTCCCCTCCACTTTCTCTAAAAATAAATGAAAAAAAAAAATCCTCTGGTGAGGATTAACCAAAACCAAAAAATAAAAAAGTAGTTACAAATCACTCTTTAAAAAATCACAGGTGACACTTTCACCACAACCTGTGCAATGATGTAAATATAAATAAAGAAAAAGTGAGTGCTCTTCCCCAGTGCTTCTGGAGCCTTCACCTCAGTCCCCACCTTCTCCCTGCCTTGGCCCTAAATACAGCATTGAACAGCCTGGCCAGTCTTCTCTATACCTGTCTCCATGATATTCAAACCCATACCAAAATATATACTCATATATGGAGAAGGTGATACACTCTCTACAAAAACTGAGAGCATGTTACTAGAAGTAGATCTAGTTCACTACCTTGAATAGCCTCATAATATTACAGAGTGTAAGTATACTATAATTTATCTAACCATTTCTCTACTGATGAAAATTCAAAAAATTTTCAGCTGTCTTTGGTACTACAAACAATGCTCCAATAAATGCCCTTATGCACACATTCTTATTAGTGCATCTATTTATGGAAGCTAAATTCCTAAAAGTAGGGTTGGTAGGACAAAGTTACATATATTTTCAATTACTTAAGTAACTTCACTTACTTTCTTAAAATACATATAGCAATGTATTTCCTGTCAATTTAATTCTTGATTTGTTTTATATGGGTATAAGTTGGTATATGCAATTTTTGAATGTTATTTTCTTTCTTAGCATTAATTACAGATAATTTTCTATATGTTTTCTACAATATCTTTCTATATACTTTCTGTAGTAATCTTAACATCTGTCCATTAATATTGTAAAGCTTCTTTAAAATTTTATTGGCATTGCATCACACCTCAATATTACATCTACTCCCCTATAATATATATGCAGAGAAGAATCAAAGGTTTGACAGTAGCATTAGATATAATAAAATCTATTACACATACGCCTCTCAACCCTCAATCAGCTGACTTAACTACATCTTTTCATGGGCACAAGAATTGGACAAGTGAGTCACAATATCAAGAAGGACTATGCCTGGGGCATGTGCTTCCATCACCACCCCGGCGATTTCAATCAAAGGAAAAGATCACGAGATGGCTGAGGAGCCCACTGAAACACTGGGGGTGGGGAGCCGAGTTCCATGTGATTCTGCTGGCTTTAAACAGGTCTACTGAAGATCAAAGGTAAAAGAAACCATCGAAACAGAAAGGAATTCAGCCCCAAGGCTGCTGCTATGCAGGCTTGCACAGCTAGAGTCCCTCAAGGTTTGAGAAAATACCACATTCTACAAAGGCTTGGGAACATTCTACAGCAGTTTCCATCCCAAAATAAAAGACTATAAAAATAATTCCAAGGTGGGGGAGAAGGAGAGAGGAGGAGGATGAGAAGAGAAATCTGGCCACTATTCATTGTTAGTATATTCTCTATTTGATCATATCACCACCAGTCAAGAAATTCCTGCATGTACCCCTTGGAGTGGAGAGTTAGGAAAATTACAAAGCTAGCAGGATGTGGACCAATAGGCTCTGTGATACCTCTGTGCTATCTCCTCTGTGGATGGTGATGTTGACTTTAATGGCTTGGTCCTGTGAGAAGGAGAAGCGGATTTCATTCTTTCCTGGGAATTACTACTTGTCCATAACACTTAAGAATCTTCCAACTGGAAACGGGTCTGATTACTTTTGCCAGCCTTAATCTCCTACTAAAGCAGTTAATGGGAGCTTTTAATAATGCTAATCACATCACTTCAATAAAATACCTACATGTTAGTTCCACAGGAAATACATGTCCACAGACCATAAACTCAACCTGGTAATAGCTGACATGGGAGAGAGGGGGGAGGTGGATACAGATAAAGGCACACTGTGCAGTGACAGTAAATGAATTACAGACCCCTCCTCTGGGCTGTGGGGACTGCTTGAGGCCTCTGCTGGGATGAGGTGGGAGGAAAGAGAAAGTTAAAAAGGCAGCTGGAAGCAGAAAAGTCCCCCTGTCTGGACCCACCAGCTGCAGGAAGTCACTGATGGATCCAGAATATGAAGAGGACTCAAGGCTGCAGAAAAGGGGAACTAAAGGGAGGGAAGGGGACAAGAACATGGGATAAACATCAAAGATATTATCTAGAGAACTCCCTCCCTTAATGGTTTTCAAAGGAGGGCCAAGATAAGAGCTAAAACTTGGATGTCCTGGGGGAAGGTCCCAGCAAAAGGGAAGTCATCCGGGCCAGAAAAAAATGGTCCCTCCGAACCCCTATTCTCCTTTCCCTTTCCAACTCCTTTCATAAAGTTGGAAGCACCAGGGGTGTCCCTGCTAAGGAATCTCTGTGATTCTAATGACTGGCTCAAGATCCCAATGGAAGACCTGGGACCAAAATAAAGGGGATGGTTCTGAGTTATTGTATGGAGAAGCCAAGGAAGGAAGTGATCATCTGTTGAGCTTGCCCCTCAGTGGGTTCATGGTCAGTCACCCAGAAGCTGAATGTCTTCTGGGTGTCCACCTTGACCCACGTATGGCAGAGCTTTTGTAATATCTTTTCTATAGAAAAAGAACAACAAAATAAAAAGATAATTCTAAGTCAGGGGGAAAGGTTTATGGATGCTCAATGTATTTATACTTTCTGGATGAGGAACACACAGAATCCTAGAATTTGGTGACTTCTAAAAAGAACCTTCAGAGTGAAGCTAGCCATTCTGCACTCACGTCTCCAAGACTCTCTCACCTAATAGTTGCAGAGAGCTTCCGTTCCAAGTATTTCACAGTATGCATAGGGAGAAAGATTTTTCATCACTAGGGTTTCAGGATACATGCTTATAAAATCTACAATCCTATGGCTTTCTTGATGACACAGATTGGTTATATTATGAAAGAAGCAAGTGTTATCAAACTAAGATCAATATATTGCAATCCCACGATGAAACCATTTACCACATTGTTTTAAGAGCCAGCCCCTGGACCAATGATTTAGAAACAGTTATAAAAAATGTCAAGAATTCAAAATAGTAAGAAAGCTTTTGAAGTTTTTCTTTCCTACATAGACATTTTTATCTCAAAAAATTGCCATGATATTCGCTCTAACCTGTGAGAGACCGTATATCATGTTACAAACTATTCCCTAGACAAAGCATCGACCATATGCTGCTAAAGCACCGCTGAAAGAGAACCTGTTACTCGCACGATGGCACACAAGACCCTGCGCATCGGGCCACGCTGGCCTGGAAAATGTAATGAGTACAGGAGTGGCACTTCCTACACCTTGCCGCTTGTGGTCTTACTGGACCCACTGACAGAAGCCCCAAATTGTGTCCATGTAAAATTGTAAATCACATTAAGCATATGAGCCAGATTGTCTCTGTAGCACCTTTTGCATAAGAAATGATGTTGCACCAGGAGTGGTAGGAACCCATAAATAAGTTATAACTTCAGAGCAAACATTGCTTTGTGCTCCTTTAGGAAATTAAAAAAACAGAAATTAAAAAAAAAAAACAAATCTGAACTAAGTCTCTTCAACTTAAACTGAATTTATCACTCCTCTGGCAAAAACAAAAAAAGTTTTTGTCATAAAAGAATGATGTTACAAAGGTGATTACTAAAAAGAAAAACAAACAACAAAACCCTCTAACAACAGACACAGCGCGCTTTTGCTCTTCTACTCGGAGAATCCCCACAAATTCAAGCTACTCAGCAGTACCGCCAGCAAAATTCAGGCCAAGGGGCCAATTACCCGGGGTTTGCATCAGAGGCAGCGACCAGTTGCTACTTCTCCCTGCTTGTTTGCTCCTGTTCCTGTGAGAGTCCTGTGGTAAGCAACCATGGAGGCAGCCTTAGCGTACGCCCACCAAGATAAAATAAAACAAAGACATTTACAAAGTATTGCTTCTGGAAGCACCTACAACCCTGACTCCATAAGTAAACACCATCCTCACAATCTCAACACTTCCCTATACCACTCCCAGTTTTCTTGTTACAAGGAGAATTGACTAACAGGCCCAGGAATGTCGGTTCATGGTTCACTGACCTGTCCCTGAATAGCACAAGCAGTTTGTGAATCACCCCCCAAAAACGATGTAAAGCATCTTAAACAGGGACTAACCTGGAGGTGACTGGTGCGGAGGCTGAGCTGTGATCCTCCCGGGCCCCAAGATCTTTTCCAAAGATTCCCCAGGCACCAACCGAGGTTGGTCCGCTCTGAGGAAGGCTGAGCTGGCTCCTTTGGTCTCCGTGACCTTCGCAGAGGATGATGGCTCCAAGGTGTCAGCAGAGGTGGACCCAGAGAAGGTGCCACTCTTTCTACCAGGAGAGTCATCAAGAGCGGCTTCCCTCTCGCCAGGCAGCCGGAGGAGCCTGTGATGCTGTGGAGGGCTGGGGAGCCTTGGAGATAGAGGCGAGGGAACAGGTGACATCCGTGTGTGTGTGCCAGACTGAGAGGATGAATTATTAAATACTGTGCCCAGAGCTGGTGGGGGCGGCCTCTCACCACCTCCGCCCTGTGAGGAGTCGGGGCCAGAACTGCGGGGCAGATCCAGAAACAAGGTCTTGTGGCCGCTCAGAGACAGCCCAACTCTCCTCTTGCTTCCAGTGTCTGGGAGGGTGCGGGGGGCCGTCCTGCTGAGGGGGAAGCCCAGCCTCTTCCCCTCAGTGGCTTCAACTAACTTCTCACTCTCTATCACCTTCAGGAGGACCTTGTTCACAGCCCCCTCGGTGCTGGCTGGAAGACATTCCCTGGCCGACGACTGCCATGACCCGTCCCCGCGCTGCTCCTTGCCCTGCCGCTTGGAACCAGGAGCCCCAGCCTTGGCTGCTGGGAGGGTGAGCAAGTCTGCGCTGGGAAAGAACTCAGCTTGGGCTGCTGGGTGAACAGCAAGCCCTCCTTCGCCCTCAGGATGCATTTGAACTACTCTCTGCACCTGAGCAGACAGGTCCTGGACCCGGGCCACCACTTTGGAAACAGGTTTCTTCCTGTGAGTCCGCTCAGCACACTTCTCCCTCCGGCCCCTTTCTGTGGGTGGATGCTTCTCGGGGTGCTTGTGACTTGCAGAGAAACCTGTCTGCTGATGTGCCAGCCTGTGAGGCGTCCTTGGTAGCTCCCCAGCACCACCGTCCCCTGGCTCGTCCCCTGGCTCGGTGGAGCTGCAGTCAGGGGGCCATCCTCCTCTTCCAAGCTCAGCATCCTCAGAAGTGAGCCCGGAGCTCCCAAAGCCAGGGTCAGGGTCCAGCATCCTGGCGATCTCCAGGGGGCAGATTTCTCTCCTCTGCAGGGAAGAGGAACGAGCCCTATGTGGAAGCAAGTTGCCTCTCTCTTCTAGAAGCCCACGATTAGGCCTCTCTCGAGAAAGAGGAAGGGAGTTGCTGGAACAGACATGGTCCCTCCCCATCTGAGGAGCTGATTCCTGGCCCCCATGCCCTTTTCTTCTTGTCCTCTTCTGCGGAAGCGCCTCCACACTCTCTCTCCCTCCCCCAAACCGCCGGGGCTTTTTGCTCCTCTGGGTGGCCCTCTTATTGAGACAGCCCACGAGGGGCTCTCCCTGCAAGTCGCCAGCACTCTGGAAACAGTCGTCCTCAGGGGCCAGACTCACGGACAGCTCCAGCAGCTTCCCCTCCTGGTTCCCCATCGTGATCCCCAGGATGTGGTCTGAGCTTAGGAGATTGGCCAGCAGTCTCTCCCTCTCTGCTGTGAGTTTGTACAGCTCAGTTAGAATGTCCTTCGTGGGAGTCTGCTTGAAAAATATGTCCCCTGGATGTTCATCCGGCTGCAGACTGAGGCTGATGACGTCCGACCCCTCCCTGACTTGGTAGCAGTTCTGAAATGCCTTATTGGATCTGTCTAGAGTTACGGTGCCCTTGTATGAAAATCCTCGGACTTCCCCCCGTGGAAGATAGAAGCTGATGTAGCAGAGTTCAGTAATGGGCTTACGCAATTGGAGGGAGCAGTGAGTGCCTTCCATTATGCCTGCCTAATTATTCATGCCTCAGAGATGCTGGTCTGTGGTCAGGCTTCCCAGGCTCCAATGCTGGGGCATGTGATGGTGGCTACGCAGAGAGAGCAGCTGACTGTCATCTCCAGCAGTGAGACTGCCTGGGGAACAGGGGAAGAAAGTAGCTTGTCTAACAGAGTGGATAAATCACACACCAACATAAATCAAAGCATCCCCATGATTTAGCCTTCCTCTCTGGCTGACCTCAACCAATCCAGGCATCAGCCAGGAGGCTGGCTGAACTGCTTCCCCACTCCCACCCCTCCCTGGACCAGCAGAGCTTCCCTACAGCTGTGAGATGGGAGAGTGCTGTAACTTTAGCCCCAAGAAAAAAGTTCCTTCTTCCACATGGGAACTCACTATATACCTTAGAGAAGGTCTCTCAGCTTCACTAGGCTTCAGTTTATGTTCTTCTATAAAACAGAACTAATGTAGCTCCCAGAAATCTTGAGGTAAGGGGACTTTGAGATCCTTAGAAAACAGAGGCATTTTAATAACCTGTGTTTGGAATATCACTTTGCAAAAATAAGTCAAGCCTTTTTACTTTCCAAAAAGCACCTTCTAAGATTTGACATTATCTATTTATCTTAAAGTAGAATGGGGGAAAGGTACATAGCCACAAATTTGAATTCTCTTCTAAACACAATTCATATTTTGCCAAAAGAACTAAAAGTGAAAAATTTTAAGTTTAAAATTTAAATAAGTGGAATAACTTTTAGAGGAAAAACCAAGATGGCGGCATAGGTTAACGCCGGAGATTGCTGCCTCGAACAACCACTTCAAAAAACAACTAAAAGATGGAACGGACATCATCCAGAACCACAGGAAGGCTGGCTGAGTGGAAATTCTACAACTAGGAGGAAAGAGAATATCATACCCAGACTCAGAGGAGGCGCAGTGCTGAAGTGAAATACTAAGGTGCGGAGTGCACGTGGAGCGGGCTGGAGGTGGAGGGTGCGGTTGTTGTTTTCAATTGGGAGGGAGTTTCAGACTCTGAGCTCCAGATCCGGGCGAGTCTCTAGGGACCCAGATTCAAACGGGAGAAGCGAGACTGTCTGGCTTCGGTTGGAACTCGAAGGCAGCTTTCTCTCCGAGGTTTGCAGCGGTTGCTGGGACTCTGTGAGACAGAGCCCCTAGGGACGGAACTGAGAGCAGCCATAACTGCTCGCTCCGGCCCGCCCTGTAGATCCCCAGGGACTGCCCTGCCTAAGCCCTGCGCAGAGCCATTTGCCGGATAGCCTCAGGCAAACGCTAGATTAGCACCGCCCTAGAGATCCAGCACAGAAGCTCTCCCACTGCAGACACAACGGACTCTCATAGCCAGTTAGCCTGGAGGTCAAATCACCCCCAATGTTGCCGACAACAATCAAGGCTTAACTACAACAAGACTGCGCACAAAGACCACCAGGGGGTGTACCAAGAAAGCATAAAAAATGCGGAGACAAAGAAACAGGACAAAACTGTCAATGAAGGATATTGAGTTCAGAACCACACTTTTAAGGTCTCTTAAGAACTGTCTAGAAGCCACTGATAAATGTAGTGAGATCCTCAAGAAATCTAATGAGACCCTCAATGTTATGATAAAGAACCAACTAGAAATTAAGCATACACGGACTGAAATAACGAATACTATACAGACCCCCAACAGCAGACCAGAGGAGCGCAAGAATCAAGGCAAAGATTTGAAATGCGAAGAAGCAAAAAACACCCAACCAGAAAAGCAAAATGAAAAAAGAATCCGAAAATACGAAGGTAGTGTAAGGAGCCTCTGGGACCGCTTCAAGCGTACCAACATCAGAATTATAGGGGTGCCAGAAGATGAGAGAGAGCAAGATATTGAAAACCTATTTGAAGAAATAATGACAGAAAACTTCCCCCACCTGGTGAAAGAAATAGACTTACAGGTCCAGGAAGCACGGAGAACCCCAAACAAAAGGACTCCAAAGAGGACCACACCAAGACACATCATAATTAAAATGCCAAGAGCAAAAGACAAAGAGAGAATCTTAAAAGCAGCAAGAGAAAGAAACTCAGTTACCTACAAGGGAATATCCATACGAATGTCAGCTGATTTTTCAACAGAAACTTTGCAGGCCAGAAGGGAATGGCAAGAAATATTCAAAGTGATGAATACCAAGAACCTACAACCAAGATTACTTTATCCAGCAAAGCTATCATTCAGAACTGAAGGTCAGATAAAGAGCTTCACAGATAAGGAAAAGCTAAAGGAGTTCATCACCACCAAACCAGTATTATATGAAATGCTGAAAGGGATCCTTTAAGAAGAGGAAGAAGAAGAAAAAGGTAAAGATACAAATTATGAACAACAAACATGCATCTATCAACAAGTGAATCTAAGAATCAAGTGAATAAATAATCTGGTGATCATAATAGAATCAGGGACATAGAAAGGGAATGGACCGACTATTCTTGGGGGGGAAAGGGGTGTGGGAGATGCGGGAAGAGACTGGAACAAAATCGTGCACCTATGGATGAGGACAGTGGGTGGGGAGTGAGGGCGGAGGGTGGGGCGGGAACTGGGAGGAGGGGAGTTATGGGGGGAAAAATAGGAACAAATGTAATAATCTGAACAATAAAGATTTAATTTAAAAAAATTTAAATAAGTGATTCGAGAGTTTTAATCAAGTTTTTTTTTCATACTTCTTGCCCACTGAAGGCCAAATGGAATAAAGAAAGAGCAAAAATCTGAAAGCCAATGCTAGCCCTATATGGATTTTCAAATGTCTTCACCATCAAAGTGACTAAATCATCACATAATCAGTAAAGGTGGCTGCTCCCTCCTGTAATTTGAGGTGTCCCAGGAATATCTCTGTGGCTAACATCTTTACACACAGGAATGGAGCTTAGGATTCTGTATTATAGCACTTCATTTCTTCATTTAAGGCTTCCATGCTTAAAGGAAATCTCCTTGGGAAGGGAAACACAATAATCATTTATTAACCATTGATATCTTCAGTGAATGATTTTTCTCAGATTGTTTCTAGCTGGTTCTAAAGAGTAAAAAGCTATACAAAGGTACATTTTAAGTGGAGGAAGAGTAAAAGGAGGAAGAGTTTTATAATCGAAACTCCTTGAAGAAGAGTGATAAAATGAAGGTTAAAAAAATGCAGACATCTGATCAACCAAAAGTGCCAGGTGGGCTCAGAGTACTCTCGGAAAAAGAAGTGGAATAACATTTTTAAAGTACCGAAAGAAAAAACCTGTTATCCCAAAATTTTATATCAAATAAAAATATTCTTCAATAATAAAGGTGAAATAAAGGCATTCTCAATTAAGGGAAAAGTAAGAAAATTAGTTGTAAGCAGATTTGCTCTAAACAAATTTCTAAAGAAAGCTCTTCAGACAATGAGAATGTTACAGGAAGAAACTTGTAACATCAAGAATAAAGGAAAAGCAAAGGAAATGATAAATATCTATGTAAAATAATATTACCCCTTTCTTGAGTTTTTGAAAAGATGTTTGGGGAGGAGAACCAAGTTGGCGGCATAAGTAAATGCAGATACTCACTGCCTCCCACAGTCACATCAAAATTACAACTAAAATACAAAACAACCTTCATCCAGAACCTCCTGAAAGCTGGCTGAATGGAAGTCCTACAACTAGATTGTCTCTGTAGAGGCCACCACGAGGAGCAAGGGGTCCCAGTGGGAAAAGGGACTGATATGGTGGTAAAGCATAATAGTACTTTAATTCTAACTGCACTGTGAAGAGTTAGGCATATATATTGTAATTCCTAGAGCAACCGACTAAAAAAAAATACAGAGATGTAATCAATAAATTGAGAGATTCAAATGAAATAATTAAAATGTTTAAAAAACTAAAAAGAAAACAAGAAAGGCTCAATGAAGAAAAGAACAACAAAAAAGAGGCAACAATCATAAATAAATAATAAAATGATAAACCTTAGTCTAAACATATAAATAATTACATTATGTAAATGGTCTAAACACAAAGATTGTTGGAATGCATGAATATGAAGTTAAAGTCAATGGAGGAAGTTACTCAAAGAGAGTATGCAGAACAAAAACAGCAAAGGTTTCAGAACAGTCGTGTAAACATAGACATTTAAGGAATAGATGGAGTGAAAAGAAACTTTAACTGAGGCTGAGAAAGAAATAGGTGGTAAAGGAATTCTCATATTTTGTAGCCAAAAAAATACAGTTCAATGACCTAACTTCTTATTATGTTTTTTACAAGTCTGTAATACCTAGCTCTGAAATTTTTTAATCATTGAAACCAAACTGAGACCAGAACCCATTTCTCAGGAGCTAGTGTTAGATTAAACCATAGGACTTCCATAATACGAGCAAGTCTTTCTTCCTCCCTTCCCTGACAATAATAGGATCACATCCCCAATTACATCCTTAAATCCTTAGCTTCAGCTTTATCTATCACCCCTTCTTAAAGACCATGAACTGTCCTTCTATTGCTACATTTTCATTTGTAGAAGAATAGTATAAAAATAGTGACGGTCACAACCATGGTGTTGTACCATTTCAACTAGGATCAAACCATAGGATAAAAGATAAAAGGAGTGAGTTTTGGATTGTACAACTTAACATTGGCCATAAATGGTTTGTGGCAGGGTACACAGCAAACATAAGTCCCCATCAATTGTAAAAGAAAAGTGTCCCATTCATGGAATTATTAAAAAAATTTTAAATGTTGCAGAGTGCCTGGCTGGAGTGGCTCAATTGGTTGAGTATTGTACTATGCACCAAAAGTTTGCCAGTTCAATTCCTGGTCACGGCACATACCTGCACTGTACTTTGGATCCTCAGTTGGTGCACATATAGAAGGCAACCAATAGATGCTTCTCATCTCTCTCTTCCTCTCTCTCTCTCTCTCTCTCTCTCTCTCTCTCTCTCTCTCTCTCTCTCTCTCTCTCTTCCTCTCTCTCTCTTCCTCTCTCTCCCTTCCTCTTTCTACATATGTCCTCAGTGAGGATTAAAAAATGTTTTACTTTGTTTCTAAGATAAAATACTCTTCTAAAAGTTTCTGGGGAGTCCAAATCCAGGTGCAAATAGGATCCTCATGCCATGTGTTCATAATTTCTGTTTCCAACGATCACATAAGCAAGTAGAGAAAATACTCCTAGTACCTCTTCCTCTAGGCCTTATCCTTTAACACAAAGTTCAAGCAGAAGACATTATAAGCAATGAAAGGTAGGGGTTGACAACTGAAGCGAATTGTTTTAATTATAAGGAGTTGTCCCTGGAAAAGAAGTTTCTCCTCTGAATGCACAACAGCACAGGTATTAATACCTCAGTGGCACAAAGACAATCCGACTTGCCTGAATTCTGGCAACAATAAAGCATCTCAGAGGAAACTTATTTAAAATTTTTCATGTTTTCTGATCATAGGAGGAATTTTAGAGTTAGCTCTGCTACAATTTTGGACATCCAAAGTCTAAAGGATTTAAGAGAGATTACTGCAAAGAAACACAAACATTTTTCAAACGCTTAGTTTCCCATTCTCTTCCATAGTTTGGACTTATTCTTACAAAATTGTTGTGCACATCCTCCACTATCATCAATGAATATGTACAGAGCTGCCTCCCTCGGGAGCATAGAATCACTATCCATGGGTCTTCCCAACTCTCTCTCTTAATCAAAGAAAAGACTGTCAGAATTCGGCCTAGCATCATTGCCAGTGACTGTATCTGGATACGTGTATCTCATGTACTTTCTTCTTTCAAATTTCATGTCCTTTGTGAAATGAGAAATTTAATCTCTAAGTTTCCAATCCAATAATCCAAAATATTATTTGGTGACACCTACTAGATGACCAAAGACCACAAAACTCCTCCTTTTTGAAGAAGACAAACGTATGCCCTGAGTAAATGAACTTGAACCTCACACTTTAGTGCACATTATGTCAAAAGAAGGCTTCGGAGCAAGCCACACTCTTGCCTGTGACAGTCCATTAGCAAGTCAGAGTACCATGCTGAATCATCACACATATTTTCCATCTGAGAAACCAAAGGGAAAAGGACTATTAAATCTTAGGAGGAACAACAAGAAGAATAACAAGGAAAGCAATATGGAGTGAAGTTAAACAAATCAGCACTGCAATTTCATGCTGAGTTCACAGGACTATTTCAAGCAACATTGCCTCATTCTGCTTGAACTAAAAGGCAGCAACTTCACAGGCTGCACACACTAAATTATACATCTTAATTTGGTCTACAAAGTGACCTTCTTTGGTTGTGCTCAACATAAGAGCACTTTGTATGCTAAGAAATCTTCATGTCTTCCATTTCCTCTGACAGAGTGCAGGCTGACATTCTCTCCAAGACAATACTGCTAATGGTGACTTCTTCTCTGACTCCTTTTGTGATAAGCAAGTACGTAATTTCACTCTACCCAAAATGGAAATGTCTATTGTATCTCATTATAATGGGAAATTATTGCCTTTTAGTAGATGCTATTCAATGCTCATAACATATTTCACCAATGCCTAAAATAAGATCCAAGAATTAGTTGGAGTCATTCTGTCTGCTTACTGTAGATTTTCTAATTGATTTTGGCGCTAAAAGACAATCAGTGCAGAGCTTTACTTGTTCAGCCATTGGCACAGTCATGCCCTATGACTCCATCTGAGCCCAATACTACTAAGATAGATGACTATAACTTCCATTATTAAACTGAAAATTGTCCATTGTCCAATCAGATTCAGGCTCCACCCTTCTGCACACAACTCTAAGCATCAAGAGACTAACTTTTATGGATTCAATCAATAAGTTCCATTGCACTCTGACTTCTACTGGGTTTAGCCATTGGTAAATACCAGCAACAGATGGAGGGCAGAATGGAAGAGGGTCAGAATATATATTTCCTGGCTCCATCATTCCTAGGCCATGGCTTTTCAGTAGGCGTGTCCCAGCTCCCCTTGGGTAGCCTTTCCCCAGCTACAGCTATTTCCTCTGGGTACCGGTTACTGCTCCCTCCAATTTCCCATTCAGGTCTAGGTAGCTTTGAATCATGCCTCTAATGCTTGATTTTGAAGAAGTGAGTGCCTGCTTGTCTCCTTACCACTCACCCTAGAATAGAGTGCAGTGCTACTGTTCTTCAAATAGAAGATATAAAAACAAAGGTAGATCTGCAGTAGCATTCTAGCCCTTTTCCCCCTGGAGGAATTTTTTTTGAACAATCTACACACTATAAGAGTACAAGAGTAATAACTAAATTACTTAAATACAAAGTAGAAAGAGACCCATTTAATAAGATATCAAAGAAAAGATCAATAAAGGTCAAAGAAAGGAGAGACCACAACGTGTGTATAGAATCAAGAAAATCCTTCAGAAAGAAGAAAGCATTTGAAGTAGCTCCCCACTAAAGGGTAATATTTGGACAGGTAGCAATTAAAAAAGGGAATTCCAGGAGGAGGAGCATAATTTTAGACTGCAAGATTTGATAAAAGAGAAAATTACTCACTTTGCTTTTTAGTTACATGTCAGAAGAGATAAGTCAAGAGAGAGAGTGATAACACATTATGGAAAGATTTGAATCCAGCTAGGAAGTTAACACTAACTTTATACACAAATGGGAAGCATGCAAAGGGTTTTAATCAGGGAAGTAGTATGTTGAGCACTAAACTAAGGAAGATGAAGTTAGCAGTAATATCCGAATAGAATGGAGTAGGAAGAGGCTAGAGTCAAGAATGAGAAGCTCAGGAAAACATCAAAGTCTTCAAAGAGTTTGAAAAAGAAACAATTAGAAGGGAAGATTACAAGCAAAATCTTAGATAGTAATTTCAATGGAAGAATAAAACACCAAAATACATTGCAAAGGGCAAACAAAAAGCTGATGGTTAGTGAAGGAAGTAAGAGTAATAACTTGTACAGCTATCAAGGCTTTGTCTTTGTTATTACATTTGTTTTATTTTTTAAGACAAAGGAAACTTAGGCATGTTTTTAAGTTGAGAAGGCAGAGGTAGTAAAGAGGGAGATGTTGGTGATGCAAGTGAAAGACGTGATAAAATATGGGACAACAGATGAAGAAAGGCACCAAAGGAAGAAGAAGACATGGGCTGGAGGACACATGGGAAGGATCAGCCTTGACGAGAAAGAGGTTGTTTCACGCTCAAAGATTAAGATAAAGTGAAGGAGAGAAGATGATTATGTGATAGAAAGCAGTGAAATTGAGTTTATATATTTATCATCTCGATGATTAGTTTTCCTCATAAATACTATAATTGTATGATTTTCTTTGCATTCTTACAATGTTACAAGAAAGAAAGCACTAAGCCAGTTTATACTGTAGAAGCAACATTTCTATCTTTGAAACTCTGACTTGACTATGAAACCACCAACACTTCAGACTAGGTCTTATAACATACTGGCAAATCTCTACAAAAATAAAACAGAAGCATTATTTTTGGTTGTGTGGCTCGAATTTGTATTTGAGTCTACAACCACTCTGTGATGTAGACCTGACAGTTGTTGTCATTGTCACTGCACACATAAAGGTTAAAGGACATCAGAAAGTTCACAGTACCTTGTCCATGGTTACACAACTAGTGAGCAATAAAATGGACTCAAATCCCAGTTTCCAGACTCTTGGTTTGGTACTCTTTCTACTATTCCACTACAGGTGACAACTATTTAAAAAACAAACAAAGAAAAAATAGCCCAGTCAGCATGGCTCAATGGTTGAGCATTGACCTATGAACCAGGAGGTCACAATTTGATTCCCAGTCAGGTCACATGCCCAGATTGTAGGCTTGATCCCCAGTGTGGGGCATGTAGGAGGCAGAAGATCAACGATTCTCTCTGATCATTGATGTTTCTCTCTCTCTCTCCCTCTCTCTGTAGGAGAGCATTATGCTAAGTGAAATAAGCCAGTCAGTGAAAGAAAAATACCACATGATCTCACTCATTTATGGATAATAAAGACCATTATAAACATTATAAACTGATGAACAAAAATAGATACAGAGGCAGAGCAGCATTAAACAGATTGTCAAACTATAGCAGGAAGGGTGGGGAGGGTTGGAGGGGTGGTAAGAGATCAACCAAAGGACTTGTATGCATTCATATAAGCATAACCAATGGGCACAAGACACTGGGGGGTAGGGGAGGCTGGGGGAAGGTCAATGGGAAAAAAAAGAAGACAAATGTACTACTCTTTGTAATATTTTAAGCAATAAAAAAATAAAAATAAAAAATAAAATAAATTAAATTAAAATAAAATAAAATAAAATAAAATAAAATTGAACCGCATCCAGCATGGTCAGTGGTGAACCTGAGGGTGTGGGTGGAGGGGGGCGTGCAGGATTAAAGAAAACAGACAAAAGAATATAGCTGGGGCCAGGTGGAACACTGTTCTTGGATGGAAAGACAGTGCCCCAGCCTGTAAGCCGAGTCTTTATTTTATAGTCAGACCCCACGAGGCAAAGCAAGGGTGTGGTCAAGATGTTTACAATGTTCTCTCAAGTTTCGAATCTACTTGATTACATGCACCTGAGAACTCTATCAAGCTTTGTTTTGGTAGCACTTGCTGCACCTCCCGCAGCCTACATCACTCAGCCACCTGGGACCACAGCTTCGGACCATAAGGTCAAGCTTACAACCATAGACTTTGGCTAAATTGTGCTGGAAGGGCTTTGCCCTCCAAGCTTGGACCTGCACATGGCTTTGCCATGAGAGGACTGTGCCCTCTCATTACTCCGAGGCTTGAACCTGTCTAAACGCTGTAGCTGCTCTCCACAAAAACAAAAAAAAACTAAAGAAACAAAATGCCATAAAATATGTTGTTGGATAGAACTTCAATGCAATGTAGTACCACATAGAGTGAAGCAAGTGGACTCAAAGCCCACTCCTTGGTAAAAGTTTCTCATTTAAATATGAGTTTAGAGGAGTTCTATGTCTGAGCCAATATTCAGACTCCTACAAGGGACTATAATTTATAGATACTGATGTTGTAAGATGTGTCTGCTTCCTCTTTGCTTTGTTATGGGAGATATATTGGTAACAGGGTTTCACAAACTCTTACATTTACCATGGGAATCAAGGAACACCCTTATTCATCTTAATCTAGTGCCATTCCATAAAATCTGCCTATTAGTTATTTTGAGATGTATTTTGCACAATACCAGTAATGCTATATAGAGTAATGGTTAAACAGAAGGCTCTCCCAGGAAAGGGACAAAGCAACCCTGCACTGTATTCTAATTCAGAGTTCATGGCGATTTCTGCAAAGACAGCTACTATTACCAGCATTGTCCCACAGGCTCATTTTCCTTAGTTGACTAATTAAGAGGCAGGGAGGTAATCTAGGGATAAGCGGTTAAAATCCATAAACATTAAAGATAGAGGTGTGGTAATAAAATAGGTAGATTCATACGTGGTTGAGAAGAAAGGAGAGGAAGGGAAAGAGGAAGGAGAGGGGGAAGGAAGGGAAAGAGGGGGAAGAAGAGGGATGAGGAAAAAGATATTTGCCAAAATTTCATGAGCTCTTAAGCAGGACTAGGCCCTAGGCTACATGCTTCATAAGCCTCATTCATTTAACTCTCACAGTACTATGAGTACCAGTAATTCCCGCATTTTACCCATGAGAACCATGTAAGCTTAGAAAAATTAAGTAACTTGCCCAAAGTTACAAATTATTAAGTAACAAAACTGAACCTTGAATCCAAACCTGAATGTCTTAAAAGTCTGCATGTAGTAGTTACAAAATATTATATTTCTTAAAACTTCAGGGAAAGATAATGAATCTGTGATGGGAGACCCATAGGAGACTTCTAACACCTCTACATAAGGATTATTTCTCTTCTCTTTAGAAAATAACAGTTAACAGATTAAGGTGATTAAGAAAGTAACACCATGACCTGCTATGCCCCTCAGCCAGAATATAAATTATGGCAGCAAGGAAAAAAGCATGCAATGTTTACAACATTCCGCCTAGAATTGAATGTAAGATAAAGTCTCAACCACAGAGGGTAATTATCTTTTCCCTAATTTCACCAGTTCTAAGGCTGACTCCTATGTCACAGCAGCCATAGCCAGACCCAAAGGCTTGACTTAACAAAGAAAACAGGACCATCTTGGGCTCAATACACATCTTCCATTTAATAAACTGAGCTTCTCTGAGTATTCCATTTGATTGCTACTCACAAATTTCACCAAATATATTTATGCAAAAATATCATGTCCAACTGTTCCTATATCAGTAAATGTTGCATAAAAAGTCTCTAACAGGTTTTTTATTCCATTTCCATATAAGTTTAGCAGCATTTCCAGATGATTCCACAAGTTCATTCTCAACAATCTGTTAACTAACCTCAATTGAAAGGCACAAACATAAAAAGTGTATTACTATATTAGAAGTAAAAAATTGCAGCTATCTGAATGGCAGGTTGGAAAGAGTAAAGGTGAAGATAAGTATACATTTATGAAACTGATGAAGTAGCCAATGCTTTGAGGTATAGATGGTTGCCCTAGATAATTTGTTATAGCAACTTCACACTGCTTCTAGAAATTTTCCATTTTCCTGGGATTCAAAACACATCTAAGGGGGAAAATCCTTTGGAAAACATAAAACAATTTAATAAGAACATTTGTGAATTTGAGATTACTAAGACCTCTACATAGATTGAAGAAATAACAATATGCAAAAAAAAATTTAACTGAATTTTGAGACAAATGGCTGTTGTCCTGGTTCCTAACAGAAAGAGTGGTGGATCTCTCCCTCTTACCAGCAAACAAGGGAACCCCTGAGAACTAAAGGACTCTGAGCATATTCCTGCTATCAGGAAGATTTTACAAGGTCTATAGCAAGTTTCAAAGACAGTTTGAAATGAAAGTAAATATATAATAAGTACAGCAAATATGATGTCCACAATGGTTGTTAAAATGCAAAATGAGAAGGAAACTAAGGCCTATGGTTCCATAACCTTTTATAACCTTCTATAAAAAGTTGCAATTGGCACAAATTTCTGTCTCATAAGTTGTAAAGTAAATCATGAATCACTAGGGAGTACACTATTATTTCTTTTTATAATCAGGTTAAATGGTGTTCTCTAAAGTGAACATGTACTTGCATGATGAATCAATTTTCCCATGGGGGGTGGGGGTGGGAAGTTTCTATATGGATTAAGAGGTAAGGATTTACTAAGAAAATTCCTCTTAGAGGGCCTCCTGCCATCAGGAGAAACATCCGTTTGGCTGTACTGGGGGACTATGTGAGCCAAATAAATTTATAGCATTCAAGTCATTCTTTTAAAAAGGATGTACTGGGGCATTACTTATTTCATCCTATCTAATAATAGACAAACATGGTAATTGACCATACCTTCACTATGCCTCCCACTGGCTAATCAGTGTGATATGCAAATTAACCACCAACAAAGATGGCGGCTAATTTGCATACTTCAGGCAGGGCGGGACAGCACAGCTGCCAGCGCGAGCCACCATCCCAGGCTGCAGGACAGCCCCAGAAGCCCCAGAAGCCGGTGATGGGGGGAGATGGGGGTCCCTAGCCCAGGCCTGACACCTCTGGCGGAGGCGTCAGGCCTGGGCAGGGGGCAGAGCCGGCAATTGGAGGGGCCTGAGGATCCCCTGCCCAGGCCTGAGGTGAGAGGCATCAGGCCTGGGCAGGAGCGGAGCCGGTGATCAGGGGAATATGGGGGTCCCCTGCCCAGGCCTGAAACCTGGGCCAGAGGCGTCAGGCCTGGGCGGGGGGTAGAGCCGGCAATCGGAGGGGCCTGGGGGTCCTGGGCAAGGGGCCTATCTGGTGAGCGGAGGGAGATGGGGGTCCCCTCCCCAGGCCTGACGCCTTTGGCAGAGGCATCAGGCCTGGGCAAGGGGCCGATCCTGCGATGGGAGGGTGATGCGGGTCGACGCCTCTGGCCAAGGCATCAGGCCTGGGCAAGGGCGGAGCTGGTGATCAGAGGGAGATGGGGGTCCCCTGCCCAGGCCTGAAGCCTGGGCCAGCGGCGTCAGGCCTGGCCGGGAGGGGGGGACTAGCCAGCGATTGGTGTGAACTACGGAGGAAACACCTTTTCTGACCGCTCATTGGTTAAGCTCCCTGTATGCCACTGGCAATATTCTTAGTAACTTGGGTAATAAGAATCCAAAAAGGTGATCTAGGGTTTTTCACCACACTCCTGGTGAAAAAAAATGAAGGTCCACTGCTGAAGGGCTAAGAAATTTCATATCCTGCGCTAGCCTATTTGGCTCAGTGGATAATGCCTTGGCCTGCCGATGGCAGGGTTTGGGTTCAATTCTGACCAAGGGCATGTACCTAGGTTGCAGGCTCCTCCCTGGCTGGGGCCCAGGTCAGGGCTCATGCAGGTGGCAACCAATCAAAGTGTTCCTCTCACTTTGATGTTTCTCTCTGTCTTTCCCCTTCTCTTCCACATTCTCTAAAAATCAATGGAAACATATCCTCAGGTGAGGATAAAAAAATAATAAAGAAATTATTATTATATCAAAGACACATCTTGAAAATGCCTAAAGAAAGTTGTCATTTTTTCATGGTGAAGGGACTGGAGACTGTGTTAATGAAAAAACCTTGCTGGTTGCAGTGACTGGCAGTGGCTGCAGCAGTGGGGTGATGGGGCTGGTGCCTTCCCCTGATCAGCCCAGTCACCTCCCACAAAGGGAGGCCAGACTGTGGCAGGCACTATCCCCAAGGGGAGCAGGGAGTGGGCCTAAGCCGTCACTAGGACATCCCCTGAGGGCTCCCAGTATGTGAGAGGGGGCAGACTGGGCTGAGGGACACCCCCCCCCGCAGTGCATGAATTTCGTGCACCGGGCCCCTAGTTTTATAATAAAAGAACTGCAGGGCATGGAAACTCAGTTCCACTAATGGTTCTTTAAATGTAATTATTAACAGAGGAAAAGTTAACTATGGGATTTTCTTAAACTGGATGTTGGGAGACAGGACACAATATTTACTCATTCCTTTTCTTCAGTCTCAATTGCCTTCCCAGAGCCAAAATGTCACCAAGACACCATAACTACTCTACAGTAAAATCTACACAACGAACACATTCACAAATGCACTTAGAAATGGTGTTAATATCACTAGCTGTCATCATAATGCAAGGCCATGTGTAGTGTATAAAACACAATGATTCAAGTAGGAGACCTGTGTTTTACATCTAAGGGGCTCACAGGTTTTACAGTATTGATGAAAATTTGACACCATTACTAAGGTACAAAGAGGTGGAACATTTGGATTTGTGACTAAATGATCAACCCACATACTAACTGGAGGTTCCATGATGAACTTGATAGAAAGGCCATCGGAACACTGAGTGACCTGGAAGACAAAGGGAAAAATGAGGAAAGCCACAACTCATGCTGGAGGAGAGTTACACGGATCTGCATGAAGTGATGAACCACAGCCAGCTGTACAATGCTGTGCACCTTGCCACCAAGGGATGAGACGCAAAAGGGAAGGAGAAGGAGACTGACAGTGGTTATGTGGCTTGACATTAAGTTAGAAATTCTACACTTGCTGTCTCATTTCACTCTAGCAATTATCTTCTGCCTCATAAGGTTGTCATTTTCATTTTATATATCATAATAAATAAAATTCACAAGGGGGAAGTGGCAGAGTTAGGCTTCAACACAAGGTCAGTCTTACCCTAACATCAACAGTCCTCTTAGTACAGCGCATTCAAGTAAGTGGGGCTTGAAGACTGTCTCTCAATACTCTAACTTATCAGAAAGGGTTTTTAAAAAGAAAAAAAAAAGGTTAAAGAGAAAGAAAATTATTTCAATAAGGCCAGAGAAAATTTGAAGGATGGAGAATTAAAGAATGTCACTTTGTGGAGGAAAAGAATAGGGTAGGATTGGGAAGTGATATCACTTAAATACTACAATAAGTGCAAAGATGTTCTTCCCAGAGGTCTTCTAGTAAAAGAACAACATCATATATATGTCATGGGAAAATAATGGAGCAGCCGAACAATCTAAAGCTGGTGTGTAACAGAGTGACCTACCTGAGCCTGGGCTGCGATATCCAGTCCACCTCTTTGTGAAACTGATGGGCGAGGAACCCTTCATGAGCTTATTATGTGAGCAAATACACAGAGAAAGGGCAAATTGTGGGTAACAGACAGGAGAGAGAGAGGAGACGAGAGAAGAGAGAACAACAGAGAAAAAGGGACAGTATGTGAACCAAACAGAAGAAAGAAGGCTGGACATTTCTTTGTGTTCATAAAAGATTTTGTAATACTATGAAACCAATCAGTGCTGCTTCAGGGACCAGGTGAGCAAGCACTGGAGAAAGGGCCATTCTTCCCCATGCATCATCTCCTTCAGTTCCCTAAAAACTCAGAAAGCCCATTACAGAAGTCTGCTGTGCTCAGCAGTATTTTCATGGAGGGCACTGGTGGCAGAGGCCAGACCAAGGTGTAAGCGAGGACAAGGCTGGAGCACAGTGAGATGAGTCTGACAGCTGAGCATGTGAGTCTCCAGGAAACAACGGGGGAGGTTTTCCAAAGTGGATGAAGTCCTACGTAGACAGGAAGAAAGGAAGGTTCACCATAATATGGTATTATTATTAATATGGCCTCACGGGAACCCATAAATAAGTGAATGCTGGGTTACTAAGTTTATATACGGTGAAAAAGAAGCAAGTGATACAAAAATGATGAGAAGAAACTCAATGATAAATATGGCTCCCTTCCCAAAGAAGGGAAAATGAAAATTATCCTAATGAAATGGGTTTCTTTGAAGGACTTGCTATCACTGAACATTTTCAAGTGCACATTGACAGAGAATCTGAGGAAACTCAATCATTATCTATCCAGTTCTATAAACCTATCAGTCCTCCTTAATTCCTTCCCCTTCTCAGACTCCAGTCCAGTCCCAGGAACTGTTGATTTTACTTCCATGAATGACTAGGTGCTTGAATGAAGTGGCCCTCAGAACCACTTCCATCTTGAGAGGTATTATTTTCTGAATATGTTATAGCATATATTTCTCATGGAAAGGCAAAGTGTATTTGCTCTTTTAATAATATCTCACATGATTACATTTTCATTTCAAATAAAAGCAGTAGACCCCAATAATCATTAACATTTTATTGATTCAGTTACTTGGATCATTTAATTCTATAATACCCAGAATTTGATCCACTGATATTTAAAGGTATCTAGCCCAATAGTAGCCACAAGATTCTTGGG
Organism: Myotis myotis; assembly: GCF_014108235.1. Classification (NCBI taxonomy): domain Eukaryota; kingdom Metazoa; phylum Chordata; class Mammalia; order Chiroptera; family Vespertilionidae; genus Myotis; species Myotis myotis. The sequence goes on along the minus strand of NW_023416313.1, from coordinate 153,053,318 downwards.
GGCATAGAACCAAATGAGCAAATATCATATTCCAAACTCCCATACTGCATGAATGTTATTAATGACAAGATCCCTGTATATGATCGACTCCCCCATATAAGGACTTACAGAATAGTTGGGCAACCAGAAATATGTTCATGTTCCCCACCACAGTGTTTCCTAAAGCAAAGGGTAATGGTTCGATTGCATCAGGATTTCTGTTTCAAAATGGATGCTGGCCTGCAGGGTAAATAAGGAGCCCAGGAGACTAAGGGGCACTTTCAGATGGAGAGACCTTTTCCTACCACATGTTTGCTTTAATCAATAAAATGAGATTCCTTTCCAAGGAAATAACTATTCTTTAAGGACCAGGGTCTCAATCAAGGAGAAGTCCTAGGTTATTTCCAGGGAGGGAATTGACAGTCTAGGAGAAAATCCCCTTGGTCTTCTAAGTGTTTTACCACCTATATTCTCCTTGTATTACTCCTTAATAAGAAATTAAAGAAGGCAGGTGGCCCCTATTTCTCCCCATCCATTCCCCTTTCTTTTGTTTTTAAATAAAGAAGTGAATCATTAAAAGTCAGGAACACTTGGCTGAGAACAGTTCGCACAGTGCTGGTTGTGTGTCTGCAGCCTGGGAACTGTGCACAAACAGCCAGGGTTGGTTCCAGTGAGGTCAAAGTTAATGCACATCAAAGCAGAGACAGCCTGAGTATACCTAATCCTCCTCCTGCCACATACACTTAGTAGTGCTCTCCCATGGAAGTCAAAAGCATCAAGAGATTACCACCTGTGTAAGTCAAAGCCCTCAAATGAGAGGCTCTGTCCCAGCTAGATTATTTATTATTGTCAGAACTGAACTGAAGCTATGATGCCTTAACATTCCACAATGCCTATGCTTTCTGAAGGAATCTCACACACACAATCACATTTAAATAAGCAATTTATCTGAAAACTAGAGGCCTGGTACACAAAATTCGTGCACAGGGTGGGGGGTGGGGTCCTCTACTCGGCCTACACTCTCTCACAATCCAGGACTGCTGGCTCCTAACTGTTCACCTGCCTGCCTGCCTGATTGCCCCTAACCGCTTCTGCCTGACAGCCTGATCGCCCCCTAACCACTCCCCTGCTGGCCTGATCACCCCCAACTGCTCTCCGCTGCCATCCTGATCACCCCCAACTGGCCTCCCTGCTGGCCTGATCACCCCCAACTGCCCTCCCCTGCCGGCCTGATTGCTCACAACTGCCCTCCCCTGCCGGCCTGATCGCCCACAATTGCCCTCCTCTGCTGTGACAGGCCTCCTCCACCGGGACCAGCCTACTCCGCACTGCGCAGAGCCACAGGTCCCCCAGGCCTCACCACGTGGAATGGCCACTGGGCCCCGCCTCCGCTGTGCGCACAGCCATCTTGTGGCGGACATCTTGTGACAGTGTTGCGCAAGGGCATCGCGTGAGGGCGTGACTCCTAGCCTTTATTATATAAGATTGTAGAAAACAAGATGAGCCTGGGAGACTTGGCTGAGGGAGGTTTGAGAGGAATACCTGGGTGCAGTGCCACCAAAGCAAAAGGCATATTTTCCATGTAAAAACTCATTCCCTTTCTGACCGGTGTAGCTCAGTGATTGAGCATCGACCTATAAACCAGGAGATCACGGTTCGATTCCTATGCCTGGATTTTGGGCTTGATCCCCAGTGTAGGGCGTGTAGGAGGTAGCAGATCAATGATTCTCTCTAATCACTGATCTTTTTATCTCTCTCTCCCTCTTCCTTCCTCTCTGAAATCAATAAAAATATATTAAAGAAAACACTCAAGAAGGCAGGTGGCCCTTATTTTTCCACACAAAGGCCAACTGTATGTCAGACATTTTATCCACATTATTTTAGATGATTTGTCTCTGGCTGTTCTAACCAGTCACTTTGTTCTTCCTTTCCTGTGACTTATAACACATTCCCTTTCCTGCCCATAAGAAAATTCACTTTTAAAATATGACCAGACATGAATCACTTAGCTTTTGACCAAAATGATTTGGCCATCCCAGAAGTATTTTCATTCTCAGGATTACCCTATCAAAGGGAATGATAGGCTATGGAGCCAATTTAGAGAATTCCAGCATCACTTAAGAAGAGGCATTGAAATGGTCATGGTCTTCCAGCATTGACAAAATCCTAATGCGTCTGCCTACAGCTAAGACATGACTTAGGAGTACCAAGGGTGTTACTGAGCTTTGGTTCTCAAGCAAAAGATGAAGAAATAGTTTACATCTTTAAACACTTAAGGTAATTGCTATTGTTTAGTGATCACTCACACGGTACTGGTCACTCTTCTTAGGGTTTTACCTGTTTTAACATGTTCATGGTCAGACACACACACATACACACAAAGTCTATGAGGTAGGTATGACGATTATCCCATTCTACAATGAAGAAACTGAGGCACAGAGTGAATAATTCACTTGCCTACGGTCTCACAGCTACTAAGTGACTGAGCTGGGACTTGAGCCCAGATGGTTTGCCCCAGAACCCTGGCTCTGAAAATCCCTTACAGGACTGACTTCTCTCCCTGAATCTCATTCAGAAAACAGACCCACTCAGTTAGTAATTCCTCTTCTTTAAGGCATATGTTATGGAGCACTCACCCCATCACACAACTGGGACTGATGAATCTTCACGTAAGACAGTTTCCCCCCAGGGAGCATAGAACCAAATGAGCAAATACCATTCCACCCAAGGAAAAAACAATGACTTCAGAGTGAGAAGGCTTGGGCTCAAGTCCAGCTCTGCCAGTTCCTAACAGCGATCTTTTGTGAGTCACTAACTCTCCTTGCGCCTTAGTGTCCTGATCAGTAAAACAGCTTTGTATTGTTCCTCCCAATTCCATCACCCCTCCTGCAGAGTAATGGAACCCACTCTTGAATTACATTTCTAGGTAGATGACGAATTCAGGTCACACGTGGGATCAGAACCCAAAGACACCACAGGATGGTAAGGGAAGGAAGCAGGCAAGGGGAACAGCATAAGAAATTTACAAGGAGGGGGGCATAGCCGAACTGTCATTAGTAATGCAAGAAACTAGAAGGAAGGTAAGTGAATTGTGGAAAACAAGTAACACTAAATGTAAAATTAACATGGTTAAAAATAAATGAATTAACCAAGGCTTATTTCCACCTCTACTGTAAATGAAAATTCATTGTCAGCTTCAGTGAGACTCAACACACAGTGATCTTTTCAACCCAGCATGTCTAAAGCATTTTTCCCCTGTGGTCCTTACACTTCTTTTCTTTCTTTCTTTTTTTTAATCCTCACCCGAGGATGTTTTTCCATTGGTTTTGGAAAGAGTAAAAGGGAGAGGGAGAGAGAGAAAGAGAGAGAGAAACATAGATGTGAGAGAGAAACATCAATTGGTTGCCTCCCAACATGTACCCAACCAAAGCCAGGGATTGAGTCTGCAACTGAGGTATGTGCCCTTGACCCAAGTCGAACCCAGGCCGACGCTCTATCCACTGAGCCAAACCAGCTAGGGCCAAACTCTCTATTTGGCACTTAGCATGTATCATCTGAAGACTTGCTTTAATCACTCCATGCACAAAGGCAAAATCTGTGATTCAAGGCCCTTCTCAGGCTTTTAAAAAATTTTTTAATTAGTTAAATCTTTATTGTTCAGATTATTACATTTGTTCCTCTTTTTTCCCCCCATAACTCCCCTCCACCCAGTTCCCACCCCACCCTCCTCCCTCTCCCCATCCACTGTCCTCATCCATAGGTGAACGATTTTTGTCCAGTCTCTTCCCGCATCCCACTCACCCCTTTCCCCCCAAAGAATAGCCAGTCCATTCTCTTTCTATGCCCCTGATTCTATTATAATCACCAGTTCATTCTGTTCATCAGATTATTCACTTGATTTTCAGATTCTCTTGTTGATAGATGTGTATTTGTTGTTCATAATTTGTATCTTTACCTTTTTCTTCCTCTTCCTCTTCTTAAAGGATACCTTTCAGCATTTCATATAATACTGGTTTGGTGGTGATGAACTCCTTTAGCTTTTCCTTATCTGTGAAGCTCTCTATCTGACCTTCAATTCTGAATGATAGCTTTGCTGGGTAAAGTAATCTTGGTTGTAGGTTCTTGGCATTCATCACTTTGAATATTTCTTGCCACTCCCTTCTGGCCTGCAAAGTTTCTGTTGAAAAATCAGCTGACAGTCGTATGGGTACTCCCTTGTAGGTAACTGACTTTCTTTCTCTTGCTGCGTTTAAGATTCTCTCTTTGTCTTTTGCTCTTGGCATTTTAATTATGATGTGTTTTGGTGTGGTCCTCTTTGGATTCCTTTTGTTTGGGGTTCTCTGTGCTTCCTGGACTTGTAAGTCTATTTCTTTCACCAGGTAGGGGAAGTTTTCGGTCATTATTTCTTTAAATAGGTTTTCAATATCTTGCTCTCTCTCTTCTTCTGGCACCCATATAATTCAGATATTGGTGTGCTTGAAGCTGTCCCAGAGGCTCCTTACACTATCTTTGTACTTTTGGATTCTTTTTTCATTTTGCTTTTCCGGTTGGGTGATTTTGCTTTTTTGTATTTCAAATCTTTGACTTGATTCTTGCGATCCTCTGGTCTGCTGTTGGGAGCCTGTATAATATTCTTTATTTCAGTCAGTGTATGCTTAATTTCTAGTTGGTCCTTTATCACAACCTCGAGGGTCTCATTAGATTTCTTGTAGATCTCATTAAGTTTATCGGCAGTTTCTAGAAAATTCTTGAAAAACCTTAAAAGTCTGGTTTTGAACTCTATATCCAGTAGTTTGCTTTCCTCCATTTCTGTCATTTGTGTCCTTTTTTGTCTCTGCATTTTTTATGCTTCCCTGTGTTGATAAAGTGGTTTTCTGTGCTGAGTGTCCTCTAGGGCCCAGTGGTTTAGCCTCCCCAATTACCTGAGGAGGGCACTCTTCGTGCACCCCCTTGTGGGCTTTGTGCACAGTCTTCTTGTAGTTAAGCCTTGATTGTTGTAGTTATCACTGGAAGGTATTGACCTCCAGGCCAATTGGCTGTGAGAATCAGCTGTGTCTGCAGTCGGAGAACATCTGTGCTGGAGACACCCCTCTGGGGCAAGACTTGCTTCAATGGGGCTTTGGTGCTCACTGAGTCTGCCCCCTGAGTGTGTCCTTTATGGTTCCACAGGGCTGCAAACTGGATGGTCCCACTCTGACCTCTGGGTTTCCTGGCTCCTGGATCTCTAGGGAGGTGCTAATCTAGCCTTTGCCTGAGGCTATCCAGCAAAAGCCTCCCTGCAGGGCTTTGGCGGGGTGGGTCCCACAGGATCAACAGGGCAGGGCTAGCAGTTATGGCTGCTCTCAGTCTTGCCCTCAGAGGCTCTGCTTCTCAGTGTCCCGGTAATGGCTGCAAGCCCTTTGGAGAGAAAGCTGCCCTCGAGTTCCGACCGATGCCAGACAGTCCTGCTTCTCTTGTATGAGTCTGGGTCCCTAGAAACTCGCCTGGAACTGGAGCTCAGAGCCTGAGACTCCCTCTGGATTGAAAACGACAACTACGCCCTCAGCTGCCAGCCCGCTCTGCATGTACCTCCACACCTTGGTATTTTACTTCCACACTGCGCCTCCTCTGAGTCTCGGTATGCTTTTCTCTTTCCTTCTAGTTGTAGAATTTCCACTCAGCCAGCCTTCCTGTGGTTCTGGATGATGTCCGTTCCGTTTTTTAGTTGTATTTTTGAATTGGTTGTTCGAAGCAGCAAACTCTGGTGTTTACTTATGCCGCCATCTTGGTTTCTCCCCCTTCTCAAGCTCTTACAGTCTAAACCCGCCTGTGATGTCTCCAGACCCTGCTCTCAGTCTCCAATCTTTTAGCCTTCTCTGGCAGAATGTTTGGCTTAGTCCTAACTGTGCCCAGGAACTCAGACTTCAGATGTCCTTGGGCTCCATGCCTTATAGTCTTGAGGGCCAGAGCCCCATTCCCTCCTACCCTTTAGCACAGCTTTAGGACCTATACTGATATGGTTCAAATCCTAACTCTTCCACTCAGCATCGGAACCTTAGCTAGCTACATAATCTCTATGTGCCTCAATTTCTCATCCCTAAAGTAGAGGTAATAATGATACTTCACAGCCTGTTGGCATTTAGAACACAGAGTCTGATACATCTAGCGCCTATATAGGTAACTGATATTTTTGTTATGTGGTCCAAACCTGTACTATCCAGAAATGGAACCCCAATACACTCTGGCTTCTATTGTCCATTAACCTTTTTGTGATATATTTTTCCTATTTGATCAAAATCTCTTTAAGGGGAGGACAGTCATCATCATCATCTTTGTTTTCCCTACAGCACACACCTTAAAGATGGAAGCTTTTCAGTAAAGAGTGGATTAAAGTGTCATTATCTGAAGGCGTAAATCCAACATGTCTCTGCCTGAAAATTCAAGCATACCAGAATGTAGCCAGTACTAATGATTAATGATGACTCAAGTTCTACTTTCCAACAAACACAATTAAAATAGACCAGAAAAATCATAATCATCTCCATCATTAAAACATGTGCCAGGGAGAGAAAAATATAAAAAATATAAGCAGTCAAATAAGAGAGTAAAAGACTAGATTGATACCAAATTTTCCAATAAAGATCAGATTAGAATGGAAGTAGGAAAAGTGAATACAAGAGACTTTAAAAAATATTCCCAGATATTAAACAAGAGGTGGAAAAATAGATTTATGAAACCTTGACCAGTACCTAAAAGAAAAATGAAAGCTGTGATTTCAGGATTTCAACATAAAATGAAAATACATATTTTCACAATTCCCTTTGCCTGAACTGCCCCAGAATCTTTATGACTCAATCTGTGCTTAGATGATGCCTCACTGAAATACTTTCTTGGTGACTTAATACGAAAGCATGTCTATGGCCGATGTCATTCTCTAGCCGTCACTCGATGCACCTGTGTCCATGGAACTTGTCAGCTGCCACGTTATACATCCCTGGTTACTCAGCCTCTCCCCGTGCACTGCAGAATGTTACCATGAAAGGGGAAGCTTCATTCCCTGCTGTGTCCTGTGCTTGAGAGGTTGCCTGGAAAGTCATAGGTGCTCAACAAAAGTCTGTCCAATGAGTGATCCATTTATTAATACGAATATTAGTAAATATATATGCAAAGTGTTTAAAATAGTGCCTGGCACACACAGTGGGCCCAACTAGCTATTTGTAGTGAGAGTAGAGTAGCAGTATTCCTTCCTCAATTCTTTTTGTTGGTTTAGTGAGAAAAGTCTTCTGCCTTTGGGGATTTGGACAAAAGTGGGAAGAGTTAGGTAAGGGGGCAGGGGAGGCAGCTTTAAAATCTAAGAGTGGAGCTATTTACTTTACTTAGGCGGCAACTGGAAACTGCTAAAGTGCTCTGCAGGGCAGTATGGTCAAAGAGCATGCTTTAGTGGTACTGGGGCTGCTAACAATATGGGGGGGGGGGCAAGACTGGAACCAGGAAGCTGGGGAAAAAGAGTGGGCCAGGGCCCAGGGGGCCAGTGAACAGAAATACAAGGTGCGGCAATGATTTAATCCACTTTCTTACCTAGGTCTACATTTACTTGGGCAGGCTCCAGGCTTTGAGACGTCAAAAATGTGATGCCCCCAGGCCTGTGTAGAAAAAAAAATCAAAGCTTACCTGAAGCAGTTTGTACATTAGTGTGCGTGTGCACGTGTGTGTGTGTGTGCATGCGTGCATGCGTGTGTGTGTGTGTGTGTGTGTGTGTGTGTGTGTGTGTGTATTGCTGCATTGCTTGTGTATTTGGAGGCAGCCAATTCCAAAGGGCTTTAAGAAACAGGGCATTATGAAGCTGACCCTGTATCTTCTGATGTGAACCTAGGGAAGAGAAGATCCTGCATCTTCCATGAGACAGCCATAATCTCCAGCTGAATGGTGGCATAGCACAGGCTGACCAGTCGGGCTGGCATGCCATGATGAAAGAGTTTCCAGGATGTGGGCCTTTCAGGGCTAAAACCAGCTAAGTCCTGGGCAAACCAGTACCAGGTGGCCACCTGACCACCAGAGTGCCTCCAGTTTGATCTATGCTCCTTTATTTGTTGTTCACACTGCAACCAACACCATCTTTTTAAAATAAAAATCTGACTTTGTCACCTCACTAGTCACATGCAATCAAAACCCTTCAGCAGCAACCTTGCTCTTAAGACAGATTTCAGCCCTTAGCATGGCCTGAGAAGCCCTCTGGGAATGGACCCCTACCTAATTTTCCAGCTTCATTTCCTACCAGGCCAGGGCCCCAGCAGCCTGTCGGTGGTTCACAGAAGGGCCACTTCCTCCCCATGAGGATCTGCAGATGCCGGTCCCTCGGCACAGAATGTGACTGCCATCCTCCTTCACATGGTTAACTCATTACATCTTTCATACCTTAGCTCCATCACTGTCACTTTTCCAGAGAAGTCTTTTCTGATTTCCCCGAACAGAAACCCCCCACCATCCCTGTGCCCTTTGGTGCTGTAGCCCCTGCCATCGTTGTCCACCCTTATGCACTTGGCAGTTGTCTCCTCACACCAAGAGCCACCCACTGAAAACACCTGTGACACTCTGCTGATGGCTGTGTCTGTCCATGGGAGCACCCTCACCTGCACAGAGGCTGGTACCTGGAGAGATCAGAGTGATAGGCAAGAGCTCCATCGGGTAGACCTGGGGGGCCATCAGATAGAGTCCAGATTTTATTCTAAGTCCAACATGAAGCTATTGGAGAGTTTTAAGCTGGGGAAATATGTGACCTGATTACATTATAAATCAGTGGTTCTCAACCTTGGCTGCATATTAGAATCACCTGGGAACCTTTTTAAAATCCTGATTTCTGGGCCTCTTCCTCTGGAAATTCTGTTTCTTTGTTACTAATGTTGTGGCCCCACCCCATAACAAAGAAACAGAATTTCCAGAGGATGAGGCCCAGAAATCAGGATTTTAAAAAGATTCCCTTGCCAAAACCGGTTTGGCTCAGTGGATAGAGTGTCGGCCTGCAGACTGAAAGGTCCCAGGTTCGATTCCGGTCAAAGGCATGTGCCTGGCTTGCGGGCACATCCCCGGTGGGGGATGTGCAGGAGGCGGCTGGTCGATGTTTCTCTCTCATCGATGTTTCTGACTCTCTATCTCTCTCCCTTCCTCTCTGTAAAAAATCAATAAAATATAAAAAAATAAATAAATAAAAAAATAAAAAGATTCCCAGGTGATTCTAATGTGCAGCCAAGGTTGAGAACCACTGTTATAAAAGGTCACTCGGGCTGCTATATGGAAAGTCAACCGTGAAAGGGCAGGCGAGGAAGCAGAGAAAGAGACCGGTTGTAAGATTAAGGCAGCAGTCAGATTACTATTCTGGAAGGAATCAACTGTGGAAGTGCACTGAAAGCAGAATAAAAAGTGGCTGTTTGTAGCACAGAGACAGAGCCTCGGGCTTCAGATCAGCTGCAGACCAGCAGCTCACCTGAGAAGGCCCTCTGGAGTCTGTTTCATCGAGTTGGTTCTTGGGAGGGGGTTGAAAATTCTACTCTTTTTTATGCATGAAGTAGGGATAACATATAGTACATAACCAGCTAAGGAGTCTATTTATGGTATTATCAATTCATGGGTGGGGGTGGGCAATTAAGGAAAAGTCTAAAGGAGAGGGACAATGGGAAAAAAAATAAAAAGGTTGAGAAAGTGATCCAGCATAGCAGGCAGGCTGCAGGCTCCTTAGGACCGACAGGTGCTCTTACGCTGGCCTGGGATGGCCCCTGGCCTCCTGGACCAATAGCCCTAAATCTGCCCTGTCACGTTCCCTCAGAGCTGAACAGACACTGACTAATTCACCCTCTCAGTGGGAAGATGGTCCAGTAAGATACGATGGTCATTTGCAAGTCAGCCGCTCTAAATACAGATACTCCTGTGTGCACACTTTCGAGAAGTACAGTGGAGGAAGGATGTGCTAGCCGTTGCAAATGCTGTGGGTCTCAGCAGGATCTCTTGTCCTGTGTTTCGTGTTTCTCTTTCTTTCCAGACTCCATCTACCTCTCACCTGATGCATTCCTGTGCTCACAGCAGAGCCCAAGCCCAAATGTCTCCTCCCCAGGAAATCCAGGGTGTAAAACTATCCCTTCCTTTGAGTATCCAGAACACTCTGTAAAATAATATTAATGGCACCTATTTCTAGAGCACTTGGGGCAGGCATTATAATAAGTGTTTTACCTGAATTTACTCCATATAATCCCTTCTACTATTACTTCCATTTGACAGATAGAAAACTGAGGCTTAGAGAAGTGAAAGAGCTTGCTCAATGCCAAATAAATAGTAGAGATTCAACCCCAAGCAGCCTCTTAACCTCCAGACTGTATACACATTATTATAGGGCTCACCCCACTGTATTATAATCAGCAGTCCATGTGCCTCTTTCCTCTATTACCCACAACATAAGCGACCCAGGCCAGGTGTCATGAAACAAGAATGAGTTTTATAATCAAATCCTGTTGTATAACTCTGGGATATTACTGAGACTAAGCTTCCTCTCCTATAAAATGGAGACTTAAATGCCTACCTAATTGGTTTATTGACAAGATAAAATTAGACATAACTTTTAATGCATTTACCACAGCTCATGGCACATAAAGACCCACTCAATTAAACAAGTATTAATTGAGGGTTTATGAAACACCAGGCTTTAGGATGGGCACTGAGGCTAAAAAACAGCTCTCATGGAGCTAACCCAGTAGGAATTTAATCTATTTTGGTTGCTCTCGCTTCTAAAGGGCAGGGACTATGTGTTATTCAACTGTGAAATTTTGAAGGTCAGTAAATGCCTAGACCAAATAGACACTCAAAAACATTTTAGTGAATGACTGAAAATGGCTTAAATGGTTTCAGAGACCCTAAGTATTAGAGATTATTAATGACTGTGTCAAATTAGTGGGTTGAATTTTATCAAATTGTCAGTAAAATAACTGAAAATAAAGTGCACACCCAGAGTCTGTGCACATTAAATTCATTTAAACATAGAACTACTACTAAATAACTCTTAAAATTATGCCAAAACCGGTTTGGCTCAGTGGATAGAGCGTCGGCCTGCGGACTGAAGGGTCCCGGGTTCGATTCCGGTCAAGGGCATGTACCTGGGTTGGGGGCACATCCCCAGTAGGAGATGTGCAGGAGGCAGCTGATCGATGTTTCTCTCTCATCAATGTTTCTAACTCTCTATCTCTCTCCCTTCCTCTCTGTAAAAAATCAGTGAAATATATTTAAAAAAAAATTAAATTCACAGAGACAAATGGAATACTATAACTTGAACAAGAACAAATAATAATATCCTATATATTAAAGAGCTAATATGCTAATTAGCCCAAACAGCAAAACAACCCTCTGGATAACCTTCCTAGTGAAGGTGAGGCTGTGAGGGGCTTCGAGGGCCAGCTGAGGCTGTGAGGGCCTGCTGAGGCAGAGGGGGCTGCAAGGGCTGCACCCCTTGCATGAATTTCATGCATCGGGCCTCTAGTACCTAATAATATCCAGGAGGTAAAACAGGAAGAGGGGAGAAAGTTTCAAAAGTGTTACCCTTAAAAAAAGGGGGGTGATCAATTTATACTATCTAAAGAAAAAAGTAGTCATAAAGACAGCAATGTAATTAATGGCAATAACTCCAACCTCTTAATATTTTATGACACTTTAGCCATAGATTTTTTTTAAAAGAAATAATATACCTTGAAATGAAGTAGCTATTTGAAGTTTGTTCTTTAGTTTCAATTCAGTTTTTTAAATTGCTTTAAAAATTTAATTAATTATTTTTGTTATAAATAGCATTTCTATTCAATTTTTAAAGTATTTTAAAATTATAAAAGTATTTCTATCTATCCATTAACATCCATTAATAGATAGATAGATAGATATTTGTCTGAAATGATATTCACCTAAGGTTAACAATGAGAATTGTATTACTATTTGAGACGATTTTTAAAGATTGTTTTTTTGTAACTTTCTGCCTTATTTTGATTCTTGATAATAAAGATAATGCGATTTTTAAAAAGTCTGTTCCCTAAAAATAGAGAAAGAATATGCCAAAATATAGTTAATTATTCCTTGTGGGAATATAGATCATTGTTATTTCCTTCTTTGTACCTTATTTGTAATTTTTACACTTCCAAAAATGATTTCTAAAGGGCTTTAGATTAGACTCTACATTTATGATTATGTTTCTTTCCTTTCCTCTAAAATAGAAAATACCTTTTATACTTATGTTGCCAATGGTGTCTTTGAAATGACTTGAGAATCCAATTTTCAAAGCTGAAGAGACTGGATCCATTTGAATGTTTTTTATAAATGCAACACACTCAAATAAATTGAGTAGAGAGATAATGAATGGCTATATGCATGTTTACATTTTTAAAGGGTTTTTACATGAAGATGAGAGATTATCAAAGAGATTATGAAAAGCTTCATGTTGTCAGACTTTGTCTGATGGAGTCGTTAAGACCAGATTTCAAACATAAGTGGCTTTCCTTGTCCCTTTGTGTTTAAGGCGTCCTTATTGCATGTTGACATCTGCTTGTTGTGGTAAATAACAAACTAAATCTATCCAGTTATTACCCTCTAGTTAAGAATAATAATGTAAAATACACAAATGGCTGCATAGTTGTTAAAGGGACTAGCTGATTTACACAAGACATTTGGGGAATGGTGGCTAAAGTCTCTGAGCTTTTTAGGTTTCACAGAAGGTGCCGTAGTAACAATTTTCCATTATAAAGGTTTGGGGGAAAAATTGGGATTCTGATTTATTTCTTAAAATAACTCAATAAATATATTTAGTTTCATGTAGCCTAGAATTCTACATATAGTAACTCAATAAGTCTCTTTAGTTCCATGAAGCCTAGAATTCTAGGTACAATTTTGTATTCCCTGGGTTTTGTATGGTTACATTACTATTAGAGAAAGGTGTGTGTGTGTGTGTGTGTTTTAATTCAGTGAACCGCCTGGATATAAAACCTTTAATCATCATCAATTTCTTTCTTTAATCTATAGAATATACAATAAATATTTTACTTTCTGTTACTTTTAGGAACTATCTTCCCTCAATAAAAGTTTGTAGCCTATCGTACCTTTTCATCTTATAAAGAAAAACACATTTTCATAAAACTATGTTTGTGAAATGCTTTAACTCCTATTGCATTCTGTCAAAATGGGGGTTGATGTTTTTCTAGCCTAGGAGTTAACGATATTCAGAGAAAATACTGGAATTTTAGATTTAAAGAAAACCTAGAATTTATTCATCCCATCCCATCTCTCTCCCAACGTGGGGCTCTCTCCTTCACTGTAACCCTCATGAAGGACCACCCAGTCTCATCTTGAACTTTTCCATGGCAAAGCATTTTCTACCCCACAAGGAAACCTCATGGCATTCCAGACAGCCCTAAATGAAAAAAAAAAAAGTTCCCTTATTCAGAACCAAGTCTATTTCCATTACCCCTGGTGCTTGTTCTTACTTCCATAGCTTCAATGACAGAATCCAACTCCTCTCCTGGCCAATAGTCCTTTGAACACCATTTTTCCTGAGACATCTTCTCATCATGACTAATGCACCCCAGTCTCCTCAGCAAGCCCTCAAATGGAAGTGTTTCCATCCTCAAAACCCTGCATATCATCTCACTGACAAAGCACTGTCCACAGCTAAAAACTGCTTCTCAAAAAATGCCAAAAGTTGTTCCAGGATCACAAATACAACTCTTGCAACAGTCACTTTAAATCATTAGACAAACATGTCTTAAATAGCTAGATCCTATCTTACTATCTCATTACCTATCTTGAGTTTCAGCTTCCTTTTCACCATGTTTTTCTGCCTTCACAATTTTGAAGACCATTCTTAAATTACTCTTGGTTGCAAGCAACTGAAACTGATTGTGTCTACCTTAACAAAAAAGAAGTATATCCGATTTCATGAAATTCATGGGCAATTTCATGAAATCGGAGTAAGAGTTGAAAAGCCAAGAGCAGGAAGAACAGGAAGCAGAGCCTGCCAGTGGCCTCCGGCTGGGCCTCCTGTGTTGTCTCCCTCAGGCCTTCACTTACTCTGACTTAACTCCAGAGACTCTCAGTCACTTCAGTCCTTCAACCTAAAGTCTAGCTCCTGGAGATGTCCCTGCTTTAGGTAGCCCGGGCCAGGGATATGGTGCTGGGTATATGGCACCCATGCTGGTATCTGGGGGTCATTTTCAGAGAAAGGAAAATGGATGTGAACAAGACAGACATCCAAAATTACTGTACTTCTAAAGGAAAATAAATTCAGATATTTATCTTTTTCTTTTTATTTCCCTTTTTCTTGATCCCCAATGAGGCAGGTGCTTTGAAATTGGTGTTCACTGCATCAGGGGAGGTATGTAACAAGGAGGAAAAGAGAAATAGCGGGAGAATATTTCTGGATTTTGTTTTCTAAAATCCTTAAGAGATCTCAGGGAATTTCTTAAAGTAGGTATTAAGGAATAAGATTTATGAACATGAAGAATCTTTAAGAAACATAGAACATTATCTCTCCAGGGCTGTTGGGAAGGGAGAGAAGGAGGCCTATGGATCTTGGAGGAGTGGGGAGCCAGGTCCTGCTGCCTGGCAGTGTCTCCAGAAAGGCCACAAGACCCCAGAGCTGTGTGTGGTACATCTAGGTAGAAGGAACCATTGGAAATATCACCAAAAGATTTCTGTGGACCAAGAATGACCTGGACAACTAAGAGAGCCATGTGAGCAGAAACCCTGGGTGCTACAGCGTAACCTGTGTGGTCAGGGGCCTCAGTGACCATAGGGTCCCCTCTCCCAATGCTGCCTGCCCTACAGTGTCAGCCACCTGGCCTTGGCACAACTCTGGGGAGTGGTGTGACCCTAAGAAGGGTTGCAGGTGAGTCTTCTGCCTTCCCAGAAGGAAGATGCTTGAGACAGAAATGAACATGGTTTATAAAAAAAATAGATATATTTTTATTTACCCGTCTTTGTAGATGGAGATTCTCAAGTGCTACCCTTGAATGGAAGTGACAGAAGCAAAACGAGAATTGAGTGGTTCTGCTTCCTCTCTCTGAATTTGACCTCATCTTTTTCAAACAGCAGAATCTGTACATCATTCACGATTGTAAAGTTAAAACCCCTCTTTTAGAAAAACTGGCTTAACAACTTTTGGCAAACCCTCTTCTTAGTCATGACCTTACTTTTCCTGATGCTATTCTCCTGGGTCCATGTCATACCTCTATATGCGAAGTCTTACACATATTCCCCTTCTTCCCTTTCCTGTGCATTTCTTCCCTCTCAGATGTGGTTTGAGAACAAGTTCCATAGGCAACCCCTTTGGAGTATTCACCTACCTCTCCCTTCTGCTTTGTCATTTGCCCAACTAGTGACTATAATATTTTGTTTATCTTTTTAAAATTTATTTGTTTTGAAAGAACACTCAATATGAGCCCTGCCCTCTTAAATTTTTAAGTGTGCGATACAGTATTATTAACTATTCATACAGAATTGTGTTTTTCTTAACAAATTTTGCATTAGTTAAGATCCTAAATCTAGTCAATACTGCAGTAATTTGGCAGCTATTGATATGTTTTCCCAAAAATGAAAAAAAAAAAAAAAACAGGTAAAAGACCAAGCCCCAAATGCTGCATCTGAGTGTTGAATATCCTTGCATTTTTGTGGTTGGCAGGGCTGTTACTTCCTGAAGAGAAGTTGAGTGATGTAATGAACAAAGCCTGGGAGCCGGGTGACCTGACCTGGATCTATTCCTGGCTGTGCCACTGACCGTGAGTGACCTTGGGCAAATCACTTTTTATCTCCTCATCTCCGTTTTCCCCACTGTACAACTAGATAAATATCTTGTCACCTACCTAGAGAATAATTTGGGCACAAGAATTATGGAATAAGAAAGAAGATAATGCAGCTTGAGAAAACAGTAAGTTTATTTTTTTCAATCTACCACAGTTTCCCTTATGACATTAGAGTATCATGGAGTTCTTCAAATAATCATGAAAGTTAGAATTAACCTATATTTTCAGAACTTAAAAGAAATCGAAATCAAAAAGTGACCTTGACACAAGGTATGTTCTATTCATATTATTGGGGAGTTGGTTGGGTAGGAAAGAGTGGATTCAAAAGCCCAGCTGGTCTCCTGTAAGTAGAAGATGCTACAGCAGAAACGACATAAAAGGAGACAGGGACATTGGCAAATGGGGACAGGACAGATGCCAATTCTGTAAACGAATTCTGTTTTCTGCAGACCTGTGGGCTTTTAAAAAATTATGTGCAAAGCTTTCGAAATATGAGCCAGGCTTAGAAAACTTTCTAAAGTGGCTGTCTTTATTTAAAAAGAAAAAGGATAATCATTTTAATACCTAAAAAAACCCCACTCTAGCTTTTTACTAGATACATAACCATAATACTGAACTATATTTATGGTTTATCCTGCTTTGAAAGTTTAAAAAAATTTAAAGCCAGGAATATTTCTCTGTGGCTTACTAGACAGAAGGTGCATTGCAAGCCTGGCAGGTAGAGCAAATGCCACCTGGATCCCATTTATAGCCATGCTCATAAGCAAGCACATTAACTTCTCTGAGCCCTGATTTGTTCATCTATACTCGAGGTATAGTACCATCTACATACTGCACAGAGGTACCTACTGACAGATTAGGAAACCCAGGGAAGGTGCTTAAATCTCCTGTTTTAAGCACAGGATGGACACAGAGGGAACATACCACTCATACTCACTGCTTGCCCTTGGAATAGACTTAGAGGGCATTGTTCTCAGAATAGAACATCAATAAGTTATATGGACTCCACAGTGTAATGGCGAGAAGTCGGTTTTATTAGTACTTACAGAGGCAAGACCATAGAGCTTTCAGTAAGTGAAAAGATCAAAGCAGCACAACGCACCCTTTGGAAATGGGGACGAAGATTTCAGTTACTGCCTTCTGGGGACCAAACACATTTAACATAATATCCACCCTGTTGAAATTCTCAAAGGATAAAGATCATTAAATGCTAAGACAGCAACTGTCATTCCAAAATACTTTCCCCATCCTTGCTCAGCAATCTTTACCACATCAAAGAACAGACAAGCTGTTCTGTAATACTTAAGAGAAGCTGCGACATTGGAAAGAGCTCTTGGGGAGCATGGGAACGTGCCATTATCATCTATGTGCTACTCAGATGGTTTTCTCGCAGCCATAGATAATGCCATTGTTTCAGGGTATTTCATTGGAACTTCACTTGTGCAAATGTCAAGGTTTTGGAAACAGTGATTTCCCAAAATTACCATGAAGAATGGATCATTGGGATTAGCTTTTCCTAATAAGTAGGTTCTCAGCTCTCTCGTAGAAGAAATCATTGGAGAAAGCATCTGAGCCTGGATAAGTGTGGTCGGTATCTGTCCACATACTCATGTGGGCAAAAACAGGGCAAGCATAGCTAAAGAGCACGCACCCACACACTGCTCTATTAGATGATGTTTAAGTATTGGTCTGCAGGTCATCTCATGCTCTCTGTGTTGCTTTCACAAAAATGCACACTAGAGCACTTCTACTGGGATATTAGTGGCAGTACCTTCAGAGTAGCAACAAAATGTTAGTTCCTGCCCTACTTTCAAGTCTTATCTATCCTCCCCAATCAGCTTTCTGGCTGCATTTACTACTTGTCCATATCCTGATGACCAATATGAATATTAAAAAGTCCTGCTACCCTGCATTCCTGTTGCTGTATAGGCCACTCCGAAAGTTCATCGGAACATGCAATGCTTTCGCCAGAGACATTCAAACTATTGCCACGGACTCTTCTCACTCGATCTCTAAGGATGCTTTGAGGCCAGCACCTAGAAATTTTGACTGACTGTGCTCTGGACTCAAAAACTGGAAATATAGTGTTTTAACCATTAACCTTTGTTTCTGTAACTCCCCCTCCCCACCTCTATTAAATGCCTGATTGCTCACATTATTGTTAGAAAAGAAACAGGCCCCAAATGGAGTCACTTGTGCTAAGCCCATGTCAAGACTTAATACCAAACCAAGACTTAATACGTAACCTAACTGCAGCTTAAGCCTCTCCCAATAATATAATCTTAACCAGTCGGTATGGAATGACCTGGTCAGCACTAGTGAGGTAACCTCCCTGATAGACTCCTGCCTCCCCCACAAACGGAAGGTGACCTTACATGAGAAAATTTACTCTACTAGAATAACCTCCTTAACCTGCCTCCATCTGCCTATGAAAGTCTTTCATTTTGTACAGCTCCACAGAGGTCTTTCTATTTGCTAGATGAGATGTTGCCAAATTAATGAATCATTAAATAAAGCTGGTTAGACCTCCAGATTTATTAACTTGAATTTAGTTATTATTTTTTACACTATAGAGTCTCAACTTAGTCTGACTGCCTCCTATACCACTGTCCCCAGAAATGAGCTACACCTGTTTAACTGGACTAACTTAGTCCCAGGACTGAGAGACTGGTTCATCAAGATGGGCAATGCATTTAAATTTGTCATTTTTTGCTTTCTCATTCTTATTCCAATCTATGTTTGTTTTCTCTCCTTCTTTGCAGATCTCTTGTCTTGCAAACCCTAACCCTAATCTCTCTATAGCTACCAGCTTGGCCTTTGATACATGAAACTTCCTGAGGGGAAAAATGAAGTTTCAAAGGGGGGAATGTGGGGTATGAAAATACACTACCCCAAAATATGCCTATTGGTATATAGATTATTCTGTTTTAAAGGTTATTGAGAATCAACAGATGTAGGAAAAGTTCTAAATACAGTGCATAAGTTTTTTTTTAAAAGGAAACATATTTATAAAGACACTAGGGGCCCAGTGCACAAATTCGTGCACCTTGAGAGAAACTGTGGGCCGCGAGACTGCTGTGGGTACAGGGCTGGGTATTGGCCCATCCTCCACACCCTTGCCCAGCCCTTCCCACCATGCCCCCGGTCCCCTCTCTGCCAGCACTCCCACTCCTGCTACTGCTGCTCCCATATGCTGATGGCACCGGCCCCTCTTGCACCCACTGACAGTGTAGAGCGATTGGGGCCAGTGCAGGATGCCAACAGTGGATGTGAGAAGGGCCAGTGCCAGCAGTGGGGGCAAGCAGCGGCTCTGACGCTGGCAGTAGGTGCAATAGGCAGCTGCCGGCCCGATCACCCCTCAAGAGCAGAGGGAGGTGGAGAAGCCGTGAGGGGCAATCAGGGCCGGCAGCCACTGCTCGCACCCCGCTGAAAGTGCTGAGCTTTGGGGCTGGCGCCAGGCAGTGCATGCAGGGCTCGCACCAGCAGCAGGTGCGAGCACCAGGTGGGACCGTGGTGTGCAGAAGCAAAGAATTTTCAGTAACCACCAGAGGCTCGCCCCGATGACAGCAACTGGGCCCCGCCTTGGTCTGGCGCCCCTGTTTACCTGCTCCACCATCCCACTGTGGCCAATGCCCGCCATGTTCCATGCTCTGCGGCCCACTGCCACTGCCCGCCATGTTCCACACGCACCCCCTGGTGGTCAGCGCACATCATAGCAACCGGTTGTTCCACCTTACAGTCTATTTGCATATCAGGTTTTTATATATATAAATTTCCATTCATAAAAAGTATCTCCTCCCATGCCTGGTACAGGAAAACTCTTAATAACTCTTATGAATGGAGAAGAAACTGACTTAAATCTCCATAACAAACCTTACTAAACAACCCTTGTTTATCATTCTTTTCTGGTTACCTTCCCATAACTTGCCTCTCTACCCAGAAGCCCCAAACTCCTTTTCCTTTGGCCTAAGTTGGTATTTAAGCCCAATTTCCCTCTCACCCCTTGGAGTTACTCATGTCTGGGTACTCTCATATATAAGTACGATACACATGATAATAAACTTCTGTTTGTTTTTCTCTTGTTATAAAAATAAAGTCCTGCTTACCTCCAAAATATTTCCTCCAATATTTCCTCCTTGGTCTGACTCAGAAGACCAAGGTAATAAAGTATTTAATTTGAAAAATGTTGGTCTTTAACAATGATCTATGACTCTTTAGAAAGGAGAAACAGTCATAGCCCTAATATGATGGAACACAATACAAGTTAGTTTTTATTAAGGTCAGGAAATAGATGAATTGGTTTAAAAAAAGCAAGAACAAAAACTGGCTAGTAGCCCAATTCCTGCAGAGGTGAATTAAGAGGTCTTAATAATTTCAAAAAAGATGCCGAAACCGGTTTGGCTCAGTGGATAGAGCGTCAGCCTGCGGACTGAAAGGTCCCAGGTTCGATTCCGGTCAAGGGCATGTACCTGGGTTGCGGGCACATCCCCGGTGGGGGATGTGCAGGAGGCGGCTGGTCGATGTTTCTCTCTCTTCGATGTTTCTGACTCTCTATCTCTCTCCCTTCCTCTCTGTAAAAAAATCAATAAAATATATTAAAAAAAAATCTTAAAAAAAAAAAAGAGGTGAGGCGAGGTGGCTCAAAGGGAAGACCAACTCTTTCCCCTCCACTAGCTTCATACATACATACTATGGCCTGATATATTCAAAGCCTAAAGAAATACAAAAATACAGATTACTCGGGGATATGCTTTACATATAGCCACAGGTGGGAGGGAATGGTTCATTTCCCAGAACCTTGCCTTTACATGTTGATAAGGTGAAGAGGTTCATAGCCCTTTCCATCTTCCTACTTTTATAATTATCTTATTACAGGTACACAGATGACTGCTTTGTCAGCTCTTCTTCACAGACACTAAACACAGGGATGTTTCAATTCCCTCACAAGGCCAGCCTGTTGGTGCAAGCTCATATTTGCTTCACGGAGGATACAATTCCCATGCTTTAGCATCTCTACAAGATCAAGCAAATTAGATTAATGGCTGTAACTCCGTCAACACACAGGCTGAGACCTGCTGAAAACAAAGCTGATTTTTAAGACAGAGACTGTGTACATCCAAAAATAATGACTCCTGCGCAAACTAAGGCCCAACAAGAGATCCTGAGTAATCCCCAAACATGATCTAAACAGTGGGATCTCTGAATATTATTCAATATCTGTGATGAATTTTTATAATTATACAAGTAAAGTTTTAAAAAGAAAAACATTAAAGGCAAGATCATCTAGAACACCTTTGCCTGGGGTGACATGCACAAGTCCAAAGCTTGAACAAAACTGAACTCTGAGTCACAGTATGTGAGGCAGGAGAGAAGTGTTTCTGAGTCCTATCAAGAATGCTTACCATCTTCACATCCAATTCCAATCTGCTCCCATTCCTCCCATTCCCCTTTCTTCAGATCTACCAATTTTAGTCCTAGAAGAGGAGGAAGGCCAGGATATGAGGTCCGCCCTCAGACAATGATAGTAACAATAGGACCCCATTCCCTGGTCAGAGCAGGGTTAATCATGTAACTGAGGACTGATCACAGTTCTTTCCTGAGATTTACTTTGGAGCCAGAGAAGGGAGCTATCCTTAGGTTACAGAACTACAGGGATGTGAATCTAGAGTCCATGAAGGCACTGAGAGGACAAGGTCTGTGATAGAAAAGAATAAAGCCAAGACAGAGAAAGAAAAGCAGACATAAAAGACAGAACTGGAAGCGATAGAGACAAAGAGGCCGAAAATCACCAATCAACCACAAAAGCATCTGAATATCAGAACCTGCTGAGAGTAGACCAGCTTCCTCACCAAGACATTACAGCTTGCTAATGACTCAGTTATGTTAGCCCAAAATGCTCATTTTTGCTTAGAATTCTTTCTGCTGGCTTTCCATCCCATACACAGAATGGACCCTAACTAATACAATAGGCAATATATTCTAAATTTCAAAGTATCCACAAAGAGCAGATAAGACTTTTAACCCCTCTTTCTAAATGAGGAAATTTAACCACATAGATATTCGGTAATCACTTGCTGTTTTCTTCACGGTCAAAGACACATATCTTATTCTTCAAGAAGAAAAATATTGTAAGACACAAGTTCTTCCATGCTGGCAAGTTAGAGTTTCTTCAATTCCCAGGGACATTAGAAGAAAAGCAGTTTTGCTTCTCCTGGGCAGAAGCCAATGCATTCACCAGTTTTTAAAAATCACAATTTACCAAGCCAGTGGACTGAAGAACCAAGGAGAAGAAGCAGCCTAAGACAGGCCCAGAGGTCCAGAAACCTTCTCTAGAGCTGCATCCTTAATGCATCTTTGTAGAGCATGCTAAGCATTTGTGCAAGCTGGTGAGAGAAATGTCCGTCCAAACACAGGTGGCTTCAATAGGGGCCACCCCTCTAAGATGGAGGCCTATGAGGAACCTGATGACTGCAATCCCCCATTAGCATAAGCTTTAATAACTAAAAAGGGGTAAAGACAATGGGAAAAATACACATTTTAGGGATAGAATACTGGTCTTTGTTATTCTTGTTGGCAAATATTATTAATATTAATAATAGTTACCATTCATTTCCCACTTACTATGTACCAAGAACTACTTAGCATTCTAATTATATTATCTCATTACAATTTCCACTATGAGGCAGATAATATCATGATTTTACAAACAAGAAACTAAAGTTTAAGAGGGTAAGTGACTTGACAAAATCACTCAGCTAGTAAGTGGTTAGTCCAGGATTTGAACCCATGAGACAGGTTTATGAGTTTAGCCTTATGATATACTGCCTCCCAACTGTTACCTATTGCTTCCCTCCAGTGGAGCCACTGTTCCTTAGTTCCTAGAGTATATCTAAAGGCATTTTATTCATGGGCTATAAACACAGTTGAGAAAAAAGAGACTAGTGATTAGATATCTCTGACCAAGAAGACCTGGGACTTTTTTTTAAGAGAGAGAAGTGCATGCGCGTGCGTGTGTGTGTGTGTGTGTGTGTGTGTGTGTGTGTAGGAGGGGGGGGGGGAGAGAGAGAGAGAGAGAGAGAGAGAGAGAGAGAGACAGAGACAGAGACAGACATTGGTTTGTTGTTCCACTTACTTATGCATTCTTGGTTGCTTCTTGTATATGCCCTGAGGATTCAACCTGCAACCTTGCGTCTCAGGGCAATGCTCTAACCAACTAAGCTACCAAGCCTGGGTCAAAGACCTGGAACTTTTATAACACTTTTGGTGTATCGGCAATGCTCCAACCAATTGAGCCACATCAGCCAGGGTTTTTATAACATGTTCAAAGCAATATCTTCTACAATGACAATCCAGTGTGCAACTCTCAACTTTACTGTTTTCCCTCCTGAAAAAAGGTAAGTCTAAGATCCAAATGATCTTGTAGTAAGTACTAAGAACAGCTGAGCAAGGTATATTGAATCCAAATGGTCTGCCCATAAGATGCTACCTGATGTATGTAACACAACGTAAATTCTCTCTCCCAGGAACTTAAACCCTCCTAGGTGGCATGGCACATGGTGACACATATCCTGTATGCAAACATGGATCATGCTTTAGTACAACTGAACCCCTGCGGAAGAAAGTCAGATGCTAAGCTACTTGACCTGGTCCTCCTAAGGGCCTGGGTCCGGACATTCACCTCTCCAAGACTGAAGCACCCATATTGCACAGGTCTGCACCACGGGTCCTGGCCTCTGCATTCAGCCCATCAGGAATGTGTGAGTGCCAGTGTCAAACTCCCCAAAAGTCAGCAAGCAGCAAGGTGCACGATTAAAACCAAGGGTGCTTTTTTTTTCTTTTCGTGGCAATCTCAACTGCGAATGGAGATATGAAACTCCCCCAATTTACACTCTGCTGCCAGCTACTTGTCCTTTAGTTAAATGAGGACTTGGCTCTGGTCTCAGAGGGCAAGGGCATTGCTTGTTACTTGAGGGATCAGCACTTACATGCCTGAACAGATTCTGACCCTGCAGAACTTGAGGCGCTCTGATGAGGAAGAGAAAGGATGATGGTGGAGGTGATGGTAATGATGGTGATGATGACGACGATGAAAGAAGAAAACGGTGATGATGAATGTCACCTGTAAATATAAGCACAAAGCAGCAACAGATACCCTTCTATACACTGCCAGTAATAATCATGAAGCAGCTTCCGTTCCCAAACCAAACCCACTAAGTTGCTCCCCCTCTGAACTAAACACATTCAGCTTCAAAATAGAGCGCTGCATCCCTCCCTCCCCCGCCCGCCCTTCTACCCATCCACCTTCCCGTGCCAAGCTAGGAATGAGACTGCACTGGCGAGTCAAGAGGGCTGGGACGTGAGAGTGAGCCACAGTTTTGTAGTGAAGAGCATCAGGGTGACCCTGGGGTCCCCACCAACGCATTTCAAAGCCACTCTGTTCGGGAGCTGAAGGAACGGACATAGAAGCGGAGAGACACAGCAGCGGCTCAAAACAGATTTTGGTGCCTATTTGCGAGAGCCCTGAAGCCCCGGGAGGGGGAGCAGGCAGCCTTCGGTCGGGGAAAAACAAAAGGAGGGGCAGACCGCCAGCAAGGCACACAAGTCTCTCTTACCTGACCAGGTGCAGCAGCCCTAGGCGCGGCAGCGAGGATGCTGCGCTGGAGTCCAGAGCCAGAAGCTAAAGCGGCCGCTGCACCGGCCTCCGTGGAGGCCCCGCCCTATCCCCGCCCCCAGCCCCGAGGCCCCGCCTCCCTAGCACGCGCCCGCCCGACAAGCTGTTTGGGGGAGGTGAGCTGTGGACTGATCGGCAGGGCTGCCGACCAATGACAACGTGCAGCGGCGCCCGGGGTGGGCGGACCGCAATTGGGGCGGGTGGCGAAGGCGCCCATTCAGGAGCTGAGGGCGCCTTGAGGTTAGGGGGCAAAGCGAGTTCAGGCTGCTGGGCTGGAGGCGGTGGGTGGTAGGTTAGGTCAAAGGTGACAGCCCTGGCCATAGCCAATCCCCTGCGTCCGGGCACTCTCAGAGCTCTCTCTCGAGCAGCTCCCAGCGAAGGGGGAAGGGGACAGGAGGCAGGTCCATGACTCCCGTGATTCTCCAGGTTCCCACGCCTCCTCCGGGATCCAGCTCTTGGCTGTGCAGCTCCAGGGGTCAGGTCAGCGCCCCTGCCCCTGTACCCACAAGCTAGCATTATAAGTGCTCAAGCCAAAGAGGAAAACTCAAGAAATAGAATGAATCCACACGTAATCCCAAACTCATGTTAGTCTCTCTCACACCCCCAATTCCACCTCCAAATAACTCTTTAACTGCTGGCAGGTAACCTTGACTATTTGGAGGTAAGAGCTAAATTGGTTTGGACGAAACAATGAGCCAGGGTTTTGGCTATCTGGGAAAGAAAGACAGTCCCCGTGTCGTGAGGCCTGGGCATCCCAGTGGAGGCTACCTGCTTGCAGGAAAACCGCGGCGTTCCAGATCTTCTTGCCACTGTTTCTGTGCTGGTGAATAAGTATACACTTTGACCCAAGGTAAACCATTTTCCCCCAAATGTCAAATCATTCCTGAAATGCACGAACTATCTTCAAATGTTTCATAAGAGGATTTGAGGCCTTAATGACAGTGATTTGGTCTGTGATTTGAATGGCATTCCTTTCTATTTCAAGTAGGTAGGCAAGAAGCAATATTGCCTTTAATCTGCTTTCTGATAAATGCAAAGTTTATCATTCATCTGGTACTAAAGAAGAGACAATATCCTGAACAGATTCTGTTTTCAAATAAGTGTGAAACACTTTGGAAAGTTATTTTAAAGTGATTTTTCTCCCTCAAAAAATTTTTTTTTCGCCCTGTCTAGTGTGGCTCAGTTGGTTGGAGCCTCAGCCAATACACCAAAAGGTGAAGGGTTCGATTCCTGGGGGGATGCTTGCCTGAGGCAACCCATTGATGTTTCTCTCTCCCTCTCCCCCTCCTTCTTTTTAAAATCAATTAAAAACACACACACAAAAGAACTTAAAATTTTTTTTCTAGATATAATAGCTTATGGGAATTCTAATTTATTCATACCCACAATATTCACCAAATAGGCTTTTTATCTATAGTTATCTCCTTCAATCCATACATCTACCATGTGTAAATTTTACTTTATAGGAAAGAAAACTGAGGGCTGAGAGATCAGTCAAGTAATTGTTCCAGGGTCACATAATTAGGAGTTGAGTCAATTCTAGGTTAACAGTTCTGTTTAAAACTCATCATTATGAATTAGAAGAAGCACTAACACAACTCTTATTTATTTGAACTTGTGTTTTGTTTGGGGTTTTATTTTTATTGCTGTTATTATTATTTGATAAACTATGCTAGAGGGACCCCATTCCCACACTACTGACTTCTTGAAACTGCAGCTTCAGAAGCACTTCCAGGAGGGAAGCCGCACCCCTGACATGTGTTAGGAACAATTGCAAGTCAGTTTGTTCATAGGTGGGAGGTGTGATTTGATATTAATGGGAAGGAGGTAAATTTTTTCTGGGTTTGAGTCTAACTGGATTTTAATTGAAGTAGGAATCTTTGGAAGTAAACCAACAAAATATCATGGCCATAAGAGTTTAGTCCTAGAAATAAAAAAGAGAATATCACCCAAAATCTTATTCTAGCATTGTTTCAAAAGCTTTCTGAAGAGATTCATAAATCCTATTCTGACCTTTAATCAAACTTGGAAATAATGTACTTGTTCTAAAATTGGGAGAGAGGAGTGTGCAGCAGGTGGTTCAAAAAGAAAGAAGAAAAATATTCCCCAAAGAGGCTATTTTAAAGACAAAATATAAATAAGTTAACAGTTATAGCTCAATACAAAGGTATACACTAATTCAGAGTTAGTGATATGGATACTCAGGGTTGTATATGCTCCTCATTTAATAAACAGTTACTAAGTGCCTAATACTATATGCTGTACTAGACTCTGGGGATAATTAATTTCAAAAGATTAAACCATCCTTTTCCTGCAAAAAATAGAGAAAGAGAAACATAAGCTAGGCTCTAGATTCAAGTGGATTCTAACATATCCCCAAAGCTTCCCAGTCCTCCAGTTGTACACTTCTACAGTCAATGAAAGCCACAGATGTCATAATTTAACCACTAAGTGCTTCCTTTCAGAGAATGAGATAAGGCTTTCCACCATTAAGTTCCAGCTCACAAGCCACTTCCTCCTGAAACCATCCCTCATTCCCTGTCAGAATTGATTTCCAACTGTGTGCTTCTGTGGAGTGTTGTTTGTGCTTCTCTTATCCCCTTGCCCTCCATAAAGGGCTGCAGATGTACTGGTTTCTGCCTCTGGACTAAAAACAACGCAAGGGAGAGGATTGGCTGCTCTTTACCTTTTTCACCTCCCAAATGCCTTGCATATAATAAGTGATCTGCTTTGTTTAATTGAATCTCTGTCCTTCCTGGGATGGGCAACATCAATGTGTGAGCTAGAAAATCAAAAGACGTTCAAAATAGAAGCAGAGGAACCAGACCCACAGAAAACACAAACATTTTGGTGGTTCCATGTGGAAGAACTCCAGTCCAGATGGGAATAAGAAATGGGATGTGGCAGGTGACATCATCTGTTGCCTCAGGGCCCTACATTCCCATTAAGTGGTCAGTCAGGAGCAAGGATTTTCTTTTACCCAAGAGTTGATTTCAGGGAGCAGGCATCTGTGGAACCCATGTGTGGATGTCAAGGAGGGACCAGTTG
The DNA here is from genome assembly GCF_014108235.1 of Myotis myotis. Classification (NCBI taxonomy): domain Eukaryota; kingdom Metazoa; phylum Chordata; class Mammalia; order Chiroptera; family Vespertilionidae; genus Myotis; species Myotis myotis. Next base: position 153,025,829 of record NW_023416313.1, on the reverse strand, counting down.
TAAAGTAAATGGGGACTAGACACCGCAAGTGCATTCTGGGAGGTGTGAAGAGAACACAGACGGGAAGAGCACCCCAGCGATCACTCCCTGGGGAATAGCCTTTGCCCTCCCACAGAGAAGGACTGTGCTCTGACAGGATATAACAGCATAACAATAATTCTAGAAAGGGCCCACCATTTCATTATACTCACTAGTTATATGGCCTAAATCAGTGGTTGGCAAACTGCGGCTCGCGAGCCACACGCGGCTCTTTGGACCCTTGAGTGTGGCTCTTCCACAAAATACCAACTTCTGTGCATGGGCCACGAAGTTTCAGTCGCACTGTACATGCACGCCCGCACGTGGTATTTTGTGGAAGAGCCACACTCAAGGGGCCAAAGAGCCGCATGTGGCTCGCGAGCCGCAGTTTGCCGACCACTGGCCTAAATCACCTCAACCAATCTGGACCTCGCTGTCCTCATCTGTCACAGATGGGGGATGACAAAGTTATCCCAGCACACCTACCACAGGACCCCCAATGTTGATGTTCTCTGTCCTGATGGAGGTAAATTTATACATGCAGCTTTCTCCAAGATAGATTTTGTTAGATTTATTTCAACCGCAAGACAATGGGAAGAGAAAGGCTATCCATGGGAGACATTAACATGAAACCAATGATCACATCCCTGTGAAATGTAGGACACTGGGAGCAAACCTAATCTCCAAGATGTTTCCACCTCATTTGCCCTCAGCTGTGTAATCAGCTTTTCCTTCCAATACCGGATAAGTGCAACTTGCCTGCTGCCACATTCATCCTAATATAGATGCTATTCTGTTGATCAATAGCTACTCATCACCCACACATTTCCTGAAAATACTCAATGGCATCAGAATGTCGATCTCTGCAGCACATCTAGGGATCTAACACAGATAAACAAGGCTTTGTGCTGTGACAATGTCACTTAACATGGGTTCACAGTCTAAGAAAAGATAAACCGGTCTGTGGAAAAGTCAGGACTTACATAACAGTTGAAAATACTTACTCAAACCACCAGAATGGTACCACTTCAGATTGAGTGGGTTCAGTCTCTTCTGATGCACCATCCATATTATTTATTTCCCAACTAATTCTGAAGAGGATTTGAAATGATGAATTCTTCTTGTAACGTTTCAATATGTAGGTATACATTGTGGAGGCTGGTAAAATGTTTGCAGACTGACAAGGTTTTTTTTTTTTTTTTTAGCTCGCCTACAGAAGTATTAAAAATATCTTAAATGCCACCTGAAGCACCATATGGAGAAATTACTCTCACTTAGCTACAACCATAATTGCATTTTTGAGGTCAGTTTGTAGGAATATAGCAAGAAATTGGATCTTAAGCTGAAACCATTAATTCACTCACATCAATTCCCTGAAAAAGTTGAGATTTGACTCAACAGGAGAAGTCATAATGACTATAGTTCTCTTGAATATGGGGGAGTAGAGTGGGATGATGTGTGAGGGTTTCATGCCCAGAAATATATCCTCAGACACTACAGCAGGGCTTACAGTCAGTGAAATCATGCTGGTTCTCATTAGCTGGCACACAGGCTTGGTATGCAGCTTTGTCAAAGAGCCATCAAAGCCACCAGGATGCAGCCCTGAGGGCAGGAGAGGTAACAGAAGGATTCCAAGTCACCTGCTTTGTGGCAAATTACACTAAGGTGATGGGCAGGAAAGAATTACCCCACCTGGGGAAGAACTTCAAGCAGTGCAGCATAGTCATGTTCCAGGGTGTAAACTAGCCCAGAGCCGTAGCAGCCAGAGGGATCAGTGCCAAAGACAGAAGGATCTGCAGAGGACAGCTGCAGCCTCACAGGGAAGAAAAGGCTTTTCTTTGGATTTTATTTATATTATGAAAGTATCACATGATCATTGTAATTTGAAAAGTACAAGAAAGCAAAAAGGAAATAAAAACTGATTGTAATCTCACCATTCATTTAACTAATCAGTATTTCTTGAGCACCTTCTAAATACCAAGACCTTGTCTAGGCACTGGAGATGGCAAGCTGAACACAAACCTGCTCTTCTTGAGTTTACAGTGCACGAAGGGAGGCAGATGAATAATATAATTACACAAAGGAGAATGTCAGTACTTGGTAGGCTAAGTACCACAAGAATAGGAATGCAGTCCTGTAGGGCATAGGGTTAAGCCTCAGACTGACCTGTTGGCAAAGCCACAAACAAGTCCCAACTTAGCAGGCACAGTCCTCTTAGCATAATTAGGCTTGACCTTATGACGCTCCCTATATCTTATCTGGGAAGCTAATGGGCTGAGGGAGATGCAGCAAGTGCTGCCAAAACAAGTGAAACTCACAAGAACATTGTAACTATGGTGACCACTACCTTGTTTACCTCTGGCTATAAAATAAAGGCTCAGCTTGCCTCTGGATCTCTCTCTGTGGCCTCAGCCAGGCACAGGAAGATCCACCTAGACCCAGCTTATTCTCTTTGTCATTTCTTCATTGATTCGCTGCCCTCACTCAGGCTTGTAAACCCTTGGCTGGGCTGGCTTGGCCCACAGTCCCTAAAAGCCGAAGATAAGGGAACCTGTTCACCTTAAGAGGTAAGGGGAGGTGGAGTAGTGGTCCGAGAAGATGACTTCAACTGAGATCTGAGAGATGATCAGGAATTGATTAGTCAAAAGAGAGAGAAAGAACCATCCAGGCAGAATAACTAATCTATGTTCCCTGGCAGGAGGGAGCATAAGGTATATTGGAGAACTGAGAGAAGCCAGTGTGAATAGACTCAGAGCTCAAAGGAGAGGCTGAAACATGAGACTGCAGAGGTAGGCAGGGCCAGATTGCACAGGGCATTGTTGACCATATGGAGCCTTAAAATATTTTACTTGTGGGATATATGTGTATATATATATATATATATATATATATATATATATATATTCATGTGTATGTGTATATACATATATATACAACATGTATGTATAATGTGGGTATAAATGTCTGTTTTAACCATTACTATCAAACTGCCAAATTTCTTCAGACAGTATATGCAAATCAATACTCTTCACTATGAGTATCAATTTCACTTCATCCTCTACAGCATTCATTATCTATTTTTAACTTCAACATTTGATAAGCAAAAAGTATACTGTTTAAATTTTCATTTAACAGTTCACAAATATGAATTGCCTGTTGTTTCTTCACTTGACTCACAGAGAGCTGAACTTTCCTCCCAGTGAATTAAGTTCAGTATTGTTAATGTCAGACTAAAGCGGCTGGAATAGCCCCTCTGTTGGAGATCTCTTGCAAAGTTTCAGCCCAGGTACCTAATGTTCCCTTATCACTCATCCTTGAACTAAGGCATTATAAAATGTGAGAGCAATCCATCAGATTAGTGTTAGCCATTAGTCTTAGTTCAAATTAATACATGAGATTAATTTCCTCCTGGCCAATCACACAGTATAGTCCTATGTTGAGAAGAGAGAAAAGAGTCAGGTCTGAGCTTGATGGGCAATGGGCCAATCTCAAGGAGATAAATGAATGGTGGGACCCAAACCAAGGATTCCCCAAGGAGATTCATGCTAAGGAGAAAGAGATGGCCACTGAGAGAGTAGGGCAGCAGAGGGAAGCAATTTGAACACAAGTTTGATGGCTTCACCATTTTGCCTATAGAGAGCTGTGCTCATTTGCATGTATCACGTGGAAAGACTCACTAGCCTCCCTTTTACCCTAAAGTCCCTTCTGCCCAAACAAATTTTGATCTCATAAGATCAATACTGTGATTGAGGGTGTGTAAGGGCTGTAGGGACTTATGCAAAAGTCACGTGACTTAGCTCCAGGACTGAAGTCACACAATAAGACTGGCAAAAGTCACATCTATGGGCAGATCTGGGGAGATATAGGAGTGGGGCAGGGAGGTTTACCTATTTTCACCCACTGGGACACCAGAATTTTGACAGCATGGTCAAGAGGGACTTATCCAGAAAACATGCTACAACACTGGAGTAGTTAACTTGAGAACTTTGTGAAACAACTAGAGGCCTGGTGCATGAAATTTGTGCAAGGGGAGGAGGGTGTCCCTCAGCCCGGCCTGCACCCTCTTGCAATCCGGGACCTAAACGAGCAGTCAGACATTCCTCTTGCAGCAATCTGGGACTGCTGGCTTCTTCTAACCACTCTGCCTGCCTGCCAGATTGCCCCTAACTTCTCACCTTCCTACCTGCCTGATTGCCCCAACCACCTCTGCCTGCCTGCCTGATCACCCCTAAGCACTCACCTGCCTACCTGATTGCTCCTAACTGCTCGCCTGCCTGCCTGATCACCCCTAACCACTCTACCTGCCTGCCTGATTGCCCCTAACCGCTTGCCTGCCTGCTGATCACCCCTAACCACCTCTGCCTCCGCCCCCACTGCCTGCCGCAGCTTCGTCCAGAAGGATATCAGGAATGACGTCCAGAAGGTCATTCAGCTGTCTGGTCTAATTAGCATATTATACTTTTATTATTATTGATAAGTCATGAAAGATTGAAAGCACACTACCCATTGAGTCCTACATACATTTTACTGTATAATATATATGCTACAAACTACAAATACAATAAAGTGTGTTTCCTATATAAATTTCCAGTTCTGGCTAACTAAAGGGGCTCTGAGGCTGTATATGTTCTCTCCTCTCGTCTATGTCAAATTCCTGTGTGTGTGTGTGTGTGTGTGTGTGTGTGTGTGTGTGTGTGTGTGTGATGTTCTGTAAATGACCTTCTATGGGTTTCAGTTCCATATTGTAATCCAAGTCCAACTTCATAGGCATGTAATCTGTGCAGTCACACAGGGACCAAGCAAAGAAGGGCCCCACACTTTGTTTATTGGTTTGTTCTCTCTGTCTTGAAATTCTTAATACTTTATGAACAATGGAACTTGCATCAGGCCCCACAAGTTTTTTAGCTGATCCTAGTCATATTCTGTTCCCAAGACTCTTATTTTCAATATTGAAATATTTTAGAGGATTCACTGTATAATTCTGTGATAAGGAGGATATGTTTGGAACAAGACAGACTAGGGGTCACATCTTAGTTCTGCCACTTCCCAACAGTGTGATTTTTGATATACTGCAACAAGATCTCTCTAAACCTCAGTTTCCTACTTACTTCATAATTTGATTTTTCTGTTATTAAAATGTGGCAAAGCTCTTAGTACTCTGCTTGGCACAATGCATGAAGAAAGATACCATCAGTGTGTAATTATACCCATTTTACTAATTGTTATTATGTATATTTTGCTAATTAATGAAGATTTTGCTTCTTTTCAATGTAATTTCATTAGTGGATATTTGCCACTAATTACCATAGTAATAGCTTGTCTGATTGTGTGGGCCTTCTGCTCCCCATCCCTCTCTGTCTCCTTAGCCTGGACCCTTTGACATGAGGTCAGTAGTAGCTGAGTTCTTCTATATTGTCTTCCTCCCATACAGCACCTTGCATTCTCTTTGTGGCCATGAAAGGGTTGCTTTTATTCTGCAAATCTAGGCAGAAAGAATAAGTCCCAGATTTAGATCTGGGCTAAAAATGGACTCTAAACTTTCAAATCATTCCCCATGTCACCCATTTCAACCCCAACACATGACAATTCCTGTGAAACACCATCAAGCATTGGTTCTACCCACAGCAATGCAGGGGCATTACTAGTTAACCACTTCATACCCCAGAATGTATAAAAATAACAAGCTTAATTTTAAACACACACATATACATGATAACTCACATATAGGTAAATGTATAAAAATAGATAAAACTAGAGATTTTTAAAAATGGGCAACCAGAAGTGTTTCAAAGGAAGTGTACTAATGTTTCCAGTTCACATTGAAATGCATAAAAATTAAAATGGACTGATGGATGGGTACAGGGATGGAGAAAGGATAGATACTATGTGATAAAGCAAGTAACCAAATGTTTCCTGTAGAAACTAGGTGGTGAGTATTTGAATATTCACTGTATAATTCTCTGTACATTTAAATTTTTTATAAAATATTAAGGGAAGTCTGGTCATGTTTTCTTTGCTTGCATAGTCTGCTAAAAATCAGGAAATGTAACAAAATCCAAAATTTTGCGTTTCAGTAAAAATCTAAATTCTGGCAGTACTGAACCTACATGCCAACAAGTGGTTGATACTGAGTAGCTGCTGCCTTTTCAAGGGGCATAAGACCACCTGGTCTCTACATCCCTAGCATTCCCTGTTCTATTAGGTTCTCCCTGAGTCACTCATTTAGGTTTCCTTCCTGACCTTCATAGACATTTGAGTTGCAGCCCCTGTTGTAAATATAAACATCAGTGCATTGATTATGGAATGATTATTCACTTCATAAACCTCTTCTTCCCACAATTCCTTTTCCAGAGAGTTTTAAAATGTGACCTTTAAGGTTCTCCTTCAGAAGTATCTATAAATTTCCTGAAATTATAAGCCTGAAAAATATTGTGCCTGTACCCTTATGTTCATTTTTCTGGAAAGATGGTCCATAGCTTTTTGTTGTTGTTAATCCTCACCTGAATATATTTTTTTTTCCATTTTTAGAGAGAATGGAAGGGAGGGAGAGAGACACAGAGAGAGAAAAACATTGATATGAGAGAGATACATAGATTGGTTGCCTCCTGCACACACCTGGACCAGGGCTGGGGATCAAGGCTGCAACACAGGTACATGCCCTTGACTGGATTTGAACCTGAAACCCTTTAGTCTGTGGGCCGACACTCTTACCACTGAGCCAAAACTGCTAGGACCATTTATTAGGCTCTCAAAGAGATTCGTGACTCAAAAGTAATTAGTATCTAGTATAAGTTAAGGAGCTGTGCTAGTATATTTTAAACAATTCAAATGAAAAGATGCCATCTATACATAACCAGTCAGGTACACTGTTACATTAACCTGATAGTAAGGTACCTCTCTGTGTACCCCTTCCTGAACCAGAATGGATCAGAGATTTGTGTGTAACAGTGTGAGTGAATGAGTGAGTGAATGTGTGTTTAGAAGGGAAGGTGAGATTCACTGTAGAGGAAGGACTGGTCCCCAAACCCTTTGCGATCCAAGTATTAGGTGTCTGTGTTCATGTGCATACATAAGGCCTGTGATCTACAGGAAGCATCTTATGTGTATACAATGCCAATAGAACAAAGCATTTTGGTGAATCATATCTTGGATATTAACAATTTCAAAACTGCTTCCCTCTCTACTTCAAGTCCTATCTCTAAGAATGGTCAATAATAACTGTATTCCTCCCAAAAAATTGACTCTAGGATTTCCTGGATTTGTATAGGTAGTGAGAATTTATTACCCTAAGCCATACCTTGCTCATTTATGTCTTCCCCTCTTCAAGAATGTAAGAAGAGCCCGGCAGTGGGCTCAGTTGGCTGAGTGTTGTCCCATGTATCAAGAGTGTGTTGATTTGATTCAGGTCAGGACACATGTCCAGGTTGTGGGCTCCCAATTGAATTTTCTATCTCTCCCACTCCTTCCCTCTCTTTCTCTCAAAATAATCAATAAAAACATATTAAAAAAAAAAAAAAGAATATAAGCCCAGCTAGTGTGGCTCAGTGGTTGAGTGTCAACCTATGAATCAGGAGGTCATGGATTGATTCCCAATCAGGGCACATGCCAGGTTGTGGGCTCCATCCCCAGTATGAGGCATGCAGGAGGCGCTAGATCAACGATTCTCTCTCATAATTGATGTTTCTATCTCTCCCTCTTCTTTCCTCTTTTAAATAAAAAAAATTATTTTTTTAAAAAGAGAATATCTTCACAATACAGAAAAAAAGATATTGATAAAAGAATATAGTAGGTCCTTGGGTTATGTCGGAGATCTGTTCCTATGGCACGATGTAACACGATTTTCGTTGTAAGTCAGAACCCACCTACATAAGCACCTATGTCACTCACATGGAGCACATACACAGCAGTAATGAAATGAAGTAGTAAAAAATAAATAAATAAAAATAACAATTCCTGACCTTTACTTGTGGTAAATAAATAATAAAAAAATATAAAGTACATATTATGTACATATGTTGAAATGATGGAACTTTTTTTTATAAATAAATGGGAGATGGCGACATAACCAGGAAACGATGTAAGTCAAGTCCAACATAACCCGAGGACTGTCAGTATAAGAATAGGTAGCTATTAAACACAGTTAACCTTTTCTTTTTATATGCAATTATTCTTTCATTGGCTTGCCTAATCTTTCCATAATCCTGAGTGGACACAAACACAAGGTAGAAATGGATTTTATTTGATAATGTGTATTGTGAGCTTACCATGTTTCATGCAATGTGCTAGTCTTTGGGAGTAAGATAAAATATGACTCAATCCCTACATTCAAGGAACATTTGTTATGAACATTATTGCATTGGTGCTCCCATATGTTACAAAACACAAACATCTTTAAGATTCTATAGTGCTAGAAATACAGCATTTTGCTTGAAATTCTGGTGTGGATTACCAAAATGCTAATTTTACTAATCCTGAGGTTTTACCTTTCAGACCTTTCCCTAATCCCTATTCTCCAGGGTTGGTCACTCTTATTTAATCACATGGAACGTCCCCCGCCAGCCTATGGTGTGCTCAGGCAGCTGTGACCATTAGAGTTCATCAGAGTCTGGCCTTGGTGGTTTTGGGTGTATGGGGGAGGCAAGGCACAGAATGAGGCACATATCTAGGGGCAAAACAAGCATTGGAGCCAGTAGAGGTCTAGTGGCAGTATCAGTTAAAGGTCACAGGCAGAGAGGTAGAATGTAGTTAAGAATCAACAGCAGGAGCTAAACTAGAGGTACCTGGATAGAGGGAATAAGTGGAAATACACAAAGATTATATAAGGCACTTCAGAAGCTTCTCATAGGCAAAAGGGAACTGTCATGATTTGTGGCACATTTACGCATAGGTCTCTTGGGTCAACAGTTCTCTAGGCCTTTAGGTGTTCCTCAATTAGTCATTAATATGTACCCTTGCTCCATATCTGCTTCCCTTTCATATTAAGCTCAGCCATTCTATCACTAACAATCTTCTGAATCGTTTTGTCTCATCACTTCTAGTCTCACTGTTTCTAGGCACATCCATAAAAGTCAGAGTCTGGAATCAGACAGTGTTTCCAAAGTTCTTCCAGTGACAGAACCAAAACAAGAACTTGTACCTTAAGATTAAGCATAACTTTTAAGAATTGACTCTTCTTTATTTAAACGAGCTGGAAGAGTCTTTGTAAACTCAACATACTGATATAACACCAGTCATATCGCACCAGTATATCACCCCATCTAAAGTTTATGGTTATGACCAGACACCCAGACCCTTTGAAATAGATACAACTATTTCTATAAATTCTGCAGTCATGTCCTCCTATTCTATTCATCTAACAACTTGGGAGCCAAGGCCAGTAAATACTGACAGTCAGATCCATATATAACTACAAGCGACTCAGATTAACACCTGAACCTGCTCTCCCCAACATCCTGTACCCACCCCTCCCAAAATCATTTACCTACTCAGGAAACTCAGTAAAGGTTTCATTTCTCAGATTCCCTGAGTAAAGCAGAACCAAGAAGATGAACCTAGACAGGATTTATCAGCCTCACACTATTGACAGTTGAGGCCAGATAAGTCTTTGTTTGGGGGGGAGGGGGGGAGGAACCTGCCAAGTGCATTGTAGGACATGAAGGAGTCCCTGGCCTGTACCCACAAGATGACAGGAGTACCACCTACCACCCAGTTGTGAAAACCAAAAATATCTCCAGACATTTTCAAATGTCCTGTGGGGGCAAAGTCATGAGTGCTTCAACATTAATTACATCATTTAATTTTATATCTGTGGCAAGCAGGCACGGCTATGGCATGCTCAGCCCCACATTGGGTGTCATATGTGCTGAGCCAGCTCAGCCAGGTTCCGTGACCCTGAGAGGAGGCGGTGAAGGATTAAGAAAAGACAGACAAAAGAAAAAAAGCTGTTCTGGGTGGGGCACTGTCCTCTCTGATGGAGAGCTAGTGACAGTGCCACAGCCTGCACAGTCTTTATTTTATAGCCATATTCCACGAGGCAAAGTAAGGGCATGGTTACAAGATTCTTGTGGGTTTTGAATCTACTCAATTACATGCACCTGATCAAGCTTTGTTTACTTGCTGCACCTCCTGCAGCCTATATCACTCAGCCACGTGGGACCACAGGTTCGGACCATAAGGTCAAGCTTACAACTATAGCCTTTGGCTATAATTGTACTGGGAGGGCTTTGCCCCTCAAGCTAGGACTTGCATGTGGCTTTGCCATGAGAGGACTGTGCCCTCTCATTAGTCCGAGGCTTGTACCCGTCCAAACACTGTGGCCACTCTCCACATCTCTCCCCCTTTTTTTCCTGTTTTTAAACACTTCCATTTACACCATCAAGAGCTATAGGCCAGGGGTCCTCAAACTTTTTAAACAGGGGGCCAGTTCACTGTCCCTCAGACCGTTGGAGGGCCAGACTATAGTTTAAAAAAAAAAAAAAAAAAACTAGTCGGCTGCTAAGCACAGGCAGCAGCGGCAAAAACACCTGGTGGGCCCGATAAATGTTTTCAGCAGGCTGCATGTGGCCCTCGGGCCGTAGTTTGAGGACCCCTCCTCTAGGCAAAGTATGCAGCATAACCAAAACATCAAGAAAAAACTTTTGGCTATTAACAAAACAACAAACATAGTAATGTTAATGTAATACAGCAACAAGAGAGAACAAAACTCTGGCTATTAATAAAATAACAAAACAATGCCAATGAAACACAGCAATAAGAGAAACCAAACTACAGACATGTTAACATTTTCAGAATGATTTCTACAAAATAAAAGTTTCTTTTGCTGCTGGAGTATATCTTACTCAGAGTCCTCAGATTTGGCTGCACAAGACTTTACAGAAAACTGGCAGTTTACCAACACTAGCATAGCCAGAAACATGGTTGATGGAGTAGCTTCCACTTCTTGCTTTTCTACCTTCTGCTGCTAACTTCTTCAGCTGACCCCATGTTGGTCCCTTGGTCCCTGGCGTAGTCTTCGTTGTCGTCTTCTTTGTCGATGCGAGGATGGTGCCCCTGGATTCTGAGGATCAGGCTGCTTGGACATTTGGCTTTGGGACTGAGCCGGCACCAGTCCCAGTCAGATTAGCCCCGTCTGCACGGGTGTAAGTCTGGTCCCTTCCTCAGCTTCTTCAGCCGCTGCTGCATGGAGTAAGTGAGCAGCCCTCGGTCCTGCAGAGCTGGAGACCTCCAACTCTGAGTCTGGACCTAAAGTTCCAGGGAGCTATCACGTCATACAAGCAGAAATAACCAAAGCCCAGAAAAATGCAACTGCCGCAAGAATTTACAATCTAGGCCCACTTTCTGTGTCAGAAATAAAAGTTACTTCCTCAAATAACAACAACCACAGCCATTTTTTGCTTTACAGTAGCTTAACAAACCTGAGAGATTTCTACCTTATTCTCAACCTCTAATTCTCTACCTCTTATTTTCTATCTCTTATTTTTTATCTTCTATCTTATAATTTCTATCTTATTTTCCATCTCTTATTTTCTACCTTATTTTCTAGCTATTTTCTGTCTCCTATTTTCTACCTTATTTTCTATTTTTCATATTTTCTATCTTATTTACCTTACTAGAGGCCACGTACACAAAATTCATGCATGGGTCAGGGGGAGTTGTCCCTCAGCCCAGCCTGCACCCTCTCCAATCTGGGACCCCTTGGGGGATATCTGGGACCCCTGTGGGATCGGGCCTAAACTGGCAGTCGGACATCCCTCTCACAATCCAGGACTGCTGGCTCCCAACTGCTCGCCTGCCTGCCTGCCTGATTATCACTAACCACTTCTGCCTGCCAGCCTGATCACCCCCTAACCACTCCCCTGCCAGCCCGATTAATGACTAACTGCCCTCCCCTGTCGGCCCGGTCGCCCCCAACTGCCCTCCCCTGCTGGCCCAGTTGCCCCTAACTGCCCTCCCCTGCCAGCCTGGTTGCTCCCAACTGCCCGCCCCTGCCAGCCCTGTCACTCCTAACTGCCCTCCCCTGCTGATCCAGTCACCCCTAACTCCCCTCCCCTGCAGTCCTGGCCACCCACAACTGCCCTCCCCTACTGGCCATCTTGTGGCTGTGGGCACTGCCATCTTTGATGGCAGGGCAGTCAATTAGCATATTTCCTCCTTATTGGCTGTGGGCACCGCCATCTTTGATGGCAGGACAGTCAATTAGCATATTTCCTCCTTATTGGCTGTGGGCACCGCCATCTTTGAGGGTGGGGTAGTTAATTAGCATATTCCCTCCTTTTCAGCTGTGGGCGCTGCCATCTTTGTGACAGTGTGAGGGTCAATTAGCATATTCCCTCTTTATTAGATAGGGTTTTCTATATTTTCTTACCCTACTGCTATTTCCTACTGCTTATTTTCTCTACCACTTACTTTCTCCTTAAGAAATTTAAAAATGCTTCACTAAGCATTGTTTTTAAGGATCCCCTTCCTGGGATCCTGAATTTCCCATGTTTTATACCCCATAATTACCTACCTCGCTCCCTACCTTACTTTTACTTTTTCTGCATGTGCCTCAAGGGAGCCTCCTTTCACCCCACAATCACAATTCCCCCACACTCAGGCCCCATGTTGGGCACCATATATCAACTCTTTACTGCTCAGTAAATTTGAGATAAGGCAGAGAAGAACTGAGACTGGGCTCTATCCACCACATCACAGCTACCCCAAAACAATTGCTAAAATGCTAACGGGCCAAGGGTCTTTGGATTTTTTCTCTTCAATGCTAATCCAGCTTTTAGAGATCGGAATGCACATTAAAGTCCTTCCAGGTGGCTCTCTTCTCGATTGGGCTTACTGCGTTAGTGACTCAGCTTCACCTCAGGTAACCCAATTTACTCACCAACAGATATCACTCCTACTTTCGGATTTTTGGATGGACTTCACAAAAGACCTTCTTTAGGACAAACTATTCAGCTGAGTTTTTCTCATTTAACACAAAGCATCTAATGCCTGGATACTGGAGTCATGTGAGGAAGAAAACAATGCTAACTACTGAGCTGGAACTTACAATTCCCTGTGGAAAAGCGAAAACAGGAGCAAGGGCAAGGCACACCTAACGGGGATCTGATCTTTCCTTCCACCCACACTGTTTACAGGCACTGCCGCCACTAAGCCAGCAGATGCCTTAACTAAGTTTACTGTTATATTGAAAAGTGTGTGTTTATTCCTGAATTCTTGACAGGCCAGCTGTTTTACTAAATGGGATCATTAACAAAAATGCAATTATTTGTACTATGTCTCAGATGATGTTTTAAAACAAATTCACACCTGGAGTGAAGGTAGGACTAAGGTGACCAGATGCCTCTGATAGATTGATCTTCCCCAGGATATTCATCTGGCTCCAGATGCTGGAACAGAGGCTCATTGGCTCCTTGCCAGAGGACACACGACATGAGTTCCCAAATCTTACACAATTCTAGAATATGAGAGAGGAAGAGGAGATGACCTGATAGGAGATAGTCTTCACCTTTAGCATTGCTTTTCTTTTCGAGTTTTATTTGATTTATTTATTTTACAAGATATCCATGCACTCTATTAAATTAAAAATTATCAAGCCCCAAACAATGTCCAAAAAAGTTATAGAATTTTAACAATTTGAGTCAGGTCCCTGATAAAATAATATGTCCACTGAATCCTATAAAAATGGACATATTTTAAAATACCACCCAAAATGTCAGACAATAAAAACGTATTGGAAGTAAATCTACACAAATATATACCTAAGACCTTGATGATTAAAATAACACTTCATGAAGACTTGTTGTAAACAAACAAGTGAAGGAATAATTCACTTAGTTTATAAAGCTCAGTAGTGTAGAAAGATGCCAGTTGCCGCCAGAAACATTTATGGATTTAATGCAATTTAAATTAAATGGCCTACGAGGCTGGTCTAGATCCTTTGGAAAAGTTGCGGGCAGCACCACTAAAGTGGACATCTACCATGAGCATCAACTCTGCTCCTAGACCTGAAAACCTGCAGAAATGTCACGTGTGCCCTAAATAATGCGGGGACATTAAAGCTGCAGGACGCCGGGTGGCTTCACAGTGAATGCAGCAATGCCGCCTCCCAAAGTTGGGTAAATGGAGGTTCCTTAAGGCTGCAGGAGAGTAACTTGCAGTCACCGCTTCCCACATCCGCATGAGCGCACCAAGCAGGCCAGACACGTCCTGCACCGGCGGGATCTACAGTACTTTGCGGGGACACAATCCCGTATGGAGCCAGGGGCTGAGTCCTTCTAATCCACAAAGTCATCCCTTTCTCAGGACCCAGGTGGTGGAGGAGGAGGAGGGTCCCTTCAAGGGGGTCTTAGGGTGAGTGCAGCTCTGTGAAATCAGGGGTCCCAACAGGGCCTGGCATAGGGCCCTGAAGCCAGACTGGGGGCTCAGCTGGAGCTGGGGCTGGTGCAGCCTGAACTATGTTCTGGGTGCCCTGCGCACAATTCCGCCAGGCCTGGCTGTGGCTGGACACACTGGGTGCCGCTGCTGCGACTGGGAAGTGACAGGGAGGAGGGGCGCTGCAGAAACCTGGGCCCTCGGAGAACACAGGGTCCACGGCGAGCACAGGATCCTCCAGGGAACACGGGGGCCCCTGGGTAACACAGGATCTTCTGAGAACGCAGGCTCCTCAGGGTCCTCCGAGAACTCGGGGTCCTCAGGGTTTTCCAAGAACTCAGGGTCCTCAGAGAACTCAGGGTCCTCGGGGTCTTTTCGGGGACACAGGGCCTGCAGGTGCAGGTGGAGGCCGAGGCTGGGACACGGGTTGAGGCCGAGACCGAGGCTCAAACGAAGGCGGAGGTGAAGGCCGAGGCACAAACGGAGGCGGAGGTGAAGGCCGAGGCACAAATGGAGGCGGAGGTGAAGGCTGAGGCACAAATGGAGGCGGAGGTGAAGGCTGAGGCTCCAACAGAATTGAAAGCCAAACCACAGGTGGAGACATGAGTTGAGGCCCAGGTCGAGGCTCAAACAAAGGCAGAGGCAAAGGATGAGGCTCAAGCAGAGGCATAGGTGGAGGCTGAGGCCTAGGCTGAGGCAGAGACGGAGGCGAAGGCTGAGGCTCAAATGGAGGCCGAGGCCTAGCCGAAGGCTGAGACATGGGTTGAGGCCGAGGCCTAGCCGAAGGCTGAGACATGGGTTGAGGCTGAGGCCTAGCCGAAGGCTGAGACATGGGTTGAGGCCGAGGCCTAGCCGAAGGCTGAGACATGGGTTGAGGCCGAGGCCGAGGCTCAAACGAAGGCAGAGGCCCAGGATGAGGCTCAAGCGGAGGCAGAGGCACAGGAGGAGGCTGAGGCCTTGGCTGAGGCAGAGACGGAGGCGGAGGCCGAGTCTCAAACGAAAATGTAAGCCAAAGATGAGGCTCAAGGGGAAGCCGAGGCCAAGGCGCAGGCAGAGGCTCAGATGCAGGCCGTGGCCCAGGCAGAAGCGGAGGCCCAGGTGCAGGTGGAGGTGGAGGCCCAGGTGCAGGTGGAGGTGGAGGCCCAGGTGCAGGTGGAGGTGGAGGCCCAGGTGCAGGTGGAGGTGGAGGCCCAGGTGCAGGTGGAGGCAGGCAGGGTCCGGGGTCCTGGGGTGCAGCCTTGGCTTCCGGGTCTTGCAGCCTGGACTGTTTCCGTAACCTAGCCTCTTCGGCCCGGCGTTTCTGGAACCACAACTTCACTTGCTTCTGCTCGCATTCCAAACTGGCCGCCAGGTCCTGGATTTCCTCATCGGATGGTGTTTGGTTGCTCTGAAAGAAGCTCTCCAGCTTCTGCAGTTTTTCTGGGCTGAACCTGTAGCATGGCTGCCTATACCCGGAGCGAGGCGAGGAGCCCTCAGGAGGCCCGGGTTTCTCCATCCTGGATGCTGCTGGGCCCTCTGCACTTTCGCGTTTTATTTTAAAGGGCTGCCTATTATTGGTTTAGGGCAGTATTCTGCAATTAGTTCATTCTGATTACTTAAACTACTGACAGGATAGAGACAAGACACTTTATCTTGACCATATGAAATATATTTACATTAAAAAATGGAAAGAGTGGGGGATGAAGCGCCTTGTTTTGTTTTCAATAATTTACCCCAGTAAGCTAATTGGCTGATCTTTGACAAATGTAAGGGATTAAGCTAATTTTAAGCGTCCTTTCTCTGAGTTCTTGGAAGAAATAGGTGGTGGTGGTGGGGGGGTTATACATTTTAAAAAGCCCCATATAAACATATCATTTACATGAAGTTGAAACTTCTTAAAAATAAACCTCTTTCATTTTGTGTATGTGGGAGATTAAAAAGCCCCACCATTGTGCGTCAGATGGGTGCTAGATTTATTGGGGTGATCACTTCGTAAATTATATAAATGTCAAATCACGATGATGGGCACCTGAAAATAATATAATATTGTATCCCAACTGTAATAACATGAAGGTCCCACCATTGAACTTTTACCACTAGACAAAAGTTTTTAGTATGATATAGTTGAATTACTCCCTCTTCTTTTCCCTTCATCTTTATAATAATGTATAAATGAAGCTGCTGTATTTCACTTTTGAGCCTGCAGGAAACTGGGATCTGCCTAGAGATAAACCTGGCAAAACTACACCCTCGGCCCTATGACCTAGGGCAGTGGTTCTCAACCTTGGCTGCACATTAGAATCACTTGGGAATCTTTTTAAAATCCTGATTTCTGGGCCTCATTCTCTGGAAATTCTGTTTCTTTGTTATGGGGTGAGGCCACAACATTTGTATCAAAGAAACAGAATTTCCAGAGGATGAGGCCCAGAAATCAGGATTTTAAAAAGATTCCCAGGTGATTCTAATGTGCAGTCAAAGTTGAGAACCACTGACCTAGGGCAGTAGTCGGCAAACTCATTAGTCAACAGAGCCAAATATCAACAGTACAACGATTGAAATTTCTTTTGAGAGCCAAATTTTTTAAACTTAAACTATATAGGTAGGTACATTGTTATTAACTTGATTAGGGTACTCCTAAGGCTTAGGAAGAGCCACACTCAAGGGGCCAAAGAGCCGCATGTGACTCGCGAGCCGCAGTTTGCCTACCACGGACCTAGGGTATTGAACCATACCACCAATCAGTGCTCTAGCTGAGCTAGCAAATTCAGTTGAAATTTAAGTCAGCTGTCCCAAATCCTTCACAAACCAGATTCTGATGGTGCCCCCAACTGGCTAATCTGAAATAAAATAACTTGGGCAAAGAAACCTATTAGCCAGAATGATAAACCTAAGAAGATAGTTAGGTCATAATTTGACTCATTTGGGTGGAGTTAGGCTCAGTTCTATGCCATTTTCATGTTTTAGTTTAGTTTTCTTGTTAATATTTTTCAATTATAACTAGAAAGGAAAACCCTGAATAACTTTAGATCAGTAATGACCAGTTATACTAGGGCTCTTAGACACTGAATATTTGTTTGGGATTAGGGGACAGTTGGGGAAGGGTTGAGCTCATGGTATTAACAATAGCATTTCCCAGTACCCTCTAGAACAGTGGTTCTTAACTTTGGCTGCACACTAGAATCACCTGGAATCTGTTTAAAATCCTGATTTCTGGGCCTCATCCTCCGGAAATTTCTTTCAAACAGAATTTCCGGAGGATGAGGCCCAGAAATCAGGATTTTAAAAAGATTCCCAGGTGATTCTAATGTGCAGCCAAGGTTGAGAACCACTGCTCTAGAACCCATGTTCTTTTATTTTTTTTTTAATATATTTTATTGATTTTTTACAGAGAGGAAGGGAGAGGGATAGAGAGTTAGAAACATCGATGAGAGAGAAACATTGATCAGCTGCCTCCTGCACACTCCCCACTGGGGATGTACCCACAACCAAGGTACATGCCCTTGACAGGAATCAAACCTGGGACCCTTGAGTCTGCAGGCCGATGCTCTATTCACTGAGCCAAACCGGTTAGGGCCATATTGTTTTAATGTATAAGTATTTAAGTGAAGAATCTTTAAGATTGACCACAATTTTAACTTTATGGATTTGTTTTGTTTGTTTGTTCTCATTGGTTTTAACAGCTAGTAAATAGTTTGACTTTAGAACCACCTGAAATTCCCCCCCCCCCCCAGTTTTATATGTTCCCATTTGAACTTTTAGGTAAATAATTTAAGATAAAAATTAACCTTCTTAGCCACATTTTTAGTTCTTCTCTGTACATCACATTTACCGATTATGCTTTCAGAAGTGTGATTACTTTATGGCTTACTTTAGCCACTTCATCATGTGTTCTACTTTTATATTTCATACTACAGTGTTAGAAAGAATAATTTCTCTAACAAATATATTCAAAGACTTCTAGTTTTTATTTTATTTGCATTTTATCTACAAATATGTCAAACACTCTAGTTTTCATTTTGTTGAAGCTTAATATCAAACCTCTTATTGCTGGTGAAATTATATATATACTCAAGGCCTGGTGCACAAAAATTTGTGCACTCGGGGGGGATGGGGGGGTCCCTCAGCCTGGCCTGTGCCCTCTCGCAGTCTGGGACCCCTCAGGGGATGACCACCTGCTGGTTTAGGCCCGCTCCCCAGGGGATTGGGCCTAAGATGGCAATCAGACATCCCTCTGGAAGCCCAGCAGCACTTGGGGGATGTCCACTTGCCAGCGGGGAGCAGGCCTAAACTGCAGTCGGACATCCTTAGTGCTGCTGAGGAGGCAGGAGAGGCTCCCACCACCACCGCTGTACTGGCAGCCATCAGCCTGGCTTGTGACTGAGCAGAGCTCCTCCCATGTGAGAGTGCCCTGACCACCAGAGGGCAGCTCCTGCATTGAGCGTCTGCCCCCTGGTGGTTAGTGTGTGTCATAGTGACCAGTCATTCCCAGTTCTGCTGTTAGGGTCAGTTTCCATATTACCCATTTACTATATAGGATAGAGGCCTGGTGCATGGGTGGGGGCCGGCTGGTTTGCCCTGAAGGGTGTCCCGGATCAGGGTGGGGGTCCTGCTTGGGTGCCTGGCCAGCCTGGATGAGGGGATGATGGCTGTTTGCAGCTGGTCACACCCCCTTCAGGGTGGGGGTCCCGCTTGGGTGCCTGGCCAGTCTGGGTGAGGGGATGATGGCTGTTTGCAGCTGGTCACACCCCCTTCAGGGTGGGGGTCCCTACTGGGGTGCCTGGCCAGTCTGGGTGAGGGGCTGAAGGCTGTTTTCAGGCTGGTGCGCAACTGAAGCTCCCAGCCTCTCCTTTTTTCTTTTTTTTTTTTTTTATTCTGGGATTAATTTACCTTCTATGGCTGTCACTGGAGCTGAGAGCAGGCTCCAGCTCTGAGGCCGTTGCCGGCTGAAAGCAGGTACCTGGGTTTGTTTAGATTCTATAATTGAAACTCTGTTGCCATCACTGGCCGCTCTAAGCTCTGAGGCCGCGCTGGCTGAAAGCAGGTTTCTGGGGTTTGTTTAGGTTCTATAATTGCAACATTGTTTCATCCAGAGCTCAGAGCTGAGCTGTGGCAGGCGGGGAACATTGACTTCCTCCATCACTGGAGTAAGCAAGCCTCATGTTCATGTTCGCTTCAGCTGCCTGGCTGCCGGCCGCCATCTTGGCTGGCAGTTAATTTGCATATCTTGCTGATTAGCCAATGGGAAGGGTAGCAAAGTTATGGTTAATTACCATGTTTCTCTATTATTAGATAGGAGATATATATATATATAATCTCCTGACTGTGGATCTTTGACTCTTTCATTTATAGCTCCTGAATTTTAATGATAATTCAACTTAATCATGATTAAGAACATGACATGATCATTGTGGCTAATATTTGTTGGAAACCTAGTATCTGCCATACACTATACTTATTGGAAGAGACAGTATGCCATGAGGTTTGAGCATTCCTGCATGTTCTTGCTGGGTACGCCAAGAATGCAAGGCTCTGACCACTCTAGCCAGACCATTTTTCAGAGTTGTGTTTGCAGCAAGTAACCTTGAAGGATGAGGTAATGTCTTTCCCTGGGCAAAGAGCAAGCTTGCTTCTGCTTATTAGAAAGTGGTAAACCCCCAAATTTAGTGTCTCTCTCTTGTAAGTCAACCCAATGTGTATTTGAGTATCACAGGCCTTGCGTTGTCTTCATAGGACTTGGGGGACATACAGAACCAAATTAAATGAGCATGAAGCTCTGGCTACTGCTTTTGCTGTGAATAATAAACTTTTTTGTTTCTGTCTCAGGAGTCTCGTATCTCCTGTCAGCATCCTTTGGCAGGCTAACTTGTAAGTAGAGTAAAATTACAGGCCCTGCCTACACACTTCCTTATAAAGACTTGTATGTTGATTATCATATTTAATTTTCACCAGGCTCCCCTAAGACTGTTATCCCCACTTTTCTGAAGTTATCACACTTTCCTTCATTACTAAGTCTGGACCCCATTGTCAGTTCTCTCATCGGCATCCTCAACTTTGTATGCTTTCCTTGCAACCACCAGGTAATACCCACAAAACTGGAGCAGTCCCATTGAAAATTCTCTACACCTGTGCTGTTGAGAGCAGTCCTTTCACCTGTAGTTACTGAGATTCAGAACATCTAGCCTCAGCTGAGCCTGCAGCACCACCGATGACTCCTCTTGGCTTGTCCTTGGACAGCTCCTCATTCCATTCTCCTCAGAGGCTAAAACTCTACTCCTGAAGGTTCTTCTAACTCCTTGACTTCAGAGTCTTATGTCACAGAAAGAATAGAAATTTCTAGAAAATAGCTCCATCAACCATCAACTCCTACACACACACAGACACACACACACACACACACACACACACACGCTTGAAGGTGTGTCCATGAACATGATCACCACAATTTCCTTCCTTAAATGCCCAAGCTGATCAAGTCAAATTTGCCCCCACCCCAGGCTTTTGATATGGTCTCTGCTTACCTATCACTGGTCACATTATGCTCACATTTCCTCAGCCTTTAAACTTTCTCAGGTCCCTAGCCTAAAAACAAAACCCCTTTCTCAAGACTCCTCCCCAAGGAACTCTTCTCCTATTTCTCTTCTTTTCACAGCCAAGATTATTTCTCCTCACCCTCACTCTTCCTCCAGGTTTCCCATCCATTTCACCACAGAAGTGCTCTGACAAAATTCAGCTAAGATCTCAGTCCAATAGATCTCTCTCTTCTCCACACATTTATGCCACAGAGACCTAAGTTACCAGAAGCCTGGAGGAGCAGGGCAGAGTTCCTCTATCCTGGGGATACAGCCAGCTGGAGGTAACCTCAAAGGGAATAGCCAGAAGAATTAATACCCTGCTCTTATCTTCTCTCTCCCTCTTATCTGCTGCTGGTGCTCCACACTGACCGAACCCAACTGAAATTGGGGAGCTCTATTTATGAAGCCCATTAGAAGTCAACCTCCAGGGCCAGAGAGAGCATGTAGAAAAGGGTGAGAATTGACAGGAGAGCAGCTGGAGGGCATAGACTACAACCCAGCTGTGAGAAGGTCTTAGAAATATTTTTTCAAATTAATAAACAACCTGTCTTTTCTTGTCTCCGGAGACAAAAAAAGATAGCATATATGGCAATGAAAACATAGCACAGAACCTAAAATTACAGGTGAAATAAATAGTTTTAAATTTTCTCTATTAACATAGACAAAAGTACACCTTAAATTTCCAAGATGATTTCAAACCACATAACTGCACTGCTATCCTATATAATAAAGAGCTAATATGCAAATGGTCCTCATGCCCTCATGCCATTGCCGGAGTCCAACCCCAGCAGGTCTAGGGGTCCCCAAAGGTGTGGATGGAGTCGGCGAAGAAGGAATGACACAGAGACAGCGTTCAGTTGATCAGCAGCCTAGCCAGAATCTCTAGCCAGGATCTCCAGCCAAGTTCTGGTCTGGATCTCCAGCGAAGTTCTGCTGTTTATTGTCTTGTTACATCCGTATTTATCCCAGTTGATTTTAATCCTGTCAATTTCTATTACAAAGGTTAGGGCGTTTCTTATCTCCATTCCAGGGAGTAAAGATTATGTAGCTTAAGCATGATTGTTTGTAGTGATTAACTGCCCGCCTGGCACTTAGTTAAGGAGTTTCATCCCCTCCCTGACTTCAGGGAAAAATTCCTACCTGGGGAAACAACCTTTCTAGGAGAGGCATCCCTTCCCTGACTTTAGGGAAAAATTCCTACCTGGGGAAACAACCTTTCTCGGAGAGGTGACCTTGGTTAAAACACACAGCGCTAAGGGGAGCAAACATATTAAGAACAGTATGCTATATACGCCAGGTCCCTTGAAACATATGCTATGCAGATGTTTCTTTCCTGCAGCGACTGTGTCAAGCAGCAAGGATGGACCGGCTTCCGGCATGCCATCATGCTGTAACAGCTCAGACATTCAACACTGGGGAGAGAGGAATGGGGACCAGCCAGGCACAAATGAGCTCCTGAGAGAGGAATGGGGACTACGCCTGCGGTCTGGGAGAGGGACAAGCCACCTGCCTTGTAGTCCTGGGTGCCTGCGGCTGCGGCCGGCCCAGGCAAAGCCAGCCTGGGTCCTGGGTGCCTGTGGCCGGCCAGAGGGAGGGAAGCCGGGTTCTGGATGTGGAGTCAGGCAGGGGCAGTTAGGGGCATTCAGGCAGGTAGGCAGAGGGATTAGGGGTGATCAGGCAGGCAAGCAGGCAAGCGGTTAGGAGTCAGTGGTCCAGGATTTCAAGATGCAGTCAGACATCCCCTGAGGGGGTCCTGGATTGGAGAGGGTTCAGGCCGGGCTGCGGGACCAACCCCGACCCCCCACCCTGTGCACAGACTTTGTGCACCGGGTCTCTAGTTTTTAAATAATCATAAGATGTCAAGTGTTAACTGTTGTCAGATTTGACATTTGAAGAAGCTAGTGAACTAATAGATTACTTACAATAAATGACCTTCAGATAGAATCAGTTGGATAATGTGTTATGTAGAGAAGAGAAGAGCAAAATATTCTTTTTAGTTTGATGTTACTTACTTGGGTTATTTGTGGATACAATTTTCATTGTGTACTGTTTATCCTGGAATAGGATGTAGCTAGCTCTCACTGTGGTTTAATTTTCTTAGAAATTTACATCTTTATCTTAAAGAGGAAGAGTCAAACACTTTTTGGCCCCATGCCTTAGCTATACTCTGTATTTAATCATTTGGCAACACACTTCCCTATGATTTCTGGCAAGGGAAGACCTCAAGTGTGAAAATGGAAAGGACCTTTGAAGATTACTGAGTTTAACACCAAGATTTTTCAGATGAAGCTACAATCCTGAGATGTCACAGGAATTACCCAAGGCCGAGCAGCAGTTATTAGAGATTAAACAAGAATTCAGGTTCCCATAGCATGTACAAATAAGTTTTCTCTTATTTCTACTTCCCCTGACTTTGCAGGGTCCTCTCTAAATGTGGAGCAAATCTTCCCTTAAGTGCTGCTCCATCACCTAGAGGGAGACTCCTTCAGCTGGAGGCAGCATAGAGAGGTGCCCTAGGCACAGTGCTGAGCATTCGGGCAGCTAGGTTTGACCCAACAACATGTGGGCAAGCCCTTTTACTCATCTAGACTTAAATTTTTCCTTCTGAAAGAAAAAGGGGGAGGGATAGGTTAGAACAAAAGATCTGGAGGTCTCATTCATATCTAATTTGGTACAAGTATATAAACTAAAACTTGGTTACTGCTGTGGAAATGTGTTCTATGAAAATAATGATGTGGCTGTCCTATATCTGGAGGGCATTTTAAATCTCTAAAGATAAACAATGAGGTTTCTAAAAATTAAAATCTGTTATCTAAGTGGATTATATTCTTGTTTCTAAAAAAGGGACACCTTTTGGATTTTAATAAACTTCAGATGAAGATCACCAAAGGTATTATACACCCACTTCTAAAATAAAGACATTTTCAACAAATATTTTAGTGATTCCCAAGGACTAAGAGAAAAGGAATTGGCTGTGAATTAATTATTACTATTTTCATATTTAAAATATTTTTAGAAAAAATGGTAGAAAGAATTGTGCATTCAGGTCCTCTGAGAAGCAGACACTAAGATGTGATTAAACATACAAAAATGTTATTAGATGACATGCCTATGAGAGACAATAAGGAGGAAGCCAGAAAAGGCTGGGAGAACAATCTGGCTATGATGCCAAATTGACCACAACTGAGAGAATGAGGCAAGAAAGGTTGGGTGGAAGTGTTCTAGGCTGCCAAGCAGTCCAAAGAAAGTTCATCAAGGCCATCAGGAGTCACTGAGCCAAAGTTGACCTTCAGAAGAGTCCTATCTCCAGGAGCATACTTGTCTAACGATCCCTCCTGCATTTAGGGAAGAAGGATAAGTATGAAAAATCCATGCATAGCTGAGGGGTCTTTGGTTTACGTTGTTCCCTTAATTTAAGTCTTCAAGGCACATTCTTAAGGCCTCCACAACTTTCTCTCCCTTTAACTTTTTTTAAAAAATATATTTTATTGATTTTTTACAGAGAGGAAGGGAGAGGGATAGAGAATTAGAAACAGTGATGAGAGAGAAACATCGATCAGCTGCCTCCTGCACACCCCTCACTGGGGATGTGCCCGCAACCAAGGTACATGCCCTTGACCAGAATTGAACCTGGGACCCTTGAGTCCGCAGGCTGACGCTCTATCCACTGAGCCAAACCATTAGGGTAGTGGTTGGCAAACCACGGCTCGGGAGCCACACGTGGCTCTTTGGCCCCTTGAGTGTGGCTCTTCCACAAAATACCATGTGTGGGCGCGCACGTTGTACAGTGCGATTGAAACTTCGTGGCCCATGTGCAGAAGTCGGTTTTTGGCCTGGACAAGTCTATTTTGAAGAAGTGGCATTAGAAGAAGTGGGGGGTGTCGGTCGGTTGGGCGACAGGAGATGTGGCACAGGCGGGCCTGGGGATACGCAGTGTGGGGGAGGTGCACACGATTCATGCACCAGTCGAGTGAGCCAGTCAGTGAGCAGTCTAATTTTGCAGTGGTTAGTGCTAGTCGTGTCCACAAATCGCGTGCAGGTGACAAAAGTACCTACTGGAAGCATAAAGTTACCTGTATTTTTCCAACCAGCTGCAAATCCTACAGGTATTTTTGTCATCAATTTAAGAATTGTAATTCTTATGTCTTGGTGGCTTTATTATTAAAAAATGAAACATTTTTTTAGGTACCCTGTTTGAGATGGCTACAAAGAAGAAGCAAAGAAAAACGGAAGACGAAAACCATGAATTTAAAATTGAATTTAAAGTTGAATGTACCTACCTATATAGTTTAAGTTTAAAAAAAATTTGGCTCTCAAAAGAAATTTTAATTGTTGTACTGTTGATATTTGGCTCTGTTGACTAATGAGTTTGCCAACCACTGAGATAAGGGAAGTGCCATGTGTGGGCTTTCTGATTAGATACCAGCTGTATTCATAATCAGAATACCAGCTGAAGCTGGGCTATAGTGTAATTTAATCTAACACAGCCAAGTAATATCACATGATCTATGCAGAAGTATCTCAAGGAGATTTACAGTTTTTCTCTTTCTCTTTCTGGGATCCTAGAGCTACTTATTCTTTCTATCAGCAGCTCTGTCTGCTGCAGGGATGTGAATTGTCCTTAATGTACTCTGGCTGCTGACAAGAAATGCCTCCCCTCCACTCCCCCTTTCCTCCTTTTTCCTCCCAGGCCCAGTCTGAGGAAAGCCACTGGTTTCCTGCCTCAAGGCCTTTTCCTTTGCCCTTCTCTCTTCTTGGAATGCCTTTTACTTGACTCCCACTTGCCTAGCTAATTCTCATTCTTTAGTCCTCAACTCAAATGTCACCTCAGCAGAGCAACCTTCCTGTGTACCTGGTCTAATTCAGTTGACCCTTGTCCCCAGTTATTTTTTATGTCAACTATAGATCTTTGACTCTGAGCTCCAAATTCATCCTTTTGCCTGCTCTTTAACAATGAGAATTGGTCCTTAGAAAATGTTCCTCGGCCAAGTAGCCAAGTGTTAAGCTTTATAAATAGAGGACGCTGGTGACATTGCAGGAAAAGTTTGGTTTCTGGTTTGTTTTGCACAGATTCACTAGAGCCAAGTAACCTTACAGAATTTCTACTTATCTCAAGGCAGTAGGCAGGAGGCACTGGATCAGTACTGCAGTGGAATGATGCTGGGTCCCTCGTCTTAAATTCCAGCGTGAGAATTCAGCATCTCAGTAAGACTGTCTTGTCTATGTGACTTGGTGCCAAATCATTTGTTAACAAAATTTCTTCTAACTTGTCAAAACCTGTTGACATCGTGGCAGAAAATGTGTGCTCGTAATTTTTAAGTAGCTCTGAGAAGTACATTTTATTAAGAGGAATCGCTTGAGCACCCCAATGCCACGTATGCCAAGTCTTTCAGTAAATGCTACAAAAGACACGAGGTAAATCAAAGCTAAAGCCCTTTATCAAAAGTAGAACAATTAGACCCTGGCTGGGTGGCTCGGTTGGTTAGGACATTGTCCCGGTATGCCAAGGTTGTAGGTTTGATCCCTGGTCAGGGGACATACAAGAAGCAACCAATGAATGCATAAATAAGTGGAACAACAAATCGATGTTTCTTCTTCTTTCATTCTCTCTCTCTCTCTCTCTCTCTCTCTCTCTCTCTCTCTCTCTCAATATATCTCTCTCAAATCAAAGAAAAATTTTTCAAAAGTAGAACAATTACAAGTAACATTGCAAATGCAAAGTGATATATTCATCTATAAACAGATGAATGAATACACAAAATGTGGTGTGTACATATAATGGAAGACTATTCATTCTTAAAAAGGAGTGAAGTCCTAGCCAGTTTGGCTCAGTGGATAGAGCATCGGCCTGTGAACTGAAGAGTCCCAGCTTCAATTCTGGTCAAGGATAAGTATCTCGGTTGCAGGCTCCTGGCCCTTGTCGGGGGCATGCTGGAGGCAACCAATCAGTGTGTGTCTCTCTCACATTGGTGTTTCTCTCTGTCTCTCCCTCTCCCTTCAACTCTTTCTAAAAATCAATGGAAAAAAATCTCAAGTGAGGATTAAAAAAAGGAGTGAATAAAACTTTTTATTATTACAAAATAATTTCACTTTGTTGAAGTATATGGAGTAGTCAGATTCATAGAAACAAAAAGCGGTTGCCAGAGGCTGGGAGGAGGGGAGAACGGGGAGATATTTAGTGGGTAGCCTTCCTTTGGAAGGCGAAAAGCTCCAGAGATGGGAAGTGTTGACAATTGCACAAAATTGTCAATATATTTAATGCCACTGAATTGGATGCTTAAATTGTTAAAATAGTAAAATTTGTGTTATGTACATTTCACTACAATAAAAAAGTTAAAAATGACAAATTTCAAAATGAGTACTTAATGCCATTTTGTGCCGACTCCTTCCACTTCAAACAACACACAGACTCACCTCCCCCTGCCTTGATTTTTTTAGGTTTTGTGAACATCACCTTTTTCCCTCTGAAACACAACACCAAATAGCTTCATAACTCAGGATTATGTTGCTTTACCCAACAGGCAGATTATTTACATACTTTAAGAAAGTGCCGTCCCATAGCACTGCAATGAATGCCATGTGTGTATTTTAAAATTCTTTAGAAGTCACATTAAAAATGTAAAAAGAAACAGGTAAGATTAATGTTCATGTTCTCTCTTAGTTAACCCAATAAATCCAAAATATTGTCACTTTAGTGCGTAATCCATATAGAAAATCACTAGTGAGGTATTTAACTACTTTTTATCATAAGTCTTTGAGAACAAATGTGCTTTATTTTTTAAAAATTTCTTTATTGATTGAAGTATTACATATATGTCCTTATCCCCCCATTACTCCCCTCTGATCCTTCCACTCATGCCCTCACCTACCCCGTTGTCTGTGTTCATTGGTTAGGCTTATATACATGCATATAAATCCTTTGGTTGATCTCTCCCCATTACCTCCACCCTCCCCTACCTTCCCTCTGAGGTTTGACGGCCTGATCAATGCTTTTCTGTCTCTGGATCTGTTTTTGTTCATCAGTTTATGTTGTTCATTATATTCCACAAATGAGCTTTAGATTTACCTCACATCTCATTTTGGACTAGGTATATATAGCTAGTGACTACTGTACTGTGTAGCACAGCTTCAAGGGCTCCAAACAAGAATAAAAATTTCAAGTAGAACATGCTTCAAAGAATTTAATATTTGATTTTTCTATAATGCAGTGTAAGGGCTAGCATATGGAACTTTGTATCTTGTTCATTTTGTGATTTTTAAATTAGATTTAGAAATGGTGTATGTTGATGATACATGTCAGTTTAATTAGCAGTGTCTGTTCTTCCTAGTGGCACATAATATAATGGTACACATTATAATTACTGACATTTTGGATTTTAAGAAATATAAATCTTAACCCTGAGTCTTTGGTTCCTCCTCCATAAAATGGGGCAGTAGATGGGCCTTTGATATAAGATTGTTGTGAGGATTAAGTAAAATAACGTGTGTAAAATATTTAGCACCTTCTGGAGGCTGCCTGCAATTTTTTGGCTCATGGTCTCCTTCCATCTTCAAAGCCATTGCTGCGACTTCTGCTTCTGTCAATCTTATCGCCTCCAATTCCAACTCTCATTATTTCCTCCTTCCTTTGTAACAACCTTTGTGATTATTACATTGAGTCCACTTGGAAAATACAGGATAATCTCTCCTCAAGCTCCTTAATCATATCTACAAAGTCTCATATGCTGTACATTTTGACACATTTCAGAGATTAGGATATGGCTATCTTGTGGAAGGGCATTCTGCCTCCTACATCTGGAGAGGATAAGTTGTTGCTTTCCCCTGATCTCTGTAGTCTATCCATGCAATAGAAAGTACTCAGTATGCTAAAGAGACCGTTCTTATCAATAGGTAGGAGCAAATGTAGACCCAGTTGGAAAATGTCAAAGCAGCTGTATTACGAAGAAATTATAATCAGGATGTAAGCTTCATACTGAGGTAAACTCTGTCTTCCAACATAGAGCTGTCTCCCGCCTCTTCTCACTTATTTTTCCAATTTGGAAATAGCTCTCCTCACCTCTGTGTTATTTTTCCATAGAGTCTGGCAGTTTCTCTAAATGATTTTAGAGCAGTGGTTTGCAATCTTGGCTGCATACTGGAATCAGCTGGGGTGGAGAGGTGGAAGGTGCTTTTCAAAATTAACGCTGCTCTTAAATAAAATAAAAATACCTGGGGTTGGGGCCCAGGCACCAATATTTTTAATATCCCCAGGTGATTCTAATGGGTGACTAAGGTTTAGGCCAGCGGTTCTCAATGTGTGGGTCGCGACCCCTTTGGCGGTCGAACGACCCTTTCACAGGAGTCGCCTAAGACCATCCTACATATCAGATATTTACATTACGATTCATAACAGTAGCAACATTACAGTTATGAAGTAGCAATGAAAATAATTTTATGGTTGGGTCACAATATGAGGAACTATATTTAAAGGGCCAGAAGGTTGAGAACCACTGGTTTAGACTCTGGCATAAAGGAAGTAACTGGATTCCTCTTTCACAGGCCCACAAAATGTCCTTTACCTTTTTATTTTCTTTACTAAAAAAATTTCCACTTTTTTTTCTGAATATCTCTGGGAATCAGTGGCCTGGAATGTCTACGAATTTAGAATGATCAAAGTGGGAGGGTGTTGGAGGATCGCCGAGAGGATGTGACCACCGATGGACCTGCCAGCTGGATGGGGCAATCATGCTCTTGGATTGTGCGTTCCTCCTGCCTGCCCCACACCGGAAGATGCCCCAAGGACACAGCCTTGAGAAAGTAAGGTGCTGTTGAGACCATCCGGTCGGTATCTGTGACTGAACCCAGTTAAGGCCTCTATATAAACTTGAAAGATTCTGGTGGGGAGGTGTGGAGATCTACTTGTCTTGGAGCCATTCAAAATACACCTCGTAGGGATGTTTCCTTGCTTATTAAACCTGCCACCTACCAATCTCCAGTGATCTATCTTTCTCTCCAGTCTCTTCATGCGCTTTGTGTATGAGCCAGTTTGTGAACCATCAGAGGTCCCTTAGGATTATTTGGTACATTCTCCTCCCAGCATCCTGTCAAGGCCTAATCCATTGGAGACAAAAGTTTATTGAGTTTATTTTGAACTTCTTTTTAAAAACACTTTTTTAATTGATTTTCTTAGAGAGAGAGGAAGGGAGGAGAGAAACATGTATATGAGAGCGACACATCATTGGCTGACTCCTGCATGTCTCCTACCGGAGATAGAACCTGCGACCTGGGCAAGTGCCCTGATCAGAATTGAACCGGCAACCTGTCGGTGTACTGGACGAAGCCCAACCAATTGAGCAACACTGAACTCTTTCTTGCATAGAAAATGTAAGTGAATAATTAATAATGTCTCTTGAACAATTACTAATCAAGTAAACTGCTGTTAAGATTCTCTCTGTTGGGAGGCAGAGCTGCCTCAAACAGATTGTCAAACTGCAGCGGGAAGGCCGGGGAGGGTTGGGGGACAGGAGGTAGGGGGGTAAGAGATCAACCAAAGGACTTGTATGCATGCATATAAGCATAACCAATGGACATAAGACACTGGGGGATAGGGGAGGCTAGGGGACTGTCTAGGGCGGGGGGGGGGGGGGCGGAAATGGACACATATGTAATACCCTTTGTATTACTTTAAGCAATAAAAAAAAAAAAAGAAAAAAAAAAAAGAAAAAATAAAAAAAAATTCTCTCTGTTGGGAGAATTTTCTTTGAATATTCAAAGGATCAAGGTTGCTCTAGCCCAGTGGTTCTCAACCTTGGCTGCACATTAGAATCACCTGGGAATCTTTTTAAAATCCTAATTTCTGGGCCTCATCCTCCGGAAATTCTGTTTCTTTGTTATGGGGTGGGCCCACTACATTAGTAACAAAGAAACAGAATTTCCGGAGGATGAGGTCCAGAAATCAGGATTTTAAAAAGATCCCCAGGTGATTCTAATGTGCAGCCAAGGTTGAAAACCACTGCTCTAGCCTCTCCCTGGGCACTTTAGTTTAGTTTAAATACTCCCCCAGGCTTTTTAGTTTAAAAGTCTGGGGGAGTATTTAGATCATTATCCCTCACCTTCTCTTCCTCTTCCATGGTCTTGGGTTGAAATCCTGTCTCTCTGTCACTGCTTATATCAAACGACACCTCCCCATGAGCTCCTTCCTCTTCTAGATGCAATCTTTTTCCTTTGAGCCTCCTAGGCACCCTGTGTCCTCTTAATGATGCTTCCCCTAGTCTTCTTTGCATTACAGTGACTTCACATTTCCCTTTTCCCTTGCTAATAAATAAACTCTTTCAAGGTAGGAATTCTATAAAACACAATCTGTCTGTACCTATTTTTCCTAGTATACAGTAAGACAGATAGGAGGGGCATAACATTTTGTTGAATTGACATTTTCTCTTGTAAGATTGGTCAATGGTGATCTTCCTTGTAGGACAAAACCTTGGGGAGAGGATAGGTTTCCCATTATATAGGAAGTCATGGCTAGGCTCCAGGCTTGTGTTGGGTCAGCAATGTTCCAGACCAGAGGTACTCGAACCATAGACCATGCCTGGAGAGGCAGGTGGATCTTCCAGCACCTAATCTCAGATTCACTCCTTATTTCCGGACTGTAAGCTAACTGTGAACTGTAGAGGGTTCAAACTGTCATGTCGTTTTATTTAAAGTTGACTGTAAATGTAATTCCAGGTTAAACAGGTTTAGAAGGTAGGGCATCTCCTAACCATCTACATTTGCTGCTGGATAATTCTAGCCAAAGGAAGGATCCATAGCCATGGAATTCTTTCCCTTTTCTGTCAGATCCTCTTGGACTTTTCTCATCTGCCATGCTACCCTAGCCCTCACCCCGACCCTGTCTCTCCATCCCTTGAATTGTAATTCTCCCAACAATTTCTTTGTGTTGCTTGCACAAAAAGAAAGCCACTACCATTGCTCCTTTCATTCTTCTGTGGCTTAGCTCAGCGGGTCTCAGAAATCCAGGGTCTAAAATAGCCTCAGACGAGATCCAGGTTTCACTAACCTTCTAACAAACCTCCCAGAAGAAAAATGAATACCAAGCTCCAAGCTGGGGGTCTGGCTCCTACAGATTGCTGGCAAGGGTCAGACAACCCCACACTAGGGCAGCTTTGTCAGCTGAGACCCATAAGGACAGCAGCAGGGAAGCCTTCTACCGGCCGAAGCGAGTCCAGGCAGCAGCGCCTGCCCCCATGGTTCCTGCTCCCATGGTCCCAGCTACAGAGTCAGTGGCTCTCGAGCTTAAGGATCATAGGGCCCTCAAGGATGCAAAAGCACTGAACCAACTCCCATAGGGAAGAAACAACCTTCATGTTGTTCTTTCAAGCTAACACCCACTTACAATGGGTGATGACCATGGCATAAAGGCAAGGATTTCAAAGGAATTGATGAAATCCTAACTGCTGAGCAAATATGGAGTGTGGGAAAAGACCTATCATAACCATTTCAACTGGGCTTTGCAGGTTATCAACTGGCAGGGGACAATGCCACCCTGTAACGGGCTGAGTTCCCACCGAGTCCAATTATGTTATACTAAAAGCTGTAACATGAAAGTGGTGTGGCTTTGTGTGAGAACTAAAGCTTTCACACAAGCCCAAGGGCCAGCCCAGGAAAAGCTGTTCTCAATAGATTCACCATTCCAATGATGACTTCAATGTCCCTGTTACTCCCTGGATTCAACCCCTTCACCCACCTGTAGTGACAATGGCCTTAATATATCCTCAGGCTTACCCTAGAAAACCCAGGTCTCCCTGGTGATGCCTTAAGAAAGCATTTATCCAAGCCATTTTTAATTTTAATGGGAATCAGTAAACTAAAGTATAATTAAGCTACAAAGTAAAATTTAAGACAGTGAATGGAAATGATATTGGATCTCTGTAGCAACTGTAATTTGCTTACAGATGAGAAAGGAAAATAGGTAATAGAAAAGCAATTGATTACAATTACTGATTCAATAGTTCTATTAATTAGAAGACTAATATTGGATTTGAAGGCGACCTCAAGAGTCTTTATTACATCTGAAAATGAAAGGCAAGTGTCCTGGAAAAGCCCAGAGGTGGCTTTGAGCCCTGGCTCTGCCATTTACTAGCTGGAAAATCTCAGGCAGTTCACCAACCTGCGAAA
Organism: Myotis myotis; assembly: GCF_014108235.1. Classification (NCBI taxonomy): domain Eukaryota; kingdom Metazoa; phylum Chordata; class Mammalia; order Chiroptera; family Vespertilionidae; genus Myotis; species Myotis myotis. Next base: position 152,992,740 of record NW_023416313.1, on the reverse strand, counting down.
TGGAGACCATATGAAAGTGTCTAACATAGTGTCTGCAATATAGTAGTGATCTATAAGTGTGGCGATTGGTAGTTCTGAGCCCCCATTAAGCCAGCAGTTATACTTCAGAGAGACTTCACAGTTACCACTAACCTTGATGTTGAGTTCTGAAATCTGTTACCAAATTGAGAGTCTCTGAGAATATGACTTATTGCTTATTTCTTGACCTACACCCCCCTCCTTTCTCTGCTTTCCTGTGTAATCATTGTGCAGTGCTTGGCACACTGAACTTTCCAACTAATTCTTAAGACACACTATTTCTTCTCAAGAAGATAAGAATTATTAGAGCATCACCCACTAAGACTCCTGACAAGGAAAAGTGATGGAAGCACTTCCAGGCTTCCAGAGGATCTCCGGGAAAAGAGGAAAGGGCAGGAAAGGCCTTAGCTCAGTGGAAGGGCTGAGGCCTGACAGGCTTGGAGAAGGTTAGGAAGAAGGTGGTTTCTCACTCATGTAAGCACCTGAATGAACTAGTTCCTAGAAGCAAAGAAGGTCAGAATGAGTGATCTTAGATGGCACCCAGAAACCAACATCAGGCTCAGAGAGAGTGTGTAGCTGGTCTAAAATCAGATAACAAAAAGGCTGGGACCAGGGTCTAAGGTTTGACTCCTTATTCAGTGCCTTTTTCAGGACAACGCTGACGTTTTCAAAAAGGTATTATAAAATGCATTTTTAAAAGACATTTTCAATGGTATGTTTGGAATAGAGATGAAAGGGATAGTCCACTTCTAGGGTATGTGGTATAATGTTAAGAGATAAGAGTCCTATTTCACATCAGCCTTCTCTATCAAGGAAATTGATCTTTACTATGATAAAAAAAAGGGTAGTTCAAAATAGTAAACAGGTAATTAAGTTTTAAGATCAGTGAGAAGATATAAGGAGAGTGTCTACTCCATTTAATTGAATTTAAGTCCCAAAGAAATTACACTTCAGAATAAAGGACTCACAGCTGTTGTAACTCACTCCTGGGGGAGAGTGTTATTAACCCACTAACTAGCTGCCTGAGGTCAACAATTATTACAAGGCCAACCAAAGATTTCACACCCAAGCTTCTCTGCACACAGAGTTCAGCAATTTCTACTGTAGCAGTTATGTCTGGTCACCAAATAGGCTAGTTCATTCCTTCATAGAATCAGGGTTTTGAATGACAATGACACAAGCAACCAAACCAACAAAATGAAATTTATCAGAGCACGTGGGAAGTCCTGCATTTCATATTTTTCAACCTGTACAAATACAAAACAGAGGAAATATAAAGTAAGAATAATTCATGTTCAAATGGGTTAGGGATCTTGGTTGACTCCACACTCCTATATTTGTGTGGTACAGTTTCCAAAATGGCTAATGAAATCTTAGGAATCACCAAGAAAGCCATGGTGTTCAGAATAAAAGGTGAATAGTGTTACTGTCCTTTGCCAGTCAGACCTCATCTGTAGTAGTCTGTTCATCTCAGTGGGTGTCAAGGGATGGGTAAATTAGATAATACGAGATCTGGAAGCCATGTCATGTGACAGCTTGGAAATGCTCATTTGGAGAACAGAAGTCTGTTCAATTTTAGAGATTAAAATATGAAGGAGGCAGTCATTTTTCTATGTGGCTTTATAAGACAGAATGAAGATTAACTACTGGATGGAGGCAGACTTTCATCTAATATAAGAGAAAGGAAACTCAATTTGTTTGAATACCCACCATGTGCCCTTTGTTCTGCTAGGTGTCTTATAATCTCTCAGAAAATTATGGCTATTTGGCGGTGATAAGCTCCCAGATGTTGGAAGTCAGATGTCCAACTCGTCACCACTCATTTAAAGCAGCGACCCACTTCTTCTGCTTCCCAGACTTGAGAATGCCATCCAGGCCCTTCTAGAGCCAGGTTCCTGCCTGGAAGCAGGTTCTCTGGGTGGCAAAAACAAAACAAACAACAACAAAAACCCCACTGTGCTTCTGCCGTGTGGACTTCCAGCACAGCTTCATGGTTTCAAATCCCCACTGATCACTGACTGCCAGTGAGGGGCCACCTAGTCCATATTTTCCCAAGTCGACATCCTGGTCTTGTCTAGGAGGAGCTTGCAGGAAGTGCTGGGAGGTGGAGGAGAGCCTGAGCTCCATAAGCTTATGAGGGATTGTGTGACCAGAGATGGGAAGGGCTCAGGAAATAATACTTGGTGTGTACATTTCTTGGCCAGTGAGTCTCTAGTCAATTTTAACAAAGGAATATTTCTGGCCAAGGGACAGTGTATCAGCCATGGTCCTGGTAGGAACCAGAATTCAACTCAGAAGATTTCAGTGAAGAGAGTTTATTGAAGGGACCATCACAGAGGATTGAGCAGGGAATCAGCTAAGGAACCTGAATGTACCAGGCACACTCCAGCCTCAAGGCCATGTACTTGCTGTCTCCCTATCGGCCATGCTACCTGCCATGGTATCCGCGTGACTTTCATTTCATTCAGGTCTTGGTTTTAATGCCAACTTCTCAAGTGAGCTTTGCAAATGCTGCTCCTAGGTGCTCCTTTCCTCCTCCCCACCTAACTTTTTTGTATATCTCCTAATGTCATCTGATATTTCTATATTTTAATTATTTATCTGCCTCTACCCTCTAGAATATGGGCAGACATTTTTGTCTGTTTTGCTATAATCCCAATGCCTAGAATACTGCCTGCCCCAAGAAAGAGGCGCAATAAATATTTTTTGAATGAATGAACACTAATTGGACTTATTAGAGCTCATAAAGAGACTTGTCCAGGGGTGACAAGTGATCCATCTTCCATTTTCAACTTGCTGATCACACTCTTGCCTTTTTGGGTAAAGCACACTTTGCTTTGATGCATTTGGCCACAAGAGGGTGGTGTTGATCAGTTTTCACTTTTTTAAAGCCTTGTTCTGGGACAATTCACCCTCTTTCCCCCAGAACATCCTCAAGAAAACCCCAAAACATGTGAGAGCATCATGTCTACAACCAAAGAAAACATGCACTGTGTCTTTTTGACCCCAACATTGGTATCCAAGTGAAATAAAAAAATAAAATAAAACCTGTATCAAGAATGGTTTTGAAAGAAGAGGTCATCAGAAAGCAAGAGCCTGGGAAAGAAGTAGCTGCCAAGGAAAGGTGCCTTCACCGCTGAGCTTCAGTAACCTATAGCTTTACCGGCAAAGAGGGTGCTCTTTTTGTTAATCCTCACCTGAGGATATTTTCCCCATTAATTTTTAGAGAGAGTGGAGTTGCGTGTGTGCGTATGTGTGTGGGGCGGGGGGGTGGGGTGGGTGGGTAAGAGGGGTCAGAGGAGGGGGGCAAAGAGAAACATTGATGTGAGGGAGACATATCAATTGGTTGCCTCCCACATGTGCCTTGACCAGGTCTGGGGATTGAGCCTGCAACCAAGGTATGTGCCCTTGACCAAAATCAAACCTGGGACCCTTCAACCTGTGGGCCGATGCTCTATCCACTGAGCCAAACTGGCTAGGACAAGTGTAGCTCTTACAACATAAGGTCTAGGCCAGGGGTGGGCAACCTTTTTGTGAGTGCGCGCCAAAACCAACAAAATCTCTGACTCAGAATTTTTCTGCGTGCCAACCCTAATTTTTTGAGGACATGTTACGCCTACTTGATATCTCTTAAGGTGTATGTATGTGAAGAACCTTGAAGAAATAATAAAATTCATTCGAGCGACAAAAACAGTATATGATGATGAAAAATACATTTATTTTTTAATGTATACATGTACACTGATAGTCCAACAGAAAACTTTATGACTCTGTTTGGTATTATCAGTGGGACTTTTCCTGCTGCATCACTGATGACAGAGATTTTACATCAGGTTTATATTTCGTGACCTTCAGAGATATGCACGAGCTACTACTTTCATCCGTCAGGCTACTCCTATTAAGAGACTTAACAAAATTCATCACTGAGAACAAAGATTCACAAGCGTATGTGGATGAAACCAAAACACTGGTCGGATCTAGGAAGGCAGGGAGAGTTAAGGCAGAGGCATTGAAATTGCTCTTCCCCTCTCTCCTCAATTTATGTCTACGGTCTTTAAGATAACTTGTTATGTAAAATTATTTATTTATCTAAGATGCACCTACACTGAATTTATCTGAAAAATAAAAAAGTCAATATTAAGAAAAAAATTGTAAATGGAAGATTATCAGAGAGGGTTTCGCGGGCCAGCAAAAGTTATTGGCATGCCATGTTTGGCACGCGTGCCAGGGGTTGCCCAACCATGATTTAGGCTCATGGTTCTAATTATCATTTTCCAGATGCTGTAGAAAATAAATATGTACTCTCCAAGGAATCATTCCTTCTTTTACTAAGTACCTACTTTGTATAGATACTGTGCTAGGGGCCACATGGGGTGATGCAGAATAAAGTGGTCAAAAAGACCAAAAGTCAGGACACGCAGTAATGACACTACAAGGTAGCAATAGGCAGGCCACTAAGGGAAGCCCAAAGAAGGTGCAGGGAACATTCAGAAGAGGGCAGGCGAGGCAGTCTCAGGACAGGAGGAACCAGAGGAGGCATTGTGGGAGAGATGGCATTTTAATTAGCACTTGAATTGCAGGTATGTGCAAAATTGTGTGTGGCTATGTCTAAAGTATTTTCTGATTTTACACACTGATTTTTTTATGGCAGTTAAATTTTAAGGTAATTTTCTTCTCGATTGAGAAGAATAATATCTGTGTACATGAAAAAGGTCAGCTTTTTAGGACATCCCACACCTCTAAGATATAGCATTATATAAAGAGAAAAGTTTTAGGCAGTATAATGTGGTGTTAAAATATTAGATAAGCCTTATAGCCACCTAGTAGCTCCTCAATTGAATGCCCTTTGTGCCCACCCCTGAGTAGAGTGTCATACAAATTAAGAAATAATTTTTTTCTCTACTTTTTTTTCTTAGTTTGGAGGAGTTTTTCTTATTTCACTTTTCTCAACAGCAAGGGGGGAAACTGTGGGTGCCTAGAGAGGCCCTAGGATTCATAGACAAACACGAACTCTGGTCAAACGTATTCTTTATTTGAAAGGGAGACACTAGAGGGAAAGCAAGGGAAGAGTATGAAATGCAGAGGTCATATGTCAGAGTTGCAGTTCTGAGTCAAGGTTTCCACTTCCTTCCTGGCCCATCACCCACATGGAGCAAAGCCATACACACCACCCCCTCTGCTGGGGTGTGGTGTAAAGCCCCCATGCCCCTCCTGACTAGTATGGTAGAACCTCTTCTACCTCTAGAATGAGGAAGGGAAATGAAATGTCCCTCAGCCTCTTCCAGGTGTCCATGCTCATTACCACAGGGTGGGCATCCACCAGAAGGTCTGGTTTGTGCTGCAGTTGGAAAGGCACACAACCCAGAAGCCCAATGAAGATCATGACCATGAAGCCAGACACGGGAACAGCCTGCAAAGAGACATTCATCAATAACATGAGGAAAGAGACAGCCTAGGGTCCAGTAGTAGGAGGTGAACCTCACACTCATAAATGACTGGGGAATCACTTTCTTCAGGCAAAACTGATGAGGAATTTGGAATAGAGATAGAAGGGGTAGGGAATAGGTGTTAACAGAAGTTTGATGTAATCCTTAGGAACTGAATTCAGCCCTCCTGACAGTTAATCCCTCCAACCAAATATATGTCCACAAGGAAAATTTGGAGGTGCAGAAGAGAAGACTTCCCAGGTACTATACATGGGGCAGGCCTTTTGGGGTTGTCAGACACACTATAGCAAGCGGTTCTAGGATTTGAAATAAGACTGGCCATTTCTGAACTTAACACCCAGGTAAAATGAATAGGATTTTTTTTTTCTAAGCATCAAGTGCCAAAGAGACCAATTCAAACAATAAAAGATACATGCGTGTTTTCTTGTGTGCACTCAAGAAAATTCCACCCTGAAAACTGGTCTTTTCAGTCTTCAACTATCTTGAAATGTCATAAATGGAAGCTTTTCTTTAAAGTGCCACATGAAACACTTCAGAAGCTAGTCTCCTTTTTTCAAAAAACAACAAAAACCACAAAAAAGCACAGACAGTTCAAGTGATAAAAAACTTTATTATTGAAAGTATTGCATATGTCAAGTGATTTTTTTCCTAAAATTTTAGTCTTCAAAAGAAAGAACTAAGAAAGTTAATTCACCAGAACTCTCTTCCCAGCAAAGAGTTTAGCAGAAATGATTAGGGTTCAGGACTTGAATAATAGAAAGGGGCCATATCCAGGATCATATGAATGGCAAGTGCAGGTGAAATGCGCCCTTCAGCCTTCATCGTGAACTTCTCAGAAATAGCCACTTTCTCCAACCACCAACTTCCCTGTAACTCTGGGGTTAAAGACAGAAGGAAGGAAGTGTTGGGAGAAATCTGGGGCTGCCTCATATGTTCTGGGTGATGGATGTGTTTATCCTGATTCCTTATGCCCTTTCCAGTGCACTTGCTTCTACGAAGTCAATGTGGCCCCAACTAGAAAAAAAAAAAACAACCAACCAAAAAACCCCCACGAGATTCTATCCACTTATCTGTACCAAAAGATTCTCTTCTGTTTCTCAATTGCTCCTGTGGGAAGCAATAAAGCCACCTCTGTGCCTGTCTCCTGTTCACAGAGAGGCAGGATAGCCAGGTGCCGAGCCAGACTGCCTAGGTTCGAATCCAGGCTGTGCCGCTTTATAGCTGCCACGGTGTAGAGCACGGTACTGAAGCTCTTTATCTCCTTACTCTAGAGTTATTGAAAAAGGAGGGTTGGGGGCAGGGGAGGAAGGGATAAAGAAAAACTCCAATTTGGGAAAGGAAGACTTACCATGTTGTTCCGAATGGTTTCTTTACTTGGGAGGAGTTGTTCTTAGCTTTGAATCTGGGTCAAAAAGATCAGATTAAGAATTATGGAACAAAATCTGAGGGGCTGATGAAAGGTGCTTTGCTAAGTCATGTGGTATCTATGATTTATTTCCTAGGTTCTTGATAGCATTCATAATACTGAACATTCAAAATTCATAATGGCTCAGCATACTCAGAACCAGGAAAATGTGTTCCGTTCTTAAGAGAAAAGGCAATCAATGAAGAGTAGCCCTGACATTGCCCAAATGTTAAATTCAAACTACAAGAAGTCTACTCTGGGTGCAGTTCAGATCTCAGTTCAGGTTTTTTTGTAAAACATTTTTATTGATTTCAGAGAGGAAGGGGGAGAGAGAGAGAGAGATAGCAACATCATGGCAGAGAATCATTGATCGGCTGCCTCCTGCATACCCCACACTGAGCCTGCAACCCAGGCATGTGCCCCGACTGGGAATTAAACTGTGACCTCCTGGTTCATAGGTCAATGCTCAACCACTGAGCCATGCTGGTAAGGCTCAATTCAGTTCTGATACCCTCTGCTGGGCTGCTTGCAGACTGCTCTGAGCATGCAGGGTTTAGAGGTTAGCCTACGGCTGGGGTAGCGTGAGGCCCTCCAACTCTGGCTTTTTATCTTGGAACTTCGACTGTCCCATACTCTGTCCTCCTCTGTTTGTTTGTTTTTTGTTTTTGTTTTAGCTCTGAAAGACTACAAGCTTTCTCCTGGTGTTTCATTGCTCCCCACAACCTGTCCTCAGGCTGATGGTGATAAAAATGGGGGAATCAATGGCTCCTCTGCATATAACACATCCAACAGTAACTTGGGCTAACTTCTCATGGGTGGCAATATACTCTGATCTTCCTGTGACATTATGCCCTACACACATTAAAATAAAATAAAATAAAATAAAATAAAATAAAATAAAATAAAATAAAATAAAATAAAATAAAATAAAATAAAATAAAATAAAATTGGGGAATCACCTGCTACCATTCCCTTCTTCCCAGTGTCAGCTCCCTTCAACTTATGCCTGCTTTTATTCACTCTCCAGTACCTCCTGAATGCTCGTGTGTTTTGTTGTCTAGAGTTTAGAGCTGTTTCCTGCCAGAGGGTCAGCCCCAGTCAAGCTTACTCAGCCCTTTCATGGGAATATTGGTTATAATCATCAGACAGGAGAAAAGGGAGAGGTAGCACAGACTCCAGGTTCTGGCCATGATGGAATAGCCATCTAGAATTCATCACCAAGCTCTAGGTCCCTAAGGTTTTCTCCTATGCTTTCTTCTAAAAGTTTTATAGTATTACATTTTATGTTTAAATCTATGATCCATTTGGAGTTAATTTTTGTATAAGGTGTGAGGTTTATGTTGAGGTTTGTTTTCTTGCCTTATGGTGTCCAATTACTCCAGAACCATTTGTTGAAAACATTATCTTTTCTCCATGAATTGTTTTTGTCTCTTTGTGAAAATCAATTGGCCAGGCCATGGTCTTTCAACAGTTTAGCTGGTTAGATCCAATTGTGGTGATACAGCATTTAGTTTCCATATCTCCTAGGCAAATGCTATTGTAAATAGAATTTTTTTTTAAAGGATTCAGCCTCAGGTTTATTTGTACAATGAGCACAGGAGGATATCAGCCCCATGCAGCCCAGGGATCACACTAGTCCTTCCATCCTCACATTAGCAGACAGAGATTTCTATTCCGGAGTCTTCATGTGGGCCTGAACACCACTGGGAGTCTGAGTCAAAGCTGCAGCCACAGCCAAAGACTGGGCCTTGGTTTGAGCCTTGGCCTTGGACTTTGGCCAGGAGAACCTGGTATGTGGGCATGAGCACATTTCCCATACTTGAGGTGAGCAATGTAGGTAAGTCAATTGAGCTTGTAGTTACTGCCCTTGGGAATCCTGGGCTTGACCTCCTTGGGCTTGGATAGCCTCAGAAATGTACTCATGGCCTTGTGTTGTTGGCCTGCATCTTCTTCAGGCAAAATCCATGTGTTAGTGGAGAAAAAGCATCAAGTGTTACTGGCAGAATTAGACTGGGTCTCAGTTTAGTAACCACGGTACTTGAGTGTGGCAAATAAAGAATTCAAAGCTAAGGAACTCAAATCAAAGGAGAAAGTTTACTTAGAAAGTCACAGAGGTAAGAATAAGTGAGCCGGCTGGGCTGTGTGGGCTCAGGAAACAAGTTACAGAAGCAAAACAAGGGCCCTTGGAGCTTAGGAGAAAGAAAAGCAAAGGTAAAGTGCCTGGGAGATGAAGAAAGGGGGAAGGCGCTGGCATGCTCTTTTCGCTTGAGGGTTTTTATCTGGAGGTCTAAGGGAAAGATCTCAATATAATATTTATCAGTTTTCCAGGTGTGTCCCTCATGATCATGGTCTCTACTGATTGGTTGTTGCCAGGGTAGGAGGTCATTAGTCATTGTCAGCCATGGTGTTGCTCCATGTGATTTTGCTGTTTTTTTCTGGGCTTGGAGCTGAAACACAACTGAAGCCTAAATGTCATCTCTAGTTTGACCAAAATTCTGACTGTGTGGTAAGCAGACCCAAAGTGTTGTTCTTAAGATTATTTGATGTGGGCCAGAACCTCATTGTCCTGAGGTCTTAATGCTTAAGGGAGTGGTCATGCAAGGACTTGGATGGGAGTCATATGAGGCTATTCTCTGGCCCTTTTTCCTCCCCTAAGGGTGTCTATCACATGACTAGCGACATGCTAGGGAAGGGAAGGTCAGGGGAGGATGCAAATTGCATGAACAGCAGTATGAAAGGTCTAAATCGCCCTGGTGACATTCCATATTTTATTCATACCTATCTAACTGTCTGCTATACATGTCCCCAGGAACTTGGGGTTTCCCCTCTAAAACAATTCAAAACTTTGTGATTGGGGTTTCTTAGTGCCATTTCTGTACCATTTTGAGGGCTGGTTGTGTGTAATGTGGTTTTGGACTTGGTCATGTCTACACTGAAGCCCAAGGCTCCTGGAGTGCCTGGGACCAGAAAAGAAAGGGGGGCGGATTTTTTTTTTCTTCTTTTTCAATGGTAAAGCCAGAGTGTGTGTGTGTGTGTGTGTGTGTGTGTGTGTGTGTGTGTGTAATTAAATATATTTTTCTTGGGTTCTCAAGTAACTCTATTAGCCCTTAGATATGTATGACTAATTAGTAAAGTGTATTTTGGTCTTTCTATTGTATGTAATATATTTTGAAGTTGTGGGTTCCCATAGATACAAACTTTTAAAAGTATGGATCATGTGTTTTATTTTCTTGGTTTACCTCTCCACAGTACTAGTATATAAGCCATGAACGTGAACTATTTGCTGTGAATACATACCCAAATACTCTCCTTCTTGCTATAGTTTCATTCATGTCATACTAGCAAATAAAAGAATGATATATTTATGTATGTATGTATCTCAAGATGACAAAAGCATTTTAAGCATCTCAATTAAAAAAAAAAAAAAGGAGTGTAAAAACAATCAGCACTTTGGACTTCCCATGGCCCTCCCTATACCTAGCAATACACTTGCAATGATGCACCAGGGAACTCTAAGCTTCAGCAGCTTAGGAAAAGAAAAGTGAAGGCTCCTTTTACTGTTTTGTTCTGACTCTTTATTTTCAAAGGCTTAGTTTTATGGAGAACTGCTCCTGTTTCCTTCTGGTGCCAGAGGCTGTAGAGGATGTCTATGCTAATTTGCATGGCTGCAAAATGCAGTTTTAACCTTTTGTTAGAAATTCCACAAGTCAGAAGGGTTTGTTTCATCATGCTATTTTAGTTCTCTCCAAATATGATTTCGTGGCAAGACACATATTTGCAGTGTGAAGAATTAACTCTGTTTTCCTATTAAGGAAAATTAGTTTTCAGTCATTAGACTGTATACTAGGAAGATCAATAATATAGATTTAATGAGTTTTAAAGATCTTGCATTCATTGTTTTACATGCAAATATGCAAAAATAAATCTTTTGAGATTTAGAAGAGATCTACTTATTTTGCATTTTGTATAACTGTTCATAATATTAAGACTAGGTTGTCAATCAAAACTAATAGAATAAAATAAAATTTTCCTGTATTAAGAGAGAGTTGTTCACAAGCAACAATGGCATGTACAATTTTTAATCAAAGTTTATACCAGGATAAAAATGTAATGAATGGCTTTATCACTAAAAAAGAAAACTATATCATTATGATAATTTTTTTCTCATGATATTTTTAACATCTGGGAGAGATCTGTACTTTAAGAATCCCTGTATTATTTTTAGGACACTGGCATCACTTATGATAAAAATAATGATAACATTAGATTCTTGAAAATTCTAAAATCTGATTTCTCCTCTGTAAGACCACCTATAATGGACTGTGTAGTTGAAAACTTTGCTGCCTTTTATATTACTGGAGTCACTGAAAAATAAAAAATTCCCTTAGACAATGTTAGGTATGGCCTAATAATTTATATGCAGCAACAAAAATCTTATACACTGTTAGTGGGATGTAAATGGGCAAAACCATGGAAAACACTTTGGAGAAAACAACCACTTTGGCAATACCACTTTGGAAAACTGTAAATGGCAAAATAGAACATGTACCCATCCAACAAACCAGTAATGTCATTACTACTATAATCTAAAAACACTCTTGCACAGGTACCCCAAGAGAGAATGACAATAATTTTTACACAGCATTGTTAATAATAGAAAAACACTGAAGGCAGCCCAAATTTTCATCAACAGTAGATGAAAAAATAAGTTGTGATATACAACAGAATAAATAATCTTCAATTATACTCAATAACATGGATGAATCCCCAAAGATGTAGGTCACAAAAGAATGTACGCATTCTAATTTGAGATATACAAAGTTCAAAGTAGATTACACTGAACAATCTATTTTAGAGTATTTATGCAGATAATAAAATATATTAAGAGAAGCAAGGGAATCATTATCACAAAATCTGTAATAGTGGTTAATATTTTGAAGGAGAGAGAGGAAGAGATCAGTATAGGGTACAGGAGATTTATGGAGTATATTTTGTTTCTGGTATATATTTTGTTAGTCAATGGAGTGTTCCTTAAACACTACACATATGTTTTTATAATATATTTATTCAATATTTCACAATAAAACATATTGAGGAAAGGCCTAGGTTTTGGGTTCTTGATGTCTGAGTTTACTATACCCTTGGGAGGTATGGGGGATGAAGGAGAGGTGTTCACAATTAATAGCTGAAAGAAAGAGAAAGGCTTCCTAGAAAAGCCAACCGCCAAACAGAGTTTTTCTTTTAGCCCAAGTGTAGTATAGAACTGTTGAAACCATCTCTGAGAATCTGCCAAGATGGGAAAGTCACAGAAGGTGTGGTTTTTTTCTTCATAAAGTCAAATGAGCCAACTTTTCTAGATCAATGAGATGCCCAATATCAATACATTTCTATGGTTTCCTCTAAAAACACTTGACTTTATGAAGAAAAAAGGATATATGATCTTTTTTGAACCTTGATATGATGGCAACATTCATTCATGCCTTTTCTGAGGTGTTTTATAATTACCTTTTTTATGGGGGTTAAAATAAAATATTAACATATACATGTTTCATCTCCCATTTAGAAAAGTGAATCTTGTGTTTGCTAGCTTATCTTTTCACTCTTCATCACTCTATGGTTCCAGGAACAGATTATTGTTCCAGGTGACAGGAGGGACAGGGGGAAAGTGAAGGAAAGAAGCCAAATTGGGCTTCATAATAAAGTGCAGGGACAGAGGGAAGGGGAGAAATGTGGGTGGGTGGGAAGAGGCTGGGAGGCAGCATGACGGGTGAATCAGTCTGAGGGCCAGGCAGTGAGCAGGAAGGTTGTGGAGGATAGATTGAAAAATGCAATGGTCATTTCAGTCATGAAATAAGAAGGACCCCTTAATATTTAAGTTTTACTTAATATTTATGACAGACACAAGTTAAAGATTAGAATTTCTTGTTATTTGGCAGTAGGTGAGGGTGAGAATCTGAATTCTCTGTTTGAATCTGATATCAATACTTAGAAAAACAGAACAATGAGAGTCTAGGACTCATGAGTTAGCATAGTGTGGAATCCAACAGACGCAGACTCTTTAGAGAAAAGGAGAGGACTTTTAATTAAGAGGGGATGCCTGTGCAGCTTTAGAACTGGGCAGACAATAGAGCAGATCCCAATGGGACAGACCAGACATGGGCAAAGTCCTGAATTGAAAGGGAGTCAGAAAGGATGGTGCAGGCAGCAGTGTGAGCAGTCAGTGCTAAAACAGAAGCCAAGCGCTCTCTTCATTTATAGGCTGTTTGCAAGGGTGAGAGGCTCGCCTGTTGTGAAGTCAGATGAAAGCAGAGAAGCCCTGTTGTGAAGTCAGATGAAAGCAGGGTAGCTCAATTGGTTAGAGCATCGTCCTGAGACCCCAAGGGTTAGATCTCCAGTCAGGGCATATACAAGAAGCAACCAGGGTGTGTGTAAATAAGTGGAACAACAAATCCCTTTCCTTTCTCTCCTCTCCTCTCCTCCCCTCCCCTCCCCTCCCCTCTCCTCTCCTCTCCTCTCCTCCCCTCTCCTCTCCTCTCCTCTCCTCCCCTCCCCTCCCCTCCCCTCCCCTCCCCTCCCCTCCCCTTCTCTTCTCTTCTTCTCTTCTCTTCTCTTCTCTTCTCTTCTCTTCTCTTCTCTTCTCTTCTCTTCTCTTCTCTTCTCTTCTCTTCTCTTCTCTTCTCCTCTTCTCTCTCCCTCTCCCTCTTCCTTTCTCTCTCTCTCAAATTAATAAAAAATATATATTAAAATAAAAGATGAAAGCAGAGAAACACTGAGTTTAGCTGCTCCAGGAGTCACTAAAGGTCCTCACTATTTGAAGGAGAACATTTGGTTAAATATGTTGCATTTATTTGCCTAGCCTGGCCATGCCTTGATGCTGCTGGTGGGTGGCTATTTATTTGGAATATAAATAATTGTTGACTTTTATGATTATTGTAATGTCAGCCATGCCACTCTAAGTATTGGAATTCAAACATATTAAAATTAAATGAATTTAAATTCAATACATAGTTGCATAATGCCCATTATTTATATAGCATTTGAATTTTGTCAATTGTGCCAATAGTGTTCTTTATAGCATTTTCCCTATATCAAGGGTCCCATCCACATTGCATTTAGTTGTCATATCTCTTTAGTCCCCTTGTAGATGGAACAGTTCTTAGGCTTCTTGTCTTTCATGACATTTATATAAGCCAGTTGTTGCATAGAATGTTCTTCAAAGTACATAGTATATACTCTATGTATAATCTTCTTAATACTAAGAAAGATACAGAGCTTAGTGCTCAAGGTACCTGAAAAATTATTCCACATTGCTTAATTTTAAGGATAAGAGGACTAATCTACAAGCTAATTTAAATGTAGAAGAGTAATTCAGACACTAAGTTTCCATTAGGCAGTTGGCACATAAGGAAAGGTTTGGTGAGGGCTGAAGCATATTCAGAAGGTCTCATGGAGGAGCCAGGGAATGGAAGGCCAGCTGGACTTGGACAGAGAGAACACAGAGCGTCACGCACCTCATGAACAGGGTCCCTCTCAGCGGCAGAGCACATTTCCAGAGAGGACACAGAGAGAGCTCTTTCTAGGACTGGCCACTTCCTTATCAAGTCCAAGTCCCTTCCTCCTGGAATGTGACTGTACTTCTGACTGCTTCCATAAATAGATTGCAGTGGAGGTGACATTGAATGGCTTCTGGAGCTGATAGCAAAGGCCTCAGAGCTTCTGCCTGGTTCCCTTGGAATCCGGCAACCACGCTTTGAGGAAGCCCGAGGTGCCCATGGAAAGCACCAAAACGTCAGGCCCATGGGCCAACTTTCCAGCCATGTGAGCGAGAAATCTTGAAGCTTTGTCCTCCAGCCCCCAGTCGACCAGCCCAGATAACATTACAGAGAAGAGAGTAGCTATTCCTGCTGGGTCCTGCCCGCATTATAGATTCTCGAGGAAAAAAGTATTGTAACTTTTACCATCTAAGCATTGTATGTGGTTTGTTGTCACGTAGCTGTGGATGACAGATGTGAGTTAGAATACTGTCTAATCAGCAGGTGTCACATGAGGAGGCAAGAAACTAAGAGTGAGGTGATTAGAATCGCTCCAGATACAAAAACAACAGCGTTTCAATTCAAGAACAGTACAACCGAAGGGACCTGATGAGACGTTAAACACAGGGCTTTTTATATCCACTGGGCCTCATAAGAAAGAAGCACATCTGGAAAGCGGCAGTTTAAAAACTGTCATCCCAGGCTCACCGCATGGCTCCAAGCTTTGATGGTTAGCCCTTCAACCTCCTGCACTCCATCCTAGTCCTTCACAGTAAAGACCATGTCTCTCCTTTGTCCTGCTTTCTCTGGTTGATAGTGACTGTCTTCCACGCACCCCCTGCCTCACCCTGAGGGCTTCACTCCAGGTAATTGAAACTGGGACACTTGAAAATGTGAACCTTCCACATTACAGTTCCAAAGTCAAGAAAGACAATAATAATTAACATGCCTATGAGCAACCCAACTCCACAAGAGTCCCTGCACAAAGAACCCAAGTCTGGAGACTGTCTCGGGAAGATAAAGATGGCCCAAATTCCGGTTAGAATTTTCTCCCAGACGTCAATAGTGGCCCCTTGACAACCATAGAAAGAGCTTTCAATCTTTTCTAAAATTTATTAGTAACTCTTTTTCCTTTTCTCAAGTACATCTAAGGGATAGTTGGAATACTTAATTGTGATACAGAATCTGATTAGAAAATTTAATTAATGTATTACCGCTACATTTTCACTTACTGGGAATGAGGAGGGGGACCAGAACAGTGATGAAAGGTTTTTCATAGAAATTTTTTAAAAGTTAGGCAAATTACCATTTTTAAAAGCTTCATTAGAAAAAGAAAAACACTTAATGCCATCTTGTTAAGCTAAATGAGTATAAATGCTTCTTGGCACTTTTTTAAATTGCCATTCCTCTTCCTAGTTTTAAAACAAATTAAGGCTCAAAAAGGCATTCCAGCTTCCAGTGAAATCAGTTCATCATGGACTGAGAGAAATAGAATCTTGATCATAAAGGGCAAGTGGAACAAAGATTACCATGGCTAACAGACAATATTAACATCTGATTACTCAAAGAAAGAATCATATTTCACATAGTTCTTTCCACACAATTTTGTTTTGTTTTAATTTTTTGTTAATCCTCATCTGGGGATAGTTTTCCTATATATATATGCCCCCAACCCCTAGAGCAATTAATTACTCCATCTTCTTTCATATCACAAAATTATGTATATACCTCCATTATAAATGTATAGCCCCTATTAAAACTTGAGCTCCTAGAATTTGAATGGTGTCTAAACAGAAGGGTGTCAAAAGGTTAAGAGATGAAAGAAGATTTGTGGCACCTGTAATGTCTTTTCCAACTCCAATGCGACACTCATGTTATTTTTTTCTGCAAATGCTTCAGGGACATTTAGATTAAAGTCAGAAAGCAGCAATATGCAAATCAAGAAACGATTCCCAGTTAATGAGTCTATATTGGAAGCATTTTGCCACACTGACTTCACACTGGAAATCTCCTAAGAAATAAAACTAGTGGGGACCTCGCATAACATATCAACCTGTACATTTCCTAATCAAAATGTATTCTTTGAAATTGGCAACAAGGGCCTTGAAACAAGGAAGCAGCCGTGGCCAGACAAGCATGGAGCAAGAATCGCTCCCAGTAGAATCTCAGAAAGGAGAAAAAGAGTCTGGAGCTGAAGAGAAATAATTCACTAATTTGTAGTAAAGATAGATTGGAAGTTAATTCACAAACACCAGGATATAGCATTTTATTTATTTTATCTCTTTATCGATCTGTCATTTAGTTATATTTAAGTTACTCGCATGTTAAATTACTGTTCTTGTTCATCAATGTGAGTTCAGGCATTCTCAATCCTTTTATTAACTTTAAAATAATTAGAAATAATCTCTTAAGTATTATCATACAT
This sequence comes from Myotis myotis, assembly GCF_014108235.1. Classification (NCBI taxonomy): domain Eukaryota; kingdom Metazoa; phylum Chordata; class Mammalia; order Chiroptera; family Vespertilionidae; genus Myotis; species Myotis myotis. The sequence continues at coordinate 152,975,913 of NW_023416313.1, read as the reverse complement.
AGTCTCTGAATCAATTCAGCCTACCCCAAAATTGCAAAGGTAATCAATATTCTGGTGTCATAATGAGTCCACCAGATAAGCATTTTTTTGTTATAGAATTTTCCTTTACCAAGGTATACTTAACAAGAATGCTATATATCTTCCAAGCACCCATTCTCCCTAGTTTTGTATTCTTAGTTACTGGTACAGTGACCGACATACAGTATATCAGGTATTCAATAAATATTTGTGGTATAAGTAAATTTAAAAATGGTTTAAATTTTCACTTTCTTCTTTAAGATAAATCCACAAAACAAATTAGTTGAATGTTTGGATTGTGAATACACAGTCTATCTCGCTGCTGCTGATAAGTGTTATACAATAAAACTATTGGTGCAACAATAACATCCATTAGATAAAACTATTTTGCTTGTGTCTTCACATCATTTACTGAATAACTGATGTGAATGCTGTCTTTTTTTAAAACAATAAATGGGGTTTCTATAATTTTTTTAAATGTGTTTTTGCAGAACAGAAAAATAATTTCCAAACCGAAATCTGATCTGGGTAGAAGTCTCAAAACTAGAATCTGAATAGGGCTCTTAGTGTCAGATTTCAGTTAGGCTGCTTTAAGGCATTAAGTACTATCTTTCCTCATGTGTTCTTCCAAAAACAGAAAAGCAGATATTTCCTTTTCTGATAAAGACATGCTGAAGTCATAATTGCTACTTGAAATGGAGAAGATGTAAGAAAGATTACTTTAACTCACATTTGGCAGATATGCATGGTTACACATATTTTTTGATTAAAGTATTTGGAACTGGAATGAATGTCAACACAATCAGCTGTCTCTACTTGCATTGGCACATCAAAGTAAAATGTGACACTGGGATCGAGAAAAAGCAATGAACAGTGACAGTAAAGGAATACTTTTATTAATTGATAAGTTGAGTTATACACAGAAACCTTTTCTCAAATTAGGATCAGAGAGGTGATTCATGCAAACATGATCAGCTTGAAGGACTGAAATGCTAAATATTTCAATTTTCTTCTAATTTGATTAAAGTAGCCTCTTTTATTCCTTAGGGAGGGTCCCAGACTTTGAGACCCTTCTCACACAATGCTTTTGTGCAGTGATCCTATGTAATAAAAAACTATGGAGCTAGAAACAGAAGTATGCTAGATTGTGGGAAATCTAAGAGGCAGGAGGGCTCAGAAACGACCCGTTAGATGTAAATGGAACTTCTGCCTACTGTCATATGGTCTGACCGTCAGAGAGAGAGAGAGAGATTTTAAATATAATACTATGCTAATTGGACTCTTTATTATATGGAATGGCGCCTTAGTCATTGAGTTAAGAAAAATAAGGCGACCTATAAAGATACCCAAGAACCAACTGCTGGGATCTGAGGTAGATCTATTAACCACGAGCTTCTTGCTTCCACTCCTGGCCAGTGAAGACTATTCCCATGAGTCTTGCTTTGCTGGGCGTATCTCTTTCTTATTTATGAATGAGACTAGTTCCTACTTTATAGGGCTGTTACAAGGATTAATGAATTAATTAATAAAAAGCACTTGGAGCAAGTTGGCATTCTTTTAATCCATTAATTCTTCCTTTCCCTTCAGAGCAAACCTTGCAGAAGAATCATCTATTATATTTCCAATTCCTCTTCTCAAATGCTATCTTGAAACAACTCCCATTAAGCTTTCATTCCCCAATCCCTCCATTGAAATGGCTGTTGTTGAAGCCATTAATAATTTCGCAATGCCAACCCCACTGGTCTCCCTTCACTATCTGCAGTAGTTCACACCCTTCCCTTCTCCCTCACTTTGGCTTCCTATTCCTCGATTTCCTCCTACTTCACTGGGTTCTCACGCTCAGTTTCATAACCTGATTTTTCTTTATCTCCCTGATCTCTAAGTAGTGGTGTGACTCAGAGATAGGCCTTAGACCTTTTTCTTCTCTACCTACTTCCTTCTCAGGTGATCTCCCTCCATCTAACAAGCTGACCTGCATATATATGCCTACAGGACAGTTATGTCCACTTTTACATCTAATGGGCGCCTCAAATTTAACATATCTAAATTGAACACCTGCTCTTCCTCCCATGACCTGCTTCTCCCACAGTTTTCCTTGTTGCAAGAAATGGCAACTTTATCCTTCCTGTTGCCCTACCAGCCTTGATTCCCTTCTTTCTCTGGACCCCATTTCCAATCTGTCAGCAAGTCCTGACGGTTCTATCTTTGAAACATACCCAAACCTTGCCGTCCACTTCCAAGCCACCGTCCTCTCCCCTGGAGTATTGCAAGTTCCCATCTATCCTGGGCCCCCACAGTCTGCTCTCAGCACAGCAAGCTGGAGGGGTCTTGTGAAAAGGAAATCAGAATGTGTCACTTTCCTACTTCCCTCTCTCAGGGGCTTCCCATTTCACTTTAGAGTAAAAGCTAAAGTCATTATGGTGGCCTATCAACAAGGCCCAACACAAACTGGCCCTTCCCTGCACCAGTTAGCCTCCACCCTGGACTCCTCTGTCCTCCTTGCTTCCAGATTCCAATCCAGCCACTGACTGCTCAGGGCCTTGTCACTTGCTATTTCTTATTAAAGGAGTGCCCCTGTCCCCAGATGCTTATATGGTTCACTCCCTGACCTCCTTCTGTTGCTTAGTCAAATGCCACCTTCTCCAATACAATGCTTCTCCTGAGCATTGTATTTAAAATTCTACTCTCCTCCAGCCTACCCCCTGTCCCTGCCTTATTATTCTCCATAGCATTCATCACCATTTAATACATACTACTTATTTTACTTGTTTAAAACACTGTTTACCTCTATATGAGAATGGATTTTTTTATAAGAACAGGGTTTTATTTTGTTTTTCCTTTTTATTGACTTTATTGAGGTGACACTGGTTAACAAAATTATAAAAGTTACAGGCACACAATTCTATTACACATCACCTGCACACTGTAGTGTGTGTTCACCGCCCCAAGTCAAGTGTCCACCCATCACCATTTATCCCCCCTGCCTTCCTCCGCCTCTCCCCACACCCATTTTGTTTTATTTTATTTCTGTTTCTGGTGTGTGGAAAAAATGCTTGGAACAAAGTAATCACTCAAGAAATATTCGAACAAGTCCTTCAGTTGATCTCCTACCCCCCTCCCTCCTGCCCCCCCCCCCCAACCCTCCCTGGCCTTCCCACTGCAGTTTGACAATCTGTTTGAGGCAGCTCTGCCTCTGTATCTATTATTGTTCAAAAGTTTATAATGGTCTCTATTATCCATGAATGAGTGAGATCATGTGGTATTTTTCCTTCATTGACTGGCTTATTTCACTTAGCGACTTGTATGCATGCATATAAGCATAACCAATGGACATAAGACACTGGGGGGTAGGGGAGGCCGGGGGATTGTCAAGGGCAGGGGGAAAAAAAAAGGACACATATGTAATACCCTTTGTAATACTTTAAGCAATAAAAAAAAAAAGAAATATTCAAACAGTGATTGGCATAGGATAAATGGTCCATAAATATTAGTAATAATTACCATCTAGCTCTCTACTGACCAGTTCTGCTTCCCTGAGCAGGGGCAGTTCATGGGGCATTTGTGGCAGACTCCCAGAGGGTTTGCCTCTATGTTTGTGTGCAACACTGCTGCCTGCTCAGGGTGCTGCCATCATAGTCAGCACATGAATTCCACCCCTGAGAAGGTACGGAGTTGTGTGCTCTGCTTGCCGCCTCTGCCCTGCCCCCAATTCCTCACTCACACTAGGATATACCCCTGGTTGGAGAGGGGAGTGGGAGCAGGGGCTACTATGCTCAGAAGAGATCAGAATAATTATTGATGGGAACAGAAGAGTCTGGAAGAATCTCCAGGTTGTTAATAGTAGTTTTCTCTGGGAGGGTGTCTTTTATATAGTGTGTTTTGCTAAAATGAGTTTTCTTTTATTTTTAAAGAACCTTTTATTTTATTGATTTATTAAATATGTTTTAATTGATTTTTAAAATATATTTTATTGATTTTTTACAGAGAGGAAGGAAGAGAGATAGAGGGTTAGAAACATCGATGAGAGAGAAACATCGATCAGCTGCCTCCTGCACACCTCCCACTGGGGATGTGCCCGCAACCAAGGTACATGCCCTTGACTGGAATCGAACCTGGGACCTTTCAGTCTGCAGGCCGACACTCTATCCACTGAGCCAAACCAGTTAGGGCTGTTTTAATTGATTTTTGTTGTTGTCAATACTCACCTGAGGATATATATTTTTTTCCCATTTATTTTTAGAATGAATGGAAGGGAGAGGGAGAGACAGAGAGAAACATCGATGTGAGAGAGACAGTGGGAAAGGCACCAAATGGTTGCCTCACACACGCAACCCTCCTGCAACTCAGGTATGTCCCCTTGACCAGAATCAAACCCCAGACCCTTCAATCTGAGAGATGATGCTCTAATCACCAAGCAAACCCGACTAGGGCTGTTTTCTTTAATGAACAAATAGGAGAAAAAATTTGAAAACTTTGTTTTGTAAAAATGAGGAAGAAAAATTAGATTTAGAGTTCTTATGCTAGTAAGAAGTATCTCAGAAGTGTGAGGATAGGGTCCCGGGAGTGGGACCTACTGAGTGAGGGACAACTGTGTCCCTAGGGAAGAGGGAGATTCATTTATCCTGATATCAATGAGCACATATTATAATGCCATAATCACCAAGCAATGTTCCCGGGAAAATTGCCTGCAGGGAGAGGATGCATCCATCTTCCTGATAGTTACATTTTCTTCATTAAAAAATGAACATATTAGCTTTCTGAATTTGGTTTTTAGGATGATGGGATATTTTGTGTATCCTGGCTGAGAAAATCCTACCCTCAAAGCTACCCCATTCAGAAATCCCACTTTAGTCTTACATGTTTGCCCTCCTATGTCCCGTGTGAACTAGGGCCCTGAGTCATCTGATGGTGAGAAGTGGATCTGAGTTTCAGTTAACAACTGTAACCAATTCCTGGGGCTCCTGCAGAAGAAGAAATACTTTGTTGAAACTATGGCAGGGAGTACATGGGAAACTGCACTGAAAGACGCAAGCACGTCTTCTCATGACAGTGAAGTAACTAAGTTCACTTTGGTGGATAGCTGCATGTTACACACTTATTGCATGCCTGAAGCTGCAAATGTGAATCTTCTTGGAGGGTGAATGGCATAACTAACGCCCAGCTATGTCTCTACAACTTTATTTGCATAAAAATCTCCCGGGAGCTTATTTCAATTGAAATCCCAGGCCTCACTCTCAGGCTCTGCTTTTAGTCAGCACCCAGAGAGAGTGGTCCAAATTGGGTCTTGTTTGGCTGCTCTGTTCTGCATTTGCTAATCCAGCAAGGCTCAGCCCCACCCCTTGCCCTGCTTTTCCTCTCTTCTTCTCACTCACTCATCCTGGCCTATTTGTCCCGCAGTTCCCCCTCGTCCACCCCTTGGGGCTGATGCTTGCCAAGCCTCCTTCAGCATTGAGCTCAGGCTGCTCTCTTTGGTCCATTCTTCCTCTTTGGAACCTATGGTTTGCAGTCATCCATGCCAGAATGAGAACAGTGATTGGGAGCCATTGCCATAGGCACATGTATTCCCTTTCAGAGTGGAGGAAAGAAATGAAGGCCTCATAATCTGCATTTTAAAATAAGAACCCCAGGAGGTTATGACATAGTGTGCATGCAGGGTTGGGGGGTATCTTTGGATCACATTTTGAGAAACATTTTTATAGGCATTGTATAAATGGGCCACAACTTTTTTATCCACTCATCTACTGATGGGCACTTGGGCTATTTCCAGATCTTAGCAGGGAAAAGAGGGGTCATCTAGAATAATGTCAACAATAAAAATAAGCTTTAAAAAAAATAAAGGCTACTTTTTAAGCTATAGATCATAATCTACTAGAGGGCCATGGCATTAATTTAGTGGGTCATTACCAGCATTTAAAAACAAACAAACAAAATGGAGTACATCACAGAAAATAAAATGTATTTCTTATTATGGGTTGCAGTTAAAAAAAAAAAAAAAAAGGGAAGACCCTGGGTTAAGGGATTAAGGAATAGACTCATGAATTAGCATAAACATCCATCATTGAATGCTGATTTCATCTTCCATACTGAAAAAGTTGGCGATTTTTCCCTACCTTTCAGTTCAGTGTGTGCTTTGACATTGGATCTACCCCATGACAATTCCCCAACAAACATGGCCTTCCTTATTTTAATTTGAGATTTAACGAGACAAATTTATAGACCCCTCTTCATTTAAATAGTATTTTTTCAAAGATTATCTTGTAGCATTTTCAATTTTATTCCTTAGTGTAACAGTGGAGAAATCTGCAAGATTAATTTTAACTGTTCATCAAATCATTCAGACAGGATTTGTCGGTGATCGAAAAGCCCAGATAGCCTGCATTTCTGGGGTTGGCAATGGGGCTACGGAAGGTGAGAAAATGTTGTTTTATTGGTGCTGTTTTATTGGATATCTAGAGGGATGCCACCCCTAAGTGTCTCCATTCAATTCCTAATATTGAGTATGGCTAAATACATGTATGTGGTATAACATAATATAATAATATTCACTAGTATATAATTACATAATTTTTTCTAGACAGTAGATATAATTAATTTATTGTCATGTTTTTTAAGTCTAATACTCTGTGACCTCCTACCTCTAAGCCACCTTACGGCTCATTGTCCCACATGAGTACAAGGCTAATACTACATTTAAAAAAAAGAGGTAATTTTAATTTCAAACCTGAAGTTTTATGGGGGTTTTTGCTTAAGTAATTCACTAAATTAAAAAGTCTTAAAAGCAAAGTTTTATGGAGCTAGAAGACGTAGTTCTATGTATCAAATCTCCCTTCTTTTGCAAATCAATGTGTTGATAAAAGAGTGTCAAAACCTATAGAAAAGTTTTATGAGTTTATTTAACCCAAATTTTGAGGACATTCTGGAAGCAAGATCTCAAAAGATTGAGAAAATTCTCCAGAGAATTTTCAGTTTTGCAGCTTACTTTATACATTTAGAATCAAAGGAGAAAGTATAAGGAAGGTATATGGAGTCTATGGGTGGCAGATTAGGGAGATGGGAGAAAGTAAAGTGGAGAAACACACCTTTTACATTGGTGGGTACACGTTAGTCAACATCGAACATTCACAGCACACAGAGATGGTAGCAGGCAACAAGAGAACAATGAGGGTTCTGTGGCCTCGTGCTCTGGTACTGTTAGTTATGCCTTTGAACGGTCTTGGAAAGAAAATTACTCTGACATTTCAAAGGTATGTCATCGTAGATGCATAGGAATAATGGTCAGAGCTCACTTAGGTAAGGACTGGCCTTCGCTAAGGAAGCTATAGGCCTGCGATGTGATGACCACCATGATCTGTCCAGTTAGGAACTTGTAGTCAGACCATCCTGTGTGGTTTCTTTCAGATACCGAGCTTATCATACCTGCCATATGGCCTTTGAGGTTGTCAGATTTGTCCCATACTCCTCTTTTGTTCACAGATGCCTGGTGGTTTTGATCCTGGAACCTTAGGCTGCGGAGGCCTGTGAGATAAGATGGAGGTGATAAGCCTGAACTTTTCAACACCTTCAGGTTTATGAAGAAAGTAATTGAGGGATTTTCTCCTCCTCTGGAGCCCAAGCCTTGAGTGAGTGAGAGTGTGAGAGCATTAAGGCCAGTATTGAGGCATCCACAGTCCTGGGGCTCAGGGCTGCTTTCCAGGAAGAGGTCCGGAGGAGGTGAAGCTTCTTGGGGACCCCTGGCTTGCTGCTTGGCTTCAAGCCCAACATGGGTCAGAGTGATGGAGCGGAGCCAATGGACTGGACAGGCGAGCCTGGGGCAGTGCTCCTGGCTCCTGCAGAGATGCCCACCTGCCCTGCTAAAGGGATGGAAAGGGCTGGGGGAGCCAGGGCACCAGTAAGATAAAGAGGATCCTGTAAGAGGGGCCTTCGTGAGGGACCAGGTGGCTGGGACCACAGACTCCAGAGACAGATACCAGTCCCATGACAATGATTAGCAGTTACGGGTGCAGATCGGACATGCCCGACTATAGCAGAGACCAGCAAGGCCCCAGGGGACACCCACTGCAGGGACTCAGTCAGGTGCCTTGTGTACCTCTTGGGACGCAGAGGAGGGTTAGAGCAGCCTCCTGGAAGGCTGAGAATTTACCCCAGAGACCAAGACATCCCAGATGCACGATTTATACCAGCCCCACTAGGAAAGTGAACTTTGAATGAACTGATTGCTTAACTAAAAGGAGACTGTTTAAACCCTAAGAGACAGAAACTTTAATTAGCAAGTTAATTAGCAAGTTTCCCTGGTAGCTAGTGAGGATGGAGGCTTATAGAAAATTAACTACATCTTCCCTGTACATATGAGTATAAAGCCTGTGTTACTTATAACCCTGGTACTCAGGCTGAGAAAATGCATATGAAATCCCAAGGAAGTTCTTTCTTTCAGTTTTGCTTTGCTTTGCTTTTGCTCAGTCAGGGAGGCACCGAGCGGCCCCAGTCTACCTAAGTCACCCCACACCCTGTCTATAGCTCAGGTGTGACTGTCCATCCATTAAGCTTATGCCCTGTGGGTTTCCCTTTCCCCCCACAGCCAGTCACTCCCCTGGCCTTCTATCTCTTCCCAGCTCCAGTGACCTGCCGATAAGGAAATGTATCACCTCTGTAACAGAAGTGCAGAGGCTTCAGGCTTATCTGATTCGGTGGCTTGGCAATGCCCCCGAGGATCTGGTCTGTGGTCAGAGTGTCATCTTAACTCTGAGATTGGTAGAAGGTGGCTGAGGCAGCTGCAAGGATGGCATGCGGTCATAACAATGTCGTAAGGAAGTGACTGTTTCTTCCTGGTTTCCCCAAAGCCCTCTGCAGACTTCTCTCATTAGCAGAATTTTGTCACCAGTCTGTTCCTAGCCAAATTCTGGGAAGGGGGATGGAATTACAAAGATGACATGAACTTGTCCGGACATGGGTCCAGGGTTTGGTCCACATAGAGCAGGCTGAAAGCAGCCATTAGTTAGGGCACAGGGTTCTGGCAGAGGGCGGAGGACAAGAGCGGCAGCAGAAACAGGTGATGCTTCTGCTCAGAGCCTGCACCTGTCTTTTCACCCACATGGCCCCGCCCACGTGGTGAAAGTCCATGTGGTAAACTAGGGCAGGAAGGTGTTAGGTTTGATTGAGCAATTGAATTGATACCCCTCCCCTGGAAACTGGCTTTTCAGGTCATTTCACTATGGACATTCCCTTTGCTGAGACCACATTTCACTTGAGGTGACCACATTCCACTCTCTCCCCTCCGGGTATGCATAAAGAAGTCTCTGCCCAGAATAAAAGCCCACCAGAAGTCCTTTCAAGGCCGCTGACTCGCCCTAACCAGTTTGGCTCATTGGCTAGAGCATCAGCCTATGGACTCAAGGGTCCCAGGTTCAATTCCAGTCAAGGGCATGTACCTGGGTTGCAGGCATATCCCCAGTGGGGAGTGTGTAGGAGGCAGCTGATCAATTTTCTCTCTCATCGATGTTTCTAATTCTCTATCCCTCTCCCTTCCTCTCTGTAAAAAAATCAATAAAATATATATTTTTAAAAAGCTGCTGACTTCTGTCACTGGGTTCTGGAGCCATCCAGGCTCAGCCACCTGGTGTGCAGATGATCGAATAAATTCATAATCCCTCACCACTCTGGCCTCGTGCGTTCCTCCTTCGGCGACCTAACAGAAGGAAGAACTGTGAACAAAGAATACATTACACCACAATTGTTGAGAAGAGAAGTTTGTTCGAAAAAGCAGGGAGGGTGGAGGCTTGACACTTCAGGATATAAAAGTGCAGTCAAGAGGGTACCAGCAAGCTCTGGTCATGAGGGGCCTCTCTTACTGAGCCTGGTCACTTGAGTGAACAGATAAAGTCACAGAACCTGGTCACTTGAGTGAACAGATAAAGTCACAGACGCAGACTCTCGGAGAGGTGAGTCAGAGAGGGATAGGCGGCCCAGCCAGCACCTGCCCTGTTTGGAGGGCATATCTCACAATTGTGGGGGTTGATTTCTTGTTTGTTTGTTGTTGTTTTTTTTCTTATTATTAAAAAAAACTTTATTGTTAAAAGTATTACATGTATCCCCTTTCTTTCCCCTTTGACCTCTTCTAACCTGCTTCCATCGCCCCTCCCCCTGACCTCCACAGGCTCCCCCTCCCCTCTCCCCTGCGCCCCAGACCTTCACCACCCTATTGTCTGTGTCCATGGGTTATACATATATGCACACACGTTCTTTGGTTGATCTCTTCCCCCACAACCACCCTCCTTCGCCTTCCCTCTGAGAGGGGCTTGTTTTTTACCTTTCAGCACTCAATCTTCATCTTTTCATCTTCACTGGGGATTGATGTAATTTTTTTCTGGTTCATTACATGAATAAAAATTTATCAGCTGAATCACAATTAAGTTTAATTGGATACTTTAACACACACACAAACAAAACAAAACAAAACAAAACACCAAACACCCCACCACATTTTACTTGTCTATTAAGTGTTCAGTGGTTCTAGACTCAGTCCATATTATTCCATTCACAGCTCTTTTCTGGAGTTATAGATTTATTTTGAAATCTCATCAGTAACTCTCTACCAGAATCATTAAGTAGATGTTTCTAACTGTGAAGTCACATTAACTTGAAAACCCAAGTCCTCTGAGCTTCTGCATCATGTCTGCAGAGTTGCCATGTACGGGCAGCTTTGCTTGTGGACTGCCTCCAACTTCCTTCTCCTGTCTACTCCTGCCTCCACCTGGTACTTAGCACCTCTCACCTGGACAGTTACACTAGCCTTTTGGGAGCCACCTAGTCAGTCACTACACTACACTCCATCGCTACATTATGTGCTTTATTTTTTTTCTTTTAACTTTTATTTGACATAATTTTAGATCTATAGAAATGTTTCAAAAAAAGTACAAAAGATTTCAGAATACCTTTTACCCAGATTTATCCCACTTCAACAGAATCTCATATCTTTTTGTGAGAAGGTTGGTTGCAAGATGGATAGCTCAGGGAAATAATAGAGGCATCTCCAACTGACCAAGGCATGTGACCAAGTCTTGCAATAAGTAATAAGTAACTCATATTTCTATAAAGACTGGGTATACAAATTTCTAGGCTATTTTATTGCTTCTGGAACCAAGTTCTCACTTGGTGCTCAAGCTCTGATAACTACTTGCAGTACTTACTGGCTTTCTATGCCTCATTACATTCCTGGTATGTTTTTATCTCCAGAACCATATTTCCATCTTACTATATTTTCCCTTGGAATTGGAATTCTGTCCATGAACTTGACTAGTAGCTAAGGTTCTTCTAGATCATAGACTATCCTCTTGATGCTTAATGTCTCCCTGGATTCCAAATATCTGCTCTATCACTCGGCTCTACTTCCATTTTGGAATAATTCCATTAGGTTATGGAATCCTCATTCTCTGTCTTCCCCAATTGACTACTTGTTTGTTGTCTGTTACCACAGTTTCCAGATACTGCTGCTGCTGCTGCTTGTTGGACTGGATTCTATCCAGAATCGACATGTGGATCTATCTTCATATGCCTGGCCTCCCCTTTGGGAGGTGCATGTATATATCTGGGTCCTTTCCAAGTTATCCTAACCTGCCATTCCTGGCTGTAGGTCGTCATACTATTTCTCATTATTGTGGAGTGTTAGCTAATTTAAGGTCTATATGTGTAGGCTGTTGATTGCTAGATCAATGTCAATTTGGCAGGAGATCTCTAGAGACTATTGAAGGGCTCTGGACTTGGCCCTTCACTGTTCCACCATTTGTTTTTTAATCGAGGACTAGAAGGAAGCTAGAAAAAGAACATTAATCAAATTTTCAGATGATCTATAGCCCCGGAAAATAGTGAATCTAGACCTTTGATAATTTGAGAATATTCTAAGACTAATATGAAAGGGTAAAACAAATAATGTAACGGTTAAGATTAATAAATGTAAGTCCTAAACATAATGTCTCAAGTACAGGAAAGGAAAAGTCTGACTTACACTGATTAACACTTGACACTCCAACAATGCAGAGCTGCAGTGGCTCCTGTCGATGTTGTACTGTGTCTCATTCTCTGGCCTTCTTCTGATGTTTTTCCTTTCCCATTCCATTCATCAGTCTAATTCCCACCTCCCTCAGAGGCCTTCTGTAGCCCCCATGTGTTTCTGTGTCATTGTGCTGCCCACACAATGAGGTAGGTAGATGGCCTGCATCCACTTCCCAAAGGAGGCTGTGAGAGCTCTGAGATCTGGGCATGGTCTTCATCATTTATAATCAGTGCTTAGCCCAGGGCATGGTACATAGTAAACACTGATTAAGTGAAGGTGCTGGAACTGGTCCTCTGAAGAGCTTCCTCTTCCTCTCTGAGCTCACCCCTGGAAGACCTAAAATTGCTTCAAGTTCCCTCTCTAGATTCCACCTCTGAAATCTGCTTTCCATCCTTGTCGGTTAGTTATTGACGCAATTTCACTATGTATCTTTACGTTTATTTTGACTTGCGCTTTAATGTTAAATTTTAAACTTTCCCTTGCTTTCTGGACTGCCCTCATCCACGACACCCTTTTTAATTTTCTCCTTAGCCTGGGCCCTCCATCCCAGGGCCAGGGCCAGCTTTGGCCATGTGCCCAGATTCTGTACTTCAGATCTAGCTAGTGAAAAAGCCATATCCTTAACCAGACCTGCCTGGACCCCTCTCCCTCCCATGACACAACTACTTCTCCCGGCAGGACGATGGCTGTAGCAGCAGGAGCTGTGGCTTCAGTTGAATTCAAGTATAACACAAGTCATCAGTGTGCCACAGGTGCCGCAGAAGCACATACTCGTGTATAATTCGTTAGCAGGCAGGTAACAACTACCGTGAGATGAAGTGGCCTGTTACACTTCAACTAGATCAGACCCGTTTTGACATCACATTAAGGACAACACAAAATAGTTTCTTTTCCAGAGGAGGCGAACCAGCACACAGGAAGATTTTCAGGCCCTCCCCTGGAAACCAGACTGCCTAGGAGGAGATGGGTCTATTGTTAGAATATCCATCATGAAGAAAAGTTTTTACAAATTGTTAGCATAGCTTTAGAAAGTAAAGATTAAATTAAGTGAAGATTTTGTTTGCTTAATATCAGGAGGAATTTATTCTCAGTGCAAATGCAAAATGGGTGATATCTATCTATCTATCTATCTATCTATCTATCTATCTATCTATCTATCTATCTATCTATATTAGAGGCCCGGTGCACAAAAATTTGTGCACTCGGGGGGGGGGGGGGTCCCTCAGCCTGGCCTGTGCCCTCTCGCAGTCTGGGACCCCTCGAGAGATAACGACCTGCTGGCTTAGGTCTGCTCCCGGGTGGCAGAGGGCAGGCCCAATCCCTAGGTGCAGCCCCTGGTCGGGCTCAGAGCAGGGCCGATTGGGGAGTTGGGGTGCTGCCCCCTGTCATGCACAGAGCAGGATGGATTGGGAGGTTGCGATGCCACCCTCAGTCATGCTCAGGGTAGGGCCGATTAGGGGGTTGGGGCACTGCCCCCTGTCACACTCAAGGCAGGGTCGATGGGGAGGTTGTGGTGCCACCCCCTGTCACGCACAGAGCAGGGTCGATCAGGGGTTGGGGAGCTCCCCCCTGTCATGCACAGAGCAGGGCCGATCAGTGGGTTGGGGAGCTCCCCCGTATCAGGCACAGAGCAGGGCTGATCAGGAGGTTGGGGCTCCTTCCCCTGTCACGAACAGAGCAGGGACGATAGGGAGGTTGTGGCCCCACCCCCTGTCACACACAGAGCCGCAGGGCAATCAGGGGGTTTGGGCACTGCCCCCTGTCACGCTGATCCCGGTGCTGGGAGGCATATTACCCTTTTACTATATAGGATAGAGGCCTGGTGCACGTGTGGGGGCAGGCTGGTTTGCCCTGAAGGGTGTCCTGGATCAGGGTGGGGGTCCCCACTGGGGTGCCTGGCCAGTCTGGGTGAGGGGCTGAGGGCTGTTTTCAGGCTGGCGGGTGATGGAAGCTCCCAACCGCTCCTTTTTTTCTTTCTTTCTTTTTTTTTTTTTATTCTGGGCCAGCTTTAGCTCTGAGGCTCCAGCTCTTAGGCCTCCGCTCCTGAAAGCAGGTATCTGGTTTGTTTCTGTTCTATAATCGAAACTCTGTATCAACTCCAACTCTGAGATCCAGGCAGCTGAAAGCTGGTTTCTGGGGTTTTGTTTAACTTCTATATTTGTTACTATGTTTCTTAAACTGCAGGCTCAGAGGCCGGCAAGGCAGGTGGGGAACGTTGGAGTCCTCCGTCACTGAAGCAAGCAAGCCTCATGTTAGTTTCAAGCTGCCTGGCTGCTGGCTGTGATCTTGGCTGGCAGTTAATTTGCATATCTCGCTGATTAGCCAATGGGAAGGGTAGCGGTCGTACGCCAATTACCATGTTTCTCTTTTATTAGATAGGATTACAGGGTCATTTTTTAACACTGCTAATATATTTGAGGAGTATTAAGGAATGACCCTGGATACCAAGTATTCTCTAGAGCAGTGATGGCAAACCTATGACATGCGTGTCAGAGGTGACACGCGAACTCATTTTTTTGGTTGATTTTTCTTTGTTAAATGGCATTTAAATATATAAAATAAATATCAAAAATATGTCTTTGTTTTACTATGGTTGCAAATATCAAAAAATTTCTATATGTGATACGGCACCAGAGTTAAGTTAGGGTTTTTCAAAATGCTGAGCTCAAAAGGTTCACCATCACTGCTCTAGAGTGTGCATAATTTCTAAGGTCCCCTTATGTTCTAAAATTTCAATCCTATGAATTTTTAAAGCATCCATTTCAGCTTATTTTCTATATTTATACATATAGTTGTCTGATTGGTCCCACTATATTGCAAGCTCCTTAAATACAGGAATATTTTATCTTATTCACCTTTGCTAACCTTATAAAGATACATAAAGAATATATAGATTTAGTCAATAGATGTAATAATGGATGGATGAGCGGATCAAACAAGAACCATGGGGACTCTTTCAGGAGTTTTTTTGTTACCTTGAGAATGCCCTCAACTTTTTTTCCCTAATTAATAAAATTGACATAAACTAACAATTCTACTACCTGCAATGTTAGAGGAAATAGCTAATATAAGACACTGGAAACATAAACCTGAGGCAAAAACATAGTAAAAGAGTACTTCATCAATGATCTTTGTTCCTGCTTCAAACTCTTCTATTAAAAACAGACTTTAAAAAAAAATTATGGAGTTTTATAGCAAACATTATAGGCTCAGATGTATTTTTATCTGAGATTATTTTTTTGCTGTGCCATATTTGTTGTAATAAGTCTTTACAGAATCATAAAACCTTTTTTTGTGGCACAAGTTAGAATATATTAAACAAATAATATAGCTCAAGTTTTACTACCTTATTCAATGAGATAAATAAAAAATCCACTTCCTTATTAACTATCAAAAAGAGCAGCAGCATAGATACATACTTATAAATGGCCAAAGCAAGAGATTATTCACTTTTTTAAAAGAATAATATGAGTTTGCCTTGCAGTGGACATCTATTGAGCTATCTGCCCCAACCCCCAGTCTCATCCCATTCATTCTATTCATAGTTTCAGGCATATAGACCTGGGTTGCCCCATGACCAAAGCTGGAGTCATTACAGCCTCTGCCTCCAAAATCTGAGCTTGAGGTGACATGTCAGGCTTTCTCCTTGAAGCTGTGTCCATAATATATCAACTTTGATCTCACTCTGTCATATTTCCCAGTGCCTTCCAAATCACAGAAGCCTTCTTCATGCATTTATTGTTTTTGATTGTCTTTATGATGTGGATGCACATATTATTAGGTCTGTGGTGACTGCAGTGTCCTGGAGAGTATTAATATCGAGTTAATATTAATTTGGCTAATATTTGGGTTGCTAGTAATATTAGAGGTATTTTAAGAAAACAATAGTAAATTTATTTTAAGACTATTGGAGCAACTAATGAAATTCAAGAGCACAGAGGTAGATAGCAACAATATCATGACTAGAATCATGTTTGTTGATTAAATGTGTTGCTTGGACAATTAGTGAATGCCAATTATTAAAATTTATTCTTTTCTCTTAGATATTGTCAATATTTGTTGGCCTTTTATTCCCCAGTTTTATTTCAAGTAGGTCTATGAAGGTTGACCAGAGAGTTTTTATTGCCATCAACAGTGAATACTTATTTATCAGACATTGTATCAATCTCAGTACCACAGAATCCCTATTAATAACAAACACCTCTTTTGATAGTATATTACAATGAATATCACTTAGGTTCTTCAAGATCCCAAAGTGCTTTCTGAGTTCTTTACAAGTAATTAAACAGGAACTATAATTAGGTGTTCTCTGTTTCTTCATTTTGTAAAAATGGTGAGGTTTGTATCTGCTACATATGAAAACACTACTTACCAGAATATTGAGCTCAAATCAGAGTGATAGCAGAGGACACGCACGCTTTATCAGAAGCCAGAGTAGCTCTATGCCACCAGGGGGCGGCCTAACCTAATTATGTGAATGTGCAACTCTCAGGAAGGGTAACTTGGAATGTGGAATGAGCCCCAAAATGCTGAGGGGGGAGTACCACAAATAAGAACATATACTGAAAATTTCCCCTCCTCACTGTTCCTACAGTGCCAGAGTTCTCCTGGTGTAACCCAATTCCTAACAGTTGAGTAGGAACCACTTCCATCGCCTCCGTCCACTAGTAATGAACACAGCTTGTTAAACATACAGAGTGTTGTTATATTTTTTCCTTCATCTTTCACTTTTCTTTTGAAGTAATATGCATTCTTTTTCGCTTCTTTTCAGACATTATATAGTATTGCTACTTTCCAACTTTTCTATTATTTTGGTGCCCTCTTCTGAAACAAGTAGATTGGTTGATTTCATTTTCCTCATCCTCTTGCTCCGACCCCTGCATTAGTTTGCCTCTTGTGGAGCCAAGTACATCACTGGTGCAGGAGCAGGTATTTTCTTGTTTACTTTGGTTTTAATTGAAACACACACCAGCAACAGCCATTCAGTCTGAATTCATGTTGCTTTCTATTCCTTTAGCACAGTGGTTCTCAACCGTCCTAATGCCGCGACCCTTTAATACAATTCCTCATGTTGTGGTGACCCCCAATTTCATTGTTACAAATTGAACATAATTAAAGCATAGTGATTAATCACAAAACAATATGTAATTATATATGTGTTTTCCGATGGTCTTAGGCGACCCCTGTGAAAGGGTCGTTCGACCCCCAAAGGGGTCGCGACCCACAGGTTGAGAGCTGCTGCAGCAGATTATGAAAGCAGTCCCCATTGCCCATCTCACACAAACAGTGTATCGTTGCCGGAAATCAGACCTTTGATTCTCCAATGCAGCTACCCAGCAAGTCACAGTCCCCTCCCTGCTGATAGATCTTTTGGGGGCAGGCTGAGGACACAACCCCATTTGCAGGGGCCTGTGAAGGGAGGAGCCTTTGAAGTTAGGTGGCTGTTGTCCTTGGTGCACACTGCTCAAAGCATTCATCCCTAATAATATCTCATGAAGACAATCTTTCCTGGGAAACAAATCAGATGGTGGCTGCAGTCAGAACAGTGCATCCAAGCCCAATGTCATACTGCAAATATGTGGGCATTTGAGGAATGTCTTTTCCTGGCTCTAGACCTGAAAACCAACTCTGCCCTGAGACTTAACCAGCAGCCCCAGGACCAAACAAACACGCTGCCCAGTCAACACCATGTCCTTTCTGCTCCCTTAGAAGCTCCTGCTCAAAAAATATTGGACTCTGTTGGATTGAAGGGGATTGTGGCAAACTCACACAGCAGATGGTCAAAGTGGAAGCACGTTTTCTTTTGTAAATGAGTGACTGTCCCCTTCCTCCTCCTTTTCCTTCTCTTTTCCTCAATCTTTGGGCTTTTGATCCAAGTAAGACGAGATCTGTTTTTTCCTTTCCCATTCTCAGTAAGCATTGTGGGAATCAATTGGTCTCTCTAGTGCTTAGCATATTATTAAATATTAACTATCAAATAAGAAGAGAAAGTTCATCTTCCAGCCCCTTTACTTTGCTTAACACAAGAAATATCTATAATTAGAGGCCCAGTGCACAAAATTCATGCACAGGAGGGGGGGGGCCCTCAGCCCAGCCTGCACCCTCTCTAATCCGGGACCCCTTGGGGGATGTCTGACTGCCAGTTTAGGCCCGATCCCCAGGATTGGGCCTAAACTGGCAGTTGGACATCCCTCTCACAATCCGGGACTGCTGGCTCCTAATCACTCACCTGCCTGCCTGCCTGGTCGCCCCTAACTGCCCCTCCCTGCCAACCTGATCGCCCCTCACTGCCTCTGTGTGCCGGCCTGATTGCCCCTAACTTCCCCCTGCTGCTGGCCAGGTTGCCCCCCAACTTTCCCCTCCCTGCTGGCCTGGTCACCCCTTACTGCCCCTCTGCCAGCCTATTTGCCCCCAACTGTCCCCCCCTGCTGGCCTGGTTGCCCCTCACGGCCCCCTCACCAGCCTGGTTGCCCCACGCAGCCTGCTTGTTCAGTCATTTGGTCATCCCTCACTAACCCCCCTGCCAGCCTGGTTGTAAGCAGCCATCTTGTGACTGTGTGAGGGTTAATTTGCATATCATCTCTTTATTATATAGGATAATAAAAGGGTAATATGCTAATTAGACCAGACATCTTCCGGACATCATTCTGGACGTCCTTCCTGACAAAGCCAGGGCCAGAGGGAAGCCAGCCTGGGTCCCAGGTGCCTGTGGGCAGCTGGAGGAGGGAAACTCAGGTCCCGGGTGCCGGAGGGAAGCTGGTGCCGGCAGCCGGGGGAAGGAAGGCCTACTTTTACATGAATTTTCATGCATCAGGCCTCTAGTTAGATATATAATAGTCATAGTAGTTAATACTTTTTCTTTGCTGTGCCAGGCTCCTGTGCTAAGTACTTGGCATACATTAGAGCATTTAATTTTCATTACAACCTTTTCAGGTAGTATTACTATTATTCCTATTTTACACAGGGAGACACTGAGGCAGGTAGAGTGTAAGATATTTGCTCAAGATCTCACAGACAGTAAGATGAGCTTAGACTCAGCACCTGTAAGTGTATTCAAATCTGGACTTAACTACTGTACTAAAATGGAACTTGTATACAAGTAGCACACATTGGGGTTTATATCATCAGTTACTCATCGATAGTTCATCTACTAGTAAGACCCCGTCCTGTAAAAATAGGCATACACCCGACCAGTTTCTCTAGCCAAAGGAAAACTTCAGAGTCTCCTGGACTTCGTGACTCCATGGACTGGGGAATATCTCTAGACTGGGAGACCAGCTCTTGCTTCTTGAGTGGTTACTGGGCCTTCCTCCTGTCTCCTTCCCCCTCCCATTGGATTCACATGGAAGCTGCAATAAGCTGAGAGGGGGGTCCCTCAAAGTGCTCAGGCTTTAGCTCTTGAGGTTACATTAAGCTTCTTGAGCTATATGGCAGATATCTCCTAATTCTAAATTAATACATTTTGCACAATTGAAGATGAACAAAATTCAATATATCTTTTAGAGTGTATATAGTGTGCTCACAGCCCTGATGGACTCTGGAGAAGGTAAAGAAGGAAAATGAAACAGGGACTCTGTTGTAGGTTTGGACATTAGCAAAAGTGACAGGCTTGAGGCTCCATGTCACTCTAATTTGCTCCTAATTCCCGAGACTAGCCAGTCACCCCTAGGGGCCCACTGTACTTCCTGGTCCAGTAGAAATATAATCAGTGATTTATAGCAGCAGTTTTTCAAGCTTAAAAATTGAGGACACAAAGAGCTTTTGTTTATTGTGTTACATCTAACGATATTTATCATACTCAAAATTAGAGCAGATAAATTTTAAAATATTTATTAATTTGTTTTAAAATAACAATAATAAATTCATTGCCTATAACATGTTTTATGAAAAATAATTGCATTTTCCCCAAATTAATGTGAAAAATTGCATAGCTTTACAATTAAAAGAATATCTTTAATGAATGACTTCATAAAAGATAGCATGATTCTCACAACTGCTCCTTCATTTATAATCTGTTGGGATATGTTGTTTTGATTGAAGTATATGAAAAAAAATATAGTTTCACACAGACATGTAGCTAGAAAAGGAGGACCTACCATTCCCCCCAAAAGTGTTTTAGGGACCTCTAGGGGTCTTCAAACCACATTTTGAGACCAGTCATATTTGTGTAGAGTTTGGGCACAGACACTTTGCAAGGCTTAATGTAAGCCTATGACCACATATTGGCACAGATACAGAAGTGTCGTGTGACTGGGGATGGACACTTAGGCAGTTATCTGAGTGATGGTATTTGAGAAGCATAAAAAGGTGCTCCTATCCCAAAGTATCTCCCTTTTACTGCCCCTTGTGGTGCCATAAATCTGATCATTAGTCTTATTTTTGGGTTAAGACATTGAATGCTCCTATTTAAATGTAAACTTAGCCCTAGCCAGTTTTGTTCAGTGGATAGAGCATTGGCCTGTGGACTGAAGGGTCCCAGTTTTGATTCTGGTCAAGGGCATATGCCTGGTTTGCAGGTTCCATCCCCAGTAGGAGACATGCAAGAGGCAACCAATCAATGATTCTCATCATTGATGTTTCTATCTCTCCCTCTCTCTTCCTCTCTGAAATCAATAAAAATATATTTTAAAAATAAATAAATAAATGTAAACTTATCAGTCATCTTTTAAATAAATTAAATGGCATAAATAAGACTTAGAGCTATAAACATAAATGTGAGTAAAACAGAATAATAGAAAAATTTATTAGCAAGTTGTTCCCTGGGAGAATGAAAATAGGACAAGTAAGATTTGATGGGAAAGAGAAGATTTGATGGCTGAATAAATCTGAAGAGGATGTCATCAAGGACTAACTCAGTCCAAAGTGGAGAAGGGGCAGAAGGATATAATTTGAGGGGCATCTAGAATTCTACTCTGGGAAAAATAAGTACCTCTGAAAACTCATTTCTTGCAGTTATTCAACTCTTTTTTCTCTTTTTTTTTTTTAATGAAAGCATGTCATCCATAATTCAGGAATCTGCCAGAGAAAGAGTCACTAGGTTCTGTATTTATTTATATATCTAGCTCTAAACCACAATGTCACCCCCTGACAATTAAGACTAATTGCTGCCCATGAAGGAGTTAGACCTAAATTTTCAACATTAACTTCCCAAGCTCCCACTAAATCTAGATCTAGATATGTACCCACATATGTACATTACACACACACACACACACACACACACACACACACACACACACACACACACATTTATTGAAAGAACTTGCCTTATAAGACTGCAGGGTTGGCAAGTCCTAAAATCACAGGGTAAGCTGTCAGGACAAGAAAGCTGGAACCTCTGGGGCAGGAGCTGATGTCACCGTCCACAGGCAAAATTTCTTTTGCAAGGAACTACTACTTTCAAGTGATTGGATCAGGACTGCTCAGATTATCCAGGATAATCTTCTTTATCTAAAGTCCTTGGACTGTAGATATTAATCACAGCTATGAAACACTGTCATACAACACCTGGATTAATGTTTGATGAAATAACTGAGTGTAATCACCTAGCCAAGTTGACACATAAAACTGACCATCATACTACTTTTTCATGAACTGGTTTGATTGACTTTGTCCTCTTTGAAATTAAAATGTAAAAATACCCTGGCTGGAATTCTTAGTGGTTAGAGCATTGGACTGCACACCACAGGGTCTTGGGTTCAATTCCAGATCAAGGGCACGAATCTGGGTTTCCAGTTCATTCCCTAGCCCTAGACAGGGCACGTTTGGGAAGCAACCAATTGATGTGTCTCTCTCACATCAATGTTGTTTTTTCTCTCTCCCCCCCCCCACTGCACACCTACTTTCCACTCTCTAAAAATCAATGGGAAAAATATCCTCAGGTGAGGATTAACTAACTAACTAACTAACTAACTAACTAACTAACTAACGTACTAGTAAAAACAACCAAGGACAAATAATAAAGAAAAATCCAGAATAAGAAGATAGAATGTGTATGGGGATGGGGGTGGGGGTGGGGGGGAGGCGAAGGAGAGACACAGAATAAAAGCAGAGAAATTGCCACAGAGATGTGTATACATACATACAGAATTATAGAGGGAAAGACAAAGAACAGGAAGAGGGCCGTAGCCAGTTTCAGTGGATAGAGAGTCGGCCTGCGGACCAAAGGGTCCTGGTTCAATTCCGGTCAAGGGCACTTATCTCAGTTACAGGGTCTGGGCCTTGGTCATGGTGCTTGCAGGAGGCAACCAATTGATGTGTTTCTCTCACATCACTGTTTCTGTCTTTCCCTCTCTCTTCCACTCTCTCTAAAAGATCAATGGAAAAATATCCTTAGGTGAGGATTGACAACAACAACAAAAAGAACTGGAAGAGGGAGGAAGAAGGAAGAGTGACTGTTCCTGAGTTAAACTGCTCCCATCACTTGAAAGTAGGAATTAGGGAAATGATCATTATTCACAACTCTTCGTTTTCTTTACTCTGAGCTAAATGGCATAGGTGTCAGAGTTTGCCAGATAAGGAAATATAATTCTAGAGGCTCAAGTGACCTGAAACTACAAACTTTAGATTCTGGCTGGAGCTAGCCTCCTCATCCCTACACTCTTTATTGATAGGTTTGGTTCTGAATTTAAACAGGGAATATGTGTGATCTCTGTCCTCTCTTAGTCAAGGCTTTGGCTCTACAGTCAGGCTGTATGGGAGGCATCCTTTAAGGTGGCTTCCAGTGATCATGTCATCTGGTATTCATGACTTTTGTATTATCTGCTTTCCTTGAATGTGGGTTGGAACTAGTGAATCACTTTTAATGAGTAGAATATGGCCGAATGGGCTATCACTTCTGAGATTAGGTTTCAAAAGACTGCGACTTCATGCATCTCTCTCTCTCTCTCTCTCTCCCCCCTTTGTATCCTAGCTCTAATGAAGCTGACTATCATGCTCTAAGCTTCCCCATGAAGAAGCTGGAGAGATGAGAACTGAAGGCAGCCTTTAGCCAACAGTCAGAGGAGCTGAGATCCTCAGTGCAATGATTCACAAAGAACTGAACCCTGTCAATAAGCATGTGAGATGTTGGAAGTGGATCCTTCTCAAATCAGACCTTCATATGACCAGGCCTTGCTCACCCCTTGAATGTAGCCTGCGAGACTCAGCTAAGCTGCACTCGGATTCAAGTCACTGAGTTTTGGAGTAATTTGTTACACAGCAATAGATAACTAACATAGACTGCCTGAATTTAAATCCCACCATTTATTAACTATGTGACCTCAGGCAAGTAACTTGAATTCTTTGCCTCATCTTATGATGTAGACAAGAATAATATCACTGTCTGCAGAGAATGATAATAGAAATAAATGATTTAATACACATATAAAAATGGATAGTACCTGGCACACAGTGAATGTTACCTGCTACTGCTATTGCTACTACTGCTGTTATTATCATCACCACCATTAAAAGTTTAGGGAAGTATCGCTGTGTATATCCTTCTAGAGAAACAAGTGTCACCTCCAGGCAATTAAGACTACTCACTGCCCCTTAGGGAGCTAGCTTAAATTTTCAACATTAACATTCCAAGCTCCTGCTAGCTTCATTAAATTCTAAATTTGAAATGGCATGTCCACACACAGAGGTGGTTTTAGCTCAGTGCCTTACTGAGCCCAGGATATCCTAAATATTTCTAAAATATTTGGGAGATGTCCTCCACTGCTATCTGTTCTTTTTTAAAAAATATATATATATTTTTTATTGATTTCAGAGAAGAAGGGAGAGGAGAGAGAGATTGAAACATCAATTATGAGAGAGAATTATTGATTGGCTGCCTCTTGCACATCTCCTCCTGAGGATCAAGTTGGCAACCCAGGCATGTGCCCTTGACTGGAATCAAACCCGAGGCCCTTCAGTCCACAGGCCAACCCTCTATCCACTGAGCCAAACTGGCTAGGGCTGCTATCTTTTCATATTTGATCTCTTTCATTGTGGTGTGATTTTACCCAAGGATTTTTCAATGCCCAGTCATGGAGTTATCTGCTGAAAAACTGGAGAAGACCTCTGGTCTCAGGGATTAGCAAGACATCCTTTAACCAAAGCTGAGCAGAGCCTGTATTTGCCCTGCCTTATGATCTCCAGAATCTTGCAGAGCCTTTTCCTTTGGGGATGCTGACTGGGTCAGGAGGAGGGAGATGTCAAAAGAAAAAGACCAGCCTGGCCAGAGTAGCTCTGTGGTTGAACGATGAGGTATGAACAAGGAGATTAGGGTTCAATTCAAGGTCAGGGCATGTGCCTGGTTGCGGGCTTGATCCCCAGTGTGGGGCATGTGGGAGGCAGCCAATTGATGGTTCTCTCTCATCATTGATGTTTCTATCTCTCTCTCCCTTCCTCTCTGAAATCTATATCTATATCTATATCTATATCTATATCTATATCTATATCTATATCTATATCTATATCTTCTAAATAGAAGGATCATTATTGGTCATCTCCTTTTTCTTACTTGTAATGAAGAATAATATTTTACTGTCTCTACTTTTTTTAATCTGCCTTGATAAGAATGAATGAATGAATGAATGAATGAATGAATGAATGATGGTATCTTTAACACATCTGTTATAGCAAAAGGAAACTTCAGGTAAGGAATACTTTTGGTTAAAGAAAAAAAATCACAAAAACAACTGCCAAAAGGTAACAGATGGAATGTTAAATACTAGCTGAATAAGCCTTGCGATTTTTATAGAGACGGGTTGAACTCAGATCTCAAGGAATTCTTCCACTTTTAGAGATCCAAAAATGCCATAAATGCTCCATCTGTTGATCAAAGCCAGAAAGCACTCACCCAAATGGATTTAAATCTATTCTTCGTTTCCTATCTCAGTTTGTTGTCCATAAGCTTGCAGTAGCTGGATGGATGTAGCCTCAGAAGGAGTCACCCTAGCTGTGTTGATGCTGAGGAAGACTAAACAACCTATAAATACAAGTGCTAAGGATCAATCCACAATTTGAAAGTAACTAAGAGTTCTTTTTCTTCTCTTTGCTTGAACTGGAAGTATCAAAGCATAGTGATTTGGTCTGGCTTTGGAATCAGATACACTAGGATGCAAATCCAAGTTTAGCTGTGAAACTTCAGGGGAATTCACTAAACCTTACTATCAATCTCTTCATCTTTAAAATGGTAATAAAAATGCCTGCATCATCATATTATTACTAATGCCCCAGTGCACGGATTTGGGCACATTGAAAGGAAATTAAGTAGGAGGTGGCTGGTGGGGCGGGACTGGGTGAGATGGGCCAGACACATCCTGGAGCCAACCTCCCGTGGTCCCTCCCCAGCTGGCTGCACCTGGGGCAGTGCTGGGCCGAAGGCCGTCTGCAGAGTGAGTGGGGTCCCTCAGGCAGGTGGGGTCCCTCAGCCTGGCTTGCAGGGATCGGGCTGAAACCGCTCTCTGACATCCCCCAAAGGGTCCCGGATTGCAAGAGGGCAGTTCTCGGGTGACGCACCCCAGAATCAGTCTCCCTCCTCTCTGGTTCCAGGGTGTGTCACCTGAGAACTGCTGCTTCCAAGTCACAGCAGCTCCACAGCTCCTGCATTGAACATCTGCCCCCTGGTGGTCAGTGCGCATCATACCTACCGGCTGGTCAGACAGTCGCTTAGCCTTTTATATATATAGATGATATGAGAGATCAGCACAATGGTGGAGAGAGAGACTGAAAGCTGGATCTGCCTCTGGAAGTGGTATTTGGGGAAAGTGGCCTTTCCACCAGCATAAGGTACTTTATTCCAGTGGAACTGAGGGACTGTGTTAAACAGCAGTCCCAGTATCTGGATCAGGGGAATTCTTGGGCCCAATCAATGTATTGCTACCTTCCTGGAAATTGTGCCCTGACTCTCCTCTTCCAATCAAACTCTAATCATTCTATAGGGCTGAATTGAATCCTATTGACTCAGTGGAACCTGTTACCGATCCACAGTCCTTGTGCCCAATGCATCCAAAGGCCAAAACTCAAAACCTCAGTTTGGAATAAGGAAAGGTTTATTGATAGAGAAGTTGCCAACCAAGAAGATGGGAGACCTAATGGTGCCTCAAACCCATCTTACTTGCTGGACTAGGTTAAGGGTTTTTAAAGGGTTAGGGGGACAGGAATGTGTAAGTGTTGGTGAGGCAAGTTTTAACTGGAGAACCTTGTAACTCAGCCATTAATGGTAAATGGGAGTCAACCTGAGATCTTCCTGGACAATGCACCCTTTGCTTCTGAAAGGATTCCAGGGTTGAAGTTCAGGTTATGCTGGTGCTTTGGTTCTGTGAGGACAGGGAGGGGGGGGGGGGTGAAGACTTTGGTTCGAGTGCAGCTGGAGGTCAAAGTTATGTTCTCTACAACATGATGCCACTGCATGATTTGTGGTTTTGGTCTGTTGTCTCTAAAAGACAACTCAGTATCTCGTTAAACAGGAGAGGACCATTTTGAGCTGGTTCTGTGGTTATAAACCCATCTGACTGTCACAGCCAGTAGCAATTTCACCCCTCCAAACAACTGCTGCTCCACTCACTGGACACTTAGCAAGTCCTAGCTTCCACTGCTGTACACCTTACTGTGTTATATTTATAGTTCGTCTCTGAAACTAAGTTACAGTTCCTTCAGGATAGGAAGTGGACTTTTACCTTTTTCGAATTACTCCCAGTGGTATGCACCATGAACTGTGCTCCATAAACTACTCTGTGGATATCTAATCTGTAGAGGTGACTCGGGTATGTCACCTGGGATGAGAGAACTGGGCTCCCAAACCTTGGGCTCATCACCCCCACCTGTGCCTACTAGCTTCAGCCAGAGGAGCCTGGCTTTCATCTGTTTTGCCTTTGGACTTCTATGGCAATGATGACAGTAACATATTTAGTGAGCATGCTGGTAGACAATGTCCTCATGTATTTCCTTGGGCCCTACCATTGTGGGATATGTGCCAGCTCAGTTTTCAATTGCCTGAGGGCTTTCTACAGGTGGTAGTCTCAAAGTATTCACAACCCTGAGACCAGCTTTAACCACTGACTGACTGGAAGCAGTAATATAAAGACTAGCTTTCTTGTCCTTCAGAGGGTGACTATGCAGTAGATGTTCCTCACTAACTCCCAGAGTTAGGCTTCTCTTCCTCACAGTGGTAACTAGCTTGATAACTTACCGCTTACTGCCTTCCTTCTCTGCCCTGCCCCATTTCCTCGCTGACAGGTATTTCCTGGGATCATCTCCCAAGTCCTTGCCTCAGGGTATGTTCTGGAAAATCAGACAGTAACTTAGCATCCATTCTAAGAGCTTTACAGATATTGATTGCTCGTGTTCTTCAACCATCTTAATAAATTGATTTAATTTTATTTTCATTTTGCAAATAAAGAAATTGAGGCAAGGAAAGGTTAGCTGTTATACCCAAGTTCACAAAGCTAATATGTGTTGAAGCCAGGATTCAAAGCATAAGTTTTCATAATGAAGAAACTCCAAAATTTGCTGATCCAAGTAGATATCCTGCCTATTGGATAACAGTCATAGTTCCTGCATGAGTCCTTGGCAAAGCTCATTTTGTCTCATTAACTACTGAATCTTGTGTTTGCTTTAAACTTTTTAAAGTCTAGATGATCTTGGCCTGTGATTTGAAAGTAACTTTTTATTGGAGGCATTGCTTTTGTTTCTTATGCAGCAAACTCTGTTATGGAGGCCAAAGCTGGGTAGTGCAACAGGGAGAAGCAGTGTGTCCTTATGTCTTATTATTTTTTTAATCTTCATCTGAGGATATGTTTATTGATTTTAGAGAGAAGAAGAGGAAGAAGAAGAAGAAGAAGAAGAAGAAGAAGAAGAAGAAGAAGAAGAAGAAGAAGAAGAAGAAGAAGAAGAATCAATCAGTTGCCTCCAGTATGTGCCCTAACTGGGATTGAATCTGAAAACCTAAGTAAGTGCCTTGACAGGGAATCAAATCAACAACCCCCCCCCCCCTTTTTTTTTTTTGGTATATAACCTTGTTACTCCAACCAACCGAGCAACCAGGTCAGGGCTCCTTATATCTTGACTCATTATTTCTGCTGGTTCCCTTGCCAGTGTCACTGGAAGAAAAAGGCCTTCATTCTAATAATTGTTCCTCCAAGGACAATGGGACCAATGATGGAGACAGGGATGTCGGGAGGAAGAAGCCAGGTGGTGTGGAAAAGGAATTAGTGGGAGGGCCCCTACTTATGGGATGAATTTTGTTTGAAGAAATGGTGACACACAGTTGTAAATATTTAGCATGCAGTCAGAAAAAATGAGTTTGGAACTTGGAAGAGCTGATAATAAAGATCTGGAAATGGAAATGGTTGTGGCTGAAACCATAGAAGAGAATAACACTTGAATTTACAGAGAATGAAGAAGGTTCAAGGATTGAATCTTGGGGAATGCCAAATTCTGATGTCAGGATGAAGAATAGGAGCCATCAAAGGAGGCATAGAAGT
The DNA here is from genome assembly GCF_014108235.1 of Myotis myotis. Taxonomy (NCBI): domain Eukaryota; kingdom Metazoa; phylum Chordata; class Mammalia; order Chiroptera; family Vespertilionidae; genus Myotis; species Myotis myotis. The sequence goes on along the minus strand of NW_023416313.1, from coordinate 152,947,395 downwards.
AGAAGGAGAGTAGAATGGTGCCATGATATAGAGCCCAAGAATGGGGAGTAGTTCCGAGAAATAGTAACTAATCAACAGGGCCAAATACTACAAGGTTCAAGTTGTAGAATGAAGACCAAAATGAAAATGTAGTACTTAGGATGTCTCTCTTAAACTTTGAGCACAGCGACTAGAATGTTAAGATAGAAACTAAGAAGAGGAGGATATGGAAAATGTGAAAAGTGATGTGTAAGCCATGCAATCTGGTAACTCAATCCTTTGGTTTTGCAAAGGGTATTCTAGAACCACCCCAAAGTGTGGGCTTCACCAATCCTCAAACCTCTTCACCATATTGTTTTATTTTTTTAAAAAATATATTTTATTGATTTTTTACAGAGAGGAAGGAAGAGGGATAGAGAGTTAGAAACATCAATGAGAGAGAAACATCGACCAGCTGCCTCCTGCACACCTCCTACTGGGGATGTGCCCGCAACCAAGGACATGCCCTTGGCCAGAATCAAACCTGGGACCTTTCAGTCTGAAAGTTGACACTCTATTCACTGAGAAAAACCAGTTAGGGCCATATTGTTTTAATGAATAAGTATTTAAGTGAAGAATCTTTAAGATTGACCACAATTTTAACTTTATGGATTTGTTTTGTTTGTTTGTTCTTATTGGTTTTAACAGCTAGTAAATAGTTGGGAATCAGTACTCTAGCTGGCTACTAGAGAATTTCCATATATATTGTTTGTTTTTAAAGAATTAGACCATAGCAAATTCACTTAACATTATGCCTTTATAGAAGACAAAATAGTTGTATTTAATGATTGAAAAGACACTCAAAGTTCTTTCTGTTCTTCTGGGCTATTACCCTGAATTCCATTACAAAGAAGGCAGAGAAAATAAATACTAGACAAGAAGTCAGGAGATCTGGGGTCTAGTCCCAGCTTTGATCAATTCAGTTCATCTCAGAGACCCTCAGTATTCTAACCTTAGAACAGGGAGATTAATTTTATTGATGATTCCCAAAACAGTGTAGCTCTCTGATGATATTTCAATTTTCTTTGCAGCAAATGGAAAAAAAGGAGAGAGAAACAGAAAGAAATCAGTGAGTTATTCAAAATGTCAGATTTATTTTTAATTCTAAGATTTGTTCTTTCTACTATAATACTAAAATGTCTTTTCTTCTATAAAACAATTGTCATAAGCATTAGCAGTTGGATTTTTCATGTTCTTAAATAGCATCATAGAAGGCTGGTAACATCATGGGACTGCTGAAAGATTTCTCTAGATTTTTACTTGTCTATGGACTCACTGGACTAGAATGCTTATTTTCTCTTCAATTCTAGATTGAATGTGGTGAGTAGAGCTTAAAATCTCTGGCTTTTATTTGAATCTTAGATAAGAGCAACAGGAGTAACCCAGCAGCACTGTGTGTCTCCCGAACTCTTATTAGAGTTCTGTCATACCTGTCAGCAATAGTGACATATTGGGAAGGAATTTGAAAAGCAGAGCTTACATCCCAGGACACTGGAGCTCTGAATGCCAACAGAGAAATGTGCATCCTTGTAGAGACAAAAAAGGTTCACTATGTTAAATTATTTTATTTTATTCTATTTTATTTTTAAAATTGTTTTATTTATTGAATTTATTGGGGTGACATTGGTCAATAAAATTACATAGGTTTCAGGTGTGCATTTTTATAATACATCATCTTTATACTGTATTGTGTGTTCACCACCCTAAGTCAAGTCTCCTTCCATCATCATTTATCTCCCCTTTATCCTCTCTACCTCCCCAACCCCCTTTCCGTCTGGTAATCACCACACTGTTGTCTGTGTCTAGGAATCTACACTAATAAAAGAGAAAAATGGTAATTGGCATACGGCGCTACCCTTTTCGTTGGCTAATCAGGGCTATATGCAAATTAACTGCCAACTAAGATGGCAGTTAACTGCCAACAAAGATGGCGGCTAATTTGCATATGTAGGCACAATGCAGGGAGGCGAAAGGGAAAGCAGGAAGAAGCCCCCTGCCACTGACAGTGATCGGAAACCCAGGGGGGAGCTAAGAGGTGGGGGGCAGGGCAAAGGCGCCATAGGAATGGATCTCCTATGTAACCTGAGGACCTACTCTGTGTGTGTGTGTGTGTGTGTGTGTGTGTGTGTGTGTATTTCTTTTTTTTTTTGCTTAATCCCTTCATCTTTTACCCCTCCCCTCCAAACTCGCCTCTGGCTGACAGCTGTCAGTCTGTTCTCTTTATCTATGAATCTGTTTCTATTTTGTTTGTTAGCTTATTTTGTTCATTAGATTCCACATATAAATGAAAACATATGGTATTTGATTTTCTCTGACTGGCTTATTTCACTTAACATAATATTCTCCAGGCTCATCCATGCAGGCACAAAAGGTAAAATTCCTTCATTTTTTACAGGTGAGTAGTATTCCATTTGTGTAAATGAACCATAGCTTTTTTATCCACTCATCTACTGATGGACACTGGGGCTACTTCAAAATCTTTGCTATTGTAAATAACTTTTCAATGGACATAGGGGTGCATATATTCCTTCTAATTCATGTTCCAGGTTTCTTGGATATATTACCAGAAGTGGAATTGCTGGGTGATAAGGCAGTTCCATTCTTAATATATTGAGGTAACTCTATAATGCTTTTCGTAGAGGTTGCACCAAACTTCATTCTCACAAATAGTTCACGTGGGTTCCCTTTTCTCCACATCCACCCCAACACGTGTTGCTTGTAAATTTATTGATGGTAGCCATTCTGACAGGTGTGAAGTAATATCTCATTGTGGTTTTGATTTGCATTTCTTTGATGATTAGTGACATTGAGGATCATTTCATATGTCTATTGGCCATCTATACGTCCTCCTTGTAGAAGTGTCTATTCAGATCCTTGGCCCATTTTTTAATTGGATTGTTTTTGTTGATGGTTTCCCTTTGCTGTGAAAAAACATTTTAATTTGATGTAGTCCTATTTGTTCATGTTTTCTTTTGTTTCCCTTGCCCAAGGAGATATATCAGAAAAAAATATTGCTACGAGAAATGTCTGAGATTTTACTGTGTATGTTTTTTTCTAGGATTTTTTATGCTTTTGAGTCTAATATTAAATCTTTAATCCCTTTTGAGTTTATTCTTGTGTATGGTGTAAGAAGGTGGCTTAGCTTCATTTTTTTGTATGTATCTGTTCAATTTTTCAAACTGTTATTGAATAGACTCTCTCTTTTTTTTAAAATATATATATATATATTTTTTATTGATTTTTTACAGAGAGGAAGAGAGAAGGATAGAGAGTTAGAAACATCGATGAGAGAGAAACATCGATCAGCTGCCTCTTGCACACCTCCTACTGGGGATGTGCCTGCAAGCAACGTACATGCCCTTGGCTGGAATCAAGCCTGGGACCCTTCAGTCCGCAGGCCGATGCTCTATCCACTGAGCCAAACTGGTCAGGGCTAGACTCTCTTTTTTAAAAACATGTTTTTTATTGATTTCAGAGAGAAAGGAAGAGGGAGAGAGAGCTAGAAACATCAAATGTGAGAGAGAATCATTAATTGGCTGCCTCCTTGCATGCCCCACACTAGGATTGAGCCCACAACCTGAGCATGTGCCCTGTCCAGGAATTGAACCATGACCTCCTGGTTCATAGGTAGACACTCAACCACTGAGCTGGGCAGAATAGACTACCTTTAACCCGTTGTATGTACGTGCCTCCTTTATCAAATATTAATTGACCATAAAGGCATGAGTTTATTTCTGGGCTCTCTATTCTGTTCTATTAGTGTACATGTCTGTTTATGTGTCAGTACCATGCTGTTTTGATTCCTATAGCCTTGTAGTAAAGTTAGATATTAAGTAGTATGATTCCTCTAATGTTGTTCTTTTTTCTTAAGATTGCTGTGGGTATTCTGGGTCTTTGTGGTTCTATACAAATTTTTGGAATACTTGTTCTAGTTCTATGAAATACGCCATTGGTATCTTGATAGGAATTGTGTTGAATCTATAGCTTGCTTTGGGTAGTGATTAATGATGTTAATTCTTCCTATCCATGAACACAATATATATGATTGTGACAACTGACACCAAAAAATACAAAGGATTGTAAAAAAATATATATATTATGAACAACTACATGCCAACAAATTGGACAATCTGGATGAAATGGATAACTGCAATCTTCCAAAACTGAATCAGAAAGAATCAGAAAATCTGAATAGACAGGTTGCAAGTAGTGAACTTAAAGAAGTAATAAGAAAAACTCCCAGAAAACAAAAGCCTTGGTCCAGATGGCTTCACAAGGGAGTTTTACCAAACATTCAAAGAAATAACACCTATCCTTCTCAAACTATTCAAAAAATTTCAAGAGGAGGAAAGCCTCCCAAGTTCATTTTACAAGGCCAACATTATCCTAATTCCAAAACCAGTAAATACAGTACAAAGAAAGAGAATTACAGGCCAATATTCCTGATGAACATAGATGCTAAAATCCTCAACAAAATATTAACAAATCAGATCCAGCAATACATTAAAAAGATCATATACCATGACCAAGTGGGATTTATTCCCAGGATGCAAGGCTGGTACAATATCTGCAAATCAATAAATCTATTACAGCACATAAACAAAATGAAGGATAAAAATCACATAATTCTATAGATAGATGCAGAAAAAAAATTTGATAAAATCCAGCACCCATTTATGATTAAAACTCTCAGCAAAGTGGGAATAGAGGGAACATACTTCAATGTAATAAAAGCCACATATGACAAACCCACAGCCAACATCATACTCAATGGGCAAAAACTAAAATCCTTTTCCTTAAGATCAGGAACAAGACAGGGATGTCTACTTTCTCCACTTTTATTCAGCATAGTACTGGAATTCCTAGCTATAGCAATCAGATGAGAAGAAGAAACAAAACCAATGGAAATTGGAAAGGAAGAAGTAAAACTGTCTTGCAGATGACAAGATACTGTATATGCAGAACCCTAAAGATTCCACCAAAAAACTACTAGAACTGATAAACGAATTCAGTAAAATAGCAGGATACAAAGATACCCATAAATTGGTTGCATTTTTATACATCCATAATGAACCATCCTTGAATCATTTTTATGGAAATTTCACTAGCTCGAAGATACTGGAAATGGGATCTGCTCAGCACAGGCTGTAGGAACAAATTCAACCCTGGGGTTGGCCATAGAAACATTACCCTAAAGCCAGAATAAATTTACTTACCTATATTTTTACTTACTGCAATGTAGGTCTTACCCTGCCACCTGAAATAAATGGCACAAAACTTCATGGTCTCCTTCCCACTGTGTACCCACCTATTTCAGCAGAATTACTAAAACTGTAGCAGGTCAGAGCAAGTTGTTGCTGGCAGCAGCTTTAGTAAATCTGTGCCACTGAACTGCAGGAAGAATTAAAATGCAGAAATTAGAAATCAAAGGCATTGGGTTTCATGTGAGTCCTATCTGTTTAAGTATAGTTTCATAAATGGTTAGATCTCAATCTCATAAAGCCCTAGGGAAAACCTGAGGGGGTTGAATGATGACAGCCCCACCTTCCAGAAGAAGCCTCCAATTTCAATATGCCATAGCAACGGAATACATTTCTCATTTAAGATGCAGACACAATACAGCTCAGAGAAAAACTCCTTAGGACACAAACACAGAAACAGCATTGGTGTTCACCATTCGCTTAACACGCTTGAGATCTGCCCAGAATGTTTTGTTTATTGGGGCAGTAAATTGTTTCCTGAAATCAAAGACATTGTGTCTTATTTTGTGTGTGTGTGAGTAAAGGCCTCATGAAAAGTCAAATGAGAATGGAACTTTTAGAGACAGGAACAAACAGGCCTGAAGGGCAGGCATTGGAAACCAATACAAAGGGGGAGGAAGGAGGAATGGATCTGCAAGAAATACCTCAGGATCTTACACTTTTATAAGACACTTGCAGCCATTTCCAACTACTAAGTGATGTGTCATTACCTTGAGACGCAGGTATTTTTATCCCCATTTCCCAGAAGATGAAATAGGCTCTGAGCGTTTGAATCGCTTTCTCAGGGTTATATAATGTTACCCAGGACGCAAACCCTCATCTGCCTAAAAGTCAAAGTTTATGCTACACAGTAGCCACAGGACAAGTTCGAGGTTAAACAGAGGTTGACTGGAGGCAAATAAAATTGAGCGATGATACTGTGGTTGGCTTAATCTACTGCTTTAACAAACGGTTCCAGCTGGAGCTGTCCTGAAGATGGATCAGCTCAATGGACAACACATGGTGGGAGGATCCACCTCCCAGCTTCTGCAGGTGTGCCCAGTGTACCTCCATCTCTGTTAAGACTCAGAGTCAAAAACCCTCTGGGACTGCTTCCCCTTCTTGAGTGGTTTGGGTTCAGGAGCCCTTCCCCAGAATGGCATATTAATTTTGATCTTCCAATTTTAAGGTGACAGAAAAAAGAAGACAATTTCACGTGTTCAGCTGCAAGAGGTATCCTGAACTGTGGATCCTTGCCTATGTTAAGCAGTTGCAATGAGAGATTAAATATCTGATAAAGCAGATATCAGAAAACTAAAACTATTTTTCTGCGCCTGTCCCCTCCCTACTGAAAAAAGGAATTTTAGTCAAGGCTCTTTGGTCCAAAGGTATTTTATTACTCTGTGGGCACCTCACTAAATGGGTAGTATGGGCACTTGACTAATAAGGCTCTTGGCTTTCAATTCTTTGAACCAAATGAATATATCATCTTAGTAGCTTATTGCAAATATCTTGGAAATGAATGCTAAACATTTCTTAACATCAGCAAAAAAAGACTTCTGTAAGTGTATATGCCATCCTTCCCACTGGCACCAAATCAAAGGCAAGGTGTTCTTTTAGGAATAATTTCTGTTCATGGGCTCAATTCGTGACAATACTTTCTTGCCTTACCACCAGTAAAAGAACTTCACAATTTAAACACTTGAAGAAAAAGCACTAATGGAATACGTGAATATTCAGTAAATATATGGATAGTATGTATGCATATGGTAATATATCAAAAAAAGATGACAGCTAGCAGAGTCAGCCCCTCATGTCTACAGATATTGTCATTGCCCTTTATACTTTCCCTAGGCAGAGCCTGGATCAAGGCAGACCAGAGCCATGAACACAATTCGCTGGAGAAATCTGTTTTCAGCAAATAAATGACTCCTGTAGTTGGAAGGTAAGGCTGAAATGGATATTGAAGACCAATTCAATGTTATGTAGAGTTTAATGTAACTCCAATAATCTGGTGAAGCTATCTTTATACAGTGTGGTCTCTTAGCTTTTGTATAGGTCTTAGTTAGTCACCAGACTTGGGCCTGCCTTTCCTATGGTTAAATCAACAAAGATTTTTAAGGCTTTTGTCTAGAATGAAGGGGCCAGTGTCTTTGGCCAGTATATAGAGTAAAGCTAACCAGTCCTGCTGGAATTGAATCCACAGCCCTCATTAACACCACACGAGCATTTGGCCACCATGAATAACAGAGCATACCAAATGAGATACTGATTTACATGACTATGGCCATTTTTCATCAGTATTTTAAAACTATATCAATCTTGCTGGTAAAACACATGTAAGAGGCCCTGTTATGTGAGAAAACCCTCAGGACCACTAAATATTTCATTTGAGAATCTGTCAGAGGGGAAAATAAATAGACAAATTTTATTTCAATAATCAGTCTTCAGATTTTGTCAGGCCTTTGAAAATCATATATAAAAGGTACAGCAGTGTTGAAAAGTTAAATGAGAACATTCTAATCTGGCCCCACAAGCCTAGGACTGTTGTTACGTGCTTTCTATGTGCTTTCCAGATGCTGTTGGCATTAGCTATCCACACCCCAACATTCAAATAAAATAAAATACCCAAAGGCATCTTACTACTCTGTCGGCACCTCACTGAATGGCTAGTGTGGGCACTTGACTAATAATGGCTGATGGCTTTCTCCAGATGTTTAATACATGGGAGGCTTGATTTTTTTTCAGATGAGAATACAGTAGCTACTATATCCTCTAAGACATAAGGCCCAAGTTTTCTTCTCTCTACAAAAAGTAACTGGTTTTGGGAGAGACTCCGTTTTGAATCTGACATTTTCCACCTTTCTGTCCTGTATACACGGTGGTATAGTATGAAAAGTACTGGAAAGTATTAGACTTAGACAATGAAGTCTGAATGCCAGCTCTGCCACTTACCAGATGTATAAATTTAGACAGGTAACTTAATCCTAGTTTATTCTCTCCCAGGCTTGATGGGAGGACTAATAACAAAACATATGTCAGAGCCTGAAGTTTCAAATAAATCTATCTACCTACCTACCTACCTATATATCTATCTATATCTTATCACTTTTTCTTTCAACTATTCCTGAGAACAAGGACTTTGGCTCTCACATTCAATGTTATACCTGCAGACATGGATGAATTAACATCTAAGAGTACAACATTATTATTGGTGAATTTTTGGAAAATCTTAGCAAACTGAAGAGGATTTCATGTAGAGATATATGTGCTACTTTCCCCAAACTATAGGCTGAAACTATAGGCTAAGAAACTATAGCTTGAGCACCAGAATAAATCTTAGACTGGCTAGTTAAACAGCTCACATTTGAGCACACTAATGAAATACTGTTATGTGATCACCAAGAATCAAAGTGGGTGTTCTTACACTGTTATAGCCCTCCTTTCCCTCTTCCTTTTGTAAAAAGAAAAGGTATTTGTAGTCTCATCATGAATAAGAAGAAATTTGGCCTGCAAACTAATATATTTAGGTAGGTTATTCACCTATTAAATAATCATAAACAAATATATGGAAGTTAACCTAAGAAGGTGTCTAGTGGTACACCAAAAGTGTGTCATATCATAGTTTAGGTATAATTAGCACTTTTGATGAGAGAATCTAGATTAAAAAAAAATCTTAAAGAAGCAAACATAGATAAGACTAATAAATTACAATAGGAAGAAATATTTTTAAAGCTTGTACTTAACTACTTTAATATGACCCAAATGGGGAAGACTTGACTTTAGTGGTTCATGTGGGAGAGATAAAAACCAACCCTAGAAATTCTAGTTAAATGCAAACATAATACGTGTCATTAGAGCTGCTCCATAGTGCATCTAATCTTAAGTTGCATGTACAGACGGTCTAAAACAAGGAGAGCACTACAACTTAGGAGGAAGATGGCAAAGAGGGTGGAGGTGCTGAAAACTGTGCTACAGGGGATAGGTGAGGGGAAGAGGAATCTTCAGCCAAGAAAAAAGAAGACTAGGATGGTGGGTCACAGAGGTGGGCATGACAGGTGCCCTCCAATATGTGAAGGGCCACAATGTGCAGAGGGTTCGACTTATTCTTGGCAGGCTTCAGAAGAGAAACGAGGCTAAAAGTGCAGACTCTAGAAGGAAGCAATTTGGATACAACATAAGAAAGAAACACATTATATTTTTCCTCATATTTCTGATGTCTAGTAGAAAACGTGGGACTCGAGCTTAGGAAAGAGGTATTAAGACAGAACGGAGAGAAAGGTCCACAAGGAAATGTGAAATTGGTTGACTTTCCAGTGTCCTCTGCTACCATCACCCCAGAATTATCACCCACACATCCTCTGGGTTTCTCTTCATCTGAGGTCCTCATCTCTTCCTAGTGACCCCGCTCTTGAATGCTTCTCTTGCCCTGGAGCTCACTGGCCAGCAAACAGAAGGGGGCACCCTGTACCCTCAGCTTTAGCTGAGGACCAAGCCAGACAGCCTTCCACCCCAGTTAAACACCTAGGGCTGGGTGGGATGTCAGCCGCCCAAGGACGTGGAAGCGGTCTCACTGTATATACTCCCCTCTGTCTCTTTTAGTGTCCCCAGAGCTGACACCCCAAAATGCAGGATGAGTTTAGGAGATGAGAGGTAGGCAGGGAGAAAGGATTCTGATGCCATCTGACCTCTGAATTGCGGATGGAATGGGAGCCCGGGAAGCTTCCTAAGGGACAGGGAAAAGTTACCCTGTCCAGCAGCAATGGACAATCCAGCGGGCTGGTGAAATATGCCATTTGGATACGGAAGGGGCAGGGGCTCTCTTAAGGTGCAGAAAGGGCTGTCCACGGAGGAGCGAACTTTCTTATAAATGGATAGACACCCTCACTGCACCGTTTTCTCCCTGCCTCCCAGAAAACCACAGGCACACCCCTCCCAGCCTTCCAAGGCACTAAGGTTGGAACAAGGCATTCGAGTTCAACACACACACACACACACACACACACACACACACACACACACACACTCACACACACACACACACACACACACACACACACACACACACACACGCAGCGAAGTGGGCAGAGGGCTGGTGCTCAGCCTTGGTACACTGGACCTAACTAAGCCACTGGCCTTTGTGTGTGGCTCTGAACTGGGTAGGGGGCACCCTCTCGTCGCTGCGGGGTGCACGCCTCCGCGGAGTGTGCGGCACAGCGCGGTGCGGTGAGGGGAGGTCCGCCGGCCCGCACTCGTGTTCCCCGCGCCACGCCGCCCCGCACCGCCCGCACCGCGCGCCGGGCGCTGCACTGTTCACGGCCCACGGCCGCGGCGCACTTGGCTGGGGCGAGAGGTGAGAGGGGAGGCGGGCTGGTTGGCGTTGGCGCTCTGCAGTGCAGTGGAGTGTTAGCCCAGCTCCCTATATATGGTCGGGGATTAGCTCGGCGCTGCTGAGCCGAGCCAGGAGCCCAGCAGGAGGAGGAAGAGAGAAGAGCGCAGCAGCAACCAGCGCACGCCGAGCGGCTGCCGGGGAAGCAGAAGCGCCGGAGGCTGGGGCAGCGCAGACGTCTCAGGAGCCATGGCCGAAGGGGGAGAAGGCGGCGAGGACGAGATCCAGTTCCTGCGGACTGTGAGTCTCCGTGGCGGGGCGAGGTGGCGGGCAGGTGGGGAGGAGCGCGGAGCCGGGCGTGGAGGGGCTGCGCCGCGGTGCCCGGTGCCCGGTGCCCGGTGCGTTCTCCGCACCCGTGGGCTGCAGAGGCGGACCAGCCACCCACCCGCGTGGCCGCGAGGGTCTACGTGGGAAGAGGCTCTTTCTCCTGCCTGTCCCTTTCCCCGCTACCTCCATCCCCATCCCAGACCTCCACTTCCACCTCTGCCGCTCTCCTGGCAACTTGCTACTTGACCTGAAACCTTGGGTGCCCAAACTTCCAGCCAGGGCTTGCTCGTGGTTGCCCTGACCCAGAGGGTCAGAAGTGGAAGATCTCGCCCCAGAGTCGGCCCACTCTGTCACCCCTAACTCTGCACCCCAGCCCCCTGCCTCGGAGGCGGCCCCGCGCACTGGGGAGCCTCCGGAGGAACCTGCGGGGCAGGGGCGAACTAGGGGATCCGAGCGCCAAAAGCGGGCACAAACGCTGGGTCCCAGTCCTGGAATCACTGGGAAGGAAATTCACCCAGCGCTGTCTCTTGCACCTTAAGCCCCAAGCCTGCGACTGCTGCTGGAGCGTTACTTGAGGAACCTTGGCTTCTGCTCCCGGCTCCTTGGAGCCCTGCAGGACAGGGAAACCCCGGTGTGTGGCTGAGCGTCACTCAGGTCCCCTCCCTGGCACCGGAGGGCGCTGCTCTGCCCCAGATTTTAGGGGAAGTGTGGAGGGGGTGGTGTGGAGTGAGGGGTGTCTGTTGTAGCCACATCAACCTTGCCCTTTAGAAGTTAATGGAAAGACTTTCAAGGTGAATGACAACCAGGATGAGTGTGTGTGTGTGTGTGGGGGGGGGGGGCATTGGGGTGCACCTCAGCTCTGATTTCAGCCAAGTGACCTTGAACAAATCAATTAATCCGCCCTTTTTAGCCTCTATGTCCTCGTGTAAAATGGAGAAAATATAAGCAGCGTTTCAGAGTGATAAGGATTAAATGAGATAATGACTGTCATAATGTTTTGTAAACTGTAAATTGCTCTGTAAGTGTTAGATCCTTTTATATGTGCTGTCTAGCGCTGCGAAAGTAGAATGAAATTCTTCTCTTCCTCTCCTTCCCTTCTTTGTGCGTAGCCTTGTGACCTGGTCTCTGAAAATCATAACTTAGCTCTTGTCCATCTTTTGGACCATTCCTTCTTTTTCTTGAAGTGCTTCCTTACAATTCCTTTTAGTTTCTCTTCCAAACATGGTTTCTCTGTCAGGGCTGGGGCTTGGGTCTCATTTGGGAGATAGAGTGGGACTCACCACCCTTTTGATACTACAGAATTAGCCATCTGACCTGCAGCCCCAGACCCCGTCCTCCTCTCTCCCAGTGCATCCAAGATGGGGCCTACAGTTGCCGCTGCTCACAGCCCTTGGTTACCAAGATTCCTGTTCTCCCAACGCCCTGTGGAATTCCTAGGCTTTCCTTCTAAGAGGTGTATTGGGTGGGTGGCAGCTCAGGTACTCTCTGCCTTGTGCCCTCTTCAGTCTTTCGTTTCTTCTGTTTATTATCAGTGATCTTCTAGGCATTATTGATTGAAAAAAATTCCCTTCTGACAGGTAGGGTCAGTGTTGCATAGATGACCCAGAGGGTCAAGGCGAAATCCTGGTGGTTTTTTTTTGAGATGCCAGTCCTACATGCTTCTCTTGCCTCTGTGGCCACCTCCCTGACCTGTCTTCTCTTTGGGGCAGTGTGACTGTTAAGCATACCCGTAACTAAGGCTTACTGCAGAGCAGTGGTTCTTAAACTTGCATGTCTTGGGCATCTTGCTCCTTTTAAAGCCCATCCACAGCCCCTGGGTTCCAGGACCAACGTTAAGGGCCCCTGATGCAGAGGTGCCGCATATCAGTTACAGCTTCCAGAGAGAGCTACAAGTAAGCATGGGGCGAGGGACTCCAGATGGGACTTCACTGATTCTTTTTCTTCTAGCAATCACCTTAAGTATTTTTAGGTGTGTTCCTCAGTAACCCTGTGAAGCAGCTTAACTTCTTCATCTTTGGCTTCTTGGAGAGAAATAGGCTCAGGTGACCAAAACTGAGGCACAGGAAAATCAAGGACTTGGCCATGGTTGCTCAGCAAGTTACTGATAATTGTCATTACATGGTGATAAATTAAATTCCCACTAGAGCCTGGCATTGAGCATTATTCCAGAGGTTAGAGTCTTGAAAATATACTGAAAGGAAAACCGCTGCTTTTGAATTCTGACCCTCTCCTTCAGGATCCATGCACAAAACCAAATCATTTATTTGAACCCAATCATCATAAGTTTTGATCTGCATAAAATTTTGTCTTTATCTTGCTGCTCGTAGGGGATTCAGGAATGACAGGGCTGTGCTAGCACAGGAGTTTTCTCACTTTTTAGTATGCCTTGGTTCGAGAAGTTATTTCAGTTTGAACTCCCCCACCTACCTTGACCTTAGGGTTTCTTTCTTTCCCAAAACAAAATCATTTAAAGCATTTTGATCATCTGTCAGTCATGTAATGCCTCCTCACTGTAACATTGTTCTGGACCAGAAGGTGGTTGGTATAATGATGAAATAGAATCCTGTCTTTGAAACCGTGAACTTTACAGGATTGCCATTCCAGAAGCAGAGGTTTTTAAGAATAAATAGACCATAGAATAGCATTATACCGAGGATCCTCATCAAATGGGTGGTTATGTTGTTCTGCTTATTATGACAGCGACAAAAATGAAAGCAGCTGGACCTATCAATGGTATGAAATAGGCCAGAATTACTGCAGCCATGACTATAACGCATGGGCAGTGGGGCTTTAGACCCTTGCTGGGTGGTGATGTTCACCTTGTTGCATCCTTTGATACATTTGAAGCTTGCCCTCTCCCAGGCAGGGGGCAGGCACTACACAAGGGGTTTGGAAGTGGGAGCAGATCATGTTAGGCAAATGCTCCTGTACCCCAAAGCTGAACACAGCTGTGCAACACTACACATCCTTTTCTGGTCTCTGAAGTCACTGGCAGTTGTTCAAGTCAGGGAGAAAGAGTCAGCCAGACAAATAGACCTGAGAATTTTATTTAAGGCTAAAATTTCCCCTCCCACTGCTGCTGGCTGTGGCATCAACCTCCCTTCCAACTGCTCTTGCTGACGTAGCCAGTGTCACTGACGTGGCTTCGAAGCTGCTCAGAGGCAGATAAACCTGCCAGCCGCTGATCTGAAAGCAAGAAGTTACAGTTAGAAGAGTGACAATTACTCTATCTCCAGACTGTTGGTGGAGCCGGCACCGCGTCATTCTTCGGGAGGGCCAGGCAGAGATGTTTTCTCCTCCCAGCTTTCCCCCTTAGACTATAGTATCCATTTAAAAAGAAAGGGAGAAAAGCCTCTAAGCCTTAAAATACCACAGCCTTCTCTTTTCAAACCCCTCTCCACCAGAGTTCACTGAAACAGGACTAAGCAGACATTCATTTCTATTCATTTCCTAGTAAAGATCGGCCAGAGGCCTAATTTAGCCCTCCTTGTAGAAAGTTGTCCTCCTTCTTCTAAATTTGCTGTTCTCAAGGAACAAGAGAAGGCACCAGGCTGAGAATCGAGATCAATGCCATCGTCTTGGGTTCTGCCCTGCAGGGTGAGCAGAACAAATCCCTGCATTTGAACTGCGGCTCCAATGTGAGCGCACGTCCTTCCAGAGCAGGCTGTCCCGGGTTGGGGTGACAGTGAACTTCCACTTGGTGGTTTATAGATTACCGCTTGCTTCTTCCCTCACTGGAGTCTGTTTACATAACAGCTGCGTGATGCCAGTGTCATGCTTTTGATAGCTTTTCCTCAAGGAGGCAGGGGGAGGAGGTGCGCTCGAGTGACTTCTTCCTTCGGGCATAGCAGCTCAGGGTGACACTGAGCAGTAATGGACGGAGTGCTGGAAATAGGTCCATATACCCCAGTGTATGATTTTGGAGAGCTGTCGGGCTGAATTAGTTTGATGGTTAAAATGAGAAAACTCACAATATTTCCATACTCTGAGCCTCCCAACATCACATCCCGCCCTTCTCAGACTCCTTCCCTTGCCTTCCGAGAGCTCATCTTAATAAAGAGCCATATCAGAGCAGCTGGGCACTCAATATCCCCTCCTTGTCAGGGAGATGACCCTGTGGCTGTGAGAAGGAAGCTAGGTCCTTCCCACAAAGAAATTAACTTGTGTCAGAAAGGCCGCATCAGCACTAGGGGTGGCGGCTCTTACCTCTAAGGCACTGATGGTCAATGGCCAGGTTGTCCTAAGGGCTTTTAAGCTGCTGAGCTACTGGAGAAGAGGTGATGGTGACAGTGAACTTGGAAATATTTGGAATGTGTTGCAGCCCATGGACAGGTCTGTAGTTGAAGTAGGTATGTTTGATGTCTGTGGATCTTTTATTTTTTTAAATGCTAATATGGCCCAGCCAGTGTGGCTCAGTAGTTGAGCGTCAACCTATGAACCAGGAGTTCAGGGCTCAATTCCCAGTCAGGACACATCCTCAGGCTGCAGGCTCTATCCCCAGTAGCAATCTATGATTCTCTCTCATCACTGATGTTTCTATCTCTTTCCCTCTCCCTCCCTCCCTGAAATCAATACAAATATATTTAAAAATTAAATGCTAAGCAGGATGAGGACACTTCAGGGAAATATAATTTTTTAAAAACAATTCTTTATTCCTTTTTCAATATTGATTTAGAGGGAAAAATATTTCTCGGGTTTCTTAGAGTTGATCTGAAGATGATAAATGTTGAAGAAGAAAGATTTTATCTGGAGAGCAAAATACTCTGATGATTATTTTTGAAGGACTTGTATTTAAATGTGTCTTTATTATGTTTGTGTTTATTTGTCTCTTTTGCTTGTTTTGTGATTGTCTGTTTTTACTTGTTCCTGGGAAGGAAATTTTATTCTATAATTTAATTGTTCCTTTACCTTACTACTAATACATTTGGCACCCTCCTAGTGAATTGTACCAATCTCTTGTGTCGTCCCAGGAGGTCCCGTGTCTTTAGATACCAATACTTTTTAGTTCATTTCCCATAATTCTATATCCATATAAATCCTTCTAAATTAGCTCTATCATTAAGGTACCCTTAATACAAGATTTACCCAGTGGGGTGGAATGATGTAATTTAAAATTGCACTTAGAGGCAGGAATTCTTCTTTCTAGACCTAGTTCACTGTGACCTTGAACGAGTTACTTAAGGAAATTGAAGTTTCATTTGTCCCACCGTATGGAAATAGAACCTGCTTTAACAACTTCACAGAAGTATGGGGAGAGGCAATGGTAATTTCAATAATACCCCCAAAGAGAGGAGAAGTTATGTCTTTTAGAATATTATCTTTGTGTTTCTCCTGCACTAGGAAATAACCCTACTGTGACTGGATCTTGTTGAAACAGAGCTATATTTCTCCTCTCTCATATGTTCTCTGCCACAGGTCCTCCCTTTCATCTTAGAGTCATTACCTCGTCTCCAGCATTGGTTTAGCCCCAGTATATCTATCTTGGAAATTTCTTGACTAAAGCAATTGCCCACTTTTCTCAAGTGAATTGACTAAAACACCTAAATCAGCTGGCACAGTATTCTTCATGAGGCCAAGTAGGCTTCCTGGATTCTGAGCCTGAAACAGAACATTCAGTTATTTGTTGTCTTCTTAGAAAATAACCTGAGCAATCATTTCCCATAGGACCACCTTTTCTTATTGAATCCCATATCTCTTCCTTTCAAAGCTACCCTGCCCAGTGCCTCCCTTCCACTCCTTTTATGGGCCCATTCTTCCCTTTCCCTAGAGAATCGGGACCAGCTTTCCTGTAAACCAGCCCTGCTTTTCCTCCCAGGGATTTTGCTGCTTCTGTCATGTCTGTTTAGGGAGCCAGGACCTCTGAAAAGTTCCTGTTGGCTGCACCTGGATGAAGCGGACGGATGCTTCTGTGGCGGGAGCCCAGCCAATGCTGAGGCTGCAGGGTACCACTTCTGCCCAGCAAGCCAAGTCCCATCTTTAGGACTTCAAACTAGTGTCCTCTCAGCCATCCTCTTGTTTGGACGTCAGTGGGGTATTTTAGGGACAAAGATATTTCCAGCCACTGCAGTTTCCCTTGCCCCAGTGAGTTTTGCCATCATAGCATCTCTTCAGTTCAGAGCAAGGGGAGAGAAAGTGCTGGCACCTTAACCCTGATCCTACTACAGGGATGGGCCTCGTGAGGTACCAAGATTATTTTTCCCCTCCTTATGTCATTTCTGATGGTTAGAAACCAAAGTTCCGATCAGCTCTGAGACTGGTGATGCAATATTCAAACACGAAAGAGCTGTGCCTCCTCTCCTCACATGCTCATCCTCCTGTCTCTAGCTCAGGGCACATTGCTGACTCTGCAGGACTATGCTGGGCTCTTTTCCTTGTAGGTGGGACACAGCCTTACAGGTAGGAGACACTGAGGCACCAGATCCCACTTATCTGTGTGTGTGTGTTGCTTTGTTTTTCATTCACCTTCCACCTTCTTAGACAGTGAACTCCTCATTGATTTCAGGTCTTGTCAATTTAAGGAGGTCTTATTTTTATGGGACTCAGTGCCCCAAAAGAGGCCATCCCATGAGCCATCCTTTTGGGATGACATCTGCTTGCTGTTGTTACTTTAAGAGTGCAACAGAGGCCGGAGAGAGCTCTGGAGACAGAGCTGTTGCTGCGTGTGTAGAATCTTACTAGCCATCAACAATATCTCCACTGAGTTCAGTTCATATGTTATTTTGTGCTATGGAACCAACCAGGGGATGAGCAAGAGAGCACAGCTGTAAGGAAAGTGTAAGAATAAAAATCTGGGTTGGTATCGATGTCAGTGTGACACATGTACAGAGGCTGTCTTTCTCCTTGGTCTTCCTATGGGATAAAGCACTGACTCAAGAAATTCCTTCTATCAAAGTACTGAGATGCAAAATTGTTACCTCAGCGGGTACCATTAGTGATTAGCATCATTAACAGCTGAGCAGAACCAAATCCTGAAGGAATAGGAATTGAATTGGTGAAAGATAAGAGCACTTGGGAATACTATAGAGAGAAGCAAACCTAAGTGAGCACTGCACTGGTTTTAGGAGAACCCTGAACGGGCAGAAGAAGCATCAGGGCAGAGCAGTCTGGGTTCTGGGGGTGGTGCCACAGAGACTGCAGCTGCACCTGCTCATGACCTTTGATCAGAGCAGAGGAAGCCTTGAACTACAGCCTCATGGGAGGCACTGGGAAGAGCACTATTTGCAGCCAGGACTGGTGCTCATAAATACTTCATTTTAGATAATTCAGAATCAGAAAACAACAATCAGAAAAAGAAAGCCTCAGATTTTTTTATTTTTATTTTTTTTATTTTTTATTTTTTATTTTTTTTTATTGCTTAAAGTATTACAAAGGGTATTACATATGTGTCCATTTTATCCCCCCGCCCTAGACAGTCCCCTAGCCTCCCCTATCCCCCAATGTCTTATGTCCACTGGTTATGCTTCTATGCATGCATACAAGTCTTTTAGTTGATCTCTTACCCCCCTACCTCCTGCCCCGCAACCCTCCCCGGCCTTCCTGCTGCAGTTTGACAATCTGTTTGAGGCAGCTCTGCCTCTGTATCTATTATTGTTCAAAAGTTTATAATGGTCTCTATTATCCATGAATGAGTGAGATCATGTGGTATTTTTCCTTCATTGACTGGCTTATTTCACTTAGCATAATGCTCTCCAGTTCCATCCATGACGTTGCAAATGGTAAGAGTTCCTTCCTTTTTAGAGCAGCATAGTATTCCATCGTGTAGATGTACCACAGTTTTCTGATCCATTCATCTACTGATGGGCACTTAGGCTGTTTCCAGATCTTAGCTATGGTGAATTGTGCTGCTATGAACATAGGGGTGCATATATCCTTTCTGATTGGTGTTTCTGGTTTCTTGGGATATATTCTTAGAAGTGGGATCACAGGGTCAAATGGGAGTTCCATTTTCAGTTTTTTAAGGAAACTCCATACTGTCTTCCATAGTGGCTGCACCAGTCTGCATTCCCACCAGCAGTGCACAAGTGTTCCTTTTTCTCCACATCCTCTCCAGCACTTGTCGTTTGTTGATTTGTTGATGATAGCCAGTCTGACAGGTGTGAGATGGTACCTCACTGTTGTTTTGATTTGCATCTCTCGGATGATTAGTGACTTTGAGCATGTTTTCATATGTCTCTTGGCTTTCTGAATGTCCTCTTTTGAAAGGTGTCTATTTAGGTCCTTTGCCCATTTTTTGATTGGATTGTTTATCTTCCTTTTGTTAAGTTGTATGAGTTCCCTATAAATTTTGGAGATTAGGCCCTTATCAGATATGACATTGGCAAATATGTTTTCCCACACAGTGGGTTTTCTCGTTGTTTTGTTCATGGTTTCTTTTGCTGTGCAGAAGCTTTTTATTTTGATGTAGTCCCATTTGTTCATTTTCTCTTTAGTTTCAAGTGCCCTAGGAGCTGTATCAGTGAAGAAATTGCTTCGGCATATGTCTGAGATTTTGTTGCCTTTGTATTCTTCTAGAATTTTTATGGTTTCCTGTCGTACATTTAAGTCCTTTATCCATTTTGAGTTTATTTTTGTGTATGGTGTAAGTTGGTGGTCTAGTTTCATTTTATTGCATATATCTGTCCAATTTTCCCAGCACCATTTATTGAAGAGACTATCTTGGCTCCATTGTATGTTCTTGCCTCCTTTGTCAAATATTAATTGAGCATATTGGTTCGGGCCGATTTCTGGGCTCTCTATTCTATTCCATTGATCTATATGCCTATTCTTGTGCCAGTACCAGGCAGTTTTGAGAACAGTGGCTTTGTAATACATCTTGATATCTGGTATTGAGATCCCACCTACTTTGGTCTTTTTCAGGATTGCTGCAGCTATTCGAGGTCTTTTTTTATTCCAGATGAATTTTTGGAGAGTTCGTTCTAGATCTCTGAAGTATGCCGTTGGTATTTTAATGGGAAGTGCGTTGAATTTATAGATTGCTTTGGGTAGTATGGACATTTTAATGATGTTGATTCTACCAATCCATGAACACGGTATGTTCTTCCATCTGTTTATGTCTTCCTCTATATCTTTTTTCAACGTCCTGTAGTTTTCTGAGTAGAGGTCTTTTACCTCTTTAGTTAAGTTTATTCCTAGGTAGCTTAATTTTTTTGGTGCGATGGTAAACGGGATTGTTTTTATAATCTCTCTTTCTGAAAGTTCACTATTGGTGTATAGAAATGCCTCGGATTTCTTGGGGTTAATTTTGTATCCTGCTACATTGCCAAATTCATGTATTAAGTCCAGTAGCTTTTTGATGGAGTCTCTAGGGTTTTGTATGTATAATATGTCATCTGCAAATAAGGACAGTTTTACTTCCTCTTTTCCAATTTGGATGCCTTTTATTTCTTCTTCTTGCCGAATTGCAATGGCTAACACTTCCAGTACTATGTTGAACAGGAGTGGTGAGAGGGGGCATCCCTGTCTTGTTCCTGTTCTTAGGGGAAATGGTGTTAGTTTTTGTCCATTGAGTATGATGTTGGCTGTGGGCCTGTCATATATGGCTTTTATTATGTTGAGGTATGATCCTTCTACTCCCACCTTGCTGAGAGCTTTTATCAAAAATGGGTGTTGAATTTTGTCAAATGCTTTTTCTGCATCAATTGATATGACCATGTGGTTTTTTTCTTTCAATTTGTTTATGTGATGTATCACGTTTATTGATTTGCGGATATTGTACCATCCTTGCATCCCTGGGATAAATCCTACTTGTTCATGGTGTATGATCTTTCTGATGTACTGCTGGATCCGATTTGCTAAGATTTTGTTGAGGATTTTGGCATCTATGTTCATGAGGGATATTGGCCTGTAATTCTCTTTCATTGTGTTGTCTTTACCTGGTTTTGGTATTAGGGTGATGCTGGCTTCATAGAATGAGGTTGGAAGTGTTCCTTCCTCTTGAATTTTTTGTAGTAGTCTGAGGAGGATAGGTTTTAGTTCTTCCTTGAATGTTTGGTAAAACTCCCCTGTGAAGCCGTCCAGTCCTGGGCTTTTGTTTGATGGAAGCTTTTTGATGACTGCTTCAATTTCTTCCATAGTTATTGGCCTGTTGAGATTTTTAGATTCTTCCTGATTGAGTTTTGGAATGTTGTATTTTTCTAGGAATTTGTCCATTTCCTCCAGGTTGTCTAGTTTGTTGGAGTAGAGCTGTCCATAGTATTTTTTAACAATCATTTGTATTTCTGTGGGGTCTGTTGTTATTTCGCCTCTATCGTTTCTGATTTTGTTTATTTGGGTCCTCTCTCTTTGCTTCTTGGTGAGTCTGGCTAGAGGTTTGTCAATCTTGTTTATCCTTTCAAAGAACCAGCTCTTGGTTTCATTGATTTTCTGTATTGTTTTTTTGGTCTCTATGTCATTTATGTCTGCTCTAATCTTTATTATCTCCTTCCTTCTGCTCACTCTGGGGTTTTCTTGTTGCTCTCTTTCTAATTCTTTGAGTTGTAGAGTTAGATGATTTACTACCATTTTTTCTTATTTGTTGAGATAGGCCTGTAGAGCTATAAACTTCCCTCTCAGGACTGCTTTCATTGTGTCCCATAGGTTTTGGATTGTTGTGTTTTCATTGTCATTAGTTTCCAGGATGTTTCGAATTTCTTCTTTGATTTCATTGGTAACCCAATCAATATTTAATAGCATGCTGTTCAGCTTCCAGGTGTTTGAGTATTTTAGGTTGTTTTTATTGTAGTTTATTTCTAATATTATGCCATCGTGGTCTGCGAAGACGCTTTTTATGATTTCAATTTTCTTGAATTTGGGGATACTTTGCTTGTGACCCAATATATGGTCTATTTTTGAATATGTCCTATGAGCATTTGAGTAGAATGTATATTCCCTGGCTTTCGGGTGAAGTGTTCTGAAGATGTCTATTAAGTCCATCTGATCTAGTGAGTCATTTAGGATTGCTGTTTCTTCGCTGAGTTTTTGTCTAGCGGATTTATCCAGTGATGTCAGTGGTGTATTAAAGTCCCCTACTATCATTGTATTGTTGTCGATCTCTCCCCTGATATCTTCCAGGAGTTTTCTTATATATGTGGGTGCTCCTGCATTGGGTGCATATATGTTTATCAGGGTTATATCCTCTTGTTGTATTGATCCCTTTAGTATTATGAAGTGGCCTTTCTTATCTCTTGTTATGGCCTTCACTTTGAGGTCTATTTTGTCTGATATAAGTATTGCTACCCCAGCTTTCTTTTCCTTTCCATTTGCCTGAAATATATTTTTCCATCCCTTCACTTTCAGTCTGTGCGAGTCCCTTCTAATGAGGTGGGTCTGTTGTAGACAGCAAATATATGGGTCATGTTTTTTTATCCATTCAGCCACTCGATGTCTTTTGTTTGGAGCATTTAGTCCGTTTACGTTTAAAGTTATTATTGAAAGGTACTTGTTTGTAGGCATTTCTGTTTTTGTGTGGCTGTTTTCTTTCTGAGCTTTTTATTTCTTATTTTTATACTAGTCCCTTTAGCATTCCTTGCATTGCTGGCTTGGTGGTGATAAACTCCCTTAGCCTTTTTTTGTCTGTGAAGCTTCTTATTTCCCCTTCAAGTTTGAATGATAGCCTTGCTGGATAGAGTATTCTTGGATTCAGTCCTTTGCTTTGCATCACTTTGTAAATTTCTGTCCATTCTTTTCTGGCCTGATGTGTTTCTGTTGAGAAATCATTTGACAATCTAATGGGAGATCCCTTGTATGTAACTTTCCGTCTCTCTCTTGCAGCCTGTAAGATTCTCTCTTTGTCCTGAACATTTGCCATGGTAATTATGATGTGTCTTGGTGTGGGTCTTTTCGGGTTCACCTTGTTTGGGACTCTCTGGGCTTGTGTAACTTTTTTCTTCCCCACCTCAGGGAAGTTTTCTGATATTATTTCTTCTAATAGGTTTTCTAATCCTTGTTCATCCTTCTGTTGTTGTGGTACCCCTATTATTCGTATGTTGTTTCGTTTCATGTTGTCCCAAAGCTCCCTTAGGCTCTCCTCTTGTCTTTTCATTTTTTTCTCCAATTGCAGTACGTTTTGGGTGTGTTTTGCTTCCTTGTCTTCTAAATCACTAATTCGGTCCTCCACTTCTCCTAGTCTACTGTTGATACTTTCAATGGAGTTTTTCATTGCAGCTATATCACTCTTCATTTCTTCTTGGGTCTTACTTAAGTTGTTGATTTTTTCATCTGTTTCTTCTAGCTTCTTCCATATGTTATCGATTTTTTCATCTGTTTCTTCTTGCTTCTTGCTGAGGTTGTCGATTTTTTCCTCCATCCGGTTTATGCACTCTAGGACCCTTATTCTGAATTCTTTTTCTGTCATGTTGCATGCCTCTGTATTACTTAGCTGCTTTTCTGGAGAGTCCTCCTTCTCTTTCCTTTGGGGGTTTCTTTGTCTACCCATGTTTGATCTCACTGACATATCTAGACGTTGAGTCGTTCAGTGGCTGCTCCCTTGGTGGCAGTGACTCCTTGGTCTGCGGTTGCTCTTCGGGCGGTTGCGGTAGCAGCTGCTCTTCAGTTGGCAGCAACTCCTCTGGTGGGTGCTGTTCACAGCTGTGGTGGCTCTTCTGGCTGGTGGGGCGAGGTTTCACGTACAGCTGCTGTTCCTCAGCAGAGGGTATGGTGCTCAGGAGGTTGCTGTTGCTTGGATCTGCTGTGTTGATTTAAAGGCACAAAATACAACAGAACAAGGCACCACGTACCAGGCACTATACACAAATATATTCACGATATTAATAACTCCAAATAAAGGTGACCACTTGAATTAAGAGAATTAGGGGATAAGGAAGAAGGAAGAGAAAAAGAGAAAAGAGAAAAAAGAAAAGAAAATTAGGGACCAAAAAAAGGAGTGCAAAAATGAAATTGGGAAAAAGGAGGGGGGAAAGTAAAAGCGAGAAAAGAAAGGAAAAGAGAAAAAAAGAGCGAAAAGAGAGAATGAAGTGGAAGAGGGGAAGAGACTTTTTTATATGAGGAGAATACTCCTATAGAACAGCCATTAATCCCAACAAATTCCAGCAACAGCTCCCTGGAGATGAATGCAAACTAGAAACAACCAATAATATAACGATGAAAATAGAATGGAGAACACTAATCCCAAAATAAAATAAAGAGAAAATAAAATGGCACTTTAAAAAAAATGGTAAAATGGTAGCAGTAATAATACTGGTTAAAAATAAGAAGGTAGTAATTAAAAGGGTAAAATCAGGTGATGGAAAAAAGAAGAAAAAAAAAGAAGAAGAAGAAGAAGAAAAGAAAAAAAATGAAAAAAAATTGGTTTCTTAGTTAAAAGGTGAAAAAAGAAAAAAAAAAATATTGCAGTAGTGAAGGTCCTTCGGTTCTTCTATTCTTCAGTGTGGCTCGCCTTAGACCTGCCAGGTATTCAGGAGAGTGTTGAGTTTCCCTGCGATACACTGTTCCTCTGTGTTGTAAACCACAGTCCTTATTTTAAAGCAAGCCGCATTTGTTTCTGCCTTATTTTGTGTTTAGCAAAGACTCAGTTTGTGGGTCAGCCTCTGGGTGGCAGTGTTCTGGTGTTGGCCTCTGAGGCTACAGGGCCTCTCTGTCCAGTGGAAGTTCACTGCCCAGAGCTGGCTGCGTAATAGTTACCAGCGCTGTGTTGTTGCTGGGATTGAAAATCCCTCTATAGGCCAGACCCTGTTAACTCCCAGGGACTGATCAGGTTATTTTAATCCTTGATCTCCTGTAGGGTGGAATCTGGGTGTGGCTGTGCTCCTTGCCTGGGGGCTGGGGGGAGGAGTCTCACTCTCCGGAGAGAATGGCTGCCTCAGTCCTGGGCTCAGGGGTGTCTCAGCACTCAATTCGCTGCCACCTCTCCCGGCCCCCCTTCTCTCCTCAGTCTCTCCCCAGATTCCACTCCTCCGCACACTCTCCCTCTCTTCAGCACAGGTGAGTGTCTGTATCCGAAATGTCCCATGAACAGGGTTCAGTGAAAACAAACAAACAAACAAACGCCGGCCGCGGAAACGGGGAAGGCTTGGTTTCTGTAAGCTTCTTCTCTTATCGGGACTGCATGGTCTGGTCAGCTCTTCAGGCTGTCCCCTTTAGGCTCAGTCCTCTGTGATCACAGACCGAGCTCTCAATTCCCCCGGCAGCGCCAGGAATCCCGCGGTTCTCCTTTCCCCTGTTAGGGGCTGTGCCTGTCCCAAGGGACGCGGCTGTCTGCCACGCGGTCTCCCTCCGACTCTCTGGGCTCAGAGGTCTAAGCCTCAGATTTTTATAAGATGACGTGACTCTACATCAAAGTGAGAACTAAGGCACACCCTTCCTGAAGTAGAAAAGTATTTGAGCAGCAAAATTCCACTATTAGTTACCGTATTTGTTAATGTGTTACTCATCGTATCCCAAGAAAATGATCCAGAGTCCCTGAAACCAACTTAGCACAGTTCCTACAGCAAAAAGAGAGAATGCCAAGACCTGCATATCTCCCAATGCAGAAAATAGGAAAGGATGTTATTGGAAGGTACAGGCTTCTCAATAGACCAGTGACAGGGCCTGACGTTTATTCTCCAATAATTTCACAGTTGAGTTCTTTAATGGGCCTGAGCGGAGAGAGCTATAGCAAGAAATGGAAAGTTCTCCATCAATGGCACGTGAGTGTCCACAGTGTAAGAAGTATTGATTGGAACTGCGGCACTCTAAGCCATGAGCAGACTGTACTAGTAAGTAATACTAGGGCAGTAAGAGAGATCCAGTTGACCACAACTCCGTATTGGACCAAAGGCTGAATCCAAAAGGTCAAGCCAAAATAGAGCAGCTACTCCTGGAGGAGGGCGAGCCCCTTATAACCCCCCTTATCGTTATTATTCAGGACATGTGGCTGTTGTTTGTAACCTTAGCAGTGGTTCCCCACCAAGTCATCCTCTCTTCTGTCCTGGAAGGCTGGAAAAGAGGTGTCCAAGGATAAGTCATAGTGATGACTTGAACAAATCTCATTTATTTGTAAGAGGCATTTTAGGATGAAAAACATAACAGGGAACATACCAGTCAAGTGGGTAAAACTCAGAACTAAAGTGTTTGCTCTATTTGGTGGCATTTCTACTGCCAGATACCTGCAGAGTGGTCTGTCCTTTCCTGGGTTTTAGTTCATCCATTTATAAGTCATGCAATATATCAGAGATGCCTCAAAAATAGTAATGAAGGAACTCCAAGTTTCTTCAAAGAGAACTAGGTGTGTATATATGGAGGGAGTAGCATGGAATAAAGGTTATTTATTGCCAGATTGCCTGAAAAGGCTCCTATCACTCTGAAGCATGAACCATAGATTATAAACTCCAGGGACACGGGGGTGTTAATTTCAGTGGATTTCAAATCCCTAGGTACATTTAGGTCAGAGCTCACAAACTTAAAAATTTTGAGTCCAGGCAGGTAACTAAATGTGTGAATAGGCCTCCCCCCACCTCCACCCCCCCCCCCCCCGTTTTTTTTTTTTCAAAGAAAGGTGGGCCTGGTCTACAAATTCATTCAAATAACAAAATTCTTAAACACTGCCAGCCAAGCAAAACACATCTGCAGCAGAATTGTGAGCTGCCTGCCAGTTTGCAGCTTTGGATGAAACCTCAGATTCGGAGCAAATGCGCTCCCTAGAATGCATGAATATTTTTATGAGTCGGATCAGGCTCACAATCAACATCCTTGGATGAGAATGTCAACGTAAATGACAATGTATCATTAATCACAGTGTATAAGAGAGAGATGGGCAGGCAGACAGATGAATGGGGTTTAATAAATGCTAGACTTGATCCTCAAAATGATTTCTGATTGTGCTAGCTTTTTAAACACCCTTTAAAATTGTCACAAGGATATAGATATCATGAAATTTTGAGTAAGTAGGCTATCTATGCAACATTTACTGACCAACATCCTGATGCCTGGCTCGGAACAAGTTACCAGGAGAATTATATAGGTGAGCAAGACATCTTAACATCTGATGCCTCCCCCCTGGCTGAGGGTCAGGAGGGAGCTCAGTCTCGTATTGAGGCAGCAAGGATATCAGTCACTTCAGATGAATTTATAACAATTAATTTAAAATTTTCATACTTCTATCGTACAAAATGTTCTTATTAAAATGTGTGACCTTTCTTAACTTCTGTGCCCTTTCCCTCATGTGTTAAGTGAGAGTAACAATATTGCCCGTCTCAAAGGGTGGTTGTGAGGATTAAATGAATTAAACCATATAAAGTGCTTGGAAGAGTGCCCAACATATAGTAAGTCCTCAATAAATATGTATTAGCTATTAATATTCCCTCAACAAACAGTGTAAACATTGACATTACTCGAAATGTCATTGCACATTCATTTTATAGTTGAAAGTACAAAGAGATGATACCCTATGGCTATTCTGTGATCTTGATTCCTGGCATCCTGCTGAATTATAATGAGACCAGGCTCAGTGGGTGGAAAGGTGTCTGGAATGGAATGGTCTCAAGAACACATATTGATAGGCCAATTCTCAGAGGGCCCACGTTGTAAGGCCTCTTGATGTAAGTGCTGATTGGCTTTTCCCCCAGCAATTTTTGATTACTCACCACAAAGGATGGACAACATGATTTAGAGAATCCTAAACATAAGCAATTCATTGTCCTTGGTTTGGGAGATTTCTTTTCAACCGTGTTTTAAATCTGGAAAGTTACCTTCCTGGGAATTTGCTGTATTTTCAACAACGCAAGGTCATCCCACTGTAAAGGTCTGGCTCTGCACCTTCTCTGATCTGTTCTCATGTCTGCGGATATGAAGCATGAACCTAATGGAAAGCTCCATTCTTGTTACATAGTTAGTGCCCTTTCCTCTGGGGCCCTGCTGCTGGGCAGTGGCCCAAGCCTCTGAGTCTCACCCCCTCTTCTCTCAAACATTTTTCTCATTTTGCTCCTCTCTGATTTCCATGGAATTAAGTTGGATGATTTTGGCTATTTAGTCACTCTTAAGAATTTTCCCCTCCCTGGATGAGAGTAAATATGTACTTAGTTAAACATTTAAGAGTGACAGGCATATGGGGGTCTAGGCACACGAGCTGGTTGGTGGTGCCTTGTTTTTTATTAAGTCGCATCACTCAAATTAGCTCTTTATTTTCACTCTTAAAGCTTTTCTCAATCACTGAAATCTAAATTGGGCTAAGTAGACAGGAAATTTCATGTAAACAGTTCAAGCGAGATTTCCCTAAATGACACAGAATGGGTGGGCTTTTGATTTCTTTAAAAAACAACAGAAAGAGATTTCTTTGTGCTAAATCTGGGTATTTCACCAATTAGCAATATACTTTACCATTTTAGTTGTGGTTAGAGAACCAAACTATATAGTTGAGCTATTTTATCTTCCAGACTCAGTTTCTTAATCTATGGAATCATATCTAATTCACTGGGAGGGGTCAGGCTGAAACGATTGGGCCCCAAGATTCCCGAGAACAAAGCCCTATTTTATTGCTCCTTCACCACCTACCTCCTTCACCAACATCTAATAATATCTGGCCCTAAGGATGTCCTCTGAGAGCATGCTTGATAAAGTATAAAATACTGTGGAGATGTCACACATGCATGTCAGAACCCAGGCAATAGTGAAGCCTGACTACATATGTACAGAGAGCTCACTATTCTAATCAAATTAAATTTAGATCAAAGTTATTCTGACATTCATTTTTGTACATAAATATTTTATTGGATCATAATCAGGCATAATTGTATAAAAATTCATATAAATAACTATTAGTATAAATTTTGCCTAGACAGACCAAATTTTTCTCTCCATTGAATGTCTTAGTTCTTTCCT
Source organism: Myotis myotis (assembly GCF_014108235.1). Classification (NCBI taxonomy): domain Eukaryota; kingdom Metazoa; phylum Chordata; class Mammalia; order Chiroptera; family Vespertilionidae; genus Myotis; species Myotis myotis. The sequence goes on along the minus strand of NW_023416313.1, from coordinate 152,918,691 downwards.
ATTGTCAACCTTAAACTTGGTGATTTCTCTGGTACCACATATTATTTTCAGAGCACCATGATCATTGTCAGCAGTGTCAATATCATTATCACATGTGGTCTCCATTAAGAGAGTAGTTGAGAGCTTCAGGTAAGACAGACCTGGGTTTGAATTCTGGATCCATCATTTGCAAGCTATTTACAAGCTATGAGACCTGACAGTTTCCTCATCTCTAAAACAGGGATATTAATAACATTTCTCGTGACTGTTGAGATAATTAAATATGGTAATGTTTGTAGAACTATAATGAACATAGTATCTGACTCATCTATGCATATTTTCTCTTCTGTGCTACAATATATGATTTGATATAATTCTCATCTTGATGGTAGAGCCTACACCCTAGTAGCTGGGGAATCCCCTAGGCAGGCCCCAGCACCCATGTTCAGCCCCAGCTCCTACAGCCACTTGGGATCCCAAAGCAGCTGCTCCTCAGTGATTTGGGAACCATTTGGGGGGAGGAGAGTAGAAGATTTACTTAAAGTGTTTATTTACTATAATTTCTAACTCAACTAATTGGGAAAAATTTAAACAGCTCTCCCACCTGCTCCCTGGAAATTTAGCCAAATGCGAACTTGTGGGTGTGCATGTGTTTGTGCTTGATTTTCTGAACCCATGAAGGTTGCAGTCTAGAATCACACTTTTAATGAACAACAAGAACCTATGCCTGACTGCCAGCTGTTTGTAGGTGATGACAAGTACATTGACTGATCCTGGGGCTTTGCTCTGGTCTCTAACTGTGCTGAGTGCATGTCACTCATGTCCATGTCCTGGTGAAGCTTTCAGAATGCACATAAGAAAGCAAATATCACATAAAGCCAGAAGAGGCTGCCAGAACTAAACTCCCAAAATCAAAAGAAAATTCAAAAGTAGGTTTATTGGGGCTTTAGAGTAAAAGAGACTTAGGTTTAACCTCTCTCTGGCCTCACATTAGGTATAATATGTCCTTGGGGAGGATATGAGCCCTTTGCCCCAGACTTGTCTCTCATCCTGTGACAAGGTGCATGGAATTCCTGATATTCAAGATACTCCATTGGATTAAGGCATTTGCTCCAAGGCAAATGCATTGTCTGAGGATGAGGCAGTAGATTTAGATGTTGCTATACTTCCTCTTAGATTGCTACATTGTGTAGGAATAATATCTTGATCTGGTGATATGGCTGTTGAGGTTGAAAGATAAGGAATGGTCACTAGGCAGGTTTAATTCTGTAGTAGCTTACCCTGGATCTCCTAGAGAAATAGGAGCAAGAGAGGCTACATTTAAAAAAAAAAAAGGCATCTAAAGGATAAGGATCAAGGAGCAAAGAGGCCAAGCATCACTGATTTCATAATTTTTATATCAATCTTATTTTGTAGATGCCAGTATCTTAGATGAAACTCAATAATAGGTTTCTATTAATAGAGGAGTGATTCTAATGTTAAATGTCTCTTTCTGATGCCTACTTTTCTTCACCTTTTCCACTTACCAACATCTAAAATAACATACTATATGTTTTATTTACATATCCTGTTTGTGCCTCAAGGGCAGAATTTTGTCTTTTTCTTCTTTGCTAAATTCTTAGTACTAAGGAAGGTGTTTGGCACATGCTAGGTCTCCATAAATACTTGAATGAATGAATAAATCCCCACATCCCTACCTCACTGAGTTATCTCTGCCTAAGTTTCTCTGTGCCCTATGGTTGGTGAGACTGATGTAAGTGTTACCATAAAGATAAAAACGCAGCCATCTGATGTCACTCAGACTTGGAATATGGGGACTAATGTCTCAGTTTCTAACCTCAATGACTTATATGAAGTCAGCTTGTGAAAACAGAAATGAAGATGGCTGTGCCATCACGTATATGTGTGCCCAACTCTCATTGGTTGAATGACTGTTGATATTTTTGTAGTTGTTGTGTTTCTAGGTGTTTGCAAACTGATGCTTTTTTGAGAAATTTTTATTATATTATTTACTTTGGAAAGGATTTCTGTGTGCTTTTCAAATATCTAATCTGTACTAGATACAAACCAGAAACCACTTTAGATGGCTCCTTCATTTCCATGGGGTTCTTGAGTGCTGTAGACAGCAGACACCAGCATCCTCCCCTGGCATGTGACCACGTAGGCTTGGAGGAAAACTTAGCCTTCATTCCTAGCCACAGATGAAGAGAAGCCATTTTATTAATAGTTTGTTATTGAATCATTCAGGATTGATTTTTATTTGGCTTTGAAATATACTTTACTACTTTCATGTTGCTTAGCCTATTTCTACTTTTGTATTATCTCTGTTTCTCCCTAACTCTAGTCCCTCTTTAGGACCTATAGGTTCTACTGAACCATCTTCTGAGATTTCCTCCTGAATAGGATTATGATGAGGTTTCTCTCTCTTTCTTATCTGAGCCAATTGAGGTATTTTTTTTTCAATGTCTACTGACCTAGATAATAACTAATACCTTTATAAAAGGATTGTAAGACATTTATGATTACTATAATTATATTTATGATTTATGATTACATTATGCAAATAGGTAAAGACCTTGGCAATCCTCTGTTAATTTTGTGTAGGGAAACAGATGCTATGTGTTATTTGTTCAGCCAGCCATCCAGCCATCTAGCTAGCAAGCCTTTGTTGAATATTTACTATGTGAAAGGCACGTGCTAGGGACCAGAGATTTAAAGGTGAGCAAAATACATAATGCTACTTCCATGGATCTTAAATTATAGATATAGTACGAGATTTAGACATTTAAAGAACTAACAATAAGTTGGGACAAAAATGTGATAAATAAAGTAAAAGTTATGCACTCTAGAAGGAATAGTTAATTTTGAATAGGAAGTTGGGGAAAACTTGAAGAGAGGGATTATTTTAACTGGGTGAATTTTATAAGGTGTTGGTCAATGGAAAATGGACTTAAAAGTATATTTCAGGCAGAAGGATCATTATAAAGTAAAACCCAGAGGTGTGAAAGCATATGACATGTTCAGGGAACTATAAAAATTAGAGTATAGATGATACATGGAAGACTATTGGGAGATGAGGTTGAAAAACTATTTAGGGAGCAAATCAAGATGATCTGGCTTTTACCTATTAGGTAATGGAGAACTCCGTAACATAAATGCAATTAATTCTAAAGATTTCAAAAGATATGCTTATGTTAATTCAATATGCATGGTTTTGGTAAAGTAGAATATATAGATATAAATTATGTAAGGGTGATTTTTTTAAAAATAAAAATGGTTTCTTCAAATCACAGTTGGATATCTGATGCTTTGAGAATCTTGTTGGCCCTTTAAGGACAAATATAGATCACTTGAGCAAGTGCATCTGTAAAAACTGAACTTGAGAGGTCTGGGATGATTAGCAAGAGAGAACCTCCCCTGACAGGGAACTGGCCTTGCCCCTGGAATGGAAATGAAAGAAGAGTCTCACGTTGCACCTAAACTACTTCTTCATGGAGTGAGAACTACTCTATAGCTACAGAAGATGTTCATCTTGGCTCAGGCCAAGGGGTTTAAGATGACAGAAAAAGAAGTAGGTACTTCAAGCACATCTAGAAAATAGAAACTGATTAGTACTGAAGGGTTATAGCCCTATTAAAGGCCTTATTGAGGACTCTGGCTGTTAAGTACCAGTAGTGTCCCTCAGACCTCAGATTGTTAAGCTTGGGCTCCTGCACTCCTGCAATCCTAGTCCATGGAGTGCACAGTCCTCTAAAGTCACTAGGGGTGGTATTTTGCAACCCCTTCTTGAATAGACTTCATGCACTCTGGCTCTTGCCCTTTAGTGACCTATAATTTGGTCATGGAAAAATAGATAAAAATTCAAAACAGATTTGAATTGATTGCTTAACATTTTGCTAAAAGTCTAGTGAGGAATATGACTGGAAAGTAATTGTTAATTATTGTTGTCTGTACTAAATAATCTGGTACTTGATTATATTGCACAAACTTTGTTTCATGGTAGAGAAATCTTCTTTTCTTCATAAGACTGAATAGCCTCCTGGGTCAAGGTCTTCTTTGTTTAGTCAGTTTGATTTCTTACAGTTCCTCTCAGTGCACACACGGTGACTCCGTGATTTCTTCAAGATTATTTGTATTCAGTGTTTCTGCCAGATCTCATTGCGCAGACTAGGTATTTAGCAAGTCTTACTTTGGAATACACAAATACGTGTTATTTCCTAATTGCTTATAAAAAGAGACTCCATATTAAGAAATTGCAGGTTCCATTCTGAGTTAGACAATGTGAACTTCTAATGAAAATGACTCTTTTCCATAAAGTTTGAAAGGAGTGTGTGTGTATCCGAGATTAAGTCAGAGACTGAATTTTTATTGTTTCTGATGTATCCCCAATGGCCAACATAACACAGCCCATGGCATTTGCGGAATAAACACTTATAGATCAAACTAGTAAAACAAAATGGAGAAAACATAAGTTTATTTGAAATCTGATACCTCATGTTCCAGCTAAGCTCTACCTCTAGGCCCACCTAGGAGGAATTACTGATTCCCTTGTGTGGGCTGTTATCACAGCTCTGCTCACAAACATCCTTATCTTTCTGGAGTGCTTTCCAAGTTTAGCAGTGTTCCCTTGTAGAAGTGCTTAATCAAGAGGGCCATGCATCACGGCTTCCTTCTCTCACCTAGTTTTCAGGTGCCCCTTCTCAGATCCCTCTCTTCAGGTCTAAGGTCCTGTGCTACATCTTCAGATGAGCCTCCTCTCTATTTCTAACCTACAGGGAACCATCAAGGTGAATGCTTCAGATATACTCTCTTCGCTTTCATCAAAAGCCTCAGTATAGTTTGGGGGACATTACATCTATGCGGTGATAAGTCCACATATTCCCCATGTTTTAGTGAAGATTGATCTGCAGCCTTCCTTTCCGAAAGTTACAATGGGTGCAATTATTGTCTTACTTAGACTTTGGGTCCTGGATCTAATATTGCCACTGAAATGTCTGAATCATTTTGCAGTGTTTTCATAAACCTAGATGCACCCTCATTCAGATGTGTGTATGCCTGTAAGACTACTTTCTTTTTCCTCCTCCTTGTCATGCATATGTTCCCCTTTATTCCTCGCTTTTACATTGTGTTTTCTTTTTTCCTTGTTATCAGCTGCATCTCTATTTCCTCATTTCTAGCTCTCTTGTTTTTCCAGTCTTTCTCTGAACATAAGCATAAGTACAAGAAAAGTGTAGCTCTGGAATAATAATGTAGGCCATCAGGGCTCCAGCTAAAGGACATGTAAGGTCAGAGCAACAGCAGCTGTTCCTTGCTTACTGACCTTCCGTAGTTATCCAGCATGTCTGGTCTGCAAGCCTAGGGACTGTCTCCTGCCTCCCCCTCTTTCCCAAGCCCATTGCCTCCCCCTTGACTTAGAGAAGGTTTTTAGATCATGTATCAAGCACAAGTGCTAGTGAACTTCCCCCTCTACTTTATACATAGGTAACAGCTGGTAGTTAGTTCTAAGCTGGGTTTCCATAATGGGTCAGCATCAGATATTTAACTTTGTCTCTTAAAAAACTAAAAATGTTATGTCCCCAGGGACATCACTTCCCAAGGGACATGGGTGATGCTAATAAAAGTTTCAAAAGATTGATATAAAAACGAGAAAGTCAGGCTTCAGGTTTACCAGGAGAAATTACTTATAGGTTTTTTTTATTATTATTATTTTGTTTTTTTGCTTAAAGTATGACAAAGAGTATTACATATGTCCCTTTTTTTTTTCCTCCCCTTGAAGTTCATTAAACTGTTTGATGGGTGAAGAATTGATGGTGACAAATGGAAACATGTTCCTGAAAGGGTATTTGTATCATGCTTACTCATTTTAGTGTGTGGAGAGGTATTCTACTTGGGTGCATTTTGGTCAGAAGAAATGGAACACATATTATATACTTGAAGCTGGAGCCAAGCTAGGAAATGCTTAATCTCTAGTTCTCAAAATTCTCAATACGTATCTTAGCCTCAAACCCTTTTGCTATTATAGTATCTGTTTCTTACAATCTGGCAAATGGTAGTGTATTTTTTACTCAATGTCTGACCACAGGACTGATTTCTTCCCAGCATAAGCAGCCCAGAATTGCAGGAGACTCCAGAGTTTGTTGCACAGAGAGATGTTTGTGGTTATGTAACACAAAGAAGGAGCTATTTCGCAGAATCTAAGAAATGGAGCCAAAAGTTGGGAGTTAGGAAGGCAATAGTTGCTAAATCAAGATGGCAGTGCAAACGGTCAAAAGGAAGTGATCCTGGGTCTAAAGACATAGACCCTGAGGGTCCCTCAGGGCCATCTGCTTGTACAGGCTTGAGGCATTCTGGGCATAAGCCAGGATGGTCAGTTTTTGTGTTACATTTTATGGAGCCACCATCTGACCAATTAATGTCATGAGTAACATCTGAAGGTGATTCTTGTTGACGCATTTCAGGGTAACATTTCTTTGTCCCCAAATTATTGGGGTATATACCCTTTATGGGCTATTGTCTTTCATGTACCAATCAAACCTACTTAAACTTCTTCCTCGTGCCTTCTAGTCATTCCCATAAACAAACTGATAGTAAGTAAAGGGAAAAAGGAGTTTCTTTGTTTTTGTTTTCTCGATCCTTGCATCTCCCTTTATGAAATAATCTTACAGGAACAGTTGCCAGAATGCCATTTTGTGTTCCCCAGTGTGCCTCCCACTGGCTGACTGTGTCTTCGTACACACATGTTGGAGAGTGCTGCTGTACCCTCCTACGGTGCTGCTCAGAGTCGGCTCTCCTGTGCTCTAACTCTTCCTTCCAGAGTCGACCTGTCCAGTGATCCTTCACTTTGTGGTTCTGTTTGATATCTTGAATACTGTATCTGTGAATTAATTTGAGCTAGGGTATTAAAAATCGAGAAAGGCTGTACCTAGGTAGTTTTATTTTAAAATCAGCCTCCACTGCTTTGATTCATGTAAGTGGATTAATAACTGGAATTCCAGGCATGCTACCAGCAGGATGGCAGAGATCGCAGCTGCAGCAGGAATAGCTACTCACAGCCACCCTAGTCCCAGGTTATCAGTCCCCTTAATCAGTCTTATGGATACAATTGCACAGAATTAAACTTTGAATAAAAACCAGTGAAATATTAGCTTCCTCAGGATTTTCTCTTAAAAAAATATACTCACCGATTTAACACTTGGCTCATAATCTTAGCTCTGCCACTGTTTTGGCAAACTTGGGCTATTGCTTATTTGTCTCTAAAATGAATGGAGGTAGATCATTTTAAAATTCAGTCCCAGGTCTAATATTATCTCAAAATAATAATAACTGACAATTCATTTATGAAGAACTATATGCTGTAGTAAGCATTTTATTTATTCTAGTATTTAAGAAATACTTTTGAGTTCTTATTATGTGTCAGACACTGCAGTGGGCACTAGGGATATGATAGGAACCATGGCATGTAGCGTTCCTGCCCTCTTAAAGCTTACGCTGCAGTGAGGGAGACAATGAACATGAAAACAAGGAGTAAATATAACTTCATATACCTCTAAAAGCTAAGGAGAAAAGTAATGCAGAATTAGGGGAGAGGTCTGGTGGTTATTTAAGGAAAAATGATAAGATTATATCTTAGTCAAATTCTGAATGGTATGAGAGAGAAGTCACAGAGAACATAAGAGAAAAGGAGAGAGAGAACTGGTCAGAGGCCCTAGGGCAGGAGAGGCTGGTGTGGATTGAGCAAGGGGAAGGTGAAGTTATATGTAAAAAGATGAAGTCAGATATAACAGGACCTTGACGCCAAGTTAATGTATCAAGTGGGGCATACCATTCTAAATGCTTTATGTACTAGCTGATTTAACTTACATTTCAGCCTTATACATTAGGTAGGCATTGTTATTACTTCTGTTTTACTCACAACTTACCTAAGTTCACATTGTATTAACACGCCAGAGCCAGGTGGCGTGGCTCTGAGGACTCCACCCTTGACCACTGCGTTCTACTCTCTTTAACTAGTAGGGAGTTAGGATGTCATTCTGATGAGAACCCTTTGGGAGTATTTTTGTTTTTGTTTTGTTAATCCACACCTAAGGATATTTTCCCCCACTGATTTTTAGGGAGAGTGAAAGTCAGGGAGGGAGGAGGGAGAGAGAGAGAGAGAGAGAGAGAGAAACATCGATGTGAGAGAGACATATAGATTGGTTGTTTCCCACACATGCCCGGACGGGGCTGGGAATCGAACCTGCAATCCAGGTATGTTCCCTTGACCTGAAATTGAACCAGCGACCCTTTGGATGTGTGGGCTGACACTCTAACCACTGAGCAACAACAGCTAGGGCCCTTTGGGAGGTTTTAAAAAGGAGTGACATGGTTAAGAACTCTGACTTCCATGTAGTAGGAAAGGAGTGGAAGCTGGAAGACTAGTTGGAAGGTAACTGCAGGGTCCAGGTGAGGTGGCAGTGGCTTAGGCCAAGTTTTGCTGGAACTCCGAGCCATGTCAAAGCTGGTCCATGTGCATCTTGTGCTTGTGCATCTTTGTGCTTAATATGTGATTTGGTTTTGTCTGTATTTGGGTGAAGGAGGCTACATTTGATGGATGTAATGCATACAGACCCATCAGTGCTCTATAAATTCAGAGGCCCCCACTTCTTTTTCGGGTAGCTGCTTTCTCAGGAGCCCAGCTCAGAAGTGACAGAGCCTTTTCTGCAGTTTTATGAGCAGGGTTGAAAGAACCTATTTTAAAGGTTGATATTTAAGGTTTTAGCCTCTTCATCCTACTGTATATTTTTTAATACATTAGAGCTAACAAGTTTTTTTCAAGACAAATATTCTTTGACTTTTTGGAAGAATAAACTTTTAAAACTTGATTCATTCTCTTTCAAATATTAATGTAAAGATGTTCTTGATGCCTAGCACTTAAGGATACACCCATATAGTTAAGAAGGCAAAATAACCTGTCTTTAAATTTATTCCATCTATTCTCTTATAGCTGTTTAATTTGCTGATGTTCCTATAAAGTAGATCACTAGCTAAGTCTACATTTTAGGAAGATGTACTGAAGTATAGTCCAGTTTAATTAAGTAATTTTTGGTAGCAAATTAGAAATAGACTCTTAGCTAGAAAATAAAAAGACTCTTAATAATTTAACTAAAAATAGACTCTTAGTGTCCATGATTCACTTAGTGATGACAATGCTTCTAGTTACTCTGCTTTGACAAAAATAATGCATGTATATTGTATACATTCAATATAATAATTATACAATTCCTTTAATAAGTATATAATTAAATAATTCTACTGTGACAAAAACATATACATATAACATATATTTTTACATTAAGGGCTGAAAATAAGATATCCAGTGAAATGGTCTTTTAAGAGTGAAGACTAAACAAAAACATTTACATACAAAACAAATCTAAGAAAGTTTGCTACCAACAATACTTCATTAAAGGATATACTTCATGAGGAATAAAAATGATCCCAGAAAGAGGGTCTGAGAAGAAATAGACAAAGGTAAGGAAAACAAAACTAAAACAAATAAAAATGGTAAACAAGTTTACATGAAATAGTAATAATAAGTAAGTTTGGGGTAAAAGACAAACTATATATTTAAAATTCTGGAAATCAGAACATAAAAATTAGGAAGGAAGTGATTGATGATAAAGAATTCTTAAGTCCTTTTATTATTGTACAAAGGTAAAGATCTAATTTTAGACTTCAATTAAATATACAAGTTAAAATTTCTAAATCAGCCTGTAAAAAAAGCAGAGGTTGGCAAACTTTTTCTATAATGGAATAAATTATAAATATCACTACTTACCCCCACAATTCTCTTGCAGCTACTCAGTTTTGCCATTGTAGCACAAAAGCAGCCATGAACAAGGTGAAAATGAATGGGTGTGGCCATGTTCCAATAAAACTTTATTTATAAAAACAGTCAGGGGCAATTTTGGCCATGCCTCTCGATTGCAGACCTCTGCCTTAAGGGTTGCTATTAAAAAAAAAAGAGAATGGTTGGAGTAAATGAAGTAACCATCTGACTTAGAAAAAGAAAAACTAAAACCAGAATAAACCAAGATAAAGAAAATGATAAAGACAAGAGAAGAAATAAAAAAAGACCCATAAAACAAAGCCAAAATCTGCTTATTTGAAAAGACTGCTTTAGCCTAGGTGCTCTGGAAAGCAGAACCTCAGGTAAAGACTAAAGTTTCTAATATAGCAGTGCCCCCTTCACTGAGGTTTTGCTTTCTGTTGTTTTAGGTTCTTGCAGTCAATCACAGTCTGAATATATTAAATGGGAAATTCCAGAGCTAAACAATTCATACATTTTAAATTGCATGCCATTCTGAGTAGCATGATGAAATCTCTTGCTATGCTGGTCCATCCCTCCTGGGATGGGACATGAATCATCCCTTTGTCCAGCGTGTCCATGCTATACCTGCTACCCATCTGGTCATAACTGAGTAGCCATCTCGGTTATCAGATGGGTTATCAGAGAGAAATCACATTCATATAATTTTTATTTTATTACAGCAGATTGTTATGACTGTTCTATTTCATTATTGGGTGTTGTTGTTAATCTTTACTCTGCCTAATTTATAAATTAAACTTTATCAAAGATATGTAAGTATAGGAAAACACATAGTACATAGGGGATTCGGTACTATGTGTAGTTTCAGGCATCTACTGGGGTCTTGGAATGTATCCCCCGTGGATAAGCGGGGACCACTGTACTTTTATTTGGGATGTACAAGCCCAGGGCTGTGAGAACTGGTAAGAAGAGTAGCAAAAAGCACAGAACACTCTCAACAGGAACAGCATGTTGCTGGTCAGCACATTCAGTCAACAGTGTGATCCTTCATCCAGGTTTGACAGTGGAGAGGTGATCCAGAATAGACGGGCTCTGTGCAAGAGCAGGAGAAGAATGTGATACACAAAGTTTGTGTTGCAATGCAAAGACTAATAATGCTTCTTCAAGTCTGAAAGACTGATATAAATGAGAAAGACATGAGTAAACAATATTAAGAATAATATTGTTAAATCGCTGGTACAGTCAGGATTTAAAAGATAAGGGAATACACGAATAACACTGCGATGAGTACCAGGGGAAAGTGATGGAAGTGGAGGAGAGTATAGGGGGATAAATGGCGATGGACTAAGACTTGACTGGGGGTGGTGAACACACAATACAGTGTATAGATGATGTATTGCAGAATTGTGCACCTGAAACCTCTATAATTTTGTTAACCAGTATCACCCCAATAAATTCAATAAAAAGGAAGTAAAAGATAAGGGAGTATTATGAGCCACTGTATGCCAATAATTTTGAAAACTTAGGTGTTGGATCAAATTCCTTAAAATGTATAAATGATCAAAACTGCTTCAAGAAGAAACAGAAAATTGGAATGCTCTCTAAACTATTAAATAAAAGACTCAACATATTAAAAGTTTCCTATGAAAACACAAGATTTAGATAATTTTATAGGCAAATTCTATAACAAAAGGTCAAGCAACTGATATCTTATAAAATCCTTTAAAAGTCTGTAAAGAGAAGAAACACTCTTAAATTAATGTAAGAGGCCAGTACAACCTTTTTTTTTTTTTTGCCAGTACAATCTTTAAAACAAAATCAGTCGATTACTTAATAAAGGAAAATTATCAAGTTCACTTTGAACATAGATACAAAATCCTAAACAAAATATCACCAGACTGAATTTATCAATAGGTGAAAAAGTTAGTACATCGTGACTGCCAATTAGTGCAGCCACTTTGAAAAACAGTGGGGTTTATATTCCTGATAATATGGTACAGTTGAACATATACATATCCTGTGGCCCCACAGTTTTCTTAGATACAGCCTCTAAACTCATGCACATGTACATGATCATGTGTTCAAGCATGGTAATAGTGTTTAACAACTGGAAACAACCCACACACCCATCAACAATAGAATGGAAAAAAGTGTGCTTAATATATATTTATAGAGAAGAATGAAATGAATCATCTAAAGTTACTGTAATGATATTGTTAATCTTATGAACATAACAGTAAAAAAAGTAAGTCCTCAAAATGTACAAACATTTGGTTTTTCTTATAAACAAGCAAAACTAAACAATATATTATTTATGGGTACATTTGTATGTAGTAAAACTATAAAGGAAAGTGAGAGATTAAAATACCCTGGCAAATTAAGGGTATCTGCTACCTCTGGCAGATGGAGGAGAGGAGGTAGGAGGAGAGAGCTTCTTAAGATTGGTAATATTCTGGTTCTTATTCTTATATTGGTGGTGGCAACATGCCATATAGGATATTACACACACACACACACACACACACACACACACACACACACACCAGGCATTTTCCAGAAGGAGTTGGGACTACTACATATAGACCCAGAGGAATAAAGGAGCATGCAGGGTCGGGACTGGGGAAGTGAGCTGCTACCCAGCTGGTGGAGGTGATGGGGGTGTATCTGAAGGGCAGACTGGGAGGGCAGATAGGATTCCGAAGAGCCTTGTATGAGATTTGTGTTTTGGAGGGAAGACTTCCGACCATATTTTTTCAGAAGTTCAGGCAAAAGATGACAAAAGTGCCATCCAAAGTAGTGGTAGCCAGGATAGAGAAGAGATGAAGGATTTGTAGGGTATATCAGAGGTCGAATGGGCAGGATTGGTGCTGCCTGCTGGTTATGGGGGATGAGAGAATCAAAAGTCAAAGGTGACCTCAGGGGTTTCAGGCAGCACGGTCAGAGGAGTAAAAACGCCATCACCCGAGCTGTGGAATGCCAGAGGAGGGAGTTTTGTGGCCCAATAGAGAAGAGGAAAGGAAGATCACAGATTGAGCATGAAGGCTATACAAGGCACTTTTCTCCAGGGCTGGCCTATCAAAGGGCATTTGGCCACTGCCCTTCCTAGAGACCTGTCCCAATACTACCGCGTGCTCCTTCTGGAGAGACAAACAGTGCTTACCCTGTATTGCTCAATCTTTCTTAGCTTCTCCTGCTTTAGTGGCTGCTTTGAACCCTTTTATGAAGGAGCACAGCTCTCACATTATTGTGGCAAAACTGTAACACAAGTCAGAGTTTGGAGAACTTAACCTTCAGAACTGTGAGCAGAGCCTGACCTGTGTGCACATTTGTGGTCAGGGCACCAGGATCCCTCTTCTCACTGTCTTGCCATGCTGACAGAACAGCTATCCTAGAGATGCCTTTGCTTCTTTGCGCTTTGGAAGCTTGTTCCAGAACTCTAAAACCACTTAATTAAAATGAAATATTCTTCTCAAGAGAATCAGAAAGCCTGGTGTATTCGTTTGCTAGTGCTGCTACAATAAAATTCCTCAGCTGAGGTGGCTTAAACAACATAAATTTATTTCTCACAGTTTTGGAAGCACTGAGATCAGTGTATCCATAGGGTTGGTTTCTCGTGAGGCCTCTCTCTTTGGCTTGCAGACCGTTGCCTTCTCTGTCCTCACATGGCCTTTACTCTGTGCGCACACATTCCTGGAGTCTCTTCCTCTTCTTATAAGGACACTAGTCCCATTGGATGAGGCCCCAGCTTTATGATCTCATTTAACCTTAATTACGGCTTTAAGACCTGTCCTATCTCCAAATACAGTCCCAGTGGAAGTTAGGGTTTCCACATATAAATTTGAGGAAAGGATATAATTCAGTTTATAATACCCAAGTTCTAATTAATGCACCAGAGGTACCATCTTAGGCAAGTGACTTTTCCTGCACTCCTGTTCCCCACATCTGAAAATAAGGTGTAAGGACTAGAGCAGTGATTCTCAAACATGAGCATGTGTCTGAATGGCTTGTTGAACTAGATTACTGAGCCCCATTCTCAGAATTTCTGAATTGGTGCACTGGGGTGAGTGGAAATTTGCATTTGAACAGGCTTCTGGGCACTATTGCTCCTGGTCTAGGAACACACTTTGAGAACCATTTGAATAGAATGATGTATACAGTCTTTTAGTTTTACTATTCCATAACGATTCTTTGGGAAGGTAATCACTTGCAGCCTTTCTGAATTACACAACCTGAAAATTGATCTGAGTGGCTATTTGCTCAGTTCTCCTAAGGATGGTACATAACTAGTCTGTACCAATCTAGATGCATAGGAGGGAAATCATTCGCCACAGAGAGGGGATGGCTTAGGGCATGAGAGTTTAACTCTCTCAAGGACCTCCTGTTGAGAAAGGCTGATATGAAAGGCCCAAGAATGTGGAGAGGAAGGACTCCAGTGATGAACATTACTTCCCTCAAGGTGGTGTCCGCAGTCTGTAGGAGACCAGAAACACTATCGTATCTGTCACTGCCTTCTATCCAAAAGGGATTTTAGAAAATCAAAAGATGTTAGAACTCAAAGAGATTGTAAGTCATTTCTAGACCAGAAGAATGCTTTTTCAGAGGAGGTAACTGACCTACCCAAAGCCACACAGCAAATTAGTGGCAGGGCCAGGACCAGAATTCAGGTCTGATGATTCACCTGGCCAATCCAGCTACTGTATACCTATGCTAACCAGGATTCTGCAGGGGGAGGAGGAGAATCAATATGGGAACTGATGGGCAAGGTTTCTGCTTCCCAGTGAGAAGCAGGTTCTTCTTCTGCAGCTGTGGTGGGTGGATCACTTCAGCACTTAGGAAGGCGGCATATGTTACGTAAGTGCTCCTGCTGGGAGCCTTCCCTGACTTCTGGCCCCTTCCATCTGTATGTTTCCAGTGTGAGGTTTAGAAAACAGACAATTTGTTGCATGGCCTCAAAATTTTTTTAGAAATTAGGAATAAAATACAAGATGATGAAAGTTAAACTTAAAAAACACATTTTTTTGCCTATTGAAAGTTGAGACATGTTCATTCTTCTCAGCTGAATTGGGTTTTGACATTAATTTCTTGTACTAAGAACTCAGCCCTGATGCCAGTTTTCCTTTACACATGGGCTTGATGAGTTGATATCCACTGGTTAAGAATTTAAAATATATTAACGAGTGGAATTTCCATAACTTGTAAAAGTTTAAAAAAAAGCATTTTCAAGGAAGGCTGGTTTCTAGTTTCATATACACAATATTACCAATTATCTTGTTTACTATTCTATATTATAAAGATGTAATATGTAAATTGACCATCATGCCCTCACACAAGATGGCCACCCCATGTGGTCACAAGATGGCTGCTACAAGATGGCTGGCAGGGGAGGGCAGTTATGAATGACTAGGCCAGCAGGAAAGGGCAGTTAGGGATGACTAGGCCAGCAGGGGAGGGCAGTTGGGGGCGACCAGGCCTGCAGGGGGGGTAGGACAGTTGGTGGCAACCAGGCCAGCAGGAGAGGGCAGTTGGGGGTGACCAGGCCGGCAGGGGAGGGCAGCTGGGGGGACCAGGCCTGTAGGGGAGGGCAGTTGGGGGTGACCAGCCCTGCAGGAGAGGGTAGTTAGGGGCGACCAGGCTGTCAGGGGAGGGCAGTTGGGGGCAATCGGGCCAGCAGGAGAGAAGTTAGGTATCAATCAGGCTGGCAGGAGAGTGGTTAGGGGGTGATCAGGCTGGCAGGCAGAAGCGGTTAGGGGCTGATCAGACAAGCAGGCAGGCGAGCAGTTGGGAACCAGCAGTCCTGGATTGTGAGAAGGATGTCTGACTGCCGGTTTAGGCCCAATCCAACCAGCAGTTGGACATCCCCCAAGGGGTCCCAGATTGGAGAGAGTGCAGGCTGGGCTGAGGGACCCCCCCCCCCCAGCCCAGTGCATGAACTTCATACACCAGGAATCTAGTATTTAAAATAAATTTGTATCTGTCAGTGTCCTCAATTCAGAATCCTTCCTCCTTCCCTTAAATTCAAAATAGAAACAAGGTGCTTCTTTTCAAAATTACATGAGTTCTTATTTTAAAAAAATATTCTCCAGCTACCTGAATTTATGCCTCAGATTTCTGGTTCACATTGCTATTGTAATCAAACTATAAATTTCCCAGCCAGACTCTAAGACTTAACCTCACCACCAAAGGAAAAAAGACATTTCTTATTGATATTAACTCATAGCTCAGAAGTTCTGTTCAAACTGTCCCCTAGGTCCTTCCTCATAGTTAATGTTGGAGGACAAATTGCCATCTGTGAGAAGGAATCCAAATACAATCCCTCATCTCAGGGGCAGAAGTGGAAGGCTTTGCAAAAACTGGAGTTGATTGTTTTTAATATTCTGTTGCTCAATTAATTAAGACACAAAGGAATATCCACAGCAAAGCTCTTTTTTGATAATGGAAATGAGAAGTTGGAGTCAGGGAGTATGATTTTATTGCCGTCTCACACTAAATAAATAAATAAATAAATAAATAAATAAATAAATAAGTTTAAAAAAGCAGCCCATGAGCTAATTCATGGAGCTGTCTTTATTGGGGGTATTTGGTAGGATCGTCATGGTGTAAGTAACGAGAATCTGTTTCCGCAGGTCCTCTGAGAGTTCTGAACTTCTTTACAACATGGGGGTGGCTCTTTGCCTCCCATCAAACTCCGTTTCCCTAAACTGCTCTTCCCTGTCAAATGCAAAATTCAAAAAAGTACCTTTATCTTTTATTCAGTTCGCTTTTGCAGTCTAACAAACACCTCCCATTGTGCTTTGCTTTATACAGTCTTTTTTGTGGTACTTCCTGCTGAATCACACAGAGAATTTATTTTGGGTTATTTTGTCTCAGTTACGTGCTCCATGCTCCTCCCCACCCCCCATCTGACTTTTCAGATGCTCTTACTTTACTGTCTTTTGAATGCTTCAGTCTTTCCCTCTTAGGAGTGCTTTATGATCACCCTTGCCTATTTTTCACTGTCTCAGGAAAAGAGATGGTTCCTATCAGTGGAAAAACACCCATTTCCTTCAGATTATTTCCTGTCTACACATCTTGATATTTTCAGAATACTTTGCTATTTATTATTATACTCAGTCCTTCTTTCAATTCCATTTTTCAGAGGAAGGAAGTTAAGCAGGAGGTTTCTAGTTCCAGGAATGGAAGCAGGCTTTTGCTTCAGTTTCTGATTACCTGGCCCACTTGCACATAGCTTGACTTACTTAGTGATTCAGAAAGATGTCTGGGGCAACTGCATTTTTCCTATACAGTAGTAATTCTTGATATTTTCTGGCTTTGGAGCAGTGATTAGTGTAATGGAGAATGGTTAAGAAGATTTTCAAAGATGGCAGCTCCTAGCAAGCTTATTTTAAGCTTCAGACAATTTTCGGCCAGAGGAAGAGAACTGAAATGCTGTTGCAAGTGGAAATTCAAACTGGCTGGGATTTTTGTTGTTGCTTTTTACAAAGCAGCTTTACTGCAGGCTACCTGTCTGCATCAGCAGATGAAAACTCTTTTCCTTCACTGAAGATGAGGTTTTAATCCATCTTTGTAAACCTGCACTGACAAAGGAAACACCACTGTTGACTTCATTAAACAGCTTGTATCTCGGAAACTAATCTGCCAAATGGTTGAACAAATGCGTTTTGGTAACATTGGGTTGAGCAATGAAAAGTCATTTCTTTCTAGAAAATACTCTCCAGAAGTGACCACTTGACAATTTAAATCTAATTTAGGAAAATTAGATCCCCATGATGGCTGCAGCTATACTGGCAAGTGTGTCCTAAGAAAGCTTTCAGTTCTCTATTTGCTTGTTTTATATATTAATTCTTAGTGATAAATGTCTTTTTTTTTTTCCAAAAGAAGTCTTGGAATCAGCCAGTTCATATAGGAAAAAAAAGTGTTTAGGCAGAGTTTTATTTGTTTTTTGTTTGTTTGTTTTTCTGGGTGATTCTTAAGACCACTGCCTTCAAGGTGTTTCTCAAATGTTTCCACTCAACTCTAACTTCAAAGACTGGTTCTGGGTGAAAGTCTATTGATGAGTATAACAGTACAAACATGCTGAAGGTGGTTTCTTTAGGCAACCAAATGTACATTCAGTTCATTCTACTTTCAGTTGTGTTATCAAATTTCCAGCCATTAGATAGCTAAAGTGGTAGGGTTAGGATATGTGACTTAATACACAAAATAAGAGACCAACACATAAAGATCATCTATACTAATAATAGAAGAATATGCAAATTGTCTGAGACACTGTCACAATAACAGTAACAACCAAACAGCAGGCTGATCCCCAGGATGGGGCCTAAACTGGCAGTTGGACATCCCCCGAGGGGTCCTGGATTGGAGAGGGTACAGGCTGGGCTGAGGGGACCCCCCACCCCCATGCATGAATTTCCTGCACTGGGCCTCTAGTATTTAATAAGTAAGATTAAAAAAATCCTGAGCTTAGGCCTGATTATTCACATTGGATGGAAGAAGTCCTGATGCTGTAGCTTATTTTCAGAATTTTATTGCTAAAATCCACCTCCCCAGTCCTCCCCACATCTTACTGGTAGAAAAGAGAAGTTCAAAAGTGTGAAATGACTTCCTTACATTTGTACAGCCAATAAATAGCACAACCAGAAACAGAACTCATGTTTCTTGGTTTCTGATTCATTGCTTTTTTATTAGTTCAGTATGATGTAACTGTGTGTTGTAGTGGCCCAAATATATGATGTGAACTCAGGTGAAATAAGAACAGAGCAGAGTGTAAGTCCTACTCTGAACAATCAACTTATGCATTCAATAAATATTACTTGAGTAGCTACTATATGCCATGCCTTGTGCTAAGCATAGCATTAAAATAGTTATTTAGGATGTCATTGAACATGTACAATTTTAAGCAACATTTAGAAATTTGGTTTGGGGTGGGGGGTAATATCATAAAGCGTCTATGAATACAAAGGCTGTTATGAGGTACTACAATCCCTGTGCCCAGCCAGCCTCTGGATAACCTCCAGGTGGGGATTCAACAGAGCAATTCAGCAATGAACGGAGGTTGAGTAAGATGGCCTCTAAGCTTCTCTACAGCTCAAACGTCTTATGGTTCCTGGAAAGCTCCTATAAATGCATTTATATCAGAGTGCTGGATAATAACAGCACTGGAGGAGGTAGTGTGTAACCTAGGACTAAGGAGGAGGCCTCAGACTTCATTCTCTGTCATTCATGGACCCAACATGGGTCCTAAAAGAACTTGAAAGGGAAGAGAGCACAGCTCTCTCTGCATTACCAGCACCTTATTCCACGAGGACATGTGGTATTTAGAAGAAATACATAGAAATTTTTAATATTAAACATTTTTCAAATTACAAAATCAATATGCTCCCTTTATAAGTTTCAACATTACAGGATTCAAAGAAAGTGAAAATTATTTATTATAACACCCATCCCTCTACAAAGCAGTTTGGAGTGCTCTGAATATGTTAACATGTCTTTTTTATTAATAAAATCAAATTATGTTGCTCTGGCTGGTGTGGCTCAGTTGGTTGAATGTCATCCCCTACACCGAAGGGTTGCAGGTTTGATTCCAGGTCAGGGCACATGCCTGGGTTGCAGGCTCGATCATGATGGGGGGTGGAGGAGGGGCGTATGGGAGGTGGCCTATCCATGTTTTGACTTCATATTGGTGTTTCTCTCTCTCACTCCCTCTCCGTTTCTCTCTTTCTAAAAATCAATACAAATATTTTTAAAGAAAATAAAATTATGTTTACTTAGTCTACAAATTTTTTTACTTAATTATCTTAGACATCTTTTCATGTTAGTATCTTAAATTTTAAAAGGCTATGTAGGACCTAACTGGTTTGGCTCAGTGGATAGAGTGTCAGCTTGTGGACCAAAAAGTCTCAGCTTTGATTCTGATCAAGGGCACATACTTCGGTTGCCCTGGTCTGGGCTCGCGCAGGAGACAACCAATCAATGTGTTTCTCTCACATTGATATTTCTCTCTGTCTTTCCCTCTCTCTCCACTCTCGCTAAAAATCACTGGAAAAATATCCTCAGATGAGGATTGAAAAAAAAAAGGCTAGCATTCCATTGGATGGATATATCATAATTTTAAATTATCATTTACATATTTTTCTATTTCTGAAACAATACCACACCAACTTCTAAAAGATACTGACCATTCTTTATCTTTTTAAGATAAAGGCGAAAGGTGATTTTTAGAATAAGGGAGAAACAAAATTGGTTGTGTGTGTGTGTATGTGTGTGTGTGTGTGTGTGTGTGTTAGGATGAGAGACACATAGCTGATAGGGAATTGCTCAGAAAAATTTATTGAAAAAAAAAGAATTGTAATTTCTCTACAGACAACATTATGGCATCCTATTGCTCATACATACTTACTTCAGTGGTTTCAAAACAGTGGTATTGAATGAATGGGGGAAATTTACTTCTCTTAAATATCTGAATCTTCAAATAAAACTTACACCAAAGTATGACGGTACTATCCATGGAGCTATAAGACCAGGAACTCCAGAACCATTTGGGAGGCAGTATGTGGCTTCATCTCCTCACTTGAACATCTCTATCCAGGGAAAGATTTCAAATATTCACATCCAGATGTAGGAATTGGCATGTGTTTAATTGCTTTGGAAGTTCAAAATACTTCCAAAAGCCCTATTTTGAGGGGTATCTTGTCATAAGTAGAAATCTGTTGACATCAAACTAACTGGTAGGCAAGTTCTCCTGCAAACCTCTCTTTGTGAGAGACCAGAAAGAGCAACAGTCAACCAGCATAATCGTGTTGCTTTATTTGTGCAGATCCTAAAAAATAGCACATTTGAATACAAATTAGTGTCGATTTTGTTCATTATTAGGCTTTATTTTTTAGAATAATTTTCCATTTATAAAAAATGGAGCAGATAATACAGAGTTTCCATATTATTCTCCTCCCTGCCCCAGTTCCCCTATTAACATCTTACATTAGTGTGGTCCATTTTTTACAGTTAATGGACTGATATTGATACATTATTATTAACTAATCTCCATAGTTTATTCAGATTCCCTCAGTTTTTAACTAATGTCCTTTTTCTGCTCCAGGATCCCATGGAGGACACCATGTTTCATTTAGTTGTCATGTCCTCTTCAGCTCCTCTGGGCTGGGACAGGTTCTCAGACTTTCCCTGTTTTAGATGACCTTGACCGTTTTGAGGCATACTCAGTAGGAATACTGTACAATGTCCCTCTTTTGGAATTTGGCTGATATTTTTCTCATGATTAGTTTGAGGTTCTAGGGTTTAGGGAGGAACATCGCAGAGGCCAAGTGCCATTTTCATCACATTACACCAAAGGTACAGACTCTCAACATGGTTTATGACGCTTGGTGCTGACCTCCATCACCTGGCTGATGAAGTGTCTGTCAGGTTTCTCTGCAGTAAAGTTTATTTTTACCCCCTTTCCACACCGTTCTCTTTGGAGGGAAGTCACTATGCTTAGGAGTGGGGAGGAGTTTGTTTCCACTTCATTGAGAGTGGAGCATCTACACAAATTATTTGGAAGTCATCTGCCTGGAAGATTTGTCTCTTCTCCCATTTACTAATTTATTCATTCACGTATTTATATCAGTATGGAATCGTGGATATTTATTTTAGACTTTGAGTTATAATCCAATGTCACTTTATTTTGTTGCTTAAGTTGTTCCAGCTTTAGCCATTAGGAGCTCTTTCTGTTGACTCCTGTATCACATTAAACTCTCTCTCTCTCTCTCTCTCTCTCTCTCTCTCTCTCTCTCTCTCTCTCTCTCTCTCTCTCTCCCCCCCCTAATTTCTGGCACTTGAGTATGCTCCACACTCACCTTGCATATTTCCTGCCCCAGTCTTAGAATCAGCCATTCTCCTTTTGTTGGAGAATGATTTTAGAAATCAAGTGCCAGATGCTAAGTGAGCTTGTTGCTACTGGCATTTTGCTTATTTTAGGTTTTTTCAACTGACAACAAATATACATGCATGTACTAACCTTTATATGCAAATATGTCTATAAATATTCTGCATATAATAATCTATATCTGCAGTAAGTTAAACATGAGTGCTATTGATGTCTCCAAATCCGATACATTACCACATGGGTCATTCTAGGCTTACCCTTTGCTTATCTATAATTTCCACTCCCACAGTGAGAAGCCTGTTGCCCACCATCTGCCATCCATTAACGTAATTGTTCAGTTCCAGTCTACCTATAAGCAGTATCAGAATTGTTAACCCATATCCCTGTGGGAAACAACTACATCCACTGGAGTACAGTGCTATGTGTAGTTCATTTTGCTTTAGTCCTACAGATAGCATTTATTTCCAGAGTTTCTTAGGTTAGCATCTTCCCCCACTCCTTTCAGTGAAGTTGTTTCATGTATTTGTATTACAATTAGTTTCTCATGTCATTATCTTCATTCTTCTCTGAGTTTTTCTGATCTCCTAAATGATTTTATAAAATTTGTCAGAATTAAGGTTTTTTGTTATTTTAGGCTGTGAAATTCATTCTGACAGATATCCATGTATCAAGCATTAGAATGTCATATAGAATAATTTTATCACCTAAAAATCCCCTATGCTTCATCCCTTTCCTTCCCCTGAGACTCTGGCAATCACTGATCTTTCCTCTTCTCTGTTGCTTTGCCTTTTCCAGAAGGTCATTTACTAGTAGTTAGCATCTTACAGTAGGTAGCCTTTTCACACTGGCTTCTCTTGCTTAGCAATATGCACTTAAGATTCCTCCATGTCTTTTTGTGGCTCGAGAGTTCATTTCTTTTTTTAACAAACAATATTCCATTGGATGAATGTATTAGTTTGTTTATCCATTAACCTATTGAAGGACATTGCAGCTATTTCAAATTTTGGCAATTATGAGTAAAACTGCTATAAATACTATTCCTGTGTAGGTTTTTGTGCAGATAGAAAGTTTCAACTCAATTAGGTAAATACCTAGGAACATGAATGATGGATTGTATGGTAAGACTATGTTAACTTTGTGAGAAATGACCAAATTCTTCCAAATGTTGAATTTCTGGCAGCAGTGAATGAGACTTCATGTTGCTCAGCATCTTGCCAGCATTGGGTATGTCAGTTTCCTGGATTTAGTCATTCTAATGACAAATGATGTTGAGGCATCTTTTCATATGCCTTCTGCCATCTGTATATCTTCCTTAGGTGATTATTCAGATCCTTTATTTATTTTTTAAATTGTTTGTTAATTGCTTGTTAAAGTTGTTTGTTTTCTTATTGTTGAATTTTGAAATTTTTTTTTTATATTTTAGATACAGGTACTTTACCAGATATATGTTTTGTAAATATCTTCTATTCTATGGCTTGTCTTTTTACCCTCTTAACAGTGTCTTTCATGTGTTGTTAATGATCTTTCCATTTTCTTTCCCCTCAAAGAGTAGCTTTAGCAATCTATAGATTCAACACAATTCCTATCAAAATACCAATAGCATATTTCATATATCTAGAACAAATAATCAAAAAATTTATATGGAACCACTAAAGACCCCAAATAGCCACAGTAATCTAGAGAAATAATAACAAGTTGGAGAAATCATACTACTTATTATCAAACTATACTACAAGGCAATAGTAATCAAAACAGCATGGTAATGGCATAAAAACAGACATGTAGATCAATAGAACACAATAGAGAGCCCAGAAATGAACCCATGCCTATCTGGTCAATCATTATCTGACAAAAGAGGCAAGAATAAACAATGGGGTAAATACAATCTATTTAATAAATAGTGTTGGGAAAATTGGACAGATCTGTACAAGAATAAATTTAAAATAAAGACTTAAATGTAATTCTCAAAACCATAAAAATCCTAGAAGAAAGCACAGGGAGTGAAATCTTGGGCATTTCTTTTAGCAATATTTTTTTCTGATATTTCTCCTTGGTCAAGGGAAACAAAAGAAAAAATAAATGGGACTACATAAAATTAAACAGTTTTTGCACAGTGAAGAAAACTGTCAACAAAATGAAAAGACAAACCACTGAAAGGGAGAACGTATTGGCCAATGATACATCTGATAAGGGTTAACATCCAAAATTTATAAAGAACTTATACAACTCAACACCAAAAAAAATAAACAACCCAATTAAAAATAGACAAAGGGCTGAGTAAACAGTTCTCTAAAGAGGACATACAGCTTGCCAATAGACATATGAAAAGATGCTGAACATCACTAATAATCAGAGAAATGCAAATTCAAAACACAGTGAGATATCACCTTACATCTGTCAGAATGGCTATCATTAATAAAATGACAAATAACAAATGTTGGTAGGGTGTGGAGAAAAGGGAACCCTTGTGCACTATTAGTGGGAATGCATATTAGTGCAGCCACTGTGGAAAACAGTAGGGAGTTTCCTCAAAAAATAAAAATGTAGAACTGCCTTATGACTCAGCGATTCATTGTGGGTATATATCTTGAAGAAACATGAAACACTAATTCAAAAGAATATATGCACCCCTGTGTTTATTGCAACATTATTTACAACAGCCAAGCAATGGAAGCAACCCAAATGCCCATCAATAGATGAGTGGATGGAAAAGCAGTGGCACATATATACAATGGAATATTACTCAGCCATAAAAGAGAACAAAATCTTACCATTTGTGACAGTATGGATGGCCCATTATGCTAAGATAAATAAGTCAGAGAAAGACAAATACCATATTACTTCACTTATATGTGGAATCCAAAGGACAATATAAATAAGCAAACAAAATGGAAACAGACTCATAGATACAGAGAACAGACTGATGGTAGCCAGAGGGGAAGGGGGTTGGGGGACTGGGTAAAAAAGGTGAAGGGATTGAGAAGTACAGATTGGTAGTTACAAAATAGTCACGAGATGTAAAGTACAGCATAGGGAATATATTCAATAATATTGTAATAACTATGTATGGTGCCAGTTGGGTACTGAAAATACCAGGGGAACACTTTGTAAAGTATATGATTGTCTAACCACTATGCTGTACACCTGAAACTAGTATAAAATAATATTGAATGTTAACTGTAATTTATATTTTTTAAGTAGCGTTAGGATTGAAGCCTTCTGGTGGCAGACAAGATCAGTTGTTTGAATCAACCAGTGCTTTCTACTCCCCCGCCCCCCCACTTCCTATCCTGATAACCACTGGTCTAGATTCTCACTGCTCTGCCAAGCCTACTACACTTTGGAGCCTCCCCTTGTTGGCCCAACTAGGTTAAACTAAGGGGGAGGCAGGTACACAGAAACCTGTGAGATTTGGTGCTTAGTTCTGGCTCTCCTCATTATTAGCTGTGTAGCTTGAAAACACAGTGGTATTATTTCTCTGTACCTCAGTTACTTTGGATCTAATACTCTTTAATCTAATAGCTTGTGAGATGTTATTCACAAGCAAAAGCTTTAGTGTCAAAGTATTTGATTAGTTTCACTGAGGTTCAAAGTTGGCTATTACAATTAGCTTTTAAAGCAGAAGCCTATCCCCACTTCTTTTCATTCATGGTGGTCATGTAGAGAGTCAATGTTAAAGTTGTAAATGGTCCATTTCTAGAAAATACATATAAGCAATTCCCAATGCCTCACTTAGCATATTAGGACTATGTGGACCTGTTTGCTCTTCTCTTAGTGTACTTACTATACTATAGGCTTTGAAATCTTTTCTAGACCTAAGGAGTCTCCTGTGGAAAATGCTTCCTAAGACAGAGAACCTACTCTCTGAAGTTTTCTTCTGACTTTTATCATGCCAACAAACCCAGTATTGTTTCATCTCCATTCCTCCAAGGGATATAGATATATTTTTTTTATTTAGTTTGAATTTCAGTGAGAAAAGCCTAAAGTGGCTGTGAAAAAACTAGTAATGTACAGCCAAGTCTGATTTTTGCCTTGGTAAGATATTTCTAAATTATTTTTTTGAAAAGAGAAGCAAGTGAAAGATTTAAAGGAGGATAATGATGTGACTTGATTTTTTTTTTTTGAAGAGATTATTCTTGATGGTGTGTACAGAAGGGGCTTTAGGGGGACAAGAGTGGAAATAGGGAAATGCGTGAAGGAGTGATTGTGATAAGCAAAGCTAGACAACAGTTTGGATTGAGTGGCAGCAGTGGAGTTGGAGAGAAGGCATCATAATTGAAGTGTATTTGGAAGGTAGAGCTAATTAGACTTGCTGACAGATTGAATTTGATTGGGAAATAAGACAACTACTGTAGTGGTTTGCTCAAAACTGGTCCCAGTTTTTACACAGGTCATGCTGGTGGGGGATTATCTACTCTTTAAAATCAGGGATCAGAAGGCCCTGTCCAGGTAGCTCAGTTGGACCAGTGTCTTGATACCCCAAGGTTGTGGGTTCAGTCCCCAATCAGGGCACATAAAAGAAACAACCAATGAATGCATAAATAAGTGGAACAACAAATCAATGATTTTATCTCTCTCAAAATCAGGAAATCAGTAAAAATGAAAAAATAATAAAATCAGGGATTAGATTCACAAATCATGATGTTTCTTCTTAGCTCTAAAGTTCTAGGTGTCTGTGATTCTATGAAGTACTCCTGCAGAACAATTTTCCCCCAGGGAAGGCATAATGGTGATCTTGGTATGTTTTTCTGCCAGAGCCAGAGCAGAAACTTCAGAAGGCATCCTAAGAATAACAACCCATCCTTATAACATCTATGCAAAAGAGAGCTCTTTCTCAGTAGGGAAGCTTTAGCTTCTAAAAAGGAAATAATTTTCTAACTCTTTGACTCTAAGAAATGGAAGCCTGTGAGTCCTCCCTTTTGAAAGGTCTTTGAAGAGCAGGTTGGATATCCAGTCATCTGAAGGCTGCCTAGAATCAAAGGAAAGATTGACGTGACCTCCTGAGGTCACTTTTGTGACTCTGGCGAATGGTTTGAGTTTGTTGCAAAAGAAGTTGGTGAATACAAAATTTAATGAGTCTTTATTGTCATGACCCAAGATACAGGTGGCCTTGATGAGAATCCCTTAGAGAAGCATTCAACCTTGCAGATGTTAAATTCAGCTGCTCAGAAGCACCTGCCAAGAAACATTCTGTAATAACATGCCCATTTGTTAGTGTTCCTGTGTCCACACAGTTCTATATCTCTTTAGAATCTGGTCTGCCCCTCCCCCACTTCTGCAATAGTTTTTTTTTTCCTATTTGCTTTCCTTTCTGCAAACTGCACACATTAAGGGAAACATTTTGACTGTTGCCACCCATGAAGCCTGGAACCTACCCATGGGGAAATACCAAGAGGCTTTTCAAATCCTGTCAATGAGATCATCTCTACACAAAAAGAAGAACTGCTAAGTGTCAAGTATCACTTCATAATGCAACTCTTGACTCCTTATTATTCAAGAATGCTAGGCCTTTCATCTGCTTTGCAAACCTGCTTTAGACTTGACTTAATCAGCTTTCTGAGCAGGGCAGGAAGTTATGGTATAAGAATGGGGGTAGAAGGTAGTTTCTTACTAACTCTTGCATATACTCTTTATAAAATAAGTAGATCTTTCTTTCAGGGAATTTTAGCAAGGTTGATCTGAAAGCATATCCTTTTCTGTGATCCTCAATTTCCTTAGCAATTCTCAAGTAAAGCAGTTGGATTTCCTTGTCCAGTCTATGATAGAACCATCTTTCAGCAGCATTCACCATGTACCCTGACAGCCAAGATCATGTCATTAGTTGCTTTGGGTATACTTGTCTTCCTTATATCTTCCAAATGAAGCATGGGATTAGGGGAGATAGTGTTTTCAATATTTAATTATGAAAGTTTCTTAAAAGTTACTTGCAGTCATTTAACAGCAAAGAGAATAAGACTTATGCATCTAATAATAGTTAGTATTTATTTAGCATCATATAATACCTCATTTAACAACCTACTACCAGCCCTGTGTGGTTGAATGGATGAGGAAACAGAGGTTTGAAAACTTTAAGAAGTTTGTGCAGGCTCACATTGCTGGTAAGCATTAGAGATGGGTCTGCTACTACTGTGGATACCATAAGACAAAGACATGATGTTTACCTTCAAGATTCTCTTCTGCATGTTCCCTCATAGATTCTTTAATCCAGTCGTAAGATATCCAGAATGTCTGGGTCTCCTGGTTGGTATTGCTTCCACTGCTGCTGGCTCTGTGGAGGCCCTTTGTCTTGAGCTCCCAGAGGAAATGACTGCCTCTCACTCCTGGTCTTCTGGGCTGGGAAGCACTAATGCCAGTGATACTTAACTGGGTGCAGAGGAAGAGAGCTTAGTATCTCCCAGTACCTCAACTGTCCAGGTCCCTACTACACCACTTAGCTCAGTTATAAGACTTTATATTCTTTAAAATCCTTCATTTGTTTATTCAAAAATTGTTAAATGCCCAATTCATGCAGGATCCTATTGCAGATACCGTGAGAGAACCAAGGGAATAAGGCCTTCAGCTAGGACATTCAGATAGAGATGCCAGCAGGTGGACAGCAGAGCTGTAGTTGAATTTGAGAAATAGATAAAGACTGTGAGTATACTTCTATGAGTCATACATATAATGAGGTTTACTGAATCTAAGTAAAGTATTGTCATTTATTGGAAAGAGCCCAGAATTTGATAGCCTCATTTCTACCTCTTACTAGATGTTTGACCTTGGCAAGCTATGTAACATCAACTAAACCCAAGTCCTTATCTCTAAAGCAGAATAATTACCATTCCTTCTCACTGTGTTGTCATAAAGATAGCAATAAAGGACTTTGACATGCTTTGTAATTTGCTATCAAAATTTCAGTTCTTATTTTTATTATTATTATTACTGTTATAAACAACTGAGAAAAACAAAGTAGGTGGGGCTGGATCCACATAGAACCAAACCCCTGGTGATCGGCTGCCACTTTGGAGGTAGGCTTTAAAGTTCAAATTTGAGTTTGTAGAACTTTCTCTTTAGATAGATGTAATTGCAAAGATGGAAGAAACAGAGATAGTTAAGAACATATCAACATAAATGTTGATAAATAACATTTATGTTGATAGATAAATTATGTATGGGAAAAGGTTAAGTTGTTTAATCTCTATGAATCTTGGTTTCTCCCTTAATAAATGGAAGTGATTATATACATATGTTTATTTTGAGTGTTAAATGAGATTTAAAAATGCATACAAAACTTTTTAGCATAATCCTTGGCACAGCATAGCCAGGCAAGAAGTTAGCTCAATGACTATTGAGAAGCAGCCTAGTGTACTGGTTGGCAAACCCCACCACTTGCTATGACCAGTTACTCAAGTTTTCTTCCCTCTATTCCCTCTTCTACATATAGATGGTTTATTATGACAGTGACTGACACATAATAAGCATGCAATAAATAGCATGTATTAATAAAAATAAGTTTATACAATGAGTTAGTAGTGGAGTTGAAACCCATGGTAGCTAAATATTTAGACAGATGGAACCAAATGGGAATTTCCCATATGTTTTTTTCCATTAGTCAAGACCAGTTGTAAAGACTGGTAGGATGGCCTGCCTGGCATGGCTCAGTGGTTGAGCATTGATCTATGAACCAGAAGATCATGGTTCAATTCCAGGTCAGGGTACATGCCAGGGTTGTGGGCTCAATCCCTGATGTGGGGCGTGCAGGAAACAGCCTATCAATATTATCTCTCATCATTGATGATTCTCCCTCTCCCTTCCTCACTGAAATCAAGAAAAATATATTTTAAAAAAAAAGACTGATCAGATGTTAGGGCCTGCTTCTCACCATTCTGATATTCAACAGAGCTGGAGACAAAGGACCTAGAAAAGCTAGGTGGACATGGAATTGCCACAGGTGAACTATTTATAGGTAAAGAGGAGAAACACACATAGAAGCAAAAGTTAGCTGGGGTTATTGCCTAAAATTATGTATGGAAAAGGAGAGATCAGCTCATTTTACTCACTTGAAAGAATATAGCCAAATAAAATATTAGCTTTATGGGCTTGTGGATTCATTAATTTCAGTAAGCATCACAGGCTGTCAAACAACAAAAGCTGTTAACACCAAAGCAATAATTAGAATAATGGATTGTTATGGTAAATCACAGTTCATCAAAAATAATTTACAAACACTATTGTTGTGAGTTTATGTAAGGAGTCCTTCGTTGTATTTATTATATAAGAAGCACTAGGATCTTTCTGAGTGCTTACTATTAGCAAATCTGAGAATGTTTTTGTTAAAATCTGGGGATTGGGGATTTCTGAAATTTAATTCTATGCAGCAGGCCACTGGAATTGACTGAATAAATGATAAAAGTATTAACACACTGTAAACCCAATCTGCTTTTAAGAGGTGTCATTTTGGATTAGGTTATCAGCTCTAGTGCAGCCTTGACTGAAGGGAGATTCACTTTGGAAGTGAATTTAATAATAGCAACATATGCTTCCTTTGTAATACCATATGCCGATATCTGGATATCTGTGACTACCTATCTCAACACTGGCAGAGCTCCCCTTGTACTCAACAAGACTAAACTCCTGAGGTCCTGGGCTGAGGGCAGAGGTCAGGCGGGGCTGACCACAATACATGGATCAAGGTGACCTCAGAGGATCCTGAGCATGAAGAGGAATTCAGAAGCTGGGCAGCCCTTCTGAAGAGGCTCCCAGGATAAGACCAAGAGATAGGACAGAGGCCAGGAACCTAGGCTCAGATCCAGGGAATGAAGGGCAAAGAGGTTCCCAGAGTTGCTGGGGTGAGGTATCAGACTAATCTTACTCACAAGCCTCCACTTAAGCTCTGGCATCTGGAAAGCAAACACTTCTCCCAAGTCTTAAGGAAGTTGTTTAGCAGGACATGACTGAGGTTTGCTGTCCAGGGACCAACGCAGCATTAATGTCCCTCTAACTTGGCTTACAGTAAGCATCTAAGAAATGGTCAGTAGTAATAGTGTATAATGTGGAAAAGTAGGACTTCTGGGATCACAGTTCAGCAAAGTCATTGATTATTAGGTTATCTAGCCTGGGTACTTCCTTGGAAAGAAGTGATTCCTGTGGCTCATGACTCATTCTCTGACTCTCCTGGAAGTGTCTCCAGTATGTGGAAGTGCGGTTCGCCATCCTCCCTCCTCTGTTCTGCCTGCCCTCTCCTATCTGTTCGCTGCCTCTGTCTTTGCTTTCTCACCATGTGCGCTGCTACTGGACATGGGTGGTGTTTGCAGCAAACAGAAGTCTAAACATTTGAAAGAGGTCCTAGTCCTCCCTCTGCCACCTATCAGACCTAGATTATTTACGCCCACTGGACTTCTCTAAAATTACTTCAGCTCTGTTTCTGAATGATCTGAGAAAGAGTTCCTAAAAACAACCAACCAAACAAAGAAAAATCCTGTCCCTTTAGGGACTTAATTGTCTTGGAATATTTAATTGCCATGTTGGACCAGAAAAAAGGTACAGCTGTGCAGATTGGAACATGACCTGTGGATCACTCTCATCCCCTAGTGACACAAGGACAGTTCATTCCATGTTGCCCTAATCTGTCAAGATCCCAAGACCCTCCTCTGTTTCAGAACTTCTCGAATATTCATCAACCTTCAAGTTTTAAAATCAGAATCTAGTTCTCCAAGCTAACCCATCCAGATTTCCAATTTGCTGCAGCTTTGTCTTTTATGTTATTTTATCATGCCTATTTATTTAGTTATTTACTTTAAATCTTTATTGTTGAAAGTATTACATATATCCCCCATTGACCTCTTCTAGCTGCCCCTTCCCCCACTCCAGGCCTTCACCACCCACCACCCTATTGTCTGTGTTATGCATATATACATACAAGTTCTTTGGTTGATCTCTTCCCACACATCCACCCTCCCCACCTTCCCTCTGAGATTCCATAGTTTAAAATGAGCAATAAGCTTTATAAGTATGCTGGATATTTTAGAATTAATTCATTTATGAATAGTTTATTAAATGATACCTTTTTCCATTTAAAAACAAACATACAGGGTATCCTCCCCCTCCTGTCATCACCATTAAACCCGATCATGCTTTGGGTCTTTTAGATGAGAAGTATTTTACGTGAGTGGCAAAATTGTATTGGACCAGATGGGGAAATTTTACTAGAAGGAGGACTATGTTCATGTTCAGGCTCTTTTAAAAAAAAAATTATCTTTATTGTTGAAAGAATTATAGATGTCCCCCATCTCCTCCCCACTAACCCCCTCCCTCCCCCAGGCCTACTGCAGTATATGCATAATGTTCAAGCTGTTTTTACAACGATACAGCCAGTAAGTGATGTTTGAAATTGCCAGGGGCAAAAGACTCCATGACTGCTGCTTACCTTAGCAACAGCACCGGAGGACTCTCTTTCCCTCTGCTTATTTCCTTCCATGTTGGCGTATACAAGCAATGGAAAGTATGGAATCAGGTTGGGGCCAAGTCCTGGCTGAGTGACCATAGCCAATTTATTAATTTTCTCTGAGCCTTACTTTCCTCCTTGGTAAAATGAGGATAATAATGCCGGCTTGATGGACTTGTCTAGATTAACCACAGTGGATCAAGCTACTACACCCTTAGAAAGTGCTGGATGGGGTGCAAATGTGGCCCTTGTGCTGGACACCTACCGTTTGGGGCACTACTGCCCACCTGTGACCTCAGTCTCTAGCAGTAATAAGGGAAACATGCCCAGGGTTCGTCCCTTGGCAAAGTCTCTTGGCCTCTATTTGGCTTACGTGGAATTTGTTTGACAGTATGTCTAGCTGACCCATAAAAAGTAGTATTTAGAAAAGGCTGAAATGCATCAAATTCAGTCCTGTCTCCACAAATAAATGTTTTTGTTGTGCTAATATGAAAAGGTCTGCAGAAACATGGTGGCTTGACATGATTCAGCCCAGGATCTAGGAGCTGAGGTCTTCAATTCCTGCCTAAGTCTAGTAGTCAGAGTTTTGACTAAGTCTCTCCTTAATGCCTATTGAAACAAGGGTAACAGTAAAAAAAAAAAAAAAAAAAAAAAAAGGGAGGGGGGCGGAGGAACCAGAATTGTTTTAACTTAAATTTAACAATTTGTTAACTTTTGTTTCTCTCGCAGTTCCTAGCCTCTTTGCAGTAATTAAGCGTGTGTGGGTGAGGCCCACTCAAAACCCTTTGACCAAAAAAATGAAGCACTGCCTTCTCCCGAGGGAAGATGACTGTTCTACCAAAGAGGAGCGAGAGTCCTAGCTCACAGGGCTGAGCACTGAACTCTGTGCCAGGTGCTACTCTCAGCACTTTCAGGACCGTAGACTATTCGAAGTACTAGTCTAAGCACTATTTCAGGTGCTTAGAGTATGTGAAGGGCTTTTCAGTTTTTCCTCAGAGCCACCCTAGAAGGTAGGTACTCTTTACTTCCCAAATTTATGCTGATCTCTTTTTACCATGTCCACAGTTACACCCCAGTCCAGGTCACTGTCACCTCTTGCTTGGGTACTACACTAGTCTTAGAACTACTGCTTCCATTGTTACCCACTTCCATCTCTTCTACACATAGCAGCCAGCATGATGCTTTTAAATCATAAACCAGATCAGATCAAAATTTTTTCTTCTCTTTAAACAAAGGAACAGCAACAACAATGAAACAGAAGCCTCAACTCATTTCCCAACATACTTCATTTCAAATCTCTTGGACAGTCTTCAGAGCCTCTGCAGGATCAGGTCTTTACTGTCCCACTCACAACTTTGCTCTCTCGGCTTCAGCCATAGTGGTTTCTCCCCTGACACGGTTCTGCCTCAAGGCCTTTGTACTTTCTGTTCCCAGTGCTTGGGATGTGATGCTCTCTCCCCAAAACTTCCTCTGCTCTCCTCTCTGCCTATTTCTTCCTCTTTCCCTCTCTCTCTCTCTCACTCTTCATTGAAGTCTGTATTCAAATGTAGTCTCGTCAGAGAGGCCTTCTCTCAGCTTCCATAAAAATCTGCATCTCTGTCACTCTATCCCTTACCCTATTTTATATATGGCATTTATCACTATGAATCTATTTTTGTGCATTGATTATCTGTCTTCCCTCCTTAAAAAGTAAGCTTCAAGCCTCTTTATAGATTAGGTTTCTCTCTACTAGAATTTCATATAAATGGAACCTTGCAGTATTTACTCTTTTGTGTCTGGCTTCTTTTCTAAGCATTAAAGATATATCCTATATAATAAAAAGCTAATATGCAAATTGTCCCCTCGACTGGGAGTTCTACCAGGAGTTCAACTGGGGGTGGGGCCGGCCAACTGCCCCGGCCCCTCCCACCAGCCGGCCCTGCCCCTGATCAGCCCCCCCAACCCCGATCGGGGTGGGCCAGCTGGACCCCACCCATGCACGAATTCATGCACCGGGCCTCTAGTATTTAATATATAGATTTAATACATAGACTTACCTTTGTTATTACAGTAGTTTGTTCCTTCTTTTTTTTAGAGAGAGAGGAGGAAGGGAGAGAAAGAAACATCAATGTGAGAGCAAAACATCAATCAACTGCCTCCTGCATGCCCCCTACAGGGGATCAAACTCACAACCTGGGCATGTGCCCTGACGGAATCAAATTGGCAACCTTTCGGTCCTCGGCACAATGTCCAACCAACTAATCCACACTGGCCAGGGCAGTTTGTTCCTTTTTATTGCTGAGTAATATTGCATTCTGTGGATGCACCACAGTTTATCAGTTTACCAACTGACAGATATCTAGGCTGTTTTCAGTCTTTGGTTTTGATAAATAAACCTGTTATGAACATTTATGTACAAGACTTCATGAGGATATTACTTTCACTTCTCTCTAGTAAATACTAGGGATGACTTAACAGATATTGAAAGAGTTGAACAAATGGGGAATTGGAGCCTTAGAGAGCTGAGATTATCTTCCCAAGTGCACACAGCCTATAAGTGGTGGACCCGGGGCTTGTACCTGGCTGGTTTGGCTCCAAAGTGCCTGAGATTTGGACCTTTCCTTAAAGGTTGCTGTAGCCCAAGCAGCTAAGGCATCTCACCCATGCCTCAGAGTGACTCTCTGCACTTTTTCTGAACAGTAGACTGGGGTTGACTGGAGGTTGTTTACCTACTTTCCTCCTCTAATTCCTTCTTTCTCTACTCCCCTTCCTCCTCTTCTTCTCCCTTAGTTTTATCCTCTGAGCACAGAACAGTCATATTGAGGGAAAAGCTGCAGCAGCAGCTCTTCTTCTAATGGGAGTATGTGGCATGTTCCTCACTAGCTGGAGGCCTCTCAGCTGTATACCATGGGGCCGAGTTGCTGGTGGGCCTCCATGCAAGTCATCAGCTGGGCTGCATGGCTTTGCTGCTCCTGCACCTTCCATGTATATGGTGAGAAACAGACACTAGATCTGAGTTCTCCCATTAGGTAAAGACGCCTTTGTCTTCCTCACCTGGGGATCTACTGGGTGCTGCTTAACATGTGACAGAAGTATTACAAAGGATAGACCCCTCAGCCATCTGCAGCCAAATTGGAAGGACAGCGAGCAAATATACACTAGTGCAGTGTTTGCAGAAACATTAGAGGAATAAAACTCCCTGTCCTCGCATGGCTTTCTTCAGCCTAGCAGTGTGGGGATTGCATGCTGGTATCAATAGGTGTGACTTCACAGAAGAGGGTGAGGAATTCTGTATTACACCTTTTAAAGAGCAGCCAGAGCAGAGGAAACTAAAATAAACTGCCCATTTTTTAATTGGATTTTTTGGTGGTGGTTGCAGGAGGGGTAGGTTGGTTCAAGGTGGAAGAGGGCATAAATGGGATAAATGGTGATGGAAAAAATAAAATAATAAAAATAAAATAATAAACTAGAATAGACTGCTAGGTGAGCAAGTGCCAAGTCTCAGGTGGGATCATAAGTGTAAAATATTGGCTAAATAAGCAGCAGAATACTTGCTTCACAGCTCTTCGGCCTTGAGGAACCCTTTTATTTTATGGTTTTCCCCTCTGGAGTAGGAGCAGCTTGGCCAGTATAAGAGCCAATGGTCCTCAGTTCCTAGTGTGAGAGGAATAACCTGGTGGTGTGTTAAAAACTCAGACCCCCAGAACCTACTCCCAGTGAGTTGGAGCTACTCAGTCTGGACTGGGACCCAGGAATCAGCATTTTGGCAATTCCCAGATGATTTGGATGCTTGCTGTCAGGGGAGTGTACTTAGGGAAACAGTGATCTAAGCCCGGCATCTACCTCTGTGAGCCGGGTTCAGTGGGAAACCCTTGAAAGTAACTGACTGGAGGCAGAACAGTGACTGGGCTGAGCCACCCAGCTATTGGCCATCTATCCGCCTGGCCACTGGCCAAGCCTGACCCCTTCAGGATGTCTCGATGAAATCCCAGGAGAGGTGAAGCTGACAGGGTTAATGCTGGGTTATTTATAGCACATCACTCCTGCCTCATGCAGTGTGTCACCTCTTATTTTTTTGTACCAAATGCTCTGCAGCTCTTGTAAATAAGAACTCCCTGTTGGCTTGTGTTACTGCATTTATTGTTTGGTATTTTTGTCTTCTGTTCTCTTTTGCTTCGCTGTGTTCCAAAATGAACAGCCTGATGTTTCTCCCTCTCCTCTACATCACAGGGGTGTTGGGAGAATTAAATTAGATAATGCATGTAAACCCTGTAGATGTACTACATAATCACTCAATAAATATTAGTTGTCATCACTGTCATCATTATCAGCATGTTATGAATATAAGCTGTACATTTGTATAAATACATATATATCTTTCAACCTTCTGTTCAAAGGCCTTTTATGGATCCCAGCTTTCTACTTAATAGGACTCAACTCCTAGCCAAGGCTGACCTGACTTCCTTGTCACTCTTAGCTTCATCTTTTACCCACACTGTGCTTTGAGTGAGCTGAATGGCTCAGTGTTCCTTTCCATGCTTGTCTGTGTGTCTTCTCACACTAGACTGCATGCTTAGCAGGCCCTTCCCTGAAGCATCACGCACCATGACCAGCTTCAGTGCCCACGATAAAGCACTACAGTCACCTCTCCCCCAAGTTTCCCCAGCCTTCCTGGACAGTATTAATAGTTCCCTCCTCTGGATTCTCAAGGGGTTTCCTGTATAATTTATCTGACCTACCTTATGCCACCTACACTATCTACCTAGGGATGGAATCAGTTGGACTTGGGTCTTTTCCTCCCTATTAGAGAGTAAGGGTAGTGGCTTTAGGATATATTTAGTGAATTACATACTTCTTTGTATCCTCACCCTGTCCCGTCTGTCCCTTTCCCAACACAGTGACCACATATGGTGGCATCTCCATGCCCACTGGTTGGATGTATAAATAAAAAATATAATGGCCATCACGAGGTGCCAGGCGTATCAGTCAGCCTTAGAGAAGGCAGGCAGCTTACGTAGCTCCTGCCCTCCTCTTCCACCTCTCCTTCTCTTTGCAGAGAGGCTTACTCAGCCAGCGTGGCCTTGGCTCCAAATTCTCTTGTCCTCCCTCCCTCATTCCAATTAAAACATCTTGGTTCTGTGGTATTATTGGCTTGCTTACATTTGATGACTGATTTTTGTGAGTATACTAAAGGTTGTTAATGGCTCAGGAACTGTCTCTTGCATTTTAACTGGTAAAAATTTCTTTCTTTTTGTTCACCGAGGATTTTTTTTCATTGATTTTTTTTTAGAGAGAGTGTAAGGGAGGGAGGAGAAGAGAGAGAGAGGAACATCAATGTTAGAGAGATACCATAAATTGGTTGCCTCCTGCACATGCCTGGACTGGGGCCAGGGCTTCAACCTGCAAGCCAGGTATGTGCCCTTGATAGGGAATTCGAACCTGCAACCATTCAAAGTGCAATCCCAAACTCTAACTACTGAGCAATACTGTCCAGGGCTTCTGGTACAAACTTCTAATGCTTGGTTTTGGGATGCAAGGGATCCTTTGGCCAGTGGATTCTGGCCTGTGGCATGCGGCCTCCTGGGGTATGGTAGGAGTTAACTACAGTAAGTTTTCAAATTCACATGTGTACCATATTAAGAAGTATGTGTTGGCTAAAAGAAATACTCTCTCTTAAGATATTTGTCCTGGAATTGTTTTCAAATATATCTTGGTATTACTGTGATGAGTAAAATGAAATTATTTGAAGGGATTACCTAATGTAGTACATCCTTTCTGTCGATTTATATTTTCTCAATAATAGTATGTCAGCTTAAAAATGACCCTTATGAGTTGAGCCCAAGAAATTTTTGTCAAGGTGGTTATCACACTTAAAACTTGCTGTGTATGTAGACCAGTGATGGCGAACCTTTTGAGCTCAGCGTGTCAGCATTTTGAAAAACCCTAACTTAACTCTGGTGCTGTGTCACATATAGAAATTTTTTGATATTTGCAACCATAGTAAAACAAAGACTTATATTTTTGTTATTTATTTTATATATTTAAATGCCATTTAACAAAGAAAAATCAACCAAAAAAATGAGTTCGCGTGTCATAGGTTTGCCATCACTGATCTAGACCATGCTGTCTATTGCGGTAAGCCACCAGCCACATGTGGCTAGTGAGCATTTTAAATGTGGCTGGTGCAACTGAGGAATGAAATTTTAAATTTTGTTTGATTTTAATTAATTTAAATGTAATAACTGATACTGGATCCAGCTATTGGAAACCTTTTAAAGTATGTTTGGAACAACTTGGATATAAGAATCTACTTACTACACATGGCCCAAATGAAGAATAATTGGGCTGATCTGTAGAAAATACGGGAGATGAATTTTAGCCCATCAGAAGGAAGCATTTTCTAACAGCTCAGGTAGAATGGAGCATCCCAGAGGAAGACAAAACACCCTGTCACTAAAGGAATGCAAGGGTGCCCAGATGGCATTTGATATACCTGATATAAGAGAGGCTATGCTAGCACTTGAGCATTGGACTCATTCATTCATTTAAATGCTACTGAACACATTGCAGTTGATTTAAGAACTGTGAAAGATACATAACAAAACATTACTTTTATTTTCATAAGTAAATTATTTTCAATAGCCAGAGGCTATGATACCTCCTAGTGGTTATATCATTAGAATATATGCCATTTATTGCCAGATGTTAAATTCTGTCACATTGCGTTTCTGAAAAATGTTCAGAAAGTAAAAGAAAATAAATAACCAGGACATAGCTATAGAGACCTCGACTTTTTCTCCTCTGAATTCTCCCTTTTCTCATTCTCTTTTTTTCCCTACCTCCCTGCTCCTGCCTTTTTCCTAC
This sequence comes from Myotis myotis, assembly GCF_014108235.1. Taxonomy (NCBI): domain Eukaryota; kingdom Metazoa; phylum Chordata; class Mammalia; order Chiroptera; family Vespertilionidae; genus Myotis; species Myotis myotis. The sequence goes on along the minus strand of NW_023416313.1, from coordinate 152,879,763 downwards.
TAGATATTCTTTATCGTGACTCTTGTCATTTTCAGAGTTCTTAGACACAGCTTACTTAATTTGTTTTTATTAGTTAATTAATTAATTTATTTTGGCCTCAAAGATTAAACAAATTAAGTTAAAGGTCTACAACATAATGATTTGAAAAAGTATGTATTATTAAATGATTACCACAATATGGTCAGTTAACACATCCATTCCCTTACATAATTATCACTAGAGGCCCAGTGCACAAAATCTGTGCACTCGGGGGGGGGGGAGGGTGGTCCTCAGCCCAGATTGCGAGAGGACACAGCCAGGCTGAGGGACCCTACCAGTGCATGATCAGGGCTGGGGAGGGATGCGGGAGTGAGGGAGGTTGGTCAGCTGGGGAGGGACCATGGGAGGGCTCCAGGACATGTCTGGCTCATCTTGCTCAGTCCTAATCAGCTGGACCCCAGCAGCAAGCTAACCTACCAGTTGGAGCATCTGCCCCTTGGTGGTCAGTGCACATCATAGCAAACAGTTGAGCGGCCTTAGTATATCATTAGCATATTACGTTTTGATTAGTTGAATGGCCGACGAGACAACAAGACACTTAGCATATTAGGTTATAATATAGGACTAGAAGCCCAGTGCATGAAATTTGTGCATGGCAGGGGGGTCCCCTCAGCCCAGCCTGCACCCTCCCCAATCCAGGATATCCCTCTCACAATCCGGGACCACTGGCTCCTAATTGCTCACCTGCCTGCCTGGTTGCCCCTAATTGCCCCCCGCCCCCCTCCCGCCAGCCTGATCACCCCTCACTGCCTCTGCGTGCCAGCCTGATCACTCCTAACTGTCCCCCCTGCTGGCCTGGTCACCCCCAACTGCCCCCCCCCCCCACTGGCCTGGTCGCCCCACACAGCCTGCTTGTTCAGTCGTTTGATCTTCCCTCACTAACCCCCCTGCTGGCCTGGTCATAGGCAGCCATCTTGTGAGGGTGTGAGGGTCAATTTGCATATTACCTCTTTATTATATAGGATTGTGTGTGTGTGCGTTGATAACATTTAAGATCTACTCTCTTAACAACTATCTATAATAATAAAAGTGTAATATGCTAATTAGACCAGACGTCCTTCCAGACAACCTTCCAGATGAAGCTAGGGCTATGAGGTAAGCCTGGGTCCTGGGTGCCTGCCATTGGCCAGAGGGAACCCTGGGTCTCAGGTGCCGAAGGAAAGCCAGTGCCGGCAGCCAGGGGAAGGAAGGCCTATTCTTCCATGAATTTCATGCATCAGGCCTCTAGTCAGGTATAAAATATTATACTGTTAGCTACAGTCACTATGCCATATATTAGATTCCCAGGACTTATTCATCTTATGCATAGCTGGAAGTTTGTATCCTTTGACCAACATCTTCCCATTATTCCCATCCATAAGCCCCTGGTAACCACCATTCTACTCTCTGTTTCTGAGTTTAGATCCCACAGATAAAAAAGAAAATACAGTATTTGTTTTCTTTGTCTGACTTTAGCATAATGCCTTCAAAGTCCATTCTGTTGTCACAAAAGGCAGGATTTTCTTCTTTCTTTTATGGCTAAATAACATTTCATTATATGTATATTATATATATATATTATACATATCTCACATTTTTAATCCATTGATCTGCTAGTGGACACTTAGGTTGTTTCCATGTCTTGGCTATTGTAAATAATGCTGAAATGGGCATGAAGATGTCTCAAGATAGTGATATTATTTCCTTCAGATAAATACACAGAAGTGGGATTGCTGGACCACATGGTAGTTCTATTTTTAATTTTTTGAGGAACCGCTATACTGTTTTCTATAGTGGCTGTACCAATTTACATCACCACCAGCAGTGCACACGTGTTTTCTTTTATCTGTAATGTTACCAGCATTTGTTATTCCTTGCCTTTTTTATAATTGCCATTTTAATAGGTAGGTGTGAGGTTATATCTCATTATGGTTTTGATTTGCATTTCCTTGATGATTAGTGATGTTGGTCATCTTTTCATGTGTCTGTTGGCCATTTGCATGTCTTCTTAGGAAAATATGTGTATTCATATCCTTTTCCTATATTTTAATTGGATTATTTGTTTGTTTTTTGCTATTGATAGAAGGTTTGAAATATTTTCTCCCATTCCATACTTTGCCTTTTTATTTTGCTGACTGTTACTTTTGCTGTGCAGAAGCTTTTTAGTTTGATGTAATCCCACTTATTGATTTTTGTGTTGGTTGATTGAGCTTTGATGTCACATCCAAAAAATCATTGCCGCCCTAGCTGGTTTGGCTCAGGGGATAGAGCGTTGGCCTGCAGACTCAAGGGTCCCAGGTTTGATTCCGGTCAAGGGCATGTACCTTGGTTGTGGGCACATCCCCAGTAGGGAGTGTGCAGGAGGCAGCTGATCGATGTTTCTCTCTCATCGATGTTTCTAACTCTCTACCCCTCTCCCTTCCTCTCTGTAAAAAAATCAATAAAATATATTTTAAAAAATATCATTGCCAAAACTTGTCAAGGAGCTTTTCCCCTATCTTTTCTTCTAGGAGTTTTATGGTTTCAGAACTAGAATTTGAGTCTTTAATGCATTGCTAGTTAATTCTTTTGAGTGGTGTAAATAGGGGTCTAGTTTCATTCTTTTGCATGTGAATACCCAGTTTTTTCCTGCATCATTTATTTACAGGACTACCCTTTCCCCATTGAATGTTCTTGGCTCACTTGTCAAATATGAGTTGATCTTATATGCATGGATTTTTTTCTGGGCTTTCTATTCTGTTCCATTGATTCATGTGTCTGTTTTTTATGCCAGAACCACACTGTTAGGGTTACTGTAGGTTTGTAGTATGGTTTGAAATCAAGAATTGTGATGCTTCCAGCTTTGTTTTCCTTTTTCAGGATTGCTTTGGATATCTGGAGTCCTTTGTGGTTCCATACAAATTTTAGGATTATTTTTTCTATTTCTGTGAAAAATGCCATTGTAATTTTTATAGGGATTGCATTAAATCTCTAGATTGTTTTAGGTATTATAAACACTTTTAACAATATTCTTTTGATTCATGAACATTTATGCCTTTCCATTAGCTTGTATTTTCTTTACTTTCTTTCATCAATGTCTTACAGTTTTCAGTGTACAGATCTTTTACCTCCTTGGTTAAATTTATGTTTAAGTATTTTGTTGTTTTTAATGCTATTGTGTATGCAATTGTTTTATTTACTTTTTATTCAGGTAACATGTGGTTCAGGGTGCAGACTTCTTCTTGTGCGTCCTTGTCCAATGAAGTTGAAGAATAAATTCATGGACTGAGAGATCTCTTAATAAAAATGTGGACTTTTATTGGAAGCTATACAAGCTCCATCTGGGCAGGAGGAGCCCCTGCGGAGGGGCCCCCAAATAGGAAAAGCCTGCTCTCTCTCTCTCTTTAATGGGAAGAAAAAATCAATCTAAAAAAATCTGAAATCTGTAATTTCTCTCATGTCCCTATGTCTCTGGTTTATAAAGACTGCAGTTCTTTGTCTGAACCTGACCCTTTCTAATTGGACTCCTCCTTAATTTAGGACCCCTGTGCTTTCCTCACTGGTCACTCTGCTACATAGTATTAGTTTCAAAGCTCAAAGCCCAGTCGTGACCCCCACCTCCTCTCCCCCTGATTTTGAAACATTATCCATCTTATCTATTCATATTGGAGTTGCTTTTGATCTCCCTATGGCTCTCAGCTGCTTTTGATCTACCTATGGCTGTTTTAATTGCTCAGGCCAGAAATGCCTCCATCCTCCCTGTACCCCTCCCCTTCCTTCCTGCCTAATTAAGCTAGCTAGCTAACTCTTATCAGTTTGTTGTTAGTGTATAGAAGCATCTAAATTTTTATGTTTATTTTGTATCCTGTAACTTTACTGAATTCATTTATTAGTTTTAACAATTTGCTGATGGAGTCTTTAGAATTTTCTAAATGTAAGATTATATTAGCTGCAAACAGAGACACTTTTACTTCTTTTAAGAGTTGGATGTCTTATATTTATTTTCCTTACCTAGTTTCTCTGGCTAGGGCTCCCAGCACTATGTTGAATAGGAGTTGTGAGAGCTGCCACATTTGTCTTGTTCCTGATTTAGCAGGAAAACTTTCAAACTTTCACCATTGAGTATGATATTAGCTGTAAGTTTATTGTATATAGTACATGCCTTCTTTATCCATTTTGTTCAGAATGTTTATCAAGAAAGGATGTTGAATTTTATCAGATGCTTTTTTTATCTATTGAGATCATATGATTTTTATTCTACTAAAGTGCTATATCACATTTATTGATTTGTGTATGTTGAGCCATTCTTGCATTCAAGGGATAAATCCCAGTTGATTATGGTATATAATCCATTTAATGCAATTGAACTTAGTTTGGTAGAATTTTTTTGAGAGGTTTTTCATCTTATTCATCAGGGATATTGGCCTAGAGAGTTTTCTTATGGTGTCCTTATCTGGCTTTGGTGTCAAGGTAATGCTAGCTTCAAAAAAAAAAATGAGTGCAGGAGTGTTTTCTTTCTTGTCATTTTCAAAAGAGTTTGCTGGAGGGCAGATTTTGTGCCTGAGGCCAAAAGGTGGGCAGGCATGCTGCCTGGGTCCCTGGGGAAAGTTCTAGAGTCTGGTGTCGCTGCGGCAGACCTGGCATTTTCATCTTCAGTGATGGGCCTTGAACATGGGTCTTCATGAGTAGAATGGATCTTGGGTCCACAGGGTCTAGACAGGTACTGGGAACCACTGGGGGTGGCCCTGGCATCCTAAGTCTTTGGGGACCAAACTGGAACTGGGACATGCTGGGAGCCTGGTTTCATGGGAGCTTAGGTTCAAGGGTGGCCAGCCAGGCAGGGGCTTGGCTTCTGAGTGGTCAACTTGGCACTGGGCCCAGTTTGAGCCTGGGTTAGTGGGTACTTTCCTGGAGACTAGGTTTCCAGGATCTGATGTGTAGCCTCAGGCTATAGGAGGCACCTGGGTCATGGGACCTGGCCAGTAATGCGATGTGCTGGGACATGGGTTTGAGAGAGCACTGTGGGAGCCCCTTTAGGTGGCAGGAGCTGGCCTGCTGCAGGGGAGCACTGATGCTGGGTCTGCAGTAAAATTGGGAGCCCATCTCATGCTCGTGCTGCTGGGCCGGGTGTACTGACAGGGGTAATGTGAGCCTACTTCTCCTACCTTCCTCAATCCATTCTTTCTCATTTTTTCACTTCCTCCAGGGGCTATAATTCCTCACCCAGATTTCTTAGCTCTTGTGAAGGTCTTTTCATACATGAATAGTTGTTTAAACTGATATGTCTGGGAGGGGACAGGTGCTAGAGATTTCTGTACTGCCATTTTTCTGACGTCATCTCTGTTTTTTTAACTTGAATGTTGGGAAGTCTTACTGAATTAATGAAAAGGTCTGAACTATAGGACATTCCATAAACAGAGCTGTTCCAGCTATAAGAACACATCACAGAGTAATCCTGTGGCGAGAGGAAAGAGAAACGAGGCCCTAGAATTCCACCATTGCTAATGAGCACAGTTGTTGGTTGGATACTAAGGTTGCCAGGAAAGGGATTTGTTCTTAAGAAGTTAAACAATGCTGTACACTATGACTCAAAAACGAAACAGCTAAGCTCTTTCTTCATATATACATACAGCCTTATTATTTCTGAACTGCTTCCTGTTCTCCTAAAACTGCACCCAGGAGCAGAGTTGGTTGATCTGGTGACAACACATTCCCCTAAGTTTCCCAGGCACTGTATGTTGCAAGGAACCCAGGAGACCTCCCCGTCCAGCCTCACATTTTGCAGATGTGAACATCGAGGCCCACCGAGAAAATGGACTTAAAAAAAGTTGTGTGGCTTCTCTGCTGCAAATGATCTTTTACATGAAAAGTTGTCCTTCTCCTCACTCATGTGACGCACATTTTTCCATACAGAAAGATATAGGTATTATGAGCAGTGTAGGCACGAAAGGGCAACAGAGGTTTCAACTGAACTCTAGTTTTATTTATATCTCACTATTCTGCCAATAAATCGCAAAAACCCTTTAACTTTCTGCAGTCTGCTTAATCATCCCCTTTGGAGAAACCTGCCTAGCAACCAAGTCACAAAAGTAAATCACAGAAACATGTAAGGGCCTGGTGCAGGGAACAAGCGAACCCCTGCTGAGCTTGAATGACCTCAGATCTAGAAGTCGGACTAGATTCTGGGTCATGGCCTGGTTTTGCGGCTAGAGGACGGGAGTCGTGCCTCGTTGCTGTAGTCATTCTTTTCAAACTCTCTCTTTTCCCCACGCTGGTTCCCTAGCATGAGTTCCAGCTAACCAGCGTCACCCTCTCCTGTAGTCAGCGGGGTGTGTATTTAGATGGGCAGCAGGGCTCAGCGGTCTGCAGCCCCACGCTGGCCCATGCAGCACATCTGCTCCCCGCCTTGCCTCTGCTGCTTTGCTGAGGCTGTTGAAGCTGTGGCCACAGGGAGTAGTGAGGGGGATGACTGCGCCTCCGGGTCCACGTTAGTGGTGTTCAATTAGGTGATCATGTTCAGTATGAAATGGTCGCACTGTCCCAGTGAGACACTTGGTTTCCAAGAGAAATCAGTGCGCGGGCGCCTGCTCCACCTCGCAGGAGTGCAGTCTCTTCCCCTGCAGTGGCCACTGCATCGCGCCCACAGCAGGGAGAGCAATGGGAGAAAGCTTATCTCTGGTGAGGGGTCAAGGGCCTTGAAATCTGAGAAGCAAGTCTTAATTCCAAACTTAAAGCAGGCCCAGAGGAATGAAGTATCCTGAAAGCTCTACCTTCCTCAGTCACCCCCCCAAAATAGCCTCCAGTCATCACCAGGGGCATTTGTAAGGCTTGGGGCAGGCCTGCGGGAGCTCTGGCTTGGCCCAGCACCATCAGAGGCTTGACCGGGAGGCCCCCATTCTGTGCTCAGTCATAACGTGCCTTGCTAGCTGCAGATACTACATGACACATTTGAATTGTATAAAATCACTTCACCCTTAAACACTCCACAACCCCCAGTTTATTGCGGAGAAGGAAACGGAATCCCTGAAACGTTAAGTCATTTGCTGAAGGTCACACACCTAGAAAGTGTCCAAGCCAGGCAGGCCGGCTCCAGAATCAAGTCTTAAACCCTGTGCTCTGCTGTCCCAGCACAGACCTTCTTACCTCGCTCCTTCCTCCTCCAAGCTCTCTCCTTACATTCTAGCCAAACCCAACCTCTGTTGTCCACAGTACTGCTGACACTCAGACCTCGGCGCCTTTCTCCAATTCCTTGTCTTTGGATGCCCTTGGTCCCCTTCATGTTTGTTAAAATCTCATCATCACCCATGGTCTAGCTCGCCTACTGCCTGCCTCCTCCATGAAGCCTGCCCATCTCCTTCCAGTGATAATATTTTCCCCACCTCTGTGCTCAAGGAACACTTGTCATAGAATCCTGTCTGTTACCTTCAGTTTATCTATCTATCATCAATCATTTATCATGTTCACCATCATTCATCTGTCTATTCTGTCACTGACTGCTCAGGTCTCTCCTTGCCCTGGACTGCAAAGAAAGAAATCCTGTTTATTTTTCTTATTACTGAATACCCAGTACCTATAAGACAACTTGGATACAAATAGACTTTGATTGAATAAGTAAATAAATGAATAGATTTTGTACCTTTCCTTTAGTAACGATCACATTCTGCCTTATGTTTTAGCTCTCTTTGTGAAATGTTTCTCTGTCAAACTTAAGTATAAACCCCTTGGGCTCTAAGGCTTAGAGCATGGACGGTATCTTATTCATATCAGCATCCTTCCCACACCTAATATAGTGTGCTCAGGACATAGGAAGAGCTCTCTGATGTGCGTTTGTTCATTCAAATGGAAGGGACCGCATGACACTTTCAGCCATCTTACTGCCACTTACTTGAATATTTTAAACAACTGTTTGAAAATGCATCGTTTTCCCCCTGTAGGATTCTTGGTACCATGGCAACCAAATCGGTTTGACTTGGAAGTATGTCTTAGTTGCTGAAGGCTTTTCCTTCTACCTGCTGCTATAAAAACCATACTCTGGGACACTTTTCAGAGAAGGATATCGTTTCCATCTGAGCAGATTTGAGGAGGTAGAGCCCTTCACCCTGCCCCCTCTGACACAGTTTCTACCTGGTCTGCACCACCTCCACCTCTCACCTGCTACTGATGAGTTATTTTGAGGCTTATAATCATGAAGTCAGAGAACCAACAGCAGTCATCCCCTAGTCACTCTCATCGGCTCAGAACACAGAGGTCCAGACTCAATGAGGGATGGATGAGCTGAAAAATCCACTGGATGGCCATGCTGCTCTCAGACTGGACACAGCTGGCCATCAAGAGTGCTAACTCTCCGTTCCTGGCTGTGGTTCCCATCCTGTACGTAGGCAATCACCATTGTGGCACAGATGCAAAATAAACTTACTGGCGTTGGGATATGTACCCATTTTTCCATTTTCCAGCTGGGCATTTTATGAGAATTGTCATGCCAGGATGTTGGCAGCTTTGGTGCAAGACAAGCAAGGCTGTGAGCCAGGATGGAGAAAGTCAAGCAAAACATCCAGAGGAACTGCAGGGGAAACTGGAACTGAGGCAAAGTCAGGTTTAAAGCAACTTAAAACAGGCCGGGAAGACAGACATAAGACCCTGGAAAGGAAGAGAACTCATAATCAGAGCAATAGCTGTTAGAGATGATGTGACCTAACTGAACACCATCTACATTCTAGGGAGATTAGGCCCTAGACCAGGGGTGGCAAACTTTTTGACTCGAGGGCCACAATGGGTTCTTAAACTGGACCGGAGGGCCGGAACAAAAGCATGGATAGAGTGTTTGTGTGAACTAATATAAATTCAAAGTAAACATCATTACATAAAAGGGTACGGTCTTTTTTTTTTTTTAGTTTTATTCATTTCAAATGGGCCGGATCCGGCCCAAGGCTGCCCTAGACCATAAGCACCACCGGCAGGGATTGGGGTCTGTTTTGTCTCCTACTTGACCTCTAGCTCCAAGAACAGTTCCTGGTACATAGTGGGTGCTTAGTAAGTATTTGACCAATGAATAAGTGAGCCCAGGACAGCTATATTGTATTTAATATTGACTTTATAACTTACCAGTAGACTTAGCAAAAGCATTCACACATAGTTATTTTGTGTGATCCTGCAGCAGCCCTTTGAGGAGGTATGTTGTCTTGTTTTATGAATGAGGGAACAAGCAGGAACTTCAAGGGGCTGAGGGTCAGAGGGTCACTCAGCTGGGAAATGGCAGTGCAGGGGCTTGGCCTCGGTCCGGAACCCCTTCTGTCACTTGGAGTTAGTTGCCTCTCAGCAGACAAGACACCAGGGACAAGGAGACCGGGAACTAGGGACAGGCTGACATCTAGCAAGAGGGATATTTTTCTGGGATGGGACCCACTGACTCTCCAAGTGGATGGTGCAAGCTACGACTTGCACGGCCTGGGTTCTAGACTGCTGCCCAGGAGTCCAGGGCCGGCTGGGAGGGAGCAAAGGGCTGTGGAGCTGAGCCAGCAGTGACAGTCGGCTCTGCTGGCCACCCCGCCGCCCCCTGAGCATCAGTGAGTTTATTGGGCATTTCTGCTAAGAAAATAAGGCCTGGAGGCTTCAGATGAAGCTTACTCACCCCAGCCAACGAGGCATTTGCCTTCCTGAAACTGCTCTGCAAATGATATCTGAGACTAGCGGATGCTCACTGCATTCCAGGCACTGTGCTAACTGCTCCATGTGGGTGAGCCCAGTCAGTGCTCACAGCAGGGCTGGGAAGGGGGCAGCACTACTTTCCCAAGTAAATGAGGAGACTCGGGCTTTGGCAGTGTCACTGCCCAGCTCACCAAGCTTTGTCTGCTCTTCCCTGGACACAGCATTTAAAGAGCTTGAAGGTCCTGTCTTTATTACCAAGACCCTGGTCTCCTTCCACTGGCGACTCAGGCGATACTTTGAGCTTACCCTTTTCCTCTCTCCTGCTCCTCTCACTATGCTTGCCGGCCTCTCACCTGCCGGGTCCTCTCCTCCAATAAGTTAAAGCTCTGCTCAAGTTTCAACTCCTTAGCAGCCTTCCTGAGTACTCCAATCTGGGTTAAAGTTTGCCTTCTCCAAAATTATACGACTTTTAATTTAGCGCATAACAGTTGACACCCTTGTATCACTCATTGTCTGTATGTTTATTTTGGTACCCAATCCGGGTTACCCAGCGGCAGGCACACTCTCTCAGTCTGCCTGGGCTGCCATACAAAATACCAGAAACTGGGTGGCTTAAAAAAGACATTTTCTTCTCACTGTTCTGGAGGCTGGAAGTTCAAGATCAGGATATCGTCATGGTTAGCTTCTGGTGAGAGCTCTCTTCTTGACATACAGGAAGCATCTTCTCAGTGTGTCCTTACATGATTGAAAGGAGGATGAGAGAGACAGAGAGAGAGAGAGAGAGTAGAGAATGTGAATGAATTGAGGACAGAGGAGCTCTCTGTTACCTCTCCCTACAAGGGTACAGATCCCATCATGATAGCCTCACCCTCATGAACTCATCTAAACCTACTTTCACCCCAAAGGCCCTGCCTCCTAGTACACTTTGGGGTTAGGGCTTCCACATGGTTCTGGGGAGACACCATTGTGAATAGCACAAAACATACTATACTTCCCATCTCTCTCTGCCATTGCTCCTGTCCACCAGTGAATTTACTGAGAGGCCCATTCTCTCTGAGTCCGTTATCCAGGAATTAAACATGATCAGGCTTTCTCCTTCCTGCTCTCTCTTAAATTCGCCAGTAAGCATCTGCCAGTGGCTGACCTGGGGAGTCCTTGTTCATCAACTTGTTTTAGGAATACATCCCCATATGGTGTTCTTAGAGTCCCTATTTGTTTTTGTCTTCTTTTTCTACCATCTGTATAGAAATGCCAGAGAAAACCCAGATCATGTGATGCATTCATTCCTAGTTCACCTACCAGATGACAGACTTTCAACAAGTTATTTAACTTTTTTTGATTTCTTTGATCATTATTTCTGTGTCTGTACATTACACTGAGTAATACCTATTTCATAAGGCAGCTGCAAGGTCTAACTGATATAATTCATGCAAAGGGTCTGGTATAGATGATCTACCTGTTTTTATGAAGAATCACAGTGTTGGTGGTACAGCACTGAGTGGAGTTTCAATATGTTTATTTCTAGGCATTTGTCAGATATTGAGGCAGCAACCGCTTGATATTTTGTTTGGTTTTGCTTTTTGTCCAGAATAAGTTTCCAGGAGGTGACTTGCTTTTTATATTCTGATGTGCTTTAAATTGCATACAGTCTTAGAAAAAGGCACCATCATGCTTAGTTCTGCTGCAGACCCACAACAATTAAATTGGATGCCCTTGAATAGTTCCCAAGTGATTAAACTGAGGGCTGTGGGAAGTAACAAACACGGGTGAGAAAAAGGCAGTACACTGCCTCATTTGTTTCGCAGTTACCGTGGTTACGTGAAGATGCAGTTGGTCCCCCAGGGCTGGCACCGAGTGAACCGGGGAACGTGTTTTTCAGGACAGTGCAGCCCACCCTGTGAGCTGTGGGGCGCCACAGCAGCGAGGGCTGTCACTCAGAGCAGAGGACGTCCCGAAGTGCCCTAATGGCTTAATTTTTAAGCAGCTTACATGGTATATGGTGCTGAAAACATAACCTTTCCTTTAAAAATAGCCAAGAGTTCTGATACTGCACCCTTTAAAATACAATATACATCTCCGAGGAGTAAACAACAGCCATTTAATCCCCGGGCAAGGGATTTGGTCCTACAGGATATCTGTTTCTAACTCCAAATACAAACCATTTAAGACATGACTCATGCCTTCCTCCAACAGCTGCCAGCATTCATGGTATTTTGTAATAGTACAAGGCACCAAATGGAAGTGAAAACTGGAGTTTAATATGTTGCAGAATAAATAGAGAATTAGAGACTGGAAACTGTAAAGAGTAATTGAAATTTACAGATAGCTAAAGAAAGGAAATCCTATTTTAACTGATGGTTTAAACCACCTTCTTCATGATGACTTAAATCTTCTGTCAGGAAACCAACGTGACTGGTTTAATTTGGTATCTTTATTTGCTCTGTCAAATCTCCAGTGGATCCCTGGCTGAGTAGCTCAGTTGGTTAGAGCGTTGTCCTGATATTCCAAGGTTGTGGGTTCAAACCTCAGTCAGGGCACATATAAGGACCAACCAGTGAATGCATAAATAAATGGAATAACAAATATCTCTCTCTCCCCCTCCCTACCGCTCTTCCTCTCTCTCTCTATAAAAATCAATAAATTAAAAAAATTCTCCAGTGGAGCAGCTAGCTAATTAATCAGTAGTGAAATGTTGATAAGATAGGTAACTAGAGAGAGGAAGATGAGTAACACAGGAAAAGAAATTTTAAAAAGAAAAAAAAGTTAATTTCAGACGCTGAATCCCCAGTATGAACCTGGTATAACCTGGTATGAACTGTGGCTGCCTCCCCGGCTGAGTGACATGTAACTAGTTGTCAACTCATCTCTCCTTTAGCTAGAAGCCTAACAGAGGGAAGTGGGAAATATCCACACTTAGTGGCAGCGGTAAAGATTTCTCAAGTCTGCAGGTCAAGCATGCTCCTTTGGGACAGTTTCAAGTTATGTCTGGTGGTCTGAATTAAATTTCATTTTTTTTTTATTGCTTAAAGTATTACAAAGGGTATTACATATGTGTCCATTTTATCCCCCCGCCCTAGACAGTCCCCTAGCCTCCCCTATCCCCCAATGTCTTATGTCCACTGGTTATGCTTATATGCATGCATACAAGTCCTTTAGTTGATCTCTTACCCCCCTACCTCCTGCCCCGCAACCCTCCCCGGCCTTCCTGCTGCAGTTTGACAATCTGTTTGAGGCAGCTCTGCCTCTGTATCTATTATTGTTCAAAAGTTTATAATGGTCTCTATTATCCATGAATGAGTGAGATCATGTGGTATTTTTCCTTCATTGACTGGCTTATTTCACTTAGCATAATGCTCTCCAGTTCCATCCATGACGTTGCAAATGGTAAGAGTTCCTTCCTTTTTAGAGCAGCATAGTATTCCATCGTGTAGATGTACCACAGTTTTCTAATCCATTCATCTACTGATGGGCACTTAGGCTGTTTCCAGATCTTAGCTATGGTGAATTGTGCTGCTATGAACATAGGGGTGCATATATCCTTTCTGATTGGTGTTTCTGGTTTCTTGGGATTATTCCTAGAAGAGGGATCACAGGGTCAAATGGGAGTTCCATTTTCAGTTTTTTAAGGAAACTCCATACTGTCTTCCATAGTGGCTGCACCAGTCTGCATTCCCACCAGCAGTGCACAAGTGTTCCTTTTTCTCCACATCCTCTCCAGCACTTGTCGTTTGTTGATTTGTTGATGATAGCCAGTCTGACAGGTGTGAGATGGTACCTCACTGTTGTTTTGATTTGCATCTCTCGGATGATTAGTGACTTTGAGCATGTTTTCATATGTCTCTTGGCTTTCTGAATGTCCTCTTTTGAAAGGTGTCTATTTAGGTCCTTTGCCCATTTTTTGATTGGATTGTTTATCTTCCTTTTGTTAAGTTGTATGAGTTCCCTATAAATTTTGGAGATTAGGCCCTTATCAGATATGACATTGGCAAATATGTTTTCCCACACAGTGGGTTTTCTCGTTGTTTTGTTGATGGTTTCTTTTGTTGTGCAGAAGCTTTTTATTTTGATGTAGTCCCATTTGTTCAAAAAAAAAAAAAAACCCACAGCAAATGTGTGCTCTGAACGGTAATGAAATGGTAATGTTGTCATTGAGAACAGGTGAAGTGTATCGCAGTAAACACTCAATGGACAGAAATGTCATTGTGCTAGCATGTGCTGGCGCAGGTCAGAGGGCTCCCAGAACCCACAAGGTCAGTGAGCAGCCACATCCAACTGCTCAGTGGCCAGGGCCCCAGGTGAGCTTCACCTGCCTAAATCTGAGATGGAACTTGAATCCCTTTGTTTCTAAAAACAACAATAAAAAAAGCCATTACTTATTTTTCCAAACTATCTTGGATATTTATTATAATCATTATACTATTAATTTTTTTATTCAAGCAAGAGATATTTTACTAAACATCTGTTGAAAGCCAATAATGTCTAGTGGAGAAGATCTAGCCTTTGAAATCAGAGTTAGGTTTGGGTCCTGGGGTTTTTACTTATTGGTCCAATAAATATGGGTAAGTTACAGAATTTCTTTAAATCTCAGTTTTTTTTTTATCTATAAAATGGAAATAATAACACCTACCTTAACAAGTTGCCTTGTTTTTAACTAAGATAATATATCCAAGCATATTAAACTCGTGGCTGACAGGCTGAATGAGGCATGTGGCCCACAGGTTGTGAGTTTGACATGCTTGTGGGAATTTTTGAGTTCCCCTGAAATTCCTGTGTTAAACCCCAACCCCTGGTGGTAGGAGGTGGGGCCTTTGAGAGGCAATTAGTTCATGAGGGTGGGGCCTTCATAAAGGGGATTAGTGCTCTTCAAGAAGAGATCCCAGAGCACTCCCTTGCCCACTTCTGCTCAATGAGGTTACAGCAAGATGCTCACCATCTGTGAACCAGGCTCTCATCAGATGCCAAATCTGCAAGCACCTTTTTTGGACTTTCCAGTCTCTAGAACTGGGAGAAATAAATTTCAGTTGTTTATAAGCCACCCAGTCCATGATATTCTGTTACAGCAGCCCAAAGGGACTAAGACTGTAAGGAAAGCATTGAGAACACTGCTTGTCCCATATAAGCACTGGAGAAATGGCAGCTACTGTTATTGCTACTGTTATTGTTATTAAGTCCTCACTGATCTGGGGATGGAGTAAAGGCTGATTCTTTAGCTGGCAAAATAGTGAGTCTGGCCATCTGAGCTCAAAGGTGGAGAGTATATGGAAAAGCAAGTTGTCACAGCCCTCAAAGAACCTTAAAATCCCTTAAAATGGGGGAATCCAGCCAGATGGAATCCAGGGATGAATTAAAGGAGAGGGGCAGAGTCCTGGATGAAGCCATAGAGGGAAGTTTCAAGGCTTCGGACTCCAACCTTTGGGAGTCGCATTAGAACCACTCTTTAAATCCACTGCAGTGGAATCATAATGGTAGAGAACCCTGCTCATCTGAGGGGGGTGAGAGAGCCAGCCCAGATGCCAGGAAAACATTATATATATTGATTTCAGATAAGGAAGGGAAAGGGAGAGAGAGAGATAGAAACATCAATAATGAGAGAGAATCATTGATTGGCCGCCTCCTGCACGCCCCACACTGGGAATCGAGCCTACAACCTGGGCCATGCACTCTGACTGGGAATTGGACCATGACCTCCTGGTTCATAGGTTGATGCTCAACCACTGAGCCAAGCCGGCTAGGCCCAGGCAAACATTTTTTATTGATACATACAGGAAAATGTAGAGATCTTGAGCATAGAGTTTGATAAGATTTGACAATTGTATACCCCTTTTGTAACCATCCTCACTAGGATATAGAACATTTCTACCAACCCTGAAAGTTTCTTTTCTGCCACTTCTCAAGCAACTTCCCCCTCACCACCCCAGAGACAGCCACTTCCTAATTTCTAGTGTCATAATTTTAACGGATATGGCATTTCATATAAATGGAATCATGCCATGTGTGCTATTTTCTGCCTGGCTCCTTTAATGCAACCTAATTTTTTAAAGATCATCCATGGCACTGGGTGTATTAGATGTTTGTTCCTTTTTATTGCTGAGTAGTATTCCCTTGTGTGAATATCCCACACTTGGTTCATTGTCTGACGGACATTTGCAGTTTGGGGCTGTCATGAACAAGTCTGAACCATGAGTACGTCTTTCTGTGTGCACATGTTTCATTTCTCTTGGGATGACCCTTCAAAGTTGTCTCAAACTGAGACAAGGGGGCATGCCTTTGCATCCCAGTTTGACCAATCATTGGATGAGGGCTGTTCCTAGAAGAAGTCCAGAGAACTCCCTTGCCCACTTCTGCTCATTGAGGTTACAGCAAGAAGCCCACCACCTATGAACCAGGCTCTTATCAGATGCCAAATCTGCAAGCACCTTGATTTTGGACTTTTGTTGTTGTTTTTTAAAAACAAAGGATACACGCTCCTAGGGACAGAATGTAACTCTAGGTGAGGAAGATCCCTTTTTTTGGGAGAATTGCCTAGAGAGAGACTTGTCTGTGAGTCACAGTAGCCTACACCTGCAGCCGGGTCCTGAGGGTCTTGGTCAGAGTGGGAACCTGGGTGGTGCATCACAGTGTCTACTACGCCTGTCAAAGAAATGTTCTTCCACTCCCACGTCATGTTTTCTCCTATGTTTTCTTTATGAAGTTTTATGATTCTTTTACATTTATGGCCATACTCCATCTCCAATTCATTTCTGTGTATGGAGTGAGTTAGGGGTGAGGCTTGTGTTTTTATATACAGACATCCCGTTGTTCGGCACAATTTGTTAAAAAGACTTTCTTTTCCCTATTGAATTCCTCAGTGCCTTTGTTGGGCCTATTTTTGGATTCTCTATTCTGTTTCATTGATCTATTTACTTATCCTTACATGAGGCAATGTTTTGAAAGAAATCTAGCAGAAACAGCATAACCTCTTTTGATCAGGAAGGTAATTTGGAGCTTAGGGAAGCAAGGAAAGCAGCATGGATCATGCAGGTTCATTTGGGCAGATGCAGACAATAATGGGCCCTGAGAATTAAAATGAAGTAGATCACATGGCGTGTGCTCAGAATTGGCTAGGCCAGTGGTCGGCAAACTCATTAGTCAACAGAACCAAATATCAATAGTACAACGACTGAAATTTCTTCTGAGAGCCAAATTTTTTAAACTTAAACTATATAGGTAGATGCATTGTTATTAACTTAATTAGGGTTAATAGGCTTAGGAAGAGACACACTCAAGGGGCCAAAGAGCCGCATGTGGCTCGCGAGCCGCAGTTTGCCTACCAATAGGCTATGCTGTAGTTACAAGCTGATTTTGAGATCTTAGTGGCTTAACTCCATAAAAGCTTTTCTCATCCTCAGAGCACCACCTGGTATGAACTGAGTGGCTCTCCTGGGCAGCTCTTCTCCAAACAATGACTGGGACACTCTAGCTCTTCCCATCTTATAACTACATCATCTGGAACTTGTGTCCATCAAGGCTCTGTGGATGGGGAGGAGAAAGCTGAAGGACTGCACAAGACATTTTTAAGTGTCTGGCTTAGATGTGCTTATATCTTGTCCACTCATATCTAGCTGTCCATTACCCAGTCACATGACCCAACCTAACTGCAAGGGAGACTGGGAAATGCAATCTTCGTTAAACATGAACATTGTCTCTGCCACAGGGGAGCCTGGGAAGAAGTTAGGACTAGGAGCAAGGTGGAATTTGATAACATTCATTGTGGGAACTTTTATAGCAGAGCTGTTAAATGCATGAGCTATAGAGCTATATTCCTCCAGGTTCAAATTTCCCTCTGCCCCTTACTAAATGGATGACCTGGAGCATGTCACATACAGTTCCTGATGTCTCAGATTCTTTATCTCTTAAAAGTAATGGATAATATTGGTGAGAATCTTAAGAATTAGTATACATTTAGCCCTTAACATAGTGCTTGGCATAGAATAAGCATTTTGTTAATAGTAGTTATCATCATACATATCCACAGGGGCCTGTAGGCATGGCTTGGAAGAGTTGAGATCCAGGGGAGCCAGCTCAGTCCAGCCAGCTTCTTCCCCTCTCTTCAGTACTTTCTTCCACAGACCCTGGGACTCTTGGAGGGATCAGAACATCAGGACTGAAACAGCTCTGAGCCCCACAATACTTTAAATGTATGACTTGTTTTCTGAGAGAAGTATTGTTAAATGGTTAGAGGCCATACATAGCAGACTTTTTAAAGCATTTCTGGTCCCAAGCATCTTGGATTGTGGATACTTTGAGGCTTTCTCTTCATCTGTGACAGAGGCTAATGTGGTTGCTGATAAACTGGTTTGCCGTGATAGTCAGTGAAATCCTAGTTCTTCAAAGGAGAAGCAAATGAGGAGCGAGGACCTAGTATTTTTTTTTAATAGAATAAAAGAGAAAGATGTTTATGCTCTGAGTATTTTTTTGGCTTTTCAGAAGTGAATATTAGTAAAAGAAGTAGATTGAAAATATGTTTTAATACCACATTTAATCCAATAAAAAGCTTTTGTGTGGGTTACTAAAAATGTTCTCTTTTCTTCCTTCTGAGTGACTCTGGATAAATTACTTTACCCTTCTGGGTGTCAATCTTCATACCCATGTAAAATGGAGATGGTAAAAGACAACAAATTCTGATATTCTGGTCAGGAAAAAAAAATGAGTACAAGCAGTTCTGGCTGCTGCTTGGTAATCCCATGAAAGTGAAGGCATGCTCGCCTGTGATGTTGTATAACACTAATGAACTGATGTAACATTCTGAAATAAGGATGGAAGGGACACTTGGTTAATGACTAGTCCTGTGGCCATTGCTTATTACAGGAAGGAGTGGAAATGAAGGGCTATGTTGAGAGGATTGGGATAGGCTAGGCACTGAAAAGGGTCTTCGGCTTGGTTTGATGTTGGGGAAAAATGCATTTGTCATTATTCTGTTAGCAAAGTCCACCTGACTCTGCCTTGAATTGTCCTGCTGCCACCCTAGACTAAATCACTCTTTAGTGTGTTTGTTGCTTTTTATTGGATTGGGAGTGAAAAATGGAATTTATAAGCCAGTCTTAGCAAAGGAGCTAACCAGAGAGCCTGCTCTTGGAGGCAGGAGGTAGAACTCGGGATGGGTGTTCTGAACTAAGTGGTTGTTACTCGCACCAGAGAGATCCTTACAACATTCTATTTTAAGGCATTTCTGGCAGAGACCATTTATCTTTGAGTGACTTCTAAAGTCTTTTAGCCATGGGAAGGCTGAACTCGAGATGGCTTAGCCATTAACTACTAGGGCGATAAGCACACTAGAATTTTCTAGGGAGAGGGCTAAAGATAGCAAATTCCACACGATATACTTATCAGAATACCAGGGGAGACAACTCCCATTACTTGGGCTTCATTCATCTTATACAATATAGCCAGTCATAGTTATACTCGATGTCAAGCTATACCCTGCACAGTGTTTCACAGTGGGTGGAGGCTGTATGGTATTTCCCTGGTATGCCATAGTCCTTTGGAGCTCAGTAATCAACACTTACTAGTATACACTTAAGCTTAGTCTTTTACAGAGATCCAAAATTGTCTTTAGCTTACAGATCTCTCCCCAGTTCTGCCAATCTTGGTTAGTATCATGGCTATGAAGCCATTATAGCTCACAATATAACCTAGTATTAAAGCCAGTATTAGGAAAGAGTGGAGTATTGATGGTTTATCAAATCTGTGCTTTACACTCATGATTTTGAATCTTAAGATATATGTCTGAGGATTCATCACCTTATAAGGATCAATTATTTTCTAAACTGATTGTAACCTCTAATTTTCTCTCTTCTGTCTTCAGTGTATTAGACCAATCTTCCTAAAGCTCCTGAACCTTGGATGTGTTCCCCATACACAAATCAGCAAGGCCGCCTTTGCCCAGACGGAGTCCAGCTCCCTCAGCTCAGCATCATGTGGTTCCACAAACATTTCCACCCTCTTCCTATTCATCTTAGAATATTAGAGACTGATGGGATCTCAGAAATTCCCAAGGCTCATTTGTTATAGACAAGGAGGCAGATACACAGTAGTGAAGTGATTTTCTCAAAGTGACACTGGCAATTAGCAACAGAACTCCTGGAATAATGAAAGCTCCATGAGGTCAGGGTTCCTTTCTTCCTTTCTTTCTTCCTTTCTTCCTTCCTTCCTTCTTCCTTCCTTCCTTCCTTCCTTCCTTCCTTCCTTCCTTCCTTCCTTCCTTCCTTCCTTCCTTCCTTTCTTTTTTTTTTTTACTGTTGTGTCACCAGTGCCCAGAACATTCAGAAATTCAATAAGTATTTATTTAACTTATTCATGGCCTGGTCCACCAGTCATCACAATCTCAGGTAAGCCCTCTGTCCAGGTTCCTGCCCTTGGCAAACCTTGGCTGCCCCAGTCTAATTGTCCTCTAGGTGTTTGCTCCTAGCATTCTTCCTACCCTGAGGCTTTCTCTGTGGAATGTTTCCTTCAAGACTCAATTCAACCCTACCACTCCTTGAAATCATTCCTGACAGCCCCATATTTCAGGTCATCCGGAAGGACATCTGGAAGGAAGGTCATTTGGCTATCCAGTCTAATTAGCATATTATGCTTTTATTATTATAGATTGAATACTAGTCAAAAGAATGAAGTATGTCTACTTGGCCATAAAAAGGAAGGAAGAAAATTTTACCCTTTGCGACAGCATGGATGGACCTGGAGAACATTATGTTAAGTGACATAAGCCAGTCAGAGAAAGACAAGTACCATATGATTTCCCTCATATGTGGAATCTAATGAATAAACTGAACTAACAAGCAAAATAGAGACAGACTCACAGAGAACAGGCAGATAGCTCTGGTGGAGGGGGAGTTGTTGGGAGTAGTGGTGGAGGGACTGAGCAAAAAAGAAAAGAAAAAAGAAAGAACTCATGGTATGGACAACAGTATGGCGATTGCTGGGGGAGGGTGGGCAGGTAAAGGTGGAAGAGGGTATAGTGGGGATAAATAGTAATGGGAAAAAATAAAAATAAAATAAAGATTAAAAAGGAAGTATGTCTACATATTTAAATGATTTAATTGTCTACATAAATTAGGTAAAAATGTAAGATTATACATATGTATGTGTATATACACAGAGAAATTTTGTGATATGTAAGAAACTTAACAGGAGCTCTCAGGGTCTGAATTGAGGTAAAATTTGACATGTCATGTCATTGTATATCTATTGGTAATATTTAAAAATTTAACTTAGCTAAAAATATTTTTAATTAAAAGATGAGCAGATCTTTACATCTAGAACCATTGGCACTGGGGTTTTTAAATAAGGAAGTGATGTAATCACATTAAAAAGACCCTAGGACAAATACTATATGATTTCACTTATAGAGTATGTGGAATCTAAAGAACAAAAAAATGAACAAACAGAATTGAAACAGACTCACAGATACAGAGAACAGACTGATGGTTGCCAGAGGAGAGGGGGGTTGGGGCACTGAGTGAAAGGGTAAAGGGATTAAGAAGCACAAATTTGTACTTACAAAACAGTCATGGGATGTAAAGTATAGCACCAGGAATCTAGTCAATAATATTGTAATAACTATAAATGGTGCCAGGTGAGTACTAAAAATATTGGGTGGAACACTTTGTAAAGTATATGATTGTCTCACTATGCTATACACCTGAAACTAATACAACATAGTATTGACTGTAAACTGTAATTGAAAAAAAAATTTAAAGAACATAGGACAGCAATGAGAAAGGAGATGGAAGAAGTACCTAATGGAGGCAGAGGAACCAGGTGGTTGTTGGAGACTATTGAAGGAATCTCAGAGAGAAGTGATGGGTGTGCAGCAGTGGGGGTCAAGGTCAGTGGATGGAAAACTGAAATATGAGTATGTCAGAGCCCCAGAGCATATAGGAGGAGTAGGGAAGGGTGTAGCATGACTGCCAGGTTTGTATTGTAGCAACTGACTGACTGGTGGTGGTGTCACCAGAGAGAGAAGGAACATAGGAAGAAGACCCTCCCCACAAAAATGACTACAGTTTTGAGATCTGTCACAATTTGGGGACATGTCACATTTGAGGTGCCTCTTGTAGGCAATTAGTATTCTTTGACTTCTTTGACTAAGAGAACTGGTGGTCCTTGTTGGTGTCTTCAAAAATTTCCTTTTGGACTGCACACCCAATAACATAGGTTAACATCTAGCATTTTCATGGAGTTCATAGCACCTAAGTCTTACCTTTACAACCATAGGAATCCAGTTCATCTCTAGTTAGTGGGACCTTAGAGACAGACAATCAGAGCAACATTAGCCCTGTGCACTCTGCCCCTGTTTGATAGGGAGTTAGTTCTGTCTACTTGCATTTATTTATTTATTTAAAAATCTTTATTGTTGAAAGTACTACATATGTTCCCCATTGCCCATTCCCCCCCGCCCTCATGACCCCTTGTAGCACCCTCCTGGCCACCCCCTTCCCCCGCCCCAGGCCTTCACAATCCTATTGTCTGTGTCCATGAGTTATGCATATATGCATGCAATGTCTCCTAGGTTTTAAATCTAGGTCTCCCTCTATAATCTTCCCACTGTGGATGGAGAAGATACCATTTTTGAACCCAGACTGAAGAAAGGTGACTTGACTGCTTATGTTCTTTTTAAAAGCTTCGGAGAGCCCAGCAACCTAGGTCAGCTGCCTCTCTCTGGGCACTTGGAGGGGAAAAGGAAGGGGTAATTAGTTTACTAAACAGTACAGGCCATGGGCATCGGAGTGGTTTTTGTCTGAATTGTCTGGATAATTCATTTGCTTCTCTGATTGTAATTCAGTTTTGTGAACACAAATTGAGTCCTTTGCATTTGTTTGGACTAATGAATTTTTACAGGTTGATTAGGGGTAGTGTGGAACTTCCGAGGCTATATCATAAGCATTTAAAGGTAAAGGGTAACTATGGAAGAGATGATAAAATATGACTGTAATATATTAGCCTGGATTTTTTTCCCTCCACATTTGGATGGTCCTCAGAAGGTATAGAAAGAAGAAAGCTAAACTGATACCTGTGAAATTTGCTATAAAACCTGTTGCTCCCCTGTTTTCTTATTCCCCGACTTTTTTTCCTCTATAATAAGGGTTATTTTCTGGATTTGTACAACACTTGCCATTTCTCTTAGAGAAGTGAGATGCCACATGATTAGTTAATAAGTGTTTATTGATTACTTCTGGGCCTCTTGGCAGAATTGAGTTAGAGCCAGGTGCTATCCTTTGTGCTCAATGGTAATTTTTGTTTGTTTCCTTGTAGAAGATGGAAAAATATGTTCCTTTGGCTAACAACAGGGACAATGGAAATTTTCTCTTTTATATCCCTGTAAATGCCAGGATACTTAAGCTTGACAAATTATTTTTAGCTAAGTGATGGGCCCTATGATTCAAATCATTTTGTTCTGTACCTGCCTTCACTATGCTTTTATGTGTGGTGAGGAGACCCTGAAATTAACAAGTGTCTAATTATCTCCCTACATTCAAACAAAAAAACCTCAGAGTGTTTTTAAAATCTGAATGGCAAAGCCAAATACTCATCTTCTAGGTTATTATTGTTTTGGGGCAGGAATGACTTGCTTCTACATCAACAATTTTAAGAAATGAGCTGACACCAATGCCCTCTTTTCTCTAAAAATGTCTAATTTTGTAAAACAGAAACAATATTTCCTTTTTAAAAATTTTTATTGACTTTATTGGATGCTACGGGTTAATAAAATTACATAGGTTTCAGGTGTACAATTCTGATACATCATCTGTATATTGTATTGTGTGTTCACTACCCCAAGTCAAGTCTCCTTCCATCACCATTTATCCCCACTTTACCTTCTTTTACCTCCCTCCAACCCCCTTTCCCTCTGGTAATCACCATACTGTTGTCTGTGTCTAAGAGGTTTTTCTTTCTTTGCTTAATACCCTCACCTTTTTCATCTGGCCCCCTAAACCCTCTCCCCTCTTACAGCTGTCAGTCTGTAGTCTGTATCTATGAGTCTGTTTCTATTTTGTTTGTTTATTTTGTTTATTAGATTTCATGTATCAGTGAAATCATATGGCACTTGTCTTTCTGTGACTGGCTTATTGCAGTTAGCATAATATTCAGTAGGTTCATCCATGCTGTCACGAAGGGTAAGAGATCCTTCTTTTTTCTTTTACATTTTTTTAAAATCCTCACCCAAGGATATTTTCCTATTGACTTTTTAGAGAGAGTGGAAGAGAGAGGGAAAGACAGAGAGAAACATTGATGTGAGAGAAACACATTGATTGGTTGCCTCCTGCACAAGCCCTGACCAGGGCCCGTGCCAGGGAGGAGCCTGCAACCAAGGTACCTTCCCTTAACCAGAATCGAACCCAGGACCCGTCAGTCTACAGGCCTAGGAAGAGATCCTTCTTTTTTACACAGTATTCAATTGTGTAAATGTACCACAGCTTTTTTTATCCACTCATCTACTGATAAGCACTTGGGCTGCTTCCAAATCCTGGCTATTGTAAATAATGATGCAATGAACACAAGGGCACATATATTCTCTTGAACTAGTGTTTAATCGCTGGGTCATAAGACAGTCCCTTTTTTTAAAAAAAAATTGTATTTATTGTTGAAAGTATTACAGATGTTGCCCCCCCCCCATTGACTCCCTCCTCCCCAATCCCACCCCTTCCCCAGGCCTTCACCTCACTATTGTCTGTGATAATGGGTTGTGCATGTCTGCATATAATTTCTTTGGTTAATCTCTTCCTGCCACCCCTCCTTCCCTCTGAGAATCACCAGTCTATTGCATGTTTCCATGTATCTGGATCTATTTTGTTTGTCAGTTTATTTTGTTCATTAGATTATACATACTAGTATAAGTGAGATCATGTAATACTTGTCTTTCTTTGACTGGCTTATTTTGTTTAGCATAATAATCTTCAGGTCACTCCATATTGTCTCCAAGGGTAATAGATCCTTCTTTTTATAGCTGCATAGTATTCCATGGTGTAAATGTACCACAGCTTTTTTATTCACTCATCTACTGATGGGCACTTGGACTGTTCCCAGATCTTAGCTATTATAAGTAGCAATGCTATGAACATAGGAGTGTATATATTCTTTCTGATTGGTGTGTCAAGCTTCTTAGGCTAGAAATGGGATCACTGGTTCAAATGGAAATTCCATTTTTAATTTTTTGAGTAAACTCCACACTGTTTTCCATAGTGATTGTACTAGTCTGCATTCCCACCAACAGTGTACTAAGGTTCCTTTTCATCCACATCCTCTCCCGCACTTGTTGTTTATTGATTTATTGATGATAGCCATTCTGACAGGTGTGAGGTAGTACCTTATTATTGTTTTAATTTGCATCTCTCTGATGATTATTGACTTTGAGCATTTTTTCAAGTCTCTTGGCCATTTGTATGTCACCTTTGGAGAAATGTCAATTCAGATCTTCTGCCCATTTTTTAATTTGGATTATTTGTCTTCCTTTTGTTAAGTTGTATGAGTACTTTATATATTTTGGATATCAACCCCTTATCAGATGTATCATTGGCAAATGTGTTCTCCCATACATTGGGCTCCCTTTTCATTTTTATGCTGTTTTTTGTTTGTTTGTTTGTTTGTTTTTTGCTTTGCAGCTTTTTATTTCGATGTAGTCCCATTTGTTTATTTCTCCTTTGTTTCTCTTGCCCTAGGAGATGTAGTGGTGAAAATTCTGCTCTGTGAGATGTCTGATATTTTGCTGCCTATGTTTTCTTCTAGAATTTTTATGGTTTCACAACTTCTATTTTTAATTTTTTAAAAATATTTTTTCGTTGATTTCAGAGAGGAAGGGAGAGGGAGAGAAAGATAGAAACATCATTGATGAGAGAGAATCATTGATCAGCTGTTTCCTGCATGTCACCCATTGAAGATGGAGCCCACAATCTGGGTATGTGCCCTGACGGGGAATCGAACTGTGACCTCCTGGTTCATAGGTCGACGTTCAACCACCAAGCCATGCCAGCAGGGCCATTTTTAGCTTTTTTAGGAAACTCTATACTGTTTTCACAGTGGCTGTATCAGTCTTCATTCCCACCAAAAGAGCATGAGGTTTTCCTTTTTTCCACATCCTTGCCAGCACTTGTCATCTGTTGATTTATTGATAAAAGCCATTCTGACAGGTGTGAGGTAATATATCATTGTGATTTTAATTTACATTTCTCTGATAATTACTGACCTTGAGCATCTTTTCATATGTCTATTGTCATCTCTATGTCCTCTTTGGGGATGTGTTTATTCAGGCCCCTTGCTCATTTTTTTATTGAATTTTTTGGTGTTGAGTTGTATAAGTTCTTTATAAATTTTGGATATTAACCCCTTATCAGATAAATAATTTATGAGTATGTTCTCCCAATAGTGAGTTGACTTTTCATTTTATTGATGGTTTCATTTGCTGTGCAAGAACTTTTTAATCTTTAATCCATTTTGAGTCTTTTTTGTTTTTGGCATGGTAAATTAAGGTTGTCTAGTTTCATTTTATGCATGTATCTGTCCAATTTTCCCAACACCATTTATTGAAAATATGTCTTTTCTGCATTGTGTGCTCTTGCATTGTATGTGAAATATTAATTCACCATACAGGAGTGGGTTCATTTCTGGGCTCTCAATTTTGTTCCATTGGTCTATGTGTCTGTTTTTATGTCAGTGCCATGCTGTTTTGATTACTATGGCCTTGTGGTATAGTTTGAGAACAGATAGCGTGATTCCTCCAACTTTCTCAATATTGCTGTTTCTACTTAGGGTTCTTCAGGAAAACAGAATTTATGGATTTGAAAGACGAATCTTTAGAAACATATTTTTACCTTCTATGTCAGTTTTTCTGAAGTTAGTAGCATTTAATTATATTCATACACCCTGAAATTCTTTCCCTTCCAACATTACCCATTTGCTTGTTTTGTATCTCCCTAGGACAGTGATGGCGAACCTATGACAGGCGAACTCATTTTTTTGGTTTATTTTTCTTTGTTAAATGGCATTTAAATATATAAAATATATATCAAAAATATAAATCTTTGTTTTACTATGGTTGCAAATATCAAAAAATTTCTATATGTGACATGGCACCAGAGTTAAGTTAGGGTTTTTCAAAATGCTGGCATGCTGAGCTCAAAAGGTTCGCCATCACTGCCCTAGGAGATGTGAATTAAGAATCAGAACTCCTGAGTTGTGAGCAGTTTTTTCAACTAACTGGCTTTTCATTCCTTGGTGTCTTAATTTTAGCAAAGTTATGAACATTTTTGCTTCCAGAATAACTTTAAAGGTGTCAGGCAGCCCATTTTCTTGGAGAGAAATGTGTATATGAATGTATAATATTAATATTGAGCTTGATCAAATTGATAAAATTGCCATGAACTGGTACATTCAAATCTAATTGAAATTATGCCAGCATGGGAGGAAGTGGTAATTACTGAGGAATAATGGGCAGGGTCCCAGTGTTTCTGCGACAGCTTCCTGTTGGTTTTTTAAAAACCATCTTAACTACTTTGAGATGTACAGTCAGTGTTATTAAATATATTCATATTGTTGTGCAACTGTCTTCAGAACTTCATCTTGCAAAACTGAAACTCTATACCCATTAAACAATCCTCATTTCCTCCTCCCCTCAGCCTCTGTAAAACCACTATTCTACTTTCTGTTCCTATGAATTTGATCTATGTGCCTTGTATAAGTGGAATCATACAGCTTTATCTTTGCTACTGGCTTATTTTATTTCATTATAATGCCTCAAAATTTATTCATGTTGCCCTAGCCGGTTTGGCTCAGTGGATAGAGCGTCGACCTGTGGACTGAAGGGTCCTGGGTTCAATTCCAGTCAAGGGCACATGCTCGGGTTGTGGGCTCGATCCCCAGTGGGGTGCATGCAGGAGGCAGCCGATCAATGATTCTTTTTCATCGGTGTTCTATCTCTCTCCCCCTCTTCTTTCCTCACTGAAATCAATAAAAATATATATTCTTAAGAATTATTTATGTTGTAGCATCTCTCAGAATTTCTTTCCCTTTTTAAGGTTGAATATTCTATTGCATGTATATACTATATTTTGTTCATCTATTCATCCATTGATAGACACTTGGTCTGCTCCTAACTTTTGGCTATTGTGAATAATGCTGCTATGAACAAGAATGCACAGATAACTCTTTGAGACCCTGCTTTCAATTCTTTAGGGCATATATCCAGAAGTGGAATAGTGGGTCATATGATAACTCTTTTTTTAAAAATTGTCCATTTTACATTCCCACCAACAGCGCACAGGGTTTCAATTTCTTTACAACATTTATTTTCTGTTTTGTTTTGTTTTCAATAGTAGCCGTCTGGTGGGATGAAATGCCTATAAGCTTTTTATTGATTGAGTCTTAAATAGGAGTAACTAAGGATCACCTGATATTTGAAGATGGTCTGAAAAATGGGAAAAGAAAATAAGATGAAGAGACAGAAAAAATGGCCCCGCAGAAAACAGAAATAAGTTCAATGAAAATGTGAATAGATTCTATATCCATAAAACCAAATGCTCTAAAAAAAGGAATGAACAACAAAACATTTAAAATATGACTGTTGAAATTTAAAAATATTGGAAATGTTGATGATAGTATTGAAACAATTCTTTTACGAAATAGGATAGAGATAACAGTGATGGAAAATATGAGAGAAAGATAGTAAGAGATTAAATCCAGGATGGCCAGAAAGAGAGAACAAGGAAAAGAGGGGAGAAAAAAGAAAATTATCAAATAAATATTTAAGATAATTTCCTAAAATTGAAGGACCAGAGTGAAAAGCGTCATCGAAGGTCTAGCACAAGTGAGTCAAACACGATCTACAGAGAAAACACTGTTTCTGAAAGTTCGGAATACCTAGGGCAGGTATTTTGAGCTTTTGTGAGCTTCTTAAGGAAGAAAACAAACATAAAAGCAGGCCATCCACAAAGGAACAGAATCATAGCTACAAGGGATGCAATATTTTAATAGTGCTAAAACTTCAAAATTTGGAGTGGAAATTTTTTTCAGGTTAGATTTCTCTGTACTGAAAAACTATTAGACAAGTGTAAGGGTAGAATACAAATATTTTCAGGTAAGTTATAAGAGGGGGGAAAAACAAGCGAAAGGGAAGGTGGAATCCTGGAAATAATTTCAACCCAGGAGTGTAATGAAAGAGAATCCAGGATAACAGCTAGGTTGTACTGACCGATGGGTACCGATTAGACATGATTTGAACAGGAGAAAAGATTGCTTTATAAAGGAGGTATCAGAGAATAGGAATAATAGGGGAAAGATTCTATAGATATGTTACTACCTTTGATTCTTTACATAATATAAGTATGTGATACAGAAAGCCATTGCAAGAAGGAAAACAAAGGTGACTAGGAACTCCAGGAATAATAATAATAAAAAGTCCAGAAAGGAGGTATGAACACACTATATAATTTAGCTCTAAAGTGAGCAATATTCAGTAGATGAATGGATAAAAAAGATATGGTACATTTACACATGGAATACTATGCAGCTGTAAAAAATAAGAGTCTCTTATCTTTTGAGACAGCATGGAGGCACCTGGAGAGTATTATGCAAAGTGAAATAAACCAGACAAAGAAAGACAAGTGTCACATGATCTCACTTTTATGTGGAATCTAATGAACGAAATAAACTGATGAACAAAATAGATCCAGAGACACTGAAGCATGCAACAGGCTGTCAAATTTCAGGGGTAAGGGGTAGGAAAAGATTCACCAAAGAACTTGCATGCAGATATGCATAACCCATGGCCAGACAATAGTGTGGTGAAGGCTTGGGAGAGGGCCGGAGCAGGGCGTAGAGATGGTCAATGGAAAAGGGGGACATCTATAATACTTCCAACAATAAAGATACATTTTTAAAAATAAAATAAAATATAAGCATAAAGTGAACAATATTTATGGAGTCATCCTTATATAGATACTGTTTATTGATTTCAAGTTTTAGAATTAAATTATAGATAAGCCATAGAAGACAGCCATGGCCATAGAATCCATGTAAAATATATCAGTCTTACATATATGTAAGCACAAATATGAACTACAGAAGTTCAGAATTAGAGCTTGGGAAGGAGGAATGAAGGGGAGGATAAGGGAAATCATAACTCTTCATTTATCTACAAAGTGGGAAATTTAAAAAGTATTGCCTGCAGTAGATAGAAGAAGAACTAAAGTATGATACCTAATTATGAAGAAAAAGACTAAAGACACTAAAAGTAAAAATTAGTAGGTAATATTTAAAGTCAAATTGATAATCACATAAGTGTGTTATACAGTGAAATGGATATAATCATAGAAAAAATTAAAACAGGAACTCTTGCCCTGACCAGTTTGGCTCAGTGGATAGAGCGTCAGCCTGCAAACCGAAGGGTCCCGGGTTCGATTCCCAGTCAAGGGCATGTACCTTGGTTGCGGGCACATCCCCAGTCGGGGGGTGTGCAGGAGGCAGCTGATCGATGTTTCTCTCTCATCGATGTTTCTAACTCTCTATCCCTCTCCCTTTCTCTCTGTAAAAAAATCAATAAAATATAAAACAAACAAACAAACAAAAACAGGAACTCTTAGCCTGGCTGGTGGGCTCAGTGGTTAGTGTCAACCCATGAACCAGGAGGTCACGGTCAATTCCCAGTCAGGGTACATGCCTGGGTTGTGGGTTCGAGCCCCAGTAGGGGGTGTGCAGGAGGCAACCTGATCAATGATTCCCTCTTCCTCTCTTTCTCCCTTCCTCTCTGAAATCAATAAAAACATAAAAAATAAAACAAAACAGGAACAGTTATAAGTGGTTGCTTTTGAGAAATGACAGCAGGTGGGATGTGGTATGGTAAGGGAACTGTAACATTTCATTATTACTCATTTCTTAAATATTTGATTTTAAACAATGTGTACAGATTAAGAATTTTTAATAGACATATATTAAAAGTAAAACAATTCTAAGATAGCAAATAATAGAATGGAATAATAATTATGGTATTTATAGAGACACTTGGAAAATATTTGTCGTATGTTTAAAAATCTGCAAAAATAGATGTACAATATGATCATAAGTTCACAAAGTATATATGCATATGGACAGAGACCAAAAGCAATATGCAGATCAAATAGGTATTTTGTGTGAAATTTTGAATGCTTTTTTCCTTGTAAAATTTTATTTAATGTTTTTACATTGCTTTTTCAAGGATAGAGCTTAGTGTTTATGGGTTACTATTTTATGCAGCTGTTTTAGCTTTCAGGGATATTTGTGAAATGTAATGTGACAGTGAGTTACATGAGAAAATAGCATTCCATAAATATGCTGCCTTAGCACTAAGAAAGGTCACTCTGGCTATAAAAGAGTGACAATGGAGAGGGCTGTTTATTTAGGGTATGCTGATCAGTTTCCAATTTCTCTTGTTTCAGATAGGTAAATCATTGCTGAAAAGTTGCTTATGTGTGTGGTAAATGGATTTTATGTCACTAGATGACTTGGCTTCGTTACTGGAAATCTGCACATTTATTCCAAGCGGAGTCTTGCTGTTGGGAGTCAGGAGAAGAGATGGTTTCAGTTTTTAATGGGCTTTTCAAATGAAAGCAAGCATTAAGTATAGCCTGTTTGTATGTTCTGTTTGAGACTTACAAACTAAGAGTTCTTGGTTGATCTGTTATTCTGCCTCGGCTTCAGTACCTGTATACACGAGGGGCCTACATGTCACCCGAGCTGCTTAACACACTGACTTTTCCCAAGCGCACAGGACCACGCTGTGGCAGGAGAGAATTCCTATAAAATGTTCTACTAGGTTGTTGGTTTTTATTTGCTGATCTTATGATACTGAAAATAGGGAAAAATTAGGCCCATTTGTTTAACAATTTCTCATTTACAGGGGTGGTGGCTGTGTGGAAGAGAGCTAACATAGCAAGCCAAGGGCCTTCTTTAGAAGGGTCTGCTTCTAGGACTGGCCCTCAGCTGGCATTTGGGGATTTGGTCGTCACTTATTCTCCGTGACACAAGCGTGGTCTGCTCTACCCAGACTGTTTGCACAAACAGTGTGATTATGCTGAACACTGGCTTACTTCTGGGAATGTGTAATAGCGGCACATGCTAGGCAGAGGGTGCCTATGTGACCGTATCCCAGGAAAAGCTTGGGTGCTGGATCTCTAATGGGCTCCCTGGGCAGAAACATTACACGTTATTGCACTTTTAGTTTCCAGAGAAAGGAGCACACACAAATGCATCCCCTCAGAGGAGGGAGAGGGCAGAAGGAAGTCTGATATTGATTTCTCTGCCTGTTGCCTTTTCTGTATGATCCAGCTGTGCATTCTTACTGTCTGGCTGTAATAAATCATAGCCAAGAGTCCTGTAAGTAGAGTCTCATGAATCCTTCCAGTGAATCTCCAAATACGGGGTGGGGGTGGAGGGATGATCTCTGGAACACATGAAACAATAGAAATTAGACTAATCATGCACCTATCCCCTCAACCTTCCAGACCACCCAGCTGTCCCCCCACTAACCCACCCTCCCCCACACACCAGATCAAGGATTAGAGCAATTCTCAAACATAGACAACATTTTCTCAGAAAGGACCAGCAGTCCGACCATTCTGAACTGGTGTGCCTCCACTGAGGCTTCACTTTCCATGAAGCCAAGTAATTTTACTTTAGAATAATTTCAACATTTCATGTTTTGAATGTGCAGTTTAAAAGTAATCAAGTTTTTGAGCGCTGAACCAAACAGAATTGACAGATCATTAGATGAGTAAAATAAAGAGTGTTGAGCTTTTATTTTCACTCCCAAATGAAATTAAATAGTCCTTTCAGTATTTTTTTAGGGTGTTTTGCCCAGCTCGATAGTTTACCAGGGATTAGAGAGGGTGTAGGCTCTCCCACGATGCTCCAGCCCCATTTGTTGTCTCCCTGCAAGCTGTCTCCTTAAGCCTCGGGGCTTTAATGCATGCTGTTTCCTCTGTGTGGGATACTATTCCACCCACTGTTTACTGTGCTCATTCCTACCCATCCCTAGGCCTTTGGCTCAAAGCTGCTTCCTAGGAGAACTCTTCTCCCCAGACGGAGATAGGTTTCCTCATACATTCGTGTGCCCTGCATTTTGTCTTCATAGCATCCATCAATTGAAGCCTTGCTTGTTTGATGTCTATCTCTCCAATTAGAGTATAAATTTAATGAGAAAAGGGTAGTGTCTTGTTACCTCTTGCACCCCTAGAACCTAGCACAGGGTCAGGCAAATGGTGAACCCTCAAAAACACAAGCTCTGTTGAATAAAGAAATGAAGAGACTATCTTGTGATGGTAAACCTTTTTGGTCTTATTGAATGAATCAGTGTCTTATGTTGGACTGACTCACAAGCATATCTTGAGATGAGGTTGGAATACAAGTAGTTTCTTTGGAAGGTGATTCCAGAAAGCAATGGTAGGGGAGAGGGAAAGCGAGGCAGGGAAGGGTAGGAAGCCAACCCAGGGTAAGTAGCAGGTCACCCCCTGTGGAACTGGGACTGAACCCTGCGTGGGGCCTTGGATACTGTGTAGAACATGCCTCAGAGTCATTAACTGAGGGGTGAGAAATTGGGTATTTTTTTTTACTAGTTCTCTTCTATGTTGTTTGAAAGCTACAACCTGGTTCATTAACTCCCTGACGCTTCCAGCCTGTTCCACTTCAGGGGCTCCTGTGGCTAATGAAGCCCCTTAGGTAAAGAGTAGAAAATGTTTGTAATAGCAAGACCTTAGCCTCCACTGGGATGGTGTTCAAGGGATATGAGTGGGTCGCCATCAGCATCGGCTACGGTTTAGAAACCCAAGTGGATGAAATTGAAGCAAGGAGAATTTATAATTGTGTCATATTTTGAAAATGAAAGGAAGAAAGTTTATATGTGTATATGCAGTTATTATTGCTCAAGCATGTTTTAGGAACGTGCTGGGGCAGTGAGTTGCGCGAGCAGCTAGCACGCTGCAGATAAGTAGTTGTGGTAACAGCAAAGCTGGCGCTGGGTATAGAGTTGGAAGCTTTGGAAACAGGCTCCCCTAAGGGCCCCAGTAAGAGGCTGGTACCACCTCACCTTTGTCACATGAGGCCATCTCTATCAAGAAGGATGCTGATAACTACATTTGTCTTTGAGTGTGTGTCTTTGTAATTGCTTAAACATTTTTAGGAAACAGTTCTGCTAAGTGGATGCTAACAGGTAGAATCTAATAGCTGACCTGACTTAAGTAACTGAAACATGCCAGGACTGAGAGAAAACTGCAGTATTGTCCCATAATAATTAATTGTTTTCAAAACTTCAGCATAAATATCAAGTGAACTTTCTCCTTACCTCCCAAACTTCCCCTCAGTGGGTGGTTTTATTTCTACAGCAAGGTTGTTGTGAAGACCACAGGAGCCTACATAACAATTGTGAAAATGCAACATTCCCTAAGCCATTTCTGGGGAAAAGGAGAAGAAAGAAGCACATATTAAAAAATAGAGGAGGAGCCCTAGCTGGTTTGGCTCAATGGATAGAGTGTTGGCCTGCGGACTGAAGGGTCCCAGGTTTGATTCCAGTCAAGGGCACATGCTCGGGTTGTGGGCTCAGTCCCCAGTTTCGGGCATGCAGGAGGCAGCCAATCAATGATTCCCTCTCATTATTGATGTTTCTATCTCTCTATCCCTCATCCTTCCTCTCTGAAATCAATAAAAATATATTTTAAAAAAAGAACTATGATCCCTAACCGGTTTGGCTTAGTGGATAGAGAGTCAGCCTGCAGACTCAAGGGTTCCAGGTTCAACTCTGGTCAAGGGCATGTACCTTGGTTGCGGGCACATCCCCAGTAGGGAGTGTGCAGGAGGCAGCTGATCGACATTTCTCTCTCATCGATGTTTCTGGCTCTCTATCCCTCTCCCTTCCTCTCTGTAAAAAAAATCAATAAAATATATTTAAAAAAAAGAACTATGAGAGAATAAATTTCTGTTAGAAAATAGAGGAGGGAATCAAAAAGGGTTATTGTTTATAGTGAGGGAAGCAGTTATTTATTCGGTGAACCTCAGTAATGAACCTACTTGAACCCCTTATGGCTGAGGAGTAAGATGAGGACAATTCAAACACATGGAGTGATTGTTTAGTAGGACTCAGGATTGGGAACTTTCCATTATGGATTTTAGGCTTGGCAGGTTGCCAGGTTGGGAACTTCTCAGAGCCTCTGTTGGACACTGGCTCCAAACCAGGCAAGCTCCCAATCTTGGATCTTTGGAACATAACACGCCTTTTCCTGTTGGCCTTCCCCATCTACCCCAGGAAAGAAAATACACAGTTACTGAGCAAGGACCGTGTGCCAGACACAAGGTGGTGTCTGATAATGCATTTAGCAACCCCATGAGACAGATGCTGCAATCCCTTTTACAGTTGAGGAACATGAGACACAGAAAGGAAGCAATTTCCCCAAAGTTGGCCAACTTGTAAGTGGCAGGTTCCAAAGTCTGTGCCTCTGCCGACTCCATGTGGCACAGGTGACCTCTCCATTCTCCCACGGCCTTAGAAAATCAGTTGAAGTGTTACTATCCTCATTTTCCATGTTGGGGAATGTGGAAGGCCACACACTTAACACTGCATGGCAGTGTCTCCATTCAGAGCATGGTGACAATTCCACGAGGGGCTGAGGCAGTAGGCAAAGAAACAGGGCCTTACAGGATGCATGGACTTTCCACTTGAATTTAACATGTTTAAAATATTTTCTGCAGAGCCACAAAGAGATATGGGGAATCAGAATATCAGAGCATGTAGTAATCTGGGTCTGGTGGTCAGGAGAGAGAAAAAAATTCACATTTTACCTTCCAACTTCCCACGCAGTTCAGACTGGCCCAGATGACAGATCTTTTGTTTTTAGGCCGGGGGGCAGGGAGCATCTTGTTGAGTTTTTTCTATCTTGTTGAGTCACAAGTTGTCACTTTAGCTGCTGAGTTGACTTTCTCCTCAGTATCTCTTTGGGGTGTTATTCTGTGAAGAGAACTGTAATTTCCGTGGAAGAATCCTTTCCTTGCTTACATGAGGTTCTTGGCTGAAGCCACACACTAACTTGATTCTAAAATGATGCTGTATAGAAAAGTCCATCTTTGAATCTCTGGAGCTTTCACTGAACCAGGATGTGCTGATTCTAGTTTTTACAAGTCAAGCTAATTTCCAAATAATGTAGCAACCATTTAGGGCAATAACAAGAGGGAGGGAAATTGAATTTGAAAGCCAATTCTGAGAGATAGATAGAAATAAATTTGGAATTTGAAAGAGAGGGAGAGCCAGACTGGTATAGAGTATACCACTAGTCATAAGGAATTTTGTTGTTGTTATTGTCAGTCCTCAACTGAGGATATTTTTCCCATTGATTTCTAGAGAGAGGGAAGGGAAGAGAGAAATAAAAACATCTACGTGAAAGAGCCATTTCGATTGGTTGCCTCCTGCATGCACCCAACCAGGGCCTGGGATCAAACCTGCAACCTAGGTATGTGCCATTGACCAGGAATCAAACCTGAGATTCTTGGATGCTCAGGCTGAAACTAACCACTGAGAACACTGGCCAGGGCATCATGACTTTTTAAAAATATTGATGCCTGGGTCTCAGAGGGCCTGGTTTAATTGATACAATATGATGTATAGTTTTGGAATTGAGATTTTACAAGCTCCCCAAAGTTTGAGAATCACTGGACTAGAAAATAACATGTGTTTTCTAACAATTGAGCTATCAAGGTAATTTTTAGAAGAAAAAAACAAGACATTTTGCTCAAACACACAAGTCTGCTGTAAGATCCCATTGTGAGAAACTAGAGTCCACTGTCATAGCTGTGCACACATCAAGGTGTGACTTGTCCTGTTAGTCACAAACCTGGGGCTCTAGCTTCCAGCAGTGGACCGATTATGGAAGGTGCTTCTAATGCAGAGGTGATGTTTATTCTGCATTATTCTTTTCACCATTAGTTTCTGGAGCACTGTTATGCTTGTGATAGTTTCTTTAAAAATAAAACTTAAAAATGGAACCCAGCCAGGGCCCCTTTATCTCAATGACTGCTGTATAATGCCATGCACAGAAGTACTTAAACCCTGGGCATTTCTTCATGGCAAGCTCGGCTCTCAGATGACTGACAGGCAAACTAGGGAGACAGGCCGAGAATAAAATTTGAGCTGGCGATAGAATCAAAACCAGACCCATGACAGACAGGCTGCCTGTGACATGGGCAGGAGCTCTGCTAAGTCCTTCCTCTGTAGCTAGCGCCCCATGTTCGTCAGACATCCTAGAAAACATATCTGGTTGCTTTGTGCCCTCGATGTGGACATGGTTCACTCCGAGGATCTTGCTTGTTAAGTCCTGTCTGGTTAGCTAAGTGATTTATCTTGAGGACCGCTCACCTTGAAATTGAGTTCTTATCTGTCCTGCCATGCCTGTCCCCTGTGGATGTCTGGTCCACCTATTTGTCATTCAGGGACACAGGCATCTTGAATTTATGACTTTTCTCCAGTGCCTGGAGGGCTGTAGGTGTTGTCTGAGCAATCTCACATTCAGTTGTTGGCCCACTTGAGTAGTTCTGAAAGCTGGACTTATTCTGGCTCAGAATGGCATACCTCACTAAAAGAGCCTGCATAGGCCTTTCGGGGATTGCGCTCATTTAAATTAAATGGAAAATATAGCCAGTCTAGATGGGTGAGGAGTGGAGCACCTTCAACCCCTTTCATGTTCCGTGGCTGACTGACACCTTGAATGGCATGTTTGACCCATGCCCAACCGGGACAGCCGTGGTTTTCACCTCAAGTGTCTTTTTCAAGTGCCTCTACCCACCTGAAAGCCACTCACCTGCTCTTTGGTAAAGTAGTGGGACTACCACAGGTTCTCCAATGCCTCATCTTCTCAGCTCCTCTCTCCTTAGATCAGAGGTCTTAAGCCTGAATGATCACATAGCCAGACAGATGACATGGAGTGAGACAGGCCTGTGGGAGATGCTAGGAGTGCTGGGGTTGTGGCACACAGGAGAACAGGTGTCTCATCTACAGGGAACACCTGCTGCTCCACTCCAGCCAGCTGTTACTGAGAAGGAACTCGAGACCAAAGAGTTTCAAGGGAAAGTGTAAATACAAAATATTATATAAAAATCTCCTGATTTTATATGTTGACCACAAGTTCATATTTTTGAAACTCTGTTTGAGACAGACGAAAACTGCTGTGGGTCAGATAGGGTCTGATCTTCTATTTCTGACCTTTTTCAGAAGCAACCTCTTTGTGCCTTAGGGCCTCTGTGGCCCCCAACCCCACCTCTCCTTCTCCTTGCACCTCTGCTCTAGACATCAGCAGGTATGAGGAACCTGGCCCTGGTAGCCAGGCTCACTGGCATCAGTGAGACAACAGGTGACCTGGATCTAGAGTCCTAGGGGGATTTTAGCCTTTCAGCCACAGACCTCTCATTCTATAGGAAAGAACACGCAGAGAGTCCCCTTCCTCTTTCAATCCCCGTTATGGACCTTGAAACCCAGAAAAGGAATACTTACATGGCCAAATAACACAAACCAACCTCTTTATTTCCTTGGTCAAGAAACTAAGCCAGACATACTTTATTAATACTGTTATAACAAGACAAGGACTAATATCTGCAGCAAAATTGGAGCTTATATATCTCAATGAAGGGAACATGATACATGTGATTTTTATGATATATCAAAAGCCTGGTATATCAAATATAATATCTATATAATAGTATAATCTGTTTAAACTATTTTCCTAGTATTCCATCAAGATAAATATTCAATTCAGGGCTTCTTAAAAATGATCCTTTATAATTTAAAGTAGCTTTAAATGTATGACAAACGCACTTAAACTATTGGGGAAACCACCTTTGTTGAAAAGATTTTTTTCAAAGTTTTATAGATCAGGTGATGTCAATGGTCAAAGCCAAGTTGATAGGTTTTGTCTGTGGGAATCAAGCATACTGGATCTTGGTGTAGCAGCAGTGAGAGGAATTGGTGAGTTTGTTCTATCTTCATTCTCAAGAACATACGTCCTAAACTCTGTGAATGGTGTTTGGCAGCCTCGCAGTCAGAAAAATGGGAACCAGAATCAAGGGGTTAACAATAACGAGGTCACTGAAAATTTGGGTAGCACTAAATGTGCTATCCTGACAGGTCTTCAAATGGTAAATATATCCATAATAGTTTCACTGTGTGTAAAACGAGAGATTTCTCTATGCGTGTGATTTTGGGGAGAGGGGCTTGTCCCAGGCCACACTTGCCCAGGCAGGCGGGGCTTGGTTGCCTGCTGTGAGAGAGGTGGTGGTGGCATCAGGAGCACCATGAGCCACAGAACCACAGAGCACTGTGGTGGGGATTGTGAACCGAGGGGGTGATGCATGGTGTGCACCCCCGGGGGCCTACTTGACCCAGTCACCTGGCACTGAGGAGAGTGAGGGGTTCATTTACATGGGAGGATGTGGGGTCTCTGGTCACCAGGGTACCTGGGTGCCACTGGGGACTGTCACCTGCCCATAGCATGCTAAGAATGGATGTCCCGGATTGTGCTGGCATTTCTTGGTTTCTAGGGTGAATGTTTAGTTTTTCCAAACTGTAGCATCAGATGTAAGTCAAGAATTGGGAAACATAGTAAAGAGCACAAGCCTTAGAACTCATCACACCTGGGGCCTAATCCTGGTATCACCTCTGACAAGTGAGCTTCCTCCTCTAAGTCTTTATTTCTTCACCTGAGAAATAGAGCTACTGTGGTGAGACTTATACAACATAATTTGTATCTGCTTGTTAGGCAATTTAGGACATTTATAGTACTGTTAAGTACTGCATCATCACAATTTAATAAATTAGTGGATCCAGAACCAAGCCCCTTTCCCTATATTCAAAAATAAGCCCTGAAATGTTTGTGAGCCACAGCTGCTTTCCCTCTACTTTCCAAACCCACAGGCAGGCAGAGAGAAAGTGGCATAGCAGTGACAGTAAAGTAAACCTGAAAGAAAGATATTTCTATGTCATTATCATTATAGCTGTGGCTATAGAGATACACACACACACACACACACACACACATATGTACAATCAAATCCTAACTTCCTTTTTAATAGACTTCTAAAACTGAAGGACAAACAGAAGAGTGCACATATCATAACAGTACAATGAATTCCCACAAAGTCCATACACCACCCAGGTCAAGAAATTGAATATTATCAAGCATCTCTAAAGCGCCTCTGCCACCCAAGGAAAACTCTAACCTGACGTATAACTGCATGGATGAGTTTTTGATGTTTTGAATTTTTTTTTATTGCTTAAAGTAATACAAAGGGTATTACATATGTGTCCATTCCCCACCCTCCCCACCCCCCCGGCCCTAGACAGTCCCCTAGCCTCCCCTATCCCCCAGTGTCTTATGTCCATTGGTTATGCTTATATGCATGCATACAAGTCCTTTGGTTGATCTCTTACCCCCCTACCTCCTGTCCCCCAACCCTCCCCAGCCTTCCCGCTGCAGTTTGACAATCTGTTTGAGGCAGCTCTGCCTCTGTATCTATTATTGTTCAAAAGTTTATAAAGGTCTCTATTATCCATGAATGAGTGAGATCATGTGGTATTTTTCCTTCATTGACTGGCTTATTTCACTTAGCATAATGCTCTCCAGTTCCATCCATGCTGTTGCAAATGGTAAGAGTTCCTTCCTTTTTAGAGCAGCATAGTATTCCATCGTGTAGAAGTACCACAGTTTTCTAATCCATTCATCTACTGATGGGCACTTAGGCTGTTTCCAGATCTTAGCTATGGTGAATTATGCTGCTATAAACATAGGGGTACATATATCCTTTCTGATTGGTGTTTCTGGTTTCTTGGGATATATTCCTAGAAGAGGGATCACAGGGTCAAATGGGAGTTCCATTTTCAGTTTTTTGAGGAAACTCCATACTGTCTTCCATAGTGGCTGCACCAGTCTGCATTCCCACCAGCAGTGCACAAGTGTTCCTTTTTCTCCACATCCTCTCCAGCACTTGTCGTTTGTTGATTTGTTGATGATAGCCAGTCTGACAGGTGTGAGATGGTACCTCACTGTTGTTTTGATTTGCATCTCTCGGATGATTAGTGACTTTGAGCATGTTTTCATATGTCTCTTGGATTTCTGAATGTCCTCTTTTGAAAGGTGTCTATTTAGGTCCTTTGCCCATTTTTTGATTGGATTGTTTATCTTCCTTTTGTTAAGTTGTATGAGTTCCCTATAAATTTTGGAGATTAGGCCCTTATCAGATATGACATTGGCAAATATGTTTTCCCACACAGTGGGTTTTCTCGTTGTTTTGTTGATGGTTTCTTTTGCTGTGCAGAAGCTTTTTATTTTGATGTAGTCCCATTTGTTCATTTTCTCTTTAGTTTCAAGTGCCCTAGGAGCTGTATCAGTGAAGAAATTGCTTTGGCATATGTCTGAGATTTTCTTGCCTTTCGATTCTTCTAGAATTTTTATGGTTTCCTGTCGTACATTTAAGTCCTGTTTTGAACTTTAAGTGGAATTGTGTTGGAATTGTTTTGCGTCTGAATTCTTCTACTCAAGAGTTGTATTTGTGAGACTCCAACACATTAATGAGTGTCCTAACACTGAGGTAACCAGATGTAAACTGGGACTGTCCCAGTTTATGTTATTGTCATTACTCATAGCACACCTTTCACTCTTAAAATTGTCCTGTTTTGGGTAATAATTGAATGACCAACACTATCTACCTACCACCTTCTTCCCACTCACCCTATAGGCTGCCCTCTGTAACTTCTTTTCCTTTAAAGCCCACCCCCATTGATGAAGATAATTGCCTGGACCTATGGCTCCTTGTATTCACGGGCTAAGGAAAAGCAGGAGCAGCCCTGCATGCTTTCCTGCTCGGAGGTCTGGGAGAGCTGCAGAGAGCTGAGGTCTCTCACTGACTTGAACTTCCTTCACAGAGACCATCTTCCTTCATGGGGAGCTGTGCAGAACCAGGTAAGGGCAAGGGGTGGTTTTATAAGGTAGTGGAGTGAGGGTGCTTGATGTTTTAGTCTTAAAACAAAAGTTGGCTTCCAACCTTAATGATTAAGGAGTGATATTGCTCAAGTTACCATCACTCTTTCCCTTTCTTTACCCTAACACATTAAAGCTATGACCTGAATGGCAAAAATACTATGTGAACCTTCTTTTGTAAATGTTTAATATATTCCCCCCTTTTTCCTTCACCTCTGCTCTCTGAACTACTGCTTGGGTCAATCATACTCACCTAAAGGCAAAGCACCTTGGGAAGGTACTTCTTAAATTAACAATTTGTCAGGCCAGCAGCCTTCACCACCACGGTGATCTGGTCACCCTGAAACAACTGTTGGCTCCGTGAGAGAGATTGTCTGTTTACCAGGACATAAAGGCATAGCAACCCTGGACCACAATGAGCGGGGGCTCTTCTCTGTGCTGCGGGACAGGTGTGTCCCTGGAGAATCTTATTTAGCAATGTCTTCTGCTCAGTTATCATAAGGTCTGAAAATAGTACTGCTCTGTTGGGACAACCATCCTGAAGGGTAATAGAGTGTAGAAACCACCGGACGCCTCCCTTCAGGTGATGGCAGCACTGACTTACATTTATAGAGCACTTTTTAAAAAATTACTTAATTTATTTAAACTACAAAACAAACAGTTTATCTATTACTTCCACCCCACAACTCAGGCAACCACCAATTTGTCCTCTGTGTGTGTCTTTCTTAGATTCCATTTATAAGTGAGATCACGTGGTATTTGTCTTTCTCTGTCCGACTTATTTCATTTAACATAATGTCCTCAAGCATAATGTTCATCTATGTTGTCAACAGATGACAAGATTTCATTTTTTATGGTTGAATAATTTTCCTGTGTGTGTGTGTGTGTGTGTGTGTGTGTGTAAAGCTATGTATGGTGCCAAGTGAGTAATTGAATTATTAGGGGGATCACTTTTTAAATTATATAATTATCTAACCACTATTTTGTATACCTGAAGCTGATATAAAATAACATTAAACATCAAGTGTAATATAAAAATAAAACAATTAAATTTAAAAAATATATATCATAATTTCTTTATCCACTTATCCATCAGTGGAGCACTTTTAACTTCTCAAAGCTCATTCAAAAAGAAGTATTACTTTTATCCTTACAATAATAGCCTTGGTTAGGGTGGGTGAAACTTTCTTGTTGTCTCATGTATCTGATTTCACAAGCACACTATACGTTTATATTGCATGAATTTAAGCCACCTGGTAAACTCCTGCAATAGGTCTTCTAAATATTGTATTCTGCTCTGTCCTTTTCCCCAGCTGAATACTATATAGCCTTTAAAATAATAATGTGGAAATTCTAGAATTTCTAATCTGTAGAATAATTATTTACATGGTGAAATGTTTACAGTATTTTACTTGAGGAAATGGGTTACAAAACAGCATATTTAGTGTGATGCCATGTGGAAAAAAGGATTGTCATATTTCTTTAAGACTAAGAAATGTTTTTCCTTAAGACTAAGACACATTTTTTCATAGTTTAACATTTCTGAACTAAAGATATATCTTACAATGTGTGCTCTACCCAGCAAGATTCTGATATGGATAGTAAACCTTATATTTTATTAGCATCTTGGAATTAATTATTATGATCTCTCTCTCTCCCAGTCTCTCAAATCTATATCTGAATAATTGAATGATATCCACCAAAAGGTTCACAGTGATTATCTCTGAGTGGGAAACTGTATGGATTTCATTTTCTTTCTTTTTATTTGTATCCTTTGCATTTCTCAAATTTTCTAAGTGAATGCATATTACTTTCAAAACAATAACTTTTTAGAAAGATAATATACAAGGCCCAAAGATCCCTTAAGCAGTGTAGTACACTCTATCAGAGAAAGATGACGTTCTTCCTCATGATTATATAAAGATGTGGATGGAGAAGGGAAGCATCTACACACAACTTCTGCAGACATGGTTAAAGGTATTTAGGGAGACAGTGGTTTCAGGGAAAGGAAATGGAAA
Organism: Myotis myotis; assembly: GCF_014108235.1. NCBI lineage: Eukaryota > Metazoa > Chordata > Mammalia > Chiroptera > Vespertilionidae > Myotis > Myotis myotis. The sequence continues at coordinate 152,836,094 of NW_023416313.1, read as the reverse complement.
CTAGTTTAAATGTTGTATTTCAAGGATATTTTCTTGGTCATAGATATGTCTGTACAATGTAAGAATTTCAGATAGGAAAGGAATAAGGCACTAAAGAATTTATACTTCATCTGTGGTTAATTTGTTCATAAGTGCATTCCTAGTAGGACAAGGAGACTGTAACAGTTTCCATTTATAGACCACTGAAGTGGTTGGATTAGTAAATGACAATGGAATTTAGACATCCTAATTTGATTTTTACTCCCAAAATGTTGAAGGTGCAAAGGAAGCTTTTATAAATCAGTTGCATCAAATACATGAAAAGCATCAACCAGGTGACTCTGTCCTAATTGTAGAGTCACAACTTGCCTTGGTAAACATCCTTTCTTCCTCAGCTGACACCAGACCTCTACTTTCCAGATGATTTATGGTGGAAATACAGACAGGCTGTGGTTGTTTTTGTTAATATGAGGCTGAATATTAAACAGATCTGCTAGACTTAGGCCTCCAGCTTTGACAGTGTGGATCCTGCATGGACTATGAGCGTGTCAGCCAGAATGGCCTTGCGGCAGGGGCGCCAAGACTCTGCCTCAAGGACTCAGCAGATTCGCTGCTGGGATATCAAGTTTGTGTTTTGTCAGGTCTCAGTGGGACGTGCTATTTGTTGTTATGAAATCATATGTCTGATAGGGCCGAGACTAATTAGGTTGACCGTGGTGTCAGCTGCAGAGATGTGGGCAGTTGTGAACTTACCACAGATGGATGTGGGTGGGCAGTGCCGACCTCAGTCATGACCCTGTCATGGGTGACCGAGTCCACCATCAAATGACTAGAGGCAGAATTAGTTAATGGCATTTTGCTTTGGTATTTTAGTTTAGTTTGCGTCTTTTTTATGAAGCAGTGTAGGAATGAATGAGTGGCTGGAACTGCTGAGTTGGACATGAGAAATCTTGAAGACTTTGTTTCTGAACCAGGACTCTATAAGGAGGTTTGAAACCCACTAACTGAAGAGAGATCTCTTTAGCATGTCTCTTTAGCATCTCTTTAGCATATTGTATTTACTTTCTAACCATGCATAGGGAGCAGATTAAACCAGTTTGCAATAATGCTTTTTCTTTTTTTAACCTTGGAGCCAATATCTTGAGTCAAATTGATAAAATATTTGGGCTTCTAAAGATAAGCAAGTCTAAACTCTAAATAAGATAGATGCTTAAAGCCATGAAACTAACTCTGAAAACTATACTTAGAAATGCTGAGATTTGATTTTTTTCTATTGGTAGATATCAGATGTTCTTAGTAATCAAACAGATCAATTAAAATACTTTAAAAGTATCTAATTTATCCAGTGATGTATATGCCTGGTACATATTAAATACAAACATTTTTTAGTATATGAATGTGTATATATATATATATATATATATATATATGAAATGAATATGAGTCTTTCAGTACTAATTCTAGTAGGTTTGATGAAATCTCTGAAAATTATTCTAGCTCAATTTGTAAAATTCACTATAGAATAATAATTCTGTAACAAAACTCTCAGTAGATATGTATGATGCATTGACCTAAATTAATATAATTTTAGAAAACATAAATTGAATCATTTTTCTTTTTTTCAGTAAAGTTAAGACATAATTTTGTCTCCCACCAGCTTCATGGACAATAATTATATTCAGGTATTTCTGTGTCCATGGCATACAATACTGAAAAGTGATTAATAAGAGCAATATATCTGTGCATAATCCAGTCCACTGTTTTCTCCAGTTTCTTCAAAAGATCTTTACTCTTAGTTGGATTTGGCTGAATTTATCCTTAAAGTATATTTTGGATGGTTTTCAAATTACAGCCAGAAGAGATACTCTTAGCCAACCATAATTTTAAAGAAGTTGTAAAAAATAAATGCAATTGCCAAAAAGCATATGGAATATCTTGTCAACTCCGAGATAAACAGTTATTTTGTATGTGTATTTATCATGTATAAAGCAGACCACATGTTCTCATTCTTTCAGATGTGTTTACCTCTCCCTTTCAGGGGTGATGAGGGGGTAAAATGACAATTTGCTTGCATCTGGAGTGGCACCTTTCATTAGTAGAAATGATGACAGGACATAAAATCAAAATATTGCTTTTTTTTTAGCTTATGCTCTTGACTATAAATGATGAAACATATTGATGATCTTGAAAGGGAAGGAACTTTTATTGAACATTTGTATGTTCATGTGCTCATTTACTCTTCACAAAAATTCTACATGGTAAATAAATGGTCACCCCTTTTTAGCCAATGAAAACAATGGCTCTCAAACCTGCTAAGTCACATAGATGGGGAGAGGGGTTGTGATCTGAAAGTAACTTGATCTGATCTAAAAACTCATTATTGGGCTAGACCATTCTCTTTAGCCAGCTTGTTGGTTGTTCATGGCACAACTATCACTGAAATAGCTAATTCACTTAGCACAATTAACATTATCAATAAAATAGAGTACCTATTTATGATTTTATTTATGTTTAATATGTTTTCATTGATTTCAGAGAGATGAAGGGTGAGGAAGAGAGTGATGGAAACATTAGTGATGAGAGAGAATCATTGATTGGTTGCCCCCTACTGAGTATTGAGCCCACAACCTTCTCATGTGCCCTGACCTCTTGATCATGGGTCAGCTCTCAACCACTGAGCCATACTGGTCAGGTCTATTTATGATTTTAAATGAAGAATGACTTTTAACTGTCAAAATTGGGAAAACACTAGGCTTGAGTCACTGTTAAAAGTGTACTAATCAAGCAAATTATTAAAAAAAAAAACAACAGAAAGTATTACAAAGTCTTAAGGCAAATGAAAAAATAGTTAAAAGCCCATAATAAAAGTATAAACAAGACTGACACTAATTAAATTGATTTTTGAAACTTGTAGACTAATTTTTGTTCTTTCAGACAAAACATATGCCTTTAATTTATGCATATAATCTTTATGTTTAAAAATGTCTTTTTTTGTATCAAACATCAAGTGTTCTGGGGAAACTTGGAAGCAGAATGAAAAGAGCGTAAATCCTTAAGTCAGGTGACCACCTTTAAGTCCTGGTTCTATAACTAACTAGCTTGTGACCTTGGGCAAATGGCAACCTTGGAAAGCCTTTGCATCTCATTTGGGAGATAGGTTGCTCCAGTGAGATGATGTTTATGGGAATATTGTAAATGTATTCTCTAAATAAAAGATGATGATTTTTTGAGGGTGTCAAACACACACAAGAAAACTTTGGTCTTCTTGGGTGGGTATTTTAGTGTAAGAGGTGGCTTAGTGCTCTAAGCAAGCAGTCTTGGCTGATTTTCATTCTTTAAGGCTGTGGTCCTGGCATCAGAGATAGGCTCTAAGCCCCAGTCCTGACACACTGACTTAAGCATGTGGTTTGGAGCTTACCCAGGTAAGATGTGACCTTATAAACTGTCTTGTGGTCACTCTCTAGGGATATTCCCTAGGCCTTTTCAGTAAGTTGTTTGGCTAAGAGGCCAGACCAAAGACAAAATTCTAGGACCACAGGAGGTTTATCTTGGCTTTCTTAGTAGAAAGCAGGAGGGCTGAACAAATCTAGAGAACCATGAAATCTCTCTGGTGTGATGATGTATTATTTTAGCCCATATATATTATGTGTTCAATAAATAGTTTCTCCAATAGAAAGCATAGTAGTCAGCTCATTTAATAGACTGATGCCCCTGATATAAGCAGGTAAGGCCTGTTGGTGTTAATGATGTATATTAAAGATGCCCATTCACTTGCAAGTGTCAGAAACCCAACTCAAATGAGCTTGCAGAGACAAACTTATTTGCTAATGTAACTGGATAGTCGCAGCAGTGCTGCTGGCTTAAGACCCAGTTGATAGGAAGATTTAGATGATGTCATTAGAACTCTGCTCTGCTTCCCTTGGTTGGCTCTGCTGTCCTCTGCTCCATTTTCAGGTAGGTTCTCTCTATGGGGGCAAAGAGACCCACGGTGGCTCCAGGCCCATAGCATCCTCACCACTGTAGAGAATGTATCCTGGCTCTATAACTAATTAGCTGTGTTACCTTGGGCAAATGACAACCTTGGGAAGCCTTGGTTGCCTCATTGAGAAATAAGAATGATAACACTTAGAGAAAAGAATGTGTTCCTTTCTTCTCCATCATCCACATTAATTCTGAAAAGGCCCTATTTAGGTCATGTGCCTACCCTTGAACTAAGCCATGGACCTAGAAGGATGTGCTATTCTGGCAGTTCAACCTGAGTTACCAGATCACCCCTGTGTCTGGAAAGGGGGTTGGGGTGGAAAGAGTATCAAATTGGTTCATTAGAGCACTCTCTGTGCCTTGGCATGGATACATGGAAATAGGAGTCCCATTGGATGCCAAAGAAATGCTTTCTTCTCATTGCCACTTTCTCTGATTACATAGGTGATTAGGGAGGAAGGAGTCTCAAGGAGTGCACCACCTGATAACAGATGGGCCAGCTCCCTTTGGCCTGACAGCTGGGCCTTTGGTGTTCCAGGTCTGCTCTCAGGAATCCTCCAACTGATTTTCCTCCACCTCTAACCTCACCCCACTTCCATGAAACCTCTGTCTGTGAGCTGTTCTCATCAGCCTGACAGTGAAAGTGCTGACCAAATGATATTTAATTGCCTCCCAAGAACGTTTGCACTGGAGATTTTTTTTCAAAGATAAGCTTTTAAGAACCAAAGACTAAAGAATTACCATGAAACCATGGACAGAAGGTCTCTATTTGTGGGTCAGGCAGCCCTGCAAATCCTCAAGTAATACAGTGTATGTAGCCATCTAGTCTGCTTCAGGCTACTGTCTCCAGCCCTGTGTTTTAAAGGATCAGTTTGGACTTAGCTGAAAGCTAAGCGTGGAGCACCATCTCAGGCCAATCCAATGATCCCTTTCACAAATGTTTCTGGAATTCCAAACATGTGCTAGATTCGAGCAAGTTATGAGGATACATCAGTGAATGAAGCAAAGTCCCTGCCCTACTGGACTATTCATTTTAGGAGAGAGAGTGACAGTAATTAAGCAAGAAAATGTATATGTGAGAAGAAAAGTAAAACAGAGTAACAGGTGGGCTATGTGTGGGGGAAGGGAAGAGCCTCACTGGAAAAAGACCTGATTGAAGAGAGAGAGTGAGCCTTCTCTAAGAGAGTTTCAGGCAGAAAGAACACGAAGTGCATGGTCCTGAGGTGGGTCATGCTTGGCATGACAGAGGAACAGCAGGTGGGGGTGAGAGAGCCAGATTGGAGGCCACTGGGGAGGATGTTGGTGTGTACTCTGAGGGAGATAGGAAAGTGTTGGAGAGGTGATGTGCCATTTCACCCTGATACCAAGACCTGAGTTGGGTAACTTTGACTTTGTGTCATTAGATAGAGTTGGATGGGAGTCACATAGCTTCAAACTCGCTAAGTAGAAACCTTGATCCATGGTAGCGAAAGAGATGAGCAAAGAGAAAATGATGGGGTCTACAGAAAACAGGCGTGTAAAATCATTTACTCCCAGCGTAGTCCGTCCCTGGATTCTGGGTTAACCTGTGTTGTGCGTCTGAGCACTTCCTGCAGCATGTGTATTCTTTCCTTCCCCCTTTCTCTCAGAAGTGCTATTCTGTACAACATTTGAAGTAGGCTTTCCAGATTTAGAAGCAAAAAAAGGACACCCAGTTAAACTCGAATTTTAGATAAATAATAACTTTTAAGTATAAGTATGTCCCAAATGGTAGGTACCATTTTATATTTTATCTGGTAATCCTACTGAGCAGAACAGAAAGTTGTAATATTTCCTGTCTGAACCTCAATCGCTGCTCCTCTAGAATGAAAAAGTGGATCTTTAAGATTTACAGTCATCTACTTAGAGTTACCTATGCCTAGAAATGTGTTTCTCAGAGATCCTGCAGAAATCCATGCTGTGCATGTGTCCCCAGATGGGGGTCAAAAAGACCTAAACATCACTTCTTCCTAAGGCAGCAGGGGTCTACGTTTTGATTGCTGACCACTGGCCCTTCTGTCTGCAAGCCCTGACAGGCAGAGAATGTCCAGTTTTCCCATTCGCTTGGCCAATGGCCTAGGTCAGTGGTCAGCAAACTCATTAGTCAACAGAGCCAAATATCAACAGTACAACGATTGAAATTTCTTTTGAGAGCCAAATTTTTTAAACTTAAACTATTTAGGTAGGTACATTGTTATTAACCTACCTATATAGTTTAAGTACTGTTGATATTTGGCGCCTCCCCCGATGCTGCGTATCCCGCGGCCCGCCTGCCCTGCGTCTCCCATCGCCTAACTGACCGACACCCCCCACTTCTTCTAAGGCCACTTCTTCAAAATAGACTCACCCAGGCCAAAAACCGACTTCTGAGCATGGGCCACGAAGTTTCAATTGCACTGTACGTGTGCGCCCGCACATGGTATATTGTGGAAGAGCCACACTCAAGGAGCCAAAGAGCCGCATGTGGCTCACGAGCTGCAGTTTGCCGACCACTGGCCTAGGTGACTGCATTCTGCTTAGCAATATAGGGCAGATTTTCTTGACCTAGGATACTATGTAATCCCCTCTCTGCAGCTCTTGCCTCTCTGGCACTCGGTCTGTGAACCCTAGCTGCCTTGGTCTCTCCAGATTTGTAGCTCCATCTCCTTCACTCAGGCTCCTCCTGGGCATCACCTCCCCATGTCCCAGCCTGGAATGACCCCAGGCAGAAAGCTGGGGCAGTTTTAGGGCTCACAGGTCTTCCATGCCTGATGTCCAGTGTCTTGAAAACTGTCGTTTCATATACAGAATCTTCCTTTTCTGCTGTTGTTGTTTTAGGTGAGAGCATAAATCTAGTTCTTTTATTCCATGGTGGCCAGAGGTGTACAAGAGACAGTATTTCAAGGATTTCTCATTCCTGGGGTTCTAGCTGGTCCCCCAAAAACAGCTAAATTAAGACACACCTCTTGGAGGGAATCAAGAATTTATCTTGTAGACTAAGCCTGGATTGGAGGAGGATTGTTACCTGAGAGACTCCTGAAAGAACAAGGGTCTAGTTGTTCTGGGATTTAAATTATGTCCCTAGCTTAGAGCAGTCCAAAGCAAGTATAAGCCCCCCAATGCAGAGGTCAAGTTAAAAGAGACTGCTTTCTTTCACTATTTGATTTTGAACATGGAAAGATTATGCATCCCTCTGAATAAATGCAATCTGGGGTTTTGTGTACAGTGATAAATTATAGCCAGAGGAATCTTTTGTAGCGAGAAATTCATATAATGCAGCCACCCGGGAAATAGACGTCACAGCCCTGATTAAGAAGATATTTGGCCTGATCTGCTAGCTCATCAGACTTGGTGACATTATTGCTCCTCATGTATTTTTAAATAACTGAACATGATGCTTTGCTTATTTGGAACACTCAACAGGGCCTGGGCTCCCTATTTGGAATCATCTGAGATGAATTGAAATGAAGAGGCAGGTAGCCTCCATAGTGGAAATTAATTATTCACTACATGTCAATATGTTGAAAATGATTTGTTACAAGTTTAGACAAACTTTTTATCACTAAAGTTCATCCTCATTATTCAAACACCAGACCAGCCATCCATAATGGATTCAAGAAGAAAGGCTTGTCAGGTGAAGAAAACCAACTACTGAGAAAGCAATGAGCAATGTGTTCCTGATTGCTTTATGTTCATCTCATTGTCAGAGAGACTCGGAATCCTATATAATAAAAGCCTAATATGCAAATTGTCCCCTAGGCTGGGAGTTCGACCAGGGGGTGGGGCCGGCCTGCCAACTGCTTGCATTGCCACCCCCCTGCCCCCACCCACCAGCCCAGCCAGATTGGCCCAGATCCGGGCGGGCCAGCCGGACCCCACCCCTGAACAAATTTGTGTACCAGGCCTCTAGTTGAGATAAAAAATCTCTCAGATAAGTTTCTTCTCCACTGTAAATCCTTTCAGCTTCAGAGTGATAGTAGCAGTGCCCTCCTTTACCCATACACAGCACAGCCGTGGGTGGAGTGCCCATCGGAATTCCATTGCCACCCGCTGTCCAACCTGGCTCAGAAGCTGATCTGCTGGTGCTCCACTGCTCAGACCCCTGTGCCTGAGTTTCCCTGGTTCTGAGTGTTTAAAGTCTGCTTCCCTAGTGCTTAAGTGTCTTGTTGAGCCCCTGAGAAAAGTTATGAGATGACCCAGTTAAATGTAAATAACATATTGTTCTTGTCTCTACACAACATGTGGCCATCACCTTGGCATCTTTGGGGTATTGAGTGACACAGGAAAATGTGCTTCCTGCCTTTAAGAATTATTTCCCAGCTGGTGTGGCTCTGTGATTGAGCATTGACCTCTGAACCAGGAGGTCACTGTTCAATTCCCAGTCAGGGCATATGCTCGGGTTGTGGGCTCAATCCCCAGTGGGGCATATGCAGGAGGCAGCTGATCAATGATTCTCTCTCATCATTGATGTTTCTCTCTCTCTCTCTCTCTCTCTCTCTCTCTCTCTCTCTCTCTCTTTCCCTCCCTCTCTCCCTCGCTCTTTGATATATATATATATATATATATATATATATATATATATATATAATGAAGACAGTCATTTTTAATTGCCAGGATCGAAGGAAATGAATCCATGTATATTCTATCAAAATGTACATAGTGAGAGGGGTTAATGCGCCACATATGGACATGAGAAGGAATAAGATACAAGGTTGGGTTAGAAATGAGACATGCAGGGTGATTAAGAAGCACCACTTGCTCCCTGGGCACGCTGTCTTCAAAATGACCTTTTTTAGTAAACTTACCACAGCCATAGCTTTACCTTAAGAGTTAATTTCCCTTATTGCCTACACACAAAAGGTCCTGTTTTCTGAGCGGCTGTGTCTTTGGTAGGAAACCATGTTTCTGAGCAGGTCTTTCCTTTTCGTTGTTCAGTGACAGTGTTTCATGCATGTACCATGTGGTGGCATCACCTCATAATAAGCGTCAAGAAATGGGAAAACCGTCAGACACTTTGCAAATGTCTGGTCTGTCTTTCCTATCTTTTGGTTGTTTTCTGTAGTAATTAGCTCCATAAAGACATTTTAGAGCTCAATTACCCCCTACGAAAGAATTTGTCACAGTTGTCTGTCAAGAAATCTCATATTACTGTGAATGTAATAGCAAATTTAGGTTTCTCGTGTGTCAATTACACCTGTTGTTGCCATTCTCCAGGCTCCGTAGTGAACAGTTTCTAAGTTATGGGGAGTAGTTACTTAGGCATAGAGATTATAAATGACCACTGAAATGAAATAGACCCATTTCCCTTTTAGACTCGGTTATGAATCAGTAGTTTCTGGTGAAGGAATGGAGCTTTTCCATTTAGTCACCCTTTGGCCTGAGACAGGGAAGACCACGGGTTGTTCTGGGCACTGACTTGCTGGTGACCTCGTCCAAGTGCCAGAGGTATGTTCTTGAGCTGGATCTGGGCTTTGATGCCATTCCTCCCAGGCGAGCAAGCCGACAGCGGAAACCCTGGCTCTCTTTATGGCCCTGGGAGAGGCAGCAGGTGGTGGTGTGTGAGTTTCCATCAAATAACTTGGTTGTCACCAGTAGGATCACATTGCAGCCACCCTAATGTCTGTGCTTGTTGGCAGAGGCCTCCCTGCCCTCTGGGGAAAGGAGAGGAAAGGCCCGTGGTTTCCCTTCAGGGCCGAGGGTTTGTCAGCAGGGCTCAGGAGGATGGGGCCGGGCCTTCTCCTGCACTACTGGGCATGCATGGGTTTGGTTAGAACTCTGACGCTGAGCGGTGTGGCTGAATCAAACTCCTCCACAGTTGCATCTTCAGAACTGTCCTCCAGTTTGCAGGTTTCACACCCTCCCACTTCGGCAGCTTCCAGTTTGCAAACAGATTTGCTTGTTAAATGGAGAAAACCAAGTTTGTAGGCATCTGTGTCAGGGAAAGGGGAGGAAAGCCAGTCTCCCTAGAGGGAGGCAGCTCGGATTGAGTCTTGATCAAGACAAAAAGATTCTGTTCATGAAAATAAGATTCCCTAGGCCAGTTTCTCCATCTTCGTATTGCTGTGCCCTTGTTGAGGATAAGAATGGTCTGCCCATCTCTTAGCCTCAGAGGCCAGTGTACCATCTTGATAACTATGAATTTTAATTCAGAGACTATCTTTTAATAGATAAAATGACTGTCTTCTTTTGAAGAAAAAAAAATGCGGTGTTTGGATAACATTTCATGCTGCTGGTGGGGAAATAGGGGTGGTTATGCCCTGTAAGAAAAAAAGGTGATGCATTTCTCAGGAAACTTGGTAAAAACATATTTGTTTTCCCCCAAAGCTCATCTCACTAATTCAGATGATTCTCAAAAGATTTATGACTCAGGCAAAAGTTCATCATATTTTAGCAACCTTCTCAAAGGATGAACATTAGGAAGGGATGCTATCTAGGGCAGGTATGGTTTCCAAACACATGGAAGAACTATGAAACCGAAGTAGAGGACTGTTAATTCCTTGGGGAAGAGCCATGCTGCCTGATAGATGGGGCAGTCTTCTTTTAAAAATAATCATTCCAGGGCAGTATGTTGAGTGCTGTAAGAGAGAAGTGTTCCGGTGCTTAGGAGCAGAGAGGGTAGCGGGACAGGGGGTGGCCACTGCAAGCCAGGAGGGAGGGAGGCTTCAGGGAGGAATTGGCATGTGAGCTAGACTTTAAGGGAGAAGTAGGAATAGAACAGGTGGAGAATATGGGAAGCGCTTATTGCAGGTGGCGAGAAAAGCATAAAGGGAGATAGTAAGACATGAAAGAGCAGGACAAAGTGGATTCTAGCAAGAATTCATTGTGGGCAGAGGTGGGAGCAAGTGGACAAATATCCTGGAAAAATTGGGGAAACTGGTCTTTATCCTATAGAACATAGCCTATAGAACACAGACTGGGCTATAGTGAAGGTTTCTGAGCAGGAGGTGACATCTGATTTGTATTTTTTCAGACAACTAGCCCTGGAAGCAGTATCATTGTGTTGCTGGGAAAGGCCATTGTCGGGAGACGTGAGAGCCTTCACTTCAGAAACTGGGAATAGGCGTGAAGACATTCACAAAAATATTAAGATGGTGTAGAAGACAGGAGTTGGAAGTTGAGGTGCTTTGAGGAATCAGGGCACTCTGCTAGCATGGTGAGGGCAGAGCCAGAGGTAGTGAGCTAGGGAGTGAATGGAGTAAGGAAGAGGCAGCCATGAGGAGAGATGACTCCTCATTTCCAAAAGCTTGAGGCTGCGGGAGAAGGCAGGGAGGCGATTAGCCTCTGGTGGGAGAAGGGGGTGGTGCACAGCCATCCTGCTATGTGTGCTTCATGCCAGGAAAGCTTAAGCTCCTGGTTGGCAAGAGGGAAGATCCTAAGTAGAAAGAGAGAGAGTAGAGACATCAGAGCAAGGGGGAAATTAGCAGGGGAAGGTTTCCAAGGAGACATGGGCACACACTAGGAATCAAGAATTAGGTAAAGGAGAGAAGTCAAGTTTGAAAGAGCCACTGTGGTTCCAGAAACCTGCTTTATCTCTTTTGGTAACGGGCACAACAGACTTGACATTCTTCCACTTGCAACAAGCATCTTAGAGGCGTCAGTCCTGCGTCTGCTGGCTGCAGGCTTTCCTGGAAAGGGCTGGGAATCCATTTCAAGTAGGAAAGTTAGTATTGGTTATTGGAGGTAGGCTCGCTGCCACAAAGCAATCAGTCGGATATTGGACTCTCTTGTGTTTAATCACAAACACAGCTTCTCCTCCCTCCCTTTTTAAAAAAATCGATGTGATTTCCTTTGGACTTTCGTTTGAAAAGTCATAAGGAAATAAAGTATCTTTCTGGTGAAGGGCTCTGTCAAACTTAATGGAGATAGTACCTTTACCTGACAATATGGCCAAATAGACTGCTCACACTTTCTGGGATTTACAATTATTATTTAACTACAAAACTTGGGCATTAGACCTGATTGTTGCTAAGACTCCTTTTAATTCCAGGATTTTGTGGTGTATGGTCCCAAGTTGAATTGGTGCCTATTGACAAGATGTGAAACAGAAGGAAAGTGTGACACAGCGTGTGCTCATCAGGAGGGAGCTGGTGTCACTGGACTGCGTGTTCATACAGTCCCCAGTCGCATCCCTGGGCATCTGCAGTACAAGGACGTTTTGCCTGCATAAGCAGCGTGTGCTTCGACTCAGAATATATGCCAAGCACACTTGAGAACGTTCGTATTTTGCAGCTGAAGTACAACACAGCTGGTCTCCTAAATGATTTAACGTCTTCCTCTCCACCAGCAGAATTAAAAACTGAAACTGTTATGGTGCCTCTGAGGGAGCGGAGATGCAACCTATAATTATGAATTTATCAGACAATAGGTGACTTCCCACAGCAGCCCTTAATGTGTTACCCCAATCACACTTTCTCCTTTGGAGAACCCAGCCTCATTCTCAAGAATTTGAGTTGCATGGAGGGTGGAATAGGGGAAACAGATGTGTTACTCATCCAACAAGACTGAAAAAGAATATTTGATTTTCTCCCTACCTGCAGCCAAGCAACCAGTGATGGCGAACCTATGACACGCGTGTCAGAGGTGACACATGAACTCATTTTTTTGGTTGATTTTTTCTTTGTTAAATGGCATTTAAATATATAAAATAAATATCAAAAATATAAGTCTTTGTTTTACTATGGTTGCAAATATCAAAAAATTTCTATGTGTGACACGGCACCAGAGTTAAGTTAGGGTTTTTCAAAATGCTGACACGCCGAGCTCAAAAGGTTCGCCATCACTGCAAGCAACCCAGAGACAGAAGAGTCAGAGCATCAGGGGGAGGGTGATCAGATGGCCTGGGCCTCTCAACACCAGGGCCCTGTGTACATACCCCAGCAAAGCATAATGCACTCTTGTGTGTAATGTTACTTGTGAGGGCATTTAAGTTTGGCTAATATTTTTATAATGGCCTATAAGAGCAAGGCAAATCTGTTGGCTTTCTTGTAGGCCACCCTTTTCAGAGTTAAGGCACCTTCATATATCTTCTTATCTGTTCTTGCAACATCCTGACAAGGTAGAGTTTATCATCCTCATTTTGCACAAGAGAAAGTTAAAGTACAAAATAGTCAGTTTCAGCAAAGCAGGTCAGAGACAGGTGGAGCATGAGAATAAGGTCTCAGATATGCAGCATGTTCTTATTCCTTTCCTTTAGAAAGAAAAAGAAATGAAATTTTAAAAATCGAACCAATGTTTGCGTTGTGTGCCTAGTTCTTTGCCTGCTGTATCAGAAAGGGATGTTTGCTTCTGATAGGGCCCAGGATGAAATATGCCCAGATAGAAACAATAAAAAAGCAAAAATATCCTGGCTCAGCACCCACCGTTGGTAAATGGAATCCCAGCAGGCCCATTGCCTGTAGGTGGCAGATGGCAAGCTGCCTTTCTAAGAGTGGTTGAAAGCACCTGTGTTGTGCTAGACACTGAGGATTCACAGGGAAAGACAGACACTACCCCTGCTCTCACAGAGATCAGACTAGTGGGAAACAGAAGCAAGTAAACAGATGATTCAAATTATATGAAAAATGCTATAATGGCAGCAGTACAGGTGTCATGGGAACAAAAAAGAGGTGCTGCTAACCATTTATTGGGAGTGGTGCTTAGGGAGAATTGCCTTGAAAAGATGACTGAGTGAGACCCGAATAGGTTACCCAGGTCAAGAAGGGTAAAGTGTTTGGGGAGGTTGAGAAGAGGGCTTTATTTGTTTATTCTATTCAGAACACAGGTCTGGAGATAAGAAAAAACCTAGTGAATTGGAGGAGACACCTAGGTCTGAATTTTAGAGTTGAGAGTGGTGCTGATGAGACTAGAGAAAGAAGCAGAGAGCAGATGTTATAAGACTTTGCAGGCTGTGTCAGGTATGTGGAAGGGCCTTGGGCATGGGAGTTTATCTAACCAGGGCTGCTTTTAGTTAGTCACTCTGGGGCTAATGATAGGTTGGAAGGAGATGAGGCTAAAGGCAAGTTGGAGTTTTTTCACACTCCCCATTGAAAGTCCAGGCCTAGACTAGGAAAATGGCATTGAGAATGAAAGTAATTTGGATGACTTGGGGAAGATGTGATTGGGCTTGGTGATAACTGGATGTGGAGGAAAAAGGCAAAGGAGGAAGGCTTCAAGAATGATGCCAGGGCTTCTGATTCTGAAACCCAGGTAAACGGTGAGGTAAGGAACAATGGAGGAGGAGGTGGTGGCTTTGAGGGATAATAGGAGACAATATGCTAAATTTTAGACACCTTTAACTTTAAATTATCTGTGAGGAATTCAAGAAGAGATGCCCAGAAGGCCATGGACATATGGCCCAGAGGACTGTTGTGAGAGATCTAGGCTAGAGATAAACATCTGAGTCTTCCACAGAGGAATCAAAGCCTTTGGAAGGGCCCTAGCCAGATAGCTCAGTTGGTTAGAGTGTTGTCCCCAGATACCAAGGTTGTAGGTTCAATCCTGGTCAGAGCACATACAAGAATCAACAAATGAAGGTATAGGTAAGTGGAGCAACAGATCAATGTCTTGGTCTCTCTATTTTTCTGTCTCTTTAACTCAATAAATAAAAATTAGTGGTTGCCAGGGCCTGGTATAAAGGGGACTGACTGCTAATGGGCCTGGCATTTCTTTTTGAGGTGATGAAAATGTTTTAAAACTAGATGGTAGTGAAAATTGAACACTTTTTGTGAACTCACTGAAGCCAATGAATTGTACATGTTAAAAGGATGACTTTTATGGAATGTGAATTATATGTCAAGAAAGTTGTCCTATAAAAAAGGAGCTTCAGAGTCCTGAGAACCAAGATGGCGGCATAGGTTAACACCGGAGTTTGCTGCTTTGAACAACTACTTCAAAAGTGAAACCAAAAAACGGAAGGGACATCACCCAGAACCACAGGAACGCTGGCTGAGTGGAAGTCCTACAACTAGGAGGAAAGAGAAACGCATACGGACACTCAGAGGAGGCGCAGTGCTGAAGTCAGATTCTGAGGTGCGGAGTGCGCGGAGCGGGCTGGCGGCGGAGGGCGCGGTTGGCGTTTTCAATCGGGAGGGAGTCGCAGACTCTGAGCTCCAGATCCGGGCGAGTCTTTAGGGACCCAGACTCAAACGGGAGAAGCGGGACTGTCTGGCTTCGGTCAGAGCGAGTGCAGCTTTCTCTCTGAGCTTTGCAGCGGCTGCTGGGACTCAGAGAGGCAGAGCCCCTGGGGACAGGACTGAGAGCCGCCATAACTGCTCCCTCCGGCCCACCCTGTTGATCCTGTGCGACCCGCCCCGCCCAAGCCCTGCACACAGGCATTTGCCGGATAGCCTCAGGCAAACGCCAGATTAGCACCTCCCTAGAGGACAGAAGTTCTCTCACTGCTGACACAGCTGATTCTCATAGCCACTTGGCCTGGAGGTCAAACCCTCCCTGGAATTAGCTACAACAAACAAGATTTAACTATAAGACTGCGAACAAAGACCACTAGGGGGTGCACCAAGGAAGCATAACAAAATGCGGAGACAAAGAAACAGGACAAAATTGTCAATGGAAGATATAGAGTTCAGAACCACACTTTTAAGGTCTCTCAAGAACTGTTTAGAAGCCGCCGATAAACTTAATGAGATCTACAAGAAAACTAATAAGACCCTCGATCTTATATTGGGGAACCAACTAGAAATTAAGCATACACGGACTGAAATAACGAATATTATACAGACTCCCGACAGCAGACCAGAGGAGCGCAAGAATCAAGTCAATGATTTGAAATGCGAGGAAGCAAAAAACACCCAACCGGAAAAGCAAAATGAAAAAAGAATCCAAAAATGCGAGGATAGTGTAAGGAGCCTCTGGGACAGCTTCAAGCGTACCAACATCAGAATTATAGGGGTGCCAGAAGATGAGAGAGAGCAAGATATTGAAAACCTATTTGAAGAAATAATGACAGAAAACTTCCCCCACCTGGTGAAAGAAATGGACTTACAGGTCCAAGAAGCGCGGAGAACCCCAAACAAAAGGAATCCAAAGAGGACCACACCAAGACACATCATAATTAAAATGCCAAGAGCAAAAGATAAAGAGAGAATCTTAAAAACAGCAAGAGAAAGAAACTCAGTTACCTACAAGGGAATACCCATACGACTGTCAGCTGATTTCTCAGCAGAAACTTTGCAGGCCAGAAGGGAGTGGCAAGAAATATCCAAAGTGATGAATACCAACAACCTACAACCAAGATTACTTTATCCAGCAAAGCTATCATTCAGAATTGAAGGTCAGATAAAGAGCTTCACAGATAAGGAAAAGCTAAAGGAGTTCATCACCACCAAACCAGGATTATATGAAATGCTGAAAGGTATCCTTTAAGAAGAGGAAGAGGAAGAAAAAGGTAAAGGTACAAATTATGAACAACAAATATGCATCTATCAACAAGTGAATCTAAGAATCAAGTGAATAAATAATCTGATGAACAGAATGAACTGTTGATTATAATAGAATCAGGGACATAGAAAGGGAATGGACTGACTATTCCTGGGGGGGAAAGGGGTGTGGGAGATACGGGAAGAGACTGGACAAAAATCGTGCACCTATGGATGAGGACAGTGGGTGGGGAGTGAGGGCGGAGGGTGGGGCGGGAACTGGGAGGAGGGGAGTTATGGGGGGAAAAAAAAAAAAAAAAAAAAAGAGGAACAAATGTAATAATCTGAACAATAAAGATTTAATTAAAAAATAAATAAATAAATAAATAAAAACAAATTAAAAAAAAAGAGGAACAAATGTAATAATCTGAACAATAAAGATTTAATTAAAAAATAAATAAATAAATAAATAAAACAAATTTAAAAAAAAAAAAAAAAAAGGAGCTTCAGTAAATCAAGCACTTTAATTACGGGAGGGGAAGGGTTAATGCCCGGTACAGGGAGGGGCACAAGGATATGTAAATTGGTGTCCACTTTCACCTACTTTTTCAATCCCTTAGTAATCTGGCTGGGCCCATTATATCTCTCAGAATTGCTAGTGTCTAGTAGTTTATGCTTGCAATTCAATAAATTAAATTAAAAACAACAGACCAACATGAGAAGGATATCTCATTTCAAAACCAAGAGACTGTGAAAAGTGTTTTCCTTGGTACCATAAGCACACAACAGCCACAATATAAAAGGACTCAGAAGCATCCAAGACTTTGAATTACCATCATTTTTTACATCACCCCTGAGTAAACAGTGTTATCTTTATTTTTTATTTAACCATGGAATAAACAGAACCTATTCTTGAAAAAATGGCAATTTAAAGTCTTTTGACTTAAAGTCAAGAGTGTTTTCTCTGATATTGCTTTTGTGGCTTGGCCTCAGCCCTCAATCTCCCAGGGACCCACACTGAGCTGCTGTCTCCATGTTGCTTCAAGTCTCTAGAGCTCCCCAGGGAGTTAAAATGGATAAAATAAAATGGAAGCAACGCAAGGAGAATCCAGCCCAGCCTGTAGTGAGAACAGCCACATGGCCTCAGATTTAGAAGAGCCAGGCTCATTAATTCATCTCAGTAATTAGTCAAGTTCAAGCTTCTGGCCCTTATGTATGTAATGGCCAGTTCTTAGCAGTGCTATTTTGGGGGGCAGCTTTTCATGTATCTATATGCCTGAATTAAACTGGGAATGCAGGGGCTCAGCAGTGAATAACAGTGCCAGGTTCCCACATGGGATTAAGTTAGGGAGCCAGAGTTGAAACCGAGGGCTTCAGCCCTCCTGTGCACCTCACCATCTTTTCTTGCTGTGGCATCAGCTACTTCGTGGGTCCGGCCTCAGTATGAGAGATGGGGAGCATGTGAGTAAGGACTTATGAATTGGACTTGTTGAAGGACATATGGGAGCCTTCTCTGACCCTGGATTTCTGAGCCTTAGGACTAGTCCAAGCCATGTCCTGAAATGAGCACCTTAGGAGTCTCTGTGAGATTCTGATGAAATGTGGCATGACCTTTGACATTTAGATAAACTTCTCAGGTTGGCCCCTGGGACAATCACGAGAGTCCAGCTTGTTTCTTTTAGGGATGCCTTTGAAGACTAACACGGCACCTGCTGCAGTGTCAGGTGGCACCTCCAGGAGACAAGATCCAGGACACAGTCATTTTCAAGTGCTCGGTAGGAGCCAGGCTGCCACATTGGCGCAATGGCTCAGGCTTCCCTTTGGCTTATTGATAACAAGGAGCTCTGAAGAAGCACAAGAATGAGATTTTTACATGCATGTTTAATTCTCTAAGGATCCAGCAATAAGATCTCCTTAGCAGGACCAGAGTAGCACAGGGGAAGTAGAAATTCAATAAGCAGATCTTTAGTGGTGGTTCCTGGCCAACCAGGCCAGGGGTTCTTAGGGGACTTTAACTCATAAATGGTCAAATGTTTACTTTAAAAGTGGTTATTAGGGATGTGGAATGAGTTTCCCAAGTGAAATAATGGTATAAATGGGAGTTGTAGATTAAAAAACCAAAACACAAAACCGAGCAGAGTGGAAATTAGATAAATGATGAAAAGGGGGACATCTAGGGAGCGTAACAACCTGGCAGCCTCTTGAAAGGCAGGAAGAAAGGAGGTGATTGGGAAGAGGTCTTGCTTAGTCTAGCCACTTCTCCAGCCATAAAGAATGTTGTGCACCTGGGACTATGTCATTCCTGATGTTGGAATTCTCAAACCTAAAGAACTAAATGCTCACTTTCTATTATGTTCATGTGAGACTGGTTAGGCTCTAACCATGCTAACCAAAATACATGGGAGTTTGTCAGTCAGAGTGTCAATTTGCTCATTTTTAATTTAGAAACATATCTTTCTGATGATGGGAAATCCTCCTCTTTGTATCAGCTTCATCTGTTAAGTAGAATTTGATAGTAATCCAATTATCAGATGTATTTAGATTCCATATATGAGTGAGATCATGTGACACTTATCTTTCTCCAACTGGCTTGTTTCACTTAGCATAATACTCTCCAGATCCCTTCATGCTGTCTCAAAAGGTAATATATCCTTCTTTTTTACTGCTGCATAGTATTCCATGGTGTAAATGTACCACGGCTTTTATAACCACTCATCTACTGATGGGCACTTGGCTGTTTCCAGATCTTAGCTATTGTAAATTGTGCTGCTATGAACATAGGGATGCATATGTTCTTTCTAACTGGTGTTTTGGGTTTCTTAGGATGTATACCTAGAAGTGGGATCACTGGATCAAATGGTAGTTCCATATTTAATTTTTTGAGGATACTCCATATTGTTTTCTATGGTGGCTGCACCAGTCTTCATTCCCACCAGCAATGTATTAGGGTTCTTTTTCCTTCACATCCTTGCCAGCACTTGTCATTTACTGATTTGTTGATGGTAGCCATTCTGACAGGTGTGAGGGATAGAAGAAAACATAGGCAGGAAAATCTCAGACATCTCGGGTAGCAATATGTTTGCCAATACATCTCCTAGGGCAAGGGAAACTAAGGAGAAAATAAACAACTGGAACTACATCAAAATAAAAAGCTCTGAACAGCAAAAGAAACCATCAACAAAATGAAAAGGGAACCTACTGTATGGGAGAACATATTAGGCAATGATACATCTGATAAGGATCAATATCCAAAATATATAAGGAAACAAATATCCAATTAAAAAATGGGCAAAGGACCTAAATAGACCTTCTTCAAAGTAAACATACAGATGGCCAAGAGACATGAAAAAATGCTCAAAGTCACTAGTAATCAGAGAGATTCAAATTAAAATGACAGTGAGGTATCATTTTAACTATTTTAAAGTTTACAATTTAGTGACATAAGAGCTTTCACAATATTGTGTAATGGTTAGCACTATCAATTTCCAAAACTTTCTATGACCCCAAACCATTAGAGACTCTAACCATTATGCAATAACTCCCCATCCCCTGCCCCTATGTCTTGATAACTTCTAATCTTCTTTCTGTGTCTATGAATCTGCCTACTCTAGTAGCTCATGTAAGTACAATCAGACAATATTTGTCCTTTGTGTCTGATTTATTTTTTTCAAGTTTCATCATGTGGTAGCATGTATCAGAATTTCATTTCTTTTTATAACTGAATACTATTCCATTGTATGTATAAAACACATTATATGTTATTGCAGTAAGCTGTTGATAGATGCTTGGGTTGTTTCTCTCTTTTGGCTGTTGTGAATAATGCTGCAGTGAACATTGGCCTACGCATATCTGTTTAACTCTCTCTTTTCAGTTCTCTTGCATATATACCTAGAAGTGGGATTTCTGGGACATATGATAATCCTATGTTTAACTTTCTGAGTAACCACCAAAAAGTTTTCCACAGTGGCTGAACCACTTTACACTCCTACTGACAGTGTATGAGAGTTCTAATTTGCTCACATCCTGGACAACACTTCTTTTCCTTTTCTG
The DNA here is from genome assembly GCF_014108235.1 of Myotis myotis. Classification (NCBI taxonomy): domain Eukaryota; kingdom Metazoa; phylum Chordata; class Mammalia; order Chiroptera; family Vespertilionidae; genus Myotis; species Myotis myotis. The sequence goes on along the minus strand of NW_023416313.1, from coordinate 152,815,734 downwards.
TTGCAGTTTTCTTTTACTATTATAGCCATCCTACTGGATGTGAGTACAGTTTGATTGTGGTTGTGTGCCCACTAGTTTGGGATATGTAAAGATGTTTTCTAGTGAGTAATACCAAGCTTTGAAGACAATTTTGTTCATGAGGCTTCTTAAGATAAGTGTTCCTATTCTTGCCATAGAAAATGATGCTTGATTATAGACTGTGTGTCTAAGTTAAGGCTTGTAGTTGGAGCATTATTTCAAATTTTTTAGAGAAACATTGTTTTGAAATCCTTTCTAAAGCATTCAGGATCAATTTGCTAAAACTGAAGCTCCTGGCTGTTGCAATATGTCAAGCTATACAAGCACCACTTTCCTTGCCCTGGTTCAGACCCTCCTTGTTTCTGGGCTGGAGATCCTATTTGTGGTCCCCTCTCCTTTAACTTGTATGAGCACAAGCATCAGAATCAGACCCTGCTCTGAATCCTAGCTCTGCCACTACTGCTGTGATAAGTTGGACAAGTCATTTAATCTCACTAAACTCTGTGTCCTTGCCTACAGAATGGGAAAACCATGGTGTCTACTTGATTGCCCTGTTATGAGGACACTGCATGATGAGCTCTTGGTACTTTGCTTGGCACATAAGTATGTCAGTGATTATTAATTTGGGGCCTGTTAGGCGGCCTGCACTTACCTTTCTAAAATCATGATAATAGAACTCCTTTCCTTGAACTACTTGGTATTTCTATTTTCTCCAAACGAAGTTCAAACTGCTTAGTTCATAAAAGGCCCTTTGAGAGCCTGGGTTGCAAGCCTTTTCTGCTGCCTCACTCCTTCACCTCAGCCCTCTGAGCCACTGGCTGCTATAGACCAGCACATTCATGTGACCAGAGCCCAGTGCCTGCTCTTCCCTCAGCCTGACAGAACTGCATTCAAATAATGTATCTCGATTCTCAAGCCTATTGAAAGACTTCTCTGTGATGCCCCACCTCGAATGCTGGGTGGGTCATGGCTCACTTATCTCTGTTACAGTTATTGTTCAGGGGTGCTTTTGCTATGGACAGCCTTCTCTGATTGGTCTCATTTATCATCCCTATTTATATCATGCATATTGTAGGGGTTGGATCAAGATATGAATATGGTAATTACTTTACCAAGTCATTTACAGAAACTAGCCTTTCTCCCTCCTCATGTTCTCTGGCTTGATTGCTCAGACTTGTAAGTAGGGTTTCTGTGTCTTTAAACTTACCTGTATTTTCATGTGGTCATATAATTATCAGGACAGATGCCTTAAAGGTGAACCATAGACAAATATTATTTGCTGCTGTTACTCTTGACCTTGTTTTATTTATTCAACGACTTTATTGAACACCCAGTTTGTGTAAATCACTTAATAGTTTCCCTAAGGAGACATAGAATTGTATAAGATGTTCCTGTTAATGAGCCTTCTCAAGATAAATCTTCTTGCTCACATCATGACTCTGAGGAATGTAAAATCTAGGAGAAATTGTAGTCCCTACAATTTTTGTTGAGAGGTACTTGGAAATTCTGACTCCTCATGGCATTATTTTATTTCCAAAATAGTTCATCCTTCTTCGTGGGCAGATGGGGCCACTTGTAGTCTTGACTCGGCTCTTCATTTTCTGGTGAAATCTGAAACTAGAAAGACAAGAAAAATCCTGCTGTTTGCAAGTCAAGAGGGAGCTCACAATAGGTAGCAATTCAGAAATAAACACTCAACAAAATCATTCTGTTTTGTCTACAATCTCCAATGAGTTCTCTAATGCTGACTGTGTAGTCTGAAGTTCTAGTAGGTTGAGACTCATAGTTTTGTCACTTTTTGTATTTACAAAAATGTGTGAATATGTTCCTTCATTTTTTACAACCTCCTTCCTGACTCTTTGGTCTTATAATAAAAGCTACAAACTCAGTAGCGTTTTTCTGAAAAGACAATAAAAGGGGGGAAAAGTTCTAACAAAAAAGCAGAAGCTAAGCATTCTCTTAAAAAAAAACTTAGTTCTGCACTTCTTGATATTTAGGGCAAAAGAGAATAATAAAGTCAATGTCAAGAACTGAATTAGACCTTGGAAATACTATGATTTCAAAACTTTGAAATTGCTTAGTTGAAAGTTTTCTTTGTTTTTACGAAAATGTGGCGATTGTGGGCATCTACTGCTGTCCTTGATGGGCTTCAGCTTTGCTTTTAGGTTTGAGATGAGGTTAGATCCAGCCTTGGAAGTGAGGATGGGCCTTTGTTCCTCAGTTTGGAAGATAGTAGGCTACAGGCACTCATCATTCCATGTTTTTTGTTTTTTGTTTTTTGATCTAGTTATTAAAAATTGTTGCCCCTGGAAGTGGCACCTTGTCATCCATTTAGTAGTAAAAGTGTAATATTTTTGTACTAAAGGCAGTTTAGTAGTTACAAAAACTACACTAGAGTTACATGGTTTATTAAATGCTTTTACATACCTCTAATTGTACTCAACCCTTTCAGTAACCCACTAATGCAGGCATGTCAAACTCGCGACCTGCATGCCTCATTTATTTGATTCGTGTTAGCCTTTGAGTTTGACATACTTGCTCTGATGTTTTATTATCACCCACATTTAACAAGGATAAAACAGAATCATAGTGGTGAAGTAAATCAACAGCTGATTGAAGGCAGAACTATGGTTGGAAAGCAGGTCCTGGGATTTTCAAGGCTAATTTTTTTTTCCATTCCACCATGCTGAACAATTATTTGCTGGGTTCTGTAGTTACTGGCTAGATAGTGCTTCTGATGGATGGATGCAAGTTCTGGAGGAGAATATGCAGCAAAGCACAGAATGAGTGTGCAAGTATATGAGTATGCAAGTCAGTGGGTGTTCATTATAAAAATACAGTAGAGCCAAAATCTAATGTTCTATTCTTTCTTGAATTTAACCCCTGTCTCATTTTACAGAGCTGATGTCATAAGATATCTTCAATTAAGAATCAAAAAGGATTTAAACTATGATGATTGGCAATTAGTAATAGAGAACTCTGCTCATAGCTACAATTGGTGTGTTTATGAGTGTTCTCTTCAGTTGATATTTAACATTAGTATTTTTGAAAAATATATTCTGGGATGATGACAAAAACCCCTGAATTTTATTTTCTGAAACTGGGTATTGTATGCTAGTGCATCACTAAAAGTTTACTCATGGCTCTCTCTAAAATGAATATTTATGCATCTGCAAGGCACCCCTCACTTCTCTAAGCAGGACCAGTCACGGTCAAAGCCATCACAGTGAAAGCCAGAAGGGGAAAGGGAGGGGGCCTAGATTCACTAACATAAAACTGGAGTCCGCCCTAACCGGTTTGGCTCAGTGGATAGAGTGTCGGCCTGTGGACTCAAGGGTCCCAGTTTCGATTCCGGTCTAGGGCATGTACCTTGGTTGTGGGCACATCCCCAGTAGAGGGTGTGCAGGAGGCAGCTGATCGATGTTTCTCTCTCATCGATGTTTCTAACTCTCTATTCCTCTCCCTTTCTCTCTGTAAAAAATCAATAAAATATATTTAAAAACAAAACAAAAACAAAAACAAAAAACTGGAGTCTGATGTTAAGTAAGAGTCATAGCTGCATAGCCCTTCAGCTGTGCCTGCCAGGAAGTCTTATTCTGGATAAGACCTCTCATTCAAAGAAAAGAGCAAAGGGCAGGTCTCCAATAGACTGGAAATGCTGCCTTAATGAAGCCTTTGAAATCCACTCTTCCAATCAAAGAGACCTCACCTTTTCTGACTTGTCTATCCCAACCACCAGGTATAAGAAGCTGCCACATATTGCCCATTATCTTTGTAGAGTAAGTTCCTTGTGGGAAAGGTTCAGGTCTTTGTCCTTGGCTTGCAGTAGTAGAAGGCCACCCTGATATTCCTGAACAACCTGGAATTTTTAGGTAAAATCTGTTGTTTATCATACAGGTAGAACTATGGTACATTTCCTTCTTTCTCTATATCAGTGGTTCTCAACCTTGGCTGCACATTAGAATCATTTGGGAATCTTTTTAAAATCCTGATTTCTGGGCCTCCTCCTCCAGAAATTCTGTTTCTTTGTTATGGGGTGGGGCCACAAAATTAGTAACAAAGAAACAGAATTTCCGGAGGATGAGGCCCAGAAATCAGGATTTTAAAAAGATTCCCAGGTGATTCTAATATGCAGCCAAGGTTGAGAACCACTGCTCTATATCTTTCTCCTTCTCTTGTGTTGCATTAGAGTGAATAAGCTTATTTCCTATCAAATGGCAGAGTGACAGTTAACATGTGAGCACTCAGTAATTAATAACAGTAGACACTACCTCAGGTTTAACAAGCTCTGTTCCAAGAAGGGTTACATTTTCTCTCCCTTAATTTCCTTTATGAGATTTGTCTTTGAGTGTATAGATATTAAGATTTTAATAATCCTTACAGAATTTATTTTGGATAAACAAAATCTCCTATATTGTTGAATTAACAACAAAAACAAAATACCTGTGGCCCATGGTTCTGGGTCTTCCTACATCCATTTAAGGCAAAATAAAATGCCCATGTGGAAGCAAAACCTTACCCTAAGTTCTTCGGGGTTTTTCATTCCTCTCTTTGAAGAGGAAGATGAGTGGGAAAAATTCTCTGGCCCATTCCAATTCTAAGATAATTTAATTCTTGCTTTCTTGCTTTCTTTCTTTATTTTCACATAGTCAGACCCAATTAATTCAGACAATTCTTTTCTGTAACTTGTTTTTTAAATGTGATTAATAAAGAATGAATTGTAGTTTAGAGGAAACATTTTAATGAAAAAAAAAAGTGTTGACATTGTTAACATGAATCCATGGGGTGCTATGGTAGGATTTTCATGAAAGTTTTTTTATTGAAAGGTATAATTTACTTATATAACACTAGTGCACTCGTGGGGGGTGGGGGTCCCTCAGCCCAGCCTGTGCCCTCTCGCAGTCTGGGAGCCCTTGGGAGATGTCTGACTGCCAGCTTTGGCCCGCTCCCCAGGGGAGCGGGCCGAAGTCGGCAGTCAGACATCCTTAGCGCTGCCGCGGAGGCTCCGCTGCTGCGCTCACCAGCCATGAACCTGGCTTCTGGCTGAGTGGCTCTCCCCTGTAGGAGCGCACTGACCACCAGGGGGCAGGTCCTGCATTGAGCGTCTGCCCCCTGATGGTCAGTGTATATCATAGTGACTGGTCATTTCACTGTTGGGCCAAAATCAGCTCTCTGACATCCCCTGAGGGGTCCTGGATTGTGAGAGGGTGCAGGCCAGGCTAAGGGACCCCACCAGTGCACAATCGGAGACAGGGAGGGATGTGGGAGGTTGGCCAGCTGGAGAGGGACCGCGGGAGGGCTCCAGGGTGTGTCTGGCCCCTCTCACTCAGTCTGGATCAGCTGAACCCCAGCAGCAAGCTAACCTACCAGTGAGAGCATCTGCACCCTGGTGTCATTGCATGTCATAGTGAGTGGTTGAGTGGCCTTAGCATATCATTAGCATATTACACTTTGCTTGGTTGAACATCCAACTGGACAACCAGACACTTAGCACATTAGGCTTTTATTATATAGGATTATATTAGTTTCATGTATAAAACATAATGATTAAATATATATATATTTTGCAAAGTGGTCACCACAATAAGTCTAATTAACATCCATTACCATAGATAACTATAAAATTTTTATTCTTGGGATCAGAAATTTTAAGATCTACATTCTTAGCAACTTTCAAATATCCAATACAATTTTATTAACTGTAGTCACCATTCTGCATCATTACATCCCCATGACTTTTATTTTAAAACTTGAAGTTTGTATCCTTTGACCAGCTTCTCCTGTTTTGCCCACCACCCACCCCAACTCCAGCAACCACGATGTTTTCTACATATGAGTTAGTGTTTTTATTTACTTTACTAAAGGCCCGATGCATGAAGAATCGTGCAAGAATGGGCCTTCATTCCCTGGCTGCTGGCACCACCTTCGTTCTGGCCGGAGCCACCTTTCCACCTTCGCTACAGCCGAGAGCCACCTTTCCGCCTTTCCATGCTGCCCAGAGGCCCGGAGCAGCTGGGGTGGTGCAGAATGCCTGCGTCATCGCCATGGCAATGATGCAAGCATCCCACCCCGCCCCCAGCCTCTCAGCACCTGCATATGCAAATTAACCCACCATCTTTGTTGGGTTGATTTGCATACTCACTCCTGATTGGCTGGTGGGTGTCATGATGGTATGGTCAATTTGCATCTTTCTCTTTTATTAGTGTAGATTATTTTTTAATTCTACTTATAAGTGAAATCATATGGTATTTCTTTCTTTGACATTTCTTTTAGCATAATACCCTCATGTTATTGCAAATTACAAAATTTCATTTTTTTATGGCTGAATATTCTATTGTGTGTAGCTATGTTTCTGTGTGTATCACATTTATTTTAGCCATTCATTTATTGATAGCCACTTAGACTATTTCCATGTCTTGGCTATTGTAAATAATGTAGCAAAGAACATAAGGTTCAGATATCTTTTTGAGTTAGCATTTCCATTTTCTTTGGATAAATTGCCAGAAATGGAATTGCTGAATCATATTGTAGTTTCATTTTTAATTTTTTAAAGTAAACTCCGTGTTTACCATAGTCACTGCACCAATTTATAGTCCCACCACCAGTACACAAGGATTCCCTTTTCACATCTTTGCCAACACTTATTTCTTTTTGGTAATAGCCATTTTAACAGGATAAAGGGGTATCTCCTTTGCAAATGAGTTATTTATATATTTTGGATATTAACAATTTGTCAGATATGTTTGCAAATATTCTATCATTGAGTAGGTCGCCTTTTTATTTTGTTTAATGTTACCTTTGCTGTGCAGAAACTTTTTAGTATAATGTAATTTCACTTATTTATTTTTGATTTTATTGCCTTTGCTTTTGATGTCAAATCCAAAAAATTATCAGCAAAACCATTCAAGGAACTTATTGCCTATGTTTTCTTCAAGGAATTTTATGATTTCAGGTCTTGTGTTCAAGTCTTTAATCCATTTTGAGTTAATGATTGTGTAAGATGTAAGATAGTGGTCCAGTTTCATTCTTTTGCATGTGAATGTTCAGTTTTTTCAACATTTATCAAAGAGACTGTCCTTTCCCCATTGTATATTCTTGGCATCTTTGTCATAAATTAATTGGCCAAATATGTATATGTTTATTTATGGGCCAGGATGCCTCCAGCTTTTTTTTTTTTCTTTCTCAGAATTGCTTAGGCTATTTGAGGTCTTTTATGGTTCCATGAAAGTTTAAGGGTTATTTGTTCTATTTCTGTGAAAAATATTGTTGGTGTCATGTAGGGATTACATGAACCTGAGTATTGCTTTGGGTAGTATGGATATTTTAACAATATTAATTTTTCTTAATGAGTATGGAATATCTTTCCATTTACTTGTGTCATGTTCAATTTCATCAATCAGTATCTTACAGTGTTTAGAGTACAGGTCTTTTACCTCTATAGTGAAATTTATTCCTACATTAAAAGAAATTGTCATGGGAATATAAAGTACAGGATAGAAAATATGGTCAATAATATTGTAACAACTATGCATGGAATCAGATGCATACTAGACTCACTGAGGTGATCAGTTCACATATAAATGTCTAATCACTATCTTGTACACTTAAATATAATATAATATTATGTCAACTATAATTGAAAAATAGAAAGTTGCCAAACCGGTTTGGCTCAGTGGATAGAGCGTCAGCCTGCAGACTGAAAGGTCCCAGGTTTGATTCCGGTCAAGGGCATGTACCTTGGTTGCGGGCACATCCCCAGTGGGAGGTGTGCAGGAGGCAGCTGGTTGATGTTTCTCTCTCATCGATGTTTCTAACTCTCTATCCCTCTCCCTTCCTCTCTGTAAAAAATCAATAAAAATATATTTAAAAAAAAAAAAAGAAAAAAAAAAAAGAAAAATAGAAAGTTTTTAAATTAAAAAAATGAAAGTGTCTGAAAAAATGTTTATTTAGACACTTTTATTAAAGTTTAGGAATGTTATTCTTTTTGATGCAGCTCTAAATAGGATTATTTTCTTAATTTAATTTTTGATAGTTTATTAGTGTATAGAAACACAATTGATTTTGCATATTGACTTTGTATTCTGAAACTTAACTGAAGTTTTTTGTTATAATAATATTTTTGAGTCTTCAGAATTTTTTATATATAAGATAATATCATCTGCAAGACAGTTTTACTAGTTCCTTTATGACTTATATGTGTTTTCTTTCCTTCTTTTATTATATTTTTTTTTTTGCCTAACTATTATGGCTAGGACTTCTAATACTATCTATAATAATAAAAGCATAATATGCTAAGTAGACCAGACATCCTTCTGGATGTCCTTCTGTTCTTCCGTATGAAGCCGGGGCTGCAAGGGAAGCCCAGGTCCTGGGTGCCAGAGGGAAGCTAGTGCTGGCAGCTGGGGGAAGGAAGACCTACTCTTGCATGAATTTCATGCATCGGGCCTCTAGTGTTGAACAAAAGTGGTGAGAGTGGGCATCCTTGTCTTGTTCCTGATCATGGAGAAAAAGCTTTCAACTTTTCACCATTGTGTGATGTTATCTGTGGGATTGTCATTAGGCTGAGATACATGAACTCTATACCCACTTTATCAAGTGTTTTTATCACAAATGAATGTTTAATTTTTTCAAGTGCTTTTCCTGCTCTATTGAGATAATCATGTTTTTTTATCTTTCATTTTGTTAATGTGGTATATCATATTGATTGAACTGTGGATATTGAACCATCCTTGCATTCCTAGAATAAATCCCACTTGATCATGGTGTAAAATCCTTGAATATATTGTTGGATTTGGTTTGCTAATTTTTTTTGAGGATTTTTACATCAATATTCATCATGGATAATTGGCCTCTTTGGTGTGTTTTTTTTTTTTCTTGTGGTGTCCTTGTGTAGTTTTGGTATTAGGGTAATGTGGCCTTATAAAATGAGTTTGAAAGTATTACCTCATGTTCAATAATTTGGGAGACTTTGAGAAGCAGTGGTATAATTCTTCTTTAAAATATTTGGTAGAATTCACCAGTGAAGCCATCTGGTGCTGGGCTAAAGTTTGACAAATGCCTGAGATAATGCAACCCCATACCTGAATGTGATTTTCATATCTAGTGGCTTCTGTTCCTTTAAGCTATTGACATTCCTTACTGTTTAAACTGGGGAATTTTAAAAAATATGTTGTTATTGATTTCAGAGGGAGCAAGGGAGAGGGAGAGAGAGCTAGAAACAACAGCTGGCTGCCTCCTCCACATCCCCTAATGGGGATTAAGCCTATAACCCAGGCATGTGCCCTGACTAGGAATCAAACCAGTGACCTCCTGGTGTATGGGGTGACACTCAACCAACTGAGCCACACAGGCCAGGCTGAAACCTGAGAATTTTAAGAGCAGCACCTCCACAAGAACCTCGTCGTCTAGCCATCAATATGGCCAGTGGTTCTGACATCTTGGGGGAAAAAAACACAGTACTTTATATTGAGGGATGGGACACTGCAGGAGTTTGTTTCTCCTTTTCTCACACTGACCCTTGTGTTCTCTAATACTCCCTTAGGATAGTTGTTGAAACAGATGATGCAGGAGTCCTAGGAGGCTAATCTGTCAATGTGTTTTAAAGTATTTTTAAGAGTTTTGCCACCACAGACCCCAGAGAAGTTATAATTTTATTTCTGCTCTGTTATCCTGGGCTGATGTGGAAATTTGTGAGGAAGCAAGGAAACTTTTTTTTTCTTCAGCCCAATGAGTATCCTACGTTAGTGAAGTGTAGGAGTCACTGAAGATTGGCATGTAGCTCAAAAAGATTTAATTTTTGTCTTATAAACTACCTTTCTTGCAGCAATGAAGTTATCCTCTTCTGAGAAAAGTTTTAAAATATCAGATAATAATTTGCAAGTTATTGCAGGAGTCCTCTCTTTCATCCTCTTGGTTTCCGGGAGGCTGACCCTGATGATCAGATCTGAGCTTTTAATGGTTCTCTACTTCACTGGTTAAAATGTGCTGTGCCTTGTTTGTTTTCACTGTGCTTTTAATGAAGCTCTTTGAAGAGAAGAAAAACTCAGAATTCTGAATGCTTCCCCAACAGCCCCTGCATCCTCTCTGAAAACACTATTTTAAGGGACATCTTCATACATTTTGCTTAAATAGATTTATTGAGAACTTCTTGAACATGTATAGAAAAATCATAAAGATCCATTGAGTAATTTAGAAAGCAGCTTAAAGTGACAACATAGCTCTGACAGTAGGCTTTTGGAAAGACAGAGCTCTGTTAAATATTGTATGGCATAAACAACATTTGGAGATAAGATGCAATCAGAAGAAGAAGAGAATTGTACATATTAAACTTTTAGCATAAACATAATGGTAACCACAAAACAAAAATCTAGAACTGTACAGATAGCATTAAAAAGATTTCAAAAGTTGGGTCATTATTAGTGTTTCTTTGGCAAACAAAAATAGTACCAATGGGATAAAGATGTTTCTTTGTTTTTTTATGATACCTTTAGCCAGAGGTTTTCCAGAGCACACGAGGCCTTCGAGCTGGGTTTTCCTGGGGTTGGTCTGAAATGAAAGGGGCATGTGTGCAAGTGGATGAGTGAGATTTCCAGCCAACATCAGGGGAAACTGGGGAAGAGGCATGTATATTGTTTGTTTTGCAAGATGTGATTGCTAGTAAGCTGATCGACTGCTGGCAGCCTCCAAAGAGACTCTATAGCAGCGGTTCTCAACCTGTGGGTTGTGACCCCTTTGGCGGTTGAACGACCCTTTCACAGGGGTCGCCTAAGACCATCCTGCATATCAGATATTTACATTACGATTCATAACAGTAGCAACATTACAGTTATGAAGTAGCAAGGAAAATAATTTTATGGTTGGGTCACAACATGAGGAACTGTATTTAAAGGGCCAGAAGGTTGAGAACCACTGCTCTATAGTAAATTGCTTTCTTATCTCTCTGTTTTTATAAAGCAGCCTTCCCTATCCCTGCCCAGGAAAATAACTAAACTCAGGGATACAAAAAAGAGTGGGTCCAAGTACAGTGTCCTAAATAAAAATATTGAGAATATTAAGAATAAGTGAGAATGTGGAACTATAAATGGGCATAGCCATGTTAGAAGGTGACTTGGAAGTTTCTATTCAACCCAGTGTTTCTACTTCAGTATATCCAGCAGGAGGTAAGCATAAGAGTGTCCACTGACAACTAGCAGAGGTATTTCCATACCATAGGAAACTAACTATGAAGCAGTTAAAGGGAATGGGCTAGATCTGTCCAAGCTCTTACACAGAATATCATTGAGTAGGGGGAAAACGTTGGCATATATATGTGTTTTATGAGATACCATATTGTTTCTATTGCTGCATTTATGTACAGTCACACACAGATATGAGTGTATGTGTCTGTAGGTGTGCCTGGAAGGAGACAAGTCTAATTTTAACCTCTGAAAAGAAAGGGAGGAGACAAGAATGGAGGGAGATCATAGAGGATTTAACTTTTTCTGAAATGCCAAGATGACAATAAATGTGTGTTCATAATAACTGATTTAATTTAAGCTTAAAACAAAAAGAAGAGCATTGCCCTTTTGGGGACTGGGTAGTTTGTGGGGCTTGGGGGTGGGGGTTGCATCATCAAGTGATCTGCTAACATATTTCAGATAACAACTTGACTTATTGGAGATAGGGATTATTTCTACTGCTAAGTCAGTGGGTTACCCTCCTCATGGTGCTTTCTCAGGACTTATTTTGGATTTGGCAACTTGTAAAATACTAATGTATAACAGCTGGCTCTTGCTTAACCTTTAGGTGCCTCACAAATACTACGTATGCACTTCCAAACGAGAATAAGTTCATGTTCTCTCATGGCTGAGTGAGCTTTTTAGAGAAAGCCAAGATGAGTGTCATGAATAGGAACTTGTGAGGATCATAAAAAGCATAGGCGCCAACGTGAAAAGATGATGAGCACAGCAGGAAAAAAGCCAAGTTGAAAGGGAGAGCAGCTTGATATCTAGGGAGCACAAAGGACATTATAGGACTACATAAACATCGTTTTGAAAACAGCACATCGACAATTAACCTGCCAGCCTTAATCCTGTAGCTGGATCATTTGTTTGAGAGAAAAAAAAATGCTATTCTAACACTTTTCCTTCCCTCCTGGCTGTGAAACTTCTTGTCACTTCAGATTTCTGATCCTGAGCTTTGCAACAATGCTGCATTTATGTCAGGTTCTCAGGTGACCGTGGAACTAGTCTTGAGATAGAGTCAGCCATCTTACCCGTCAATTTTTAACTATGGGAACCACTTGCATTCCACCAGATGTGAATACATCTAGTCCCAATAATTCCAATTGAATGAATTGGTTTTATCAATGTCTGGCTTATATGAAGTGAGGATAGAAAAATCAATAGACTCCAACTCTTTGGCCTAAACTAATCTAGTCGTATAGTCTGGAAATAATGCCCATCATGTTTGCTGCCTCAAATTAGAGTATTGATCAACCCTTTAACCTGGGCTGTCCATTGTCTGAAACCTATATTGACTTTTTCCTTCATTAGTCTTTGACTCAAGCAAACACACTGGAGGAAGATAAAATGGGCTTCTAAATTATTGCTGGCTGCAGCAGACATATATTTTATGTTGGATATATTCAGGTATGTGCCTTCTGTTACTGTGTGTGAGCATAAAGCTGCTACCTGGGCTAGATCCAGGTCCCTACACTGCTCAGCTTTCTGTCTCTCCATTCTTTCATAAGAGCATCCTTCTGTGATATTTTTACACTGGAGGCCTGCTGCACGAAAATTTTTGCACTTGAGGAGGGGTTCCCTCAGCCTGGCCTGTGCCCTCTCACAGTCTGGGAGCCCTCAGGGGATGTCCTACTAACGGCTTATGCCCGCTCCCATGGGGAGCAGGCCTCAGCCACAGTCTGGCCTCCCTCTGCGGGAGGCAACCAACAGGCCATTCAGGGGAAGGTGCTGCCCCCATCACCCCATCACTGCTGCTGGCCTCCCTCTGAAGGAGGTGACCAGGCAGCCAATCAGGAGATGGCGCCAGCAGGCACGGCCCCACCCCCCATCACCCCTCCACTGCCACAGGTCACTGCCACCTCCCCCCCCCCATTGCCATCCCTTCCTTCTGCCCACTGGCATGCGCCTTCATCTGGCCTGGTGCTGCCCGCTCTCTGGCTCTGCCCCCCGCCGACTGGTCATTCTGCTGTTCGGTTGATTTGCATATTATGCTTTTATTATATAGGACTAGTGGCCTGGTGCACAAAAATTTGTGCACTCGGGGGGCATCCCTCAGCCCAGACTGCCTCCTCTAACAGTCTGGGAGCCCTCACAGGATGTCCTACTGATGTCCCTGTGGGAAGCAGGCCTAAGCTGAAGTCTGGCCTCCCTCTGTGGAAGGCAACTGGCCGATCAGGTATATAGATACTTTCTGAAGGCAGCACAGACTCCTTCCTTATTTCTTTCCTCTGTGGTTGGAGAATAGGGGACTAAAAGGTGGAGACAGAACTGGCCGGGCCTGTGGCTCTTGTAGGCAGCAGAAAGAAGGAGAGGGCTGGGGAAAGTCTAGACATGGTTTTCTTCAATTGTTCTCCCTTCCTCCGGGCCCCTTGCTCTGTTCTTTCGTTGTCGTGGTGGATGCTTGGGCCTCAGACTGACAGGAGCCCAGCGATGGTGGAGTTCAGCCCCCTCACTTCTCAGCTGAACATATAACTGCCTCACATTCCAAGTGGAGCTGTTTTCAAGTGTCTAAAGTGCTGGCAATTCATGCCTCCCGGCCTTTCCCCTCTCAGGTTTCCTCCTTGGGTCAGTTGCAAACTTCACCGAGACACCCAAGCAACTGTGCCCTTGGTAGTTCTGCACCAGTCCCTGCACTCTTCCTTGAGGTCTCTGGGTCTGAGCTCAGGAAGGTCACCCAGAGCCCATTCCCCCAGACAGGTGGGGCAGGGGGGGCTAGCTTGAAGAGCTGGAGGAAGATGGCAGAGTAAGAGTTGGTATGAACCAGTGCCTGCTTAGCCAGACTTCCTAAGGGGCCCAGGCTGGGCCCCTTCCCCACACCAGGAGGATCCCAGCTGAGGTCCCCTCCCTGCACCCAGCACTCTCCTCCCTGTTCTACCACTGGGGGAAGGGAGCAGCTCTCCTGCTCTAGACCCTGCCAACCTGGCAGGCTGAGGCACAGGCCAGGCAGTGCAGCCTAGGGTGCTGCTGGCTACAAGCCTTCTCCCCCTCCCTGAAGCATGGCGGGGGGCTTGCAGCAGCTCACAGCCGCCCCTGGGCACCATGCATGGAGACACCGCTCTCCACTGAACCACCGTCTGCCCAGGCCCTGTGGGGGTTGGGGTGGCCTCGGGCTCCCACTGGCCCCACTGAAGCCAGACTCGGCTTGGCCGGCCACCCCTGCCACCCGAGGGCTGTGCATGCCCCACGGGCCTCATCGCCTTCATGAATCCCTGTGGTCTGGCCATCCCATCCCAGGAAGAGGCCATCCCGATCGCCATAGCTCACTCCCCGGTGCAGTTGGGCCTGCCCAGCAAGCATGTAGGCAGGAGCTGGGCCTCTGACCGGAAGGAGGAGGGATGCAGGCGAGGGCAGAAGTGGGGAACTTGGCACTGTAAACACAGCCCTCACCCCCCACCTCATGCTGGCCCCTCGTGCTGCATTCCTGAACCCCTGGGTGCCCCTGCCCAGCACTGTGCTCTCGGGCCTGGGGTGGGGGTGAGGGACCTGGAGCTGAGGTCTGAAGGCAGCCCTCGCTGGCTTGGAATCGCAGTGGTCGATCAGGGAGGGATGTGGACTGCCAAATTCCGCCTCTCTCTCTCTCTCTCTCTATCGGAGAGGGCCCCCTGTCCCCGGAGGGTGGGTGGGCAGGGCTCAGGCCCCGCTCACCATTGTATTGCTGCCCACTCTGTTGCTGCTGAGGCGGCAGTTGCAGGGGCTGCTGAACTGGCCCAGGCCCCTGGCCAGCCTCCTGCACCTGGACCCCAAGCAGCAGCGGAGCTTCCAGCAGCCAAAGCAGCAGCAGTAGCCAGTGCACCAAGCTGCCCAGAGCCAGCTGGGGGGCGGTGGCGGCGGTGACCAGAGTCCCAGCTCCCCTCTGCCATGGCCACGCCGGGACCACCCTGGCACAAAGTTCCCAGCTCCCGCCAGGCAGCCAGGTGCCTCCTCCTCCCCACCCCCCAGCACTTCATGAATGGCAAGTTTCTGTGGAGGCGACGGCTGCAGAACACAGAGCAGGAGACAGGGGAGCAGGATGAGCTAGGCTGGGGCTTGGGCTTGACTGAGGGCAACGGCGATCAAGCCCAAGCCCCAGCCTAGCTCATCCTGCTCCCCTGTCTCCTGCTCTGTGTCCCGCAGCCACTGCCTCTGTGGAAACTTGCCATTCATGAAGCCTGGGGGGCGGGGAGAGCCCGGGTGGCTCCAGAGCTCCAGGTTCGTGTCCCGCCTTCCTGGCCCTTGGCTGGCTGGCTCTCGGAGGGCGGCGGGGCTCAGGCTAAGGCAAGCCATGCCGCTGATACCCTGCCAGCCCCCAGGTCGCACACGGGAGTGGGGCCCCTGTCTCTGGTGGGCCGGTGAGGGCTAGGGCAAGGCAATCGGCACTGCTTGCCTTCTCCCCAGCCCCCACCCTCACCTGGATTGCAGGTGGGAGTGGGCCCCCTGTCTCCAGTGGGCTGGTGAGGGTTAGGGCAAGGTGATAGGCACCGCTTGCCTTCGCCCCAGCCCCCTCCCGCACCCAGATTGCAGGCAGGAGTGGGCCCTGTGTCTCCGGTGGGCGGCGAGGGCTCCAGCGAGGGGATGGACACCTCTTGCCTTTGCCCCAGCCCCCGCCCGCCCCCGGTCGCATTGGGACCTGTCTCCAGTGGGCAGCGAGGGCTCGGGCAAGGTGATCAGCACAGCTTGCCTTCACCCCAGCCCCCGCCCACCCCCAGATCGCACACGGGAGTGGGCCCTGTGTCTCCAGTGGGCAGGCGAGGGCTCCGGGGAGGCGATCAGTGATTGCTTTGGCTGAGCCCCCGCCCCCAGGTCGCACATGGGGGCCTGGATGGCAGCTTGTGCCTGCAGTATGCAAATTAGCCACCATCTTTGTTGGCGGTTAACCACTATCTTGGCTGGTGATTAACTTGCATATCTCGATGATTAGCCAATGGGAAGGGTAGTGAAGTTACAGTTAATTACCATGTTTCTCTATTATTAGATAGGATTAGTATCAGCAGTTAGGCATGTCCCCAAAAACTCTTTATTCCATTATTATACCATTTGTATACCTTTTAGATTTACATAAATCTATTTTGCTCATTCATTATTCCATTTAATAAGTACATACCAAGTACTCAAAACTTGTCAGGTACTCTGTGCTGGACATAAAAGATGAAAAAGAAGTAATGATACTCTCAAAGAGATTACAGGACACCACAGAAGATTAATGTGTAAAAAATGTATGCAGTGATAGAGGTATGAACAAAGGGTAAGAAAAGGTAAAAATGAGAAGTAGCCATTTAAATATTGATCCTATAGTAATGCATTTCACATGATTACTCTTATAGTATTTTAAAAATAAAATGAGAAAGCACCTAACCTTAGTAGTTAGTACATTTCAAACTTTCAGTTATGGTGGTTTCCTCTTCCTCCTCTCAAGCTTTGAGAGGCCTTGTCCAGACCTTTGGATAAGTTGATACATTTCATTTACATTTCTTTTCAAATCTTACCTTACAAATTTGTAAACTTTTGAATTT
Source organism: Myotis myotis (assembly GCF_014108235.1). Taxonomy (NCBI): domain Eukaryota; kingdom Metazoa; phylum Chordata; class Mammalia; order Chiroptera; family Vespertilionidae; genus Myotis; species Myotis myotis. The sequence continues at coordinate 152,799,005 of NW_023416313.1, read as the reverse complement.
TAGTATGACCTGTTGGACACAACTTCAGCACTTTGATCACTATACTTAATCTTTTTGAATCTTTACCAGATCGGTTCTTCCAGTGCAACAATTTGAATTGTACCAATTTGAACTGCACATACTAGTAAGGTACCAAGTGTAGAAGGATCCCTGTTCTCCAAAATCATAGGATAATATTTTGTATCTTTTCTGATGGCAGTTCACAACTGGTTGGCCACTTTTTTAGATAATAGCACAGGAGGTCACTGTCATTAAAAATAGTTTGTGAGATCATCAAATCGTCCTTTCTAACTTGTGCCAGACAGAAAGCTCATCAGGCAAACGGTAAAGTATGGATTATATTTTCAGTAAATATTGCCTGGTGCCTGCTTGCCCTTGGTGAAATACACCAGTTGTTTGATTATTTGTTGATTGCTTGCCAGTTACAGCATTAGATGTTTGCTTTGTAGATTACCTCCAATATCTTGGTGGTTGTAATACTTACAGTTTTTATTAGCTGCAAAAGCTTTGTGCCATCTGCACACTTAAAGATTTAAAAGTAGCCCAGCCGGTGTGACTCAGTGGTTGAGCATTGACCTAGGAACCAGGAGGTCACTGTTCGATTCCTGGTCAGGGCACATGCCTGGGTTGCAGACTCGATCCCCAGTAGGGGTCATGCAGGAGGCAGCCAATCAATGATTCTCTCTCATCTTTGATGTTTCTGTCTCTCTTTCTCTCCCTTCCTCTCTGAAATCAATTTAAAAAATAAAGATTTCAAAGTATACATACTCCCTCTAGAACAGCGCTTCTCCACCTGTGGGTTGCAACCCCTTTGGGGGTCGAATGACCCTTTCACAGGGGTCACCTAAGACCATTGGAAAACACATATATAATTACATATTGTTTTTGTGATTAATCACTATGCTTTAATTATGTTCAATTTGTAACAATGAAATTGGGGGTCACCACAACATGAGGAACTGTATTAAAGGGTCTCGGCGTTAGGAAGGTTGAGAAACACTGCTCTAGAAGATTTTAGAACTCTGTTGGATCTATTTATTCTTTATCATATTTTCATGTCTCTAAATCTATCTCTTGTTTATAATACAGAACAACATTGACCAATTTCACAGCAACATTTTTGAAAATAGAGTTTTGTGTGAAATGGTGGCAATTTTATGCAGATAAAACATATACTATCCATATGTAAGGTAAAAAGATTAAAGATTTAAAAAACCTCATATACTTACCATTCAGCCAAAGAAGCAAAATATTATCAATACCTGTATGTCTCTCCCTAATTGAATCTCTCCTTCCTCAGAGGTAACCTCTGACCAAAACTTTGTATCTGTTATTCTCTTGCTTCTATTTAGGGTTTAGATATTTATCTAAATACTAATAAATAGTATCAAGTATTGAGTGAGCCAACTTAAAGTGCCAGCCACAGTGGCCTGTTTCTGAGCTATATTTTGTCATTAGTCTGTATATTTATATCTCCCCCAACACCACATTATCTTACTATAACTTTAAAAGTGTGTTGTTGTGTATTTTGGCAAGTGTCCCTTCCTTATTCCCTACTATTCTTTCAAGTGTCTTTGCTATTCTTGCTCCCTTTGTCTTCCATATAATTTTTAGAATCAATTTGTCAAGTTAAACACAAACACTGTGTATTTTTGTTGCATTGTACTGACTTTTTAGATTAATTTCAGAATAATTAACATCTTAAATATATATGTTTTTACCTTTGATCATGGTGCATTTATTCAGGTCTTCTTTAATTTCAATAAAGGTTGTGATTTTCTCCTGAAATTGATAGATTTTAAAATATAATAACTAAATGAAAGAATGTAATCAATAGCACATTACCATTTATGTCATGTAAATATACATGCACATAAAACTGTAATCTACACCTTCTGAGAATTCATAAAAAGGATAAACATCAAACATTAGAATGTTTTTTATGGGTTTTGTGAAATTGAAGTGGAAAGGAAAGGGGATGTTCCAGTATTGATTTAGGGGCCAACAGGTAAGGATTTCTATTAGCTTAAAGTTCACTATGTTAAAAAAAGTAAGTAAGTCCTGTAATTGTTTGATACTATATTTTCCTTGTTTATGCATTATTGCTGTTGTTGTTATTTAAATCTGGTCATTTTTTTAAACTTTGTTTTGTGATCCTTTACTGCTGTTTGGATGTTGATCTTAGAACCAGAAGCCTTGCAAATTCTTAATATATCAATTTGTCTTTGAACTCATTTGGGATTTCTATGCAAGAAATTATATAGACTGTAAATAATGACAAGTTTTTTTCTTTTGCCACATTGCACAGTGCAATTTTTGAGTAGTACTAATGATAGTGGATATACTTGACTTGTTTTACTCTTTAAGAAGATTTCTTCCAGTGTTTTTGATAATTTTTTATTAATTTTTTAAAGAGAGTGGAAGGGAGAGGGAAATAGAAACATCTATGGGAAACATGAAATGGCTGCCTCCTGCATGCCCCTTATTGGGGATCAAGCCCACAATACGGGCATGTGCCCTGATTGGGAAGCAAACCCGTCACCACTTGCACTTGGTTCATGGGTCAATGCTCAACCACTGAGACAGACCAGCCAGGCCTTCCAATGTTTTATCATTGAATATGACTTAAGCAAGTTCCCTTTACTTCCTAGTTTGCTAGGGTGTGTGTGTCTGTGTGTATTCCAGTGCTTTTCTTACATCCATAATCATCATCATATAATTGTTCTACTTTATTCCATTAATGTGATTGGTGCAACATCAGAAAGTATATTTATGTACTCAATCTTAAAATCCCTGGAATATGCTCAATTACATCATGACATAAAATCTTTTTCTTACTTTATGAGATTGAGCTTGCCATTATTTTGTCATTTTTTAAATTTATACTTATTAATGAGAGTAGTTTTTCGTTTTCTCCTGTTCTCCTTAAGTGCTTTTAATCACATAAAATGGTTTGGGGAACATCCCCTATTTATATTCTTTATTCAGAATGTTTTAACATTAGATCAACTACAACTATAAAATCGTTGTGTGATCATGGACAAGTTATTCGATCTTGTTAAGTCTCCACCTTATAAATAAAGTGGGGATGATAATAGTGCCAGTGCCATGGGGTTATTGGGAGGATTAATTGAAATAATCTACGTGAAGCATTTAGCTCATTGGCTGACATACAGGAAGCAAGCACACACACAATGATAGATATGATTATATTACCATTCATTAGCCCCTTCTCATCCATAAACTTATGTGCTTGCTCTTTCCTTACTGGAAACAGGTTGCCTTTTGTGTGTTTTAATTACACGAGTAAGGCTATTTGAAACCACTAAATGCACTGGGATTAATTTTCTTACCCACAGTTACAATAACCATGCATCAGAGGGCAGGTCCATGGGAGCTTGCTCCTTGGCTTCAAACTCTCTGGGTCTGGTTTGATGTCAGAGCTACTAGCAATAGGGAGCTCAAAACAAAGTCCCTGTAAGTTCTCAAGTTATAATGCTTCTTTTTAACAAATTGAGTCCAACCTCATGCAAGGTGTTATGGGAAATACAAAGAAATATGAGCCTCAGTGTGTGGAACGCTGCCTTGAGTCCGTTTATCAAGGAAGCACATAGGTGAACATGTGAGGCTCACGCTTCACTGAGGCAGTCCTCTGAGCCTTGGCCCCACATGTGTTTAAGGATAGACTAGCTCATTGGTTTTACATAGTCCAAGGGCAGTTTAGTCCAAGGGGACATTTGGCAATGTTGAGGGATGCTTTTGATTGTTACAATGGGGGTATTAGTGGTGCTATGGCTTCTGGTGGGTAGAAGCAAGGGATGCTGTTGAACATTGTACAATGCACCAGGCAGCCCTGATAACAAAGAATTATCTGATCCAAATGTCAATAGTGCTACTTTTAAAACCTGTACGTATCAAAGTGACTCTCCCATATACCATCTCTACATATCCTTTGGGCTTCTTCTTCAAAATTCTAAAATTCCAGGGTCCACCCCCTAGAGAATCTTTCTACTTGGTAGAGCCCTAAAACCTGGATTTTAAAACATGCAGATGAGTCTGGTGTAGGTGGTTCTGGGAATTCACCTTAACAAATACTGAAATAGACATAGTGAGAGCATTTTAATAAATGCAGCTGCCAAGTACATAGAGGGCAAAAGGGAAAGAATGACAGGCAGGTCAGCAGCAAGAGCACTTAGAGCTCTGCACTGAGGAGCAGCCAGAGTCATTGGCTTGTTCTTATCGTAACAATGATTTCTCAAGTCACTAGGCCTGTGTAGCAGTGGTTTCTTACCTCGGTGACATGCACAGCACAGCTGAACGGCTTCTGTCATCATCAAGCACTTTGTGCTCAGCCAGACACATCTTCAGGGTCACTTCAGTGAGGATCTGCCATCACTCTAGGCAGGCGCAAAGAAGGCTGAGTGCTATGGACGAAATGTATGGGACGGTTCACAGAAATTCACTTATTAAAATCCTGGTTGAATTTAAAGTGAAGAATACCTAGTGGAAATTTCATGTCATGTTTTATTCTCTATTTGACAAATTGTCATGGCTTTCTGACCACCCATTTCAGTCATAGCATTAACTAATGTCACTTTGACTAAAAACCCATTTGTAGAGATCATCTGTGCATAAAAGGTGCTTTTTAGCCACTACTTAGCACTCACGATTTTCCAGGAATTGTTCCAAGTACTTTCAATATATTAGATGATTTAAATATCACAGTTATCTGATGAGTAGGTGCTATTATTATCCACATTTTCTAAGTGAGGAAACTGAGGCAGAGGGGGATAAGTAATGTTCCTTTGTCACACAGTTAGTACAAATAGGGACTCAAACCCAGACATTCTCATTCTTAAACCCTTGCTCCCAGCCACTTGACCAAACCAGGTTTCCCAAATATTTTCTGTGGTCATAGAATTAAATTTACAAAGTGCTCATGCCCTATAAACTCATTATTTTAAAGACCTCTTCTTTTAACTGAATGCTCTGCTTTATACATTTGGGTTTTTAGTTCCACTTTATTTCTGAAAATGTCCATTATTAAAGACGAAATACCTGTCCTAGATCCTTACATGGTCACCACATTGGATTCCACAGAGACTGAACCATTTTTCCCTTAAGAGTAGGAGAGAGAAGAGCAATTATTTAATTGCAGAAAAAAAAAAAAAACATACTTTTTGGACATATTGTTCAGTAAATTAGTTCTCAGTTATTGCTTTTTGGAAGAAACTTTTAAGTTTTATTTTCTCTTACCACTCAGCTGGGTCATAGGATATTGACTGTAGGATTAAACCAGGGAGAGCTCAAAGCTAGAGACTTGGGTTAGTGTCCGTGGTGAGTGACTTATGAGTGTGTCCCTACTAAATAGAAAATTTTTGATTTCTCAACTTGGTATCATCTGTTAACTACATACTAGTATGTATTTGAGAGTTGTCAACAAGCATATAGTAATCAATATAATAAATTACCTTTATTTTTTTTCCACCTAAGAAAAAAGGTGGTTGTGAAAATAATATTCAGCCAAGCAGTTGGCATGTCCATTGTGAATTAGTTACATTGTTTTATGTCATTTCCTATTTATGTTCTCTGGTAACCAAGTTGCCAGTTTTCATACAACTTATCTTTGAGCATTTGTGTTCATTTTTTGGTTTATTTTGCTTAATATTATGTAACTTAAAATTTTAATATATTTAATGCCATCTGACTTTGATTCTAAAAAATTTTTAAAGTTTCAAAGAATTACAGTTGAGGATTTCAATGGGAAATGGTTTTCTGTGATGCTTCTGGAAGAATAAAATAGGGGAATGAGTTTGCAAAGAAGTGAAATTCAACAATGGCGATGCTGATAACAAAGACAATTAGAACCACCGGTTATAACTATGTGACTGTGTCAACAACTTGCTTGGAAATCCCACATTTTTTTTAATTTCCTTTCATCAAGCCACATAAGTTTCAGACAGAAATTTCAACAATAGCAATACATCATTTACCTGGAGGTCACTTACTCAGTATCTGTGAACATTTAAAATATAACTGCTAATCTAATAATAAGCAAAGACGTCTGAACAGACAAAATAGATGTCACAAAGCCAAAACACTGAATGGATGTATTCACCCATAGAGAAGGGCCGTACTTAAAGTATATTTGTTCTTAAATTAGTAATGTGGATTATTTTAGTAATGTGGATGCCAAGGCCACAGCACATTAGACGGTGGAGGAAATTACAAACAGCATAAACAAAAGCAAAACGTTTCTAGTTGACGCCTAGAAAATGAACCAAACCCTGGAAGTCAGAAAAATTCACAGGGCAGAGTTCTGGGGCTGTTCAGATAGGCTATCGGACACATTAAGGACACAACACAAATAATTAACTTGATTACTTGGGCCTAAGTTATTAACAGTGGACTAAATTATGTTAAACATGGCTGTTTAATAAAGCAAAAGTTTATAATCCACTTAAAAAGAGATGAACCCATATCCTGAGAAATTAGCAAACAGCCTCTAACAATGAGACAATATCATATCAGAAGTGTTGCTTACTTAAGATGGTAAGGAAGGTTTCGATGTTGTTCAGAGTAGTACTTGTCAGGTGGTCAAGTCCTTTATTGTTTTACAAGACCCAGGGACCCCAGAGTCTGGAAATGATGGAGCAGACACAAAATGAACATGACCATGTTGCTCATCCACTCAGGGATTCACTGGATGCGCGGCAGCCACTGTGACAGCAGTCAGATGCTCTTTATTGCATTTGCCTTATTATTCCCTCTTGTTTTCGGCCTTCATCCTGCTCCTGCTACCTTTGGTGATTTCAGCCTACGTGCTGACAATTCTTCTGGGGTTCCATGTAAGACAGCCTGAAAACCGCTTCCGTTGGGAGGAGAAGATTGTTATCTCACACCCCGTAGGTAATATTGGAGCAGTAATTGCAAGGTGTCCCGTGTGCCTGAAATGAATTTGAGGGCTTTGTGCACAGCATTTTTTTGAAATTAAAATTTTAGCCAAAACACCAAGTTGTTTCCACAATAATAAAATTTTGGTGGGATTTTGTTCTGCGTCATGGGCTGCTAATGGTGTCTGTGCTCCAAGCTGGGACCAGGAGGCTATCACAGACGGTGTAGACAGGTAAGTGACATCGTTATTTGGCTCCACGTGTTGGAACAGGAAGTTTTTTTAGCAGCAGCTCCTCAAATGAAGCTGATTTGCATTTTAATTTGCTTTGGGGGAAATAGGAAGTTTAAAAGTATTATTTTGCTAATTTCAATTTTAGAGCAAGAAGCAAAAAAAGCCTCATTGTGCTGGGTTCAGTGTGAAGGGCCACGCCCCTCCGCCAAGGCCAGGTCTGCTCAGTGGCCGCCAGCACAGCACAAGCACAGCGTGGAGGCAGAGGGGCAGGGAAGACAGGACCTGCCTGCCCTTGCAGAGCTAACACTCTAGAGGAGGAGAGACACCAGAAAGCACGTGAATAAATACACGCTGTGCTGTGGCAGGTGCCCTGACATACATACTAACAGCACGTGAGGGAGGGCGAGGGAAGAGCTGTCTCAGCGGCTACATTTGAGCAGTGAGTGAGCCGCTGCACCCAGAGCTCACAGAAGAGCATCGCAGGCAGAGGGAAGAGAGGTTCCCAGGCCCTGGGAGGGGGAGGGCTCGTCCCATGGAAGAAACTGTGGTGGGGTCCATCCATCCCAGTGAATCGGAGGGGAGTGATGGCAGCTGAGGTAGTGATGAAGGCAGTGAATGGCTCATGCCAGGCCTTGTGGAACCCAATAAGGTCTTTGGATTTACCCAAACGAAAACGACACCTTTGAAGGAATTTTAGCAGAGGAGTGGGTTGTTGTGAAAAGATTCCATTTGTGTACCAAGATAACTAGCCAGGCTGGAGAGTAGAGGGGGGGCTGGAGAGATGAACTAAGAAACTGTGACAGTGATCAGAGCAGAGGTGGGGACAGTGTGTGTTGACAGTCAGCAGTGAGGGTGCCATGAGATGGAAAGATGGGATATGTTTTAAAGGTGACAGTGATGGGAACAGAAGAGAGGTTGGATGTTGGAAGGGGATAAGGGAGCGGGTAGAATCAAGAGTAAATCTTAGGTTTGAGGTTTGAACAACTGAGTGAATGATGGTATTTGCGGAATTGAGGAAGACAGGAGAGGAAATTAAAAGATCTGTTTGGAGTATATTCACATTGAAATGCCTTATAGCCATCTAAGTACAGAAATGCATCTTATTTTTCCTGATTGAGGTCCCCTATAAGGAATGTGGCAGACACATGGAGAACCCGCCTCTCAGTTTTCAGTCTCAAACAGTGAATGTCAGTTTCTGTCCTTCCTCATCTCATTTTGCCCCAAAAATAAACATACACACACATGCATAAATGTGAAAGCCCTTTTGAGACTCAAATAAGAAATTCAAGGGAAGATGTAACGAGTATTGTTTTGATGAAAGTTAAAACAAAGTTATTGTGTACTGTGATATTTTTGTACATCTTATAGAGGAGAATTGAGGTAATTTTTGAAATGTCATAAAGAACAGAGGAAAGTGTTTAAAGTTAGATAATGAAGATGAGCCTTAAGATTTGGAAGGCTCTAGGTCACTGAGGGGCCTAATTAGATGTTATTGACTTGCTTCCCTTAAACCTTTACATGTCCTCCCAGGAGTAACTTCGTTGTCATTCTCCAGAGTACAGTCCTGAGGACAGTGGAGGCAATTTCTTTATTACGCCGCTATAAAAAAGAAGGAACTTTTACCATTTGCAACAGCATGGATGGAACTGGAGAGCATTATGCTAGGTGAAATAAGCCAGTTGGAGAAAGATAAATATCACATGATCTTACTCATATGTGGGATATAATGAACAACATAAACTGATAAAAACAAATCCAGAGACAAATGGCAGGGGAGGTGGAGGGGTTAGAGAGCAACCAAAGGACTTATATGCATGCATATTAGCATAACCAATGGACACAGACTCTGGGGCGGTGGAGGCTTGCTCAGGGTGGGAATGGCTGTGGGGGAGAGACAATCAGGGGGAAAAGGAGACATATGTAAAACTTTAGACAATAATAAATAAATAAATAAATAAATAAATAAATAAATAAATATTCCTACCCCTGCCCAGCCGGTGTTGCTCAGTGGTTGAGCATCAACCCATAAACCAAGAGATTCACTGCATCAATTCCTGGTCAGTGCACACAGCTGGGTTGCGGGCTCGATCCCCAATAGGGGGTGTGCAGAAGGCAGCTAACTGATGTATCTCTCTTTCCTTCTTCCTTCCTCTCTCTCTAAAATCAATACAAACATATTTATTAACAAAATTTTTTTAAAAGAATATTCCCACCCCTAATATGTATTTTCTGCATGAGAGAATTCTAGGATGGAAACTAAGAATCCATAGAAAATGCCTTTAATTATCACTGGCCTCACTAACTTCTGTTTTCCTGATTCTCTTGCTCAAATTAGTGTTCCCATGGGGACCAGGCATAAGGGATTGGGGAAAATTATTTCCTTTTAAAATGGAAGACATAGGAAAGCTGAACTTCTCCCTCCCAGGTGTGGAAGCTTTGGAATAAACACCATTTCCTTATATGGGTAAAAATCAGTATAAAAATAGACTTAATATATAAAGTACCACAGACAGAGTGACTTAAAGAAAGAAATTTATTTTCTCACAGTTCCGGAGGCCAGAAGTCTGAGATCAAGGTGTCAGCAAGGTTGGTTTCTTCTAAGGCCTCTCTCCTTGGCTTATGGATGGCTGTCTCATCCTGTGTCTTCACCGGCCTTCCCCTCTGTGCTGATCTGTGTCCTAATCTCTTTTTCTTAGAGAGAGATCAGCCATATTGGATTGGGGGCCAGCCTAATGAGCACATTTAATCACCTGTTTAAAAGCTTTATCTCCAGCCCTAGCTGGTTTGGCTCAGTGGATAGAGCAGGGGTCCTCAAACTACGGCCTGCAGGCCACATGCAAATACAAATATTGTATTTGTTCCCATTTTGTTTTTTTACTTCAAAATAAGATGTGCAGTGTGCATAGGGATTTGTTCATAGTTTTTTTTTAAACTATAGTCCAGCCCTCCAACTGTCTGAGGGACAGTGAACTGGGCCCCCTGTTTAAAAAGTTTGAGGACCCCTGGGATAGAGTGTCGGCTTGCAGACTGAAGGGTCCCAGGCCTGATTCCAGTCTAGGGCCCATGAACAGGTTGTGGGCTTGATTCCCAGTAGGGGGTGTGCTGGAGGAAGCCAATTAATGATTTTCATTATTGATGTTTTTATCTCTCTCTTCCTCTCTCTTTTGCTCTGAAATCAATAAAAATATATTTGGGGGGGGGGGAAGCCTTATCTCCAAATACAGTCACATCTGGAAGTACTGGGGGTTAGGACAACAGATGAATTTGTGGGGATCAAGCTCATAACAGTATTTCAATGTTATTTAAACCCCTCCTCTCATAAAACTCAACCTTTCTTTTAGTACTTCAGTACTGTTAACCATTGTTGATTCCCCATATCTGTCCTTCCTCTCCACCCCGACCCTCACTTCTTGCCTGTATTAGTGAAGGTGTCTTCTAACTGACCCCCAGGTCTCCAGTCTTGCCCTCCCTCCAGTCCATCTCCCATACAACATTCAGAGTGATCTAAAATACAAATCTCAGTGTGACTGTCCTATTTGACATCCTTCAGTGTTTTCCCATTTTCTAAGAGATGAAGTCTAAAATACTTAGAATGGTCTTTGATATTCTACCCTCCCCCCTTACTTTCCTTATTCTGCCCAGATTTGCCCCCTCAGTGTCATCATGAACCGCTGATGCTGCTCAGAGGTGTGGGGCTCTGCATGTGCCTTTTGTCTGCCAGGAGCACTCTCCCTTTTCTTACACACTTTGGAGAAGGCAAGTTCTATAAAATCTTCTCAACTTTGCTCAACCAACTCTTGCACTGACTTCAAAAAATGCAGTTGATTATGGACCCTTTTATGCAACCATATTTTACTTCTCACCCTGAACCACAACTCTTCAGCTGCATTTCTAACTTTGATTAGAATGAGAGAAATTAGGTCAAGAACTGTGTTTAACTTTGAATTCTAGTGTTTGCCCTGCAATAATAAATGCTTAATAAATGAGAATAAATAAGGTGCTAATATTAGAGAATTAGAGACAGCTTACATTTCACATAGTGTCATAAAGGTAATCCATTTATCATAGTTTAGAACTTGGTTTAATTACATTAAATTCCCATACTCTCCTTTGCCTCACATGGAGAACCCCCTGAGTTTAATCAGCAAGTGCCATTAGGGTGAGTAGATGGTAATGATGATAGCTGGGTACAAAATGACCCTTTTCTTCAGTACAACTGGAATGGAATATCCTGCAAATAGTAGGTCAGATGCACAGTCTTTGCCTGAAAGAACTTCCCTCTCCATCCCATGCCTGCTTACAAAGTGGTGTCCTCTGAGAAGTATTGGGCTCTTAGACTCATTAAGAGGTCAAGGTTATATTTTGCTGTGCTCTCTGGTCAGTGCAAGCCATCTACTTATGTTCCCTGTGGGTTGGATGTGAGAATGCTAGGCTTATTCATGGATAAGATATTCTTCTAATGCTGCATTGTCCAATATGGTAGCTAATGGCTATATGTTGCTATATAAATTTAAATTAATTAAAATTAAAAATGTAGTTTCTCACTTATGCTAATCATATTTCAAGTATTCCGTAGCCACATGTGGCCAGTAGTTACCACATTAAATAGCACAGAGTATAGAACATTTTAATCATCACAGAGAGTGCTGTTATTCCATATGGTTCTAAAGCTTAGGTCATAACTTTTAGTGGTCATTTACTTCAGTAGATGATAATTATAATAAGTATCATTTTGTATGCACTCACCATGTATTAGAATCTAGTAAACCTCAAATTGAGCAGGTCGAAATGGAGGCTCAGTGAATTAAGTATTTTACCCCAAATTCCCAAATTAGAAAGTAGCAGAGCTAGGATAATAATAGAATATGTTATTTTTAAGATTATAATTTAATAGATATAAAATGGTACTGCACAACTTGCATGTCTTTGACAGTGAAGTTAAATAGTACAAAACTAGACCTGTGAAGAGTTTGTGTCTCTGACTTAAGCTGGTTTCAGGTTCCACCTTGTCTTTGTTCCCAGTGCCTTGTGGAGGCTGAGTCTTGCATTGAGAGTCTCCCAGACCATGATAGGCTCCTCCCAGGGAAAGCAGAAGTCTGCTCAGCTGCTAACCACAAGAGAATGTGGAGGCATTTCCCATTCTGACATCACATTTAGGTCCAAATCATGTTTACTAGGGAACTAAGAGTAGTATATGACTAAATAGAAAACACTTTACTCTGAGGCTACCCAATCTAACACTGAAAAGATGCACTGGTTGAACAAGAAAGAACCCTGAAAGAACTGAAGGAGGCCAATCTTTATGCATGTTTCTATGTGACTTATAAAACACCCTGACCAGAGATTGGGAGACTTACTAGAAAAATGAATAAATATTTCTAAAGAAGGGAAAAAAGAAAAAGCTTTGAAAGTGAGATTTGAAGGTGGCTGAACATTAAATGAAATAAGAAATGTACATAAAATATCAATCATGGGCAGGACTTTCTATAGATAGTGACAAAATAATGAAGGAACCTTTTGCTGATGGAGCAAAGGTGAGATTTATTCAGGAATCAATTACTTCTGTAGTCTTACCCTTTCAATGTAATTGGGCTCCTGAAGAAAATCAGAGAGTAAGGGAACCGAGGGCACAGGAATATGATTGTAGGCCTCATTAGGTGACAGATGGTGACAGGTGATAGTACTTTTCATGCAGTCAGCTCCTGAGGACAAATGACTTTGTCTTGGTGGCCCCTTCTGATTGATTGGAAGTGGCTGTCTGGAGTGTAGAGAGAGAATGTGGTGATGGATTATTCACACCTTTGAGAGGTTCAGAAAGGGAAGTAATTGTGACTTGAGGGTCTGAGAAGAATGTCCTGGGGAGAGTTTCAATGCTCAGAATATTTGATATAAAGGTAAGTTGTTACCTATTATTATACAACAAATTACCCCCAAACTTAGGGGCATAAACAACAAACATGTACGCTCTCCCCATTTCTGTGGATCAGAAATCTGAATCTGGCTTTGCTGGATCTTCTGATCCCAGGTCTCTCACAAGCTAAATCAAGGTATTACCAGGGTCCATAGTCATCTTGGTGTTCATCACAGTTTGACTGGGGGAGGATCCGCTTATAAGCAGACTCACCTGGCTATTAACAGCCTTTGATTCTTGCTGACTGTTGATCGAGTTAGCAGTTTCTGCCCACAGGGACCTCTCCGTCTGGCATCTGTCATTCACCAGAGAGAGCAAGAGAGGACGTGCACCATGGAAGCCACCATCTCTTTGTAACCTGACCTTGGAAGTGATATCACACCATTTTTCCTGTTTTCTTTTCATTCAAAGGAAGTCACTAGGTCAAGCCAAACTCAAGCCTCAGGGAATACATGAGGGTGTGAACCCCAGGAGGTGGGAATCACTGGAGGTCATCGGAGAGGCTGTTTATGAGACAGGATATTTAATATATTAAATAAATACATTTGGCCCTAACCAGTTTGGCTCAGTGGATAGAGCATCGACCTGCGGACTGAAAGGTCCCAGGTTCGATTCTGGTCAAGGGCATGTACCTTGGTTGTGGGCACATCCCCAGTAGGAGGTGTGCAGGAGGCGGCTGATCAATGTTTCTCTCTCATCGCTGTTTCTAACTCTGTATCCTTCTCTCTTCCTCTCTGTAAAAAATCAATAAAATATATTTAAAAAAAAGAAATACATTTGTTTTCTCAGTAATACTTTTAAAATTTAACAGTGTGATGTGTAGTCCCATACTGAATATAAAAATAATACAAATGCCATAATAAAAGTAGAAGAATTATGATAGTTTTCTAAAGTTTAATCAGATTGTTTTTTGGGATAACATCAAGATCATGGATGTTTGGGTTTTTAATAAAATGTATTTTCTCTTTTATTTTTCAATTATAGTTTACACTCCGTATTATTCTGTATTAGTCTCAGATGTATAGCAAAGCAGCCAGAAAAATCATGTACCCACCTGGCCACATACATAGCTATCACAATGTTATTGACTATATTTCTAATAGAAATATAGTCAATAATCTACATATCTGTGACTATTCTATAACTACTAATTTGTACTGTTTAACTCCTTCACCTTTTTTTACCCAACCATCAAATCCCTTCCCCTCTGACAACTGCCAGTCTGTTCTCTGTATCTATGAGTCTGTTTCTATTTTATTTATTTTTTTATTCCTTAGACTCCACATATAAGTGACATCATATGGTATTTGTCTTTCTCTGTCTCACTTATTTCACTTAGCTTCATACCCTCTGGATCCATTCATGCTGTTACAAAAGATAAGATTTCATTCTTTTTATGGCAGAGTAGTATTCCACAGCTTATTAAGCCATTCATCTATTGATGGGCGCTTGGGTTGCTTCCATATCTTGGCTATTGTAAGTAACACTGTAATGAACATAGGGGTGCATATATTCTTTCAAATTAGTGTTTTGAGTTTCTTCAGATATATTCCAGAAGTGGATTGCTGAGTTATAAGGCAATTTAATTTTTAATTTTTTGAGAAACCGCCACATTGCTTTCCATAGTGGTTACACCAATCTGCATACCCAGCAACAGTATACTAGGGTTCTCTTTTATCCATATCCTCAACAACCCTTGTTGTTTGTTGGGAAAATTGGACAGATAAATGCAAAAAGAAACTAGACCCTTTCTTACACCATATACAAGAATAAACTAAAAATTGATTAAAGACTTAAATGTAAGACTCAAAACCATAAAACTCCTAAAGAAAATATAGGCAGTAAAATCCCGGACATTTAACAATATTTTTTTCTGTTATATCTCCTCAAAGCAAGGAAAACAAAAGAAAAAAATAAACTAATGGGACTACATCAAACTAAAAAGATTTTGCACAGCAAATAAACCATCAACAATAACAAAAAAGATAACCTACTGAATGGGAGAAGATATTTGCCAATGATACATCTGATAAGGGGTTAATATTTAAAATGTATAAAGAACTCAAGACAACTTAACATCAGAAAAATAAATAGTCACTTCTCCAAGGAGAGCATACAGATGTCCAATAGACATATGAAAAGATGTTCAGCATCACTAGTCATCAGAGAGATGCATAGTAAAACCGCAGTGAGATGTACCTCACACCTGCCTGAATGGCTATCATCAAGAGCATAGACATTTTGACAAGGCGTGAGGGAGGAGGTCAGCAACTTGGGAACATGGATCTCTTTGCTCCAATGTCTGGGTGCCCATGCTGGCATAAAACAAAGGTATTGAGCTAGAAGGAAGCATAAAGACACTAACATTTTTGGAGGAGGGGGACAAAGGTCAATTGGGAAGTGCAATAGGTTCTGGATTAGGTGGAGAAATAATCAAAAGGAAATCCAACCTATTTTGAATGTGTACTTATGGGCAGTCCTACCATTCTCTGCTAGTGAGGAAAGTATCCCCAAGATTTCTCTCACCTCAGTCCACTCATCCTTACTGTGGCTGACCTAGAGAGAAATGAGGCAGCAGGGAACTAGTTCTGTTGACACCTTAGCAGGAATATTACAAATGGAAGAATGCCAGGGCATCATTCACCCTACATGGCCTCTCCCAAGCAGGGGTTTCTGGGCTCAGGCTGATCAAGAATCTGAGATTCTATGATGCCCTTCTGCATAAAGAAGACATCCAGCTATATAATTAGATCTTGAGTCTGTCAGCTAAGAGTCTGGTGGTGAGTTTATAACACATAATCGATTCCTAAGGCTTGGAGGCAAAGAGGAGAGGGACTGGATGCCACCAAGCCCCGCCATGTGTGCATGAAGCAAAGGCCCACCAAATCCTGTCCTCATCTTAAGCTGCCCTAAGTCAAACATTTCCCCAAAGCAGTTTACAGGGTCCGGAGTGCATGGAGGAAACTACTTGGACGGTATTGAGCCAGAAGTGGCCTTGCTTATTACTGGACAGAGTGTAGCAAGGCCTGGTCTCTTAGTTCATTTGTTTGAATACAGTGGCGGTTTATGGGCTAATATGTAGCCTTTATTCAGACGGAAGAAGCACTCAGTCCTGGTCAGGCCCAGTTCACACATAGATGCCAGAAAAGAAAGCCTTCCAGAATCCATGTTCTGAACCACAGGACTGTATGTCCATACATTTCCTTTTCCGGTAGCTTCTCACTACTCCAAGGTAAGCTGCATATATTGTGATTATCCAGCTCACAAATTCAAGCGCCTATGCCCATCCCCTTTGAGACTTGCAGTGATCTCTGAATGAAGCAGAATAAAGATGCCCTGTAGCCCTTACTGGAGACTTGTTGAGGTGGCTGAGGCAACCTGAAGCTGGCAGAGGAGAAGCAGAAACGAGCTGACTTTTCTCTTGATTCATTCCAGCAGACCTAGATTCTTATTTCAACTCTACCACTGTGTGGACCGGGGTGGATGACGTATACAGTGAACCCTATTAGTTTTCTTACATGTAAAATGCATGTGAGGTTATTGTTAGTATTCCATGAAGTTCTGTTTATATAGTGCCTCTCACAGAACTGGTTTATACAGGTATTCAGTAAATGGTGGCTTCTTTCATCTTTTCCCCAGCAGTTAGCAATCTCTGGCAGTCATTGCCTCAAACCTGCACCCTATTCCATTCCTCTTCATCCCTTCCTACCCCCATACACCTTTCCGATAGTAACAGTTCCATTTGCCTAGTAGAGGCTCAAATATAGAACTTGAATGGAAGCACACCACTGGCCGAATAGCTCTGTTAGAAGTTGTCAGGATTGTCAAAAAAGAGGAGTCCAAACTGAAACAGAAAACAAAACTTGGAAAAATAGACTGCACATCAGATGATGAGGCAGACAAACAGGTTACATTAACGCCAAGATTATTATTGCATCTGTGACTTGGCTGAAGAGAAGAGCGCCCAGAAGATTTAGAGGCCAGAGATCAAGTCCAGTCAGGAGCTAGGGGTTACAGGGCAAGGACAGTAGAACCCCAGGCAGACCGGGAGACTAAAAAATAAAGCTAATGGCTAAGAACTTGACTGATTTGTATTTATTATGCTTGTCCTGTATTCACAGTTTATAGAATGCATCTCCACGCAAGGTTACGTACCTCTCACAATAGTCTTTGACTTGGGCATTATTAACTTCACATTGTAAGTAAGCCTCATTGCAGTAAGGACTTACCCAAAGCCAGGCAGCTAGCAAGTAATCTAATCAGCTCTCAAGCCGGGGACTTTGGAATTTCATTTTGGTTCTTTTTCTATTAAATCATGATCACAGACTTAATCAAACTGTCTAGGTCAATGGACGTCTGGTTGGAGGACAGGAAAGGGCCTTTGTACTCCAGCAATCAGCGAGAACTGGAGCGTGGGGTGAAACCTTATGCGCCAGGACATGTTTATTTGCATCTTCCCCAGAATTAGGACTGACTTCAAAGAATGAAAATGATCTCACCTTTATTTGGAGTGAATGGAGAAGCGTGGTTATGGGGCACGGATAGGGCACAAAGAAAGTGAACAGTTGTTTCTGGTTGTTTTTTGAGTCAGTCTTGGTGGGTGTCAATACCCAAGGTGTTGGCAATTCATTGTAGGGCAGAAAGAAGACTTTTTTCCCTTTAACTTCCAAAAGCAGGACTGATAGGGTAGGTTTAGGTCAGTAATCTATTTAGGGGATTACATATTGTTTAGGTTTCAAGTGGCATCTCAGTTGTAAGAAAAGCAACCAAACCAAAACAAAACAAAAAACACTAGGGGGGTGAGGGCTTGTGCTTGGGGGAGGGTATGGTGGGGAGAGGTCAATGGGGGGAAAAAAGGAAACTCATGTAATACTTTAAACAATAAATAATTTAAAAAAGTAAAACACTAGCCCAATTTCTTCTTCTAACTCGTGGTTGTAACTTTGGAGCCATCAGTGATATGTCTGTAAAGATCAGAGTAGTCTATTGTTATAAGGAGACATAGACCCTTGAATGCTGTGTATTCATAAATGGCTTCAATAAAATAATAGTAATGTGAACAAAATACTATTATCAGTTGAGTGCTTGTTAGGTGCAAGTACTGTTTCAGGGGTTTTATATTTACCAATTCATTTAATCTCAAACAATGCACAAAGAAATTATTATTTACATTTCACAACTAAAAAAAAATTGAGGCAAGAAGTAAATACAGTTTGCCCAAGGCCACATGACTCAATTCAGAGATAAGCTTCCAACCCAGCCAGTCTGACTTCAGAGCCTGGTCCTCTTCTCCGCTCTGCTGTAATGGATTTCATATGAAAAACTGAAGTAGCAAGATCAGTCAATGCACAAGACAGATTTTAAAAAACTTCTTAATGCTTGAACCATGATTACATAAACACCTGAACCAAAATGCATTAGTGCCAATGGAGGCTTTCTCTCTCTGGATGTGTAACTTATCATATGAACTCTCCAGAGCCACTGAGCCCAGGGCACTCTGCTCTGTCTTCTTTCCTCTCTTCAAAGACTCCAGTGAGGTTTGCTGCTATTGAAACTAGAATTTTCTTCCTGGGGTCAAAGACTTGAATGGTAGGTTATAGCTTCAAAGGGGAATATTGTGAAGCCACAAGTTCTATCTCAAAGCTCTAAATATACTAAGACCTTTATTAAAACATCCATTTGTCAACTTAAATTGAAGAAAGTTGAGAAGGTTAAGTGCCCTCTTAAAAGCAAGATTTGTAGGAAAAAAACAACAAAGCCTTAACTACTATTTAGATGGCTTTTAGGCATTCAATATCCATTTATCTGTGATTTTGGCCCAGATGCAGCTGATTCTGCAAGTTTTTCCAGTTTTGTTAGTGGTTACCTTTAGTTGTTTGGGGGCCTTTTATAGCTGCCTTCTCTAGAGCAATCCCTCCATAAAACATATAACATCTCAAGTGGTAGACAGCATCTGCTCCCGTGATGGCCTGCATGAGAAAGTCCTATATGTTAATTGCTTGTCCATAAAAAGGCAGAAATCTCAAGTAGAGCATATTATAATTTTCTAGGTTTAACTGGTCTAGTAAAAACAATGACAATTTAGCCTTCCTAAAAATGTGCATCTGTATGCAGATGTTGACTGTCTTTATATCACAGACCCTGTTATTTTTGGAAAATGAGCAGGTGGTGTTGCACTGTCCTTGTGTTTCTGCAATAGTCACACGGATTTGAGCTCATGAATTTTTACCTAAAGGAAGCATTAGCTTCATAGCTGAGAGGCAAACATATGCTTAACTTGCACATAAAGGAGCACACAAATGATTAACCCTTTGACTGAGCTGGAAAGGAATGAGTCTGACGTGGCTTCTCCTTTCCATTGTCTTCTTTCTGAGGGTCTCTAGGTAAACAAGTGACTCATTTTGAATGAGTTATTGCTGGGTTCTTGTCAGAAGGAGGCTTGGAGGATAGAATTGCCCCTGAAAATTGGCAATAAGTCAGAATCTGAACAGGCATCATGGGAATTTGACTTAAGGCCAGGGGACATCACCTCATCTGGTCCTTTGGTTCTTTCCGAGGTTGGGGTTCACTCAACAAAGTGAAGATACTGGAGAATTGAAAAACAGGGCTTCTGACAGCAAGGAGTTTCCAGCAAAGAGAAGACTGGAGGCGAAGAAACCAGAGTTAGACTGCCGAGCACTCTCAGTCAAAGTACTGGCATGCCCTAGAGATATTGTGGGCTCGGTTCCAGATTACCACAATAAAGTGAGTATTGCAGTAAAGCAAGTTGTAATCTTGCTATTGAAGGGTACTGCCTTCAATTTGTAAAGACTGCAACATCTGTGATGCACAAGAAAGCACAGTGAAGGAGCACGAGGTATGCCTGTAACTGGCCAGACTAGGCAGCTGAGACACTCGTTTGTAAGACTTGGTTTAAATCAGTCTGTTACTCCATTGCATGCAACCTTGGCCTTTTCTTTCCACCTACTTTGCCATCCAATGACCTGGTCTAAATACTAAAAGGTAGAAATTAAACTGTGACTATATCAGTGTAACATGCTGAGTTTAATCTTAAGACCCTGGGCCAACTAAGCTCCATCATCCATTCACTGGGAATTTACTGGGCACCTCCTCTGTGCAAGGCCTTGTGCTAGGCACACAGATGAATCAGATATATTCCCTGTCTTCAGTGATCTAACAGCCAACAGAGGGAGGCAGACAAAGCTGCAGAGAGTACTACAGAAGTGTGTGATGGGCCTTTCCAGATTAGGTGAAGTGCATGATGGCTTAGAAAATGAGGAGTGTGATAGAGACAGGCAGTCTAGGCTAAAACAGTGTTTGCAAATGCTTAGAGGTAAAAGAAAAGCATGTCACTTCAGCTACTAGCTCCAGCGGGCTGAAGGTTAGGATTGGAGTCATTGGGGGGGGGGGGGAGCTAAGGATGGAGAGGTAGGAACTGAGACTGTGGAGGTGAGGGCAGGAGCCAGATGAAGAGGAAGAATTTGAATTCTCTCCACAAAATCTGAGTTATGGGCAAACCACTTGAGCTGTTAAGCACTGGAGTGAGATGCTCAAATTTGTCTTCTGGGGATATCACTCTGTCAGGAGCATGCAGGGTTGATGGAGAGGAGTGAAACAGAAGGCCAAGCTCAGTAAGGAAGCCATTGCAATTCTAGGGGCAAGGGCAATGGGAATGGGGAGGAGGGGGAAAGTAAAGGAAATTTTAATTGGATATGTAAGAAAGAGGAGCTGTGGATGACTTCCAGAATTCTGCCATGGATATGTGGGTGAAGGATGATGCCTGTCACCCATACAGGGAATGGAGAAGGAACAAGTCTGGGAAAGGGAAGATAATGAGTTTTGGATGAATTGACTCACAGTGAGTCAGGGATATCCAAATGGAGAAGAACAAGCAGCCTTCATTCTAACATAGAGATCTGGTGCTCAGACAAGAGAGATTGAGGAGTCATCAGTGAAGGAGGTGTGAGTTGAAACTAGTCATTTTGATGGAGTCACTAGGTAAATAGTGTGAATAGAGCAGAGGCCTGAGGACAGAGGTTGAATGAGAGGTAAGAAGAGAAGATGACAACTGGGAGATCAGTGCATTCCCTTAGAAGACAGAAGAGAAGACATTTCCAGGAAAAGGAAGGTATCGCTAGTGTCCATTGTCACATAGAGAGGTCAGAAAGACAGGGTCAGAAAATGTCCTCAGATATACAAATAGGAGGTTGGTGGCAACATGAAGTGTAAGAAATTGGCTGAAGGAGCAGAGGTAATATCATTGAACAAATGGATAAGGCTTGGTTACATTGTCACAAAGAACAGGCCCGGGATTCTGTTCTCCGGATGTTGGTTCTAGAAAAAAGTATTAGGCAAAACAGCCTACCTTGTTATAACAAAGAGCAGTAAGAATACGTTATTACCTATTTATGTGCACATAATGCCATACTAAACAGAGTAGAGGGAGAATTAAACACAGTTTATGCATTCATGGAGCATGAGTCTCAAAACTCTAAAGTTGGGTAAATGGACCAAAAGTAATCTTTTTTTAATGGGTATTTTCATAGAATGTGTTCTCATAGAATTCTAATCACTAGATACTTTACAAATCCCAGAAAAGATAGTCCTGTATTGTTTGTAAGTAACTGCAATCCAATTTTGATAATTTATGGTAGCGTTTAACCCTCACTTTCAGTAAGTCCTTTTTCCTATCTTATTTCAATCTCTTCAGATATATTTTTAGGGCTACCCTGTCTCGTTCTGACCACAGTGGATAATAGATGGTTACCATTTTCCATCATTAATCCTTCCCATATTTGCAGGTGAATAATAAATTTACTTTCTGCTGGGAATCCCAAAGGAATAAATAACTCTAATAAAGATTAAAGAATTGATCTTGCAGAATGCCAAGAGGATTAACTAGTTAATGAACAATTATAGGCAGAGCAGGCAAGCACATGACAAGGGAAGTTTTCATTGGAAAGAGAAATGTGCAAAATAGTATTACATCTTGATTTTATGTTTTCAGTTGTTTTCTAAAAAAAATATATTTTTATTGATTTTTTTTAGAGAGAGAAAGGGAAAGGGAGAGAGAGGCAGAAACATAAATGAAAGAAAACATCAATTGGCTACCCACTGCATGCCCCTTACTGGGGATCGAGCATGCACCCCAGGCATGTGTCCTGATTGGGAATGCAACCAGAGACCTCTTGGCTCAAGGGTCAATGCTCAACCCCTGAGCCACACTGGCTGGTCTCAGTTGGTTTTTATGTATCTTTTGGTGCTTTGCATATGAATTTCTTGACATTTATAGATGAACTCCCATGAGGTTTAGATTTAATGACTTTTGAGGTGCTCTTCCCCTAAACATTCTATGATTCCATATGGACCATTTGGTCTGGCTTTGCCAAGGCATTAGGGGTGAATTATTTAAATGTCTGACCAAATATAGCAGGCAAATTTTTAAATTAAAATTTTGTATGGCCCGATAATGATGTTATAAATATCCAAATGGCTCTTGGCAAATAAAAGGTTCCCCACCTCTGTTCTAAAGGAATACAACTAATGAGGGGCATGCACATGGAATAGGCTTTGGTGATTGGAGGGTCTTGAGTCAATAGTGGCCTCTGTGGGATTCTTGATTAAAAGGAACTGGGGCCATACCTGATCTTTCCCCCACTATTTTCCTTCTATTACATCTAAAACTGAATTGTCTTTTTGTGATTCCATACCTGTAGAAGACATCTGCCAGCCTACTCTGATTTCCCCAGCTGTTACCTCTGACCTGAGTCACCTGGGGAGATCTTAATTACCTGCACCCAGAAGCCCTCCCCAGAGATTCCCATTCATATGGACTGGGGTGGGGCTCAGGCATCAGTATATTTTTAAAGTGCTCCAGAGGATTCTCATGTGTACATGGGGTTTAGCCCCACTGCTTTCCAGTAGAGCCAGGTTTATTATGTCCTCCTGAAACTCATCAAAGAGCATTTTGGGGAAAAATATAGAATAAAAATGAATTAATTCTTCCTTTGCTTTCTTCCCAAGACAAGAAGTGCTTTGTGTCCTAGAGATCAGGGACTTCTTTTTATCTTGGACTGAAGCTGAGGCTTATTTTCCAAAGTCTCATGGAGGTGAAAATTTGGATGGTCCAAGTGGCGAATGGACCATGAGGCTTGGACAGTGTGAGGCTAAGTGGCCAAACCTTGCTTCAGAGGATGGAGGGAAAGGTGGGGGGTTCACAGGTAGCAGAGACCTACAACCCTGCCCATATACTCCACCTGGGAGATGGTAGGCCTGTGAGGGCCAAGGTGCATGAGGACCTTGGGGTCCATATTCTCTGTGGCTAATAACATTAAAGAAGCAGTGGATACTTGTCATCAGATGGACCACACAGATCTGGACAAGGGGTATCTCCACAGCAATCTTGATGGATTGTAGACCAGGTGCTTTGCTCCAAATTTCATGGAATATGTAAATCTCATGGAATTATTATGTAGCCATAGGGAAAGTAACGCTTCCCCAAACATGACTGAGATGGAAATTATTGCAAGTAAGGATTCAGAGCCAGACATTGCTGTTTGGAAGTTATTCTTTTTTTTTTTTCCCCCATCTGAAGGATCTGGTGTATCTTCTAGTCTCTGTAGCAAAATGAATCAAGTAATGAGGCTTAAATTAATTGAATAACCCCATCTCATATGCTTTTAATTTTATTGGGTTTTTATTAGCTTTTGGGTTGGCCAAGAGCTCTGAAGACTTTTGTTGCAGGAGGACACTTGCGTTTTCTTCATCTGTTCATAAGATGTAGAGGTTGCTCACGAATTTTTTATGGCAGGGCTTAGGGGTAGGAGTGTGGCTATGATTGGGGAGGGGAGCAGAGAGAATGGCCCAGGGATTGTGCTCACTTGATAGAACATTGAGAAACAGTTGAGTGTTTATCTTTTATTTAAGAAAGAGGAAGCTGCCTCTTTGATTAAAGCCAACTAGCTGGAGCCCTCCCCCTGCCCCTCAATAAGGTGAGAACTTGAAAAGCTGCATCGCTAAGTGGTGGTAGTGAGTGTCAATTATAGGAGCTACTGAAACACTCCCATCACAAGAGGAACTTCAGTATAGTTGGAAGAACTTAGGTTTTAAAGTTGCACTGAACTGGATTTAAATAGCCACTTTCTAGCTTTGATGTATTTTGTATTCTCAGGACCTCGCCATGCATGGTATATAATAGGCATTTAATGAATACTTCATAAATTAATGAATAATGGATGGACTGAAAAAATCGCCATCTGACTCCTTGCAGTCACTTAACATATCAGAGCCTAGCTGAACTGTCTTTACCTGTAGAATGCTATTTGGGCAGGCTTTTTATTTTTGTTTTTTGTGTGTGTATGTTTTAAGGAATTTATGTTGGATTTTTATTTGAAATCTCACTTCTGTTCTTTTATCTTGTTAAAGAGTCTTTAAGTCAAACTGTTATATCATTTTACCCCCTTTTTCTTTTTAAGTACTGGGCAATTATTCTTCCAGTGTCCTGATTTTTTACAAATATCTGCAAATGTCAGAGGGCAAATAGGAAAGGAGATGAGTCAACTTTGATTTTTGTTTTAATTTCTGTCCTTCAATTTTATTAAGAGAGTCTTAATGGTTAGCCATTATATCAATATGATACCTCTTTAAAGATTTTTTTTCTTCTCAATTTTGAAGTTTTTCCAATTCAGGATCAATCTCTTGCCATTCAGGGGCATGATTTATTCATCTTAATAGCGACTCAAACCGATAGACCTTTGATGGCTTAACCAAAGACACAAGAGGCATCCCATAAGAATGCAAAGGATGCAGCCCTCATTAGATCCAAAAGTTCATTGCCAGAGTTAGCCTAAGAAAGATAAGGGGGCTGTTTCAAAACACAGGGAATCGAAGATAAACTATTGCATCTGCAAATAACATGGATGGATCTTGAGAATATCAAACCAAATCTTTACTGGAGTTGCATTTGCCTAAGAAACTAGTTTCACCAATGTTTTCTCCTGCTAGTCTAAATTTAGAAAGAGACAAAAATTATTTTTTTAAACCAGACCCTCAGATAAAGATCTTAGGAGCTAAAGAAGGTAAGAAAAGCTTACCTGTTTGCCTGCTGAATTGTCAGACACCCAGATCTCTTAGCTGCAGTTGTCTCAGAAAAAAAGCACTTTTCCAGCTGAGAAGTTCTCCTAGCTGGCTCATCAAAACTGTCAGGGAGATGGAGGATTAATTTATTATTAGTCCTACAGACGGACTAATAATAAAATGATAAAATTGACACAAGACTAGGTTAACAGGAGAGAAACCAATTTAATATGTGCATGTGGGAGAATCATAAGACGCTGACATCATAAAATGAGACTCAAGGAAATGATCAAACTGGGCAGCCTTTAATACTTTTTAGACAAAAAAGCAGGAAATTTTTAAGAAATTGACAGGACAAAAAAAAAGTTGCTGCTCATTAGAAAGGAACCTTGTGCAAGGTTTGGGCTGGGGAAGTAAATTAGTGAGGGTGTTACAAGGTTTGTTTTTAGAGGCTTTTTGACTCTGGATTTTTTAACTCTCCTGATGAGGTTGTCTCTCAGCCCTCAGAAGCAGGGAGGGCACCTATCCTGTGGCAGATTTGTGTCCTGCATTTAGGGGAACAGAGGAGAGTCAGAGAGCTCCTCCCACTCCTGCTGCTTCTCCAGGGATGTTAATTCTGAATAATCACTATGCCATTGTGGGATGTCTTGGGGCAGCCTGCCCTGGGCACCAACAGTGGGCATACTGATAACTAATTTGATGAGATTTTGAAGATTTTATGAAATATAAAGTGCTTAAACCGGTGCCTGGTGCAATCTCTTTATATTTGAATGGCCTGCCCTTAAACAACTTCCCTTGTGCTGTTTATTCATTGTGTCCTGATAGAAAGCCTGGAAGAATTTTAATCCTCAAGTGTGGGCAGTTGCTGTGTACAACAGCCTACTTAACCCCGTATGAGACTGAGAGCTAAACCCTGAGCTCAGCCATAGCAGGGGGTGTTGAGGAGTAGTCCTGTCAGCAGAAATAGGCATGGCTTTCCAGGGTCCACTGACACCCCATGATGCAGGACCTAGGATCCCTGGCAGTGTCTGGTTTTGAGTCCCGGCTTTTGGGGACTCAGTCTTCAGATTTTCACTTAGATTTGATCCACATTCTGAACCACTCTTTCTCCTGACTTTCATTCCTTTCAATCGACAGGCATTTGTGACATGTTTGCCTTCTGGTAAGCATTAGGGATACAAGACAAACAAATCCTTTTTCTGGATTTGGGGATAGAGACAAGAATTCTGGAAAAGAGGGATTTAGACAAGAAATCCAAGAGTTACTATGTAGAGGGGACACCTCTAATAGAACCATGTACAGGAGAACTCTTCCTGGGGCAGAAAAACTGTCAGGGAGGAAACAGAAGTAGCTCAGACATCCATCCCTGCATTCTCGTCTCTTGTCTTAGATTCTTTGGGTCTTCAATTATATCATTTCTGCAAACCATAAGCCAGTTTGACTCCACATGTTCAAAAAGAACAGGGAAGCTCCAGGCAGACAGATCCCTGGCCTGTCTTGTTCACCACTGTACCCCACGTCTTGAGATAGAATCTGGAACATCAGTAGGCATGCAAATACTTCTCATATGTATGACTTAGTTCTAAATAGACCTGGAAGAAATGGATGATTTTTAAAGAAATGAGTCCTGGACAGTTCATATGGCTTTATGTACCATTAAATTATAAAAACACGTCTTTTGCCTTTAAGTGATCTGTTTTCAAAGACTTACCCATCTAAATGTCAGCCCATTAAATTCATTAAGATCTACTAATATTATCAGCATTCTTTTTGAAAAAGGCACAGTGTTCATAGCTATTAGATTTTGTGTGGAAATTGCTGCAGGCTTTGTTCTGGCTTTCAGTAAATTGGAGTGATTATGCACATACACAGAGTATCTGAGTGTGTCCTACATGTTGCGTATTTTCATTTCATTTCTTTTTTCTACAAATCTTAAAGGAGAAAATTCCCAAAAGTACCCTGCCTGAGGCACTGCCTTATATAAGTAAAATGAACCTCAAGACTTACTTTATTCTCTAGAAAGAAGAGCAGATGGTAACATGGCTCACTCCCATGAGCATAGGTATTGTCAGAAGATCAGGCTACAAGTGGGTGGGCTGTCACAGGTGAATTGCATGGCCAAGGGAAGGAACTATGCCTCAACTTAGAAGCCAAAGGTCCCAGAACCATTGATAAAAGTAAAGGAAATTTACTTAAAAATAAAGAATAGATCTAATAACATAAAAATAAAAGCATCATTGTGCAGTTTCATCAAGGTCTCTCAGTAGTGCCGTGGTAGAAACAGAATGCTCTTTGTGCCTTTCTGGGGTCACATGGCTTAGATTGCATCAAGGTGGAGACTCAGTGCAAACTCATCAGCATTTATAATATGAAACTGGGAAGTTGACGCTTCCTGGTCAAATCTCCTTTATAAAATCAAGTTCAGGGCAATGTTAGATCCTAAGACCTGAATTTTCCTTCTGTAAGTGTATTATCGACCCTTGCCACCTCTGAGGTTAGACATGGAACATTGTGATTTGCATTTGTATTTTTCCCCATTCATTCCTCACCCTGAACGATATGCCTAAAGGAGAAAGAAACCAAAGGTGTGTGGGCATGCACCTAGGTGTGGTCACTACCTGATGTGTTCTCATTGGGTGGGAGAGACGTATTCAAAATACTGATATTACAATTTTATAGAAAACCTTTTTGTAGCAGTTGGAAGAAATTGATTTTTTAAAAGAAAAACATCTTATGGGCCTGAAATTCCCGTGGTACCAACCAAGTCACTATTTGTCTATCCTATGAGAATAGAAAATTTTCACAAATTGGCCATTGCTTCTAGGAGGACATGCTGTAGGCCACTGAATTCTTCCATGTCAGGTAAGGGCATGTTCTACATGACAGGAAATTGGTTACATACGTAAACCCTAGTACCTGCTTGTCTTTCTAATCAATTTAGGGCAAGGCATGTGTATCTCTTAGCTCGCTTCCCTGCAAGTTCCAAAGGAACCCATCCATGGGAAAGGCTGAGTAGATTTTTTAATCAAGCCTCGAACTCTGCCTTCTTGGCAATGGGGAAAGGTATAAAGAGGGAATAGAACCTTCCTCTGGTTGCTGGAGCAGAAAGGGTCCTGCAGGCTGTGGGTCCCTCCAGCTGAGACTGAGGATTATTTGGTCACTTTCCATAAAGAAATAAAAGAGTATAAAGAATTCATAAATTTTTGTGGGCATTGTATTTAATAGGGGGGAAAATGACTAGTCTTTCATTCTGTGACTATTTGAATGCCTACCATGATTGGGCATTGTTTTAGGCATTGGGGATATAGTGGTGAGCAAAGCAGTGTCCACAAAGGTTATGTTCTAATAAAGGAGAAGAGAGATAAGAAACAAGTAAGTATATATTCTTAGGTAGTAAGTAAAGTTAGGAAAAAAGGCACTGAGCAGGTCCTAAAGGAAATGAGGAAGGGAGCCCTACCAGTATCTGGCAGAAGAGCATTCTGGGCAAAGGGTTTGAAGAAGAGTCATGCTGCAAAGATTTGAGCTCCTAGAAGGATGTCAGTGCAGCTGAAGCTAAGCAAGCAAAAGCATGATGGAAGAGAGATTGTGGAAAGTGGGCATATTTTTAGGACCTCATAGATCCCAGAAAGAATTCTGCCTTTTTTTCTGAGTAAGACGGGAAGCCACTGGAGAGTTCTGAGTAGTGAAGATTTCAGTTATATTTTCAAAACCTCCCTCTGGATAAAGTGTAGAGAAGAAATGTGAGTGGGAAACAAGTTCAGAGGTGATTGCAATAATCGTGATAAGAGATGATAGCAGGAGCCAAGTGGTGGTGAAGAGGACGTAAGGTGATCCAATTGGATGTATTTTGAAGGTAGAAAATGGGTAGGATTTGTGGATGTGAGGGGAGGAGAAAAAAGGGGGTCAATATGACTCTAAGATGTTTTAAATTTTAAAAAATCTTTTTTTCCTGAGCCACCTGAAGAATGGAGTTGTCATGTCTTAATATAGAACAGATTACAGGAAGAACATACTTGGAAGAGATGATCAGGAGTCAGATGTTGCACATATAACTTGAGATGTCAATTAGACACCCACATAGAGATGTTAAATAAGCTATTGGAAATAATGAGTCTGGAGTTCAGAGAAGTTTGAGCAAATTTATGCAAAAGATACAAATTTGGGTGTCATCAGTATACACATGGTTTTCAAAGCCATGAGATCACCAGGGGGACAGTACAGGTAAAGAGAAGCCTGAGGAGTAGCCCTGGAGCACTATTTCAGCATTGAAGAGGGGAAGTAGGATGAGCCAGCCAAGGACGCTGGGAAGGAGCTGCTACTATACAGGAGGGAAAAGCAAAAGAAAGTATACTCACCTTACAAGACAAATGAGTAAAGTATTTAAACAAGAAAGGAATTATAGAGTATATCAACTTTGTCTCTTGGGATTCTGAAATTTCTATTTCACTAAATTTGCAACAATCAATGAATAGCAAAGAACCACTCTTAATTTTTGACCAATTCAAAAACAATAAGGATTTTTAGAGATGTCCCAGGGACACAATATATTGTCAGTCCCTGAGAACTGGACATGGACTAGTTAGCCTCTTCCTTTGTCTATAACCTCTGGCTTCATCATTTTTTAAATTAGATGAAGAACATTTGTGTGTCTCGTGTCATTGTGGAAGCAAACAGGGTAGAATAGATCCCTTCATGTAATCCTGACTATTTCTATGTTGTCATCCCAGACACTATGAGTAAGAAAATGTGAAAAAGGATCTTTATTATGCAATTTGATGCATAATTATTTTGTTAATTGTATTAGTTGTTTTTAAAAATATACAGTTCTTTCATTATTTTCACAAATTTTTGTGCTTTTCTACTCAGTACCAAACACTATGCTAGGCACTGAGGATTCACAGAGAAATGAGAGGCTCCTGTCCCCAGGAGCTCAGAATCTAAGGAAGCAAATAGTCAAAATGATTGCTATTTAGAATACACAAGTAGCCACCTGTGTCAGTAATCCTTGTGAAAAAGTGGGGATAAATAGTCTCATCATCCGAAAGCCCTTATTTTTTTTCAAGAGGTGCTTTTGGGTAAAGCCGTAGAATGAGCTCTTTCACTCATGTCTTTGTTATGTGCTAAATATAATTTAGCATCAGTTCCCTAAAATCATCCCTCATGTTCAAGATGAGTGGCTAAGACACATCTTCCCTTTTTAAAGCAATAACTGGCTATGGATTTTCCTCTGCAGTAATATCTACACTTAAATGTGGGCCATGAAATCTGCTGGCCTGCACTCTGTCCCACGTGCTCCCTGCACACAAGCTTCTTGGTACCAGTGATGTGCAGATGTAACTATAGGACTGTCATCAGCTGTCGAATGATCTACCTTAAATAGGGCTGTCAGCCACTTTGTTTTACTCCAAAAAGTTCTTTACAAATGACCCAGAGAGAAGAGAGAGAACCAAGGTGTCCCCAGCCGTCAACTCAGAGATGGCAAATATGCTTGTTCTGGCCTTGGGCTATGAGCCAGGGTGCAAGAAAGAAGCAATAGGGATAGAATAGGCAAGTTCCATTCATTTTCAAGTTATAACTAGAGGAGGGCTATAGTAAAAGCTTTACTTTGTCAGAGCTGACCTGTGATAATAATATGAAATCTAAGCAAAGAGAGCCAAAGGCTGTATGTTCATGTCCAGGGACAATCACTCAACACCATCATAAGCTGAATCTATAACAGGAATAGCTGGTGCTTGCATACTGAATAGCTTGGAGGGATGCCGACATACGATATACCTTGGATTTTAATTATTTTCCCTCTCAGCTACAAATTTTAGGGTGATGTTCATTCCTTGCAGTATTGTAGTCATTGGGCACAGAACAATGTTGTTTTATAGGATTTTTAGCTCCCTGGCAGTTCTCTCTGGCATTGCGCTCTGTGGTTGGGTTACTTTGCAGTGTTGTATGGCCATGTGAGAGGGCTGGGAACTATCTATTTTTATCAGCACCATCACCATTCCTTAGAGTCAGGAAGACATGAATTTAGACTTACTGTGAAGATCAGTCTCTTGGGGTTAAGAGGGCCAGTTTGGCACCATGGGAAAGACTGGCTTCCAATTAAGACAGTCCTAGGTTCAAGGTCAGGACCTATTACTTACATGCTGTGTGGTACACTCTGTACCTCAATCTCTTTATCTCCATTTTGAAAGTATATATATTAGTACTTACCAATTGTAAGGATTACACTGAAATACATACTATGATGGCACATAATAACTTCATTAAATATTCATTCACTAAAATTGCCTAATTCCTCTGAGCTTTGGTTTCCTCGTTCTTAAAATAGTTGTGTTGTTGTGAATATTAAACAATCTAGGGGGACATCTCAGCAGAGTATCCAATATAGAATCAACAGTTAATATCATTATCAATAATAATAATTAAGCAACAGACTAAAAATGTTTGAAATAGACTCCAAAGCCCATGAGTGCTTATTCCTCATTATTTTTTTATGTCAACATCTGTTCTTTTTTTATTCATTTCTGACTCATCAATGAAACAGTGACCCTTTCCATAATAACTCTTGCTATATGGCTGAGAGTGGAGAAATCTCTTATTTTACTCTTATTCCATATCACAATCAGCCAGCATGTGTTTGCCAAACATTATGTTCCCAGCTTGGACGGGGAAGCAGTTGTCTGCTCTAACAGAGTTTATAATTAACTGGCATTACAAGGCAAAAATACACCCATTTAATAAATTACAATTGTATGTGTAATGTGCACAAACTATTATGCTAGTGAGAAATCTGATAAGTGTAATCATGAACCAGATGTGGATCCTGCCTCCCAGGGTGACAGAGGCAGCTGAGAGGAGCAGGAGAGAGAGCATGGATAACAGACTACATGGACTGCATGAGCTCTCAGACAAGTTACTTAACTGCTCTGTAAGGGCTCCCTGTTTATCAAATGGACCTGTATAATAGTATTTATCTGAAGCTTAAATAGGTTGTTGTGCATAAAGTACAGTGCCTGTCAGAGAATCAGCGATCAGTAAGTGTTAGCCATTTCAAATTACCTAGTATAGTGGGGATAAGGCATGCATGTAAATAAGCCTAATGCAAGAGTCTGGTAATATTGCAATGAAAGTTCAGAGAAGAGAGATTGCTTGGGTTTCATGAAAAAAGGTGGGATTTGAGCTAAGCTTGGGAGGATAGTTAAAATATGAATATGGAAAAAAAGGGGCAAATCAGGGCAGCTTTAGAATTAGAGATAGCATGAGTAAAGGTATGGAGGTAGAGAATACCAAGGAGTTCTATAGGGAAGAAGTTGGGGGAACAGGTAGGAAAGTGAAGGCCCTCGAGTGCTAGTTTAAGAATTCTGTATTTGTTATGTGGATAGTGATGAGAATGCCATTATGGATTTTCAGCAGGAAATGATAAGGTCAGAGCTATGCCTCTGGCAACAAATCAGAGGAAGAATGGTCTGGCATTGTAAAAGCTTTGACTTGGTCTTTAGACCTCCAGTCTCTCCTTCCCCTGGCCCATTTGCTATAGGAGGAAGGGAAGAGAACTCAGAGACAGGAGATGATGTTTGAGTCTGGGTTGCTGAGAGGTTGAATGTGTCCTTAACAAACATAGGGAGTGTAAAAACAGACTGCAAAGGAAACCTGTCAGTGCATTGGGATGTACTGAGGTGTTCACAAGTCCATGGATGTAGTTAAGCATAGGTGAAGGTTTGGAGCCTTAGACTATCACCAGGTTGGAGGTAAAGATGACATAACAACTCCTGAGAATAAAACTGGAAGCCTAAGGAATGGATGAGATTGCTAAGGGGAAATGACAAGGACCTACTCTTGGATAATTCTTATATTTACAGGTGGCAGAAGAAAGAGAACATGGGAAGGCTCCATCTGAAAGGTAGGAAAACCAGAAAATACAGAATTGAATAAAGGAATGGAGGGGTTTTCAAGAGGCAGCATTTTATGGAGGCAGAGCAAGATTTACTTGGGAGACAGTAAGGAGTAAGGTAATAGGAATGAAGGAGAGATAAGGCTGGAGGTGGAAGGGAGAACTCACCTGGGTGGGGGGGCACCTTAAAACTCAGTCAGGGACCTTTGAATTCCTTGGTAGAAAGCAGAAAAACCTTTGTGATCTTATAGATTTTGTTTCCTGGGGACTTGAGAGATTTTTACACCTCATACCTTAAGAATGGGAATGGGTTTGAAAGGTCTTAGCATTACTGGTTATTGTGCCCTCTGACCTAGCACTTTCTTCTTTTTAGTTTGTTTCTCTTTCTCTTATAGATGGGAGGTGTAGTTATTTGATATTGACTGAGTTGAATCTGCTGTGGGTACTACAAAAAAGGGAACATTTTTTGGTCTTATTCCAGTGAAATCAGAGTTCAAACAAACTAAATATATATTACAAAAAACCATAGATTTTTAGTGGAACAAACCCCCAGAGCTGTGATATTTTCTCTATCAAAAAATATATCATTCTTCAGAAAAAGTCAAGAACCATATGATTTCACTCATATGTGGGATGTGAAACAGGACACAACAATTGAACTAATAAGACAAACAAAAACTCAGACACAGGCAACGGTATGGGATTACCAGAGGCAAAGAGGAGGTGGGAGGAGGTAGAAGAAGGTAAAGGGGGTCAAATATATGGTGATGGAAGGAGACTTGACTTTGGTTGGTGAACACAATGCAATATACAGGTGATGTATTATATATTTGTGTACTTGAAACCTACATAATCTTATTGACTAATATTTTTTATTAACCAAAATTTTCACCAGATTTTTTTAATTGCCATTAAGTGTCAGGTAAGTGGTAACGAGGCTGTTGATAAATTCCCAAAGATGTGGAGATCAGCTCTCACCTACTTAACAATATAAGAGTTTTTGCACCTGAGTAAAAGAGTACAATCTGAGTTTGACACTGGGGAGAACACAGTCTTTGGGGTGATACCAAATATGGAAGAATTTGCAACCAAAGGGGCTTCCTTGGAGATGGTACTCTCTGGAACTCCCTGGCTTGGCTTAAAGCAAAGGGTGAAAGGAAGGTAGATCCTTGAAGAGGAAGTATGCATTGGTACAAGAATGAGTAGACTAGGTGGACGGGTAGCTGGAGAGGCTGTGTTCTGTGCTTTACCAATGAGTGAGAGAAGAAATGAGGTTAAATTAACTCATCTCATGTTTCCCAATGGAACTGTGGTGCAAAGAGTTCAGTGTTGTGCGCTTGAAGGGTCCAGATGTCTGTTTCTTAAAAGTTTGTGGTGCTAATAGCTGCTGTCTGGTATAGGCTGCCACTCCAGGTGGTGCCTGCAGCCAGGTCAGCACTGAGCATACAGTTCCAGACAGCAGGTGGGGAGAAGTGAAAGTGTTTGGAGAGGGTAAGTCTGGCTCCAAGTCCCACACCCATCTGCGTGTCACCCTGAGTGATGACCTAGGGAAGGACTTGTGCTGGACTGCTCTTCAGCAAATGGTTATTGAGCCAGGTCAGGTTCGTTTCTTGCATTAGCTGATTGGCAGCCTGGGTTATGAGGATGTGAGTTATAGGACAGGTACATTTCAGAAGACACAGAGGCTCGAGGCAGCTAGTGCAAGGTCAAACCAAGGTATTTTGGGCTCCTTTGGGTGGAAAGGGCATGGGAAATGAGATCATGGAAAGAGATTCTTTAGACAAATTCTGAAGAGAAAACTTTTTCGACTTTCACCAGGTCATGAAAGTCTGTTCACAATCACGCTTCTGTGATTTTGCAAATGCCTGTTTTTTTACGGTGAATTGTGTGTAGGTGTTAGATATTTAATATTTCTCAATAGGGGGTCCTCTTGACATTTTGGACAGAAAAATTATATGTTTTGAAGATTGCAATACAGACCATTTAACTCGCACAACCCCTACTTAGCAATGCATGTAGCACCTCTCAATCATTTTGACAACTGAAAGCACTCCACAATGCCCATGCCCCTTAGGAGGATGGTATCATTTCAGGTCATTCTAGGATCTGGGGGAGACTCCACCTGGGGAAAGCCTTTATTCTCTTCAGAGGTTTCACTTAGTTCACCTTTTGAAAGCAGTGATGTTCTAGAGTTTATTCTGTTTCAGTTCAAATGAAGACCACGAATTCTGACTTCACTATAAGCAGAAGCTCTGGAATTTATTACTGATTCAATTTAATGATGAGCAGTGACATTCCAGTGCTAGCAAAAGCATAGAACTTTTTCTTCTCTCAATATTCATTTCATACATAATTTTCGTCTGTGGTTTGTGGCTCCTCTCATATCCCCATGGCCCCTGACCAGTCTCCGGGCACCAGCAGACACCTCTGTTGGAGTCTGGTGCTACTGAATCTCATCTTCCCACCAGATGGAAGGGTTTTATCTTTCCATATGGCTAGGTACAGTGCAGTCACCATTTCATAAAACCTTGTTTCCATTTAATCTGCCTGGACAAACATTAACACCAGGGGACATGGAGGTGAAAGAGAGGACAGGAGAGTGAAGCTGAGAAGGAAGCTCTAACCAGCTCATCTCTGGTTACTCCTTTAACTTAACCGCACCTGGCATCTTTCTGAGGCTTGAATATCAAAGTCAAGTGATGGTGCATAGAGGGTATGGACGAATAGATTGGAGGTGCAAGAATGGAGGAATTGGTAAGGAAATGTTTTCCTCTCAGCCTCAGGCAGAGTTATGCAAGATGAAATCATATCAGTGTACATGGAGGTCAACCTTGTTTCTGACCATCGACAAAAAGGATGCATTTCAAACAAGGTTTCTGAAATGTTAAGAGGCTGCTTTTAAGAATGATGCATAGGAGGGAGGTATTTCCCTGGGAATTTAGAATGACTACTCTACTTGACCTCCAGTTCCTTCTTTTAATGAACCTTCAAGGAGTCCCAATCTTTCTTTCCCATGTGTCTAAAACATCTGTTACCCTCCAGGTTCCTTCTGTTATATCTGGCAAATGTGTCACCTACCACATATATCCCCTCCCCTGACAAAACATGACTCTTGCCTCCTCCAAAGCCCCCCACACAAAACAGACTTTCCCTCAATGAATTCCACTTCCCTCCCATCTCTGCTGTATTCTCTGTTTCCTCAATCACATCTTATTGTCTTATTTCATATCTGGAGAGATTGCTTAGATTTGCTTTCGTATTCACTCAAGGGTTGAAATGATCTGCTCACCTGAGCTATGTGCATTGTATACATTTTACAAGTGAGGCCCATGCTGTCTGGATATGTATGTAGTGTGTACACTCCATGTACTTGCTCTTGGTGACTCCATACCAGAATCTTCATCGGGGGAGGTACTCAGTAATACCATGTGAATCAGGCATGTGAATAAAAGTCTCCTTTATCTATTTAATATTTAAAAGCATGTGTCTCTCAGTGTTCCTGATAAAGATACACCAAGGTGACTTGGGGGCCTGATTACCTTCCGCATGGAGAGGGGGGCCCCTGACCACTCACATTTGTGTGTCTGTTCTTCCTGCAGGAAGACGAAGTGGTTCTCCAATGCATCGCCAACATTCACAAGGAGCAGAGGAAGTTCTGCCTGGCAGCCGAGGGCCTTGGCAATCGCCTGTGCTTCTTGGAACCCACTTCAGAAGCCAAGGTGAGAGTAATTACCTGCCCAGCACCTTCCCCCTTGGCCTCCCAAGCAGTCATTTAGGGAATGGGGCTGCTGGGAGATGGTGATGAGGATGGTGAAGAAATTTGAAAGGACACATTTATTTATTTTTATTTTTTAAAGTTTCAAGTGTATAGCATTGTAAGTCAACATCTGTATATACTACAAAGTGATCACTCCCAAAAGTAAAGCCTAGTTACTATATATCACAATGCCTTTGACCCCTTTCACCTTTTTTTTTTTCAATTTAAAGTCTTTATTGTTTAAGGTATTACATATGTCTCCTTTTCTCCCCATTGATCTCTTCCCAGCTGTTCCCACCCCCCAGCACATGCCCTCACCCCTCTACTGTGTGTCCATGGGTTATGCTTATGTGCATGCGTACAAGTCCTTTGGTTGTTCTCTTACCACCCCCCCTTCCATGCCTTCCCTCTGAGGTTGGACAGTCTGTTCGATGCTTTTATGTCTCTGGATCTATTTTTGTTCCCCAGTTTATGTTGTTCATTATATCCCACAAATGAGTGAGATCATGTGATATTTATCTTTCTCCAACCGGCTTACTTCACTTAGCATAATGCTCTCCAGGTCCATCCATGCTCTTGCAAATGGTAAGATTTTTTTTCTTTTTTACAGCAGTGTAGTATTCCATTGTGTAGATGTACCTCTTTCACCTCTTTTGCCCATCCCAACCCCCTATCCCTCTGGTAACCACCAATCTGTTCTCTGTATCTTTGTTTTGTTTGTTCATTTAAAAAGAAAAGGGAACATTATTTCTTGAATGGGAAGCAGATCAGATTTAAAACATAACTGTCTCCAGCCCAGGATGTGTTTCAGTGGGAACCTAGAGCATCAGCAAGAGTTAGAGGACCTTGTCTGTCTGTGTTCACCAGGACACAAGGAGGCCTTGTGCCGGGGTCCAGCCCCAGCAGGTCCAGGGGTTCCCAAAGGTGTGGATGGAGTCGGCAAAGAAGGAATGACATGGAGGCAGCGTTCAGTTGATCAGCAGCCTAGCCAGGATCTCCAGCCAGGATCTCCAGCCAGGTTCTGGTCTGGATCTCCAGAGAGGTTCTGCTTCAGATCTCCAGCCAGGTTCTGTGTCCATGTTCTCTTGCTAGGTTCTCCAGCCAGGTTCAGTCCAGGTTCTCCAGCCAGATTCAGTCACCAGGTTCTAGTCAGGTTCTCTTGCCCATTTCTGTAGTCAGGTTCAGTCCAGGATCTTTTGCCATGTTCTCTCCAGCGAAGTTCTTCTGTCTCTAGTTCTGTGTGTTCTGTCTTCTTACATCTGTATTTATACCAGTTGATTCCAATCCTATCAATCTCTATTTCAAAGGTTAGGGGGTTTCTTATCTCCATTCCAGGGAGTAAAGATTATGTAGCTTAAGCATGATTGTTCGTAGTTAAAGTGATTAATTACCCACCTGGCACTTAGTTAAGAGGTTTTATTCCCTCCCTAACTTCAGGGGAAAATCCCTACCTGGGGAAACAACCTTTCTCAGAGACCTTGGTTAAAACACATAGTGCCAAGAAGGTGAGCAAACATATTAAGAATGGTATGCCATATATGCCAGGTCCCTTGAAACAGCAAGCATGGACCGGCTCCTGGCAGCCTTGAGATCACCAACAGAACTCATGGA
This sequence comes from Myotis myotis, assembly GCF_014108235.1. Lineage (NCBI taxonomy): Eukaryota > Metazoa > Chordata > Mammalia > Chiroptera > Vespertilionidae > Myotis > Myotis myotis. The sequence goes on along the minus strand of NW_023416313.1, from coordinate 152,760,637 downwards.
GGAGGTTCTTTTAATACTTCCAGAACTCTTTTTCTTGTTATTAATTCCTAGAAATCTGAGTGTGTGTTCTTAACTGCCAGTTGTCATCTATTGCTATGGGGATTTATGGGAACTGGGGCCTGTGTTTCATAACAAGCACAACACTCTGAGTTTTGACTGTGCTGAGACTGTTGTAACTGTTTGCCTGTTGTGACCTGGGGGCAGAGAGAATCTTGCTCTGGTCCCTGCCTGTGTGATAGCATGTGATGTCAAACCAAACTTTTCTCCTTGCATTTTTGGATTGTTTCTGCTTTTTATGATCTGTATGTCAAGTAGATCTGTATGCTCAGAATTCTCAGTCCTGGCAAAATGCTTATTTGGGGTTCTCCAGAGAAAGAAAACAAATAGAATCTCTCCCGCTCTAGGTGGGTGGGAGGGTGGGTGGGTAAATGGATGGATGGATAGATAGATAGATAGATAGATAGATAGATAGATAGATAGATAGATAGTTAGATAGATACATAGGGACTTATTTTAAGAAATTGACTCATGTGGTTATGGGACTGGCAAGTCTGAAATCTATTAGGTCAGATCAGCTGGAAGTTCAGGCAGGAATTATGCTGTCTTAGGCACAATTTTCTTCTTTTAGTTTTTATTGTTAAGACCTCTGATTGGGTGAGACCCACCCATGCTATCAAGGGCAATCACCTTTAAAATCAACTGATTATAGATATTAATCACATCTATGAAATATATATTCACATCAACACCTAAACTGATTAAACAACTGAGTACTGTAGCCTAATCAAATTGAAACACAGCCAACCACCACACCGTCCAGGCTCAGCTTTTCTTGCAGAACCATATTTTTAAATTTATTATTTTGTTGAGAGAATTACAGATGTGATTTTTTTTGTCAGTTAGAAAATGGTTACATTTTCCAATAGGACCAGCTGGTTGGCATGGCATTTCTCCAGATGAACATACACAATACATACACATATGCAGAGTTTGACCCAAGCCTAGAACACATCTCCCAGAGGCCCTGTCCATTACGCTCTCTCTCATTGATCCACACACAGCGCCAATACCAGTAGGACAGAGTCACATTAAAATAAATGGCAGAACAAAGACATAAGGAAGATTTTATCTTTTTAAAGGTCTTAGACTTGATTTCCCTGAGGCCTTTTCTCATTTGCTTTTGGTCTGAGGTGTATATTTTTCTTTTCATTCCCAGCAGTCTGGAATAATAGGAAGACCATTCGACTAGAAGTCAAGAAGTTAATTCTCAATCATTAGCTAGTCACCTGACTATGGGCAAGTCACTCAGCCTTGATTTCAGTTTTCTCATCTTCCAGAATGAGGTGCAGTCTGATACAGGGGAGTGTTGGCCTGAATTAGAAACCACTGCTACCATTTTCTAATCATCCATTGAGTGGGGCATGGGACAGAGGTGTAGGGCACAGGCTCTGGTGCCAGACTGGCAGAGTTTGAATCCTGTCTTTGTCATGCAGCAGGTAAGCCAGGACCTTTCTGAGCTTAGTTTCTTCATTTGCTTAATGGGAATTTTATAGTAACTTCCTAATAAGGTTGTTATTAGGATTAAATGGGTTAATAATGTGAAGTGCACAGCACATGTAAGTTGCCTAGTACATTGTAAACTCTGTGTAATCATTGGATATTGTGATTTAATCTTACCTAAACCACACAACGTAAAGCAGATTAAAAACAACTATATCTCATAACCTAAAAATGCTTTGTATCCCCTAGGTATAAAAATAATGGTTCATGGTTATTAAAAAATTTCATGCATGTGGCTTTATTGGTTTACTTTTGCTTCCTGGAATAAGTAAGTGTCCAGGGGTAGAAGTAATGGTGTCAGAAGCATGAACAGTATTAAACTGCTTTTCTAAAAGGATTTACCAATTGTTACAGTTGGCATGCCCACTATCATTTCATGAGTGTATGCCTCTTTATACATAGCAATAAGGAAAGTTCACTATGAGAGCTTCTCACAGAGAAATGGGGTCAAGTACATAGAATGGCTAGAGTAGGTAGGTATTCAGAAATTTTTGTTACCATTCCTGGGAGCAGCCTGCTTGATGAAACCATTTTCTGCGACCTTAGTCTTTCCTGCAGTCAGCTACAGCTATGCATACATCCCTCTGGTATGTCCCCTCCCTTTTCACTAAATACTGCACCTAATTCTCTACCATCCAATTTCACAGCTAGCTGAGTCATTGTTAGGTTCTTGGAAACTAACGTAAGATCACTTCTTGCAATGAAGTGAGAAGGTATATTCCCAAGCCTGGCACTGGGCATGAGGTGCAGACATTAAACACTGCTCTTATCAGAGTCAACCAGTGACCTTGGGCTTTCCTAGTCAAGGGTATTTAAATCTAGTTGAAACTCAGAGAGAGAAAATTGATATGCACTCTAAGGAGAAGACAAACCTCAGAGAAAGAATGGATGAGATAAGGTTGTCAACGTATACTTTAGTGTACAAGCCCTGAGAAAAGGAGGTCCTCTTGAAGCAATGAGTGAGATGGTAGAAGAATAAGAAGCAAAAGTATAAGAATATCAACACTATCTGTACACATGGAGACTATTTAGCACATTGAAGAGCTCTTGTCACTTTGATTCCCATATGCCATGCCCCACCCTTCTCCTGAAACTGCAGATGTTAATTGATGGATAAAACCATCATTCAGTGTCCCTTTTAACTAAGCACAGCTCCAGGAATTAAAAAGCATCTTGTTTTGTAGGAAAGACTCAGAATTATATCAAGACCAAGAAACATGGAGAAAACCATTGCTTCTTTATTTTATTTATGAAATCAGCAAATGTTTATTTACTGTCATTTTTTAGTAGACTATCTGTTCCCAGGAACCAGGATTAATTATTTTTCCTCTGGTCTTTTGTGCGTGTGTGTGTGACCTGTTGTGTATCTGCAGCTTCCACCAAGAGATCTTGTTTTGTTATACTTAACATCCAGACTCAAAAGACTCTCATAAATCACTTGGCAGCAGTCTGTTCAGTGGGAAGTGTAAGGCATTCCTGTAAGGATTCTTGGAGTGGTACGGGTGTTGGCTTCTGAATCTCCCCACTTCCTCCCCCGACCCCACCCTAACATCCCTAGGTGACAGCTCAGGTGCAAAGAGAGAGGTCTATATCAGGCAGGTATAATAATCACCATGGCTTAAAAGCCTCAGGCACCACAGGAACCAGTGTATCTTGTAATAGCTTTGGGCCTCTCAACAAAAGACCACACCAGCTATAACAGTCTTCACATTTGGATAATCACAAAGATATGGCTTCCTATAAGGTATTGGTAGTGTTCCCAGTCATGAATCAAGACACCAATCAGGGATCATTTTTACTGTAAGTAATGTTCCCTAGCAACATAATTAACATAACAACTTTAGCATGTTGCCCCCAAAAACAAAACTGGACAGCTAACTGAAGGTCGAATTCTCATGCAGAAGGGGAAAAGAATTTCATAAGCCATATCCCACAGTAATCTTCACGGATGACAATTATTAAACCACTGTGGCCTTGTCAGATGTTTAGGGAATACCAACACCTTTCTAAATCCTTATTTCTACCATCTTTAATTTTAGATCATCAGCAAAACGTAGGAAGAATATGGGAACTTCTTAGACCAAGAGTTATTTGTTTCTTCCACTGATTTTAGTGATGATGAAACTAAAATTGATGAAGTGAAACAATTTACCCTGGTGTCCTTGAAAAGCTAGTGAGAGTCTGAAGTCCTTGGGCTCTGGGTGTCTCAGAATGAAGATCCACCTCTCTGTTCGGGAACACTTTGTCTGTCTTCTTGATCATGGTTTATTCAAAATAGAATTTCAGTTTCAAATCCAATTTTCAAACTGAACATTTTCAGGAGAAATTGTGTTCCTGTTGTTTTCACCACCTTTCGAAAATGAAGAACAGTCTGCTATGGTTTCTGCAAAGCCGTATAGGCTCTCAAGACCCCGGATTAAACATCTGTCATTTTGCAAACATCATTTTGCAAATAACATAAATTGTGATAGAATTCTAGGCCAAAAATAACTTATTTTCTATTATCTTTATCTTTCACTCAGAAATAGATTTACTGTTTACTTCTAAATAACTAAGTCTTTGTAAATTTGCAGTGACAGAGGCTCTGCCTGGTGTTGTACACTGAACTTCTGATTGGTATTTTAGTGTGTATTATTTTCTACTAGAGACCCGGTGCATGAAATTCGTGCATGGGAGGGGGGTCCCCTCAGCCCAGCCTGCACCCTCTCCAATCCGGGACCCCTCAGGGGATGTCCAACTGCCAGTTTAGGCCCGATCCCCAGGACATCCTTCTCACAATCCTAGACCGCTGGCTCCTAATAGCTCACCTGCCTGCCTGCCTGGCCGCCCCTAACTGCCCCCCCCCCCACTAGCCTGATTGCCCCTAACTGCCCACCCTGCCAGCCTAATCACTCCCAACTGCCCCCTTATTAGCCTGGTCACCCACAACTGCAACACCCCCCCCCCCCCCCCGCTACCAGCCTGGTTGCCCCTAACTGACCCCCCTGCTGGCCTGGTCACCCCATGTAGCCTGCTTGTTCAGTCATTTGGTTGTCCCTCACTAACCCTCCTGCTGGCCTGGTTGTAGGCACCCATCTTGTTAGGGCATGAGGGTCAATTTGCATATTACCTCTTTATTATATAGGATGGGTTTGAGGCCTTATGAAAGGCCAAACTAGCATAAAACTTTTTACAAAACTCTCTCTTGTCATGTAATATAAAGAGACAAGTTGACATTTTGAACTTTTTTTCTCTCTACATTTATCAGGATCATGTTCTATATGCCCTGTACTGCAGTGGGTGCCAACATACTCTCAGGTATTCCTTATAATCCCACAAGAAAGGTACAAGACTTTAGACAGTCCAATGACTTTCTTTGAGATTCTTTCAAATCTCAAATCTCTAATTTCTATAATAATAAAAGTATCATAGATCCAACTTAAGGCTAAAGAAGACCCATTTCTCCATGTGGTTAGAATTTAAGAATACCTGGGCAGCTCTTCATTCCCCTCCCACAGCCTTCCAGCATCTGTCCTCTAAATGTCTGACATTCCAAAGTTAGAAATATGTATTTTGCTTAAATCCAACAACCCTCTAAAATGCAAATGTTCTGAGAGAGCACATGAAGCAGTGTTAAAGTTTTATAGCTAATTTTTTATGGTATTAAAGAAATTATATATTTTCTAAAAAATAAATTTATAAAAGGGGATAGGCAGATTATTAAATTCCTGTGTGTTAGTATATAAGGTACAGATATACTGTAATTGGGGAAGTCAGAACATCTGCTGCATTGAATTATAATGGTTTACCTGTCTTTTTACCTGTCCTCCACCATTCTGGGAGCACTGAAGTCCAAGACTGCAGTACAGCAGTTAAGAAACATGGCCATGGAGCTAGACTTCCTGGGCTAGTAATTCTAACTCCACTGCTTAAAAGGTTTGTGACGTGGGCAAATGACTTCCCTTTCATTGACTTAGTTACCTCATCTTTAAAACTGTATCCACCTCATAGGATCATTATGAAGATTCAGTTTCATAATTATACAGTTGACCCTTGAACAACACAAGAATTAAGGGTGCTGATGCCTCCTACTTCCACACAGTTGGACATCAATGTATAGGTCCTGGCTGGATAGTTCAATTAGTTAAAGCATCATCCCCATATGCCAAGGTTTCAGGTTTGATCCCCAGTCAGGATACACACAAGAATCAACCAATGAATGCACAAATAAGTGGTACACCAAATCAATCAATCTCTCTCTCTCTCTCTCTCTCTTTCTCTCTCTCTCTCTCTCTCTCCCTCTCTCTCTCCCCAAAGATAAGAAAATCCATGTTAATTTTTGACTCCCCAAGAACTTAACTACTAATAGTATTACTGATACCATAGTCAGTTAACACATATTTTGTATGTTATATACTATGCTAGAGGCCCGGTGCACAAAAATTTGTACACTGGGAGGGAAGGGGGCATCCCTCAGCCCGGCCTGTGCCCTCTCGCAGTCTGGGACCCCTCAGGAGATAACGACCTACTGGCTTAGGCCTGCTCCCAGGTGGCAGAGGGCAGGCCCAATCCCTAGGTGCAGCCCCTGGTCAGGCTCAGAGCAGGGCCGATTAAGGAGTTGGGGCACCTCCCCTGTCATGCACAGAGCAGGGCGGATCAGGAGGTTGCGATGCCACCCTCAGTCACGCTCAAGGTAGGGCCAATTGGGGGGTTGGGACACCACCCCCTGTCACACTCAAGGCAGGGTCCATGGGGAGGTTGCGGCTCCACCCCCTGTCACGCACAGAGCAGGGCCAATCAGGGGGTTGGGGCGCTTCCCCCTGTCACTCACAGAGCAGGACCCATCAGGGGGGTTGGGGCTCCATACCCTGTCACCCACAGAGCAGGGTCAATCAGGGGGTTGGGGAGCTCCCCCCTGTCACTCACAGAGTAGGGCTGATAGGGGAGTTGGGGCACCGCCCCCTGTCACGCACAGAGCAGGGCCGATCAGGGGGTTGGGGCACCGCAGCCTGTCACACACAGAGCCGCAGGGCGATCAGGGGGTTGGGGCGCCTTCCCCTGTCACTAACAGAGCAGGGCGGATAGGGAGGTTGTGGCCCCGCCCCCTGTCACATACAGAGCTGCAGGGCGATCAGGGGGTTTGGGCACTGCCCCCTGTCACACTGATCCCAGTGCCAGGAGGCCTCGCAGCTCTGCTGATCCCAGTGCTGGGAGGCATATTACCCTTTTACTATATAGGATAGAGGCCTGGTGCACGGGTGGGGGCTGGCTGGTTTGCCCTGAAGGGTGTCCTGGATCAGGGTGGGGGTCCCCACTGGGGTGCCTGGCCAGCCTGGGTGAGGGGATGATGGCTGTTTGCAGCTGGTCACACACCCTTCAGGGTGGGGGTCCCCACTGGGGTGCCTGGCCAGTCTGGGTGAGGGGCTGAGGGCTGTTTTCAGGCTGGCGGGTGACTGAAGCTCCCAACCGCTCCTTTTTTTCTTTTTTTTCTTATTCTGGGACAGCTTTAGCTCTGAGGCTCCAGCTCTTAGGCCTCCGCTGCTGAAAGCAGGTTTCTGGCCTTTGTTTACCTTCTGTATTTGAAACAATGTTGTGATTTTTGTTATTGATTTCTAATTTAATTTTAATATGGTCAGAGAACATACTCTGAATGATTTCAATCCTTTGCAGTTTATTAGAACTTATTATGTAGTCCACCATATGGTCTACCAATGGTGAATGTTCCATGTGTACTTAAAAAAAACAACAACACCTGTGTATTCTCTAGTTGTTGAATATAGTGTTTTATGAATATCAAAATGATTGATGGTGGTGTTAGGTCTTATATAGCCTTACTGAGTTATACCTCCTTGTTCTATAAATTACTGAAAGAGAGATGTTCAACTGTTATTATCTCCTTTTAGCTCTGTCACTTTTGTTGCATACATTTTAAAGCTCAGTTTTAAATTCATATATACCTAGGAATATTTTTGGTTGTTTTCTTGATGAATTAATCCTTTGTCATCATCAAATGTCCCTGTGTATCCTTGGTCATATAATCTACATCAACTAATATTAATATAGCCACAAGCTTTCTTATGCTTACTCTTTGTGTGGGTTGTTTTGTGCTTTTTTTTTTAATCTTTGTTTTCAACTTGTTTATGTCTTTATAACTTTACTAGAGGCCCAGTGCATGAATTCATGCATGCGTAGGGTCCCTAGGCCTGGCCAGCAATCAGGGCTGATCAGGGCTGGACCAATCAGGGACTGCTAGCTGGGGGGAGCAACAGAGGGAGGGACCACAGGAGGTTGGCCAGCTGTGGGGAGGGACTGTGGGAGGTTGGCAGCCAGCCAGGAGGATGGAGCTGGCCCTCGGCCCCCCTGGGAAAGGGGCAGCATCTGCCATCACTTACCCACAGTTCCTCTTCCCAGCCTGGGGACCAAAGGCCCCAGCGGGGTCGGGAGAGGAGGTGATGGTCGTTGGGCTGGGTGCGGAAGGAATGGATGCTGATGCTACTATTGGTGCCCCACTATCACGTGGTTCCCCACCTACCCCCCTCCTCCTTCCCTCACCGCCGAGCTGCCACCACGGAGGGTGGAAGGCCCCCAGGAAAGGGAGAGGATGAGCGTGAGAGAAAACCTTGTGTTGAGGGCTGACTTTCAATAGATCACAGTGAGGGAGCTGCTCTGCTATGAACAAAGGCAGAAGCAAGGCATCTATGAATGGTTTATCACCAGGGGCCGATGGGGGCTGGCCTGTCAGGGGGAGGGATCGTGGGCGGTTGGCCAGCCATTGGAGGTTGGCTGTGGGAGCACACTGGCCACCAGAGTGCAGCTTCCGCATTGAGCATCTGCCCGCTGGTGGTCAGTGCACATCATAGCAACTGGTCGACCGGTCATTCTGGTAGTTCTGGTTGTTCAGTCGTAACAGTCGCTTAGGTATATATATATATAATTCATGCACTCAGGAGGGGAGGTCCTCAGCTCAGCCTGCACCCTCTTGCAATCAGGGACCCTCGGGGATGTCCGACTACCAAGGATCCCTGCAGGATCAGGCCTAAAATGGCAGTCAGACATCCCTCTCGCAATCTGGGACCACTGGCTCCTAACTGCTCGCCTGCCTGCCTGCCTGCCTGCCTGATCACCCCTAACTGCTCACCTGCCTGCCCGATCACTCCTAACCACCTCTGCCTTTCTGTCTGCCTGATCACCCCTAAATGCTCTGCTGCCTGCCTAATTGCCCCTAACTTCCTCTGCCTCAGCCTCTGCTGCCGCAGCTTTGTCCAGAAGAATATCCAGAAAGACGTCTGGAAGGTCGTTTGGTTGTGTGGTCTAATTAGCATATTACACGTTTATTATTATAGATATTTAAAGTATGCCCCCTATAAACAGCATACAGTTAGGTGTTGCTTTTGCCCACCATTTTATAATCTCTCCTATTTTATTAGAGTACTAGAGGCCTGGTGCACAAAATTCATGCACAGGTAGGGTCCCTAAGCCTGGCCGGCAATCAGGGCCCATTGGGGCTTTCCAGCTGCTGGCCGGGGCCTCCCCCTTCCCTGGCTGGCAGCCAGCAGCTGGGGTGTTCCTTCATTCCGTTCTGCCCCCTCGTGGTCAGTGCATGTCATAACAGGCAATAGAACTCCCTGTCTCCTGGTCGATCTCCCATGGGGACACATTGCATATTAGCCTTTTCTATATATAATTTCAGTTCATTTACATTTATTTTAAAGTAACAATTCATACTATTGGGGTTTTGGTCCACATCTTTGCTATTTGTTTTATTTTGTCCCTATAATTTTGGTTCCTCTGTTTCTCCCTTTCTGTCTTTTTTAGGATAAATCAAGTACTTTTAAGTATTCCACTTTATATCCTTTATTGGCTTTTTAGTTCTACCTCTTTGTATTATTTTTTTGTAACTCCTTTAGGGATTATAGTATAAATTTTTAACTTGTTACAATCTCCCTTGAATTAATATTATACCGCTTTCCTTAGATCTTTTGTGCCATTATTATCATGTATGTCATATAATGTGCAGTATTTTATTACTTTGTTTCAAAGACTTACTTGTCTTTTTAAAAAATTAAGAAAAGAAAATATACTTTATACCACATGGTTACCATTTTCAGTGCTCTTCATTCTTTCCTCTATATCTAGATTTCCATCTGATAGCATTTTCCTTTAGTCTGGAGGATATCCTTTAGTATTTCTTATAATTGGAGACAAACTTGCCCAGTTTTTGTTTCACTAAGAACGTTTTTATTTTGTCTCTATTTTTGAAGGATTTTAACTCTGGATATAAATCCTGGGTTGACTTTTTTCTTTCAGCACTTTACAGATCATATTTTGTTGTCTTTTGACCTCTTTTTTAAATAAAAAATTAGCTATCAATTCCACTGTAAGTAATGTCTTTTACTCTGGAAGGGTTTTTCTTTAATTGTCAGAAGTTGGAATGATTATTTGGGGGTAATATTCTTTGTATTCATCCTGACTGGATGTTGCTGAACTTTATGGATTGCTTGTTTTTTGGTATTTCCTTTTATCAAGTTTGGATCTTTGGGGACCATTATTTCTTAAAATATTTTGTCTGCCACAATTATTTATATACTAAACTGTTTTATATTGTTCCATAAGTCAGTAAAACTGTTCATAATTTCCTAAACTATTTTTCTGCCCTCAGCAGTTCCAGCATAGTCATGAAGAAAGTTAAATTTAGCCAGAGTCTATGTGTTGCCAAGTGAGTGTAATAGACAACAAAGGGGCAAAAGAGTTTAGGTGACTGGACCATGAAATCTGGAATTTAAACTAAATGAGGAGAGAACTAAAGATAGGGGGAGAATGGTATTGCAAAGGGATATAAATAGTGATGAGAGTAATTAAGTGAGCAAGCAAGCAAGCTGGAAGATAAGTGGATGGGTAGACAGTGGAGTGTGTCAATCAGAGGTTTAGAAGTGGAGCATTTTGGCTGAAAACAGGCCCCAGGTGTATGACCAGGATAGAGAGTGGCTGAACTATCATTGACAAAAGGAAGCAAAATAACTGAGAGGCCATAAAATGGGATAGATTATTCATATAGCACATTACTTTCCTAGGGCTGCTGTAACAAATTTCCATAAAGTAGGTGGCTTAAAACAACAGGAATTTATTATCTCACAGTTCTGCAGAATAGAACCTGAAATAAAGGTGCTGGCAGAGCCATGCTCCTTCTGAAATCTCTACAGCATGTTGGTCTACATGTGAATTCATCAAGTTGAAGGGTTGGAGTACAATCCTAACTGTGCTCAGATTCTGTAAAACATGGCTCCATCTTTCCAGATCTTCCCAAATAACAGCGAGTCTGTTTTTCCCAGCAGTTATTACTTACAATCCAGAGATGAGGAGGGAAACAAATCCAAAGAAATAGCATAAAAGTCAAGCACAATACACATCAAATTTATTAATGCATTTGTCATTTGCTGGCCCCAAGGACCTAGTTAAAAAGAAAAAATAAAGTCCAACCTTTTAACCCTGAGATCTCTCCTCATCTATATTGTCCTCCTTCCTAGCTGAGTTATTAATGCTGTCATGATAACTGATCTGCTTGAGGCAATACCAGCCCCCTCTTTTTATTTAAAGACAGTCTGTACCTTAGTGTTAGAAATCTTCACAAATAATTTATTCAGTGTGTAAGGTGGCACTGCCGCTCTGCTGTCCATTTGTCATTTACCTTTTCACAGCAGGCAAGCGGCCCCGGGGGGGATTATGAGCAGGTATTATTCATATCCTCGCTCCTCCGCCACGCTTAGTACTTTGCTCTTCAGACCTAATAGCTGCTATTTTGGTCTCAATTAGCAGTATTTTTTTTTTGTCCTCCACTAACTCCTGAACTTACTAATTAGATCACAAAGACTTGCCTGTTTTTCTTTTTCTGTGATTAGGAGAATTTTTTTTTCCGGTTGTTGCTTTTTCCATGGAAGAAAAACACTGCATTGCCTTTGTGTTAGAACTTGAGTCTTAAGTACCCAAGCCATGTCACATGTATTTTTTTCTCATAGGTACAGTGGGGCCTTGACTTACGAGTTTAATTCGTTCTGAGACCGAGCTCGTTAAGGAGCTCGTTAACTCAAATTACTCTATCAACTCAATGCAAAAAATCGGCTGCAAGACAGCTGGTATCTCAAAAAACTCGTTAGTCTGGACACTCGTAAGTCGAGGCCCCACTGTATTTTAAAACCTGGTGATGAAACTTAAGTCACAGTTAGGACTTTTTACATGATCTTTTGAAGTTATGTAAATCGTCCTAATTCACAGATCAAACTATTATTTATAAAGAACATTGGATAGTGATTTAAGAGATCTGGTTTTGCTCTCCCTCCAACTTGCTATAAAATGTTATGCTGAATAGCATCTCAGGTCTGCTTGCCTGCCTACCACAGAAGAAGAGTTTTATAAAGGAAATGTTTAAAATTGATTAGGAATTAAAATTTTCAGACTTTTAAAATATATATTTTATTGATTTTAAAGAGGAAGGGAGAGGGAGAGATAAAAACATAAATGATGAGAGAGAATCATTGATCAGCTGCATCCTGCTCACCCCCCCACTGGGGATCAAGCCCGCAACCCGGGTATGTGTCTTGACAGGAATCAAACCATGACCTCCTGGTTCATAGGCCAGTGCTCCACCACTGAGCTATGCTGGCCAGGCTAATTTTCAGACATTTAAATTGACAATTTTATTTCTCTTTTTGAGTAGTTTATCCAGTCATTTTATTCTTTCTAAACAGTGACTGTAACGAACTATGTGAACTGGAGTATTTTCTGAATCACTGGCAAACAATATCTTGTTTGTTCTTAATTTTCTGACATGCAGCAATTTTAAGTAATTCAGAACACTATGGAGAATTATTTGGTTTTTCTTCATTCCAATTCAGAGAATGATTTTTTAAAAAAAGTATTCCTAATGCAGTCATTCCAGGATTTATCTGCTTTCTCTGTTAGGATGTTTTCAAATCGTTTTCTTCCATTCTACTTAAACTCAGTTCAGCTTTATCCAAAGCCTTTCCAGTGGTTCTCAACCTGTGGGTTGCAACCCCTTTGGCGGTTGAACGTCCCTTTCACAGGGGTCGCCTAAGACCATCCTGCATATCAGATATTTACATTACAATTCATAACAGTAGCAACATTACAGTTATGAAGTAGCAACGAAAATAATTTTATGGTTGGGTCACAACATGAGGAACTGTATTTAAAGATCCAGAAGGTTGAGAACCACTGCTTTAGCCAATGAGGACAACTGGTACAAGAAAGCTGCCTGGAAGCCTCTCTCAAACAGCTGTTCTCCAGCTATGGGGTGGTTGACAAAATTTAAAAAAAAATCGACCTAATGACCCAGGTTTTATTGGAGCTCTTTCATCAAGGATTTTGCCTCAGGCCTATTTTAGCAATTCCCTGTACATCCCAAAATATTTCTACTTCAAAATAGAACAGATTATCACATCTTCTGGGTGGTTCAGGTGCTCTCTGCCTGAGAGCACAGAGGGTGGAATAATTGATCTCTACCCCCCCCCCCTTCCATCCCAAGAGCAGTCACTTGAGATTTGAAATGTGAATTATTACCATAATTAGCTGTGGAATCTAGGTTCAAACAATTTCACTTCTTTTACCTAAATAAAGGTGATGAGAGTTTTTAATATTTAATGCAAACTCTGAGACTGAGTGAATGCAGGAGGTCCAATATTATCCTTCAGCAAAACCTCTAGTAAACAGCTAAAGGGTATTACTTTTTGGTGAAAAATACAGCCAAGAAAGATGAGAACTTTTTGATGTTCATGAGAAAGTGTCCACAACTGCCTCCCATCACATTTCAAGTTGAAAACTTAGTAGTGCTGCAGATTTGATCACTACCCAATTTCCAAGGAAGTTATGTCAAGAATGCTTTATCCTTAAACATCATAAACCTGGCCAGCACCAGGGGGTTTGGCACAGAATTTGCCCAGAAGGGCAGCCGCTCCTAAACTTGAGTGAGAATCCTTGTCTGGGGTAGGGCCAGAAATCTGCTTTTACTTTTTGAAACAAACTCCTGAATGATTCTTATAGAGCGGTGTTCCTCAAACCACACTTCCAGAAATTGTGGCAGGGCTGAATTTGTAGTCATCAGCCTTGTACACCTGTTTCCTTGTCGGACTAAGTATTGACAAAGTACTAGGTAGCCAGCCAGCTTAGGTGTGCCGAAGTCATCACAAAATGAAGCAAAGCTAGGACCTTGATTTCATTAGCATCACATTCCCTTCCCTGCAGCCTGCCATGGAAAAGTGTTCAATTGTTACAGTAATGAATGAACTTGCTTCTTTCCCAAAATGTGGACGTTTAATAGGAAGCCAAACACAGATTTCATCTCCATCTTGTTCACTGAGAACATAAGGACAGGTAGCACTGGAGAGCAACTGGCTAATTTGAAGCATTAATCTTCATAGTGTCTGACAAACTTTGCTAAGGTCACCATGGGCAAGGACTTACTTTTCTGAGATGTGACATTGCTTCCTTAGTTTCTATCAGTATGTTCATTCTCTTTCATGGCACCAAGTTAGCCATTGTGTCCTGGGGCAACTCCTGATTCTCCAGGAGGGGAAGAGAAAGGAAGGGTCACAATCTGCTCTCATTGTGGATGGGGTCCCTCAGTAACCTGGGTTTCTTAGTGGAGCTGAGGAAAGGAACTCAAGTGCAGGCCCAGCTGGGTGACCTTGGGTGGTTGGGCAGAGGCAGTATTTGACATGGTATTTCCTGGCCAGTTTCACCAGATGCTGAGGGATGGGTTGTGTTCAAGTAGGGAGAGACTGAGTCTCCTAATGCTTTTCTTGTGTTGATCAGAAGTGGCTCATGCCCTGAGTGACTTCAACGGGGGGAGGTTTGGAAAGAGTGAGGTTCAACAGATACCCACCAAAACTAAAGCATTTTGATGATTGCTCATCCTCCATACTGGATGCTTCCTGGTAAGGGTGATGCTATTAAAGAAGATACACCCTAACGAGGTGATAGTTCCCTCTGTTACCATCCACTGAAGCAGTGCTTATTATTAAGTGAACGTTTTTAATTCATGTAGCTACTGACTGGCAGCACTAAATCCCTAGGTGCATGTTTTAAAATATCTGTGATGAGCCTGGCTGGTGTTGCTCAGTGGTTGAGCTTCAACCTATGAACCAGGAGGTCATGGTTCAATTCCTGGTCAAGGCATATGCCCAGTTCGATTCCTCAGTAGGGGGCTTGCAGAAGGCAACCAATAATGATTCTTTCTCATCATTGATGTTTCTCTCTCTCTCTCTTTCTCTCTCTCTCTCCCTCCCTCCCTCCCTCTCTTCCTCTCTGAAATCAATAAAAATATATTTAAAAATATCTGTGATGAGAAATACATGACTGCTTCCAAAGGAGAGCATGTAGTACTAATCCTTGCAAATGTAAACATCTAGTGCTAGGAGTTTAGCTCAGATACTATGAGGTAGTTGGAGGGTGGGGTCTAGTTTAACATGGGGGTATAGAAGGGCTTTTTCCATATTGGAGAAAAATATTTATAACTGTTATTTACTTCCACAAAGACTTTTAAAACTGAAAACTTAATGAACATCTATTCATATATCCCTGCTAAACATGTTTTAATCCAGAACTTAGTTTATAGTGATATGCTTATTTCTACTGAAGCAAAAATTCCATGCAGGGGCAAAAAATAAAACTGCATTTCCACACGATAATTTGGATTCTATCTGAGAGTGGGAAGGAAGCATTAGGGGGAAATTTAAACCATTTGGAAACCAAGCTGCTGTCTTACCCTTTGTTGTTCTGAGCTGTGTGCCTACTCCAGATCATGAGTCCATGAGCCCCACGGAGCTGGCAATGCATCAGGGAGGGCCCAGGACAGTGGGGTTCTTCCAAACAAGTGATGCTGGTGACAGCTGCGCCTCGGGGGACAGCACTTCCTGGGGCACCCAGTGTCTCCCTTCTCTCTGTCAGCCTTCAGTTCCAAGTTGGCATTTTCTCAGCTCTCGTGGGCGCCTCATAATGCTTCCCTCCATCTTCCCTTCCTGTTGTGCAATGAAAAGGCCAAGAGACACAGTCTCCCGTCCTGCAGCTGCCGGATACCGCGGCTGGGTAACAGGGAAAAGCCTCACCATGGTTTCTGAATTCCTTACCAACCACATCATCAGTCCAAAGAGAGGAGAGTGTGAGCAAAACAGAAAGAAACACGTGGGAGGTGCATGCTCCACCAAAACTAAAGTCAACCAAATTCAAGTCTGAAGTATAAACGGTAAGCTGAAACGAGGCTTTCCTACCAGCCTGCCCCGCTCAGCTTTTACCTCATCTCTTGATTTGCTGCCCATCAAACCTGCTTCTAACTCCATCACCCTGGGCCGCGGGCTCTTCTCTAGCAGATGCTGTACCCCTTATCTATGGGACGTGGAATATGCACGCTGGTTTCATCTCGTTTCTGACATGTGCCTTTATTCTTTCCGGATCGCAGCTATTTGTCTGATATGCACACTCTTCAGAGTAACAGCTCTGGTTTCTCAGGGGAGTTCCCATTGAAAACTGGGGACTTCAGGGTCCCATTACTCATCCACAGACTTTGTTGCATTACCTATGCTGCTCATTAAGCTGCGTTTTCATTATGGTCGTATTTTTAGGATTGTATAAAGAGTCATTGTCTCAGTTTTCTCTGCCCATCAACGGTGTTACTTGCTGCAGGCCGTAAGTTTGTTTTTCCAGGTGCAATTGTTCCAAGTGTCCAGCCC
Organism: Myotis myotis; assembly: GCF_014108235.1. Lineage (NCBI taxonomy): Eukaryota > Metazoa > Chordata > Mammalia > Chiroptera > Vespertilionidae > Myotis > Myotis myotis. The sequence goes on along the minus strand of NW_023416313.1, from coordinate 152,744,360 downwards.
TTGGCATCTTTGTTATTTAGCAAGCTGACCGTGCCAGGCAGGGAGAAAAGCTTGGCTCAATCGAGAACCAAATCAACCCTCCGACCCATCAGTTATGCTTCCCCCAGCAGGCAGGCTGACAAGCTGCCGCCCAGCATTTTGTCTCTGATTTTTCTGGCCTCCCCTTATTTTAAAGAACATGAACCTTACAGCGCTCATTTTTGCCAGGCCCTGGGTAACATTTTTGTTAACTTGCCAGAATAACTGATGCGTGGCAGAATAGAGGTGGCCAGGGCACCTTGGTGTTATTTTTGGTTGGGACCATATGAGGCAAGATCATAAAAGCAACAGTCACATGCATTTCAAATTATTGGATTACTCATTTGAAAGAAAGTCCTATATTTGGATGAACCCTTTAACAAAAGACCTAGAGGAAGGATCAGTTATTCTCCAGGGACTTGATTTTCCTTGTTTGATCCAGGTGCTCCACAGTGTCTCTCAAAGAGAAGTCAGAGGTCTCCGGGAGAACACCTGGAATACTCTTTTCTTGTTTTTGTTTTTTGTTAATCCTCACCTGAGCATATTTTTTCCATTGATTTTTAGAGAGAGTAAAAGGGACAAAGAGAGACAGAAACACTGATATGAGAAAGACACATCAATTGTTTGCCTCCCTCATGCCTGGACCAGGGCCGGGAACTTGCAACCGAGGCATGTGCCCTTGACCGGAATTAAACCCAGGACTCTTCAGTCCGCAGGTCAACGCTCTGTCCACTGAGCCACATTGGCTAGGCCTGGAATACTCCTTAAGTACCCACTGGAGAAGGGTCCCCGGGCTCTGGAATGTTAGCAACCTCACCCAGGAGATTCTTCCACCCACCATGTTTCCGCATCAATGCCTCCAGAGCAAGCTTATATTTCTGTGAGTTCCAGTGAGAAATCTCTGAGCATCATTACAAGGATAATCAATGTTGTAAATGTTGCTGTCACTTGAATTAATAAACATTCTCCCTAAAAGAGGCTAGATGTAATGGTTCTGTCGATCAGTGTCAGTTAAACAGCCAGTACCTGGGCATTTGAGGGATGGGGTAAAGAAGCAGTGATTGTGTTTTCAGTGCTTTATCACTTGGGGTTGGCATTTCTCGGCAAGACTTTTGTCAAGGGAAAATTGGCCTGCAACTTGGATTTCCTGCTTCTAGGTGGTAGTGTTACTTCCCTTGCATAGAAAATGTTTCAGCAAGTGTTCTTAAGTAAATATTTAATTTCCTAGTAGAAATCTTTTATTTTAAAAAATATCAACACCTTTCTATAACTTGATAATGTTCTTCCTTTTCCTTGCATGTAATCAACTTTTATCCCTTTCCTTCTGAATACTGGCTCTTGTCTTGGAGGAAACCTCAGGCCAGGATGGCATCAGATGCTATAATCGCTCTGCTCGTGGCTGAGAATGATTCTGCTTAGTAAGTCTCCTTGCAGCGCTGTAGTGATTTTCCACAGCTTAGGTTCTCCCAGGGCAGCTCCCTCATCCCTCGAATGAAGAACCACGTAGAGACTGCTCGATGCTGAGAGCAACACATTCCTGTGCTTGACTCCTCAGGCATATGGAGGGACCTTTTTTACTTCATTTTTTAAAAAGATATCGACATCTCCATCTTCTCTTCCACAAAAATAATGTTTTCCGTTAAGTTTCAATTTTGTGTACCTTACAGTCTACATATAATGGCTTTTGTTAGAAAAATTGAGCAAAAAATTGAAACTCAACTGTTTTGAATAGTTTCTGTATGTATTTTCAGAAAGACTCTCTACCCTTTACCATAGAAAAATATTTAAAAAATAGAAAATCTAGGCAAAGTTTTATGTGTTGCAACCTTGTTCTATGGTAACAGCTCATAACATAGGCAAAATCTCTTCCTTCAAAATGTTTAAAATCTGGATAGACACAATTTAAATCCACACATGTATGTCCTTGGATGAAAACTGTCCCATTATGCCCAGAGTTGAGGTGTCTTTGGGAAGAGAAAGCTTACATGGAAAGTTAGTCTCAGATTTTGGAAGTCCATGAAAAGATGGCAATGCTCTTGCCTGCTGGAAATCTCGATTTTTATAAAGTTCTGGCACCCTGGCAGTCCCACTAACTTTAGTCTGTAGTCTTTGTATTCCCAGTTGTCATTCCAAAATAGAGAACTCTTTCTGAAATAGTCAAGAACCTAACATAAATTCTTTAAGTTTTTATCAGAGTGTAAGAGTTTTCAGAGGGCGTAGCCCAGTGGGAATAGAATTCTCTAGTCTTGGTGTCTGAATGGGAACCTTCTCTTCAGGAATGTTGACACAGCATGAGTCAAAAAGAGTTGAGTTTGAAATTCAGGATTTAAATGCTATCCACAGCATATGACTGTGGAAGAGTGTTTCAACCTTTCTGAGTCCCAGTTTTCTCATCTGTAAAGTGGCTATAATCTCTTCCCTGCAAGGACTGAGGTAAGGGTTAAATGAGATAATATTTATAAACACTTAGAATAATACTTAGTACAATTATATAGAGACATTTAAAATGTGTTATATGGATTCTATTCTTGTTTCTCCACTTGCCCATAGAACTTTTACATAATACCTTTGCATTTCAGTTGACCCACCTCTAAAATGATTGCTAACACATTGCAGACAGATCACGAGAATTCTCACTTCATATTACACAGTGTTTTACAAAGTATCATACTTTAAAAATATATTAGCTTGTAAGAATATGTAATAAATAACTTCAAAATGCAATGGGTATTTAATTTTAAAGCATGACTTTCACATTTATGTAAAACGTTTTTTGTACTTGTTCAATAGAAATTTACCTGGCCACTGGATAAAACTAGCAATAAAACTACTGGTCCCCAATGTGTTAGGCTATCTGTTTTCATAGAAATCCAGAGACTTGCAGAAGCTTTCAATTTAAATATCTATCTATATAAAACCCTAATATGCAAATCGACCAAACTGCAGAATGACCGGTGGAATGACCAGTCGCTATGATGCGCAGTGACCACCAGGGGGCAGATGCTCAACATAGGAGCTGCCCCCAGCCCGCAGGCCCCGACCAGCAGCGCCGGCAAGCGGGCGGCACCAGACCAGCCAAGGCTGGTGTAAGCAGGGGCCCCCATCACCCCACCAGTCACCCCACAGATCGGCCCTGACTGCCAGCCAGGCCTAGGGACCCTACCCATGCATGAATTTTGTGCACTTTGCCTCTAGTTCACTATTATAAACTATCAACAAGTTAGCAGAAGTGGCAAAGGTAGGTTTGATAAGCACTGAACTGCCTAAATGCTTAAGTAAAACCTGGTTGGGATGGATGTGGGTATCAGCTTGGTTAATGACTTGCTCTAGCTTTGAAGTATAAACACAATACAAATAATTATGTATTATCAATAATAGATATGGTGTCTGTAAATGAGCTCATGTCTGCTGGAGGTGGATGACATAATGTCTATAAAGTGCTTAGAGCTCCTGAAATGCAAATTACACATGCCATCTCTGGCTATCCTGAGGCTATTCCATGGATAGTACTCCTTAGCCAACATCACACTGTACCCAAGGGAACCTGGTTGAGCTGGAACATTTTCTGGAAGAGAGAATGGTTTTCTGTCCCCAAGGGCTTGGAAAGTCATCTCATCTATGGTCTCTGAGTGGGACTGCATGGAGCCATCATAGGGAGATGATTATCAGTCCTGTTTGAGGCAGTGCAGTGAAATGGAGCAAACACAAGGCATGTAGAAGACTGAGACCAGCTCTGCCTATTACCAGCATACACATTGCCCTTGGAGAAACAGTCTCCTTTTATACATCCAATTTGAAATCTAGAGCCATAAGAATTTATTCTCAGAGTAGGCAGTCTCAAGCGGCATGAAGAGAGTGAGAAGAGGTACAATTGAGATAGTCTTCCTTAAGAAAATTCTGAAGTTTCAAGGCTTATTCTTGAATAGGGGTGTCCTGTTTGTCAAGGACCCCCCAGCTCTGTCCCCTGAGTTTTGCTGCTGTCTTGTGGTTCTGCTGTTTGATTATGCCTACTACCATCTTGTGGGCCACAGGGGAGCACTTTGCTCTCTTTAATGTTCTGGCTCACTTATAGACCAAGAATTTTTCTTCACTTTATATAATCCAACCGAAGCAGACTAGAACTTTCAAAAAATTGTTTCTGTTAAACCCTATGGAAGTACACAAGAAAAGTAAAGATGGAAGGGCCAATGTATTCCTACATTCTGGATTAAAATTTCTGATTCTTAATTAACATACTCACTGCTCCTGTCCTTGTTTACATGGAACCCCAGAGGAAAGAATGACCTGTCCGAGTCCCTTGCCTTCTACCTTCAGACTTGTCATTGGTTGGATGCTTTTGTAACATCTGCCCAAGAACACCCCACGGGCTATGTTGTCTCTTCATAATGTGGGTCCAGGAATGTGAGATTCACTTCTCCCAGCTATCTCAGCTCTGCTTCCTTAAGTCTGGCTTCTGTTCTCATACTCACTTCTTCTCCTCGTGTGATTGACATTAGAAGTTACTTCACTTTGCAGGTAAGACTCTGTAGGCTGCCATGGTAGTAGGGCTGAGTTTGTGTAAACCCACCAGCCCATAAGTATGACACAATATCAATGACATTCATCTAGCTGCTCAGTCCTGGGACTGAAGTGGGAAGTATAGGTACAAAAATTAGTAAGCAGGAGTTATCCACTACTTTCTCCTTCCTTTGCTCACTCTTTTACTACTCATAATACTTCCAATACTTGACTTTTTCTTTTGGTGAAAAAGCAAAGGGAAGTAGGGAAAAGGTTGTGTAAAGCCCATACTTAATAATGCTACTTCAACTAATGGAATTTTAAACAAAAGAGAAGAATACACACACGCAAAATAGAAAAAATAACTCTTTCATCTTGTTCATTTATTAAACAAAAATTTGAGTTCTTGCTTTGTGCCAGGAACTCCTTGCCTACATAAACCTTCTTTGGGCCAAGAGCCAGCCTGGGCTGGCCATTTCTAATCACAACATCTTTGAGAGAGCTCTGGGTCCTACAAGACATATTCATACCCCTCAAATTCACATTGAATATACTCCTTTACATTGTTTCATAAAGTCTCATGTATAGTAGGTCTGTCTCTTGAAGGTTAAAAATTCCTTAAAGGATAGATAACATGTCTTACTTTTCTCTTTTGTTCCCCACAGCTGCTAGCACAGTCCCGAATGCATATTATTGTGCTCTCTAAATGCTGGCTGACTGCTTGATGGACATGGGAAAGGAAAGTGAGGTTAATTGGGTGACTTTGTTTGCTAGGTCTCTAGGAATTCTCTTTTTGTGGAGAATATGTGTCATTTTCTCAAACTCCTCCTCTCCTCCTAGATGACCCTACCTCAGTGGCATCTGTAGGAATACCCATACATAGTCAGAGCAACTTATCTACCCTCCCATTATCATTCTGTTGGCCCAAATGAGAGATTCCAGTGGACAATTTGCCAAGAGTAAGTACTGTCCCAGTGGTCTTTTGGACACTTGTGTGGCTTGTTCTCACTGAATCCTATCTTTTTGCAGTCTGTACCATCCAATAGAAACACTGGTGGTCTTCCACTCCTTTCTCATCATCTCCCACATCCAATTAATCACCAAGTCTTATCACACCTAACTTCTCAAGATATTTCAAATTCATTCCCTTATTTTCATCTCCACTGCAGTTACTTTAATGCATCCCATTGTCACTTCATAACTACTTTATTGCAACAATTTCCTAATTTGTTTCTCTGCCTTGATCTAGCCCCCTTCACACTAGACTTGCAATGATCTTTCAAAGATGTAAATTTGGTTATATTACTTCCTGCATTACTTTCTTTAATTGTGCTCCATTGTTCTGAAGATAAAGTTCAAACCACTTGACAAGGGGACTCAAGACTCTTCTCAATCTTACACCTACTTTTCTTCAGCCTCACTTCTCATCTTCCTTTGCTTGCTTCCCCATCCACCTCCTCCTCCCACTTCCCCCTCTTATACCCCATGCACATTCAACTCTGTGTGCTTCTTTACATGCATTCTCACCTCTGAACATTTTGAATCATACTTTGGAAATTGTTCATTTGCTTCCCCAACATTCCTCTAGACCACACAGCCTTAAAGGGCAGAGGTTTTGCCTATCCTTACACAAAATAAGAACTTCAAAAATATCTATAATAATAAAAGTGTAATGTGCTAATTAGACTGGACGTTCTTCCGGACAACCTTCCGGACAAAGCCAGGGCTGTGAGGGAAGCCCGGGTCCTGGGTCCCGGAGGGAAGCCTGGGTCCAGACAGAAGCCAGTGCTGGCAGCCAGGGGAAGGAAGGCCTACTCTTGCACGAATTTCATGCATTGGGCCTCTAGTCTATATATAAAAGCCTAAGCGACCTCTATGACCAGATGACTGGACAACCAGCCAGTAGCTATGATGCGCACTGACCACCAGGGGCAGACACTCAATGCAGGAGCTGCCCCCTGTTGGTAAGTGTGCTCTCACAGCCAACCTCCTGTGGCCAGCCAACCTCCTGCAGTCCCTTCCCCGTGGCCAGCCAGCCCTGATCGGGACTGGGCAAGATGGCCCCAATCGGCCCCCATCATCGGACAGGCTGAGGGACTCCACCCATGCATGAATTCATGGACCAGGCCTCTAGTTGGTTATATAAATGACCATTTAAGTGAGTTATTGATGTTTTGATTTTACTTCTCTGTGTGGGATAAAATCTGACATTTAAAAGTACTTATTATGCACCAGACTTCGTTTTAATCTCTTTAAATATAAAAATGTAGTTCATCCTTAGAAGTAAGTATTATTACATCTTTATTTTACACATAAGGAAACTAATGTACAGAGAGATTAAGTTACCTGCCTAACATCATTCAGCTAATAAGTAGTTGAACAGAAATAGGACCTCGGATAGTACTACACTAGAGTATTCACTCTTAACCAATATGCCATTTATTGCTTTTAATTCAAATTTATTGATGCACTTACAGGGTGCATTATTTAGGCATGTTTGAGTGAGAGCCAGATTGATTAACAGAGAAGTAGGAGTAGTCAGTCCCATGATAATGAAAGAAGAAGGGTCTCTTGAGCAATAAGCAGGAGACTTGAGAAGGAACTCAGCTGGGCAGGTGGATGCTCAGTGCAATTCATCTGCAACCACAGCCACATATTGGGTAGTCTTCTGGTACCCAGAGAGTCAGTTCAAAAACACTTGAATTGAGCACTTACTGGTCTATGTACTGGGGATGCCACAAGTAGAATAAGACATACATTTTTCAAGATACCCACAATCTAGTGAAATAGACTTCAGTGCATAAAGAATTGTATAAGCCAAAACATACTGTGGTTAAAGGTGTAATAGAGGAATGTCAATCCCCCTTCTTATAATTAACTCACCTCTTCATTTCCCTGAAGGCTTGTCTGAATACAGTACTGAATGCTTATTGTGGGATGCAAGGTAGAAAAATGCTAAATGAATCTACTAAGAGGTGTATCAGATTCCCACCATTTAGATCTAGTAAGTCCCAGAAAAATACTTTTATTGCAATGAGGAAGATGTTACATAAATTTATGGGACATGAAGAGTCCGTAGGCCTTCTTTTTCATTATTTTTTTATATAGTGGGGCTAAATGAATACCTACTTCCTGGCTTACCCAGGGCCCTGGCTTTTCAAGGTTTTCTGTAGGACATTTGGAAACATAGAGCTTCTGCAGTCTAAGGACGGGACTGGGGAGAGTGATGAGGAGCTATTTCAGAACAGATGTCAAGAGAACTCTTCTCTCCGTGCTAAGAATCATCAAACACATGCCCCATGCCTGGCAGACAGAGTGACTGAGGCACAGGCTTCAGAGCACAGAGACAATGAGCTGGCCTCCTGGGGACTCTCACACTGTAAACAAATTAGCTTTGCTGGACCAGTGGCCTTTGCTCATTCTTGGGCAATGTATAGAAGGAAAGCTCAGGTTGGTGTGGAGTTTAATTAAGGATGGCAGCTGGAGTAGCAGGTCAGATGGCTCTGTGCTCTGCACTCCATTCATGTCATGAAGAAGTTGCTAATGGCATTTTGTTTTTCTCCAGATATTCCTGTTGCCCTGTTCCTGCCTTTGCGACTGCCCACGTGCATGCCATTGGAGTGATGTGACCTTATCCCCGAGTGTAGAGTCCAGGCAGGGAGCACACTCTAGAGGTAGAAAAACTAACCTGTAAGGAAACTCTATAAACCAGTGGCAGATCGAGTGCTCCCAAATAAAATGCTTCCTCCCCATGCTCACTGTGACCTGGTTTAATGTTCACTGCCAGTAATTTAATCATGACCACCTTGGGCCTTTTAATATCTGGGAGGAAAAGAAGAATATGATTGGAGCATGCCTAGTGTCCGTGTTGTCAGTGGTCCCCCATCCGGATGGGTGAGGGCAGTGTTGGGGGAGAGCTCCTCTCTTCTGTCCAAGCAAATAAGCACAGGGAAGAAAAACAGCTGATTTAGAATTGCACAATCTCATGTGAAGGCGGAAACTCGAGCACTTGTGCCGGGGCCCAACCCCAGCAGGTCCAGGGGTCCCCAAAGGCGTAGACGGAGTCGGCGAAGAAGGAAGGACACGGAGACAGTGTTCAGTTGATCAGCAGCCTAGCCAGGATCTCCAGCCAGGATCTCCAGCCAAGTTCTGGTCTGGATCTCCAGAGAGGTTCTGCTTAGGATCTCCAGCCAGGTTCTGTGTCCATGTTCTCTTGCTAGGTTCTCCAGGTTCTCCAGCCAGGTTCTGTAGCCATGTTCCCTTGCTAGGTTCTCCAGCCAGGTTCTGTCCAGGTTCTCCAGCCAGGTTCAGTCACCAGGTTCTAGTCAGGTTCTCTTGCCAATTTCTGTAGTCAGGTTCAGTCCAGGATCTTTTGCCATGTTCTCTCGCTAGGTTCTGTCTCTAGGTTCTGAGGCCAGTTTCTGTCCAGGATCTTTTGCCATGTTCTCTCCAGCGAAGTTCTTCTGTCTCTAGAGAACGTTCTGTGTAGGTTCTGTGCCTCCTGGTTCTGTCTTCTTAGTTCTGTGTCTTGCTGTCTTATTACATCTGTATTTATACCAGTTGATTCAATCCTATCAATCTCTATTACAAAGGTTAAGGCGTTTCTTATCTCCATTCCAGGGAGTAAAGATTATGTAGCTTAAGCGTGATTGTTTATAGTTAAAGTGATTAACTACCCGCCTGGCACTTAGTTAAGGAGTTTTATCCCCTCCCTGACTTCAGGGAAAAATCCCTACCTGGGGAAACAACCTTTCTCAGAGAGGAGACCTTGGTTAAAACACATAGTGCCAAGAAGGTGAGCAAACATTTTAAGAACAGTATGCCATATATGCCAGGTCCCTTGAAACAGCAAAGATGGACCGGCTCCCGGCACACTTGCAACTATGAAATTTTTCTATCTTAAAGAGATAGACTGAACAGGGTTCTTATAAAAGTGAGCATGAAGGTTGAGATCATTCAATTAGTCAAAGAGCATCCGGTGAAGTAGTAGCCATAACTGTAAACATTCCTGACTAGGAAATCTCCAAATCACATGCTCCAGTGAAGTGGAGGAGGAAGAGGAGACACTCAAACTGGGCTTTTTTGGCTTCCTATTCTGGTTACATGAAATACAGTAGACTAAGAAGCAGTGGAAAAGGCCTCCGTAAAATCATCTGGGATGACATCATATTTTGAAAGAGTTGGATGATATGTTTATGGCATACGGTCTTCAGAGAAATGCCTTATCCCATTGTATGCTTCTTGTAATGATGCTATATGTGCTCTAGAAACACTTCTGGACGTGAAGCTCTGCCCTGCATCACCTGCTGTCTGCTTGCTCAAGTCCCATACAAATGAGTTAATTACCTATAGCAAGAACAGACTTTGAAAACAAAGCAGGAAATGTGAGGAATAAATGTGTTTGCCTGCTGGTGTTACAATTTCTCCTAGGTTGCATCACTTTCATAAAGAGAACTGGGCAGTTTCCTGTAATACCAAAATTCTAGGAGGACTGGGTTTTTAGAATTTCTGACAGTTGAGACCCTGAGCAGGAAAGTTATTGAAGTAGAAAAGTACTTAAAAATGTATGTCACCCATGGACCAATGGCCTTTTGGATAGGATTATCCATTCTTGGCTTGGGGGCAAGGTGTCTTAACACTTTAATAAAGAAGACTAGTAGGCAGGACCAGCAAGTAGGGCATTGATGTTGGGGAGGGGGATAAAGAATGTACAAACACTTGGAAATTAAAGAGGTACTTACAGATTGCCAATTCTATGATCTGTATTTTAAAAATGAAAATGTTGATGTCAGAGAGGTTCTCTGTGCTGGTTTTAACTTTTGAAATTGGAGCTCCATGGAAACAGCTCTACCTGTCTCAGACATAGCTGCTGGTGACTTCTGGTCCTCGTTCCTCATACCTGTTATTCTCATGGTGTCAGAGTTCTGCCAGTATCACTTAGGAAACAAAGGCTTGATATGCAAGCTGATTATAAACCATATTACCAGAGAAATTGTGGGAAACTGGATTGTAAACTCCTGAAGAGCAATGATTTGTTTTGTGTGTCTTTTCATCTTTCTCAATACCAACCACTGTCTTTTACATAAATGTCATACTTAAAGATGTGCTGATTGAAAGTATTCTAGTTGTGGAAAATATCTTACTATTTTCATCAGTGGCAGACACAGCATAGAGTTAAGTGTCGGGACTTTGGAGATAGACTGCCTGTATTTGAATCCACCTCAGCCAAATATAAGCCCTTACCTTGGATAGATGATCTAACTTCTCTGTCCTTTAGTTTCCTGGGCAGGAAACTGGAATATCAATCATCTCTACCTTAAAGGGAAGTTGTGAGGTTAAGTGAGGTAATATATGCAGAACACTTAGTGCCTGACAGAGAAAGCACTCAATGAGCATTAGATATTACTAGTCAGGATGCAAAGAAGGCTCTCTTTAACTGTTGTTAGTAAATGATCCAGAACATATAAAAATATCATAACACTGCCTGAGCACATAATAAATTAGAATGATTGTTATAGAGGTCATCAATTCTTATAATTCTGGACATTTCTTTGTCCAGAAATATATTTATATAACTCTTATTTCCCTTTATTGCTTCTTTTTACATTGTGGTATCAAGGTGTGTTTTTTTAAGTAAATGAATTTCCTAATCTGGTTATCATTGTCTAGAGCCACATTCTAGTCTGTCCATCAACATCTTAATAAATTTTGGTGATGAGATCCCAGTGGCTTTCTCCCTTTGGTCCCTCCAAGACATCGGTGTAGCTCAGCCTATCCTTCCTGTCCCTTCTTCCCTGAGGTTTTATGTGTGTTCTCTCCCTTGTATGCCTCCAGTCCTCAGTTAAATTGATCCTGACATCTTGGTCACTGTTCCCTTGACACTTGGGGATTTTATTTTTCTCATCCTTTAGAATCCAGCATGAAACCCATCTTAACGTGAACAAGAGAATCCACCTTTTATATTTCTACTCATCCGTTCATCCAACTGTCACTTTGATGCATAGGCTTTTGTCCTTGTCGTGTTTTTACATGACTGACCCCTAACTGATATGAGCAGGTATCCTCATTCTGGTTTTATTTCCACAGTATGTTCCTCCAGATCTCTGTGTCTGCAATTTTGTGCTGGAGCAGTCCCTCTCGGTGAGAGCCCTGCAGGAAATGCTTGCCAACACAGGTGAAAATGGTGGTGAAGGGGTGAGTACCTAAATTATGTCCTAGGTGGGGATTGGGACACACCATAGCCCAAAATGCATATATCATTTTGTTCCTTGAGCTCTGAACTGGAAAACCTTAGGGTCCTTGAGATGATTCATATGGAGACAATAAATCTTTCTCCCTGAGTTTAATTCCTCTTATTTAGCAATCCTAATCTTCTTTCCTTTTGATTAAAAAATTTCCACCAAAAAATAGAAGAGACCACCATTGATGCTGCCTGAGCAGGGCATCGGATATTGAACCTACTCCCCTTCCCTATTCCATAACCCACCAGAAAATGTGAGAGGCTCAGAGGGCCTTGAGATGGAGGGTGCCTATTAAACAGGTTCTTTTTTCTTGGAGAGTTATGACTGTCCAGTAGAGCACACCAGGTTACAGCAGTTTGGAAAAGATTTCCTTGGAATTAAGAATCTTTGACATGTGCCCAGAACTCCACAGTTCACTCATGATGAGCAAACACAGAGCTGCCTTGAGGTTCTCTTACTTGGGTCAGTAAAATGCTCCCAAGTATTAAACTTAGGGATGATGTGTCATATCTCCTGTGTCAGAAGGTCATTGGACAGAGACTTCAGAATAATTTTATCCCTTTCTTTCCTTAACAGCCCACATCTATTTATATACATTTGTCATCAATTATTTTAATTATATGGCCTGAATATTTCAAAAGCAAACACCTCTTTCCACCTCCCTTATATACTGCATTATTCCTTCTTTTGTTCTGTTATACTGCTTTTGTTCCTTCTATACTTACCCCTCACCACCACCATTTTTCCCACTCAGCTGTTCATAGTGTTCTTTCTAAAATGCAGATATAATCATTATACCTCCCTGTTTTATTTTTTAAAATATATCTTATTAATTTCAGAGAGGAAGGGAGAGAGAGATAGAAACATCAATTATGAGAGAGAATCATTGATTGGCTGCCTCCTGCATGCCCCCCACTGGGGATCAAGCCCGCAATACCAGTATGTGCCCTGACCAGGAATGGAACGGTAACCTCCTGGTTCATAGGTCGACACTCAGCCACTAAGCCATGCCAGCTGGGCCACCTCCCTGTTTTAAAATCCTCTGTCATTCATTATCTTGAGAAATATTCCAAGTTCCTTAAGTAGACAAAAAGACCTTCAGGATTTGGCACCCCATCTTCTGCCCCATCTCTCACCACATCCCCCTAGGCACTTGGTGTTCCAACCACATTGATTTCCTTTCACTTCCTCAAATATGACAGTTCTGTTTGCCTGTGATCATGTGTGTCAGCAAGTCCCTTCATTTAGAACAGCTTCTTACTCCTCTCTTCCTGTAGGTCATCTCTACTTCTCCTTAAAGGAGCCAGTTTAGGTATTAGATCTACTGAGAAGACTTTGCTGACCCTGCAATTCTAGGATGGGTGCCTTGCTTGAGCAAAAGTCAGTAAATAGTGTAAATAGTTCTTATCATTCTCTACCATAATTGCAAGTCTAATTTTCTGCATCCTGTACTGGAGAGTAAATGCATGTAGGTAAGAACTATTTCTATACCTAGCACGGATTATTTTTACTTGACTCTAATGAACTCCTGCGTAATAAAGAAGTATCTCATTTATGGTATAAGAGACAATGACTGGCTCAAGAGAAACAATATTTACATTTAGGCCATCTTCCAGCCCCTAAAATGATCGCACACAAGTCTAATCTCTTGAGACCAGTGTGTTCTCATCTATAAAATTAGACTATTTAATTAGTTTTCTAGGGACCTTAACACTAATGTTTATCAATCTTCACTGTTTTGGTTTAGAATAAAATGCCTTCATCAGCCACCAGAAAACAGCTTTGTTTTCTTCCTTAGAGCATGAACACAGGTGAATTTTTTTGTGTGCTTTTGATGTTCACTGATGTCTATGTTCACTTTCTCCTTGCATTGACCTCAGTACACCATGCTTTCCTCCATTGGCACACACTCTCAAACATTTCCAGTTTAATGGAACAAATTTATTTTTCATTGTGAACTGTTTTTTCCAAGACTAATAACTCACCATTTACAGTATTCTTTGGTGAGGGCAGCCTGGTTGATTTGGAATATAATCACTTTCACTGTCAACCAAGATCAGCTAGACCCTGCCTACTTATGGCCCTAGGATAGAAAGTGGGAAGATAAAAGCTATATTAACTGGAGAATTGTCTCTTGGGCACTCTGTTTTGTTCAAAAGCTGCATTTCAAAGGACTTTGTTTTCTTTATCATTTAGTGTGAGTGATTCAGGGAGTCCTGTAGATGACAAAGTAAATTAAAGAGTTCTGGTTGTAATCCTTGTTCTTCTTTGTTGCCAAGAACTTAAATAATAGCCTTAATTAATTTGTCTTAAAAAAGAATAAATAATAATTTATTTTCCAAATAGAAGGCAAAGACCAACTTAATAAGATTGAATACTTAGTTTTGGAACATATGAATGAGACCTCCCTTAATTACTAGCCATGTTATAACAGAAGTTTATTCAATATAGCTATATATTTCAGGGCCCATCTTTAATATATACTATGCAAAAACCAATACATTACATCTTATTGGGGGATTTATTCTCTTTGAAGACTCAAGTCCAAAATAAACAATTCATGACATTTTTATTATTAAATAGTCATTGGATAATGTGTCTTATGGCCTTTTGTGCTATTTTACAAAAAAAAAAAAAGATATCTAACAGTTATTTTCTATCTTGACACATTATATTATTATTAACTAGAGATCTTAGAGCTAGCAGGAAAGGAAAAGAGAGCTGGAGTAAGGTGGGACAGGACACTCTTTTTAAACTATTAAGATTTTATTATTTATTGGCAGCTCTACTAATTAGTTACTTAAACAGCAGATTCAGTAACTCCAAACCTCTTGGAACTCTCTCAAAATTCCATCCGGGCTCTCTATCTTTATTATGAGAAATGATATTTGTATATAACCTCTTGAGTATGATTGTTTTCCTTTTCTGAAATCATTGCTGTGCACATTTACTATTAGAAATTAATTTGATTTTAGATGATAATATTCAACAGGGAAGGAAAAGAAAAAGAGGAAAAATAAAGAAGGAAATGAGTTAACATGACAGACCATAATGATTCTCTGAAGAGCCTAGGGGTGTTTAAATGGTACGACACCTCCTTTGTATGCCAGTCCCTTCTGTTCGGAAATAGGTACCTATTGCATTTAAATAGATATTATGTTCACTAATGATCATGGCTGCCACCAAAGGGGATGCTTTAATGAGTGTGGGTTTTTCCTTGCAGCCATTGGTCCTTGCATGGTATGTCTGTTCACTGCTGTGCAGCAGCGGAACAATTTAAAAATGACTTCAGTTGTTTATTTATTCACGTGATAAGTGTACAGAAGTCCTTTTGCAGAGATTTACAATTTTGCAGGAATTCCCCTTGCTAACAAAGAAAACAAAGATGTCCAGCTCTACTTAACAACAAGAGTTTATTATTGAAATGTCCTTAGCTGCAGCCAACAGCACAGGGGACACAGCTTTATGTTGAAAAGGAGAATAAGTGATGAGGAGGAACTGGGGGCAGAGAACGTTGGGTGCACTTCAGAATCCACCCTAGTTAAGCTCACCCTTGGGTCTCTTTACCTCTGATTAAATTTTATCTGCTCTTATTCTGGGGAAAATTGCCAGCAAATAGATATTTGGCACTGTGGCCAATTGAATGTCTGGAGTTTTTTTTAATATATTTTTATTGATTTCAGAGAGGAAGGGAGAGAAACATCAGTGATGAGAGAGAATCATTGATCGGCTGCCTCCTGCATACCCTCCAACAGGGATCAAGCCCACAGTCCGAGCATGTGTCCTGACTTGGAATTGAACCATGATCTCCCGGTTCATAGGTTGATGCTCAACCACTGAGCCCCAATGGCTGGGCTAAATGTCTGGCGTTTGAAATATAATCTTTGCTTGCAAACATTAAAGTATTTTCACATTTGCGATTGATTGGCCGGACAGTATGTGAAATACCCAGTCACCTTCAGCAGGACATGGGGCCAGGGGAGATGTCACCATCTCCCTCTGAGTCCTCGTTCCCATCATCCTATAGAAAAAAACCTTGAATATAGAGCAAGCAGCATTTGTAGCAAGCAAAGGTCATTCTTCAGAGTTAGGCAGATGTGTTTCCAGTACAGGTGACCTCTTTGGAAAATTATCTCTCCTTTCTGTACCTTGTTTCCATGTCTTTAAAATGCAACCTACCTCTTAGGATTGAGTGAGAATTAACTAAGTGCATAAAAGTGCCTTGGGGTGGTGGAAATGAATATTGGTTCCTCTTTTCCGCCTGTCACAGACCATTCAGATATATGCATATTCAAAGGAAGGAGAGTTCCATGCTATGTGACCAGGTGGATGTTACAACTAACGCTATGTAACTACAAATGGGTTTTGACATGAATGCTTCTGGAAAAGAAAGGCCTTGATTAACGAAATTACCAGCTGCACTCCTTCTGATAAGGGCTCTGGTTGTCTCTAAAAGTTGACTTAATCACTGGAAGACTTTTACCATTAAACAAAAAAGGACATGAAATATGCCTGTAAAAATAATTATAATTAATGTTATGGCTGCCACATTTATGTTATAGTTTATACAACACATAAGACCACATAACATCATGAACACATAAGGTCATGATTGACTTAAAATGCTCAAGTATCTAGAGTGTTAATACACCCTGATTGGGAAATGTGATCTGGGAAGATGTTATTTCTGCAGGTACCTTTCTCACAGATATGCTCACTGACAGGTGGTTCTTTAATTCCCCGATTTATTTATTTATTTATTTATTTATTTATTTATTTATTTATTGCTTTTTCTACGCTGATATTTATGCATCAAATGAAACTGCTTTTGCTGTTTGTGTCTTTATGTTTTCTTTTTCATTATTGTTTAAAGTATTACATATTCCTCCTTCTTCCCCAATTGACAACCCCCTGCCACTCCCACTCCCCAGGACAAGCCCCCACTGCCCCAGTGTCTGTGTCCATTGGTTATTCTAATATGCATACAAGTCCTTTGGTTGATATTTAACCCCCTCCCCACCTCACCTGCCTTCTCTCTAAGGTTGGATGGTCTGTTCAGTGTTACCTTGTCTCTGGATCTATTTTTGTTCATCAGTTTATGTCGTTCATTATATCACATGTATGAGTGATATCATATGATAGTTACCTTTCTCCAACTGGCTTCTTTCGCTTAGCATAATGCTCTCCAGTTCCATCCATGCTGTTTCAAATGGTAAACGTTCCTTCTTTTTTATAGCAGTGTAGTATTCCATTGTGTAGATATACCACAGTTTTCTAATCCACTCATCTGCTGATCGGCACTTAGACTGTTTCCAAATCTTAGCTATTGTAAATTATGCTGCTATGAACATAGGGGTGCATATATCCTTTCTGATTGGTGTTTCTGGTTTCTTTGGATATAGTCCTAGAAGTGGGATTACTGGGTCAAATGGGAGTTGTATTTTTAACTTTTTCAGGAAACTCCATTCTATCTTCCACAGTGGCTGCATCAGTCTGCATTCCCACCAGTAGTGAAGGAGGGTTCCTTTTTCTTAACATCCTGGCCAGCACTTGTGGTTTGTTGATTTGTTGATGATAGCCATTCAGACAGGTGTGAAATGGTACCTCATTGTTGTTTTGATTTGCATCTCTCTGATGATTAGTGACTTTGAGCATGTTTTCATATGTCCTCTTTTGAAAAGTGTCTATTTAGGTCCTTTGGCCATTTTTTTTTTTTTTATTGGATTGTTTATCTTCCTTTTGTTAAGTTGTATGAGTTCCCTGTAAATTTTGAAGATTAAACCCTTATTTGAGATAGCATTGGCAAATATGTTCTCTGATGCAGTGGGCTTTCTTGTTTTGTTGATGGTTTCTTTTGCTGTGCAGAGCTTTTTATTTGGATGTAGTCCCATTTGTTTATTGTCTCCTTAGTTTCCATTGCTCTCGGAGCTGTATCAGTAAAGATATTGCTACAACATATGTCTGATATTTTGCTGCCTATGGAGTCTTCTAAGATTTTTATGGTTTCCTATCTTACATTTAAGTCCTTAAACCATTTTGAGTTTATTTTTGTTTATGGTGTAAGTTGATGATCTAGTTTCATTTTTTTGCATGTATCTGACCAAATTTCCCAGCACCATTTATTGAAGAGACAGTCTTGACTCCATTGTATGCTCCTGCCTCCTTTGTCAAATATTAATTGAGCATAATGGCTTGGGTCGATTTCTGGGTTCTTTCTTCTGTTCCATTGGTCTATATGTCTGTTCTTGTGCCAGTACCAGGCAGTTTTGAGAACTGTGGCTTTGTAATATAGCTTAATATCTGGTATTGTGATCCCTCCAACTATGTTCTTTCTCAGAATTGCTGTGGCTATTCAGGGTCTTTATTTTTATTCCCGTTGAATTTTTGGAGAACTTTTTCTAGGTCTGTAAATATGCCCTTGGTATTTTAATGGGGATTGCATTGAATCTATAAATTGCTTTGGGTAGTTTGAACATTTTAATGATGTTGATTCTACCAGCATGAACATGGTATGTTCTTCCATTTGTTTATGTCTTCCTCTATCTCTTTTTTTAATGTCCTGTAGTTTTCTGAGTACAAGTCTTTTACCTCCTTGGATAAGTTTATTCCTAGGTATCTTAATTTTTTTTGGAGCAATGGTAAATGGGATTGTTTTTTTAGTTTTTCTTTCTGTGAGTTCATTATTGGTGTATCAAAAAGCCATATATTTCTGGGTGTTAATCTCCTATCCTGCTATATTGCCGAATTCATTTATTAAGTCTAGTAGTTTTTTGATGGAGTCTTTGGGGTTTTATAGGTACAATATCATGTCATCTGTGAATAGTGACAGTTTAACTACTTCTTTTCCAATTTGGATGCCTTTTATTTCTTCTTCTTGTCTGATTGCTATGACTAGCACTTCCAGTACTACCTCGAACAGGAGTAGTGAAAGTGTGCATCCCTGTCTTGTTCCTGTTCTTAGGGGAAATGGTTTTAGTTTTTGCTCTTTGAGTATGATGTTGGCTGTAGGTTTATCATGTAAGGCTTTTATTATGTTGAGGTGTGATCCCTCTATTCCCACTTTGCTGAGAGTTTTTATCAAGAAAGGGTGTTGGATTTTGTCAGATGCTTTTTCTGCATCGATTGATATGATTATGTGACTTTTGTCTCTCAATTTGTTTATGTGATATATCACATTTATTGATTTGTGGATATTGTACCAACCTTGCATCCCTGGAATAAATCCCACTTGGTCATGGTGTATGATCTTTCTAATGTAATGCTGGATCCGATTTGCTAGAATTTTGTTGAGGATTTTAGCATCTATGTTCATCAAGGATATTGGCCTGTAATTCTCTTTCTTTGTGGTGTCTTTATCTGGTTTTGGAATTAGGATAATGCTGGCTTCATAGAAAGAACTTGGAAGTGTTCCTTTCTCTTGAATAGTCTGAGGAGGATAGCTTTTAGTTCTTCTTTGAATATTTTGTAGAACTCCCCTGTAAAGCCATCCAAACCAGGGTTTTTGTTTGCTGGAAGATATTTGATTACTGCTTCAATTTCTTTGGTAGTTATCAGGCTATTTCATTTTTTTTATTCTTCCTGACTGAGTTTTCAGAGTTTGTATTTTTCTAAGAATATGTCCATTTTGTCTAGGTTGTCCAGTTTGTTAGAATAGAGTTGTTCATAGTATTTTCTCATAATCCTTTGTATTACTATGGGGTCAGTTGTTACTTCACCTCTTTCATTTCTGATTTATTTATTTGGCTCCTCTCTCTTTGCTTCTTCCCTGAATTATTTATGTGAAAGTCCCATTAATCTTAAAAAGGAGCTTTAGGCTCCTTTCATTTGCCCCTGTCTTTAGAGTGGGAATACTACACACAGCACAGTTGCTAGAGAAATGTGCACAAATGGTATAGCACATTTGTCATGTCCAAGGACGGGGTGCCCATGCCTTCTGAGAAGCTAGGAGGCTGTCTCCTGACATCATGTGACCTTGTAAACAATTAGTTTGGCATAACCTTCCATTGTGCTGTATTCATGTAAAGGTCCTTAAAGAGCAGGTCATGAGAAACTTTATAGCCAAGTTCAGGACATTCACCCATCTTATCATCATAGATAATTTAGTCACAACAATGTGATAACATCATTAAAAAAGAATGTGCTAAAGATGCATCTACCCTGACATTGTTATGTAATAAACAAATCAAAATAGATGCTGATGAGAGTAATTTGAAGCCTTGTCTAAAGTTTGAACTCCAGCAGTGCCCACATTTAGAGATCTTGTAGTCATCCAGAACAAAGAAGGCTAATAAGATCCCTACCTCTATTTCTGGGGCCCTGAGCTCCCACTGTCACTTCTATATTATAGAAGAGAGGGGATACCCCCATCATCCAGATTTAGCCTCTTAATGTGAGGTTTTTGCCTTCCCTTCATAATTGTCGGAAAAGAGGCAAAATGCGAATTTATTTTGGCATGTGTGTGAGGAGAGAACAAGACTAATGGAGGAACTATGTACATAATTCTAAATAAACCTCATCCCCATTGACATTTTTTAAAGAGTACATTTTTTAAAAGAGGGAAATCATTGAGTCAAATCTAACAGTAGGCATCAATTATACCTTTAGAATAGGATAAAAAATTTCCTTTGCAGAAAAAGTACAGTCATTTCTGCAAGTTTCATGATGTAAATCCCATGAGCTTCTTCGTTGCCAAGAAGCTCATGTTAAACTGCTACTCTGCCCATACACCAGGGTAACCAGGATCCACCAACATAGCCCCATGAGGTGTTCAAGTCTGAACTTCTTTTGCAGTAGTTGGTAAAAAGCCACTGTGTCCAGCTCTCCAAGTATCTCCTTGGTGACCCCAATCAGGACTTCCCCACCCCAGGGCCAGCACCCAGCAGGTTGTTTGTTCAACCTGGGGTTCCTACCCCTGCCAACTGCCCAGTCTGTGAGAGCTGTATGCCACGGTATTAAATTCTCAACTTGTTTGACTTGCCCCTGTTTTTCTTTTGAAAGGGAGAAAAAATAGCATTCTGATGTTGGATGCATCTATTGCTTTTTTTAAAATCTATTTTCTGGTCATCCATAAAGAATACTTTGTATTTACAATATAACAACCAAATCTACCTGGTGTAATTGCTCTTTCATGTAAAAGCTTGGGGGTTTATGTTGAAAACTACTCTTTAAAATTTACCCTGGGCTCGAGTTCACCTTACAGATTTGTTCATGGGAGGCAGCCTGTTCTGGTGATAACGCTTGGGGTCAGGAGGTTTGGGTTTAGTCCTCACACCACCACTACCACCTGGAAGTTTGACTGTGGACAAAGCTCTTCCCTCCTCTGGGCTTTGGTTTTGCCATCTCTAAATTACTACATCTCTTAGATGCAGAAGTACATCCTCCTGTCTGTGAAGGTTGCAGCGTACTAAGTTAAAATGGAAAAGTGTCACCGCCCCTCTCCCCTTGGACAGACCATGACTATAAGCTATCACATTAGCTGTGGAAATGCCAGCCTGTTTGTATTAGCCATTATTCCTGAGACCCTGGCTCCCATCCTTTTAGGTAGAATGAATCAATGTGTCCGTTTTCTTTCTGCCTTGGTGTGGACAAAGAGGATGGACAGCAACCCTGAAGCACTAAGTGATGACAATATAAGTTTAAATTTTGTTTGAGACATGAATCTCCTGAAAATTGTCTTGTGGAAGAATATGGGATGCATTCTATAGCACTGACAGAATTTCTCTCTTCAAAGAACCAGACATTGTTTTCAAAAATTAAATAGTAATGAGAGGGCTCCAAACTAAAGCTTTTAATGTGTTTTATCATAGACCAAATTGCCATTAAACATATGTCCCTTCTCTCGCCCCCTTCCCCCTCCTTACAGTTCTTTCTTGCGTTACGCTATGATTTTAGGATTTTATGTTGATACAATGGATTTTTTCTTTATTGATTAAGATATTACATGTGTCCTTAACCCCCCATTGCCCCCCATTCCCCCACTCATGCCCTGACCCCCCTATGATACAATGATTTTAATGTTTCTCTGAGAAGCTTATACTTATGAAAATGTATGTAAATAACTCATTTTATTGTTGAACTGATCTTTTGATAACATGATATCTAATTAATATCTAATTTGCCATCTGAAAGACCTACTTTGTGGTAAGAAAGCCCCTCTTTGGTATAAGAAAATCCCGATAGATTATTTACAGTATTTCTAAGAAAAAAAAAAATCCCAAATAACTTGATATATGTACTGACCATTTCCTTTGGGTGGATTTTCTTGCATAAATGTAATTATGAAAAAGTGCTACAGACAAATTTAGACTACAGCATATTGCTTGCTTGCTAGTTTCTTGATGACATCAGCACTGAACTGGGAAAAGGAAGTAAAGACAGACTTTTGCCTCTAATGCTACTGCTAGCTTCTAGCTAAAATAAAATCCTCACCAGGTAGGAAATCCACCCTCTTTATTCTCATTGGTTTTTTTCTATGTGGTATCAGTAGATTCCTCAAATTACTTAAAAGCTTTCGGCAAGACCTGCACCCACTAATGTATCCAT
The DNA here is from genome assembly GCF_014108235.1 of Myotis myotis. NCBI lineage: Eukaryota > Metazoa > Chordata > Mammalia > Chiroptera > Vespertilionidae > Myotis > Myotis myotis. The sequence goes on along the minus strand of NW_023416313.1, from coordinate 152,722,062 downwards.
TGACTGTTTTGTTTTTGATTTGCTAGCTCAGTGACCTCTCCGAATGGGTATGTTATTCACTCCTTTAATATACACGTATTTTGCATGGACAACTGGCTTCAGCTGTATTTGTAATGAGCTGGGCCTGTCACTTGTAAGTGTTCAGGGCAATTTCCATTCTTTGTGCCTCTGCCATACAAGAAAGCACCACACACTTTGATCTTGTGGAATTAGAGGTGGCTGCACACTTAGAAATCTGTTGCCAAGAAGCTCATGCTAAACTGCTACTCTGTAATTAGGAGAAAGGCTTGCCTGTGGGTTTATGATTCTTTTCCTTCAAGACACTGAAAATTGTTTTAAGTCTCTCTTTTTTCCCCTCTGAATATGGTCTAGATGGCCCAGGGCCATAGGTTTGGACTTGGGAAGATAAGTGTGCAGCCTTGCCTTAATCCAAGCTGCTTGGTGCTTCAGACCTTTCCCAGGGCTATTATGCAACTCCAGCTCTGCTCCTCCGTGAGACTGGAATTCATAATAAAAATGGAAAAAGCTAGTTCCATATTCTCCCTTTCTCACACGACATCCCCAAAGTGAGCCAGCAAAAGAATTAAATGTTAATTCCAACAGTTGAGAATAACCATTAAGTTTAACTAGCTTTTTACATTTCTTCATATCCTGAGGAGAAGCATTTGCAAGTGAAAGAACCCACAGAATTGATTTATAAAGCTCCAGACACTATCAAATACCCCCTGCCCCTTTCTGAATATAGTGCTTCAGCTTTAGAAGGAATTGCCTTCTCATTGGTGCAATTTTTTTTCATTCTGAAGTCAGTGCTTCATATTCAAAATCAATATGCCTGTGTGATCCTAGTGTTGTTTGGCAGATGTGATAGCATAGAGCTTTGCTAATGTTCCCTTAACCCTGGAGTTCTTGCCATTCGTGCTGTGGGCTTTTGAATGCTCTGTTAGTGTAGTCATGTCATGATGACTGTAGTCAACTTAGATAGCTTGAGCTTCTTCCCATCGCTGGACTAAAGGTGGTTTCTTGTTTTTGTTTTGTGTGTATGTGTGTTGTGTTTTACATTTTAATTGCAAAAAAAAAGTAAAGATTTTTTTATATTTTTTTATTTATTTCAGAGAGGAAGGGAGGGAGAGAGAGATAGAAAGAGGGAGAGAGGGAGAGAGGGAGAGAGAGAGAAACATCAGTGATGAGAGAGAATCATTGATTGGCTGCTTCCTGCACTCCTTCCACTGGGGACTGAGCCAGAAACCCTGGCATGTGTCCTGACCAGAAATCAAACCCTGACTTCCTGGTTCCTAGGTTGACCTGAGCCACGCAGGTTGGACATAAAGGTTTTTATTAAAATTTCTCAGAGTAGTGAGAAGGAGTTGGGGTGTCTAAGCTTCCTCTAGCATATACTAAGTAGGTAAATAGTTCTATTCTTGGGGGAGGAAAGTTTTGATGGGAGATTGTGCTGAAAGTTTTAAGAAAAATAATTTTATTGGAGGGGAGGGGCAGTGATGGTTTGTAAAAATGTCCTCAGCTGCATTGTTAGGAATGTGTTTTAATTCTAAATTATAAAATATTTGAATTTGAGGAAAATATTTTGTTTTAAGAGACCTGCTTATCTTTTACAAATAAAGCCCACCTGGAACTCTAGAAATTCTGGGAGCATAGAAACCTTTCAGTTTATTTATTATACTTTTCCTTTGATTGTGTGATTTACTTTTCATAGCTACCAGCGTTTAAAGTACATATTTGTAGGGAACATTGTATGAATTAGAAAAAACTCCAACTGCTTTCCATCTCATGATTGCTTAAGAAAGCACTTCTGTGGGTATTGTGGTAAAGATAAATTAAGTTGGTGCCAAAAAAACCCTGATCTCAACTGGCATTTTAATCCTCACTGGAGTAGAAACCCCGTGGCCAGCACCCCAGCCCTGGAGTAAACTGTCTGGTTTTAGAGTGGAAGAGCATGAAATGACCAGGTGGCATCAATGGAAAGAGAGTGAGAATATGAACAAGAATATGCAGGGGGGTGGGGCGGGGGAGGAAAGGCCTCTGATCCCCCGAGGGCTGCGGCACCACCTGAGAGGAGGAGAAGGAAGCTGAAGGCAGAATGCGTCTGTTTTCACCTGGCGTCTCCTGAGGCTGATTTCAATTACATCTGACATTCCATATAACAGCGATTTTCAACCTTTTTCATCTCAGGGCACACATGAACTAATTACTAAAATTCTGTGACACACCAAAAAATATATCATGTTTTTTGCCAATTTGACCAAAAAAAAGGGTATAATTTTTATTCATTCACACTGGATGACTGCTGTTGTGTTGGTTGCTATCTTTTTTTTTTTTTTTTTTTTTTTGACAGTCTAAGGCAGTGGTTCTCAACCTTGGCTGCACATTAGAATCACCTGGGAATCTTTTTAAAATCCTGATTTCTGGGCCTCATCCTCCGGAAATTCTGTTTCTTTGTTACTAATGTTGTGCCCCACCCCATAACAAAGAAACAGAATTTCCGGAGGATGAGGCCCAGAAATCAGGATTTTAAAAAGATTCCCAGGTGATTCTAATGTGCAGCCAAGGTTGAGAACCACTGGTCTAAGGGAAAACAGATTAATGCCCTGAGTAAATAGTCAGTTATTGCATGCTTTAAATCAGGGGTCCTCAAACTTTTTAAACAGGGGGCCAGTTCACTGTCCCTAAGACCATTGGAGGGCCGGACTATAGTTTAAAAAAAAAACTATGAACAAATTCCTATGCACACTGCACATATCTTATTTTGAAGTAAAAAAACAAAACGGGAACAAATACAATATTTGTATTTGCATGTGGCCCGCAGGCCATAGTTTGAGGACCCCTGCTTTAAATATTCTTGCAAGCATACCAATTGAAAACCGCTGCTGTATATTAGTTTCAAGTTCACAGCTTAGTGGTTAGACCTTTACATAACTTATAAGATGCCCCCCCCCCCCAATAAGCTTAGTGCCCCCTCTGACTCTGAGGCTGGTCCTGAGGTGGGAGAGGGGCAGGGGCTGAGCCCTATTTCCCAGTCCTGAGATGCTGCCCTTGTGGAGGGAGGACGTTGCTGGCCTGGTGGGAGCTGGGCTTTCTGGCCTGGGCACTGCCACTCTCTGGGCCTGGTCTGCCCACCTGCAAAATGTGGGCTCGGGGCTACATTGGAAGCTCCTCAACAGCTTTGGCCACTGTCCTGGTGTCTGTCCTTGAGGAAGGATTCAAAAGTCAGCAGGGAAAATGAGGACAATGAAGACGATGTAGGAGTTGTTTCATTTAGCCAACTTTATAAGTGGTGTACAACTTTTTAGTAGTATAATGGTCATAAAGTGGGGTTTGTGGGGGTTTTGGGAAATGATAGCGATGGTTCAGGTAACAGCCTTCTTTCTTTCTTGTAATGCCTTTTCTGGCACCTGTGGTGACGATCAGTTTTGCTCCTCTTGTTGAAATTGCACAGGTTCTTGAACTTGTTCCAGTGAGTAACAAGTTCTTAGTTCTTTACCCAAACACTACCTTATCTCATTACCTGCCTTTTCCTGTGGCTTAAAAGCTGTCGCTTTACAAAATATTTTTAAAACTAGCTGGTGCCCTATCTGTAGTTATTCACATCTTCGTGGGTGATGGAAGGGAGAGGTGCTCTGAGATGATAGGCACCCATTGTGCCTCCTGTTTTTGTTATGGGGAGAAGAGTGGAAGCAGCATGTCAATAAGAATCACCTGCTGCCATCTCACAAATGATGTGCAGCTGGGTTCCCCGCCCCCATTCCTCTGCTGCTTTTGTGGTGGAGGAGGGCTCTGGGCAGGAGAGCAGGGATGTTGTTCTAAAGGGGTTGAGCTGTTACAAAGTCAATGCAGCCCGTGCTGCGCAGGTTTCTGCTGAAGATCAGTCTTTAGGAATTTGCTTGAGAAGGTGCTTTCTCTCCTGACTCCCTGAGCACAGAGAGGGTTGGGATAATGAGGAGAACTCATGGCATAGCCACTCGGGAAAATACCCATTTTCATGTCTTTGGCGAGATATTACAAAGGTAAGTTGAATGCATTACTTTTTAAAAATATATATATCTTTCAAATAATTGTTTATGACTCGCTAGTCAACATTTTCAGGATTGCTACTGGGGTTCAGAAATCTCCAGAGGTTATCTTATCAGTCCTACAGGTAACTGAGTCCTAAGTACTGAGGCAGCTTCAGTCAGTCAAGCAGAGAGAGCTCTGGGCTGATTCTCTAACTTAATGCAGCACTTTGCACTTGTAGTTGGGGGCACAGAGACCAGGAGAGAGACCCGGCTACTTTGCCCCAACGTCTGTAGAACTGTCTCCCCCTGGTTCAACACTGGCAGCTGTGCCCTGTGTCCTGCCCTCAGCGGAGTTTTCTCATGCCAGCTTGGTAAAGAACTGTTTGCAAACTCTGATCCAATTTTAGGGTTTACACAAATTTGGGGAATAATGACCTGATGTAAAATAATATCTCAAATTCATATTCTTTCTTTCAGCCTATAAATGGGTTCAAAACATGTTTCTCTACCTATTTAATCTAGAGATTCCAATAGTTGAGGAAAAGGAGGGTGAATATTAAACAAAATGCTAGCATTTCAGAACCTCTTCTCTGTCAGGGTTGTCAATTCTAGGGGGGGTATTGACTCCTTGTTCTATCCCAGATGCCCACCCAGGTGGGCCTCCCCTGTAGACTCTTCTCAGACAATTGACCTGGGTCACCAGGAGGACGAGTAACTGCTGTTTCCAAGTTCATTGTTCCTTCAGGGCCACCACTTGGACGTGCAGGGCAACAGGCTTGTATACATCCATGAATTATTAGCAACACTGATTTCAGTCAAAGCCAGTGGGTGAGCAATAGGACTACAGAATTCCTGGGCTCTCTCAAGAATGCAGTCTCATTACCCTGTGTATATGGAATTCCAGTTTCTTATCTCATTACCTGCCTTTTCCTATGGCACAGATCCCCTTTAAGCTTTTTACTGCGTGTCCCCTAGATGAGCTACCTAGACAGACCATGATTGCTTCACCTCTGACACGATTTACTTCATTTGCAATCTCAGATTAGATTTTATTAGATTGAGCTGTTTCCCAAGGCAACCAGAAGTAATAGGTTAAGGTGCTGATTCCTGGTGCTAATAGGTCCACTTCCAACTGATTTTTTGTTTCACCTGACTTTTCTGCACTGGCAGGAATGCAAAATGGTCCTCCACTCTGCCATCCCTTCCCCATCTGTCCATAAGGACTCATTGGCTGTGCATTTAAAAAAATACATTAACTTCATTATCATCTCTTTAATAAACCTTGGCACTTTTCTTTCTTGTGAATAACCAATATCACTCAACATTTCCCCAGATTTACACCTGTCTTTCCAAATGTATCACCCTGTATAAAAGGAATCTGTCCCTTGCAGCGGTTCTCAACCTGTGGGTCGTGACCCCTTTGGGGGTCGACCGACCCTTTCACAGGGGTCGCCTAAATACATCCTGCATATCAGATATTTACATTATGATTCATAACAGTAGCAACGTTACAGTTATGAAGTAGCAACGAAAATAATTTTATGGTTGGGGGTCACCACAACATGAGGAACTGTATTAAAGGGTCGCGGCATTAGGAAGGCTGAGAACCATTGCTTTAAGGTAACCGATTTCCCGTGGTCAACAGCTATATTGTACCGGGCTGTCCTTTATTTAAAAAGCACTCAATAGTCCTCATGTTGTACATTACATCCCTATACTTATTTATCTTATCACTGGAAGCCTGTACCTTTTAACAACCTTCACACAATACCCCCACTCCCTACCCGTCCCTTCATTTGTACTCCACAGGAAAGTGATATCACATAGTCTTTGTCTTTGTCCAACTGATTTCATTTAGCGTAATGCCCTCAAGGCTCATTAGTCTTGTTGCAAATGGCAGGATTTCCTTCTTTTTCATGGCTGGAGAGTTTCCCATTGTAAAGATAAACCACTGTTTGTTTATCTGCTCATCTGTTGACAGAAAACTGTTTCCATGTCTTGACTATTTATTATAAATGAACATGGGGGTGAAGATATCTCTTTGACGTAATGTTTTCATTTCCTTTGGATTAATACCCAGAAGTAGAATTGTTGGCTCATATGCTGGTTCTATTTTTAATTTTTTGAGGAGTCTCCATATCATTTTTCATGGTGGCTCTCCAATTTACATTCCTATCAACAGTCCACAAGGGTTACTTTTTCTCCACATCCTCACCGGTATTTGTTATATCTTTGTTTTATCAGCCATTCTAACAGGCCTGAGATGATATCTCATTGTGGTCTTGATTTGTATTTCCCAAATGATTACTGATGTAGAGCATCTTTTTATGTACTTCCTGGCCATTTGTTTGTCTTCTTTGGAAAAAATGTTTATTCAGGTCCTTTGCTCATTTTTTTAAATTATTACTTGGGGTTCTTTTGCTACTGAGTTATATGAGTTTTTTATATATAGTTTGTATATTTAACCCCTTATCATATATATGATTTCCAAATATTTTTCCCATTCTGCAGGTTGCCTTTTAATTTTATTGATTGTTTCTTTTTGCTGTGCAGAAGCTTTTATATTTGATGTTGCCCCACTTATTTATTTGGTTGCTTTTGCTTTAGGTGTCATAGCCAAAAAATTATTGCCAAAACCCATGTGAAAAGGAGCCTTTTCCCTATGTTTCCTTCTAAGAGTTTTATGACTTCAGTCAGGTCTTACATTCAAGTCTTTAATTCAATTTGAGTTAATTTTTGTGAGTGGTAAAGGTCTAGTTTCATTCTTTTACATGTGACTATTCAATTTTCCCAGCACCGTTTAATAAAGAGACTGTCTTTTCTCCATTGGGTATTCTTGGCTCTCTTGTCAAATATTAGTTGACTGTATATGTGTGGGTTTATTCCTGGACTCTCAATTCTCTTCCATTGATCTATATGTCTGTTTTTATGCCAATATCATACTGTTTTGATTACTATGGCTTTATAATATACAGGAAGTCCTCAGTTTACATCGGACTCGATGTATGTCATTTCATGGTTACCTCGCCATCTCCCATTTATTTATAAAAAAAAAAAAAAGTTCTGTCATTTCTACATATGTACATATGTGCTTTATGTTTTTTATTATTTATTTACCATAAGTAAAGGTCAGGAATTGTTATCTTTTAAATTTTTTTTACTGTTTCACTTCATTACTCCTGTGTATGTGCTCCATGTGAGTGACATAGGTGCTTATGTAGGTGGGTTTCGACTTACGGCGAAAATTGGGTTACGTTGTGCCATAGGAACAGATCTCCGACGTAACCCAAGGACCTACTGTAGCTTGAAATCAGGAGAGGGAAAAAATAGACTAAGGAGTGCAGGAGAGAGGGAGGAGGGTCAAACAAAAAATATAATCGAGTTCATCTTCTTCCTTATAGCCCACATGGGTAGATTTGTTTGTATACAATACGGCTCAACAGCAATTTTATGATTAAAAAACAAAACAAAAAACTCCTATTTTATTATCTCCAGAATGAACAGTGAAAGTGATTTTTTTCCCTAGAAATAATAGAGACCTTGTCTGAATTTTCAGGTCAAGCTACTCTGAACTTTCAGATGTTAAACACATTGCAGGAAATATTCATTATATTTTTACCTTGGGTAGAAGGAAATGATTGGACAAAGTTCTTGGTCTCCACCCCTTGTGGCTGCTGTTCCACTCCTTGTGGCTGCTGCTCCACTATTTTGTCAGAGGTCTGCTTAGTATGGGTGGTTCAAGTAGAAACTAGAGCAGTGACTCGAAAACAAGTCTGGCTGACTGAGTCCTTTTATGTAAATACTGAACTTGGCAATGTCAATTTCTTAGAAATCTGGGATAAGGGGGGTGTAGGGAGATAAGAAAATGATTGCCTCACCTCTTTCCAAAGTATACTTGTCATCAAGATAAATGTCATTAATGCCCTGACAAATACCTCCTGCCGATTTGCTCTTTTCAAAGGGACCATAATAAGAAACGTCAGAGCTGGCTGGGTGGTTTCCCTGTGGCATCTATTTTCAAAGAAAAGCACAGAAAAACACAGAGTGACCCCATGTCCAATCTGGAGGCATCCCAGCAGCCACCTTTGTCCCCTCAATGGAGATTATTTACCCACCTGTTTGAGAATCAGTGTTTGTAAAATCCCAGCCCTAATGGGAATCTTGTTTAACTCATTTCCTAAACATCATGGATTGGGAGAGAGGAGAAGGAAAATGGTTGCACATATCTGTCCTTTTCATAGATCAGAAACTCTTATTTTTAAAGACTAGAAAGGCAGAGGATTGCTCAGTGATCCTTAGTCATGCATTCAGGGCTTAAGTCTGCACCATCCAGGGCCTCTTACTTCTCATGGCTTTAAGGGCTAACAGGAAATGATGAACTCAGAAGCACCTCTACTATCCCTAATTCATCTGAACATCCCAGATTTTACTTACCCCCTGGGCCAACCTGTGTGAAAGAGATTTTCCTGGGAGGGAATTCCTCATAGCTGTGCAGATTCTTTCTGAAGATGAGGCTTATGACCCAGACGTTATGCTTTCCTAAATCAGTCTCTGGCCTTTTATCCTTTTGTCCTGAAATCCTTCCATATGACTGTGAAATTAATAACATGAACAAAAATGAGATTGCCAAATCTTCTCAGGAGAATAAAATCATTCTGGATGCCTCCAAGAAGGTGGATTGGCTGAATTCAATGAATTAGAAACCCTGAGAAGAGTGGGGGGAGGGGGGGCTTCAGGCATGGGTAGGTGGATTACTTGGTTTTGCCTATTTTCCCTTCTTAAAAATGAAAGACAAAAGGAGAAGAGAGAATAGCCTGTCTCTGTATACAGTTTTTGGAGCACTCCCTGCGTCGGTCCTGTGATATGTGGTGATGGGGAGTGGGCATGCTGAAGGTGTGGGAGGCAGGCTCCCTGGAGTCAAGGTCACCCCGCTGACCTTGCAGCGAGAGCACGGCAGCAGAGGAAGTAGTGATTGCCATAGGCAGAGGGCCAACCCGATTTAGCCTTTTCTCTTGGGGGTCCCATTGTGCTTTGCAGCCTCTGATATGGGGGCCCTTATTTCAGTAAGGCAACCTGGGAGACTGCCATGATCACTGAAATTGGAGAAGTGGACTGTCAGTTCCCACACCTTCCTCCTCTTTTTCTGAACGTCATTAAAATTCTATAATTTTAATATTTAACATTATCCCAAGAGGCCCATGGAGGATGCCAAGAACGAGGCCTCCTTTCAAGTGCATTTATCCTAAGGGTCTGTGCCTTCCTGGTTGGACTGCCCCAAACCCTTTCAGGGGATTTCGTCCTGATGATGGAGCCTTCTGTGGCCAATGACTCAGGAATCTCTGATTAAGAGATTTAGATCCATATTAACCATCCCATTGCAAGTAGAACATCAAGGTATCAAATTTTTAAAAAGATTCCTTATACTTGTATATTATTTTTATGTCCCAGGGTGGGGGGGGCCAGGAAAAGCTGGACTTGGTTACTACCCAGCTGAAGAGTAGGGTATTTGATCCAGCAAAGGTGGTGAAGACAAGGGTTTTATGTCCTGTGTTGGGTTTTTCAGGATTTCACATGTAGGGAGTGGGTTACGAGGGCAGGAATGTGCTTACTGTTTCTGTTGTCATGGTCTCTGGTTCTGACTCCAGATCACAGGCGGGACTAATCAGTGCATGTGTCCTCCTACTCCTGGACTACACTTTCTAAATGCCAGTGTGCTGCTCTAACTGTTACTAAAGAGGCAGAATCGTCCCTGTTACCCTGAGTTTACAGTCCAAGACCTGTTTGGAAAATGCCCCAGCAGTTCCTTGGGTGTCATTTGAACGGACAGTCCCATCTGTTTACCCCGCCAAGAAAAGTGACGTGACTGAGTGGGGTCTTGGGAGTTTGGCCCGAAGGGGTTGATGGCCTGAAGTAGCAGGGAGAAGTGCAATCTGGTGACTGGGAAGGCAGCCTTGGGGAGCATGGAACAGTGTAAAAACCAAGTCTCCAGGAACAAGGATGGGATCCCCGGTGAAGGTCCACCAAGGGTGGTCAGAAGAGCCAGGACATTTGGGATACAAGCAGGAGTGATTCCCTGTGGCAAGCGATTTTTTCCCCCGTGGAGTCTGAAACTGGGCCTGAGGGAACTAGGAGAGCTTCACAGGTATCTTTGATAAAAGCTGCCTTTGGGGGGTTTCCGTTAAACACTCTGTAGTCAGTGCCTGAAAGCAGGCAGGCTTGCTATGCATCGGCCCATCTTTCAAGTAGGAAAAGTCATTTATTAAGGATTCTAGCAAATTAATCACATCTTGAGCAACTAAAGTTGTAACCAATAGACAAAACACTTTTATAGAACTCCATTTCTTTAAAAACATGCAGCTTGTTGCTGCCCTCCATACACACATACTTTTTGTTAAAATGATAATATGGCAATAGTGTTAAAACAAAAATTCAGAAAAACAAAAGTCCAGTGGTTCTGCAACAAACCAAATGGCTATATTCATTTTCATAAGTTTTCTGGTCATTGCTGGATAAATAAAATTGTTAAAGGCATTTTGCATTCTGCCTTTTTCCCAGTGGTTTATGGTAAACACTGTCTGTGTTTCCATTTGCTCCTTAATGGTCGTTAATGGTCACAGGATAGAACATCCTGAAGAAGCCTGTGATTTACTAGATAATATTTTTTCTTTCAGATATTTAGGTTCTTTCCAAGTTTCTTTTTGTCCCTATTATAATGCTCTTACCACAACTGTATGTACACTTTTATTGTTTTGCTTTTCTTGAATTATTCCTATAAATAGAATTATCACAGCAAGGATTATGGTCTTCACATGGCTCTTTCATGCATCCTGATGTTGCTTTGCAAAAGGGTTTTGCTCAGTGCCAACTTATATTGGATCACACTGGCTAGGTTGCAACTCTCACAGTATTAGGGTCTTCCCCCATTTTTTCAAATTCAGATGATGTAAAATGATATACCAAAATTGCTTGAATTGTCGTTCCTTTCATTTTATCTTCTTGGAGGTAATAAAATCTCTTCCATATGTTTTAATTTTATTCCTGATATGAATTGCTTACTCCTATCCTTTTTCTATTTCTTTATGATGCTTGTTTTTCTTCTACATTTCAATGAGATGTTACCTCTTTTGTCAAAATGATACAAAGAATGTCTGTAGTCTATTAAATGTTGATGTTTCCATTGTTTTGAAGTCTTGTCATCTTGGCATTATCTGTCTTTTGTTTCCTTCCAGTTCCTCTGTATTTTAAAGCATGGATAAGTATTAGGTCTGTAAAGGGATGTGGACTATTGATTACATGCTAGTTGCTTTAGAATTTAATTTTTAAATGAAGTATTTAACTCTATTATCTATCCAGAATCTATCTTTCATATTTCTTGTGGATCTTACTGAATGCTTTTCTGATTTGCTATCCACATATCTGTGCTTAATAACCGTGCCATTCTCCCCATTATACTAAAAATCTGCTTTATTGTATGCTACATTTTAGGTTGGTTTATGAACTGCCTATACTGTGCTACGTTCTTCTTTTTGAACCATTACCAAAATGAATTAGTTTTGCTAATTAGTTTTACTATTTATATTTCCAGTTAATTTTATAGCAGGTTGTTTCCAAAATACCCTCTTGGAATTTTTATTAAAACCACATTAAATCTATACGTTAAATTTAGGAGAACACGCATTTACAAACATTACTAGTATTCTCATTCTGTAACAGTGAGAATGTCACCAAATCTAACTTCATTTTATAGCATAAAGGTTTGTAGTTTTAAAGATTTAGCTCGGGTTCACTTTAAAGGTCTAGCTCATCATCTAAGTAAATTCCTAAAAAAAAAAGAGTAATATCTTGTAGCAATCATGAATGGAATCTTTCACTATGTTTTCTAACTAAAAATACTGGGTTACTTGCTTTTCCCCCTCCTATTCAATGTTATTTGGCTGGGGTTTTTTGTTTGTTTGTTTGGGTTTTGTTTTTTTGTTGTTATTGTTGTTGTTGTGTTGTTTATTTTTTTACTTAAATGGCGTAATTCTCATTTACTTGTCACTTGTGTCAAAGTAAACCTCCTGGGCAAATATAAAGGGCCTCTAGCATGGGTAGGGAATGTTATTCTGTGACTTTCCAGAAAGGCTTCTTTCTATCCTTGATAACCTAACAGAGTGGAACTGAAGTGGGGTCAGGAAGGAAAGGAAAATGCAAGCGCGTGTGCACATCCAGAAAATGATGTCATGCCCCCCAAACCCCCTGAGAGGGTGGCCCTGGCAGCCTTCCTAGGTTATGACACATTCAGCAAGGGGCCTTCTAGAACCTGGGGCCTCCAAAGTGGGATTTGGGGTTTCCAACTACAAAAGAAGGCAGTTTTGAGATCTAACAGTCTTGAAACATGCATGAGTGTATGCCTGGAGAGAAGCGAAGTTCTCCCTCCTCTTTGTTGCTATAATAGGTTCATCTTACCAGGAGGCAATGTCCTCCGGGAATCACCAAAAGAAATGTCAGTGATGGAATTAATTTTGAAATTACTGGTGAGATGATTGAATTAATGATCTAGTGGAACGTTTTTCCTCTGGACATGGCATCAAGGCACGTCACCAGCTTTGCCCTGCCCCACCCCTGTCCTGTGAGGTGGTACTACTACATGTTCTCCTCCTGCCAGTGGCTGCAGCCAAGGTTGCTGCTGGCAGAGACAGAACAGCCATCCCAATAAAGTCTCCTGGTCTTGAGTCTGGATCCTCCTTGTGAATAGATCCATGCAGTCTTTGTTCCTAGAATCTTAGTCCAGAAATTAGCACTAAATGGTGAAAAGAGTGCAATTTGTAGTTAGACCCAAATTCAAATCCAAGCTCACAAGATGACCATGGGAAAGTTTCTCTTTTCCCATTTGTAAAAGGGATACAAAAAGACCAATTATTATTTACTCCTTTAGGAAAAATTAATATGAAATGTGAAAAAGAGTGCTTCCTGTTGCCAGGCACTGATAAAAGTGATGTTGATATGGTTCATGTAGGGAGGGTAGATACACATCCAAAATAACATATGAATTCATATCGGCTAATAATAAATGCCATGAGAAGGAGTGATGAGAGAAGACTTCTCTAATGAGATATCTGAGCACAGGACGGAAAGAAGGCTGGGAATGAGCCATGAGAATATTGAGGAAGAGCATTCCAGGCCACGGGGAACACATGTGCAGGGCCTGCAGTGGAGTGTGCCTGGTAAGTGAGGAAGTCAGAGATGTGGAGGGAACCAGATCCAGTAGGTTGCAGGGACAGCCCGGAGGCCAGACCCAGCCTATGGTCTGTTGAGGTGGCTTTTACATTTTGAATAAATTGTTTAAAATAAAGAAGACTATAAGAGAAACCATATGTATTCTGCTAAGCCTAAAATATTTACTACCTGGTTTCTTTTTTTCTTTTTTAATATTCTATTGTACGTATTTTAATTAAATATATTGGGGTGACATTGGTTAATAAGATTGTATGGGTTTAAAGTGTACAATTATATGACACATTATCTGTACATTGCATTGTGTGTTCACCACCCAAACTCAAATCATCTTCCATCACCATATATTTAACCCCCTTTACCCTTTACTAGTCTCTCACACACATGTCCTCTCTTGCTCTCTGCTAACCACCATACTGTTGTCTGTGTCTATGAGTTTTTGTTTTTCTTGTTTGTTCATTTGTTGCTTTTACTTTTATATCCCACATATGAGTGAAATCATGTGGTTCTTAACTTTGTCTGAATCAGCATGATATTCTCAAGATCCATTCATGCTGTCACAAATGGCATTATTTCATCTTTTCTTAGGGCTGAGTAGTATTCCATTTGTATAGGTACCACATCTTTATACAATCCTCTATCACAGGACACTGGTTGTTTCCCTATCTTGACCACCATGAATAATGCTGCAGTGAACATGGGGTACATGTATCTTTTGCAAAAAAATTTTTCAAAATTTTCAGGTAGATACCCAGAAGAGGGATTGCTCCATCATATTGTAACTCTATTCTTAATTTTTGAGGAACCTCCATAGTCTTTACCATAGTGGCTATACCAGTTATGTTCCCACCTTTTTCTTCACAACCTCTGCAACACTTGTTATTACTTGTCTTGTTGATAATAGCCATTCTAACAGGTGTGGGGTGGTATCTTATTCTAGTTTTGATTTACATTTCCCTAGTAGCTAGTGAGGTTGTGCATCTTTTCATGTATCTGTTGGCCATTTGTATATCTTCTTGGGAGCCAAAAACATACAATGGAGAAAAGAAAGCCTCTTCAATAAATGGTGCTGGGAAAATTAGAAAGCCACATGCAAAAGAATGAAACTAGACCGCTGTTTCTAATTTTTGTCCCCATGTACAGAAAATTAACTCAAAATAGATCATAGACCTGATACTATCTGGCCTTTTACATGAATATTTGCCAGCTCCTGATCCAATGCCCTGGAGGCTATGGTGAAAGGAAGTTGGAGGTTGGGGGTTGAGCAAGAAAGTAACATAATGTGATCAATGGTCTTTAAAGGACTCTCTGACTGCCTGCCATATTAACACAGAATAGAAAAGGGAGATTACAGCAGGAAGCAGTGTTAGGAGCTGTGATGATAGTCTAGGTGAGAGAGGCAGCACTGGACTAGACTGGAAGCAGTAGGGTACCGAGTAGTTGGATACAAAATATCTTTTGAAGGTGGCACCACAGGGGCTTTGGAATGACTATGGAGTATGATGCGAGCAAGAGGGGAGTAAAGGATGACTCCAAGATTTTTTATCTTCATTCTCTCCTTATGCTCTCATGGAAACTGCATGAGTGAATGATCTTTTCTGCCCCTAGGGTTTAACGCCCCAGTTTCCCACCATTTTGCAGTCAGGGTTATCTCCCTGAGGTATAGTTTTGATGGTGACACTGACCAGTATCCCCTTGGCTATTGAACAGTCATGATAGCCCACCCAGCATCTGTGTCCTGACTCATTTCCAGCTGTTTTCTTCCATTGACCTCAACACTGATCAGTGAAACAAGTGTCTGCTTGTCCCCATGTGCACTTCATACTTTCCACCTCCAGGTCTTCACCCATGTGGGTTCCTCTTTCTTACCATCGTTACATGTCAACAGTCCTGTCAGGATGTTATGGTTTACCTTTTCCATAAAGCTATTCCTTACCACACTCTTTATCCTCCTGGTCTGTCCCAATGCTCTGTGTCTTTAACTCTTTTAACAGACATGTTGTTTCTATTCATAACAATTTTTTTATGCACAGTCTTATCTCCCCTACCAGACTATACAGAAGGAGACAATGGAACATATGGCTAAATTCCTGGTCTTTGTTAAATCCTAGTCCTGCGCTTGGAACCTGTACAACTTTAAGTAAATTACTTCATCTCTTTAAGCCTCAGTTTGTGTTGCTGTAAAATGGAGATAATTACCATAGTTACTTCACAGCACTAATTAAGAAGATAAAATGAGTTGATTCATGTACAACACTTGGTGTAATTCTGTGCCTGCTGTATAATTAGGGCTCATTTAATTCCAGCAATGGTGCGAATTCCCCTTCATTGTGGAGCTGAGGAAGTATTTTGCATCCTATTTTCCAGGTGCTTTGTACACCCATTTTGTACACAGTAGGCTAATGAATATGTTATGAAAAGCCGGGAGAAATGAGCTCAAGTTCTGGAGTTAACTTTGAGTGCAGTTCCCACCATGCCCATCTGTACGCCATGCGCCGAGATGCCCTCTTTGAGGTTCAGATTCCTCACACGTGAAGTGGGAAACCATTTCTAACTGGGAGGGTTATAAGAATGAGCTGTGATGGTACATAAGGCACCTGAGGCATAGTGTGTGCCCAACAGTAGCTCTCACAGGAGGAGGAGGAGGAGGAGGAGGAGGAAGAGGAGGGAGGTCAAAGCTCCTGCAGAGGAAACCCCTCCACTTCTAGCATGAAGCTTGGTCTTTCCTTAAAGCAGCAGTTCTCAGTGTGGTCGCCAGACCAGCAGCATCAGTGTCCTGTCCCCTGCAATGGGTTGGAAATGCAGGTTCTCAGGCCCCACCCCAGGCCTGATGGAGCAAATGCTGTGGAATGGAGTCAGCAGCCTCTGCTTTAACCAGCGATGTGCACCTGTGGCTGAGAATGTGGCCCTAATAGAGGGAGGAGCTGGGCTGGGAGAACGCTCCAGGACTGTAATGTCCCCTTCAATCCCGGTGGGGGAGCGACGTCTCTCAGTGTCTTTTCTCTTGTCACCGTAATAAAGGACGTGAGGGCCAGAGAAGGGAGGAGCATAGGCTCTTCAGTGCCACGTTTTGGGGTCAGCAGTGTTTGGCTCTTTACTTATGATTACGCACAGACTTGGTAGAAATGAAAGATGGACTGGAAGAAGGTGTGACCCATGGTCAACACTAGGAAATGTGATTTAGTCTGTAGTTCAATTTGAGACATGAGACTCCTTTGGGAGCATACACCTACAACATAAGCCATCATGACCTCTCAGTTAACTTGTGATAATACAAATGTACAGTGAAAATATCGGTTGGACTGACAAGATGTAAAAATTTAATATGACTAATTTTAACAGAAGCTGTTAATAATACATTTGTAAAAACAGCAGCTAAGGTTATTTCAAATGATTTCAAGCAATTTGGAAATACTGTGAAGAAGAACATTTAATTCCTCCACAGTATATTATATATATATATATATATATATTGAGAGAGAGAGAGAAAGAGAGAGAGAGTGTGTTACATATAGATAGTTATCCACTTTTTTAAAACAAGATACTACGTTTATGTTTTTTCTTTTCTTTAGGCTTATTGTATGACATGAAAAATCATCTCTTTGATGGAGTGATTCTGTTCATCCAAGTTGAGTTGAATTAAAATCACTCCAGGCTTTATTATCCAACCTCTGCCTTCTCTCCATGCCCCCAGCTTTCCCCTGTTGCTTGTGGCTCTGATAGAGGGTAGATGCAGGAGAAGTACAGAATCTCAGACCAGGTCCCTGGGCTGTGAATCTGTAGCTCCGAATAAAATGTGGTGCATAAAAGATGCCCTTGAAAATGTTATAATTTCTCTATATGATTAATTTTAATCGTAAGCTTTGGATTCTCTTTGTGTGTGTGTATATTTGGGGATGGGGGGGGGGTTGCAAATATTTTTTTCCTAAAAGGGGTATGTGATCAAAATAATTGGGTCATATCTGAGGTTGGTTAACATGACAGAAAGATTTGGGTAAAAGATTGAAAATGTTGATGCCAAAATATTCTAGAATTTTCTGTTGATTTCAGTTTTCGATGTTATCTGGAAATGATAGTTTTGTCTCATATCATGTACTCAGTTGAAATGGTTATATGTGGATCCGACTAAGGAAAAAGGTAGGAAGCGACACAGTGGCTTTCTAGAGGGCTGCCTCTTCTCTCGTGCCTCCTGCTCCAACAGCCAAAGTGAAGTTACCTGGTGAGGCAGCCAAGGTACCACGATGGTCCCTCAACTGAAGGATCTATTTCTGCAGAATTTTCCCTTTTAAAGCCTCGATGTCCAAGCTATCTCTTGTTGGTGAGATTTGGGTAAATAGGACCGTTTAAGTGAGTGGGCAAAAGGCGCAAGAGCCATAAAGGGAAAAGACCACCAGGCACAGAATGTGCCCACCCACCTGCCCCAAGCTGCCTTTCTATGGCTAGCCTGTAGTTACATCACATTTGTTTCTCTCTCTCACTCTGAATGCTTCTGAGAAGTTTCAAAGGAAGGTAAGGAGTGCCTATCTCATCGCCATGCTGCTCCGGTAGAACAGCCCTGCGTCTCTGCTGATGCCAGGCAGGGGCCCTTTTGGAAGAGAGGTTTGGCCTGACACACCCTCTCCCAAGGATGTTGCATGACCATGGTCATGAGTCTTCTCCCCCGCACCCCACCCCCGCCCGTTAGCTGGCCACTCTTTTCTAGAATGAATTTCTTGGGAGCTTTGCAATGTGTCTTTTCCTTGTAGTTTGTCTTATAGGATTCTTGTGCTGCTGTGCTTTGCGAGAGGCCACAATGGCCCGTGCTGACACTGTCCCTCTCCTTCCCCACCAGGCAGCACAAGGAGGTGGCCACAGGACCCTGCTCTATGGCCACGCGATTCTCCTGCGGCACTCTTTTAGCGGAATGGTAAGCACAACTGGGTGTTCGCTTTCACCATTCCAGGAGGAGGGGAAAGATAAAGAGGGGGAAAAGCACAGGAAGCCAGCAAGTGTCTAGATCAAATTAACAGCAGAGGTAACATTGTTGTCTTGGCATTTCCTTCGTATAACTTACCTCAGTTTGCAATTCTATCTTTCATTTGCATATTGTCTGACCCTCTTCTTCCCCACTCCATGAGGGAAAGGACCATGTCTTTATTTAACTAAACCTAATCCCACCAAGTACAGTACTTTGACATACTAGATTCTCAGTAAAGATTTGCTTCATTGATCAAATAAACTATGGTGTAACTGACTTCTGGAGTATATAAGGGTAACCAGCACAGGTGGAAAATCCACCAAATGAAATTTTTGTGAAATCTTTCCTCTTTTACTAGCTAAAGGACATGGGTTGACATCCACTGCCTTCAGTGCTGGGAGAGTTTGAAGGTATTATGTAAATCCAGAGGCAAGAGAAAGCTGGCCAGGCTATAGCTAATTAGGGATCTAGACCCCAAATTATCCTGAATGGTGAAAATTTATGTAACTTGAAAATTTTTTCCAAGTTTTAAATAAATTTGTAAATGCCAGACATTGTAGATCTTTGGCAGGGTGTTAAGGAGACTAGTGTGATCTCAATCAACTATAATCTGTGCCAACTCGAGTCACATTCATTCCCAGTCGCTGCCTGTGGCATCCTCACTAGCTATCTGTGGAAGGAAGATTTGTCTTCTTTCTCTGTTCTAATGGAAGTTGTTAAATTCAATCAAGACTTCACTTTCACACATTTACACCTGCAGCACACTGCAAAGTTCATCTCGAAGCTTAAACTATCAAATTGGCAGCGGGAGCAGCAGCTGCCTCTTAAATAATGCATTCATTGCAGCATTTATTTCCCTGAGCACTGGTAAAAAGTTGACCTTTTCAGCTTGAACGTTCATCTGTTGTAGCCCTTTGTGGCAAAGGACAGAGAACAAAAATGACCAAATGCAAGGTTGTCCAAGCAGGAGATGGGGACATTTAGAGAGTGGGGAAACTTTGTACCCAGACAATCTCTAGGACTAAGAGGTGATGATTTTTCTTTCAGAACCCGGTGCTTATCCATAAGGGAAAATAAAACCTTAATACCTCTCTTTTTCTACCTACATACAACAATCAAAACCTCAAACAGCACACTTTCCCTGGCCTTAAAAACTCAGGCTAACATTGTGGTAGAGATATGAAGGCCCATGTTATTTATCATTAGATTTACTGCCCTCCCAGAAAATCCCACTCACGGTTAACATAAACGCTACACGCTCCTTTCGGAGCAGCTCTGAGAACAGAGCCTGTGAAACATGCCTCCATACAGTGCGGTGACTCTTCATCTCCTGCCTGCAGAGACCTAGGAGTAGCACCCAGAAAGCACTTTCCAAGTGCATGTCTGCCTCCCAGGCTAATCCTAACTAAGGTCAGCCGCTGGGCCTGTCAATAGAGGAAATGGGGAACAGGCCACGGTTTTGTTTGTTTGTTTTTCCTTTTATTAAGTTATTTTTAAAATCATTGTTAAGTTTTGCATGCCCATGTAGTTTTATAATTGGAAAAATATAGACATTATTTGAGATGTTTTAAAGTTCGCAGAAAATTTGAAAAACGGGAAATAAAAAGCAGTGAAGGAATCATCATGGTCTGTGCCTCTGTCCAGAGATAACTTCTTCTGTCAGTTTCCTTTAGCCTGCTTGCTAGGCATTTCAATTTTGCATATATGTTAACCCTACAAATATGCTATTTTGTATTTGTTCCATGCTGTTACACAATCTTGATAAAAGCAATTAATGGCAACATAATAGACCATAAAAGGAAATACCAAATTTGATCAATCCTTCCATTACTGTTGGTCATTTATGTTCCATTTATATTGTTTCCAGTGTAAAGGTTTCTCAGAGTGTCTTTGAACTAAAGCATACCTAATATGTCAAACTTATCTCTACAACATATAGTCACATAAGCTAAGTCACAGGGTCACCAGACAAGAACATCTTTGAGGTTTTAAATATATTGTAAAAGTGTATTTCAAAAGTATTATAATAACGAACAAGGTAAGCCCTTTTTACAGTAGCTTAATGTTGACATTGACAACTGGGAGCCAACTAGCGTTGAGATGCCAAGACCTGATAAAGAGTATGACTTCACGAGCATCTGTCTTGTTTCACAGTATCTAACATGTTTGACTACATCAAGATCCCAGACAGATAAACTTGCCTTTGATGTAGGCCTACGGGAACATGCCACAGGTAAGTCCACATTCCCATATCTCCTGCTCAGTGGGGTCTCGGGAAGGATACGGAATATGTTACTCACTTGGGATTCCAAACCAACTAACCACTGGGGTCAAGAAATAGGTCTGATAAAATTTTGGAGAATGATGAAGAATGCATGATGGAAACATAGGAACTAAGACTAAGAGAACACGATGCTTTAAGCACCGTCGGTCAGTCTCAAAGAAAAACAGTTTTATATGGTTAAGTACTGAAAATAAATAGTGAAGTTATTCCTGATGAGGACCAATGGTAATGACTGCTAAAAGCATAGAAAGCACAATAAGGCTTCAATGATGTAGTAGAGGGTCCAGATCAAAGGAGGAGTCCCATTTTATTCTGCTGTGAACCAGCTATTTCTACAGAAATGTTCTCAAATGTTAGTCAGTGACATGGCCATCATGGTTTTTATCATTCCAGTGCATCAACTTTATTATCATTTACTTTATATTTTCTTTAAATTTTTACTTACTTTTATACTTACAATTTTAGAACTGCTTGCCATAAAAAATAAATATAATGAAAAGAAGCTCATGTCATTAAATAATTGAAGCATTGTTGTCAAATATTAGAAACGTGTTCATGATATAGAAGTTCCAAATTTAAACTTTTTTCTTTTTTAAATAGAAGGTTTAAAGGAGTAATAAAAATAATATAAAGTTCTCACTATATGATTTAATGTTGCTTAATTGTTTTTTACCACCAGCAATATACATCATATACTTATTTTTAGTTTAGTCACAATATTGACAGTCAAGGTAACTATAGTTATTTATTTATATTACAGTTATTGTATCAAAGAAAGGACTGACTTGCTGTGGGTTATTCCAAAGACCAATGGAGCAGTGGATAGGAGTTGAGAGGAAGTATATTTCACGTCAGTGAAGGAAACACTTTCTAATACCTACAATTATTCAGCGGAGGAGCAGCTGGCCTTGGCATGTAGTGTGCTCCCTGCAGCTGGAAACATTCATGGGCAATCTGAGCATCTGCCAAGGGCATTACATATGGAATTTCTGCTCAGTTTAGAAGTTATGCTATGTACCAATCCGGATTCTTGGTTGAAACCAGCAGAAACTGATTCAGGCTATCTCGAGCAGAATGAGAATTTACTGGAAAAATGTTGGGTAGAACCCGCCCTAACGCTGAAGCCCCAGTCTTGGAAAAGGGGCAGGAACAAAGAGAGACCAGGGAAGAGAAAACAGCGTAGGTCCCATGGCAGAAAGACTCTTCCTGGATGCAATCTTTAACATCATAACATTTTCCCCAAAGGAGGAGAAAGAGATCATTGTTAGGTAGCCAAAGAACAAAAGTCCATGTGAATGTTCTAAAACTGTCAGTTCAGAAGGGAATGATGCAGATTGTCTGATTTTGCAAGTGATGTAGATAAAAACTCTGGAGTTTAAACCATGTGTAACTGCTGTTTCTGTATCAGACACAGTGGTGTCTAAGAATGCCTGAGGCGAAACCCTTGCTCTCCTCCTATTTGTACAAAGCAAAAAAGTGGGCCTGCCTCAGCTCATTATATTTTTCCCCTAAAACAAGGATATTTTTGAGTTTGATTTAAGGTTGCTTTGTTTTCAGCTAAAGTGTTATTCTTAAAATACACCTTCCTCTAAGTATCCGTCAACATTCTCTGAAAATTTTAAATTGAGTGAAGTACCACATTCTGAATGGAAGTTGGCCTTTAATATAAGCCCACTGTCAGTCTTGGAGCACGTCATCAGAAAAGTTATGAGGTCACTCTATTTACATCAATAAAATGACTTTAGACTTTTTCAGAGTTGGGAAGAAAGTGAGAAAAACTTTCTATTCATGTGTTCAGGAAATCTATTTTTTTTAAATATTAGAGCCTCCAATAAAAATAGAGGGAAGTTGCAGCAGATATTACCCTGAAAATTCCTAAAAACAGATATGGTATGAATTCTGCTGACAGATGAACACATGAGCCAACCCACGTTCAAGTTGGCTGATCAGAAGCTGAGTTTGGCAGAAGACAGGTAGAAAAGGTTTAACCAGGTGTTCACGAAAACCTAGAGCCTTTTAAAATAATTTATTTTACCTCTCTCACCCAAATCCATTTCAAACTCATCCTTGAAGAAGGCCAGCTTGATCTTTGTGAGGGAGAAGGAGAATTCGTGTACAGCGCAGATAAATTTGTGTTGCCTGGGGAGGGACTTCTCATTTCCAGAGGAGATTCACTCAGAATCCAACAGAGTGCCATTCGGTTTCCTGCCAGGTCATTCTCTGAATGCACCTTTGGTTCAGAAACTTCTTCTGAGTTGAAAACAAGTAAATGCTCAATAGTTCAGTTTAATCTCTAGGAGAATGTGAGGAGAAGTTTGGAGGCAGTTTCTTGAACAATTCTAGAATTCCCACTACATGGAGGATATTAAATAATTTGACTTAGTTAAAATAACTTGTGATCATTTTCCCCTTAGTTTTCCCTTGGTTTTGATTACTGAGTTCTTTCTTTTCTCCTTTTAAGGGTTTTTGTTGTTGCTTGTTTTTAGCATTTAGACATAATTGTAGAATTAGACTTAGGAGGAAATAAATATGAAAAAAAAAACAGTACTTTTAGTGTTTTCCTTGTACGTATTTTAGGGTCATCACCTGGCCCATATCCTATTGATTCTGGGAACAGCCCTGACCACTGAGCTGTTCCCAGGAGAGGGCAGGAGAACAAGTAGACTCTTCGCCCATGTGCCTACTTAAAACCTACTTTATCCTAAATGCCCTTGGTGGCCCAGAGTACAGAATAGATACAAGTATCACATTTCCCTGCAAATGTAGAGGTCAACCTCTTTTGTCATGAAATTTTAAATTTATTCAAAGTAATATCTACACATAGTTTAAAGAAATAAAGAGTCCTCCTATGCCCATTGAAAAGATCAGTCTCCTGCCCCACCCATCCCTGTTTTGGATTCCTGCCTCTTTCTGGGACATCTACTTTCAGTTCCTCCAGTATTGGTTAGCATTTGTTTATGAATAACACTAGAGGCCCAGTGCACAAAATTCATGCACTCAGGGGGGAGGGGTCCTTGAACCTGGCCTGTGCCCTCTCGCAGTCCAGGAGCCCTCGGGGGATGTCCAACTGATAGATTGGGAGCAGGCCTAATCCAGCAGTTGGACATCCTTAGCACTGCCGTGGAGGCGGGAGAGGCTCTTGCCACCCCCGCTGCGTTCACCAGCTGTGAGCCTGGCTTTTGGCTGAGTGGTGCTCGCTGTGTGGGAGTGCACTGACCACCAGGAGATAGCGCCTGCATTGAGCATCTGCCCCTTGGTGGTCAGTGCGCATCATAGCAACTGGTCCTTCCACCGTTTAGTCAATTTGCAGATTAGTCTTTTATGCCTGCGGGATTGGGCCAAAACCAGCTCTTCGAAATCCCCCAAGGGTCCCAGATTGCAAGAGGGCACAGGCCAGGCCAAGGGACCCCACTGGTGCACAATTGGGGCTGGGGAGAGATGCGGGACATTGGCCAGCTGAGGAGGGACCGCGGGAGGGCTCCAGGGTGTGTGCGGCCCATCTTGCTCAGTCCTGATCGGCCAGACCCCAGCAGCAAGCTATCCTACTGGTCAAAGCGTCTACCCCCTGGTGGTCAGTGAACGTCATAGCGACCGGTTTACTGGTCAACTGTCCCCTGGTGATCAGTGCATGTCATAGTGAGTGGTTGAGCGAACTTAGCATATCATTAGCATATTACACTTTGATTGGTTGAATGGACGACTGAACACTTAGCATATTAGGCTTTTATTATGAATAACATAATATACTACTTAGTTATTCTTTCCAGATTAGGTATTATTTATTGATGGTTCCAAATGAATAATAAAAAAACAACTCTTACCTTCCACTCTTTCCTGTCTTCTTCCTACTCTCCCTATATATTTATTCACATGTAACTACCAAATCAACATTAACTACTTATATTGCTATAACTGTGACTTTTATTTGTAAATGAAACTCATTATATACTATGCTCAGTTCACTTTTTTATTTTTGAGTTTTCTGGTAGTTAATAATTATCTTATTTGTTTTATTTTCTGTGGCCCAATCATTCATACATTTCTAAACTATTCCATAGAACTGACACTCTCCCCTGGTTAGATTCCATCTCATTCCATCATCCAGAGAATTCCCTTTGCCTCTTTCCTAGATTCCATATTTACAGGAGTGCCTGTTTTTCTCCCTCCTGGTTAAAGCCCATTATCTAGTAGCTTTTACAGAAAAGATTCATGGGAGGTCAGTTGCCATCTAAAGTTTCTTAATTTCAGCTTCACAAGTAATTCATAGTATTTTACATTGGAAATTTTATTTTTCTCAGCACCCCAAAGGTTTTTGTCTATTTTCTCCTAGTTTCTGGTCTGGCTATTAATTTCTAATCCTTTGTGTGTGACCTGTTTATATTTTGGGGGGGCCATTTGGATCTTCTCTTTTGCCCTGAGGTCAGAAATGCCACAATGTTCTGGCTGCACATGGGATCCTTTCTGTTCTAAGTCTCACAGGAATGAACCCTGGTGTGGGTCTCTCTTCTCCACTGTGCTAGGCACTTCCTAGGCCATTCCAATCTGAAAATGCTTCTCTTTCAGCTCTGGGAACATTTTAACAGTATTTCTTTGTCAATTTCCTTCCTTTTCTCTGTTCTTGTTTCCTGTATCCTGGAAATTCTCTAGAATGGTTTTCTAATTTTATTTTCTTTCCTATTTCTGTTTTTCTTCATTCTTTTTTGAGGGAGAATTGTTCCACTTGATCCTATAATCCCTTATTTCTCTCTTTTTCAGGATCAGAGAAGTTTTTCTCTAACGGGAGCCTTCATGGATACATTCATTGTTGCTTCATTAATGTACTTTTTCTTATCTCTCTGAAATTATTATTATGAGATTTTTTTAAAAGTTTTTTGGCTGCCTGTAATCTTTGTTTTTTTCCAAGTCCCTTTCCCCCTTTTTGTTTTGCTCCTGTCATTCATTTCAGCCCTTCCTCAGATGCCTTTGTCTCCATTCAGGTTTAGATCAGGGCAGTAAAAGCTGACTGGGAGCTCAGAGTGTGTGGTGGTTACGTGCCATCCCTTAAACCTCACCTCAGGTAATCCAGATGGGACTGGGGCACATACCTGGAGGCACCCAGACAGCAGTATCTTTTATATTGGGGATTAGGCTTCTTTAAAGAGTAATCCTAAAGTTGTGGGGGTTGGGGGAGTGTTCAGCATCACAACTAGCTGAGGGTTGGAGTTTAGGGACAGAGGCAAAGAGAAAGGCGCTGGGGATTACTAATCAGGACATGGAATTTTAGTTATTCTTTCTCTTCAGTATTCTTTACTTCCTTATTTCATAGCCTGGTGTTTCCCAAACCAGACCTCTAATGGTTTGTCATTCCATGGATTGAGCTTCCAGTCTTCTGTGGGTGGAGGAAGAAGAGTTACCCATCTGGCTGTACAGGACAGAAAAAAAGGATGCAGGGGGTTAAATGTTCCTTTAAAACTTTCAGCCAGTCCTCCTGTTTTCAACCCCCTTTTCTACTGTTGCCTTCACAGTAACAGTTACCTCCAATTCTAGAGACTTTCTGGAGAATATGCAACAGGAATAGCCTTATTTATTAAGATTGGCTTCCCACCCATTTTCTTCCCCAAAGACTTGAGTTTTAGTTTTCTCTTGGCTAAACACCATCTATCTGCTTTCTTTTAATCAAAATGTCAATTTCTCTTTGTTGCTGTCAACTTCACACCTATCTTTGTTCCTCTATATCTAGGCCTTTCGAAAATCTCTCATCATTCCCAGTAGAAATACTGATGTTTTAGTAGAATGTATGGAGATATGGGGCAAATATAAAAGTCTGTAAGTGATCAATCGTTCAATGAAGTCAATTCTTAAAGCAAAGATTTGTAAGTGCCTGTGAAGAAAGCATTTTTCTATATGTATTTAAAATACTCAGGATCCTGTAGCTTCTGGCCTCCAAGACTTTCCCAACATTGTCTGTCTCTAGAGGAAATTAGAATGATAGATTTGGCAAAAGCAGACATGGGGTTGACTGGAATGCTTACAGTTATATAGAAATTGAGGTCTGGAGGGGGGGGCGAGGAGAGAGATTGTGTGTTTTTCTCATCAGGGAAAACAGTGAGGGACATAATTAGAGATAATGGCTTCTATGAAGCAATGACTAACTCGAGGAGTCTCTATGTAGGAGAAGCCTGTTGGTGGACCATACATCCCGCTTCCAAACAGAGGTCCGAGGGAGAAAAAGTTCGAATTGGAGATGACCTCATCCTCGTCAGCGTGTCCTCTGAAAGATACCTTGTAAGTACCTCCTAACACAGGCATCTTTCATTCTCAGAATATTTTCCTTTAGGAACGGTTGGTCAAGGAGAACAGAGCCATAGCAGGTTGCACAGGATAAGACAGGCGCCTTTACCTAGTGTACTTGAGAGGTGATTAAATCCTCTCCCCTGCCAGGTTGTCTAGGAGCCTGGAATTGAACTGTGAGTTATCCTTTCAGCATAAGGTCGTTTGCCAGCAAACTCTGCTAAATTGCCCCAGGGACCTCCAGAGACAGCTAACTCTTTAGTTGCCATTACTGTGAATTTATCACGTTGCTTAGCTCTTGTCCAGTGAAGAACAAGCCTGAAAGAATGGGATATAAGGAAATAAGCTTATGCTGGAGACAGAAAGAGAATTTGAAGTGTTTCAGCATGTGAGATGTCATAGTGGTTGGAAGATGCAGGTGAGAGTTTACACCTGGGAATAGGTAATAGGCAAGCATTATTGACATCAAGCCCTTGGCTGGTGGGGAGGAGGGGTACATGTGTAGAATATCTGAAGATCAGAGAAATACCAAAGGTAAGTTTTGAAGCTTCTTCATGCCAATCCTGTTAGCAGATTTTACATTGCCTAGACCAGCCGTGGGCAAACTACAGCCCGCGGGCCGGATCCGGCCCGTTTGAAATGAATAAAACTATTGAAAAAAAAGACCGTACCCTTTTATGTAATGATGTTTACTTTGAATTTATATTAGTTCACACAAACACTCCATCCATGCTTTTGTTCCGGCCCTCCGGTCCAGTTTAAGAACCCATTGTGGCCCTCGAGTCAAAAAGTTTGCCCAGCCCTGGCCTAGACCAAAGACTGAAGTCATTTTTCCCATTTGTGAGTTCCTGTATCCTACCAACAATAAACATTTTATAAATTCCTGTTGAATCAGGGATCCAGCTAAAGGGATGAAGTCAACATTTGTCATGTCTGTAGCTAAATGTTTCCTCTTCCCTGAATAAAGTGTCCCACTTTGAAGCCCCTTCTAGATTGGGGAGGAAATCTTTCACAGCTATATAGACAGAGTCGGATGACACCAAGGCTGTTTAATTCAATCCTTGAAATTCCAGGTGAGTGGCTTCTGTCAGGACTGGCTAAGTGATTTAAAGGCTGTCTCATCTTTGTTTCTGCCACAGCATCTCTCCATATCCAATGCTAACATACAAGTGGATGCCTCCTTCATGCAAACACTCTGGAATGTACATCCTACGTGCTCAGGAAGCAGCATCGAAGAAGGTGTGCTTTCTTTATGCACGCGGCCCTCAGCCTGCCCATCTGTCCTGTGCTGCCCATACTGACATTTTCCCAGCTCCCACGTGAATGTCTTGACCCACAGTGAGCATGACTTGAGTTCACCTGAATTCCTTTCTCTGATGTTGGTGTGGATTATTTTCTGTCCTGATTTCTGATGACATGAGCATTCCTGGAACTATTTTTAATCCTTGGAGTCCACTATTATTTTAGCACTAGATGCATTTAGGACTTGGATATGCATTTTCCCTCACCAACTGACTTTTCATTTTTATTTATGGTTATAGTTACAAGTGTACAGACTAAGCAACTTCAATTTTAGAGGAGGTTATTTGCCAAGAAGGTGGTGGTGTTAATATTTCTTCCCAATACATCTCTCCATACAGGTGGGAGAAGGACTTTCTCTCTAAGAAAAGTACGTTTGGCCATTTGTTTCTACTTGTATTTATGGAAGGCCATTTAACAATAATAAATGAAATATATTCTCGGTATTTTATTTTTCCCTTGGAAGTAAGATCATCAAAGTCTATTCGACATACCCTATTTCTTGGAGCCAAACTCAATGCACCTTTCAAGCTATGTAATAAATATACTGGCCTTACCTCCCTCATGAGCAGTATCACGTTTGGGCAGAATAATCAAATGCCAATGACCTGTAGGTTATCACATTACATTGTAACACTTTAGAGCAAGATAGATTTTTTAAAATACTCATATCACAGACTTTAACCCTGTTATTAATCCTGAGCCTAATAGTTTCAAATTGGGAATGCCCTCCTGTGACATGACGTTTGACAGTGGTAAGCTGAGAGTGGCAAGGTGATGCCCCAGTTTCAGATAGCATCACAGCTAAGCTGAATAATCAGGAGACAACAGACTTTTACCTCTTTCGGTGACTTGTAGCAGGCTTTGAAAAGGCAGGGTATGTTTACCCCCCTTGTTTTATGCAAAAATTAACCCACCACCCTATGTTGATTGTCAATCATTCCCTTTCTGTGAGGAATCAAGGCACTCTGGTTTAAATCTTCCCCAATGAAGTTTTGACTGAATCTTCTCAATGTTAAATTTTTCATGATTACTGTAGGAATAAAATTATTTTCTAGGCCCAACAGAGGGCTTGTGGAAATTAATTAAAAAGTGTTTGCAAATCATATAGAAGTATTAAGTCCCCGAGGGTAGCTCATCACTGGTGTCATCTGGGCCTGCAGACAATTGCCTGTCAGCATCCCCTGGTGAAAAACACACTCCAGTCCTTGAGAGTGTAAGTGACCCTCATCAAGGCCCTTATTTCTTGCCTATCACCCTGCATATTTCAATTAAGAAACGTTCTGATGTACCAGCACTTGGCAGTTTTCTCCATGTGGATAGAATATTGATTGGAGGAGCCTGAGGACTGTAAATGATGATCTCCAAGTGGGCCATGGCTTCACCATCATGAGACGATGGAAAATTTAATTAAGAGAATGATCATAGATGATTTTACTTTTCTAAATAAATTGGCTATTAAGAATTCCCTTACAGTATATTATGAATTATATTTTTGTAGTTGTTATTTCCTCACACAAGGATATTTTTTCCATTGATTTTTAGAGTGGAATGGAGGGAGGAGGGAGGGGGAAGCACAGTGGAGGGAGAGCAGGAGAGAGAGAGATGTGAGAGAGACTCATCAATTGGTTGCCTCCCGCACACACCCTGACCGGGGCCAGAATCAAACCTGCAACCTTGACCAGGAATCAAACCCATGACCCTTTAGTGCTACAGCTGACACTCTAACCACTGAGCACATGGGCCAGGCATGAATTATCTTAATGCAAAAAGAGATGCAACTAGAAATAGTACAATAAGTTAAAGAAAAGTTGGAAAAATATGTTTGAATGTTTGGGGAAGTTTAAGAAAACTTGCCTTGCCTGGATGGAAAAGTGAAAAGGAATATCAGCCTGTCCCTGCACAAGATACACAGCTAACACTTTTCTCCTCTGGCACGACTTCTCATTCCTACTGTTTTCATACAACACCCAAAATAGTTTGACCAGCCCCTAGAGTGATCTAAATATGTGATTTTTTTAAAAATGCAGACATTGAGCATATTAAGTTCATATATCTTCTGAGAACAGACTAGCCTGGAGAATTGTTTAACTCAGTGGGATAAAAAATGTCCATTTGTTTTTGCAAGGTAAAGCTCAGACTGGGGCCCCTCTCTTGCTGCTCTGTGCTTTGAACTAAGGCTCAGAATTTATTCAAAGACTAATAGGTCATCAGGTCCTTGAATCTCATTGTCTCCTGTCCATCTCTGAGCTCCATGGCTATTCAGATTCCTTTCCTTATTCTAAAGCTCGGAGCTTTTTGATCATGCATCTATGCTTGTCAACTCGGGAAAACCAGAATGTCTTTCTGCCTTCCCCTCCATGCGGTAGGATTGGTGTCCAAGTTTGATCTGTGTTTGTTAAATGCATTCCAAAGCTAGCTTCTCCTAAGGCAACTTTTAATAACAGTTTGCTGCTCCCTTCCCAGCACCTTCTTTCTTTCCCAGCGACCTGATTTGGATTTTGCCACAGAGCATACACAGTGAAATTGTAAGGGCCTGTCCAGGGTTTTGGTGTGAAATCATCACAAGCAATTGGAAAATCCTTATCTCCTTAACAGTAGCAGCTCAATTTTCCTTTTGGTTTTTAATTATATGAGTTGACACTATTTTCACCTTATCTTTTGAGGTTGGACTTGCTCATCCCTGAAACCCTATTTAACTTT
Source organism: Myotis myotis (assembly GCF_014108235.1). NCBI lineage: Eukaryota > Metazoa > Chordata > Mammalia > Chiroptera > Vespertilionidae > Myotis > Myotis myotis. The sequence continues at coordinate 152,691,326 of NW_023416313.1, read as the reverse complement.
CAATGTCAGAATTGTTTTGACATTCTTGTCTTTTCTGCCTGAGGCCTGAATTCATGGAATCTGTAATTTCCTAAATGCTTCTCACTTGGTATTTTTCATAACTGACTCAGACCTGAACAGATTTACCCTTTTAAGCATGGTGTTCTCTTTATTAGACTTGGCATCAGTTCATGGGAGAATATAATTCTCTTATAGGATACCTCCTTGGTGGGCATGTAGTACGTCTTTTCCACGGTCATGATGAGTGTTTGACGATACCATCTACGGACCAGAATGATTCCCAGCACAGGTAGGCCAATAGCTCCCTCCTCCTCTTCCTCCTCCTCCCCCTCCTCCTCCTCCTCCTCCTCCTCCTCCCTCTTTCCAGTTTCAGATGACTCACACTGAAGCGCTTGCATTTGGAGGTGGCCACAGATGAATTCTGTGAGTGGTGGTCAATAGCAAACTCCACGTCAGCCATGGGATACAGTTTGTAAACAAGAATGGCAGGACACTAGAGCTGACTCACAGGTACATAGGTACACTGCTTCTTTGGCAAGTAATTCTATGCTTCTCTACCCTTCATTTTCTCTGGTGGCTCCTGTCACTGAGGAGTTTCTGGTAGCATGCATTTTAGACTGAAGAATTCATTTTGGTAATGGAAATTGACCTAAATATTCTAGTAGGTCTGTGCACTAGCACAAATTGTCCACCTGGCTCTTCACAGGCAGATCATCACTATCATTCCCCTTTCATGAGCTAAGTAACTAAGGTGGAGTTTGGAGATTCCCTTTTGCTTATTACCAAATAGGATTCAAGGAAACAAATGTCAGTATCCAACAGGAGCTGGATTTAGCACAGGGATGGTGCCAAGGGCAACATGGAGAGAGTGATGCTGAGGGTGATGCTATCTTTGGTCCTCTAGTTGACTCCTCAGTGGACATATTTTAGAAATCCAAACCTAAAGATGGAAGGTATTAATACAGGTCTTAAATTCATACAGAAGAGTGATTTAGTATTTAGTTTATCATCAGAGGAAAAGAGCATAAAGAGCTTGGCCCCTGCAACTATAGAAACCTTATATACATATATTTTTAAAAATCAAATCTCAGATCTAAATTAGACTGAATTTGAGACTGCATTGAGTTTAGTATCCTGGTGGTAATACATTCTTTGTTTGTGTACCATGCCTATGGGAACCATGTCAACTGTCTCTTTCACTTTATTAGAAACATGGACCACATCCACACAACTTGGAAATCACCTCAGTCAGGCTCCTACCTAAAGGTCACACACTGGCCGATGGGAAATGGGAACCTAGAAACTAGAGCTGCAGATGCTCCATCCAGGGCTCATTCCTTATTTGATGCATTAAAGGACCGCCAGGAGCAATGAGCTTGAACATATTGTTATACGTCTTAGAAACCATCCATGGGCAATATGTATCCCTTATTGTTCCGAGTCTCTTCCTACTTGTTCTGTCCTCTGAATACCCCTTCTTGGGAACCAGATGTGACACAGGAACCAGAGCAGTGTCTAGGACAAACAAAGCACAAACCTATCACAAATGCCTGTTTAATTCACTCGCTGCCTCCTGGCACTGGTCCAACGGTTAGGCAAACTTGATTTCCCTTGGAATTCAGGACTCCGTGCTCTGCACAATGTCATGTGATCTTATTCGGTTGCAATTTCTTTACCCTACCTTTAAACAGTGAATTATGTAGTAGCGCACGTACGGTCTCTTTAATATTTTATTCTGCTGCATCAGGGGAAAGTTTGCAGGTGGATAAAGAACTGAAGCTTTGTGGGTGTGTTTTACAGTTACATCTGAGATAGAATATCCTAGTGCTTTCTTCTCGTACCTGTTCTTTTAAGAACAGGAATTTTGGGAAAATTAAATACTAACTTTGCACATGGCCCTTTTACCCCACTCCACCCCCACACCTGTCATTAAGTTTATAGCCATGTTAGAAACAGCCTGTGCAGAAACTATACTGCTTAGAGAAGCTTGTCATTTGGTGAGCACTCCATTCAGGTGATTCAACCAGATCCTGACAACCAGAAAAGGCTGGCAGGTATTTGAAAGGAGGTGCTAGGGAGAGTGAAACAGATGGAAAGGATTCCCAAAGTGGGCCCCTGAAGCAGACTCACATGCCCCCATTGAAATGAGAGTGAAGGCGGCCCTCCCTTGGCTGAGGAGTCCATGAGATCTAATTTGTATTTTGGGTAAAAAAAAGAAATTCAGATGAAAATAAGAATGATACATCCATTTCTCTGTAGGAAAGTATGAAGGGGTTGAGGCTGGGGTTAATAATCAGTTTTTTTTTATTGTACTGGAACCTGAATTTTTGTGTCAACTGGTCTCTTAATCAAAATGGGAAGCCTTGGCAGTATTTGATGTCTAGGTAAGGTGAGTGAGAAGCCGCCTGGCTGTCTTATGTCATCAGGTAAAGTCTCAGCACTGGCTGGGATGGCCAGGAAGACTGAAATCTGAGAGAGCACAGTAAGGATCTCATGCAAGTGACTGCATTGAAATGGGGCTGACTTTCAGGAGGAAGTAATTTCTGTTCCCTCTGAAGCCTGAGAGCAGAGTCAGGCTGGATAGAGAGGTCGATTGTCCCAGGGTGCAAACCGTGCAAACCCAAAATCAATCTGGCTTTCTGAGCTCTGATCCTTGGCTCTGCCTCTGGCTTGTCAAGCACCCTGGGGTAAGTCAAGTAAGCTATTGAAGTCAAAGCTAAGCTGACAGCCAAGCTTTCAAAAGCACCTCAGCTTACCACCCACTCCAGTCCCCTACTGGGGTAATTGTTTTAGAGAATGGGAACAGGTTGTTTCAACCTCTGTAACCTTGAGAAAATAAATGGAACATGTCACCTGTATTTTCTCGGTGGGAAGGAGGAACCTTCCAGAATTCTTTAGAGATCAGAAGGAGAGTGTTCTCTAATATTGCAACCTCAGGGGATCCGCTTTATGCTCTCCTCCTTAGAGACCCTCTAGCCCTCACTGAGAGGGAGAAGCATTAGTGAAAATCCCAGCATGTTGTCTTGTGTGGCTGGGAGGTTAGTGTGGTATCATTACTATTCTAGGCATGGCACAGAGACACCTGGGGTGGTGGAGCAAAAAGTAATGTAGGATTTCTTTCCTAATATTTACTATGTGTTTCCTGATAATAGGTAAATTTGAAAAAGATTTTAGAGTGACCTCTATCATCCCACCACCCAGAGTAGCCACTGTTAATATAGTTTTTCATTATATCACCATACCATTAAAGATGTTTTTCTATGCATGTATAAACATCTAAATTTAAACAAAATTTGGCTTAACCCACAATGGATAATATTTTGTACACCTTGGAGCATCTTTGGGCATATCTATAATAATAAAAGCATAATATGTTAAGTAGACCAGACATTCGAACGACCTTCCAGACGAGGCAGTTAGAGGCAATCAGGCAGGCAGGTGAGCAGTTAGGGATGATCAGGCAGAGGCAGAAGTGATCAGGCAGGCAGGTGAGCAGTTATGGGTGATCAGGCAGGCAGGCAAGTGGTTAGGAGCAACAGGCAGGCAGGTGAGCAGTTCGGAGTGATCAGGCAGGCAGGCAGGCAGGCAGGTGAGCGATTAGAAGCCAGCGGGCCTGGATTGCAAGAGGGATGTCTCACTGCTGGTTTAGGCCTGATCCCTGCCTAAACTGGCAGTCAGACATCCTCCAAGGAGTCCTGGATTGCGAGAGGGTGCAGGCTGGGCTGAGGGACCCCCACCCTGTGCATGAATTTTGTGCACTGGGTCTCTAGTTGATTAATAAAAGATATTAAGTTCGCACAACTGTTCTGTGACTGAAGTGTCTTCATTAGAATATTAGATGAGAAAAACAGTGCACTGAGAGCTGAAGGGACTTGATCGAGGTCACACAGCTGACAGATTCAAACTCAGGTCGTCTGACTCCCAAGTCCTGTATTTTAACTATTTTATAATTATGCTGCTATGTTAGAGAAAAAAAATTACACATTTTCTCTTCACCTCTATAGATTACCTATTCTCAAAAACCTACATCAAGTTTCTTTGGGGAATTGAGGGATTCAGTTGATATGTCCAAATCTTCTATGGCAGAGAAAGGACATAACTTGGCAAACTTAAGTGCAGTTAAATTATCAGTCTTAACCTAAGGTAATGAGATTCTCAAAATGTGTCTGGATTTAGAATACCAGGTAATTCAGGGACAACTAGAATAGTTTATTTAATTCTCCATAATCTGTGATACAGATAGGTTGGTCCCTATCATACAGATTGAAAAGCAGATTTTGCTAATTATCAGGTAAACATCAGGCAAACCCAGATGTCTTTATAGAATGCCTGACCAATACTCCTCAAAACTGCCAGTCATGGAAAACAAGGAAAAAGTAAGAAGTTGTAACAGGCCAGAGGAAACGGGGGAAACTGCCAGCTAAATGCATTGTGGTGTCCTGGAATGAATCCTAAACAGGCAAAAATTCAGTAGAGAAACTGGTGAAATCCAAATAAAGTTTTGAGTTTAGCTAGTGATGATGTACCAATGGTGGTTTCTTCATTTTGACATGGTTCCTTTGTAATGTCAGATGATACCATTAGGGGAAACTGAGGGAGACTATCTGGGAGATCTCTGTACTATCTTTGCAACTTTTTGTAAATCTAAAATTATCCCAAAATAAACATTTTATTTAAAAACACATTATAAGGTTATCTGATTGCAGGAAAGGAGACAACAGTACAGTAATAAAATCATGAATATTATAGCCACTGAGCATAAAGTTTTGTTCCAAGCTTCTTCAAACAGTGGAAATGAATCCACACTGTGCTGCATATATGTTTTAAAAATGAAAATACATTTTAAAAGATTTCAAACATCAAGGAACTTAACTTGAAAGAGCTGGAGCATTCAGTATCCAGTCTCATGGGACTGGGCTGTTGAGACTTCTGGTGTGGAAATGGAGATGATCTCTCCCTATGTATATGGCAAGCAATTCCCTCACCTTGAGCACTTTTTCCCTCGTAAGAGTGAGACATTGGGAAAGTGTGCCTCCCTTTGACTCTTGATTTTAGCTTTGCTGACTTAGAGAAACAGCAGTGTCTGAGCAGCCTCCGCAGGGAGCTGTCCGCTGATCGGTGTCATACAGGAACTAACCTCCTGCTCTGCTCACAGGAGGATATTCTATGAAGCAGGGGGAGCTGGGACACGAGCCAGATCTCTGTGGAGAGTGGAACCCCTACGGATAAGGTAACAAGGATCAGGATGGTCCTGTTTTCAAGATTATTTCCTTTCCTGGTACAGTCCATTCTCTTAAATATTTCATTTGGTTCAGATCACCTGACAAATTCTCAAAAGTTCTTGGCCCACATCTAAATCTAAAATTTTTGTAACTTTGTTTTTAAAGAACAACAACAACAACAACAACAACACACACACACACAACATTTCCAAGATCTCTGTTTTGATTAAGAAGCCAGCTGGCTCCTGCGCCCTTGCAGTGGCTGGGTTACAAAATGCAAGCTCTGATGTGACTGCTGAGAGCCATCAGCACTCTTCTCCCACTTGTTTTCTTAAACAGATCCTCTAGAATCCATATAGGTCTTCCTCTCAGTATCTTTGTTGGCTTCAGTGGAAAGTTAGCTTTCAATGACAGTGTGGTGGCTGTGATGGTATGAGGTAGGGAAGACTAAAACATTGTTGGAAACATAGTTGTGGAGAAGCAGTACTTACCAGAACTTGTCAGGAACAGTGCTGCACTTGGATGGAGGGAACACAAGGCCGAGACTTTGGAGCCACGTGCTTGAGTTAAAACACCTGGTCTGCAAATGCCAGGTACTGAAAGGGGATCCAGTTAAGCTCTGGACCTTTATTTTGCTGAGAGAGACTGCAAGTTAGGCTAGAGCTAAACTGCTTGGAATCAGAGAGGAGGATCAAGTGTTGCCATCTTGGTTTTCTTCTCTAGCTTTCTTTCTAGCTCTCTGCTCATTCTCCCCTGGACACATGTTCAAAGTAATAGTCTCTCAAAGTGTTCTCAAAGTAATCCACTAAAGATCAGAAGAAAATATTGCAATTTTTCTTACACACACACACACACACACACACACACACACACACACAGATTTTTATGGAGAAACTCTGGGGATGGCTGTTTTAGGGAATACTGGTTTTAAGGAGCACCTACTTATTATCCTTTTGAGGTATTTACATTATTTTTCCAGCCCTGTTCAAAGTTAAACTCTTATTCCCAGGATATTAGCCCGTGATTCTTACTTAATGGACTGTTATAAAAAGTCAAAATAAGTGTGTATGTAGAGTGCTAGTAACAGGTTTTTATTCTCCTAGCATTCTAAACACGAAGAATTTAAGCATTTTGACAATGGGATTCACTTGTGCTCCAATGTGTCAGATAAAGAGAAGAGTTACTTTAAAATTTTGCATATGTATCTCTTAAATGTTTTATTCTAACTTAAAAGATAAATGTAAATGTATTACAGGTCATTCGGTGGATAATTTATCCCTGACACTTTAGTTTAGTGCCAAACTTTTTAATGTAGGACCATAAAAAGATCAGCAATCAAATTATGGGAACTTTCTCATGTCAATCATTCTGCTTTACTTTTCTCCCATAGAATTTATTGCCATATAATATAATATAATATAATATTAATTTATTTATCAGGCTTGTTTATTTTCTCCCTCCCTCTGGCAAGTGTAAGCTGAACAAATATTCTTACTGTTTCTCTGAAGATGAGATTCTTTGTGGTAGAAAATTGTTCAGGTTTAGATGGCACATTTAGAAAGGCTTTGCTTTCCCAGAAACAGGTTTCTCTTGAAAGGCAACCTTCCCATTCTTTTCGTGGTTGGTTTGTTGTTGGTTATTGTTGTTGTTGTCGTTGTTTTCATTAAGATGCTTCAGTAGAGTGAAAGAAAAATTGAAAGCTGGGAACTTCCAGTTACATTAAACTATTGCCCTGCCTGCCCCAAGATCATGTTCCTTGTTGGAGTTCTTAAGAGAGGTCACAAGGGAGCACCATGCTTTGTTTTAGGCGGACAGGAAATCCTAGAGCAAACCAGGAGACTGGTGCTTTGTCCTGTAGGGGATGAACCCCAGAAGGGTTACGAGCCTGCTCGCATGTGTATGAAAGTACAGGATAAATGTTGAAAAGGACTTATTTTTGTGTAAAAGTGATTTCTTGTCTGTTTCACCTGCCCAGCTGGAGTGGCAGTAACATCAGATGGGGCCAGGCTTTCCGGCTGCGGCATCTCACCACAGGCCACTACCTGGCCTTGACTGAGGACCAAGGCCTTCTACTGCAAGACCGGGTAAAGTCAGACACCAAGTCCACAGCCTTCTCTTTCAGGGCATCAAAGGTAAGGTCTGATGAAGTGAACTTTGACCTTGTTCTAAAAGCAAAAGCTCTGAACCATCCAGGTAGAAATCTGAAAAGAATGTAGGCTGGAGCAAGCTACATTTGGAAATTAAACCTATAATAATCACCTCATTTCTGTATCTGTTGAATTGAGTTCATAGAGGAATGTGGTACCTTAGATGTAAGTTGACATCTTAAGAGAGACATTAAAGGAGAGTGAAAAGTAGGAGAAAACAAAAGGATCACAGGCATGGACATTATTGCTCAGAGGCTAATGGAAATATTGTTTAACACTTCATTGCAGTTTTTAATACTTTAAGCCAAATACTTCATTCCTATACAACAGAGGTAACATGGATCTATGAGTTTCAGTGCTACATTTGTTTGAATCAAGAAAATTATTTCTTTCAGAAATATTTAGAGAAGGCATAATTCTGGATGTGGCACTTCTTTTCATTATTATTGAAAGTATGACATAGGTCCCCTTTTTTCCCCACTTACCCCACCCCCACCACCCAACCCATGCCTTCTCCACACTATTGTCTGTGTCCATGTGTTATGCATATATGTATATAAGTTCTTTGTTTGATCTCTTCCCAGCTACCCACCTAACCACACCTGTCTTCCCTCTGAAATTCGACAGTGGACATGACATCTTCTTACAGTTATTTGCATTGTACCAAGTTATCCATACCTTTCTCATCCTTTTCCTAGGTCATCTCTTCTCTCCATATCTCTTAGCTCTCACCTATTCATCCCCAACCTTCATTAAGAGTGGACCTTGTGTTAGTTAGTTTAACCCCAAACATGTAGCTTTTGCCATTTGACATGTTTATGGAGAACTATTTTTTAACTTCTACCTTGAATGTTCAGCCATGTTTTGACTCCTCATAACTCAGAGGATCTAGTTGGATGGTCAGAATGGCAGGCTGAGCTAACTTCTGATGGACAGTGGGATGTTCGGTTGCTTTATGATTGTTCTGGAAAGATCATCCAAGCATAAGAAAGGCTGTGCACGGACGTATGCATTTTATCAGGGAGTCTGCTCCTCATGAGAGGATAGCTCAACATCTCCTTGGTGAGCTTCATCTCTAGTTTCACTCATCCTTGCTCTTTTCTGGAAACAAATCTTGAATTGTGTTCTCAACATGATTTTAGAAAAGGGTTATTGATTATTCTGTTCGTGTAGGACTCAGCTTGAAGCTGACAGCCCCGTTTTCTATGGGGCATCTCTGCCTCCTAATGAATCAGAGGAGGACAGGCTTTCAGCACTACCCATTTTTTAGCAGGGGCCTCAGACTCATTTTCCTTTTTCCACAGTCCTATAGTCTTTTTAGGCAGCAAACCTCTTTAGCATACATATAGGTTTTTCTCCCCAAAATTGACCTATATCAAAGTTAGGCTTTTTCCATACCATATTTCAAATATTTCAAGATGTGAGCTTCCTGCCCTAAATTCCTCACTGACATTACCTTCATTTTCTGCCTCTCTTTCAATGGTGTGTTGGTTCCTTGACTTCATTCTGCTTTTCTGAGCACATCTCTTTCATGCTACTCTCACTTTTGTTTATTTATTTAAAGATTCCCAGCACAAGAGGATTTTAAAGATCTATCTATCTATCTATCTATCTATCTATCTATCTATCTATCTCTATATATGTAATTTATATACAAATATATCATCTATATATATATATCATATATATATACCATATATATATATATCATAGATAGATGATAGATAGATAGATGATAGATAGATAGATAGATAGATAGATAGATAGATAGATGACAGACACATATATATGGTAAAACATTTTGGCCTCCAGGAAGTGGTTTAGGGTAGTAAAGTTTGCTTTAAAAAAATCACTGAAACAAAGCAATGGAAAAGTCCTAAGAACAGAGATAAGCAAGATCACATTCTCCCCTAGGACACAACTGGGACATGGGTGTCAGGTCTGGGGTGAGAGTGGGTAAAGGGGGTCTGGGGGATCAGAAAATAAGAAATGACTCATCATGGCTGATGTTCAAGTAAATGCCTTTCTAAGAATGGCTGCTTCGTTTTTTTCTTATTTGAACCCTCTACCCCAGCCTCCTCAGCCCACTGTAGATGTGCTGACACTGAACTTTACCATTTCAGAAAGGGCCCCTCTGTGACAGCAGATGAGTCTGGTGGCCTTCCAGGCAGCTGGCAAGATCCTGTTTCAAGGGGACTCTGCATTCACTCCTTTCTTGGGCAACCTTGTGGAGTATGGCTCAGTGCTATGCCCTGGTCTCGAGGGAAAACCAGAAAAGCTCAGAGCACCATAGAAAGTCCTTATAATGCTCCTTCCACTTGGCACCACTCTGGCCTGTGAACACATTCTACCCTCAGAAGGCTCACTGACTATTGTCCCAAGTCCCTTCATTCCTATGCACATGGAGATAAGCAGCTAATGGCTGAACGTCATTGAGGCACCTTGGGGGCTGCCAGCATAGCAGAGTTGGATGTAAAAGTCACCCATAAGTCACATCGTCCTACGCTTGGTAGTGTGGCTGTATTTGTTGAAGGTACTGTGTCAGAGGTTTTAAATAACTCTCAGTGCAACAGTATTCAGCCCAGCTACCTTCCTTCTAATTTGAAAGGAACTAACATTAAAATGGCCTACACTCTGTGCGGGCCAAGATATGGCTGTGTTCTCACAGGCGACCAGGGCTTCCTTGGGACATGGTGTGAGGACGGCATTAACTGTGCAGCTACACAAAAAGAGAGAGTGTGTGGGAACACACAGCTCTGCCTTGTACAATCCAGAGAGCTCCTGGGGAAGAATGCCAGCAGTGCCTTGGTTTCTCTGGCCTCCAGCTTCCTCCTTAGTGAATGTGTCTGACTTCACTCAGTGCAGGCTCTCCTCTGTAAGTGGGCTCTCCAGCATGCTTCCTCTCACTGGGGAGTAGTCATGGTCCCCCACAGAAAGAACTGTGGTCTTATTTTTCAGTGGTGTGAGGGCATTGAGCCATCTTGCCAGCATCTGCCTATTCCAGGTGTTATGTGATAGAGACGATGAGAGAGTGCTTTAGGCTCTTCAGGCTCGGGTGGTGGCTCAGGGGTTGGGGGCACTCATTGGACAGGCTGGGAGGTAGAGCTAGGGTGCATTGTTGCCTTTGTTAATAGGGTTGGGTAGGGCATTCTTCTGATCCTCTCTGTATGTTGGAGAATCTAGAAGACAGAAAAGACACTCCCAGAGGAGCACTGTTTGGGCTCATGTGTTCTGGGATGACACTAGGTTATCTGGGCTGTGAGTCATTTGACAACGATGTGCTTCCCACTCCATGCTTCCTGTCGAGGGCTTTGGGACAGCTGCAAGTGTGTTACCATGCTTAGCAAGCTGCTCTTATGAGAAAGATGGCAGGTGCCCCTGTGAATCTTGAACAGGGGTGTGACTAAGCCTTAGTGGAAGGTGATCAGACCAAGCAGCTGCTAGTCATTGGCATGGCCTGGCTCAGACAGACGCAAACTGAGGTATTTGAGCAAGCTATGTGAACATACAGGGCAAGGCAAAGTAGGTTTAGAGTTGTTTGTATGGAAAATAATACAATAATTAATAAAACAATAATACAAGAATAAACTGTTTCACATACTCACAACTGTAGCCCTACTTGTGCCCCACCCTGTATAGAATAATGAGCAGAATATGATTCTGCTCAATGTTTTTTTCCCCTGTCCATGTCTGGGATGATCCAAATCAGACCAGAAGTCTGGGATGTATTGTTGCCTCCAAACTGCAGCATCAAACGTTATTCCTGAAATCTGGAAGGGGTGTGGGAGAAGATAGAGCATGGCCTCCAGGTCGCCTAGATCTAGCCTTGACCCTCATGTATCATGTGTGAGATCTTAACCAAGTTGCACTAATTTGAAGCCTGTCATAAAAGTTTAAGATCAGACCCCTGCCCACCCTTCCATCATGCCTGTTGTCACTCACTCACTATTGCCTTGAACTTTATCATGCTAAACATCTGTCAGTCTTCAAACATGCTGTTTATTTCTCACCACCAAACCTATACCTAAAATGCTTTGTACCCCTTTGTACTCATGCTTTCATGAGTGAACTCCTCATCCTTCCAGGTGAGTGTCAGATGCCTTTACAGGAGCAAAGCTCTCCCTTGTCCTCCAGTGGGCCCTGTTCCTGATTCCATTACAGTCATCACTACTGGCTTGTCAACCAGGAGCCCTGGATGACAAGACCACACATACCTCCCCCTTAGTTCAAATCTCGGCTCCCAGCACAGTGTGGCGCATGTTATGTTAGAAAATCGCTTGGTGAAGGGACAGATGAATATGATCACACATTAAAACAGAGTGAAATCCATTTTATTCTAACCCCTGCCATCTTCATAAAAGTATTCTGTCATCATGGTGCAATCATTTTGGGTCATAACACTCTTTACAATCATTGAGGGAGAGAGATTTGTTATTTTGAACATCTAAGTCACATTTCTATGAATTTGATTTCACATCATCTTTCCATGCTCTCGACATTGCAAGGCTGTTCCCCAGGGACTGTCAGATAACGTGATTTAATATTTACTCTGACATGGCAGCACTGTCTATTTAGATGTCATGTTTCAGCATCAGTTTACCACACTGAATTCATTTCAGAGAAGAGCAAATTAATGTTCAAGCAAATCTTGAATAAATGATTGAGATAGAACCTCAAATTGTGCCTATTTTGTTGCATAAATGCATAGAGTTATCACTGTTCTTCATTAGAGGACATTTTCCCTCAGTGTATAAAAATCTGAAATTCTCTTTAGTCACCATTTAGCAAATATCTACTATGTGCTAAGCACTGTCTTCTTCCCTACCACTCACTGCTCTCTCTGCTGGGTGTGCAAAGCATCCCTGCATACTGGACCCTCAGGTGCCCTTTAACCTCTGTGGCCCAAAACAAATGGCAGCTGGCCTCATGGTCCCTCCCTCAATGGAAAGGTTCATGCTGAAGTAGTGCCCTTGTGCCAGGTTCCTGGCATGGTCCATTTCCTCACCACCCTGTCAGCTGGGGGAAGAGAGTGTATGGAACAAACGAGGGAGGAGGAGAGGAGAAAATTTACCTTAAGATCCAAACCTCTAGAGACAGCACCACTGCCTGATGTTTATGGTAAATAAATCTACAAAGATTTTTTTTTATTTTAAACTGATGCTTTCCCCAGTTTTTACTGTTCAAAGTGGACCAAATAAGCAGGAAAACCATGGGCTTTGAGGTGGGAGAAACCTGGCCTTGAATTTTGGTTCTGCCATTTGCTGTTCAGCCTTCATGTTCCTCCCTGAAAAAAATGGGGGTGAAGAACTGTGCCTTGGAGGATTGTTGTGAGGATTCGACGAGGCCAGGAAGATGACCTGGGAGTTGGCCTCCTTGTGCATGAAATATCAATAGTGCTGCCTACCTGACAGGGACAGGAGGGATTGATTTGCAAGGATGGAGGAAGGAGCTCAACACAATGACTTCCACTCATTGCACCTTCACGAACGAGGCAGACACATCCACTCCTTCTGCATGCAGAGGCCCTCCCTTGTCAGCCAACCAGCAGAGGCTCTGAAGCCAGCCAGACTCTAGTAGTGTCTTTTTAAGTTCATTTGAACATCAGAAATTCAGAAAAGGACTGTACTGGTGGAGAAATGAATCCAAAGGTGATTTCTCAAGTATCTCCAGAGACATCTTTAAAGAATGGGCTAATCAAGGCTTTCTTGATGGCTTACTCCAGCACCCATGAATAGGCCCCATCTTCCCATATCTACTCTTATTCTGAAACATTTTGAGTACTTAGACCAGGGGTCCTCAAACTTTTTAAACAGGGGGCCAGTTCACTGTCCCTTAGACCGTTGGAGGGCCGGACTATAGTTTAAAAAAAAAAACTATGAACAAATTCCTAGGCACACTGCACATATCTTATTTTGAAGTAAAAAAACAAAACGGGAACAAATACAATATTTGTATTTGCATGTGGCCCGCGGGCTGTAGTTTGAGGACCCCTGGCTTAGACTGTTGGAAAGGAACTCTGTTGCCCTCTGTGGATGCAAATGGCTTAACTGTGTCAAATAACAACAAATTTTACCCTAATTAATACAGATGAATTAGGATTTTCTCTGTTCAAGATCTCATGCTCTATCCTAACGCCATAGCTGGCAACTCACTCACCTCTAGCCTTGTTCTTCTTCAATCCATCATTTACACAGCTGCTGGAACAGTTATTCTAAGATGCAACCCTTGTGTTATCCCCCTGCTTAAAATCCTCAGTAAATTTTATTACCTACACTGGCTCTTCCAGAAAGGTATTCCAAGCAATAATTCTATGACAATAAAATTTAATGCTACCTTAAATAGACTTCAGCAGGGTTTTTTTGGATCTTTTTGTTGTTGTTTGCTTTTTACTGTAGGACTCATAAGACTCCATATTATACTATCCTAATGTTCCCTTTGACTTCTAAAAGAATATATCTTATTTGTCCAGTGTCCTCTTTTCCCACAGAAACTTTGTTGACATTGAGAAACATGAACCTATAGTATAAAGTTCATAGTCCTTGTTCAGGTCTCTTTCAAGATTCCCACCTTCTTCTTACTCACTATGTTATTCTCCATCTTCATAGAATGCCATATCCTTCCATATCCCTTCTCTCCTCTCTCCTGGCTGAGCTCACATCACATAAAGTGTCAATCTTGAATAAAATCATCTATAACTGCTTAGGCAGCCTGAGTTTTCTTTCTTCCAACCACCTATTAGACCTTGAATATAAACCATATCACCTTATCTATCTATCTATCTATCTATATCTATCTATCTATCTATCTATCTATCTATCTATCTATATATATATATGTATATTAGAGGCCTGTTGCACGAAGAGATTCGTGCAATAGGCCTTCCCTTCTCTTGGCTGCTGGCACCGGTTTGCCTCTGGCACCTGGGACCCAGGCCTTCACTCTGGCCAGGCTCTGGCCGGAGCCAGCCCTGGAGCCATCAGGCTTTGCTGCTCCAGCCCTGGGGCCGTCAGGCTTCGCTCTGCCAGCCCCAGGGTCGTCAGGCTTCGCTTTGCTGCTTGGAGCCTATGTATGCAAATTAACCGCCATCTTTGTTGGGTTAATTTGCATACTCTCCTGATTGGCTGGTTAGCGTAGTGAAGATACGGTCAATTTACATGTTTGTCTATTATTAGGTAAAAAATATATATATATACTAGTAAAAGTCATATATAAAAGCCAAGTGACCAGAACAACCAGTCACTATCAAGTGCACTGCGGCTGGCCAACCAGCCTGATCGGGGGCGGGGCCAGCTGGCCAACCTTCCGTGTTCCCTCTCCCTGGCCAGCCTAGCCCCAGTTGGCCTCTATTGGGGCAGGCCAGCTGGACCCCACCCATGCATGAATTCATGTGCTGAACCTCTAGTTGTCATTATAAATTTGTATATACAACTCCTAAAGTTTATACAAACCCAAAGCCATTTTTCATAAAATAATAGCATATATTTTCAACTTATTCTTTATCATAACCTTCAAACAACTAAAACATTAATATAATTGATATGTATCTATGATAATGGTAATCATTCAAAAAAGTATGCTCAACTGACAAATGGGCTTTGGATTTACACTTGCTTTTGAATTCTGTTTGACTACTTACCAGCAACTTGTTCAAACTCTGCAACCCTCAGTTTCATCATCTATAAAGTGGGAGACATAAAAACAACAGGGCCATTGAAAGGTTTAGTAAAAGTGTTCTTAAAGTGTCATATATAATAAATACTACTTTGTGGGTCCTTGGTAAATTCACTTGATGATGATGTCACTGTGAAATGCTTAGAAAAATACTTTATTCAAAGTAGGCACCAGACAAACACTCACTCCAGGTCTTTTTCGTATCCTAGAAAGCTTAAATCAATCTGGAGAGCAGCAACCTAGTCATCTAAACCAAATACTTATGTGATAATCATAATGTGGTCATAAGCATTTCCTTAGTAAGCTCTCAATGAAAGTAGGGATAATGATTATTCTTATCCTTCAACACACATTAGAATAAGTAACCTGTTCCTTCTTGGAATCTAACACAGGAAAGATTGTGCAGATAAACAGATAGACAAATTGATGCCCATAGACCAAGAAAACAAAAACAAATTATTTGCAACCTATTTTAAGCAGAGTATTGTGTGAAAAACAAAGACAAGCAAATCCCAGTCTTGCCCTTGGTGAGTTTTCAACGTGGCAGGGAACAGGAAGTGTACCAGCAAAGGGTTCATATTGCAGAAGATGTTAAAGAGCCCCAAGACAGGTGCCATAAGATCAAAGAAAATCTAAAGGATCTAGGAAAGGCTTGAAGGATAAGATGTGAAGATGCAGAAGGGAGGCATGGGAGTTCCAAACAGAAATTATCTACACTAATAAAAGACAAACATGCAAATTGGCCGTACCTTCACTACACCTTAAGACATGCCCACCAGCCAATCAGAGTGACTATATGCAAATTAACCCAACCAAGATGGCGGCCAGCAGCCACGAAGCTGGAGCAAGCAGGAGGCTTGGTTTGCCCCAATGATGGAGGAAGCTAAGCTGCCATGGCAGCTCTGAGCTCCACTCAAAGCAACAGAGTTTCAATTATAGAAGGTAAATAAACCCCAGATACCTGCTTTCAGCCGACTGTGGCCACGGAGCTGCAGCAAGCAGGAGGCTTCCCTTCCACCCGCCCTGGCAAGCTCTGAGCTCCACTCAAAGCAACAAAGTTTCAATTATAGAAGGTAAATAAATACCAGAATAAAAAAGAAAAAGAAAAAAAGCAGAGGCTGGGAGCTTCCATCACTGGAGGGGCTTGGCCAGCCTGAAAATGGCCCTCAGCCCCTCACCCAGACTGGCCAGGCACCCTAGTGGGGACCCCTACCCTGAAGAGGGTGTGACCAGCTGCAAACAGCCATCAGCCCCTCACCCAAGCTGGCCAGGCACCCCAGCAGGACCCCCAGCCTGATCCGGGACACCCTTCAGGGCAAACCAGCCAGCCCCCACCCATGCACCATGCCTCTATCCTATATAATAAAAGGGTAATATGCAAATTGACCCTAACAGCATAACGACTGGGAATGGTCACTATTACACACTGCAGATGCTCAATGCAGGAGCTGTTCCCTGGTGGTCAGTGCACTCCCACAGGGGGAGCTCTGCTCAGCCACAAGCCAGGCTGATGGCTGCCAGCACAGCGGTGGTGGTGGGAGCCTCTCCTGCTTCCTCAGCAGCACTAAGGATGTCTGACTGCAGTTTAGGTCTGCTCTCTGCTTGTAAGTGGACATCCCCCGAGGGCTGCCAGGCTGCCAGAGGGATGTCTGACTACCAACTTGGGCCCGATCCCCCAGGGAGTGGGCCTAAGCCAGCAGGTGGACATCCTCCGAGGGGTCCCAGACTGCAAGAGGGCATTGGCAGGGGCTGAGGGACCCTCCCCCCAAGTGCACAAATTTTTGTGCACCGGGCCTCTAGTTCTATATAAGAAAAGAGAAACATGCAAATTAACTGTCCCTCCGCTACGCTCAAGCCACAACCACCAGCCAATCAGGAGTGAGTATGCAAATTAACCCAACTAAGGTGGCGGCAGCCACGGAGCTGGAGTGAGCAGGAGGCTTGGGTTGCCCCCCGGTGATAGAGGAAGCCAAGCTTCCCACCTCCCCTGGCCAGCCCTGGACTCTGCTAAAGGCTACAAAGTTTCAATTACAGAAGATAAATAAATCCCAAATACCTGCTTCCAGCTGCCCACTGGGGGAAAAAAAAAAAAAAGAAAGAAACGAGAGGCTGGGAGCTTGGGTTGCCAGGGGGCATGGCCAGCCTGAAAACAGCCACCAGCCACTCATGCAGGCTGTCCAGGAACCCCAGCAGAACAACCCCACCCTGAAGGGGATGTGGGAAGCCTGAAAACAGCCCTCAGCCCCTCACCCAGGCTGGGCACACCCCCATGGGGTGAGGGTCCCCACTGGGAGAGTGGCCAGCCTGCAAACAGACCTTAGCCCATCACCCAGGCTGGCCACGCCCCCATGGGGTGAGGGTCCCCACTGGAGGCTTGTCCAGCCTGCAAACAGCCATCAGCCCCTCACCTATGCTGGCCAGGCACCCCAGTGGGGACTCCCACCCTGAACGGGGTGTGGCCAGCATGAAAATGGCCCTCAGCCCCTCACCCAGGCTGGCCAGGCACCCCAGTAGGGATCCCCTACCCTGAAGATGCTGTAGCCAACCTGCAAACAGTCATCAGCCCTTCACCCAGGCTGGCCAGGCACCCTAGTGGGCCCCTACCCTGATCCAGGACACCCTTCAGGGCAAACCAGCTGGCCCCCACCTGTGCACCAGGCCTCTATCCTATATAATAAAAGGGTAATATGCAAATTGACCCTAACAGCAGAACAACTGGGAATGACTGGTCTCTGTGACACACACTGACCACCAGGGGGCAGATGTTCAATGCAGGAGCTGCCCCTTGGTGGTCAGTGTGCTCCCACAGGGGGAGCTCTGCTCAGCCACAAGCCAGGCTGATGGCTGCGAGAACAGCAGTGGTGGCGGGAGCCTCTCCCGCCTCCTCAGCAGGACTAAGGATGTCTGACTGCAGCTTAGGCCTGCTCCCTGCTGGCAAGTGGACATCCTCCAAGGGCTCTCAGGCTGCCAGAGGGATGTCTGACTGCCAGCTTAGGCCCAATCCCCCAGAGAGCAGGCCGAAGCCAGCAGGTGGTCATCCCCTGAGAGGTCCCAGACTGCGAGAGGGCACAGTCCGAACTGAGGGACCCCCCTGAGTGCACAAATTTTTGTGCACCAGGCCTCTAGTCATGTCAATAAAGATCCAGTGGAATGGAACACTTCACTTATCAAAGCACCATAGACCAATTCAATTAAAGCATATGGTATATAAAGTAAAAATGAGAATTCTGTAGGCACTAGGCAGTTATTGAAAGAGAGTGATTGGATTAGCCCTCTCCTTTGGGAAAGTTCCATTTCCAGGAGAAGAGTACATCTGGGGCATATTCAAGTGATAACAGAAAGGGGAGCATTATTTCGTGCTCCAGTCAGAAGAAGATGCCCAGCCTGCTGTCCACCAAACCAGGCTTCTCTCTATTGTGGACTACTCCCTTTCCTTAATGATATGTCACTATTGTTTAGGTTTGGGTTGAGTAGGCTTTATTGTTGGTTTATCTGTATGTGTTAGATTTTGTTGTTGTTGCTCCTGTTCTTTTAAATTAGAAGCAGCCGCTGCAGTGACTGTCATAAAATTTGGGGAGTTAATGCTATTTTGTAAAAGCAAAGACACAGTGAGACACTCCATTCTCTATATAATAATGATCCATTTATTTCAGAGACTCTAGAAAAAAATCCTAGATTTTTTTTTTGTTTGGCAAAATCATATTTAAATAAATGAAAAGTGAAATAGAAATGAAAAGTCCATCATCCTGGACAGTTTGGGAGCATCTACTGTTTTAACAGTGAGCTCTTCGAGATCAGTGTAACAATTTACATTTACCTGTTGTGGTATGCATTATTTTTATTTTGCTGCACTGCCTATGGTTACAGAACATGCTGGAGATGAAAACTTGACATACTTAAATCTTTCACTGGCCTGAGTAGCTTCAGAATTATGGGTATTTCTGAAGTGGAACTCAAGTATTCACTGTTTTGTTATTTTTATTTAGAATAAATGTACTCTTAACCACTTGCCTATAAAGAAATCCTAATATATCAAATTCTATTTTCCCATTAGCTTTTTTATTGGAAAGCAGGAATAAAATCAAAATAAGTTTCTTTGGAAATCTTTGTGTTGAGAAAGAGGTCATATTTAACAATCCAGCCAATGTTTCCACATACATTTAAAATAAGAATTTCTTGTGAAGTGTTAACATTGCTCAAAATGATCCTATAAATATGTTAAAAATAACTAATTTTACTTTTATGAAGGTTTGAAGGAAAAGAAATAAGGGCAGAAATGAAAAATATATTAGGGGGTGTGGGAAAGAAGAGATCATCCAGAGAACTTATATGCATATATGCATAACGCTGAACACAGGCAATAGTAGTGTGAAGGCCTGGGGAGGGGACAGGAGCAGGGAGAAGGGAGGTCAATGGGGGGAAAAGGGGACATCTATAATACTTTAAACAATAAAGATAAATTTTAAATATATATATATATATATATATATATATATATATATATATATATGAAGAAATTACTCAGATATATATTCTCTCAGTATATGTTTATTAAGTAATTGATAGGTGCTGGATTCTCTGGACTAGCAATCTAAAATTAATTTAAATCTGGCCCATGCCCTTGATTCTTTTATAGCCTAGCAAATGGAAAGTGTCATCTAAACAAGCACATTTACAATTAGAGTTGCTAATTGCTCAGTAGAGGAATTAACTCTGCCTTTACAGAGAAGGTGGCATCTGAGCAGGGTATTGAAGGGTGAGTAGGAGTTTAGAGCAGTGGGAAAGAGCAAGTCTCTGGAGTTGGACTTCCTGGTTTAAATCTTGGTCCTTTCACTACTTATTGAGTGACCTTGGGCAAAGTATTTGCCTTTATTTTCTCCTCTGTAAAAATGGGATAATATCTGTAGCCACAACAGAGGCTGCTATGAAGAGTTAATATATGTAAAGATTTTGGAACACTGCCTTGCCCATGGTAAGAGCTCAATATATATATTACTCTTGTTCTATCACTAAAAATGAGAATTGAGTTGTCATAAGCAGAGGGAATAGCACACAACATTTTTTTCTGTAGGAAAAAAATCCAAATACTTCCTAAGCACATGGCTTTTACAAATAAGTACTTTAATACAGAAGTAGAGTAGAACCACACAGGCTCTGATTGATGAAGGGGGGACAGAGTGACCATAGATGGGTCTACTTCCAGACTCATTCTGTGACAGGCACCTCAGGTTGTCACCAAGGGGACCCCTTGTGCATGCTAACTCCTTTTTTCATAAGTTTAGTGAAACAGTGTCTATGGAAGAATGAAACCATGACTCCAGCACACAACTGAGAAGGCCATAAGTGACAGGCATGACAATTGTGCCCAGTAGCCCCACATGCTTGAGAAGTCTGCTTTCTCTTCTGACTTCTATAATGATATTTTTAAAGTCCCTGAAGCATTTATATATGATAGCCATTAAAATTATGGAAGATATAAAACTTGATGAAAGGAAGTTAATTGACCAGAAAATAGTTAATTATCAAGATAAGTTAGGACTATAAAAGTAGAAAATATAATGAAGAATTATATAAAATCAGAACCAAAGGGAGACCGACCAGCCGTCTCCTTTTCCCATGGACTTAAATTAAATAGTCACTAAAGAGGCCAAAACTTGAAACCATTGATTTTACAATTAACAGCAGATAAGGGAAGCAGGCGCTGCTAAAATCCTGGCTTGGACAGAAGCATCATGATTATTTTGGTAATCAGTTCTCTGGCTTACAAATTCAGCATGGGTGATTTGTTTTCTGTGTTGTGTTTCTGTTTAATCAGACATGCCTGTGTTTGTTTCTTTTCATTTTCTGTGAAATAGGAAATCAAGGAGAAATTAGATTCCAGTCACAAAAGAGATATAGAAGGCATGGGAGTTCCAGAAATCAAGTATGGAGATTCTGTCTGCTTTGTCCAGCACGTAGCCAGTGGTCTGTGGGTGACCTACAAAGCACAAGATGCCAAGACATCCCGCCTTGGACCCCTGAAAAGAAAGGTGAGGAGTCAGAAAGGCTGTTTAGAATTGTTTTACACTTCTATGAGATGGAAGCTACTGGGCAAGAGAAGTAATTGTGAGAATTAGGTGAACATGATGTATGTTTAGTTGCTTTCTGTGACTGATTGTACAGGCTAATTTCTTCAGTGCAAAAAGAAAGTTAGACAGCAGGCACTTATGTGAGGAGCGGTAGAACTTGTCCAATGGACTCTAAAACCTGCACCAAATGGCTTTTGGTGGTACAGTGTTTGGGGATTAACCACATCATTGCTCCCTCCATTTAAGTGGATCATTGAGTTATTGTGCAGTTTTTGTAATATAGAGACTAAATAGAATCTCTACAGAGAAAAGGCAGATGCATGGTAATAAGCTCACAGGAACCAATATGCAGAGAGGCGAGATATTGTGGGATATTGTTGTCTCCACAGAGAATGCATCCTGATCTGAGTGGTCCATCATGACTATTATCATGGGAAACTGGCTTGGACACACACAGCATCTTTTTTCTTTCTTTCTTTTTTCTTTTTTTTTACCAGGAAGTCAATTGCCATAAGAGAGTTTCTTTTGATGGGAACCAGAAAATAAATGTCAAGGGCATGATGCTATTTTTTTCTTGGAAAACCCTCACAAAACATGGGATTGGTTAGTCAAGGAGTCCTAGATGAGGTTCTGGTATTATATAGGTTAGTTCAGGTATCCCAGTCCAGTGTAGAGATAATGAAAAGTTTAGTTTCCCAGAATGCTGATGATGATAAGAGAGAGGAAGTTGGGAGCAAACCATAAGGTAATAGCTTACTTTTGCATAAAATAAAACATACCAGGAAAATATCCAGAAAAGAGAAAATAATATGATGAAGAGGAGATAGAAAAGAGAATAAATAAGAGGCCACACAATAGCTTGTATGAGCCCAGCCCTTCCTCTGCAAACAATTATAAAGGCTGGATAAAACACAACCAAAATCAAGTGAACCATCTGAATGTTTCAACTACCAGAGCACCCAGGACATGAGCACTAAAGATCCCAAATAGAGTGTAAGTGCATTAAGGTGAGCCTCACCTTTGTCACCACTTCCCCTGGTGTATTTGCTGAGTTGCAGCACCAAAGAATGGGGTGTGTGCTAGCATCATTGGGCTGGAGAGACAGGTTAGGGACCAGGTCAGCCAAGGTTTCTGTGACTTGAGGGGCCAAGATTGCAGAATGGAGGGAACTGTAGAAACGTGAACCTGAAATCCTACCTGCAATTTCCTCTGGGATCTTGAGATGCCTGTGGATGGACTGTGAAGCTGAGACAGCAGACAGACAGTGGCAGCTGTAAGGGAGAAGAGCAAAGCAGTGATGTGGACAGTATGACAGTACTAGGGAGACAGAAGTTGGGGTTCAGGGTCCCTCAAGTTGGAATGACCCTTGAAAATACCCTTAAAATTTCAATTAAATCCCCAAAGGGCTCTATTCTGGGAACAAAGACTATACCCTAGAAATAAGGGCACATTTAAAGTAAATGCCAAAAATCCATCATCTACCCTACTAACCTAACAGAAAACTAAATCCTCTACAGTGTATGATAATATCACCTAGAGCCGCCACAATTTTTCATACCTACTAAGATAATAGTGACATTTAAAGAGATTGGACTATGTGGGTCTTGGCTGTAACTCTGCCTGGGAGGTGACATACTCAAAGGACCCTGTCAACTAGGAGAGGCCCCAGATTGTGGTGTGGAATTACTGTGCCTGACCCTGCCTTTCTCTCCCAGAACCATAGTCCCTAGATCCACTTAGCTGCTGAAATGTGCAGGGGACTTTGGCAGGTCCTTTCTGAAGCGCTTTCTAAATGGTGTTGTAATGCTCAGCCCTTGACATTCCATGAGGAATAGGTGGCATTTCCCTCTAAAAATACAAGGAATGTCCATCTCTGGGTTCAGCATTTTATGACACAAAACAGGAACCTTGGAAAACCAATGGAGAACAGACACAGTGGAAAGCCTCATGAATGGTAACTGACCTTAAAGGAAATGTCCTCTCTCCCATTCATATCTCATGCTTTGGCTCTCTGCTATTGGGCTATGGAATTCCCCCAAAAGGGAAAAAAAAGGACCTTAGGAACAAGGCTGCAGAGATCTGTGGGGACATAACAACAATATGCTAACAGCTGTATCTCCCCATTTCTCATTACTTTCTTATTTGGCTGGTCAGCTGGAATGTGTTATGTGAACAAGCAAAACCTAAGGATTTGGGTCTGTAGGGACCAGAAAGCTGGGAATGAGGCCAGAGTAAACATAGTGGCAATGCTTTGTCAAATCCAAATGCAGCGATGTTAACCAGTTGCTGGGAAGTTGTGGCAAAGTAATGTTTTGAAATGGTGACTCCAAAGGGGCATCCTTTACTGATGCTGAAGCTATAATATGTAGATGGAATGTGAAGCATTTTTACACAAAGAAATCATGAACTCTTGCAAGCCAGTATTCTACTTCCTGTGTGAATTCATTCTATCAGGACATAGTTTCAGAAGAAAAAACATAAGAAAGAGATTTTCACATGGAAGGAAAATAAGTTGTTTCTTTGTGCTAAGAATGAGAAAGACCCAAAATCATTATTCTAAAGGTATTTTCTAACGCCATATGTGTGTTTTTTATTTGACATATAGACTGACAAGTCTATCCACTCCAAATCATGCAAGACCTACAAATGGTCTCCCTTCACTTATTCAAGAGGAAACTATGCCAGGAACTTGAACCTTGAATCAAGATTTGATCCTGATTTTAACTAGAATCAAACCATCCCAGTTAATATCTGCACATATTTGACCCTTTTAGGGGGAAAAAAAAAAACTACTGACCTCCATACCAAAAGCTGCTACCCTTACCCAAAAATTGCCATGGTGTCATTCGTGATCAATAATTATGCTTAGCTTCCAGATAACCAATCTGAGATCAGTACCATACTGCCCCTTATAACAAACATTCATTGAGTACCTCATAGTCTAGGAAACATACTAAATGATTTACATGTAAATCATCTAATCTTCCAAACACCCCTTTAAGATATGTCCATTTGCAGATGGTAGAGTTGAAGCAGAAAATGGTTAAGGAACTTGTCTAAGGTCGCACAGCTAAGGATTGAGTAGCAGAACTAGAACTCGGGTTGCTGATACCAGAGCCTATGCTGTCGGGTCTCTCAAGCCTCCCTGAGAAGCAGATACCACCTTGAGCTACTTCCCCAGTTCAACAGTGAGCCAACCCTACCAGCCCCTCTCTCCTTCAGGAGAGAAATGCAAACCTGATCCTAGCAGAGGGATTTTCTTTAATGTGTCTTTCTTCTTTCTCAATTTATCTCTGAAGGTTAAGTCTCTAAAAAATGACTTTCAGTGGCCAAGAGTAAGGTTTTGTGTTCACTTTAAGAGAAATATATAAAATATTTTTTCATCCTTTCAAATTTGCCATCTAGGCCTAAGGAATTTATTATAATTCATACCACAGTGACACATAAAATTTTATTTTCATCAAGGAATCATGCCTCAAGGACGATTCTTGTCAGTACTAGGGCAAAATAACTTTGTTAATGTCCCATTTTCAAAATGGACCTGAGGGAACTTGGTTGGGGAAAAAGAGGACAAGGGTGGAGGGAAACGCTGCAAGAAATGTTGGACTGCCCAGCTGTGGAGAGTGTGTAACCTGGACCTGGTGTGCTTTGCTCTGCAGGTTATCCTCCACCAGGAAGGCCACATGGATGACGGATTAACACTGCAGAGATGCCAGCGCGAGGAGTCCCAGGCTGCTCGTATCATCAGGAACACAACAGCCTTATTCAGCCAGTTTGTAAGGTATGTGCATTCCTTCCCTTTCTCAGTTTCTACTCTACGACCTCCCAATCCCACCTCCCACCTTCCTTTAATATTGTGAGTGTTTTTAGAAACTAATTAAACACTAGCAAAGAGTTTTACCAAAGAGAGTTTAGGATTGAAACATATTCCCCATGCAGGTGATCTCCTACTAGCCTCCCTCTTTGCCCAACAAGTATCCAAGCCCCATTGGTGATTCAGGTTGTCATGAATACCCAAGGTCTTCTCATGGAAATTCAGTGAAAGAGCTGAAGTGCTCTAAGGGCCTTTTGTATTAGAGCAGCGGTTCTCAACCTGTGGGTCGCGACCCCTTTGGGGGTCGAATGACCCTTTCACAGGGGTCGCCTAAGACCATTGGAAAACACATATATAATTACATATTGTTTTTGTGTTAATCACTATGCTTTAATTATGTTCAATTTGTAACAATGACATTGGGGGTCACCACAACATGAGGAACTATATTAAAGGGTCGTGGCATTAGGAAGGTTGAGAACCACTGTATTAGAGTGTTAAGAGGAGAGGAAGGAAAAGACACAGATCCACTCCCTGCTGCTATTTAGAAAGGCTTTCTACATCATTCAGAATCATTGCTATGGTTGACATTCAAGTAAATTTGTATTGGAAGCCTGGTGTTACCCAGCTATGACTGGGACTTAAATGGGAGAGGTAACTGAACCGCCTGCTTGCATTATAATCCCGCAGCCTCAACAATGCTGCCAAAACAGGGCTCTGTGAATTGTGTTCACCAACTATCATGAGACATGCACTCAATTGTAAACAGTGTTCCAAGCTACCCTTCTCTTGTAGGCAAATATCTCTAAAGCCAAGAGGGTTTAGATTTCACGTGTGAATTTGCATAAAATGAGAGGGGTGGGAATTATACCTTTACTTTTCTTCCTGTTGAAACAATTGTGATCCAGGGGATGTGTGCTAGGATGTAAGCTAAGCTGCTGTTACAGTTCAGGGTAAACTTTCATTTCTCTTTAAGGTAATATTATTGGGTAGGTGGGTGTTTTAAGGGAAGTGGACTGGATACTGGGGCTCAGGTTCCTTCTGTCTGGCTGCTTTGAAGTTTCCTACAGGCTTTTGTCCCTGGACCAGCACAGCAGCATCACCTGGCAAGTTCTCAAGTTTCACCACAGACTTACTAAATGAAACACCTGGGAGTGGTACCCCAGAAAGTATTTTTTAGTAGGCTTAAATTTTCATAACCTTGGCTTAAGCAGTGGTTTCTTCAATATGACACAAAAAACAAAAGCAACAAAATAAAAAATTAATAAATTGGAGTATATCAAAATTAAAAACTTTTTTGCTGTGAAGGGCACCATCAAGAAAGTGGAGGGAAAAACCCACATAATGGGGCAGAATATTTGCAAATCATGTATCTGATAAGGGACTTGTATCTAGATTAAAGAACTCTCACAATTCAACATTAAAAAGACAAACGGACCAATTTGAAAATGAGCCAAGGATGTGAATAGCCACTTCTCCAAAGAAGATATACAAATGGACAATAAGCATATGAAAAGATGTTCAACATCATTAGCCATCGGGAAAACGCAAATCAACACTACAGAGAGTTAACAACACTTTATTCCCAGTAGAATGGCTCTAATCAAAAAGACTGTTAATAAGAAGTATGGGACAGGATGTAGAGAAATCAGAACCTTCATATACTGCTGATGGGAATGTAAAATGTCACAGCCACTTTGGATTGTCTCAAAAGGTTAAACATAGAGTTACTTTAAGACCCAGCAATTTCACTCAACAATTTCCCATATGTCCATACAAAAACTTGTACACAAATGTTCAAATCAGCATCATTCATAATGGCCAAAAAGTAGAAACAACCCAAACATTCAACTGATGAATGGATAAATAAAATGCGCTATATCCTTACAATGTAATATGATTTGTTCATAAGAAGGAATAGAGTACTAATAGACACTACAACATGAAGGAACCTTGAAAATAGTATGCTAAGTGAAAGAAGCCAGTCACAGATAACCACATATTACATGATTCCATTTATATAAATGTCCAGAACAGATAGAAAGATGTAGTCATCGCAGTCAAGGGGAGTGACTACTAATGGGATTGGTGGGGGAGGGGGAAGCTGATGAAAAAGTTCTAAAATTGATTGAGGTAATGATTACACAACTCTGTAAATTTACTAAAAACCACTAACCCTTTGAATTACACTCTTTTGATGGTATGATATCTGAATTATATTTCAATAAAGCTATTATTTTTAAAAAGTAAGTAGGAGTTAAATGCCTGACAATGAGAAAATTATTTTTAAACAGTTTTATTTGGCTATAATTTATTATGTATCATAAAACTTATTCTTTTGAATGTACAAAACAGTGAATTTTAATAAATATATGGAACTGTACAACCATTACTATAATTCAGTTTTAAACATTTTCTTCACCCCAAAATAATTCTTTATGTCCATTGCAGTTTATACCAGTTGCCACCCTCAGCCTTAGGCAACCAATGGTCTGTTTTCTGTCTCACTTGATACATTAAATTGATAAATTAAATCATACAATATATCAGTGATGGCGAACCTTTTGAGCTCGGCGTGTCAGCATTTTGAAAAACCCTAACTTAACTCTGGTGCCGTGTCACATATAGAAATTTTTTGATATTTGCAATCATAGTAAAACAAAGACTTATATTTTTGATATTTATTTTATATATTTAAATGCCATTTAACAACAAAAAAAAAAATCAACCAAAAAAATGAGTTCGTGTGTCACCTCTGACACACGTGTCATAGGTTCACCATCACTGCAATATATGGTTTTTTGAATTGGGCCTTTTTACTTAGCATTACATTCCAGGGTTCAACCCTGTTCTGTTATAGCTCATAATGACATTCTGATTCTTTATATAGCTGAAGAGTATTCTTCTTGTATGTGTACCAGGTATAGCTAAAGATATAGAGGTACATCTATAATAATAAAAGTGTAATATGCTAATTAGACTGGACAACTTTCCAGGTGAAGCCAGGGCTGCAAGGGAAGGCTGGGTCCCCGGTGGCCGCTGGTGGCCAGAGGGAAACCCAGGTCCTGAGTGCGGAGTGAAGCTTGTGCTGGCAGCCAGGGAAAGGGAGGCCTGCTCTTGCATGAATTTCATGCATCAGGCCTCTAGTATACACATAAATGTGTATAAATGTTTGTATATGTATGATTGTGTGTGTGTGTGTGTGTGTGTGTGTGTGTGTATACACACACACACTAGAGGCCCGGTGCAGAAAAATTTGTGCACTTGGGGGTAGGGGATCCCTCAGCCTGCCTGTGCCCTCTCGCAGTCTGGGACCCCTCGGGGGATGACCACCTGCTGGCTTAGGCCCACTCCCCAGGGGATTGGACCTAAGATGGCAATCAGACATCCCTCTGGCAGCCCGGCAGCCCTCGGGGGATGCCCACTTGCCAGCAGGGAGCAGACCTAAGCCGCAGTCAGACATCCTTAGTGCTGCTCAGGAGGCAGGAGAGGCTCCCACTACCACCGCTGTACTGGCAGCTGGCAGCCTGGTTTGTGGCTGAGCAGAGCTCCTCCCATGTGAGAGCGACTGAACACCAGAGGGCAGCTTCTGCACTGAGCGTCTGCCCCCTGGTGGTCAGTGTGTGTCATAGTGACCAATCATACCCAGTCCTTCTGCTGTTAGGGTCAGTTTGCATATTACCCTTTTACTATATAGGATAGAGGCCTGGTGCACGGGTGGGGGCCAGCTGGTTTGCCCTGAAGGGTGATCCGGATCAGGGTGGGGGTCCCACTTGGGTGCCTGGCCAGCTTGGGTGAGGGGCTGATGGCTGTTTGCATCTGGTCGCACCCCCTTCAGGGTGGGGGTCCCCACTGGGGTGCCTGGCCAGTCTGGGTGAGGGGCTGAGGGCCGTTTTCATGCTGGTGGGCGACTGAAGCTCCCAGCCTCTTTTTTTTTATTCTGGGATTTATTTGCCTTCTATAGCTGTCACTGGATCTGAGAACCTGCTCAAGCTCTGAGGCTGTGGCTGGCTGAAAGCAGGTATCTGGGTTTGTTTAGCTTCTATAATTGCAACATTGTTGCATCTGGAGCTCAGAGCTGGGCTGCGGCAGGCAGGGAACCTTGGCTTCCTCCATCACTGGAGCAAGCAAGCCTCCTGTTCGCTTCAACTCCCTGGTGGCCAGCCACCATCTTGGTTGGCAGTTAATTTGCATATCACCCTGATTAGCCAATGGAAAGCGTGTCAGAGGTATGGTTAATTACCATGTTTGTCTATTATTAGATAGGATATATATATTACATATCCTATATAAGAAAAGCCTAACATGCTAAGTGTCCAGTCGACTGGTTGGCCATTCAACCAATTAAAGCATAATATTCTAATGATATGCTAAGGATTCTCAACCGCTCTCTATGACATACACTGACCACCAGGGGGCAGACAGTCGACTAGTCACTGTGATGTGCACTGACCACCAGGGTGCAGAAGCTCTGACCAGTAGGTTAGCTTGCTGCTGAGGTCGGCCGATAGAGACTGAGTGAGACAGGCCGGACATGCCCTGGAGCCCTCCCGCACTCCCTCCCCAGCTGGCCAACCTCCTGCATCTCTTCCCGGCCTGGATCATGCACTGGTGGGGTCCCTTAGCCTGGCCTGCGGGATTGGGCCAAAACTGGCTCTCCAACATCTCCTAAGGGGTCCCAGATGTGCAAGAGGGCACAGGCAAGGCTGAGGGACCCCACTGGTGCACAAATTTGTGCACTGGGCCTCTAGTATGTATATATTTATACACATATGCATACATATGTAGTTATTTATAGAGACAGAGACCGACATACTTCACATTCTGTTTAATTCATCAATTGAGGAACAATTGGGATATTTCTATTTTTTGGTTATTATCAGTAATGTTTCAATGGATCTTAGTGTAAAAGTTTTTCAATATATGTTTTCATTTCTCTTGGGTAAATACCTATGAGTGGAGTTGTTGAGTCATATATAAATTTGTGTTTAACTTTTCAATACTTTTGTGGTAAAAGATACATAACCAAAGTTACTATTTTAACCATTTTTAGTATACAATTTAGTCGCATTAAGTGCATTTAAATTGTTGTGCAACCATCGCCATTATCCATCTCCAGAACTTTTACATCATCTCAAATGAAATTCCATAACAATTACTCCCCTTCCTCCCCTCCTTCCAGCCCCTGGTAACCATCATTCTACTTTCTATTTCTATGAATTTAACCATTCTAAGTACCTCATATAAGTGGAGTCATACAACATTTGTCTTTTTTGGTCTGGCTTATTTACTTAACAAAAATGTCTTCAGGTTCATATTGTAGCATGTGTCAGCATTTCATTCCTTTTTAAGGTTGAATATTATTATACTAGAGGCCCGGTGCACAAAAATTTGTGCATTCGGCAGGGGGGGGGGGTGGGGGGTGTCCCTCAGCCCGGCCTGTGCCCTCTCACAGTCTGGGACCCCTTGGGGGTTGGCCACCTGCTGGCTTAGGCCCACTCCCCAGGGGATTGGGCCTAAGCTGGCAGTCAGACATCCCTTTGGCAGCCTGGGAGCCTTTGCGGGATATCCACTTGCCAGCAGGGAGCAGACCTAAGCTGCCGTTGGACATCCTTAGTGCTGCTGAGGAGGTGGGAGAGGCTCCCACCACCACCACTGTACTGGCAGCCTGGCTTATAGCTGAGCAGAGCTCCCCCTGTGGGAGCGCACTGACCACCAGAGGGAAGCTCCTGCATTGAGTGTCTGCCCCCTGGTGGTCAGTGTGTGTCACAGAGACCAGTCATTCCCAGTCATTCTGCTGTTAGGGTCAATTTGTATATTACTCTTTTATTTTATAGGATAGAGGCCTGGTGCATGGGTGGAGTCTGGCTGGTTTGCCCTGAAGGGTATCCCGGATCAGGGTGGGGGTCCCGCTGGGGTGCCTGGCCAGCCTGGGTGAGGGGCTGATGGCTGTTTATAGGCTTGCCACAGCCCCTTCAGAGTGGGGGTCCCCGCTGGGGTGCCTGGCCAGCCTGGGTGTGGGGCTGATGGCTGTTTGCAGCCTGGCCACAGCCCCTTCAGGATGGGGGTCCCCACTGGCCAGCCTGGGTGAGGTGCTGAGGGCTGTTTGCAGCTAGCCAAGCCCCCCAGAAGGGACCCTCACCCCATGAGGGTGTGGCCAGCCTAGGTGAGGGGCTGATATTTGTTTGCAGGCTGCCCACAGCCTCTTCAGGGTAGGGGTCCCGCTGGGGTTCCTGGCCAGCCTGGGTGAGGGGCTGAGGGCTGTTTTCAGGATGGCCACACCCCCTTCTGGGTGGGGGGGTCCTGCTGGAGTCCCTGGCCAGTCTGGGTGAGTAGCTGATGGCTGTTTTCAGGCTGGCCAAGCCCCGCAGCGGGGACCCTCACCCCATGAAGGTGTGGCCATCCTGGGTGAGGGGCTGATGGCTGTTTGCAGGCTGGCCACGGCCCCCAAACAACCAAGCTCCCAGTGGAGGCTGGCTGGAAGCAGGTATCTGGGATTTATTTATCTGCTATAATTGAAACTTTGTTACCTTGAGCGGAGGCTACTGCCGGCCAGGGCAGGTGGGAAGCTTGGCTCCCTCTATCGCCAGGGCAACCAAGCCTCCTGCTTGCTCCAGCTCCGTGGCTGCTGGCCACCATCTTGGTTGGGTTAATTTGCATGCAGTCGCTCTGATTGGCTGGTGGGTGTGGCTTGGGGTGTAGCAGAGGTGCAGTCAATTTGCATGTTTCTTTTTATTAGATTAGATTACTAGAGGCCTGGTAAAAGGGTAGGGTCCCTAGGCCTGGCTGGCAATCAGGGCTGACCTGTGGGGCAACCGGTGGGGTGATCAGGGCCCCCGCTCACACCTGCCTTAACTGGCCTGGTGCTGCCTGCTCGCTAGCCTCTCCCCCAGCCCCCACCGCCGGTCTGGGCCTGTGGGCTGGGGGCAGCTCCTGCATTAAGCATCTGCCTCCTGGTGGTCAGTGCACATCATAGTGACTGGTCGTTTGGCCGGTCATTCTGCCATTTGGTCAATTTTCATATTAGGGTTTTATATAGATAGGTATATAAACACCAGATTTTCTTTATCCTTTCATCTATCAGTGGACATTTGGAGATGTTTAGTTTTAAGAAACTGAAAATTTAGTTTTCCAAAGCAGATGCACCATTTTACATTCCATTCAGAAATGTATGAAATTCCATTTTCTCTGCATCCTTGCCTGAAGTTATTGTCTGACTTTTTGGTAGTAGTCATTCTAATGGATATAAAGTGGTATGTCATTGTGGTTTTAATTTGCACTCCCAAAATGACTAATGATTTTGAACAACTTTGATGTGCTCATCCGCCATTCATATGGCTTCTCTAGTAAAATGCAATCAAGTCTTGCCGATTTTTTTAGTTGGGTTGGTTGTCTTCACATTGAGGTTTGAGAGTTTTTTGTATAGATTTATGATTTTCAAATATTTCCCCGTAGTTTGTGGCCTCTCTCCTCATTTTCTTAGTGGTGTTTTTGCAGCATGGAAGTTTTAATTTTGATGAAGTCTAATTTAACTTTGTTTTGTTTGTTTATAGATCGTGCTTTTGGTGAAAACTCTTTGACTAACCCCAAATCACCAAGATTTTCTGCTATTTTTTTTCTGGAAGTTTTATAATTTTAGCTCTTATACTTTAGTTTTATAATTTTTAGGTCTATTATCCATTTTGAATCAAATGTTTTGTGTATTTTGTAGTAACATAAGGATTTAAATTCATCTTTTGAATGTGGATTGGGTGAATATCTCATTGCCTGTGTACAGTTTGCTCAAAATGTATCCATCCACATCAAATCGCCTTATCACCTTTGTCAAAAGTCAAGTGACCATAAATGTAAGCATTTATTTCAGAGCCTTCAGTTGTATTCCATCTGTGTACCAGCCACTGGTAACCACCATTCTACTGTCTATTTCTATGAATTTATAGTAGTAAATATTAAAGTCAGGTAGAGTGAGTCCTCCAATTTTGTACTTTTCAAAATTATTTTTGGCTCTTCGGTGTTCTTTTCATTCCTATACAAATTTTAGAGTAAAATTTTCAATTTCTGCAGAAAAGCCTGCAGGGATTTTGATATATATTGCATTTTATCTATAGATGAGTTTTGGGAGGACTTTTATCTTAATAATAATGAATCTTCCAATCCATAAACATAGAATGTCTCTCCATTAATTCTTTTTCAATTTCTTTCAGGAAGATATTATAGTTTTCAGTGTGTAAGTCTTACTCTCCTTTTTAAAACTTTATTCTGAAGTATTTTTGATGCCAATGCAAATGGAATTGTTTTTTAAATTTTATTTCAGGTTGTTCATTGCTGGCATTTGTAAATACTAGTATATAGAAACTAAGTTTTTGAAGATCAATTCTGTATACTGTGACTTAATGAAAAATTTTTATTAGTTCTAATGTGGGGGTTTCTGGCATGGCTACTTTAGAATTTTCTACATGCAGGATCATATCATACGTGAATAAAGATGTTATTTTTTTCTTTACAATGTAGATATAGATTTTCTTCCTTTCTTTCTTTCTTTCTTTCTTTCTTTCTTTCTTTCTTTCTTTCTTTCTTTCTTTCTTTCTTTCAATTGTGATGGCTAGAACATCCACTATAATCTTACCTAATAATAGACAAACATGTAAATTGACCATCCCTCTGCTACGCTCACCAGCCAATCAGGAGAGTATGCAAATTAACCCAACAAAGATGTCGGTTAATTTGCATATGTAGGCGCCCAGTGGCCTGGGTCCCGGGAACAATATAGGGCACCCAGATCACTCTGAGGTAGGCCATGTGTGGGCCCTGAGCAGCCTAGGAAGGGCCTGAGCCAGAGGGCTCCTGGGAAGGGCCTGAGCCTGCGATCAGAGCCTAGTGGGCCCCTGCTCAGGCCTAACGCCTCTGCCAAAAGCATTAGGCCTGGGCAGGGGCGGAGCCGGCGATCGAAAGGAGCTGGGGTGGAGCCTGCCATCAGAAGGAGCTGGGGGTCCCCTGCCTAGGCCTAATACCTCGGCCATAGGCGTTAGGCCTGGGCAGGGGCAGAGCTGTCAATCAGAGGGAGCTGGGGGTCCCCTGCCCAGGCCTAACGCCTCAGCCAGAGGCCTTAGGCCTGGGCAGGGGCTGAGCTGGAGATGGGAGGGAGCTAGGCGTCTTCTATCCAGGTCTATGCTCCGGCCAGAGGCCTTAGGCCTGGGCAGGGGCCGATGGGAGGGAGCTGGGGGTCCCCTGCCCAGGCCCCAAGGCTTTAGTCCTGGGCAGGGGCAGAGCCGGGAATCGGTGTGAACTACAGAGGAAACACCTTTTCTGACCGCTCATTGGCTAAACTCCCTGTATGCCACTAGTAATATTCTTAGTAAATTGGGTAATAAGAATCCAAGAAGGTGACCTAGGGTTTTACCACCACCACACTCCTGGAGAAGAAAACGAAGGTCCGCTGCTGGAGGGCTAAGAAATGTCATATCCTGCCCTAACTGGTTTTGCTCAGTGGATAATGCCTCAGCCTGCTGACTGCAGGGTCTGGGTTCAATTCTGACCAAGCGCATGTACCTAGGTTTCAGGCTTCTCCCTGGCCGGGGCCCAGGTCAGGGCTCATGCAGGAGGCAACCTCAAAGTGTTCCTCTCACTTTGATGTTTCTCTCTGTCTTTCCCTTTCTCTTCCACATTCTCTAAAAATCAATGAAAAGATATCCTCAGGTGAGGATAATAAAAATAATAATAAAGAAAGAAATGTCATATTCTATGAAAGACACATCTTGAAAATGCCTAAAGAAAGTTGTCATTTTTTCACAGTGAAGGGACTGGAGTCCGTGTTGATGAAAACACCTTGGTGGCTGCAGTGACTAGCAGTGGCTGCAGCAACGGGGTGATGGGGCTGGTACCTTCCCCTGATCAGCCCAATCACCTCCCACAAAGGGAAGCCAGACTGCACCTTAGGGCCACTCCCCAAGGGGAGCAGGGAGCAGGCCTAAGCCATCAGTAGGACATCTCCTGAGGGCTCCCAGTATGTGAGAGGGGGCAGGCTGGGCTGAGGGACACCTCCCCCGCCGCCCCAGTGCACGAATTTCATGCACCAGGCCCCTAGTATTGAATAAAAGTAAAGAGAACAGACATCCTTGTTTTGTTCCTAATCTGAGTAGGAAACATTGTCTTCGACCATTAAGTGTGATGTTAGCTATGGGGTTTGTGTAGATGCCCTATTATCAAACTGAGGAAGTTTTCTTCTATTCCCGGTTTGTTAAGAGATTTTTGTTTTGTGTGTTTTTTTATCTTGAAAGAGTGTTAGATTATGTCAAATTTTTTCATTGTCATTTGAGGTGACCGTGTGGTTTTGTCCTATATTAATATAGTTTATTACATTAACTGATTGAGAATGGAGTATTGAAATATCTAACTGTTGTTTTTTTTCAAGCCTCAACTGTTTTATGTTCTTAAGTAAGCAGTGATATATCAGTCTTTTCAAATGTTTCTTTTTGGAATGGCTTATAGAAAATGGCACCCTTTGCCCCAAAATATTTTAAGAATATGGCCCATGAAGTTTCTTAAGATAAGATAATAGACCTAGTAGGTCAAAACAATTTGAAAAATAAATGTAGCCCAGCAGAAAGCCTTAAGACTTTTCAAGTTCTCAAAAATGCCACTATAGGCCACTCTACTATAGGTCACGGAGGATGGCTGTTCAAGGGTAACACTTGCTGATACTTCCGGGTTGTCTGAGGTATGGCCATCATCGCTGGTTGCCATGTATCATTTCTTGTAGGTAAATAGTATTCATGTGATAGGCCGCCATCCACCTTGGATGCCTCTGAGCATTCCAGTAATAGGACTGAGAAGCAGCAGAATAGAACTCGCGCCAGACCCTGTAGTTGGCTCTTCAGTACTCCTCATAATCCAGATAGGTACCAGAAAAATCCGCCTGGCACCTATCAGGATTTCCTATGGCGGTCATACCACTCATCTTCCTGGACTCTGTCTGCGACCCATAGGTGCAGCGCTGAGGAGGGTTTCTGCATCTCTGCTTAGCCCGATGGTTAGTCCCTCTTTATGCCTTGCCTTGGTCTGGGTTTCTAACTGTTATTATTGAATTGTCTATTTCTCCCTTAATTCTGTCCAGTTTTGCTTTACATGTTTTGAGTTCGGTTGTTGGGTGCTTATGTTTATAATACGTATATTTTCCTGATAAATTGAGTCTTGTATAGCTAAAAAGTGTGTCTCTTTTTTCTCTATGAACATTTTTTTTTTCTTAAAGTGACTCCAAATGTTTTATATGCAGATTATTGTTACTGTTTGGGTGGTAGATCTTCAGTCCTTCTTACTCCCAATCTGTTT
This sequence comes from Myotis myotis, assembly GCF_014108235.1. NCBI lineage: Eukaryota > Metazoa > Chordata > Mammalia > Chiroptera > Vespertilionidae > Myotis > Myotis myotis. The sequence continues at coordinate 152,655,076 of NW_023416313.1, read as the reverse complement.
GTGTCTGTGAATCTATACAGTGTGTCTTGTAGATAGCATACATTGGATCTTTTAATGTAGTTTGACAATATTTTCCCTTTATTGGTGTGTCTAATCTATTTATAGATAATGTAATTATTCAAAGGGTTGGATTTATGTCTGTTATTTGCTATGTGATTTTGGTCTCAGGTCTTTTTTGGTCCTCTGTTCCTCCTTTACTGCCTTCCTTTGTAGGAAATATTTTCTAGTGTATCATTTTCATTCCTTTGTTGAGTTTTTGACTATTTTTTTAGTTATATTCTTTGTGGTTGCTCTAGGGAACTCAGTGTGTATTTAACTTGAAACAAATTAATATAAACTTAACAAGTGAAATAAAGCAACTTTGCTCCAATATTGTTCTATTCTCTCTGCTCTTTTGTGATAATATTGCTATGCACATCACCTCTCCATGTGTTATAAGCCCAGCAGTATATATTTATAATTATTGTCTTATGCATTTGTTTTTTAATCAGTTATAAGAATAAAAGAAATACTAGTATACCTATATGCATTTTTATATTTATACTATCTTTTATAGTATTTACCTACATAATTACCTTTCCCAGTGCTCTCTCTTTCTTCATTTGATTCTAGTTACTGTCTGGTATCATTTTCTTTTAGCCTGAAGGACTTCCCTTAGTATTTCTTCTTTTATAATGATTTCAGAGAGGAAGGAAGAGGGAGAGAAAGATAGAAACATCAATGATGAAAGAGAATTATTGATTGGCTACTTCCTGCACACCCCCTACTGGGGGTCAAGCCCAAAACCTGGGCATGTGCCCTGACTGGGAATCAAACCATGACCTCCTGGTTCTTAGGTCGATGCTCAACCACTGAGCCACACCAGCCGGGCTTCCCTTCGTATTTCTTATATGACAACCCTGCTACCCATGTGGATTGGGTAACACGCTAAAGTTCAGGTAGTTTTAAGTTTTCTAAGGTTTTACTTTTTGCTTGTACAGAGAAGGCTGATGTTTAGCCACAGACGAATAGAGAGCTAGGTCCCTCTCTGGTCTTTCCTGAGCATGTGGGTGGCCTTACACACAGTCTGCCCTGACCTGTTAGAATTGCTTTTCTGTAAAATGGGGAAGGCAAGGGAACAGCTTCAGGCTGAAACACCATAGACTCCCTCTGTTCTTACACGGTTCATAGTTTTAAATACATGCTTCTCAATTTGTGGTATGCCTTTGGTCAATTTCCAGAGTTCTAAAGGGTTATTTTGGATGATTTTGTCCAATTTATCATTATTTTGTGAGAGAGAAGATTTGCTGAACTCCTCACTCAGCTCTTCTGATAGTTCCACCCTCAGTGGGGGAAACGCTCGATTCTCTCACCTACAGGATGTTTTAGAAGAACAGAGGACTAATGAACAATAAAGCACTGTGGCAGGCTTAGGGCTACAAAAGCCATAGTACTTGAATGTTGCAAGAGCTGGCGAGTGAAAGATAAAAACACAAATTGGAACTACATTCTCCCCTCCCATCTCTTTTGAGAAGCCAACAGTACATGCTTATACAAATGCAAACCGGGTGGGGTGGGGTGGCGTGGCCACCTGGGAGAGCACATTACAGTTGAATGAATAAGGAAGGAACGAGGAAGAACAATGAAGAAGAAAAGGTTGAAGTTTGCTTGTGCTGCCTCATCAGCCCCTGTCCAGTTGCTGGGAGCTGTCCAACAGTGCAGATGAGCAATGCCAACGATGAGGGAGTCTCAGCAGTCCCGCTGAAGAGGCAATAACTGTCCCCCTGACCACTGAGCTTACACTTAGGAGGGAAACAATATATAAATGCCTTATGGCAAATCACCTGAGGTCTTACTTGAATTTAACAAAAGAGATCCTTGGCAAAGAGTGAGAATGTAGTGAGGCAGTGGCTGTAGAGCAGAGGTTCTCAACCTGTGGGTCGCGTTGGGGGTCAAACGACCCTTTCACAGGGGTCGCCTAAGACCATCGGAAAACACATATATAATTACATATTGTTTTTGTGATTAATCACTATGCTTTAATTATGTTCAATTTGTAACAATGAAAATACATCCTGCATATCAGATATTTACATTACGATTCATAACAGTAGCAAAATTACAGTTATGAAGTAGCAACGAAAATAATTTTATGGTTGGGGGTCACCACAACATGAGGAACTGTATTAAAGGGTCGTGGCATTAGGAAGGTTGAGAACCACTGCTGTAGAGAGTCAGAAAACATTGAGATAAGAGAGGTGCTAATTGTAGTTAGTTCCAAATTGAGATATCATCTTGTCCCTGTCTCCCCCCGCCCCCATCACCTCCCCCCAACCCCCCACCCCCGTCTCCTCCCCAGGATTCCAGGTAGAATGTGAGCACCATTAAGCCATTCAGAGGTCATGTCTATTTTCACCACTGGCCCCAGTACCAGGCACGTGCTGTGTGTTCTCTTTTGAAGCAAGGGAGGGCTCTGCCTCAGTCCAGGGGAGGACTGTTGTAGTGATCTTTTCTCAAGGAGCAAGATGAAGTGATCAGCAGTGAAAACCCACAAAACAAAAAGTTAGACCCAGAAGGGCCCTGCCTAGCATAGAGTGCACCTGTCCTATTTTCCAGATGTGAAACTGAAGGACAAGAGGCCAGGAGGCACTCAAGCATGACACAGTTAATGGCAGTGACTATAACCAGGGTTTTCCAACCCTCTGTGTAGTGCCCTTTAAAGCTAAAAAAACAAAATGGCCAAAAACCTCTCCTTTCCATCTTTTCTTAGCACTCCTTTCCATCTTTTCTTAGCACTTGAAGAAACACTACTGACTTAACTGGCATCAGTGTCTTTAGTAAACTCAAAATTATATATATATATATATATATATATATACACACATATATATTTATATATGTGTGTATATATATATATATATATATATATATATATAGAGAGAGAGAGAGAGAGAGAGAGAGAGAGAGAGAGAGAGAGAGAGAGAATAAATATTAAGAAAAATGTATTCATCCCTTAACTGAATCTAGAATTGGAAAGTCATTTCTGATTGGGTTTTGTAATCCCAAACCTTGGCCTCATGTCCTCATGATATTCTCTTCCCCACAGTTTTTGCATGCAATACTATCCCAGATAATTGTAACCACTTCCTGAGCACCCACAGTGGGCCAGAGCATGCAGTAGTGAGAGTGCCTCTCTGTGCAGTCCACTGGTGTTCTGCCTTCACTCTATGTACCTGGCATTTTTTACACGAATTTGTAATTGTCACCTTATAACCTGAGTATTTTCCAGGCTTGTCCAGTCTTTGCTTCAGGCCTAGAGAACAATCTTTTCTTCTCACATGTCCAGATTAATATATAACCAGATACACTGTAAATGCAAAGAGAACTCATGAGAAATTGACCCAAGGTACAGACCTGCCATCATTTACACATGCAATCCATTCTTAGTCCCTCGGGGCCAACGTTGCAGTTCCCTGGGGCTGAGTCCGTTTCCCCAACATCTCCATATCCTTTATTCTCAGAAGGACTCACCAATATACCCCTCCAGGGGAGGGGAAGATGAGGGCTCATTTCACCATTTGTGGAGGTTTGTGATCTCTTTGTGTTGACAAGATTAATTACAAGTCTTTTTGAAAAGTATGACCAACAGTGTCTGAGAGACAAACACATCCAGGAGAAGGAGAATACAATGCAGAAAGGGAGATGGTGGGGGCACCAAGGAAGGGGCATTGAGGCAGAGAGGAAGGATGTGGAGAAATGGGGGGATGCTGAGAAAGAGGAGGGAGGAGATACAGAGGGAGGGCACACAGAGGAAGTCAGGAGAGAAAGAGATACAGATGGAAGGAGAAATCAGCAATTGCGTGGGGGAAGCAGGTGAGCGCATGCATGCCCACAGAAACTTTAAGTGAAAAGCACACCAATATCAAAAAGACACATGGAGAGAGACAGAGGGAAGACAAAGATCTAGGTGGAGAGGGAGTCCAGGGATGGAAACCCTCCCAGCCTTGTTTCCCCTCTTCCAAGAAGAACATGTAATAGTGAAAAAGAACCACGGATTAAAAAGTTCATTATTTTTAAAGGTGTTTTTATTTTAAAAGGAAAAAGTATGGCAGACAGCCAGGGGCCATTTTCCTTTATTTATAACGTGGCTTTAAAATGGAATCAGAGCATTCTCTTACTCCGTTCGTTGGCAAAGGTCAGTTTGCTGCCGTGCATGCAGTGACTACCTTAGGAGACAGTGCCCTGTGCCAGAGGGGAGGGGGAGGTGGCAGGTGGGAACCAGGACCTGGTGGTTGCTCCCCAGGGTCCTGCTGGAAGCCCAGTGCCTGAGCCGTGTCCATGTTGGGTTTTTTAGTGGAAACAATCGCACAGCTGCCCCCGTGACGCTGCCGATAGAAGAGGTCCTGCAAACCTTACGGGACTTGATCGCCTATTTCCAGCCCCCAGAGGAGGAGATGCAGCATGAAGACAAGCAGAACAAGCTTCGCTCGCTCAAAAACAGACAGAATCTTTTCAAGGAAGAGGTACGTCCAAAAAAATAAAAGTCAAGATTTTCTTTGTGTCCACAGCTCAGATATCCCTGGGACCGCATTAGCTTTGTCTCCATGCTTGCACATGTTTATGAAAGAGACACACAGCACAGAAGAAGAGGACTCTGGAAAGGAAGGATTCATGGGCAGCTGACCTTCCCCGTCCACCGCCCTGGCTTATGCCGCAGTAGACATGGTAATGATGTACATTGGCACATTCAAGCCAGGTTATATTTTAAAGTGTCAGTGCACATGTGCATCCAAAGTCCATTTTCAGTAAATCTCAGCTATTAGACCATGGCATTGCTGCAGTTCCTAAATTTTGGAAGATGTCAGAATTATATAGGAAACCTGTCTGAAAAATACAAATTCTCAGTTTCCATATTAGAAATGACTGAGGAGCTGGTCTGAAAGATACATGATGCTCAGTCTTAGGTGGACCTTGAGCCTCTGAGTCTCTAGAGATGGGGCCTGGATATGAGGGAAACACTAACTTGGGTCTGCAGGGGCCCTGGTCTGGCTCCATCCCCGGCTGTGCATGACCTTAGACAAGTCAGTCACATGCCTTCTCTGAAAATGGACATGGCGATTTGGCACTAACAGGCCAAATCTCTGTGTTGACAAGATTAATTACATACTCCTGCAGCATCCTGCCTCATTCCTGGGGACAGAGCCTGTCCCTTGGGCATTTCCAAAGTTAGTGACATGGGGTAGAGCCTCATGCAGCTCAGTAGGTCTAATAGTCTAAGGCTAGCAGACTATCTCTGGGGGCATTAGGCCTTATAGGCCACTGGAACTATAGCTCCTTAAGAACAGATTTTTTTTACCAGATGGCAGAGTACTGTCATTTAGATGGAACAGTAGTTAAAAATACACTTTTGATCTTATTGTCTCAAAATCCCACTTTTCTTTTGGGGAGTGGGTGCTGAGCGGGGGGGTGTGGAGCAAGCTGACTGGAATTTCTTGAACGTATTTGAGGTTTAAGAAAAAAAGATGTAAGCCTGGCTGGTGTGGGTCAGTGGTTGAGTGTCTACCCATGAACCAGGAGGTCATGGTTTGATCCTGGTCAGGGCACTTGCCTGGGTTTTGGGCTTGATCCCCAGTAGGGGGTGTGCTGGAGACAGCCAATCAATGATATTCTCATCACTGATGTTTCTATCACTCTCTCCCTCTCCCTTTCTCTTCTGAAATCAATCAAAAATATAGTTTAAAAGAGAGAGAGAGAAAATTAAATAGTATATCCAGGGCTCTGAGTGAGTCAGTCATTTTGCACTGGGCACCAAGCAGACATTTGTGAGACTCATTTATACTCACTCTTCCTCAACTCACCCTTGGTTTGAGTTAAATGTGTGGGAAAACCCTGTCAGAGACTGCTGACTCACTCCCCAAATGGATGCTATTTGGATCTCTGCGGCATAGAAATGAATATTTTGTTTTTAGGAGGAACAAAAAACAACAACACAAAACCCAATCTGGCAGCATATGAAGGTCCATTTGCATATTAGTATTATTAGCCTTAAAAACTGCATGTTATGGGAGGAGAAAGAACAGAATGGAAGGGGTCCACTTTCTTAATCAGGAATTTTTGCTTTTCCCCCCCACTTGCTGTCACAGGGAATGTTGGCCCTGGTGTTAACGTGCATTGATCGCTTAAATATCTACAACAGCGTAGCACACTTTGCAGGGATTGCAAGAGAGGAGAGTGGCCTGGCCTGGAAAGAAATTCTGAACCTTCTGTACAAATTGCTGGGTAAGTGCACACACAGCCCTCTCCCGGGAAGATTTCCAAGGGTGGTCTCCACGGATTTTCCACTGGACAAACCGAGATTGTCATCTGACTTCATTCCTTGGAAGCCTCTTATTAACCACTTGATTCTAACCCAGCCATTTATTCCATTAACTAGTAGCTTATTGTATTTTCTAAACTTAGAGCAAGAAGTCAACAGCAAGTGAAACAGATGGTAATCAGTTTTGCCAGAACTACCTGGGAAACCCTTGGCAGCCACCTAGCATTCTTTGAACCTCAGTTCCTCATCTTTAACGTGAGGTGTCTCCAGTCCTACACTTCTGACACCTCCGCTTTAAGGATGGTCACTCCCTTAAGCCCAGTGACCTTCCACTGTTGACTTATTGATCAGTCACGATTCTTGCTGCTTTGGCCTGTTCCTAATTTCATTCCAGTGGGAAAATAAAGGTGGTAAGGATGTTGCAGCACCCAGACTTTCTTCTCACAACACTGAATGTTCTGGTGCTTGCTACCTCCAGTGCTCCCATAGGGGCCCAGACTGCCAGGCAGTGGGAGGACGACAGCCGACAACAGTGCTGGCCTCTGCAGAGAGGTGGCCACCAGTAGTTGCTCAGACGTGGTGACAGGCAGCATTTTAGGGCTTTTCTCTGCAGTGTCTCTCTCATTAAAGGAAGTCCATAGAAAGTTGAGAGGGAGCCAGAGAGGAGTCCATAAAAATCAGGTTAGACCTATTCTCCATGTCAAGGATCAGGCTGATGCACTGGGATCATGGGCTCAATCGAGCCAGGAGAGGCTAGGAGGCTGTGTCACAGAAACATGGTGGCTGGGCCTGTGCACTTCAGGTCTGATCGCTGGGAGGAAACTGGAGGAAAGATGCCCTCCAACTCTTACTGTTTGGCTCCACTTGGCTCCAAATGGTTGAAAACAGGCATACAGCTTGCATTCACAAGAAATGGGCTCTGTAGTCTGTGGAATGAAATGGATAATGAGGGGAAATTAAATATGCTGGGACAGAATTAGCCCAGAATGGAGACTTCCTCCTAGAAACCATGACATTGCTGATACTTGAAGTGGAACAAAGAAAGACGATCTGCATGACAAAGAGAAAAAGGATAAAGAAGAAACTCCTGCACCTGCCTGTAGAGCCAACTCAATCCTAGAGGGCTGGCGTGGGGAAGCACCCAGGCATTAAGATCTTCTGAGATCCTAGCACTTTGTAAAGCTTGATCTGCCTCTCACTTTCCATTTACCGTAGATGGAGGTGTTTCCTTTGGTCATGGAATTTTTTTAAATTGTGGTAAACTGTACGTGATATACAACCATCACTACCATCCACCTCCGGAATCTTTTCATCTTCCCAAACGGAAACTCTGTATCATTAAACCATAACTCCACTTTCTTCTGTACCCCCACTCCCCAGAAACTACCATTCTACTTCCTGTGTTTAGGATTTTGACTAGTCTAGTTACCTCATATATGCAGTGGAATCATATAATATTTGTCCTTTTGTGATTGGCTTGTTTTATTAGCATAATGTCTTCCAGGTTCACCCATGTTGTGCCAGGATTTCCTTCCTTTTTTAAGGCAGAATAGTATTTTACTGTATGTATAGATCACATGTTAGGTATCCGTTCATACGTGGATGAACATGTTGCTATGAACATGTATGTGCCAAGTTTGAATCTCTGTTTTCAATTCTGTTGGTATATACCTAAAAGTGAAATTGCTGGATCATGTGGAATTCTATATTTACCTTTCTGAGGACCAGGCAAACTTTCCCACAGTGGCTATACTGTTTTATATCCCCACCAGCAATGTCTGAGCGATCCAGCTCATTGGCATCCTTGCAAGCATTTGGTGTTGTCACTATTTTTATTTTAGCTATTCTGATAGGTGTGTGATGATACCTCACTGTGGTTTTGATTTGCAATTTCCTATGGCTGATGATGGTGAACTTCTTTTCATGTGCTTACTTACCCTCTGCGTATTTCCTTCAATTGGGTATTTTTTACTGTTGAATTTTGCAAGTTCTTTACATATTTTGGATACTAGTCTTTTGTCCTACATAGTCATGAGCTGCATAACTACATATTTTGGATACTAGTCCTTTGTCCTACATAGTCATGTGCTGCATAACGACATTTCGGTCAACAATGGACAGCATATACAACAGTGATCCCATAAGACTGTAGTGGGGCTGAAAAATTTCTATTGCCTGATGATGTCGTAGCTGTAATCACTTAGTAGTACTCATGTATTTGTGGTGATGCTGGTGTAAACAAGCCTGCTGTGCTTGTTCTATAAGAGTATTGCACATACAATCATGTGTATGTGATACTTGATAATGATAATTGACTATGTACTTATCATACTATACTGTTTATTATTGTTTTAGAGTGTATTCTTTCCACTTATTAAATAAAAAAATTTCTGTAAAACAAAATGTATCAGGCTGATTGGACTGCCATGGTGCTGTGTGACCTTGTAAAGTCTCTTCCAACTCTAATATTTTGTAATGGTACAGCTCAAACTCAGAAATAATTATCACAACAATAGTAGCTAACATTTATTGGGCTCTGTGTGCCAGGTACTGGAATATCTCTGTTTGATCCTCAGAGCAACACTTTGAGGTGTAGATACTACTATTATCCCCTTTTTATTGATCAAGAAACTGGTGCTCAGAAATACACAAGGCATACATGTTGCAAGTGGTGGAACTATGGCTTGAGCCTGAGCAGACTGCCTCCCTGAGCTTAAGCTGACCTGAAAAGAAGGTTAGAAGCTCAGAACTAATTCTGGCCTCCACTAACTGCAGATATAAAGCTGAGGTCCTGGGGCAGACTTTTCCTTATCCAAATACCTTACAAGCATCTGTGAAAGCCCAGTCTTTGAAAATCAACAGCATCACAATCAAGCTACTAGGGGCCAGTCAGTTTACATCAGGAGTCCTCAAACTATGGCCCGCGGGCCACATGCAAATACAAATATTGTATTTGTTCCTGTTTTGTTTTTTAACTTCAAAATAAGATATGTGCAGTGTGCATAGGAATTTGTTCATAGTTTTTTTTTAACCTCAAAATAAGATATGTGCAGTGTGCATAGGAATTTGTTCATAGTTTTTTTTTTAACTATAGTCTAGCCCTCCAACGGTCTGAGGGACAGTGAACTGTCCCCGTTTAAAAAGTTTGAGGACCCCTGGTTTACATGGACTTGTTCCAGAGTTATATCTGCGGTTGGCTTATAGAAGGAAGGTTATTTCCTGCTCTAGATTTGGTGAAAATCTGATGACAGCATATTTCTCCTTCCCTTAGCAATAGCATCTATCATTGCTTCTCAAACATGAGCAGGCATCACAATAGGGTGGAGGGCTGGTTAAAGCACAGATGCTGGGCCTCATCCCCAGAGTTTCCAATTCAGTGGACCTGGGACAAAGAGAATTTGCATTTCTAACAAGTTCTCAGGTGACACTGACTTTCTGATCCAAGAAACCACACTTTGGGAACCGTTGTCATTGTCCTATATTCATGTGTTCTATATATTTCAGAGTTTCATGTTTAATTATTACTTACCTAGTAGTTTTACCAACCTATCCAGCTGTGTTCATTTGGGTGCTTTCTTTTAGCACTGAAAAATACTAAATCTCTAGCTAGGTTTAAGAAAACATTGCAAGGAATTGAGTTCTTAAGCAAATAATCAAGCAGATACTGGTTTTTTGTTTGTTTGTTTGTTTTTGCTTATCATCATATGAAGTAATTTTATTGGCCTGTGACTTTATTACCTCTTTCTCCTACTTCATGAATGCAGGAACTCTGCTGTTGTGTTCCCATTGCTCTATTCCCAGCAACTAGACAGGTGCCTGGTACATAGCAGATTCTCTGGAAGTATTTGGGTGAATGCTAGATTTATACTCTTCTAAATATAGAAACTGGATTGTATCAAAGGGCTAGGGAGTAGAAGATCATCATTCAATTCCTCTTAGTTACTAAGTAGCTGAAATATGTTTAACAGCTTCCCAAGTTCTTATGTCCATCATTGTGTCCTTTAACCAAACATTTCCTTGTTCGCAGCTGCCCTCATCCGTGGAAACAGAAACAACTGTGCTCAATTCTCCAATAACCTTGATTGGCTCATCAGCAAATTAGACAGACTAGAATCTTCCTCAGGTAAGACTTGACACCAATGGAGAGAGTGGCCTTTCTTTTTTTTCTTTCTGTAAAAAAGAAAACAATGTTAAATCTTTGAACAATGCTTTGTCCACTGGATTGCAATCAAATAATTACTTCAACAACAACAACAAAAAGAGCTAACTCTTCCTGACACCCCTATCACTTTAACAATTCTAACCCAATCCAAAGTCTGTCCTCTTCTGTTTCATGTTTCACTCTGTGTCTTCATCTTCATCCCCTGGATTTTTTCATCACCCCCCCGCCCCGGCGGCCCCCTGCCAGGGTCATGATCTCCTGCTTAGATTCTCTCTCTCTGGGTTTCTAAATGCTCTCTGGACATGGCCCTCCTAACAATTTGGGGTAGAAGCAGGACTGAAAAATGACTGTGGAATAAGAGGAAATGATGATTCTCCCACCCCTGAGTCACCCTTGACTTCATATCTAGAGCCCTTCATGATTCACAGAGAATTTGAGCCAAGAGAGTAGTCACTGTTGGTAAGTGGCCAAGTGACCATGCCATGATGCTCAGCAGTTTGCTTCCTCGGAGATGAGTGAACATGACAGGTGTGGGCCCCTCTCAGGGAAGCTGAAAGGTTTTGATGCTTTTTCAGTGTCTAGAGGAGACAGGAGCTTGAACAAGACGGACCAAGGGAAGGTTCTCCCGAGACCATCCACCTACACGTCTTTCAAACCTGTTTTCTTCAGCATCTCTTCCAATGGGCCACACTACATTTCAGGGCAATTTATGAAAACCCTGGGTGGAAAAAAACAGAATGATGAGGAATTTTCTCAATAAACCCAAGGAAGATACTGGCCAACTTCTTCCCTTGAGTTATTTTTGTTTTATTTTTAAAAATCTTATTGTTGAAAGTATTACAACAATATGTCACCCTATTTCCTACATTGACCTTTTCTAGCCCTCCCTCACCCCCTCCCCACTCCAGACCTTCACCACCCTATTTTCTATATCCATGGGGTATACATATATGCATACAAGTTTTTTGGTTGATCTCTTCTTAACCACCCATCCTCCCACACCTTCCCTTGAATTTTTATCATGGTTTTACCCTTATAGATGCCAGGCTGTTGGGGCACCAGTTAGTTTTCTTAAGCCTCCACTTAACGCAAAAAGCTTTCCAGTGTTCCAAGAAAAGGGGGCAAAGCCAAATAGTATTTTTTAGTGAGCTTATAAAATGAAAATAATTTCTGGACTGATTCCTAGGTAAACTCTTATTTGAGGAACACTTTAAATATTGTCTATCCCTCCTCTTTGCCCCCTACCCTGTCCCCCCCAGGCCTTCACCACATTACTGTCTGTACCCATGGGTTATGCATGTCTGCATAAATATTCTTTATCTAAGTTACTTGAATGACCTTTAGAATTTATAGCAACCTGGGCATCTGCTTTTCTATTTTTAAATTAAGTATTTCTTGGTTTGATCAAAGTAAGAATTCCAGTTTAGGGCAGCTCTTCTATATTTTGACACAGAAGTGTTGTGTCTTTGCCCAGGAAAGGGAAATGGGGTTGGTGCTAAATAAAAGTCAACGCTAATTCCAGACTGGTTGGCCCTCAGAGGTTCCTAAAGTCTACAAGAGATGAGTGCATCCTTCTTCTGGCTGGAAATATTTAATAGATTCAGAGAATTGATGATATTCTGTACTCTCAGGACAGTCTTTTCATTCTCAGGTTTCAAAATGATGGCCAGTTTGGTAAGTTATTTAATGTCCAAATGACTTTTGTGGCATTCACATAGGCATCTTGGAAGTGTTACACTGCATCCTGATTGAAAGCCCAGAAGCCTTAAACCTGATAGCAGAGGGCCACATCAAGTCCATCATCTCCCTCCTGGATAAACACGGACGGAACCACAAGGTGGGTGATCAACTTTACCTGGCTTTTCCCTTCCTGCCACTTAATATCCATTGTGTGCTATTGAGACTGTGTTGCCTTGCTCTCTTTCCTGGCTTTAAAAAACACACAAAACATTGAGAAACAGGTTCTGAAAGACCCTTCCTTGCCTAGGAGATACTACAAGCCAGACAATCACAGTGGATCTTAGATGATCACCATTTCCAAGTCTTGCTCATCATCATTAGCCCTTGACACACAGCAGACTGTGAGGCACTTGGCTAGAGTCCGTACAAGGCCAGCTAGGATGCACTCCCACCCTCTAGGAGCTTAACAGTAATAACAGCTAATCCCAGCTATCTGAAGAACATATACAAAAATCAGATACAGGTAATGTAGACAGTCTTGTTATTAAATGAAATTGGCTTTTCCGTGAGTCAGACCAAGTGAAATAAATAAATCCACATGAGCCAGCAAGAGGACTAAAGCTGTGGGTCTCACCCTCCGATACACAACAACAGCTGTGTGACTTTAGGCCTCAGTTATTTCATCTGTAAAATGAAAGCACTTCACTTACTAAGGTGGAATGCTACATCAATTTTTTTGAGGTCTCTTTACGCCATAACCTCTGTTTTTACGGAATTATATGTATAAAGACACAACGATCTTTGAGGAAAGTCTATTAAAATACACTTTACCCTGATGCCTCAGCATATCCCCCTCCTACATGAAGGTTGCGACACTGACTATTTAGGCAGGTACTCCAAGACTGAGGAAGTGTATTTCAAAAGCAGATGGCATGACTGGGCGTGGGGGACAACAGCTGGGATCCTGCAGAGTGGAGGGAACTCAGCTTGATCACTGGCCCTTTTTGTTTGCCATCATTTAGGGGCACTTCGCATTTAAGACACACCTTAGGGGGGGGGGCAGGAGAATGAGCCTCTGCAGCGTTGCTTGGATGATATGTATCACCCTTAGGAAGTAAAAAAGTCAGGGTCCTTAGCAACTGTAAAATTGCTTGGCAAAGACTAGAAAGAAATATGTGGGGTCTGTAATTGCTTTTCCAAATGTGGTAAATCAAAAGCAGGTATGAGGTTCCAACTGCAGTCCAGCTTCTCTGTGTCCCAACATATTTCTTCCCACCTGCAAAATGTAATGAGAATAATTGATAAGTACCTGTGTAACACGTGTTCTGAGCCATGATCTATGTGCAGATGTCAAACGAAGCCTTAGACAGGGAAGCTGTTGTCATGTCATTGTCCCTGGGGCTTCTTTGTGACCACACTGCATAATGCACTTCATAAAACCAGTTTGCAAGAGCATCTTTTAGCCAAAAATCACAAAGCATTAATGGATGTCACTTGGCAGCAAGTTGATGACTATTCTGCCCATTCTAGAGTTGAATAAATTGAGGCTGAAGTGCTTTACTAGAAATTCATACCTGGTCTTATATGTTACTCAAGTGCACCAGCAGATAAGTCTTTAATCTTCTAGAGCCAAGAAATCCTGTTTCAAAAATCCTGGCGATGTTGTCAAAGCTCAGGCGACATGGTCTTGATACATAGATAGTCTCCTCAAGATGTCCCCTTTTTGTCTTTTGATAGATTTTTGGATGAAGGTTTCCTTGCCATGAATTTAGTTCTACTTTTAGAGATTACTCAATTGGATAACATATTTTAAAAAAAAAAAGAGTCCAGTCTGAAATCATCAGGAGAGGTATTTGTAGTAACTTTGCAGAGAATGTGCCGAGTACAGGCCAGATTACTATTGAAAGACTTTATCTTTGCTTGGAAAATGCCAAGGTAGTATTTTCCTATCCAGGCAGCTCTGTTTTCCCCAGTCCCAGGTGTCTTCTGCACCTTCACTTAGTTTTCCATGAAGACAGTGACTGAATATATGCAGAAATTTACAGCCACAAAGCAACTCCCAACTCTTGCAACAACAGCAACAGTAATAATGAGGATAATGGTAGCTAACATTTATTTTGAATTTGACAAATGCCAGGCTCTGTCTTCAGTGTTCACATGCATTTTCTTTAGTCCTCATTATGAGGCCATGGAGTGGCATTATTATTTCCACTTGACAGAGGCGGAGTCAAGAGCCTTGGGATCATAAGCAACTTGCCAGAGGTCACAGGGCTAATTGATGTCAGAGTAGGACCAGCATTTTGCTCTCCCAACTCCAAGTTTAATATTCCTTCCAGGTTTCTCTAGCTGAAGTCTATGAACATGTTATTCAGGGCCCACATCCTCTGTGAGAAAGTGTCATTTGTGTTCTTTATTTAAAGTTATCTTGTATACCAAACTCTTTGTAGTGACAAATTCACACTTAGAAGGCATTTTCATATGATGAGTTCATGTTTCTCAGATTGAAGTTTGAGAGTCCATGAAAGTGGTCTTCAGAGTCATGACATTTATCTTTTAAAAAATGTTTCTACATCTTGTGGGTTTGAGAAACTCCTGTCTGTACCATGCCCCCTATAAGCACATGCTTAGAACAGAGAGTATCTACAATAGTGGTGATTATACCTCCCTTCCTCTCTGAGAGTTTTCAGTTACTAGCTCTGTCCCTACTAAAAGAAGCATTGCCACTCATCTAAAGCATAATCAAGTTAAAGATAAACAGTTTAGAGGGAAAAAGCATAATCCTTGAAGTGAAAGGGACAGGAGTGGGGTACACTGCCCACTCCCCATTTTCTGAATGCACTCTGTTCCTTGATCCCTCAGCATCTCCTCCCTACTTCTCAAAATTCTTCCCTTCAAAACTTAGTTCACATACCACTTCCTCTATGAAGCTTTTTCTTATTCCAATTGGCCATGGTTTCCTCTCCTCGATCCTTATACCACTTGCACTCTGTTACGTGGTGGTTCCATTCGGCCTTTTATTATAGTTTTTTTACACACGTATTTCTCTCGCAGATGCAAAGTTCCTTCATAGCGGGTGTTATTGGAGAAGCATGTGGCTTGTCTTTCTCCATTGCTAGTGCGAGTGGCATCCTGAGGGATCAGCTTCATAATCCCCATAATGCCATATGTTATACATGGCAGGCATTTGATACACGTTTGTTAAAGGTGTAAAAAATGAGTAAAAGGAATGAATGAGTAGAGCCAGAATCAATTTCCACCTCACCTTGAATGGATAGAAACTCACATATATGGACAGGCCTTGTCTCAGTTCAAGACTAATCAATGGGAGGACTCCATTCTGTGTGGTCAGAGACAGGCTCCTTTCCTCTAGCACAGTGGTTCTCAACCTTGGCTTTGGCTGCACATTAAAATCACCTGGGAATCTTTTTAAAATCCTGATTTCTGGGCCTCATCCTCTGGAAATTCTGTTTCTTTGTTACTAATGTTGTGGCCCCACCCCATAACAAAGAAACAGAATTTCTGGAGGATGAGGACCAGAAATCAGGATTTTAAAAAGATTCCCAGGTGATTCTAATGTGCAACCAAGGTTGAGAACCACTGCTCTAGCAGCTCCCCATCCTCTAAGACAGAGCTTCACAAACTGTAATGCTGTAATGTGATTACAAATCTCCTAGGGATGGCATTAAAATGAAGTCTCTGATCTAGTGAGTCTGGGAATAGGAGGGGTGGTGCCTAAGCATCTGTATTTCTGGTAAGCTCCTAGGATCATCCTTGGAATAAGGAGACCCTTGGGTTTTATCATTCTTTCTGAATTTCTACAACCAGCCGGAAAGAGGATTGTGTGGGTTTTTAGGGGCCAGTATATCAGTGTAAGTGAAGTACCCACTTTTCATTGGCAAGAACTCAGCCTCATGACCTCACATTACTGCAAGGAAGGCTGGGAAATGTAGTCTCTCGTGTGCTCAGAATAGGAAGGAAAACAGAGTCTGGCGACTTACTCAGCAGTAACTGCCACAGCAAATCACACATCCCAGAGGCCGCTGAGATGTTATTTCTGCATTGGAAAATACAGATGACCAGTAGGCACAGTGCCTGTGTCTCCAGGATGGATCAGCCCTCGCCACATTCCTTTCACTTTCAAGAGAATCCATTTAAATTTTCTAGAAAAGGAGGTGTGTCCCCATTCCTTATTTTACCCAAAGATATGCCTTCTGAAGCACAGCCTAAACCAGCGGTTCTCAACCTGTGGGTCACGATGCCTTTGGCAGTCGAACGACCCTTTCACAGGAGTCACCTAAGACCATCCTGTATATCAGATATTTACATTATGATTCATAACAGTAGCAACATTACAGTTATGAGGTAGCAACGAAAATAATTTTATGGTTGGGTCACAACATGAGGAACTGTACTTAAAGGGCCAGAAGGTTGAGAACCACTGGCCTAAACAATGCCAGCCACAATACTTTATGGCACTATCTATTCGGAGATGAGACACTATTAGGCTATGTTCTTTCTCGGAACCCTTTTTCTCTCTGCTATTACATTGTATGTAGATTAAGCTGCTTCCCTCAGGCTGTTACAGCAAAGCTCCTGCATCTGTCACTCCAAGGCAAGACAGATGAAAATGTATGATAGACTGGGTGATAAGTATTTAATTTCCTGGCCATCTATGGCTCTTTTCTTTGAGAAATTATCCTCTGGATTTCCAGTTTTACAACCCATACATTCCACAGACTGGTGATGGTACGAGTCCATAAAACTCTCTTTGGGATCCTTTTCTGCTTGTCCCATAAATGTGCTTTGTATTTATGTGGAAAAAAATTGACATTCAGGGAGTCAGGTAGAAAACTGGTTTGTGAGAATTATGAATACAAATGCTACCAACAACCTGAAGTCATCCAACCCATGAAGCATTGAGTCTTCCAGTGGCCACTTTGAAAGACTTCTGGGGTCCAACCCCCGCAGGTCCAGGGGTCCCCAAAGGTGTGGATGGAGTCGGCGAAGAAGGAATGACACAGAGACAGCGTTCAGTTGATCAGCAGCCTAGCCAGGATCTCTAGCCAGGATCTCCAGCCAAGTTCTGGTCTGGATCTCCAGCGAAGTTCTGCTAGGTTCTCCAGCCAGGTTCTCCAGGTTCTCCAGCCAGGTTCTGTAGCCAGGTTCTAGTCAGGTTCTCTTGCCATGTTCTATAGTCAGGTTCAGTAGCCATGTTCCCTCGCTAGGTTCTCCAGCCAGGTTCAGTCACCAGGTTCTAGTCAGGTTCTCTTGCCAATTTCTGTAGTCAGGTTCAGTCCAGGATCTTTTGCCATGTTCTCTCGCTAGGTTCTGTCTCTAGGTTCTGTCTCCAGTTTCTGTCCAGGATCTTTTGCCATGTTCTCTCCAGCGAAGTTCTTCTGTCTCTAGAGAACGTTCTGTGTAGGTTCTGTGCCTAGGTTCTGTCTCTCTTAGTTCTGTCTTGTTACATCTGTATTTATACCAGTTGATTCCAATCCTATCAATCTCTATTACAAAGGTTAGGGCGTTTCTTATCTCCATTCCAGGGAGTAAAGATTATGTAGCTTAAGCATGATTGTTCGTAGTTAAAGTGATTAATTACCCACCTGGCACTTAGTTAAGAGGTTTTATTCCCTCCCTAACTTCAGGGGAAAATCCCTACCAGGGGAAACAACCTTTCTCAGAGACCTTGGTTAAAACACGTAGTGCCAAGAAGGTGAGCAAACATATTAAGAACAGTATGCCATATATGCCAGGTCCCTTGAAACAGCAAGGATAGACCGGCTCCCGGCAAAAGACTGAAATGCAGCCACCACCTCCTTGTCAATACAGCCTGCCACAGTCCTGGCTTTTACTTACGGACTGCTGTTTGCACATGGCTCCCTGTAGGGGAGACAGGGAGGAGCAGTACCTGGTCCAGCACAGTGTGCTCTGCCGTGGCAGGAACACAGAATCTGAATGAAAGAGGATGATGCACAAGGAGTCAGGGTGGGTGAGAGGCCAGCTTGTGGTGGAAAAGGCCAGTGTAGCTGGCAAACAAAAGGAACAGAAGCTGCTGGCTGGTCTCATAGATTCAGGTGCCACTGTGCTCTTGCAAGTTTGGCATCACTCTAGGGGGGAGAAGGAGAGCAGGTGAAATGCTTTTGAAGATGGATTTCTAGGAATATAAGAGTATCTTCACAGTGAGAGACCCACAGACCGGAACCTGTCCTACTATCACATCTACCCAACCCACAGGAGCTTCCTAAGCCTGCTACGACGTGCCAGGGACTGAGCCCAATGGGAACCCTAGTGCCTTTCCGGGAGAGCTGTATTAGTGCCTGTTGATCATGGTGCAGAGTGGAGCATCAGATTCAGTTTGTGGCCAATGAAGGGCCTTCCATCCCAGGCCTCTACTCCTGCACAACTCCAAGAGGTGCCTGGATTTTGTATCCTGAATACCTCTCCTCACCCTGGTCCTGGCCCTGGAAGGGTTATTAATCTAGGCCCGTGGTCGGCAAACCGTGGCTTGCAAGCCACATGTGGCTCTTTGGCCCCTTCAGTGTGGCTATTCCACAAAATACCACGTGCAGGCGCACACGTACAGTGTGATTGAAACTTCGTGGCCCATGTGCAGAAGTTGGTATTTTGTGAAAGAGCCAGTATTTTGTGGAAGAGCCACACTCAAGGGGCCAAAGAGCCGCATGTGGCTCGCGAGCCGCGGTTTGCTGAGCCGCAGTTTGCCGACCACTGATCTAGGCAGTCAGTCTTCAGAGCCAGACTCATCCACTTTAACAGAACAGTAACCACAAATGACATGTGCAATTTGGAGGAAAGGGCATGAGACCAGGGCAGAGGGGATGGTAGGAAGCCCAGTCTCATTTCCCAAGAGGCTGAAGGCTCTGGGGCATTACTGACCCACGCCTGGGGTGGAGGTGAGGCTTCCTTGACTGTAAACAGGTCCTCCCTCCTGTCACCTGGCCCTTACCCTGTGGGAAGCCTGCTTCTGTCCTGTCACCTGGCAGTCAGGCCCTAAGTTGGTGGACACGTCTTGCTGCAGGTTCTAGATGTCCTGTGCTCCCTCTGTCTCTGCAATGGGGTGGCTGTGAGAGCCAACCAGAATCTGATCTGTGACAACTTGCTGCCCCGGAGAAACCTGCTCCTGCAGACACGGCTGATTAACGACGTGACGAGGTAAGGCCACCATCATTGTTCCAAAAGGGGCATCTTGTCTCCAGACAGGGAAGAGGGCTGATTTGAACTCCAAAGCCACTCACCCACCATTTCCATGATGATTCTGGCACATATGAGAGCAGGCACATGTGCAGTCTTTTAGGGCCTTGGACTCCAACCTACTCTCTCCTGAAGTGCCCAAGGAGTATATGTACCACCCAAGGGCTGAAGAATTTGGCCGGAAGTGGTCTACCACATTTTCTTTTAAACATCAATGAAGATTTATCTTGTACCTTCTTCATAACATATTTATTCTTATTTCTATATACCAACTTTTTTCTACAAATCTCTTACAGAATAGATGTCCCATGTTGATACCATGGCTTAGTGAATCCTCTGGCACATGGCCATTTACCCAGGAATAACTGTGCCAGTCAGATGGAAAGCATGGACACAGGTAGAACCCTAGGCTGATGGTCCACACCTGAGAGTCTGTGAACTCACTGGGCCTGGACTCGGCAGGCCCAAGGTTCTTCAGCAACTTTCCACCTGGACCCACTTCCTAATCTGCAATGGTGAGAGAAGAACCTTCCCTCTGAAGTGTAGAGCAGCCAGCAGAGCTAAGCCATCCATACCAACATTTTTCTTCTTGGGACCAGCCTGGTTTTTCCCTGCCCATCCAAAATGGAACACTACCCCAGCCCAGAACAGTAGAAACCCAGAAAAACTGAGTGTTTTGTCCCAAGGTCTTAACCACTTTGCTAAATACATTAAAACCTCTGGCCTTTAAAAGGTTGCCTAAAAGTGAGTTCTTCTCCCACCCCTTTTTCTGTCATCTAGGTTGAATTTTATTTTTTTTCAGCTGTATTGAAGTATAATTGACCAACAATATGGTAAGACATTCAAAATGTACAACATGATGATTTGATATACATGTACATTGTGAAGGAACTCTACCCAAAGGATTGAATAATACATCCATCACCCCACATAGTTCCCCTTTTGGGGGGAGGAGGATAAGGACATTTAAGTTCTCTCTTAGCAAATTTCAATTATGCAATACAATGCCATCAGCTATAGTCACCATGTTATACATTAGATCCTCAGACTTCATCTTACAACTGAAAGTTTATAGTCTTTCACCAACCTCTACCTATTTTTCCTGTCCCCACCTCAGCGCCTGGCAAACACTTTTCTATTGTCTGTTTCTATGCATTTTTATTTAGATTCCACATATAAGTGGTACTACGCAGTATTTTCTTCTCTGTCTGGCTTATTTCTAATGTGACTTCTTAATGCTTTCAAAGGGCCATTGTTATTAATAATGCTTGGTGACAAAGCTGCTGTTATGAAATGATTAAACCAATTTACTGGAAGAATGGAAGAAGCCATTTCTTTCACTTACAATAAGAAATGAGGATTTGTAATCATGCAGCTCTATATAACATCTTCAACCTCTTTACCTGTGGCTGACACTCAGTAAATGTTAGTTACCTTGAGTGGAACATTTAAAGAGAGACAGGTTCTCTATATTTTATAATGAAATTAATGTTGTCCTGACACCTTCCTAAGAATTTGATCAGGTGTTGGAGGCTCGCCATGGCCAGTATTGCTCAGTGATTAGAGCATTGGCCCATGCACTGAAGGGTCTTGGGTTCCATTCGCAGTCAAGGGCACGTACCTGGGTTGCTGTTCCATCCCCCACCCTCATCGGGAGTGTGCAGGAGGCAACCAATCAATGTCTCTCTCTCACATCGATGTTTCTCTCTCCTACAACCCCCTCCCCGACCTCCTGTACCCCTTCTACTCTCTGAAAAATCAGTGGGGGAAAAAGAAAGATATAGATAGATATAGATATAGATATAGATATAGATATAGATATAGATATAGATATAGATATAGATATAGATATAGATATAGATATAGATACATCATCAGGTGAGAATTAACAACAACAACAACAAAAATTGTTGGTGGCTCAAAGCTTTTTCTACTTTAGAACAATATGAAAAACACAAAATTGCTCTTGCCCTTGGATTAATTGAGCAGTGCCTCCTCTGGTCTGGTTCAATTTGCTTTCTCAGTTCTTAAGAATCAGTAAATGCCACCTGCCCTATGTTTAATTTCAGTATTCGGCCAAACATCTTCCTGGGAGTCGCTGAGGGCTCAGCACAGTACAAGAAGTGGTACTTCGAGCTCATTATTGACCAGGTGGACCCCTTCCTAACACCAGAGCCCACACACCTGCGGGTGGGCTGGGCCTCGTCCTCGGGCTACGCTCCGTACCCCGGAGGTGGAGAAGGATGGGGAGGCAATGGTGTTGGTGATGACCTGTACTCCTATGGCTTTGATGGACTTCACCTTTGGTCAGGTGAGTACTTTGCCAAAGCTTTGGCCCCTTATCTTTTACTAGGGGTGATTGAGACTTGACTTGTGTGAACTGAAACTGTCACTTTCTGTATGAATGATATAGACTCGAGCATAAACTAGAGATGGTGAGGTGGGAAGAACATCAGATCTGAAATGAGACACTTGCTTTTAGCCATGACTCTGGCACTTCAGCTGCGTGATGGGTTCGGCCCCTTCCCTTTCAAGCTCTGTGTCTGTACAGCCTGACGAGCAGAGACTTTCAGGATTATATGGACAAACGGGGAAGGAGAAAGACTCAGCATTTATGACTGGGCAGTGAGCTACAAATCTTTTGTACATGTTTCCTCCCTTTTTATCTTTACAATGACCCCTTAAGGTAGATAATATTGACCCCATATTACAGATGTGGAAACTGAGGCATAAAAATATTTAAGTCATTTATTCACAGTCACACTGGGAGGGATCCAGATCTGACAATAAGCCTGACACCTTGTCAGTGCAACATGTTACTTCATGATGCACTTTATAAAATGTCTGGGTCTGTACCTGATACATTGGAGATGGTAATCAGTTAAAAATAATCTGAAGCTTCCTTTTTAAAAATAAACATTGTTTTCCCCAAGTGCGTCTATGGCCTGTGGCTGTGCAGGAATGAGCTGGCTTCCGCCAGGTGAAAATGCAAGACTGCCCATGCTCTCAGCCCAGCACAGGAGTTCTCCCTCGCTGTCCGCAGTGTGTTTTACCTGTATCTTTTGCAAAACTGCAAATGTGTTCCTTATAGAAATCCCTTACATAAGCATTGTGCTGCGTGCCTCTTACATAAGGAACCATGACACACATCCTACCTTCAATTCAATAGGAGGGAAAAGTTTGTCTCTAAATGACAAATCTGTCCATTTTCTTTTGTAACTGGAAACCCATCACGTTTTCCTTCTGCCCTTAGCTTTCAGGCTAAAACCATTAGCTCAGGTCCTGATGACATGCTTCTTGTAGACTTTATTTTCAATTTCTTGTAGGCTTTATTTTCAATTTGTGTTTGTAGGTGTGTGTGCTGTTTTAAATTCATTTTAAACATCTTTAAACTCTTAGGAATGGTGTGAACTTATTTACATACTTGTCTTGGGTTATTCATGGGAAGAAAGAGAGAGCCCTATCTCTGTCCGTGTTTTATGTGTCCGAGGGTCAGCATGGTACAGACAAAACCAGATTCAGAACGGCAGGATGATGGGTTAGAACAGGTGAAAGTCTTGTCTTGTTGTTCTCTTATCCTCCCAACTTAACCTTCCCTGGTTCCATCTTCATGGGGGTAGGGGTGGGTCTTGCCTTCTCGGTTCTCAGAGCCCCATCATGTGTGGCTGTGCAGTAGTAGCATTGCCCTTAGGTTATCATCACATGTCACAAGGTTCTCAGAACGTTGTCTTTCGGGAAGTGATTTGAGGAGACATCATTGTGCTCACACCCACCCACAGCTCCTGAGTTTGGTGGAATTGAATCTGTGAAGGAATGAAGAGCATTGACTTGAGACAATGATTACCCCATTGCCTTCTGTTTGCTGCTCATCTCCCACCATCTCACCAACACAGTGCAAGAGTATTTTTGGGGTGCTAGTCTACTCCCAAAGAGAACTCTGCATGGGGGTTGGTTAAAGAACTATGAAACACATTTACACTCTTGTATGAAACAAATTGGACTCTTGTTTCGAAGAGAAACTAACAATTCTCAAAGAAAAGAAAAATGTTTGGTCTTTTCCAGACTTTGCAGCACTACATGGAACCACCAGTATATCCCTTTGTAGAATTTCCAGAATAAATATATCAGTTAGTCAGGAGGGAGTCAGAGAGCCCACTCATTGTATATCCAGAAAGGGCTGCTGTCTGTGCATTTAGGACCTGACCCTCCATCTAATTGTGTATCATTCCAGGAGCGTACAGGGCACAGGAGTGGACAGTGCTCCCCTCATTCCTCTTGTCCTCCCTCCTCTGAAGACCAGGGAGGTGGACACGCCCACACCAGTTATCACTAGCAGTGCCTCTGTGATTGGTGATGGGGAGGAGGCTTGGGTCTCAGCTTTTCAGAAGCTGGCAGTGGCTCTCTGAACGTTACCCACGCTTAGTAATACAAGTACGTTTAGGAAACTTCACCCCTCAGTCTTCAGCACCTGATGAGATGTAGGGAAACCAGTGCCTGTGAGATTTATAATTTTCATGCTCACTGAAATACAAAGCTTCCTTGTGTCTGAATTCTCCAACCGGCACACAGGAATATATATCTCACAGAAGGCACCACGGGTAAATATGTCAGCATGTGCCCCAGCTGATGAAATAGGGTTCTGTTAATGACTCTCACCAGGATAGCAGTGAATTCTGGACTATCTGATGAACGGGTAATTGTCTGCTGAAGAAATAAAATGGAAATGACCCTCCAACTTACTTGCTATCAGAGGGAATGGAGGGTGGCCAGGGAGAGATATTGGAAACTGGTTATGATAGTTTTTCTCCTTTTCCTTGAGATCCAAATGCTCAGGCCCACTAACTTTCAACTTACATGTGTGCATAAATTAAGCCACTGCCTTGGACTGGTCTTCAATGCACTTATGGAAGCACAGTAGAGATGTTGTCATGGTTGGGGAAAATGGCAGTGCCTCCAATGCTTTGTTATTGGAAAGACTCGAAGAAACAGCAGGGCTTTGGAGTTATGCCCGGTTTGAATCCCAGCTCCTCCACTTACTGGGCAAATGGCTTAACCTCTCAAAGACTTGGTTTCCTCAGATAAAATGAAGATGTGCTATATGCTCTTGTAGAATTTAAATGAGATGAGGGACATGACGTTTTTTAATTGTTTTTAGTTTATCTTTATTGTTGAAAGTATTACAGATGTCCCCCTTCCTCCCCGCCACCCCAGTGACACCTTCCTCCCCACTACTGCCCCCTCCCCAGGCCTTCACCACACTATTGTCTGTGTCCATGGGTTATGCGTATATGCATATAAATTCTTTGTTAATCTCTTCCTACCCACCTCCTTCCCTCTGAGATTCGTCAGTCTATTGTATGCTTCCTTGTCTTTGGAACTATTTTGTTTTTCAGTTTATTTCTTTAGATTCCACGTATAAGTGAGGTCATGTGATATTTTTCTCTTCCCTACTCGCTTATTTCACCTTCCATAATAATCTCCAGAAGGGACATGAAGTTCTTGACACACATTAGATACCCAGTAAATATCACTTGCACTTCCCTCCTTGCCTGCAGAGTCCACTGTTCTCCTAAAGACCAAGCCCAGAATTCCGGGTCCCTCACTCGAGACCATAAGAGTAGCCCCATCTTAAGGGGCTAAAGAACCCAAGTCCCATGCTGAATGGGAAAGGAAGTTTCAGAGTGACATCCTGGGAGTATCCATGAGCTTTTTCTCTGTGTAGCAGGAGGCCAGTCTTAATAGGTCTATTTCACCACAGAAGCCTGTGAATTCTCTTTCAAGTATCCGCTGTACAAATATCCCCCTTCTCAACCCTGCCCAGCCCTCTCTACAGAATCCGAGGTCAGCTCAGCCTCTGCGTTTTCCCTCTGGGAGAAATGGTTCTTTTATTGTCATGGCACCACTGTCCCTCTCCTGGCAGGGCCTTCATGTAGCCTTTCAGGTCTGCATTCGGAGTTGAATGTGGCTCAGAGCAGCCTAGAGTATGTTACTGGCTAGGGAGCAGTTTCACAGGAGGAGGTCACACCTACCCTGCCTTTTTAACAACGTTTTCCTTGCAAAATCAAAACAAGTAGAGGAATTTACCTTCCCAAGAGATGAGTGATAACAAGAAGTGAATGAATGGTGTGCCTCTTGATTTAACATGACTTCTGACTCATCAGGATAATGTGTCTCTATAGTCAAATTTATATAAGAGGGTCTTTATCTGTCTCCTTACTAAGATGAACCCCAGGGTACCTGTTTGTATATCAAAACTCACCCCATTATGACTCAGACCTTTCCAGCCCCAGTGAACCCTCTCTCTTTCCAGTTGCCTAAGTATTTGTGTTTATGTTATAATGCCAGCTCTGCAGTGCCCAGGGTAATAGAAGTGCTGAGCATCAGTGTTCCCAGTTGCCTACATTACTCATCACAATAGACTAAAGCTGCAGTAATATATCCTTGGGTTAATCTGAAGATGTGCAGCAGATGATAAAATGGTTTTTTCCTTTATCCTAAAATGCTAGGTTAGAAATGGCCTTTCCTGGAGTTCCAGGTGGGCCTGAGCCTATCAGTCAGGGGTTTCTTCAGACCAGCAAAGCCAGGGCACCTCCCAGCCTGTCTCATGGGTGATCCCTAGGATTACTCAGAGTTCTTAATATATTGAAAAGAAAGCAGTTGAGGCAACTTAGAAACAAACTCTCTGCACCAACTCTGCTTTTCCTTGCTACAGCTTTTTCTGTCCATTGTTCTAAAAGAGGTTAAATTTATTAAACATATTTGAAAGTGACTTTTTTTGAGCACTATCAATAAAAGGACTTAATGATTTCATTAACTTAATACAGTGATTTTATTTTTTATTTTTTTGAATTTTGTTAGGGGTTTTTTAATAAGTGTCAGAGGGTAGAAACCTCCCTACTACAACTTACTTTTTGTCTGTTCAACAGAAACATTTTTTTTTAATCCTCATCAGGAGATATGCTCATTGATTTCAGAAAGAGGGAGAGAGGGGAAGGGAGAGAATTATGGAGAAATATTGATGTGAGAGAGAACATCGATCGGCTGTCTTGCATACATGTCCCAATCAGGGACCAAACCTACAACCTAGGTATGCGCTCTGCCCAGGAATTGAACCCACAGCTTTTCAGTGCATGGGATGACACTCCAATCAACTGAGCCACCCTGGCCAGGTCAGCAGAAACTATTTTTGTTAATCACCATTAACTTGTGCTGGGGTCCAACCCCAGCAGGTCCAGGGGTCCCCAAAGGTGTGGACGGAGTTGGCGAAGAAGGAATGACACGGAGGCAGCCTTCGGGTGATCATCATAGCCAGGTTCCTCTAGCCAGGATCTCCAGCCAAGTTCTGTCTAGGATCTCCAGCTAGGTTCTGTGTCCATGTTCTCTCGCTAGATTCTCCAGCCAGGTTCTCCAGCCAGGTTCTGTCCAGGTTTTCCAGCCAGGTTCAGTCACCAGGTTCTAGTCAGGTTCTCTTGCCATGTTCTATCCAGGTTCTGTAGCCAGGTTCTGTCTCTAGGTTCTTCAGCCAGGTTGTCTCGCTAGGTTCTGTCTCTAGGTTCTGAAAGGACAAGTATCTTTTTAAAAAAATTTTGTTTTATTTCTTAAAATATTACAAACAGTAGTACATATGTCTCCTTTTTATTTTCCCCCTTGACCCTCCCTCGGCCTCCCTTAAACATGGGGTGCAGGGCCCTTCTGAATCATTTGGAGCCTTAAAAGCCCTCACAAGGGTAGCAGTTGCTTCCTCCAGATAGAACGGATTTATAACACAGAATGTACAAAAGCTATATCCTGATTCCATCATTTTCTAGTTTCAAAATCTTCACACTTCTCACATTTTAAAACTAGGTGTACTTTATCAGATGACCTTTTATAATGTACTTTTTATTCAGACATACTTCCCATTATGTTGCTCTGAGTACTTGCTAAATGTATGCTTCCTATCAAGTGATTAGCAACAGACTCTCTTCAGTTTCTAGATAATATTGATCCCAACTCTGTATTCTCTACACCTATGTTTTAAAAATAGGCTCAGAGTAGGACTTGCCTACAGAGGATCTTATCAAGTGTTCTGATAGCAACTTCTCCTTGGCACCCACTCTCTTAGAATAAAAGGGTAAAAGGCAGTGTCATTTACCCCAAGGACATAATTGCTGGTCCTGGTGGTGGTTTTCAACCGAGCAAGTAAGCCAGGCAGGAGTCTCCCTGCCATTGTTCCTGGGAAAGGCCCTGGCAACTATGGTGTATCAAAGGCTAAGTAAAGCTCAGAACTCAGCCTCTGATGGCATCAAAGTCCTGCTTAGGCATAGCATCCTCATGAAAGCTACTCTTTATCGTCACTGGTCAAGGCTCAGAGTGGCATAGAAGCCAACAGTGCACTCCCAGAGTATGGGAAGAGGGGACCCTGGAGTCACAATTCAAGACAGTTAGCTTTGTCCTAGTTGAAGTTCTCAGAAAAGTAAAGGTCTTTCTAAATTATATTTTTACCCAGTAAGGATCTGGATACTTTTAAAGGTAGTTTTCCAACCTAGCGTTTCCATTAGTTTCCAATTTTCCCAAATTAACAGAAATCTCTTGGGATTTGTTCAGATGACTATAGTGATATTTTCCAGACTTTATACTGATCAAACAAGGAATGATTGAAGCAGAAATATTTGTTTTTAATGGGAAAATAAAAAAAATCTCAAGAATGAGACAATATAACGGGTTTGCAGAGTTTTGATTTCACAGGTTCCTTTCCTGGTGGACTTGACTGTGATAAGGTAGAAAGGATTCTGGGACCTGGGATATCTAAACTCCATGAAACGAACTAAGAGTACTCAGTCTTCTCAAATGGGGAAATCAAAAGGGGTCAAACCCACACACTCCAAGTTTGGCTTATATTTGTTCTGTTTTAAGTAATGTTGAACTTTATTAACCAATGTCATGCCAATAAATTTAATAAACAAACAATAAATAGATAGTTGACTCTAGGGTCGGCAATGAGGAACTTGCTCCTCGTTCTCAGTACTGAAGCAAGATATAAAGTTACAGAAACTGGTCTGAGGCCCTCCAGGCCAATTTGCTATTTGACACTGAATTTGTTATGTGCTGGTGCGGGACAGGGAATCCAGGTTCCAGGTTCCGGTTCAGCTTTATCCTGCATCACATCTCCTCATTAAGCCCCCATTATTTCCCACATCCCAGCGTCACCAAACTCTAGCCATTCTGCAAATACAGCAGGTCCTGTAACATCGTTTCACTCACATCATTTTATTATAATGTTGATGGAAGGGGGAAGGGGATTGATTCTCAGCTGGGGCATATCTATGTGGAGTTTGCATGTCCTCCCCAGGTCTGTGTGGGTTTTCTCCAGGTACTCCAGTTTCCTTCCAAATCCCAAAGATTGGAATAAAGGAGAAGACTTCTAGAGGTAGAGGATGTCAAGTTGCCTTGGGAGCATGGGACAAGTTGACTTGAAGAAAGAAAGGTTCACTAGATAAATGAGATCAATTTCACCATAGGCTAATAGATTTAAACAAGAGTTAAGTTCTATAGCATTTCTGGACATAAAAGCATCAAACTTCTAAATAAGCACTTCTAAAATATTAAACATTGAAATAAATGTAAGCTATACATACGTGTAAGAAAGATGAATAAAAACAAGATCATGATTTTCCAACCCACTATGCCAGTTCAGGGCTGCAGGTGACCAGACATTATCCAGCAGCTCATGCACAGGTGGGACCCACCCTCCGGGAGCTCACGCCTTCCCATTTCAGGCCACTCAGACTGGGACAGTTTGGACATGTACGTTAGGTAAAATTGGTTTCTTTATATGTCATTTCACTCAAAGTTACAGTTTTTAAGAGCCTGTGGACCATGCTAAGTGAGGACTTACTATATGTCATGCACTGCTTTTGCATAAGCCATTCATTCTGTTTAGATTGCTCTTTTCTTTACCATTTATGTAGTGAACCTTTTATTCAAGTCAACTTGATATCGTCTACCTCCAGAAGTCATCTCCTTTATTCCAGTATTTATACTGAATTGTAATTCTTTATTTGAATGTGTATTTCCCAGTAGATGATGGGCTTCTTCAGGGCAGGAACTGGCTCTTCTGTCTTTGATCCCCAACCCTAAGCACAGTATCTGGGCTCATTCCTGTTTGTGGAAAGTCGGGGGTATATACAATATGGTTTTGCCAATCACCCAAAATAACCAGAAGGGGGCATCTAATTTTATTTTATTTTTATTAAGGACTAGAGGCCCAGTGCACGACATTCGTGCCCTGGGGGGGGGGGGGCGTTTGGTTCCTCCACCCAGCCTGCACCCTCTCACAGTCTGGAACCCCTCAGGAGATGTCTGACTGCTGGCCCACAGGGAGCGGGCCTAGCTGGCAGTCAGACATCCCCCGAGGGGTCCTTAGTGCTGCCACAGAGGCAAGAGAGGCTCCCACCACTGCTGCTGCACTTGACAGCCATGAGCCTAGCTTCTTGCTGAGCGGCACTCCCCCTGTGGAAGCACACTGACCACCAGGGGACAGCTCCTGCATTGAGCATCTGCCCCCTGGTGGTCAGTGCATGTCATAGCGACTGGTCGTTCTGCCTTTCCATCAATTTGCATATTAGGGTTTTATTATATAGGATAGTGTAGCCGTTTTACTATTTTAAAACCCAGTGCTTAGTTTAGAATCTATTACTAGAATAACAGTGACCACTAATAAACAGTAATCACAACAAAACATTAAATAATCAAAAGTTTAAATAGTTCTAAGCTGAGACTAGAAATATTACATAGCATAGATTTATGTGTAAAATTTATAAACAACACACATCCTAAGGGGATTTTAAAGGTTACCTTTTCATGGCATAGTATAAAGCCATTAAAATTCAGTTTCTAATGACCATTTCATTATAAATAAAATGTTTTAATCTAATCTGTAGTAAAAACAAGTTATTAAATATCCCAGTTTGGATGGGAAGTATATATATATGAAAGAGTAGAAGCATTTCTTATTGAGTTACATTTTTTCCTTGTTTCTACTTTTTCTATATATCTGACAAACATTTGTAATGAAATTGTATTATGCTGTAATCAAGAAAAATGATACATTTTATAAATTCTTCTGAGACCTCATTTTAACACCTTATTTTTGCTGCTTCATTGCAATCTTCCCCAAAACTGTAAACCTTGGGGGGCGGAGGGGAGTGGTTATGATAACTTACTTGTAGAACTTCCACAATGGGATGGTGTGACAGAAAAGCAAGAGGTGATTTTCTCATTAGGTCAGGAAATGACAAAATCATCTTATGAAAAATATATGCAACAACAACAAAGAAGTCACCGATATAGAGTATAAGTGACTGTCTTTCTGCCTATCTGAGGTAGAAAAATTCTTTAAAACAAATAAGCCAACTCTGCCGCATAGTGTAATAGCTAGATGGCTTTGCTGTTCTTGACTTTGATGGCTCCTGCATCCAATACTAAAGTGGCTATATCTACCCCTGTGAGGGCTTTCAAGGCTCCTAACAATTTTGAAGAGTCCTGCACCCACACTTAAGGTGTGTATCCTTCCAATTGCTCTGTAATATGATAGCATGGGGGTGAGGGTGGCGAGAGATCTTGAAGTCACAGAGGGCTGAATTCAAATTCCAAGTCTTTACCCGCTACATGAACCTGAGCCTGTGATATTACCAAAAACATCAGCTTCTACATCTGTAAAATGGGTGTAGTGATTCCCTCATGGCTGTCAATAGTTGTTTTTACCATTATTATTCCTACGCTTTTGATTAAATGAATGACTGATATGCTATATACCGCTCAAGAGACAGTAGTGTGTAGCAGGTAAGGGGTGTGTCTAGAACGAGACTACCTGGGCTTGAGTCTTGGTTCTGCCACTTACTAACTGTGTGACCTTGGTCAAGTCACTTACCTTTGTGGACTCAATTGTCCTCATCTGTCAAATGAAAATAATACTGGCGTGGGATTGCTGTAAATGTTGAATAAATTATTCCTTATAGAGTGATTAGAAGAGAGCCTGACACAGTGTAATCAACAACAAATGCTATTGCTATTGTTTTTGTTTCTGTAACTCCAGGAATGAAATACTAGGCTAGCACTAAGTAAGCTTGCCAGAACATTATTTAGAAGAAATAGCAGACACACACACACACACACACACACACACACACACACACACACACACCACCCTCCACCACTACCACCTCCCAGTCTGTCCGTTATTTCAGACACCAGGCCAGAGTCTGAGCACACATTGAGCAGGTTGAATTCTTGTTTGTTCTCATTTCTGGCAGCTTGAGAGTTTCCTCTGAGACTCATGCTGTTCAGGTTGCCCACTCATCAGCCTAGGAAGTCATTTCTCATTGCTCTTCTCACACTGTTTCAGAAAGCCAGGTTGTACTTCAAATGCAATAGCATGACCAGACCTCCTGTGTGCCATCTTACTTCCCACCTCCCCCAGGTGGCTTGTGAGCGTTTCCTCTAGACTCTAGAGTCCCACACACCTTTTTCTTGTTCTTTGCTCACCAGGCCGCATTCCCAGAGCTGTGGCCTCCATCAACCAGCATCTCCTGAAATCGGACGACGTGGTGAGCTGTTGCCTGGACCTTGGGGTGCCCAGCATCTCTTTCCGCATCAACGGGCAGCCTGTGCAGGGGATGTTTGAGAACTTCAACACCGATGGGCTCTTCTTCCCTGTGGTGAGCTTTTCAGCAGGTGTCAAGTAAGTTATGGCCGTGATCTCATGGAGAGTAGCCGTTACCCCACCTCCCACCACTCCTATGAGCTGGACGTGTGGAAATCTCCTTCAGGGCTTCAGCACCACAAGCCAAACTCTCCCAGGAAGGGAAGAGCAATGCAAAGCCATTCATTCACTCCATATATACTTATGGAACACATACCTCCTACCAGGGTTACAGAATGTCCTCAGATAAATAGAAAGATCAATGATATAAATCCTGTGTAGAATTACTTTAACAATTATGAAAAGTATCACATGCTCATTCTAAAAAGCTTAAAAGATAAAGTCATAAATAAAACAATAAATATCACCCATGATCCCATCATTGAGCTATAATCTCTTGATATTTTGATATATTCTCTTCAAGCCTTTCATTCTACAAATATGTGTGTATATTTTTAATTGACATCCCCCTAAATCTGAAGTTTTATGTCTTGATTACTTTTCATTCAGGAGTAAGTAATGAGCCTTTTCCTGAGTCATTAAGTATCCTCTTCCAAATGATTTATATGGCCATATAATGTCCTTTTGTCTGGCTCTCCCATTACTTTGTTGTTATACTTTCATGCTGATTCCACTTCATTATAAATTATCATGAACATCCTGGAGCATAGCTTTGTCTGCATTTCTATTTAGTGCCCCATGCATGTAGGTCAAAAGGAATGAACTTTTTGAAGTCCAAGTTTATAATTATGTGGCCAATATATTTTCAGAAAGATTGTTTGAACAGTTTGGAATTTATTATCAATAATTTTGAAATCTAAAAGGCTCTGAGAAACATAAACTTTTTATGATTTATTTTACCACAAAATCTGAACTAAATTCATTTTGTGGCAAAGCTATCAGCAACAGAAATGAGGCTATTTTTAGTCTTTATTCCACATCTTGTGAATATTTACATGTTTAACTATAGAAATATTACTGTATTTTATTATGGGGTACAGCCCCCCACCTGACTGGAGGAACTTTTTAATATATTACATGTACCTTCTTTCTTTCTTTAAATCTAAAAAATTCTGCAGTCTAATACACAGCTCCAAACTTTTCATATAAGTAAAGGATTGGGTCTGTAGTATCACTTAAAGCAACATAAGGGAACACCCAACTGAATGGATCCTTGTGAACTTTTTCTGTTATTGGTTATTTTTCATCTTTGCTAATTTGAGACAGTTGTATCTTAAAGTCTTCATTTTTCTATTTGATTAGCAATGTGGTTGAGTTTGTTTATGCTTACTGTTTTTATGTATTATTTTAACCCAATATCTTTGTTAATTTTGTGTTTTCTGCCTTTCTGGTATTAATTTTGGAACAATTTTTTACATATATTAAGTCTGTTAAACTCTTGCCTTATAGTTTTCAAATGTTCTCAGTTTGTGATTTACTTTTGAATACATAATTTTTCTATTTTCTTTTTCTCTTTTACAAAAGTAATGTAAGTCAAAGAAAATAGCAAGACCCCATAATCATACCACCAGAGATAATCACATTACCCTTTTATTTATGCATCTCAATATTTTTACATTAAATTGGACTTGTACTACTCACGCTGATTGTCTACATACTATTGCTAACTATTGTGTTCATTGCTCTCCCTCTTCTTTGCACTATTTGGATGCTGTATTAATTATTTTAGTCTGACATTACATCTTAACATCTGGAAGGCAAGATCCCAACTTAACTCTTTTTTCCCAAAATTTTCTTAGCCATCTTGCTTCCTGCCTCTTAAGGAGATCATCATCAGTTGAGCAGGAAACTAGTTAGGATCACTGTGGTGTCCATGGAAACCACTGGAAAGGGCCATGAGAGGAGGAGAGTTGTGCAGAGCAGAGCTTTTTGTGGGACCACAAAAAAAGCCATCACAGAGCTCCCAGCACCCAAGTGATGGGATTTCCAGAGTGACAGCCCTGTGATAGGCTCAGCACCTCCTGTGGACAGATAAATCAAGATATGTTCACATATTTATAATAGAGGATAAAAATTCTGTCCTGTTTCCAGTAAATAAACTATTTAGGAATAAAACATTATCCTTTGGAAATGATATTCAACCTTTAGAATTTGACACAGATTTGCAAGCATGCACAGTATATACAGTAATGTATGTTTGCAAACACACCTAGTGGCACAATATCCACGTACTTACCCATAAATCCACACATGCATATTTATAAGCATACTCATATAGATGTGTATAATATATTGAAATTAAACATTATCATTGCTAGGTATTCTTGTAAGAAATGGAGGACCACTACAGTAAAAGTTTACTAGGTTTGTAAATTTACTTATCACCAGCTTTAGCAAGAGGATTATACATTAGCCCCAGGGACTAAATTCTAAAAGTCGGGAGTTCTTTCCTGTGTTTCTCTGTGCGGATGATATTTCCATGAGAATTTCATGCCAATTCTCCCTTCATATGTGTGGTGTGACATATCATTCCTCATAGGTATCCTTAGGAGCAGGTAGAAAACAAGGAGCATATTAAAAGATATAGGCACTATAAGCACAAAGAAACTGAATGGACAAAGACCCCGTGGCAGCTGGGGGAAACCAGTGTAAAGCCCCATTGCTCATCTTCCCACTCCATTCCCCAAGAATAAAGAGAATGAATAGAAATCTAAATACTAGGTAAGAGCGTTTGGCCATCCACCTGTTGACTCAGTGCCTTCTTCTGGAGGAACTGCTCACTCTGAGCCGTCAGTGCCCAGGCCGGCATTTGCCTGGTGATTGATGGCCATGGTCACCCAGCGCCAGTGCCCCTCCCATCTTTATCTTCGCCACATCCCATCTACTGGGTTTTGCTTCCCATCTGAGAGAAACACTTAGCTAGAAGTCAAATCTTTCCAGAGGGGTCTTTTCCAGTCTGCTGGTTAATGGACTTTTCTGAATATTTTGTGCTTAGAGAATAGTACATCCAATCTTGCCTGCTGCATAATGATTTTTAATCATTAACTCATCCATCTAATCTCCCTCAGAGCTATGAGATAGGAGATAGGACTTTTAAACGTGTGTGTTTTTGGTGTGTGTATGGCAGGGGAGGGGGGAGTTTAAAAACTCTTCTCTTGGCAAGGAACTGCAGCTAACAGGTGAAGAAATAGGTGACTGATAGGTATCCACCTGTAGATCTTTCTAGCAGCTTGTCTCTCAGTCAGCAGATCATGCAGCCTTCTCCATGCACGGGAGAGAGAGAAGAAGAGTTCCCGGATGAGAAACATGAGATGGCTCACCCATTTATAAGGCACAGCTGCTGAGAGAATTTAAGAAACTGGACTGTGCAAATGTGCTGACTTGAAAAGCTAACACCTTAGCTATGAGAGCTTCTTGCTTATTGCAGCTCAGCAAGCTCCAGTGGGACGCCAGGGGCTTGATGTCTCTCAAGCCTCCTTTTCTGTCAGGAAAATATCATCCCTGAGATATTCCTGTCTTTGGTTCTCAGAACATGATATGATCTGAGAAGAGATGGATCGCAGTTGGCCTGCATTCTTGGGAAATACCTTTCGCCGAAGTACATCCAATCCATCACATGGTGTCACTGGTCAGGGTCAGTGCTGGTCCTGTGTCAGTTTATTTTCACTCATGAGCAAATGGGATCGATGTCCTAATACTGACTGT
This sequence comes from Myotis myotis, assembly GCF_014108235.1. NCBI lineage: Eukaryota > Metazoa > Chordata > Mammalia > Chiroptera > Vespertilionidae > Myotis > Myotis myotis. The sequence goes on along the minus strand of NW_023416313.1, from coordinate 152,619,382 downwards.
CACATCAGCTGGTGAGGTGTGATTTGTACTGAAACACAGTAGTTCCCCCTCTACTGCTCACTGCTTTAGTTCACTTGTGCAGCGAGCTTGAAAGAGAAACCAGGATCTTAACTCCAAGTTAAAAGATCTTACTGAAAATAAATCTATACTAATAAAAGGGTAATATGCTAATTAGACCGGACATCTTCTAGACCTTCCGAATGTCCTCCAAACAAAGCCATGGTGGCAGAGCCAAGGCAGAGGAAGTTAGGGGCGTTCAGGCTGGCAAGGGAGAGCAGTTAGGGGGATCAGGCCAGCAGGGGAGAGCAGTTATCGGGCCTAAACCGGCAATCAAACATCCCCCGAGGGGTCCTGGATTGAAAAGGGTGCAGGCCTGGCTGAGGGAACCCCTACCCCCCATGCATGAATTTCATGCATTGGGCCTCTAGTGTGTTTAATAATAAAATTGAAAACAAATTATTGTTTTTACCCAATAGAGTAGAATTTTGTCTGTTATGTAGTGTCTCTCCTGGCAAGGTGCAAGACTATGCCCTTCGAGAGAAAGATTCTTCTCCCATCAGAGAAGAACTTAGAAATTTCCTCAATTTTAACTTCTCTATGGCTTCTCAATTAGATTTCTGCTTTACAGCCCCATTGCCTCCTATTTAATAGTCTTTACTGAGGTTGAAGTCTTGTCTTGGTGACCCCACATTATTTTGTAACTAGAGGCCTGGTGCACGAAATTCATGCACTGGGGTAGGGGGGGAGGGTGTCCCTCTGCCCAGCCTGCACCCTCTCCAATCTGGGATTCCTCTCACAATCTGGGACTGCTGGCTCCCAACCACTCAGCTGCCTGCCTGCCTGATTGCCCCTAACTGCTTCTGCCTGCCTGCCTGATCACCCCCTAACCACTCCCCTGCTATCCTGATCGACACCTAACTGCTCCCCTGCTGGCCTGATCACCCCCAACTGCCCTCCCCTGCTGGCCTGGTTGCCCCCAACTTCCCTCCCCTACCGGCTCAATCGCCCCCAACTGCCCTCCCCTGCCAGCCTAGTTGCCCCCAACTGCCTTCGCCTACTGGCCTGGTCCCCCCCAACTTCCCTCCCCGGCCAGCCATCTTGGACTACATGGGGGTGGCCATCTTGTGTGAGGGTGTTGTGGTCAATTTGCATATTACCTCTTTATTATATAGGATTACAAACTATCTTGTTAATAACAACACCTGGTTAGGATGTCCCTGCCAGCAGTCATCAAAAAGGAAAAGTCTTCTCAATTAGATTTACCCACAGTGAAGTCAAAGGCAGCATGAGTATTTACAAAATCCACACATCAATATGTACTCTCTTCTATTATGAATATGCCTTCTTAGCTTTCTTCCTGGTGTGATTTGTGGCTGGTGTGATTAGTTTAGCAGGGCTTCAGTGTAACAGCCTTGTTCATTAGAGGACAGAATTTGGGATGAGGCATATGTACCTTGGAGCCCACCCAAAAGGTTCAACTACTTAGATTCCAGGAAATTGTTATTAAAAGGTAGTCTGACCCTACCAAATGGCACCATGGCATGACCCACCTGGGGAGCATTATGCAGAAGCTGAGGATATAGTGAAATTTGGGCACTACATTTTGTTTTGCAGAAAAATTGATGAATTAATCACTGTAGTAGCGTGATTTTCAACTAGTGTGCCATAAGAATTTTAAAACATGCAATACCTGACAATTTAGTGAGGGGCACTAACCTCTTTTCCCTTAGATTGTCAAATTAAAAAATGACAACAGCCAACACAACAATAGCTGTCCAGTGTGAATGAATCAAAATGATACCTGCTTTTATGTCAGATCAGCAAAAAATATAATACATTTTTGGTGTGCTGCAGAATTTTAATAATTAGTTTGTGTGCCATGAGATGAGAAAGGTTGAAAATTGCTGCTGTAGTAGAATATATGTTATATCTATAAATTCCCCATAGATTATGTTATCATCTTACATAACTCTTTACCAGCCCTTGCTAATTTATAAAAATAACAATATCCAAAGATGGTTGGTGTTTGCAGTTGCTGTTTGTTTTCCCTTGGTATCTACGGACTTGGCTGAAACTCAGGTAACCAACAGCTTAGTTATTTCCAGCTTGCTGCGGTCAATGCTATGGAAATTATTGCTGAGATAAATATACTTCTGTGACGAACATGATGAGCACTGGCTGGGTTGCCCTGGGCTTTCATCGAACACTGGCCAGGAAGAAATATGAATGTGGGAATGTACATAACTCAGATTTGTCTCCTGTCTAAGCAGTATGGACTAAAGAAGCCATTATGAAATCATGAGTTGAATTCAGGTCAACAAAAGCTTGCTGAGCCTTTCTCCTCTTAACCACAGCCTGCATCCTTTTGTTCTTTGGGACACCATCCCAACTCTCTGGGAGGGACTCAGTAGTAGGTAAGAGTAACTAAGACTAAAGTGTCTTCACGTGATTGCTAGCTGTGAATAAGGAAAATAGTCCTTTCTGAGCACAGCAAAGCTTTTATTTTTACTGTATTTTTTGTATTCATGGGTCAGTCTTTCAAATCTGGATATTGGCAATAGGTATTCTCATCTCTTCTGCAAACTGGCAAGTAAAAACGCACAGATCTCAAAAGATGAAAATGCTCATGAGGATTTTTCAATACAATTTGCTCTATTTTCAAAATCCGTCAAGTAAATAGAAAATTCTTCCACACGTCCCGAAACTTCAGCACTCCCAGGTGGCCATTACCGAAGCTATTGCTCATTCTGAGATGGAGGATCTGAGGACACAATTGCTCACTGTAATCACTTTAGGAAGAAAAACCTTTGAGAGCTGACAGAGTGTCGGAGCCATGGGAAGGACCCCAGAAGATAACACAAGTGCTTTAGTGGAAGAGATCAAATTGATTAATGAAATTGATTTTACAATCCATTAATGCAGAGAAAAATCTGAGGATAAAGAAGAACTAATTTTAATTAAGAACTCTATTCTTAAATTACCTTTTTTAAAACTTTGACCTTTTCTGTGAAGCTGGGAGAGTCCGTGGAACCCAAGGAGCAGGGAAGCATACACCTAAAAGAGAGAGACTTACATTCTATTTGGAAACTTCTCATTTATGAATGAGGCAAAGGATTTCAAAGACAAACACTGAGTGCCAGAGAATGGATGTATTGACAGGAGTAGATAGGGGGGTGTAACTTGGTGGTTTCTCCTTCGACCCTTCAAAACCTTGCTCTGGACTCCTTGAGTTCTTGGGCAGAGTCTGTATCCTTATTATTCCTTTTAAGAACAAGAACAATCTTGTCAGTAATTTAAAAGCTCCATGTATGTGGACATAAAAACTCCCGATTTGTACCGTTTGAGCCGTCCCCCACTTGGCCAGAGGTCTGAGGACGACCTCTTGTCCCTGTTGGTTCAGCTCCTCCCAGTTAGCCAGCCCCTCCCTGTTTCAGAACCTCTAGAGCTGAGCCCGGGGGTGAGATGGCTGAGGGAAGGGCTGGTCTTCTGGAGTTGCTGAGGCTGTCATGTGGTATCAGCCCTTTGTGTAGCAGCTGTGCAATGGCTGCCTCTTTCCCTTCTGGGGCCTTCTGTAGTTTTCTTGAAGGGCCTCGGGCTGGAAGCCTCTGACACAGGCAATTCTTTTGACACAAGCTTTGCACTTGTGTTGGCTGCTCCCCCTGGCTCCAAACCTCCCTCTACATTTTCCCAGGTCTCCCACCTCCTGAGCCCCTGGGTTTCTGATCTCTGTTCAGTTATTTGCCTTTCTGGAGATGGCTGACAGCTGGCTCATTTGAATTCTCTGGCCTTCTAGAAGCACACTCCTTGGCACCATCTCTCTCTCTCTCTCTCTCTCTCTCTCTCTCTCTCTCTCTCTCTCTCCCCCCCCCCCATGAGCTCTCTCTCTCCCTTCCATCCTCCCATCCTCTCTCTCCCCACCCCTAGCCCTATCACAGGTAAATGTGTCCCTTACTAAACCTCAGGAACCAGTTGTGAAGTTCTGAGTAGGTCCTTGAAGCCCTCACCCTTCCACTTCAGATGGGAGGGAACCCCTACCTCCCTTTCTCCCTGACAGTTCTCTTCGTGTGAATTCCTTACCTTGCTTATCTCTCTGGAGGTGCACAGTGAGCTGAAGCTAACAGAACTGGGAGCTCCTCTGTAGCTGATCCAGCACCTCACTCCAGGATGTGAAAAAATTGGCATTCGCTCAATTGTCCTCCTTTGGGAGCTCTGCTAAAACTCTGCTACAGAGAGTAGCCCATCCTAATATCCTCAAATAAAGTGGATTTCAGCCATTTCGTTCCTTTCCTTTGATTATTTCCTATATTTCATCCCTAGTTCTTTTCTTCAACCTGGTCAGTCTGGATTTCCCTGAACGAGCAAGTGAGTGAGTGAGGAGGAGGAGGAGGACCCCCAATAGTGGTGGCGATTTGTTGGAGCCCATCCCACAGTCTCTGGGCAGCTCCTCATGGGCTGTGAGGGAAGGAGCCACAGACGGTGGGTGTGCCTGGAGCCAGCTCCTGTCCAGTCCCACCTGCTGGGAGCTGGGCTCCCGTCTGACAGGCTTTGGAAGCAACCCAAGACCAATCCTGCCACCCACTGAAGCATAGCATTATGGCTTGGAAGACGATGCTTCAGCAAGCAGTAAACACTGATTACTGGCTATGTAAATTTTTCATTTTACAGTCTGTGTGGCCATTACAGGAGATAAGATTAAGATTTATCTTCATTATTGTTCTCCTTTTAATAACTGAATATACATGCAGAAAGTATTGTTCTCCTTACTGCTACATGGAACTCCACCTTTCTTGATTTGTTATCTTTCCAGAAGAGGACAGCCGATTTTAAAATGTAAGAGAAATTTTAAAATGAAACAGTACTGGCAAGAGAGCTCAAGAATAATTAAGTTCCAAGTAACAAAGAACGCACTTGCCGTACAAGCTCCCAGCTCAGCTTCTCACAGGAAGGATGTTCAATGAGGAAAGGCAAAAAAAAATCCCACACTCATTCTTTGCTCTGAAAGATCCCGTTTTACCCCATAGTTTCCACATGTCAGGAACACAGTCTGTTCTGTTATGGATGGATTGGGGAGTTCTCAACAAATGGTTGCAAGGCTTAGTCATTATTTCCTGAAGGTTAACAAAATTAGTAACACTGCAGGCTAATGACTCAATTTTGTTTTAATGTCATTGTTCATATTCTTAATATATGTAGATCATGCCCTGTTGTATAACATTTAATGTAGGAACATTTGCAAGGGATAATTGTGGTGCTGACTCTGTAACATTGTGGTTTAATACATTAAAACGGGAAAGTGGGAGGATTCATATTTCTATAATTAATCTTAAAATACTGTTGGGATAAAGAATGTATTTGTGTTGGAAAGGAAAAAACCTTAAGGTCTCTCACTTGGGGAGGTTTGTATTTAACATTTTCACAATCAGGCTATGTCCACAGTCACAGTGACTCAGCCCACACTGTGACTTCGCTTGCAAGGCTGCCCTGCCAGAATGAAGGAAGTGAGGCCTAGTGGAGAGTGTTGCTGTGAGAGTTTTGCTGGGTCGCAGCCCTTCCTCTGTGTACCTCACCTCGCTTCACACACACATGCCCACTCCATCCACAATTCCTAACATTCCTAATTCCCTCCCCCTAAAGTGGGATGTGGCTGCTTATTTCCATGTTGGCCATCACTACCCCTGTCCAACCCATCCTCATCTCTCACTGTGACTAGATGTGTGTCAGGTGCCTGCAATTGCCTTCAAATTGTTCCCCAGGCCTGTCTACATAGAGCAACCTAAAAATTTTTATCTTTTCTTAAAATCCCTCAGAAGCTTCCCACCTGGAAGAAAATCTCAGCTCCTTCTCCTGGCTCACAGACCCTGCCTGGTCTAGCCCTGCCGCCTCCCACCTCATCTTCTGCCCCTTGGGTGCTCCGTGTTCTCACGACACCACCTCTACCCAAGCTCTGTCTGCCTCGGGGCCTTTGCACATGTTGTTTTTTCTGCCTGTAATGCTCTTCCTCTAGATTTTGAACTCATTAGCTTCCCCTCATTCCTAGGGGTTAACTTATATGTCTCCTCCTCAGAGATGCCTTCCTTGACTCCAATCTAGGAGCAACCCTCTTCCCCAACTTACTTTGTCTCCCTCTTTATCCCCTCGCTGGGTGTCTCCCAATCAGCATTTAGACCCATTGCTCTAGTTCAGTGGTCGGCAAACTCACTAGTCAACAGAGCCAAATATCAACAGTACAACGATTGAAATTTCTTTTGAGAGCCAAATTTTTTAAACTTAAACTATATAGGTAGGTACATTGTTATTAACTTAATTAGGGTACTCCTAAGGCTTAGGAAGAGCCACACTCAAGGGGCCAAAGAGCCGCATGTGGCTCGCGAGCCGCAGTTTGCCAACCACTGGTCTAGTTGGATGCCTACTCTGTGCTGTGTTCAGTGCTAAATCCTTAGTGCGGAGAACATTGCAAGTCCTAGGAGCTCAGTAAATGGTGGTTAAGTGGAGGGAGTGAGTGTTGTGTGCAGATGCTATGTGTGTGGATTGATTGCTCCTGTGTGAAATTATTGTTGACCCTGCTGGGCTGCATACCTTACCATGTTTTCATTACTTAAAACTTCAGTCACATTTCCTCATCAATTTAATGTAGTTGCAGTTCACTTGGAAAAGCTGGATTTCTAGTTGCTAACTTAGGAGCATGTGAATATCATTTTGAAATAGTTCACCCTTTCCTCCTTGGGGTCCAACCCTAATGCTGACCTAACTTGTAGACCTGGGGCTGAAATTCAGCCAGAATGCTGAATTAAAATATTGAAAAAGACTTCAGCGCATGGTAATTAGTGCCTGCCATTCCTATGAGCCCCCGACTGTCCTTTCCCCTTCCTTTGGCGGTCCCTCCAGGCACTGGTGAAGGGAGCCAGGGAATCTGGCTTGGAGACCAGCAGGATGGCTGCATCCCTCAGAAAAGCACTGGGACTCTAATAAGCAAACATTTTGTTCCCATTTGGCCCCTGTGGCTGTGGCCACCTGAGGATGTTTCCTCAGAGTCGCCCTCATATGGCTGCTTTGGAGAACTGCAGCCCCTGCAGTGTACCATTTCTATTAATGTCACCTGGCATGTATACCATTTGTGTTTAATACTCTGGTGCTACTAAATCTTTTGCCTTCATCTAAAAATAAGAATTTCCTGTTTTCCTCAGGTAGTTATATCGTCCTTCCTTTCATTGACGTGTGACTAATCTCCCTCAGATTAAAAGACTTAAAGCTCTCACGCACTGATTCCAATCTTATTTTTAGAGAATAATACCATCATCCCTGTATTCTTTTTAATACCCTAGTGATAATGTGTGTAGTGACTTATCCACTAGAGTATAGATTTTTTTACTCTAGCGATATTAACAGTCAAACTAACTTTTAAGAACGTGGCTGATATGGTCACCTAAGGACCACATGCAGTTCTCTGTCCACTGCTTTTGTTTCACACTTTCGGATGTTTGCTGTGCTGAGTCTGAATCCAGTCGCTTCCCACAAAATAACTTGGGTGTAGGGGAAACTGATCTTGAATTTGTGTGTATTTGGACTGGGGTACTTTTTTAACCTCTCTCTTCCTGGTCTCTCCAAATGACACAGAGTACGTTTCCTGATGGGTGGACGTCATGGGGAATTTAAGTTCCTGCCTCCCTCTGGCTATGCCCCTTGCTATGAAGCCTTACTTCCCAAAGAAAAGATGAGACTGGAGCCTGCCAAAGAATATAAACGTGACAGCGACGGCATTAGAGATCTGCTGGGAACCACCCAGTTCCTCTCCCAGGCTTCTTTCACTCCGTGCCCCATAGACACCAGCCAGGTAGGTTCAATCTGCCAACAGGAGGCAACCCATGAGGATGAAGTAATAGGGCTACATCATTCCTTCTCTGTTGTCTATAGAATTGTCATAGAATGTGAACCACTGTTATTCTTCATGTTTCCACCATAGGCGTAGATTGAGCTCTTTAAGGATTTCTCAACTAATGGACAAGTTAGGCACTGGCTACTCACAAGGCACTGGTACTAGGCTCTGTGATGCACAGGCAGAACTGTGTTGGTATTCTCTGGGAGTTCACAACCATGTTGAAGAGCTAAAAAGTGAATGCATTACTTTTTAAAGTGTAAATGTAGTAAGTGCAAAATGAAGAGCATGCACAAGGAAATGCTGGACACCCTTCCGGCTAGAATGGGTTCAGAGTCTGTGTAAAGAAGATAGAATTCAATAAGGGGCCTCAATAAGCTTAAATGGGGATGGATGTCAAGGGGTGAAGTCACAGGAATGGGATAAGTAAGGGACTAGAAGTAAAAACACAACTAGGGGCATGCGGTAATGAGTACTAGTACTCCCGTGTGGCTGAATGCTTGGAAGAAGAGAAGTATAAAGGAAAATAGTTGGAAATAAAACTGAAAGAAATGGGATAGAGAGAAGGGCTTTAAAAGTGCTGATAAATGGACATTTTTCCTCTTCTAGGGTCTATATTTTGAGAGAGACGTGTTCACATGGTTATGATAAAGGGCATAAACAGCTTTCAGTATTTCGTATAAACCAGTGCTACTCAAATCATTATTCTAGATGTTAGAGAAAGTAAATGAAAAGGGAATTTGTCTTTGAGGTGCTTGGGTTAATGGTCTGGAGGCATAAAGTTCTTCTGGTGTGTAGAAGGTCTAGAGCACGCATTTTTTCATAGTATTCGTATGACCCTGTTACATTCAGGTGTGTGCATATGCTCATGAGTTTCCTTCTCACATCCGGTAGCCGATAGTTGTGAAGTCCGATAGAACAGAAACTGTAGCATTTCTTCACCTGCTTCACAGAGCCTAGTACAGCACCTGGAGAGTAGTTGCAGTTGAGAATGCAGATGGAAAACTAGGGAGGAGTCTGTGAGCCAGGGTGATCTTAGGACTCCATCATCTGGTTCTGGTTCCTGGCTATTCTAGACGAGAAGTTTGAGGACCAAAGAACCCAATTAGCTTTTCTGTGTACACAAGCTGCTAGTGCCCCAGTTGGGGAAGAACATGAGCAGGAGCATGATTCCTGCTTCTCTGTGCTGCCCTTCTTACTAAATTACCAGATCAGTGTGTGTTACTCAGAAAAGGCTTATTGGAACAAATGGGGCCTCTAAAAGATATTTTATTTTTTTTAAATATATTTTGTTGATTTTATACAGAAAGGAAGGGAGAAGGATAGAGAGTTAGAAACATCGATGAGAGAGAAACATCGATCAGCTGCCTCCTGCACACCCCCTACTAGGGATGTGCCCGCAACCAAGGTACATGCCCTTGACTGGAATCGAACCTGGGACCCTCAGTCTACAGGCCAAAACTCTATCCACTGAGCCAAACTGGTCAGGGCTAAAAGATATTTTAAAAGTGAGGGGAAGTTTTGATGAGGGAGGAGAAGAGGGCCTGACCAAAGAGTGAGAAGAGTTTCTAAACATGCAGAATTGAATATTTGGAAATCAAAGAACAGAGGTAGATCCACAAGCCAGAAAAGTACTGTCAGAACCCAATGGTGAATTGGTATGGACCTTGGATCTAGGGCAGTGATGGCGAACCTTTTGAGCTCGGTGTGTCAGCATTTTGAAAAACCCTAACTTAACTCTGGTGCCGTGTCACATATAGAAATTTTTTGATATTTGCAACCATAGTAAAACAAAGACTTATATTGTTGATATTTGTTTTATATATTTAAATGCCATTTAACAAAGAAAAATCAACCCAAAAAATGAGTTTGCGTGTCACCTCTGACATGCGTGTCATAGGTTCGCCATCACTGATCTAGGAAAATGTGGCTGGGAAATAAAGTAATAGGGAAGCTCTTGTTGGAAAGGTACAATTTATTACCTCAAAGGAGACCTTGTCATTTTTTAGAATCTAGCATCCTGTGAAATTATTGCCAAAGGAGAAGTTAAATACAAGGTACTCATACATAGTCAACTCCATTCTCCCTGGGGCACATTAACCAATATGCCGATTAAGTATCGCTAAGTAGAGCCCTGTGGTTACACAGGAACAGTGCCCAGTGCTTGAACCACCCACAGCCCGTGGAGAGAAAGGAGCCCAGCTCTGAGCAACCCAGCCCCCAGACACCCAGCAGGCAGTTATAAAGCTAGTGTTACTGCGTCCTAGGTAGTCACCAGCTGAGGTCACTGACATTGTGATCTGGGTTATATGTGGAGGCCTTTTTCCACATTTTCTTCTTTCACTGAAAGAAATGGGATAGAGAAGCATGTGGTTCCTCCAGTGTGCAAATCTACTTCCAGACTATAATCAGTTAAAGGAGTTTAAACAGATTATCTTAGTTAACCAGTAAAATCCAAATACAGTTGTAATTTGTTTATTACTGTAGTAGTAAACTAAAACTGAAATGGGGGTGGGGGAGAGAAACTACTTGGGCAGGGCCCACAGTTTGTAACCTCGGTGGAGAGACAAGCAAAGCTCCAGGAAAACACAGAGAAACTCTCCCTGAAGGTAATTGTGGAAGATTTCCCAAAGGTGGTGACATTTGAGCTAAATTCAGAAGGATAAATATTGAGGTTGTTTGTGTTAAAACCAGAGCTGGACAGCAGTTAAAGTGGTAAAAACAAATTTTACTTCGAGCCTATTGCAATAAGGGGAAAGGAACTCCAGCACAGAGCTGGGTCAATTCTGAATACAGCAAGAACAAATGGGAATTTACAGCCAAGGAGCAGGTTGAGGGGTAGGGCCTGGGGTGGTCAATGATGGTCAGTTACTAAGATGAAATATTAGGGATTGAATGGATTCTTGCCAACCTGATCTACTAGGATTCTAGATGAAGGCAGGCCGGAGTGATCTGCTATCATCTGGGAAATGGTGGGGGATGAGGAAATTTGATCAGATAGGGAAGGTGATCAGATAACAAGAGTAGTAGATTCTCGTTAAACTGATTTATCATGATTCTAAAACTAGGGTCTTGAGGGTAAGGCCAAGGACGGAGCCTGGTCAAAAAGGAGCTCAGAAGTACCTGTCTAGAGTTTGGTCAAGGAGAGAGTCTTTGTCATTTGTGTATCATGGTGAGTATAAGGTAAAGGTTGCATATGCAAGGCCACCAAACTGTGAAACAGTGTGACCTTTTGGAAGAATTTCAAGAAGTTTGGAAAGGATGTGTTTGGGAGGACTGTGATGAGACAACTAAAGAAACACACTTAGTTAAGACATCTAGTCTATGTCTTAGGAGTGCCAAGGAACACTTGGAGACATGCAGGAAGAATGTGTTTTCATGTGGTTTTGTTTTTATAAACTCATCACTCTGGCCAGAGTATGGAGTATAGATTGATGGGGAGTGGGAAGGACCCATTATGAGGCTCTTACAGTGGTCCAGGGAGAAAATAATGAAGTGGAATGATGTAGAGGAAAGAACCCTTCAGAAATATGCTTAGTGAATAAACATGACATATTTTATGACTGATTAGGCAGGAGAGATGGGTGGGAGAACAGGTAATGCCAAGAGGGAAGACACTAGGATGACTTCCAGGCTTAAAGCAATGGTGAGGCCCTTTAACAAAAAGAGGAGAGAAAAAAAACAGGAAGAGAAAAAGGTTTAAAAGGAAAGATAATGAATTTACCTTTGAATAACATATTGAGTTATCACTCAATAATAACACTGAATAACACTTTGGTGGGAAAATCCTACAGACAGTTGAAACAATGGGTCTGAACTTCAGGAGACACTGTGGCTGGAGATGTACTTACTTGGGACTACCCATATACGGGGAGGTGAGATCTCCCAGGGAGAAAGCATGGAGAGGGGATGTACAGCCCAGGGAAGTATTCCCAGGTGAAGAACACGCAACAGCAGTATCCGCAAAGAAGACTGAGAGAAGATGGGCAGAGAGGAAGCCAAGAGAGGAAAGAATCCTGGGTTACATGTCGGGAGTCAACTAGAACACCTGATCCATAGAGATATTATGGTAGATTTCAGTACAGTTGGCTCTTGTAGTTCTGACTTCACACTTGTTCCTTTTCCTTTTAGGTGGTTTTGCCGCCTCAGCTAGAGAAGATCCGAGACAGACTGGCTGAAAATATCCACGAGCTTTGGGGAATGAACAAAATAGAGCTTGGCTGGACTTTTGGCAAGGTACGGGTTCAGTGGCCAGGCCGAGGTGGACGGTTGGATTGCCTTGTTACCTGGAAGGGTTCTTCAAAGACTTGAATGAGGAAGGGGGCCTCATAAGCTAAAACTCACTCCTAACTACCACCTGTCTAACTGCCGCTGTGTTCAGCAGCAGGCTTGTTCAGTTGTTGGTTTAGTATTGTCAGGAGTGCTGGGAAGGCCAGCTCCACACAGACAAAACCAGGAACCTACTTCCCTTTTCACTCCCAAATGCTGGTTTCCTTTATTCAGGGAATAGCGAGTGAGGTCCATTATCAGCACCCCTTTGAGAGCCCTGTCATCTCCCTTTCCTTTAGGAAAGTTGTCCTCTCTGCATGGGTGGTAAAAAGAGGCTGATTCATTGTCTTAAATCAGAATTTGTTTAATATGGTTTTCGGACGTATCACTTAGATTAATGGACACTCAAGGGAGGTTAAGAACCTCTTTCACGAGAAAGCTTTTTTTCACCGAGGCTGAAAATTGATTTTGTTCTGCAATTTGTAAGGTCATGTCTGAGGTAGAAGTACTAGTATAGGTGAGTTCTGAAGCTTCCTGTGACCCTGAAAGTCTCAAATCATGAATGGTTCAGCTTAGTTACTGCGAGGGGTCCTGCTCTAGCATGCATGTTGGGATAGCTACCATAAAATATTCTCCCTGAATCTGACCACCTCTCTGCTGTATGCTCTTATAACACCACAAACCTCTTCTGTAGAGAACTAAGCACAATTTTAACTTTACCTTCATTTCTATTACTAGAGGCCCAGTGCACGAATTCATGAACCTTGAAAAGAACTGTGGGCTGCGAGGCTGCTGTGGGCACAGGGACGGGTCTTGGCCCATCCTCTGAGACCCTGCCCAGCCCCTCCTGCCATGGCCTCCAGTACCCTGTCTGCTGGCAGCCCTGCTCCTGCTGCCATCACTCCCACACACTGACGGAGCCAGCCCTGCTCACACCCACTGACAGCCAGCAATGGGTGCAAGCGGAACCAGCGCCATCAGTGGGTGTGAGTGGTGGCTGCTGCCCCAATTGCCCCTCAAGAGCATGGGGAGGTGGAAAAGCCCTCAGGGGCAATTGGGGCTGGTAGCCACTGCTCAAACCCACTGATGGCACCAAGAAATTGGGACCAGTGCCAGGTGCCAGCAGCAGGTGCAAGCAGCGGCTCCAGCGCCGGCTGCAGGTGTGAGCAGGGCCAGTGCCGGCAATGGATGCAAGTGGGGCCATTGCCAGCAGCGGGTGCGAGCAGCGGCTGCCAACCCCAATAGCCCCTCAGGAGCAGGTGGAGGTAGAGAAGCCCTGAGGGGTGATAGAGGCCAGCAGCCACTGCTCGCACCCACTGACGGTGCCAAGCGATCAGGGCTAGCACCAGGCACCAGCAGCGGATGCAAGTGGGGCCAGCGCTGGCAGCAGATGCAAGTGCTGGGCAGGACCACGGCGCACAGGAACAAAGAATTTTCAGTAACCACCAGAGGCTTGCTCTGATGACAGCGACCAGTGCCCCGCCTTGGTCTGGTGCCTCTGCTCACCTCCACCATCCCACTGCAGCCAACGCCTGCCCATGTTCCCCCTCGTGCCCCCTGGTGGTCAGTGCACATCATAGCAACCAATTTTTCAGTTCCACCATTCGGTCTATTTGCATATTAGCCTTTTATTATATAGGATTATTTTATTGCATCCTGTCCCATTAGACTGTATCTACTTCATGGGGCTAGGGCTATCCCAGCTCACCATTGAACTCCTAGTATCTAGCTTATGACCTACCGCATAGTAGACACTTGACAAATATTTGTTGAATTAATGAAGTAATTAATTAACTAATTCAGTAGCCATAGGTCATATGTTGCTACTGAACACTTGAAATGTGACTGTGAATTGAGATGTGCTGTAAGTATAACAAATGCCAGATTTTGAGGACTTACTATGAAAAATAATATACAATATCTAATAAATTATCTCATATTAATTACTTATTAAAATGGCAATATGATGGATATATTGGGTTAAATAAAATACATCATTCGTCTTAATTTCACCTGTTTCTTTCTCCTTTTCTAATATGGCTACTAGAAAATCTGAAATCACAAGTGTGGTACCTTTGTGGCTGACCTTGTATTTCTATTGGACAGCACTGGTCCAGCTTCTGTAGTCCTTCATGATCTGAAGCATGCTGCCATTCAGTAGCATTGCGGTTCCATGAATTCGGCCAAGCAGGAGGGGTGATAGAGGCCAGAAGCCACTAGCTAGAAACAAATGCACAGAGCACAAGCCACTGGCAGCTTGAGGACTGTATCATTTACTAGAGAGAAGATCATCTATTTGCCTATCAGCAAATAGCTGTCTTTGTCTTGCCTGATAGAGATTACCTGGGCCATGTTTCACACTGTGTCCTTTTCTGTTTTCCAAGGCAGTGTGAGCTGTCGAACTTAAATTATGTTCTTTATGTTGTCATCTAGATACGGGATGACAATAAAAGACAACACCCCTGCCTTGTGGAGTTTTCAAAGCTGCCTGAAACTGAGAAGAATTATAACCTGCAAATGTCAACTGAAACCTTAAAGTGAGTGCTCAGTGGAATTGAATTTGGACTAAACAGTGAGTGGATGACTTAATGCCGTATAACTAAATTTCAAAGACATGTCTTTGCCTGGAAAACATGACCCATTCTGATAAATTAGAGGGTGATTATTCATGCCACAAAAGGATTTAGCAAAGTGAATAACACATCCACCATTGTTGTTTAGCATATATATTTCTTTAGAGGCCATTTGCTACTTTCCAGAGAGAGGGAAAATGTAGGGGGGGGGGGACACAGAATCAAAGGACCAACTACTTTTTGCAATTAAGTTAAATCAAGAAAAAAAGATAAGGTGTTTCTAAAAACCAATGACAAAACATGGTTTGATTCACTAAAATTCCACTTAAAAACCACTTTTAGCTTATCTATGGTCCCACCCATGATTAAAAGCCTAATTCAGACTTTATATTTTTTAGCCCAAGTTGGTACCTCCCATCTTGAATGTTTTTGGTGCTTGTTACCTGTTTTCTATGCATTCTATTTCTGTTCTCTAGTTCTCAGGGAACAGACACTGTGGTTTTGTTGGCATAACAATGCTGGGTCATCGTGCCTTGCTCGGGGCTCATATATGTGAAGTTGTCAATCACCCTGAGGCTTCCTGAGGCTGCAGCTCTGGTACCTCACAGTGTCTCGTGCAGCTCAAGGCCCTGCACGGGGAGTGCTCAGTCACTACTCGCTGACTCCGGAATTGCCATTACGATCCTATCTGTTCCCTGGAATCAGAGAAGCGGGATACAATTCTAATTCAAATTTGTAAATTCAAAAATGTCTCAAAGTGGGATTAGGAACCAACTTTTTAAATTTTCTTATGCTTACTATCATCTAAATCTGGAGTTAGCAAACTATGGCCCATGGGCCAATCTGACTGGCTACCAATTTTTATAAAGTCTTATTGTAACAAAGCCAAGTTCATTGGTTTGCCTGTAGTCCATGGCTGCTTTCATGCTCTAGACTGGCAGAGCTGAGTAACAGAGACACATGACCCACAAAGCCTAAACGTTTACTATCGCTATTTACAGAAAAGCTCTGGTAAGCCCCTTGTCTAAATGAATGACAGTTGTCTGCTTTTATCAGCTGGGATGTGGGACAGGGTTATGGCTGTCCTTTATTTGCAGCTAAGCCTAGTCTTTCCCTTTGTTTCATCACAGAACCCTCCTGGCCTTAGGGTGTCACATCGCTCATGTTAACCCAGCTGCTGAAGAAGATCTCAAGAAGGTCAAACTGTCCAAAAAGTAGGTGATTGCTTTTAATGGTCCAAGACTTCAATGCTTCAGTCTGGTTTTCAAACTGGGAGGATGGTAGGCCCATGCATGAAGACAGATAGCAGCCCCGGGTACTGCTAGCACCAGTCCAGGGTGGCTCCTCCGGTTCCTCAGGCTGCACGGAAACACCCAGACAGGAGCCTGCGAAAGTACAAGTGTTTCCAGCTTTTCCCTCTTTCTGTTCCTTCTGCCCAGATCTACACTACTACTGTTAGTTTTGAGCCAAGAGATGCAGCACTCTCAGCTGGATGTGTTGCTTTTGGTCTATAAATAGCAGTTGGCACAGGACCCTGAAAATGATTGGTAGCCACAGCAAAGATCCACCGCTCTGATACTGGGCCAACCTTCTAAATCCTTTGTGAAAATGGGTGTCTCTGCCAAGATTTAATTTGGCCCCTAACTCTGCATGTGCACTACTCTTCCCCTCTCCTGCACATTCAGAGTCACATGGGCTCACATTCAGATACGTGCTCAGGGGCACATCCACTGGCTCTCTCACATGCCCTCCCTCATATGCCAGACTTGGATGCTCACACATTCACACAGGTGTCATAATTAGTTATGGAGCCAGGGCATTGCCAGAATTAATCAAATACTTCTCTTCCCCGTCTTCCCTGTTAAACTCCCAAGCTCCTCTCTCAGAGCCTGAGACCAGCACATCTAAGAGGCAGCAGCAGCAGAGGCAGTCTGCTGGCCCAGGCTGCTGGAGTCAGTGTCCAGTAATCAATGCATATTGAGTAGCCCATGATCAGGCATCCTGACAAGGTGGAGGAGGGGCAGTTTCTTATGCCTACAATAGACCCTGAATCTCACACTGCTTAGAGGTTCCTGGGTAGCGTGAGCCTTGGTCTACACGTCATCACCTTTAGGTTCTGGCCCTGGTCTGGGCTTTCATTGACCCTGAAGACATGAGAACCTCTGGACTCACATTTCCAGGTGGCCATGATCATCTGCTCCTCTGAGAGTCACTCTACAGTGTGCCTTGTCCTCTGCATTCACACGTGCATCTACCTGAACTCATACTGCTCTTTTTCTCATCTTCACGTCACCTTTAAAGTAAAGACATCTGAGGCTGTGACTCCTGGACCGACACCTAACCACTCACTAAGATCACTTCAAATTCAGAGATTCTCTAGTGCCATAATTTTTTTAATTCCCAAAGTAAAGGTTTAACTTTCCAAGACTGAACAGTCATTCTCTGCTGATTTCTAAAAAACCATTGGCTCAAGGTCCTGTCCTTGCTGGTATGGTTAGAACCTTTTGTGTTTTAAAGTAGGATGGAGGAGCTTCTGGTGGTGTTACAGCATGCTAAATGTGCCCATTATTTGTAGGGCAATAAGTGTTTTGTTACAAATAAGGATGGGTTTGCACTGATCATCCACTTTCTCCAACAGTCTCCTTTGAGTCTGTGACACACATTAACTAAAATGATGGTGGATGAGGGGTTTCATCTATTGACTTGAAATAGAATTGAGCTATCCATTCTGCCACAGGATAAAGGCTGTGACTGAAGCCCTGTTTTCAGTTTTCTTACCATGTGCTATTGATCTAAAATCTGGAATGGGGGAGTCATACAGATCTGTTCAAAATATAATTTGTTGCCGAACCAGTTTGGCTCAGTGGATAGAGCGTCGGTCTGTGGACTCAAGGGTCCCAGGTTCGATTCCGGTCAAGGGCATGTACCTTGGTTGCAGGCACATCCTCACGGGGGGCGTGCAGGAGGCAGCTGATCAATGTTTCTCTCTCATTGATGTTTCTAACTCTCTATCCCTCTCCCTTCTTCTCTGTAAAAAAAATCAATAAAATATATATAATTTGTTTCTGTTTACTTGTAGCTACATCATGTCTAATGGCTATAAACCAGCCCCTTTGGATTTGTCTGATGTGAAGCTATTACCTTCTCAGGAAATCTTAGTGGATAAGCTTGCAGAAAATGCACATAATGTCTGGGCAAAAGACAGAATAAAACAAGGATGGACCTATGGCATTCAACAGGTGAGAAGTGCTGGGTCAGGCCTGCTGAGAAGGTTAGGAGATGTGATCCTCCTTCAACATGCCATTGTTTTGGTAGGTGTTAGATTGGAAAATGGGCATTTCCCTTGCATTCTGTCCTCCCTGCCTCTGCTCATTCATTATTTATAGAATCTTGGGCCTGGACAGTCTTCATAATCATCACAGTGACATTAACTCCCAGCACAATTCCAATTTTGTAGAAGGACAGTCTTACTTTCCTTTATTAGTCTGGTTCACTTGTGATCATGTTGCCCTGTGTATGTGCCCAATGGTTGCATCTGCCTTCATCCCCTCCCTTTCTTACTGCATGCCTTGTGGAGAATTGAGCTTTCATGCCGTTCTCCAAGGCTCTCACAAATCAACATCACAGTTCAGCAGTATTTCTGGAATGTTCTCAAGTATCACCACTGAGTGTGAAAAGGAGGGGACATTAACACAGGAGAGGGGCAAACCAGCCTTCTCAGAATCCTGTGTCCCCCTTACTTCAGTTCTTCAGGCCAAGATTCCTCTGGGCAGCCAGGATTCTTAGCTTGAGCAGGAGGCAGCTTAAGAGCCAAGGCGCAGCAAGGAATTAGGAAGAGTTTAGAGCCAGAGTTCAGCTCCAAACCATCTGGCACACTCTCTTCTTGAAATGCTTCCTTCATCTTGGTAAATACCAGGATTAGAGTCAGGGAAGTTCAGGGATAGCTGTGTGCACTCATTTTCATTCATATCTGAGTCTCTGAACTTATACATGTGTAGAAGCAAGAAGACCACTACAAAAGGAACCATGGTAAGGAGGGAATCAGAGGGTTCAAAGAGCATGTCAGGCAGTATATTTATTTATAATGACTCATCACTGCAATTATCTTCTTAGTCCTCCCTAAGGAACTGAGGCAGACCCTAATACGAATGTGTGCCTCTGCAATGAAATGGACCCACTATAGTTCTGCCACCTTTTCTGACGTTCCTCTATGAACACAGATGTTTCTCTGTTAAGAGGCTGCTTGAGGAGACTCTAACAGTTTAAATCTTAGCATGATCATTCCATGGGGGGTAGTTACATAAATCCCTGTCTGCCATGCCTTGAGAATGAAGGTTTCCAACTCTTTCATGACACTTCATTTTACTCCTAGCCTGGCATTATTACAAAAGTGTTTCCTTAATGCTAGCTTTGAACATAAGTAAAATTCTTCCATTTATACTCATTTAAGTCTGAAGAGAAGTAGTAAATATGTGCATTGCTAAATATCCCGGCACCAGGAGAAGAGCTAGTAGACTCAAGGAAGGAGGGACTATTTCTGGGAATGTGTGAGTGGGACAAGCTATTTGTAAAGACAGAATGTATTTTCTCCAAACCTTTTTTCTCTGGCCTTGAGTAGGATTTGAAGAACAAACGAAATCCCCGCCTGGTGCCATACGCATTACTGGATGAGCGTACCAAGAAGTCAAACAGGGACAGCCTTCGCGAAGCTGTCCGGACATTCGTTGGCTATGGCTATAACATCGAGCCATCAGACCAGGAACTAGGTAATGAGTGGAGATTGCTCATTCTGGTTCCAATTTAACTTAACGTGTCCTCTTCTGGGGAGATGCTGCCCTTGAGTAAATCTAACTTGTACCATTAAAAGTGATACTGTTGCTGAAGAGCACTAAACTAAATGGGGTATTTTAAGAACCAGGGTGATGGGTGGGGAAACCATGTTTGATAATAAAACATGGTCCCATTGACAGATGTGTCTATGAGGAGCATATCTATGACCCAGTCCCACAGGGAGTAAATTATCCCCCAGCATAGCTGAGCTTTTCAGGTTATTTGGTCGCAAAACTTTCATTTCTTTTATTTTCCAAACATGTTGAATATCAGCTTACTTTTGGACCAAGTAATCCCATCCCTAAATGAAATTCTCTCAATGATTAAAATCACCAGATTATAATTTATGACCATGTCATTGTCATCCCATACCCCAGGATGTGCCAGGCCACTGGGGCAGTATTACAGGTGGTTACAAGGATGGGTTTAGGGTAAGACAGACCTGAGTTCAAATCCTTGCTCTTCTTGATTTATTGGCTCTGTGACATTGAACAAGTGATTTATTAACCTCTCTGAGTCTCAGTTTTTCCTCTGTAAAATGTCCGCCTAGGGTTGTTGCTAGGAAAATCTGAGATACATTCTCTAAAGGATCTACTACAAAATAATTGCTCAGTGATTATATTATATCAGTCTTCATTGTTTTCAAATTCTTTCAGGGAATGCTACCTAATTAATAAAGTTTTGTGTTTTCTCTCTCTCTCCCTTCTATACCCTCAACTCCCCTTCCTTCTCATGATAGCTGACCCAGCTGTGGAGAAAGTCAGCATAGACAAGATCCGGTTCTTCCGGGTAGAGCGGTCTTATGCAGTGAGATCTGGAAAGTGGTATTTTGAGTTTGAGGTGGTGACTGGAGGAGACATGCGTGTGGGCTGGGCCCGACCAGGCTGTCGGCCTGATGTTGAGCTGGGCGCTGATGACCAAGCCTTTGTGTTTGAAGGCAGCAGGGTGAGTCCAGAGAGTGTCCACACATCCTCAGACCAAGGTTTTTCTTTCTCCAAACACTTCTCTGGAAGTTGGAAGTACTGAGTGTCTGAGTCTCTGGCTTCAAAATCAGTGGCCACCACCACTGGTTAATTTAAACTACTATTAGATTATTACCTAGTGATTATCATTTGCTCTTTGCTCTGGTGAAGGCGGGTTCTGTACACCCAAGTTCTTCCTATAATCACCTGTACATCTGCCCTTGTCCCTCACCCCAGTGCCTCTACTCCAGAAGAGGTTCACAGAACACTACACAGCCAGTATCTGCGAAAGTCTTACCACTTTGCCTTAGAGGGAGGCCTGCTTATTGTCATAGCTGACTAGGTATTGGGAAACTTGGGCCACCTTTTCTGATGAGCCTTATGTATCTCAGTTTCATTCATCTGTAAGATAGATCACTCCTCCCTGTGATTTGGCCTTGGTAGAGAGGTGAGTGCCTTGTAGAAACCAGGTACCACTACCAGTTAGGAGAAATTGCTCCTTTGGTGATTTCTCTAGCTGCTTGGGGGCTGCTTCTAGGACCTCCATTACTCTGAGCTCTGGGATCTTGTCTCCTAGGGGCAGCGTTGGCATCAAGGGAGTGGGTATTTTGGACGTACCTGGCAGCCAGGAGATGTGGTTGGATGTATGATTAACCTGGATGATGCTTCAATGATCTTCACACTGAATGGGGAGCTGCTAATCACCAACAAAGGCTCAGAACTTGCCTTCGCAGATTACGAGATTGAGAATGGTAAATCAACCACCTTTCCCTTCATTCCAACTCCATGAGTTGTAGGAAAATCCAGGGAGAGCTGGGTGAACTGGTCTACCTCCTTCTTTAGGGTGCACTGTCTTTTCCATATTTGAAACCCTGCTGGTGAAAACTAGCCTTTTACTATGATGATTGAAGAAATCAAGATAAATAATGAGGATAGTTGCTATGTACAGTATAAAAATAAGTGCTCAGCTTCCAGGTAGATTGATTAAGAAACTTTCCACAATTCCCTGGTCTGTACCTTGGCATTTTAAATTTCCCCAGGGTTCCTAGCATTACAGATGAAATGCTAATTGCATGTGGACTAATGTCCCTGGCAGAATAGAAAAGTCAATAAATTAAAGAATTATCCTTTTATTCTGATTTAAATTGTCAGTCTGCATGTTTGTGTAATTGAACTTGATGCTTTGATGAGAACCATTGAAACACTAAAGTTAAACTTAGCTGTTCCCTTGAATGAAATACAATTTATTTTGAAAATCAAACATGCTGGGAAGCCCGAGCACAGTGGCATTTATTAATGTCCATCAATAGACCACAATCAGAGCAGTGCTTTAGATACACAAAGGAGCAATTGTCACTCTGATTTCCTGTCTACAGAGCTACATTATGTACAAAAGTTGTTGGCACATAGGAGAAGGAGCACTGGACTGAGAGGCAGCTGACTCCCTCCTAACAAGCTGTGTCTTGGCTTAACTTCTCTGGGCTTCTCTCTCTTCATCTAGACCAGAGAATAAGAGGACAAACTGCCAAATTACACCATCCTCACCAGATATAAAATCCTACGGCAATGACTTACTACCCGCTGAGTGCACACTGTTGCTGTGCCCACACCGGTGCTGTGTCACTCTCTGCTGCTTCATTATAGACAAGGAAGGGGCAGAGAGGCTGAGAGGGAAAGAGGTTTCTCTGGGTCAGGAGACCTGAGCTCTCCCCCTGCTTCTGCCATTCCCACCTGTGGCATCTTGGGTTGACTTGATTTAACATCTGTGCATCTCATTTCCCCCTCTAAAATGATTAGGGCTCCTTGATAGTTCTAAATGTCTAAGACTTTACAAAAAAAAATAGCCCCTACTGACAAAGCTAAAAAAAAAAATAAATAAATAAGACTGCATAGGCAAGAGCAGCAGAAATATATGAAACTGTATACAAAATAATACAAATATTTCTTATTTACAGAATGCTTTTAGCTTTATAGGTCACTTTCACACTTTTTACAGATACCTGTTATTGGCAACATTCATATCCAACTGTACCCTAAAAGAGCTTTAAAGAGTCTTCTGAGAGCGACCAATTTGGGGAAATGGAAAGGTTGTGAGTCAATGTATTTTCCTAGAAAGACAGGATGGCTAAAGCCAGATGGGGTCATATTTTAATGCCTTCTGAAAGGTTTAAAATCAGAGTTCTAATGAAAGAATCCTGTTTTTTGGAAATGTGTGGGGAAGACATTGCCAGTAGAGAGCAAGGCCTGTGGGCTGGTTCAGAGGCAAAGGGGAGGAAATGTGTAGGTGGGTGAAGGCAATGTAGAGGAGACCTCTTCTGACACTGCTCTTAGGAACAGATGTTTACCCAGCACCCCCCACAGGCAGTGGAAGAAAATGAAACACTAAGAGGTTCAGTCTCCTCCCCGAGGAAAGGCGCTCCCTGGGGTAGGAGTAGCCCAAAGACAGGAGACTTTTTCCTGGCTCTCCTGTGCATGAACGGGGGAGATTGACTAACTGGGAGACTTTGACTCAACAGAAGGATGAGCTAAGAATCCTGTCTGTTGTACAGGGTTAGAGAACTTTGTAAGTCCAAAGCCTTGCTACTCCAATGTGGCCCGCTTGTGAGAAATGCAGACCTCAGGCCCCACCAGACCTGCTGAACCAGAAACTGCA
Source organism: Myotis myotis (assembly GCF_014108235.1). NCBI lineage: Eukaryota > Metazoa > Chordata > Mammalia > Chiroptera > Vespertilionidae > Myotis > Myotis myotis. Next base: position 152,596,222 of record NW_023416313.1, on the reverse strand, counting down.
CTCAGCCAGGAGGCTCTGGTTTGTACGCACATTAAAGACCGAGAAGTAGTGGTCTCCAGCACTCAGAACTGCAAGTGGTGCCTGTCCGAAAGAATTCATTTTCCAGTTGTAAAAATAAATAAGGTGCTCTCTTCTGGGGATGGTGTGTGTCTACAGCTGTCCAGAATGGCCCTGCATTTGACATGGCATCCATCGGAGGCTGCCCTGCAATACAGCCTCAAACAAAGTGAGGCTGTCCTGACCCCTGGTAATAGAATGGCTTACCTTTCTAATGAGATTGTCTAAGAAGGAAAACCGTGTCAGCAGGGCCAGTGGTGGACCCTTGTGTGCTAAGTGTGCCAGCTCCATAGTGAGGAGCAACCATTGTGAATGTGTTGACGACACAAGCACAGAATCAGAAAGCTAATTTTCTTATAAAAAAGACGCTTTTGCCCTAGCCAGTTTGCTCAGTGGTTAGAGTGTCGGCCCATGGACTGAAGGGTCTTGGGTTTGATTCCAGTCAAGGATACATACCTCTGTTGCAGGCTCCTTCCTTGGCCCCGGTGGGGCACGTGCGGGAGGCAAACTAATCAATGTGTCTCTTTTACATTGATGTTTCTCTCTCTCTGTCTCTACCCCTTCCTTCCACTCTTTCTAAAAATCAATGGGGCAGGGGGGAGGAGCTTTTCTTGAGTAACTAAAAACAAAATCAATAATATGAAAAAATAACAATGCAAAGCCATAGGTTATGAATGACTAATACAGAATGAGAATTCTATAGGAATGGGATTGGCACTGAGCATTAAAGAATCTGAGGTGTCTACCTCTCAGGGGCAGGGTACTCCACTCTGAGGATATAACTAGAGAATGGCTGTGGACTCGGGAAACTGCAGGAAAGGGCGGGACAGTTTGGAATATTTGCATGTGGAATTTATGGAAGACAAAGCTGGAAAGACAGACAAGGTGCAGATTTCAGCCTCAAATACCAAGACTCCATCTTTTCAATCTGGACCAAGCACCCTTCAACTTCCCTCTCTAAGACATGGAGGGTGGGGCTGCTATAGGGTTTGAGCAGAGGAATACTATAAAATAGGAGGATATATTAGGATAGCTCTGCTTTTAGAGATCATCTGTTGTAATGAAAAAGATGTCTCGTAGGCTTTGTGTATGCAGGGACATGATTTGACCTTCAGAATAACAACAAAGTCTATTACTAGGAAGCAGTTTTATAATAGAATTATACTGTATTATGTTAACACATTATACTGTAGTATCATATCGCACTTTAATAACAGAGACAAGATAATTGGAAGGCTCTTTCAGTTAGCTCTGTGATGGCTCAAGAAAGGCAGTTGAAAAAGAGTCTGCATCCCATTCTTTGATAACAATAGCACAGCGGCCTAGAATAATCATACAACATCTCTCTGTTTGCTGTTTAAAGTGGAAAGAGGCAGCAGTTCTCGCCTGGAGCTGCTAGGAAAAGCATTTGTTGCAGACAAAACACAATGCTTTGTGCATTGTAGCCCCCATAAAGCAAAATCCCCTATGTGTCTGTGTTCTGGTCGCCAGCCTCCTGGCCTTGATTTGGGCCATTATCCCAGCGGGAGTTGTGCTGTGGGAAGTTTTTAGTCCTTTGAGAGAAGGAATGGGGGCAGACATTAAAATTTGTGGCTACTTTTCTCTCTGGGTTATTTATAAATCCTTATCTCCATCCTCTTCTGTGTCGTAGATGATAATACTCTTATCTGCCTCATTAGAGTTTTTCTAATCATTGTTTCTGACCCCCTCCCTGGCCTGGACCATCACAGCTCTTACTGTTGTCACCTGAAGGCATCTGGAAGCTCAGCAGCTTCCATGGTGAAACCTTTGCTATTAGCCTTCTCTTTTATTCCGTTTCAAGGGAAGGAAGATAAAATCCTGATCATCCTGCCAGACCTCAGAATGTAACGTCTGGAAGAGGCTTCTGTGCCAGTCTCCTGTCTGGCCTCTCTGCCAGGCACTCCCTGGGGGACATCCTGCTCCTGCTGCAGCTTTGGGGCCTGAGGGGCAGCCCCCTGGGCTGTTCCCGCCATCAGCCTGTTGGGCTTTAATAGCTCCCCCAACTCTGCTGGCAACTCTTCCATAGGCAGCAGGTGAAACGTACTTGCCAGAAGTGTCACTGCCACCTGCACGCAAACACGTTGGTACCAAGGGTCCCGTGCCATTCTTTCCACTGATGGGTGCCATGCTTCAGAGAGTGGCTGTGGCAGGGCAAACACGCCTTTTGTTTCCTGTGTTTTCTGCAAGGCTTGTGACAAACAGTGCTATCCCTCAAATCCATCTTCACGAAGCTTAGTGGGAAATGAAAAGTATTGGGTAACACATGTGCTGTTGGGCTGAGATGCCAGAAACACCCCAGGAACGGTCTGGGCAGTCATCTAACCACTTCTCTCCAAGATCTGTTTTTCCATGACTGATAGTGATTTGCTCTCATGTCTTTCATCAGATTGAAATGGGTTAAAAATGATTCAGGGTTTGAGTTTTCTAGAGAACTGGTTTCCTTCCAAGCTCCTGAGTTATAAAAAGATGACTTCCTGGCTATCCCCGTTCCTAGTCACAAAGTCAGTATGAAGCCTGTGATACAAAGTGTGTCAGAAACTGGGATCATCCCTAGGACTCAAGCGCAGGTGTTCCTGTTGTTCCCTTCCTGGAACAAGAAGTCTACGCAACATCTTGGTTCAAGGTAATGCCATCTGCAAATTTTCTCCTCACACCTCTTCGAAGAGGGAGGCGTATTTCTGTCCCCCTTTAGTTGTCCATCTTCTTTCGTCTCATTTGCAGCTGTGGGTTAAGTGCTTAGAAGAGTCAGTGCTCATAGTACTGCCCCGTGGCCTTGCCAAATGGAACTTCTTTATCCAGGTCAACTCCAGGGAGCCGTGTGGCCAGCTGTGGCAGCCCTTTTCTTCTAAGCTGTCTGCTGTCTTCAGTCCTAGGTCTTGTGGTCATGGATCTCAGGCTGCCTGCTCTATAGGCACACTGGGCAACTACATGACACGTAGGAAAATTGCTTGAAAAGTGAAGGAAGACTTCGTCGCAAATCAAGTCGCTGTGGATAAGAATTAGAAAGCAGACAGCCTAGCTTCAGTCCCCAGTGCTTGCTCTGGACTGCGCTTCAGGCTGACTTGTCCATGTGCTGGCTCTGCAGCTTCCTCGGTGACAGACCTCCAGCAAGTCATTCAACCTGCTAAGCCTTAGTTTCTGCATCTGTAAAATGGGGATAATAATGAGATAAACCTCTAGAGCCCTAAACCCAGTGCTTAGAAAGTACTTGATAAATATTATCTATTGTGCTTTATTGTCATTGTTCCCCTTTTCTATCATGAAGAGTTATAAAGGTATATAAAGTGTTAATGCCTCAAATAAATAAGTTGTAGAAATGGATAGATCATTACTAGGAGCCTCTCCACCAGGTGGAGGGAGCTGATCTAATATAGCTGGTTATCAAGTATTTTGCCCCAGGAGAAAGTGCTGGTGCCTTATAAAGATTTGTCTCTGCTCTCAGTCCTTTCTAGTTTCTCTCTTTTCTGACTTAAGGTTTGAATTTAGCTTCTCTGCTGCAGCTTAAAAGAGCTGTCCCAGCTGTGCCCACTTAGCCCCCAGGAAGTACCGGCACTCTTTCCCACCCATTGCTTTCACCTCTATGATTTCTATTCCCGCACCTCTTCTCATGCAGTGTTGCACTCTCCCCTGTAAAGAGGGCCCCTGCCCTGTAGGGACCACACTTTACTCTGTAAAGAGTGCAGCTCCCTGCCCTGGCACAGAAATGCTGTTTGCATTACGTCCCTATAATCACTCCCGCTCTTGCACACTGACTGGCCCCTGAACTATGAGTCAGAGGGTGTTGGATCTTGTCCTGTGTTGTCACTTGCCCTTCTCATGACCTTGGTCAAGTCCATTACCTCCTCAAGTCTTCAGTTTTATCCCCAGTAGAGTGCTGTTTCTTCTACTCATGGCCTAGGGATGACAAGGAGCCCAAGTTCTATAGAAAAAAAAAGGCCCCATTCTAATATTACCTTTCTGCCCTTCTGCATGCATCTTACATTGTCACGTGACTGTGACTAAAAAGTTATTCGTCTGACCTGAGTTATTCAGAAGTCCTCATCTCTGCTTCTTCCCACTCAGGCTTTTATACCTGTTGCTCACTTATTCCACCATCCACGTTAGTAGACAAGAAAGGAAAAGAGGGATTTTCTTAAGACGTCCTATCTCTGCTCACATCAGGCTGAAACACTTTATGATCATGGCTCCAGGTGGTGGTAGTTTCCTGCCCCCATCTAAGACCAAAACACTGTCTTGGGAGTAGGGATGAACTCTCCTCTAGTCCATTTGCCATTTTCATAGCCATAAGTTCCATGGGATCAGGGCAGTTTCTTCTCCCTCCTTCACATCTTCTCATAGCACATCGCCAGGCCTCTGTCCCAGCCGGGACAAGAATTTTTCCAATAAGCATCCTTACTGCACACTGGAGTCAGATTTCCAAAGGTCCCTTATGTATAAAAATCTCTGTCATAGAAAGGAGATGGTTTCACCTATCAGACCCCCTACTGCAAAAATGCCAGAAGCACAGCAGTGCCTGGGAGGGTGTGTGAATGGTGCAGGTCTGATTGCCCTGTCCATCTACCTTCCTGAGGGCCATGGCCACCACCTACTCTCAGTCCTTGGTGGCCCTGAGAGGACAATCTCTATATAGACATCACCCTCGCTCTGCTAGGATTGCATTAAAGCTCGCTTTATTTAGAAATGACTTAAACAGTATTAAATAGTGTCCTAAACAAGTTCATCGTTTCTGAAAGCAACCAACTTAGTTTGTGAGGGATTTACTTCTCACTTACTTCACTGATTTACATAGAATTCTGAGGCTTAGATAACAGTGTGTACGCACCTGTGCTCTGAGGAGTGCATTTTGGCCCCCGTCTCTACAATGGAAATGGAACTGCTCTTACTGTTGAATATAAATGCTAACAAAATTGGCTTTTAAATTTCCCCTTAAACATCCCTGTCCTAGCAGGGACACCAATTTCCTTTGTGGGGCCAGAGCCACCAGCCTCAGAGCCCTTCCTCCCTCTGAGCACTCTTGGTCGCCTGCCTCCCACGTCCTCCCAAACCCAGGATAATGAGTGCTTTCCCAGCTCCGCTGATTTATTGGTCCACAATTATGATTTATAAATACCCACAAAGAAGAACACCAAGCAATTTAAACTTCTGCTTTGGCCTATTTGGCAGTGTTTTTAATTGATGTGAGCTTGGAGAGAAAAGACATGTAGGAGGGAAGAGAGTTTTCCACAGCTCCTGCCCAAAAATTATGCCTTCCTTCCTGTTCAGGCGGGGACCATCTCAGAAGCTATGAGGACGGGGTGGAGGGGGCGGGAGGGGGACTGGAAACTGTGTTTCGTAAACAGAGGCATAGTGTCAGCATTTGAAACTTCTCAGGATCATACTCTGGGATTAGGAAAACCATCAGCGCTCTTATTTCCTGGGGGATATGCTGAAGCCTAGAAAAAGTGAGATGTTTGCACCAAGTCCTTCTTTAGGTTTCTCGTGCTGTTCTGTTTACGGCAAGATTTAAAATTTCCCAGGCCCGACAGCAGTTTCAACTAAGACAGAGATAAAGAATTTTACTTTTTCTCTTATTGGTTTTACTTTTCCGGCTTATGTTTATTTACATTTTAAGAAGAATCTTGGCTGTATGATTGTTTTTCCCCCCAATTTATTTTGAACCAAATTAGTTTTCCTTCCCACATACCCCACGGGCAGCCATCATCTCTATGTGCCTCCTGTTGTTCCATTTACCTGCCAGGAAGAAAGACAAAGGGTGGGGTCCCATCTTTTGGCTGGGACTCAAAGCTGTTAAGGTGGCAAAGGTCAGAATTCTCGCAGTCCTGGGATGGGACTGCGGGCTGAGGCAGGGCTCTCATTCGCCATTCTGCAGGCTTTGTGCCCATCTGCTCTCTGGGGCTGTCTCAGATCGGCCGCATGAATCTCGGGATGGATGCCAGTACCTTCAAGTTTTATACCATGTGCGGCCTCCAAGAGGGCTTTGAGCCTTTTGCTGTCAACATGAACCGAGATGTTGCGATGTGGTTCAGCAAGCGCCTCCCAACGTTTGTCAACGTGCCGAAGGATCATCCCCAGATAGAGGTAATGTTACATGTCGTGGGCGAACCTGGCAGGGCACATGGGCCAAGGCACTAAGCTCCTGCTAATGCCCCTGGCACAGGGCAGCTGCTTACCTAAGCCCATGCCCTGGCTGCTTACCAGCCTCCTCCTTGCTGGCCCGCAGAGCTGTCGTTGCAGACACCTTAATTGGGGCAGCTCAGTGGCATCTTACAGATGGCAACCGTCTTGCAGACATACCCTTTGCAGCTCAGGCTCCAAGCCTTTGGGCCACTGTGTTTTCTCCAGGCATCCCTGGACTGCCATTGTCATAGTAATACAGTATTCAGAGACCTTAAATGTCATTTTCCTTAAAAAGTTCAGTGCCTGTTAAGATGTCCTGCACATGCTTCTCCTCTGCTCATAAACTGATTTAATTTCTCCAGACCCATTTCCAGCATTTTAAGCTGAGGCATAGTCATTGATTATGATGCTGGCATCTTGTAGAGGGGGCTGAGCAGAGCCAAAGATTATAAGGAGCCTGATTTGGGTTCTGATTCTACATCTTTTTGCCTCCGTTTTGCCTGTACCCACCATGGTTTTTTCATGATTTGGGCCGGGTGGGGGCAAGGGGGGGGGGCGTTATTGGTTGAAAGTCAGATCAGCTTCATGGAAGCATTAGATTGAGTGGCTTGCTTCTACCTAACTATAAGTTCCCTTAACTCACCTTCCGATCTAAATTCAACAAGCATCAACTCTCAACCCCCCACTTTTCCCCACAGTCTTACACAGTGGAGAGGTTTCTCTCTCAGATTCCTACCTGGCCATTGCTTTAGAAAGCTGGCTTACAAACGGATGGGATTTAGAGACCCTCCATGAAGAAAAATCTACAAACTGCACAAAAAATGTTAAGTACATCCATAGACCACAGGATAAAAACTAGTCTCTAAAATGCGGGGAGAAATGCTTGGGTCATGAGGACATTATTATTATAAGTCCCATTTTACTTTCTCTTCCTCCCCAATGCCCCCCCCCCCACACACACACACACATATACATTTTTTAAAATTTAGTTTTGATCTTTCTTCCTCCAACCCTTTTCCCTGCAATATTCATGCCCTGGTGCTGGGGATTTCCTTGGTGTTTAGAGAAGCCTTGGTGAACCTCAGTGCTCAGGCCGTGACTGTGGCAGAGATGGGAAATGCACGGATGGGAGACAGCACCCTCCAAGGGAGCTGTGATTTTTCTTTATGAGCTTTGAGCTTTCCATTGTCCTCTCCCCTAGATATTCTCATGCCCACTGACAGTGGGAATCTCTGGGAAGGTTTTCTTTAGCCACTTGCCCAGTAACCTGAAAGGTCAGCCTCAGTGGACACCATGGGGCATTACGCAGAGACTGTCCCCCCGTCCCCCCCCCCCCCCCCCCCCGCCAATCTTGCACCTGTTCTCCACCCTTGACTTTGCAGAAAACCCAGTAGGAGTGTTTTTAAATCTCTAAGTTCTCCAGTCAGAGGAAGATCTGTGATTTTTCTATTGGGCAAGGTCCAAGTAATGATGAGAATAATGGTTTGGTCATCACTAGTCACAACTTTTATCATTCACAGAAAGTCTTGACATATGTAATGTCAGTGAGGGAAGGAAGAACAGATTGAAGGTAAGGCTCATGTGGGTGCATCACATAAAGGACCCGTGGTGTTTCCAGGTCATGAGGATCGACAGCACCATGGACAGCCCTCCGTGCCTCAAGGTGACCCACAAGACATTTGGCACACAGAATAGCGATGCCAGCATGATCTACCTCCGCCTGAGCATGCCCATCGAGTGCCACTCCTCCTTCACCCACAGCCCCTGCCTGGACAGTGATGCTTTCCAGAAAAGGTGAGGGCCAGGCCTCCAGCCCTCAGAGGTGCTCATCACGTCTGTTGTAAAGTTGTCTTTCCGTCTGTCTGTTTCTTACTCTACCTCAGCATGTCTAGAACTCTGTGGTTAGGATTCCCTTTGCTCTCAGTTAGGTAAAGAAATGGGGATTTTAATGTATACCCACTTGTGCATACACGTGTCTGTGTGTGTGCAATGCATAATTAGGGGAGCCAACCAAGCTAAACAGAGTCACCTCCAGTGGAAACACCTCTGCTCTTCTCAAGCCTTCTGAGTCCCTGGCCTCCTTGCAGGCTAAATGACTATGCTTTGGGAGTAAAAGTAGAGGCTGCAGTTGTTGTTGCCTTTGTGTGAAATTAGAAGCTTCTGGAGGCAAACCCCACCTTCTTTGCGTAACTATGGTCAGTATCCATCCCAGAAGCCATGTGACTCATGAGTGAGTGACTTCTCCCTCCCTGATAAGGAGTATATTCCTTGCCGTCTTTATTTCTTTCAATGTCTATTTTTAATCATTGATGTTTGTCTGCCTGTTTGGAGCTGTGTTGTCCAGGTTTTCTCTACAGTTTCGCTGTCTACCAGGCTTTAAATAAGCACAGCTACTTGAGAGAATAGGAGAATATATCCAGAGGTATCCCCACACACGTTATTACAATCTTTTCAACACCCTCAGCCCCTGGGCTGAGGGACAGGAGTTGGAAGTCATAGCCCTTGCTTGTGGTGGCAGGTTACAAATGAACACATCCCAAGACCAGTTGGGATCACTCGTGTATAGAAAATAGTTCCCTAAACTCACCTCATCTTTAAAGGGAGATCAATTGCCTGTCAGAATTGTGGAATTCTCTCTACAGCCGAATAACTAAAACACAGATTTTATCTTCCCTCCAGGAAACAGATGCAAGAACTACTCTCTCAAACAACAACAGTAAGTAAATGTGCTCAAATTATGGTTTTAATTATTTGTGTCTTTGCTGTGCCTGGTAATATGCCCCTCCTAGCAATGATCTGTCTAGAGATCCTCTGTAATTGCCAATTGCTCTGTCTTTTAATATGCATCTCGATGCTTCCAAATCACGTCTCTGGCATTTCTCAGTTGGGGGAGAAGAGACAGTGATTCAGTGCACGGCAGAAGCTCCACCTGGAGCATCTAATTGGGCAACATTGTGTACTTGTTGCCCATTTGCCACCAGGGGCCCAGCACTGCCTTCCTAATGGAGATGAATGTCAGTTTGGGGGATAGGGGGCAGTGTCTTAATTTAATCCTTTTCTTTGCTCTTTTATGTAAACTTCTGTGTATCAACTCTCCCATCTCTCTGAGCAGTGCCAGGAATCATGTTGAAAGCATTCAAACGAGAAACAGGAGCCAGGGAACCAGCCTGAAAAATGGAGGCTGCTTTTGGTCCCTTTTCTAGAGCTAGATAGTAGTCAGGGAGCAACACTTCCTAATTTCTCTCTCTCACACTCTCCCATTCTTCTTTTAGCACCTGACAAAAAAAAACCAAAAAAACATTTTTTAAAGAAATTCATGTCATCCCTTCTATTATGTGACCCTACATCCTGAGTTCATAGGTTAACTGCCATCGGGAAGAGGATTCTTGCTGCCGTGGTCGCACACTTAGAATGTGAAGGGCACTGCACTAGGCACATTGCACCACTTTCCCACTTAATGCCCACAGCAGCCTTGCGAGATGGGCAACATCATATATCCTGAGACACAGAAAGGACAAAGGACTTGTCCAAGGTCCCAGGATTAATAGCTGCCAGTGCCAAGATTCAAGCCCAGCTCTGACTGGCTTACCCTTTTATCTTCCAGTTAAAAAAAAAAAAAGAGGACAAGACAATGAATAGAAGTAACTTCATTAAGAATGAATGTGCTCAGTTTCATAAGGAACATGGTGAAGGAATCACTTACCTTAAAGCTTTAGTTATTGTTATAACATAGGGATACACTTCACAAGTGGTTATGGCCTCTGCCAAGTACTGCTGTGTCGATGAGCCTGCTGACCACATAAAGCATGTTTGGCCACTCTAGGGGCTTTATTTCGCAGCATCTTTTTCAAGACTTGCCCCCAAAAAATGCCCTGGATTTCTCTGTAGAAGTGAAAAGTGTAGCAGGAGTTCTCTGAGCCTTGACTGTTTCTTCTCTCGGGGCAAAGTCAGTGCCCAGGAGAGGGTTAAGGTCCTGTGCTGGCCACTCTGAGTGGCTGCCACTTATTTCCCCAGCAGCATCTTCTGAGGAGTAAAGGGTGGTAGATGCTCAAGCCGAACAGAGAAGAGACAAATAAGGAAGCCAAACGCTAGCCAGGCCTTCCTCCAGGTGAGAGTGCAGTGTAGTGCCCCTCTAGACCCGAGTATGCTTTTTAAGAAAAGGAACCAATGGGCTGTAGCTCTATTCCTGCTTCCTGATCACGCTTTCCTGAGGGCCACTCACTCGTCTGGTCTGTGGTGTCTCTCCAGCAGTGCTACTACGCCATCCGCATCTTTGCCGGACAAGACCCCTCCTGCGTCTGGGTCGGATGGGTGACTCCAGACTATCACTTCTACAGTGAAAAGTTTGACCTGAATAAAAACTGTACGGTGACTGTTACTCTGGGGGATGAAAGAGGCCGGGTCCACGAAAGGTAAGGGGGCTCCTCACTTACCCCCAACAACCCAAAAGAAGGAAACATTCAGCATCTATTAAGGAGGGGAATGAAGCACAGGCCTAAAACCCTAAGCAAACAGGTAGGGGTGGGTACTATGGTGGAGGCATGTTATTAGTGAAAATCGTGGGTCATTTCGTCATGTCTATAAAACATGACCCAGGTATGGGAGATACAGGTGCACAATTGGGAAGTCTGAGCTCCATTTCAGACTCCTCCCTGGGGTCTGGGCAAGCCCGATTTCTACAACAGAACAACACAGAGAAACATCTCTGCGTGCTTGAAAGAAGTCGCTTCAAAAGAAAATGATGCACCACATCACACAGCAACCGACCAAGTCAGGACTCCTCATCCCAAAAGTGTGTCACGGCTGAAAGCCTGAAAAACATCAAAGAGACACTGCAAATTCATGACTAATAACCACTGAGTAAAAATTAGGGATCTTTAGGGAAAACACATTTTAGGCACACCCACATTCTCCCACCGGTCCACTGGCACCGCCCCCAGAGAGAGCAACCTTGGCCAGCTGTGGCCAGAGGTGACCCAGGAGATCATGTCTTGTTTCCACCTGAGAGTGGATGGAGTCTTTCCCCAAGCAGACATGTAGAGATACACGAAGTTGTTTTTCAAGCTACCCTTTAGCCCTACAAAGTCAGGAATGTTTCTGCAGTCAGTGCTTTTTAGATGCTACTGGCTCATCAAAGACGAGTGGTCAGGTACAAGCGCTATGTCAGGAGGACCGTTGCGGGCAGGTGGTTAAGAGCACAGACTCTGAGAGAAAACTGCCTATATTTTAAACTGGGTTCAGGTACCGACTAGAAGTGTGACTTGGGGCCAGTCCAGCCGTGGGCAAACTACGGCCCAAGTTTGAAATGAATAAAACTAAAAAAAAAACAAGACCATACCCTTTTATGTAATGATGTTTACTTTGAATTTATATTAGTTCACACAAACACTCCATCCATGCTTTTGTTCCGGCCCTCCGGTCCAGTTTAAGAACCCATTGTGGCCCTCGAGTCAAAAATTTTGCCCACCCCTGGGCCAGTCACTAACCTCCCTGGGCTCAATTTCCTTGTCTGTAAAATGAGAATAATAGTTCCAGTCTTATAGAGCAGCGATTTTCAGCCAGTGTGCCACAGCCAGTGTGCTACATGGATTTTTTTAAAACATGCAATATCTTACTGTTTCGTCAGGGACACTAGCCTCTTTTCCCTTAGATTGTCAAATAGAAAAATGACAGCCAACACAACAATGGCCGTCTGGTGCGAATGAATCAAAATTATACCAATATTTTTGTCAGATGGGCAAAAAAAATGATATATTTTTCAGTGTGCCGCAGAATTTTAGTAATTGGTTTATGTACGACATGAGATGAAAAGGGTTGAAAATTGCTGCTAAAGAGTATTGTGAGGATTGGAAGAGATAATACATAGAAAAAAGCCTAGAATAGTGCCACAGCCCATGCAGTCAATAGACATTAACTGCTTCTATTACTATTACTGAACATCTATCATGTAATAAGACCCAGAGTAGATGCTATAAGCAACACCCGGTTCAGGTTGGCAAGGAAAGTATGTGAAAGTCATTGACAGTCCAGACTTTCCTTTTAAAACAGAAAATCAAAAGGCAGACGTGCCCATCCCAGTTGGGTTTATTGCTCTAGTTTGCTGGCTCTGCCTTACTGGCCATGATGTATCTGAGCCTCCGTGACAGTTTTTATTGTGAAAACTAACTGACACATTAGCACCTGGAATAAGACCCAGTATATGGTCGGTGCTCAGTAATTCTTACTTCTTTGTCTCACGTGACAAGAAATACTGTGTCGATCTTCAGATATTTTTTGGTATTTCAATTTTGGACCCTTTAAAATATGACCAAAGCATGGCACTTCATCCTCTCACCGCTTCAATACATTACTAATTGAATCCTGTAGTAGTCATCAATGTACTCAGTCCCTAATCACTAAGAAGCAGTAGTAACAAGGCTGCAGTTTAACCTTTATGGAAATCTAGCGATGGCTGTAATGCATTGAAGGAGCACTTTGCACTGGCCCTGCCCGAGGGCATTCACATGGAGGACCAGCCCAGTGGGGGCTCCAGAAGAGAGGAGGGCAGACCTGATCATTGGGAAGTGGCCATAAAGTGACTTACAAAGGGGATTTCCAGTAGGGGATGGGATCGGGGGTGGGGAGGAAGCACTGGCAGGGAGTAATAAAATTCTAGAGCTGGAAAGAATCTTGGAGAATTCTAATCAAACCTTGATTTTCCAAGGTCAAATCAGATTGACCATAGTATGTTTCAAGGGGCTTCCCTTCCATCAGGTACAGACTCACTCTCTCATTTAACCTGAGAAAAATCTCTTTGTGTTAAATCAAGTGACCGGGTTTCTCAGATGATGTACCACATGACTGGGTGTAGGAGAGACCCAGTCAGCTGTCTAGTGCCCACAGCCATTGCAAAGGGCTTAGGAATCACTGTTGCCCCTGTCCACTTCTCTAAACCCACCCAGAATTTAAAATCTTACAATTAAGGAACCAGGACTTGGAGACTTGATGGTGCTTTTGTTATTATAGTTGGCTTTTAAATCTACATAATGGTGCCTACCATACCAGGGTAGTGGACAGCTAGCTGAGAAAGGCACTCTTCCCCAGCTGGTAGTTAGGGAGGAGTGTGGGACAAAACTCCAAGGAGCTGGGAGAACACCAGAGACCAATGTGACCTATTCTGCAAGTCTCCCCAGGCCCAGGCCTGCCCTCCTAAGGAATGCATCCCTGAGTGTCCAAGTGCCCTGACACTGGGCTAGGACTCTAAACCCAGAGCTTTGTTCCAGCCTCACATACCAAATACCTATACAGTGTATAAATTTGCCTGTGTATAAATTTGCCTCCATTTCCCATCTCTAAGGGGAGAATACAAACATCTCATTCTCTGGTTCAGAAAACTGGAGTGATATTGAGCTGGGAAACAGTTCCCAAACATTACGCTCTCTGGACCAAAGGAGCCTGACAGACTGCCACATCCCTAAACTGAGAGGTTTGTGCCTGAGGAAACTGGGTTGAAGCTAAATGAATTAGTTTAAGAAAAAGAGTTACTGAGGGCAAACGGGAAGGCCTGGGGCAGTCCATCCCTGAGTCCTGATTGTAAACTGCCCCAGTCCACACTCTATGCCTTTCTTTCATCTTTTTGGCTCCTAGTGTGAAGCGCAGCAACTGCTACATGGTCTGGGGTGGGGACATTGTGGCCACTTCCCAACGATCAAGTCGCAGCAACGTGGACCTGGAGATCGGCTGCCTCGTGGATCTGGCAATGGGCATGTTGTCCTTCTCGGCCAATGGGAAAGAACTTGGCACCTGTTACCAGGTAGGGACAGCTTTTGGGGCCGAGACAGCAGCATTCCTGTCTTAGGTCTCTGCTCCTCACTTGCCAAATTCAGCATCCCATCTCAGCAGGTGATGAGCCATGTGGCCCATAGGCCATCTTAGAAAACAAAAAAGAAGCAGAATGGCTTCATTTTGTCCAGAGAGGGGGAAAATGGGCGTGGGGGGACATATCATATTTATTGATTGATCAGATATGCTGGTCATCTTTCTAGAAAATAAGGTTTTTCCTTGGTGATGGTCTCTAAAGGTTATTCATTTATTCCATAAATATTTCTTGTGCAATTTTTATGTTACCTGGGCCATACAAGATGCAAAGTTTCAGAAGTGAACAGAAATACTCCTTGCTTTTAGAAACTTCTGGAATATACTGAAAAAAATAAACCTAGGAACAAAATAGATCCAGAGACATGGAAGCATGAAACTGGCAGACAAATATCAGAGGGAGGGTTGGGGGTGGCAGGAAGAGATTAACCAAATAATTATATGCATATATGCATGTCCCATGGACACACACAATAGTGTGGTGAAGGCCTGGGGCAGGGGCGGGAGCAAGAGGAGGGGATCAATGGCGGGGAAAGGGGAACATCTGTGATACTTTCAAAAATAAAAATAAATTTTAAAAAAGTAAGAAACTTCTGTGATCAAATATAGACCCATAAAATGGATTAATTTGCCAGGCAGTATTCACTTTGCAAAAGGTTCATCTCATTCCCTGTGGATTCCTTACAGGGTCCTTTTAAAATGCACGCGTATAAATAATGTGTTTCCCTATTACATTACTGTGACCTCTGATAGAACTAGTCAGGAAAACCACCCATTGTACACATGTAGGTTTACCTGTCATTAGCACAAGAAGCCTGTAGTCAGTAATCTATACTAATAAAAAGGTAATATGCTAATTAGACTGGACATCTTTCAGACTTCCTTCCTGACAAAGCCGGGGGTGTGGCCAGCTTGCAAACAGCCCTGGCCACTTGCCCAGACCAGCCTAACCCCCCAGCAGGACCCCTCACCCTGATTGGGGTGTGGCTGGCCTGCATCTGCCCCAGGCCCCTCACCCAGGCCGGCCCCACCCCCAGCGGGGATCCCCACCACGATTGGGAGCGTGGCTGGCCTGCAAACTACCCTTAGTCCCTCATGCAGACTGGCCCTAGCCCCCAGCAAGGCCCCCCCACCTCAATCCGGGGCCTTCTTCAGGGCAGGCAGGCCGGCTGGCCCAGACGTGTGCACAAGGCCTCTATCCTATATAATAAAAGAGTAATATGCAAATTGACCCTAATGGCAGAACGACTGCTGGACCAGTCACTATGAGGCGCACTGACCACCTCTTTGTCCCTTTCCCTTGCCAACAGGCTCTGATCACCTGATGGACACCTGCTGTGGGGGTGGGGCCGATGAGCGGGTGGGAACAGCCAACATCTAGGTTCCTTCCCCAGGCCGTCACGCGACAGTGAACGTAGAATCGGGGTGGGTGGCGGCAGGGGGCAGGCCAGCTGAGGGCAGCTGGGGAAGATGACCCTGATTGCAGGCCAGGCCTAGGGACCATACTTGTGCATGAATTTCATGGGCCGGGCCTCTAATATTATAATAATTATGTATGGAGTCAGGTGGATACTGGAAATATCCAGGGGACCACTTTGTAAAGTATGTGATTGACAACCACTATTGCTGTACAGCTGAAACTAATATAAAATATTGAATGTGAACTGTAATTGAAAAATAACATATTTTTAAAATGGACCAAAAAAATAAAAATATGGACAAAAATAAAATTACAACATAATGGAAAAAAAGAAAAAGCACAAGAAGCCTGGTTTCCTTTAAGCAGGATTTTCATCCCTGAGGCCAGGTAAGCTGGAGAATGCCACGTATTATACCCTCCTTTTGAAGTTTTGCAATGAACATTGACTTTGAGAAATACTTTAGAAATAGTCTGAGAAATGCCTCTCTAACCAAACATTTCTCATACTATTTGACCAAGAAGAGACTTTTTTTTTTCACTTTAACAGTTAGTAATATTCTGTAAGCCTAGAGTTCTACAGAGCACACCCCAGAAAGGCTAAGATGAAGAGCTAAATTTGTATTAAACCTTCTCGACATTCTGAGGATGGAATGGAGAGTCTCATGTATGTGTGAACAGTGTCATTCAACTTCAGAGAAGGAAGAGCTGGCCTCCATCAACAGTGGTCAGGAGAGTGTTTAGCATGGACAAACCTTAATTTTGAAGCAAAAACAAAACAAACAAAAAAACTTCCTCTTGAAGAGAGAGGAGTGTACTAGATTGAAAGAATGACACAAGAAGATAGGGAAGCATAAGATATGTTTGAGGAACAATGGACAGACTGATGGGCAGACTGGTATGGGACCTTTGTGGTTAGTGGTTGAGAACACTATTTAGAAAAGAGGGGTTATGGATAAGAAGTGAGGGCGTTGCTGATCCAGGACAATGACGTGCCCTGTTAAGGAAGCTTAGCTAAGTACAGCTGATGAAAGCATGCCACTTCTGTGTAAATGGATAAAGCCCTTTTTCTGGCTTGTGGTTGGGGAGATGGCATCTAGAGAAGAGAGAGCAGCTTCCCCAAATCTGAAAACTTTGGTGGCTAAGAGCAGATGGGCCCATCCCTTTCGGGGTCCGGGGACAGCCTGCTGCAGCACGTGAGACTGTGCACCTCCCTGGGTTCCTGGAAAAGGTGGGATCCTCACCACCACGCAGGTGGTGCGGTCCAGCACTAGGGCCCAACCAGCTATTCCCGGAAAGATGCCTTTGGGAACCAGGCTGTTATTCTTCTAGTACTTTCTCATGATTCCACCCTCCCCCAAGTCCCCTGAGAAACTGCTTATATACATTAGTCTGTCTTCAGAATCCATTAGCTTTTTCCCATTAAATTTGAAATGAGTTTGACTGCAGGGGCCTCCCTGAGCTGCAGAGAGCTCTAAAGCATCTAATAACTTTTAAGGCTAGTTGGGCGTCGGAGGTCCCTAAATAAATCACTACCCGTGGCATTCGAAGCAGCGGTGACTAGACTTCCCATGATGTTGAGATGTTATAACAAAGAGCAGGCTGGACACTGGCCGTTTTTAACCTCCTCTTTCACAGTGGGTGACAGTAGGCTGGCCACTTGTCTTCTCTGAGCTGTGTGTTGGCATCTACCCCCGGGCCCCAAACAACTGCCTCTACTTCTCATGTATAAACCCTGATTTCTCGCTCCAGCTCCCAGGCCTACCTGTTGTCCTGAGGAATGTTGCTGTGAATGAGGAGAGAGCCAGGCTCTGCATGAGGGGCAGGGGTGGGGGCGCTGAGGAGGCTCACACCCAGCCAGCCCCCCTTCTCATCACAGGCGAGACGCTGACGTGTGTGGCTGTGCATCTGGTCCCCTGGCAGCGAGATAATTGTTATTCTGCAGACGTAGCCATTTTCATTTGTCAGTTACCTCAAAGGAGCAGGACAGCGATATTTATACACTGGCTCTTTATTGGGAAAGGACCAGTAACCAAAATAACGAGAGAAGGGTTCTCTCAAACAAAGTGTTTAGAGCTCCCCTGTTAAAGACTGCTGGGCAATTTAAAAACCTGTCTGTCCCACTTAATGTAATCAAGGGTGGGATAGGAAATAAAATGTATGTTTAAGAGATACTGCTCCTTGGTGATTGACACCCCAGCCACCGCTCTGAGAACTGAGCCAGAGTCACGCAGGAGGTAGCTTTGCATTCAGGCCAGTTCCCATGCCCTGATCTTCACACATGATTAGAAATAGAATGTCTATTATTGCAAGGACAGTGTAGATCAGCCGGGGACAAAGATACCTTAAACACAAAGGGGAAACTGTCAGCCAACGGTACTCCACCGCAGACCCAAATCTGGGCTCGCCATCCATTCCATTAAAATGTGAGCTCACCATCCAGAGTGGGAGCTCCTCAAGCGAAGAGGCCTGCTCTCATGTTCACGGCCACGTCTTCTGCACATAAAGCAGCCCCTGGCACCTAGCGAGTGCTTGCTAACCATTTGTTGTCAAACTTCCCAACTCTGCTGGAAAGCCACTGTATTGATTGTTTAAGTGCTGCCTAACCAGCTACCCCAAAATCAGCAGCTTTTGACAGCACACGTGTATTACCTCGCGGTTCTGTAGGTTTGACCGGGATCTCTGCTCCTGATCTCACAAGCCCAAAATCAAGGTGTCAGCTGGCTGAGCTGGCTCGATCTGGAAGTTCTGGAAGAACTTGCATTCGCGTTGTTGGGCATTGTTGGCAGCGTCCAGTTGTGATTGGAGGTTAGGCTTCTGAGGTCCCTGTTTCCTTGCTGGCCTTCCGTCAGGGTCACTCTCTGCTCCCAGAGGTGCCCACATTCCTTTTTCATGTGGCCCCTTCCATCTTTGAAGCCCCAGGGGCATGTGGGGTTCTTGCAAGCTTCTAATCTCTCTTACTCTTCCTTTTGCACCAGCAATGAAAACACCCGTTTTGAAGGGCTCCTATGACTCGATTAGGTCCTCAAGGATAATCTATCTCTAGGTTAACTGATTAGTACCCTTCCTTATCTCTGCAGAATCCCTCCTGCCTTGTGACATACAGCGTCACAAAGTAATGCAGGGGTCAGGAGAGTTGACTAGGATTTTGCTTTCCACACCCCTGTTGCCAGTTTTAACCTTGTGTATATCCATCATGAGCCCACACTTGTGTCATCGTCTTATTTCAGTGATTGAAGAGAAATTTCCATTGTTCCTCGTGGAGGGAGTGTCCTCTGTGGGGTAGAAAGCAGCCTCCCCCAGAGCATTCTGAAGCTCTCAGAGCACCTCCTTTCTGAGGGAGGTGTGAGGAGGCACTGGCGCTTGGCTGGGTGGTTTGTGAAGTTTTCTGGGACCAGTCCTGAGGGACCTAACATCATGCCCCCATCTTCAGCATGTAGCTCCCCTACTGGTGTGATAGTGGTCAGCACAGCTGAATACATTTCTCCCCACAAGGAGCACTGACTCAAGGGCCTATTGCTGGTGCAGGTGAAGTTTTCTCAGCTGCTGGAGCTCTGCTTCCTTCGGGCTGCAATGATTTGAGGGTCGTGCATTGTTCGGGATGTCACATGATGGGCCGTGCATTTTTCTGGATGTCACGTAATGGGTATTGAGAAATCTGGGGCCAGCCCAGGGATGAGTCTTGCTTTATGGCCAAGGTCACACTGGCGTCAGATCAGAATTTCCTAGTTCCATCTCTCACCACCGTAAACCCAGTGTCTACCATAAAGCCAGTGTGTGATAGGTACTAAATTATTATTTGTTGAATGTCCTTAATAAAGCGTCTGTCACTGCATTTTGTTTGTACAGTTGTTTATCCCTTCCTATTTCCCAGGGGTACCTGAAGCATTGGGGAGAAAGCAAATATTTGAACTTCAACTATGAGCCCACTGTAGTGTGCTGGAATGACCATGTGTGGGGCACAAGGCTAGGTTTTATAGTCTGACCTGTTTCATCATAAGCAAATGATAGCACCAAACCATGCAATCTTTTGAGTCACAGCCACAAAAATGTGTTTTTATAAACTTTATGTCTAACTGTATTGAGGAAGTTCATGATGCAAAGGAAGCTGGTAACAATATCCTGACAGGAAGACAATTCACTGTATTCATCTCCGATGACTGCGTAACAAGTTCCCCTATACTCAGTGACTTAAACAGCATGCGTTTATGGTCTCACGGGTTCATGGGTGAGGATTCAGGCACAGCTTAGCGAGGTCCTCTCTCGCGGTCTCACAAGGCTGCAGTCGAGGTGTCAGCCAGGTTGCGTCCTTGTCTGGAGCTCATTTCTTCCCCAAGCTCCTGTGGTTGTTGACAGGACTCGGTTTCTTGCATTTGTGAATGAAGGCTCCATTCCTTGCTGGCTGCAGACAGGGCCAGCCACTCTCAATGCCCTGAGACCCACTGGAATTCCTTGTCACATGGCCTTCTCACAACACGGCAGTTTCCTTCTTTCTGTCCAGTCTGCTGAGATGGAGTCAAATATAAAGTGACAGTCCTTTCACTTTTTCCAGAAACAGCACACAGGTTCTAGTGCAGGGGATTATACACGAGTGTGACTCCCTGGAGGGCACCCCAGGGTATGTCCACAGTACCCACCATCCCCTAATTTTGTTGGTCAGAAGAGTGGTAAGAATCTCCTAATGTTTGAATTCTCTTAAAGGCAAAGGACTTTAGCGAGTGGAATAAGAGTCCCATTTTCTCCCCCACTGTCTGATCAAATGCTCTGCGTCAAAGTTTGCAAATGATAAGTGCAGCCCCAATGTCATAAATAAATCCACGTGCCTCAACTAAGTGGCAGCTCGACAGTCACTGAATCCACGCCGTTTAATGTAAGAACTACAATCTGGGAGAGAAGGGGGTGGAGAGAAGTCCAGAGGAACCAAGGGAAAGAGAGGTTTTGAGAAAGGAGGCAGGCTGTGGAGGCAGCCCTCTATTCCTGGGAAGCGTCTCACAGCCCTGACTGCAGAGCAGTGGTGCTTAAGTGAGGGTGCTTTTCTCACCAAGGGACATTAGCATTCTCGGAAGACATTTTTGGTTATGCCAACTATGGTGGGGTGAGGAGCACTACTCACATCTAGTAGGTAGAGGCCAGGGACAACAAAAGATCCCACAATGCACAGGACAACCCCGACAACAAAGACTTTCCAGGCCCACAATGTCAATCATCCCAAGGTTGAGAAACCCTGTTAGCCCTCCTGGGTTTGCCTCAGCAATGTCCATCTGCCTTCAGAAATTACAGTACCTTCCCCAAGAACCCCCTCCTCTAGGCCGGTGACTCTGTGCTGTGTGAAAAGCCAGAACATTGCATTGTTCAGTGACCAAGAGCAGGCATTGCCTTTGATGGCAAGTTAGCAGCTCCCTGCTCTGACCATCCTCCTGAGCAGTGGAGAAAGCTGTTGGCTTCATTCACCTGAGAGAGAAAATGAAAGGACGTGGATTGTTCCACCCAAGTTGAGGGAGTGAGAGAGTATTTAAGTTGGGAAGCAGAGACGATAATTACCAACAGGCACTGGGTCTCAAAGAATTTCTGAGCAGTCTACACTGCTCAGACCAGTCCGTGACCTCTCTCTCCTCTTCCAGCCAAAGTGAGAGTGGGGCGCTGATTAAAACACCCTGTGACTTCACCATCACTCATTTTATCATTCTGGACAAACCTCTCCATTTGTTCTGGTTTCCAGGTGGAGCCCAATACCAAAGTGTTCCCAGCAGTCTTCCTGCAGCCCACAAGCACTTCTTTGTTTCAGTTTGAACTTGGGAAGCTGAAGGTATGTATCTGTCCCCTCATGGAATGGCTATGAAGGGGAAGGCATGTTGACCATTAGGCCTCAGAACATGAGGGACTCTGTCACTTCTTACTTCTCATGTACCCTTCTCATGTTCTCCTTCTCTCACTTCTATTGGATGCTGAAAGAATTAATGCTTATATAACCCATTAGGCAAGGTCTTAATTAATGCTGGGAAAGTCTTTAGGGATCCCTGGATATATTTGTTTCTCTTTAATTTATACTAACCCTGTTGGTTACCATGGGCCAGCAGCTGAGAATCTCTATATTGCACATGTGTTCTTCCCCCGCATGCCTTCCCGCCTGGCCCAGACCGCACTGCCACTGTCAGCAGCCATATTTAAGAGCGAGGAGAAGAACCCAGCCCCGCAGTGTCCCCCTCGGCTGGACGTGCAGACCATCCAGCCCGTGCTCTGGAGCCGCATGCCCAGCAGCTTCCTGAAGGTGGAAACAGAGCGGGTGAGCGAGCGCCATGGCTGGGTGGTGCAGTGCCCGGAGCCCCTGCAGATGATGGCGCTCCACATCCCTGAGGAGAACAGGTAGTGGGGAGGTGGGGGGGGAAGGCATGTGGATGGGGCCGGCCTGGGAGGCAGGGAGGCAGAGTCTGGCAAGCCCAGAGGGCAGGAGGAGCCTCCTCATTGGCCAAGAGCCCTGCTCAATCAGCCCCAAGATAACTATTGGTTTCCCCAAAGCCTCAGTTTCTCTCCTTTCCTTTCTCAGCTTTTGTTATTCACTCAGAAACAGCAGAGTATTCGCTATGATATGCCTACAGCAGGGCCTTCACTGCAGCTCCAAGTGCCTGTACTCAGGGACGTGTCCATGCACTTAATTAAAAATCTTAGTGTGACCCTAAAATATATGTTTATTGGTGGCAAGAAGGAGAAGGAGGTATGCCTAGCTTGCTTAGAGATGAAGAATCAGGCTGCTGGCCTCCCCTTGTTAAGAGGCACTCTTGGATGATAGCTTGGGTTCAATCCCAGCTCTATCACTTTCTGGTTTGCAGCCTTGGGTAAGTTACTCATGCACCCCAGGCCTCAGTCTCCTCATGGACACATGAGATCAATATCCACCCAAAGGATGGCTGGGAGAAAAAGTGAGATTGTGTAGGTAAAAATATACTTCTGTGCATAGTAAGAATACATAAGTTCTATTTTGTGGATATTATGACCCCTTGATCTCTTGGATTGTCAAAATAAATAGAGGGTGGAGGTTTTTGACACTTGCCCAGATCCCAATTGAGTATTCTGTTGGATCATGGGCAGCAGCAAGAGGCTAATGTAGGGAAGGAGCAGAAAAGACCAGCAGTCCATACATGGGAGCCAATGCCAAGGGTCCTCAGATCCATGGTGAGGAGCAAAACAAAGTGTAAAATCTGTCAATTCCTTTGGTTTACTCCACAGCCAAAGGAATTGACACTTAGGGGGACCACACTCATCACACCCTAGACCCCCCATAAATAAGGGAACATGACACAGACACACACACTTCTAAAATCAGGAAGGAGAAAGTGAATTGATTATGCCAGCTCATCTCAAGTTGGAAAGTGTTTTTCTCTGTGGATAAGAGTGCAGTGTGTTTGTTTTCAGGGGAAGGAAAGCCCCATGGATGATGGCAGATTGGAGATTATAATGATGAGGTAGATGGTAGTTTGATGGCGGCCTTCAGCTACATCTTCTGAGGCCTCTTCCATCAGGAAACAGAAGATCCTCTTGAGCCTACAACTAAGAGGACCAAGTCACCTTTGTCTTATACCTGAATGTTTCTCAGTGTTCAGATTTTGGGGTTTTCCCTAATAAAGGAAGATTAATATTTGGTAAGCTAGTCTTGTTAAGTCTTACAGACTTTAGAGACCCTTGTAGTTAGATATGGTGGATTATCAGGAACAGGATGTGGACCAGAACTGGGAGAGGAAAGATAATCAGGAAGAGAAAATGTAGCAGAGATGCCTTCATCCTTCTATGCCCTTTGCCTTCATTGGATTGGGTGAAATCCCTGGGGAGTCAGAGAGCAAGAACTCCACTGAATTCTGGTGGGCGGGCGCACACACACTCACACACTCACACACACGCACATGCACACCACACACCATGCAGTGGAGTGGTTGATTGTCTCATTCTCAGGTGTGTGGACATCCTGGAGCTCTGTGAGCAGGAGGACCTGATGCAGTTCCATTACCACACGCTGAGACTCTACAGTGCCGTGTGTGCCCTGGGAAATAGCCGTGTAGCCTATGCCCTGTGCAGCCACGTGGACCTCTCCCAGCTCTTCTACGCCATTGATAACAAGTACCTCCCTGGCCTCCTGCGGTCCGGTTTCTATGACCTGCTCATTAGCATCCATCTGGCCAATGCGAAGGAGAGAAAGCTGATGATGAAGAATGAGTACATCATCCCCATTAACAGCACCACCAGGAAAATCCGCCTGTACCCAGACAAGTCGAAGAGGCATGAGCTGCCTGGGGTGGGCCTGAGAACGTGCCTGAAGCCAGGCTTCAAGTTCTCCACCCCTTGCGTTGTCATGACCAGTGAGGAGCACCAGAAGCAGAGCCCTGAGATTCCCTTGGACATTCTGAAGACAAAAGCCCTGAGCATGCTGACAGAGGCCGTGCAGGGCAGTGGGGCTCACATCCGAGACCCCGTTGGGGGGTCTGTGGAGTTCCAGTTTGTGCCAGTGCTGAAGCTCATTGGAACCCTGCTGGTCATGGGGGTGTTTGACGACGATGATGTTCGGCAGATTCTCCTCCTGATCGACCCATCTGTGTTTGGGGAGCACAGTGGGGAGACAGAAGAAGGAGCAGAGAAGGAGGAAGTGACTCAGGTGGAGGAGAAGGCAGTGGAGGCTGGGGAAAAGGCCAGCAAGGAGGCTCCAGTCAAAGGCTTGTTACAGACACGATTACCGGAGTCCGTCAAGCTGCAGGTAACTCGGGGCATCAAAGATCCTGCCCTTGGAAAGAGCTGGGGAGCGAGACAGTGGAGCCTAGTGATGGTGAGGCTGTGGCTGTGGATACTGGCCTAAACCTGGAGGGTAACAGAGATGCTCAAAGTGCCCACCAGTCATGCTCATTTCTGACATGGAATATGTCTCCCCAAGCCAAAGTGAAAACACCAACCCTCGTCAATAAGGCACTTGCCTCAGAACTGTTCTTCTGGTACTGGTCATGGATTTGCCCTGGTCTTATCTCTTACCCTTTGGGACTAACAGATGTATTTGTGAGATCCTGTCTAGAGAGGAAGGAGCCTTTGGCTGTGGAGTAAACAAAAGGAATTGATACTTAGGGGGACCACACTCATCGCCAGCTCTCTTTTGTATCCATTCTCTGATCACCAAACTAATGTGGACTTGTTGCACTCACATGAACTAGAAACTGCTATACAAGCCAAGGAAGAGAGGCAGGCTAATGTAGCGTTGTCCCCTTGGCATCACCTAGGAAACCTCAACATTTCCTAAAACATAGTCTTACCAGAGTAATCTAGCTCAGTAAAGAACTGATGACAATAACGTTTGTCTTCTAGGAACTGAGGAAAGATAAATGAAAATGAGGAGAGTAGAACAGTCTGCCCCATGAGTAAGCCTGGCTCAAACATCCCTGAATTTCAGCTCCTGCTCCTCCCTCCATCCCTTAACCACCTATGTAAACTTGCCAAGTCAGTAGCCCATCAGAGTCTTAGCTTTCCGATTTGTAAAATGTGGATGATAATATAGTAAAACATACAATTAAAATGTATTTTTATAAAATACAGTATGAAATGTGTTTTATCATAAAATGTATTACAGTCAAGTAACCCGTCATTGGAGCCCTCTTATCCAATGCGATGGGATTGGTAGGGGGTCAGTTAATCAGGATGTTAAATATAGAGGAGAAGCACAACAAATTTTACATATAAACCTTGAATGTTGTATTAAAAATGTATAACTGTGCTAGTCTCATATAGGGCTGAGACCTTTCCTTTAATGTGAGTCTCTGACTGGCACGTAGAGCCCTCTTTTGCGCATGGATGACACCTGTCATGCACCATCTACAGCTGCCAGTTCGGGTAGACTGCAGGCAGATTTAGAAATAATTGGAAAGCTGAGTGCAAAATGCTTCTAGATTTTTATGATTTGCCCCATTTTTTTTTGTAGATGTCTAACACCCAATTTTTAGCATTTTTTGGAAAAAAAACTTAACTTTTACAGACATCCCTTAGTCATTCAACTTAGTTTTCCTATTTCATTGGTTAATTAAATGTTGTAGTTGCATCACATGTATGACTGGCGTAAGCTTTGGGTCCTAGTTTGCCTGGCAGGAACAGAGGCTTGCAGGTAGGCCAGAGACTCTGAACAGGTAGGCGAGAGCCCTCGCCACCTGGACAAATGGAGAGTGGCTGTTAATCCCATGAAAGATTAAGTGGGGATAGGTTAACAGAACTTCTGCTTTACTAAAAATATCAGGAACATAGGGATTAGAGGAGATAAAGTATAGCAAGTGCCTGGCACAGTGTCCTGCGAACAGTTAGTGCTCAGGAAGTATGGCTATTGTTTCTCCTATTGGTGTAAATTCTAATAGTGACAAGATTAGTAACAATAACAATCCTAAGGAACTAATCACAGAAATGCAGAGCTTGTAAACAAAAAACAGTGAGAGAACTAGAGGATGTCAGGCAGGAGCCAGGCTCGCAGTGCAATTCAGTGGCGGGTCCTATACTAAGCTGAGGAAAACACACTTAGAAATGTTTTTCTCTCTCTCTGCAGAGAGATTTACTGTGTCTTTAGTGAGCTTATTTCTGTTGTTCTCCTGACCTTAATGGTGAAGAACTGGTCTCTGCATTCTGGCCAACTTGGATTCAAGTAATAGCTCTGTTCCTACAGTGTGACCCTGGAGAGGTTACTGAAATCACCCACGTCTCAGTCTTATCATCTATAAAATGGGGATGCTAGGTGCTTCCTCCATAAAGCATTATTCGCATATACATGCACTTTTATTGCAGATGTGCGAGCTCCTCAGCTACCTCTGTGACTGTGAGCTGCAGCACCGAGTGGAGGCCATTGTGGCATTTGGTGACATTTATGTCTCCAAGCTCCAGGCGAATCAGAAGTTCCGCTACAACGAGCTCATGCAGGCCCTGAACATGTCTGCGGCCCTGACTGCCAGGAAGACCAAGGAGTTCCGCTCACCCCCACAGGAGCAGGTAAAAACCCCTTTCTGAGCCTCCATCCCATTCCTAAGGAAGAATGTGAACCCTACGGGAGCAAGGCACTTGAAACCTTTCTGTGCCTGGCAGCACAGAGCTGTGGGAAATGAAAAGACCCAGTGCCACCAGGAGACAGGCATCATCTGACAACCAAGAAGCACCTGCCAATTATCTTTTGGGTGGGAAATAACCCTTCCCAAACTGCACATAGGGCAGCGTTCTCTCCCTTCTCTTCCATCTATGTCTCTCTCACTAAGTCAAAGTTGGCTCGCTGTCAGTATGCAACTTGCACCCCAGCAAGATTCCACCACTTTAAAAATTTCAGTCCAGTCTTTCCAGAAATCACTGCTCTCTATCAGAGATCAACAGAATATGGTCAGTGTTTCCCAACTTATGAGAGTAGGTGCACTATCCTCCTGGGCTCAGCTCACGATCCTGGCTCCTGGAAGGGCCATGCGGGCTCCCACCCTTTCTTTCCCCCTTCTGCCTCCTTACCTTCTCTTCTGCCTCCCCTGGGCCGGCCATCACTTCCGCCTTCTAAACAATCCACTGACCAGTCACTTCAGACTCAATTCAGACGCCTGTAACTCAATAAATTCTTCCCTAACGTGTTAGCCCAGTGATTCTTGAATAGACATCAAAATTACCAGAGGACTTAATAAAATACAATTTGCTGGTCCCACCTCTAGGGTTTCTAGTCCAGTGGGTCTAGTGTGAGGCCCAAGAATTTGCATTTTTAGCAAGTTTCCAGGTGATGTTAATGCTGGTCTAGAAATGAAAAGAAAGAAGGGACAGTCACTGCTGTCAAACTCAGCTATCCCGTCTGCCACACCTCCCAGAGTATTCATTTCTAGGAGGAATCTATCCATGAAGCTCTCTAAATAAGAATTTAATATCAGCAAAGGATGTGGAAGATTGAAATCAGTTTTAGGGGAGAGCAATGAAAAATCACTTGGGAAATAGAATGCATAAGAATTAGACTTTTAAAACAGCGGTATGATTACCTCATCCTTCTGTAACCTTTGAAGATAAATAGAGATTTTCAGTCCTATGTCCAGAAAGTAATTAGAGAGATGAAAAAACCATGCTTGGGGGATGGAACTAAATGCAAGAGTAAGTAAAACTAAGATTAGTCAAATGATGGTTGGCAAATTAGCCAGACATCGTCAGCAAACCTTTCCCTTTCAAAGGCCTTGGTTGAAGGGTACAACCTCCAGCAGAGAATTTGGCTCACCCCCCTGTTGGTTGAATGCCCTGCAGGCTGGTGGGTCCCTGCTTCCTAAGTGTTCCACTGGGGAAAGATCTGTCAATACAGAAATTAATGTTCTGATTCTGAAAAAAGCTTTTCAGGTCCTATTTTCATTTAATAAACAATCTATCAATATATGTTATTGCTATAATTGCTGTAATTTAACATTACAGAACAACCACAGAAATTACTTTTTCAACCTATTTATAAATAGTATTTGATTATAGATGATTCTGCTACCTACTTCCAAAAAAATTGTTTGCAGTGGAAGCTTTGACTAAGACTCTCCCAACCAATAGTAAATAAGGTTCCTGGTTTAATTAGGGAGATTGTAAACTTTTTTAACCTAGAAACCTAAACAGGAGAAAACCTCCTTTTGCCTGCTGTTTGGGTTAACCTGCCTGAGGCAGCAGAATAGACAAGATTTCCTCTGATTACTGCTCCAATCCCTCCAGATGCTCACTAGCCTGGAGTTGTGGGTCTGTGGGATGAATTCAGACATCCAGAAATCTGAGTGGAAAATAAATGACAGCTTTATTTTTACTAACTTTTCATTAATCTCTAATAGTATTTTTTAACTATTAAGGTAGGCAGCAATGCAAGGACCTGACTTTGTCACCAACATAAATTGCATATTTTTTCATATCATATTGCAGTGGTTTTCACACCATGAAATATCACTCACATTCATTACATGCTTCCAGGTCACGGTGGATATAAGACCTGACACCCGATCCTTTTGTCCAGTGAGCTAATAAACAAGCACATATGTTATTATATCACAGATTTGTTTTTTAGGCTCTTGATAACTAGATTTCAATGTAATTGTTCCTCTTTGTAATCCTCTACATTTTATTCCATGTGTTTAAAATATTAATCTGCAAAGGAAAACATGGGTTTCACTAGGCTGTCAGAGTGGTCCATGGCACAGAAACGGATAAGACTCCCGAGACAAAACTGAAGAAGATGATGGGCTAACTGCAAAACATAAAGCCTACACATCAGGAACGTCACATAAGCAACATTCAAAGCTGACTATAAACTGGAAAATATATATGGAAAATTTGTTATGAGAGTTAATTGTCTAGAGATGTGCAAAGTACATGTTGATTAATGTTTAAAATGATAATTGCCCAACAGAAAAATGGAAGGAGAACATAGTTGGGATATTTCTAAAATGTGAAATGAAAATGGTCCTTATTGTGGAAAAACAAAGTTCAGCCTCACCAATTAAATGCAAATTAAAGCAACAAGGATATGACATTTTTCACCCATTAAATTGGAAAATATTTGAAAATGTGTTAACTCTCAATATTGTAATGGAGATGGCAAAGAAATATATACTCTCTATAAACTTGATGATAATACAAATTGCTATGAGCTCCCTGGAGGGCAATTTGGCAATTCATATCAAGAGCCATTAAAATGCACAAACCTTTGATCTCATCCTTTTGCTTTTAGGAGTTTATCCTAAGAAAATGATCAGAGATGTGAGCAAAAATTATGTAAAAGGAAATTAAAACCAACTTTATTTATAAGGATAAGAAATGAAAATAACTTAAATATATCATACCAGGTCATTAATTTTACATAAATTTCACATAAATTGCTATTTATCTATTTAATGAAAATGCAATGCACCTATTAAAAATTAGATTAAGGCTCGGCCAGTGTTGCTCAGTGGTTGAGCATTGACCTATGAACCAGGAGGTCATGGTTCGATTCCCAGTCAGGGTTCATGCCCGGTTGCAGACTCGATCCCCACTGTGGGGCGTGCAGGAGGCAGTCGATCAATGATTCTCTCTCATTATTGATGTTTCTATCTCCCCTCCCTCTCCCTTCCTCTGTGAAATCAATAAAAATTCTAAAATTAGGTTAAGGAAATAAGAAAATGCTCAAGATAAATTGTTAAGTAGAAAAAAAAATGAGTTTCAAAAGTGTATCTAGATCCCGCATATATAATCTTAGCCACATACATAAAGATTGGAAGATATTAACTAAAATATTAACAGTGGTTTTCTTTGGGTGGTGTGATATCAGTATATTTTCTTCTTTAGGTATTTTCCAAATTTTGTGCAATTAATAAACTTTTATAATTAGAAAAAATTACAAGCTACTTTTATTTATATTTTATCTAACTTTTTATTTATTTTTTACTTTAATTTTTCCCATCACCATTTATCCCCTCTATACTCCCCTTCCCGTCTCCTGCAATCACCAGACTATTGTCCATGAGTTCTCTCTCTTTTTTTTTTCATTTTTTTAATTAAGTCTTTATTGTTCAGATTATTACATTTGTTCCTCTTTTTTCCCCCCCATAACTCCCCTCCTCCCAGTTCCCGCCCCACCCTCCACCCTCACTCCCCACCCACTGTCCTCATCCATAGGTGCACGATTTTTGTCCAGTCTCTTCCCGCATCTCCCACACCCCTTTCCCCCCCAAGAATAGTCCATTCCCTTTCTATGTCCCTGATTCTATTATAATCACCAGTTCATTCTGTTCATCAGATTATTTATTCACTTGATTCTTAGATTCACTTGTTGATAGATGCATATTTGTTGTTCATAATTTGTATCTTTACCTTTTTCTTCCTCTTCCTCTTCTTAAAGGATACCTTTCAGCATTTCATATAATCCTGGTTTGGTGGTGATGAACTCCTTTAGCTTTTCCTTATCTGTGAAGCTCTTTATCTGACCTTCAATTCTACATGATAGCTTTGCTGGATAAAGTAATCTTGGTTGTAGGTTCTTGGTATTCATCACTTTGAATATTTCTTGCCACTCCCTTCTGGCCTGCAAAGTTTCTGTTGAGAAATCAGCTGACAGTCGTATGGGTATTCCCTTGTAGGTAACTGAGTTTCTTTCTCTTGCTGTTTTTAAGATTCTCTCTTTATCTTTTGCTCTTGGCATTTTAATTATGATGTGTCTTGGTGTGGTCCTCTTTGGATTCCTTTTGTTTGGGGTTCTCCGCGCTTCTTGGACCTGTAAGTCCATTTCTTTCACCAGGTAGGGGAAGTTTTCTGTCATTATTTCTTCAAATAGGTTTTCAATATCTTGCTCTCTCTCATCTTCTGGCACCCCTATAATTCTGATGTTGGTACGCTTGAAGCTGTCCCAGAGGCTCCTTACACTATCCTCGCATTTTTGGATTCTTTTTTCATTTTGCTTTTCCGGTTGGGTGTTTTTTGCTTCCTCGCATTTCAAATCATTGACTTGATTCTTGCGCTCCTCTGGTCTGCTGTCAGGAGTCTGTATAATATTCGTTATTTCAGTCCGTGTATGCTTAATTTCTAGTTGGTTCCCCAATATAACATCGAGGGTCTCATTAGTTTTCTTGTAGATCTCATTAAGTTTATCGGCGGCTTCTAAAACAGTTCTTGAGAGACTTTAAAAGTGTGGTTCTGAACTCTGTATCTTCCATTGACAATTTTGTCCTGTTTCTTTGTCTCCACATTTTGTTATGCTTCCTTGGTGCACCCCCTAGTGGTCTTTGTTCGCAGTCTTATAGTTAAACCTTGATTCTTGTAGCTAATACCAGGGAGGGTTTGACCTCCAGGCCAAGTGGCTATGAGAATCAGCTGTGTCTGCAGTGAGAGAACTTCTGTCCTCTAGGGAGGTGCTAATCTAGCCTTTGCCTGAGGCTATCCGGCAAATGCCTCTGTGCAGGGCTTTGGCAGGGCGGATCGCACAGGATCAACAGGGTGGGCTGGAGAGAGCAGTTATGGCGGCTCTCAGTCCTGTCCCCAGGGGCTCTGCCTCTCTGAGTCCCAGCACCCGCTGCAAACCTCGGAGAGAAAGCTGCACTCGCTCTGACCGAAGCCAGACAGTCCCGCTTCTCCCGTTTGAGTCTGGGTCCCTAAAGACTCGCCTGTATCTGGAGCTCAGAGTCTGCGACTCCCTCCCGATTGAAAACACCAACCGCGCCCTCCGCCGCCAGCCCGCTCCGCGCACTCCGCACCTCAGAATTTGACTTCAAAACTGCGCCTCCTCTGAGTGTCCGTATGCATTTCTCTTTCCTCCTAGTTGTAGGACTTCCACTCAGCCAGCGTTCCTGTGGTTCTGGGTGATGTCCGTTCCGTTTTTTAGTTTCACTTTTGAAGTAGTTGTTCAAGGCAGCAAACTCCTGCGTTACCCTATGCCGCCATCTTGGTTCTCCTCTGAAATACTTATTTTTACCTTAATAACAGATGCTAATATCTTTGGAATTTCTTTTGGCATAAGAGAACTCGAGACCACTAGGTAGAGGGCTCCGCCCCAGTGAACTGAACGAGGACCCCCTTTTTTTTTTCATTTTTGCTTCATCCCTACACATATACACCCCCAACATTCTTTCCCCACCAGAGCTGTCTATCTGTTTCTATCTACGAGTCTGTCTCTATTTTGCTTAGTAGTTCAGTTTGTTCATTAAATTTCACATGAGTGAAATCATATGGTACTTGTCTTTCTCTGATTGGCTTATTTCACTTTGCATAATGTTCTCCAGGTCCATCCATGCTGTTGCAAAGGGTAAAATTTTCTTCCTTTTTACGGCAGAGTAGTATTCCTTGGTGTAAATGTACCACAGCTTTTTTTCCAGCCATCTACTTACTGATGGACACTTGGGCTGCTTCCAAATTTTGGCTGTTGTAAATAACACTGCAGTGAGCATAGGGGTACCTACATTCTTTCGAATTAGTGTTTCAGGTTTTAAATGTTGACTGTTTTTACAAAAAAAAAAAAAAGAGTTAAATAAAATTTGCAATGAATGTTGGGTATCTGTCTAAGGCAGGATCTGAGTTCTTTGGACCACCACTGAGAACAAACTAGCCATTCTTCTTTGTCCCTCAAAGATCAACATGCTTCTGAACTTTCAACTGGGAGAGAACTGCCCCTGCCCAGACGAGATCCGGGAGGAGCTGTATGACTTCCACGAGGACCTTCTCACTCACTGTGGTGAGCTTCCAACATGCAGCTTCATCAGAGACAAGTCGGTTCCTGGCTCCTTCTTTAGCAGCCAGTAGCGGGAGGGAAGGTGGAAAGTTATTTTTCCATTTAAAAATTACAATACTAATTATTTAAGAAATGGTTCTATCCACACTACTTGTATCAGAGAAGATACAGGAAGTAATCCTGCCATAATTCCTGTCTGAAATGTCTTCTACCTGCAAGAGATGTTGCTGAGATATATGAGAAGGGACTTTGTCTCTAAAGAAGGAAATAAAATAATTTATCCTACATAAACCTCACCCAACTCACTTTGAGTTAGGTAGTTGGGTTTGGGACTCTGCTTCTGATCCCCTTTGCTTTGTACGTTGGCAATGATGTACTATTGTAATGTCTGTGCTTAAAGGATTCTAAGCCAGCAATTCCTCCCTTTGATACATAGCTGCTGGTTTTAAGTGGCTCTTAGCATTTGTGCTGCTTATACATCGTGGATTGAGTGTATATTGGATAACAGATGTCTTTTCATTTGAAATAACTCAATGTTAACTTTCTTTCTAGAGACTATAAAGTGCTTTGGGAATATAGGTTAGAAGAGTTAAGTTTTGGGATTGAAATTACTTGATGTTCTTGTACACAAGAAATTATCTTTTAAAAAAAAAATCTTGTGAAAAGACATTCTATAGGCAAATACTTAAGGATGAGAAGCAGAGTTATTATGTTCTCTCAATCATTTCATGGTTTCATATCCTGTTCAAGATTTTCACTGTGTGCTGTGACTTTCTAGGGGTTCCCCTGGAGGGAGAGGAAGAGGAGGAGGAGGACAGCTCTTGGACAGGCAAACTTCGTGCCTTGTTGCAGAAAGTCAAAGGCCCTCCCAAGCCAGAACAGCATCAGCCGGCAGTGGAAGAAGAGAGATGCCCTAGTAAGTGACCTTTAAATCAGAGTACTGCCAGCACAGTGCTCCTCTGAGACCCAATTAAGGGAATTAGCTTTCTAATAAACATCTATGATAGAGATGGGCCGTTTAGCTTCCAAGGAAGTATCTGTTATAGTTGGTGGTAGTTATTGTTGTATATATTGAGCTGTGCTTTTCTTCTCATTTAAGCAATGTACTTTCAGAGTCTTTTGAAACCTAGGGGGTCCATTGCGTGGTGGGTCTGCTCTTGTTGTATCTCTAGTTAAAAAATGCCTAGACACATGTTTCTGTGCTTTGTTTTCTGTTTCCATGATCTTCCTCTCCTAACCATTGTTGTTTCTGTCACTTCTGCTTGTGGTTCCTGAGCACTGAAACTTTCCCAGTGAGGAAACAAAGTAATAATAAAAGAGGAATAAAGGAAATCGGATGGGGGGTTTTAGGGAGGTGGTTTGTGTGTGTGCTTTTGGGCTACAATTTTCATAATGTAATACCCTAAAGGACTTTGACCTTCCATTCTTACAACAATGCCAAACCTTGTCCAAATTCATTTCTTTAGTCCTTACAGTATAGGTGACTCCTACCATGTGACCATGTTGAGACAAGATCATAATTTGTTCTACAGGGCAGTTTATTGTCTACAAACCATTAACATTTCAAAAGGAGAGTTGTCTGTATATTATATATAATCAATCTGTCTTTAGTATCAGATTCTGCAAATATATCATTTGTCTAAAGAAGAAGGACTTTCCCAGATTTAATGTAGTTGCTTTTTATCTTGTTCCCTGTTCTTATCCATCTTAGAATATGCTTTCAAATCATAGACTAGAGCAATAGCCTGTCAAGATATGATGGGTTTGTCTGAAAACACTAACTTTGGGGTTCATATATCTTATTGCCCTTTATATTGACCTTCCATCTTTGTCAGACCATCTCTGAAAGGAAAGAATCCTCACCATTTATCAGCAGAAGTGTTGAAGCCTCTGGAAAAGTGTATGGGGTACTTGGCAACAGTTGCCCTGGCAACCCTTGATCAATCCCATCTGTCACCATGGACTGGGTAGGGTGGGTATTTGGTGAGGATATGCCAGCAGGATTCTAAAAGCACAAAAGAACGTGAGCTTAGACTCCCTCTATGGTTCCTGCCAAAGTAGAACTAAAAATAGATTGAGCTGACCCGTATTACCTGCTGAGAGTCTATTTTGAAAGTGGATGTTTCTTTCTAATAGAATATGTCACAACTAGGTTCCCTCCAAGAGGGGCCATTTCATGTTAGGGAAACAGAGTCCGTGATGAAATCGTCTGGCTCTGTGGAGTCTCCCTGACTCTAAGAATGGTGCCCAGGCTCCAAGGGTTGTAACCTAGCACTGGACCTCGGGCTGAAAGGCCATGTTGTATCTGCTCTGGTTTGCAAACCCGAGAGGCCAACCCAGTCTGAGACCATATTTTCAGCCCACACTTCTTCCCTTCCCAAGCAGGGTTATGAAAGGAACAAGCTTTGTGTCATAAGTCTTCCATCCTGGAGTCCCAGAAATAGAAATAAAAGGTGTTGAAGCATGTCTGCTTGTCAGCATATGGGCTCCCTGCCGCATGTTCCAGATAACCTAGGCCAGGGGTGGGCAACCTTTTTGTGAGTGCGTGCCAAAACCAGAAAAATCTCTGACTCAAAATTCTTCTGCATGCCATCCCTAATTTTTTGAGAACATGTTACGCCTACTTGATATCTCTTAAGGTGTACGTATGTGAAGAACCTTGAAGAAATAATAAAATTCATTTGAGTGGCCGAAACCGGTTTGGCTCAGTGGATAGAGCATCGGCCTGCGGACTGAAGGGTCCCAGGTTCGATTCCGGTCAAGGGCATGTACCTGGGTTGCGGGCACATCCCCAGTAGGAGATGTGCAGGAGGCAGCTAATCGATGTTTCTCTCTCATCGATGTTTCTAACTCTCTATCCCTCTACCTTCCTCTCTGTAAAAAAATCAATAAAATATATTTTTTTAAAAAAATTCATTCGAGCGACAAAAACACAGTATATGATGATGAAAAATACATTTATTTTTTAATGTATACATGTACACTGATAGTCCGACAGAAAACTTTATGACTCTGTTTGATATTATCAGTGGGACTTTTGCTGCTGCATCACTGATGACAGAGATTTTACATCAGGTTTATATTTCGTGACCTTCAGAGATATGCACGAGCTACTACTTTCATCCATCAGGCTACTCCTATTAAGAGACTTAACAAAATTCATCACTGAGAACAAAGATTCACAAGCGTATTTGGATGAAACCAAAACACTGGTCGGATCTAGGAAGGCAGGGAGAGTTAAGGCAGAGGCATAGAAATTGCTCTTCCCCTCTCTCGTCAATCCATGTCTATGGTCTTTAAGATAATTTGTTATGTAAAATTATTTATTTATCTAAGATGCACCTACACTGAATTTATCTGAAAAATAAAAAAGTCAATATTAAGAAAAAATTGTAAATGGAAGATTATAAGAGAGGGTTTCATGTGCCAGCAAAAGTTACTGGCGTGCCATGTTTGGCACGCATGCCAGGGGTTGCCCACCCCTGACCAAGGCCCCTCACTCAGAGCTGACATATTAAGAGAAAATCTTAGGAATGGTTTAACTGCCACAACCCCAAAATTGTTTTTAACTTGATGGAATGGAGAAAATATTTTTTAACATGTAGCCAGTTGAAATAAAAGGATCAAAATCCTTTAAAATATTGGCAACATTGTCCATGTTATTGCTTATCTGATTTCTCTTAGCCTTGCATTTCAAAAAATATAAGAAGTATAGATGAGAATAACATGCTACCGTGAATTGACAATACTTCACATAGTCAGCCCTTCATACCTTTGGGTTCTGCGTAGTTACATTGTTGCTTTCATGTACTATGTAGTTTGGCCTGAGATGGTTGTGTCAGTACTGAACATTTACAGACTTTTTCTTTTCATTATTCCCTAAATAGTGGTTTTCAACCTTCTGGCCCTTTAAATACAGTTCCTCATGTTGTGACCCAACCATAAAATTATTTTCGTTGCTACTTCATAACTGTAATGTTGCTACTATTATGAATCGTAATGTAAATATCTGATATGCAGGATGGTCTTAGGCGACCCCTGTGAAAGGGTCGTTCGACCACCAAAGGGGTCACGACCCACAGGTTGAGAACCGCTGCCCTAAATAATACAGTATAACAACTATTCATATAGCACTTACATTGTATTAGATATTATAAGTAATCTATAGGTGATTTAAAGTATACGGGAGGATGTGTGCTGGTTATATACAAGTACTACACCAGTTTATATAAGGGACTTAAGCATCCATCCAATTTGGTATCAACAGGGGGTCCAGACACCAAGGGATGACTGTTGGGTTTGTGGGGTTTTTTTATTTGTTTGTTTGTTTTTTCTTCCTTCCATTGTTTGATTAATGAAAATAGGACTCAGAAGAATTAAGGGATTCTTTTATTCTTTCCACCATTACCTGGTTCCAGAAAAATTTACAAGTGCCTGAATGTCACCAGCTTCAGGTAACCGAGATGAGTAGAGCTGTGACTTGGCCCAGTTCTTTTGACTCTGATTCCCCCTCTTTCCATTGCCTCATGCAACTTGCCGAAGAATTTTTCAGTGTAAATATCAGGCACCCCCAACATAAGTATTGCATACAGAATGGCTTCTTAAAACCATCACATTTTATCTTGCCTACTGCATCTGTGAGGTAACTAGCTACTTGACTCATTGTTATATGTAGGAAATCTGAACTCAGGAGGTCAAAATTTTAACATCGAAAAATCAGCCAAGCCAAAGCTCTGGACTCAGGATTTTCAGGGTAGGGAGTACAATTCTCCTCTATGAGAAGATGGTGTTGGCCAGATGATCTTCAGGGAAACCTCAACATTTCTAGGAAACAGGAAGCAACAGTGTCCTGCACCCATGAGAATCCTGCTGGCTGGTTCCAGGTCACTGGATTTGCCTAAACTAACTCCAAGTCATATTGAAGATGAAAGCTGTTACAATCTTATCAAAGATCCTATGAGAATGTAGAGAGAAGATCTGATAGTAGCAGCCCACCATACTGGGTTACACTTTGTTTTTATATCCCAATCCAGCAAATTATCTAGAAAACCATTTGCCTGTTAGTTCTAGGCCTGTATTTCCCACACACTACAGTTTAAACAGGGTTTCCCTGAATGTAAATATGCAGCCACTGAGTTACTCCCCCAGCAGCATCATGTATCACAGTACCTGACACACAGTGGGTCCTCGATAAATGTTAGATTGTTCTCTCCCCTGACAACCAGTCTAGGTTAGCCCAGCTCTGGGTCAGACTTCTGATCGACAGAACCATGAGACTGTAAATTTGTGTTGTTTTGTCACTAAGTTTGTGGTGATTAGTCACAGCAGAAAAAAAAAAAAAAAAAAAACTGACACCAGTGGCAACAGCAAGAAACAAACTCTAGGTGTCAGACAGCTTACAAAGGTAGGGTTGACATATCTTGACAACCAATTAGAAATGTGAGGAAGAGGAGGGTGTTACAGGTGGTCTTTATGGGTCCCTTGAGGTGGGCGATTGAGTTAACAGAGGGAAGGGGCAGAGCCTGACTTTTATTTAGCTCCTTAGAAGTCACCAGATTTTCACCTGGAGAGCCCTGTGAATGAGATGCTCGGTGCAATGTCCTAGTATTTAGAGATGAGGACATGGAGAATCCAGGGCATTAAGCAACTCACCCTCATGGAAGGCAAAGCAGGGAGCAGCACTCAGTCAGATGGCACACTGGCTCCTGTCCAGTGCTTCTCAGCAGGAGATGCATAACAGGTAGTATTCTGCGTCTGTTGAATCAGTCAGAGTCAGGCCTGCCCTTTGGTAGCCTGTGTTTTAGTGACGGAGAAGAGCGCTTGGTCGTCACGGGAGCGACAACCTAACATTTACTGAGCACCTGCTTTGTGCCAGGTACTGTGCTAGATGCTTCACATCCCCTCATCTGATTGTATCCTCACAGCAAACAACCAGATACAGTGGCAGCCAGGTTCCCGGTTTTTGTTTGTTTAATTCTCACCTGAGGATATGCTTCTGTTGATTTCTAGTGAGAGGGCTTGAGGGTAGGGGAAGGAGGGAGAGAGGGAGACAAAGAGAGAGAGACAGGGAGAGAGAAGCATCAATCAGTTGCTTCCTGTACATGCCCTGGCTGGGGATCAGACCTGCAACCTAAGTGTGTGCCCTTTCCGGGAATTGAACCTGCAGCCTTTTTGTTTGTGGGAACATGTTCTAACCAACTGAGCTTCAGCCAGCGCAGCCAGGTTTCTGTTCTGCACACCAGACAACTAAGGCTGAAAGAAGCAAGATAATTTGGACAAAGTTCTTGCAATAAGTAAGAAAGAGGCCAAGACTGGAATCCTGCTCCATGTCCAGGCCCTTGCCCTTTCAGAACAATGTGCAGGGGGAACTGGGAGGGGGCCTACTTGGGTGGGGGGAGAGGGTACAGAAGCCTAGATACTGAGGATGCCTTGTCCATAGCTTGCCCCATAATCAGTTTATTCTCCATACTGAATAGACCGTAGAAACTAAAATAAAAGCAGTTTGATTATTTCCCCTGCAGAGCAAAGACAGAGACCTCAGTTCCCTGCGTCCTTTGCGGTCCCACCTCTGCTGCATGTTCATTTCAGAGACATACCTCCCGAGCCCCTTGGCGACATCATCTGTTCTCTCTGCTCTTTTCCCCATTGTCACCATCGGTCATTTAATCGCCTAAACGTTTTGAGGAAGTGATTATGGGGCTGGTTGACTGCTTTCAAAAACAACAGGCTAATTATCTCCATGTGATGGATGAGACCCAGGGGGCCACAGAGGTGGACTGGCAGAACCGGCGGTTTCGCTGGCCGTCTGCAGGGCTGCTCTGGCAGGGAGAGTGTCCAGCAGCTGGAGAAACAGTCCTTTTGCTTCCACACTTGTCTCCTTTGGAGGCTCTGGCCAAGGCAGAACTCCACCAAGGGAGGGAAATTTAGAAACAGACTTAGCAGAAATACCCAAGTGCCACTCCACTGTCCACACCCAGCTGGCCCTGCGAGCCAAGGTCAAGGGTGGCCAGGCCAAGCCAGGCTGACTGGGCAGCTTGAGGGGATCATGCCAGTTGTGGATGAAGGCAGAAGGCTCCGTGTCCAGGCCTCCGTCCCCAGCCCTCACCCCCTGCTGCCTCAGCAGGCTGCCTGTTTACAGGAACCTTGGTTTGTTAATTAAGTTGAGTGTTTCTTTGCCTAATTAAAAAATGGAGTGAGGATGAGTCTAATAATGACCATCATTGTTGAGGAAACTGTTCCTGCTATGTCTTTTTCTATTCCTTTGTGGTGGTCATGAGGGTGAAAGGACAGTTCAGGTGCAGGGTTTAGCACAGAGTCTGACACATGGGAAGCTCTTATTATAATAAGAAATAGAGAGTTCTAGCCAGCCTGAACTTTTACCCACATTCCCCAGCCAGTGAGGCCAATAGAGAAGGAAGCACGCATGCACGTCCAAACATCAAATAGAGAGTGGATGAATGAGAGTAGATGAATGAGAGTGGATGAATGAGAGTGGATGACTGAGAGCAGGCGCTTTCTTAGATGTTCAGCGCCTGCTGCAGAGCCTGGGGCAGGCCCTGAACCAGCGCTGCCTCTGGGGTTCTGGGGACATGCAGTAAATGGGTAGTTATTTCTTGTCATTCAGGAACAATACTCCACACGTTGTCTTTGCAGGCTTTTCCTTTCAGAGACTTGTCACCTTGTTCTCGGGTTTCTGACAGCAGACAACATCCTGTTTAGTGGAATGAGGCAAACTGATCCCTAATGCACAGCCCGGGCCAGAGAGGCTCCGGGAAAGCACAGAGAGGTGAACATGATGAATCTGCCAAGCCCCTTGGAGTGGATGGATTTAACTTCCTACCCCGCCCTTCTATGCTAATAAGGAGTAGGTGTCTGGTCACTATTTAATGCAGAGCGGACTTGCAGCCCAGAGGAAGCTCCGGGGCACAGAGCGCAAAGGATCTGAGACCTTCCCCAGTAAACCTTCCCAATTAAATCAGCAGGCTGCTGTGCCATGACCCCTGGCATAGGAATGGTTCTCCCTCAGCCGTGGGTCAGGGCAGTCATCAGAAAGGCCATTGAGTTGCCACAGCTCGTCTCCTCACAGAAGCAATCAGTGGTGCACAGTGATGCCTTGATAATGGCCGCTTACTCTGTGGTCAGTACCCCTGGGATGTTCAAGTTTTTCTCAATCTCAGGTTTTACTAATAGTAAATGCAAGCTGGGCAATGTCAAGATAGGGTCAGTGGGCATTAAAATGTGATGGTAAAATTCTTGATGCTCATCAACTTCCCAAGAAAGCCTTAGGCCTTCCTTTGCTATTTTAATAAATTAGTACAACCCTTCTGAGAGCTCAATGGGTCAGAGAGACAGAATTCCAGAATATTAAGTCACAAGTGACTTGACTTCATAAAAGTGGGTAGACACAGAGAAGTTAAACAACTTTACCAAGACCCCACAGCCAGATGTGGAACAAAGACGCCAGCACTCTTATCACTACACCATCCTTGCATTCATTTCCTTCTACATCAGCGGTTCTCAGCCTGTGGGTCGCGACCCCTTTGGCGGTCGAACAACCCTTTCACAGGGGTCGCCTAAGACCATCCTGCATATCAGATATTTACATTATGATTCATAATAGTAGCAACATTACAGTTATGAAGTAGCAACGAAAATAATTTTATGGTTGGGTCACAACATGAGGAACTGTATTTAAAGGGCCAGAAGGTTGAGAACCACTGTTCTACATGAATTTTACATTGCTAACTTCAGTTTAGTGGTGAAGAAATTAGGCTCTGGGAAAGCGAATAAACTGCCCAGCTCAGAGTCAATTAGAAAGACTGCTAAAGCTTTATGATTTTCAGGATTATTTCTGAATCCATTTCCTAGTTTATTATGAGAAAGCACCTAGACAGTATAATAGAACTCTAAAGCATAACTAATTTTTCTGAATGTTATGAAGCTGTTGAAAGTAAGCAGCTCTGAGATGGTTTATAGTTTAGCAGCCAACATTTTGATCTGTCCTTTACTAATTGTGATGTTGGGTAAGTGTTCTATAAAATAATGCTCAGTGTACTGTTCTACTACTTAGAAGATTGTGTACATTTCAACTGCCGAAGTGAGTCTACAAAGCATAGGTCATATGAACTTCATCTGCACATCTATCATATCCGATACTTTCATCCAAAAAAGAGCAAAGGCCAAGTCAGGTAGAGTAGCTGATAAGATCAAGGCGAACCTTAGTTTAGAGATGGAACCAGACACCAGATTCAGTTACTCCCATGGCTCTGATCACTGCCACATGTTCCAGCTTCGCCTTCAGGCTGGCGGCAGGATGGTGGCTGCAGTTCCAGCCTCCTGTCCAGTCATGACAGTATCCAAGGGAAACGCAGAAAAGTCCATGAAATAAGGATCCTGAGATCACTGATTGGAGAATTTGGGCACAGGCCCATCCCTGAACCAATGAGTGTGTCTAGAAAATAAAATGCTGACTTAAGTCAACAGAGCCCACCTTTGGAGTGAGGTTGCCTTGGCTTTCACTGACGATCATGGGCCCTCAGATAGAGGCACACATCTCTACAAAATCTGGGTTATTTTATAAGGAAGAAGGGCCGAATGAAAGCCGAACATGTGGCCAGGAATGTTCATTATGCCATGATGGTTATCCTGGGCCGCATTTCCCCATACTAGTGCTGAGATGTTGGCAGTTCTAGCCCTTGATGTTCAGAGAACTAAGGTGCATGTGCATGCTGTCTGTGCCCTGCAACCTTTATCTATGGGCCCCAGCAGTCCTGCAAAAGGCGCTGTCTACATTTGCTGTTGTTCTGGTTGGCAGAGGCTCCGGCCAAGTCCAGGCAGACCTCCATGAGGTCTGCACTCGATCACTGACTCCGGCTGCCTCAGCAAAGACTAAGACCTGATATCTCTCAGGTCCCAGCTTCTGTGGGAGCTCTACAGCCACATGCTCACTGTGACCCTTAGTCTGGCTGTAGCTTTGGGAGAGGAGTCTGAAACCCTCAACCCAGGACGTTCTATCGGTGGAGTAGCTTAGTTTCCTCTTATTGTTGTAACAAATTACCACAAACTTCGTGGCTTCAAAATAATACAAGTTTATTGTCACCCAGATCTGGTGACCACAAGTCTGAAGTGGGTTAATAGCACTGTATTCCTCTGCAGGCTCCAGGAGAGAATCCATTTCTTGCCTTTCCCAGCTTCTAAAGGCCTCCTGCATTCTTTGATTAGTGGCCCCATCCAGCAATGGTATCAGTCCAACCTCTGTCTCTGTCATCGCTTGTCCTGACTCTGACCCTCCTGCCTCCCTCTTATAAGGCCCCTTGGAGCCGAAACTGGTTTGGCTCAGTGGATAGAGCGTTGGCCTGTGGACTGAAGGGTCCCAGGTTCGATTCCGGTCAAGGGCATGTACCTGGGTTGCGGGCACATCCCCAGTACGGGATGTGCAGGAGGCAGCTGATCGATGTTCCTCTCTCATCGATGTTTCTAACTCTCTATCTCTCTCACTTCCTCTCTGTGGAAAGTCAATAAAATATATTATTAAAAAAATAAATAAATAAGGCCCCTTGGATTACAGTTACCCCACCCAGATAATCCAGGATACTCTCCCCATCTAAAGATCCTTAGACCACTCACTTATGCAGCATGCCTTTTGCAAGTTCTCCTGGTATTCACGGGTTCTGAGAATGAGGAGGTGAATATCTTTGGGCCCATTATTCAGCCTACCACAGGGAGAAAGCCAGCAGAGGTCAAATACACTGTTGTTTTCACTTGAAAATGACCTAACACCTGTCCAGGCCTCCAAAGCATTTGCAGCAGAGCACAAGCTGACTTTTTCATCAATCCGAATTTAAAAATCAGTGTACGTAATTTAGATGCAAAGAATTGTTGTTGTTTTCCAATTGTAAGTGTGAGCATTATAAATTGTTTTCCAAGTTTAAAGTAAGCCCAGGGCAGTATTATGTGCTCCCTCTCCTCCCCGCAATCAGAAGACTTTCTCTTCCAAACTGACCCAGACTTAAGAGCATGCTCATAGAAATGGACCCCCAGCATAGGTTTGGAACCTGGAAACTACAGGAATTGGCTTTGCCAGAGGCCACAATCTGCTTTTCTATAATGAGCATGAACTTCATTACATTATGGCCACTTGGACTCTCAACTGAATTTGGAGATGGAAGAAAAAAAAGACTCTTTCCAGACCCCTAAAGCCTAAACATTTAAACCTGCACTGTGAGAAGAAATGACCCTTCTCTTATTGTAATTGGCATTGAAAAGCTGGTAATTTGAGCATTGAAAAAAGCATTTACCAAATATTGTGAGTGACACTAGGAAGTTCTCTTACAAGGCTCACAGAATGGTGAGCTTGGGGTTCTGAGGTCCATCCTCAGGTTACAAAATGGCAAGTGGAAGAAAGTAAATAACAATACCTGGGCTCCCAAACTGATGCACAAAGGCAGCTCTAATCCTTTCTTCTTAAGTGGAATATCTGACCAATCCAGAAATCATGTAGTGAAGTAGCTATTTTTCTTTTAAAGCATCTTTTAGGCATCAAG
The DNA here is from genome assembly GCF_014108235.1 of Myotis myotis. NCBI lineage: Eukaryota > Metazoa > Chordata > Mammalia > Chiroptera > Vespertilionidae > Myotis > Myotis myotis. The sequence goes on along the minus strand of NW_023416313.1, from coordinate 152,552,040 downwards.
TCTTCCTAAACAATACAATGCCTTAGAAATATTTCCACTTCAAGTTAGCCTGAACAATCATTTCAAGTGCAGTTTCTAAATCATATATCTGAAATGACTGCCAAGCTGTGCCTCTCCCTAATTACATTAATTGTGAAAGTGGGGTGAGCTAGAATGTTAATAATACTTTCATAAATGAAGCCATTTATAATCGCCAGGGAAACCACATGCACATGACTAGCTTCCCTAAGGCATTCTGTTTCATAGGGTTTATTTTATATCTCAGCAGAAAACGTGTTTTGTTACACATCTTCTTTCTTTCTCTTTTCCATTTTGGAAAGAATACTATAGCTTTTTTAAAAACCCCATGAGCTGAACCACCTAGTGTGCTTGACAAGTCCTCTTTGAAACAGGTAAATCAGTGGGCAGAAATCCTAGAATTGCAACAAAGGCTGTGGAAGCAACTTCATTACAAAAGTGGAGTATTTAGGTTCGAGAGAGAGAGAGAAGAGAGAGAAGAGAGAAGAGAGAAGAGAGAAGAGAGAAGAGAGAAGAGAGAAGAGAGAAGAGAGAAGAGAGAAAGAGAGAGGAGAGGAGAGAGAAGAGAGAGAGGGAAGGAGAGGAGAAGAGGAGAGAGAGGGAAGAGAGGAGGAGAGAGAGAGAAAGAGAGGAGCGAGAGCGGAGGAGAGAGGAGCGGCGAGAGGAGCGAGAGGGGAGAGGAGAGCGGAGGAGAGAGGCGGCGAGAGAGGAGAGAGGAGAGGAGAGGAGGAGAGGGAAGAGAGGAAGGAGCGAGAGAGGAGAGGAGAAGGAGAGGGCGGAGGGAGAGGAGAGGGGAGGGGGGAGAGGAGGGAGCGAGAGAGGAGGGGAGGAGTGAGAGAGGAGAGGAGGGCGCGGAGGGAGAGGCGAGAGAGGAGAGGAGGAGGAGCGAGGGGAGAGGAGAGGAGAGGAGAGGAGAGGAGGAGGGGAGAGAGGAGAGGAGAGGAGAGGAGAGGAGAGGAGAGGAGAGGAGAGGAGAGGAGAGAGAGAGGAGAGAGAGGAGGAGAGAGGAGGAGAGAGGAGAAGAGAGGAGAGAGAAGAGAGGAGAGGAGAGGAGAGGAATACTAGGCCATAAATGTATCAAGCAGTAGATTTGAGCTCTTGTCCTCACGCTTGCCTTCTCCTGGAGTCTGTCCTCTTTCAGGAGTTGTGTTTCCTATTAATATAAAAGTGTTTTTAAGTCATTAAAGGGCAGCATTTCCAAAGAAGAATTTAGAAAAGCAACAGAAAATGAAATCATTTTTTAGTTGTAACTGTTCTTAATGTATCTGTCTCTCTTTGGTTAAGAAAGAGGTTCAGCCCTAGCCAATATGGCTCAGTGGATAGAGCGTTGGCCTGTGGACTGAAGGGTCCTGGGTTCGATTTCAGTCAAGAGCACATGCCCGGGTTGCGGGATTGTTCCACAGTAGGGGACAAGCAGGAGGCAGCAGATCAATGATTCTTTCATCATTGATGTTTCTATCTCTCTCTCCCTCTCCCTTTCTCTCTGAAATCAATGAAAATATATTTTTTAAAAAAGAAAGGGTTTCAAATTTATCTCGAGAATTGACTCCCTTTGCTGTTGAAATTCCTGCCAAAATTGTCAGCATTCCCCCATTGATGGCAGAAAAAATAAAGCATTCACAACAGGGGCTGCTTGTATAAGCCATCTCTTGAAGGAAAATGCCATTCCAGGGCCATCACAGCAAAGAGTATCTCTTCCATTAGATCATCTCAGCCATCCCTTCAAAGGCCTCTCTTAACTTCATGATAGAGCTGTCTCTGCCCTGCTTCTTCAGTCTCTGTGCAATGTGGACCTAGTCTAGAAATATACAGAACTTTAGATAAAAGACCCATTGGGGAAAAAATAAGAGATCATTTCTCTTCTCTAATTTCTTTTTGAATGTAAGTATTATTCTAGATGTTGTACCTTCTAAGAAGTATCTTATTTCTTAAGAAAATGGTATTACCCATTATTTTTTATACTTTATTTCTCATTAAATGCTCCTAGTTTGTGTGTAATGATTGTGTCTTGAAATAGTTTTGTGTAGGGTACTTAACTCAGTACTTAACAGAAAATACCCTTTGATTCATAAGCTAATTTGGAAGGGACATTCTGGACGTAACTCAGCCACTGAGCTGAAGACAGGAAAGAACTTGTGAATAAGGTCTGTCCTGAGGCCTAGATGCACTGACTCCTGAGCAAAGTCTCTGGAGTGGTCAATCTGGTTTCCAGTATGAATGAGAGTAAAGTTATTGCTGAAGGGTCAGCTAATGTCAGTAGCAAAGGTTTAAGTGCCCATCCAGGCTGTAGTGTACCTTTCTCTGTGTTCCCCATTTCATTGCACTGGCTGCAGAACAGGCTGAAGAAGTCCACGTAGCCTCTGTGTGCAAGGTACCTGGCTCCCCCCTTGCTCTGAGATGACTTATCTTAAACCCAAATTGAAGAGGGAAGCATTTAGGGGCCCTCAGGCTGGTGGAAAGCCCTTTAGTGATGAATGAATAATGACTGGGGCCCTTGCTAACTGCCAGGATTCAGCTTTCAAAATAATAGTTCTTTAATCCTCTCTTTATGTCTCATTATGAGATGTCTTACTCTTCTTATCCTCGCATTTATTCTACCTCCCATCCAGAAACAAACACAGAAAGCTTCCTAAGCTTTTGCTCTCGAGGCTCATGTCTAAGTTACTTGATTGGAGTCACACAGACTCATAGAACAGTTTCCTCTTAGTGGAGGGAAAGCGCTGCCTTTCAGCCATGGCCATCCCTCAGCAGGGACCCTGTTACATAGATCAGTGGTTCCCAAACCTTTTGGTCCCAAGACCCCTCTACACTCCTAAAAATTTTCAAAGACCCCTAAAATCTTTGGTTTATGTGGATTGTACCTATCAATATTACTGAATTTGAATTTAAAACAAATTTTTAAACGTGTTAATCATTTTAAAAATAATAAAAACCATTATGTTACGTAAAGAACATATTTTTATAAAAAACAACTGAAATTTTTACTACAAAAAATAAGAAGAGTGACATTGGTTTGCATTTTTATATGTCTCTTATGTGTGACTTAACAGAAGATAGTTGGATTCTTATACCTGATTAAAGAGTAGGAAGAAAATCAGCCTCAAAGAGATATATCATTAGAAAGGGGAATTTTTTAATAGCTTTTTTAGATAATTGTGGAAATTCTCCTTTCATACTATAGAAAAACTCAACAAGTATAATCTCTCCCTTTCTCCTTTGTCCAAAACTGTCTTAGATACCCAATGTTTCCTCACTGTCTTTAGACTTTTCACGGAATTATCATGCCTATGTGAATTCCCCATGCATACGTATTAAACTTTGATTTTCTCCTGTTTAAAAATAAAGCTCAGCAAGTAGTAGTTTCTCAAAAGTTAATTGCCATGTGGAATCTAAAGTTATATTAAAGAAAGTCTTCTACTTGGTTACATAAAATGCATTGGTCTGACTTGCATGTTGAATGGATGTTCTACCCATGAATGATTTTGTAACATGATGCATGGTCATTGGGAAATTACTGGTTCACCAAGTAATGCAAAGCTTCCAAATGTCAACATATTTATATTATGAATGTTTTAAAATTACATTTGTTAATAACAATTTAATAAGAAAAGTCTTTAAGTATTGGGAGACTGTCAAACTCACAATGGCAGATAAACTTTTTCCAAAATTCTACTTTTCACTTGAAAACTCAAGTTATATCAGAGAAACAGATGCTGTCATTGGTTTTTCATGAAGTGATAGACTTACTTCTTTCATTTTTAAGAAAATTATACTTCATGAAGCAAGCAGCTAGTTTAGCTTGCAGCTCAATCGCACAAGTTCTTTTCCTCAAGGAAACCACTGCTTTTTGACATGCAAAAGTGCTTCAGCATACTTCCTCCCATTTTGTCACATGGGGTATTAAAAAGGTATATATTCAAAAGTTTATTATTATTAAAACTAGAGGGCCGGTGCATGAAATTCGTACACGGAAGGGTGGGTTCCCTCAGCCCAGCCTGTACCCACTCCAATCGGGGACCCCTCGGGGGGATGTCCAACCGCCGGCTCAAAATCTGGGACCGCTGGCTCCTAACCACTCACCTGCCTGCCTGCCTGATTGCCCCTAACTGCCTCTGCCTGCCTGCCTGATTGCCCCTAACTGCCTCTGCCTGCCTGCCTGATTGCCCCTAACTGCCCTCCCCTGCCGGCCTGATCGAGTCCCCAACTACTCTCTCCTATCAGCCTGATCAAGCCCCCAAATGCCTCTGCCTGCCTAATCACCCCTAACTGCCCTCCCCTGCCAGCCTGATCTCACCCTCAAATGCCTTTCTCTGCCTGCCAATTTGGTTCTGATTGGTCAGTTTCTATGCCAGTCAGCATCAAAAGCTCCGCCTCCTAGGCAGCCATTGGCTCCTCACAGTTGACCCAGATTTGGTTCTGATTGGCCAGTTTCTATGCCAGTCAGCATCTCTGGGCCTATCAAGGGGGCCTGCTCAGAAAGGTGGGGCTGATCAGCAGCCCCGGGTGGAGGCCTAGAGAGAAATGGAGGCAAATTCTGATCAACAGCTGCCACAGAGGCTATGGATCAGACCCTGCCTCTCTCTCTCTCTGCAGGCCTCTTTCCGGGCCTGATCAGCAGCCCCCTAGGCCAGCGGTCGGCCAACTGTGGCTTTGGCCCCTTGAGTGTGGCTCTTCCACAAAATACCAACTTCTGCGCATAGGCCACGAAGTTTCAATAGCACTGTATGTGCATGTGCATGGTATTTTGTGGTATTTTGTGGAAGAGCCACACTCAAGGGGCCAAAGAGCCACATGTGGCTTGTGAGCCTCAGTTTGCCGACCACAGCCCTAGATAGTCAGTGCTGGGTTGGGGCACCCACAGTGGACCCAGTCTGGTCGAGCCTTCATGGTAATGGTTGTTATGACCCTGGCTCTTTATTATATAGATTAATAATTGTTTATATCTCATTGAGGACATTCTCAAGAGAAACTGGGCATTTTCCTGGTGGTGTGGCAGTAAAGAATAGATTTTGGTGGCACTGACTTGATTCATGCTAAGACACCAGCAGTTTTACCCACCATTGCTTTTGCACCATCAGAACAGCTATCAACACAATGAAAAAGGCAAATAATGCCTTTGAATTATTATGAAAGTATATTTGACCTTACAAGCTGCCTAAAGGATCTTGGTTACCTCACGGCTCTGTAGACCACAATTTTTATCACTGCTGTATAGATAGCAGTTAACCTATCTAAAGCCCACAATATGTGCCCGACGTGGTTATAAGTATTAACTATTTTAATCCTCAAATGTGCAGATACATGGAGAGCCTACTAGCTTCTAATATTGATGCTGCTCTGCCACTGGATTATGGGAGCTAATTAAAATCTGAGTAATTTTCAGATTTTAGCTGCCAGGGGTGTAGAGCTCCATTTTCACAGTTTCAGAGGATTTTAGACCCTTAGAAATTCACTGATTCAAAACCCCGGTTTGCTTGGTGGGTGCTAGGTCTCTAGCATGTGTCAGGCCACAAAATACATTGCTTTTGAGGTGTCTTGGGAATGTTTCCTTCCCCCCGCACACACACAGTTTTCTTCCCATTTCTTCCTTTCATATTCTTTCCCATACTTTCTGAACCTCAGTCTTACATCTGGAAAGCCTGACCAACAAGAATAGCCTTCAGTATCCTGCCTTCAATGAATTACACCTGTCCATCAGTAGCCCAACAGTGATGAGTCTTGCTTTTTCTGTTGTGATCTTGGGGGTCACATTATGTTTTCAACAGAGCTTTGTTCCCACTCATATTTATTTACCACATCCTCCTATTCTTACCTTGAAGGACAAAGAACCTGTGGGCGATCCCTGCTCCATCTTTTCAGGCAAGGGGCTATTTCCTTTCCCATTTGCCCTCAAGTGAGATGTTTTGCCATAAATGTTCCATTTTCTAGACTACATATTGATTTGAATTTTTAAGGCATTGTGAGGCTAAGAGCTCACCCAAATCCTGAATTAATCTGAAAGCCAGGTTGAGTAAAAGCTAGTATTTACTTGGTCTCATTATAACTCTAAATGCCCTGTTGAAAAGAGGATGGACCTAGATTGATTGACAGTTCTGATTGTTGTTTCTCAAGTGTGGCTGGGACTGTGAATGATGTATATTATCTCTGCAGAGAATTTTCTTGTTAGTGCTGAGACTGTAATCCTTTCAGCCCAAAATGTAGGCTAAAAGGGGAATTGTACTTACAGGACTAGAAAAACTTAGGTTGGGCCCAAGAGTGTTTATGTTTTTGTCTCGCTTTTATTCCTTACTGTGAATTCCTAACTAGGAGAAAGGAACTTCTACATTTGCCTACTGAGGAAACAAGTTCATGAGGAGCCCAGTCTAGCCCATAAATAACTTTTTCCCCCAGGGGGTTCAGATATCATCTAACCTAACAGCTATTAGTCAGCAATCCCTGCCTAGTGAGATCTCCTAGGAACATCTTTTAACTGTACTCTCTGCCTTCAGTATCCTTTTTTAAGTTTTTCAGCTTATGTCTCCCATCTGAGCCCAAAATACCCACAGTGTTGATAGACACAGTGGTAAGTTAAATTAATCCTTTACATCTAGATCTCTTCTGGAGCTCTATTTTTATATCCTTCTGATGAGCCAAGACTGGATGTAGAGCAGACACCTGCCATATATAGTGTATGGAGGTAGAAAACTAGACTATTAGAGATGGCACAGGCAATGAAGCACCCATCTGAGTTTATTCCAAGTCCTTTCACTGATAGACTGTGTGGCCTTCATTGTCCCCTGAGCTCTGCCTTTATTCCCAGGTCTGAATTCAGGCTCTTGGTGCCATTCATACCTTGCAGAAATGTGATAGGCAGAGCCAGACTTAGATGGAATTACGATTTAAAAGCAGCATTTCTCACCTCTGTCACAGCACTTTGTGGGAGTGTGTATGGCATGGGGAGGGGTGAGCAGTGCCGACCCAGCCATTCTGGTAGGGGCCCCTCTGCTCTCTTCTCCTGCTCAGTTCTCCCTCACCCTTCTCATCATCCTCCCACACCAATGTCTATCAGTCCTTTTCAGGGCCATTTAGTCAAACTTCTGAAGGTCCCACAGCTGATTCGAGTCCCACTTCAGCAATTTTTCCTATATGTACAACCAGTGGTATTTCTTTGCACTAGTATGAGCCCTGAGAAATTCAAAATTCAAAGTCTACTGGTCTTTCTCTCTTGGTGCTTGTGAAAGTAGTCCATGTTGCAGTGCCCGCTGTCTCCTGCAGAGATCTGGGCAGCACAGTGCAGGACGTGATGGTCAGTTGTCCAAGTGCAAAGCCTTTAGGCCTGACAGAGTGTTCATACCCACTTCACTCCATTTCCTAATGTATCTGTATGTTTATATCGTCCTTTACAATTCTTGAATCAATGGCATGGCCTAATCAGTTTGTGGTATGTGGTATCTTTTAAATATGTGAAGATAGTGCCTATGGTGGAGAAATTCCAGTGCTTAGTATTGCTTTCCTTTAACGAGGCAGCACCAACGTCTTCTCATGCCTTAACTCACCAGAATTTATCACCCCCCACTCTATCCCATTGCACTTGCACATGCCCCATTTTAGTATTTATTACATGATGTTATAAAAAATAAAGATAAAATTTGATTTTTATAAAATTAAAATGTAAATTTCTAGCTCATGAGCACCCTGAAGTCAAGAAGAGTGTTTTATTTAGTCTTCTATTTCCAGCATCTATTTAAATATAATTTAATCAGAATAGAATATTTAGCACCCTCAGTATGAAATTGAGATATTCTTTTCTTGTAGCATATGAAGAAAAAGCACGTATGTGTCTTTTGTCAACATATTCTACTTCTCTGCATTCCATACACCATCCTTAGAAAGTTTTTAATTAAATTTATTGGAGTGACCTTGGTTAATAAGATTATATTGGTTTCAAGTGCACAATTCTATGATACATCATCTGTGTATTGCATTATATGTTTATCACCCCAAGTCAAATCTTCTTCCATCACCATGTATTTAACCCTCTTTACCCTTTACTATCTCCCTCGATCCCTTCCCTTTGATAACCACCATACTGTTCTCTGTGTCTATGAGTTTTTGTTTGGTTATTTATCTTGTTTTTCCATTTGTTACTTTCAGTTTTATAACCCACATATGAATGAAATTGTATGGTTCTTGCCTTTTTCTGCCTTACTTTTTTCACTTATCATGATACTCTCAAGATCCATCCATGTTGTCACAAATGGCAGTATTTCATCTTTTATGAATGAGTAGTATTCCATTGTATGTATGTACCACATCTTCTTTATTCAATCATCTATTGAAGGACACTTCAATTGTTTCCATGTCTTGGCTACTGAGACTAATGCTGCAATGAACATAGGGGTGCATATATCTTTGTGCATACATGATTTTGAGTTATTCAAGTATATACCCAGGAGAGGAATTGCTGGGTCCATACGTAACTCTATTTTTAATTTTTTGAGGAACTTCAATACTGTTTTCCATGTACTAGTTTACATTCCCACCAGCAGTAAATGAGAGTTCCTTTTTCTCCACAACCTTTTCAACACTTGTTATTATGTGTCTTGTTGATTATAGCCATTCTCACAGATGTGAAGTGGTATCTTATACTAGTTTTGATTTGCATTTCCCTAATAGCTAGTGAGGTTGAGCATCTTTTCATATATCTGTTGGCCATTTGTATCTTTTCTTGGGAGAAGTGTTTGTTCAGGTCCTCCACCCATTTTTTAATTAGATTGTTTGTTTGGTGTTAGGCTGTATGAATCTTTTATATTTTGGATATTAACCCCTCGTCAGAGCTGTTGTTTGCAAATATCTTCTCCCATTGGATTGGTTGCCTTTTCATTTTGTTGGTGTTTTCTTTTGCTATGCAGAAGCTTTTTGGTTTGATATAGTCCCATTCATTTATTTTTTGCCTTTACTTCCCTTCACTTTGGGCTCAAATTCATAAAACTTTCTCTAAGACCAAGTTCTATAAGTTTAGTACCTATGTCTTCTTCTATGTAATTTACTGTTTCAGGTCTTATTTTAGGTCTTTGATCCATTTTGAGTTAATTTTTGTATATGGGGACAAACAGTAGTCTAGTTTCATTCTTTTGCATGTGGCTTTACAATTTTCTCAGCACCATTTATTGAAGAGGCTTTCTTTTCTCCATTGTATGTTTTTGGCTCCTTTGTCAAAAATTATTTGTCCATATAAACATGGGTTTATTTCTAGGCTCCCAATTCTGTTCCATTGGTCTGTGTGTCTGTTTTTCTGCCAGTATCATGCTGTTTTGTATAGTCACTTTGTAGTATAAAGTTAAGTAGTATGATACCTCCAGCTTTGTTCCAAAAAAAAAAAAATTGTTAACCTTGATCAGCTGATGATGATGATGTGTTTTATGATTGAATAAAGTAGCTGAGGTACACAGCTCTCCCTGAGCTGGGATGGCCACAGTACCGGTCCTTTCTATTGTCCTTCTAGCAACACTGAAGGAACTCATCTCACAGACGATGATCCGCTGGGCCCAGGAGGACCAGATCCAGGATGCAGACCTAATCCGGATGATGTTCAACCTCCTTCGGAGGCAGTACGACAGCATTGGGGAGCTGCTGCAGGCCCTGCGGAAGACCTACACCATCAGCCAGGCCTCCGTGAGTGACACCATCAACCTGCTGGCTGCCCTCGGCCAGATTCGCTGCCTCCTCAGCGTCAGGATGGGCAAGGAAGAGGAGCTGCTCATGATCAATGGGCTGGGGTAGGTCATTCACGGTGCAGTGCAAGTCTCAGAAGAACACCATGTGGGAAAACTGGTTTACCTTGCTGTATGGATGCTCCAGAGTCAAATCATATACCATCTCTGTGTGCCCCTCCTGCAGGCACCCTGTGGGATTACATCCTTGCCACAGCAGTCCCCTTTCATAACCTGACAGACCAGGCTACCTGCTAATCAGAGTGAAGGGACATTGCCAGAAGAAGTGGGGAGGAGCCTTGGAGAAAAACAGTTATTTAGCTTGAATCTGATGCAAATAGCCTCAGGGAAGCACTGAAAAAAGTTAGAGGAAGGGACAGTGTGTTCAACCCAATAAGAAAGATACCTTTTGAGCCCATCTGCTTTTGACTAGAAAACTGCTGGGACTTCCTTCTGAAACACTACTACCTACCCCTTCCTCTCTCAGGACTCTCCTTGAGTGTCATTTTTGTTAGTTCTGCAATACATTTTCCCATAACAATAGCTTGTGTCTCATTCTTAGAAGCCATGTTGTCAAAAAGATAGCATTTTAGACGTTAAGAAGACCTCCTTTACTTGGGTAACATAGCACGTCCATTTTGCAGATGAGAAAATGAAGGCCTAAATAGGTTCACTGACCAGCTCACAGTTTCATTTTATTAAAATCAAGAATTAGAACTGCAGCCCTTCCGCTGTTGACTGTTCCATCCCACCACTCTTGAGCCTCTATCACCAGGGCCCAGGGCAAGGGCTGTGAGGATACCAGATGGGGTGGGGGTATGTGTGCATTCCTCAAACTCATTTCCAAAGAAGAATCTTCCAGTAGAAATAAAGAGACTTTATGGAAAGACAGAAAAGCTACTGAATCAGCCTCTCCCTCAGCCCTTGCAGTAGACATAGCCTGTCCCATTTACACTGTTCACCCTGAGTGTGTGTGTGTGTGTGTGTGTGTGTGTGTGTGTGTGTGTGAGTGTGTTCTCATCCCTGAATTTTCATAACACTGAAGTAAGCACTAGCTGACATCTCTCTCTGGTCCTTACCCTAGAGACATAATGAACAACAAGGTGTTTTACCAGCACCCCAACCTCATGCGCGTCCTCGGCATGCACGAGACGGTGATGGAGGTGATGGTGAACGTGCTGGGCGCAGAGAAATCTCAGGTAATGGCAGAACTTGACCCCTGGGCAGGGACACAGAGGCAACCTGCTTGCAGCCACATGGCTGGAGCCCATTGATTCAGTTACTCTTCCCAGGGAGAGGGAGGGGCATACACAGTGCCAGGAAGGAGCCCACAGATGGACGATGCTGCTCAATGGCCTCCAACCAGAGCGAGAGCTTCAGCCCGAAAAGCTCAGGAGTTTCTCTCACTTGTTCCACTGGCTTTCAGCTGCTCTATGTTTACCGTCCTCTGCAGCCCCGCCCCCTCCCAGCTGGAATTCTTCCTGGTCCGCTTAGGAGCCTGGTGTGTCCTGTGCTGGGTCAGCAGATGGCTGTTTTAAAGGAGAACAAGATCTTAATAAGGATCCTGGCGGCATCCCCTCGGGAGTGTGTGGGTTTCCTCTGTGAGCCACGCTCCTGAGGACATCCTGACCGGTCTCTGTAAGGTGCCCGCTGTCAGGGGGAGCTCCTGCTGGCAAGGAGGAAGGAGGAAACAGGGCCCAGTTTGTCTGGGGTCCTCCTCAGAGTCAGATAGCTTCTGAAAGCAGAAGATGGGGTATGTTTTCAAAAATATGTTGAAATTTTTAGAGAGCCGGGGTCCTAGGAAAGGGGTCCTGCCAGTATTGAGAAGCAGAGTGTGACGGGAGAACAGATGCCAAGCTCAATTACTCCCGTCTGTGCTCTTGGGAAAGTAGATTCTCTCCAGAAGATCCCTGAGCAAAGGTTTGGTGCCTGAGCAGCTGTCAGAACATTGCTTCTTTGAGCACCTCCAGGATTCTAATGGGGGAATAGAGGGCTTCTTAGGATCCTGAGCAAGGTTAACTCTGACACCATTTACTGAGCACTATATTGGATCAAAAGTAAGACATGGCCAGGCCCTGGAGATGCTAATTACTTTGATCAGCAGAAAAGCCAAACACCATCAACAGTAATAGAAGATGGCATCTCAGTGCTAAATTGTGTGAATCCAGTTACCTAGGAGCTCATAGGAGAGGAGGACAGAACTAGTTGGGGAAGACTTGCAGGCGGAGAAGGTGAGGCCTTGAGGCTTCCACAACTGGAGGGCCAGCCTTTACCCAGAGGACTCGGGTTTGACCTAGCGCTGGGCCTCATTTGTCTATGATCACCCATCTCCCTCCTGAAATTTCCCATCACAGTTCTGCCCACCCCCTTCCTAGTTAGAAACAGTAGCTGGTGTGGGGCCTTGCAATTTCATGTGGCATCTGAGGATGACTGCGATTCTTGTTTGATGTCTGTTTCCTTTGAGAAAGATATTTCAGGAACTATAACTAGCTGTCAGTATTTTTGGAAGCCTCTCCTTAGGTGTATACTCTCTGTCTCTCCTATGACTAAGTCTTGGCACAAGCTGGAGGTAAGGAGAAAATTTACTTTCCCAAACTGTTCACAGCTTGCCAGACTTCAACCTAGGACTCTTCGAAGTCAGACTTTCCAGAAAGACCTCATGATAGATTCTTTTCCTGACACTTCCTACTTCTCCCTACAGATCGCTTTTCCAAAGATGGTGGCTAGCTGTTGCCGCTTCCTTTGCTATTTCTGTCGAATTAGCCGGCAGAATCAGAAGGCCATGTTTGAGCACCTGAGTTACCTGCTGGAGAATAGCAGTGTTGGCCTAGGTATGTCACCTTGTAACTTCCACATTGGGGCTCAGAGGTGACACTCCCCCTGCTGACCACTTACTCAGGGGGTGAAAGGAAAGAAGCCACTCGCATTCTGTGGGATTATTTTTAATATTTTTCTATTGATTTCAGAGAGGAAGGGAGAGGGCTAGAGAGAGATAGAAACATCAATGATGAGAGTGAATCATTGATTGGCTGCCTCTTGCACACCCCACACTGGGCATCAAGCCTGCAATCCAGGCATGTGCCTTGATCAGGAATCGAACTGTGACTTCCTGGTTCATACGTTGATGCTCAACCACTGAGCAATACCAGCCAGGCTCTGTGGGATTTTTTAATAGGAAAAGGACCCCTGCCTGGTCTAAAAACAAATAAAATAATGAGTCCATGTCTCTGCTCTCCAACAAGTAGGGATGTTGCTCCCACCCAGCACCGGTGTCAGGTTTGTGGGCATAGTCACACAGTCTACCTCCTCTCTCTTGGGACCAGGTTTATAAAATGCTGCCTGAAATGGCAGATACAGTCTGGGGACACAGCTCCTCCCGGCCCACTCAGTGGACCACGGAGCAGTGCTAGTGAGACCAAGGTCATGGATGCAGTCCCTTCCGGCCAGGCTGGCTGTAGGCGGCATGCCTGTCCTATTGGCCAACCAGCCAGTGCTTTCTGTAGCTGTAAGGTGGATAAGCAGTGTGAACCCACCACCACCGCAAGAAAAGCAGCATGAAACATGTGCCTCACTCAGTGTTCTGAACGTAAACCAAATGACGCAGATACACACATCCGTGCACATGATATCTGAAATCTCAGGCTTCCAATTTATCAACTGCAACCTCAGGCTACCAACCTTTTTGTACAATGCCACCCGAAGGTTTTCTTAATTCTGGCCTAAGGACCAGACAACGAAAAACCAAAGACAACATTGGTGACCTGATAACTGTATGAGCAAATGCTGTTTGAGGCTATTTTTAAATTCTAGGTGGTGGCTTCAGAAATGGCCAAGTCACTTGAGCTTAGTTGTTCAAGTGACACCTGAGTCTGTGGGGTGATCATCAAACGACGACCCCAGGAAGTTTCATGCTAGAAAAGCACTTGAAAATGCGTGGTCCCAGCTGATCCCATGAACTGATTTTCCAACTTAATCTGTACTCAATCAGTAATGAGTGGGGGCGGGGAGGGGGAGGTGTTAAAAGGAGAGGGAGGACGGAAGAAAATAGAGCTGTTCTGAAATCAGGCACAACAGTGACCTGAGCCAGGTTTAGTGTTTGCTGTCCTCTGCTGGCCAGTTGTGTGCACTGCAGTCTCAGCTCAGCGAGGGGTGTTCTCTTGGTCCCTTTTTCTCTCTTTCTTTCCTCCCTCCTCAGCCTCCCCGTCGATGAGGGGATCCACTCCGCTAGATGTGGCCGCCTCCTCCGTGATGGACAACAACGAGTTAGCACTGGGCTTAGAGGAACCAGACCTCGAGAAGGTACCTGGCCCTGGGGAGGCACTGTGCTTGCTCTTTCCTGTGTACAGCGCAGCCAAGCAGGTGCAGACCAAAGCAGGTGGTTCCATCAGAACCTCCTTCACCCTCAGTGAAAAGGGGTGGAATGTGAATAGCTGGCAGCGCATGATAGGAGCAGAGCGTCTCCTGTGGCCAGAGATTGCCAACCTCCTAGGCATGGTATGTGGACATGTGTGTACGTGAGGCCCAGCCTCCCGGGTCCACATGGAACACTACCAGGCACCTATGTTCCTGATCAAGTTCTGGGCCCTCGTGCTTATGCTCACATACCAGAAGGACGTGACAGAAAGCTGTATAATTGGCATAAAGGAAACCAATGCCACACCTGACCCATCCATGTACAAATAAGACAGAACTGAGCTGCCCACGCTGGGACCATAAACTGCGCCTCTGGTGGTGGTGACTGGGGCTGACTCACCCAACCTTCTCCCCGCCCCACTCTGGGACATTTCCTTGACCCGGCAGCTGACAAGAGTCACAGTGCATTCTCTGAGTGTGAAGAAGAGCATCCTGGTGAGGGGGGATGAGTCAGAGGTCATCCCCTGAGTGGTGGGTGTGGGAGCACGTGGCAGAGCAGCTCCTAACCTGGGGAGGGAATCAGGAAGGTGTTAAAGGAGACTCAGAAAGTGATGAGCTGAGGGGTGAGTAGGAGCTAATCATCCACGTGCCAGGAGCGTTTTAGGTTTAGAGAGGAGAGCATGGTATGCCTGAGCATCGGGGAGCTGCCTATGACAGGAGCACCGAGTGTGTGGGGGGAGTGAGAGGTGAGGGCGAGTCAGGAATTGGACTTTATGCTGCCATCACAATTAATAACAGAAGCGCATGCCCTACAGAATCCCTGCTTGCCAGACCCCACTCTGATCGCCTCATGTGAGCCTTGGAACACACCGTCTTGTTATTGCCCCCTGTGACAGGAGAAGAAACTGAGGCAGAGAGAGATTAGGTAGCATCTTCAACGTCGTGGGGCTTGTAAGTGTTGTCAGAGCCAGGCTTCAAAAGTATCCGGGCCCAGAGACCATGCTCTAGTGAAATGACAAGGCCTCACTGAAGAGCCCGGTTTGCGTTTTAGCACATCCTGGTTTCAATAAGAAGTGATTAGAACTGAAATAAAATAACCCCCATATACACACACATTCAAATGCTGTGCCACCAGCTGTACACTGTGTGATAGCTGCCCCACAGTGCCACGGTCTCTGCCTCTGACGGGACAGACTTCACTCGAACTCTATTATTCATACATTTAAACAGTAATAAGTAGCAGAGTGTTTTAGGTGGTGAGGTGAAAACCGGCGCCTGTATAAAAAGGTAGCTAACGGTTCTCTTATAGCCAGACAGGGCCACAAGGTTTAGTGCTCAGTTCCCGTCCTCAGCCACATTCATCTTTGCAAATGACACTGCCCAACAAAGACCCCGAGCATCCCTTGAAAAATGCAGATATGATAAACGGAGGCCGGGGGGGGGGGGGGCTGGGAGAGAGGAGAAGCAGGGCCTTAGGAAAATCTGTAAAGGGGATGATGAGGTGTGCTGCCCCCTTTCTAGTGATTCCTGCAGCTTAGCACAGTGCACAGACTTTGTTTAGACCAATGTCAGGAGATTTCCCACGTTTGTTCCTGGGAGAGATGGAGAAAGGGCCAATAAATGCTGCATTTCCTTCCTTCTTTTGAACACAACAGAAATTAGGTCCCTGAAGACTGAACTACAGCAACAAGAACACACACACACACACACACACACACACACACACACACGCGCGCGCGCGCGCGCACGCACTTATTTTAGAGGCCAGTGAAATGCCTGGTACCTGTAATCCTGAAAACCCTGCCTAATTCCTGCCTTGATTGATGTTTTTCCTGACATTTCCACCCCCCCCCCCCCCATGGATGTGATAATTTTTTTTTTCAGTTTTCTTTTTTTTTCCCCCCTGACATTTTAAAGGCCAAATCAAATCTAAGCTCCAAGCAGAATAATTTTCTTAATGATTTAAGAACAACAATAGTTTCTTAGTGAGTTTTGACTTCAATTCATTATTCTTGCAAACTGAGTTCAAGTGTTTGACATCAGCAAATACATTATTCACTTGACAAACATTTATTGAGCACCTAATATGTGCCAGACCCTGGGGATTTTTCCTTTTTGTTAAATTTGTTTGGGTGACATTGGTTAGAGACCCTGGGGATTGAAAAATGAAAAAGACACCACTCCTGACTAGCAGGGTTTTGCAATCTAGTGGGTTTTCCTCTTCTCCCTGTATACATAAAATATCCAAGGTTATAGTAGAATAACAACTGAATTTCAAGAAAGTGTCTATTTGCCAGGCTTTTGTTTGACACCTTCTAAAAGTGGGCAGATTCTAATATTCTATATGTCACAGAGCTGAGATCATATGGTAAGTGTCTGGTAACCTGGAAGCAAAGAGAACACTGCCAGTCCTAATCTATAACTGGCTGCAGCCTCTTTACCCCAACCTTCATTTCTTGGCTTTTCCCTTAGATAACTGTTGTTGATGCAGAACTTGAGTAGGGACCCCTGATTAGTTAAGGACCCACTGAGAGTCAATCAGTGACTGGATATTTGGTCATGAAATAACATGGCCAAGTGTACATGGCCAGCCTAGATCCACCACTGTCTCCCCAGGTGCGCCCTAGGTAGGACTATTTTAAAATGGTAGCTCCTTCGTGCCAGAACAGGGAAAACCAGGGAATGGATGTCCTCAGACATGGTGTCCTCAGACATAAAGGTGATCATCAGTCATGTTGATTACTTGGAAACAAAAATGAATTAGAGGTTCTGGCTTTAAATCTACTAAATTACTTGATTTAAAAGTTTTGGGCTCTCTCTAGCTTTTAGGGAAATGAAAGCCTTCCAGTCCCAAAATTGCACAGTACTTAAGCTCTTTTGTAAAAACCTTGGGCACTTACTTTTGTACTGTTCTTGGCAGGTGGTGACTTACTTGGCAGGCTGTGGCCTCCAGAGCTGCCCCATGCTGCTGGCCAAAGGATACCCTGACGTCGGCTGGAACCCCATTGAAGGGGAGCGGTACCTGTCCTTCCTGAGGTTTGCCGTCTTCGTGAACAGTGAGTCCCAAGGGTTCTATGCCTTTCAGACCTAAGATGGCACAGTTGTGGGTAAATACAGGAAAAGAAGATCCTTTGCATTACTTCCTATCCATAAAGATGATAGATACCTATAGGCAGGTGGCAGCTGGTGGAAAGATATCAGGGAGACTCAGGCCAAACAAGGACTAAGAGAAGCATCCAATGGACCGGGTACTCAGTTCTAGTGCCAGATGCAGCAAGAAACTTACTGTGTGGGCCTGGGCTTATCAGCTCTCTGTATCTCTTCTCCCGTCAGTAAAAGAGGGGCTTATTAGTACCTTCATCTTACTAGTTCAGAGTTAAATGCAGAGATGCCTCCAGATCCTTAGACTATTAGATGGATGGATAGATGGATGGACAGGTGGATGGATGGATGGAATGATGGCTAATGAATAAATAAATTAACAGAAATCAAGAATAACTGTGTACAAGCTATAAAAGGTAACTAAATCCCATAGAGAAAAAATTGCTATAGCAACCCTAAATATTCTTCTTCTTAGTGCAAATCACCTCCCATATTTAGTGAATTCCAAGTCTACAAAAATTTTGTACTTGCCCTAGTCTATCATGTGATGAGTAGTGTATAAAATAAGTAGACTGCTTTCTTGAAAATATACCTTGTCTTCCAAGATTCTGTTATAATACTAATTCACTTGTTTTAACATTATAGTTATGATCATTCTTCCTCCTCCCAGTTTGGTCTTCCAGGCTAATAAACCCAGCTGGGCTGGTTAAGTGATTTAAAAAAAAGGAATTGCAGCTAATGAGCAATCATAATGGTTGTTTTAAGTATGATAATTTACCTCAAAATATATTGACATGATAGGACCATTATATTTCAACTAGAGCAGTGGTTCTCAACCTTCAGGCCCTTTAAATACAGTTCCTCATGTCGTGACCCAACCATAAAATTATTTTCATTGCTACTTCATAACTGTAATGTTGCTACTGTTATGAATTGTAATGTAAATATCTGATATGCAGGATGGTCTTAGGCGACCCCTGTGAAAGGGTCGTTCAACTGCCAAAGGGGTCGCGACCCACAGGTTGAGAACCACTGAAATAGAGGCCTGGTGCACGAATTCATGCATGGTGAGGTCTGGCTGGCCCACCCTGATAGAGGCCAATCAGGACCAAGCCAGCAGGGAAGAGGGGACACTGGAAGTTGGCCAGCCCTGCTCCCAGTGGAGGGTGGAGGCAATCAGGGGCGGGGCCAGCCAGGGGCGGGGGGCCACGGGAGGTTGAGGGAGTCAGTCAGGGCCCCAATCAAGCCGGTTGGCCACCACAGTGCGCATCATAGTGAACAGTCATTCTGATCATTCAAGTTACTTGGCTTTTGTATATATAGACTAGAGGCCCGGTGCACGAAATTCGTGCACATGGGGGTGGGGGGTCCTTCAGCCCAGTCTGCACCCTTTCCAATCTGGGACTCTGTGGGATCAGACCTAAACCAGCAGTCGGACATCCCTTTCACAATCCGGGACTGCTGGCTCCTAACCACTCACCTGCCTGCCTGCCTGTCTGCCTGATTGCCCCCTAACCGCTCCCCTGTGGCATGATTGACACCTAACAGCTCCCTGCCAGCCTGATTACCCCAAACTTCCCTCCCCTGCTGGCCCAATTGCCCCAAACTGCCCTCCCCTGCCTGCCTGATCACCCCCAACTGCCTTCCCCTGCTGGCCTGGTCGCCCCAAGTTGCCCTCCCCTGCTGGCCTGATCTCGCCCCCAACTGCCCTCTCCTGCCAGCCTGGTCGCCCCTAACTGCCCTCTCCTGCCAGCCTGGTTGAACACAACTTCCCTCCCCTGCAGGCCTGGTCACCCCCAACTGCCTTCCCCTGCAGGCCTGGATCCCCCAACTGCCTTCCCCTGCCTGCCTGATTGCCCCCAAGTGCCATCCCATGCTGGGCCGATTGCCCCCCAACTGCCTTCCCCTGCTGGCCTGGTTGAACACAACTTCCCTCCCCTGCAGGCCCGGTTGCCCCTAACTGCCCTCTCCTGCCAGCCTGGTTGAACACAACTTCCCTCCCCTGTAGGCCTGATCACCCCCAACTGCTCTCCCCTGCAGGCCTGGATCCCCCAACTGTCCTCCCCTGCAGGCCTGGTTGCCCCCAACTTCCCTCCCCTGCAGGCCCGATTGCCCCCAACTGCCCTCCCCTGCTGTCCTGTTCACCTCAAACTGCTCTCCCCTGCCAGCCTGATTGTCCACAACTGCCCTCCCCTGCCGGCTATCTTGTGGCAGCCATCTTGTGGTGGCCATCTTGTGAGGCCATTTTGTGTGGTGACCATCTTGTGATGATGTTGCAGCAGCCATCTTGTGACGACATCGCACAAGGGTGTTGCCACCTAGGTTTTTATTATATGGGATGTGCTTTTCTCATTTCTCTTTACCCCCATCCCACATGCTTACCTTCCTACACTGTAATATACTCTATTCTTAATATTTGAATGATTTCCATTTGCCTGGTTTTCCCTTTTCCTGCTTGGGTCACAGATTTTGAGATGTTTGTATTTTGTTCCTCTGGATTCCATCCAGCCCAATTCTTAATCACCTGTATTTGCTTCTCTCTGTCCCTATTTGTTCATCACCAGAATTGCTGAACTCCATTTTCTTAGAGACTACTTTCAGAGTAGCCTCTGTGTCTGTTCTACTTCCTATCCAAGTGATCGCATGCCTAGAATTAATGCAGTTACTGTGGTAATAAAGAGAATGTTCTTAAAGTGGATTTTGAGGATGGATAAGGCTCATCAAATTATGTAAATAGATAGGGCCAATTTATTCATGTTGGCCACCTTTGCAGTCAAAATCAAGAGCTTTATTGACTCATTTAATGGGACTGTCTGCATAGATTAAGAAGGTAAAGGAATCCACTGGCTATGCTCCTATCTGGATTACTTCTACTGGTTATATATGACCACACTGAACTAAACTCTAGACCAAAATGTTAGTCTGTCCCCCTTGCTAGTAAGTTGTTTTATGCCCTTTGAACATAGTCTCTACAATGCCATTTCATAATGCGGCTAGCTCTAGCAAGTTGGCCTATCAGTAGGAAGATACATACATTTTGTTTTCATGTTTATTGTGTCTCTGTAATACTAAGACATATTTGGTTTGAGCAAAGAATGTTAGCTTCTGCTTTCAAAGAATTTACAGTCTAGTAAGGGAAGTACACATGGCAGAGGTCACTATAATAAGTGGAGTAAGGCAGAGACAGGGTGCTGGAGGGCTTCCTGAGGGGTAACTCACATCCAGTTGAGAAGATCAGAAAAGGCCTCATGAAGTAGGTGATGTTAGAGATGAGCTTTAAGGGATCAAACTTATAGGGACAGAGATGTAGGAGAGGTGATCCAGCTGGGGACGAGCATGAACAGTGACTGGAAGGCTAGAGCATGCTGTGCTCAGGAAACACAGTGATCTATTGGTCTAGAGCAGTGGTTCTCAACCTTGGCTGCACATTAGAATCACCTAGGAATCTTTTTAAAATCCTGATTTCTGGGCCTCATCCTCCAGAAATTCTGTTTCTTTGTTATGGGGTGGGGCCACAACATTAGTAACAAAGAAACAAAAAAACATTACAGAGGCAGAATTTATAGAACTGGGTGGTAGTGATGATTATAGTGGCTGGGCCTGGGTATGTTGAAACAAACAGAAGTCACATTGAAGCTTAGCAATTTAGGGTAGGAAAAAGAACTGGATGTGAGAAGAAAATAGTTTGAGATGGACAATTATGAGTTTGGTTTTGTTTAGGCCATGCTGATTTTGCAGTGTACAACCCAAAATGGAGATGCCCCTAATTGGGATTAGAGGATAGAGATCAACCAATCAACAGTTTGGGACTGAGTAGAAATGCAAATAATCTGTACTTTAAATAGTGGAAGTAGATGTCACAGGAAAGAGCATGAATAAGAGAGAGATGGAGAGTATGAGAAAGAAAAATCTTGAATCTTTCTAAATACCTAAAGAATGAGAATGAGTGTCTCAAACACAGCAGAGTGATGTGGGAGAACTCAGGCTAGAGAATGGATGTCTTGGGTTCAAATGTAGCTTTATTGCTTGCTAGTTTTGTGAATTTAGGCAACTTACTAAAACTTTCCTAGCCCTGGTATTTTTTTATATATACTATATAAAATCCTATATAATAAAGAGCTAATATGCAAATGGTTGTCATGCCCTCACGCCATAATGCCCTAACGGCTCAGACACTCAACACTGGGGAGAGAAGAATGGGGACTAGCCAGGCACAAATGAGCTCATGGGAGAGGAATGGGGACCAGCCAGGCACAAATGAACTCGCGGGAGAGGAATGGGTACCAGCCAGGCACAAATGAACTCGCGAGAGAGGAATGGGGACCAACCAGGCCGCGGCCCAAGAGAGGGACAAGCTGCCCACTCTGTGGTCCCGGGTGCCAGGAGCTGCACCTGCACCTGCAGCTCAGGAGACGGACAATCCATACACCCCACGGTCCCCGTGGCCCTAGGTGCCAGCTGCACCTGCGGCCTGGGAGAGGGACAAGGTGCCCGCCCCACGGTCCTGGGTGCCAGCACCTGTGCCTGCAGCCCAAGAGAGGGACAAACTGCCTGCCTTGCAGTCCCACGCACCAGCACCTGTGCGGAGGTCCAGGCGAAGCCGCCCACTCACGGTTCCCTGTGGCTGCGGCTGCGGCTGGCCCAGGCAAAGCCAGCCCAGGTCCTGGATGCCTGTGGCTGGCCAGAGGGAGGGAAGCCCAGATCCCAGGTGCCTGTGACTGGCCAGAGGAGGGAATCCTGGGTCCTGGGTGCGGGGCAAGGCAGAGGCAGTTAGGGGCTATCAGGCCAGCAGGGGAACAGTTAGGGGTGATCAGGCCAGTAGGGGAGCAGTTAGGGGTGATCAGACAGGCAGGCAGAGCTGGTTATGGGTGATTGGGCAGGCAGGCAGAGGGGTTAGGGGCGATCAGGCAGGCAGGCAGGCAAGCAATTAGGAGCCAGCAGTCCCGGGTGGGAGAGGCAGTCGGATGTCCCCCAAGGAGTCCTGGATTGGAGAGGGTGCGGGCCGGGCTGAGGGACTTCCCCCCCTCCTCCCATGCACGAATTTTGTTCACTGGGCCTCTAGTAGAAGTATATATCTCACAGAGTTGTTGTGAGGTTTAAATGAAATAATAAACTTAGATTAGGGCTGGAAACATAGCCTGCAGTTGTGTTAGTTGTCATTGTTGTTCATAATTCTAACAAGAGTATTAGGGCATTTGAAATGGGAAGAATCTAAGAAATAGATCCCTCAAGATCTCAACATCTTTTATAAGTTTGTATGTCTAAAACGTGATTGAAAAGGACTTCATGGCCACTTTTGTCACCTTTACTCAGCAGTGAAAGATAAAGGTATTATGGGTAATTGTGGTAGATGATGGGTATAGTTATGGTGGTTGATGATGGTGGGAGTAGGATGGGGATAGTGGATGGCAATGGTGGGTAAAGGTGGGTGGTGATAGGTGGTGAAGATGGACAATGGTGAGTGATAATGGGGGTGGTGATAGTGGGTGGTGCTTAGCAATGATATTGATGGTGGGATATGATGGTTGAGTAGTAGTTATAGCCCGTTATGGGAGATGATTGAGTTGGGTGGTGGTTAGTGATGATGTGATGATAGTTGTGGGTAGTGATAAGTTGTGGGGGTGGTCATAATGGGTGATGGTGGGATATGACAGTTGGGTGATAGATGGTCATAGTAAGTGGTTGAGTTGACCATGATACATGGTAGTGAGTAATGATAGAGTTGGTAATAATGGGTCATGAGGATGGTGCTAGTGATGGTAACAGCTTACACTTACTGATCATTAACCATGTGCCAGGCACTGTTCAAAGTACTTTTAAGTGTATCCTATATAATAAAAGCCTAATATGCTAAGTGTCCGGTCATCCAGTCAACCAATCAAAGCGTAATATGCTAATGATATGCTAAGGCCACTCAACCACTTGTTATGACATGCACTGACCGCCAAGGGGCAGATGCTCCAACTGGTAGATTAGCTTGCTGGTGGAGTCCGACCGATCAGGACTGAGCTAGACAGGCTGGAGCCCTTCCGTGGTCCCTCCCCCACTGGCCAACCTCCTGTGTCCCTCCCTGACCCCGACCGTGCACTGGTGGGGTCTCTCAGCCTGGCCTGTGCCCTCTTGCAATCCAGGACCCCTCAGGGGATGTCGGAGAGCCAGTTTTGGCCCAATCCCGCAGGCCAGGCCAAGGGACTCCACTGGTGCATGAATTCGTGCATGGGGCCTCTAGTTAACTTACATAATACAAAAATCTATTGAAATGGGTACACTTATCTTCCTTATGCTCTCTGTAAAATAAGGAAAATGAGTGTACCTATTTGCCCTGAATCATACAGCTCGGTAGGATTTGTACTGAGGATGTTTGGCTTTAGGTGACCAAACAACAGTCCAATCATTATGCGATATTGTCTTCATAGCACTGTCTCCATAATGAACAAGGAGAAACAGCATTTTTTCCTTTGAGCTTGTCAAAAACAGTGGCATTATTAAATTACTGTTTGGTGCTAATGCTTTCTTAAACACATTTTTTAAAGCCAAGTCAAAAGCTTTTGCTCTATCAAAGTAACAAAATTGGAAACTTATTTATAACATTATTTTCCTAGTCATTCTTAATGTTTGTATTAAATCTTCTTAAACAAGATTTGTCTTTAAAAGAACTTCTTAAAGTATATAATTTTCTCTACTTTATTTTTATTAGCTAGCTGGAAGCCTTGGGGTGTGTTTCACTCTGAGAATAATGAAGTTCGGAAGCTTCTATTTACTCGGCAGTTGCAAATTCTATAATCAGTCTAGACCCAGATATGTCTGGGTGCCTGATTAATCCCTTCCTAACATAGCTTCCAAGAAGTAATGGATTTCTTACTAATCGGCAAGAAGAAGGGAAGAGTTCTTCTGTGCTTTCTTTGAATCATTGGAGTATTTCAGTGATATATTCCCCAGGCTACAAACTTGGTTGTTGAAAACACAGTATCTCCTAGCTTTGCTGAATTTCTCTGGGCAGATTTATCATCAGTGATCATAACTTGCACATCCATCACATGACATGTGATTATATGAGAATATGTGAGAACTGACAAGAGACATACTCTAGAACAGTGGTTCTCAACCTTCCTAATGCCATGACCCTTTAATACAGTTCCTCATGTTGTGGTGACCCCCAGCCGTAAAATTATTTCCGTTGCTACTTCATAACTGTAATTTTGCTACTGTTATGAATCATAATGTAAATATCTGATACGCAGGATGTATTTTCATTGTTATAAATTGAACATAATTAAAGTATAGTGATTAATCACAAAAACAATATGTAATTATGTATGTGTTTTCCGATGGTCTTAGGCAACCCCTGTGAAAGGGAAGTTCAACCCTCAAAGAGGTCGCGACCCACAGGTTGAGAACTGCTGCTCTAGAAGTTCTACCTTGGTGTCAGTTACAAATTAAAGCAGGTAACAGAGCAAACCTAAGTTGAATTATCAGAAACATATATAGGATAATGACTGAAAGTTCTGTTATCAACCACACCTACTACATAGTGGCACACATGTGATTGTTGGCATGCCAAAACTGATGGTTCTTATTGGGATCTGATAGAGTGAATCTAGGAATGCCTGGGCAAGAAGGCAAGTGTTGAATAATGTCTTATAGAAAGAAATTGACATAATTTAACAGAGTAGTGTGAGATCATCCTCCTGATGGGCCTTTGAGCTGGGAGACATAAATCTTTTAGGATATGTCAACTATCCTATATAATAAAAGGGTAATATGCAAATTGACCCTAATGGCAGAACAACCAGGAACGACCAGTTGCTATGACTTGCACTGACCACCAGGGGGCAGACGCTCAATGCAGGAGCTGCCCCCTGGTGGTCAGTGCACTCCCACAGGGGGAGCTCCACTCAGCCACAAGCTGGGCTGAGGTCTGTGAGCGCAGCGGTAGAGGCAGGATCCTCTCTCGCCTACTTGGCAGTGCTAAGGATGTCCAACTGACGGCTTAGGCCCCCTGGAGTGGGCCTAAGCCATCAGTCAGACATCCTTGAGGGCTCCCAGGCTGCCAGAGGAATGTCTGACTGCCAGCTTAGGCCCGATACCCCAGGGAGTGGGCCTAAGCCAGCAGGTGGATATCCCCCAAGGGGTCCCAGACTGTGAGAGGGTGCAGGCCAGGCTGAGGGACCCCCCCACCCCGAGTGGACGAATTTTTGTTCACTGGGCCTCTAGTATCTCAATAAAGCTGGAAAATTCTTTTAGGGTCAAGTGTACAAAGAAGCACATTAGCTTTGAAAGGCATAGTTGGTATAGTTGCTTAAAAGAATCCACTGGTTCATTTCTGCTTATGTATTCATGTTTTTAGTGTAGGAAAGGACATAATAACCATTCTTCAGTATGATTGCTACTGAAGACTGGGGATGGTTAGGCTTATTCTCAAATTTACAATGCATTTGGAAAGATTCAGCAAATTTTCAAAACATTAACAAATGTAAAATATTTAAATAACAGTTTGAGACAATTATGAATAACAGTGTGTACTCAAGAGTAAGGGGAGAGCAGTGGGGAGGAGGGAGGAAAGGAAAGAGGCAGCGCCTCCCTTTCCTCCCGCCTCCCCACAGAGTGCTCCTCCTGTTAAAAAAAGAAAAAAAAAAGAGTAAGAGGAGAAGGTAGACTGTGAGACATATTTGAGATATGGCCAGCAGGGATCGGGCACTTAACATCTGTGTTACACCATCTCACCTGTTATAAGGCATGTGCATTCTCTTCTTCCCCACCTCCTTCATTTTCCCACTGGACCTCCTGAATCTCTGTGCCTGAGAAGGTGAAGGAAATCATTCAGTGGGGTCAGGTAAAGGCTTATAAGGACAAAGGCAAGGAAATGTGACTCCATCTATAAAATCTCAAAGTAAAACAGCACCAAATCCCAGAAATAAGTAGACAAAACAACACAAGTCATAGAAAATAAATTACTCAAAGAAGACAATGGCCAACCAATGCCCAGAGAACCAAAATCAGGAAATCTGTGCCTGAGTGAAAAGATGTTTGGCCCTGTTCTTTTCATGCTCAGTAAATTGCACAGCAGTTCTTCCCCACATCTTGGCTGGTCCCAGCAGCCGGGTGGCTGAGAAGCTTGGCAGTGGGCTCAGACATACAAAACCCATATGTATATATGAGTTCTTTATCAGTCATTTTATTGATAAGAATGGTAAATGAAGTCTGATATCTAAGTAAAATTGTGCATTTTAAATGAAATAGTAAAGCAGTACAAAAACTACTGCATTAAAATTATTCACACAAAATGACAGTATTGTGAGCTCATCACAAAGTTATCTTCATCAATGTGATGAGAATGCCCATATTTAACAGGTGGATTCTATTCTATCAGAGCATTCCTCAGTTCTGATTTCAGGCTCCCATATCACCCAAGTTTTATTTCACATACTTCATGAAAAATCCATAGGGCCCCCAAATTCTAGACACCTGGGCAAAATTGTAGCATGATTCTGGGATTGAATACTGGTCTCCATAATTTTGGGGTTATTATGTCAGTCTGCCCTGCAAATTTTCATTTAGTCCCTTGGCTTCGAATTCCACATAAATGCGGATCATCCCCCAATGTACGTTTCCATCCTTTTCTCTTCCCTGAGCCCCAGACTTGTGTATCCAGTGGCCTACTTGATATTTCCACTTGGCAATTGAACAAGCATCTCAAATTCTGTACATCTTATAGCTTAATTTATAATTATCTACCCAAACCTATTCTTCTCATAGATGTCCCATCTTTCTCATTAGCACGACTAACTTTGTAGATATTCAAGTCAAATCTTAGAAGGCATCCTTGATTCAACTTTTTCCCACTTTCAACCCATCAAGAATTCTGTTGATTCAATGCCTAAAATATATCTGAAATGTACTGACTTCTCACCACCTCCACTGGCCACATATTCCCCCACAGTATTATTATCTTCCACCTGGACCACTACAGTTGCAGGGAAACTGGTTTCCCCACTTCTGCTCTCACCCCTGTATCAATCAGCCTCTGCTACACAACAAATAACTTCATAATCTCACTGACATATACTATGAAGCATGTGTTTTTTGCTCACATATCTGCAAGTTGGCTGGAAAGCTCTGCTGTAGGCCTGTGGATCTGCTGGGGTGGCCCTGTTCCACTTGTCTCATTCTGCTGTCCAGGCTTAACTGTCGTCTTCACTACTTGCCCATTGTTCCTGTATCAGCTACTGGCATGTAATACAGGAGCAATGAGTGGTTGGATTAATGATCAAATGTGCCACCAAGCCCTGTTTTCTCTATTCTGTCACAGTAATTTATTGACACGTCTTCAGCTCCCTTCCCAAGCACTAAGGGGGTTATTTTATGTCTTACCTACTTTCACTAATTTGTTTATACAAATTTCCTACCACCATATTAAAGTTGGCCCTTTAAGAGAAGGTACTGGGTCCCGACCATCACCTCTGCCTTGTGATTCTCTAAGTTAACTGAATGAGAGCACCTCTAGATTCGTTCATGCAGGGCCCCCAGTGATCTCCCTTATTGCACTGGGACTTGAGTGAGGATATGTTCACTTCCTTAGGACTAACTGAAATCTGAGAAATCAAGTTCTTGTAAACAGAGGCTAATAATTGGCCTGGTGATGTAGTGATGCATGGTCACCCTCCACTTTCCATCCAATCATTTCAAGCTTCCATCTTGAGTCTCAATGGAGTCTTTTCATTTGTTTGGAAGATATTTTCTGAATACCTGTTATATGCCAGGTATTAACAAGATGCTTGAACATACAAAGTTAGATAGTTCAGACATAATGCCCTGCTCTTGTTAAATATACAGTCTAGTGAGAAAAAACAACACAAACAGATACAATTAGTTATACTTGTGTTCAACTCTTCAAGGAAGAGGAACAGATGTTTGAAAGGACCAGGTCCTCTGGGACTTCCAAGTTCAAGCTTGTTCAGAAGGATGAAATGGAGTTACCTAGGTCAAGGGTTTATATCAAGGGAATGAGAAGGAAAAGAGCATTTCAGGTAAAGGACCTTAGAACAGGGACTGTAGTGAGAATATAGAGAGTAAGGAAAGCGATGGACTAAAGAGAAAACCATTGCATCCCTACTAATCATCCCTGTGGTGAGAATGACTGCTTCAGGGTAAAACGGGCAATCATTCTATTTCCATCCAATGTCTCGGGAATGTGGAAAAGAAGATGTAATGTGAAGACAGTGTTCGGAGCCTTTGAAGAAAGTCACTGTGAACAGTCACACTGTTATGAGCTTTATTCTTTTTGGAACTCAAGCAAAAGCATTGTGGTAAGCCCTTGGGCAAAACTAATTTACCTCAGATCGCTCACTCCCTTGAAAAATGCCCTCAGGGTCAATATTCATCTTCCCTACAGTGGGTTTGGTTGGCAGTCCAGCCTGCTAAGCTACAGGTAATTAAGAAGAGAATGTTCTCTCTTTCTTCTAATCATGCCATTCTCTGTACCTTCTGAAGCCTTTGGAAATTCTTTTCCACAGTCTCCTCTCTACTAGTAATTAGTATCAGTGGTTGCACTTTAGTTCCTTCCTCCTGCAGGCTGCCTTCTGTATCCCCCAATATTCACTAATCAAGGAATGGCTTCCTGGGTCAGCTGGTAGAGCCAACCTAATTGGCTTAGATCTGAACCTGAGATTCAGATAAAATAAGGCTAAAGTGGCAAATGAATTTCAACAGCAAACTCAGTATAGAACTCATAGCCTATTTCTTTTTTCAAAGTCTTTTGCACATTGTGGTCCATGTTGCCGTGGTTCTTGTCCCAGCATCAAGAAGGGTTCAGGAATCTGGAGAAGGCTGTGTGTAGATTAAATAGGAATCCAGAGACTAATAAAGAGTCTGGAGACGAGATATAATTTTGAAAGGTATTTGGGGGTCAGAGGAGCTGCTAAAGGAGCTAAGTTCTAAGGTCTTATGTCTAAGGTCTTAGGTTCTCCTCCTCCCCAGGACCCCATGTTTTTTATTAACACAACTTGTCCTGAGGCAAGGCAGAGATATACACTTCAAAGGGTCAGGGTTTGGTACAGAGTCCATTGTCAGAATGGGGGGAATTAGCCTACGGCTGTTCAGGTGTTTGGCCAGTAGGAGGCAATAACATGTAGATTAAGATGCCTTTTGGCTGTCTGGCAGCCACAGTCAATTTAATGTATCCTATTCAGGTTTGGGGAAATGCCTTCAGCCATTCCCAGATGCAGCCCTGCTGTCATGCTGGAATTGGTCTGCAGCACATGTCCCATCAAATTCCATGATGCTGATGACAGTGTGAAGAGCTAAGTTAAACTCAGTACACTGGTAAAGGCTGGCTGATCCACAAGTGTTTCCATCCTGACAACTTACTAGTAAATAATCGGTACAATAATTAAATAAGCTGATTAATGGGGGGAGGGTGTTAACAAGATGCTTGAACATACAGAGTTAGATAGTTCAGACATAATGCCCTGCTCTTATTAAATATACAGTCTAGTGAGAAAAACCAACACAAACAGATACAATTAGTTATCCTTGTATTCAACGCTTCAAGGAAGAGGAACAGATGTTTGAAAAGACCAGGTCCTCTGGGACTTCCAAGTTCAAGCTTGTTCTGAAGGATGAAATGGAGTTACCTAGGTCAAGGGTTTATATCGAGGGAATGAGAAGGAAAAGAGCATTTTTATTTTAACACTGGAAATTTCAGTTTTAGCTTCATTATTCTTATTTTTTATATAAAAATAGAAATTTATTTCTTATAGTTGTAGAGACCACAAAGTTCAAGATCAAGTCACCAGCAAATTTGGTGTCTTCTTGCTGTGTTCTTACATGGTAGAAGAGCTAGCTAGCTTCATTATTCTTAAAATGAAAAATGATACTGGGAGGGTATTTGATAAGTTTGGGGGGTCCAAAGCATTTGAAAGTAGTGAACTATGAGTTTACCTATGACTAAGAATATTTGCTTTCAAATATATTGAGTTCTTGGTGCTTTTCTTTAAGTATCCTTCCTGTGATTAAATTCTATCAGATACAGATTTTAGTTTCAACTAATAGGAAAGCATAACCTTAGGACTTAGCATCATAACTTTATCTGAGCTTTTCTGCAAATTGCACAATGTCACTCAAACTCCCCTTGGTTTCTCTCTTCATTGGTTCTTTCTGCCATACCATTATTGTGATTATTTTACCCTTTTAGCATCTCCTCAGAACTTTCCTCAAATGTGTTCTGGTTTAATAAAAACAAATTCTTTTTTGATGTTATACATTAGATAAAACTTGAAGAAAAACTTCTTTACAAAAATTTTAGCCTCTTTTTGAAGGATTGAAATATAAAGCAATGAATGCATACTGATGGGCTGTTTAAATTCAGTTTAATGAAAATTTTTCAGAATCAACTTACACAGTTATAAAGCTTAAAGAGATATATTTACAATCTTGAATTTTAGCTTAAATTAAAAAGATTGAGTAATTTTTTAAAAAGAAAGGATATCAGCAGGCCAACCTCTGGACCAAGAAGGACTATGGCTGGGACATAGGCTCTCCAGGGCTGTAAGACCCATCAAATATGTTCAAGTATGAGTTCAAGTGGGAGATGAGCACAAGCTAAGTTCAAGCATTTGGACAGTAAGCTCAGCCCCTGTGAATCTTGGACATTCTGAGAGAACTATCTGCATGTAAGTTAAACTAATAGGCTCACTGTAGAAGAGGTATGAATATCACAACAGTGCAAGTGAGAGCCAGTGAGATTGTTCAGGGTGCATACTCACACCGTGATTTGCTAAAAGGCTGAACTGAAAGGACAGGTTTTCTGCGTTCCCATACTGATACTCTGCTCACAACACTTCTAAGTTGATTCATAAAAATTGTTATTAAACAGAACTTAAACTTCCCTGATGGTTTTTAAAATGTACGTGTAAATTTTTCAGTGCCCCACTCTCCAAAAGATGAAGCCTGATTCTCCTTCTGCTGAGTGTGAACTGGACACAGAGAATCACTTCTAATGAATAGAATATGGCAGAAAATGGTGTGTCAAAACTGTAAGAGGCATTGCAACTTCTGCCTGCTCCCCCTCTTGAGTTGTTTGCTCTGTGGGGATCCAGCTGTCATGCCATGAGAACACTCAAGCCACCCAGTGGAGCGGTGCACATGGTGAGGAACTGAGGCCTCCTGCCAACATCTATGTGCGTGAGTGTGGAAGCTGATTCTCCATGTCCTGTCAGGCCTTCAGAAGACTGCAGTCCTGGCCAGCATCTTGGCTGCAATCTCACAGGAGGTCTCAGGCCAAGACCACCTTGTTTAGTCACTCCAGTATTCCTGACGTACAGAAACTGTAAGATAATGAATACTTACTATTCTAGCCTGCTATGAGTTAAGGTAATTTTTATGCAAGAATAAGTATTTAATACAACAGCAGGTCAGGATGCAACCTCTATTATAGAGCTCAATCCTCCAAGAAGTATCTAAAGATTTTGTGGAAGAGTTTTTCTTCAAGCTCCATCCAATATATAACATCAAAAAGTATTGTATTTGAGTTTTGTCTGAGAGATAAATTCTCAGACACAAATTCAGATTTTATCTGAGACAGAAGGTGTGTTTTATGGAGTTGTTTGAATAGCTGTCAAACTGCTTTTGTATTGGCTCTGAGAGGCATTGGCTGTCCCTTTCTACATGTGACAGGTCCACTGCTTAATCACTTCTTCGGTGGTCTGTGGTTCTTCCAAAGAAAAATACCAGTAGAGTATAATTCTCCAACCTTTAGCTTCCCACAGAGCTATTTTAAGTATAACCAAGGCAACTTTACCAAGTAGATTTATTTCATGGAGAAATTATTTCAGGAATGCCCAGAGATCCATCCTGGTTGTTCTGGGGCAGGTACTAACTAGACTGAGACTATAGCTCAGGAGCTAATATGTCACCTCTCACAGGTTGATTGAGGCACATCAGCTTGAGTTACTCTTTTACCTGCACTCGCAGAAGGAAGGAAATACCTTTTAAGTGCTCCTCAAGGAGTTAGCGAATATATAAAGTTTTTTTATTCTCTAAGTCAACTGTGAATTAGTCTGTAATTGGTGGGAGACTCTGTGGTGTATTTCTTGCCCTCTGAGGACCTAAAGATGGTGAAATAACCTGAACAGCACAAAATCCTAAACTTAAAAGCAAGATGTCACCCTAACCGGTTTGCCTCAGTGGATAGAGCATCGGCCTGCGGACTGAAGGGTCCCAGGTTCAATTCCGGTCAAGGGCATGTACCTCGGTTGCAGGCACATCCCCAGTAGGAGGTGTGCAGGAGGCAGCTGATCAATGTTTCTCTCTCATCGATGTTTCTAACTCTCTATCCCTCTCCCTTCCTCTCTGTAAAAAATCAATAAAATATATTTGAAAAAAAAGCAAGATGGTATTCTATATTGGTAAATTGTAATACTTCAAATAAACAAATTCCAACCTACAAATTTCGACCTGATTTATCAAAGCTCATCTTTCTTTCCATCAATATTACCTCCTGATCTTAAGAGTGAGTGGCACCATGGCCAGTGTTGCTTAATGGTTAGAGCATTGGCCCACACACTAAAAAGTCAAGGATTTGATACCAGGTCAAGGGCGTGTACCCTAGGTTGTGGGTTAGATTCCCAACCCCTGGTCAAGGTCGTATGGGAGGCATTCAATTGAAGTGTCTTTCTCACATTGATTATTTTTCTCTCTTTCTCTCTTCCTCCTCCTCCCTCCCTTTCACTCTCTCTAAAAAGCAATGGAAAAAAATATCCTCGGGTGAGGATTAAAAAAAAGAGTGAGTGGCAAGCTCAGTCAAATGCTGTTCTCCCAGCCTCATTGATTAGAAATAGATCCTGGGGTTGTCCTTCCCAGTGAGAAGGAAACAATGCCTCTTTCCATAGGTGAAAGTGTGGAAGAAAATGCCAGTGTCGTGGTCAAGCTGCTCATCAGACGCCCCGAGTGCTTTGGCCCTGCCCTGCGGGGTGAAGGAGGAAATGGTCTGTTGGCAGCCATGCAGGGTGCCATTAAGATCGCTGAGAACCCAGCCCTCGACCTCCCCTCTCAGGGATACAAGAGAGAAGTGTAAGTGAATGGAATTGCTATCTGGTATGGATCTAGTTGGTGAGCTTCCAAATATCATCAGGACATGAATCATTAAAAACGTGTCAATAACTTCCCCTGCTAGAGGAAGCACAGGTTCTGTACAGTTGTGGTGAAAACATTTTAAATCACTTTGTCAAGCACGTTGCTGTCTTCACTCTTCCAGTTAGTCCAGTGATCAATATCACCTTCACCCGCCTCCATTTATCTTACTCCACTCAGACCAATTGGCAAATCGAGAAGTCTGGCCAGCTCTTCCCACCAACACTGTCCTCCCTACAGCATCACCACAGGGGAAGCTGTGCAGAGGCTAAAAAGCCTGGACCAACAAGTTTACCATAGTTGTCTAAATCCTGACTGTTCCCTTCAGTATTTTAAACCTCAGTTTCTCATCTCATACCTCACTTTTAATACTTCCTCTTCTGAAAGTATTTTTATTTGATTCTTTAGGTAAAAATGAGAACTGCCAAATATGAAACATCACAGCTTCAATAATCTTGGTATTTAAAGGTTAAGGAGATAATTGCTGCATTGGAGGATTGCCTTGTGACTTTTCTTTCATTATGTCTTATGTCCATGTCCCTTTCTTCAATCACAGCCTCTGGATTAGACCCCAGAATCTAGAGAGTGGGTAGAACTCAGAGATAGCTCTCCAGCTGGTTGGATTTTTTTTTCTTTTGTCATTTATTCTGGCAGGTGACCTAGTAGAACTAGAAAGAACCTAAAACATAAGCTGTACCGACTCCCTCATGTAACATGAGAAAAAACTGAGGCCCAGAGTTACCTAGCTTGTTAGCAACAGAGCCAGAACATGGACACAGCCCTCCTGACTCCTTGTTCCATGTGTTCCATGTTTGTTCAGGAAGGAAAGGGGAAGGAATGGTTAGTAGGAACTATGGGGATTCTGGTGCCTCGCCATGAATGTATATGGTCTGAATGATAGCTGATGTCAGTACACGTGCCTTGAAGTTCATGGGACCCTAGGACTGTCATGGATGATTATTTAGGTCCTTTAAACTTAGTGCCTAAAACTACCTGGTTGGCTTCTGGAGGGAAAAAAGGTGTCCAAAGGAAAGGATGCTGATGCCCAGGATAAACAGAGCATTTTCATATCATGTAGCCTGTGTCTAATGACATGGCCATGGCCATACCTGCCAGGCTTCCTCATACCTCCTTGTGCTGGTTCTTTCTCAGCAGCACAGAAGACAGTGAAGATGAAGAAGAGATCGTACACATGGGCAATGCAATTATGTCATTTTATTCAGCTCTTATAGATCTACTGGGCCGCTGTGCTCCTGAAATGCACGTGAGTAATTGAGCTCTCAGAGGGCAACCTTGAGGGGCTTGATCCAAGAGCACTATAGATTTTCTGAATGTAAGTTCTTCTGGCATGTGCTGGCATGATGTTCTCTCAGCTCCTTTTAGCTAACATAAAAAGTAGCTTCCAGCTCTGTACCTGACTCTGTAGCTTTCTAGGGAATGTGTGTGTGTTACCTGTTGTTGAGTTGGCTCTGTCTCCTGGCTGTCTTCAGCAGCCCTGTTTAGCTCCTGCAGACTCCTGGTTTCTTCTGTGAAGACAAACCATCTAATATTTAGTCTTCCTTTTTTCCATCTGTCTTCTATTTTCCCCCAAATTATTATCTTTTCCAAAGAACCCTGCCTTCTCATGATGTGCTCAAAGTGCGACTAAAGAATGACTGCTGGGCAAATCTCTGTGTCATGTGATTTCTCTGTGGCACTAGTTGGGTGTATCCTCCCCATATCCTGCTTCAAAAGCCCCCCCAAAATTATATGCCATATGCCTCAATTTCTTCAAAATGTTTCCCAACTTAATTCATTTTTTATGATTTTCTCTTTTTTTTTTCTTTTTCAATTACAGTTTACATTCAATATTATTTTGTATTCATTTCAGGTGTACAGCATAGTGGTTGGACAATCATATACTTTACAAAGTGATTCCATCAATATTTCAAGTACCCACCTCGCACTGTACATACTAGAAGTTATTACAATATTATTGACTGTATTCCCTATGCTGTACTTTACATCCCATGACTATTTTGTAACTACCAATCTGTACTTCTCAATCCCTTCACCTTTTTCACCCAGTCCTCCAACCCTCTTCCCTCTGGCAACCCTCAGTCTGTTCTCTGTATCTGTGAGTCTGTTTCTATTTCCCAAGTTGATTTTGATGGTGGCCATCAGGCTACTCCACATGAAAAACCCTATTTCCTTTATGACCATGGCACCAGGAAAGTAGTCTCTTCCCAGAATCCATGGTTACTTCCCAGAGGCAAGTTTTATAGACGTGCCAAAAGGGATGTTTTCATGGAATGTCTTCTCAGATTTCCAGTTTTGACCTGAAAGCTTGTGTTTTTCCTCCTCCCTTTTTTACCTCTGCTGTGGGCTGAGAGAAAGTGGCCTCATTTCACATAAGGTCACACGTCATAAGTGAGACAGGAAATGACTGCTTATTTTATGACAACAGAAAAGATACCTTTTAAATTTAAAAAAAAAAAAAACTTGATAATTCTTTGAAAGAACTGCTTGGCTTGCTCACTGGGCTCTGGCTCCTGCCTACCTCTCTCTGTGGTGCTCACTGTATTGGGATTATTACAGAGAATCTCCCAAAAGGACTTGCAATGCAGATTAGGTTGACATAAACAGCCGTATCTGGTGTTGATGAGATTGTGTAATTGGTCACTACCAAGTGGGTGGGTTACATTTTTTAATACTAATGAAAAACAGAACCCATTAAAGTAGTGGCTTTTAAACTTTTTGACCAAAACAATTTATTTTGATCTTAGTAAGAAATATAATTTACATTGCTGCCTAGTATAGGTATATTCCAGAAACAAAATTTATCCTTACTATGGACATTGCACTCTAATTTCTTCTATTCTTTAATACTCTCGTGCTCTTTAATGCTGGTCACAGCCCACTAGCTTGATTTTACAGCCCACTAATTGGTCATCACCTGTAGTTTAGGACACTACATTAAAGAGTCCACTCTTACCTTTCTTCCAGGATTTCATGGGTCTTGCTTAATGCACAGTCTCCAGCCCATTTGCAAATCCATGGACACATGTTTAGGGAAATGATTCCAACATGGAAGAATCTAGATCAAAAGTACTGTTGTTAGAAGAAAGTCAAAAACTTGATAAAGAAGGCTGGTCAGAATCCTTAGAATTCTAATTCCTACTATGATAAACCAGTAACATGGGCTCATCTTTTTATTTCTGTGCCTTAAACAAATGAAAGAAACTGGAAGGGAGCCAGGAGAATGCTAGGTGTCCTACAGTCTTCAGTGTGGGGATGTCAGTTCCCCTGCTCACCTGTCATCACTTCAGAAAACAAGTTACACAGTTTACTTGTTCTCAGGAAGATAGCAGCATGGGATAGCTGCACCATCAGAGCCCCATCTGGGCAGGAGTTCCTTCCTTACTGCCCCTCTGGTCTGACACTTAACACACACACACACACACACCTTGCCAGATCCCTCCTCTGGGCCCTGCTCTGTGAGTGGTGGTGGGAGAGGAGATGTCATCATCACTGACAGCTATTCCTCTACCCACAGGAATGAGAGATGGCAGCTAGGATGAGTGCACAGGTGTTCTTTCCTTAGGGCATCTGTGCATCATATCCCAGCATGCCCTGCAGCTGACCTAGGGTTGATTCCATCCTGAGCTCATGGCAGTTCAGTTCTCTGTTGAGGGCCCACTCCCAGAAGCATACTTGTTGCCCCCATACTTGTCACCTGTCCACGCTGCTTGTCCCATTCATGGCTGTATGGATCGTGTCATCCATCCCAGAATAGCTCCTCTGAGGTTCTCAATTTCTCTAGGGTATTCTCTACACCCTTCTTACCTACCTCCAGTCCCAGCATTAATCATCTCTTTAGGAAATTAAAATTCATAAATCTCTCTACATTCAGCAGCATTCTGGACTCTGGAATTGTGGCCACATTCTCAACACCTGTCACACCCAGAGAGCTCCCTGTTGCTGTCACACTGAGAACCACCAGCAGGGTCCACATTTACTGCTGAGACTTGATACCATAACTGCATGACCATTGTAGTCACAAGTGACCTCCTTAGAAGCACCTCTTCTAGAATATCAAGAGAAAGCTCCTCTCTTTCCCTGTGGTCATGTCCATTGCAGTTACAGAAATCTAGAAGAGTACCAAGCCCTTAAATAGAACCATTTCACTGCCAGATATTTGGAGGGGGGTGGAACGAGGGTGTGGGAACGTCCTTTATCTTATTCTCTAACCCTGCATTGCAGCTTATCCAGACAGGAAAAGGGGAAGCCATCCGGATCAGGTCAATCCTACGCTCCCTTGTTCCCACCGAGGACTTGGTTGGGATCATCAGCATCCCCTTGAAACTGCCCTCCCTGAACAAAGGTAAGAGAAGCAGCTCAGGGTTGAGTGCTGCCAGTCCCCGCTGGGGGCCACTCTCTTGGGGTCAGGCCTCTGTCTGCTGGCGCAGTCCCTCCATGCTCCTACTTGCAGGGCAGGCAGCACCAGGGAAGGTCTTACTCCTTTTCTGCTAATGAATTCTCTCCTCTCCTCCTGGCTCCCGCTGGCTGTTCTCTCCTCTGCTTCCATGTCAGAGACTCCTGTACATCCCATAGATATGGACAGTTCAGATCTCACAGTCCTAGAAACACTCTAACCCTCTACAAGGAGGCTGATGGAATGGGACCAGTGAAAGCTCTCACCATTGCCTTCTTTCTCTGCCTCCACATCCCCCACATTGTGCAGCCACTGGGGGCAGCAATAGGGCTTGAACAGGCTCCCTTCTGCCACAGTGCGATCTATGTACCTCATGGCCATGGAGCATAAACAGATTTTCCCCAATGCAACTTGTGACATTTGGCAATCATCCATGTTAACTTTGCAATACGTATACTCTCCCAGAAGCCTTCAGTTTCTCCTCCTCACCCCACCTGCTATCCAGGCAATTTCATCCAACAGATGGAGGAATTGAAAAGATAATGCTATCTCTGACTGTTATACTGTTTCCCAAACTGGTGTTCTATGGAACATTTTTGTAGAAGATATTAACTGGTGTACAAGGAGTTTGGGGTCAAGTAAGTTTGGAAAATGCTATAGAATGTGTCACATTTTTTCAGCTTTATTGAGATATGAGTGATATATAACATCATATAAGTTTAAGGTGATGATTTGATACACTTGTATATTGCAAAATGTTTACCACAATAAGATTAATACATCCTTCACCTTACATAATTACCTTTGTTGTTGTTGTTATTCTTTTGTTCTACTCCCATAGCAACTTTCAAATATATAATATAGTATTTACTATAATCACCTTGCTGTACATTAGATCCCCAGAACTTACTCATCTGATAACTGAAAGTTTTTTAAAAAATATATTTCTTTATTGATTTCAGATAGAAGGGAAGAAGGAGAGAGAGATAGAAACATCAATGATGAGAGAGAATCATTGATCGGCTGCCTCCTGCACACCCCCGACTGGGGATCGAGCCTGCAACCCAGGCATGTGCCCTTGGCCGGAATCAAACCTGGGACCTTCAGTCCGCAGGCTGATGCTCTATCCACTGAGCCAAGCCAGCTAGGGCTGATATCTGAAAGTTTTTAACTCTTTGACCAACATCTGCCCATTTTTCCCACCACCCCAATCCAATAACTATCAGTCTATTCTCTATTTCTATAAGTGCAATGTTTTTAGGTTCTCATATATGAGATCACACAGTAATTCCTTTCTCTGTCTGACTTATGTCACTTAGCATAATGCCCTCAGAGTCCAGCCAAACTGTTGCAAATGGCAGGATTTCATTCTTTTTTATGGCTCAATATTCCAGTATGTGTGTGTCACATTTTCTATATCCATTTATCCATCAATGAATACTTGGATTATTTCCAAATCTTGGCTATCTACTTATATAAAAACCCTGGGTGGTGTTCATCATGACCAGAACCACGACCAAGTGGAAGGAAGTCAGTCCTGCAGGGGTTGTCTGGCAACAGCTGCACCCTCCCACAAGCTGTTTCCCGGAGCTGTTTCCTGTAAGGGCAGGGTTTGAGGCAGGAACCCGACCTGGGAGTGTGGAGGCATATCTTTATAAAGTGTGCCACGCCAGCACAGCCAAGGGTGAACCTGAGCAGGGGCAGCTGAAAGGCTTAGAAAAGACAGACAAGAGAATGAAAGCCAGGTCTCAGTGGGACACTGCTTCTCTGAGAGACAGCGACCACACCCACAGCCATGCCTTTATTTTATAGCAGATGCTACAAGGCAAAGTAAGGGCGTGACCAAGATGTTTACAACATTCTCCTGGGTTTCAATGCTACTCAGCTACATGCACCTGAACTCTATCAAGCCTACGTCACTCAGGCACTTGGGGCCACGTGTTCTGACCAGAGGTTCAAGCTTATAACTACAGCTGTTGGCTATAATTGTGCTGGGAGGGCACTGCCCTCCAAGCTGGGACTTGCATGTGGCAATGAGAGGACTGTGTGCTGTCATCAGTCCAAGGCTTGAACCTGTCCAAAACACTGTAGAAGCTCCCCACAATAAAGTTTTAATTCTGTTTCTTTGTTACTAATGTTGTGGCCCCACCCCATAACAAAGAAACAATTTCCAGAGGATGAGGCCCAGGAATCAGGATTTTAAAAAGATTCCCAGGTGATTCTAATGTGCAGCCAAGGTTGAGAACCACTGCCATAGATAATATTAAAAATATATCTAAACATGCAATTCTTTGTCCAAAAAATGAGCATGTTTAAAAATTAAATTAAGAAAATTTGGATATACTCGATGGAGATTTTCACACATATTTGAGTGATGATTCCATTGATTCCACAGATGATGCTGAAAAGGAAAATTTTCCCATCGAATTTCTTAATAGTACTACTCCTTTGGGAATGCCGTGTCATAAATTAAAATTGAAAGTGGGTGCAATCATCATGCTATTGAGAAATCTCAGTAGTAAATGGGGTCTTTGTAATGGTACCAGATTTATTATCAAAAGATTACGACCTAACGTTATCGAAGCTGAAGTATTAACAGGATCTGCAGAGGGAGAGGCTGTTCTGATTCCAAGAATTAATTTGTCCCCATCTGACACTGGCCTCCCATTTAAATTGATTCGATGACGGTTTCCCGTGATGCCAGCATTTGTGATGACTATTAATAAATCACAAGGACAAACTCTAGACAGAGTAGGCATGTTCCTACCTGAACCCGTTTTTGCACATGGTCAGTTATATGTTGCTTTCTCTTGAGTTTGAAGAGCATGTGATGTTACAGTTAAAGTTCTAAGTACTTCATCACAAGGGAAATTAGTCAAGCACTCTGAAAGTGTTTTCACTCTTAATGTGGTGTACAGGGAGATATTAGAATAAGTTTAATCACTTTATCAGTCATTGTTTGCATCACTGTTGTTTTTATATCATGTTTTTGTTGTTTTCATATCATGTTTTTGTCATTTTTATATCATGCCTCTGTTCTTGTTATATCCTTTTGTTACTGTTTATTTATTAATAAATTTATATATTATTTTCATATACATTTTACTAATTTCCTTTCATCTCTCACACTTGTATTATAGAGAAAGGGCAAATAGCAATATTAAAATGTCTCTGCTAATTAATTCCCTTTTTTAAAAAAATATATTTTATTGATTTTTTACAGAGAGGAAGGGCGAGGAATAGAGAGTTAGAAACATCGATGAGAGAGAATTGATCAGTTGCCTCCTGCACACTCCCCACTGGGGATGTGCCTGCAACCAAGGTACATTACCTTGACTGGAATCTAACCTGGGACCCTTGAGTCCGCAGGCTGATGCTCTATCCACTGAGCCAAACCGGTTAGGGCAATTAATTCCCTTTTAATGTGCATGAATTTCGTGCACCGGGCTACTAGTTGTAAATAATGCCACAGTGGACAGAAGAGGGTAGATATTTTCAAGATAATAACTTTATTTCCTTTAATATATACCCAGCAGTGGGATCATATGGATGTTCTATTTTTAATTTTTAGAGGAACCTCCATACTATTTTCCATAGTGGCTGTACCAGTTTACATTCCCATCAACAGTGCACAACAGTCCATATCCTCACTAGCATGTGTTAGCCTTTGTGGTTTTTTTTATAATAGCCATTATAACAAGTATGAGGTGATATCTTGTGGTTTTGATTTGCATAATTCATAATTCCCTGATAATTAGTGATGTTGAGCACCTTTTCATGTACCTGAGGGTCATTTTTGTGTCTTCTTTGGGAAAATTTTTATTCAGGTCTTTTCCCATTTTTAATTGAATTACTGTACTTGCTTTTTTGCTATTTCATTGTATGTTCCTTATTATTTGGGGGGGGGGATATAATTCCTTTTCAGATATATGGTCTGCAAAAATTTTCTCCTATTACACAGGTTGCCTTTTTATTTTGCTTGTTGTTACTTTGCTGTGCAGAAGTTTTTTTTGTGGTGTGTATTGTGTGTGTTTTTATGGAGTCCCACCCATTGATTTTTGCTTTTATTATCTGTGTTTTTGGTGTCATAGCCAAAAAATCATCACCAAGATCAATGTCAAGGGATTTAAGACTATGTTTTCTTCTAGGAGTTTTATGTTTCAGGTCTTAAGTTTTCTTAACCTATTTTGAGTTAATTTTTGTGAATGGTATAAGAGAGGGGTTAATTTTATTCTTTTGCATGTGAATATAATTTTCCAACACCATTTATTGAAGAGACTATCCTTTCCCCATTGAGTATTTTTGGTTCCCTTGTCAAATCTTTCTTGACTTTGTATGTGTAATTTTATTTCTTGGCTCTCAATTCTGTTCCTTTGATCTATGTGCCTGCTTTTATACCAATAATGTACTGTTTTGATTACTGTAGCTTTTTAATATAGTTTGAAATCAGAAAATGTGGTGCCTCCAGCTTTGTTCTTTCTCAAGATTGCTTTGGCTATTCAGGGTATTTTTTCGTACCATACAAATTTTAGGATTGTTTTTCTATTTCTGTGACATTGAAATTTTGCAGGGATTGCATTGAATCTATAGATTGCTTCAGTCATTATTATGGACATTTAAACAATATTAACTCTTTAGATCCATGAACATAGGATTTCTTTCCATTTATTCATGTCTTCTTCAATTTCTTTCATCAATGTCTTAAAATTTGGGGTGTATAAATATTTTACTTTCTTAGTTAAATTTATTTCTAGATATTTTATTGGCTTTGATACTTTTGTAAATATGATTTTTTAATTCTTTTTCATTGACTTCATTGTTAGAGTATAGAAACACAACTAAATGTTGTATATTGGCTTTGTATCCTGAAACTTTACTTAATTTGCTTATTTGTCCTAACAATTATTGGTGGAGACTTTAGAATTTTCAATATACAAGGTCATGTCATCATCAGAGATATTTTTACTTTTAAATTTAGATGCCTTTTATTTCTTTTTCTTACCTAATTGCACTAACTAGGATTTCCAGTACTATGTTGAATAGGAATGGTAATAGTGGGCACCCCTGCCTTGACTCTAATCCTAGAGATAAGCTTTCAGTTTTTCAAAATTGAGAATGCTAGTTGTGGGTTTGTCTATATGGCTTTTATTATGTTGAAGTATGTTTCTTCTATACCCAGATAGTTGAGAATTTTTATCATGAAAAGATGTTGAATTTTATCAAATGCTTTTTTGTAACTGGTTAAATGATCATATGATTTTTGTCTTTCATCCTATTAATGTGATATGTCACATTTATTGATTTGTGTATATTGAACCATCCTTGCATGCAAGGGATGAATCCCACTTGATCCTGGTACATGATCCTTTTACTGGTATGCTAGTATTTCCTAAAGAAATTTTTCATATACAGTTGACCCTTGAACAAGACAGGTATGAACTGTCTGAATCTACATATACATGGATTTTTTTTCAATAAATGTATAATTGGTCCTCTGTATCCATTGCTTTTGCATCCATGGATCCAACCAACCATGGATCAAAGACAGTATTTTTTATCTACAGTTGGAAATCTGTAGATGGGGATGGCTAACTGTATGCATTGTTATATATCATTTTATGTAAGGGACCAACTCTGTTGGTTCAAATATTCTTGGTTGGAGTTTTTCTCTTTCATCACTTTGAATGCATCATCCAACTCTCTCCTAATATGCAGGTTTCTGCTGAGAAATATGCTCATAGTCTTATAAAGAGGAGCTTCCCTTGTATAAAAAAAATATTTTTTCTCCTGCTGCTTTTAAAATTCTTTCTTTGTCTTTGATTTTAGACAGTTTTATTATAGTGTATCTTGGAGAAGATCATTTGGGGTTGAAATTTGGGGGTGACTTATTCCCTTCATGTACTTAGACATCACATATCTCTCCAGATTTGAGAAGTTCTCAGTAATTATTTTTTAAGCTTTTTATCTCTTTTCCCTTTCTTCCCCTCTGGGACTTCAATGATGTGTAGATTGTTTTTCTTAATAGTTTCCCATTAGTATTTTTTCATTCCTTTTCATTTTTTATTTTTGTTCCTCTTACTGAATAATTTTAAATGATCTTTCTTTCAGTTTACTGATTTTTCTGCTTATTCGTGTGCTGTCAAAGTGTTCTATTGAATTCATTCATTCAATCATTATATTCTTCAGTTCCAAAATTTTTAGTTGTTTTTATGCTTTTATATTTTCTATCTCTTTGTTGAATTTCTCATTTTGTTCTCATATTGTTTTCCTGGTTTCTTTAAATTGCTTTTCTGTGTTCTCCTGTAGCTCTCTGAGCATTTAAATAATCATTTGAAATTATCAGGCAATTCATATATTTTCATTTCTTTAGGGTCAGTTACAAGAAGTTTATTGTGTCCCTTTGTGGTGTCATGTTTCCTTATTTTTTGTGATACCTTTAGCTTTGCATAGTTATCTGCACATTTGAAAAATCAGTCATCTCTTCCAGACTTCATGGACTGACTTTGGTAAGGAAAAACCTTCACCTGTGGGTGGGGCACTTTGGAGTGTGCTGTGACCCCAGGTGTAGTGAAGCAGGATGCCAAGTGCAGGGGTGTGTAGCAGCTTTGGGTCTTGGGGGAGGGGTGATGTCTTGTCAACTCAGGTATCTGCTGCAGGGATCTAAGCTGGCATCTTGAAGTTACACAGCAGCAGAGGCTGCCAGTTCAGATCTTGGGTTCTAGCAATGAGACGGGTGGGAGTGAAGGGAGATTTGGGAATCTGGGCATCTGAAAACATGGAAAACCTGTGAAATGTGCCAGGGTTTTGTGGTGGCTGTGGTGGCTGTTGGTTTAGTCAGTGACCAAAGCTGCTGAGGTTCTCTGCAGAGCAGGTCACCAGGGATTACCTTGGCTCCTGCTGTGTGGCTGATACAAGTAGCCTATCTTTCTTATTCTTAACCATCTTTCTTATTCTTAACCATCTCTAACATCAGCTTACTGTGTTAAATGCTGTACTTAAATTACAGAAGAATGGACATAACTGGCGGAGAATTCCAGATAGTCTGAAGTAGACCCCATCTGCTTCTGCTCCCTGTGAATATTCAGTGTTTTAAAGGTCTTGTTCAAGGTGATGATGTTATTTTTTAGTACAAACAAGCCTGTTAATAAGAAACAGACTAGCTCCATTTAGTAAGTACAATT
Organism: Myotis myotis; assembly: GCF_014108235.1. Lineage (NCBI taxonomy): Eukaryota > Metazoa > Chordata > Mammalia > Chiroptera > Vespertilionidae > Myotis > Myotis myotis. Next base: position 152,507,152 of record NW_023416313.1, on the reverse strand, counting down.
GCCATTAATTATTTTATTTTTTACATAATTGCCAGCAGAGTAAATCATTTGTACTTGTGGATTTAAACGTGCCTCCAGCTATTCTGCCTGTCAGACTTTGCTATACTTCAAGAAGATTGCTTAGCTACAAAGAGGGCTCTTAGGTACAATAGTTTTCCAAACCTAATCAACCATATTGAAAAATGTTTACACATTCTGACCTAATTTAATATTAAATGACAACAGTTTTAATGAAGTCGTAGGATTGACTTGTAACCTGCTGTTATAGCATTTTCTGCCATTATAAACTCTTCAGCTGTGCAAAAGGGCTCAAGTTCATTAAAGGATACAGTTGAAGGAAAAGATTTCTTTCATTCAGCCTGGTGTTTCTGGAGCAATCTGGTGGATGAATGTTTGGAGATGAGATATATCTGGAACTAAATTGTCATGTACAAAACAAGACAAGCTGAGAAAAGTTCTCATAAGTTTCTGATAGGTGCTGAAAGGCGAGGTGTGTCCTATATAGCTTTTGATTAAACAAGATATTGTAATTGTTAGTTATTTGGACTGAGTCAAGTGTCAGTCTTGTTGAACTTACATCTGTCCTCTGCCCTATATATTAACCTCTATATACTCACAAATGAAAACAGTGAGAACAGTCAGAAAGTCCAGCGATATTTTTAGTAACAAGACAGATTTTCACCAAGTATGAAAGCAAAGTGGGTCCTTCATGTAGTGCCCCAATAGGTTGGAGGAGCTGATTGCTCCCCCTCCGCTCGCCCCTTTTCCAGCACAGAGATCTCTTGCTCGCTGAGGCATTTGCTCTTGGCATTGAGCAGTGCTGCCTGGGGCATGGGATGATGCAGACAAGATAAAGCTGCTCTGCTCTTCCTTCCCGTTTTGGACGGTTATTCTCAGGTGTTTTGTTCCACTGGATTGCTGAAGCTTCTTAAGTGGACTCCTGAGCTCTACCAGTGCTATTTCTGTTCATGGGTGGCTGTTTAATTGTTGCTCTTTGTAGGGTACAGAGACTGGGATCTCCTACTCCTCAATTGTTGTGACATCACTCTCAAAAATATCATATTTTTATAAAACTTCCTCAAGCACATTGGATTATAGAGTCTCTGAGAACATGCATGATAAAAAAAAAAAAAATGTTGAACTCAGTTTTTCCCAAACTTTTTGAGCACAAAACACTTACTGATACACCACAAAAATAATGTTTCTCAGCACACCAGGTTAACTCAGATCCAGCTCCCCTAGTGCTCAGAAGAGAAGCAGGCGGCTTCCAGTCCAGAATGTCCCTCCCCTCCTGGCACTCCCGGTCCCCTGCAATGATCACTGGGCTAAATGAGGTTCTAGGCCAAATAGCACGAAATCTTTGTGGCTCTCAAGGTGCCTCATGAAGTATGGTATTTAAATATGCTCTGACTAGAGATTCATCATTTAAGGGCTGTGTAGGAGGAAGACTGTTTTTCTTTGTTATCATATTTCAAAATCCTGTCTTTATTCTCCAAGTCAAGCAATTTTTATTTTCTTCATGGTATTCCCCATTTCACCTTTGAACTTCTTCATTAAGATGAGGTTAGAATTATTGGATGATCTGATCTAAATTTCACCTAAATCAGATAATAGTTTTAAAATACTGGAAGATTTCCTCAGTTGGCTGCTACTTATGATGTAATAGCTATAGATATGACAGACTTTTAAATTTATTCTGCCTTACATTTTCTCCCTCCCTTTCTTATGTCTTCAATCAATAAAACAGTAAAGTCAAGCCCTGACTCCTGGCATTTTCCCATTTCTGTGATGTATACACTCTCCATGGACGATTTCAAGTTACCACTGTGATGTCACTGAGCAGAGAGTTGGCACATAGCACACCATTGTATTGTAATTCCAACATACAAATACAATAGATATAAATAACCTCAAGAGAATAATTAGGAAGTAATGAATTTTGAGTATTTGTTACCTTTTTTATATATAATTGACTTAATTGTAAATTTTATTTTAATAATGAACATGTCAAGGGGGAGTCAAAATGGTGGCCAAATAGGTGGATGTGTCCTGTGTCTTCTCACAGAGCAGATTGAAGGAACAAATAAATCAAATAACATCTACCCAAAATTGGCAAATTAAACACACCTGGTGAGACAATCTGTGGCTGGAAAGGACAGAGGACACCTGGAGAATGTTTTTCTCTCTCCTTTCTTTTTACCCCTTGTTAAAAATTGATCTTCTTTATCTGTTTTATTGACGTGTTATTATTATTGTAGTCTCTGTTGACTTACTCATATATATTTTCTAAGCATTTTATTGTGCACACTACTATGGCTTACTCATATATCTAATTTCTTCTTTCCTGCTCCAAGTCCATGCACCCTTCTCTTTTCTCTTTCTTTGCTAGCCAATTTTTTATGCTTTTGTTTTTCCTCTCATCTCTTGCTCTCTTCTTCTCCTAAATGCTTAATTAGTTTCACTTACTAAACTCAAGTCTATCTGTTCTCTCCTCTATACTCCTTTTCCAAAATAGATGAATATATAGATAGACAAATTTTTTTAAAAATGTTTTATCTTTTTATTTTTTATTTATTGATTATTTTGTGTTTTAATTTTCTTCTTATCAGTTAATTCTCTTTCTACCTCCTCTATACTGAACCATGGCCATTCCCTTATTCATTCAATTCCTTAACCTGGATATAAGCTCTGCCTCTACAGATTCTGCCCCCCCCCCTCCTTTGTTCTGGGTGTTTGTTGTTTGCATTTTTTGGTTTATCTGTTTGATTTTCTTGGTTTTTTCTGCCCATATATGTATATTTTTCCCCTACATTTTTTTTTCTTTTCAATCTTACATTTTTTCATTTTCTCAATATCATTGTTGCTCTCTTTTCTCTCTCCTAATTCCCTTTTCTCTGATGTTTACTTTTATTGGGTTTATTGGTGTCATGAGTACATTCATGTTTTGTTCCCTTTGGATCATGTCTTGTTGAGTTGTATTTTGTGCTGTTCGGTCAACATGGTAGAGAGTGAGCCACATAACCAGACACCCTAGAGGAGACTCCATCCATGAACGGGACACTCAAGACCCAAATACACCAAGAGAACCCAAATATCCCAAGTAGAGGCCCTCCCTAGAATACGCAGCCCAGAAGACCTGAAAGATTGCACCACTGAGTCCCACAAAACATCGACTATATAAGACAAACTCAAAAAAATCTGGGTGACATAGAAGTTTGATCTAATACATAGAAATAACCACAAAGAACAGCAAAAATTGGAAGACAAAGAAACAACCCCAGTACGAAAGAAAAGCAATCACCAGAAAAGGAAGTAAATGAAATGGAGGCAAGCAATTTGTCAGAGAAAGAATTCAGAGCAATGGTTATAAGGCCTCTGAAAAGAATGGAAGACAAATTCAACAACATTTGTAAGACTCAAGAAGACATGAAGAAGAACCAATAGAAAATGAAGAATGACATAGCAGCAATAAAGAACACCATAGAAAGTATCAACAGTAAACTAGAAGAAGCTGAGGACTGCATCAGCGTGCTAAAAGACAAGATAGAAAAAAACACCCAAGTAGAGCAATCACTGGGGGGAAAAAAAAAAACTTAAAAAGCAGGAGGAGAACCTAAGGGAGCTTTGGGACAACACAAAACGAAACAACATTCAGATAATAGGGATACCAAAAGGAGAGGAAACTGAGCAAGGAATAGAAAACCTATTTGAAGAAATAATAATGAGCATGTCTGACAACTGGCTCACAAAATTCCTAAAAGTTTAATAATCAGCTCTTCCAAGCCAGTATAAGCTGGACTCAGCACAATTTTGTATTTTTTCCAAAATTCCTGTTGCCTGTTAGTAGAACAAGTCATAGACAAACTCTGTGTTGCCTTTGTGACTGTTAAAATAAAAGAGGGGAAATTACATTCTCTGCGTGTCTTTCAGATGGGTCTGTCAGCGAGCCCGATATGGCTGCCAGCTTCTGCCCTGACCACAAGGCCTCCATGGTGCTCTTCTTGGACCGTGTCTATGGTATTAAGGATCAAACTTTTCTGCTCCACCTGCTAGAGGTTGGATTTTTACCTGATTTAAGAGCCTCTGCCTCTCTCGATACAGTAAGTGACTAAAATAAGAAAAAAAAAATTCCCATCATTGTAAATAAATTAGTAATACTGGATTTAGAAGTGAGCACTTTTTAATCTACTTGCTGATTACATATTAGTAGTGTGCTTTAAAGGATAAGAAAACATAGGCACCAAGTAATGGAAGTTCTTAATTTATTGGCCAGAGACTTGAATGCATGTAAACATGACCTCAGATACTCAATCCAGTTCTCTCTATTCCAAAGTTTCTCAACATCAGCACTGTTTGTTGTGGATGGGGAATCCTGTGAATTAAGGGTGTTTAGCAGCATCAGGGCCTCTACCTGCTACCCCCCAGACTAATTCTAGATTTCACCAAATGTTTCCTGCAAGACAAAATCACCCTCATGTGAAAAGTATGGCTGTTGCTTATGAAAAGGGCTGGTTGGCAGCATTAGAGGCTGGAAATACTCTTCCCATGTCACACCTGAGGCTGAATGCACTGGCCATCAGTCAGGATAGTCTGGAGCTCAGAACATGACAGAGTCAGTACAAGAGGCCATGGGAAAATCCAAGTTTGGCAGTCAAGTGTGGGGTAGAGCCATCCAATATCAACAGACAGCAAGACAGGAGGCCCCAGGAGTTAAAGAGCTTAGATGCCTGATGCCCCAGGTCAGGACTAAGCAGAAACACCGTGCACCAGGAGTACTGGGTCCAAGGAGAAAAGAAATTAAATCAGCTTAAGTCTAAGAACATTTTACCAGTTTAGGCTTGTTTTTAAAGAGCCTGAAGCATGTCTTCTTGATCAGTCATCAAGTTTCTCAAAGGCTCCACACCTAGTGTCTAACAGAGATAGCAGTCTAAGTTTTGTTATGGGTGTCAGGTGGCCAATACCTTAGCTGGAATGGATTCCATTGGAATGGCTGCTGAGAAATAGGTGAGGTGACCTGGAACTGGAAGCAGTACAGTCCCCAATATGAATGAGAGCTCCACCCCTGTCTCTGGCTTGGGATTAAGAGATGGTAGAACCATGAAGGCGTTCGGGGCATGTGATCCTTTTGGATAATTACAACAATGCTTCTGACAGCTTCTTTTGTGTTCAGCTTTCTCTCTATATAATATAATTTAAGTATAATAATTTTTTAAACTTGTGGAGCATTCCTAAGGTTCCTGATCAAAGCATTTGATTTTTTTATAGATCAAATAAATAGTAAATGCTATTCTAGCATTTGGTGTCCAGATCACATGCTTACCTCAGCACCATCTACAAAAGAAATTTTCTATTCAGTTCCTCAGCACACACGTTTTCATGCATTCTTTTCTGAAAACTTTTAAGACACTATAATAAAAGCTCTGTCCTTCCTCATTTTAACAACTCTGTTAAAGTGATAAATGTGAAAGATTAGCTCTTTCAGTATGATTACTCAAGCTTCTAGGAGACAAACTTCTGATAATTAAGAGGAACGCCAGGAATGTGTACAGTTTATCAAATCACAAGTTACAAATATAATTACTGCAATGATCACAGAAAATAATGGTAATATTTCATCTCTGCATATCTCCAGGTTTTTTTTAAATTTTTGAAGATGATAGTTAAATATGCTTTTGCTAAATTTCATGTCACTAAGTGAGCCCTCCCTGAATCCAGTCTAAGTGAACAAGAGAGAACACTGTGTGTGAGAATTACACCATTTTAGAGAAGGTCCTACATTTCTACTCCTTGGACACTTATTCTCCTGAGGTCTGCCCTCATGTCATTTATCAGGTTATGAATTGTTCATAAATTAAGTGACAGGGGTCAGAGCTCCTCCACTGTCTGCAAAACCAGTGAGTTTGAGAGCTCCTGAGGCCTCCACCCAACTATTAATCTCAGAATCACTAGAGGAGTTTCCCTAAAGTGATAAAAAAAAAAAAGAGCTAGAATTGGATAATAATGTAGTTGAACTTTGCAAATATCAAGGGTTTGGGTTAGATTGGCCGTCACCTGATTTGAAGAGTTTGGAATTCTTGGAGGAGGCCGGATACTTGTGGATCAGCCAGCCTTTGCTTTCTTCTGTTTGTTTATTTTTAGCAGGACTTTTATTTTCATTTAAAATGCAAAAGAGAAATCAGTCTGCTGAGAAGGTACAAAGTTGTTCACTTTGTTGCTGTGATATGTAGATAGATATGTGTGTGTTTCCTGGCCCACTAGATGGGCGCTGGGTACACGGGGTAAGAAGCCTTGCTCTTTCCAGAGATTAACCAGTGTCCCAACACCCTTTCCTAGGTGTCTCTAAGCACCACAGAGGCTGCACTGGCGCTAAATAGGTACATATGTTCTGCTGTGCTCCCGCTCCTCACAAGGTGTGCCCCTCTCTTTGCTGGAACGGAGCACTACACCTCTTTGATCGATTCAACACTGCAGACAATATACAGGCTGTCCAAGGGACGTTCCCTCACCAAAGCTCAGAGGGACACCATAGAAGAATGTTTGCTTGCCATTTGCAAGTAAGTACCCCCTCCCATGTGTTTCACCTCTGCATACGCATCCATGTCACCTGTGTGTATGTACCCATGTCAGCTGCATTCAATTGTATTACAATCTAAAAACAAGAATCCAGTCTGAGGAAGCTTCCAGGCCTTTGTCATACACCAACCCTACCCCAAACATCCCCCTATTTGCCCCAGGCTCTTTTTGATCCCTGTGAGGAGGGCGGGGGGCACTGCTCAGGCTCTATCCCATAGGGTTGGTGGACCAGGAGATGAGACTGTCTTTCAGGCCTGAAGTATTCAGATTAAGAACTACTGTTTTAGTTCCTAAGACAGAGCTAGAAGCAGGCTTTCCCTCTGAGTGGACCTTCACAAAGAGGCCAGACCGTAAGAGTGAATCAAAGCAGCCCACCTCCTCAGGGCCTGGGAGCAAAGAGAAGAAGTCCCAGTGGGAAGTAAGGACACACTGCACACAGACATCAGAGCCACCAAGAATAGAAAGTTAACTCTACCCAAGAGCTGTGGGTCCTCAGGAAACTCCATTGGGTCTGGTGGCCACTGGTCCCAGGACCAGGTCTCCTGCTTTAAGCCAGTTTTCCACCTCCACTGCATATGAGAATTGCCTGGGGCAATACTAGGTTAATATCCCAGTCCCCAGGTCACACCTCCACCCCCAAATCCAACCTTTAGGGTTGGGACCCAGACATCTAGCCTTTGAAGCTCCCAGGTGATTCCATAATGCAGCCAAGGTTGATAACCTCTGCTTTAGGTTGTCCTGGAGACAGAACCCACAGACCAGGTATGGTCCCTATTCTTGTTGAATAAGCTGTTTCCTAATCACACAAGGGATGACCATGTATTGAGGGGCTAGGGTCACCTAGAAAAAAAAACAGTCAATTGGTTCTTTAGAACATCAAACTAAAAAGCAGTATCACACTTAGATTTTAAATATAATAAAGTTTCTCCTATTTAAATGCTTTATTAAAATTAAGCTATATCTGCTGTCTTTCTATCATCTGGCCTACAGGCTTTAACTACTTCAGGGGACTAGCGTGTCCTTGCTCAGTACCATTTGCCCAGGATGTGGACTAGAGGGCAGAGGATGGATGGAGAGAGGGACGAGGCCAGGAGGGAAGGGCCTCCCCCGAGGCCGCATAAAAGAGATTTCTCTCTGAGCTCCTCCACCAAAATCAGGGCCTATACTCTGAAACGATTTCATTCTCATTCCAAGATTATTGTAACTGGAAGAGAATTATAGTCATAGAATTTTTCGGTCTTGAAAGAGAAAAAGCTGGGTAGATGCACTTACAGGCCTCTAGGAATCAGTAGGGTGCCTGGGTTTCCACTCTGCCACTCCCAACGGAAGAGTAATGGCCCAGTTACTTGTGTAGATGGGGCTCTGCTGTTCTTCTCAATGGTGGCAAGGGAATAAATAATGAGTTTACACACTAGAAATCCTATCACCATTGATTCTGTAATTGGCTGGTAACTGTATCAGGAGCAGCTGCAGATCTTGCTCTGCCTTTTTCTAGATCTGAGCTCAGCAGGTGTCTTAGAAACCAGGCTAATCAAGGAGCCCTGTCTCCCAGCATAAGCTACTTCCTGGTATTAAAACCATGTTGGTGAGACTGATATCAGCTGCAAATGCTTCTAAAAAATCAGACCTTGGGGAAATTAGACTCTTACATCAAACTGAAAATGTAGCTAACAGCCCTATTACCACACTCAGAGGGTCTTCCACCCTCCTCTTGGCCCACGTGAGCTCTAGATACAGTGACGAGCTGGTTGAATTTAACTTGTTTATTTTTAATAAGTCAGGAATTAATAGAATTAGAGATTTATTTCATGCCTTGATTTTATTCAAGTTGGTCAATCTTAAGTGATATTCCTAATCCACTAAACAATAATGTGAAAGTTGAGGAATTTTACATCATAACTACTAGAGTCAGCTACAAGGCCATTGACTGGCTGTGTATTTTGACTGACCCCTTTCACTCTAGGGTTTTTTATCAACAGAGCAGCTCTAGGAAAAGTTATGGAACACATAAGTTTTATTGTCCATCTCTGTTCCCATCGATCTTCCTTGTAGATGCTTCTGAGGCTTTCCTTCCCGACATCCCAGCTCTTTACCCTCAAAGTGACTAACTTGACCTTCATGGTTCTTAGGCATCTGTGGAAGGAATTCATGGCTTCACAAACTGACCTTCTCTGGCAGATCGTGTGTATTATATGCACATGCTTTTCTCTGCAGAGAATCCAGAGATTCCACTAGATTTTTTTAAAACTTGGTAATCTAATTTGGGACAACATGGATCCTAAAGTGTATCACACTAAGTGAAATAAGTCAAACAGAGAAAAAAAATACCATATTATTTCACTTATCTGTGGAATCAAAAAAGAATGAACAAACAAAAGAGAAACAGACTCATAGATATGGACAGTAAACTGACTGATGGCTGTTGGGTGGAAAAGGCGAAGGGATTAAGAAGTACAAATCGGCAGTTACAGAAGACTTTCAGGTATGTAAAGTATAGCATAGGGAATATACTCAGTAATATGATGGTGCCAGATGGGTACTAGACTTAAGGTGATCACTTTATAAGTTATATAAATGTCTAGTCATTATGTTATACACCTGAAACTCTTATAATATTGTATGTCAATTATAATTGCAAAATAATTATTTAAATCTAAAAAAAAAGATTTAAAAGTTTGGCAATCTGAAAATAAAGGCTAAATCAAACTTGCTTATCTCTCCTTCCTCTATCTCAGAATTCACCTGCATCCAATGCCAAGGCCATAAACTCTTTAATAATTGTATAAATCATTCCCTAATTAGTTAGTGTCTTTGCTGTTTAAAGGAGTGTTTTTAGGATGGAGACTTAGTCCAAAGAAATTATTCCAATAATGAGAATTTCAAAGATCAGATAATAACTCAGGGGGCCTTAAACTTCCCTCCAGATCATGCCAGTAGGTGGCCTCAGATTCCACCTATGCAGCTCGTCAACTCCAGCTTCTCCCTCTGCAGAGCTCAGGAGGACTTGGGGTCCTTATAGAATAAAAGTACCTGCCTCTTCTTCCTGTTACAGTGGCTGGACTTTGAATGTGCATAAACCCTAGAACATCCTTTCACCTGGTGATTGGACTTTAACCTTAGGTACCTCAATTTATTAGCCACATGTTCCTCTTTCTGTATCTACCTATACTCTGTCTTTGAAGTGTTTTATCATGGGCTGTGCTTTACAAGAGCTTGTCTTTTAGGAGCTGATTGTTTTGAGGCTTCGTTCTAATAGATGGTTATTGCTGCGTGTTTCTTGTATTCGTTCTTATTTTCTTTATCCTGTTCTTCCTATTCCGTGCTGCAGTCACCTGAGGCCTTCCATGTTACAGCAGCTCCTGCGACGCCTTGTTTTTGATGTGCCCCAGCTCAATGAATACTGCAAAATGCCCCTGAAGGTAAGCCTCGCGCTTGTGACAGAAATACAGTCCATGGCACAGGACACTTGCCTTGTAGAACAGGATGTCCTCTCGATTTGGGAGCAAAATACATGCTAAAGGGGCTTCACTCCTTTGAGAGCTAATAAGATGCAACCTACAAAATGAAGCCTTCCCTGAGCGTCTCTGGTGGAGGAGACTTCCCGATTCATTAACTGCTCCAGTTTTCTGGGTTGGCTTTCCACCAAGTTCTTGTGACTTAGCAGAGGTTAGTGAAGCAACTTGGGTTTTGTGCCTTCCCGCCCTAATTAGGCTTTCAGAGTATTTTCAGCCTCAAAAACCTGTGAAGGCTTGTGATTATTCATTTAAGTACAGCAACTAAAGTGTCCCTTTTCTCTTCCATACTATTTTGTGTTTTTTCTTTTATAACAGATCCCTCCCCCAACCCCGCTTTTTTTTTTACTTCTTTTTCTTTGCTGATGAAAAGGAAGGCCACAGAGCCTTCCCTTTTCTTTCTTTCTTTCTTCCTTTCTTTCTTTCTTTCTTTTTTTTTGTTTGTTTTTTGTTTCCTCATTCCTGAATTTCTCATAAATTACAAACATTTTATCACTAGCACTGTGAGCATCTGAGTCTGGGGGAGGGGGTGGTCGTCGGAATCACCCCCCACACAAGAGGGTGGCTGGTTTTTTGCTCTTTTCCCTTTGTGACATCTGCGATATAGCATTTTCAAAGGTGTCAGCCATCACCAAATATTCTGCCTGGTGATTTTAACAAAATTATTTCTTTTTTCAGAAATAGTACAAGCGAGGATTTCAAGAAGCATTTTACTAAGATTAAACAGAATTCCCAGGAGCCTTTAGTTCAGTCCTCTCTCTCCACACCAGCAGAGAGCAGCTTGTTCGCTGTCAGAGATTCCACCGCCCCCCAAGGGCTCATTTGTCTCTCCAACCCTAACCGCCCCAGTTCTGATCTCAGAAAGCACCTTGGCGGAAAGCCAGGGTTCTCGCAGTTCACGCTGGCCTTGTTTCCTCAGCAGGCCTGACTGTCAGCGAGATTCTGGCTCCCACAGAGGAGCCTATAAATAGTCCTCAGTAAGCCCACTTTTACTTCTTAGATCAGGGATTTTTTATTGACTGTATTGGAGTGGCATTGGTTAATAATATTATGTGGGTTTCAGGTGTACAATTCTATAACACATCATCTGTGTATTGTGTGTTCACCGCCCCAAGTCAAGTCTCCTTCCATCACTATTTACACTCCCTATACCCTCTTCTACCTTCCCCCAACCCCCTTTCCTTCTGTTGTCTGTGTCTATGAATTTTGGTTTGTTTGTTTGTTTTCTTAATCTGTCCACCTTTTTCACCCAACTCCAAAACCCCTACCTTTCCCCTCTTAGAGGATGTGGATCCCACCTGCTGGGATGGGAACATTGGCAGTGTACTTCTGCCCTCTGCTGGCCATATGTGAAACTGTTGTTACACGCAGGGCCATCAGATGGAGTGAAAGAGAAGGAAGTCATGGGCAGTAAGTAAGCAATCTAGAGAAAAATCTTCAGACTCACAGTCCCCTCCCCATACCAGCATGACCCAGCACCTTCCAGATTCATAAGCAAAGGTCTCAGAAGAAATTCTTCCTACTCCTGACTGACTGGAACAACACCCAGTGACTACTTTCGGAGTGTAGAATTTTCTCATTTGAGTGGAAATAGTGATCCATTCTTCAGTAACTGCCAGGGGCACCTTAGGAGGCACATGAATTAATTAGGCGGCTTCAGTTCTGGCTGGAGCTCATTAGTCAGGAAAGCAGACCATTACCGGGGGTGGTTGAGGGCCTGTCTCTAGATGGCCCACCTGTTTCCATGTTCGTTTCGCTCTCCTGATGGCTGCTTGCTGTTTTATTCTCCCCTGCACGTTGTTGATGCCTGTGGATCTTCACTACCCCTCCCCACTGGTGCTGCCCTGTTGGAACCCGCCAGCTCCTGACGAGCCACTATGAGCAGTGCTGGAAGTATTACTGCCTGCCCTCGGGGTGGGGCAGCTATGGCCTGGCCGTGGAGGAGGAGCTGCACCTCACGGAGAAGCTCTTCTGGGGGATTTTTGACTCCCTCTCCCACAAGGTAACGGGGTGCTTCTCGAACAGGAAGGGAAGCCCTCAGAGACCCTAGCTGCTATAGATCATAACGGCTAATCGCTGTTCAGCTTCACCCTGTGCTAGATACTGCGCCAAGTACTTCCCAACTGTGTTACACTCATCCTTACCCCCACCCCTAACCCCTCCTTTGACAAGTGAGGGAAAGTCTCAGAGCAATTGAATACCTTGCCAGACACACAAAGCTAGTACAGGGAAGAGCTACTACCAGAGTGAATCTCAAAAACACTTCCTGGCCTCAGTCTCCGTGACTGAGCCCACTGCCACTCCTTTCCTGACATGAGGCCCCTGTTAGCCGGTCTTCACCAGGTCCAGCCTAGAGGAGAAGTCATGACATCTGCTCAGGTCAGGATGTGGGATTCTAGGAGACTTCAGCTACAGTGAGGGAGGTTATTCAGAACCACTCGTTTAGGGAGGAGAACTGAGGGCCTCTGAACCCAGAGCCTCCCACACTGCCTGATGGAAACACAGCTGCGACTCAGAATTTCCACGTCCTCCAAGCCAGTTTATTTAGATTTTCGAGGTCATCGGCTTTAGGTCTGGCTTTCTTACAGAAATCTGGAACGTGTGTGTAGGTGTTCACCTGCACTTACGCTGTCTTCACTCCTGTAGTCCTTTGGTCTGTGTAAGCAGATCCAAAGCTGTCCCTACCCCATGTTATCTGACTGGAATCCCTTCCTTGCCAGTTCAAGAGAGAATGGATGTGCTATGAGCAGTCTGCTGGTGATATCAACACATGGCCCACATCAGCTACTGCGGCCTAGCACAGCTTCTTATGCCCTCTCCAGCTACAGGTTGGGTCAGTTTCTACGCGCCTCTACGGCAAGCAGGTTTATAGACATTTCTGGCCTAGTTAGAACCTGTTTAACCCTTTCTTAAAATTAACTATTTATGAGATACAGCTTTAAAAAAAAAATCCTCACCCGAGGATATGTTTTTGTTTTTAAGAGAGGGGAAAAGAGAGAGAGAGAGACATTGATATGAGAAAGAAGCATCAATTGGTTGCCTCCCGAGGGCAACCTCAACTAGGGATTGAAGCCTAGCTATGTGCCCTAACCAGAAATCAAACCCACAACCTTTTGGTGTATGGGACGGCGCTCCAACCAACTGAGCCACCTGGCCAGGCCTAGGAGATACTGATTTAAATCTTGATTTAACGTTTTTCAACTTGAAGCAAATGGTGACTGGAGGGCTTTGTAGACTGTGCTGTCATCCTCCAAGGACCCCTGGTTTCCACCAAGTGTGTTAAAGGGCTCCCCTGTTCCCCACGCTGGTTGACCTGGACAAATGAGGGCATGGTACTTTTCTCAGCTAATTGGGGGATGCTTCCACCTGATGGCCATGGGTCTGGTTTCTGTACCAACATGCTCTTTGGTTTTCCTCACAGAAGTATGACCCAGATCTTTTCCGAATGGCCCTGCCTTGTCTCAGTGCTATCGCCGGGGCCTTGCCACCTGATTACTTAGATACCAGGATCTCAGCCACATTGGAGAAGCAGATCTCAGTGGATGCAGACGGCAACTTTGACCCCAAACCGATCAACACCATGAAGTGAGTCCAGACCACCTCTAAGCTGGTCTTACGTTTTGTCCAGTGGCCAGTGTTTCTCTTTCAGAAGGTGGCAAGAAATATAAGAGTCTTTTTCTTCCCTCCTGCCAACACTTTGTCATTTCTCTTGACACTACAAGTCATATCAGGCACTGGATCTTGCCCTCGATTCCTGAAGGATTAATCCATCCATATCCGATTTCATGCCATATGATTATATGCTAGGCTTTTGTTTTAGAGGGTGGGGTTGGTTTATTTATTATGAGACGGATGCTCTCCACAAATAAATGTCATCTGCGACATTGCAAGAACCACCCTGACAAATGAGGCAATTAATTTATTAATGAGTTTTTTTGGCAAAATCTTCACTTTTTTTGAATTAGGCCTGTACAGTTCTAATTGCACCATACATCAAAACAGCTCCAGAAGTAGCACTCGGCTGAGCCCTGACAAGGCTTGGGTGTGACGGCAGAACAGCATGGGGTCTTTATCGGAGAGACTGGCCCTGCTCTCCCCCATGCCAGGGCATGCTGAAACTTGGTTACAATCCTACAATATCACCTTTAATTTCTCCCTCTGATTCTCCAGCATCTCTCCTGGGGGATGATTAGGCCATGGATGAAACATGCTCAATTTTGGCTGGTGGCGGGTCCACCCCAGTTATGATTATGTGTTGTGGGGCATCTCTAGGTACATTCTAAGAGAAGAGCTCCAAACCGGCTTTAGAGTGAGCAGGGAAAGGAAGACATCCTATACAGCTCCTCGGACTTGTGTTTTGTGGCAGTAGTTCTCAAATGAGAGCCACAGCCTAAGCTCTTCCCTGGGGCTGTCAGCTTTGATAACATATAAAACTGTTATATGTTAACAATTAGTACACAGTCCATCAGATGGAGCATTGAGCTGAATGGATGGTGGGAAACAGAATTGAACCTGCAATAAGGATGAGATAAGAGGCAGGGTAAGCCATCGAGCTCAATGAAAATATAAGTGTGCTGACAGATGACAAATGGTGTAATAATGTGATGCTTTTATAAATATTACTAGTGACCCGTCGCTCAAAATCACGTGAGACCTGGGACCCCTCACCATGGGACTACCCCGAGTCCCAGAGTCCCACCCTATGTGGCCGGCACACTGCGGGACGGCCCTGAGTCCTGGAGTGCCACCCTGATGTCCTGCCTCTGGGCTGCACAGAGCAGCCGCCAGGCCCCGCCCCTGCAGCATGCACACAGAGCCGCTGAAACCCCGGCAGAAGCCACGTGAAGTGGATGCCGGGACCCCCGCGCCCCCATGGGGTCGCAGGAACCCTAGCAGAAGCCGCTCGAAGTGGCCGCCGGCCCCAGCCCAGCAGCCCTGCCCCCGCTGTGCGCGTCACCATCTTCTGATGGTGTTACAGTGTGAGGGTCAATTTGCATATTATCTCTTTATTATATAGGAGAATGAGACAATGCTATACTCCAGCAATTTGTGTGCTAATGATGAGTGGTTCCATGTTAACTTGAGAGTTCTGGTTTCTTTGCATATACCTTGACATCAGTGTGGTTCTTCAAATGATGTGAGTAATAGAGACTAACTCTGGCTAATGTGAGCAGAAAGGGGCTTTATTGCAAGGAACAGAGGTCATTATCAGAACCTAGTGAAAGGCTGGCTAACCCAGCCTCAGCAGGAGCAGAAACCAGGACAGAGTGGCCAAGTGGACAGTCTTCAGGCATCCCCATTGGTTTACCCCCCTTGAAGAGTGTGCTGCCCTGGTCTCACCTGACTCAAGATTCAAATTCCTGAGAAAGTGAGTCTGAATGGCCCAGTCAGCCGCCTACCTCAGTTCACATAAGACTGTGTGCAATGTAGGATTTGTTCCTTACAGGAAAAGGGAGGTGCTGTGGCCAACAAAAGGGACAAAAACTGCTAAAGTAATGGAAACAACAGGTGTCTAGTGTACTTCTAAAATTCTAGTATTTAAAAGTGAGTCAAAGGTGAGCCCAAAAAGGTAGACACCCAGTTTTTTGTAACATTTGGTCCTCTAGCCACCACTCCTGCCACTCCCAGATTGCGGCCACAAGATAACAGGCCAGTGTCTTTGGATGAAGGGGTTCTCACTGTGTAACCTACACAGGTCTCGCCCAGGAGCCAAAGTGGTTCTTCAGGAGCCAAAAGAACCCATAACAGCTGGAGGGAGGCCACCTACACAGCAGAGCCTCCTGCAGAGTGGTCCCCTGATTGGACCTGGGTATGTCAGGTCTGCCATACCTTCTGCTCAGAAAGTTTCACGTACCTAGGGTCCAGCTTCAGCTTTGGGTTAGCTGATTGATCAAATCCAGCTTCGATGGCTGATTGTTGATTCTGGCCATCTTTTTAGCACACACATGTGGCTGAGGTGCTTGAGAAGGTTATAATTTGATTTTTTCCCTTCTCATTTCAGTTTCTCCTTGCCTGAAAAATTGGAATACATCGTCACCAAGTATGCTGAGCATTCACATGATAAGTGGGCCTGTGACAAGGTAGGGATTATCCTCCAGCTGACATTTGTCAGAGGGAAAAATGGTCCAAGAACATTAAAGGGTCCAATGCTGGAAATCTGCCTGATGTGTCTAAGTGACAGGCTCACCAGGCCGAGAGCATTCATTATTTCTGAGCAGCACTCTCCCGGGGTTGGTGGAGGTCAGAGAAATAGGCGGAAGAAGCTGGAGGTGCTGCTTTCTGTATTTTTCTCAAGAAGATCATCGATTCTATGAGTGTTCACTTCTTTCTCAACATTGCATTCCCTGGAATTTGCACCCAAGCACGTGCTTGCATTTGTTCGACCTAAATGCTTAATGCAGGGTGGGAGGCTTTTATCCCATTTTCTCTTTGGATTTTTTTATTTTTATTTTTTTGGAAAAGGGAAAATGAAATTAAAAGCCTTACCCCTGCATTTTGCCAAGAAGCTGGATTTTATTCTAGGGAGGGAGGACACACATCTTCCCATGGCAGCCAGCGGCGTAAGTCCCAGACTCTCCCTTATTAATAAGCCTGCCCATCTGGTGTTTAAAATTCCTCACCACATGAGGTCAGCCTGTTTAATGCGTGTAATTGCTCTGTCAGCCCTTTAATGCTGGCAGGAGAGTGGGAGGAATGTGCCAAAGATGTCCAGGATTCCTGGGGGCGGCCGGCTAAGGGTTGGGGCCATTGCTCAGTTGCAGCTTCAGCGTGGAGCTGAGGAGCAAGCCCACAGTGGGGCCACAGAAACCACCTCCATGCCGCATGCCCTGGAGAGGGGCACCTTGCACCACTGGCTCAGCCTTGGAGTTGGTCTGGGCTCAGCTCCTATTCTTCCATCATCCCAATTGGGGGCCAATGACCACAACAATCATTGTAATTGTAGGAAGGGCCAATACCTCATGGTTTGAGAGCAGGGGTTGGCTAAACTATTCTGTAAAAGGCCAGATAGTGGACATTTTAGGCTTTGTGGCCAGAGAGCCTCCGTTGCAACTGCTCGTCTCTGCCATTACAGCACAGAAGCAGCCACAGACGTTGCATAGATGAAGGTGCATGCCTGGGCCCAGTAAAACTGTGTTTATGGAACAGATGGTCGGCCAGACTTGGCCCAATGGCTGTAGCTGGTTGACTCTTGCTCTAGACTCTAGACTCTAGAGTCTAGAGCATCTGTATTTTCTCAGCACTCGTTGCATATGCTGTTGGGCCAGCCTGTGGAAGAGGGAAATGCGGCCCCCCATCAGGCCATGGCCATGGCTCATCTGTCAGTAAGCCATGTGGATTTGCCTCCTTAGTCTCTCCTCAGTGCAAACCGGTCTTGTGGCTGAACCCCAGGGCTGTAGTCCGAGTTGTCATCTTCTTTTGCCCAGAAGGTTGTGATGATCTCCTAACTAGTCTCCCCTCAAGCACTTTCCCAGCCTGCCCTTCACACCGCAGGCAAGTGACAGCTTCAGTGTACAGATCTGTTGATATCCTACCACTGCTCTCCATCACAGCCCCTTCTCCTTGTTAATGTTCCTTAACAGCTTCTAACTATTTTTAATATAGAGGTCAAAATCTTTAATGTGCCTGATAGGCACAGCATAATCTGGCCTCTACTACCGTCTCTAACATCACCTTTCCTTTCACCCTCTGCCCTCCAGCCACATCCCCTTCTTTCTACCCACTGCCCATCACACACACACATACACACACACACACGCACACACATGTGCCTGAAACCCTCCTCTAAAGCTAGGGATCTTAATCCAGCATCTTGAAGGGTTCAGGAATCTGGAGAAGGCACTGTGTGTAAATTAATAAAGAGTCCAGAGACAAAACATAATTTTGGAAGGCATTTTGGGGGGCCAGAGGAGCTTGGCTAAAGGAACCAAGTTCTTCTGTCTCTCTGGACCCCTTGCTTTTTATTAACACAAATTGTCCTAAAGCAAGTTAGATATACACATCAAAAGACAAGGTTCAGTATACAGAATCCATTGATGGATTGGAGGAACTGCCTTTAGCTGTTCAGGTGTTTGGCCAGTAGGAGGCAATAACATGTAGATTGAAATGCCCTCAGCTGTCTGGCAGCAAGCAATCATTTATGCATCCTTTTCAGGTTTGGGAAAATGCCCTCAGCCATTTCCAGATGATTCAGCCATGTTGATATGCTGGAATTGGCTTCTGGCACTCCTCTGACTGAGCCAGGTGCCCATCTGCACTCAGACACGTGCACACACCATTTATCAGCTCATCCTGCAAATACCCATCCACATGTGAATTCCTGGGATGCCTCCCTCCCAGATGTCTCAGATATAGGCCCTTTTGGCACCTTGTTCTTTTCCATCATAGTATTTCCCTTGCAGCTTTACATAGTTATATTTATGACAGTTATACATTTATGCCAGTTATCAACTATACATTTACTGGTGTGGTATTTGATTACTCTCTCTCTTCACTAGACTGTAAGCCTCACGTTTGCAAGGAAACATATTTGTTCACCATTGCCAGATGGACATCAATTATCTAACAAGAAAAAGAATATTTTTTCTGTCCTCAAGCACTCTACAGTCTTACAGAGACCAGACTGGTGGCTGCCACCGGGGAGGAGGGTTGGGACACTGCATGAAAGAGGTGAAGGGATTAAGAAATACAAATCAGTAGTTACAAAATAGTCATGAATATAAAGTAGAGCATAGGGAATATAGTCAATAATATTGCGATAACGATGTGTGGTACCAGGTGGGTACCAGAAATATCAGAGGGACTGCTTTGAAAAGTATATAATTGCCCAACCACTATGCTGTACACCTGAAATCAATACAAAATAACACTGACAGTAACTGAAAAAAAATTTAAATAAATTAATTAAAAATAAAAGAACCCTACAGTATTACGGGAGAAACAGAATAAATCAGCCATGGTGGCACAGGGTGTCCACTGCTGTGATGGGCATGAGCACAGCATTAGAGCACACAGGAGGAGTCCCTAGTCCCATAATGGGGGTCCAGGGACACTTCCTTGAGCTGGTGACACCTACAGTAAGTGACAAAGGACAGGTAGTTCGGGCACAGAACACCAAGCGTATTGTAAGCTATGGGGGCAGCAGGTACAGATCTAGAGAAGCAAGAGAGAGTGTGGTGGCTTTAGGGAACCCTAGTTCAATATGGCAGGACATGGAGTGGGGTAGGGGAAGAATGGTGAGATGAGTCTGGACAGGCAACAAGGTCTTTGTTATATCTTTAGAGGCCAGAAAGTGTTTGCATTTTGCCATGATGGCAGCTGGGAACCAGAAAATATTAAAGCAGTCGAGTGCCCTGATGGGGGTGATTTTGTAGATCTCATCTAGCAGTGCTGTAGAAAATGGGTCGGAAAGGTGGTGGACTGGAGGCACAGGGCCTGTGTAAGAAGCCAGTGCAGTAACCCAGGTGATGACTGGCGGTGGCCTGAACTAAAATCCTGGCAGGAGATGGGAGGGGGGACCATGTGAGGAGATACAGAGGAAGAGGGGCTGTCAGGGAAGATTCCCACATTTCTGGCTCAGGAAGTGAGTGTAAGCTGGTGCCATTCCCTGAGGTAGAGGGAACCCCAGAGGCGGAGCAACTCTGAGAAGTAAAATGCAGGCTCAGTGCAGGCATGTTGGAGGAACCTGTGGAAACATGGAAGCAGAGCTTTTGTAGGTTTGGAAATTAGGAAAGAGATCTGGGCTGGACATACTGAGTCCTCATATGGACTGTGGACTCCAATCGTATCACCCAGGGGAGAGTGTGCCCAGTGAGAAGGGACAGAACCTTGAGACACATTAACAAGTGGGCAGCGGCAGAGATTAAGCAAAAGCAGCCAGGAGTCTTTAAGCTGTGAGGTTACGGAAGTTGGGGACACGTGCCTGCCTCTGTGCCTACGGTGCCTAGGACAGAGTCCGGCACCTACAGTAGTAGGCATGCAAACAGTGTTTGTTGAGTGACTCTTGAAATTCTTAAACTTCTGTGACTCCCCGCATTGCTACAGTTCTGCTATGGGGATGGCGGACAGTGTTGCAGTGGCCAGCGGGTCCTCACAGGCCTTTAGCCTTGACTTCTGTCCCCGCCTGAGAACACTGCCAGAAGCATTGTTCTCAGGTCTTTTGAAACATCCTTTTATCTGTTGTGAGCCTGAAACACAAGCGAGTCAGTGGAGGGGACAGCAGCTAAAACAAGAAGAAATGAAGGAGCGGAGTTCAACATTCAGGGGCAGAGAGTCTGACAGCCTGAATGGATCCATTAGACATTTTGCGGGGGCAATTTCCGAGCTCTGTCACCCTCCATTATTCCGTTCGTTCAGTGCAGACAGAAACTGGGATGTGGGTCGCATAGCGGGGCTCCTAGGGTGCCAGGGGTATTTGAAGTGAACCTTTCTGCAGAGTCAGAGCGGGTGGAAATATGGAATTTCCCTGGACGAGAACATGAAGACCCATCCACTGATAAGGCCCTTCAAGACATTGACGGAGAAGGTAAGGAGCGGGCCTCGGGTCACACTGCGCAGCTTCTGGTGTCCTGCCCTGGGGACTGTCAGAGGAGGTCCGGGCACATTCACCCTCAGCGCCTTAGAGACTTTCAAATGCAGTCAACTCCTCACCACCTGGGACGCCTGGGGGCCAGCATTGGTCTGTTCTTAGGCTGAGAGCCCCTTGGAGAGAGAAGCTCAGCTCAGCACTTAGAGGCGGAGCCAAATGCATTTGTAGGCCACTCGCTGCTGAACGAGGAAGGGCTTCTGTTCGATTGTTGAGGCGGGGAGAGGGGTAGTGGGAGATAATCAGGGAAGATAATAGGAGTAGAAAAGAGAGTCCCCAAGGACATACACAGGTCTCTTGGGGTTTTTTAACTAAGAAATGTGGTTCAGCCCACTCTGAGTTCCTCTCTGCAGTCAGTAGGGTTCTCGGTACGCGCTAGGCCTGGGGTCACATGTAAAGGGCAGCATGCGTACCTTGTGTGCATATTGACCACCTATGAAGCTTTGAAGAGAATTCTAAGTCTCAGAAACTCTGTTTCCCATGCTCCAAGGAGAGCTTTGGCAGATGCTCTGGCGAGTCCCCTCTTAACCAGCTGCTAGAACAAGAGAAGTCACTCTCTGTTCTTGCTCCTCTTTATCCCCAGCCTGTGGGTTCATCCCTCTGGGGGCAGGAGACTTTGGGGTCTTATATTTAAAAACACCAGAAAGACTGACTGCATGCTTCGGCATGGGGAGAGGGGTGCTGCAGAGGGATTCTGAGTTAGGGGGAGGACGCTGGAACCAGTTAGCACCCCCTCCATCGTGGGACCCACTTCCACAGGGAGACACGCCAGGCAGAGTGCTGGGCGTGCCCTGCAAAGCTCTCCTGCTCAAATTTTCTTCCAGGAGAAGGAAATTTATCGCTGGCCAGCCAGAGAGTCCCTGAAAACTATGCTGGCTGTGGGCTGGACTGTGGAGAGGACCAAAGAAGCAGAAGCCCTAGTTCAACAACGGGAAAATGAGAAGCTTCGAAGCATGTCCCAGGCCAGCCAGGTATGACGGACACCACAGGGCCCGCCTAGGAAAGCCCTCCTGGGGGGGTTCCCAGGCCAGGACCACCCATCGGGAGCCCTGGGGGTCCCTGGGATCCATCTCTGGTGGCTGATGTTGGGATGCTGGTGAGAATAAGGAGAATAACAGCAACCCCGGTGATCCTGCCTGTGCTTCCCTAGGGCAACAGCTACAGCCCTGCCCCGCTGGACCTCTGCAACGTGGCGCTCTCCAGGGAGCTGCAGGTCAGTGTCGCTGCCTCCAGGGCAGCACAGCTTGCTCCCCAAAGCCCCCAAGTGCAGCATATATTGCCCTCCAAGAGTTTGTTGTGTTTTAAAGAATAAAAAGAAGGGAAACAATGCCTAGAACATCTCACCACTAAAATACAAACCTTGAAAAGGGGCATATTAGGCAGAGGCCACAGGGAAGGGCTCAGCAGAAGTAAGCAATCATCTAAGAAGGTGAGGCTTTGTACTTCAACCAGGAACATCCTAACAGGTAATCACTCAACAAAAGGAAGAACAAACAAATTACTGTATCAAAACCCACAACAGGCCCTAGCTGGCTTGGCTCGGCTCAGTGGATAGAGCGTCGTCGGTGGGGGGTTTGAATCCGGTAAAGGACATATGCCTGTGTTGCTGGCTCGATCCCCAATAGGGGGCGTGCAGGAAGCAACCAATCAATGAATGTCTCTCATCATTGATGTTTCTATCTCTCTCCCCTCTCCCTTCCTCTCTGAAATCAATAAATAAATATATATATTTTTTAAACCCACAACAGAACTGATAACAGCTAGGCAAAAATCTGCAAAGACCCCTGGGTATGGGGGTGCTTTCCTGGTCCCAGTAGGTCCCCCCAACCATGAGGACACTTGCATATCTCATAGCAGATTCACTTGAGTTCCCAGAAGGTGCAGACAGGCAATAGAGTAGGACTTAGGCACGTACACCAAGAAGATGAAATTAAAGGCCTTAAGCTGCCTCCGCCCAGTCCTGCACACACAGCCGGGCGTGACCGGCCCCAGCCAGGGGCCATTGCTCCCTCAGACCTACTACCCTTTGGCTTCAGAGAAAGTTTCTTTCCAAAGTGCACATTTGAGGTCACTGTTTCATGAACCTTAGAGAGATAATTCTATCTGGGAAATCTAATTTGCAGTAGCCTTCCCTAAGACATGGCTGTTTTTAGTTTGCTAAGCTAAAGGCTTTCAGGGATTCTAGACTTTTCCTTCACCCGCACTTCCAGGTCCCAAATCTCAGGTCCTATGGCAGATCAAGTGCCACCAAAATGCACTTCCAAAGGGAAACGTGTGTATGTCGTGAATGCATCAAACCGCCAGGATAATAAGTTACAAGGGAGGGGCAGAATCCGAAACTGTTTTCTGTTGTATGGGAAGATATAAAACTAATGAGGTGCCAAAGCAGACTAACATACTGTTAGCATTTGGTGGAGCTCTGCCCCCCAGGCTGCCTGAAAAGCCCGGCAGTCATGAGCCCGTTGTCTTGCTTTCTCTCTGACGGTCCTCTGCCTGGTGGGACACAGGGGATGGTGGAGGTCATAGCTGAGAACTATCACAACATCTGGGCCAAGAAGAAGAAGCTGGAGCTGGAGAGCAAAGGTGAGCCTGGTTCCCAACATCCCCCCGAAGGTGATCCTGGTTCCCAACACCCCCCCCGAAGGTGATCCTGGTTCCCAACACCCCCCCCCAAAGGTGAGCCAGGGCAGGTGTGCTTCCCCGGAAGCACTAAGGAAGAGCGAAATATGTTGTCATCTCTCACTTTCCTGACCCAGGTGGTGGCAGTCACCCTCTTTTGGTTCCATATGACACCTTGACTGCCAAGGAGAAGTCTAGGGACCGAGAGAAGGCACAGGACCTGTTTAAATTCCTCCAAGTGAATGGCATCGTGGTGTCTAGGTAAGTCGTCTTCCAGGTGATGTTAGCGCCCTGGGCGGGCTTGGAGGTGTGGTCTCCCTCTCCAGGTATTTAATCACCTGCCTACAAAATGGGTCAGAGCAAGGATAGAGGGTTTCTTTTGAAATAAGAAAAACATTTTATTTTGCAGGATGAAGCCCTCTTTCCTGACCTAAACAGGACCAATCAATATTAATTTTAAAAATAGGTTACAGCACAGTATAAACTAACAAACAAAACAGAAACAGGCTCATATACACAAAGAACAGACTGAAGGTGGCCAGAGAGGAGGGCGTTTGGGGAACTGGGTGAAAAAGGTGAAGGGATTGAGAAGTACAAATTGGTAGTTACAAAGTAGTCACTGGGACCTAGAGTGCAGCATAGGGGCTGTAGTCAATGATATTGGAATAACTATCTATGCGGCCAAGTGGGTACTGGAAATTTCGGGGGTCTCACTTTGTATATGACTCTAAGCACTATGCGATACACCTGAAACTAATGCAAAAATAACATTGAATGTAAGTGGTAATGGGGAAAAAACTTTAATAAAATGGGAAAAATTCAGTTCCAGCTGAGTCATGACAAATTATACACACACACCGTAAACATTTCATTGTAACTTAAAACATGTAAATATGCAATCGTTCACAAGTCTTGGGCTCTAGGCCAGGCCTTTCTGTGTATGCTGCCCATTGATTGCAGTAATAAACCACATCCATCTGCATCCCCAGCGCTTTGCAATCATGGCTTTTCTTTAAATCAGCGAGACTTAAGGCACATGCTAAACAGTGGAAGTGCAGTATTCTTCTAGGTGCTTACGTGTGTGTGTTTTTATTTCCTCCCCTATCTTTTATAGTTTTCTCACCCATACCTACTTTAAAAACTATGTATTTGGTCCTGGCTGGGTGGCTCAGTTGGTTAGAGTTTCATCCTATACACCAAAAGGTTGTGGGTTCTATCCTTGTGGTCAAGGCACATATGGGAGGCAACCAATCATTGTTTCTATTTCTTTCTCTCTCTCTCTCTCTCTCTCTCTCTCTCTCTCTCTCTCTCTCTCTCCCCCCTCTCTCTATCTTTCTTCCTCTCCCTGCCCCTCCCTCTCTCTCTCTAAAATCAATAAGCAGATCCTCAGGTGAAGATTAAAAAATATATATGTACATGTATGTATTTGGTTGCAATTGCAGGTCTTTGCAAAATATGCAACTTAGTTCTCATAGAATCAACAGTTCTCTTGACATTTATTTTGTTGTTTTATATACTATTTAATTAAGTTACATAACAATAATAGTACGCATCAGTGACATTTTATCTCAAACTTAGATTTTTCAGAATTATCTAGGTGAATGTTTTATAGGAGAATGGTCTTAGCTGCTTACATCTTAAAAGTAGAACCTGTTTTCCTGCTGGTCAAACGCCAGTGGTGGGCTGCGCTGCATAGGGCCCTGTATGCTGAGCACTTTGTGGAGTGAAAAGCAAGCCAGTGTTCCTATCTGATAGAGCCATTCCTCCTAAAAGAAATGTTTGCTGAGCCAGCTGCTGTTTCTTTTTGTTTCCTACAGAATTTTGCTACTGACTAGCAGAAAACCAACTAACAGCCTATACAAATATCTCGGTTATATCTCATATAAAAAAATAACTAAACGTATTTGCTATATTGTCGAGCAGGAAAGGGCAGGTCGTGGAGACAGCCTCCAGGGAGGCATGTGAGAAAGGCTCCCATCGTCATTTTAATCCCAATCTTAACACCAAGAATGCATACTGTGATTTGCTGATAAATCACTTGCTCGCAGAAATGAAAAGTTCCTCTTTACTATAACTAACGAAAAAATCAAGGAAACAGAAGGGAAAAGAAGAAAGATAATTGAATTGAGGAAACATGTCCTAGTGGCCATTTACCATGGGCCAGAGCCTGTGGTGGGCACGTGGACCTATAGATGAGGAGGCGAGGTCCCTGTTACCACCGAGAACTCCTGGTTTCTGCTTCTCACAGCTCAGACCTGCTCCATCCTCAGCTTCCCCTCCCTCAGTGGAAGGGAGCACCCTTCTCTGGTGCTCAAGCCAGAAACCTTGGCTCTCCTCTTTTTCTCCCAGCCCACATCCAATCCTTCAGGAAATTCTGATGGTTCTGCCTGTAAGATACCTAATATCTGATCACTTCTCACCACCTCCATGCTGTCATCATGAAAGAGCCTCCTACCTGGGCTCCCTGTTTCAACCCTTGTCCCCACAGTCAACTTTAAACCTAGCAACTAGAGTAACTCTGTTACAGTGTAAGTCATAGCATGTCATTCCTCTATTCCAAGTTTTCAATAGCCTCCCATCTTGGAGCAACAGCAAAATTCAAAGTATGGAGCACAGGGCCCTAATGATTTAGTTCCCTGCCCACCTACACCCTCCTGATTGCCTGCTCACTTCCATGCCATCCACACTGGCCTCTGCCATATGCCTTCAACTCAGCATGCATGCTCCCACCTCAGGACCTTTGCATCTCCGCTCCCTATGATGCAAAGCTCTTTCCCCAGATGTCTGTAAGCACCTTCACTCACCTCCCTCAAGCCTTTACTCTGATATCCTGCACCTCAGGAGAGCAGAACTGATTATTCTGTTTAACCCTACAATCCACTCTCCCCCAGTTCAGACACTCTCGGGCCCCTTCATCCTGCTTTAATTTTTCTTTTCTTTTTTTCACAAAACTTATGAACTTCAAGCATTCCATATAATTGATATCTTGTTTTCTATAATTTTTTTGTCTGTCTATAGCTAGCATGTAAGTTCCAGGAGGGCGGGGGTTCTTGCTTGCTTCTCTGACTTATTCTCAGCTCAATATCTGTTGAATAAATAATAAAGATATTTTTGAGAAAAAAAAATCTTTTCAGAAATTATTGTAGCACAGGTGTTGCGTGCTCAGAGAGGCAGTCCCAAGTACAAAGGGAAATTAGTCAAATGAATTGAGCCACTGAGCCAGAATAAGGATTCACATTTGTAAAATGAAGTCAATGCAGGCAGGATTGCTGATGCACCACAGTCACGTAGTTATCTCTGTTGCTTCCCGGGGTTTACCCGCTTCCGACCTTAGAGGTATGAAGGATATGGAGCTGGATGCCTCCTCCATGGAAAAGAGGTTTGCCTATAAATTTTTGAAGAAGATCCTGAAATATGTTGATTCTGCTCAAGAGTTTATTGCCCATTTGGGTAAGTATCCTTGCAATATGTCACAAACATGTATGCTTCTCATACCATCTCACCGTATCAAAGAATTTGATATTTCTTTATCAAGGAATGAGGCCCTCAGACCGTAGCTGTTCGTGATTCATTTAGGATATGTGGGGAGGAAACAGTGGCAGAGGTCCCTCCCCCACCCCACCCAACTTCAAAAAAATCAGTTTCATGCTTGGTTTCCATGCTGGGTTTGATTGAACCACTTGTCATTTTTTTTTCATATAACTTGTCCTATTTTAACTTTCCCTTTGTTTTGCTTTGAGACCATGGGCATATGACTTACCCTCTCTGAAGCTCCTTTCTCATCAATAAAGTGGAGAAAGGGAAAATAATAATTTTTAATTTAAAAAAATTAAGTGGAGAAAAGGATAGTGAAACAGCTTAGAGAATTGACATAGGAAGTAACTAACCAGCACAACTGTAAAGTCCTTTGTAAAATAAAAGATACTTTGTCAAATGGCCTGTTCGTGCGTGGCCTTGAGAAGAGCTGCTCTGTTTCTAAAACGCTGTGACTGGTTCCTGTTTTTTAACTCTGACCAACTTGGTGTTACTTGTGTCTCTGTAGAAGCCATTGTCATCAGTGGGAAAACTGAAAGGTCTCCCCATGACCAGGAGATCAAATTCTTTGCCAAAGTAAGTGATTCTCTGTGCTTACCTAATTACTTTCTTCTTAGGATCCCTACGGTTTAGGGTACAAGTTAAGCCGACCCCACAAAGATATCCAAAACTCCAATGGCTCCGATGAGACAGACATTTCTCCTATTTCTCTCCTGTGGAACATTCCTGAGGCAGAAAGGTGGTCCGAGGAGGCAGGCAGCCTGCTCTGCTCCACGCATCATCCAGGGTCTCAGGCTTTTCTCTGATGCTCCACCGTCTCTTACGGTGCGGTCTGTGTCCCTGTGGTTCTAACAGGCTCACCTGTACCATATCTGTGGGAAAGGGGGAAGGGAGAGAGGGAAGGGAGAGGGGAGGGCAAGCTGCTACTTTTTTAAAAGCTCTTTCCCAATGGCTAGAACTTAGTCACTTTAGCCTCACCTAGCTAGAAAGGAGACTGGATAGTGCATTCTCCAGTTTGGTGACCTCATACCAGCTAAAACATGAGGGGTTTTATTGCTAAGAGAAAGACGGGGGGATGAATCTGGGCGCCAGTGAGCAGTCTCTGCCAGACAGCCCCATTCAGAGGACTAATTGCATGGGCAGCTGTGGGTCAGCCCTGTTCTGAGAAGCAGTGATAGAATGTGCCAGGCTAGTATTGCTGGGCCAGGTACCTGTTGGATGCCATACCCAGGAAGTCATGTCTCAGTGCAGGTGACCCACAGGAGCACCCTGACAGTGTTGACTTGGGTCTGTGCTCATTGGTGGTCTTATCCTTTCACACACACCAGGACCTCTGGGTGCAGGCACAGAAGAGGAAAATGTGTTAGAAACAGAATCACTGGGTAGTGCAGAGGTGGGGAACCTTTTTTCTGCCAAGGGCCATTTGGATATTTATAACATCATTCCAGGTCCATACAAAATTATCAACTTAAAATTAGACTGCTATATTTGGTCAAACAGTTAATTAATTTACCCCTAGTGCCTTGGCAGGGCATGCAACCCATGGGCTAGACGTTCCCCACCCCTGGGGTAGAGTTTCCTGGAAGGACAGAGGCTTTTGTTCACTGAGAATGAACTTTTTCAAAGGAACCAAAGGAAGGGCTTTGACTGGCTTCCTGGAAGTTAATTTCTGGTGGGTTTTCCAGGTGCTCCTCCCGCTGGTTGACCAATACTTCACCAATCACCGCCTCTACTTCCTGTCGTCCCCGCTGAAGCCCCTTAGCAGCAGTGGGTATGCCTCCCATAAGGAGAAAGAAATGGTGGCCAGGTGAGTCTACGCAAGAAAGAGAAGGTCCTGGTGCTGATGTGGTTTATATAAACCTCCAGACTCCTAGAGGCTCAATGAGTCTTTTGAAGAAATGAACTGTATCCTGATGATTGGCTCAGAGGTTTTGGTTATCACCCTTTTTTTAAAGTAATTTTATTCATACTTATCTATGTATTATTATCTTGGCAGCATAGAAAAGTGCACTGTTTGGGGGTTTCAGTAGGGTTGGGGGAAAATTTATATATCAGGTTAACTTCTGAAATAACATTTAGAAAAAGGTGAAGGTAATTCTGCATCTTAGGAAAAGCAAACACACAACATTGAGAAGAAGCAGATTAATGCTGTGTTCAATCCCATTCTTATCAGGCTTCTGAAGCTTAAAATTTAGGAACAGAATCATATCTTACAAATTCTGGTGTGGACGATCTGAGATTTGCAATCTAGAGCAACATAATTCAAATTAAATTCTTAATAGGGAAACATTTTTTATCAAAAGAACCAGCCCTTGCCCAGCCAGCATGGCTCAGTGGTTGAGTGTCAACCCATGAACGAGGAGGTCACAGTTCAATTCCCAGGTTGCAGGCTAGATACCCAGTGTGGGGCATGCAGGAGGCAGCTGAGCAATGATTCTCTCATCACTGATGTTTCTATCTCTCTCTCCCTCTCTCTTCCTCTCTGAAATCAATAAATATATATGTATTTTTTTAAAGCACCAGCTCCTCTACATTTTATAGGGCATAACACATGGATGCCTCAACAGAGAAGAACAAAAGGGATGCTTCATGATCAGGCTCAGAGATGGATTCTACCGTACCTCAGGTTCTCTCTGGGTTTGATTTATGAATGGCAAAGAGTTAAAGACTGTAATGAAAGCAGATAATCAAACCCTTCCCTAGCATCCACTGATGGTGAACGGTGGACATAATCCTATCTAATAAAAAGGGAATATGCTAATTGACCCTCATGCCATCACAAAGATGGCTGCGCCCACAGCCAATAAGGAGGGAATATGCTAATTGACTGTCCCGCCCTCAAAGATGGCGGCACCCACAGCCACAAGATGGCGGCACCCAGTCCCCTCAGCCACGCCATGGCAAGGCCGTGCCACGTGCCTGCCTCTGGAAACCCCCCTGTCACTTCAGCCCCCCAGCTGCCCAGGGCCAGCCCAAGGCGCAGACAAGCCTTGGATGGCAGCTGCCCAGGTGCCTAGGACCACCCGAGGCTCAGGTAACCAGGGCCGGCCGAGGCTTGCACTGCTGGCAGTGGCAGCAGCAGAGGTGTGAAGGGGTGTCGCCTTCCTCTGATTGCTGGGTCACCTCCCACCCCTGAGGGCTCCCGGACTGTGAAAGGGGGCAGGCTGGGCTGAAGTACCCCCCCTCTAGTGCATGAATTTTCATGCACCGGGCCTCTAGTACTAAATAAAAACCCAGCTGTTTAAAAAAAAAAGACACAGCTGTTAGGTATTAGCATCTTTGGGAAGATATTCAACTTTAAGATTTAGCTAGCATTTATTAAACACTCATGGCTAAGCAGTGAGCTTGATTTTTCATAGGAAGAGGTGCCCAGTTGGGTATCATTACCCCAATGCTTTAAATTCTAAGAATATAATCTCCACTTTACAGATGAGGAAACTGAGGTTTGGTCAGGTTGATGCCAGTGCCTAAGGCAATAGGGAGTAAGCTAGGGCAGAAATGGAGGCCCAGTCCTCTCTGTCTGGACCCAGTGCCATTTCCCCTGCACTGCCATTACTTAACTCATTTGTTAAGAGAAGAGGAACCCATGCTATCAAAATGGGGTACACTTGGAATCCACTCTGGCCAATGATTTCTAAGTATTTTCAGGATGCACCAATGTATTTTATAAGAAGTCAAGAAATTGAGGGGCAAAAATGAGATACTCAGATATATCAACAGAAAGCAGGTGTGTCTGTTTTCTTGTATTTTTTTAGATTATTAATTCATGGAAATGTAACATTTGTTCAGCCAGGCACCATTTGTCATGGCTGGAGCTGATCAGCCTTGCAAATAACTCTCAGACCCAGCAGCATGCCTGCCGCCTTCTTTGGAGGCAGTGGTGCACACTGCACCTGCTCACGTTTCCAGACCCCTCCTGTTTGCATCCTTCACCCCTGCCCCACCTCTTCTGCACTGGATGCTATTCACCAGGGCTTTCCAGGCACTCTCCTGGGGTCTCTCTAGTTTATCACCTTCAAATTCAGAGGAGACCCAGGCCTCTCACAACTCCGGGCTAAGGACAATGCTGCTGCTTAAATCATGGGCCCCCTAGGGGATAAGGAGGAGCCTGTGGAAGTTGGCCTTGCTGGCCTGAGAAAGCATGTCCCACAGCAAGAGGAGCCATGTTAATATTAGGATCGGACAGCAAACCATCTGCTTTATCTAGAAAAGTGTTATTTCGTATTTATACAGAGCATGTGTTTATTTCGCCAGAAATAAGAAAGCCCCTAATTCTAAAAGCTAAGGGCAATGTGACTACTCTGAACTTACGAATGAGAAAACTAACACATTGTCCACCATTAAGTGGCTTCACCCACAGCCCAGCTGTTCAGGGCAGAACCACAGAACTCCCATTTCTCCTGACTTTCCCCCTCCCTCAACTCTGTGAGTTATCAGATGAGAGAGAGAGGGAGGGAGGGAGAGAGAGAGAGATAGAGAGAGAGAGAGAGAGAGAGAGAGAGAGAGAGAGAGAGAACGAACGCGAGAGAACACTGGGGGAAGAGTTAAAAAGAAGCAGTCCAGATTTCATTTCACACTAGCTGGATGCCAACTCTCTATGAACTCATTCTGAGTCCTCTTAAGCTCTAGGCTGGGGGTTCCAACTTATTTCCACTGCAGAAATAATGACTAACCAGGAGGGACTTAGGCTGTGATTTCTAGGGGACATCCCTGAAAGGCCCAGGGTGTTCATTGGAAACCACTGTAAGGTGAGCAAATCTTCATCCCCACCAGACTCAGGATGTAGTAGTATTTCTTCTCCGTTTGAGCTGTCCTCTGAAAGACTTTACCCTGGGTGGGATACAGAGCCCCTGACAAGCTGTGAATGAGACCTTAGCTCAGCCTCACCTTGCAGTACCAAGTGTTTTCATTCAGCCTTCCCTCTTTCTGTTCCCCAAGGAAGGGCTATTTTCTAAAGGGGTCGCCAGGTTGTCTAGCTATGCTAGTGTCAGCTAGAATTCAGAGGCATCCCCTCCTAAGAGCACAGACAACACAGGTCAATGACAGCCTAGTGCCCCTACACGGGGTCCATCAGGGCCCATTGGTAGCGTGTTCAGAAACATTCATGGGCTCTTTTCCAGCTACCCAAGCCCTCTATTAGGCACTATGGAAAGTAAAACAGTAGACACAGCTGGACCTCCAGGGCTTCCATGGCAGACAATATGGGCGGAAAATGTGGAGTAGGGACAGAAAGCACAAAAGCAGAGCAGATGGACTTTCCTGGCCTCCAAGGACCCAGCTAGGACAACAACCCAGACAGGCCCATTGATGAATGGGAAACGACAAAGGAAAGCAATTTCTTACATTTGAGGCTCCACACAGTGTTGCCCATACCTAAACCATTAACATTCTTCCAGCACCACCTTCCCGCTCATCTCCCAGCAAAGGGCTCACACCCCAGTGAAGGCTGCAGAATAGTTTGCCATCTACTGCAACAATGGAAAAATTATGCTTCCGTCCAGAATCCTTGTTTATCCCTGAATGTCATACAAATGAACATTATTTACAGTACTCTATAGCAAGGGGTGGTTTGCAACAACTGGCTCACTGCAGAACACTGTAACTGATCCAGAAGGCTTGTTCTCTGTAAGGTTGGAGCTGCCCGCGAGGTGCCTTTCATGACTCTCCAACAAGACTACGAGAACCACGTGCTTTCCAGGTGTGGTCCAGTGGCTTGTTTGAGGAGAACACAGTACATCTTGCTAGAGTGTCGCTCCGTGCTCTCTGTGTTACAGCATGGGGGGGCAGGGGGAGGGACGAATTAATCCTTGAATCTCTGTGCCTCTCCGACTCATGCTCTTTTCTGCTTCA
The DNA here is from genome assembly GCF_014108235.1 of Myotis myotis. Taxonomy (NCBI): domain Eukaryota; kingdom Metazoa; phylum Chordata; class Mammalia; order Chiroptera; family Vespertilionidae; genus Myotis; species Myotis myotis. The sequence goes on along the minus strand of NW_023416313.1, from coordinate 152,474,482 downwards.
GCCTGTTCTGCAAACTTGCCGCTCTTGTTCGGCACAGGATTTCCCTCTTCGGTGAGTGAGACAGGTATTGCTAACGGGTGCAATTCTCCCTGTAATTATCCTGAACTCACATTTTGGCTTTATTTGTGGCTCCTGCAGATAACCTGAGCCTGGGGACCAAGGTGTCACGTTAATTTGCCATAGAAAATTAGTCTGAAGTATGATAAATGACCTCTCTATCCCTTGAACAATTCAGATTTTCCACACCAATGAATGTTTTAAGCTCTGCCTTCAACATCCATCCTAAAGCAATATGTCAGGCCAGAGATAAACGCATCATCCCTGCCCATAGGCCTGGCATGTTGTGTGTCAGTGGTTAATTATGCCAGGCTGTGGTTTGTGTGTATTGAGAAGGTTGTGTTTGAAAGATGGGTTGAATGGTTCAGGAAGTCATGGTGACATTTTTTATTCTAGGGAGCGATTCTACTACAATGGTGAGCTGCCTTCACATCTTAGCTCAGACACTGGACACAAGGTAAGTCTGCCCCGTTTTTCCAATCGTTTCTCAAGACTCCCTCTCTAACCCTCTCCTCTGACGCATGATTGTACTGACAAGAAGACGTGTCACTGCGCTGCAGGAGCTGGAGGGTCGGGGTTGAGGGACACAGGGAAAGGTGATTCTCACCCTGGTGTTAGCACTCTCATTTCTCAGTTCACGTGGCAGAGGGCCCACTGTGGCGTGTGCTGAACAGTAAAAGCTGGGCATCGGGCCATTCTTGTCTTCTCTTCCTGAGAAGTTCATCTTTGAGAAGATAAAATAGATCACGTGACACAGTGCCACTCTGTACCTAATTCTCCACAAAAAAAAGCAAGCGCTGCTGATGGGCGGCAAGGCCTAAGCGTTCTGGGGAGGGCAGTTGAGGCACTCCGCAGCCAGAATGGGCCAGGGAGGAAATGCAGGGTCGCAGACAGAGTTTGAGCCCATGGCCTGAGGGTCTGATAGGAAAGATGGCTGAACGGGAAAGAAGTCTTAAAAATATATGTAGTCGGATAATATAAATATTTTATATTTGATGAGATAAAAAAAAGAAGCCATGAAAAGGACTGACCAGAGCTTTCATTAGCACACTCGTGTAGGGCCCTTGTCAAAGACATACACCCTGATGCAGCAGAGAGGCGCCAACCTCAGAGTGGCCAGATGAAAATCCACCACAAAGAATGGTTACAAAAAAAAATCTCAGGGGATTTTTAGATTTTTGAGAGAAACAAATACATTGTGGAGATATTAGGACAGCACAAAGTTTGCAGGATCAGACCAAAGCCTCCTAGGGGACTGAAATCCCTTGCAGTTGGGACGAGTGAGGAAACTTTTCTCCCAGAAATGTGGAATGCCTTGAGAAAGAGTCCACTTTTTAAAAATATGCAGGTCAGTGTGATCATCATCCTGAGAAAACCTGCGACTGGAAAGTCGGGAGTCAGATAGAATACTTACAGGATAGGATCAAGCCTCGCTGACTTTATGCCCTTGTTTTTATTTTTCTGGTTAGTTGGGTGATCATGGAAAATGCAGTAGATAAAAAGCAACTGTGCTTGTAGCAAGCCTGTCATCATCTCTTGAATAAGATGCAGACGTGTGGAAAGTAATATATGATTTGTAGGCTTTGTTCCAATTCTAAGTTTTATAAAATAGTTTTGAGGGAGGCCCTCAGATATCCATAGCTAATCTCCATGCCCATGTGTTTTTGAATTGAATTAAGTTATCTGTTTTAAAAGGGCTGGCTGTCCTTTCCCTTCCCTCCTCCAAGCAAGGACATCCTGCAAGCTGTAGAAATCCACACACCAGTGGGCTTATTTCTTTGTTCTCTCTCTTTCTCTCAGCTCCTGCATCATAGGAGAGCGAATATTTCTCACTAGGCCTTATTAAAGTTGCTTATCCCACAGTGAGCTGCAAAAAAAAAACAAAACAAAAAAAAACTTCCCTATTTTTGTACAAGTAGGTAGCCTGCTGTGACAGATACAGCACCAGGTGACCAATACCAGTTTCATTCTGAATCATCCTCTGTGTTTCCAGAAGAGTTGAACACAAATTCCCTCAAACTGAGCACACGGTCCAGTGCTAGCCTTACTCTTAGGGACTGTGTGGTCCAGGTTCTTCCCGGACGCTAGCTACCCTCTCCATCTCTCCTGACCCAGTGCCATCGGGTGACTGGGGAGTCCAGTGTCTGCCCAGTTTGCACTGCAGGTCACCAGTTTCAGGAAGGGGGTTGGCCAAAGCTTCGGGTTATGCTTCTGGTTTTGAACATTGTTTGCTTACAGGACTGTCATGAAGTCAGGCTCAGAGCTGGTGAAGGCCGGGTTACGCGCATTCTTTGAAAATGCTGCGGAAGACTTAGAGAAGACTTCAGAAAACCTGAAGCTCGGGAAGTTCACCCATTCCAGAACGCAGATTAAAGGCGTCTCTCAGAACATTAACTACACCACGGCGGCGCTGCTCCCCATCCTCACGTCCATCTTTGAGCATGTGGCTCAGCACCAGTTCGGGGTGGATTTACTCTGTGAGTCAGATGCTGTGGATTCACATGCACATGGCCACAGACAGGAAGTGGGTGTGTGTGGCTCAGTCTCTGAGGCTGACCTTGAGGGAGGAGTAGAGAGAGAATCATTCCACACGTTTTCTTTTTGTATTTAAAAATTAATTAGTAAACTCTTGGAGGAGGAGAAACCCCCAAATTTGAGTATATAGTATTTCACCTTTTCCTACTGTTATTCAGGACCAAAATTTTCCACCCACTGGTTTAGCTCCCAGCCTTTTGTTCCTACTTCATTTGAACAGGTTATCTGAATAATCCAGCAGGATTGCTCCCAGGGCTTTTCAGACACCAATTTTCCTCTTAAGAAGCCTTAATTTATTCATTGAATACCAGGAGCAAGGGAAAGCTGCTACCATTTCCTTATCTGGGGCTTCAGAGGACCATCGTCGATTTGTTTTACTTTAGTTTGCATGCAGGACCATGTACAGACCTCTCCTGCAAATATTCTGCCACCAAGCTTCAGCTTCACGCTTTAAATGCTAGCACATGATTTAATTTAATTTAACCAGTTGTCAGTAGCTAAGGCTGGGTCTTCCATATCCCTGAGCAACTGAAAATCAGTATTTCCGTGGGGTTGGCGGGCATGGCGCGGAAATAACTCACCTCCTTGTTAAAAAATAAAAAACTGAATAGTTCTCACTGTGGTCAGTTAGTCCCAGCCCTGTGATGAGTTGCAGACATTACCAGGGGCATGTAGCCTGCAGATAAACTTGTGAGTTCCCAGGTGAAACATGCCCTTCCCTTTGGATTTTCCCAGGTGGCAAAATCACAATCTGATTAAATTGCCTTTTGAAAAACTTCCCTGAGAGAACTTGGGACAGGTGAAAATGAGGAATTTTGCTCCAACTCTGAAGAGGTAGAGACATTGTACATACAGTGGGGCCTTGACTTACAAGTTTAATTCGTTCCTCGTTAAGGAGCTCGTTAACTCAAATTACTCTGTCAACTCAAAGCAAAAAATGGGCCGACAGCTGGTATCTCAAAAAACTCGTTAGTTGCGACACTCGTAAGTCAAGGCCCCACTGTATCTTCCTAGGAAATGAATAAAAGGCTCATTAAAACTTCAGATTTCTTGCATTCCTCCTTTCAAAGCAAGGAAATATGTTCCTCTGGATAAAATTTGACTACGGTATCTCCTTCTACTCAAAAAAAAAATCCCATATGGAAGGACTCAGTGGTCTAATGATTCCTTGTGATCCCCAACCTGAGCCCCACAGAGGAACTGGGATGGCTCAGTGGAGGAGGGTCTCCTATCAATATTTTCTCTCCCAGTTCAGCAACCAGAACTTGGGTAGAAGGGGGCTATAAGAAAGGAGGGTGGTAGGAGGAGGGAGAGAAAGAAAAAGATCTCTCTGGCTCTCAGGTGATGCCAACGCGTTTTTCTGTTGGTAGACCCTTTCCGTGTGCGGGAGGTGGCGAGCTGTGATGGTGTAAGGCAGTGACGCTCTTTTTGTTCTTTCCAGTGGGTGACGTGCAGATTTCATGCTACCACATATTATGCAGCCTCTACTCCCTTGGAACAGGAAAGAACATCTATGTGGAAAGGTAATGAGTGAACACAGGAGGCTAACACATTCAGGCTCAGAAAAACATTACTTAACAATAGCATCTTTTCAGTCCAGCAAAATCAAAATGCTCGCTGAAATGGGATGGTGAATTTGAGCCTAGGTTACGAAATGTTTATGGCAATGTTAAGAAGTGGAATGATGCTTTTAATGTTATGACTTTTGTGGAGATAGCTGGCGAAGGAGCAATAGAGCCAAGTAAAAATCATGTGCTAGTGACCAAAAAATGTCACAGAAAATGCCCATTTCTTCATAATCACAGCTTCCAAATCGCTTCCAGGGCTCCGGTGGTTAAGCTGGCTGAGAAACTCGAGGGACATGAGGCAGTTGCTTAGAGTTGAATGAGTTTCTATGCGATACAATCCTGGGCCTTGACCGTTGTCGGCTGTCAGATTAGCTATAGTTTTAAACGAGGCCACACTTTGGTAGCAGAAATGCTTTTCAATAATCTTGAATCTGAACAAGCTGATTGACAGAGCATGTGGGTATCAGCTTGGCTCTCTAATCTGCCTGGAGCTGTGGAGGCCTTTGTGACCTTCTGCTTTTCACCATCAGATGCCATGTGTTGTGTTATTCTGTTTAAATGTATGTGGAAGATCAAAGAGATAAACACAGTATTAACCAAACTCTGGACTTAATCTCATCCTTGGAAGTCTTTCTTTTCTTCCCCCCTCCCCCTCTTCAAATGAGGAAACTGGAAGGAATTTGATCTGTGCTTGAAATTATGTCATCTAAACATGTCTTGTTATCTATGTCCTGTGTGCCTCCTCAGTTTATGGTACCTTTATCAAGTCAATAATAAATCCTTGTTTCATATCAAAACTTACATAAATTCTTATTGCAATTTCTAAAAAAGACCAAGAAAAAGAAAAAGAAAAAGAAAGACTGGTTCTTTCAAAAATTCAGTAACTAGCCCTCACCGGTTTGACTCACTGGATAGAATGTCCTTCTGCAGACTGAAGGGTCCCGGGTTTGATTCTGGTCAAGGGCACATGCCTGGGTTTCGGGCTCAATCCCCAGTGCGGGCTGTGCAGGAGGCAGCCAATCAATGATTCTCTCTTATCATTGATATTTCTATCTCTCTCTCTCCCTCTCCTTTCCTCTTTGAAATCAATTAAAAAAACAAACTACAACAACAACAAAAAACTCAAGTACTGACTTGAAATCATGTCCTAGTAACCAAAACATGTTCAAGAAATGTCTGTCTTCATAGCCACAGCTTCCACACAGCTTCTGTAGTGTAAGAGTTTGAGAAACTAATGACTACTTTATTTTTATTATGATTTTAATTCCTTATAGTTGCATAGCTTTCCTTACCGCTTTACATAAAATATAGATATGTTTGTCATTTAGAGCTGGGCAAACAAAAGTTTCAACCACATTATACCAAGTCAACAAAAGAATTAAGTTAAAATTTCCCATTTGATGGGAGTTGGTCAAGAATTTTACTTAGGGAGGATGTCTTTAATTCATTCCTTCCATTAAACATTTGTGAACACTTTCCAATTTCTTATTCTTTCATTTTTTATGTATGTATATACATGCATCTATATGTGTATGTGTTTCTTTGTACATTTTTTCTTAAAGCTTGTGCATTATTCTCTTGGAAAAAAAGGTCAAATAAAGGTCGGCTCTGAAATGTCAGACCAGAAAAAGATTCATATGACTTTTCATGCTTTATTCATATATTCATTGCAGTTTTATTATGTATCTGCTCCCCGCACCGTTGTGAATATTGTGCCTGTACACTCCGTGGTGGTGGGAGTCAGCTGGGAGAAGCACCTAGCTTAAGTCTGCTCCAATTGTCTGTCTGCTAGTTAATGATTTAAAATCCTACACTTGGAATGCTACCGCTATTAACCACCTTTGTTTGTTTTCTTTTGTATTGTGAAAGGGAGACATACTTTAGAGATTCACTTCTCCCTTCTTTCCCTGGCTGCTTTTGACCAAGGCCGCTCAAACACTGCAAGCTTCCCCTAACCCTCTGAGATGCTCTTTGGTACCATCCCTGCCGCTGCTTTCTGCCCTCTGTGATGTGTTGTTTTCTCTCCTTAGCATCCTCTGCAATATACACGGAGGAACTTTCACAGCTGCAAATCCCCAGATATGTGCAAGGCGTAATTATTATTGCTGTGATGACTTTGTCTCTGCCTGTGTCCCTGGCAACAAGGTCCCGATCCATGGAAATAAAATTGAGAGAACGACTTGGAAGTAACAAAAACTGAAATACAAATTGAACCCTCCTCAATCTGTCACCATGACCAAGTACTATATATGAAAAATACTCTACTAGACAGGATGAACTGAGGGAGGAAGACAAAAGAGTTTCCACATCCAGTGAGAAACTCTAAGAAGAAAGATCATTTGGTTGCTATGGAGCTGTTTGTGTAGCCCTTGCTTGATTGGTCCACAGCCACATCGCCCTCTGGGGGGCGCTAATGACCAGAGAAGCATTGTAACAGCAGGCCTTTATCAGCTCAGTCTCTCTGGGGCCTGGAGGTCACAGTCATTTACCCTGGTATCTCACAGCCAGGAGCATTAATTGGCAGACTTCTGAGCTTTACTTTTATAGAACTTTTAACAGGCCAGGGGAACTGTTGTTTATATCCTTTTTGGCCCAGTGGCTAATTAGCATCATTGTGAGCTCCAGACTAGAAAGTGTCCTGGGGTGAGCTGGGAGAGACTCCGGTTTCTCAGCAATTAATATCCGGAGGATAGGACATGCGTGCCCCTCGAGTCAGTGCAGCACTGGGAAACTGTCTTCCGTCCTGAGGACTGCCTTCGTATGAGACTGACGTTCTAGAAATTCACTGTCATGAATTCATGACTTTAATTTTGGTGAGAGAGTAAGCAAGAGGGGAATAATGGGTCAGTTTAGCACCAAGACAACCCAGGGCCTGCTGTTTCCCAGGTTCACCTCCCTGGGCCAGCTAAAATTCACTCTCAAGTGTGCCCTTCCTTGTCATCCCTGACTTTCACCCAGGATTGTTTCCCTTCAATGCCCTCCCCATGGCATTTCTTTTCCATCGCAATTTAGCTCTTTATTTCCTCCTCCTCCTCAAAAGGCAAGACTGAAGGAGAAGAAACACAGTATCTCTCTACATTAGCCACGGTGATTGGTTAAATGGAGAGAGTGTTGACTGAAAAATAAGCAGCCTGTTGTAGATTCTCGTATTTGAGATAGACAGGTCCTCACCGCAGCGGTCACTGGGGTGTTGGTCATTCAGGTCTGAAGTTAAAAGGATGCCTCTCTTCTCATGCTTTCCCTCCACCCTGAGCTTAACAAAGGAGGAAAGACAACGGCTAAAACTGTCTGGCTTACTCCTCGGGAAGCACTGACTCCCCTAGTCACTCCCACCACATAGTCAATGCTTGTTTGTTTGTTTTTTGTTTTTTTAATATATTTTATTGATTTCCTACAGAGAGGAAGGGAGAGAGACAGAGAGTTAGAAACATCGATGAGAGAGAAACACCGATCAGCTGCCTCCTGCACATCTCCCACCGGGGATATGCCCGCAACCCAGGCACATGCCCCCGACCGGAATCGAACCTGGGACCCCTCAGTCCGCAAGCCGACGCTCCATCCACTGAGCCAAACCGGCTTCGGCCATAGTCAATGCTTGTTATCCGCGCCCAGAGACCCTACAGTTTTGACATTCGGGCTTCTTGGTGCTGCCAGATGTGTTGGCTGTTGTCACAGTGAAGAGCAGGTTCCACAGCCTTGGGTGCAGGTTCTGGTGGGAGCTTCAGGGAACCCGAGGGCTGAATGCCTTTCTGTTTCCACAGAAGTGCCATCTTGGGTTAAGCGTCTGCTCTTGGCTGCCAGTGCGCCCACTCTTGCTGGCGTTTTTCTCCATGGTGGTTCCCAAGAGACACAGCCTGACACCCTCCGCTTCAGGGGGTTAGCTAGTGAGCTTCACACTCACAGCATCAGTGCAAAATTTGAGTTAATCCCTTACAGAGCAAAGCGAACAAGATGGGCTTGAGCACTCTAAGCCCTTCCAGTTCTTAATTAGAGACCAATTGTCTACATTTCCCACTGATTATCTTGGCATTGAGGTCTACCAAAGAATTCACAATATTGGTTTGTTTGAAGAATTTTTTCCCTTATATGGGAGCTGACATCACGTGTGTAACTCACGGGACCAGTGTGTGATCTGTCCATGATTGAATGCCAATGGGTGAGGAAGAGGAGATATTTGTGGGTGAAAAACAGATATTTGTGGGCTCTGCTCTCTCATTCATCAGAAAGCAACAGATAACAGCCCCACACAGGGCCCTCAAGCCAGCACTGTCACTGTGCTGTCTCACCAGCAGAAAGGACCCACTGGGTTAGACAGTACAGCTCGAGGCTAAGTCCAGGTCTTCGAGGGAGAAGCACTATTTCAGTACCAGCTCCACGCAGACCAGCCAGTGGCTGGTTCCTGTCACTTACACTTGCTGACTTGGTCATCCCACAAGCAAGCACAAATCCTCTCAGTTAGAGAACCAAAAATCTGAACTGGGGAATCCCAAGCATTTTATTTTTGTTTGGTTGCTTGTTTCAGAGAAAAATTTCAAACCCAGAGCTTAATGCATTACATGCTGGACACTCAAATGTTTATGAAAGGAAGAGAAAGAAGTAACAGGTGTTAGAGGCCTTTCCTCTAAATCATGCAAGATGCTCTGGGCCCTATTATTTCTATTAGAAGTCGGGTATCTTATTTTGTGTCTAATTAGTACTTTTGGCCCATTATCTACTGTTCCCACTGGCGGACACAGGCTCCATCCATAGCAGAGAATAGACACAGAGAAATTACACAGACGATTTCAAAGCACTTTGAGGACAAGGAGGACCAGATTCAGTGTGGATGCCAGCAAAACTTGCTCTCAGACATGCTGGGAGATAAGTACAAAACTACATAGCATATTATATCACCTTGGCCAATTAATAACTGGGTTCCAAGTAGTGAGACCATTGCAAAGCATTGGTTAGTGTCCAGCAAAAGATGTGGGAGAAAGAAGTGTATGTAGCTCTGCTGAGCCCAGGGCCTGAGGATGTCCAGTGGAGTCATCTATGAGAAGCGGCCTGAGACATCCTGGGGAAGGGGCCTGGCCTGCCAATGGGGCCATTATGTGAGTGGCAGCACTTCTGAATGGACTTGTTTGTTTCCAGACAACGTCCTGCCCTTGGAGAATGCCTGGCTTCCCTGGCAGCTGCCATTCCAGTGGCATTCCTGGAGCCCACCCTTAACCGCTACAATCCGCTCTCCGTCTTCAACACCAAAACCCCCAGGGAGAGATCTAGTAAGTATCTTCCCACAGATCATCAGCCCGTGTGCTGGGAGGAGAGCCCAGGAAGGAAGGCCGTGCAGGCAGGGAGCGGTGGCCTGCAGCACTGCTGCTTGACATGCTCTGAGGGGCCAGAGGTCAGGGCTGGATGTGTTGCATGTTTCCATCTTGCTGGGAAAATGAGCATGGGCAAGCTCTTTGTTACTGTTAGACTTTGGTTTCTTCCCCCGTAAAATGAGGAACCTGAAACCTTGGGTTCTCTTGTCTGCCCTGGGTCTTCTCCTCCTGCCCCCTGGGGATGTGATGACTTGCTCAATTTCTCTCCGGGGTCAGCAGAAGGGCAGGTCTGCACTAATAACCTATTATGCTCTTCATGTCCAAGGAGAGACTCTTTCCAAGGATGATGACCACACGTTCTCCATCTGCACGGAGAATAAAACATAGGAAAACAACAGGGGGACATGAAATGACACAAGAACAGAGCATTGTTCTAAGTTCTAAGACAGCAGTCGGCAAACTGTGATGATGAGCCCACTGCCTGATTTTGTAAATAACCTTTTCTTGGAGCAGGTCATACCCACTTGTTTAGATGTTGCTGTGGCTGCTTTAGCACTATGTTGGGAAGGAAAAATAATCTTCCCTCTACCCTGCATTGTTCTTGGCTAAAACCCCTGTAGAAAAGACAGGTTAACAAGAGAAAAATAAAACCATTTTAATCACATACATATATACGTGTGCCCCACAGAGATGTGAGATTGGAAAGGTAGCCCGAGGATTGAGCCTTAAACACCATCTGGGCTAAGGAAAGGGGCAAAGGCATGGGCCATGGAAGGGAAGGAGGCAGTCAGGAAGGGGAGAAGAGGAGCTGTTTGTAAACAAAGGTTGCCAGGCCATTCAGATGTCTCTCAGATGAAACAGTCCTGCTGGGTAAGAGCTCTCTTCCCGGTAGACTGCCTTTCTATTGTAAATCCCTTTTATAAATGTGGAGTTTTTGACAAAAGAGTAACTTCTAATCTTTCTTCAGAGATTCTGTATGCTGTTTCTTAAAAATAATCAGCTCAAAATAATCGCTGTGCTAAAGAGGCATATTTGCAGTGGCACTTTCTGCTTCCCTTCCACTCCAGCGGCAGAGCTGAGTCATGGCAGCAGAGACTGTCTGGCCTGCGATGCCTAAAATATTTATGCTCTGTCCCCTTACAGAAAAGGTTTTCCACCCCCTATCCTAGAAGAACTTAGAACTGTAATGCAAGGCAGGTTGTAAACCTGCTCCTGGAAGGTGGAAGGGAGAGTCCTCCCATTTGGATGAATTGTGATCCCACCGATGGGCAGTGGAATAGAGGTGCTTCACACAGAAACCTTGAATCAACTAGAAAGAACTACAGTGATTCGGTGTAACATGAAACAAAAAGTAACATGAAGCAAAAATTACCACACCATGGGCCTAATCAATATCAAGAAAAACCATGCCTGGCCAGAGTTATTCCGTGCATCAAAGGGCCGCCTGTTCTTTTTCTTGTCAGGGCACATACCCTGGTTGTAGGTTCGATCCCTCATAGGGGTGTGCAGGGGGCGGCTGATCAATGTTTCTTTCTATCTTCCTCTCCCTTCCTTTCGCTCTAAAATCAATAAAAACATAATTTTTAAAAAAACGTAGTAAACCATTTCAAACCAGAACCATCCTATTCAGTACCAATATTTCCTTAAAATATTGATATACCAGACCAACAGGTGATGGACAGCATAGCGATTCTATTTGGTTCAGGCCCTCTTCTCAAGCTGCTATGAGATCCTAAGGGAGGGAGTGCTAAGAGAGTACAGGTTCATGCTCCACTCTTTACCACCAGTCTCCCTATCTAAGAATGCAGAGTGCTCAGCCAAGGTGGGCTTATCCCCATTTGCCTTTTCTACTAAAGATAAAAGAAACACCTTGCCCTCAGAAATGATCACCAGGATGGTTTAGATAAGGTCCCTTTATAAAACTCTTTTCCTGAGCAAGAATACAATGGAGACTGGTGTTCTCAGGGCTGGTGAAGAAAGAAACACTGCTGAGATGCCTCCACTTTCCAAAGTCTCTGATGAAATTTCCAAGTTAATTCCCTCCAGCCTCATCTCACCCTTTCTCTCCTTTCTTGGACTAGCAAAAATATGTTTCAACCTTGTGTTTTTTCGACCCTCTCATGATTCTAAATGAGTCACATCTTGCAGCTGAGTGGGAGCTGAGCAACTGAGTGGCTTTAGTAACGTTGAGAAGGGCTGTGACATCTGTAGGCAAATGCCAGACCAAGCGTTGTTCCCCAGTTCCAAAGAGACATGGGCCCAGTCACGACTGTACTGGACATTTATACATTCATTCTGCTCCAACTTTGACTCAAGAAATAGTGCACCTTTGTCTCAGTATCAGAAATATGTTGGGAAAGAGAGAGACCTACTCTGCTCTTGAACGCATAGAGGCACAGCAGCAGACAAAGTGAGAGCTTGACAAATAGATGGAGGAAACCTAGATCGGCTTTGGGAGGGAGGGGAACAACTCTGTCCCATTGTTCTCCTTCTCAAGAGCTATTTGAAAAATGTTGCTTCTTATTTTACATACCACTACATTGATTTAATAAGACACGTTCATAAATAAAAAATAAGTACCTGTCATTGCTTACTCATAAGAAAGAAAAGAGAGAAGGTTGTGATTAGAGATGACACAGTTCTTCATCCATTAGTGACATACTGTGGGACTCAGTACCCAAGTCCCCTGAGCCCATGTTTTTCAGCATTCAGTTAATCAAAGAGTGAATGCTGATCACGTGTATGGCTCTTGAAAAGTAGACTGTGCATGAATATGTATTATGGGGTAACCAAGTTTGCCTGGAGTCAGAGAATGAGTGATGGCCTAACAGACTCTATGGAAGTAGACTTCATTCATTATATAAAGTGGACGACTGAAGGGATTAAGAAGGGGCAGGAATGTATAGGGTGACAAATGAGGTGAGTCTTCAGTTTAGAAATACAATATGAACTGATTTATCAAGCCTTCAGTCAATTGGACATCTCTATTAATTGACAGTTAGTATTCTGCCAGCAGTTACTCATATTAGTAACTCTCCTACCCTACAAGATCCTGGTGCATTTTCTGACTCATCCAAAAATTATAAAGAGATGCCTAGAAAAGGCTTAATACTATTATGTGCCAGTTATCCAAAACTAGATAAAATCTTTGGTTATGTGTGGCAGTGGTCTATTAATCAGAACATTAGATTGGCCAAAACATCCTAATCACCAGCCAGTTTACTTTGCACACCCTAACTGGGATAATCAACCAGAGGAAGGAGGTCCAGTTTCCATGGAAGCTCTGCCTCCACTCCAAAGAGGTGGAGCTCTCTGCTGCCCTCTTCTTGAGGGAAGAGCTGCTCAGTGAAGAATATACAACTTTGTGAATCTAACTCAGTGGTTCTCAAACTCCAGCGTACATCAGAATCCCTCGGAGGGCTGGTTAGAATGAAGCTTGCTGAGTCCAGCCCATAGAGTTTCTAACCCAGTGGGTCTGGACTCAGAAGGTCCTATCACTACTTTGCTGCTGGTGGTGGTGGGAGGGCTTCACTTTGAGAACCACTGATGTAGAACAGCGATTTTCAACTGGTGTTTTGCAAGAATTTTTAAAACATGCAATACCTAACTATTTAGTCAGAGGCACTGACCTCTTTTCCCTTAGATTGTCAAATAAAAAAATAACAATAGCCAACACAACAATAACCATCTGGTGTGAATGAAGCAAAATTAAACCTATGTTTTGTCAGACCAGCAAAAAATATATATTTTTGGTGTGCTGCAGAATTTTAGTAATCAGTTTATGTGTGCCATGAGCTACGAAAGGTTAAAAATTGTTGATCTTGAAGATGAAAGGACAGTCGTTCAGATGATCCTCCCTAACAGTCTTGTGTCTGATTCTGACAAGACCCCGCTAAGGCTGTTTTTCAGGTAGATAACTCAGCAGCATTCATTCTGTGGTTTTATATGGCATTTATGTTTTCCTTAAGGGAAAAAAAGTATTCCTGTGGAGGTATTGTCTACACGCCATTTAAACACACACACACACACACACACACACACACACACACACACACACATGAGCCTTCTTATTTACAATTTTATAGCAAACAACTGTAAGCTTCAGTTGCACTGTGGTGGTTGGCATTACTCTGTGTGCAGAGCTGGAGGTAGACAGTTTCCTCTGTCTTTACCTCTTTATTCTGACACTGTTTGTGTAAAATTTTGTTTGTGAGAGTCTCCCTAGGTCCCCATGTTGAGGTCACCCCTGATTGCTGTTGTTCTGCTAAAAGATAGAGGCTAGACTTATTCTCTGAAAAAGCCTGTGTGGACAGGGGACCATATCTGGCCACTGTAAATCCGGGAGGCCAGGGGTCTTTGGCTTTCATGCTGTGAATCCTTTTGAATGGTCTGGATTTTAAAGAATACTGGTCTACTCCGAGCTTCCAAGGCAGAGAGATCCTTAGCCTGCTACTTACCAAAGGCCGTAGTGATAACAACAGCAAGTCATCCTAAGGAAAGCGTGTTGGGACCTCATGGGACTGATCTGTAGCAGGGAGCTCCCCGGGGTCCATTGCATTGCCACATGCCACCCAGGAAAACCACCTGTCTCAGCTACAGATTCACTCACTCCATTGTAGCCAGGGTTGTTATTTTGTATGTCTGCTCTAGGCAGTATGATCACAAGGAAGATCAAAACAGTCCCTTTCAACCAGCCAGTATTTCTAAAAGCCAAAGAATTTGCCTTGGCCCCTTATTCATTAACCCTTCAGCTACTGTGGACCCAAGATCTGAAGCAGACCCCCAACCAGCAGCAACACCAATAGTAGCAGAGGGCCTGCAGGCATAACCCGCTTCACTGAACACAAACTTCTATTTGAAGGCTTCTGCTTTGTCCTGAGAAATTCATGAGAACTTTACTTCTAGTATCAAAAATCATCTCCTCAAATCTTCTAGTGGGACTCATGCTCTGGGAAAATGCTCCACAATTTCCTGTGGTTTCTCAGACTTCCTCGCCACTGTGGTGCCTGATGCTTTGGCCCAGCGTGAGAAGTTTGGCCTTAAGGTGGCGTGTACCCACCCCCAGGCCCAGGTGGACTCTGTGGGGAGCAGTAAGATAAAGGGATGCACCTGTAGAGCTTTGGGCTTGTGCTTCTTTCTCAACCAGCCGTGTCCCTCACTCAGCACCCTTTTTGTCTTCTCGCCTGTTAGGAAGCTCAGGATGCTTCCAGTCTCTCTTCCCAGCTTTAGGGGGAAAGTGTCCTTTTCCTTAAAGAGAACAGGACAGCTAGCCCCTGGCTGCTTCTGTTGGCTCCTCTTATATCTGATAACCTTTAATGTGGAACTCTGTTGCCACTTCATCCTGTCTGTCCTTGTTCAGTGAAGTGACTGCAGTCATTCAGTGTGAGGAAAGGGCAGGGCTATTCATTGTTCCTTGCACATATGCCTGCAGGAACAAAAAGGCCTAAGTGATTGACAGATCACCTCAGGTCAATTGTAAATGCAGAAATCAACTCATGTGCAATGTTTCTTTCCCAAAACTTCCAACTGGATGGAACGTGTTGTTGTCTCTGGTCCCGCTGAGGCAACATGTGATGAGGTTTCCTTTCCTTTTCTAAGCAGTGCAGATGCCATCCCGGTGATTGAACCACGAGTTGGCAACCAAACACCCATTAGTGGCTTTTCTCTAACTAGATATGCCTTCCCTGCAGTGCACGCACTCAGGACAGGAGGGAGAAGCCCAGAGACCAGCTTGGTCACAGAGAGGTCTTGGGAAATGCCCCTCAGCTGGGTCCCTGTTATGCTCCTTTAACCTTCTGTTTAAGTGCTTCAAGCTGAGTGTGACATGTGGGGGGATAACCCAGCCTCTGGAAGCTACAGTCTTCAGCTGACAGAAGCTCCACATCCAGGGCTCCCTCACATGCAAGGCTCTGGGGTGGAAACTCACACCTACTGACCAAAGGGAGGGTGGGACAGAGAAGAGAAGGTTGCACCATTGTGCTTTTGAATTATTGCCCTTTTGTTCTTCCTGTATGCTCTCGGCCAGTTCTGGGGGTGCCAGACACAGTGGAAGAGATGTGTCCTGACATCCCCCCGCTGGAACGCCTCATGAAGGAAATCCACCACCTAGCCGAGTCCGGAGCCCGGTACACAGAGATGCCCCATGTCATCGAGGTGATCCTGCCCATGCTCTGCAACTACCTGTCCTACTGGTGGGAGCAGGGGCCTGAGCACCTGCCCCCCAGCACAGGGCCCTGGTGCACCAAAGTCACCTCAGAACACCTCAGCGTCATCCTGGGCAACATCCTGAAAATCATCAACAACAACCTGGGCATCGATGAGGCCTCCTGGATGAAGCGCATCGCAGGTACCACAGATGCCTTTCTCCCCAGCCAGCTCAGGGACCAAGATGCCTAGAGCCTCTTTTCACCTTAGACTCTCTTTAAACTGTTCTCCCTACCCACCTTTGTTACTTAACAGTAAAAAGAATTGACTTATTCCTCTGTAGAGTTTCTTGGAGCAAATGCTCCTGCCCCGCTCCCCAGCTAGTCCAGGCCTCTGAGACCTTCTTGATAAACTCTACCTGACGCACATGATCCTGGCTTCATTTGCTTTTGGTACTTAAGAATCCCCTTTGCTCTTCTGGTAATAATTGTCCCTATTTTCTTGATAAGTGATCCTTTGTGTTCTGCACATCTATAAAATTCCCTGCCATCTGGGCTGTGCTGTAAGTTTCTGGCAGTTGTATCTTACTTTATGCTTTCTTGGGCACTCTCTAATGCAGGTTCACAGTCGTATCACTTTGTTTTGGGGTGATTTTTGGGGGGATGGGGGGGAGGGTAGTTGTGTTCCTCTGGAACTCCTTACATTCAGTAGGCTCTTGATAAATGGTGTTAGCTGATTTTCTGTTCCTAGAGCAACCTCAAAGAAAAGAAAGACAGAAAATGAATAACCATACTTTCCACAGTCAGGAAACCATGAGTATTTAGTGTTCTCTGTGTCAAAGTAGAGTCTGAAGGGATAGAAAAGTCCTTTCTTTGGATGGACCCATAATTTAGATAGAGGAGTCCACCAGAACAACTTCACCCAAGGTCCTGGACCGTGATACATGGTGGCTGAGTCCCAAGGAGTATCAGCCTAACTCTGGGTATTTCCCTTCCCAGATAAATTAGTAGGCATTCCTCTGCATGACCAAGGAAGAAAAGTTCCTACCTCCTTCTTTTCTCAGAAATGAACTGAGATCAAAATTATAAATATTTGGGTGCTAATGGTTACTAGATAGGAGAGAGAGGCTTCTGTGGACATGAGTACATAAAGTTGGCATTCCTTTCTTACCTGTTAGCCCTAGAATATTGTTAACCCTGAGGCATTTGTTGATGAGCTCTCATTTGTAAATCTGGATTAAGGGAAGGAAGGAGATAAAGGAACAGCTCCCTTAGCCCCCTAGAGAAGCAGAGAGAAAAGAGGTCACAGCAAGAGAGGCACTGATGGGAATGGAACTTGACCTTTTATTCCACAGATGAATTAATTCTACCATCAGGCCACTTAATTCCTGGTACCTGAACAAAATCAATTTTAAATAGTAACCCCCAAATCACCCACATCTGGAGTAGCCATTCTAATTATAGCTCAAGGCAGAAAGACACCTCTGTGTGGGATGAGGTGTGGGGTGAAATCCAAGCCTTCATGGCTCTGAGTTTCGACTTCTTGGTTAATGCATCTCAGCAGAGAGCTACCGTCACTTTCTCTTTCCAAAATGGTCTTCTTTATGAAATTAAAAAATAAGACAAAATAAGATTTTTTAAATGCTGAAAAGTAGGCTGTTTTCAGTTAAAATGCCCTAAGCTAAAGAAACTTTGAAATAGACATTAACATTGTCAACAGTTCATGACTCATTCATTTCGTTCCACTTTTTTAATATAATCACTGAGGTTCTTCTCTTTATTATGAATTGAGCCAATAGGATATTCCGTTTAACAAATAGGGTGAGACATAAAGTTTTTATCTTTCTCATTAAGAAGGTCAGGATGATAGTCCCAAGTCCCACTGAGGCTTGTTTCTGCTCTTTGACTTCTAGCAGCCACCTCTCCCTCTCAGCTCATTATTACTGATAATAGTTTGTCTGCCTTCCTCAGGGCCCCGGGGAGCCTCCAGGCATTGGGCTGATAGTTCTCAAGTGTTGGATGCTAAGAACTATGGTTGCGTTAACATATTTTTAGCAACAGATTTTTCTATAAAATAACCAGAAAGCATAGTGTTCAGTGCCTACTCTTGGCTTGGCACAGTACTGGTTATTATGAACAAAATGCTTTGTTCAAGGAGTTTATAATTTAGCTAGTGAGTCAAAACCAGCATGACCATACTATAATATGATTCAAGATAGCCGTTAGGGAGAACTAGGGGGTGTGAACAGGTGCCACCCTAAGTTGATGGGTTTTCAGAGCCTCAACCTCTCAAGTGTCACTTCTTTCCTTTCATCAATTGTCATACTATGTGAAATGAGGGGGAGGCCCTTTGTTTGCAAACGCAGTGTACGCCCAGCCAATCATCAGCAAAGCCAGGCCTGACCTGCTCAGAAGCCACTTCATCCCAACTCTGGAGAAGCTGAAGAAAAAGGCTGTCAAGACTGTGCAGGAGGAAGAGCAGCTGAAAGCTGACAGCAAAGGGGACACACAGGAGGCGGAGCTCCTCATCCTGGATGAGTTCGCAGTCCTCTGCAGAGACCTCTACGCCTTCTACCCCATGCTCATCCGCTATGTGGACAACAACAGGTACAAAGGAGGCCTGGGGAGCATATCCACAGGGAGGAAGGTGGTATTTGGCTATGTTAAAGTGATAGAGGGAGGTCACAGCAGCCTCCACCAGCTCCCTTGCCCAATAATCCCTAGTGTGTGACCTCTGAGCGATGCTTTCCTTGACCAGTGATTCTATATGGTCAGTGGCACAGCCACCCCTTCCATCCTCAAATACCACAGGTGAGAGGGAGTTGGTCGAATAAGGGCAGCAGTGACCCACTCCTGCCCTTCTGCTGTTCTGTCACACATTCATTCAGTAGATATGAATTCATTCAGTAGACTGTCAGGCATTGGGGAACAGGATGAACAAAACAAATGAAGATGTCTGGTGTAGGGAGCTTTCATTCTGGGAGGGGAGTGGGGCATGCAGACAATAAACAAAATAAGTACTTATATAATTATCTATACTTACTTTTATATTTAAATATACACTTTACATATAAAAGTAATCTGCTCAAAGCAGGGTAAGGGGAATTAGGAGTGCCAGGGTAGGGTGGAGTTGCTGTTGTAAACAGAACATTACTGAGAAAGCAACATTTGAGCAAAGACCTAAAGAGATGAAGTTAGGAACCCTGCAGGTCTGGGAAGAGTGTTCCAGGAAGAGAGAACATCTGGTGCAGGCCCTGAGGAAGGAGTGTGTTTGGAATGTTCAAGGGATCACAAGGAGACTAGTGTAGCTGGGGAAGAGTGAGGGGTGCAGAGAGTGTAGATGTCGGAGAGGCAACATGAGTCAGGGCCTTGGAGGCCACTGTGAAGACTGGCTTTTACTCTGAGTGAGATGAGAAGTTGGTGGAGGTTTTGAGCTCATCTGTGATGTGATCTGACTCATCATTTGAACACTATGGTGAGGGATGGAAGCAAATAAGGAAGTAAGGAGACCAGTTGGGAGGCTCACAATGATCCAGTCAAGAGCTGATTGAGACAGAGCAGACTAGAGGTTGCCAGACTGGAGGGGGTTTGGAGGAGGAGGGTGGAATGGGGAACAACTGCATAATGGGATTGGGGTTTCCTTTTAGAGTCCTGAAAATATTTTAGAAATAGTAGCCCAACATTGTGAATGTACTAATTGTCAGTAATGGCCATTTTTATGTTTTATGTATTTTACCACAATTAAAAAGAGGTGGGCTAGAAGGGGTTAATGGCGGGGGTTGGGGGGGGGGGGAGGCAATACTTTCAACAATAAAGATTTAATTTAAAAAATGAAAAAGAAAAAAGTTGATGTTGGCTGAGGCCAGCATGGTAATAATGAAAGTTGACAGAAAGTATCAGATTCTGGGTCTATTATGAAGTAGAGCCCTCGGGACTTCCAGATTAGGAATGAAAAAAAAGAGGTGAGTGAAGTCAAAGATGATTCTGGCAAATGGAAGGATGGGGTTTTTATCAGCTGAGTTGAGGAAGATTGTGGGTACAGAAGATGTTTAGGGGAAGATCAGGACCTCGCTTTTGGACATGTTAAACCTGAGTTGTCTAATCAGTATAGAAATAACAGTGTTGAGTGGGCAGTTGAATATGAGTGCAGAGTTCAGGAGAGGGGTCTGGTATAGACATAGGAATTTAGGAGTCATCAACATATTGGCATGTAGTCTTTAAGAACCATGAGACTGGATGAGATAAAGGATTGAAGGGGAGAGAGTTCTAAGGACTCAGCCCTTGTGCTCTCCAACATGAAGAAGTCAGACAGAGGAGGAGGAACCAGTGCCTGAGACTAAGAGGGAGTAACCAATGAGACAGGAGGAAACCAACAGAATGATGTGTCCTGGGTGCCAACTTTATAAGGCATTTCCAGTAGGAAAGAATGATGAATGAAGTTTATTGGTAACCTTGACCGGAGCAGTTTCAGTGGAGCAATGGAGATGAAAGCCTCTTTGGAGTGGACTAGAAGAGAATGGAAGGAAAGGATTTAGAGACAGCAATACAGACAACTTGTTCAAGGAGTTTTATTATAAAGGAGGACAGGGAAATGGGATGGTAGCTAGAGACAGAAGTAGAGCCAAGAGAAGAGTTTTTAAGATGAGAGACTAGTCAGCTTGTTTCTTTGCTAGTGGGAATAATCCAGTAGAGAAGAGGAAATTGATCAGAGTGAGAGAGGATTTCTTTTTATTTTATTTATTTATTAAATTGTTTGGGGTGATTTTGGCCAACATGAACATATAGGTTTCATGTGTGGGTTTCTATGTTACAAGATCTGTTTCTAAAGCAATGCCCCTTAAACAGGCAAAGGATCAGCCTCAGATAGTTCATTCACAACAACAGGCAGGGAGGCAGAATTATTATAAAGGCAGTGCTTATTAAAGTACATTTCATTTTTAAAGCAGCTATCAGCTGTTAAAGTGTATATACATTTATGGGGGGACACCCTGTATATGGATGGGTAGAATCTGTAGGAATCCCTTCCTGATTGCTTCCATCCTCGGTGAAGTAGGAAGCAAGATGATCGGCTAAGAGTGAGGATGGGGAGACGTTGCTTAGAGATTTGAGGAGTAAGAAGAAGATATAAGACAGTGGCCAGGGAGAGGTGGGAGAGCAGATGGACCAGAGAAGTGTGGTGTGATGCCAAGTAGCATTAAGGGCCCCACTTGAGATCCATGATTATGAATTTAAAGTCTTTTTCTCCAGTCAATTCTGCTGCCAGGTTTTGGCTCAGAGTAGGAAGAGAGGTTGATTTGATCAGGGTTGGAAGTTTGCAAAGTGAGTATGACAAAGAAAAAAATGGGTTAGGGAGTCGAGGGTATATGTAAAGTAGTGATTATGAAGATTGACTATGGAATTTAACGTGAATGATGAGGGAAATGAGCACATAGGAGACTAATGACCATAAACAGGAAAAGGAACAAAGTATTGTTGGTCCTAGTGGGAGTCAAAGACCAAATAGATCTTTTTTATTATACCATACCCTTTAACTCTTGCAGGCCTAAAATACAAATTTGGGGAAGCTTGATTTTAAAATACCTCATTGTAGATAGTGAAAAGCCTAAGGAATATTTGAGGGAACATTCCTAACATTTTGAGTGGTATGCCATTCTGTCATGGGCAGGAAATAGGCCTGAATATGCCCATTTTAGAATTTATTATATAAGGCAAATTGTATGTACTATTTAAAATAATTAAGATTACTTATATTTAGCATTTCAAAATAAATACCTTACACACACACACACACACACACACACACACACACACACACACACATTGTGTGTATGTGTGTCATAAAATCCCTTACCTATCTATGGGACATTTGACTCACTTTCTCAAAAGAAATCCTGCTTTGAGAGTCATCATTTTAGTCACTTCTGATTAACATATTATGTTAACAGTTTAGGGAAGGAATTTGTCAGAGTTTGAGGTGAAAACAAAAATGAAAGCAGAGTAAGGTTGCTCCGAGAATAGCTCTTTAATGCCATTTGTCACTATTGATGATCAAGACTGAAGATAGAGTGTGTTCCGCCTGCACCGTGTTTGACAGTGCTAAAAATGGCAATGTCAGAGAGTCTTTGAGATCATCATTAATTCATTCATCCCTGCTTTTCAACCTGTTCTTCCCTGAACACCAGGGAGCATCATGGTCATCTGAGCCTGGCTTGGAAATGCCTCCTCCTATGTGTGTGCCTTTACCTTTTTCAAGTCCTTTCTTTACCCCAAAGAATTAGCTGGCTTGGAGTTCTGGAATGGTGGAGTTGGCAGGAATATTTGAGGTCCCTTCATCTACCCTCTAACTGGATGAATAAATACCCCCTTCCTTTTTCCAGCAGTGCATTTCTTGCCTCTGATTATCCTCTATGGCTATACACAATAGGCACACCTCTCCCTGCGTGCAACTCCCATTCTAGTCTCAGACAGTTTAAGCCATTTGAGCTCAAATCTGTAATTCCTACCATTGGCTCTGATCTTGCTCTTTGGAGGCACACAAAACTAATGACAATCTCTCTTGTGGCAGCTCTTCAAATATTGAAGGGGGCCATCTTCTCTTCTCCTCCCTGTCTTTCCTCGTTACATTAGACCTTTGTACTTCCTTCAGCCCTGGCATGGCAATGTTTCAAGTTTCTTCACCATCTACAACACTTGGAAATGCCGTGCGTCAGTGTTCAGCCTGAGGCTGACCCAGAACAAGCAGGAATTCCAAGTGTGGTGTGGGGCAGTCAGAGCAAGGCAAAGCAGCTCTCCATCTCCTCCTCCAGAAGATACTAGGTCAACATAGGTCCAGGACAATCTCTCTACAAGACACACTGGCTTGACTACCTTTCTCAAAAAATGCAACTCCCTGGAAATAAGAAACAATCAGAACATGGAAGCAAACAACTTTAAATAGTGTGATTTTGGAGAAAACTCATCTCTCAGCCTTTTGAAGGGAACTCTGTGTAGTGACTGCTTCAGGCTGTGTCTTCTACTGGAGGCTCAGAAATAAGGCTGAGAGATGCTCCTACCTCTAAGTCAGACAACCTGACCATGAACATAGGAACATGGCTTTACTTTCTTTCAAAATCTGATAACTTACCTTTTTGAGAATGGAAGTCAAACTCTCCTTACTCTTGCCATCGTCCAAGAGTTTATTATTGTGCTTCTTTTCTCCATCAATATGCACATTAATTTTATCCACTTGGGTTGCTTCAGCCATCACCTCCACTGATCATTACCTCTAAACCCAACCTTCTTCCCACCTACAGCCTTGCATTTTCCCATGGCCCTTTGGCAGCATGCAGTGCAGATAAAGAGACTCAGGAATCAGTTAAGTGCCTCTAAAAGGATCAAGTGTCTGGATATTAAGAGAGATCATGAATTCTGTGGAAGAATGGGAGCAGGGGAAGATGAGCCTGGTACATCATGTGAGAGGAAGAAAGGCTTTGGGCAAGGAGGAGAGGCAAGGTCAGGATCTTCTCATCTGCAAATACCATCTTACTCTGGCTTGAGAGAGGTGCAGTGAGTTTGTGAACATGGGGGAAGACATTTAATTAGATATTCTTCATGCATACCCACCACTCTAAATCTGGTGAAAGGAGTTCACCAGAAATAAAAAGTAAAGATTTGCCTCTTAGAAGAAGAGTGATGAAAACAAAATTCATTCAGCAGAAACTGCTTTCCCATATGAAGGCAAAGGGATCAAAATCGTCTTCTTTCTCCTGGGAGGAAATGTTGACCTAAGGTTGTTTTCAGTGCTGCTGTTACACTGCCTGTGGCTGTACTTTTCCTTGGTAGGAGAGAATATGACTCTCGTTGCTTCCCTCTCAGAGCACAGTGCAAACCTATAAAGCTTGTTTAAACCAAAACACTAAAGAATGAACAGCTGCCAGTTTTGATCAAACTTGACACTCGACCATGAAAAAGTGCTCCTGAAAAATCAATATGAAAGAAATCAAAAAGCATTATCGATCTCAAGCCTCAAGTTTGGATTGCATTTGGCTTCCGCTAATGGATATATGATTACAGTGGCCTAAACAAAGTAGAAGTTAACTCTCACATATAAAAGAAGTGCAGAGGTACCCAACCCAGGATTAGTGTGGTGCTGCTTACTGGAGACCCTCCATGCTTTGTCTTTCTATCCTTAACATTGGCTTCCATCTTCAAAGTTACTTTATAGTGCAAAATGCCAATTAGAACCATCATATTATCATTCCAGACAGGAAGCAGGAAGGCAAAAAGTCACCTTCAGCTATCTGATCCCTTTTTAGAAAGCTTTTCTAGAAGGCTCATCCAAC
Organism: Myotis myotis; assembly: GCF_014108235.1. Lineage (NCBI taxonomy): Eukaryota > Metazoa > Chordata > Mammalia > Chiroptera > Vespertilionidae > Myotis > Myotis myotis. Next base: position 152,450,555 of record NW_023416313.1, on the reverse strand, counting down.
AACTACCACTTCCAGCTCAATGATCAGAACTTAGTCACATGGTGATCCCTCAGGGGAAGCTGGGTAATGTGACCTTCAGCAGGGCACAGTGCCAACCTGAATAAAATGGGGTGTTTTTTTCCTATGAAGGGAATAGACTGAGTAAATAACCTATAGTGTCTGCCACATAAAGAAGAGAATAATTGGAAAAGAAAACAAGAAGGATTAGATAAGAACATCTGTGAGGCTGGAACTCAAGGCAATAAGGAATTCAGGAGATGAGAGAGGGACCCAGAAGTGGTCTTGGCCTCATAGTCTTAACCTTTCTTCCTTAGCCTGGTGCGTGCTCTCTGTGAATGTGAAGAATGTAAGGATGCTCAGGGCAATTCATTCTGATGTCTCAGGACTTAGGAAACTGGCTTTTGATAGCTATTACTCTGCATGCACCAAGGGACATTGCGTTTTTCAGGCCATCCGTGAAAGCCAAAGTTTTCTTTAAGAAAGGTGATAGACAATTTAATTTCTATATCACTCTCTACAGATATTTGAAAATGCCAGCTCACTCAGCCCTTTCAAAATATAATTTAACTCAAATGTGTAAGATACTTAGGGGAAAGAGAACTTTTAGAAGTTGGCTGAATTCTACTGCATTTTAGCCTTCTTGCTGCTACTGTGTTTGTTTTTTCAAATAAATGAAGCGAGTTTTGTTAAGCCTGTTGTGTGTGTGTGTGTGTGTGTGTGTGTTTTAAAGAAATGGATAATGTCCATTTATGTGGAGTTTCCAAACCATTTCTGAGGGCATAGGAGATATTTGGTCTCTGCCAAGCACTTCAGTCAACAGTGAAAAACATATTGTCTTACAAATGTTATTCATAAAACTGGCTTTGTAAGGAAAAGGGATGAGGCCTGAACTGTTTATAAAATGCTCAGCATTTCAGAGGCTTGACAATGATAAGTGTAAATGACAAGACTAGATGGCATAATGACCAAGACTTTCCTGGTTTTGCCTGCCTTATGTATTAAAGGGCATTTGTCCCAAAACTTAGAGTGTAACCGTAATCACTTCATCAGTTTAAAGGAAAAAAAAACCTATCTTTGACAGTTTTGAAATGTTCATTTCTGACATCTGTTTGCTAAAATAATCCTTGAATCCTTTGGAAACAATGGAAATGATTATTGTAAGTCCTCTAAAATATCTACAATACATGTCTATATCTAAGCATAGGAGGGGTATATTGATAGCCTTCTTATAGGAATACAGTTTTATCTGGATAAATGTGTGCATCCAATGTCCAATGAGTATGATTATTTTAATTAGTACTGAATTTCATATGCATATTCCTTTACTTTTCAACTCAGATCCAACTGGCTCAAAAGCCCCGATGCTGATTCTGACCAGCTCTTCCGCATGGTGGCAGAGGTCTTCATCCTGTGGTGCAAGTCTCACGTAAGGACTCCTGGGCCCTGGGCTTAGAGACAGCGTGAAAGGTACAGGCCTCAGGGAACTGTCTTGTAATCTTTGCTTTTTTATTCCCCCAAACCCCACTTAGAACTTCAAGAGGGAAGAGCAAAATTTTGTGATTCAGAATGAAATTAATAATTTGGCATTTTTAACTGGAGACAGCAAAAGCAAGATGTCAAAAGTAAGTTCTTAGAAATCAATTCCAAAGACTTTTCAACCTTCACCTAACCTATGTATCTCTGATATATGAAAGAATCCACTCCGTACAGCATTTAAGTCAAACCAACAATGTCCATTGTTGTTTCTTTGAGAATGAACAGAAGAAACTGTTCTCAAATAAGCATGGTTGTCACATTTTTATGAATAAATAGCTGCTTATATGTCCAAAAGTTTATGTTTCAAGGCTTGCCTAAGGCATTTGAGAGGCCTCTAAAACAAACCTGCTGTCATTAGTTTTAAAATAGAACTACTTCCTGTGTGGTGATGTTGCAAAAATACGGATGCCTAGAGTCACCTTCTGATTAGAAAATTACTTTGCTTTGAGGATTTCATTAGTACATATTCTTACAGTATACTTGTTTTCCTCCTATCTGGAACATCCAGTAGCTGCTTTCTTTCAACTGTGCTGACCTCTTAATGCCCTTTGTTTATTTTCCACATGAGTTGCATTCAGAAACCAAGACATTTGTCCATCTTCCTGCAGGAAATGTTTGAAAGAGGGCATACCAGATATCTGTCTGACAAAAAAAAAGTTACATGGAGGGAGGACTGTAGCAGAAATATGGGAAGGGAAAGTGGCCTCCAGGTCCTTCTAGGTCAGCTATACACAGAGAGGCTTTGCTTTTTGATTGGAGAGAATTCTGAGACACGTTCCTTCAGGTGTACATACAAAAGCCAGGCTTACTTAAATGGGATGTTTTGTTACCAGCTGTTATGGCTTACCTTTGATTCTCTTCCCTTGAGAAGCATGCCTCAATGAGTATTGACTATGTATGTCAAGTATAAGTGACATGTAACAGCTGGGATGTGTATCTCTCTCATTGTTGATACAGTGCTGACTTAGAGGACTATGAAGGTGGAGTGTGCATGGGGACCCCTCAAAAGTGAAAATCAGTTCTGGAAAGATGGGTTTGTAGTGTAGTTCTTAGGGCTTATTCCAAATAATCTTTTGAGATGGAAGATCTATGTAGTTGGAGTTGCAGACAAGGGGCTGGTGGGACACCAAAAATCAGCACTCATATCTCCACCATGTCTGGCTAGCTCTGATCAACTCAGGCACTCTGAACTTCCTGCCCTTCCATCATTTAGCTATGTTGACACTGATACTTCTTCCAGCATCCAAAAAATGCTTCTTGAAGTTTTGAATCTAATCTACACTTTTCTATAAAGTTTGATAAATAAAATTGTGTACATGCAAAGTGGAGCAATCAGGAGTATATATTCACATTCAAGAGGAATCTTAGGAACTTTACCTATTGTGGATCCTTTTGAGCTTTATATTATTTATTTAATTTTCAAAATTTTATTTTGCATTCAACTTTTAGCAAACACATCTGCTGCTCCTGTCAGGTATATAGGATATTTCAGACTCTGATCCCTGGACATTTATCTTAAGTTCCCTCTGAAGGGTCTTCTTACAGCTACCACAAGCTCTCCTTTACCCTGCCTACCTAAATAAGTCCCGGGCAGATTCCATGCTACCTTCAACTTGAAGTATATCCATTGGCTCAGGAATGAACCAGCTAGAATTCATTGTCATCATCAGTGATGACAGCAAAGCAGTGGAAATGGCTCTGATACAAGGATTCAGATCCCAGAGGAGCCGAAATGGCAAAGATATCTCAACCTTCTGGTGCTGAGTAGATACTTGGGGTCCTTGGGTTTACACTTGGAAAGAGATAAGGTGAAAAGAATTGACATTTCACAACTAACCTACTAACAAACTAACCTGAAATCATGTTCATTCACATCACTGTATGAGGAAAAGGGTATGTTTGTCTTGTCAGAGGATGGTCATATTCAGAATCTTTGCATCTCCCCTGTTGATAAGGTTAGTCTATAGGAGCAAACACTTTCACTTCATTCCCATTGACATTGTATGCCAGTTTTTTCTGAGCCACATGGGATGAAGTCAAAGTTATAGTGTAAGGGATATGAAGACCCTCCCTAGATATTAAATAATATTTTCCATGTTTCTCAGGGCAACAGATATTAATATTGTTCCTTTTACATATGTTGAGACACAAAATGTGATAGTAAATAGGACTAGAAACTAAAAGAAAGTTAAGTCTGACATTAGGCCCAACAGTTGACTGGGGTTATGGCCTTGCCTCATTCACTTACCTCCTCTGGGCCCCAATTTATTTGACTCCCTGTAGCTCTACTAGGATGTTTTGTTTAAAAGTCAATTTCAAATTGCATCTGTAGGAAAAAAATAATATTACATATGTGCAGGGCACTATTTCAGAGAGATACATGCCTCCAACACAGCAACTTATAGTCATTACTACTGCTTTTTGGATGTAGAATTACATATTGAGAAGCCAAAGAGGGGGATATTCTTTCTTATTGTCGATTGAATTTTCATTGCCTTTGCCTCCCTGAGATGAGAGGTTCTCCCTACTACCTGATCTGAGTGGTCATTTGTCACCTGTGCTTGCTTTTATCTCCACTCGTAATTGAATTCGGGTGTGTAAGTGGAATTGGCCGCAGTGTACATGGCAGCCATTGTACTGGAATGCTGCATGTCCACACACTGCACTCGCCATTGCGAATAGAAGGGAAGCAGAGAAAAATATACAGTGGGCCACCCTTCTCAGACGTGGTTAACTGAGGTCAGTTCAAAGATGTGTGAGTTCTCTGGAGGCTAAAGCAGATTTGTTTTTGAGAGCTCATTGTATATTTTGTTAATATAGCACCAGTTTGCAAATGTATGTTAAGCTAAACATAACGAAGCTGAGCACATGTTTTTTTGTTTTGTTTTGTTTTTAAACTGGTTTTGTTTTCTGGAAAAATGGCAGCAGCTTCCTCGGAGGGCAATGGTAAGTTAGAACACATTTAGCCCAAGAAATGCCAGTTCCTTGATCAAGATTATAAACAATGAAAGAATTGTGATGCAGGACATATTGGAGTGACTCATTGTTTAAAGCCACTGCACCCCATAAGTAGTTTCAGTGTACTGTAAAAGGACAGGGAATAGTTTAGAAGATGTCTGTTTTTTAAGGGTATTCAGAATTGTGTGTGTTTCTTCTTACTCCAATATCCCCTATTATTCATTCTTTTCTTCTCTTCTCTATTCTTCTCTCTCTCTCAATCTCAATCTCTCTATCTCTCTCATTCCCTCCAGCCCCCCAACTTTTTGTTTTTATTTTTATTTCTTTTGTTCTTATACATCTGCAGCTTGAGTGCTCTCTATCTTCTTCTCCCTCTCTCCTTCTCTCCCTCTCTTTTCTCCCTCTCTCTACCCCCTTTCCTTCTTCAGCTCCTTCATCCCTTAAAAGTCTGTGATTTTTTTCCCTTAAGTTCACACATAAAATCATCTTAAACTACTGGGGGAAATTTGAAGTTATAGGAATTCATAAATTTTTGTTTAGAAAATAAAACGCTTTAGGCAACTTTTTTTAAAAACCTATTTCCAGTATTAGCAAACGTGCATTGAGTTAACTAATCTTAGCAACATGTGAAGAAAAGAATAAAATGAGAAACTGTAGGGTGTGGGAGGCTTTGACCTAAGGTATATAAAGGTCACAGCACAAGAAGGGAGGTGCTCCATCCTTCAGGCTGTGGAGTGATTCTGAACCACCTGCGATACTCCTAGAGTCCTTTTTTAAAGAGCAAACCTTTAGCAGAAGCACACCCATCACCCTTGAGCTCAGGTCTGACCCCTCTCTTTTTCTTCTTCTTTTTTTAAATTAATTTTTTAAATTATAGTTGACATATAATATTAGTTTCAGGTATACAACATAGTAATTAGACATTTACATATTTTGGTAACCACAGATCTGCTAGAGGTGATAATGTGGGTGGGAGGAAGAAAAACAAAATGGGGTCATTGTTTACATGACAGATTGTCTGCAGCTCACCCAGGTGAAAGTAAGGGGGAGCGGGAAAGACTTTAGGTCTAAAGCATTTATCTGGAGACCTGGGTGTGAATGTCACACACTCTGGAAGGCTGGTCTCTGAGATGATCTTGGCCCCGGGGGTGCATTGCCTGGTCTGGGTATAAGTCTTTATGGCCAAATTAACCTTCATCCTAATCTCCCATTCACTCTACATGCCATGTTCAACTGGTTCCCAGAGCGGTTGAGTTTCTGTTGTGTTGGCTGAGGAACTGGGGCTCAGAAGCTATGACTAACATGTGGTACCTTATGCCTTGGACCCCTGCTTTTACTGACTGACTCTTCTCCTTGTTTCTTTTCTTTTGTCTTTCCACACAGGCCATGCAAGTAAAGGTACAGGTCAAATGCATGATGTGTCTTTTCTGTCCTAGTATTAGAGGTCTCAGGCTCTGGCCACCCTCTGCCCTGTGATCACCAGCGGGGGGTGGTACGCGATGGATGTTCTCACCTGGAGGTCTCCAGGCCTGCTCCAGGGAAGACAACTGCCTGTCAAAGAGTGAATGTAGGCCTGCCCACCCTGGGATGGGGAAGCCAGGGAAGCCAGCCAAGCCTCGCCCTAACCTACTCAAGGTCTCCTTGCTAGCTCTGCTCCCTTCCTAAGCTGCCACTCTGCGGCCAGCATGCTAACAAGGATAGGGATACTGACAGGGCTTGAGACCTGGGAGATGCTACCATGTTGTGCCCTGCAGAGTCAGAATCCCACGTACTGTGTGGTCCCAGCCCTTCACACTGTACATTCCTGCCTCTTGTTGCAAGGTTCCCATGATTCAAAGAGGGTTTTCCAAGGACTAAGCTCCAGGATTTGAAATCGGCAGATAACCATGAATTTTTGCATAAAATGTATATATGGTGTAATAAACCTTAAGACAATTTTCCAGTGATCCATACAGGTTCTTGCTTGGAAATATTTCTCTATCTCTTCATTAATGTGTATTTGCTGTTATTGTCCCCAAGCGCTCTCCCTCAGGAATGTGGAGAGAGGGGGTGTGTGCAGGAACTGGGCCCCAGGTAGCTCTTAGTTAGAAAGGGGAAAGGGAGCCATGGACAGCTAGCTGGGGTCTACATATTGACTCAGATGCTACTTGTTTTGTGACCTTGCAAAAATCACTTCACTTTCTCAGCATCATGTTCTCATCAATAAAACCGACTTGTTTCTCTGAGAGTTGTTGGGAGGATTAGAAATGTCTTATTTCAGTAGCAGGCACATTGGAGTCACATCATATAAGCAGCATTTGATCATAAACTGCTGGGACTGGTGAGATAAAATAGAGAGTGAGCAATAAACTAAATTGTGAATCAAATGCACATCATTACATTTTGCACATTTACTGTATTGTAAACAGCATGCTGCGAGTTATCTTTTAAATTTATAAGATGTGCAGGGTGTCTCATAGTTTATATACTTAAAACTGGGTTGTATCCTTCATGAATGATTCGAAGCATTTTCAAGGGTAATTTAGACTGTAAATGAGTTTAGCCTTAGCTGCAACCTTTAGAATTCTGCACCGGAGGTAGAACATGACGGAACCTTGCAAGCGCTCGGGAAGTGATAGCGAGGACTCCTGTGGTCCCGTGTGAGCCAGCTTTCTGTCCATGTTCTGGAACACAAGAAGCCGCTGCTGCTTGGCCTCATTTCTTCCTCCCACTCATATTTCTCACTGCCGCCTCCCACTGCGGTCCGGGCCTGGCCTGCTGCTTTGGAGCACCCGGCCCACGGTGGCCCTGCAGCCGGTAGAATTCCCTCACTGGTCAGGGGCTGTGCAGCGGTTTCTGTGATATAACCACCTGAAGGTGCAGCCGCCACGAACTGGGTGACAGAAATCGCATCATTTTACGAGTGTCTATTAATAATTATGAACCTCTTTCACACTTTGGAAAGTAATTTAAAGAGATCCTCCCAAGGCACTGTTCATGCTGACCCCCCTCTTCTCTCGGAAAGGCAATCCTGTATGAAATGAACTCTGCTCCAGCCCAGGGTCCCAGGTCTTAGACACCAGTTCTAGGGTTGGCATCTGGTCTCTGCCCTGCTCCCAGGGCCCTGGGGCTCAGTGTACATTGCAGGGCCGCCACCTCATTGCTGCAGATACTCTGTGGGCGCCTCATGAAGCAAAGCTTTGGTGAGCACCAGTTTGCTCTCCCTCAGTGTCCCTGACTTCATTTTCTGCTTCTGATTCTCCCACCCCCCACCCCTACCCCCAAACACACACACACACACACACACACACACACACACACACACACACACACTCTTACACTTTGAGCAGGTGCCCATCAGCTGAGGCAGGGTCCTGCGAGTAAGGTCCCGCCTGGGAAGCTTTGCTCTTGCAGAGCCTGACATCATGAGAAAGGCGGTCACCGCCGTGCCTTGTCTGATTGAGCAGCCTCCACCCCACCACCCTGTTTTGTAGACGCTGAGGGTCCTGGGGGGGTTGCCTCAGCCCAGTGCACTGGACTCTTCTCTGAAACTCACTGTTTCCTTGGATGAACGCTCCCTGTGAGGGGTGAGAAAGTGTGAGGCAGAGTCATTTGGCCAGTTCTCAAATCATTTTTTTAAAACACCAGTTTATTTGTTCATTCAGCCCAGAAGTGAGCGAGCAGAGGCCGTCGGTGTCCGTGGTGTGTGTGGTCCTGTGGTCCTGTGAGCATGCGCACAAGGAGGGGGCTCGGGGTTTTACGGCCACCTGGTTGGCTGTTGAACACACTCCTTTTACTGTCCTTCTGTACTGCGGCCCTGCCTGTACTGACGGGGCCACAAGCAGGCAGGCTGCCCCGAGGTGAGGAGTTCCCCTCAGGCTCACTGAGCCCCTCTGTTATGTCACCCTCGTCTCCTAGTCCGGAGGGCAGGACCAGGAGCGGAAGAAGACGAAGCGGAGGGGAGACTTGTATTCCATCCAGACCTCCCTCATCGTGGCTGCGCTCAAGAAGATGTTGCCTATTGGTCTGAATATGTGCACCCCGGGCGACCAGGAGCTGATCTCCCTCGCGAAATCACGATACAGCTGCGTAAGTGCCCGTCTGCCGTGGCCGAGCATGTAAGGCAGGTGGTGGGGACCGGTGCTCCGTCCTCCTGGGGGCACAGAGGCAGCACGCCCTCATTGTTGGCGCTGGTTCGGGAGTTGGCGTGTTCCCTTTGGAACAAGCCTGTCACTTCTCTTCTTTCGTTCTCATAATAAAGATCCCAGCAGAACTCGCCTTTGGCTGTCTATACGTCCTGCACCCTACCTTTCATTTGCGTAGAGACCTCTGGGATGAAATGGAACTTCTCTTTCCACAGAGGGACACCGATGAAGAGGTGAAGGAACACCTGCGGAATAACTTGCACTTGCAGGAAAAGGTGATGCACGGGAAGACAATGAGGACCCACACAGGCCTCCTTCTGGCTTCCGGGTGCCATCTGCACGCTTCATTTACTCACGTTTTTCTAGAAACGGTCTCAGAGTACTTGTGTTACATTGGTGGGACTAGCTCTCTGCCCTTAATTTTTATATTTTTGTTCTTTCCTTTGCTATTGCAAAGAGGCATCCAGTAAAGCATGTCTCCCGCTCCCACTTTGTGAACGAACATCCAGCCCAGTCCGGGCTGGGTCAGGCCTCACTTTACTGACAGCCGTGCTTGCTAAAGTGTGAAGCAGGGCCCCTGGGGGGAATCTTGGCACCTCCTGCTCTAGAGATTTGAAAACAAACTCTTTTTGCATCTGAGTTGGTAGAATCAGAAAAATCAAGATAAATTTTTTATCATAGAGGCTGACATTTCCCCAGGCCTGCGGATCTGAACAGCTCTTTCCTCAGATACGTTACTCCCTAAGATGGAGAAGTAGGCTGGCACAAATAGCCTCTTCTTGTCATCCCAAACATATAGGAATGATAGGGGGAGGGGACATATTACCCCCCCCCCCAAAAAAAAAAGGCAGTAAAAAGAAATCCCAAGTGCCAGAAAAAAAAAAGAAGACATACTAAATCATAGTATTGAGGAGAGGTTGATGCAGTTGGAAATACTTGTAGAGTTCTCTGTACTAGATATGTATTTTAGGGGCTGGAGTTTTAATAACCTTAAAGGAAGATAGCTGTGGAACTTAATTACTCATATTGTGCATAATTTTAGAGCAAGAAACTTACATAAAATTAGCCTTGAATTAGTGAAATACAAGAATCTCCTGCAAAGACAACCATGAAACCACTTGTAGAGACTCCACCCCCTAGGATATGGGCTGAGATGCCAATTAATAGAACTCCTCCGGAAGACAAGCTCATATGTAAAAAATACAAAGTGTGAAATGAAACCCACTGCTATTAGCCAGAAAATGCAACAAAGAGAAAAATTGAAGCCTAAGGAACTGCAGATAGGAGTTTAAGTGTGGCTACAATATTTAAAGAGATAAAAGTGGCAATAGAATCCATAAATCAAGACTTGGACATAATTTTTGTTAAAGAAGAAGGAAGATGTTATTTAAAAAGACCTCATAGTAATTACAAAAATCAAAAATAGTCATTGAAACTAAAAATCCAATTTATGTGTAAAAAATTAGTCTAGACACAGCTGAACAAGAATTTATGAATTGGAAGTTTGCTTTAAGGAATTAGAATTCAATATAGAGAAAGGAATAGAAGAGTTAAAGGACATATGGGCTAGAATGAGAAGTTCCTGCACAGCATCTCTGGTATTACAGAAGAAGATAACAGAGAAAATAAGAGAGGGGCAATAATAGAATACTGTCTTAATTAATATGGAGCTGTGCTAGACGTGAAAGGCTATTTCAGTACAGGAGGTATCAGAGATTCCTTATCTCATGTGTGAGCTTTAATTTTCAGTCTGATGATCCGGCTGTAAAGTGGCAACTGAATCTCTACAAGGATGTTTTGAAGAGTGAAGAACCTTCCAATCCAGAAAAGACCGTGGAGCGTGTGCAGAGAATTTCAGCAGCTGTCTTCCACCTGGAGCAGGTAAGGAGCATCTGCCGAGGACTGAGGAAGCAAGAGTACCTTGGAGAATACAAAGCTCCTGTCTGCACTCACCTCTTAGTTAAGAGTGCTCTTGTAAGACAGAAAACAAGAAGCAAGGATCATCCCAGCTCACACCCAGATGTCATCTTGGCACTTCATGGTAGCAGACTCCTCAATTCTTTTCCCTTCCAGTGTTTTAAAATTTTTTGCCATTAGCTCAAATGACCTGTTGAAGTCCCCTACCCATTTGTAAAGCTTCTGTTAATCAATAAATAGCCAATCTCAGTTAGGAGGAAAAAGCAAACTTAATTTGAAACAAATTGAATCATCTACTAATGGGTGCATCTTACTGATGACAGTTGAGAAATCAAAATTCTTGCAGGGTTGACAAGTGTGGGCTGAAGATGACCACCGTTGGCCACCCTGTCAGCCTGTGCTCACCTGCCCATGTGATTTCTCCTCAGGTGGAGCAGCCTTTGAGGTCCAAGAAGGCAGTCTGGCACAAGCTGTTGTCTAAGCAGCGGAAACGGGCAGTGGTGGCCTGTTTCAGGATGGCCCCTCTCTACAACCTGCCCAGGCAAGTATTCTGTCATCTTCTGTATTGTGAGCCAGTGGTGGGAATTAAGTATCTTCCCATAGCTGTGCTCTCTTCTGGCCCTGACACTCATGATCCAAGAGGTAGAAATTGGAGTCCTTCACCCATGGAGCCATTACAGTCTTCTTGTGATATAATGGCCTGCTAAGGCAATCAAGGTAAACATAAAAACTGAGACCAGATGAGATTCCCTAGTACCCCATGCCTTCCTCAGCTCACTGTTTTGCACCATGAAGTCAGCCACGTAAGCATATGGAAACTTTCTAGTTTTACCTACATGGGATTCTCTGTGAGGATGTAAAGACACCCTGGAGTAAGGGAACTGTTTTCTCAACTACTTTCTTCTAAATTCCATCAACAGATCAAACAATATTTCTCTGCTCAGGCACTTGGATGACACCAAAATCACTGTGTTTCCTCAGCAGGTGCAGAAATGTAACTTGAGAATCCTTTGCAGTGTATGTGCCTTCAAGGTGAAGAAAGGGCACTGTCCCAAGAGGCTAGTCTTGGACATGATGCCTTTATCCTGGTGTTTAGTCCACACTCTGAGTTTAAAAATATGTGAAGGCCTGTCTGGAATGTGTGTGAACACACATGCTAAGTACCAGTACAGATTTGGCCAGCACTGACCCCTTGGACTCACTGTCATTGGTGATGTGATCACATTCCATCCTCAGACTAATTTCAGAATTAGTGAGGTCAGGTCTGTGATCAGTAAACAAAGCTGATAATTGCGTATCAGCCTCGGCTTTATCAGCATTCAAATCAATAGGAACATCCTCACCTGGTTGAGAAAAATAAATTGATGTGGACAAGTACATTCTGAATCTCAGGTAGGTTTTTGGTTTTTTGGAAAATCAGATAAAGTACTATTTCTATGCTTGACATTTTCCTTTTACCAAATTGTGCATCTTGGCCATCATTTGTCCAGAGTGTCCTGTAACCCTCTCCTGAGTCAACTGGCCAATTGAGCTTCCCTATTTGGGGTCTTTGAAGATGGTGGAGAATCATGGCTTCTGAGACACACCTGCTTCTCCAGGGCTCTCAAGAAAACAGACTAGTGTCTTTGGAAGGGGATCAGGCACCACAGAATCAAATAGAATTCATTAATAAAAAGATGAAAATTAAGTCAAGCTGTCATGGGAATGAAGGCTGCTGAAGTCCTGGCCAAGAAACAACAGTGAAATTCATAGCCCAGTAGAAAAAACAAAAAGCACAGGGTTTTGTCTGTTTTCAAGAAGTGGTGAAACATCAGAAGGCATGCACACTCCTCCCTGGTGGGGATTCGTGCCTGACGTAGTGCTAATTGGGCCTCCAGAAGAGCTCAGCTCTAAGCACATGTCTCCAGGACCAGCTAGGAAGAAATGTCATCTCTCAAAAACAAGGGCTTGTTTTTTTTCTTTAAATACACTGAGGATGTTCCTACCACCCTTTCATATTTTCGTTGCTCCTTCAACAGCTCTACCCTTGTGTGGGTAACAGTAAGTTTAGGAATTCACTGTGTCCTTGATGAAATGTGACCATCCCCACCCCTAACCCAGTTGTTTTGGGGGGTTGCCCTGGATTTCCCCCTTGGGTGGAGGAATGTAAGGAGATTTCATAACCGCAACAACAAAAACTATCGAAGGAGCTAATGGGGGAGAACACACCTCTTCTCCATCTTGTGATGTCGTAGACTGCATGGAATCTTCCAAACTAAAGGGCTAACGGGATTGCTTTTATTATGTGGAAACTGTTTCTCTGGTGTTAGTTTTTAAAAGAAAACCTGTGTGCTTTTCTCCAGACACAAAATTAACAATTTCTTCCTGAGCACCTTTCAACGGGTTTGGCTGGAAAAGGTTAATGAAAAAACTCAATATGACAGGCTTATACCCATTTTAATGGTAATGTAACCTATGGAGGGACCTGCTCATTCTCTGCACATTCCTCCTTCCTTGACCATGATTTAACATTACCATAAACACACAAAGTTGTACAATTTTTTTTTACATAACTCTGATTGGTCAGATTTTAAAGAAAGCTAGCAATGGCTGTGTTCTATGGGAAACCATGGCCAGGGTTTTGATGATTTTGGTCTTAACCTTCATCTTCCTTTTCTCTGCTTCCCTCCTCACTGCTATCCTCAATTGGTAACCCATTGACTGCTATTCGTGGCTAATTTTCCCAGAAGTCAATCCTAGCTTCTAGGGAGCGAGTGGCTTGTGCCAGTTATTCAGCGTTTTCAGCAACCAGGGCCACAGCCAGAACCCACAGGGCACACTGGAGTCATGCTAATGAGCGCAGCTCACCCAAGCCTTGACTTCCTAAGTAAAAGCTGGAGCGCCTTGCAGGCATGGCTCCTTGGGGGCCCTGTAAAGTATATCTGAGACTAACCCACTCACCGTCAGCATGGGATCACCTGGACAGGTGGTCGACCAAAAAGGAAGAACCAAATTGCTGTATTAAACAAATGCTTCTGGACTGTTCCTTGGCCTAATGAATTATTTCTCATTAGAGGGGAAATGTGATAAAGACCCTGTGAGACCAGGATCATGGTTACCTCCTGGCCTTCCACTAACCGTTGTTAGTTCATTCAGAAGGTGCCCCAGACATTCAGGGAGCACTGTGTTAGAGGGTTCTGGTTTCTTTGAAATAAATGCTTATGGTGGTGTGCTACTGGCTACTCTGACCAATCAGAGGATAAGAATTGTACAAAAGTCCCTTCTGCTTACTAACTGTTAACCTCCCAAACTAAAGTAAGGTGTCCCATGGATCCCTCTTGACCTCACTCTCACCCCTTCCGCTCAGGCACCGCTCTATTAACCTCTTCCTCCATGGCTATCAGAGATTTTGGATAGAAACAGAGGAGTATTCATTTGAAGAGAGACTAGTACAGGATTTGGCTGTAAGTACTGACTCAACTGGGAGCAGATATGGGTGTGAATGATTTTGATTTCTGTATTCGTGTGTGCGTGGTAACAGTTAAAGATTCGCAAAATATCAAGTGTGTGAATTTGAAAGGAACTAATGGCATAAATTATCAGGGGGAAGCCCTGCTAATGGCCGTAAGAGCCAGAGAATGAATTTCACCTGGAGGTGCTAGTCACTGTTGTCCTGTTTGCCATCATTATTAACAACTAATATTTCCTGGGATGCACAGCCATGCCATGGAAAATTCTCGCTGAGTTAAGTTTTGAGCACCACTGGTCAAAGGAGGACACCAGCCTGAGCCCAGGCCTTCCATCCATGTTAGGAAGGCACATCTAAATCCCCTTCCTACATTCCACGTTTCTGTAGTTGGCCCTCAGAAAATGTGTCCTGCCCCATCTCTAACAGACTTCACACTGTAAAACTACTTACAATTATACCCCAGGGGGAAGGCAGGGAGCTGTAGCAGACCACAGAGCTTCATCCCGGTCCAGGAAGAAAATAAACGCTCCTCTCCTTTAGCCGAACCATGGTTGATTATTTTTTCACTTTTTTTTATTTCTCTCACTTATATTTTTCTCTTATCCCTTATTCTCTCTGTTAGTCTTGCCCTGTGTTTCTCATATTCACTGTTTCCCACATTTCTTTTTCTTTTTATATCTCCCTATCATTCTCTTTCTTCTCCCCTCTGCCCCTCTTTTTTATTCCCTTTCATGTTTTCTCCCCTACTTTCCTTCCATTTGTCTTTCATGGCCCTCATTGTTTTCATATGTGCCCGTCAGTCTGTGGATTAGTGTGAAGTGCACAGTGAGCATCATTCGGCTGTCTACTTCTTCTAAACCATTCACACAATCTATGCAGTTCTCCCCAGTTTGCTAAATATGGTCCACCCTGCTGGCTGTGCTAGAGAGCTCACTTTTACCTCTGGCATCAGCTGCTGTAGCCCTTTCTGTAAAAGGAGATAGAGACTTGACAAGAGAAGAAACTGTAAGGCTAGCAGCTTCAGGACGGCATCTCTCAGGAACAAGAATTTTAGCATCAGGAGTGAGGTTAGGAAAGAGAAATGTTGAGCCAGGTTGAGTCTAGAATAGTATTAGCCCCCAAATGGCCCCAGGGCTGTGTCACTGTTGGCCAACCCCTTTTCCAGCCGAGTTCTCCAAGAGCAAGTTCAGGTGAGAGGCCCAGCCTCTCAGTGACTGTCCAGGGCTGCCCTCCTGAGTTCGGGTGCCCAGAGCTTGCATGAGTCCTGCTGATTGGGGTGTGGAGGGCCTCGGCTGTAGTCAGGCTTTGGCTTTTCCTTTCATCTTGTTTTAACCCAAAATTGGAATGTTCCTTTGATTGACTGTAAAAAACATATCCATTTATATGCCGAACCCTGCACCCTTCGGGCTTCTGTCCTGAAATAAATACGTGACATAGTGGTTTCTCTTTGTGCTTGTAGTCTGACGCACTCTGTGCCTTGCGCTTTGCCTTCTCTCTGCTCGCATGCAGTTGTGCGGCACATGCTGAAATCCACGCCTAAAACCTGTCTGCATTGGTCTGTGTAGAAATCCCCCAGGGCGGAAGAGGAGGAGGAGGCGGAGGCAGAAAAGCAGCCAGACCCACTGCACCAGATCGTTCTCCATTTCAGCCGCAATGCTCTCACGGAGAGGAGGTCAGCACCATCAGGACACCCGCTCCTCCCACGCCCTCCTCTCATGGATGGCAGTGCCTGCAGGGGGGGCTGCCAGATTTGAGTCGCCCTCCTTGCTGCCCTCATGTTGGCCATCAGGAAGCATCTAGGGCAGTGATGGCGAACCTATGACACACGTGTCAGAGGTGACACATAAACTCATTTTTTTGGTTGATTTTTCTTTGTTAAATGGCATTTAAATATATAAAATAAATATCAAAAATATAAGTCTTTGTTTTACTATGGTTGCAAATATCAAAAAATTTCTATATGTGACACGGCACCAGAGTTAAGTTGGGGTTTTTCAAAATGCTGACACGCCGAGCTCAAAAGGTTTGCCATCACTGGTCTAGGAAACCCCATAAGCCACAGCCCTCTCATCATAATGCCAGACATTCACTGGTCTATAGATTAAGCAGCTCACACTGTAACCTTCCTCCCCGAATTCCATGGCAAGACAGTGCCCACTCAGATTCCCAGAGTGGTTCTCAGAATCAGGGGGGTGGGGGGTTCTAATTAATTCACTAGTATATATATTATTCAAGATATATATGGCTCTTAGTCTTTTCCACTGGGCCTTGAAGGTAGCCTGCTAAATATTTCCTTTATTCTTTCCAGCAAATTGGAAGATGACCCTTTGTACACCTCCTATTCCAGCATGATGGCCAAGGTACACCTGGCACCTGCCCACTGTCTCAGTCATTCTCCCTCCTTAGACCTCTTCAGCACAGAATCTGTCATGCTGAGCAGCAGGCCTGGGACTCGTCATGATGAGAGCTCCAGGCAGAGCACAGTCCATGTGCCATACGGGTGACACTAGTAAACCACTCCACTGTCCTCCTAAGAAACCTTGAGGCTTTGAAGAAACAGTGGGTACTAGTGGCTAAGATCACATGACAGATCTAAACCAGGACTTGGACATATAGACCGCCCTGGCATTTCCACTCAATGTTCAGATGCATCCAACTGTTCAAACACATCTGTAGGCAAAGGAAGTTCAGTACTTTGGAAACAGGCTCAGAAACTAGAGGGAGATCCTAGTGTTCTAAAGGAGGCAGCATGGAGATGTTGTTTCTGTGTCGCATGGAGGGACGGTGACCTCTGGAATGCTGAGTGGCTAAGGGAACTGCTCCTTCTCAAATGGGAAACCTTCATGTCAGGCAGAAAGGGGAATGTGTTGGGGTACAGAGCACCTTTTCCTTGGCCAGATATACCACACGGCCACGATGGGAAGGGGCACTTTGGGGTTTACATCCTAGGTGTCTCTGATCTTCTTCCCAAGCCCCTGGTTCTTATTCAGAAAGGGACAGCTCCCTCTGCTCCTATCTCTTGATTGACACTAGAACTTGACTAGGTGAGAGACTTCAGGTCTCTGTTTAAACCAGATGGGTCCTCATTAATTCTGTGGTCTTGGTGTTCCCATTCTCACTTCTGAACCTCTTCGTAACTGCAAAGGTGCATTTAGAGCAGAAAGTTGCCCTGCAGTGGTCAGAATGTTCTTGGTTTTACAACATGTGTGAGGTCCTGTGAATTGCATCCTGTCTCCTGCTGCACAGTGAGACAGCCTTGATTTTCAGGTCCACCTGTAATGTGATTGTCTGTCTCCTTTCTCTGTTCTATGGAATCCAGAGTTGTCAGGATGGGGAGGATGAAGAAGAGGAGGAAGACAAGGAAAAAACATTTGAGGTAAGTTTTCACTAAGATTGAAGACAGGGCCACCCTCCAAAGCCAGCCAATGGGCCTTCAGAGGTGGGTGCTGACAGCCATGTGGCCCACCCACCATGTGTATCTGGTAGCAAACACAAAAGTGTGCCTGGATAAGGCACTCTGTTAGCTGTGGCTCTGTTGTCTATCTGTCTGTCTGCCTTCCTGAGGAAAGGCTACAGGCAGCCAGTCAGTCAGCAAACCACCCACTAGGTTAGTTCTTCTGGGAAAGTTTATACTTCTACCCAAGTATGGTAGTAACAGGCCAAAGAAGGACAAATTCAAACACCCAAAAATGAAAATTCAAAGCAACGAAGACACTGGGATGGTTTTGGCCCTACTGATCTGTAAATGTAATACAGTAATAGCGACTTTTATTTTTGAGGCAGTGCAGAACCCTAAATCTCCCAAGATAAAACTATATTAGTTGACTTGTACTCTCTTATAGACAAAGTACACAACAGTGACAATAAATAAATACAATTACAGTTCTGGAAAGCCTTGGCATTCTGGTATCCCATATCCAATAGAGTCTCTGTTAACTGTGGTCTGAACATTCTATGTAAGTGGGTGGTTTCTATAGTCTCACAGGTAAACTCCAGGTGACCACTCCGCAGGTCTCTTTGTATGGCAGGACATTGGAATCAAACACATTTCAACCTGAGGTCACTTCCTATAATCATTGTATAAAAGAGGAATAGACCGTGTTGCCTCTCTTACCAAAAGTGGAAAATTAGTCATCAAAATATGAGTGAATTGCGGGTGGACAGTTCTGGAAAGCTGAGTAGCTTCTGACAATAAACTTCAAAGCTCTGCTTTGTGTTTTGCCTTCCTTAGGCAAGTAAAGATTATCTCTCTCAACTTACCTCCTCACAGGGAGTTCCCTGGGGGTAAACAAACCTTCTCTCTGTGTATCTTTTCCAGGAAAAAGAAATGGAAAAGCAGAAAACCCTCTATCAGCAAGCGCGGCTGCATGAGCGTGGGGCTGCCGAGATGGTCCTTCAGATGATAAGCGCCAGCAAAGGTGGTTCCCGGGGTTTCTGGATGGGCCTCTGTCACTTCCACTGAGAATTCACACTGTGAAATGAAAGAGTCCCGATAAAGCCCCATTGGTGGGATTTAGGTGGGATTTACCCTCTCTTTCCTTGGCAATTCAACCGAATCTTCACCACGGCAGGTGAGCGGAGCCCCATGGTGGTTGAGACTCTGAAGCTGGGGATTGCCATTCTGAATGGAGGCAACGCCGGCGTGCAACAGGTATGGGGACTCTCGGAGGAGTCAGGCTTCCTGGGGTATTCCCATCAACAGTGGTCACACTTCAGGGAAGAGGCATTGACTCAGCTACAGGAGCCACCACCCAGAATCATCTTTGCTGGTATTTGTCCCTAGTGGCCAATTAGATCAGAATAGCTGGGGACACCATCAAACCAGGCTGGGAGTTGATAGGCAAATGTGTTCTTGATGGAGAGGGTTGACACAGGGTTCAAAGAGAAAAATATTTTGTTTTTTCACCATTAAATGTGTTTTTTTGCACAATTATGCTCTAGAAGACGTTTTCTAAATCTTAAATTTTTACTTCAACCTTTTCATTGAATTAGCTGCCCTATTGTGAGCAAGGAGCCTGCTCAGTTAAGAGGGGTTCATAATCCCACATACCTGTTGTTTGCTCATTCATTCATTCAACAACTATTTAGTGATTGCTGACGATGCCCTGAAGTCAGGCTCTGCTCTAGGGGTTCAGGGTGCAGCAGTGAGTGATACACATAAAAACCCCTGCCACCAGACAGTAAATGAGAACACATTAGCATAGAGCAGAGTGCCTGGCACAGGGAATTCATTCAAAAATCTGAATTGGAACTGGCTGCAGAAGACAGGAATGCACCGGTGCCTCCTGGGCACTCCAGGCTCTGGCTTAAACCATCTGTGTGACATTTCAAATATTCCTGGCATTCATGAGCCTTAAATCCCAGGGCTTTTGAGAATCCAAACTCAAAACTACCACTATAGAATATAATTTTTCCCAGCCTTTATTAATCCCAAACAAATGTCTTATTAATAACTACCATTTTCTGCCCCACCAGTTGGCTCAGTGATTGAGTGTCAACCTGTGAACCAAGAGGTCACAGTTTGATTCCCAGTCAGGGCACATGTGCCTGGTTTATGAGCTCGATCCCCAGTAGGGGGCGTGCAGGAGGCAACTGACAGATGATTCTCTCGCATCAGTGATGTTTCTCTCTCTCCCTCTCCCTTCCTCTCTGAAATCAGTAAAAACATTTAAAAAAGAGAGAACTACCATTTCCTAAGATACCCCTCTCCATCACCACCCCATCAGTTGATTTTCTTGAAGGGCCTTTTAAAAACAAAGAAATATTATTTTGCCAGACAAAGTTCCTGCCCTCCCAGTAAATGAGAAGAGAGGAAACAAAGTCTGATTGTGAAAGAAATGCTGAGCTCTCAGAGAGGCTCATTACTGGCTAAGCTCCTTGCTTCAGGGTGTCAAACTCATTGTGGGAGCTGTTCAGATTATACCTCACAACCATAAACATGACTAAATCGTGGTCTCGGTGCTTATTCCCAAATAGGAGAGACTTCAAACTATAAGTCTATGAATGTGAAAGATCTATGCTGCCCTAGCAGAAATGCCAGTGGATTTTATAGAAATGTCCACCCTAATGATTCAGGTTCTGTTAAGTAGGAAGCGGGGTGGGGAGACACATGGCAGTTTTAAGTCCACAGGGTAACAACCCACCACCATGGATCGGACTTAGTGTGCCTGCTTGACTAAGACTTTGCCATTTCTCCATTACAATTAGGAGGGTCAGTACTTGTGGTATAGTTCCCATTGTTTTTCCTTTTAAAATGTGTCTCCCTTGCAGAAAATGTTAGATTACCTAAAGGAGAAAAAGGATGCTGGATTCTTTCAAAGCCTTTCTGGTCTTATGCAGTCTTGCAGGTAAATATGGGAAAACCATCCACAGCAGTTTTTAAACTCTTCACTATTCAAAGGAAGGGGAAATGAGATGGGGAGGCCCATGAAGTAAGTTGGCTTATCATAGAATTATTGAGAAAGGAGTCACCTACTGAAGAAAGTGAAGAGGATGCATGGGTATTGTTCCTCCAGCCTTCAAAATGATATTCAAATAATATTCAGAGGGGAAAATGTAATGTCCATTTGACACACACACACATACACACACACACCTGTTTGTTGGCTTGTTAATCACCCTCACCTCCTTTTTTGTTATGTTCAGAACTGAGTGTGAGTTTCTCCTCAGCATATCTTATCTAATAAAAGGGAAACATGCAAATTGACCATACCTCAGCTACACCCACAAGCCATGCCCACCAGCCACACCCACCAGCCAATCAGGAGCGAGTATGCAAATAAACCCAACCAAGATGGCAGTGGCCACAGAGCTGGAGCGAACAGGAGGCTTGTGTTGCCCCTGGTGATGGAGGAAGCCAAGCTTCCCACCTGCCCTGGCCAGCTGTGAGCTCCTCTCAAGGCTACAAAGTTTTAATTATAGAAGATAAATAATTCCCAGATACCTGCTTCCAGTCGCTGTGGCCTCCGCTCAAGGAGGGTCTGGGAGCCTGGGTTGCCCCAGGGCCATGGCCAGGCTGCAAAGACCATCAGCCCCTTACCCAGGCTGGCCAGGCACCCCAGTGGGGACCCCCACCCTGAAGGGGTGTGGCCAGCCTGAAAACAGCCCTCAGCCCCACCCAGGCTGGCCACACCCTCACGGGGTGAGGGTCCCCACTGGAGGGCTTGGCCAGCCAGAAAACAGCCATCAGCCCCTCACCAAGGCTGGCCAGGCACCCCAGCAGGACCCCCCATCCTGAAGGGGGTATGGCCAGCCTGAACACAGCCCTCAGCCCCTCACCCAGGCTGGCCAGGCACCCCAGCGGGGACCCCCACTCTGAAGGTGGTGTGGCCAGCCTGAAAACAGCCCTCATCCCCTCACCCAGGCTGGCCAGGCACCCCAGTGGGGACCCCCACCCTGAAGGGTGTGTGATCAGCTGCAAACAGCCATAATCCCCTCACCTAGGCCGCCCCACACCCCAAGGGAATCCCCACCCTGATCCAGGATACCCTTCAGGGCAAACCAGCCAGCCCCCACACATGCACCAGGCCTCTATCTATATTAATAAAAGGGTAATCTGCTAATTAGACTGGGAGACCTTCCAGGAGACCTTCCGGACATTCTTCTGGACAAAGCCATGGTAGCGGGGCCAAGGTAGAGGCGGTTAGAGGCTAAGAGGGGAGGGCAGTTGTGGGTGATCAGGCTGGTGGGGGGCAGGGCCATTGGGGGCAAGCAGGCCATCACTGGGGGTCAGTTGGAGATGATCAGGACAGCGGGGCAGGCAGTTTGGAGTGAGCAGGCCAGCAGGGGGAGCAGCTGGGGGTGAGCAGGCCAGTGGGGAGGAAAGATGGGGGTGAGCAGGCCAGCGGGGGGGCAGTTGGGGGTGACCAGGCTGGCAGGGAGGCATTTGGGGGCAAGCAGGCTGGCAGCGGGGGGCAGTTGGGGGCAAGCAGGCTGGCAGGCAGAGTGGTTAGGGGCAATCAGGCAGGCAGGCAGGCAGGTGAGCGGTTAGGAGCCAGTAGTCCCAGATTGCGAGAGGAATGTCCGACTGCTGGTTTAGGCCCAATCCCTGTAAACCGGCAGTAGGACATCCTTTGAGGGGTCCCAGGTTGGAGAGTGTGCAGGCTGGGCTGAGGAACACCCCCTCCCCTGTACACAAATTTCATGTACCAGGCCACTAGTATGCTCATAAAAATCAAACCAGAAAATAATGGGAAAGAAGATGAATGCCTCATTATGACTCAAGGCTATGTTTTCATTAAGCACTTTGTTAATCTTTAGCCTTAACTGGCCTTGGAGCCTGAATAGATATTTGGTGGGTACATATTTTGACAGAGGTACATCCTAACATGAGAACATTTTGTCATAGCCTAAAAAACAAAGCATTAAACTTTCCATGCATATTACGAAGTGTGTAAGCCTCCCCTCAAGGCTGAACCTAATGACAAATGAAATGAAAAGTCATGTTACCATACTTACTCATTTCAGAAATGAGCCAGAAATCTAAGAAAAGTGTCAGCTTATTTTCTAATTTTCACATATATTTCTGAACAGTCTGCAACTCATTCTAAAAATAATTCAAAGTTATAATTATCTGGCTCATTTGCCTCCAGTTAATATCCTTTAAAATGGAACATTACATTTTCCAATTGAAAATTTGGAGGATGAACATTCTTTCTTATGGTGGACTTCATAATTTTACTAACCTTACTTGATTGGGTAAGTATTGTACTCTGGGGCTGGAGGGAGTATATTTGAGATGCAATACTGTCTGTTGTTCTTACCTCCCCCACCCCCACTGAGAGCCAATTTGTTTATTACCTCTCTTAGAAAAAGAAAATGTAATATTGCCAGACCTGACTCACTGAGGGTAAAATTGTGCATGTGCACTCGGGTGGCAAAAATCAAGGCAGTTCAGTTCCATATTGCTCATGAAATTCTCAATTAAATTCCTAAGAGTTCCCTTGGTGGTCAGCAATACTTAATATTGTTAAACTCATTTATAAGGATGACTTGAAGGGACAGGTGACATACCCTTAATAGGCCAAATGAGTTCTAACAGAAGTTTGAAGGTATGTTAATAGACTTAGGCCAATTATAAACATAATACTTATTTGTAAACATTTAAGCATTGGAGAAATTTAAACATTTGAAATGGGTGTTTCGTGATGGAGTAAGGGTCAGAAATGTCTGTTGCTTAAATTGCCTCCTGAATCAGAACTGCTGCTTCAAAGCAATCATGTCCAAATGCCCTTTTCCGTGTCATCCTTTTTGACAGCAAAACCAAAATGAAAGGGGTCATTTGTGTTATTGAACAGGCCTTTTTACAGTAGGCTCTGGGAAGAACCAACAAGATGGCAACAGGGATTTTCATTGTTTTCTCTCTTAAATTCATCTAAATTGCAGAATGTCTGTGACCCCCTAAAAGGGGAAAAGATGTTCTGGGTTTTCCAATAATGTCTTTCCAGGCTGATGGTCATTTCCTTTGCTCAATGGTAAAAGGCAGGCTAGGTTTTGCAGAATCGTAATGGATTCAGCCATCAGCTTCCCTAAGAGCTATAGTCTTGTGAGACCTTATGTTCTATGAAATTTTTCAGATTGGGGAAGAAGCTAGAGTTTTTTAGAGAAATAGAATGAGCCACAATTGGAAATAATATGATCACATAGTGTGCTCATTATTAAGCTTGGTGGTTGTACTAGGGGTTCCTGACTGATGGTGGCCATGACTAGGAAGACTGGGGAAAGTAGGAACAAAAATGAAGACCAGCCGAAACCGGTTTGGCTCAGTGGATAGAGCGTCGGCCTGCGGACTGAAAGGTCCCAGGTTCGATTCCGGTCAAGGGCTTGTACCTGGGTTGCGGGGACATCCCCAGTAGGAGATGTGCAGGAGGCAGCTGATTGATGTTTCTCTCTCATCTATGTTTCTAACTATCTCTCTCCCTCTCTGTAAAAAATCAATAAAATATATTTTTTTTAAAAAATGAAAACCAACTTGCTAAAAGTTCAGGAACTCCTAGGGACACCATTGCCTCCAGAAAGCTTAATCTCACCTACTATATGGTTCCTGAATGATACAGAATCCTAAAGGGTTTGACCGTTGAAATCTAGAAATTTGTAGCACTCTCCATCAGTATTCATCCTAAGCTCTAAAAGCTCCAGTTCCTTGTGATTCTGAGAGAAAGTAGGGAGTTGAACATTAATTAATTCAGTTTACTGTAAATTTCCCTTGAAAAATCTAAGAAACAAATCCTTTCTTCTTTACTTGAAAAGCCTTTTTTAAATCTTCATCCAAAAGAAAGGACTCCAGCTGGACAAAACGACAGCCACCACAAGTGTTTCTGCCCCTCCTCATGGATGTGACAAGGTCTGTGAGCACTAGGATTCCTTGGGAAACACTGTTAAACTCTCAAACACACTGTGATGTGTTAGTGCATTTGTTAAAACCCAAGGACAGGATCTTAGTCAATAGGTGCATTGACGTTAGAAATCTATTTTCCCAGAGTGCGCAGCCCTGAACCTTGCTTTCCTTTGTCTATTACAAGTGTCCTTGATTTGAATGCATTTGAGAGGCAGAATAAAGCTGAAGGCCTGGGGATGGTTACTGAGGAAGGAACACGTAAGTAACTAATGAATATGAAGGCCACTCTCTTCCTGAAAAAAATCTTAATTAACTATTTCCTGTTAGAGCCCCTGCTCCTTGATCTTAGAGGACTTGCTCCATTTCGGCAAAATATTTCCATCAGTAACTTTGATAAAACCATCATCCAGGCTGGGTGTGTTCAAAGAGCCAGTGCTAGCTAAAGACAGTTTATCATGGTGTTTATGGTTTTCTTACTTTGTATTCTTCTCTTTTTCTCTTATCACCAGTCATTGTTCGTGAGCGTGGTAAGTGAGTTTCTGGCTTGAGTTCCTACCATGTGTGCATCCTAAGGGATTGATTTAATTGCCTCAGTTCCAACACATTATAGGCTCAGTGGCTGCATGCCTTGTTTAACTCAACAGCTTGATGCTTAATTAAAGAAGGGTTTTCCATCTATCAAGCATGGGTTATGGTCTGAGAACCATTCCTGCCACTAGCCTGGTTATTTTCCTTACAAAAGCATCCTGGGGCTAAATATTTTAGCTTTGCCAATCATTGTGTTGTGCAGCCTCAGTTCTAGGTTAATCAGGTTGACCAGCATTCATCCAAAGTTCCCTTTCCAAAGAATCCTGACACAGCTCCTGAAGCATTTTTGTAGTCATTTGTATTAGAAGGTGTTCTGTGTTGAGAAGCAAGCAAATGCTCACCAGTGTCCTCTGTTTTCAAGGTGAAAAAGTACTCCAGAATGACGAGTTCACACGAGATCTCTTTAGATTCCTACAGTTACTTTGTGAAGGACATAACAATGGTAAGTGGAACGGATAGATTTGTCAAGGGAAAACAGCAATCAGGTGCAAAATTCTGATTCCATTTAGGAAGCCACATTCAATACCAGCAGTTGCTAACTTAAGGACAACAGTTAATTCATTCCTAAATAAGAAACCCTATGTAAAACGACCTTGAACTCATGACTAAAGTTATTTAGTGCCACCCAGCCTAAGCTGCTTCCAGGATCTTCAGGTGTGAAACTAACAGCCCTTTCTGTCAAGGCCCTCAAGGCTCAATAGGTCTGGTTTCTGGTGTCACTGGAATGGGAGGGCTCATGTCAGAGCTCTGTCCTGCAAGATCCACCAAGACCCAAACAGGATGCCCTTGTGAGGTTTTTCACATAGTGTACCTCTGCTGAGTTTAGCAAAGAAAGCACAACCAGCTCTCTAGGCAAGACAGAGACAGGGTCTGACCCAGCCCTGCTGTTGTCAGACTTTCAGAACTTCCTGCGGACTCAGATGGGTAACACCACCACCGTGAACATCATCATCAGCACTGTGGACTACCTTCTGCGTCTTCAGGTGAGTGGGCCTTGGATGGTGGCATGTCTCAGATGTACTTCCAAAAGCTAAAGACAGGTAGTTACATGAGGTCAGGGAGGCCCAGGAGATAGTAAAACCCCAGTAAGAGGAAGTAAAATACTGTAAGTCCTCAACATCATCAATAAGTTCGTTTAAGTGAAACAACTTATAATGGGACCAATTTTGCCATAGGCTAACTGATTTAAACAAGAGTTAAGTTCCCACAGCATCTCATCAATAGTGTAACCTAACAACATTGAACAAGACAATTATTCGAGGACCTGCTGTGCCTAAAACATGTATTTGAATGTTTGAAGACTGACCTGGGGGAAGTGGTTTAAAACCATATCTTCTATTATGAAATGCTGGTTTATTTTAGTTTTGCCAGTGAAAACCTAGCCACGATGTCCTGGAGCTATCAAACAACCTGTGACTGAGAAAAGTTTCAGAAAGTGGTCCGAATAAGATGAGTCTACAAGTTCTTAGTGTTGAGAAGTCACTTGGTTTAATTGTTTGAAGGAAAATCCAAATAATATCAAGAAAATCTACACAAACATAAAAAGGATTCTCTTTTCTCTTTGCTGATTCTTCATGCACTTCTGCCATTTAACAGAGCAATCTATTTTAACCTCTCTGTGTTCCAGTTTTCTTACCTGTAAAATGGGTCTCAAAGAGTGATGGTGAAGATTGAGAGATTTAATATATACAATAAGCTCAGAACAGGGCCTGATACTCATAGTGTTAGTTATTGTGTTGTTGCTGTCATGACGATTTGGAGGATAATCATTATCTTTATCTTTAGGGTACATTTTTCCTGTGAGTAGATTGTCCTATATCATAGTCACCCAGGTCCAGCTGTCCTCTCTCCTATCTGTTCTTTCCTACAGAGGGACATCTGTCCTTCAGAGATGCCAGGGATCAGCTATTTCTGTACTTCTTCCCAGAGTGCCAGGCTCCTGTCTTAATGTAGAGGTCTTAGAGATGTGGGATTATCTTGTATTCTTCCTGAATGTTGAGTTTAGCTACACTAACTGAAGCCTGAGAAATACTAAACTCTACTTGTCTGTTCCTAGGAATCAATCAGTGATTTCTACTGGTACTATTCAGGGAAGGACATCATCGATGAATCTGGACAGCACAATTTTTCCAAAGCTCTAGTGGTCACAAAGCAGATTTTCAATTCTCTTACAGAATACATCCAGGTATGTGCACAGAATGCATGTTCAAACACAAGGAGAACATTTTTAACATCCCCATGCTCTACATTCCCTACAGAACATTTGGGTGCACGGATGGACTGTGTATCTAGCCTATTCCTGGTAACACTTCTTTTCTGTAAATAGGAACCAATAGTACCTACACTCTGTGAGAAGCTACGGCTTATGGGTCCCCACTATGACTCATTCATATCATTGTCACACTTGCATTTATCTAGTTATATTTTGCTTTCCCTCCTTGACTGAAAACTTTTTGGAGACAAAAAGTTCTCATTCAATTTAAAATTCCTCATTTCTAACACAATGTCTACATCATAGTTGTTCCATAAGTGTGGACAGTGGAGTAGAGAAATGATTGCTAGAATGAAGGAATAAAGGCATAAATGATGTCACCTTGAGATTAAAAACAGAATTAATGACATCCTACGAATTTGAAATGAACTCAGAAATGAACTCTGTGCAAAGGGTAACTTCAGAAGCACATAAGCTATGTGAATGGCAGTTAAGTCCACAAGTGAACTTCAGGTTGAATGTCTAGAACTTGCAGCGTTCTTTTTCTGTTCACAGTATTCTCTATTCATTGCCTACAGCAGTATAGCTACCATGCAAAGAGGACATAGTGGGGCGTAATTTGCTATAATATCAGTAGCCATGTCACAGTCCTCAGTGATGTTACATACATTTCTTAAAGATCTGTAGGATGAATCAACTGGCACAGTCAGATCATATTTGCTTACTATGATAAACATAAAACTAAGACTATTAAATGTAAGGGAAGATTTTAAGGGAGAGATTGATCATTGTCACCCAAGGATGGTAAAAACATGGAGAGATAAACCTAGAAACAGGTGACTCATCTGAAGTGTCACAGAATGTGAGATGCCTGCAAAGGATATTGAACAGACTTGACAAGCATCTGATTTGTTCTCTGCAGAACCCCTTCCAGTTTTCAGAATGTCCCATGCAACAGTTAACCCTAATGTAAAGCAGACACTTTGTGTGTTTCTTTATACAAAGGGTTTTGTTCCAAAAAGAATCTAGAGGTTTCTAGGGATCAGATACCAAATGTACATGAACAGTCATTTTTAAATAAGGTTCATGACTTAAGGAAGCAGGGAATATTTCTCCTGCTCACCTCTTCCCTGAGAATTCTGTCAAGACATTTCCAGAACATAAGATAGTATTAGTGTTCTTTTTGGAAATTTCTTCCTGAAGGGTGATTTTGGAATTGATTAAAAGGTAGGAAAAATAAACTATAAGGAAGAGTTTACAATAAGAAATATCAGATCAATAATGCTTTGCAAAAATTGGAAAGGATATTAACAGGAAAAATGCAAACTGGCCATTGTCTTCCCTCTGTGTTTGGCTTTCAGAAACGATAGAGATGGTATTATACCTGAAGTTCAGGTTAATAGTAGGAAAATCCTAAAAGTAATTGACCAGGAATATTATTCAGTGTTTTGGGTTTGTTTTGTTTTTTATTTGAGCAGATAACCATGTGGTCATAGCATTCTCTGGGTAGCTTTGCCAGGTAATAGTAGATGTGCTAGGGCTTGATTTTCACAGTGGGCTCCACGGAACCCTTGAGTTCCTCAGACCCCTTGTAAGCCAAGGTGTGGATGAAAGTGGGCAGGGGTGCCCTGCTGTCTTGTTCAACCAGAGCACTGAACTTTTTTAAATGATGTTCTTCAGTGTAAGATTTTCTTTGAAAAACATATTCTAAGGCTAAAAGAAAATCTCTGGACATCGCTGGACTGTGAAATTCCTAGTGGCTTTTGTTAGACATAGGATCCTATGATGGGGGTGTTAATATCTTGGGGAAATATTGAGCACAAAATATGTGACTCTGGGGAGGAGATATCTGTTCATATAAACTAGTGTCACAGGCCCTTCCTAAGCCCTTCAGAGCAGTTAATGATGTTCAGTGAAATAGGATGTCCTCCTCTCCACAGGGCCCTTGCATTGGGAACCAGCAGAGCCTGGCTCACAGCAGGCTGTGGGATGCGGTGGTCGGCTTCCTCCATGTATTTGCTAACATGCAGATGAAACTCTCTCAGGTACTGTAGCCTGTCCCCAGTGAGTTGTTGGTGTGAAATGCTAAGTTAATCCTCACCCCCTTGGTATTCCCATTGTGGATGTCGCTGCTTGATCAACTGGCTGAAAAAGTAAAGCAGATTAGGGCTCATTTTTAAAACCATGGGTCTAAATGGGAGATAGGAGTGAATGTCCCAGACGGGCTTTTGCATGGATGCAGCTTCTTTCCTTGTGTCCCACCAACCTACCCTTTTCATAATTGCCTCAACATTTGCCTCCTTGTCACTGCTTTGTCAGTTTATAACAATTGATGGCTCTGTCTGGTCTGTCAGCTATCCGCATGTCTCTTTAATTCACCTATGCCTTCTCTCTCACCTTTGCTTCCCCCTCCCTCCCCACCTCTGCCTTTCCTTTCCACTCCCCATCTCTCTGGCAAGATGAATCAGACTCGCTGAGAGCATTTATTATGAACAAATAAATGTAGTGTATGTAGTAGATGATCGTCTCTCTCCATGGCAACACATGAGGGAGAACTTCAGGATGTTTCAGGCTGATTAGAATAACATTTGTAGCATCAATTTAAATAATGTGTACCTACAATGTTCAAGGCTGTCACATCTGCCTCCTCCCTTCTGGAATGTGCTATTTAACCCTTTCATTTTTTTCCCCTTTTGACTCTGGCCTTATGGGAGGAGAGAGCTCTTGGGAGGGCTGCTAATTCGGCAGTAACATGTCAGCTGCTTGACTCCTATGTCAACCCAGCTGGGCAGCATGGTGAGGGGCTCCGGAGACAGGTCCTGCCACCTCCTCGCTAGTAAATTTCAGAAAGCCAGTTCCCTTTTCTGGTTTTTTGCTTCATCAACTGTAAAATATTGGGATTTAGAATAGCTGATCTCTGAGGTCTCTTCCAGCTCAAATATTCTACACATCTATTTCATATAAAGCTGACATACACCAGAGCTGGGGGATGTCCCTCTGAAATTTAAAGAGCTAGACAAATAACTGTCTTTACAAAGAGAGTCTGTAAAAGGAGTGTGGCCCAGATGCATTTTTTAATCTTACCCTCTGATTGCCCACCTCAGATCCTCCAAGGATTGTTTTCCTTCTGTGATGTAGGGTGCAAAGCACAGTGCTAACTTGGCAATGCCCCGTCTGCAATGCTGAAATTAAAACCAAACAGACTAGTATCAAAACCATCCGGAGGAATAGCCTCAATTATATAACATTTTAAGGGACCAGTGGCACCCAGATCACCACCAACTAGAATCAGGAGAACCTAAATTAATCCATTAAAAAAAAGGAGAACCCAGTTAGTGATTTTAATCTCAATGCCCTAATTGGGTTGCAATAGTATTCCCAAAAAGCTCACTTGCATTTCTCCAGTATCAAGCACAACATAAACTATAGAGATACCTAACAGCTCTTTGGTGGATTGGGTTGTTCAGTAGTTTTGGACAACGAGTGGTAATCTGCCACATTGTGCTAATAAAAGGAAAGCTGTAAAGGAATGCTATTGGCCATGCTCTGCTGCAGGCAGCTTCCCGGCGCTACAAACAGTGGATGGTAAGACGTCCGCATTCACAATGAGAAGGGAACTCATTCCCAAGATTGACCCAACCCTCACCTAGCATTTCCAGAGCAGGCTCTTCTTGCTCTCTGCCCTGTACTTTGCTGAGGGATCAGATAGCTCAGGGGTATCTCCTGTTTCTGTTCTAGGATTCCAGTCAGATCGAGCTGTTGAAGGAACTCTTGGATCTCCTTCAGGACATGGTGGTGATGCTTCTGTCCCTCCTGGAAGGTTGGGCTGTTTGGTATAACTAGGCATTCACACAACTGTAATTGGTCCAAGCACTAACCATAGTAATCACACAGATTATCCTCCTGGCAGGTCATTCATGCCATATAACATTGGTTAGAAAGCCAAATTTTCATCAACAAAAAATGAGTGAGAGGAACATGGGCTGATGGACAAAGCCTGAAACCAACTTATTTTATGACAATAGGAAAGCCAGAATGAACTGGGGAAAACCTCTAAGCTTTGCTCTTCCCTATTCTCTCCCTCTCCCCATTGCTTTTCAATACATCTGGCTGCCAGTGTGTATGCCAGCCATCTAGTTGGTCACTCTCCTAGGTCTAAGGGGATGAGAGGGGCACCACTTATTCCTATGTGTCCCCAGTAATCTAATAACAAAACCATTTCCCAGGCCCCAAGCCAGATAAAAGGCACTGGGATAGCCATCTCCTTCTCCCTCTGTTTCTATCCCCTGGGCTCCTAGTGGTGTAGTCTTTATGGCTTGCTACTCCTGCCCATTTCCAAATTATCACAGTCAGAAAAGAGCTGACTGATTTGGCACATAAGTCTTTTAGAAATAGATACCTGACCAGTTACAGAATGGCTTGGATTTATTGATATATTTGTATGTCTTTTTGAACCTGCCTCACAGGGAATGTGGTAAATGGAACTATTGGCAAGCAGATGGTTGACACACTGGTAGAGTCATCTACCAATGTAGAAATGATCCTGAAATTCTTTGACATGTTCTTGAAACTTAAAGACTTAACCAGCTCAGACACCTTCAAAGAATATGACCCAGATGGTAAAGGGATTATCTCCAAAAAAGAATTCCAGAAGGCCATGGAAGGGCAAAAACAGTACACACAGTCAGAGATTGACTTTCTCCTTTCTTGTGCAGAAGCTGATGAGAATGACATGTTTAATTACATTGATTTTGTCGACCGGTTCCATGAGCCGGCCAAGGATATAGGGTTTAATGTGGCAGTGTTATTGACAAATCTCTCGGAGCATATGCCAAATGATTCTCGCCTTAAGTGTCTGTTGGACCCAGCAGAAAGTGTGCTAAACTACTTCGAACCATACCTAGGACGCATTGAGATTATGGGTGGTGCCAAGAAAATTGAGCGTGTTTATTTTGAGATCAGTGAATCCAGTCGAACTCAATGGGAAAAGCCCCAAGTGAAGGAATCTAAGCGACAGTTTATCTTCGATGTTGTCAATGAAGGTGGGGAACAGGAAAAGATGGAACTGTTTGTGAACTTCTGTGAGGATACCATCTTTGAAATGCAGTTAGCATCTCAGATTTCTGAATCCGACTCAAATGACAGAGCAGAAGAGGAGGAGGAGGAAGATGAAGACTCTTCTTACACATTAGAGATTGAGGGGGAAGAAGAGGATGACAAATCCTTTGAGTCTGTCTCTGCATTTGCCATGGCCTGTGCCTCAGTGAAGAGAAATGTTGCCAACTTTCTAAAGAGGGTAACTCTGAAGAACCTCAGGAAGCAATACAGGAAGGTGAAAAAGATGACTGTGAAGGAGCTGGTAAAGGTGTTCTTCTCATTCTTCTGGATGTTGTTCGTGGGGCTGTTCCGGTTGTTCTTCACCATCTTGGGGGGAATCTTTCAGATCCTCTGGAACACAGTGTTTGGAGGGGGCCTGGTAGAAGGGGCAAAGAACATCAGGGTGATCAAGATCCTGGGGGACATGCCTGATCCAACCCAGTTTGGTATCCATGATGATGTTTTGGAAGCTGAGAGGGCAGAAGTGACCGAGACGGGTATCACCACGGAACTAGTGCACTTTTTAAAGGGTGAGAAAGGAGATGCGGATATTATGTCAGATCTTTTTGGATTCCACTCCAAGAAAGAAGGTGGCTCAAAGCATGGGCCAGAAGTGGGTTTGGGTGACCTCTCTGAGATTATTGGCAAGGATGAACCCCCTACACTAGAGAGTACTGTACGGAAGAAAAGGAAAGTACAGGTAAGCATAATTTGTTTCCATCATCTTCCTTTACGCCCAGAAAAACACTTGCTACTATATTTTGCAGCTAGTACTGACACCAATTCCCTGAGAGCCAACAATATATTAGACACCAGCTCTCCTATGATTACCCTAACCTCATCATTCTAGCTCTACCATGTCTGAGGGGTGCAAGTCATAAATGGATGCCTCGGTGTCTAATTGCTGGGTGGTCTTCAGTTTACATTGTAGGGTTCAAACATGGTGATCTGTGATGCTCACCTTACTTCCACACTTTTATTAGAAGGTTAGTTCTCATGGTAGACAGGTTCATTCAGTAAACTGAAAGCATAGAAAACCAGGTATAGTATAACAGGAGGTTTTTCTAGTGAGACAGTAATTCTGCAGTGTCCCAAAAGGTCCAGATGATATCATATACTTTAGCACAGTGTGCCAGTGAGTCTTATCTGCTGGGACATTTCATTATTGTGATGCAGTCACTATTAAATTTGGACTTTGAGTCAGATTAAGAGAATAAGATAATAGTAATTCAGAGCCCCTTGGTCATGGATGTTGGTCCTTGGTCAACCCTTGGTCATGGGTGTTTCCCTCTGTTGCAGCATCCAACTCACAGCATCATTCTAGCACTAAAGAGGGTATGGAGAGAAGTGTAAAGAGATCAGAGCCCAAAGACAACTTTTATTCATTCATTACATTAATATTTATTAACTAGCTAATATGTGCTTGTCACTGTTTTCGGCTCTGAGGATACAGTGGTAAGTGAAAAATGCATTGTCCCTATAATTCAGTGAAAAAGAGAGATATTGAATAAATCTGTATAGGCATGAAGAACGTTAGGAAGGACGAATGCCAGGTGCTAAGTATATGTATAGGAGAGCACTCTCACCTGACTTTGCAAATCAGGGAAGAAAGCATCAGAGTCATAGACATTTTTATAATATTAATTTCTTTACTTCATTTGGCTCCCCGATGTAGCCCCAGGGCATAAACATAATTGGATTCATTCAAGGCCTGCTACATGCCACGCTGTGTTCTGAGGCTATGAAAACTCAGTTGTTAAGAAAGACATTTTTGCTTTAATAGAGCTTAACTTCTAATGGAAGAAGACAACAAATAAATAAGATAATTATTATTTGTGACACATGCTAAAATAAATGAACAAGGACATGTGTTACAGAGTGAATGTGGGCCCTACTTTAAATAGGACTGTCAAGGAAGCTTCTGACAAGGTGTCCTATGAACCATGTCCTGAAGGATATCAGGCACATGCACAGCAGTCACACTCCAGGCAGAGGATATGCTTAGTGCAAAGGTCCTGGTGCAGGGAAGGATTTGAAATGTCTCAGGAAAGAACATGAGATCTGGGTGTAGGAAGTAAGGAATCAAGTGGTGCAAGATGAGGATGAAATGAAAGGCCATGATCCTGTAGCCATGTAGGCCTCGGTAAGGAGCTTGAATTTTTTTCAAAGTGCAGTGGTCGTCAGGCAGAGGACCTGGGGGAGCGGGTGCTAAGAGGATTAAAGACGAGGCAGGTATCCTGTCTGAAGCAGGTTCTGATTTGGACCATCTCTCCCTGACCCCATGGGGTTATAGGACCACTGCTGCGGGCTCTGACAGTGTCCGGCACAAGTTTTCTCTTTGAGTTGACTAATAATAAGAGGGTAGTGGAGTTTTCAGATTTGAAATCTTTGTCTTGGCATCTCTCCAGAGCACCTGGATATGTAGCAGGACACTCACCTTCCATGACCCTGAGAGAAGCAGAAGCAGAAGAGAAAGCCATTGGGACTTCTGACCAAGGAGATGAAAGTGGCCAGCGATATGGCTCTTCACCATGAACACAATGATTGGGGAGAACTTGACTGACTTTTGTTTTTGTCTAGGCAGCAGAGATGAAAGCAGCACATGACTCAGAAGGAAAAGTGGAACCCGAGAAGGCAGAGTAAGTTCTTGGTAGCTTCGAGGACTCAAACTCCTGTTAGACAGTTCTTGATAGCATCTACTATTCTATTGCTGTGGTAAATAGCTGTAGTAATACTATCCTATATAATAAAAGCCTAATATGCAAATTGTCCCCTTGGGTGGTCATTCAACCAGGGAAACCAGGAGTTCAACTGCTTGCTATGATGTGCGCTGACCACCAGGGGGTGGCATGGAACATGGCAGGTGTCGGCGATGTGCTGTGACCTCTGGCCAGCTACCTGGGGGCAGGGGTGACGGGGACGGAAGTGTGGTGAGAATGTGGGGTGTCCACTGAGCTTGCTCTTACTCTCCCTGCTACCCTCCCCTGGTATGCCAGGGCTTGCACACCAGGGAAGCCCCCACACTCAGGTGCCAGGCTCCCTCAAGGAGCCTGTCCCACACCTGTGGGGCATCTTCCAGGTGAGCCGGGCCACAGCTGCTGGGACCACAGGGGCCGGTCAGATTCCCTGTGAGTTCGTGCAGGAGCCAGTCTGCAAGGCCAGTCGGGAGAGAGCGCACTGCCCACCCAGCTTCCATGTGGCGCCACTGGGTGGCCCAGAGGTCCACGCTGCTCCCTGGCATGTGGCGTCCGGCCGTGCTCACCGCATCTCCATGTGGAGACTTGGGCACCATGACTCAGGTGGATGCGGGGCATGCAGGGGCCCAGGTGCTGCCCAGGGCCCAGAGGTCAGCTGGAACCTGTCCTTCCATGCCAGACGCTTGTGCTTTGATCGCCAGCCAGACCTAGGGACTGCACCCATGCATGAATTTCATGCACAGGGCCTCTAGTAGTAATATAAGAAACTAGAGGCCTGGTGCACGAATTCATGCATGTGTGGGATCCCATCGAGGCCTATCAGGGGTCTGGCTGACCAGGGGGAGGGGTTGCAGGAGGTTGGCAGGCTGAGGGGGGGTGGGCAGCGGAACCATGGAAGGTTGGCTGAGGGGGGTGGGGGCTACAGGAGGTTGGAGGGCCAGGGGGTGGAGGGGCCACAGGATATTGGCCAGCCGGGGGGAGAGGCTGTGAGAGATTGGCTGCAAGAGTGCATTGACCACCAGGGGGCAGCTCCTGTGTTGAGCATCTGCGTGTCATAGCGACTGGTCAACCTGCCGTTCTGGTTGTTCCAGTCATTTAGTTGTAGGGGTTGCTTAGGCTTTTATGTATATAGATAGATATTTTTCAAGCTCTGGGTACATTTTCTTTTACCCCAGCTATACAATAAACACATTTTATTAATCTTGTTAATTTTATAATCTCACTAATAGGTCAGAATTTCACCATCTGGCCAAATTATCAAACACTGACATTTCATAACTTTATATAATGTTAATGATGATGATATCTAATATATTCAATGCCTATTACATGCCAGGCCCTATGCTAAGGTCTTTTACACAATATCTCATTTAATCCCTACCACAAATTTGGAGAATAGATACTATTGCTAATTCAAATGAAGTCTTAAAAAATAAATAATAAAGGACTTTCCTGAAGAAGAAGAAAAGTTGTTAAGCCAAATTTCTGAAAAAGACTACAAACTTATTGATAACTATTGTAAACCTATGACCATGGCTCATCAAAGTGGACACCACTCATTAAGTGCACAGTTGATGTCCAGGCACCGTGGGTGATAAAGAGCCGAGGTTTCCACCTCCCAAGAAAGAATTACCAGACTTGAATTCAGTGTCCCTGTCTGGGCCAGGCCTCCCCCTGGCCTCTGTGCTAAGTGGGTTTCTTGCTCCTGCAGCATGGAAGATGGGGAGAAGGAGGAGACAGCTGGAGAACAAGCCAAGGTCCTGTGGGCAGAGGCGACAAAAAAGAAGAAGCGGCGGCGTGGTCAGAAAGTCGAGAAGCCTGAAGCCTTCATGGCTAATTTCTTCAAAGGGCTGGAAATCTATCAGACCAAGTTACTGGTAAGCACTCCCGCCCAGGGCCCACCTCTGGGGCAGGAGTTCGCCCAAGGAAAACCTCAGAGAAATGACCACAATTTTGTTTCACAATTTGGTTGGTTATGCTTCCTCACTTTCTCATTCCTCTTCTCATTTATCTGCCTGCTCCTCTTGTGTTGGAGGAAACGCAATAGAGGTTAACCTGGCAAAAGCCAAGTGCTCCAGCTCCCCTGCCCAGCTGTGGTTACCCTCTCTGCCCTGTGCTGTCTCGGACAGCATGGGATTTCCTCTTCCTAGCTATGTCATGTGGGGACTTAGCTGCTCCTCAGCCGAAGTTCATGAGTAGTTGGACCATTAGGGATGCAGAAAGAATCTACCTATGTTAGGTGGGTTCTCACAACAGACCCCAAAAGGTGTTCTTCCACATGCAATCAGCCCTCAGCCTAGCTTGTGCAGTTCTCGGATGATTTGCCTTCTGAGGTACAGCTGCTGATGCCAGGACAACCCCTTCCCCGGCACCTGCGGTGAGAGCCCTCCACAGGGAGATTGGGCGCTTTCCCCATGCAGCTGCACCCTAGTCCTCAGATGCTGATCTTCCCAGGAAGATGGCAGTGAGGATGGGAATGGTGCCCCTGAGAAGGGAGAGGTAGGGGCTCTGGGACTGGGACTTACAAAAGGCCAGGCACCTGACCTCAGTCTGGTTGCATGCAGGGTAGGAACTGCAGAGAGGTCTTTGTGAACTTAGATCACCCATAATGTCCCAAAAGACTAATTTCTGTGTGACGTGCTCAGTACACACACACACACACACACACACACACACACACACACACATGCATGCATGCATGCCTTTATAGCAGCATTTGAGTCTGCTGGTGGCATGTCTGGCATTTGGCACCCTGAAGGACAAGTTGGGCCAGGGTTCCTTTGAGCATCACTCTAAGCAATTTTTTTTAAATCATTGTTTTTGGTTCCTCTCTCAAATAAGTCCCAAGAAGGCCAGAATTGTCCTAGAATACTGGTGACCAAAGAGTAGAACTATTCACGTGTAAACTTCTAACCAGAGCAAACTTCTGTGTGAAAGAAGGAAGTTCCCTTTTCCTTGCAAAGCTCCTCGCCTCTGCCTGTCCTTTCCTTTTCAGCATTACCTGGCCAGGAATTTCTACAACCTGAGGTTCCTCGCTCTGTTTGTAGCCTTCGCTATCAACTTCATCCTGCTCTTTTACAAGGTGATACTTCATTCAAAGGTCATTTACTAAATGCACTTTACTTTTTAAAAAAAATAATAGAAATTAGAGCTAAGATTCTAATATCTGAAGACATTTCTAAGACACTGGCTTCTAAAAAGGGTGTCATCTTCAGCAAGGGGAAGAATGGAGAGACTGCCTGCAAGGACAGTATTCCAGTAGTTCACAGTTGTTCTATTCATTACCTAATAAATTCTTCAAATATTTGTTGGGAATCTACTATGTCCTTGAGCCTTTATTAGGAACTGGAAGGCATTTCAAAATGCAGTTCTTTCCTTGAGGAATAAGGTAACAGAGAGAGCCATTATAGTTGATCCCCATGTTAGAACCCTTATGAAGGGAGAATTAACAGTTGTTTTCTGAATGAGGAGAAGGAGGGACTAATCAAGAGAAATGAAGATGTGGAGCATTGATAAGTGGGTCATGTACACTGCAGGCACATAATAAATGTTCATGGAATGAATTCATGAATGATAGGCCTTTACTAATTTTTAGTAAAAATTCCCTAATTTTTAAATATTTTTTCTTTTTCTCGAAAGATACGTTTTGTCTATTTAAAGTGTGGTTTGCGATTATTAGAGCTACTAGGGATTCCTAGGAATAAGTTGCCCCAAAATCTCACACTCAGCAAGTAATGCTGAGGCACCACTATTTGCTCAGCCACATAAAGTCTGTGGGGAGACACAACGGCGGATGCTCTTCCTGGTGTTTGTAACAATGTGTGTCTTGGCCAGGTCACTGAAGAGCCTTTAGAAGAGGAGGCAGAGGATGTGGTGAACCTGTGGCATTCCTTCAGTGACGACGAGGAGGAGGAAGCGATGGTGTTCTTTGTCCTTCAGGAGAGCACTGGGTACATGGCCCCAGCGTTGCGGGCGCTGGCCGTTATCCACACCATCATCTCTTTAGTCTGCGTGGTGGGCTATTACTGCCTCAAGGTGAGTTGCTGTCCACTCTGAATCTAATCTGAATCCTTGGAGAGGAGGCATCATTTCTGAGCCCAGCCAGCCCTTTGTTCTCTAAGACTTTGCTAAGAGACTAAGGTTTGTGGAGCAGCATCCTGGGTATCACCTAGGACAGTGATGGCGAACCTTTTGAGCTCGGCGTGTCAGCATTTTGAAAAACCCTAACTTAACTCTGGTGCCGTGTCACATATAGAAATTTTTTGATATTTGCAACCATAGTAAAACAAAGACTTATATTTTTGATATTTATTTTATATATTTAAATGCCATTTAACAAAGAAAAATCAACCAAAAAAATGAGTCCGCGTGTCACCTCTGACACGCGTGTCATAGGTTCGCCATCACTGCCCTAGGACCTGGTGACCCATACAATTGTGGGCCCCGCCCCAGGCCTTTTAAATTGGAATCTGTACTGTAACATGATCCCCAGGAGATCTGCATCCACACTGTTTGAGAAGCCTTGCTCTCTGAGTCCCATTTCAGGTTCCACTTGTAGAATTTCATAAAATTAGAAGCATCAGTCTAAATCACACATGGACCTTGTCATGTGAGATTCTTCTGATCTTTGCATTTATATTGGAGTTTTTACAAAAATGCTTTTCGCCTTTCAAAAATTATTAGGTTTTAACTCTTTGAGACATTAGAAGAAAACTTAATGAGTTACAGTTTCAGTTACTGTTTATTGCTGATAACAAATCACCCCTAAACTTGGTGGCTGAAAATGATGTTTGATCGCTCTGATTCTGTGAACTGGCTGGGCCATCTGAGCAGCTCCTCTGCTCCATGTGAAGGCGGCTGCATCAGCAAGCCTGTGGGAGTTCAGCTGGGCCAGCCTGTCCACGGTGGCACTGGCTCACGCCTGCACAGTGGAGAGGTAGCGGCTGGCAGGCTGGCGTAGCTGGGCCTCTCCATGCAGACTCAGGGCACTGCCCTGTCCACTGCCTCTCCACATTCTCTCCCTATCCAGGTAGCTGGACTTCTTGCATATGGTGCCTTGGAGTTTCCAAAAAAACACAGAAGTGGAAGCTGCTAGCCCTTCTTAAGCCCAGGCACAGCCCCAGCCCCAGCCCCAGAACTGCCAGTGTCATTTCTATTGCATTCTTCTGGGTAAAGCAAGTCACAGGGCCGGCCCCGCTTCACTGTGGCTCAGGGGTGAGGAGGGCTGCACAGGACAGTAATACTAGGAGACCAGGTTTGCTAGGGCCACGGTTATGTCTTCAGACACTACCACAGTTACGTGAGTCTTCAGTCATTCTGTGTTTGGTGTTCTAAGTCCAGTTCTTTTTCTACTGTGCCACTTATTTTTCTCTTTGCTTTTTTTTTTTACTTCTCTTTAGTAGGACATCTCCTTGGCTCTTTACCAAGCCATCTCCTCGCAGGGGGAAAAAACCCAGGAAATATATGTCTATCTTTGTGGCCCTCACTTCCCAGTGAACTATGGTATTATGTAGGAAGTTCAGTTACCCTGCTGAAGAGAGCATGTGCCCTAAACCAGCGGTGGCCAACTGATGGTCT
This sequence comes from Myotis myotis, assembly GCF_014108235.1. NCBI lineage: Eukaryota > Metazoa > Chordata > Mammalia > Chiroptera > Vespertilionidae > Myotis > Myotis myotis. Next base: position 152,410,066 of record NW_023416313.1, on the reverse strand, counting down.
GCGGACCACTGGTGGCCCGTGAGGTCCGAAAGGTTGGTGACCGCTGCCCTAACACACAGAGGACCCCACTGTAACAATAAAAGCACAGATTTGGTAGCCAGGCTACCTGGGTTAGACTCACAGCTCAGCCATTTAACCTGCCACCCCTCTGTTTCCTCCTCTGTAAAAGTGAGTATCATAATACCACCGATCCCTGAACATTGCTGGAGGATTAAATGAACTGCTATGTGTAAAAGCACTCAGAACATCAGAGAGCAACTAAGAGTGCCAGCTGCTGCTCCTTAGGTCACCGTCCCAGAGCTCACCTGTTGTGTAGGGTGCAGCTACACTGCTGGCCTAGAGAAACACTCTCCAGGGAATAAAATGTGCAAATCCTACTTACAAAGCCATACAAACTCCTAGAAGACTGGAGGGGAATGCTTTGAATCCCAGAGATCAGAACAGCTCTAAAACTTGATATTATTATTGTTATTCAGAGTCATTTCAAAATACAGCAGAAGTTAGTCAGCGTAGCTTTATCTTTGTTTCCCCTCCCACATCATCCATTAGCTGACAGCAGTCATTGATTCCTCCCAGTGTGCGATGCCTATTATTAGCCTTTGCCATCTTCCTAGCATTAGTCTTTTCTTTCCTCTGTGTCATTTCATTGTTTTAAAGAAGAAAGAGCAAGAGGTAATGCTTTACAAATCATGTTCTGAATTTTGTCTTTTTGTCTTGGAAATAAAGGGGCAGTGTGAAGCATATGGATGTCATTAGCTTTAAGGAAGAGTTATTGGAAGAAACTGTTTGGAGACCAAGGTCTCAAGGATGTTGCTAAGTAACCAGTGGCTTCCCAGCAAATGAGAAAGCCTGGTTCTGAGTTAAGCTTTTCCAGCTAGAGGTGCTCAGGCTCTTCTGATTTCCCCTGGGATTTCAGCAGTAGCCTCTGACCTCACTAACTGTCCCTTATTTGAAGTGTGTGTGTGTTGGTGAGGGTTGGGGTGATGGGTTATTTCCCCACCCTTCTGTGTGGTAGGTCTCTATAGCCACCCACTTGGCACCTAAAATCAGACTTAGAGCAATAAGACAACAGGGAGTGATTGTTGAGAACAAATAAGAGCGCTCCTACCTGGCAGGCACTCTCATGGCAAAGCCTCTGAGGAAGAAAACCTCAATCCAAAAGACTATGTACAGGGCCCAGTGAGCCCTCTCATTCTGTCCCTCAAACCATGTTTCATTCACCAAATTTCAAAGCCATGAGATGAATATGACCCTAGCCACTGAACGGGGGTGGGGGGGGGGGGACATTTCATGGTATACCTGTGGCTGACTAATCAACTCTAGAATAGTCTATCATCCCTTTTTAGTTCAACTCCAGCCTAGGAGTCTGAGGAGACCTAACTCATTCCGCCCCAGGGACCCATCTGCATACGGCCTTCTCACTAGGATGACTCAAGGAGTCCAGTTTGCATTAATATCAGCTGTTTAACCCAAACCTTAAAGAGTGGCCCAAGTGAGATCAGCTTTTGGAAGGGGAGGTGTACTAGCCCAAGGAGTGATAAGAGGTTTGATTCTGGACACATAATTAGGCACCCTAAGAATCCCACTAAAGGGAGACTGTTGCCCTGAAGGTGGAAGGACAGTTTATTGAAATGTGTAGGAGAGCGTGCTTTAATTAGGAAGCCTTCTCTGAGGAACATGTCCTCCCCTCCTAGGTCCCTTTGGTGGTATTCAAAAGAGAAAAGGAAATTGCCAGGAAGCTGGAGTTTGATGGTCTGTATATCACCGAACAGCCATCTGAAGATGACATCAAGGGGCAATGGGACCGCTTGGTAATCAACACACCGTAAGTTATCCCCTCCCTCCCTCCCACCCCCCCCCACCCCCCCCCCCACCCAAGCCTTCTAAGCCTGAGTTCCCTCTTCAGTAATAGAGGGATGAGAATACCACCTTCTACAGTCTGGGGATATTAATGCTTGGCCCAGTGCCTGGCACATGGTAGCATCAAGCTATTAGTCATTCCCTTTCCCTAACTATTCAAAAAATGGTCATCATTAGTGAAGGTAATGCTCTAATGTTAGTGTATTCATTGTGAAAGTGAGAGCTGCAAGATAAACTAATGTCCTGAAAGAAAGCAAAGAAATAGAGCTGGATAGGTGAACAAAGGCGACTTAGCTGTGACAATTAAAACAGGCACATCTTGCCCTGACTAGTTTGGCTCAGTGGATAGAGCGTCGGCCTGCGGACTCAAGGGTCCCAGGTTCGATTCGGTCAAGGGCATGTACCTTGGTTGCGGGCACATCCCCAGTGGGGGGGGAGGGGGGGTGCAGGAGGCAGCTGATCGATGTTTCTTTCTCATCGATGTTTCTAGCTCTCTATCCCTCTCCCTTCCTCTCTGTAAAAAATCAATAAAATATAAAAAAATAAAAATAAATTAAAAAAAACAGGCACATCTAGAAACAACAGCTCTGACCCCTAGAAGAAGGCAATTGCTTCTTCCCCAAAGATGGTCAGCAGACTGAGAGAAGACTCTTCTCGCAGGAGAAAAGTGAGTGCCTATGCCTCAATCAAAAAGCCTATGCCTGCCAATCTCTTCAAATAAGGAAGAGAGTCAGGCTCCATTTCGGATCCTTGAACATTACAGCAAGAAATATTGGCACTATGAAATAATTTAATTCTTTGGTAAGCTTTCTGCAATTATCAGTAATGTTTGTGTCTATAGCACAAGATGAGATGGCCCCAAAATACCAGTAAAAAGGCAGTTCAGTTTCAAGAAATTTATCCTAAGGGGATAGTGAGGCAAGAACACTAAAATGTCCCAACAAGGATAGCTGCTAAAACTTATCTGAAGTGGCATAAGTGTCCACAAGGAGGAAAAATGCATAAATAGATATTTTTAAAAAATTTTTGATAAACGAACCTTTACTTTTTTCACAATAACAGCATTGCAGTATGTGTATTACTTTGTAACCTATTGTTTTCAGTTAACTATATATCATGAAGAGCTCTCATTTTTAATATTTATATCTTGTTAAGCACACATATAGAAGATATAAAATGTATATGTATATTTTAAAGTATAATAATAAATTGAACTACCAAGGTTAAAAAAATGGAACATTGCCCAAAGCTCTGTGGTCCCAGATGTTATGATCCTTCTATGTCCTATCTCCTCAACCCCCAGCTAACTACTCTCCTGACTTTAGTGATAATCATTTCTTGCTTTATAGTTTTAGCATTTAGGTGTGTGTCCTTAGATATTGGTGCATTGTAACTATTTTTGAACTGTATATAAATGAAATTCTACCATATGTTAGTCATTTGAATCATTTCTTCAGTGCCATGTTTGAGAACTCACTTCTTTTTTTAATCTTTATTGTTCAAAGTATTACATATGTCCCCTTTTTTCCCACATTAACTCCCTCCAGGCCATCCCCGCCCCGCGGCCTCCCACCCCTGGCTTTCACCAGCTAATTGTCTGTGTCCATGGTTTATGCGTATAAGGTCTTTGGTTGATTACCTCCCACCAACCCACCTTCTCCCACCTTCCCTCTGAGATTCCACACTCTATTCCATGCTTCCATGTCTCTGGATCTTCTCTGTTCATCAGTTTATTTTGCTAATTAGATTCCATATATGAGTGAGATCATGTGATCCTTGTCTTTCTCTGATTGACTTATTTCACTTAGCTTGATATTCTCCAGGTCCCTCCATGCTGTCTCAAAGGATAAGAGATCCTTCTTTTTTACTGCTGCATAGTATTCCATGGAATAAATGTACCACAGCTTTTCTATCCACTCATCTACTGATGGGCACTTGGGCTGTTTCCAGATCTCAGCTATTGTAAATTTTGCTGCTATGAACATAGGGGTGCATACATTCTTTCTGGTTGGTGTTTCTGGTTTCTTAGGATGTATTCCTAGAAGTGGGATCACTGGGTCAAATAGCAGGAGAACTCACCTATGCTGATGTGTGTACCCATAGTTTTGTCATTTGCAAAACTGAAATGTTTCAAAACACTGATAGGAGAATGTTAGCAGATATTTATCCATTTTCCTGGCAGTGGGTATTTCAAGTGTTTTCATTTCTGGCTATTACAAACAGTGCTACAATGAACATTTTTATAACGCATGCCCAAAAGAGTTCCTGTAGAATAGAGACCCAGAAATAGAATATGCAAATGCCTAAAAAAAAAAATATGCAAATGTCTGTCCCAATTTACCTGCCAACCAGCACTGTCGGAGAGTTCCTGCTCCCCTGCCTCCTTACCCACATGTGCCATCAGTTTAGCTAAGCCGGTAGGTAAGCAGTGGCACCTCACTGTGAATTCTAAAGAGGTTGAGCATCTTATATTATTTTTCTTGACCATTCCTATATTGATGTAACATTTATTTATGTACTTCCCTTCTGAAGTTTCTTTTCTCTATCCCACTCTTTAAGGAATATTACCAAGTAAAAATGTTTTCTATCTCCAAGGAGCTTACATACCTCGTCAGGGGATAAAAAATACTCAGACCAAAGGAAGATCATCTGCAAAAGGGTCTGGCCTAGAGCCTTTGGTCAGTGGCCCTGCACCACTTGTGTAATTTTCCACTTAAACAAAATGTGGCCAAGGCTGTGTTGTAGGTCATGGACCATGTTTATAATGGATTTAAGAGAAAGGGGATATCAGGGTGGACAGAGGAAACATGGCTTGATTTTCGTTTGTTTTATTTTAGAATCTAAAAATGCAATACATAAAAAAAAATCAAGTAGCAGAAAAATATACAAAGAAGAAAGTCAACGTAATTATTTCTGTCCCCCTATTAGCAATTTACTCTATAAAGCCAGCATTTGTTCTTGCTTTTAGGTGGCATTTGGATGTTTAGACAAAGAAGCTACTTTAACTATAAAAAAAAAAATGTTTAACCATCACCTGCGGGGGAGAGGTGGCGTTTGCTGGGGGTGATTCTAAGAGGCCCCGGCAGAGAGGGAGGCCCCCCTACCTCCCCACCAACTTGGGTGATTGCTAGGAGAGGAGACTGTGTGTTCCACATCCAACAAGAATGACTCAAAGGAGAGCAGAAGGAAGAAGGTATGTGCTAAGGGCCAGCAGTTCCTTCGCTGCAATCTAGCCTCGCGAGGAACCTTCCCAGGAAGAATCAGCCATTCTGTAGAGGAGCAAAATATTTTAAACGGTTTTGCTGACATACCTGAAAGTGACAGTTCTTTCCAGACTTGAACAATAGATAATTATTTGCAGTGGAGCTAGCAGAAGCTACCAGGCAGAAGAAAGATGTTCCCCCTGGCGGGTAGGCATGGGATGTTTTAGGGAACCACCTCCAAAAGAGAAAGAGATCTAAATCCCTGAGGAAAGCAGACCCCACGGGATTATATGGGAATGGAGAAGGGAATGGAAGAGCATTACGATTAAGCCACATGCTATAGAAATTAACTAAAGATGATTCCCCGACTGGAAAATTCATGTAGTTAGGGACCTTGTCTATGCGTTGCCCCACTGATCCCCAGCACCTACCCCAGCTACTGACATAACTAGGCGCTCAATGAACGAAGGTTAAAAACAGCTGTTTCCTACAGGGTTCTGTTTCTACTCAATACTGGGATCAATAAACATATATCTGCTTCTGTCTAATCCTGTCATCACAATCCCTGGCTCTTAACCATAATTTTAAGTAGAAAATGCAGAGTGGCTTTCCAAGTGCTTAGAAGTCGGTTCAAAGTAGTGGAACCATAAGTCAGTCCTGTGGAGACTCTGAAGTTCAATCAAGTTTTGAATCCTTCAGTGAGCAGGACAAACACCACAGGATCACAGTTCCAGACACGCAAACTACAAAGGCTCTTGATGTGCTTGGCCTTGATGTTAAGAACCCCCCTTTTTCATTTTCTTTTTTTCAGATCTTTCCCTAATAACTACTGGGACAAGTTTGTAAAGAGAAAGGTATGCCTTGTCAGTGGGGTGAGTAGGCTTTAAGTTCTCCATAGACAAACATGAGTAAAATTGATGTTACTTTTATGACAGAGAAGAGTAAGTCACAGGAGGGGTGTATATGAACACATGCGGGTGTTTGGCTTCATTCCTCTCCTTATCTGCCTTTAACAGCTTAACAGCCATTGTTTTCTGCACACTAGTTTTTTTTTCTCTCCTCCAAAAAGCTAGCAGCTCGAAAAGCAATTTTCTTTTGATTGCCTTTATCATTTCTGTTTTCTTTGGAGGTTATTTTTCCTCTTTATTTTCCTGTTGCATTTTGAATCATGTCTTTATGAACCCCTTGGAAGAGCCCAGAGTACAGCAGACCTCCGCGGACACTGGGCTAGAGAAAGCACGGCTAGTAACATGTGGCCCAACTCACCCCGTCCTCCTTTCTGCTCTAGGTGATAAACAAGTATGGTGATCTCTACGGAGCGGAACGCATTGCTGAACTCCTGGGTTTGGACAAAAATGCCCTGGACTTTAGCCCCGTAGAAGAGACCAAAGCAGAGGCGGCCTCGCTGGTGTCATGGTACAGAGCTTAGGCGTTACAATCCGGTCTGGCTAAAGTAGACCCTTTGATTTCTCCAGCCCTTTCAAGGTGTTAAAGGGGAATATCTCAATCAGATCTTTGTTCTCCCAGGCTCCGGTCTGGCTTAGGTGTTTCCTCTGGATTCTAACTTATTGGGAGAGCACTGCTTTAAAAACATTTAAGGACCTCTCAGCCTTTATGCCTGACTCAAAGAGAAAAACTAATTGAAATTTCAGGATGGGTGATTCTACCTTTCTCAGTCTCACAGGGAACACATACAACCTGATAAAGAAGCTCAAAGTCATATTTAGATTATTAAACCTGAGAGAGAAAAAACTTAATTTTCCCCTTATTAAACACTTCACTAAAGCCTGAGATTTACATGTTTTTAAATTTTTTATTCCCCTTTAGGCTAAGTTCCATTGACATGAAGTACCATATCTGGAAGCTGGGAGTTGTTTTTACTGACAATGTAAGTATGGCATTTGGAGAAACAAGATTCTATGCCCCAGGTTCAGGGATGTCATTAGATTGCACAAGGAAAAAGCTAGGGAGCATGTGCAGAAAGATTGAGGGCCTGACGATGCCGGGGCACGTCTCTCTTGTGCAGTCGTGTAAGACAGATGGGGTTCCACTTGGCAATTCTTAGGCCGGTTCACAGCACCTCGGCATCTAAAAACCATCTAGCCTCACTCTGTCCCCCAAAATGAGAAAAAATGGTTCAGTGAGTGTCAGGAGGCATGGATGCCAGAAAAGCCTCTAAATTTCTTGTATCCTCACAGTCCTTTCTCTACCTGGCCTGGTACACAACCATGTCCATCCTGGGCCACTACAACAACTTCTTCTTCGCTGCTCACCTGCTGGATATAGCCATGGGCTTCAAGACACTGAGGACCATCCTATCGTCTGTAACTCATAACGGCAAACAGGTACTGAGTTTATACTAACACAGGCCAGAATAGACTTAGATGTGGAAAATTAACCAAAACAAGTGGTACAACTAGTGTATAACAGGAAGGTACGTGTACAGTGTATAATACCCCTGTCTAGTGATTATTTTATAAAATTGCAGCCAATCCTATATAATAAAAGGCTAATATGCAAATTGACCGAATGGCAGAATGACCAGTCGCTAACGCTGTCACTATGATGCACATTGACCACTAGGGGACAGATGCTCAACACAGGAGCTTCCCCCTGGTGGTCAGTGCACTCCCACAGGGGCAGTGCCACTCAGCCAGAATCCCTGAGCTGGGCTCACAGCTGGTGAGCGCGGCAGCGGCGGGAGCCTCTCCCGCCTCTGGGGCAACGCTAAGGATGTCCGACTGCTGGCTTAGGCCCACGGGCCTGAGCCATCACTTGGACATTCCCTGAGGGCTCCCAGACTGTGAGAGGGCAAAGGCCGGGCTGAAGGACCCCCAGGCCGAGTGCACAAATTTCGTGCACCGGGCCTCTAGTTAAAAATAAAATTGTAGCCATCATTTAAGAGGTATAGGACCTTAATTCAGAAACCCCTAACATTTAGGTCAAGCAGGGAAGAGGGGGAGGGAAGGAGGTGATTGACATATCATCACTTTGGAGATCCCTCCCCCTTCCTCCATGGATCTGATGTACTCACTGGAGGTTAGCAAGTGGTTATTGTAATTTAAAAACTCCCCAGGTACTTATGGTATATGCATCCAACTAAGAACCAATGATTTAGACATGTATGTACACACATACATAAACAGCTATACATATATGTGTGTTTATGTATAAAAAGCTGAGAGTTACTATAGATATATTAGTATATCTAAGTACAGATATAGTATAGTAAACGTTAAAAGACATGTATCTATATCGCCATTGCCATATCCAGTCTCCAATCAATATCCAGTCTGTCTTAGACAATATTGACAGGGTGAACCCTTGATTAAAATCCTCTAATGACTGCTTCTGCCAACAAACTCAGACCCTTTAGCATTCCATCTGCATTAAGTACAATTCTGTGAATGAGACTTGTCCCCTCACACCTCTAAACTTTTGTAGGAGGAGAGAAGAAGGAAGTCAAACTGTGCCCAGCTGGCACAGCCATTTTGGAAAACAGTTTGGAGGTTCCTTACAAAATTAAATCTAGAACTGCCATGTGATCCAGCAATACCACTTCTGGGTATAATGCAAAGGAAATGAAATCAGTAGTATCTTGGAGAGAAAGCTATACTCCCACGTTCACTACAGCATTATTCTGAATAACCAAGATATGGAAACAACCTAAGTGTCCATCAATGGAAGAACATAAAAATAATGTGGTATATACGTGCATGCAATGAGATATTCTTCAGCCATGGAAAAAAGGAAATGCTGCCATTTGTAATAGCATGGATGGGCCTTGAGAACATTATGCTAAATGAAAGAAGCCAGACACAGAAAGACAAGTACTGTATGATCTCATTTATATACTCTAAAAAAGTTGAGCTCATAGAACCAAAGAGGAGAATAGTGTTTACCCAGGGCTGGGGGGTCAGGGAAATGGGGAGATGTTGGTCAAAGGATATCAACTTCCAGTTATAAGAGGAATAGGTTCTTGGCATCTAATGTAAAGCAAGGTGATTATAATTAAAAATACTGTATCATATATTTAAAATTTGCTGAGAGTAGAGCTTAGTGTTTTTACCACACACACACACAGAGAAATGATAACTGTATGAGGTGATGGATATATCAATTACCTTGATTTGGTCATTATTTTACAATGTATAGATATATTAAATCATCAGGTTGTACACCTTAAAAATAGATAAAGATTCCAAGCAGAAAAAAATAAAGTTGACCTTTGTTCTTGAAAAGTGCCAGATCATCAGGTATTAATTAGGGTATAGTAGATCGTTCAGTATTTCTTCTCGGCTTCTGGTAGTCACAACAGTCAATATGTCTTATTTGGGTTGGTGATAAAGAAGAATTGAGAAAGCTAGAGAGAGAAATTTGCTGCCACCTACAAGAAGCTAAAGTTTGGGGAGATAATAACAGAACCTGTGATAGAGAAGTTGGCTTAGAGGTGAATGCTTACTTATAGGTTCCTGGGAGAAGGCATTATGTATTTTAACTTGGGCATCTTGGGACGTTTGATCCTATTAAGGTGGTGTTTCCCCGTGTGACCTGTCGAATGCCAGTTCGGCATGTTCTTTTAGAATTACTCAGATTATTAAACTTCAGTTGTTATTGATTTGGCTTAATGGCATTAAGACTGTAACTTAAATGGAAAGTTTAAACAGTGAATTTTTTTATATGGCCTTGCTGAATATACTCTGGCAAGATTTTTTGTTTTAATGTGCCCAGCTTGTACCATGTGCCAGTACTGCGACAGGCTCACAACTACTCTGTAAGTAGATGTTATGCTCACATGGCAGGTAAGAGAATTGAGGCTCAGAGAGGCCATGTCTCTCCCAAGACCGCGCAGCTGCTAAGTGGCACAACTAGCTTCTTTCTTCCTTCATGCAAAGCTCGGGCTCTTTCTGTTTTTCTAAAACAAGCTGGTTCTGTAAGGCCTGCTATCTGAGTTAGGTAGCTTATTATTCATTGTTCAAGAAATCCCTGTAGATGTCTCTTCTGTTACTTATCTTAATGCTCATACCCACCCATTACATGGCTCCTTCAGGACAGAGACGTTTCTTATTGATTCTAAGAGTTCTGCTCAGCACCCAGTCCCTCGTATAGGCCAGATGGGCAGGTCCTGTGTGCTCCTTGTTTGTAGAACCTCTTAACACCAGGAAATGAACATGCCCTATGACCCTTGCAGAGGTCCTGGCAGATATCTTGGTTATGAAAAATGTCACTTTACTCAACCATCATAAATAATTCATATAGTAACTTCAAGGCTGTGACAATTATCCAGTCCATGGTTATTTATGAAACAGTGTAATGTAGGACCACCTGCCAGTCCAAAGAACCTTTTTTTTTCTTCAGAGGCAGCTTAATGTAGAAGCTGCATCATGAAGCTTCAGGTTTCTGCTCTCACTATAACATAAAAAGGTAACCCTCCTCCTGGCACCTTCACTATCCGATCTTGACATCCCTAGTTTATACAGGCCCCAGATATCAGTCTGCTCCAGCATAGGGGGCTTAACCAACAGACATGTCCTCTCAGTTTTGGAGGCGGGAAGTCCAGGTCAAGGTGTGTAGGTTTGGCCTTCTCTGAGGCCTCTGGGGCTCTCACCTGGCTGCCCTCTTACTGCTCTTCCACTTGCTCGTCCCCTATGTTCATGCAGCCATCTGCTGCCTCCATGTCCTAATCTCTTCTTCCCATAGGGACACCAGATAGTTGGGAGGAGGGCCACTCTGCAGGCTTGTTTAAATGTAATTACCTCTTTAAAGTCCCTACCTCCACAGTCGCATTCTGAGGAATTGGCGGTAAAGGCTTCAACGTATGTACTGGGGAGACAATTTAGTCCATAACACCCCGTCATTACTCTTCTCCTGTTTCTATCCACTATCTCCTCTGACCCCCGCTCAGCCTCACCCTCCCGTTTCCTTGGCCTCGCCCAGGAACATCTCAAGGTGGAGAAGGCCCACCTCCTTCCCTTCTCTCTCCCCCGCAGCTGGTTCTGACCGTGGGCCTCCTGGCCGTGGTGGTTTACCTCTACACCGTGGTGGCTTTCAACTTCTTCCGCAAGTTCTACAACAAGAGTGAGGACGACGACGAGCCCGACATGAAGTGTGACGACATGATGACGGTGAGAGCCCACGCAGGCCACCTGGTCACCTGTCTTGGTGGGAAGGGGCTGGGGGTGGTCTGGGAACTGCGAGCGGTAGAGTTACGGAGCAGAATGTAGATGTCTCATTCCCAGGGGAAGTGTCCCAGAGAGACAGCAGTGGTGGAGTTTCCTGAGCACTCACTCACCTGAGGCTTGTGGGAGAGCAGCTCAGCTGGGAGCAGGTCGCCGGGCACCTGTATTTGTTTGTGGCGAAGTTCTGAATACTTGTATCTAATCCATAGAAGGCAAGCTTTTGATTCTTTGTCTCTGAGAGCAGAGTCCCATGGCTCTGGTGCCCAATTAATTTCCCCAAGCCAGTGCGGGTTCTTTTTAAAAAATATTTTTATTGATTTCAGAGAGGAAGGGAGAAGGATAGAGAGATAGAAACATCAATGATAAGAGAGAATCATTGATCAGCTGCCTTCTGCATACTCCCTATTGGGGACCGAGCCTGCAACCCATGCATGTGCCCTTAGATGGAATCGAACCCGGACCCTTCAGTCCACAGGCCGACGCTCTATCCACTAAGCCAAACCGGCCAGGGCCAGCAGGGGTTCTTTCACCACCGTAGTGTGAAAAAACCTAACAACAGTAAGGTCAGGTGGGCATTCCCAGTGAGAGCCCCTTGTGGGCAAGAAGGGCACAGTTCAGGGTGAGCGAGCACAGCTGCAGTAGCAACTCTGGTGACCAGATGTCCAGGAAAGAACGTGAGGCAGGGGCGGTGTCAGTGAACTGCCCCAGCCTGTGGTCATTTCCCTAGAAAATGCATCAGGCTTCTTGGCTATAAACTCTCCTATGCTTTCTTGGGGGAGAGTGGGGGGGGAGAGGGGGCGGGGTACCCTCATGTGACAGCAACACGACAGTTGCCAGAGCACCAGTGTGACCATCTCTGTGCTGCCCTGGTTTTTTATTTACTGGTTGTAAGTCTGCCTTTTCCTCTGGACCTAACCCGTCCAGGCAGGAGGAAGGGCAGGAGGCAAGATGAAGGGCGCCCTGCTCTGTGAACTGGAGCCCAGAGAGAAGGAAAGTCTATTCTCTAAGATGCTACGGAAATCCCTCCCCTCCCAGGTGTAAGGGGAAATGCAGGAGAAATAGAAGGGGCCTCTTTCCAGAGGCTGGAGCCCAGCACCCTTACAATTAGATGAGGGAAAACTCATATCTGGTATATGCCATACTCATTGGGGTTTAAAGGTCTTTTAAGTTATATCTGTCTTAAATGAATTCTCTTGTATGTATCAAAAAGCTCAAAACTTTTTAAAATATGAGCAAAAATTGTCATTTAAAGGCTACATGTAATAGCACTCTTACCAAACTGGCCGGAGGGTGCAGTGGAGAGCAGTGAGCAGCAGGAATACTGATATCGTTGACGGGCACCCTTCCCCTGGCTCAGGGCTGACATACATTGCTCTAATTAAATGAATGATGTGATCATCTTGCTAAAAACAACTCTGCCACTTGTACTTGAATTGACATTCTTTTTCTTGCCTAGTGTTACCTGTTCCACATGTACGTGGGAGTGAGAGCTGGAGGTGGCATTGGCGATGAGATTGAAGACCCCGCTGGGGATCCTTACGAAATGTACCGCATTGTCTTCGACATCACCTTTTTCTTCTTTGTCATCGTCATCTTGCTGGCCATCATCCAAGGTACGTTTGCCAGTTACGTTAAGTATGAACAGGGCTTAATCTCATTCTCTTTACCATCCTGCATCTACAGCCTCGTTGTTTTATATAAAGAGGTTTGTGCATTCATTTGTAAATTCAACATTTATTTAGCATCTACCATGGTATGTATGAGGCCTTGCCCATATAGAAAGCCAAAGATCCACCCAGGCACTGATATAGGCTTACCCCCTTTTATTTTGTTTCACAAATGTTGCATTATCTTTACAAATTGAAGTCAAGGCCTCCTACTGTTAAAAAAGATTATGACACACTTTATTAAGGCTCACTGTACCACGGTGCTCTGGAACGAAACCCACAATATCCCCGAGGTTTGCCTATACAAGAAACTTGAGAATCCTTACAGAAGCCCCTCCCTGCCACTCCCCACTCTGAACTGACCATTACCTGCTGTCCTGCTTCCTAGAGGTCCCAGGTCTAGCCTTGGCCCACAGCCTCCTGTGGGTGGGAGAGGAGCCATGAGAGTGTGACAGGTTTTCTCTTCTTTTGGGGAAGAGATACTGATATTTAGCCAATGCTTGTCAGGAATTAGAGGAATCGGATGAATTTAGTTGGAGTCATGGTGCGTTATGGTGCCTGCAAAACGTGCAGGCGTTGGGGGCTAATCAGTAGTTAGCTAGCTGTAATAGGTCTTTCAAGGAACAAGTCAGGAATGAAATAACATAACACATGTAAAATAAATAGAAACAAAAGCCAAAATAACAGAAACTAGGCCCATCATGGCGGTCACAGATGGTGGTGCAGAGATTTCCCAGCAAGAGAAGCAAAGAAACTGAGGAGAAACCCTGCAATGCACTCTGCATCAGGTGCTAGGAGAAGGCGGAGAGCGCCAGAGGAGACAGAAAAGGAGGGGAGCTAAATGGGGTGGGGGGTGGGGGGGGGCTGGCAGAGAGGAAAGTGTTTCTAGGAGGAGGGAGTAGTTAGCACATACTGCAGAAAGGTGAGGTTAGAGGAAGAATGTTTCGCCAGGATGCAGCATTTAAAAACAAGCACTGTTTTTTTCTGAGTATGTTTTCTCTGAATAAGGTTGATGATTTACTTTACAAAACAAAGTGGCCTGTGCCATTCCCTCTATCATTCCTTACCCTGAACAGATGATTTAAAACACTTTATCTGTCTTTATATTTAAAATCCCAGGTCTTATTATTGACGCTTTTGGAGAGTTGAGAGACCAGCAGGAACAAGTACGAGAAGATATGGAGGTAATGTTCTTCTAAGCACTCATTCCAACTCTAGCTCTGTATCTCACAGCAGAATTACCAACGCAACCTGTTTCCATTCCTGCCCTCTTCTCGGTGCCTACCTACCAGCTCTGGGCATTTTGTGCTCCACCCTCTGTGTTCTACACTATCCCATGCCCTCCGCCTGCTGCCTTCACCATGCCCCATGCTTGGGGCAGGAGCAAGTATTCCCCGCTCGCTAGGGAGTGGATGACTAAGAGCCTGAAGCATTTGAGAGAGAAATAGTTTTGTGTGTCTCAATTCAAGCAGATATCATCGCCCTTTTCCACCTGCCTGTAATGTCACGCCTACTAATACCTTTACTGCCTCTGTTATTTTTCTAGACTAAATGTTTCATCTGTGGGATTGGCAATGACTACTTTGACACAACCCCTCATGGTTTTGAAACACACACATTACAAGAGCACAACTTAGCCAACTACTTGTGAGTACTCTTGGTCGATAGGGGTGACAGGGGCGGGGGAGAAGTGGTAGAATAACACCAACAGTCAGTTAGTTCAGTCTCTGCTGATGCCATTTCCTCCTGTTTCTCTGAGAAATAGTGGCAGTATGTGTTGTGGACTGTTCCTGCTCTGAGCGAAGGTCAGTTCCACAACCAATCTCAAGGTCACATAACTCCAGCAATGTTTTTCCTTAGCTGGAATTTTCCTATCCCATTACAACCTTTTAAAATCCTAGACAAAGACAAAAGTCTGTGGCTGCATTTTTACTTACAGCCATTGCCTTGCTTCTTCCTCTCCCGCCACCCCTCACATTTGCTCTTGTCAAGGTGGCCACGGGTCCACATGGTGCTGGATTCTGTAGTGAGTTTTCAGTCCTCACCGTGTCCTCCTTTCCTGGTGACACATGGGCTCCATGAGGTTTGGGGACATTTTCACACTGCTCTATCCCAACACCTGAGGTAAAGCATTCACTCCAGAACAAGTTATTCAGAGCCTATTATGTTCTGTGAACTGCCTGTGAAACTTAGAACTTACAGAATTTATAGAGAATACAGGTTTCCTGATAATTCAGATTCTCTAAGCGATCATTTGTAAGAAAAAACACACAAAACACTGCTGGGCTTGGCCTCCTGGCCTACCCCTTCCCCTGAGTCCACACTGTATTTAGAAAATCCTCAACTTTCTTTAAGATGGAACAGGCATAGCCTTTGGGAAAGGTTTTACTGTCAAAGAGACAACAGTTTAAGAATTTCTTAAGACAAAACACAAATTTTTAAACATTAACTTTGGCATACCTTCCCTCAAGTCTGGGTAGTCATCCTTGTGTGTTCTCATTAAGAGAGTTTGCATCTTATTGAAGGGTCCAGTGGATGTCCTTCTATGAAAGGTGCGCACACGGCCACATGTCAGGACCAGTGAATAGAGAAGAGAGGAAGAGCATTATGGTAGCTGGGTTGGGACCCCTTCTACGTCTTTCGCTAGCCTTCTATATTAGAATAGTCTGTTTCTCTCTCTGTGCCTCTCTAGCAGAGAGCTTGAGGGGAAAGAACCCATCTTATTCATGTTTAAACTCCACACACACCCCCAAATGGTGCTTTCTCAAATAAATGTGCCTAAGTCTCCAACAAGGTCAGATACTGGCCATGCCTTGTTTCTTAGTGTGATAAACAAAGAAGAAGGAAACTAATAAATGTTTACAGCCTCTACTGTGGGCCACAATCTGAAGCTATAAACTCAGGGGACCCTGAGAGAACTCAAAATCTGGGCTCAGCTCTCCCCGCCCCCCCCTCCTCCAAAGAGAGTTATTTCTACTTTCTCTTTCTCACCGAGAGCTCAGTCCTTTTCCTGAAGGGCATGAGACCGGCTCCTCTGGCAGCTGTCTCTGAGGCCCTGTAATGCGAGCTGAGCGTCCGGCCTCCCGGGATGCTTGTGTGTTCCAGACAGACTCAAACCTCAGACACTCACAGTCGAGCAAGTGAAACCACCTTGGCATTGCTCAGTTGTCTATAACAAAAACAAAACTATATTTCTGAGAGAATCGGGGCAACTTAAGTACTTTCCAAAAATCCCGTATCCTTGAGACACCATATAATTTTAATTCATTTTTATGTCACAGTGAATAGGTGTACTGAAAATTATGCAGGAAGAGTTTGGGATACCATTTCATTGTTTGGATTAGGATATTTTTAAACAATAAAATGGTAGCGAAAATGCTTCCTCACAAGGGATCTTAGCGTAAGCTCTGGGGACGGTAAAAAGGGATCTCTTCTCATGAAAAGGCTAATTTTAACATTATCATCAGAAAATGATGGTTTCTGTCTATGCCACATTTGCCCAATTCAGAAAGGCCTGGTGGACAGCATGATACTGAAAAGCATATTTGAACCCCTCCTCTGGTTCCTTTAATTAAGTAAATGAAACTAGGCTTCCTAACGGAAGTATCTAATATTGTCTTTTCCTCATTTATTAAACCTTTTTTCCTTGTTCCAGGTTCTTCCTGATGTATTTGATTAACAAAGATGAAACAGAGCACACGGGTCAGGTGAGGGGAAAGGTCTAATTAAGCATCACACCCCCACAGCAGCACTTCCTTTGCCTAAGTGTCAAGAATCGGCTGAGCACAGGCTATTTGAAGGAGACAGGTGATCCCATTGGCCTCCATGCCATTCCCCACTGCTTTCTGCATCACTCCACCATCCTTTGTGACTTAAGAAGCCAGAATTCTAAAGCAATTCCATTCTATTCCAAAAGAGTCCTGGTTATCCTTCCAACAGACACTGACATTTTCCACACCCTTCAGAGTTAAGGAGCTGGAGGTTGAGAGCATTACAGAGCAAAAGACAATGAGGAGCTGAGTGGGTGGTGAGCACAGAGAACAGGGGGAGCAGAGGCAAATGCTGTGAGGACGTGAGGACGGCATAGAAAGATAATCCTGAGTGGGGGAGGGGGAGGGGTGGGTGTGAGAGTATGAATGAAGGTGTCAAAGGGATTCTATGATTATGACATGTAAAGACAGAGAACACAGGCAGAAGAGGCAGGTTATCAAGTTTTCAAACATCACTGTGTTTGTAGGAATTCTTCACAGCTCGAACATTTACAAGAGGGCAGCTGGTTTCCGGAGCTGGCTTTCATATAGCTAAGCCAGTCCTCCATGGTCCCCATCGTACGTTCTTCTACCAATTACAAATTACATGGAATCAGCCTACTGCTAATCTTTTATGTCAATCACTGAGTTGGTTTCTGTGTTCGGGAGGAGGAAGTGGGAAGAAACCTCCTGCTGTCAAAATGGGCTGTGAATACAAGAATGAATGCGCCAGTTGAGCCTCATATAAATCCACATCAATGTTCCTACAGGGAGAGAAATAGAGCAAAAACAGAGTTTTCGAGCTTTAGCTTACTGTGGTTTAAAAAGAAGTACCTTTTCCCCCCGATTATTTCAGGAATCGTATGTCTGGAAGATGTACCAAGAAAGGTGTTGGGATTTCTTCCCAGCTGGTGACTGCTTTCGGAAACAATATGAGGATCAGCTTGGATAAGCCTGAATGAAAGAAACTCCTCGAGTCTGGACTGTCAACTTAAAGTGAAATTAAAATCCTTTTACACTTCATATGCAACATTTTTGAAAGGTGACATTTTCTAAATGCCTCCCTTACAACAAGAAATTGTTTGTTAAAAAATGTGTAAAAACAACCCCAAAAAGAAGCCACCAAAAAAAAAAAAATCTCTGTGATATTTTGGAATTGATTGGACTCTTTGTGCCTAATGGACAAACCCTGTGGGAGATAACCTTTCAAAATGTTAAATCAAGGACTCCAGTTGAATGCCTTCAAGATTTTCAGTTCTAATGTAACGTGTTTGTCAGGGTGGCAGCATGGAGAAAGGGACTAGAAGTATGAAGTCTTGGATGCATAATACATGAAATGTTAAACACTTGAATGCCACATGACAATATCCACGAGTGACTCATGGTCTGAACTACAAAAAATCATTTTAACTGAAGTCTAATTTTTCCCATGGTACTTACTAGTGAATGTACCCAGAATCAGCTTGAAAAGCTTTAACCAGTTAAAGAAATAGAAACAGGAAAAACACTTTGTCGACAATGAAATATCGATTAAGTGCCTTAAAACCTCTTTAGATATAGCTATGCAAGTTTTTTATGTTTATGTTCTAGATGGACAGTCCCATTAAATAATTGTGTTGATCTTCTGTCTTACTTTAAGAAACTGCACTTGAAGGTTATGCATATAATTTTTTTTCTCAGTAACAGCTTGTTGACTGCTGTTATTAGAAGAAAAGTACTGTACTGAAAACTCAGAAAAATCTCAATCTTATGCCAAATTGAGTAATGCTTTATGGTCCCTCGTAAGTAGTGGAGCCGCTATGTTTAGGTGAATCTTAAGTAAAATGAAGTGCCCACTGCAATAAAGTGATACGTGCCAACCCGTGGTCCGGCCTCTTGTAATGCACCACCTCTGGATGGTTCTACAACCACACTGTGGCTGCTGGGAAAGGGACATGAGACAAACAGCCTAAACCCCTTCACAAAAAGGAAAAACGCTCCACAGACCAGCACTGGTTTATTTGGCCAAACACATACCCTGTTGCTTGCTCTCTCCAGCAGCAGCACTTCGCTGTGCTGGAAACAAGCGCCACGTCTCCGCCCTTCCTGAGTCTGAGATGACTAAGTCAGAGAAAAATGCCCCGAGCCTCGTAAATGTATTATTGTGGCTGTTGTCAGACACAGAGGTAGGTGTGCACTGTGTGAGCTGATGGAACACACTGGCGCGGGGCAGGCTCGTAAACCAGCTGCTCTCACGGACAGCCATGGGCCCGGCCTTACAGGGCAACCCAAACTGGTGTCGGATACTTCTTTTCTTTCTCTTTTTCTGTTTCTTTCTCTTTTTTTGTTAGGAAATCATACTGTCCAACCAGTCTTCAAGCTCTTCCTCGGTAACATTTTTGGATGTGCTTGGTTGCTCAGGTTCCACAGTCTTTTCTTCCGCCACGGATGCTTTTGCAGGAACTAGGGAAATAAAGGCAATGTTAACAACTTCACGTTAGTCCCAAAACGGAGGGTGACAGCTTCCCTGGGTGCTGTTCCATGATATAATTCAGCCACAATTATTACTTTGCTTACAGCAAGGGGAAACATTCTATTGTTGTCCCTACTCCCTAAGAAGATATAATAGTATCTAAACAAATTAATAGAGTAGAAATTTGCCCCTCTATTTATTCTCAAGTTGAATTTCATAGTTCACGAGTTTATTAAAAAGACCAACGCTCGGTTTTCTGTGTGCTATTGTAGCAATCCTGGAAAGTATTAAGGCCCTTGAACGCGGGATATGCTGGGGCCTTGCCTTGGGCCTCTCCGCATCAGATGGGCCACTGCCTCACGGAACACACACAAACAAGAAAGTGTTGTTCTCTTGTAAAAAAACAAGATCAAAACAGTAACACGAAGGAAGAGCTGGTTAACTGGGCTATTCAGACAGTGGATTAAAAGGTCCGCTGCCGCACAGCTGAGGGCTACAAATAACTCCAGGCCTGTTTATCGCTCACGTTCAATTCGCAGCCTCAGATTTAACACTGAGATCAGGCAGGTAGCAGCTTTGGGAGCCGCATATCGAGTGAGAGGAATGTTGTCAGAAAGGTCAGCTCTAGGGAAGCGGAGATGTGAGCACAGAAATAGATGTCAGTGGACGACGCCAGGTTGATGTCAGACACCAATGGAGAGGTGTGCGGATGTGACACAGGTGAGGCTGTTCTCATAAAAGCACAGAACCAAGAAGATGGAGAGGGAAGAAAATGAAAACCGTACCTTTTTCTTCTTGGGCCACCACCTCCCCATCTTTCTCAGATTCTAGGTCCTGGGGCATCTGGTCTGGTAAGATGTTCGCTCCAGCTTTTGCAGGCGCATCTAAATTAAGCAGCAGATCTAATTCTTCTTCCAGATGGTCCGCTGCTGACTGCAGTGGGGAAGCGGGATCCTGGGAGCCCTCTGAGGGGCCTGGTCTGGGGCTAGCTTTACCCAGGGACCCGGGGCAGCCAGCAGGTGATGATTTCAGCTCAGACACCGACCCCTTTCCTCCAGGCCCCAGGGGCCCTCTTAACTGCATGCCTAGTCCCTTGCCTTCATCATTTCTCTTTGGTTTCACCTGAGGAAGCTCTAAAGGAAGGGCGGTCTGAAAGAGAAGCATAATAACTGAGTTGAAAATGTGAGTTCTGTACCATTTGCTCAAGCAGAAACAGACGCTAAGGAAGCCATCAAACTGCCTTAGAATCGGAACAAGAAACAATTCAGACAGGAAGTTCACAAAGGGTCTCTGGTGGGGGCCCGTCACAGTACCCTCCTTTCCGACATGGGGTAAATGCATGCGGGCGACCTCACTGAAACATAACAGGCCTGCACCCCCCACTCAGCTCTGTGCTGAGTCGAAGTTGAAATCAAAAGGGCCATGTCTTCTATCAGGCCTGAAAAATGACAGTACCACAGGGCTACTGAAGGTACACTGCGTCTGTGATGAGAGTTAATTTAAACTCTGTAAAAGGACCAAGAAGTAACTAGCAAATCAGATCTGTTCAATGTACTTGAAAGCACTAATATAAAGGTGAAGAGGTAAATTCACTGAGAAGGAAATACTGACTGACTCTGTATTGAGTAAAAAAATGCCAGACGTGAAAGAAAAACATACTATTTTGATTGCATTTGTAAAAAGTCAAAAGGAGGCAAAACTGATCTTTAATATTAGCAGTCAGGACAGTGGTTTTAGGGAAACTGGCTCAGAGCAGTGGGGAAACAGTGGCTTCAGCAGCGCCGGCAACATTCTGATTCTTGATTTGGATGCCAAGTCCATGGTAACTACCACTTTTGCATGCGCTTTTCTGTCTCTGTTATAACTTAATAAAAGGTAAAAATATCCAGGTGGTTGCAATGCAGAGCTAGGCTGGGAACACTGTCCTGCAGGAGGCCTGTGTGACCAGCAGGGCATAGGAGTGGATAGGTTCAGAATGAAGGTCAGCCACTACTGGCAGCACCATCCCCTATTTGGACACGTAAGCACCCTGAGCAGATCCAATTTGCTAACAACTCTTCAGGCTTCTACGACAGGATGACTACACGCACAAACGTAAATGTTCATATTGTCAGTGTGCGGGACGAAGCCGGGGTGTGGTCCTCTATTCCAGTCCAGGGATTTTGTTTCCGCGTGTCTGGAATTGGGCATCTGGAACTGGTTTTGTTTATTCCCTCCTTGGGGGTTTCCGATGTAGAAACACAGTTGAGAATAACTGCTACGCATCATGGCACAGAAAGCGGGGCGGGGGGTAAAACAAGGTAGCCTGAGTTTCCAAGTTACTGCAGTTATTATTTACCTTTAGTCTAAGGCCTACCACCAACACATCCTTCACTTTCAAATGCTCACACTTCCTGTTTCTCTTCTGAGTCTTGGGCCCCCATCACCTTCATCTCAGTGGTTCCCTGTGTGTTCTGTTAACCATACCTCATCGGGACCAAACTAAACATGTCAGAACCCTGAACACCGGGACACCCAGCCTCTCCCAGTCACAACCCCAAATGCACCCCACATTCCTAACAAACAGTGACTCCCATCAGAGGCCAGTGAAACCCCCTCGACTTCTCTGCCCCTACCTCTCCTCCAGCCCTGAATTGTACTTGCCCTAAATGTGGGACTAGTAAGTGCAATAGAAACAGCATCACAGTCAACTGAAGAGCCAAATTAATCATTTTAGCTGCTGGGATTCTATTTAAAATTAGTACTGCCCAAAGTTTCACTTTTTCAAAAAGTCAAGCGAGCCACAATTAAATTCTGAAGCTCCTTATATACAGTCCTTGGGCTTTTCCTCTCAGTCACCACCTTACAGGGATAACTCCCCAATTTCTATTTCCAGCCCTTAATTCTGGACTATAAATTTCTCTGTCTATTTGACTTCTATTTTCACTTTGATATCTCAGAGGCACAAACCCCTAATATCCCAACCTCACCTCCTGGTCCCACCTAGCAGTGTTGCACAAGCTGGAAAAAAACCTAGGATAATTCTCCCCATGTCCTCTTAATTTTTCCTTTGAAGTACCTCTTAGAAAACTCCAATTCCGTGCCACCTCTACCATCATCACCCTTTCCAAGCTACAGCATTATTCGCCTGGGCCCATGCAATAGCCTCCTAACTTGCCTGCCCTCGTCTCCTCTGCTCCTGTAAGTGCGGATTAACCAATAAACACCCCACCCCACTCCTGTGGCCCCCTGGCCACCCGCAGCCGCATGCTCTTGCTAGTGTCAGCAGTAGCAGTGCTGTTAATGCAGATCCTTCTCTAAATTCCAACTCAAATGCCCTTCTACTCTGGGTCTCAGCTTATCTGTCCCTTCCTCAGAAAATCCATTCCTAATCACAGCAGAGTAGATCAGGTTCCCTGTTATAAATCCCACAGCACACTGTGCTAACCCTTCTTAGCAGTTATCACAACTTGTACTTTAGAGTGATAATCTGTTTAATACCCACCTTTCCCAATAGATTAAGCCCCACAAGGGCAGGAACCCTGTCTGTCTACTCAACCACTGCATCCTTAGTACCCAACATAAATATTGTACCAGCCAGACTTTATACTTTTACATTTCATTCAACTCTATTACATCTAATTCTTTAAAATGTTTCAGCTATAAAATGTAAAAAAAAAAAAAAAAAAAAAACTTAAAAAAATTAACTCATTCTCCCTTAAAACTTTACAAAGTGCTACCTGATACAAAACCCTCAGCTTCATGAACGGAAGAGCTGAGCCTGAGACATCCTGCCAGGGGTTATTTTTCACTCTTTCTTCTCCTGCCCTAACCCACACCGGCTCGAAGATGCCATCAGGGTTTTTACCTGGACCAATTCAGCAGCAACATTGAGTCGGAGGGAGAGAGGCAGTTCTTGAATGGCTTGAACCAATGACTCACAGTCCACATAAAATGCTGAGTTCTATAAATAAATAAGAAAGATACATAGATCACGCATACACGTATGTATTCCTGGTGATGATTACATGTGACCTTCTAGAAATGAAAGAGAAGACACACTTGATACGGTTATGATTCTCATCTCCGCATTCAGATGAGCAGAACCAAACACCGCCTTCCTGAGCCACAGCTCGTGCCGCCGGAGCAGCAGCGGAAAGTGCGCACCCCACCGTCAGGAACACACGATGACCTGGAACCTGGACACTCTTGGACTTACTGGCCAACGGAAAAATAAGCATTCTGTGGAATCTAAGTGGACCTTCAAATGCAGGTGCTGACCCTCAGGAGAGGGGGAAGAGCTGTCTAGGGGGAAGATGGCGAACCTATGACACGCGAACTCATTTTTTTGGTTGATTTTTCTTTGTTAAATGGCATTTAAATATATAAAATAAATATCAAAAATATAAATCTTTGTTTTACTATGGTTGCAAATATCAAAAAATTTCTATATGTGACACGGCACCAGAGTTAAGTTAGGGTTTTTCAAAATGCTGACACGCTGAGCTCAAAAGGTTCGCCATCACTGGCCTAGGCAGTGAGATGGGTTGAGAGGCATGGCCGAAGGCTGAAGGAGCCCGTGAGGTGCCGGCTAACAGGAAAGCAGAGGATGGAAACTCACCCTCTAGCCGGCAGCACGCTGTGTATGGCCAACACTAAAAGCTCCCTTTGCCTCCCTTCCCATTCATACCCACAGTGACCTCCCAAACTGAGGTATTGGTACAAGCTTCCAGATTGTCACCTGGCTTACCAATAGTATAGCAGCTGCTCTCGGAGCCCTGGCAGCTAAGAGAAGGAAAAACTAGAAGGTGGTTGCAATGACCTCACATTAGAGGCAAACATCACTGACCACCTCCTCTACCAAGGACAGCACAGGCCCAGCTGGAAGCATGTCTTATTCTATCATCACTGACTCCAAGTTAGAGAAAATCCAGTGCTGCTCTATCCAGTCTCACCTCCATCCCACCGCAGGAATGTCTCGGACAGAGGAGTTTGTGATGGAGACAGTCTGTCATTCCTGCTGTGCTCAAGAAGGGTCCCCCCGAAATGAAACCCAGACCCACTCTAACCCTAATCCCCACCGCGGCACACGGACCAAAAGAAACAAGGTGGCTTTTCAACACCCTGCTGACATTTTCCGAGGAAGGCTGGCTCTTAGGGAAGCAAAGCTGGCGGCACCAATTGTGGCCCTAGTCCTGAGAAAAAGGAACTTACATTTACATCTAAAAAAAAGTATTTAGGGAACAGGACGGAGATAAGGAAGCCCTGATGAGAAAATGAGAAACTCAGTAGGTGTCAGCCCTTCCTCAGCCCTGAACTCAGCACCCACGTGCTCTGACACACCCAGCATGGCCAAGCTCATGTTTTCCAGTTTGGAGAAACTCTCTCAACCCACTAGTAAGATGTGATCCTGAATGCTTAACACCTGAGTCAGTCAGCAAATCACAACCTGGAAATCTCACCCTCCCCACAGCCAAGGGATCTGCAAAGTCACGCAGGTAGACCCCCTTCATTCAGCCTGCAGAGAGAGAGCTTGCCCTCCGCGACCTGTGCTCTCAGCTCTCTGGAGAACTGCTGGGGTCTGGCTACAAGTATCCAAACTTCCTCTGCCCTCTTTTGCATCAGGTGCAACATGACCGTGAGGTGCATCATAAACAGTGAGGAGGTGTGAGCCGACCACACAGAGATACGGGGACGCCCGCTGTGCTTGTGAGCTGCATTCTGAATGTTGGGCATTTGGCTGTGTTTGCTACTGGAATGTCTCCTTCCCCCACATTTCTAATTCCCAAGGCCCAGCTGACACTGCCCCACCTCCATGATGCCGTCAAGACACTTCAAGCCACCAAGGTGATTGCTCCTCCCTCCTTGCAGGAGTCCCGGAGACAGGAGCCAGGAGCCAGGAGCCCCGGAGCCCGGAGCCAGGAGCCAGGAGCCTGCCATCAAATGCCACTGTAACACTTTCCCCCACAAAGGGCTAAAGCTGATGGCCTTAGATATAAAGTGGGATGATGTAAATTGTGTAAAGCATGAACTTTAAAATAGGCTTAATTTAAATAATAACCATGAATTAGCTTTAAAATAATTCACAGGTCTTTTTGCCTGGTGGGCGCAGTCCCATACCCACTTGGCCAACTCTGATGGTCACTCGCAGCTGGAGTCACAGCCTGGTCTGCAATGGGGCACCCTGGTGTCTTCTCTCCTGCACAGTCCTCACTGGCAGAGGGGAGCAGCCCGACTCAGACAAGCATCCCCACCCCCACCTCTGCCCTCAGTGTGCACAGAAGTCTGTCTGGGGAGTGAGAATCTAATTCTTCAGCTCCTCTCTGTCCAGGAACCTCATTAGGCTCCAAGTCTCTGAGTATGTGTAAAGGGACAGTACTTGGTGAGAAAAGACCCTGCTAGAAACTCCACTTTGCAGCTTTAAAAAAAGTCCAAAATTGCTTTCCTTTAGTTCTGCTCTTCTTCCTTTCCGAGAGCAGTCACCATAGTCTTTCCTCAGCCCATCCCACCTTCCTCAGGAGCTGAAGCACTGGCCACATTCGTGTGGGACTCAGAGACCCCAGCCTGGGAAGCTTTCCAGACACACATTTCAGCCTCGCTCAGAACCAGAGTCTGGAGGGTGGACCTGGGGGCCTTCACTTCTAGAAGCCAGGCTCAGGAAACACTGCCTCTGGCCCAGCTAGCACTCAACACTCGCTCAGGGAAGCTCTGCTGAACAAACAAATCATTATGTCAACAAAAATAAAAGACAGAATAGGAAAAAAAGTGATTTTAAAAAGCATCTATATTTTCACCCAAAGAAGTTCTCCTCCCGCCCTTTCCCTCCACACATGCCCTGCACTGTCCATAGGAAAGACATGAAAATCCCACTCATGGAACTAAGGCAGCCGTGGGCAAACTACGGCCCGTGGGCCGGATCCGGCCCGTTTGAAATGAATAAAACTAAAAAAAAAAAAAAAAGACCAGTACCCTTTTATGTAATGATGTTTACTTTGAATTTATATTAGTTCACACAAACACTCCATCCATGCTTTTGTTCCGGCCCTCCGGTCCAGTTTAAGAACCCATTGTGGCCCTCGAGTCAAAAAGTTTGCCCACCCCTGACCTAAGGGGAAACTCCCTATAGTGAAGGAGCCAGCACGCTAAGCACCAACCCTGCTGCCAGGCTACAGTCTCTGTCAGCCTGCCCCTGAGCCACAAAGAAGGCAAGTCAGCAGGAGGGCGCTGGGTCCCTCTCCTATAAGGATGTCCTCTGGGGACCTAACATGTTGACTCGGTTGGAGCATCATCCCATGCACCAAAAGGTCGATTCCTGGTCAGTGCACATACTAGTCCCTAGTTGTGACTTCAATCCCCAGTCGGGGCACATGCAGGAGACAACCGATCCATGTTTCTCTCTTGCATCTCTCTCTCCACCTCCCTCCCTTCCTCCTTCCCTTTTTTTCTCTCTCTCAAAATCAATTAAAAAAAACACACACACAAAAGGAGTCAAAACGTGAGCTGTTTGGTTTTCACCATATTCGTCAATGACCTTAGTTTGTGATTTCAACTTGTCCTAGAACTCTAAACTGTTTCTCAGGTATATGCCCAAAGAGGCTGAAACAAATACAAATATTTTTAATTCCCAACTTTTTGTATAATACATACTTTTTGCAAAGTGACAGGCAGTACTTATACAGTAACTTCTATCTCCTCAATTTTTATAAGACAATGTCCATCCCAAACAACTAAATACAACAGCAGCCCAGACATAAAATGACTACAGTGTGTGTGCTGAGCTGGTAGCAGAATGGGGAGGGGGGTGCCTTACCTCTGGGCTTTGGGTCTGCTGCTCAGCCACCTGCCTGAGGCTGTGGACAGACTGTCTAATTACTGGGGGTCTAATCAGAGTACATGACAAGCCACCAACAATCCTCTGTGCATTTTAAAGGCGTGAAAAATATCTGTTATCTTTCATATGAAAAAATCAGTGAAATCGTGCATGAAAAAAATAAAGTTCCTAAGGAAGAAACCATAGCATGAACACAAAGCAAGTAAAATTTTTGGGCTTTATGGATTCACTGAAAGACATATCTGATATTTGTTCTCATTTTATAGCTTTATTCACCTAATTCTGGAAGAAGAGTTATTTAAAGCGATAAAGTAAAGGATTTTTCTCAACACCAAAAACAATGTGGGGGGAAAATTAATTTTCAACCCTCAGAGGAATTTTCAGAAATGGAAAAGAAGAAAGCCCAAATGGC